>NC_044253.1:35264260-37744260 GCF_003957555.1 Calypte anna
CAAGGCCACTCCCAGTGTAAAGGAGTTTCTGTTAGCACTACATTTATTTTATGCTAAGTATCCTTCTTTCAGAGTCCCTGTCACTAGAGTTTGGGAAAAGTGTCACAAAGCATCCAAGTAACTTCTTCTAAAACTTAGTTACCCTACCTAGCAGAAGCTTTGCTATTTTTCAGTTCAAGAGAGAAAATTTCCTATTTACACACTTTCCTGAAAGTAAAATATTCGAGGCTTCAAAACAGTTAATTTTCCCAAGTCCCCAGAAAAAACTAAATCCCTTTCCCACCTTACACTTAGGTGCCTTCATGCCCGGATGACATTCCCCCTCTATCTGTTTAGTCAATTCATTCTTCCAAGGCTTCCAACCTTCTCCTGACTCTCCTCCTCCAGACACCACCACCACTGTGACAGCAGCAGCAGATTCGGATCCATCCCCTCAGCCTCATCCCTTGTAGTGCTGGAGGGAGCAGGGTTGTGAGAGCCTTGCTCTGGCTCCTTCTCATGCCCTAGTTCTCTGCACAGCCCCTCCAAGCTCCTTTTCAGTATGCAATCATTACATCAGCTTCTTCCACCACCTCAACAGCTGCCCCAAAATGGTTCAAGCTTTCTTATTTCCAGGCTGACAGTCTTGACCCTCTTGTTCTCTCTGCTCATGCTATGCTACCCTTTGCCATGTGCAAAACTCCAGCTTGCAGACACAGGCCCTTCTCCAGACACCAGTTTGAGCCCACAGCAGGACTTCAGATCTATTTTCTGACAAAGAGCATTTGGGGGCTTGTCTTTTGCAATCACAAGCCAGCCTTCTGGCAGGAAAGAGCTTGAATTTGACAGAAGAAAGAATATCTGTTGTTAAAGCCTTGGTTTTGTCTCATCTGGCTATAGCCCTCATCATCAATAAACCCCCCAAGGTTCTCAAAACATAGCTCTGGCTCACCCTGAGACAAGAAGTAAAGTCCTGCCTTGTTTTCACACAGCTGTAACAAGCTCACAACCACCACCACAATACCAGCAGCAAGGCCCCAGAGCTTGGCAGGCCTGCTGGCACAGAGCAGCAACACAGTGCTGCCTCTACCAGGTCTCCTCAGACTGGAGAACACTTTAAAGGTGAAAAAATTTAAAAATTCAGACATCCAGGTTTTGTTGAGCCATTTCTTGGTTTTCAGAAGAACTGGCAAAAACAAAAACAAAAAACAAACAAACAAACAAAACAAAAAAAAAAAAAGCACAAAAAAACCAATAAGCAAAAAAAACCACACCAAAACCAAAAAAAAACCAAAACCAACAACCAACCCCAAAACAAATCCAACCACCCCAGTTTATGTACAGTAGTTTATTGAGGAATTTAAATTAGATCTGGCCCTCAGCCAAGTTCAGCCTTTAGAGAACCTGACTTCCTTGTCCTTGTCTGTACCAGACACCTTGTGCACAGCTTCTCTGGTTCATACCTGGTTTCACCTCTTCTGCAGACTCCCAGAAGGAAGGCTGTAAAGAGGCAGTACAGAACTCATCTGCTCCCCACAGAATTGGAGTCTCTTGCTACATGCAATAAACCAGTCCTGTGCCTAAATCACTGCCTCGATTTTTCTGCACAAGGACTCCTTCTCACACTCAAACATGTGAAGCTGCTTGCCTGCAGCTTCTTCTCTAATACAAGTTCAGCCTTCCAGGTGCTCCAACCTCATCCAGAACACAAAAAACCCAAGACTTCCTCTTTCCCAAAGGAACTATTAGCATCTGAAATATACAGAGAATAAATAAAACACAAGCAAACAAACCAAGACAGAAGGAATTTCCAGACTAAGGCAAAAGGACTCACGTCAGGAAGAAAAATGGGCATTGCTGTGCTGCAAGCAGGTGGCTTTTCCCCTTCCTGACACCCAGCAGGCTCCAGCCAGACTATCAAGCACTCAGTGTACAAGTTCACAGGTGCTGATATGCTCAGCAGCAGAGAACTGTGGTATCTTGACATGTCAAAACCCTGCAGAGGGGAAAGGGTTCTCTTCAGGCAGAAGAGATGAAATGCTTTCATCAAACTAAGTTTAACAAAAACTTTACTAGCTCTTAAGTTTTATGGTGCAAATTAAAAAATTCAAAGCCACCAATGGTTTGTTTGCATTCTCCCTCTCAGCTGGTTAGTGCATTCAGAGCATATTTGTATTTGACCCGCATTTTGCCTGGTTTGTTGTCTGGAACACACATCACCAGCCATACAACTTGGTACAACTGCAACAATAAAATAGAGCATTCCAAGCTCTATTTTATTTTTTTAAATATATTTCAAGTACTGGTTATGCAGAATGATGTGGGGAAAACATTTCCTCCTGTTTCAAGTTGAAATGTCCCTTCTGTTACAATTCTAGATGCAGAAAGATGGTTACAGAATAATGTTTGAGACAAAAAGCTAATAAAAACATTAAGTTCTATCTTGATCACCTTTGCTTGGAACAAAAAGAGGGATTTTGCTTGAAAAGTTATTCTCTGCCTGCCTGGGCTTCCCTGGCTGCTGCTGCTAATTTGAACTGAAAAGATGTGGGAAGGACAGGCTTTATGAAACAGGATGATAACAAGAATACATAAAAATGCAGGTGGGTTTGATGCTTATAAAGCCTTTCTCAGGACTTCTAGTGCCTTGTTCTGGCTCCATGGGGCAGGACAAGTGAAGGGACAAGAGTTGTGCACTGAAGCTTTTGCCCCTTAAACTTCACTGGCTTGTGGCAGTGAAGGCTTCAAGCTAAGCTGTGTCCTACAACTTCTCCACAGGCTGGGCTGGGAGCTCTGATTCAGCAACTCCAAATTTAGATGTGGTCTGCATTGCCATTCCAAGGCAAATCACTCACCTCTTCCAGCACAAATTCAAGCTGGGAATTCAGTTTGTACTTGAGAGAAGAATATCTAGCCACGTTTTTTTTCTGGCCCTTAGGTAGCTATCAGAGCAGAAGAGCAGGGTGATAGCCACCAACACATCCTCCTCAGCATCCTGGGAGCAGCTCAGAGATGGAAGGAGAGGTCTAACGCAGTGAGGTTCACCCAACAGCAGCAATATTCCATATGGATGATTGCATCCTCTGCCTGTCCCATCTGCCCATAACACAAACTCTGGTTTACCAGTTGCATTTAGTACAGACCCAAATGTTTCAGCTCACTCACATGGACATAGCAGAACACCTTCACTTTGTACTTTTGCATTCACACAAACACCAGTCCCCAGCAGCTCTCAAAATCAGTGCATACCCTATATGTGTTCCACAGAAAGAGGCCTGTTCTTATTACCCCAGGAACTGTATGCACATGTGTTTCTGATGTGCAGAGTACTTTCAGCTCCAGAGTTCACAGTCTAAATACACGGATTAGACAAATCAAGATTTGGGAACAGAAAAGAAAGGTGAAACCTCTTGCCCAAGATCCATGATAATACAAAACCAGTTCTACTCTCATGCTGCTCCATCCTCTGCTGGACCACAGTATCCTGTGCTGCTTTAATTGCTCCAGTTTTAATGAAGTCACACTGAACTGGAATATAATGATTCTTTTGAGCCCTTCATATTAATCTCAGCAGGATTTATGGCCTCTTGAAATGGTTTTGTTTCCTTCTTAGCTTTGATACCAGCTGAAGTGGACCTCCAAAGGTGGAACCTTCACTGAAGAGAAGGAGACAGGGTGTGTTTGCTAGCAGAGTACTATTTTGTCTCTTCCATGCACTGGCAGACACACAAACTTACTTGCTCTCTCAGACATCTCTGCTTTGCTACCCTTTTGTTTACACCTGGGTGTCAGCCCTTAGGCTTTAGTCAGATTGGAAAACTGAGGAACACAGATTCACAGTGTGCTGCTTCAGTTCAGAGAAATAACTTGTCACTGAAGGTAAAAAGGGCAGCACCTATTTTTACTTATCAGAGCATCCTGTTTAGCCACAAAATACCCATCAGCTATAAACTAAATTACATTATACCCTGTGTCCTTTTTCACCAGACATGCTACACCAGATGCTACAGTGGTGTAGCATCTCACTTGATGCTAGGTGCTTCTAATTTGAATTTCTACACCAAAAGCTTTTCATATTGATTCTGCATTTTCCTTTGAGAGAAACTGATAAGAAACAGACAACAGATGCAGAGGATGGGTGTCCTTTCTCCCCACACCACAGATGCCCCTGCCCCTCACAGACATGCTGGTGCTATAAAGCAGAAGGAGCATTTGCCTTGAAGGAGAAGACACCACAAGGTTCTCCGAGGCAGGAAGAGGGTCCAAAACCTTTGTGTCTGCATTTGTTGTGCCAAAGGACACAACTGCAGGTCCAAGAGGGAAACCTGAAAAGCTGTCAGATTCCTCAGTTCACTTGCTCCCCTGACCCCTTAGGCTGGAAAAAAAAACAACTTTTCTTGGGAAACCAAATTTTATCTGGTAGAAGATAGTTAATACAAACCTCCTCTAAATCAAGACAAGAACTGTTGGAACACGACTGCCATCCCCACCTGCCCCTATCCCTGCACCCTAAGGGAAAAAAAGGCTAAAATAAGTTTAATATTGAGGGATCACCTTTTTTTCTTTTTTTTTTTTTTTTTGTCACACAGGCTGCCCATGTCCCCAGGCCAGGGTGAACAGATTGCCAGGGACCACGGAGAGAGGTAGGGAGAGAGCCACACAAAATCCTCATTCCCTCAGAACCTTGCCAAAAAATGCATGGGTCTCAAAAGGAAGGCAGTCCTGCAGGTTTCCAGGAACAGATCTGTCTACCAGTGTGGCAGGAATGTGTCTACCAGAACTGGCAGAAATTATGAAGTCCCACAAAGTGCTTTGGATCTGACAAATCAGCCTTTACCAACGGGGAAAAAAAAAATAAAAAATGTGCTGGGTAATTTTTCACTAGCTCTAGCTGCATGGTAAAGCTAAGCAGATGGTGGGGTGGTCATTATTACCACACACACTTAATTCTGCAGTGTTACACAGGAAACAGAGTACAGACCAGGAAGAGAAGTGCTGGAGGCTTTGTCCTGCACACTGTTACACACCTGGAGCGCTAACATATGAATACTTCAGGAGTGGGATAACACCAAATCCTGCAGAGAGAATGTGGGCAGAGATCCCACAAGTTATGCCTGAGGAAGAGCTGATTAGGGATGCCAAGTTTTGTCCGTGTGTAAATTTACAGTTGGTGGCATTTCCACTGTAAGTGCCATTGTCAAGATTTTAGGATTGGATTGCAAAAAAAAGGAAAAAAAAAGAAAAAAAAAAAAAGGATTTGACTGAAACTTGCCATTCAACTTCTCATCATCAGAGTAAAATACCATACTGTACCAAGAATGAAAAGAGAGAGAGAAAACAACAACATTTAGCAGGTTTTAAAATTATGCAGATATTTTTAATGGCTTTGGAGTATTCAGACACTCACTCATATGTCAGAAAACAGATTTGATTTATAGGAATGACATTTGGCAGAGCAATTAATCCATACTATGTTCTAATCATGTTTGGTACAAGGAGAGGAAAAAAAAGTCAAACTTAGGCTTAAAGCTGACTGTGCCAGGAATTATTTTCAAAGGAGGCTCAGAAGGGATTTTAGTAAGCTCAAGGACAAAATCTGCTCTTTTATTCCTTCCCCACCACCCAACACGAGAATGAAGACTGCATCCCATTTTCTAGTTGAAGCTCAACAATGAAATCTGCTGCCTCCACTGAAGGGTAAACGGGAGTCTGGACCTCTCCAGTTGCTAAGCAGATAAACCCTCCTCCCTTTCACCAGGCAGAGCAAGGACTTGCCTTTGCATCAGTGTCCCTTGGACACATGAGTGTCTTACCAAGTGTCCTTTGGTCTGATTTGTTTTTCTCCTTGAGTTAAACTTTCATTGCTCTCCATGTTACCCATCTCAGAAACATTTCTTGAGATGGAAATGTCCATCTCCTCACCTAGTGCTTCTTAGATCTCCAGACTTGGCCATGGGAGCTTCAATGGCACAGGCATAGATGTGTACTGGAGTTTGTACCACACACAGATTGGTTTCCACTAGTGGGTGGGCATTCACCCACAGATAAAAAAATGTAATCTAACACTTCAGTTGGTTTGGTTTTCCTGTCACTGGGGTTTTTTAATTCTTAAAACCAGACCTTCTCCCTCCACTGACTCTATTAATTATCCTTCTATTCCATCTCCAGAAACTCCTGCTTAATTTTTTCCAAAGATGAAACATGTTCGTCTACACTCCTAAGATAGATTTAAAAACCCAAGGGTTACACTTTTAATAAATTATTATTTAAGCACATTGGCCTTAACACCTGTTATGGAGATTGCAAAACCATTCATGTTGTGCCTTCAACTCCATTTTCTCACACTCATAACTCTAGAAAGCTTTGCCTCTGGGTTTAATAGCTTCCATAGTCCTTTCTGTCTCAAGGGGTATCATTAAATATTATTAGTACTGGAGGTATGTTTGGGCAGTGTCTTGCAAGCCATATTTGAATTAATGGGAGAGAGAAGAAAAATTCTGACCCAGTGCACTATTTTTGGAAAAGGAGTACAAAAACCAGCTGGCCTCAGCTACCTTCCACTGAAAATTGTACCTCAAGGAAAGAGCAAGATAGGAGACAAAAGTTCAAAGGAGCTCTGTGCGGGCAAACCCTCCTACTTATGGGGACTCCCACAGGCATGGAGAGTTTCTCTCCAACACATGCATGAGCTTCCCCACTGCCATACTTGAGCAACTTGTGCATTTTCCTTTGATTTAATCTACCCTCAAAACTCTCCTGTGCTGCCTCATGGCTGCTGGAGAAGGAAGAAGGGGCTGAGGCTTGCTGCCCAGGTCCCAAGCCAGCTGGGCTGCAAGGGCCACCCACACAAGCACCCCAAGGCTGCCACCCTTGGGTGAGCTGCCAGCTCCATGAAGCCAGCTGGAGGATTTGTAACCCAAGGCATGAATTCACAGATAATTTTTAGCACAAATAACCTAACAGAAAAGAAAAAAAAAAAGCAACACAAATTATGGCATAATAACCAAACGCAGGATTTCGAGTCCCCTGCCTTTTCCAGGGGAGCATCTAAGGCTGTTACACTCCCACACAAGTTACTCAGACAAAAATGGAACAGATAAAAATTCCGAACCAAGGATTAATTCATGTGCAAGTATAAGGCCTGATCCAGTGCTCAGCTGAGTCAAGAGAAAGACACTTATTTGCTTCCCCAGGCACAGTAAGCATGCTCCTGCCAGAACATGGAGCCTGATTTACACATTTCCACATAAAACATGACACTTTGCTAGGAAAACTTTCCATTCTATCTGCCTGAAGCTTTATCTCCCAGATTTACCACTAATCAGTGCTTCTTCCCTGCACTGACAGAGACAGTCAGTGTCTGAGGAGTCATTATTTCTCATACAAGTACAAAAAACTGCTAAGTGTTTCAGGTTTGATGTTACAACTGCTCACTGTCACCTGGGTATCTGCTGCTGCCAGTTATTCCCTCCACAAACTCTTTGTCAGACCACTTGCATTTTTGCTAGAAGGCTTTCAAGTTCTCTTTGAGGGCTGAAATCCACATCACACAGGGGCACACAGGCATGTGCACACACTGCCTGAAATTCCAGAAACAAAAGATACCACACGCCTTCTCAAAGCATCCTAAAGAGCTCTACTCTTTCATGGGATAATGCATGTGGATTTTGCTGAAGGACGCCTTACGCACTGTTGTGATTTTTGTTTTGTTTTTATTGTAATGGGAAATAGGTGTTTCCTCAGTGCCTGAATTTTGAAATCTGGAGTGTGGGTTCTTCAGTGGATGTGGCAGCATGTGGGTATTCTCTCCTGCTTTTAGAACTCAAGTTGCTATAACAACCCACGGCATCTGTTCAACCCACTACCTAAGCAGCCTTTTTTTTTTTTTCCCCCTCCTTTTTTTTCTTCCTTTCCTTTTGGGTCTCCTATTCTTCTGAAGTCAAGGGCTTTGCTTCGATTTTTATTTAAGGAGCTAGCTTATGCTCCAGTGTCTATATGGAGAATGAGCTGAAAGAAGACAAAATCTGTGCCGAAAAGATCACAACTTTTGGAGAGTATCTGGCTGAGTGGGATGAATTCAGGGCTGGGAATCTGAAATTCACTGCCATGGCTCACAAAAGTGGGGGGTTCTCCGCTGGCTTACAGACAAGTGATGGACACTACCAGGGAGCCACTGAGAGAACAAGGACAATCTGAGCAACTGGTTCTGTAGAATTAATGTTTTTCCTCCTTATCAACTGCTTTCTTCTCTTCTGGAGGAAATCTTTAGTTTTAGCAAAATAGATTTTTTCAGGAGGAACAGGGCAAATACAAGAGATTTTTTTCCATTCATACCAGAGAAGCAGTGCCACAGAGGTTCTGAGGTTTGGCTATCCCTTGCCCAGGTTCCATGCTTCATCCCTGCCTGTGAAAACAGAAGAGTTCATGACTGCTGGGAGACCCTGGCTCTGAGGAACTGGGGCAGGTGCAGAGAAGAGAATGGGAACAGCAGTGCTGGGCACCTACAGGTCTCTCCATCCCTCAGGGGGATCCTCAGAAGCTTGTCAAGGAGATTCCTTTCTCAGGAACCTCAGTCCAAACATGTTGAGTGTCCCAGAAGTCCCACAGTCTCTCCTGTGCGAGCTCTAGACCTCATCCTAATCTTTTCACTTGCACCTAGATACAGAGCAATATCCATCTCAGCTAAGGAGAGCTGGACACCGGCAAGGTGTCCTTCATCTCACATAAGGACTTTCAGAGCTAGCCATAAGTAATTCAGTGCCATGATCCCTCCGTTGAGGGGCAAGCAACCTGGTTTCCCATTTCTCTGAAGAAGCACGAGATAATTTTCTCAGAAATCACACCTTTCTCCTTCAAAGCTTCTGTGTATATTTGGTAACTTTTACATATGTCATTTCTGTATGACAGCCACAGCTCCCACCTGGAGTTTTGCAACATTGTCCACATGTTACCTTTCCTGCAGGATATAAATGTGTTACTGATACTATTTTTGCACTACAGAGAGAGAATGCAAGGAAAAGAAAGCAGAAGGAATGAGGTTGCATGCCAAATGCCAAACTGAGGCTCACCTTGTGCAGTGGAAAAGATAACTTGGCAGAGAGTCTCTTTCTCTGGGCTAAGGGATGAGCTCCATCCCAAGCTGCCAGCACTCCTGCTGCTGGTCAGGCTCCTGAGGAGATGTGTCTGAACTGCTCCATCTCACTCCCAGCAGGTACCACTGGCTCCCTAGATACAGAGCCAGCCAGCCAGCATTTCCTCAGGAGAAATCATGTAGGTTGTTTTTATTTTCTCACCACCAACAAAAAACAGGCAAAGAATCAAAACCATTTCCAACATGCATTTGTTTGGTTCTACTAGAGAGGGTGATGATGACTGCCTTTTAATCTCCACAAGTCCTACCCAAGGCTGTGTAAAATCAGCAAGGGTTATCCTTGCCCTGCTTGGTTACATCAGCTGAAGACCTGGTGTTCAGTATGAGGAACATGTGATGAACTGTTATGGTGTTCCCAGGGACTGGTCCTTGGAAAGGCAGGAATCTCAAGATTAATTCAGTGATAATCACACATAATTTTTTTCCTGCACACTTATTTAACTTGCACTCTGAGAAATGCCAGTGTGACTGAAAGGTAACATCTGACTATTTCAAATGGAGAAATTTATTTCTATTCTGCTTTACCCAGAACTTTTTATACCAGTTTGGGCCGGAAAGAGACCATGCAGACATCTGTTCATTCAGCAACTTGCTCTAAATCCCAGGATTAGTAAACTACTCCTATGAAGCCTGGGCAGGATATAATATAGCTAGAGTCAGACTTTATTGTAACTTAATGCTCCAATCACAGGAACATGATCTGATGCAGCACTTTCATTCCTGGGTGTAGCTTATAAACAAGTTACATACTAATATTTCTTCCATGGCAGTTTTGATCACAAATTACTGAAGTTCCTTGTGAAAAGTCCCATAAATGATGTTTTGAAATCTACTTGTTTAAACTAGATTTAAACTAGTTTATTTCCAGCTTTAACACTAGATTTCCATCCCCGTTCTGGAGGGATGTTTGCATCCAGGCAAGTCTACCAATCTTCTGATCATATCTCTGCATTGACACTTAGAAATCCCAAGTCTCAAATGACAGTTCTTCACCTTTCACCATGCTGAACTAAAACCCTGGTGACAAACATCCAGATCAGTCTGGCTGTTCTCTAAATTCAGATCCAGAACTGGGTGTCTTGGGAGGTCACACTGCCTGCAAGGGAAGGTCTCCCACCCTGGCAATCAGGCAAAATTACAAACCCCCCTGAACATGCTGAGTGTTTGGTACTTTGGTACCATTTTGAGCTCCTGGCAGAAGGGTCCAGTGGTGTGAAAGCTTGGACTTCCATGTGTGCAATCAGCATTGACAGCTTGTGAAGCAGTCCTGCAACCCAGCAAGGTGAATGTGAGACATTGCCCATGTTCCTTGGGCAGGCTGAGACCAAACACACATCAAGAGATGTTCAGAAGTATTTTCATAAGGCATTTCCAGCTGTACCACTAACACTGTTCAAAATGGAAAGCAATTCTCTTCCTGGCACCATTTCAGAAGATTTAAAATGCATGATTCTAATTACTGTCTGACAAATAATCCTGGAATGCTAGCTGGGAAGTTTGCAGTGCAGGCAACAGACCCATTATCATCACACTGGTGTATTGAACTTTTTATGATGTCTAATATCTCTAGGTTATAAATGAGTGTAAATATCTTTTGCCAATGGCAGAGTACAGCCCTCCAGCATACAAACTTAAGGTTCAAATGTTACTGTGACACAGCTATAAGCCCAATGTCCCCTTCTGGTAAAACAGTCCAGAAGAATGGCCAAATCTGTCTTTGGACTACTCTCTGTCACTCTGGACAGTGATTTTACTTGATCTTTTCAGAAATTCATAGAATTCCTCCACACTAAGTTAACCCTTTGCAGTTTTGGTTTTGTTAGACAGCAACTGCGTAATCTCAGGAAGATGAGGGTTTCCTTTAGGTGGCCCACACAGAGGTTGGACCTCTTATTAGCAGCAGAGCTCAATTCAAACTTCTTTAGAGGTCTGAATAATTCATTCTTTTCCCCCTCCCCAGGTTCCTGGCAATGACTGAGATCTCCAGGTGCCAAAATACCAACAGGAACTTTGTTCTCTTCATAGACAGAGCTTTGCTGAGGCAGTTCCGAGGATGCAGCTTTGCTGGGCTGCGGATGTGCCAGCTTTGGCTATTGTTTCAGGAAGGTCCCACACCAACATCTGAGGGCTGCCTGCTACTTGTATGAGGTGCACTCAACATGCAGTCAGTTTAAAGCCAAAGCCTGAGCCCAAGCAAACAAGTGTGATTCACATGTTAAAGAGATCAAAAGAAGCTTCAAGTGGGAAGAGCAGCCATGAGGAGAGGTAAGAAATTCAAGACAGATTAAAATCCCTATACCCCTGCAATGCCTATGCACTTATGAACTGAATAATGGCACTGAAAAATTTGCTGGTAAACAACTGGCAGTAACTGCTTGTCACCCAGGCTAGCAATGGGGCCTGCTTTCATGTTATTTGATTAATTTAAGTCCCCTCTTTTTTTTTTTCCTTTTTTCTTCCCTACCCCCCTTCTTCTTATAAGAAATAGCTATTTTACATAAACATCTTTGTTTGGCATATCACAAGGAGATCTGCTGCTAATTACAATGCTGAACCCAGATGCTGGTGAAGGAAATTAATCTACGTCCTATGTAGTTTGTTGGGCTTGTTTTAGTAGGTTTGCCAAATATTTAGTGAAACCCTCATATGACTTTTATTATCTGGAGATAGATATTAAAGGGCCAAATACTGTTCTTATTCTCATTGGTGTAAACCTAGACAGCTCCATGGAGGGAAATAAATACAGTCACATTACTATGGATTTACATGACATTAGTCTAGATTTACAGTACTGTAAATTCTCAACAGTGGAACTAGGAAGCTAAACCACAAATAACTCCATCATCTAAACCTGAGCTCTTCTCTTTACTGAAAAGCACAGTTTTGATCCCGAGCAAAATGCCAGTATTCAAAATCTAATTTTGCTACATTGGCATAGAGAAATTTCAGAAAACACCTGTGGAATAACTGGCATCAAAATGACTCTTCAGAAAAGCAAAAATGTTTCAAAACAGCTCAAGCAATAAGCTGCTCCAGGAACCAAACAGCATCATTTGCCCGCTTGGTCCACTTGAGTTTCCTGCAGAACCTCACCAGTGGAGGAGGGCAGGTGGTGGTGGAAGGGCAACCCCAGGGCAAGGGCCATCCTTACACAGAAACTGCAGAAACCAAAGCCCCAGGAGGCACCAAGAGCAGCTCACATTCCTCCAAAGGAAAACATTTCAGTTCTGCTATGAAAAATGGTCCAAGCAAACAAAAAAGAAAATGCATGTTTCAGCTGCAGAAAATCTGACTACTTCTCTGTAGAGACATTGGGTTTTGCTAATTCTCCCCGCTCCCACCCATTTTTACAACATATTTTCCTGTTGCAAAACAGGGAGGTGGGGAACCATCAAAATAACTGGTATTTCCCACACAGCAAACAAATGTAAGCTTTCAGCTCTAAGCTTTACACTACATAAAAAACAAACAAAAAAAAACCCCAACAAACTTTAAACCCCAAGTCCCCAAAGTCAGCGTTTCCCAAACAGAAGCAAACCTATGTTGTGAAAAGTGTATTTTCCATGAGAAACAAAACTGACAGAAAAAAAAAACTTCCATGCTCACAGACAAAACTGAGTAAGCTGAGCATCCCCACATGCCAGCTGACATTTAAGGCAGTAGTATCATTTCAGCAACACAGACCTGAAAGCAGGAGATTTCCTATGGGAAAAAATAACCCCCTTGCTGAGAGATGCTAACCTCAGGTACAGTGAATGGCCATTAACCCCAACTACTCAGCACCTGCAAAAAATGCCATATCCCTCAACTGGGCTGATGGCTTTAGAATGAAAACAGGTATTTATAAAGTACTATTTTTTTTTTTAATGAAATAGATTATCTAGCCTCATCTGTGGTATTTACAGTGTATCATTAGCTGTTGGAAAGCCACTTTTCAGAGAAGCACCAGGTTCCTGTGATCAGCAGCATGAAACAGGCTGCTGCTGTCAGAAGGAGCAGAGGGCAGGGAGCTCTGCAGCAAGACCCCTGTCACTGAGACACCATTTCCCATTCTGTGGAACAGGCTGCAGAGCCCAGCTCACAAGTTAAGAGATCCTCAGGGATCCATGTAGATCAAAGTAATTTACAGGAGCCTGAGGGGAGCTGTACAAACTGAGCAAAGTCCACTTCTCAGTCTGACAGTAATTGAGTGGGACAGATTTTAGGCAAAACAAGTTCCTGCTTTGTGCAGCACTTGGAAGGCCACCATGGGTTGTTCCTACCCAGGTACCATAAACAGCAGCAGTTGAGGGGATCCTCTTTTATTGCAGATTTGACAGCACCAAATAAACCATTTCTGAACATTTACTGTCTCTCTTACACCTTTTTGCTCTGATATTCTCTGTGGAGCCGTTTGCCACCTGAGTTTGCATTTTGCCCAGACTACACAGGTTTAATTCTCGAGTGTCTTTTTCAAGCCAGAAGGGGCAGAAATAATTTGCTGCATTAGTAGGCAGGTTAAGTATCTTTCCACGCAGCAGCAAATGCTTATCCTTTTTGACAGACACGTCTGGAGCAGCAGAGGGAACATTCACCTTTGATGTGGGTTTGGAGAGCTCCAGTGCTTTGTGTACTCCTTTGGGCTAAAGCAAACACAACATAATTTGCCTTTCTGCAGCATGGCTCCAACTCAAGCTAGAATTTGGCAAAGCAAAGCCATGTTAATAAAGCAAGTGTGAAGTAAATCTGAATATTCCAGATTCACATGGCACAATCTTCTACACTCCTTTGGACACTAGAATAAAAATGGGACCTCAGACTTGCATTCTTCTGCTAGGCGCCCAGCTGCACATCACAGCTACTCAAGCAGCACTACCTAGACACCAGAGTTCCCTCCTGCTTCCCTGAGGAAGGCCTTCAACTAGCATCCTGTGCTGTAGCTGCCTTCAGGATAAACCTTCCTTGCTGCACAGGGGTCCCAGGGACAGAGGTTTTGACCACAACACCTCTGAGGACAATGTTCAGAGCACAGAAGCCCCAGGCAATTCAAATGCACACCCTCTGCATTCATGAGTGGAGTCAGGGTACAGAGGATGCAGTTTACAAACCGGTCTAAAGCGAAAGAAAAAGCTGGAGACAGCACACAGCCTCTCCCTTTTGAACTGCAACCCGGTTTCCAGAACCCCAGAAATCACAGCAGAAGCGTGGTTGCCATACATTTAAGGAACCAACTTCAGGTGGGCAACCTGCTCTGACAGATTTTGCACTGCCACGCCAAACTGTACTTGCTAACACTTCACATCAAAAAGCAGGTGCAGGCAAGCAGCAAACCAGGGCTCCAAGCCCTGATCCAGTTGGAGCTCCATCCAAGGAAGCGTGGGACCTTGCCAGGGTTCGAACATGAGGCTTGGCTCCAGAAAGGATGGGAACCACTAGACGACACACTTCTTTGGCACAGGTGGAGCCCAACCCCAGAGATCTGGAAGACGACCAAGTACAGAAAAGCCACTGCAGCCAGCACGCAACACAGCTTCACACAAGCGTCCTCCTGTAACCTTCCAGCTTTACAGTCATTTGCTCAGGGAAATGGCAGGAGGAAACTGCAATATGAAGAGGAGCAATACTTTCAGGAATCAGCGGGATATATTGCCGGGCAGGAAAATTCTTCATACAGGTACACGCTGTCCAATTATTCTCATTGTACACTTGTGATTGTCACTCAGTCCACAATGAATGCTATCAGTGCAGTAAGCTAATAGAATTGAAATGTTAACAGATTACTGACAGCGCCCTGTATCTAGTCCATTATAATCTCTGCCTAGAGATCGCGGAGTTCATAATGGCTAGCAATAAAATATTTTTGTCCATAAAGAAGGAAGATAACCATTGCACGTGTACTTAGCTTAAAAGCACTCAGTGACTTAAAATTTCCAAATATAGAATGCTTGTTCCAACTATTACGGCATTATTGTTTTATAAAGAGTTCCTTGCACTGTCTCTTTAGTTACAAATTCTTATTTTTTCAAGGACAACCTAATGCAGAGTCATTTAAATTGCTGGTATTTATATCTCTAATAAACTGTAACTCAATAATCAGAGACTGCAAGGGATTATTTTTTCTCCAACATTATCACAGAGTGGCTGTAAAAGTACAAAATCCACAGACCCATGTGTACCTAGTGCTCACGACAAACACGGGGCTTCATCCTTCTGGCCTCAGCAAAACCTGACAGACTGGGCCCCTGAATGAAGAGAGTAAAACAGTTGTTCCCCTCAAATATTTACTCATAGTTCCACCTTTCTCAAACCAGATGCCAAGCTCCTATTGCCTCTTCACTTTCAAGAGCACTTGGCTCCTTGCTTTAATTCTTCTGGTACTCTATGTGAGGAGAACTGTCCAAAGCAGGTCACACCTACTGTCACACTTACACCTGGAAGGAAGGGCCTGGGAGAGGAACTGCAGCTTCTGCTTTACGAGAGAGCCCTGGGCGTTGGCAGGTACCTACACAAAGTGGCTCCTTCACTTCCTCCTCAAGACACATTGCATTGACTTATTATGCCTTCATTTTGCGTAGGGTGAGCAGCAACACGTGGTTTAGATCCACTTTTATACAGAAATCCAGCAGCAGCATGGAACTACAGTTCCCTGGGTGAATACTACAAGAACACAAGGGTGAGCTCACTGAGTTCACCCTCTGCCCCAGCCAGACCAGGGATACTTCTCCAAATTTTAAATTAAATGCCATAAATCCTGGATCAGGCAGATGGAAACCTAGCTGCACATTTTGCTTTATCCACCACACTTCCACTCACTCTGAGTGCCAGCCATCAACCCTGTTTTCCCAACACCTCTGTGAGCTTCTCCTTCCTCCTCCTTTTCCTGGTTATGCCGTTTACTCCTCTTTGTGTTGGCTAGCTTCAAGCTACAGGACGAATTTATGAGAAGAGGAAAATATTGGGAGGAAAATACATCATAGATCAAAATTAAGCCAGGACAGGTTTGACAGCAAATGGCACATCCTCACCTTGGACCAGGCATATGGTCCTGCTAAAATGGAGGGAATGGTGTTTGCTGGCAGAGAATGTGTGGGGAGCACAGGCTTTTCCACGTGCTGCCTCCCACAGAGCCTCACTCTGCCACCAGATTGTCCTGGCCTTTCCCTTTTTTAAAGAGCAAGGAAAATAGAGGCCCATGTACAAGCAGTATAAAAAAATCCAAATGGAGACATAATTAGACTGTCTTTGCAACAATAAAGAAACCAGCAAAAACACAAGTCTTGGGTAATAAATGACATTTTTGGTCTTGAACAGATTGTAAGTGCCATGGAACTGAAAATCAACATTTTCCTTCCATTCACTAACTCACATTTCTCTTACAATGGAGCCCCTTTTAATAGCTAATCACAGTCACCACATCTGAGGAAGGGGACAAGCACACTGACTTACAAGTCTTCAGCTATATGAGGTGCCAGCTGCATGAAAGGTTCCAGGGAGAGGGTGGACCCAGTTGAGGCATATCAGGGACATTGGGGACAGCTCCAGTCCTTGGTACCTTTGCTACAAAACACTCTGGAGAATCAAAACACTCTCTGGCATCCACAGCTATCAACAAAGCCAATAGCTGAAGATTCCTTCCTTGCAGTTTTTGTTACCACTGGTTGTAGCGTTTCCCCACAGCAGTGCCAACAAGCATTCTGTCTCCTCCTTCTATCATTTGCTGCCGATGGATCCCTACTCAGACGTGATTTTCCCTGGCACCCAGCAGGGTATGCCAAGCCCAGCTCCACAGGCTACAGGCAGTCCTTTGTCCCAGTGCAAAGCAGATGGAAAGGGCTTCAGGATGAGGCTGGCAAGCACTACCTGCGTGCAGGCAGCCTCCCCTTTCAGCCAGACACAGGACAATGGCCATTCTAGCCTCTGGCCTTGAAAGTCTGCAGCTCTGCTCCATCCCCTTCCCTTGCCAGGGGGACTGGCTGTAAAGTTTTCTGCAAAGCACGTTTAAGGAAACTCTCAGAGAACTAAGGATTTATTAAATGCCCTATCAGATGAAAAATACATTTTGCGCAGGCGTGCAAAGGAAATTTCTGCACTAAGGTTAAGAGAAGTCAGTGCCAAATATTTCAGAGGAATAATGTGTATAGATTGAGACTGACTGCCTTCTCCCTGCTGGAGCTACAGCCAGGCAGAGTCAGGGGAAGCCAAAGCAGAATCAGGTACTGGCTAACTTTAAAGGGCAGCATTGCTGAACCACTAACCAGGTGTGGCAAGCAGGTGGAAATCTGTTAGTAGCAAACAAATAATTCTGGCTACCTGGGGGAACTCAGAGAGAAACACAGAAAAAAGACATGAGGCACAACCAGTCACATCACAGGCTCAGAGTTCAGGAATGCAAATGGTTGTCATATCCTCTTAATTATAAGGCTAAGTTTAAGAATAAAAGACACAATTACAGCTGAAAAAACACCTCACTTGAAGACCAAGTGATTAGATTTTACATCCTGCATTCTTCCAGAAGAAACATTTCTAAGGTGGAATATATACATAAAATACCATCAGAAACTGTAACACTTTTAAAAAAAACTTCTGATCCATAAAGCCTTCCCTTCCTAAGAATATACTCTAGGTGTGGAAAGTCTTTTCTTTGTAAAAACCTAATGATTTTTAGAAAGGCTGTGTGTTGGAGCAGAAGCTTCTCCAGTCAAGCAAAAAATCAAGACTGATCCGTAGAGCTCCCCAGAACAGTCACTCTGTCCTCAGCCACTGCACCTCTCTGTGGGCCTGCCGAGATGGACCAAGCACCAGTGCATACCATACCTCCTCCACCAACAGCAGGGCCCTTAGTTAGCCCTTCACCTTTCCGAAGTCTGGATCCCATTCCTGCTCCTGCTCTTCTGAACAGTTTCTTCTGATCCTCAGAGTTCTGCAGTTTTGAAGTCTGGCCTCAAGGGGGAGATGCCAGAGTTAAGGATCTTCTTTGATCAGCATGTGCACACTGTTAATAGTCTCACAATGCTGGTAGCCCCACATTGCAATGCCAATATAATCCTTCTCCTACAGCTTCTATTGTAGGCAAGAAGGGAGCTGTGCTTCCAGTGACAACTCAGGGACCTTCTGCCAGCTGGAACCTGACCATTGCTCCTGAAACACAAATCCACATCAGTGAGTTTGTCCCAGGCAACCCTACAAGCCAAATCTGAAACCCATGCTTGTCAACAGGAGCTCGGAACTGATCCCATTGGCTGCAGCAGATCTTTGCATAGAGCACACCCTGATCAGAGGAATGCCAAATGCTTTGCAGGATCGTATCCTCGGTTTCCATTAATTTGCAGCACATCTTTCCAGACACAGCTAAAGTAGTAATTTTCTGCTCAATTTCCCACAGTTTGGATAAAAATATAGCTATTTGGTATCCTGCTCTCAGCAGCATGGCCATCAACCCAAACCTGTCTCAGATAAATTGACCTAAACTCTCTGCTTCTTCTTGTGCCTGGTGCCCCATGGCCCATTTGGCTCTCTCCTCAGGATAATCTTAGTGCCATGCACTTTGTGCCATCTATTATTCCACAGGACAACATATTTACAGCGTTTACAAAACAGAAAATATTTCCAGCATTAATTTCATCAGGGTGTTTACATAATCCACATCTCTAATGACAGATCATGCACCACCAGGCTGCCTTGAGGAGCCCAAGATAATATGGAAGAGCTTTGGCTCAAGCTGAGCTCAAAAGCATACAGTTTTCAGATAAATTCACCAAAGTGGGACTCATTAGATCAGCAGTATTTTAGAATATTACTGCATGTGATTTTCTTACTGAATGCAAGTAGGAGTACAGACACATGTAGTTTCTGGGCATGCAGGAAGGCAGGTGTGCAGGTGCTGAACCAAAGTGGATACCAAACAAAACCTTACACACATTCAGGAGCTGTGGTCCAAGCACAATACCCTTGCACAACCAGAAAACACCAAGACACCAGGTGAACAGTGCTGGGTCAGCCAACAGCCTATCTCAGCCCCTGCAGCACTCTGGTGGGGTTCAGGGGTAGAAAATTCTGACAATGGAGGCTGAGTTTGGTTCAAGACTGATCTCTTCCTTTACCAGAAGATGGACTTTATGCTGTCCATTTTCTATGGCAAAGATGTACTCTTTCTCCTCAAGCCATGGTCATATGGAAAGACCAGCCATCAACTAGCTTTTCCAAGGGAAAAGAAGACTCTTCTCAAGCATCTGAAAGTTACGGGTGAATGTACTGCCTCCTGAACATCTCTCAGAAGTCCCTTTCTCTTACAGGTGAATCTGTGCTGTCACCACAATTTGTATTCTTACACAGCTTTCTCAGGTATCCATAACCAAATACTTGAAGCATTTGTGCTCCAAGCCCAGTCTGGCTTGCCATAGGTTTCACATCATCAAAATCTGAGCATGGTATCTAGCTCTGGCATAAACCACAAATTTTGGGGGGAGGAGACTAGCAAGTCAAACAGAAGGTTCATATCCTGGTGCTTTTCAAGCCCCCCCTACCCAGTTACGCTGTCTCTGAATAAAACTTAAGTGTTTGGAAGGTGGCCTCTGCCCAGCAGGCCCTATGCTGCTCCCAGCCCATGCACAGGGACACTCTCCTGCCTGTGCTGCATCTCCAAAAGTCAAGTGCACACAGTGAGGACTGGTAAAGCAGCCCAGCAAAGATAGTCTCACTTCAGTAGCACTTGTCCATTCAAGGCTTTTCACAGATATTGAGGGGACAGATGGAATAAGTGATTGGGATCTAAATAATCCAGCTTCCACTGGCTCAAGCTGGAGCTTGAAGATAATAAGGTATACAAACTCCCTAACTCTTTATAAGGAATTTACAAACTAACAGATAATTTGTCTGAGGAAACCAAGCTATCAGACATTTGCAACATTGCAAGCTCACCTAATGGCAGAAAGAAACAAAGTATCAAAAAAGTTATACAGGGAAAAAGAGAGAATAAAATAAATTCCCCTAATGTACCACAAATACCAACCACCACACACTACCTACAAACCATATGTTTTTCCCATCTGTTCTGTTATCTTCAACTAAATTTATAGTATTTGGGCTATCAGAAGAATTGTCAAGCCTGAGCTGGGCAGGATTATAAAACCTAGGTGTTATTACACTTTAAAAGACATTTCCCCCTCCCCCTACCACAGCAGGCAGATGATTTTACATTTCTCTTCTTGCCTCCTCGCTCTGCTGCTACAGAGAACTCTAAGCTCACTCCCAGATACAGTTACTCATAGGGCATCCCCAGCCCTCCAGCAAAAGAACAGCTCCTCTGCCTTCCTGCTTTTCTTCTGCCTTCACCACCCTTCTCCCTAGGGAGGTCCATAAGAAGGGTGCAGAGGTTGAGGCTGCAGGGCCACTCCTTATGGTGCTGTGATCCAGAGACCCCACTGTCCAGCTGGATCATAAGCAGAGAGCACCATGGGCTGCTTTTACCTGAGCATGGAGCCTCCTTCCACAGACTGCTTGCCACTGAGGAAGCCAAGGGCTTTTAAGGTGGGCTGAAAATGAAAAAAGCTCTTCTTGAGATGCTGAGCTCAAAAATATAGCACTTATCCTTGTGGACCACATATCTAAAAGGTGTTCTCCATTGTGTAATCCATCCATGACATGTGAGCTCTCTCCTGCCTGTGCAGCAACAGCACTTTTAAAAGTGTGCAGAGACCAAGGGAAACTGGTTGGGAAACCCCACCTCTGAGCATCAAGTCAAACAACAGCTCTTCATGCTGAGCCCTATCTCTGTGCACAAGGCATCTCTTGCAGTAGCTGTCTACCCCTCTGCACCTCCATCCAGAAAGCAACATGACTCTCACAGCTCCAAAACTGTCCCAGGAAGCCCACAAAATAAGGACAGCGGGGAAGATTTCTGTTTGGTTTTCCACTGGCAGAGGATTACAGTAAACGTAACAATTTTCCGCACAGAAGGTCTTTAAAGAGTGTGCAGAATTCCAATAGGTGTCTCATTAATGCCAAGCCGTGGAGCAAATGGTGCTGCACTCCTGCTGTCTGGTCCACCTGCCCCTTGCCAAGTGGTTCTTTCTCTCCAGTGCTGCCTCAACCTGCTGACTGCCAGGTGATGATCTCCTGCTGCCCCCACCCCTGCTGTGGAGCCAGTGCTGCCTCCTGGATGTTCTCCCCTTGCCTAAAGAGATGGTTTCTGAAATGTGCTAAAGCCCTGGGAAAGTCCAGCTTCCCTTCTGCCCCTAAACCCAGCGTGGGGAGGCCGTGCTGGCACAGCACCATCTCCCTGCTGCTTTCCAGGGGGGATGGCAGATTGCAAGGCAATTTTCCTCCCAGTCCCCCTCTCCTCACCACTTTCACCTCTCATAATCAGCCGTCAATTCCACGCTTGTGGCTGGCACAGAAGAGCTCAGTAAGGAGAAGTGCTGGTTCACTCTTACAAACGCTGCTGCACCAGGCATCAATTCACACTGCACAATCTTTAAGTTTTTTTCAAAGGTTTTTTTTTAATTTACAATAAACAGGTGACTCTTAAGAAGGTCTGCTCCTTATGAAAAATTGTTCAGCACTACGTAACCCTTTCAGAAAAATCACCTAGGTTTAAAAACAATAATAAAGGACACCCCACTTTCCAAACATTCTGTCCTTCTTCCTAGATACTATAAAAAATACACCCATTCCTAAGTCTGAGTTTGCAAACTTGAATCATCACTGCAGGAAAGGTGTCCATATTTACATTAGAAATTCTCCAAACTGAAATGCTTTTGGAAGTGCAAAACAGTTCTGTATTGATACAGGTATAGCTATATGGGCATAATGCAAAGTATTTTAACCCTTATAGCCAAAACTATCCATTGAATTTGATCCAAATTTATAGTTAGCTTTGATTGCTCCAAAATTGCATTTGAGGCAAATTAAAAAGCTTAGGTAAAAATAATTAATCCAGTTTTTTAGGCAAATTGTTTGTCTTTCAATAGTTTTATAACCAATACTGCGTTCAATGGTGTGTGCCACACATGCTAATTTTATAAAAATTATTCTGTTCTTCAAACCCTTTTAAAATCTGGTTAGCAGGGTCAGGTTTCTTTTCCCCTAGACATATCCCTTGCTATAACTCTGATTAAGAGCCCAAACTTCATCCTTTGCAGTGTAGGGGTGGTGAAAGGCAATTACACAGCTGAGAGAAGAGACTCCTAAGAAAGGAAGAACTCTGCTCATCTTGACCTAAGGAAAAGTGCAGAAGGTTACAAAATACATCCTCACTTTTGTGAGGAGCTGATGCATGTGAATGTGAATCCAGGAGCCCTACAATGCCACTAGGACAGAATCACTTTTAAAGCAAAGAAGGCCGTGGAAGCCCCCCATGGCTGGAGGAAATAAAAACTTTTATTCCAAAGTTAATCCAGGATTTCAGAAGTTCTTTTGTATAGGTCAGATGAAAGAGATCATTGTACAGGATAAGCAATGATAAAATCTTCACAGGGGCAAAAAAGCAGGGATTTAGGAGCAGGTCTGCTGCATTGACTGAGCTAGGTGTCCTGGAGCACCCAGCCCTGCACTGTGATGCCCACAGGCAGGTGTGCTCACTCCCTCCCTCTGAATCCTGCTTCTCCTCTCAATTCCTGCCCCTCAGTAAAGCCAGGGGCTGCTGATGTTGCAAGGCAGGACAGTTGCTCTGTGATCAACCAGCCAGCCAGAAAGAACAACACCACTGGGGATGCACAGTTTTGCCTTTTCCCACATTGAATGGGGCATTAACTTCAAAGTCTATGATCCCTTAAATCTTTAACAATAATTAATAGGAGAAAGATGACTAATATTTGTGTTTGCCCTTAAACCTGCTCTTGGGGGAGAGAATAAAAGCTCAAAGAAAAAGGCATTTTATGCAAGCAAAGTCAACAATATTAGTTATTCCTGAATTGGTTTGTCTTAACTCCAGTGTTAATGCTTTACTTGGCCTTGTGCTCCCAAGTGGATTGCATTTAGCACTTCAGTTCCTAGAGCATGAAATATTTCACTGCATAGGTCTCCCTGTGCTAACCAGAGGAACCTGAGGGCTGCAGCAATGTCTGCCAGTTGCCATGGGCTACTGCAGCCCTGAGGAACTGTCACAGCTCAAGGAAAATCAGCTCACTCTCTCCAGTCCCGGATCCCAGGCTTGTGGCCTCCAGAATGACCCCAAAGCTGGAGTATGGGACCCTGTAGGGAACCAATCACACCCTGGGAAAGACTTCCCTAGCCCAAGGGTGACTCACATATATTCTCTCTAGGTGCTAGCTCCAACATTGGCTCCAGTGAGCCAGTATTTCATGTCAGAAGGATTTCTTCAGATATAAGTAGTGTCATGCTTGTTGCTTGGTTTTGTTTTTTTTTTTTCCCTCTAGTCAGGATCAATGTGTTCTGTTCTGACAAGGAAATTTACACTGTGATTTTAAGAAGACTCCATGTTCACATCATCTCCAATGTGCCACCTCAGGGAAAGCTCTTAAGGCTTGGAAAGCTGTTCTTTCACACCAGACAGAGGTCAGATGGGTGAAGCCAAGTTTCTTCCAGCCAGTGTGTTACAGCCATGCAAAGAGCAGCTGCACAAGCAGAGAGCCTAAACCAAGAGACAAGACAAACTCTCCAGTTTTCCTGATGTGGCTTTAAATAACACATGGAAAGAAAAGTGGCAAGGTTAACAATTTTTTCCTAAGCTTTAACTGCAGACGCACACAAGGCTATTTTAAGATGCCTCCACACTCACCAGATCCTGACATTGCCTTGTGCTTGCCAATACACTAAGCAAGGTCAGCAAACCCCCAGCACAGCTCCCTCCTGAGCCAGGTATGGCAGGCAGTGAGAATCTGTTCAAGTCCCCTGCAGAGATCATGGGAGGTTGGGTGATACAGGAATGCCCTGTGATGAGGAGATTTTCCCATATCCAGCTCTATATCAACAGCCCCATCAACACCCCAAACTAAGGGGAGCCTGGCCCAGAAAGCATGGGGCTAGCAACTGCATTCCATGTTCCCTGTCCCCTGTCCAGGCAAACTTGCTACTGTAGTCAAGAACAGGATGAGCCCCAGGAGCCAGAAAAATGGCCAGATGAGTCAGCCAGCCCTGGCATCCAGCCCAAACTTATAGGATCTGAATTTCCTTTGGAATTTTGAAGCCCATAGATTGTTGTTAGTCTTGCCTTGGTTTAGACATCACTTCATGCTTGACTGCCATTTAAAAATTATTTAACTGAGTGTAGGAAAAGAAAAATTTAATTAGATTTTGCCTGACCTCTTCAGATTCTTACCGATCAGTACTGGAGCAAACCCAAGATGGAAAATGAATGTCCTATATTTCAGGAGAGCTCCCTGCAAGGGTCTGATCCAAAAGCCACTAAGCTAAATGGGGGTCCTTGGATTAGGTTCTTAACAAGTTTCAGATGCTCAGTCACTTCCATCAGTCATTTGCAGAGAAGGGAAGGAACTTCAAAGGGTTTGATATAGAACTGAACTTCCAAGACTTTGGATCTGAACATCCTGGGACTTGTAGGTATGTTTCCAATCATCTGCAGATGCAGCTTGCAATGAAAGGAAACAGATCCCTAGAGGTTCTGTATTTTGAAGACAGAAAGGTCAAAAAAAGTGTTTAGTTTGCAGGAGATGGTCAGTTCATTCTCTCACTGATTCTTATCAAATCCCCACATAAGCCAGCTGTGAACCACAGAGACAGGAGCCAAACTACTGGAATTTAATGGCTCATTCTCCAAAATGTATTGGCTCATAAACATACACTGTGTTCTCATTCAGTGCTAATTTACTTTAACAATAAACTTATTGTGACTTGTATTCCCACTTCAAAGAGAGTTTTTATGTGGCAAATGGGAGGAGCATAAGTGGGAGTTTTGCTCTGGTAAATGAAACAAAGATACAGTAAGGTGAAGAAAAAAGCTCAGTAATTATCCTCCATAGGGTGTAAGGCTATAAAGTAGCAGTGCCTCAAATTATTTGCAGACATGTCCACATTTGAGAGAAATAAAATCTTTCTGAGGATAACACACCTGTGCCACGGGTAATTGCTCTTGCTTGCAAATTAGAGCTGGTCCAACAGATGTTTATTCCACCACGCAGACAGCAAAAGCAGTAGGAAAGGTTTTGCCTTCTTGCAGAAGTGGAAAATTATTAAACCCCCCATAAAGTGGTACAAATGTGCTTTGCCACCATTTGTCCTACGGTGGCTGCTTCAGCAGAGGGAGCTGACTGTCTCCTGACAGGGTGAGCAGTACACAAGCCAGCCCACAGGCTGCAAGGCTCAGGGAGAGCGAGAAAGTAAACCAGTCACCCCTGGAGGACAATGTCCCCCCAGCATCAGCAAGGACTCAGCTCTGGAAGGTCAACTCAAGAGAAGAGACCTTTGTGGGGTGTTGGAAGGGACCAGGTCAGCCCAATTTCCACCCTGTATGTCACAGCTGCTTGCAAAAATGCTGACTAAAACAGGTTTTCTTGCAAAATACCAATATGGCTTTGTTCATACCAAGATGTTTGGGGAAACACGTCAATTATGATAAAACTGTAATGAGGAAAATAGTCCAAACATTCCATTGCAATCATATCATATCATACAGTTAATGATAGAGTAAATATTTACATTGACCCTTTGCAGCCAAGTATTTCATGTTTAATATGACTATTATATTTAACATTAAATCTAATAGAATAATTTCTAGGGAAATACTCAACTTTTACCTGAATTTGCTTCATGTAAGATGCTGAGATTTTCATTTTTCCCTTCAATTACAGATGAATTTTAATTTTTAAACACTCAGCCTCCTGCCAGCCAGGAACTTTGGCTCCTCACCACCAAGAGTCCAAGGTCAGAGTAGTTCACTGGAATTGCTGGTACACCTCCAACCTCTTGCTCCTATGAGAGTGCCTGGGAAGTAGTCCACCTATGAGGTTATCATGGGGCAAAGCTGCCTGCTGCAGCACAGACATGCTCAGCACACCAGAAGTGAAAAGTCAAAGACAGCAGAACTGGCCAGAGCCTGCTCCTAGCATGGTTCTCAAGCTGCCAAATGGCCTCTCATCACATGAATGCAATTGGACACTTCTGTTTCACCACTACATTTATTTTTTCTCTATTTTGTCCCAGTTCATCAACCTGTCCCTGAAGATGCCACTGCTCCCTTCTACCTGCTGAACAGCTGGGGAGCTCCATCCTGCATGTGTCACCTACATTTATGTATGTTATTAAATACAACCCAATTTTACCCAAGACACATCACTCAGAGCACCATGTTAGATCACAGTCTCAGCAGCTTGGGCCAGGAATGTGGCAGCAACTGGAAAGACACCACTTCTGAAGGGGGTTAGACCCACCATGTATGATGCACATTTAATCTGCAATTCCTCTGTTCTGCTTGTTCTGTAGCTGAAGTGCCTAATTGCAAACTTGAGCTCCTCAGGTAGGGAGTTTCTTGCTGTGTAACACAGCTATATAAATATGTCAGCAGAGAAGTTTGCCTGAAGAACAGGCTTCAAACTTTTTTGCACATCTGCCATCTATCTTTCATGACATTCATATAAGCAGCTCTCTAAAGTATACCTGGATCTAGCTATATATGCATACATAAAGGTTATATATATCTATTGTCTTAAATTAGCCCAGCAAAATGCTTATGGGAGTTTGTGTCTGTTTCAGGTCTTAATGTTGGACACACACATAAAGGTGTTTGATCAGAGGCAGTTAAAGCATGTTTAGAGTAAATCATGTTTAGAGTAGCCATTGAAGCCAGCCACATTCTCTCTCCTAAAAGCTGAAGGCACTTCCTTCCTCTTTCCGGCCTTCTAGGTGATTTCAAGCTATTAATTTTTTTAAATGCCAAGTGCGTTTTCCTCCATCACTCAAGCCCAGGTGTGCTCCTGGTGGAACCAGTCTCATTTTCCCACCAGGAATGCTCTAACTGACCCTGCTTTGCACATGGAGGTTGGACTAGGTGGTAGATGGTTCCTTCCGGCCTCAACTGTTTCCCATTGCAACAAAACAAACAAATGTGGAAGAAAAATAAAAACAAGATATTTACCTCCAAATGTGTAAATGCTGTTCTTCCTCCTTCACTCACATCCTGCTACTGTGCCCTTTTCCAGAATTCCCCCCAATACTGCACAACAGCAGGTCAAAACCTGATGGTTATGTATCAGCTAGAGGCAGCTGGGGCTCTAGCCAAACTATTTAGCAGGATCTTGCAATTTTTGTCAAGCACCTACAGCACCAACTGTGAGTCAGGTGGGTGGAGGAGAATTATAACTTGCATTTGTTTTAAATCCCACTGGTGAGCTGTCCCAGCTACTGAAGAGGGAAAGAACTTGGAACAGAAGCCCACTGCACCCGAAGAGCCAGAAGCTGGAAAGCATGAAGCATTTTAAAGTTTCACCATTTTAAAGACAGTTATGGTGCACCTGAATTTCAGTTTATCAAGAGGCAGACTGAAGAATATGTATATTATTAATTGAGAATGGTTTTGAACACTATAACATAAAATATATAGCTTAGCCTTATAATCGTAATTCCTGTATAATGTATACAGTACACATTATAAAATATTTCAACTGGATTAGAAAGCCTAGGACTCAAAGTAAGCTGAAAAAAAGATGCAGTTCATTTCCTGGTACTTGCAGGGTAATTTGAGCAGCTTCTTTTCTCCTCTTGCTTTACCAAAGGACTATGACTATGCTGAGACCCCACAAATCTAGTTCCCTAGAGAGGATTTCTGACCAAACCACATTTATGCAATGGTTTAGGGAATCCCACATCTGCTTTGGCCACACTGAAGGCTGGCAACTGCCTTCCAGGTTTTTCCAGTGTATGTCAGCAATACAAGAAATAGGTAAGAGATGTCCAGCAGCAAAAGCAAATTGTGTCTCTGCCTTTTAAAAAGACACATGGTTTGAAGAAGGAGAGAAGAGAGCTTGTACCATTAGGTGAACATTTATTTGCTCCATCTTTAAACTCCAGCACACTACAAAGACACCCCAGCCTACCTGGGTCTCTTGTGTCAAGTACACAGGCTCCTAGTTAATGAGTTACTTAATAGCTCATTAGGTGTCCCCTAGGCTCCCCTCAAACCACTACCATTCCCATGCAGCAAACCAAGCACTGATCACTCTTACAGCTGTTTCAAAAGTCAGAAAGCAGAAGGAAGACTGTGCTAAGATCCAATAAATAAATTCTTGATACTTTTTGTTGAGTGCTGGGGTGTGGGGGAAAGATGGGCATCCTGTCAGTATGTTAGGAGACAGGCCCTTCTAGACTGCTGCTTCATTTGGTCACTAAAACACAATAAGACTGACAGACAATAAAACTGTAATCATCTCATAACACTTCAGCCTAAACTTGACATTAGGGTCCTTCCACTGAGCTCAACCAGACACAGGTTCTATTTCCCTGGACATTAGGCACAGCCACTGGCAGCTCACACAGACCAGGAGGAGGTGAGGAGGTGAGGGTGACAGAAGCTAAGCTTGGCTTCCTCCGGATCAAAGGGCACAATCCATTGGCACCATAACCTCAGCTAAAGTGTCTGCATGGACTTTGAAATATGCCAGAAAACGTGAAAGCTTGCAAATTAACTTTTATGTTACACCCCACTCAGCTGGTGTGGAGTGTGCTACTTGCAGCCATGAGTGTGTCACAGAGCACACTGCCTGGAGGATGTTTACTGTGAACATCTGTACTTACAGGGTCAGTGGCAATAACAAGTGGTTATCTAAGTGACTGCTGACCCCAGCCTCTAGCACAAAGGTTGCTACTTCTGCTGTATTGGTGGTTATGGCCTGCTGCTAATATACATTTGTTTGCTCACACACAAATCCTAAGAGATCTAGTAAGAGCAGAGTACCTGATCAACAGCAGAATATAGTGCAGTAATAAACCAGTAAAAAACCTAGGAATTCTAAACTATCTAGCATGCACTCTTAGGGAGTTACCATACTAACCTGAAAGGTTTCCTTCCAGGAGAGATCTGGTCTAAATGAATATTCTGTATGTAGTATCTTATGGGTATGCAATGTATGCCTAAGCTAGAATTCCAAACCATGAATGAAATCTTCACCAGGAATATAGTGGACTTTCTGAAAGGTTTGCCAGACAACTGTGAGTTGAACAGTTACATTAGATTTATAAAATCCTTCAAGTCAACATTTCTTCATGTGCATGCTTTCTATATTTTACAGCTTCAGCACGGCATGCAAAGCATACATTACAAATGATGCATGCTCCTGAGCAAGCAGCTTATATGTAAACACATTCCCTGAGCACATGCACTACTCCTGTGCTTGCAGACACACAGTTTGCAGTACTGAATGTTCCTTAACTCTCTGAAGATCTACGGGCTGGTTTAACAAGAGAATTAAGTACACTTTTCAATAATAATTTCTCCATTCCCCTAGCTTTCTGGAAAATTTTGTTGATATATCTTGATTATTTTTGCTGCCAAGCCACAGAATGCACACAGTTAAGGCAGTATTAGGGTGGCTTTTGTCTTCTTCCTTTGTTTTCCCAAGAACAAGCTTTGCTGAGCCCAGAACCTTCTCAGCAGTATCACTTCACCCAGCCAGCATGCATGGTTGAGCTGCTCTGTGCTGCAGAGAAGGGCCCTGGGGCTCAGTACTTCAGCATGATGCCAGCAGTGACATCACCCCCCAGTGCTCCTTCACAAGAACCTCATAGGTTTGGATTGGGCTGAGCAGATCTGGGTGAGTGCCGGCCTGTGGTCAGGCAGAGCTTTCCAAGAGCAAGGCACAATCCTGTCCTACCACAGGCTCAGGGGAGCACAGCATCCTGCATCTCTGCAAACACAGCCCCAGAGCCCCAGTGCACCCATTTGGAGAGAGATGTGCCTCTGGTACAGCAACCAGAAGCCACGTTTTGCTGCTTCTGCCTTCTGCATGGGACTGTTTTAACACTCAGACTTCAGAGTTCCTTTTCCCCTTGTGGTGAAAAGGATTGTCTAGAGGGAACTGATTATTTACTGCCCTCTGATCCCATACCAACCCTGGCTAAGCTGTAGCTGTGCAGGCCCCACTCCCAGCCCCGTGTGGCTGCGGATTAGAAGGGGCAACCAAGCTGGAGGGTGGCGTTTACCAAGGACACCTTTAAAAGCATCTCAAAGAAAGAACACAAAAAACTTACAGCAAATTGCATTTGATCTGGAAATTATTAATATTTGGGACAATAAAGACAGACCCTCTGAATACTATTTGCACAGAATCCCTCCTCAGAGCCAAACCACACTTTAAGGAACTTGGTCTCGAAAGAACACTGCCGAATTGAAACAGAACTACTACCATGACTAGAGGGTTGTGCTGCCAAAAGATGTCAGATTGAACACGAAACAGAATTTTCATTCTTTTGTGTACTCCATAAATATTAACAACTTGACACCCCATAATGAAAGCAAAAAGCACTTAAGCACGGGCAGAAAACCCAAACAAGCCAACCATTCTTCTTTCAGGATTACAATTGGAAATTAGTTGTCGAGGTCAGAGTTTTCCAGCATCATTGTAGGTTGGGAATAACTCCATGGACATTGAGAGTGCTCAAGAGGAGAGTTTGACCTTGTGTAGGTGCAAGAGGATTGCAATCCTCATGGCACAGCCACCCCATCCTTCCAGCCCTTCTCTGGCTGGAAGCAGCTGCCAGATCTTGAAGTCAGCCAACTGGCCTCAGCCAGCACTCGAGGCCAACAAGCCAAGGAGAGAGGTGCAGCACCCAGCAGGCCTGCTGAGGACCCCGCCCTCTAGCAACCTTGTGGCCAAGAGGCCCAGCATCACCCTCTCCCATCCACCAGATGTCCTGATGGAGTTTGCAAGTCACACAACAGAGAAGAAACATCAGTAGGACACAGCAGCCAGGATTTGCTGCAGTGCATTGCTTTGATTCACACCAGTTGAGCATTTACCCACCAGTTCTCAATTTGCTCACTTATATGATAGAAGGATTTGTATATCTTCAGGAAAAATGACTCAGTTGTACACAATCTCAGCATTTAAAACAGAAAAGATTTTTCTATTGATCACTGTGGCCATCAAAAAAAGTAAGGCATTATCCCCTAGGCAGGAACTTCCATGCTCTCAAGACATGCAACAAAAAAAGAAAGCACTAACTGTAGAGGAAAACAAAAAATCTTAAAAAGACAAACAAACAAACAAAGCACAAAGGTGGACTCGAGCTGGTCCATTTGGGTTTGACTTGGAACATCCACAAAGCATGGGCTGTTCTGAATTCTGTGTTTTGCTCCAAGCATCTTGCAACAAAACTTTTCTACATCTCCCTTGGAGAGAGATGGAGAGAGTGGGAATTTGCCTCTCTGTGTAGAAAGCAATGGGGCATAAAACCAGGGAAATACTTGTTTTGGTTATTCCCCACCTCCTCAATGCAGACTAGGAAAGGCTTTTATACAGGAAAGAAGAAATCCTTAGATTATTGTCCAACACAGTGGAAGTCAGCTTTGGCATCGAGAAGGGCACAGATCTCTAAAATGTAACTGTGTGGTACCTTACTGCTCCCCTTAAGATAGATTTTCAAGGCAGATCACATTTACCAGTGCCTTCACATATTTTCTTCTATCAATTTTAGAGCCAATTTCAGGAACTAAAACAAGAACTAATGGGGCAATGGGGCATCAGTCTGTAAGAGTATTCCTCAGCCAATCACAACTACCTCAATTCCTTCAGGCTTCGTGAGTCTCCAGAGAGCACTTTTGCTCCCTGTCAGAGAGTCACTTGCTGTGTCTGAGGCAAGAGTGAGCTAACCTCACCAAAAGCTCTAGATAGCAAAGGGAATAATAGCCTGACTCAAGGAAAGCTTCTTTTTGTGGGAATGCTTTGCCTGCTTGCCTCTGTTGCAGGATCAGGGCCTGCCTGAGCTGGGAGTTGTTATGCTTCCACATCATCCTCCAGCACAGGAGAAAGACACTGCAGAGTCTTAAACAGATTCTTTGTGACTTATTATTGTATGGGAACAGGGTAGTCTTAGGTACATAGCTGAACCTCAAACTATGTTAGAAACACACAGAAGAGACAGTCCCAGCCTCCAAGAAACATGGAAGACAATCCTTCTGTTTCTAGCATTAACTGAAGTCTGTTGAAAGTCCAGGGAATCCAGCAAGAAGCCCTGTGGGGAGATATTCCAGCAGCAAGTTCCTAGCCACTATTTGGGGCAACACTTACTGGCTCTTTCTTTAGTATAACCTTGGAAACAAGTTATACTGTAGGACCTTACCTACACCAAATATACTGTAGGACCTTACCTACACCAAATATACTGTAGGACCTTACCTACACCAAATAGCCCACAGAAACATCTTCGGTAGAAGACTCAGAACCTCCTGAGGGGAAGGAACCCAGCACTGCCTGGAAAGCCCTGCCATCTCCCACTGAGACAAACTGTATTTTTGTGCTCTGATAAATAGGAACTGGGGGTGTACCTCCCTCAAGGAAGGGTCAGAGCTCTGCAATGCTCCTAATCTCAAAATTGTTTAGGTAATTTCATTTGACTTTGCTGATAAATCAGGAATGTATTTTACAGAAACATTTACTGATTCCCCTTTTCATTGCTTTTGCAATATTCCCAGAAAGGTGAGGAAAGGACAGGGACATTTTGTTCTGTAGTGTCTTTCCTCTACTTGTAACCATTAAGATATCTGGCTTTAGGTCTTCTTCAGATTTCTTCTCCCAGTGAAAAAGGTTTATTCTCTCTCTCTGCCCCTTGCTGCTCACAACTTCCCTTTATACTCCCCTGGCAGTTGTTTTAGGAGGCTGCACAGTGGTGGCTGCTGTAGGGGCATACAGGGGACCAGAGACCCCTGGTAATTCACAGAGGTAATTTACAGCAGTGCATTGTAAGGAGGCACATGGTGCACCTCTTGCACCATCACCCTTTTAAAACTCCTGTCACAACAACACTTATGAGCTCCCCCCCACCAAGACTGCACGGGTACAGATTCACATTCAGGTTATGAGCTTCTACCTTAAGCCCAGACAATGTAATCCAGCAGCCTATCCTACTCAGCAGATGCCACTGCTCTTCCCAGGGCCCAAGAGGACTTGATCCAACTTTTATGTAAAAGAAAGCAAGAACAACATAAGCACGTTTTATATAGGAGAAAAACGTGTGGTTTTAAATTGGCTCATTCCACTAACCCAGGCTATTGAACAGCCCCATCTGTACATGGGGAAAGCAGCAATGGCCAGGTGCATGTGCAGGAGAGAAGGATGAAATAAGCAGGAAAAAACAGGAGCAGATAACTGAGTACAATAAAAAGGAGGTAGGCAGGAGGAAAGACCCCAGACTTGTAACATGGTCAGCAGCAGACATGGCTGACTTCAATAGTCACTGCAATCCTACAGGACACAGCTCACAAGAACACTCTCAGGTCCTGTGCATCTTCACCTTTATGCAGCTGCTTGTGATGACTGGAATACCACTGGACTGCATTATGCATGTCACTGGAAAGGATGTGTTAAATATACTTCCCCTGAAGTGGCATTAGACAATCTCAGCTTTCTAACAAAGGAAACTGAAGTATATAAAATTTTTTAAAATTACGAAACCTTTTGAATAGACATACAGTCAAATTATTCTGCTAAACCTTCTGACACGTACTAAAAACACTGAAAAAAATCATTATGATTTTGCTAGTTTAATTTAAACCAGTCATGAAAACAAAGGATTTAACTGCAAGGCAGTTAATGATTCCAATAAAAACTCTAACTGTTTACATGTTTGACACAGAGACTTTTCCTGGCTCCTCTGAGCTGTCCATACAATGCATTAAGTTAACACTTAATAACATCAGATTAATATATAACAGAGAGAGGGTGCACTGCAGCCTCATTCGCTCTATTTAGCAAGTTCTATTAAATTCTGTTTTTCTCCCTTTGAAGATCATAAATACACCAATGTTCACTTTTGAGAATACAAGTCCAAAGTGCAACTTAATCTGGGCAAATCACTTGGCGAGTAATTTGTGACCCTCAATTTGAAATCACATTAAAAGTACCTGTTCTGCTAAATGAGGGATCTGAGGCCAAGTGGAGCATGACACAGAAGAGCACATTAGTTGCCTACTTCCCCCTCCTCTCCTTCCCAAGCCTTTGAAATCAAAGGCCAGGCAAACACTGCTGGCCATGAGCTGAAGAAATGTTACCTGCAAGCCTTGATTTTCTGCTGAGCATGCCTGTACAGGGTGGCACTTTGGGGGAAGCTGTCTCTCACCAGCTTCTGGTGATCTCAGGTGGGCTTTATGATACACCACAGAACACTCAGATGTAGTGAAACTGCTATGAGCTGCCAAGGGCTAAGGCACACACATGTGCCAGGCAACAGGGGGTTTTCAGGGATTTTGGAAAAATTTATAAAGGAGACCACTGCTGAGGCACAAGGACCCTCAACACAAGAAGGAAAGACTTGTCTTTGCAACAGAACCATCTTTGTTCAACAGCAGCCCAAGGGCCTGTGCAGGGAGCCAGACAGCAGCAGGACTTCAGTGTGTGCAGGGGCACACTCACCATCCACACACAGAGCTGGACCATCCCAGCAAGGCAGACAGGCTGTAGGTGAGGCCTCAACAAACTCTCCACTGTTTGTCACCATCCTTTGAACCACCTCCTCAGGCTGTGCTGACTCCCCACATCTTATTCCAATTCAGAAAACTTGTAAGAGCTGCAGCCTTCCACATCAGCACCAGGGGCACTGTGCTGCAAACTTGCTCCCCAAAGATCACACTTCAGCCAACTTGGACCTCCTCCTTCCAGGGAAGTGGAGCTGCTTCTCTGACCCAGGAGAAGCTTTTTGCTCAAGTAACTCAGGAGTCCAGGTTCCCAGCTTGATATGGGTTTGCAGGGGTAAAAGTAGTTTAGTCTTTAGTACATTCTAACCATGAGGTCTGGTGACTTGCTGAGGTGCTCAGTCCCTAAGATTTAAAGCCTATCTTACAGGAACAGGAAAATCAAATCCTGGAACAAACAAGTGTAGGAGGAGAAAATACCTCCTGGCTAGCGATATGGTTCTCTTGTTAATAGCTGGTGAAACAGCTTCAAATACATGAAAGAACTACGAAAAAAGCTACAAATACATCTAGGTTTGCGTAGCTACGATAAAGCAGAACTGCTAGAGCATTTCTGAGGCTGCTGACTGACACTCAGTGTTTGGAGGGCAGGGGGTGTGAGGTGTACATCTTAGCTTCTCCACTGGGGTCCAAACTCTTTCAGAGGATTTTTATCGCAAGGCATTTAGTGCCTCAAATTCTTACCTGAACTCCTACAGAACACAGGCACCCTGAGACATGAAGTTTAGTTCAAGTCCAGCTCTAACATGTATACATTTTTACCAGTTGTTCAAGGTATAATGTAATAAATTATAGCAATTCAGCAGTAATTGAGCAAGCATTTTTACACAATATTCTAATAAACACAAATGAAGAGATAATTTCTAGACACATCTTTGCTTTCTAAATCACAAACATATTTGTGATACATCCTAAATGAGGTGAATTGATACAGCTGGAAAATTAACAGAACTCTTCTGCCTCATATTGAGGTTGGATTAGAAGAACCTGAAACTTTCCTGGTTTAGGAAGAGCATGTGAAGCTTCTTTGTCCATTACTGCCAGTTGCCTGTACTATAAATGTCAAGCACACTTGACCATCCACTGTTGTGCAGCCACCCAGAACACAGAACATTTCTACAGACTATTCTCCACTGCTGAATTGAAAAGATGGGGAGGGTCTACACCAGACAACTCAGTTCAGGGCAGGACCCCAAGATCACCGAGAGGCTGAAGCAGTACTGCCACACCAGCAGTGGCTCTGCCCAGGCTAGTAAGTTGGTCTGCAAAGAACTAAGCCAGCTCAGCTGCTCCCAGTATGAACACCCCCTCTCAGAGGCAGCTCCAGCTAGCTGCTCTCTGCATCTGTTCTTTATAGTAGTTTCTATCACACCATGGTTTTGATTTGGGATTAAAAGCAATGTTTTCACTGCACCCTTGGCCACCCTGGTTATTCACCTCTCCTGAACACAGGCCTGCTGGAGATGAGCTGTCCCAGCAAGAGTATCCTAAAGGATCTTTTTTCCCTGGGAGATTCCCTGGTGTTCGCAGATGAAGTTTAAGTATTCCTTACCAGCAGGTCATCTCCCTGTAGCATGTACATGCAGCACTTGTGCTGATCCAGCTCTCTCCACACAGCACATAATTTAACAGAAAGATTTAATAAGACAGTGATTATACACAATTTCAGAAGACATTCAACTACAATACTGGTGTGGGGTGGATCATAGGGCTGCAAAGTTGCAGAGACATTCCATAATCAATTGGTGTTTAACATTACAGCTTGCTGGCCCACAGCATCCCTGTCAAAATGATAATTGGGAGCTTTAATTAAAAGGACTACCCACAGCTTTGTAAAGACCTAAAGACGAAGGGCCTGCAACAACTGATGAGGTTTGTCACATTCTTATTACCTTCAGATACCCCAGGAGCAGTGGTCACGTGCTAATTACAGGTCTCTTGCAACAGCACACTGGGCAGTTTTCCAGACTGGTATCTCCACTGCTATCAGCCAAACTGCAGCTTATCAGACTCTGACTGTTAACTCTGTCCCTGCTGGAGATGCTTCCATACCTTGCCCTCAGGTCCTGGGAACTGTTTTGTATTTGTATGTTTTGTATTTCAGGCACTTAGTAAGTTCTAAATTGATGAAGTAGTTGCTCCTTCTAGACACCCATGCTGAGGCACCACACCCAAAGCAAATCTCATCTTGTGTAGGCCAAGTGAGCAGCAGCACCCACCTTGGTACTGTCAATAGACCACAGGTAATCACATTGTCCAGAGCACCTGCATTTGGGGTGACCCCAGATCACTTCCCAGCTGCAGGGGCACTCAGACAACTTGTGGCTGCCAACTTTTGACAGCTGCATTAGTGGAGAGGGGCCTGAGCTTTGGCTCCCTCCTGGCTGATAGTTGCATGGAAGAGTTCATTCTCAACTATGGCATTAGCTGCTTTAAATACACAACTTCCATGGACTCAGAAGGCACCTTTGAAAACATAGTTGTTCAGTTCCCTTTCCAGATGGAAGAAAACCTAGAATCTCTGCATTTGGTTTTGTAAAATGGGTCATAGGAAAAGAGACTAAATCTTGTACAAAACAATGACTATCCATTCATTTAGTAGTGGAAATTGCTTATTAACAGCTGTTAACACACAAATATAGCTGAATATCTCAGTCTGGAGCTTTTTTCCCTTTTCTTGGTTTTCAGGTTAGTCCACAAAACCCTAGCCACTTTTGAACTGTTTCTAAGGGGATCCACAAAAGATCCTCTCAGGAAAGTAAAACATGTCAAATTTCACTTAGGATCCACAGCTCTTTAGAAAAAGAAGAAATGTCTCTGCTCTGCGTTATTAAAAGAGAGCTGAGCCTGTGCAATCGGGGTTCACATTTCATATTACTATGTATGTTAAATCTACTGTTTATATTGCAGATGTACCAAGAGCCTGTAGTTCTGGCCTCTGCACATTTGGAGGCATATGGGTTTAGATTTTAAGCAGTTGTAGAACAAAGTTAATCTCACTTTGGAGCTAAAAAATTAATATAAGCAAGACTTTCATATCAGAAATCCTTCACATGTTTGTTATTACATGAATACTCAAGAATATTTTTTAGCAGAAATACTTGGCACTGAAAAAAAGTTCCAATGTATTTGTTCAGATAAAAAAAAAAAAAAAAAAAAAAAAGAAGAGGAAAATCAAGTTAAGATAGCAAGGCCAGTCATACTCTTGAATATATCCTGAGACTCAGACAAACCAGTAGTGGGAGGACCATTTATACTTAGTGACAAGGTTGTCAGTGTGAAAACCTCAAGTGGGTTGTAAGTGTAGGGTTGACTGTCTTTGGTTTTATTATATTTGCTGATTCAGCTCTGACAATCAAGGAATGTTGTTGTTCAGTTTGACTAAGCAGACTAAATCAACTGATTTCATATTTATTTCAGTTTTGCTTGCCTTCTCTCAATCCATTTGGTTGATAGTAGGCCTGGCAAAAAGCACTGGAATTTTCTTTAATGATCATTTTCTCCAAATATTATCATTTTCAACACCCTTGAAACCAGACATACACAAAAAAGGCCCAAACTATGTCCATTAAAAGTTGAAAATCCTCTGTATGGCACACAAATCCAGCAGTAAGGGCACTGGGTCCACAGGAGAGACTTGTATGCTAGCATCAATTGCCAAATGCACTATCAAGCAGATCAACAGTTTTGGAGTTTGGTGGATTGTTATTATTTTTTTTTAAAGCATTCACTAAATGACAAAACATTTCACACCATGTTTTCCTTCAAGCCTGGCTGTATGCCACATGCTGACCTTGCCTATGGTTATGGGTCACTATTAATCAGAAGCAGCTTCTCTTCCTTTTTCCCTTCCTTCAGCAAACCTTGCCCTTAAGTGGTTTTAGTACCATTTTCAGAGGGGTAGTTCAAGAAACTAAGAACTAGAATTTTTGTTATTATTTTTTTAAAGGTCTAATGCTATTTTGAAAGTCCATAAGTCGGAAGTGACATCACTTCTGTAACATATGCTCCTAACCATAAGTGATGGGAATTTCAAAGCCCACTCAGCATTCATCTTTTTTCTTTTCCCACTGAATCAACAGTCAGACTTCTATTGATCCTAATGGGAACTGAGTTGGGTAAGTACTGGGAAAGCCTCGCTCAAAGTAGAGCAACTAAGGGGTTAGATGAAACCAGCACAGTCTCCTGGATTTCAGGACTAAAAGCAAGACAGGATTCTTCATCTTGCTCCTCTTCTAGGGCCAGTATTGCCTGGGCTTCTCAGATAGTGTCTGTCTCTGCAGAGCAAGCAGGTACCATCAGGGGCTACAGAAGTCAGATTGCCTGCCTGAACCCTCTTGCTCTCCAAAGACTTTCTCACTGTCCTACACAGTATGAAAAAATAGTAATAATAAGGCCCTGTTTTGATAGAGACAAAATGGTTGTTCAAATAGTTCTGTTAATTTCACAAAGATGCGTGATAATGTTTCACATATGGCTCTGTGCCTTTTAATAGCAGAAATTGAACACACATTTCAAGACACAAGTTTTGTTGATATGCTGCTGATAGTCCAGAGTAACTGTTTGCCTTGTGGTTTTAATTATTCTAAAGACGGCCGAGGGATCATTTACCCAGAGCTAATGGATTTATGGGCTCTTTAAGCAGTGTAAGCCCACAGATGTGGCAGTGAATGGTATGGGGTCAGAGCTACCACCAGGGCCTTTACTCTGGAGGATGAGGAGGGGTAGGGAAGGGTTTGTCCTGCAGACTCAGGTTGCTTAATTATCACATTGCCGTTAGGATAGGTGTGCTCTGTGTAAACATCCCTGTTCTCTCTGGAGGGGACTCTGATCTTGAAGGCACAGTCCACAGCCCCAAGAGCTGGTTCCTGGCTTCACAGCAGCACACCCAAGGAGAAGGCAGGACCACTCATTCCAGAGCAGAGCAGGCCCTGAAGGTCCATCTTCCTGTTCACCCCCAAAGAGCCTGGTACTTATCCACAGCAGCCCCCCTACCTGTGTTAGCTTGTCTCCCAGACAGCCAAAATCCACCCTGAAACCACAGCCCTACTGCTGTACCCAGGCAAGTGCCTACCTTGCCAACCCCTCCTGCCAGCCCTGGGCCTGAGATGGAAGCTGGGCAGCTGGAAAAGGACAGGCTGCCACTAGTGACACCAGCTAAAATGACAACACTTTGGCTGTGAAAATAGGGTTTGGTTGCCATTAGGTCTTATGCCAGGAACAAGGCCCAAGCAGGTGACAATGGTCGGCCACCAACTGCAGTAGAGGGTGTGGGGAAAAGGGCTCTCATGTTTATGAATAGGGGACATGTCTGTGCCTCTCCAGAGCAGGGGAAAACATTCTGCCCATGCATTTACCTGTACAGCAGATTTGGAAAGTTTGAAACAGCATCAGGGTATTTTAAGACAACACTCACTCAACAGTGATCTAGCACAAAGTCACTGGCACTACTTCTGCATCAGTAAAAGGTGGGTAGAAATCTGCCTCCTTCTCTACAGGCTGTGTTATACAATCTTAAGCATCATTTCTTTCAGAACAACACCTGTTAATCATTCTAGACAATGACTCATTTTAGGGATTAAACGTAACTATTTTATCATATAAGCCCTGGAAGCACCTTAAAGGCAGCAGATGATTTTCCTTTTTTATCTAGAACATGAACAGTACATGCAGAGAACACAGGAAACCCTAGGAGTAAAAAGCCAACAGAACCTTAGGTTTTAGAGTCAACAATAAGATTTAAAGAACTTGAAAAGGCAGCAGGTTGATTCCCCCCTTACTGGGAGAAAACAGGAGACCAGCAGCTTCCCAGACACCAACACAACCACCCTACTTGTCAGGAGCAGGAGAACCAGGCCTCCCAGCTGGAAAGAAATCTTTGCAGTTGATGTAGACCTTAAGAAAGAGATCAGGCCTGCCACATTAGAAGTTTCCCCTTCTTTGCAAGAGACTATCAATTTTGCAGAGGTTTTCAGCCCATTATCACATTACAGGTAGACAGTTGTCATAAAGCATTAGATCTAAGGCAGGCTGACAGCATAACTGCAGGCTAGCTCCAGGCTTGGCAGTCTGTGCAGCACCTGCAGGCGCAGGACCAGAGTGTGCTCCACCAAGAGACAGGCTGGTGTAATCTGCTGTGAATCACTTGGAATTGTTGCCCTTAATTGACAGTGCACTCAAGACCTGGCCTGCTATGTAGACAAAAGCCTCGAAGTCCTAGCACACACACAAGCTGTTGCCAGGAACCTGCTTTCCCTCAGATCAACAAGGGCTTGAGACCCAACTTGTTTTACTAGACTGGGAGCTCATCTCCTTGCCTCCCAAGCTAAGCTAGGCTCCTTCTTTAGCTTCCAGGTTTGTTGTTCTCATCAATGTCAAAATCTAACATACTTTTAGACCCAAATTCTTATTTATACTGTGCTGGATGCATAAAGAAACTGAAACTGAAAGTGCTTAAACGCCTAGCCCCTGTGCTGCCAACAGAGGCTGCAGAGAGGCCAAAAAACAAAGGGGATTAGGGCCTTAGAGGCCCTTTTGCAGCCTCAGTTTTTTAAAATAAAGTTCAAAAACACTTTCTGAAAGTATTACAGGCGAGACCACGGCAGAGAGGAGATTCCGGCTGTTGAGCCAAGACTCTTTTCTGCCACAGATGAGGTTATGTGCTTGCTGGTGAGAAGCCAGTTGAAAAAGAGATCACAGGGCTGAAGGAGCAGCTTCCACGACCAGACAAACCTCTCTCTTTATTCTTTTAAAGCCTGCAGGATCCAGACTGCAATACCTGACCAGACTGACAACAGTTTGCTCAGAGCCCCAGGACCTACCCAGGGCTGCACAATGCATCCTGCACCAGCTCTGTCTCTCTCAGCATCCCCAGGGACCAGCCCAACCTCTTTGGCCTTTGTTTAGCCCCAGGTGTTCATTTGAAGGGCCGATTTGCAAGAGGGACCACCAGCAACAAATCTCAGATCTGGTTTAGGACTTGGTTTGGAGATATTTAGATAGAAGAATAATTGCACAGGGATGTGGTTTATTCAGGAGAAATAAAGGCTGTGTTTAAATGTCTGAAATTCCTGGTGACTCTAATAATTGCAACCTTCGCCTCAATAAAATGCGCAAATAATGTTATTGAAACATTTTCAATCAAAAGGTATTATTTTTGGTTTAAAACAGATGCAGTAGTCAGTATTTAAAAGGAAGACGTCTGGGCGGGCTTACCTCTATTTCAAGGGAAGAGAAAACAACTGGAACTTTGGCTTAGCCTCTCTTGTTTTTCTAGCCTTCTTATTACAACATTTAAGCTTTCACACAGCTCCACTGCTGCTTTTTCTATCTAACCAGCTGGAGAGTACCTCTACAAGCATGTACAGAGGAGATTTTATTACATGAAGGTGTGTTTAAGAGCTTGACCTGGAGAGCCACCACATCCCTGGAGAGGTGCTGTGCCTGCAGTAGCTGAGCATTCTCAGTCCTGTTCTGAGTCAGCCCAACAGGCACCAGCAGGAAGAGCTCACTGCTAATTTTGACTTGGAGGATCATAGGGCTCCTAGGCTCAAGACTCTGTTATCAGCAGTATCTTGACACTTCAGGGTGCACCCAGACACCTCCTCGTAAGTCTCAGAAGGTACCAGATGGTAAAGTGCCCACCTACAGCTTTAAATGCCTCAATATCAAGTGCTCTTCTGAAAAGAGAGCTCAGGATCCCCCAGCAGTCTTGGAATTTTGCCTTGAGCTCTCCACTGACCTGCATTGCTCAGATGAGCAAAGTCAGATGCACCTCACAGAAGCTGGCAGAAATTGGGCCAGTGTTTCATGATTCATGTGCCTATAGGATTAGCTATAATTAGCATCTTCAAACAAGACAATAACTGTATCATGCTATTGCACTCCATGGATGCGGTGTCAGCACATATGGAAGATATTTATTACTATAAATATTCGGGCACTTGATAGTTATCCAAAAATACAAAATCAGGTTAATCATTCTATCCTACAATCCCTGGCAAGAGATTTGAACTCAGGTTTTTCTGGCTCAGCTTAAACTTTTACATATATGATCATTCCTGCCAGCTGGCAGCACTAAGATCTTCGGCTGAAGTAGTTGTCCATCAGCCAAGTCAATCTGCACAGTAATGTTACAGAGCTTAGCTATTTGCAAGCCATATACTACCTAAAGATGTCTTGCTGCTGCATATAGATGTGAAAGTTTATGTAGGACAAGTAGAAGAACTACTTTTCAGTTAATAATTAGTATCTCTCAGGGAAATATAAAACTGACATATAAACAAGTGCCTTTTAAAAAGGTTTTCCTGTATTTCACCTGCAGTATTTCGTTTGCCCTATCCATCATACATAGTACAAGTGCAGCTACAGTCTCCCTGCATGCAGATGTGTAAAATTGTTTCCAAAAATAAGCTGGAAGAGGAAATCTCTAAAGAATGTTTAGCTACCATTCAGAGCAAAAGCATGGGAGAATAAACTAACAAACTTTCCTTCTAAAAAACCACTCAGCAGCATCAGCACCAGTGGTTATTTGGCTGCCAGTAACATCTTCAGTCCATCTTTGGACGCATCAAGTCTCCCACAAATGCAATCAAATCCAATGGCCATTTTACAGTCTCCTATTAGGTGTCATAAAATCCACAAGACCCATGTGCTCCTCCACAGCTCTGCCCTTTAAGGGAAACTACTGAGGTTTCAGGGGACACGGGTCCATGAGTTGTGAAGTTGTGGCAAGTACATGGCCACTCTCAGCTCCCAGACCTGGCTTAGCCCACCTGCACCATCACACGTGTGCAGAAGATGAAAACACTTCTCAGATACCAAATATTCAGATACCAAATATTATTCAGATACCAAATCTTGACCATGGCTCCTGAGCCCATTCCCCATTCTCGCAGAGCAGAGGGGACAGGACAGCTACTTTCACAGGACACAGAGTCAGAGCCAAAAAAAAAAACCAAACCCAAACCCAACAAACCACTGATGGCTCATTGCCAGCCCAGCAGGGAGGCAGCCCAAGCACCCCTGCAGGGAGCTTCTGGAACTGGGAGGCTGGCAGGGAGCCAGTCCAGGGCTCTGCAGGACCCGCACGCAGCTAAAGCCTTGGAGCAGGAGCCAAGCTGGCTCTTCACAGAGGCTCTGTGACACAGCTGTGCCTCAGCCTTCAGCAAAGCCCCGAGTGGACCTTCTACCCGGGTTGTTGCATCACTCTGCAGCTTACCGCCAACTGACGGGAACCAGAAAAGCTGGAGGGATCTTGTTACAATAGATTACAAAAGAGGACAGCAAGAAGTAGCTGACTGCAAGGATGTTGGTGTCTCTCTAGGATGGGAATTCACTCAATCACATGTAGCTGTTCAAGCGTTTGGCTTTAAAAACAAAAGTGTTTTGTTGTTTTGTGGTTTGTTTTTTTTTTTTGGAGTGCTGTCAACCGGAGGAACACAACTTCTCTGTACCATCACTGTACAGGTGATAAATAGAAAAACCAGCTCATCTTTGAGCCATGTGCAAGAAGGCTGAGGCATGTACAAGATTTCTGCAGTACCTAACAAAGGGCTTCATATTCTCTCTCTTTCCTGAGAAAGATCAAGTAACTCAATTGAACCTTCTTGCACAGGTTGTTTCCCCTTCTCAGCCTTCATCCATTCCACAGTTTACAGACTCACCACCATCTCACACACTTATTCAGGAAGCACCCAGGGAGCTCCTGGTCCTTACCTTGGCTGCTTCTAGGATGATCCCTCCAGCCTGCTCCACCTCTGCAGCCATTCCTGCTTCTTCATCAGAAGAAAAATGTTTCTCCTGTCTTGCATGATATTCTCCTCAAGGTCCTTCACCACCTGCTAATTGAAAGACAGCCCTCTTAAGCCTTGCCAAGGCAGTGGGCTGGGCTAACCAATCCCCCCTCACAAACACACCTTGAGGTGTTTAGGCAAGTGTCCCCACCCCACATATGCACTGGGTCAGGTTCCAGAGCAGTGAACCCCTCTCTGGGCTGGCAGCTGCTGCCCTATAACACCACAACCTCACAGTTCAATCAACATCCCTCTACACCCTACCACTGTGTTTTGGTCAGCAGGAACAAAATACCCATAGCAGTAGATGGCAAGTTCCTTAGCTCAGTTTGGAAGGCTGGATCACCAGCTGGATGCTGCAGTGGTTGATACATTTGTTTATGTAGCCATATATGCAGTATATACCACATTTCACCCCATACATGCATTTGCAAGACAATATGTTGTATTTATCCACAGAACCTTAGCTAACACTGCATCAGAAAAAAAAAAAAAAAAAGAAAAAAAAAGAAACAGAGAGTGAGTGCCTGTTAATCATAAGCTAAAGGGGAAAGGAAAAATTTTAAGTGAGATAAAAAAGGAGGAAGTGACTCAGTGGGTGGGAGGGAGGGGACAAGCTTTCCAGACAGATGGGACATGAGTAACTTTTCCATCTCCCTCTCTCTCTTCTCTCCCAAGTCTTGCAGGAACTGCTGTGTTGAAACAGTCAGTCATTAACTATTTGATGAGGTTTTAAAATCTGAACTGTATTCTCTGAATGTAACCAACTATTATTACAGGGTCTATATCATAGCAATGCAAGTGTTGGAGCCGTAATGGTGGAGGCAGGACTGAGCACTCTGTCAGAAAAGCCACAAAATGGCATCAGCTGTTCAGCTCTCATAACCCTGGTAATGCCAAAGGAATCAGAGCAGTAGTGATTGTGAGTTTGCAGACCAACAGTGACCAAGCACCAGGGCATCCATCAGTGAAGCTGGCAAAAAAAAAAAAAAAAAAAAGCTGATGTTCAGGCTCTGGTGGCCTTGGTTTGGCTGTGGGAGAACCAGGCCCTGGTATGCACCAGGACAAGGTCACGCTGGAAAAAATGCCTGTGGTCCTCCAAAAAGCCTCTGGCTCTGGCTGTCTTCCTGCAGGGCAGTCCCTAGGGCAGATTCTTTCACCTAACAGCATCCATCTTTGCAGAGGGCTAGGGCACAGACAAATATGCCCTTTCATGCTGGTTCAAGGGCAGGATTCAGACCATGAGTGCTAGTAAGTTCTCCTACTGCCCATGGGGAACCTCTCCTGCTCAGTCCACCTTATGCTACACCACCAGGCTCTGAGAAAACCTGAATGAACCATTTCCCTTCCTGGATGCCAAAGGCTAATTGAACAGCATGAGACCTGCTGAACCTGGTGGAGCCTGGGTGGATATAATCACTCACGAGAGCCAATAACCAATTAACTGAATGGCTTCAGCAGTTTCGAGGTCTGCCTCTTTGTTCAAGAGCAAAACAAAGATCAATTCCTTAATAAGCTCTGTAATATCTGCTATTCCTTTCCTCTCATTTTTATTATTAGCATTGCAGCAATGTTTTGTGCATGTAATGAAAGAGTGAGACAAGGTCTGGAATGGCTTGGGTGGTAGAGGAGTGGGCAAAGCCTGAAGCCCGAGAGCACCTATTAGACCTGTGTACATATATATAGCATGAAGTCTGTACAGACCAACCACACCATGCAGGGATTCCTACAAAGAGCCTACCCCTGATAACCACTTTAACCTGATGATTACCAGAGTTTTTGCACAACGACAAGTGAAAATTCTTGCTTACAGTCACCTAGTGCAGGAGTGGCCCCAGTGCCACCATGATGGCCAGGGGCTTGCCCTAGCCAATCAGCCTGGCTCACTGGCCCTGCTGCAGTGACAGCACGTGGCAGACAGAGCACAAGCACACACTCCTTCCTGGGGCAGGTAATGTCTTCATCTCCCACTGCCACATCCACCAGAGCCCTCAGAGCCTTGCTCCTCAAATCCCATCATTGCATTACCCTGCAGTTCCCCTATGTGTTTTGCTTTTGAAACTGCAGGTTCCTACTCTCTGAAATCAGTAAAATCAACTGAAATCGCATGCCCTTTTTCAGAAAGACTTCCAGCACTCCTTGCAGTCTTCTCTCTTGCCATAAGGCAAGAAACAGTGATGTGCAAGTTCCTCCCCGCCTCCCCGTGCCTCCTTGTCTCCTCCCCTGAAATCAGGGCCACTTGGAGATACATGATCTCACCCGTGAAGATTGAAACAGTATCACCTACATTTTTCAGCATCTCCCACATACACCATCACGTGTGCTCAGCCTGCCTTCTGGTGAAAAGTGCAGGTTTCCCTTTTGGATCAACAGCTCTGCATAGCCCCAAGAAAGCCCCCTCCATGGCAGCAGCAGCAGGGCTGCCTTCACTCCTCTCTTGTGCATTTTAGCTGAGAGTGTTTTAGCAGGATGAACAGCAAGCAAAACATTGTAAAAGAGGTCTCTGAAGGAGAAATGGAGAACTCAGAGGAAGGGAATGATGCTGGAAGCCCATTTTTTAAGGAGCTGTAAGTGGATAATTGTCCAAAACAGACTGGCTTGTTGACTTCTTCATAGCAAACGGCACAGGGCTGTTTAATTGATTTTAGCCTGTAACTAAACATACACTTCTTTCAATATAATGAACAGCAGTGCTACAATACTGCTCTCCTAATGTAAATTGATCCATTACAGACGAGTGTTTAGATCAATGTGTGATGTCCTGATTGGAAATAAAACTGTTTGCTCAAGATTGCTATAAAGACAATGGGCACTGATAGATGATATTTATGTGACAAGGAATGGCTCTTACAAAGGAGATTGCCAAGACCATGTCCATCAGCTATGAAACCGACATTCACCCAGCAACCACATGCACAACTTCTGAAGACAAGAAAGAGGAGAAGTTCCCAAGGCCTTTGAGATACAACACACAGGACACAAGAACAGCAGAGGGTTTTGTCAAAGGCCAACAGAGCTTCACGGCCACACACAGTGACAGCAGAAGTCATCCAGAGGAACAAAACCACCCACTAAAATGTCATGGCCCAAACCCTCCATGTCTTTAAATGGCTGGAGGGCCTGAAGAAGGCCCAAAAAAACCCCTGTAAGCTCATACCATAAGCAGCTTCCCACATCTCTCATTTCTAGAGCACCATGTGTCCCAGTCCAGTGTGGTGGGCAAGGGGCTGTAAAAGATAAAACCCTTAATGGAGAAGGCGTACTTCCAGCCCTCCTGTAAAGTGGGGACTGTCCCCAGCCAGACCAAAGCTGAGGGCTCAGCAGGCTAACACAGGGGCATACTTACTAGTCTCAGATCCACGGTCCAGCTCACGTTCCAGCATGGAAACAGCTCAAGGCATGCTGGTGGGAGAGGGCCACAGACAGCTGGGCACAGCAGCCAGTGCCCGTAGTCACACAGGACCAAATGGAGCTCTTGATCTGCCCATATTATACTGGAGATCATTTCTTGCAGAGAGCAGCCAGCCTCACCAGGTAACTGTACCATGCTTACTGTCCCATGTGCTCACAATCCATTCCTAGTCAACTCCATGCATTCAGAGGAACACTAATGCCTCCAGCTACCTTCCGAATCAGTCCAAATCAATACACGTGCTTTTTTCTCTTCCAACCTTCTTCGAGGTCTTCCATGGGGCAGTCTGCTTCCTCCCTGTGTGAGGAGGAAGTTTTCTGAGAGCTGGAGTACAGGCTTGCCTTTGTGCTGGGCTGCATCCCACCCATTCATTACTGGGGCAGCTGCAAGCACTCCTCCTTCTTCTGGGGACAGGCCGGGCCTTTGAAGCGCGCTGCCAGGGGCCCGTCAGGGCGCTTGGTGGGAGAAGGTTGTGCCTCCACCACAACGCAGGGCCTGGAAGCCTCACGCTGGGGGGACCTCCAGCTCTTCAGGCAGGGAACGTGGACAGAGACGATCCACAGGTGGCCCGGGGAACTTCTTCCACAGCGGGGAAAGCCCAGGCGGCGGCAAACCACCCGTCCCCAAGGGCTGAGCGACACGACTAAGATGGCCGCCAGGAGAGCTAAAATGGCCGCCACCGAAACACCTCAGCCTCCTGCTCGCCCCACCCACCCCGGCTCCCCTCATTCTATTGGCTGAGGCACAGGCAGCGCTGCTTCCCATTGGCTGATCCCGCTGTCCATCTCAGCGCAGGGCCGCGAGCGGTGTGAGGGGGCGCGAGCAGCCCGCCCTCAGCCTTCTGAGGGCTTCGGGCAGGAGGCAGCGCCCGCCCGGCGGTGAGGGGTGGGGAATGTCTCGGGTTATTGTCCTCTAACTACTTCGATGCGAGGGTGCGTAGTGGCTCCAGAGCTGGGGTGACCCAGTGGGGTGTGAGGAGCGGCGGGGTGGCTGTGGTGACAGGGGATCAAGGCCTGAATCCATGTATAGGACAGGAAAGTGGTGGGACCCCCAGGCTGGGCACTCAGGTAGCAGCCAGACACAGATGTCCAGGGGGGGACAGGGTTAAGCTGGCTGGCTCAGAGTCTCTCAGCTTGCAAGAGTGGCTGTCGTTTTATAAATACATTGGGTGGTGGGTGGCCAGAGGTCAGGGGGGATGCTGGGTGGGGGAAGCTAAATGAAAGGACAGTGTTGACACAGAGCAAATGGTGCTACATGGCTTGTGGAAACAGGTCCATTAAGGGAATGGTATTCTGCAACAGGCTTTACACACAGGAAAAGAAACTGGTTGGTTTGTGAAACCAATGACAACCCTCTGGTGAAGAACCAGATTTGGTGGTCATGTCCTGTGCCACTCTCCTTGCAAGAATCTCTCTTGGTGTCCATGAGATTAATCAGCTGTGTCTTGTCCTCCCTTGAGGGGCAACACATGCCAAATGCTGCTTCTGGTCAGCTCTAATGAATAGCTGATAGCTAATAATAAATAGCTAATTAATTTCCTCATGTGGTAAAGATGGACCAAGCTCTGTGAGCAGGGAACATTCTGTTAAGGCAAGGAGCTGGTCCTTCTTTTGAAGCTAAGGGATGTGCTCCTGCTGACCTGGTCAGACTCAGGACATGGAGAGGTCACTTCTTGGTGTCTTCCTCTGGAAGGGAATGCTGTTCAGGCTGGTCCCTGATCTTCCAGCAGCCCTACAGTTCTCTTGGTTTTAGGAAGAGCACCTAACCTGCCCCATGTCTCTCCTGTACCTCCTCCTCTGGTAAGGATTTGGTAGTGGACACTACCTGCACTTATGCCCTTGCATATTAGACCGCTAAGGTTGGTCACAAAAATAAAGTCTCTTTTCTGAGAACATTTCATTGGAGATCTTCATCCCATGCCAAGGTTTGTGATTTCTCATGGTTAGTGGGAGTTGATGAAGTTGAGAGTTAATGAGTTGAGAAGATAGAGTTACATAGTACATTGGCAGGATTAAACTGTGTAACTTACCCAGTGAGAGGCCTGTTAACATTCAGAGTTCACAAGCAGCAAATAGGCTTTTTAATAAAAAGCTTCTCTTTCTGTCAGTATCTTGATGAGCTCGCAAAAAGGGGGATCTCTGCCAATAAGGCAAAGCAGATTTTTCCTTGAAACAGCCACAGTCAGCCTCAGCTGGACACCAGGGCCTCAATTCAAGCGAGTTCATCTGATGAGAGCAGCTGCTGGAGAGGGGAAAAAAAAAAAAAGTCCTTCAGTACCTGGGACTTTCTCCCAGAAGAGAAAAGCCTAACAAAAAACACAGCCAGGAAAGGAAGCCAGACAAATTCCCCAGAGAGTATGGTACAGATTTAGCAGGGAGAGAAACCACCATTCAAACAAACTACTGAGGGCAACAGAGGATTTTCCAGCTCCTGAGGTCTCCAAATGAAGACCAGACCCTTTCTGAAGGGCACATGACTCCACTTCTCTGAGGAGGAGCCAGCTCTGACCCGCAGCTCCCTCACTTGCTCTCCACCAAAGTCACCTCTTGCCATCCTTGCTTTCCCAAAGCTTCCCAGGGTGGCCTGCATTTGCTGCTCCCTCTTGGCTTTGTCACTGTGCCTGCTCCCCAAGCCTCAGCCTGCCAGCATCTCTCCCCTGGATGAGTTGGCTCATGTTGTTTTGTGTTGAAACGGGTATGTTTTTTTAATGGCTATAAATAAGTTAAAAAGACATCTTTAATTAATCACTGCACTTTATATTGTAAGTGGGGATTTTTTGTAATGAACTCGTTTATGATTTTAAGATGCCATTTGCTCACTGTCAGACCTATCTCACTTTTATCCCTCCATGTTTAACAGGTTCAGGGTAGAAACAAAATTCCATCAATGAAGGATTCTAATCCAATTAGTTTAGAACCAATAATTGCTTACTGAGTAAGTGGAGAGAGACTGAACGGGTACTTCTGAGTAACAGTGAACTTCAGGCAGCAGACAGCATGCTAATAATCTTAAAACCATTTTAAAGTAATATTAAAATATTTGTTTTTCCCTCATGCAGGTTTGAAATTGGAAGTACATATGCCAGGGTGGCTGAAATACAAACAACAAATAAGAGGAGCAGCATGTAAATACAGAGAAGTACAAGCATTAATAGAAATATTTCTGCTCTAGTAGCTATTAAATGATTACTTTTTTTTTTTTATGCTTTGGAAGAAGAACCCATATGTTTATAGGATTTCCCCCCCAATTAAATATGTGTCTGAGTGTGTCTTTATGTATATTTACAGACACACAGAGTGTGTGTATAAAACAGTCTATCAGTGGAGTGAGAGCTGCTTCTCTTAGGTGTTCCCTGAGCAGAGAGAAAGAACCTTATTTGGTCTCAGATAAAAGTCAAGTGACAAGCAAGTGGCTGTATATCCAAAACTGTGGCTATTTCTCCCCTTATTTTTTTTCCTAAGGAGCACACAGAAATTTAATATTGGATGTGAACAAGTCACGAAAAGAAGAACTATTGCATTGGAACTACAAAAAAGAAAAAACTTTCAAAAATAGCTTTACCTCAGTCCTTAGACAACTCCAGTCTGGTGCGCAGCGTATGATCTGTCTTCTAGGACTGAATCCAGGCACTCACCACTTTGTTAGCTTGAGGATTTTGAGCAGTTTTTTCCATTTATCTGTATTCTCAAAATCTTTTCACACATTTCTCAGCTACATCAATCCTTCCGGCATTCCTCTAGACACTCAGTAGGATGCCCTGCTATAAATATAATAAAGCCTTTTATTATGTCCATTAACCACGGACATGTGTGCTCCAAAAGTTTCCTGACACGCAGTCATTTGTGGCTTTTTAATTGTAAACAGAAAACATCTACCAGCAGAAGAAGACAGCCGACTGGAAGTGGATTTGAGTGTTTTGAGCATGTTCTCCAAGGGGCTGCTGGCACCCACGCCCTCCCCCTGATCCTCTTGGAGAGGGAGCAGGACAGGCGAGTGCACAAAAATCCAGTCTTTGGGTGACACAGATCTGTCAGACATACCGACCCCAGGGGGCTTACGTGCAGGTTTTAGAACCCTTAATAACAAAATAGTTTTGCATATGCAAATATGCCCCCCGCCATTTTTCAGATCTCGTTCTGCTTGAACTCAGCAGAAAAGAAAAAGAGGCCCAGTAAATTACTTGACAAATTAAGTCATATTTATTGAATGCGTTTTATTTCAACAACCAAAAAATTCTAACAGCCTAACAATGCACATAAGTTAAAAATTAATTATCACTTAGTGATAACAAAGATAAAGTTGATTTACATGGAAAAAAGAACATTTACAATATGTTAATCCTTATTCACATTGTTGATACCGCAATAAAACACAATTTGTTTTTTTATTTTTTATTTTTTATTTCACAAAAAAAAAAAAAGGCGGAAAATTGTGCTTTGTTAAGAGGCACTACAAGAAAAGTTTCTTTCTCCAAATAGATATTATATGATGGATATTGAATAAATAGACATATATGCATTGTAATTCGCAAAGTTCTGGCAAGACCACAGGCTAAAATGCCCACAGATTCACTTAGAACCACTGCAAAATTGGCAGTGAAATTAAAAATAAAAAGGCAAGACTCAGCATTGAAAAAATACCTAATAAAATTTTTGGTTGAAGTGTAAAAGATACCAAATGTTGATGCCACCATCAGATGAACAGCCTTACGTAGCTTGGCAAAATTCAGGTTCCTTTCAAATGTATGGAGTGATTTCAGCTCCGGGATAAGAAGACGGTTTTGAAAGAGTAGCTCTGAGAGAAACATAAAGCAGCAACCACTGAAATTCTGATTAAAGCTGCAGCATACTACAGAAAAAAAGGGTGAAGAGCAAAATGGGCATTAAGTAAGCAACCCACCATCATTTTGCAAAGGTATATGAAGTTTATGCCGAGATACTCTTAACGTTTCAAATGTCAGTTTTGAAAAAAATCCCTTAAAAAGTCCAGAGGTTACTGAGCAGCTAGAATTAGCTTGTATTGCAACGTCTTCTCCCTGTATATTGTCTGATCTGAGTAAATATCTACACATAGAGGTTTGCTTTTTGTTGGTTTGTTTTTTAACTCCTACCTTTTATACCTTTCAAATATATAAATAGTATTAACAGTTATATTACATTGCCTGGTGCAGTAAACGGAAAGTAACTTTCAAAGTGATATTGCATGAGGTCTTTGTCAAGGGAACACGAAAAGCCCACGTGAAAAAAAGAAGAAAAACCCCCCCGAAGCCTCGTGGGAGGGGTTTGTGACTGCGCTTGGAGCAGGCGTCTGAAATCAATCCGGCTGCAAGGGGAGCACAGGTGAGGTCTTGTCTGGGGAAGCGTTGCAGGGAAGTGACAAAGAAACGCTACTTGGTGTCCCTTTCGGCGGGGAGCAGCCTGCAGCTTTAGTGCTCGTAACATCGAGGAGTCACTCAGGATCGGCTCTGCTTTCTGTACCGGAGCTGCCGGACCCTCCTCCGGGGAGGTGGAGGGGTGGGAAGGGTCTCTACCCCCGCGGCAGCGGGGCTGGAAAGCACCCACCCCCCGGGTGGTGCTGGGTGCCCCTGCCCCAGCAGGCTGGAGGAAGCCCGGCTGAAACAGAAACACAGAGGGTGCAGCGGGAAGGCAGGAACAGGAACCTCCCTCCCATCAGCACTTTACCTGGGCAGGGTTGTTGGGATTGTGGCATTCTGTGTCCCAGTGTAACTTGACAGGTGTGCATGTGTTTCACCTCAGTATAAACAAAAAGCAACAAGAAGGAAGCTTATAAATTTTAAGATCTGAAACAGAGGACAGGTAAATAAAATCCACAGTAAAATGTGGTTCAAAGTATGAATTCCATACATCAAATCTCAACACTTTACCTTTCTTCTCTTCCTATAAAGACCTCGTTAACAGAAACATCTTCTATGCACTGAATCTCAGTTTTAGTCATGCTGAAGCCCATGAAAATTCATCTGTTCACTACAGAAAGGATTTCTGGAGAGTGGGACATGCTATATCCTCTTAAATGTGCATTGTGTTTAAAGTAATTTAACTTACTAGTTTTCTTTTTAAGGTGCCCTGATTTGTTTTTCCATTTTCTTTTTTTTCCCCCCCTCTTTTTTTTTGGCAGTGTTGATTCACGTCTTTAAATACATACCTCAAAAATTACCCATCAAGTTGCCAGATAGGAAGCCATATAATAATAATAATAATAAAAAAAAACCAGGGATAACATAGAAAATAAATAGGAATTCAAAAATAGTCACCACACCCTGAGAGCAGGCGGCAGTTTATCAAAAAGCCAAAGCAACTCATTGTGAAGTGGTTTTAATACATAAACAAGTCTCATCTTTAAAGAACTCATTTCACAGTCTATACTTTCAGGTTGTAAAGTTCCATCCCATGCAATTTTTTTTTAATATATATATATATTATGTAAATATATATATATACACACACACAAAGTTGCAAATTTTCCTTCATTGATTTCATAGGACTTTTTCTCCACATTTCCTTGCTAGATGTCCCTTTCAGAAGTGCAAGATTGATGAAGGCATCATCCCATGTGATTACAATGGTTACTTCTGTCAGGTGGAGGAAGTGTAACACTTGAGTGTCTGAGTCCAGGCGACGTCTGCTGGGGCAATGCTGGACTCTGTTTGCACATGGACCATGCGCAAGGGATACAAAACAAAAAGTAAAAAGAGAAAAGAAAAAGAAAACCAGAAAATCCTTGGGTCGATGTATTGCTTCCCGGGCTCCTCTCTCACATTATCTCTGGTCGATGTCTGCTGGGGCAGCCTTGTTTTTGTCGGGGTTCTCCTCCTCAGGCTCCACTTTGTACATTTCCTCAGAGCCCTCCTCGCTGTCGTTCTCCTCAGACTCTGTCAGCAGCTCCTCATCCTTGTACTCTGCCACGTCAACCACTGTGCCCAGGTGCTCTTTTAGCTTCCCGTGGTGCTTTACGTGGTAACGTTGGTTCTGGAAGAATTTGATGATGGTGTGTTTGGGGAGATCCAGCTGAGCAGAGAGGGTGTGGATGGCTTCCTGATCAGGGTAGAGACCCACATCGTGGATAAAGCTTTGAAGGATACCCAGAGCTTCCAAGGAGATCTTGGTGCGGGACCGTGGCTTTTTGGCACAACTGTCCTCGGTGGGTGGAGCAGGAGCCTCTTCTCTAGGTGGGGAATTCTCTTTGGCAGGCTGGGACTGCTGTCTGTGCAGCACCTACAAGATCAAACAGACACAGACTTCATGTACATGCTGACCTGCTCAGTACTCATCTTTACACAGGTGAAGAAACCCTGTGTTTTCTTTGGTGAAGAAAACTCCTACTGAACATTAATTTTCCAGTGCCTTTCTTACCTGTAAGACAGCTGCACCAAGAACTACAAACTGAAAGGAGAAAACAATATAAAAGGCAAGCAATATAAAATAAATATAAGCCCACAAAATAATCTGTAAATACATGTAAATAAATGCAGGTAATAAAAAATCAAATAGCCAAAATGAAAATTACTAAGTCAGGAGGTATTTCAGTCTCATGATCATCACAACAACTGGCCAGGTTTCCCATCTCAGACAAGTCATTCTCCCACTTTGCTCTTCACCTCCCTCCTTGTTTCATCTTTTCATGCCAGAGACTCTCACCGTTTCTACAAGATGCCAAGTCCCACAAAGACCTAATCACATGTGGGGTTGTCAGGTGCTACTTTATCATGAGTAATGATTTGGCATTATAATCCATCACGGCTGCTTTACGATAACAAAAAAATAAATCAGAAGTCCAGCCATTTGTTAAGATTTCCCTTCCAGGAAGAGCCACGGTTTGGCTGCTGCACAGAGCTGGCTTTAACGTGTCCCTTGAACAGATTTCTCTGCATCATGTATGTACTAATTTCACCAGTTGAGGAGTTCTGAGTTCAAATAATTCTCTCCCTCTATTCTGAGAAACCCTCTGGGCAAACAGTTTCAGTCTTGTAACAGCAGTATCTCCTTTTTGGCGAGTTCAGCTCTTAATCTTCCTAACAGCCCCTTAAGATGACTGAGAAAGGGTCTTGCATAGCCCTTATTCCAGGGGAACAAATACCTGCTCTGAATGGTTAGAAATCCAGAGGCACTCCGTAGGCTTCCTTTAAAACCAAAGCTATACAAGAGAGATTAGTGGCAAAAATCCCCTACAGGATTGAGGGCTGTATTTGCCCAGAGGTTTCTTCAAGTGGAGAGAAATAATTATTAGAACTCAGTGCTAGAGAGCTAACAAAATCAATACGGATAAACGTTTCCTTCCACAAATAAAAGAGAATTCTGGCCCTTTACCCCCCCAGAAATGTCTTCTGCAGCAAACTGCAACATTCAGAACATCAACCCAAGATCTTTAAAGGACAAAAGAATAAAAAAAATGAGAAGTGGTGAGGCCTTGCTCTGAGTTTTACACATACCCCGTGCCTGGGTGAGGGGTGGGTGCAGACACAGCTGCACCCCCAGGGATGCAGCCCAGCTTGGGGACAGTGACAGCACTGGAATCAGGAGGCAGCTTGCCCGCAGCTCCATGCTGTCAGCTAAAAGCAGGTGTCACCATTGGTGACAGGCAGGGCTTGCCACACTCCTGGCAAGAGCTGCTGATGGGCACAAGTGTGCAAGTATGTCTTGGTGCCAATAGATTAATTTTCCTCCCGAGCACGTAAATAACTGGGGATGTCACAGAGCTGGAGCTAACCAGGGAGCTGGGGGAGAGGAACGACTCGGATGGAATGACAGATCTTCTGCTTTATGTTTTGTTACAGCTCCTCTCACCAAAGAGTGCCGTGTGCCCACCAGCAGAATCACTCAGCTGCTCTTTGAGGATTTCTTTCTTGCCTGTGGATTGTTTTTGAAGCAAAGAGATGAACTTCCCAGCTCGGGGGTTTACAGACAGAGGTCAGATCTGTGCCCATGCTGGAAGCAGCAGAGCCAGGATGGCTGACACTAGGTGAGGACCCAGCCCCACTCCTGTCACACAGCCCCTACCCACATTATCTCCCCTGTTGTACCCTCTGGTCCGGTCCCTGACACTGTAAGGCCCAGAGCAGCCCAAAAGAAAAGACAATTAATGGCACAAATGAACAAGGGAATTTACAGACAGCATCACATGAGAAGCCTCAAGTAACACTGCTCACCAGGAGCTGAATGCAAGTAGCAGCTAACAGATAAAAACACACCCAGAAAGACTGAGAATTACTCAGTTCATTCTGCTTGGAGTTGGAAGTCATCTTTTTTTTTTTTTTCAGCTGACAAATAGCATGAGAAATGATCCAGCCTGAAAAATGTTACAAGACTTCCAATCAAATATAATGGTGAAAAAAAATCCAACAATACAGGATCAGCAGCAGTAAAATGTTTAATTTGAAGGAGATGAAGAGATGCCTACAGCATCTATAAAGCAATCAACCAAAAAGAGGGCTGAGAGCAGGAGGAAAAGAATAATTTTATTTAACCCTTCCCTTTCTGGTGTGACCTCTCTCTATCCTCTCCAGAAGATAAACCACATAACCCAAGGTTAGCGGTGCAAAATAATAGAAAAAGGTTGTCTATATTTCATTTATATTCACTTCAGAAAGGCCATACCTTATTACCAAGTGATACAAAAAAACCTAAAGCCACTCTAATAACAGATAAACCTCTTGATTTCACTAACTTTTGGGGGTTGCTCTGGATTTCCTGTAGCACTAATGAAGGCTTTCAGCAACACAACATAACACACATACAGAGAGATGGATAGATGCACACAATTTCCTTCAGGTTTAGGCTGTGATCTGTTTTGTATCTCCTTGCAATAATCTGTGGTGTTGAATACCAAAGAGCATGCTTTTGTACAGCCAACAGATCAACTGTGGAGGCAAACGATACAATATGAAATCTTAATTACTTTTCTGTTAACTATTTGCTTGGAACTGCACTTGTAAAACCTGCTGGTGGCTTTGGGCAATGGGTTCGCTTCCTGCCTGGCTCTGCACACCCCAGCCTCATACAGGAAACTATCTATTTTTGCCAGTTCCAGGTTTTGGGTCATCATCAGGATCTTTAGTCTGCATGTGAAACTTCCACAGGCTTCTCACACTGCTGTGCACCCCCTGCCATAACACTTTGCAGTTGGGCTGAGTGCTGCTCTGCTTCTGTACTGCAGAGGAGGAAGCACCACCAAGTCCCCAGGGTTGAAGTATGTGCTGCAGCACGTTTTCCCCTGCAGATGACCCCTCCAGATGATGGTCTGACCACCACCAAACACCACGTGCATGGTGGGCTTCAGGGAGCGGGCACCTTCCCCACCACTTCCCAGCCACTGGTGGGGCCTCCTTCTCCAGAGCCACCACCATCTGGACCTCACTTCCCTTCCCCTTCCTCCCTCCTCATAGACTCCCCATCTACTTTCAAATCAAATGTGAAGATAGAAATTTCCTTCCATGCCCACAGGACTTTTTTTTTTTTTTTTTCCATCCCTTCAAGAGATTCAATTTTTTAACTTTACAGGCCTGGCTGCCTCCTCAGTGTTTCAGAACAGAGGAGCTTTGGAAGATGCTGCTTTATGAAGTTTCATTCAGGTAGACTTTAACCTCCCAGACAAACTCATTTTTTCAAACAAATTAACCAGCTCTGGTAAAAAACTAACATGATGGGAGCTGACTTTAAGAGACAAAGTGAGTGGTTTTAAATCACACTGTACTGAAATATGATTTGAAGGCCCCAATGAAAACCAGCTGGAGGCCATGTGTAAAATATAATAGTACATACCTACAGGGAAGGAAGTGAGATATTGAATGATTAAGTTGAGGAGAGTATATAATGTAGTGTATCATTACAGGAGTGATCAGGATTACTTGTAATAAGCTAAGGGTTTGTGGTCTTCCTAAAATCCAAAGCCAAGGGTTACTGGGGGGAAGGAATCACTGCACTGCTTTCCATGTATCCACTCCCCACCTCTCAGGAAGCTCCCACAGGAGAAACCTGGCTTCTGCCACATTCCCAGAGAAAAGAGAGGTGAGCAAACCCAAACTGCATGATGAATGTCATGTAATTGCAATCTGTGTCTGCACCAGATCTAATTTTGGCTGGATTCACTATCCCAGTGATGTTTGTTTCCACTTTCTAGCTAGAACCAGACACGTGCAAGTGGTGAGTGTCCCAGGGGAGCCAAGCAGGATGCCTGAGCAGGGTACTCATACACACTTGGGCACTAACTGCCACCTCTCACTGCCTGAACAGCCACTGCACCTCTGCATGCAGACCCCCAGCTCCTTTGGTTTGTAGCATGGCCCTGCTCTTCCCTTTGCAAACAGGATGAGTCTGGTGAGCTCCTGTCTGATGGGTTTTGCTGAGATGATGAGGGGTCCCTCACTGTGAGGAACACCAAAAAAGTTACAGTCATGGAAGACAAGACTGTGCACTTGTAACAGACACTGTCCCTGCTGAACAGACACCTCCCTGCAGGAAAGCTGAACGGATTGGCCTCTTTTCCACAGTGGGGAGGGGTCTCATTTTTAACCTTTCCTGCACCTTTACATTTACAGCAATGACACTTTATCACACCAAAGACTTTAAGGCCGAAGGCAGCAAGTTTTTAGCCTATTTGAAGAGCCCCAAAGCCAGAGGGAATTCTCACACATTACAAAAGTTGAGTACCTGTGTTTCAAGACTAGTCAGCAGGATCTGACAGCAGTTTGACTCCCCCAGCACCAGATTCAGTGTGTACCTGACATCAGCAAGCCTAGTGAAAAAGCTCCTTCCCCGTGAGCAGCCAAAGGCAAAGGGAGGGCAGAGGACAAGCCTAAACAAGGTGTTCAGCTGCCTTTCACTCAGCCCCCTGGCTGGGATTTGCAAGGCTTCATCTCTGAAAGCTGAGAGCTCCCAGGCAGTGCCCAGCTGCCATGTGAGGAGTTTCCTTCAGAGCCAACCTCCATCACCTTGCAGAGAAATCTTGTATCTAGGAGGCACTGCCAGTCCCTCTTAGTAGATCTTACAGGAATCATCCACAGGTGATTACCTATTCAAGCCTTACACTCACTGCCCCCAGCCTCTCCCAGTTTATCTTCATATACAGAAATACAGAGCATCTTCATACACAGGAAGGTGTGAGGAGAGAGCAGAGCAAGCTGCTGCCTTGAACAAGTTTGCACTCTGACAGCCTCCTGCTCTGGGGCTGAGGGGCCAGAGCATTCATCATACTGTGCCAAGACACTTTACAGGTTTCCTAGCTCTGCCTGTACAAGAAACTGCAGCAAAAATTACAATTTCCACCTGTGTTCATTTCTTTCCTCTTAAAAATGTGGTTGTTAGACTACTCTTTTTTTTTTTCCTTTTTTTTTTTTCTTTCTTTTTTCTTTTTTCTTTTTCCTTGCAAAAATACATTCCCTTAGGTAAACACTGCAGCACTAATCCCAGCTCCAACTGGAGTATTTTCTTTGGGCTCATTCTCACAGTGGTGATTTCACACCTTGACACCATAAAGCTGTGTTAAAGACTGTGGTTTAGTTTCCTTGCTTTTCTTGGATTATACAGTATCCTAAGGTCAAAACTCGGGAAAATCCAAAACTGTTATTAAAAAAGAAAAAGTATCTATGAAGTGATGACAAATTGCAGACTACAGGTGTTAGATTACATTTTGACTCCAGGCAAGTTTAATATACTTTAGTTTCCTTTTACAATTGCCCTTAGCAGGTGCCGTTATCGGTAAGGGATTTAAAAAAATATATGGTACTCAATAAAAGAAGACCATGTCAAAAGAAATCAATATGAGCGTGCAAAATGGTAGGAAGTCTGACATGGATAAATATGTTCCCTTTCATCTAACTTCAGTCTGAGCTTCTTTTAATTTTGTAGCTCAAATGCCAGCCACACATCCTGCACATTTTCCAATGCAGCTTAGTAATTGCTTTACAAGAGCCAACACTGTTGTTTGGGCTAATTGTAAGAGATATTTGTGATACAATGTACCCAGTCCCATGCAAGCCTGACCAAATAAGCCAACCAGAGATGGTGGCTACTACAACTTGTAACCCAGCGGCCCTGGGTCCTGTTCAGCTGCAAAGACAAAGCAGTCACACAGTAAGAAAAAAAAAAAATCCCCCCAATATTCAGGCTTTTCACTCTCCATCTGCAACTGAGCACCACCTGAGCCAGACCATGGGTCCAGACAAACCCCAAGCCCTGAACCTCTCAGCTCTGAGATCCGAATCCCTCTCTGAGCCATGCAAAGGGAGTAGGGCCAGGGAGGCAGAAGGAACTGTGAAGAGAGAGAGGAGTTCTAGAGGGAACCCCAAGTCAAGTTTGGTTTCCAGGCTGGAATGGGAGCTGGCTGAAGTGATTAGTTCTAACATCTTTGGAGCATGCTCACCACATGCTTCCCTTAGGAAACAGGCAGTGGTCTGCAAGCATGGCCACAAACACCCCCTCTCCAAAACACTGCCCCCACCCTGCAATTGTCCTCCAGGACCAAATGCACAGATAGGTGAAAAAGGAGACAGAATTGATGATGGGGAGGGAAAAGAATAGAAAAAACGCATCTTTCCATTGTGCATTGCAAAGTGATAAGCACAACCACCAGCAAACTGCAATCAGTCTTGGCTGGAAGGAGAGGGAATGCATCCCACCCCCTGGCAGGCACTGCTCCCATTAATGCTAACAGGAGCTTAGCATGCATCAAAGAGCAAATACACCACAAAACATTTTTAAGAGCTATCATCACTGGAGATATAATATAAATTACAGCCTAATTACACTGCACTGCTCAGAGGCTGCATGTGCAGCACAGCTCGCAGTGACAACTGGAAATGACCAAATGACTTTGGGACAGGTCTAAGGTTGCCATAAAACATCTGTGTGGAGGACTCTTCCCTTTTCTCTGCTTCCCTTTCAAGAAGCTGTGGCACTGCTGTCTGCACAGTTGTTTGAAGAATGTTTACAAATCAGCTTGACAAAGAGAAAAAAAAACTCTGCCATCACTTGACCACAATCATGATCTTATTCTTCAGTAATGCGTGGTTTATTTCCCTTTCCTGATCTCTGTTAATAGACAGCACGTGCCTGCACAATAGCCACTATTTTGTCTGTGTAATGTTAAAAAAATAAATCACCAAACTCTGACAATGCAGAGCAGTGTCCCGGTGTTTCCTGGGGTAACTGCTCTCCCTCAAAAGCTCTGGGGCAACAGCTCTTCCCACAAAGCCCAGGCACAACTTCCCTTGCAGTGCAAAGTGCCTGAGAACTGGCTGATTTTATGGGGTAGCCTAAACGAGCTCACGCTGACGAACGGTAGTGGATTAGTTCTGAAATTCCCATCTTTGCCTCGTGTAAGGTTTGCTGCCCAGTGGCTGGGAATATCCCTGTCTCCAGGGCTGCCAGCAGCTCCTGCCCAGCCCAGGAGCAGACACCTACCTCCTGGAGAAACCCAGGGCATGCCAGGCTCACTCCAGCTTCTGCTGGCACCAAGCAGCCAGGGAGCATTGCACAACCCCTCCTCAGCCCAGTGATGGATGGCTCCATTGTCTGGGGATGGGGCATGGCCAGCACAGCTGGCACAGGGCTTGCTGGCTGCAGGCAGGGCTTGCCCAGTCTCAGAGAAGCCCTGGGAGCCTCCTGCCTCTAACCTGGTGGCAGGGTAGCCCCGAGGCTGCCTCCAAGGCAGCCCTCCCACCAGGGAGAAAGGAACATCCCTGCAAAGGCTGGCACTGACCTCTGGGGCATGATGGTGCCAACTGGAGTCCCACTCAATTGGACTTTGAACATCTGTCTGTGCATGGAGGGACACGGAGCCTGCCAGCTGACACCTTCTGCAGAACAACAGAGGAGCTCTGGGGCTCCCATTGCCTCTCCTGTGGGTTCTCCTAGAGAGGCTCTCGGGGGTGCTATGGTCTGCAGAACCCTGCTTAGAAGTTTCCAAGTGGAGCCTGAGCTTGGTTGGTTGTGGCTGGAGGAAGGGTCTTGTCAAAGGTTTTGGGGTCGATTCTGAGCTTTCCCCATCCCAGCCCTGCTAATCCTATCGAGGAGCTGGTGGAAGGCCACAGGAACTAAGGAAGCAACAAAAGTCTTTTTTTTGTTTGTTTGTTTGCTTTTCCACAGACAAAATACTTCTGGTATCCTCTACTTTTTTTTGTTTAATTAACACTACACATGTTCTCCTTCCCTTTCCAAAATCAGAAGAGAGTTTGTGGGCAGTGTGAACAAGATCTGCCCTGGTGAGCCTGAACCTGGAGCCATGCTTAAGGTCAAGTCCTAACCCCCTGACTCTGGTGACAGGAAGGGCACCACGACAATCAAGTTGTTTTCCAGTTACTCAGAGGAGGAGTAGGCACTGCATTATTTCAGGAAGGATATGTTTGGATTAGACACTGGATTAGGGTGAGGGGGGTGGGTAATTATTTGTCCCATCAAAGTCCTCAGAGATGGCTATTTGGGGTTCCAGGAATACCCAGCTGTAGTGCTCATTTTTACAATGGGGGCAGCTAGAAGTCAGGAGAACCTGACTGTTATGGTTAGTGGAAATAGTAGATTTGTGCTGATAAAACACTACTCAGCATGTTTTTTGCTTTCTAGACATAACCACCAGTGCACTTAATAACAGGACTTGAGCAAACTATACTGTGTGAATCAAACACATGAAAGTATAAATATTCCTTTTTTTAGAAAGCAAGTCTTAAAAAGTGCATTATAATCATCTACCATGGTCAAAAGCTAAATATCCTGCATTACCACACACACAACGGGCATAATGGGCTTTATTATACCCTTAGCCTGAAACTGGGTAAAAAAATAAAATAAAATGACCAAAGCATAGTCTCCTGCACAGCTCAGGGCACCGAGGACAGAAGACCTCAGAGAATTAGATCTGGAACCTTTAGCTTCCTGATCACACTCTGGAAAGGTGGTCAGGTCTGAGGAAGCTGCACTGGTGTTATTGCTCTCTGTGTCTCCCTGCTGTGCCCTGTACCTGTTTTACAGATGCTGGGTGAAAAAAAAAAGGCTTTACAGAAATTAAACAGGACTTGCAGCTTATATTCACAGTAGTGGAAAACATGAGGCTGGGGGAAAAAAATGGTATTTTGTTGACTTTTAATCAAATGGTCTAATCCATGGGCAGCAAGGCAGGATGGGGCCAAAGCAGAGGAGGACTCTGTATGGTCCTGGGTTCCATCCTTGGCCTTGCTGCTGCTGGGGGGAGCTCTGGGCTGCTCAGCTCTGGGCTGGCAGCACACATCCCCTGGCAGGGGAAGCTCAACCTAAACTCCAGCCTGTCTGCAAGGAGCCCCAGTTTTTTGCTAGAAATGCAAAACACCATCCCTTTGCTGCAGTAAGATTAGAAGTGTGTGGCATTTCTCAGGCAAAAATACTTCTTTTGGTCAAAAACGTTTAGTGAGTGACATCAAAGTATTGCCTAAATAAAGTCTGCTTTGTCAAGCTGTTTGCCTGGGGCTGTGTGGGGATGAACATTCGACAAAGTTCAAGCAGTTGTTGAGGCATTTTTCACTAAACAGCTTATTCTGGCTGCATTTATTCAGAACAAATTTTGCTCTTCAAATCCTTCCTGTTTTCCTTTAAGACATTATGTTGCTCTAAACTGCTGCAAACCTTTTTTTTTTCTTTCTTTCTTTTTTTTTAATTTCTTTTTAATTTTAACTGAAAATAATAATTTAAAAATAATCAATGTATTTTTTTATTGGTATTTCAGAAATACCAGCAACCCCTGAACCTCAGAATGAGCACTCCTAGCTCTAGGCTGTGCCACCCAAGGAAGGGCAGCTCCCAGCCATCTCTCTACCCACCTACCTCTTTCACCATCATATTTACAAAGGACTGTACTGATGGGAGCTCTGAAAGAATGAAATGTAATGCAGTTTATAAATGGAGCTGGATGTGAATCTTTCCTACCTCAAAATCCAATAAAGCTTATGATTTTTATTGCATGTGGGAGTCCTTTGGTCTATGTAACACTGATTAGCAGCTTGGCCAGTAAGTCTGATAAAACCAGAAAGTACTTTCAAATATATTCTGGCAGAGACACCTGGGAATGAAGTGCGTGTGTTGGGGCTGATGGCCCCCGGGGCACACACATACCTGAGGATTTCTGCCTCAGTTCTGTTCCATCTTGCCATGGTTTGGTACAAATCTCTCTAGAAAGAATGACTCCAAGCCTCTCTTATCCTTCCATCTTCATGGGAAGTAGGCATCACCTCAAAAATATTCTCCTCTTACCTTTCCAATATGCACAACCCCCCAGAATGTACACCCTGCTTCACTCAGGAGTTTGAACCAGACCTTAATGGATCCCAAGCAGAGGAAAGCAGCATTCTTCCTCCTCATCTCACTTCCACAAGGGAGCACCAGGAATAAGATCACTTCTCCTGAGCAGTGCTTCCCCAGTGCTCATCTGGCCAGCAAGAGGGCATCAGCAATTTGTTTGACACAGACAAAGACAACCACAGAAATGAATCAAAACCAGGGGAAAATTAGAGATTAAAAGCAGTATCAGTCCTTTCAACAAAGCTCAGTCTCAATACATGATAAGTGGCTGAAAGACAAAATCACTGCCAGATCTAGGGACCAATAAAAAAAAAAGGTCTCCTGCCTGAATGCAACATAACCCAAACTCGGTGTGTTAGAGAAGCAGCTCTCAGTGCCATGGGGAAAGGCAGACTGGCAGGGCTGCCAGAGCTGACCCTCCCTGCTCTCCCTGAAGGAAAACACACACGCTCAGAGCCAGCACTTGGAGGGGAAGGAAGGGAAACCCGAACGGGGCAGGCTCTCTGGGAGCGATTGCCACGGAGGTTCCCTCCCCAGAGAGCAGCTGGTTTGCAGCTCGGCAGGGGCAGGGGCTACCCGTGTGGTTTCCTGCCTGCTCGCCTTTGTAGCTTATCCAGATCTCATCAAGATACAGAGCCCCAGCAAATTAGAATGGCTAAGTGCAGAAATTAGGGAAACTAAACACAAACGAGCCTCGGTTTGCACTCGTGCAGCCGAGCGGGGGATTCTGTGCCCGCGGGTGGGCTTCACGTCGAGCCGGGGGAGATTTAGGTTGGTTCCTGGGAAGAACTTCTTTACAGAAAGGCTGTAAAGGCTGCCCAGGGGAGTCACCATCCTCTGGGGGGTTAAATAAAGTGTCTGGTTCAGCAGGGGCACAGGGCAGGGTCCCTCTGGCTGGCAGGGTGCTGGGCAGGCACCGGCTCTTCCCGAGCTCCGCGGGGCAGCGAAGCAAAAAAACGGGAGCAGGAAGGTCAGCACAAGCTGCCATATGGAAAGGGCATTCTCAGATTAAAGCCTGAAACCCAGATGAGATCCCAGCGAAGGACAGTTTCACTTAAAGGAAATCTCTGAGGTCAACCAGCAATTAACTGAAAGGTTCTGATTGAATAGGCTATTGACTGGGCTCACATCAGACAGCTTCCTCTTTATTATACCTCATGGGCTGTCTAGGTGCCAAGACATTAAACTGTCAATAATCTATTAATACCAAACAACTCCTCCCTCCGTACTCCCCCCCTTACAAATACACTTAGGCTCAGAAACTGCACGAAAAAGATGGCAGTGTTTGAAGTGAGCTGGAAATCAGCTCTTTGAGGGTATTTCCTTGCTTGGTTCCAGCTGAAAGTACAGCGACATCCATAAACAATATAACAGGCAGTCTATAAGTACATGGAAAAAATTGTGTTAAAAAAAAACAAAACAGACATGATTGAGACCATATCCTGAAATCTGGTTTTCTTCTCCAAGCCATCTTTAAACAGTCTAAGTTAAATTTAATTAACAATTTACAACAAGGAGAGAGAAGTTATTTAAAGAGAGGCCTACAGGTCCTTAACATTCAGTGTCTGGGAAACAGTTGTATATAAAAAAAAAAAGTTTTAATGAATTTAATAGAGAAAAGCACTTTAATTAAATGCTGTCAAAGAGGATTGTATTAATGACTGCACACAAAGGAATTTAAAGCAAGCCAAGTATATTTAGCAAATAGGAAGTAGGCTTTCAGAGGCTGCAACTATTTATGTTTCTGCCACTGCAATGCATCTAGGAGATCGTATTGCCAATTGAAAGCAGTTATGTTATTAGATATGATTTTATTTATTATGGATTATTAAAATTTCAAATGCTGCAGGGAATACATTTATTTCACTTCTAAAATGAAAGAACAAAGATATTTCCTGCTCGTTCAGTGAGAGGAAATAAATAATAAATAATAATAATAACTTAGCACTTAACCAGTGGAGCGCTGTCCAGACAGATCTTTTTATGGGGCTTGTTGAGTCCTGGAATTTTCGTGTGCCTCTTCCTTTCTGCTCCAACTGGATGGATTTGCAGTTTCTACCACAGCTTCCCTCAACACAGCACAGAGAGAGCAGCCAGCTCTTACCCCTCCTGAGCACAACTCCTCGTTGCACCCTGCACAAGGGACTTCTGTGACACTTCAAGTTCTAAAAATTACCAAAATCCCAGGAAGGAAAATGAAATCTACTGAGGGTTTGCAAGCAAGGTTGAGAAGACCAAGGTTTTCCAGACCCAAGGAGGAGATGCAGTCACACTACTCTCATCAAAGCCCCCACACCTACAGGTCTGCATGAAGCCTTTTTGCAAAATGTGCTCATCCTCCCCCCCATCCATGTGTTGGGGACGTGTGGCATGAACCAAGGGGACTCTTAATAACCCCCCTGCCCACCTGCCTTGGATTCAAGCAGAATTGCACATCAATTGCCCAGTAACAGCCTCATGTAGAGATCCAAAACATAAATCTGAGAAAAAGCAAGCTGAAAATTCAAGGGTGTCAACATTATGTTGTACTATCACAGTACAAACAGCACATAACTAAATTTAGCCCATACTGGAAAAGGAGGAATGTTTTTTGACACAAAGTTAATGAGATGGCTGGGTCTGTCGTATCCAGGACACCTTCTGTGGTTTATTGCAGCCTTTTTGCCATATGCAATGGTAAGAGCTTACTGATGATTTTAGATGCTTCAGATTTCTGAATGTTCCCCCAGAGGCACCTTATCTCTGCCTTATTCCTCAGTTTCTCAACACCAACCCCCTTTTAAGTTAGGCACTGTGATGTTAGTCCCAAATTACTGGGTTTTAAATGTGTTTATTTGTAGTTAAGTGTAAGATTTTGGCCTTCTAATTTGAAACATGAAGAAGTGAGTAGCAGTGGGGGGAAAAGACACAGGAGAGGAGGCACAAATGGCTTCCTCTTTCCTCTCACAATGTGAGTAGCATCACAAATGGTGAAGCTGAATTTTCTAAATACATTATCTGATTTTTGTCTAAGACTTTTATTAAAGTCATGTGTGATGTGTGCTGAGAATGTAGCCTTTGTTGTTCCACAGCTAGGGATCTTGCAAACAGCTTCACTTTGTCTGTGCCAAGATATTTTGGAATATTCTTTGAAACACTGTAAGCATAGATGACTGTGAGAAAAAAATATGTGCTACTGTGCTTGTGGATACTTGATGTGTGAGAATAGAGCACACACACAGAAACATTTCCCGTTTCAACCCACAAGGCCTGTAAAAGTCCACACTAGCATGGAACAACATGCACAGCTTACTAACCCTGAAAAACACATATCCCTGCACATACGACAGCCTCTGGCTATATATCAAAGCATACAGAAAACAAAAATAAGTCCACACCAATGAATTTCTGAAAAGAAGGAGACTGAGTATCTATGTCCTGCTCTGCCATAGCCTGACTCCCAGCACTGCCCCCAAACTACCCAATTTCCTTGGGGAAAATAAATTATCCTAAGATTTCTGTAAGGAGCCCAAGAATATTCTGTTGCATACAGCCAGTAGCCTATTCATACTTACACCACCTAAAGCCTGATGTTGTCATTTCTGTACAAGAGTGAGGGACAGGGATTATTTAGGGAGCATGAAAATGCAATTTAAAAGAGCAATATTTTCAACTGCAAAAACTTCCAAACATAAATGGAGCAGAGGCTCATCTAGTAGCTTTTCAACCTTCAAAATTTGCCTGCTGCCAGCCAGCAAGCTTCAAAGGTTATGTGACTTTAAAGAGCTTTATTTAGTAATCTTGCTCTAGATGTTTGCTCATCCTCAACCTACTATGACTTCTTACAATGCTGGCAGCTCAGCCTCTATTAGAGGGCCAGAACTGGAAAAAAAGAGGGCTAAATCTGGTCAAACTGCATGTGAAAAGCAGAAGGGTACGATGACAGGGGCCAGAGCTCCAGTGATGCCATTTGCTTAACAGAACAACATCAACACAAGCCACTGCCCTGCTGATGGCTGCTGAGTCTCTGCACTGAACTGGATTCTCAGCAGCATTTCTGACTGGGTTTTCTCCCTGCTGCTCTGGGGCAGCCCCATAGGAGCCACCCCCAGGGCAGAGCAGCCTCTGCCTCAGATGGGGCAGCACATCCTGCATGACAGTGCATGGGACAGCCTTGACCTCTGCTCTGGTGTCACCTCCCTTGTAAGTAGCAGGTGAAGAAAACCACCAGGGTTCCCCTGCTTAAGAGTCCCACCTCATTCCTCAGTTACTGCTGGACCAAAAGCAAGCTGTCCTGAAGGAGATGGCACTCAGGTGGCCTCATGGTTCCGGGAGTACTTGGACAAGACTAAACTTGCAACCTCAAAAAAAACCAAACAAACCTCTCCACTTGCTCTCCTGTTTCTGGGGTTAAATGGAAGAGTACTCAACCTAAACTAATTTCAGAACAGAAGCAGTTTAGCTTTAATTGCAAGTACACTCCCCACTATCATTTCAAGAGGAATGGGCTTTGCCTTAACAGAACATAGCAGCACTTTGCAGCCACAGTTGACACTCAGCAGGCATGGGGGGGCAGGTCTGGCTGCAGCAGTCACAGCTCAGTGCCTTGCTGCTGCACTTGTGGAAACTATCAATCAATCAATCAATCAATCACCAGCAGCACTACCAGGCTCCTCAGAGTCAGATATTAGGGGTTCCCTGTCTGATGTGTGCTCCTGTCACCTCTGTCAAACCTCGTGGTGCAAAGCTCCTGAGCTGCTGCTGCCCACCAGGGAAACACATGAGGGAGAGATTCTCCACTCCCACAGCTCCCAGATCTCCTCCTGACATCTATTTCCCTCTTTAGTCCTAAATCAAAGGCAAAATAAATACTGAAGCCAAACCAAAGCTCTGAGCTTTCAGAACAGAGTGAATAAACCTGCAACAGAAATGTATTTCTGAAAGTCCATCTGGGCTCGTTGAGCACAAATTGTCTCACCAGCCTTGACCACCCTGCTCTGTCTGAGCAGACATCACATCCAGCCATGGAATAAAGAGCTGGAGGAATCAAAGAGCAGTGGGCATTCATCTACAGTCTGTCTTTTGTGTGCAGACAAATGATCAAACAGCAAAACTATCAGGATGCAGCCATTAAGAGTGAATCACAGAGCACACCATCCTCACGAAACAAGAATTGTCTAGATAAAACAGTGAGCACTGAAGAGGCAGAGCTAGGATGGTTTGGGAAAGTAGTTTTTGTCCAAGTCTCCCAGACAACTCAGTCCTGACTCCCAGTATGCAAAATCCCCCTGCTGCAGCCCACACAAACACAGCACAAACTCACAGTACACATCATCCTATAGATCATTAAGCACACCATGTTCCCTGATGGAATAACACAGTTTTGCCTCACTCATCATTTCTGATTGCCAAAGTATTATTAATTAATATTATCTTTCAAGAACAGAAATCTGAAGTCCCACTGGTTTTTTCCATCTGCATGCATCGTGTGACCCATGAACTGCAAGACATTGTTTAGAATCAGATATTTCATTAGGAAGCAGTACTGTGGTGTTCACTCCCCTCTTTATTACTTCTAGAAAGAGAATATGAAATTAGTTTCATTGGATTGCCATCTCAACTTGCCTTGACCCATTTTTACAAGGGCTCCATGTTCTGCTGTTTTATATTTCACTGTCATTTCTAAAATATTTGTTCCTTTCCATCCCTCACAAAATGAGAAAATTAGTATTTCATTTACTTCTGTGGTATGTTATTTTCTGCATATTTAAAGAGAGACCACAATGTTTGCAGTGAGCACACAATACAAAAGAGTTTTCCTACAGCTTTCTGCTATGCCTTCTTTTATTTACCCATGTTCCTCCATGATTTATGATCTGAACTACTAAAAATTGCCAGATACTTCTAAATCAAAGCTTCTGGGGGAAAAAAAGGGCAGAGGGATGTAATTCTAAAAAAGTGACAGAAGTAACAGTGTATCAGAGAGCACTGAAAACCATTGCTGTTTCTTTAAAGTCAACATCCGACCACCCTTAAACCAGTGTGTACCTACCAGCTTCAGCAGATCTGCCAGCTTCTGTAGGAAAGGTAAATCAAGGTTCTTCTGCTCTCTGAACAGTGGGTACTTTGCTCATTACTCCAGAGAATCAGCTCCCCACCCCAGCACTCCAGAGACAACAGCCTGATTCATTGTTTTCCCAACTGAGCCAGGTTTCTCTGCCCCAGCAATTAACAAAGAATTAGCACTCTATTAAAGTGCCAGGCAAGATGCTGAATCTCTGGAGCAGTCACCTTGGGCTCAGCAGCCGGGTGGTGGGAGAAGGGAGAGAAATCACATTTGCTGTGCCCCAGCATGTCTGTAGCAAACACCAACTCCCTGCTTGGCAAGGGGAAGTGGCCAGAGGCACTCTCAGCATTAACACTCCAGAAAGGCCCAGTGCCAGCAACCAGCCTGGGAAGGGTGGGATTTGGGGAGGGATGGAAGGTAAGGCAGTGTACCCTCCCCTCTGCCAAGCAGCCTGCCCAGCAGATCCCTTAGCCAGGCTGCATCACAGGTCAAAAGGGCAAAAATATAATTCTTTCCAGCATGCCCTCCTATCCTCCAGCAACCTGTGGCTTGGGCACTCCCAAAAGCAGAGGTGATGTCCTTGTGGCAACCAGCTAGCAGCAAACTCCCAGGTGTTTTCCTTAGTCCCACTTCGTCCTTACACCCCATGGCACAAAACCAGAGGGAGAAAGAGTCACTTAGTGCACACCTAAATTTCCCTAAAAAACAGAGGAGCCTGGAGGCACAGCAACATGTAGGTGTAGCAGGGATGCTCTGCAACCCACATGTGAAGGAGAATCCATGCTCTGGCACATCCATATGGTCACATCCGATGCTGCCAGAGAACACAGCCATGCCACACAGCTCCACAGGGCTCACATTTTATGACTCTTCAGCACAATAACAAATAAATCAAGTGTGCAGGGAGGAATTTCTTGTGCACTGAGTTTCCACTACAAAGGTTTTTTTATTTGAGAAACAGGAAAATGTTTGATTGAATGGATTAATATATGGCTAAGAGGAAAAATCTAACAGAAGAGAGAAGAGATGATATTTCTTTTTACAACTTTGAACCAAAAACTAAACAGACAGGTCCAGGCTAGTAACATTGAAAAAGGAACAAGTACCTGCCACAAAAAACTCCAACTATCTCTTATAGATGAAGAGCTAAATTCTGTCTAGCTGACCTTTTGCAGCACTGCAACACCTGTCCCACAGCCTGCTGGTAGAGGAGAGAACCCAAACCCAGCCCAGAGGTGTTTCCCTCACTGCAGGTGTGCCCAGCCCTATCACCAGCAAGTGAGCTACACAAAACCCAGTGCAAGGAAATGGCATCTTTGCCATTTCCAAGAAACCATACTGGGCTAAAGGCTGAGTTTTATTTATCTGTTATCTTTTGCCTGGTTGTGGCACTTGTGATGACAGCCAGGAGTTTTTTCCAAGCCCTGCAGCCTGTCAGAGGGGCATCCCCAGCCTCGAGGGGGCTGGGCTATGGTGGCAGGGAGCTCTGCTCTCAGGCCAGTCTCATGGCTGGAGGAGCAGAGACTGGGGCTCCTCAGACACAGGTCACTGTAACACACCTCAAATCCATCCCAGCAGAGAGAAAGATGGGCTGAGGGGAGAGAAAAAGCAGAACTAAGAGCCTGCTGCCTGCTGGGGTGTCCCAGCACTGCACCTGCTGGGAGTCACAGTGCTGCTACTTGTGTACTCTTCAAAGAGCTGTCAGCTTGACAGCAAGGCCACAGGTAAGGGCTCGACTTACAGAGCACTTCTCACTGGCAGAGCCTGCAGAGCAAAGTAGGTCAGTGACTGCAGGCACCGTGGCAGACACTGCACCCGCCACGGCTCCGAGAAGGAAATGAGACTGGCTTTCCCACTTGGCACTACAGAGGGAATTTCAGACAGGCAGAATGTAATTACTTGGCCTGGAGTTGGGCCAGGAGCAGGGCCCTAGACCCCTACCCTTATGTAAAGTGTCACACAATCTCCAGCGACTGCAAGTGTGAGGGCCTCAGCTTTACATCTCTGGCTGCTGTCACTGATTCTTCATGGCTAATTACCTAATAGTGACCCTTGCAGCAAAGCCAAGAAACCAAACCTTGCTGCTCGAAACAATTCAAGTCCTAGAGACTGAAAACTATGCAGAAATTGCTTGGTGCAGGGTACCTTTTGGCAGCTGGGAGCAGGTGGACAGCAAACCTCGAGTCTTGCACTGGTTGCGTGCCACTCGGAAGCCTACTGGGGTTTTTGGATGGGCAAACATGGCTTTCAAATGCAGCACCCCCAAAACACAAGCCTACTGTATCAACTGTATACCAGGGTCTCCAGAGTTTTGCTCTATAGAGTTGCCAGCTGGTTTCATTTATTTTTCTTCATTTTTCATATTTTGACTGTACTAAATAATTAATCCATGGCTTTGTAACTTGCTGACAAATACAAATGCACCGCATTCCAACGCAGTGTAACGTGTCACTCACAGGAGCCAACCTGCACACTGCACAACAGTGATGTGCAGGAGGCTTTGGAAAGTAGGCTAAGCATCAAGGTCACTCACAACAGCTCAGGGAAACTTTTTCTTAAAACTGTAGCTTTGAGGATATTCCTGCTTGCACCAGAAGTGAGTTAATATGGTCAACTCTACACAGGTCTGGTCCTCTTCCCACATGTTAGCTCAACCCTTTACTTTTTTGTAGCCTCCAAGATCACACAAAGTTTTGGGGAACATGGAAGACAGAACTTGCAGCTATAATGACTTAAAGCACTGCTCTACATTTACAGCTCTGAGAACCTAAACCCCAGGAAAGGCTTTTTTTTTTTTTTTTCCCAGGCAAATACCAAATGGAAAGCAAGGAGGAAGCTGGTAGCAGAAGAGACAAAGCAGACTGAACTAGGCTACAATTAATCTGGGTGAGACCAAGGCAGGACCACAAGACATAAAAAACCTCTGGCCTTTGGAAAAAGGTGACCAGGTCGTTGGCAGCAGTTCTAGCAGCAGCAGAGCTAGAGCAGTGACAAAGAAAAGAGGCTGAATGCCAAGGTTCACAGCAAGAGCAGCAAAGCAGTGCAAGCTGACATCAAGCAACATCAGGGAGAGCAAAGGTGAAGAACTGTGAGATTATCAGGGAGGAAGGCAGTGAAGATGACTCCCTGAGAGCTGTCACACAATGGGATCAGGTGAATGGCACCAAGCAATCCAAAAGGATGGGCTGCTGTGCAAGGTGACACCTCAGCTTTTTACACTGAAAAAAATAGCTCCTGAGACTCTCTTGACCATCAGCAGATGTTGGGGTTTGTGACATGCTGGAAGAGCAAGGATAGCTGTAGTGTTTTCACTTCACTTTCCCTCTGCATACTGTTGATTTCTCATTCTTTTAAGACCTGAGACAAGGACAGAACAAAGGCACACAAACCAAAACCTTATCCCTAGTCACAGAGGCTGGAGAGAGGAGCAAAACAATCCTGAGGAGGCTGTGAGATGAAGGCCTCTTGCCCACAAAATACTCACCAGGTTTATTTTAGAAGTACTTTCAAAACACTTGTCTGTGTCACACTCTTAAAACCCCCTGCGTACGAAGTTTCTCTCCCACCCGCTCACTTTTTCTGCAGTGTTATCTGACTTCTCAGAACAGAACCAAATGTACAGTTGAAGGGATCAGGAGCACCCAGGTTCTGTGAGGAGTGAGTGGCCGAGTCCCCACTCCTGTTCTGCCTCTTGCTGTTGCTGAGGAACACATCTGGACCCCTCTAAATGTGGGCAGCTTTGCACATGTCTGGTTCCTGAGCAGCCGGAAGGAAGGAAGGAGAGAAGGAAGGAGAGAAGGAAGGAGGGAAGGAAGGAAGGTGAGAAGGAAAGAAAGATGGATCTCTGACCTGCACGGGCTCTGGGGTGAGCTGGACCACGTGCTGCATGCGCTCGCTGTGGTGATGCCTGGACTCCTCCTCGTAGATGACGTCCCGCTCGTGCTGGGGGAGGTTGAGGAAGCGGCGAATGGTGCAGAGGTTCTCCCAGAGGGTCCGGTTCTCTGGGCTCGGGTTCTCTTTCCAACGAAGCAGCTCACACAGCCAGCCCTGCAAAGGTAGGGGCAGCACAGTTAATTCACTGAGCACTGAGGAAGCAGATGTTTGTGAGTGGAAGGTCAGCTAGGCTCAGGGCTCCGTGCTGGAAGTTGCACTGAGTGTCATCTCACACCTGCCCTCAGCTGCCTTTTGGTCTCAACAGAGCCCTGATACATTTCCTGCAAGTTGGAGAAACAGACACCAGCAGCAGGGCTTAAGAGGAACCAGGATGAACAGCATCTTGCCCCCTGTTATAATCATACCATGTTTAAAAATGTTGGGATATAAATATCTTTCCCATAGAAAAACAGAGTTGAAATAAATGTGCATCTCCACTCCTGTTTCAGAGCCCCTTTATTTCTTCACCCAAGGAAGAGAAAAGATGCTGTAACCACTGAGGCTTGCTAACGACCCTCATGCTAAGGGTTGAGAAATTCAACCACCACTGAAAATGTTTAGAAGATACTATGAATTAAAGACCCCTGCTCTGCTGTTGCTGTGTTGCTGCTGACTCCCCCAGATCTGAACCCCACTGACAGTTTTAAATAATCAAATGGGCACTTGGAAGATGCAACATTAGAGAAAGGGAATCCTCCAGTACTGCCAGTAGCACAGAAGTAGTAGAGTCCTGCAGAAGTGACCAGAGAGATCAAAATACTAGGTGTGATCGTAATAATAGATTTAATTCCTGCTGTGCTATATTAAGGTTACTTTAAAATGCCTTCAAAGAGTTACCACTGTAGGAAATCCTGCAGGACCTCTCCACAGGGGCTAAGAGCTCAGAGCCCTGAGGGGAAAGCACCGACCCTTCAAGGAGGAAAGCCCTCTGAGACACAAAACCAACCAGAGAGCAGGATGCTGCAGCTGCTGAGGTGAGGACAGCCCCATGTGTGCTGACCACTCGTGGTGGTGACCTGGCCTGCCCAGGGGGTTTAACCAGGGACAGTGGCTCTTGCTGTCCCTGCCCCAGGGGGGACACATCCAGCCCCATCCTGCCGACAGGAAACACAGTGCAGATGACAGAAGATGAGGAGATAAGGCTGAGGATGCTGTCAACACACCTTACTGACTCCTGTCACAATATTTAACCTAGTAGCTCTACGACCCATCATTTTTGAGCTACAGCTCAGCATTTTTACACCATTTTGACAGGCACCTTGCAAGACCTAGGAGAGAGCTCGATCAATGTTTAAAACTTTCAGCAGGAGAAGTACCAAAACCGTGTGTTTCAGAGCAGTGACTAGGGCAAGCCCAGTCCACTACTGGCCCATGTGGGGTTTTTTTTTGGTGTTGCCTTTTCTGTGTAGCAACTTGTAAGCCATTGACAACTTCTCCTGTGCACTCTCTACCCCCATATATAATATCATAAGCCCTTGTTTGTCTTATTCTCCACTGTGTCTTCTGCCTTCACCCCCCCACAAATAAAAAAAAAGCAAGATTTGATTATCTCTGCTGCATCAGCCAAGACAGCAACACCAGCTGTTCTCATTGTGCAGCCTCTTCCTCACGGCCTACATGTTAATAACCTGATCATTCCATTTTCTCCTTCAACTGCCGGCTGCAGCACAGCGAAGAGACAAAAACCCAGACCCATCTGCAGCAGCTGTAGGCACTGAACTGTGAAGCCACCAGGGATTTATAAACTAATCTGTAACACAACACTGCCTTGTTTTTACAAGTGAGAGGCCACATTTGTGCAGACCTGATCTTTTCTTGCAATAAACTAGGAGGGCTGGGGGGGAGGCAAGGATGAAAACAAGATATCTGATCATTTACTTAGGGGGGGGGAAAAAATCTGTATTATATTTTCCAAGAATTTTGGCTGGTGTTTGTGTAATCTCTCAGCCAGGTGATGTCTGCATTTTCATGTTGTTTGGCCACATCCCTTGCCTTTAGCTCTCCTCTTTCCCTCTCCTCCACTCAGAAATCCTCCAAAACTTTATTCTTCTTAGAGAAGACAAGGAAGAAAACCTTCCAGCTCTGCAGTATTTTCTCAGGGGCTCCTCCATTCAAAGAGGTTTTGAAATGGAAAACAAACCCTCTGGGGAAAAAAATCAGCTCCCTTTTCTCAGTGATCTGAGTGAGTCTCCACCTGAGCTCTCAAAGGTCTCAAGCAGGTATGTTTAACATCTCCCATGGGATGCTGCAGCATGAAGACCAATCCTTTACCAGAAAATACACACGGACCCTGCAGCTGGTGGAGCTGGAGCCCCCCTGGGGCAGGTCTGGGAGAGGGTGGTTCCTGAGGGCACTGTGTGGTGCCCAGTGCCAGCAGGGCCCAGGGATGGCTTGGCAGGGCTATCTCCCCTTCCCAAAGTTGGCTCAGCCAGCCCGAGGTGCTGCCTTTTGATTTATCTGTCCCCTTCTCATCAGGGCTCATTACAATCACTTAGAGCAGCACTACAGGCCTCATTATGGACTAGGCACTGCCTGCCATTAGTCTTTCAGAAGGATGGTGCTCAATTTGCCTGGCAACATGCGAGGTCCTGACCTTGGAGCTATTAGGGAAAAGATTAGACTGCAGTGTGACCATGTGTGCAGACGTGAGCAAACCAAATTAATTTCTGGCAAAGGGAGGCACCAAGCAAAGACCCTGCCGTCCTCAGGACACCTGAGAACTTCTCCATTCCCCAAAGGAGATCAGCTAATGGCACGTTTAAAGGAGCCTGGTTCTGAAGGTGAAGCACATCCGTGGTATTTAGAGAGATATTAATCCAGTTTCCCCACAAAGTATTTGCTTGGCTGATCAGATTAAGGGATCCAGCCTTCAACAGCACACCCCCACCACAGCAGGCCCCAAGAAATCTGTGATACTTCACAGCCTCAGACATATTGCACCATGTGTACCCAGCTGCTACAATAATTAGCTTATGAATGTATCAGCTGGTTCTGTGATTTTTATAAATAATAACTAACCTACAGAGCAGAAAGATTTTCATGAGCCTAATATTAGCAAGAAATTGCAAGGTGTGCCTAACTCTGAGCAGTCACCGTGCCCGGCGCCCTGCCTCCTCCTCTTGGGGTGTGTGGGACTGGAGCTCTCCCAACACCACCATTTATAAATATTTATTTTTAATCATCAGCAGCAATATATTTGTGGCAGCTTTCTTCACAACAGCCCTCATTCCCTCACCCCCACACAGACACGTGCACACCCGGCCTGTGCTCGCACGATCACCTCCGTCAGATCCCTCCTTTCCCTGCTCTTTTCCCATCTTTCTTTATTCCAGCATTCCCTCCTCCCTCAGCCATTCCAGACCCCGTTTACCCATTGATGGGGCTTCTTATTAGGCAATAGGCTCATACGTGAGAAAAGACAGCCCTGCAGCTTACTCACACATTCTTTATAGCTGCAAGTAACTGCCTTCCCCCTGCGCAGATGAGAAGTCTGTATTTTTTTTTTCCTTAATTATTTATTTAAATAATCTTAGCACACCATCCAAGAAAGTTTTGCAGTACCAGGAAAAAAAAAAAAAAAAAAAAGTGTAAATGTCAAATAAAACAGTGACAGATGACAGTATTCTCTATTGAATAGCACCGTTTCTTCGTGCATGTTCAATGAGAACTCATGAATTATTAATATGCAAATCTCCCTTTTCTGCTAAAAAACTCAACTTGGGGGTTTTTTTTGGTGGCAATTTATTTTCTTTTATTTATTTCTTTGGGTCTGTGTACGTTACACAGAGCTTTCCAGGAGAATTATTTAAGAAATGCTAACATACAGACATTCTTGGAGCTGCAGCCATTCACAGTGAATTTTCATCTCCAGTTACATTTATTGGCACGGAGATGGCAAAGTGAAGAAGGAGACGTTGCCACTTTTTCACCCACTCATCCACAACATCTGAGTTCACTGCATCACAAGTGAACCCGATTTCTGTGAATGTATCCTAAAAACTGTGAGAGCCCCCAGGTCCTTCCCCAGCCCCTCCACTGCCACCCTCACCCAGGGACTCTCAGCCCTGCCAGTGTCAATATGGGTGGCAGAATCCAGCCCCTGATGGCAGCTTCTGAGGTTCCCAAATGGGAATGTCTTCCATTAAAAATAAGGGGAGGAAAAAACAGCACAATTAAAGGATGTTTTTGGCTCTGCAGTCAGGCACACCCAGTGTTTGTGGTTAGGAGGAATTCTGCTCAGAACTTCCTTCGTTTCACCCCAAAACTTCCAGAGGCATGGAGCCTGCAGCCCGATGTGGCTCCTTAAAGAGAGCTGCAGAGAAGTGCTGGCCTCTGGTTTTGTTGTTCTCCTGAGACAAGATAAACATTTTCTAAGCATTTTATTTGATAAAACAAATAATATCATATTAATGTCCTATTTTTAACCTCTCTCTCTGTCTCCTAATCAAATACATTTCCACATAGCTAAGCAAACAACAACAAAAATCTGCAGGAAGCCAACCATTCCCATTGTGCTTTTATGCTGTTAAAGAAACAGCGTGCCTACTACACCAGAGCAGCAGCCTTGGAGCACTCAGACCCCCTTGAGGGACAGGCAGCTGGTGCAGCCAGCACAAGCTGTGTTCTCCATCACTTATGCTCCTTAGCATCTTGACCCTTTCCATGTTGCTGGACTCACCCTGGAGCAGGAGAGGCTGCTCCCACAGCCAGAGGTCCCAGACTGCACAGGGTCAGGTTTTTCAGTGCTCCACCAAGATGTGCACGAGCATCCTGAGCCCCAAACCTGCTTCCTGCAGATGTGCTGACTTGCAGTCAGCCAGGGACCACGATTCTGATCAGAAAGCCATCAAAATGGCTCAGGGATGCTGGGGTTCAGGCTCAGGGATGCTGGGGCTCCAAGCCACTGGGAGCAGCATCTCCACTGAAAGCCACCACAGGAGGTGACACTCTGGTGCCCACAGTTAATATATGTCACAGGCAACCTGCAGGCTCAGGCTAGACCATGAGGCACATTGAGGCTGCAGTTAAACCAACCTTCCCTGCAGATACCCTGAAATTAATAATACTAATAGTAGTGCAGCTAGCTTCATGTGCTGACATTTTCTAGGGTCTCCAGTGAAAGCATGAGTAGGCAAATGAAGAGCTTTCAGAAGAGTGATTCAGGAATAAATCTCAAAAAATAAATGTAAAAGGCCATTTCCTCACCCACATCATCAGTGCAGAAAATGTCAACATATGTGACAAAACGAAAAAAAAAAAAGAAAAAAAGCAGCAATGATCGATTCAAGTCTTGAAAGATTGGGAAAGAAATGCTGCATTCCACAGAGAAAGCTCCCTTTGTACACAGGATCACAGAAGTCCTCTGGACAAACTTCTCAGCCTCTCTCCTCTCCCTTCAGTCTGGGACTCTGCAGTGCGAAATGAGCCAGAGAATATTCAGCTCTTGTTCCTTAGTCACCAAACTCTCTTTCCATGAATCCAATAAGTGTCTATTAAAATAAATAAACCCCCTAATGATTCAAGATAACCTAATCAAGAAAGCTGAAATGGATAAAAGACTAACTGTAATGGAGAGTTCTGTCATGGCTTCAATGAATTCCTGATGAGAGCCGGGGGAGGGGGACTGAACCTGAGAAGCTTCTCTGGGAGCATTTTGATACAGTTCAAGGTTAACCACTCAGGAGCCTGCATTTTCTGAAAGGCTCAGGGCTTCTCCTTCCCCCCAAAACTGAAAGCAAAATGCAAAGCACTTCCAGGAGGGCTGGTTCCTCACTAGCCTTAGGAAAGAGGAAACAGTACCAAACCAGGAATGAAGTACAGGAGCCCTGACGTATCTCAGCTTCATGGGAACACCAAGCCTGCTCACAGCTCTTGTTCTCAGAGGGAAGGATGCTGTGCACTGAGGATATTTCCAATGTGCCAAGTTCAGACCAGCTTCTCCCCAGGCTGGAGAGGAAGCCTGGGCTTGTGGTTAGGGCAAGCAGCCTGCCATCAGCTCCCAGGAGGGACTGCCAAGGGCTTCCTGAGCAAAGCCCCAGCTCCACACACAACCTCCCCTGCTTCACTCAGCTGCTGAGAAGCTGGCACACTGCTGCAGATGCTGGGGGTCATGCTGGGACCACGAATATAAGTCTGCAAAAAAGAAGCTCATGTCTTCAAAGAAATGTTGAGTCAAGGAGAGAACTGGCTTTCTCCATTTCCTCCATATATAACAAGAATGACCAAATATCAGCACACCAGCTCTAGCCCAGCTGTAGAGAGATTCACACCATGCTGAAGGCACTGAGATGCTCCAGCAGTCAGCAGTGCCCAAAATGCACACACTGTATATGCCATGCATCTTCACCACCAGCTGTTTTTTCTAGCTGCTGTTCAGCACCACTGGAAGCTAATTACTTTAAGGGCACAGAAAATACCTACTATAAGCTAAGAAGGGGAGAGAAAGCATCCCACAATATCAAATTAATGCCAGGAAATATAAGTTGGAAGGCAAAGAGAAGGAAGGACAAAACCAGGGGGTTCTAGAACTAATGCTGTAAAAAGTCAAAAGGAAAGGTGAGGAACTGGTGCAGTGACTTCCACCCCTAGCCCTGGCTTTGTCTTCACCTGAAGGGCTTTCCTGCCTCCTGTCTCCAGCCTCCTGGCTAAATTTTTGTTTGTTCATTTTTAAATGAAGCAAAGACCCAAACTAGAGGCTGAGCTTTGCCAGTTTCCTCAAAAGTTTCTCTATGGGGTCCCTCTTGCTTCCCCGTGGTGCAACTGGAACAAATTCCAGTCCCTTGAGGAAGAACTTCACAGTTTCAAGGGTTTACTTTTTTTTTCCCCTAGCCTGGTGAAGGTTAAAGCCTTCCATTTGCCCTGCCCTGGGCAGCTCCTCAGCAGCACGTGCCCTGCTTCCCAATGCTGCCCCAGCCAGAACAAGGAGAGCCTCCTGCCCTGGGAGAATTGTGGGAAGTTTGGTCTCCACCTTCCTCCAAACTTTGTCCTCTCTCAGGCTGGCAGCAAGGGCTCCAGCCAGCTATGCCCACAATTTATCTTGATAGTGACTGTTTATTATGGCCAGAACTATATTCCTAAACTCATTTCACACAAATTAAGAAAAACCCCATCTGCTGAGCACAGCCTCTGCTAGGACACTGACTGGCAGAGGTCAGGGGGATGATGCTGCTGCACAGGATTACAGAAGTGCTGGGGGAAATGGTTCTCCTGAAGCTGCAGAAACTGGAAAGCAGTTGCAGAACTGGATGTAGAAGCCAGTTTTCAAGGCTGACAATCAAACCTGAAGCAACCTCAGGTCTAAGCCTCCACCTGTCCCACTGCCCAACTTTGGAAACACAAAGGCCAGCAGAACCTCACTGAAATGGCACAATGGAAACCCGTTTCCTTGTGAATCAAATACAACCAGGAGAGCCCAAAGTGCAGATTGGAAACCAAACCTTGGTGTCCCAACCATGCTCGGGAACACTCCCAGCATAAGAACACAGGTTTAGCCATTTAAGGGACAAATAGCACTAGCAGGCTGCACCCCCAGAGAAACAGGCTGTGCAATGGGTACATCACCAACAGCTGGCAACTAAAAGAGGATGACAGCTTTGGAGGCTGTGCTTGGAGGGCATTGAGCCCCTCAGCTCCTGTTGCCTTCAAATAATGTGAAGGGATCCACTGACCATCAGAAACGAGACTAAAAATGCCTATATATTAAGTTAAATGGAATAATATGCATAATAAGGTAAGTGATGAGTAAGTCAATGTCTCACAAATGGCTTGAGATCTTTCTGAAGGTCAATTCCCTTAAAGAAGTCTCACCATACTACCTTGGTACCTCTCCGAGGCTCTGTTCCTTGCTTTTATGTTGGCTTTGAGCTCTGTGATTAGAAACCTTTGTTTCAAGCAGCTGCCCTTCCCTTTAGTTGCTGAACTGAGACTCTGCCATGACTTAAGAATAAAGATGGCTACTTGTTAAATTAGAGGTCAATTAGCTCCACCAGTAGATGATGCAGCTTGCAATAACTGCTCTCAGTGGGTATCACTCTTCCTGTAGAAGAGAGAAGATGACATGAAGCCTCCATTGGCTCTGGATGCTCTCCGGGGTACATGACACACAGCCCTGTGTATAAAATGTCAAAACAGCCCTGTCGGAGATCCACTGGCTGCTAAAACTGTGAAGATCTCACAGCCCCGTGGATTGCTGTTGACAGAACAGCAGTGCCCAACATAACACATGCCTTGTTAGCAAACTGGAAGCCTCTCAGTAGTCTGGGGTGAGGGAATAATAGAGGAAGCCAAGGCAATGCAAGCCAGGCCTGTGGAGAACAGCAAGTGAACGAACCTTGGCGGAGAGTCCAAGCAAACCCTCAGACTGCCTCTTTTTTCCCCTCTCTGAAAACTCTCTCCTCCAAACATGGGCAGTTTTCAGTGAGTGCTTCTACCATATCACTCAGCTCCCAAAATCAGCAGCATCTTCCCCAGAAATGCTCACCACTGGCACAGCTGCCTACACAAAGCCCTGGGAAAGCCCCACTGTTGGTTTCCAGAGGAGCCAGACAGACCTAAGCTGACATCCCACCCTGCCACTGGCCCTCCCTGAGACAACAGCCGTGTCCTTCCTTTTGGAACTCCTCCTTGGCCACGGTGGCACACCTAGTTGGGCTGAGGACAGCATGCAAGGTGGGGTCTGGGGCAGGGGGTGGTCCCGTATGGCTACAGATCCTGGCCACAGCTTCTCTGTCCCTGCCTTCCAGTGCCCCCATAAAGCACTTTCATGCTCCAGCAGAGCGCTCTGACATCTCAGCATGGCGAGTGCTGGGTCATCCCAGGGAGCCAGGATTGCTTTGGCAGAGCTGAGAAACAAAAGAAACATTAGCCTCAGAAGCACTTCTTTCTTTGCTGCTGCTGCTGAGGAAACAAAACCTTGGTGTGCAGTAACTTTGCTTTAAGGAGAACGTTTGTGGATCCTGCTCCTAACCTTTTGCATCTGGCTTTCAAAATCTGCCCTTTGCCACGTGAAGGACCCAGGAGGTTATTTTTGTTTTGGTGCTGGTGTGCAAGGCCGCCAGGGAAGCTCACTCAAGCTGGCACAGGCTGAAGCTGGTGAGCCACCCAAATTATTGTTGGGTGGTTCAGTCCCTCTCTATTTCAAGAAGCCTCTGGGTATAATGACAGGAAGCTTGCAGTCAATTTTAAGCCAAACCTCAGAGAGGCTGGCATTCAGTTTGTGTTAAGCATTCCTTATTAAAAGCTGTCCAGTCTGGATTCTGGGTGGAACTTTGATATCTGCATGGAGTAAAGAATAAGGGGCACGTTTGCAAAATCAATTGTGCAGTTTTTATATTTACTGCACGTTTACCACATATGTCATTTATTACACAGTGGAAAACCGTTAAATGCACAGTAGTTGTGCCAAGTGGCATTATGCTTTTAACAGCTTTATTCGTTTAACAGCTCCAGTTCTCATTATATTTTGCCATGTGGTACATGAGATTTTTATGCATTTAACAGTTTAAGAGGGTTCCATGGTATTTTCCTTTTATGTATTTCATACTGTGCCTGGGATTTTGTTGGGGAGCAGAGGGGTTGCGGACTGTAACCCCTGTACTCTGACAAGAGAAAGCAGAAGGCAAGGAAAACTAATTATTAAATGAGGAAAGAAAACTGAATCAGACCTCCACGTGTCAGGGCTCCTGTACCTGCAACAAGGACAAGGCTCTCCCATGTGCTTTGATGCTTTGTTTATATGCCTTTCAACCTCTTATTTTACATCTACTTCAATGACTACAATGTCAGTTCCCTGCACAGATGAAAAGAAAGTATGTGTTTTGCAGAGTGCACGCATCTAGATACTTCTGTCCCCCCTCTCTCATTGTCACAGACACATCTGTGAATTTCATGTGCATATTGATGCCCTCTCCTGTAACAACATCCAAGTTCAGAAAGTAGCCCTTTGCACTGAGTAAACAATTCCTTCCAACAGTCTCCAATCCACTTGCTACCCTTCCTACAAAAAAACACCTCCCTGTCCTCCTTTCCACAAAATCCCTCCTGGTGCACTATATTTTTTTAAAGAGTTGGATGAAATTTTTAAATTAATGGATTCTCTTCAAGAATTTCACCCTGACCTAGGCTTGCCTGCATGTATTTTTTACACCCAAGGTGGAAATTAATCCAGGAGAACTCACAGCAGTGCCCTCTCATGCCTTTTTGTAAAAATGATTGGATCTGATGTGAATTATTCACATGGCAATACCGTATGCAGCACATAGAACATGCAAAAAAATGAAACACCTGCCCAATATGCCGTTTCCTGTTGCCTTCCCTCAGCTAATTACTGAAGAAAGCAATTTCTTTACCTGCCAAATGAGAAGGATACCATCGTTTTGAAAGGTCCTTGCCCCACTAGCAGAGGTGTGAGTTATACACCCACGAGTGAGAAAAGGCACGCGTGTTGGTACAAAAGGGGAGAAAAAACCTGGCTGTGAGCTGATCCTTCCCTCAGCCTATATTAAAAGGGAAAAGGAAACCACTTCAGCAGGCAAAAGCCAAAAACACGACAGGTTCCCCAGAGATGGAGATTATTATTATTGTAGGAACAGATGTATTTTTATTGGTGGGAGGAGGAGACGGCTTTAGTTCCAGCCCCACGGTTTGCTTTAAAAACAAAAGCCCCAAAAGCCCGGCAACGACGAAATCCCTTCTACCACTCACCTGACTTTTATTGGCAGCCACTTTGGCAAACAGAGCTTGAGATACCTTGGCCCTTTTCATCTCCTGTTGGATCTCGTCATAAATGGCAGCTGTGATGTTGACGTTGGCGCCGTCCGCCTTAATGGGGAGGTCTGTTGTTGGTGTCGAGGTTTTGGCCTACCAAGAGACCATGAAAATAATAATTAAAAAAGTGCTGCTTTCAGCCCAGCCATCTGTGCAGAAATTATCAAAGGATTTCAGTCAGCTGATGCCAAACTGCATTAGCTACAGAAGGACACTTCCTGTCCATTATTCTAATCAGGTTAATTGTGATTGGAAATAATTGCAGTGCATTCCTATAGGACATGAGAGGCCCTGTCAGCTCCCCCCCTCTCCCAGCACGTTTATTGAGCAGCTCAACACCAGCATAGGTGGCCAGGGCACTGAAGTTGGCTTTGCCAGCTCGCTGCTGCAGCAGAGGCACCGGCCTCTCTCTTCTCCCCCCACGCTAGAAGTGGCCTACACCTTGGAGGAAGAGCCAATTCTCCCAGAAAAAATGAGTAAATGGGTAGAGGTCTCTAAATAATAAATTATTACTCGATTTAATGCACTCCCTTAAGTCACCCTCATCCTTTATTAAAACTATACGTCTGTCATTTGAGTACGTATGGTTTCCCAAGCCTTATCATCATTATGCTAGCCAGACAGTCACCTAATTTCACCTAGGAAATCAGTGAAAATGAAAAAAAAAATAATCATTTCATAAAGCTGGGCTTTGGCATGCCTTTGATGTGCTGCCCTCATTCTCCTAAACTCATATTGAGATTTTGTGTATTCCGCTGCACTCCTTTTAATTGAATGATTTCCCATCAGCTTCTGTGACAAATGAAGGACAATAAGGGACGCTGCCAGTACTTTCCCTGAGCTGGACTGCCCCGACCAGGCTCCTATCAATCCAGTTCAGCAGGCTGCTCCATGACTTTTCTTGGAAAGCCCCTGGGCAGCTCCCAGAAGGCCCTGGCAGGCAGGGGAACAAGGGCAGCATGGTGCTTGCCGAGCACTCCCAGCACCAGCAGCTCTGTGAAGAGGCAGATTGCATTTGCTGTCCTGAGCTCCAGGAGGAGAGACACCAGGGCTGGTCACCCTTCGTGCCTTTTAAGAGAAATATGTAGGTTGCTTCTATGGAATCACTGTTTTCTCCTGAGGTGGAAATGTCTCAGGGAAACAAAACAGCTGAGGTGGCAAAGCTCACGCTGCCTGCAGAACGAAACCTCCCGTGAAGCCTGGTGACCCTCAGATATTTGGCCCAATTATAGACCTTTTCACTGGCTCCTGTTTTTGTGCCAGAGTTGAAGCCTGCTAGAGTACATCTAATGTTAATTTTTAACTAGGCAGACATGCCAAGTACCTATTTGTTAATGGGAAGGGTAACTAGGCAAAACCAAACTTTTTGAACTCCTCCTGTTTTGCTCTCCTCCAAATCTTCCTCCTCCTTGATCTCTGTTTTGTACCAAAGACCACACTAATAATGGAGCCAAAATCCAGCCAAGAGAGCAATCCAGACTAATCATAGTTCCTACCACTTCCAGATAAAGCTTTAACCAACATGGCCTGGGAGGCCAGTGCTAAACCCACCAACCACCACCCAGAGGCCATGGGCACAGGCAGGGTGCAGCCTGGCAGGGCCACAGACTGATGGAAGTTCGGGTGATTGTGGGAAACATAAGAAAACAACAAAGAGGTCATGGGAAGGAAGAGGACTGTCCAAGTCTGTCAGGACTCATTTAATGGAGCTCAATTTTACCAAAGGCCCTGCAGTGCTTTGAGGGGTACAAAAAAACAACCTCCCCAGTCACTGGAGCCTTTGGCAGCAGCTGAGGTCACCACAGCCTCAAAGGCTGTTACAGAGGCCCAGGATGCTGAGAAGAACAAAATTAGCAAGTAACAGAATGATTAAAAATACAGCTCCATCCTGTATGGGTCTCCCACACCTCCAGCTCCACGGCCACATGTCAGAAAACACACTCTGAGGCCTGGGCCATTTTTATTTAATGACTGAAATCAGCAGGGCAAGTACCACACCGAAACAGCCCAGACACCCAAGTGTTCCATGTCAGAGGCCGAGATTCAAAACTGGGCTTGATATTCAGGAGGGGTTTGCCATGGCTGAAATGTCTCCTTGTGGCTCTCTCTGCTGGCTCCACCTGCCCTCCTCACCTTGGGGCAGCTCCTGAGGAGAGGACACCCTGCCAGGGGTGCCTCAGAGGTAGGGAGAGCCGAGATGGGTGACTCTGGGTGCCCATGCAGCCAGCCACCTCCAGAGGCCTCCTCCTACCCACGGTGCTGGTTCCCACCAGACTTGCCACGTGAGGTTGGTATCTATGGAAACCACCTTCCCAAACACCATTCCATCGGCTTCTCCGGCACCCTGAGAGGATTCCTGAAAGGTGCCACCCCACAGCACCCCCCACCCTGCTGCACACCAGGGTGGCATTTGTCTCCTCAGAGCTAATCCCAGGCATATGGGGAAGCGCAGGAGCCGTGCTGCTGGGAAGCAGCCTCATTTGCAGAGGTGTCCAAGTTGTCAAAACAGCACCTGTGCTGACTGGTGCTGGCCCTCCCAGGGCTGGGGGAGTGCTATCCAGAGGGTGCTGGGTACACAAACCTTTGTGTGTTGCTTTTTGCTGATTAAAAAGCCTCATAATATTCTACTGCATTCTTCCAGCCAAAAATAAGGCAAGGATAGGCTGCTGTATACCTCGAGGACATGGTTTTCTAGCAACACATAGCCCTTACAAAGGCAGGGAAAATTGCCATTGATTTAAATACTGTTCCAGCTGTGGCTAGAACATGGAAGAATGTTGTATTTTAATGGAGGAATGAAATGGGGCAACAGATCCCATTTTAATTCTCACTTGATTACCTCTGACCTCTCCTTTTCCTTCTGTTATTTGATTTTAGTTGTGAAATCTATTGCAATAAATATAGAACAGGAATAAGCTACTCCTTTCATTAATATAAATAAAGGCAGAAAGCAAACACTTACAATAGTTCCCTTTATAATTTTAATTTCACTGAAAGGTACCTAAATAGATAAGAGTTATACAACCAGTTTCTCCTGTAATAAAAATTGTCAAATTTTGGTTGGCAGGATACTGTTGCTTTCAAGGAAAACAACTCTCTACCTGATACCATGGTGAAGTGCACCCAAATGCCAGCTTTACTCTGAACAAGCAACCTACCTTCCTGAAGGATGATCAGTTTGCAGGTAAAAAAATACTGCTCCCTCCCCCTTGCTCCCCAAATTCCCCACTCAGTCCTTACTTGTTTTTAGCAGCTGTGGCTACAGAACTCAGTATGAGAACTGCTCAGTAACACTGTTAGAAGCAGAGCAAACACAGGCCAAGCCTCTGCAGACTTGGGGTTATCCAGAAGGGTTATCCAGGCCCTTTCTCTAGTGATCAAGAGAAGTGGCAGAACTAACCCAGCATGTCTGCAGTCAGAAATTTCAAACTCAAGTTAGGCAAATGTCACGGGAGGAGTTAACCATCACCTCTGTGCAAGCAAACTGACTGCTATCTAGTTCACTCTCCAAATCTGTTCACTAAATTTTTTACTGCAACACATATGGACCTCTCCACAAGCCCAGAAATTTCCTCTGTGTTCTGCAGAATGTGATGGACACAGATAAAAATTCCTGTGTGCTTTCTATACTCCACAATATGTGGATATAAAATCTCTATACTCCGTAATAGTCATTTAGTGGACATACAGCAACAGTTTGTGAGTAATGCTCACACACACACACTCTTTCAGGCACTAATGTTACATATTTTTTTGCATTTATGGTGTTGATAAAAGCTAGAATCATTGCAACATCTTGCTGCAATCCTCTGAACATCTCTTAGCAGTCACTCCAAAACCTTACAAAAGGACTTCCACAACTCATCCGGGTGAGGAAAGCAACTGACAGGGGAAGGGGAAGGGAAGAACTCCTTCCCTGGGCTAATCCACACAACAGAGAGCTAAGGAGGGATCAATCACATCTTACCTGGGGGGTTCTGGAGGAGCTTGGGCTGCTGGCAGCTGAAGACACCATGCTCACGTTGGGGTTCATGCTTCTCTCTCTCTCATCCTGGTAGATACGGTCCCGCTCCGCGTCAGGCAAGTTGAGGAAATTCTGCATTGCCCTCAAGTTTACCAGCAGGGACTGGGATGCTGTCCTAGGGTCTTCTTCTTTACGCAGGATCTCTGACAACAAACCCTGGTTCAAAAAAAGAAAAAAAAGAAAAAAAAGCCCAGTCATGTGTTGGTTGGGTTTGGTTTGGGTTTTTTTTTAATTTGTTTAGTGTAACCAGCTGGGTTGCAATACTCAGATCCTACAGCAGAATCTCAAGGGCTCTTCCAGAGGGGATATTTTGTAGGAAAGTGTTCGTCTTCTGGGGGCTGGTATTTATTTTGGGACTGTCCTATTCTGGCACTGCAATAAGCCTCTGAGTATGGAGATGCTGGGTAGGAAGGTAGGTGCACTGGGTAGAAGAAATTGCAGTTACCACCAGGTGCTTGCTGCAAATATTTTAGGAGCTGTTAGATCTCTCTCTCTCTTTACTTGAAGCTGGGAAGACTTGGCAATCCTGTTCATCTTTGACAAATCTGCCAAGGTTGGTAAATTTAGTTTCGACATTTAAAAAGTGCAGGAGCTTTATTAAGAAAAACATTTGGCTGGTTTTTGATGTTACAGTCCGTTCATTTTGGTTTGGACAGTCATTTCTGAGAGGAGAAAAATAGAGCAGTAATAGAGCCTTAGGATCTAGCTTTAGGGATTTAACCCGTTCTTTCATGCCTCATTTTAAAGTACCACAGGCTTCAGATTGCAAGCATGAATGAACACCACATTCATCTAGTGTTTACAAAAGCCATTATTCCAGGAGGTAGCCAGCACAGCACTTCCAAAATAAAATAAGGAAAGGAAAAAAAGAGTTGGAAAGATGAAAATGTCATTAAAAGAGGCTTAAATCTAATGATGGGGTTAAACTTATGCCTAACTCCATACACTCGGCAGTTCCATGGATTATCTGGAAGTCTGAGGCAGAACACACAAGCCTGGAGCAGGGCCTACAGAAGCTCTTCCCAGGACATAGTGGGTGCCACCAGCTCCCCCCAGGCACCCCCTCAAATCCCCCACCTCACAGAAGGGGTAATTTCACTCCAAAAAGCAATTAACAGCAGTTTCATGAAACATGTGCAAAGCAGCAGAGAGGGGTCCTTTTCACCCACCCAGACGACTTACATTGTAAGAAATGCAGTTACTTTACAGCCACTACCCAGGCAAATTCCCTCACAGTACAGTCAAGGCTTCCTCCTTTCTTGCAAGAAAAATGTTGCTAGAAAACACCACCTCAGTCAAAACCCTACAACATTTACTCAGTTTACTACCTTCCTGTCAGAGACTCCTCCAAAAAGCCTTGCAGTCACACTGCCCATGCAGTCAGCCAGCTAACCAAATGCCAACATTTTCAGTAGGTTGATCTTATTTACCAAGCTCTCCTCACAAACCCAGCAAACACCTGCATTTACCTGCTACCTGCATTTACCTGCTCCCTGGTATTAAACATTCCATGCCATTACAGATGCAAGCTTGACTTCAGCAGAGGTTACACCAGGAGTGCTCAGAACAGGCTCTGCTCAGAGCCTGCAGGTAGGCTGCAGACATCTCCACCTTCTCAGCTCCTCTCTGACAGAACTGCATCCTCCTGCAATCATCAGAGTAGTTACCAGAAGGACTGGAGCTGGGAATGGAGCCATGGTGGAAGCCTCCAGTCAGAAATGTGACTGGAGAGAGAAGCCAACTGGTGAAAAAGATCAACACTGGGAAAAAGTCTGAAGAATGTGCAGTCCCGGGCTGGCCTCTGGTATGCTCTGTGACCTCAACACGACTGCCTGCTCATACTTGGCTTCCTCCTCGGGGTTTACCACCCCTCAGAGGAGCTGCAGACATTTTGAAAAGCTCTCCAAAGTTTGCCAGGCTCATGGGCTGAGGGAGATTAACCAAAAAAACCCGACGTTCCGGAAGCCTGAAGCCATCCATTCCTGGAATTAGCTTCCAAGACTGGAAGTTAAGTCCCTGTTTTCCCTTCAAGGCAGGGAAAACTCTCCAAATGCAGGAAATAAACGAACTATCAGTCCCACAGATTCTCTGAATTCTTAACTTCCTGGGTCTTTTAAAGACTACATAACTTATTTGCTTTTTAAGAAAAGATCAACTTCAAATATTAATGGGTTTAGCTTGAAAGAAAGGTTCCTGGAAGCTATTGGAGCTGACTCGGAGACAGCTTTTTCTTCCCATCTTAGCCTGGCTAAATTTATGGTCCAATTTCAAAAATGGAGAGCAGAAACATCTGGGAAAGCATGCCAGCAATTACTTTCCAGTGCAGTCATTGACTCCCTCTGTAAATCAGAGGCATAGAGGGTCCATAGCACCCAGAGGGACCTGGCTGCCCCAGGTATCAACTCCTGTGCTTGGACACTGATTTATCAGGGCAGGTAACACAAAAACTGACACAGAGGGAGAAACCTCACGTCCTCCTGCAACTGGAGATAAACACTGCAGGTAAACAACAGTGGGCAGATAGCTGAGTGATAGGGTAGGACAATAAAATAAAGGATCTGGGAAGCAATAACGTTTACAGTGATATAATTCTGAGCTACTGAAGTATACACAAACTAACCAGGGAGAAACATTATAAAAAAGAAAGCAAAATTAAATAATATCATCAGCTTTTTTGTCACCTGCAAGAAATTAGCCTTTCAATATGCAAAACATCTTCCTTCCAGAAAAACAAATGATCATGACTTCATTTAATTGTAATTTAATCAGGCACAATGTATTTTTTAAAGTGATATACACCAGGTGTGTGGTGAGGAAACCGGCCCAGCCAGACGAACCCCACTGTTTCTATTTTTGAGAAAACCCTGAAGCCAGCCAGGGACTGTTTTCATTTCTGCAAATTATGTTTCTGCTGGAGGGGGTGAGGCTGGGAAACCCACAGCATTTGTACATTTGCTATAAAATTCCATTGGCTAAATTAGCTCATTCTGACTTACTTACATCTCACATATTAAAAGAAAATAAATTAAAAATTGGCAGTTTGCAGAGTAACCCACTCTGCAAACCTAAGAGATCTTCAGTGACTAGGAAGCCTCCAGCTGATTTTAAATAGCCAAATTCTGTACCAAATAGCCAAGTATTCCGTAAATAGCCAAGTTCTGTACCAAACACAGCTCTCAGGATACATTTTAGGACATGGAGCTTGATAGCATCTTTCTCATTCCTGTGCATCATTTTTAAACCAGCTGCTGAAGAGAAGTTTCAGGTTGACAGAGGCCGTGCTCACCCCAAGACAGGGACTCAGTGCAGGCACAGGTTGCTTTACCCCTGGAACTTGCACCATTTTAAAAATTTCACACTTGATCCATATCTGACTTTAAAAAAAATGTAGAGAAACATTTCTCCAATCAAAATAAAAAAGTTGAGGGATCTGGTTAAGGTAGAAGTCATTTTGACAGTGCTTTTTCAGTCCAGCTGAAATGTGGTCCTTCAAGCCAAAGTCACTGTCGTGGGGGTTTGCTTTGCACTCATTCTGTGAAACCCCATTTGTTGAACTTATTTCTTTAAATTTTATTAACTACAGGACTTCCAGGATAAACAACACAAACCTCATGGGCATGAAAATTGTTTCAAGGAACTTCTGAAAGACAACACAGTACAAATGTAGAGCAAATGTTATCCAAACTGCCTCCTACATCCAACAGACCAACTGACCAGCCTTCCAGGCCAACACAGAGGCTTGCCCAAAGCCCACAGAAGGTGAGGGAAGCTTTTCTGTCTTCTTCCCAAAGTGCTTTGGCTGCGGCCTGGAGAGGGTGTAAATGAGATCTCAGTGGGACAGCGGACTCTGCCCAAATGCAGGGCAGTTTTGCAACCAGAGCTTTCCAAAAGCAAGCTGGATGTGGGGGTGGAGGTCATGCTGGAGTGTGACCCAGGCACGGATGTCCTGGGGACAGAGGAAGATGAGGGCCATGAAGCAGCAGGAGGCTGACAGGCACTGGCCAGGACCTCACACGTGTCAGGTCTGGTGACCTGGATGAGAGCTGTGCATCTCTCCTCCAGACCTAAGGAATGTCTCTACCAGAGCAGGCAGTAAGGTTAAAAAGGTTCAAAACAGGCTCTGGACAATTAAAACCCTGGCCAAGGCAAAAATTTAAATAAACCCAACTAATATGCTAAACCTCAGGTTCTATGTTCTGTATAAGGAGATTATATAAATGAAGGCCTAAAAAAGCATAAACAGTTTTTTCATACTTTTCAGTTTATTTGTGCCTCTCCAAACTTCAGCTATTGCCAAAAGCAACAGAGAAAATGCTGGAATACTAGAAAAATATTCCTCCTGTAGTACTTAAAGCTCCAAGGACTTTAAGCCCAGTACTTGTAACTGAGAGTCTCAGCAGAAAAGCTATCCTGCTTCCCCTCAGGTACAGATGTGACTTTAAGCAGGGTTAAAAACATAGAAGAGTTCTCCAAATTCAACATCTGAATCTTAAAGCTCGATGATGGAAACCTCTCCTCTCCTCTCAGCATCCCAGGTCTCTTCCCAGCATGGAAAGCAGCACTCAGGGAACCAGGGTTAGGTGCTCATTCCTACTTAGCAACACTGCCACCAAACCTTCAGCATCCAGCAGCCACCTTGATTTGCCAGCCTAAAATCCCTGTTTGCATTTAAAATTGCCTGCTCCTTGCAGTTGAAAGCCCAGGGAGCTCTGCAGCACAAGCACTGCCTTCTCAGAACCCTCCAAGGAAATAAAGCACCTCCACCTGCTGTGTTTCTCCCACATCAAGGCAGGTTTTACCCTGACATCTCTTTGCTTCCCTGCATTTACTCCAGGTCTCACCCTCAATATTGTCTCCCGGGCTGAGAAAGATACATTTGACAATTCCAAACATACTTCTCTTTGCCTCTTAAGTGTGCAGCACTCAACAAGAACCTCTATATGACGTGCTTGTAGGCTTCTTCCAACTCAAGCTCATTTTCAAACACTCCTTGCTTTGTTTCCCTTCCCTTGCATCTCTTCCTAATTCCAGCTAGGACATGAAGCAGAAGTGCTGGAAGTCACTTAGAAATGCTTATCCTGGCAACGTGTCCAGTCCAATTTTGCTGAGCAAAAAATTGCTTCAGATAATCTGTGGAAATTTTTGAGTGGTTAGCCAAACCAAGCACCCTTGTATCCAGCCTGTCACAGTTTCCATTGGCCAAAACTGTGCTTGCACCCTTTTCCCTGACCACCCCTTCTGTCTTGAGGGGCCAAAGGGTCAGCTCCCAGGAGCTTCAGAACTCACAGGACTTTGAGTGGGGAACCAGTTGCCTCCCAGCACCTTCAGAGCAGCTGAATGCAGCACCTCAGCCCCTCATTTAGAAGAAATCTCCCCATCTTTAGATTCACTGCCTGCAGCCAGAGGATGAGCCTGGCTCTTAAACTCATTTAACCAACGCTAAAACACACACATCTCAGGAGAGAGCTGCTCAGGCACAAAGCATTTAGAGGCTGATTTGAATAAAACTTATACAGGGTGCAACAATGACAATTTGATTTTTATTATTAAAAATGAAGTGCTTAAATCCTCACAGAAAATGCCTTTATTGCATTAGTTTAATAAAGCCTCTTTTTTTATTATGGCATCTTTTTTTATGAGGGAAGGCAGGGTGTGCATGTGGAGCTGTGTGGGGGAAAAGGAGGCAGAGAAAAGCCCAGACACCTGCAGCCCCAAAGTGCCACCATTTAGGTAATGTGTGTGTTAAGCCTTTACACCAAAACACACTGGAAAATGAGCAAGATGCACAGCTCCTGCACACTCTGCCTGTCTGTGCCTTTGCTTCCAAGGCTCAGGGCTCCTGTGCATCAGCTGAGCAGGCAGCAGCCTCCTCCCAGCACACATTCTGAAAGCCTGACTCACATGCTACTTAAGATCTTTTCATTCAGCCTATTGAATACAATTAAGTTAATTGAAACTGAAATTTTGGGCAGTGCAAAACCCACTGTTGGAACAAATATCCCATGTACCAAAAATCTGCAATTTATTAAATTAAGCACTTCCCTTACAGACTGCCCTCTTTCCTGTGAGTACAACAGAACGCTGCTTGTGCCACATTACACACAAGAATAAAACAAGCAAGGCAGCATGAAAGGGTTTCATGCAATGAGAGAGAGTTTTCTATGGGGAAAAAAAACAACAAAAAATCTCCCCCCCCAAACCAAAACCAGAACCCTTGCTAATTGAAAGTCTGTGCACAATGAGGCAGACACCCTAGCAATGAATGCAGCATGACTGTCTCACTAGATGCCAGGCAGAGAATTAAAGCTGCTTGTCTTCCTCTCACTCGAGTTAAAGGGAAAATGATTTGCAAAGGGAATTCTGACCAGGGTTTGGCTCACGAGCAAGTAGAGGTGGAAGAGTTAGTTACTGCCACCAACCATCTTTGTAATCTTAAAGCCTCTTAGAGGATCCTTTTCTGATGCCACTTCAGATTGGGGGAATTTTGCCAAAGAAAGCAGAATTAGACATAAATCAGGAGTCACCACCCACCTCCTTCCCTGCCTGCCTCCAAGTCTTTCTTTGGAGCTTCCTCACCAACCATGCCACTGCTCTCAGAGCCCCCAGCCCCTCCAGAACCTCCTGGCAATACCTTTGCATGCTAGAGCAGCATTATGTCCCCCTTCTTTCTTGCAGGAGCCCACAGTGGCACCAGAAGCTGGGCCACCATCCAGCATTGATCCTGTGCCTCCCTCCTGCAGCCAGGATGTGACCCAAGCTCTCCAACCAGGTGGATCATTGTAGTTGATTTCATCATTCATTTCACTGCATCCGAGGCTGAAGGAGTTTCCTCCTCCTTGTGCTGTTACCTGTTTCATCCAAAGAGATCCATCCCATCCTTTCACACCCCAGCTCCCCAGGTAGGAGCCCAGCTGCAGGTTGGAAAGCCACAGCTGTTCCCAAGCTAAAGCTGGAGGCAGGGAGCAGTGCTCTTTGGGAAGAGACTCACAAGCAGGCTGAACATACCTGGTATCCTTACCCACCTCTCTTTTGCATCTGGCACCACAACTGTTTCATGCAAAAAGCCTCAGCTCACAGATCTTTCCAGCTTCTAAGGCTGTTTAGTGAAACAAGCACTGGCCATTCACCCAAACATTTTACTAGTTTTGGCTACTATGTAAAAACATTGGCAAAAAGAAATTAAAAATAAATATATAAATACAAACAGAAAGACTTGTTCACTCTCTAGGCTGATTTAGACTGCCTGGACTCTTCCATACAGGCTGACCAACCATCCTGACTGCAACTCCTCCAGCCCATTCACTTTCCTTCTGCAAAGCAGGATTCAAATGACTTCTTTTCCAGCTAGGAATTTGAAGAGCACAAATCACTTCAGCACCTCCAGATTTGCTAGAAAACTGCCCAGAAAAGGAGAAGGTAATTTAGAGAGAGGATTTTTGTACATTTACTTTAAAAGTGTCTTCTCAGTTCTGTGCCCATCACCACATGCCTGTTTCTCAGTACACTGCAGCCCATGGTAAGCAAGTTTTGGTTCTTACAGACCTTTGGCTGCAACTCAAACGCTGCAGCAGGAGACCCTGCAGGGCAAAAGGGAGACAGCACAAGGACTCTGCCCTGAAGATGGCCAAAGTTCATGTGTGTATTCACCTCTTGGTAGCAGCTTTGGCCAGCAGCCCCCTTGTCCTGCCTCCCTTCTCCCAGTAGCTCTGCTGGCCCACCTGGAAGTTGCTCATGCCTTTTGAGGCCACTTGTCACCTCCCCTGGTTTAGGTGGCCCACACATGGAAGTCATCCTGATTGAAAGAAGGTGCATGCTTCCTGCACTCTGGCCTTTTCAGAGCTTTGCCTGCTTTTACAAATGCACAGAGGGCAATTCCAAGTGCAAGGTGCTCTGCCTCTGACAGTACAGTTTCACTTCTCCTGTGGATTTGTGGTATGAATCAGACTTTTTTCCTTGGTCTTTGTTTGTTCATGGTGATTTTTTGTTTTGCTTTTCTCAAGATTGAATGGATTTATACAATCAAGAAGTGCTGAAGTCTTACAGAAAGCAAAGCTTCTACCAATAGCAAGTCCAGCTTACAGCCTGGCTGTGTGTAAACACCCTTCAGGAAGATGCTTTCCATTTTAAAACCAAGCTCTTGGGTATGACCATGTAACTCCCGAGTGTTTGATGGGGGTCACACAGCTCTCTGCCTTCCATTCTAAACCACTCACCCTCTTGCAGGAAGTTTTTCCAGCCCCAGCCAGGGATGCCTTGCTCTCCATTAGTGACCTATTTGATCACTGCAACAGTTTGAAGAAAGATAACAAACAAATTACTCCAGTAAACACCACGCTCAAGGGAGCCTGAAGATTTCCAAATTGAAGTTACAGAGATGCAAAAGGAAGCCACAGCCACCACGTCGGCCATGAAGAATAGTTGTTAAAGATGAAGAAAAGGCTGAGGTATTTAACACCTTCTTTACCTCAGTTTTCAGCGGAAAGACAGGTTACCCTGAAGACGGATGGCTTCTGGAGCTCAGAGAAAGTGACATGGATCTAAACAGCCCCCCTGTAATCCTGAAGGACACAGTCTGTGACCTCCTGCGATGCTTGGATCCCCACAAGTCTATGGGACCAGATGGGATCCACCCAAGGGTAATGAAGGAGCTGGCAGAAGAGCTCGCCAAGCCTCTCGCTATCATCTACCAACAGTCCTGGCTCACTGGGGACATCCCAGATGATTGGAAATTGGCGAATGTCACGCCAATCCACAAAAAGGGCCGGAAAGAGGACCCAGGAAACTACAGGCCCGTCAGCCTGACCTCAGTGCCTGGCAGAGTCATGGAACAGATCATCCTCAGTGCAATCACACAGCACCTGCAGGATGGGCAAGGGATCAGACCCAGCCAGCACGGTTTTAGGAAGGGCAGGTCATGCCTGACCAACCTGATCTCCTTTTATGATCAGGTGACCCGACTGGTGGATGAGGGGAGGGCTGTGGATGTGGTCTACCTAGACTTCAGCAAAGCCTTTGACACCGTCTCCCACAGCATCCTCCTGAAAAAGCTGTCAGCCCGCAGCTTGGACAGGAGCACCCTGTGCTGGGTTAGGAACTGGCTGGAGGGCCGGGCCCAGAGAGTGGTGCTGAACGGGGCTGCATCCAGTTGGCGGCCGGTCACTAGTGGTGTCCCCCAGGGATCAGTATTGGGCCCAGTTCTGTTCAACATCTTCATTGATGATTTAGATGAGGGGATTGAGTCCATCATCAGCAAATTCGCAGACGACACTAAGCTGGGGGGGAGTGTTGATCAACTAGAAGGCAGGAGGGCTCTGCAGAGGGACCTGGACAGACTGGAGAGTTGGGCTGATTCCAACGGGATGAGGTTTAACACGGCCAAGTGCCGGGTCCTGCACTTTGGCCACAACAACCCCATGCAGCGCTACAGGCTGGGGACAGAGTGGCTGGAGAGCAGCCAGGCTGAAAAGGACCTGGGAGTCTGGATCGACAAGAAGCTGAACATGAGCCAGCAGTGTGCCCAGGTGGCCAAGAAAGCCAATGGCATCCTGGCCTGTATCCGGAACAGCATTGCCAGCAGGTCCAAGGAAGTGATTCTGCCCCTGTACTCAGCCCTCGTGAGGCCACACCTTGAGTACTGTGTCCAGTTCTGGGCCCCCCAGTTCAGGAAGGATATCGAGGTCCTGGAGCAGGTCCAAAGGAGAGCAACCAGGCTGGTGAAGGGACTCGAGCATAGACCCTACGAGGAGAGGCTGAGAGAACTGGGGTTGTTCAGCCTAAAGAAGAGGCGGCTCAGGGGAGACCTCATCGCTCTCTACAACTACCTGAAAGGAGGGTGTAGCCAGGTGGGGGTTGGGCTCTTTTACCAAACGACTTTCAACAAGACAAGAGGGCATGGACTTAAGTTGTGCCAGGGGAAGTTTAGGTTAGATATTAGAAAGAATTTCTTTACGGAAAGAGTGATCCGTCATTGGAATGGGCTGCCCACTGAAGTGGTGGATTCTCCGTCCCTGGAGATATTTAAAAAGAGACTGGATGTGGCACTCAGTGCCATGGTCTAGCAACCGCAACGGTGGTTCAAGGGTTGGACTCGATGATCTCTGAGGTCCCTTCCAACCCAGCCAATTCTATGATTCTATGATTCTATGATTCTAATCTGAGCACCAAATACACAGTTACATGAGCAAGAAACTGAGACTCCTGCCCAAGCAATACTGCAAACTGCCTCAGCCCCCTTGATCCATCCTGCCCTGTAGCACCCAGTGGGCTCCCTGGCTGCCTTGGAAGAAGGGAACTGGTGCAAAACATAGAGCCAGGGATATAACCCCCCTTTGCATGTTGTCTGCTCTGCCTGTGTCACACCCATCTCAACAGGGCTCCTGGAATGGGGCAGAACAGCCCTGGCTCCACTCTTTGGGCTGCACAACCTTCTGGAAAGGTTTCAACAGCCCACAAGAAAGGATCATGCCTGGAGTAAAAACCTGCAGTGCTGCTGGCAGCCACCAGAGAAAGGAAGGCTACATCAAGCCTAAGAGGGTGTTTTTCCAACATACATCCTTTATATAATCTCTGAGCAGGTTGTAGGCAACAGCCTTAGGCTTAGACAAACATCACAGTGTGCACGAGCATTTTAATGTTTATAAGGTTGTGCAGGAATTTCCTACTCTTTGGAAATGGTGTCATTAAAACCAATTCAATAACTATATTGTCTTTGTGGGTCTGAGAACTCTCTTTTACCTGTCCTGTTTGCTGAATGAATAAGCATTTAGGTTTTACAGCAGGGGGAATTAAAATCGTGGCATTGCCTCTCTGAAGAGAAAATAAAAAGAAGGCACAGAGGCTGGCCCAAGGCATTTACTAAAAATCAGTCACACACACTTTTGGGGTGTTTCATACCCAGTTTCAAATAAAGCTTAAGATGTTTACTTTGCAATTTTCTGTTTGAAAGAAACCCTCTTCATGGCTAACACAGCTCCTAGCCAAAGACCCCGTGGAGCTCTCCTGCCTGCACAAAAAGTAGGAAGCTGCCTGGTGGCTGGTCTTTGGTGAGAGCCTTGTGTCCCAGGAAAGGCACAGGGCTTGTCACACAGCCCCACGTATTTCCAGCTCTAAGAGGAAGATTTGGGTGTTTAACAAACCATAGAGCTGTACTTCTTCTGCCCTTTCTCATGTCCCCCTTGCCACACTCACACACATGTCAGACATTTGGTCCATGGGTTTAGCCTAGTTTGGATCAAAGCTTCCTCTACTTCATTTAACAGATTAGCTCAGATGGAAGGTCTCAGGGGAGAAATAATGTTAGTAAGAAGGGGGTTTTCAGCATTGAGTATGTAGGTCATTGGACTTTAAAATAAATTAGAGAATAGTTTATCTATTAAACAAGCCTCACAGTACATATTTCATGAAGCTATACTTAATTATAGGCTAATGTGCACCACAGAGCTACCAGGAAGAAAGATTAAGCAGTGGCCCAGATTAAGCAGTGATTAATCCAATTATTAGCTGGCTGGCACACAGCATCACTGTTTGGTACCACCACCAGAAACAACAGACCTCTAGTTTCTAAGGCTGGCACTTCCTGCACAATGCAACAACCCAAACATATTCAGAGAGAAACCTGCATGGCTTCATCTCCCACAGAGAGCATCCTGGGAAGCAGAATGGAGAATGCAAGAGAGAGCAGACTTGAACTTCTGCTCCAAATGCCTCTTGCAGAGTTTCCTTCTCCAGCATGGATGTGTGGGAACATCCCACATCTCCTTCACAGCACAAGGCTGACTGCCCTCTTCATACCTCTGATGTCAGGTACTGAGTCTCTGACACCAGAGGAGACTGATTTCAGCTGGAATTAAAAGCTGAGCACAGGGAAGTATAAATATGTTCCCACACTCTTTTGCTATGGTCGTGGCTTCTAGGGATATGATGCTTCTGTAAGGTCTACTGGTATTCTATCTGAAGGCCCTGCAGGCTACTGAAACACAGCTGTGAGGGGAGCAAACCTTTCATGGATGTTTTAAGACTTCCCTGTTCTGGAGTTAGTGCCATAGACTGAATGGGACATCATATTCCTTACAACAGGGGGCTAAGAAGTAGGTAATTTCTTTCCTCTTATATAAAATTATGTGTCTGATATCTTGTAATGAAGTGATCAGCATTGGGAAGATTGTTTTTTAAGGAAAAGCTAGAGAAGTTAATGCACCCTGAGATAAATGCCAGGAGAAGGACAGCAGGATTGACAAAACCAGTGAAACCAGTACCCTGAACCACAGCCCCTGCTTTATATCCTGACCCCAAAAGCAAACTGGTCAGGGACAGAGTATCAGAGGTGCAGTCCTGCCCAGGAAAGGTGTTTTGCACCTTCTCAAAGGACATTCCCTTGCCATGCCTGCTTCATGTCATTGCTCCTGCTGAGTGAGCCCAGTCTGGCTGGTTCCAGACCTGCTGTCCCAGGCTCACCCAGGGAATGCTGTCAGGTGGGGCTGGAACCAAAGCAGAGCTTCATGCTCAGGGACACTGGCAAAACCCTCACCAGCAGCAACCTGACTGCTGACCTCTCACTCAAGTGCAGAATATGTCATTCTGTCAATACCATCTACCTTGATTATACCAGGCTTTATATACATGGGTTATGATCCCAGAGGGCTGAAAAGCTTTTCCAAATTAAAAGCAGCATTTTAAAGAGGAAATACTCATACATTCCTATGTAGTTTTCATTTGATATCCTCAAGGCTAACCCCAGAACTCAAAGTCATGTTGATTGAAAGTGAATGTTTTTTTCTGAGTGCAGACATCTTATGAATTTAATGGAAGAAGGGAAGTAATAAAAATGTGTTCCATACTTTAATTAGTTCCCTCATAACATGGCATTTCCAAAATGGCAGTGCCAAAGAAAATCATTAACCCAGGAGAACAGACAAAGGCACTGTATGGGACAAGGGACTGAGCTCCAGGAGACACACACATGTGGCCCTTGTCTCCTCTCACAGGTAAGGCTCACCTCAAAGACCAGCTCTGCCTGCACAGCAGAAATTTGTACCAATAATAAATATGAAGCCACTTTCCATTTCTTTAGCCTTCTTACAGAGTAGCCCAAGTGAGAGATCACACTCCCAGTGCCTGGAATGGTACCTGGCAGCAGGATCACTGGCATGGCTTGTCCTCCTGAACACCTGGGTACTCCAGGTGTCAGGCTTAGGCTGACACTATCAGGCAGTCATTTCAACAGCTGCATTTCACTAGGTGAGGGACAAAACTTGTATCAGGTGTGTGAAAGCAAATAAGATCTACTGCTGCTAGAAAACAAAGCTCAGGTAACTGCACAGGGACCAGAGACAAACCAACAGCTGTTCCAGGAAGACACAGTCTTGTTCCATCCTCACAGAGGAACTGGGGAGAAAACCAGAGGATGGTCTGACCTGTTCCTATTACAGACCTCTTGCCATGACCCAGAAGAACCACACAGCCCCCCCAGAGCTCAGCTCAGGCCCTCAGCACTTCTTGCTTAGAGAAGAGAAATCAGTACCTGTGTACGGTTGAATGCTACTCTTGCAAACACAGCTTGAGACACACTGGCTCTCTTCAGCTCATCTCTGACTTGCTGGTAAATATCTGGAGACACTTCCACCGAGGAATTGGATGGCTCTGGCTTGACAGCTCTGGGGATGGGTGGATGGTTCAAGAACTGCTGGTTGATAGCCTGTGGGTGCTGGTGAGCCAGTAGCCTGCTGACAGCAATCTGCTGGTTTATCAGATGGGCCATTGCTATCTGCTGCCTCACCAGCTGTGGGCTCAGCTGAGGAGACAGGAGCCCAGGGTTGATCATGGTCTGCATGGTTGGCACTTGGTTCCTGATCGGAGTACTGTGGTGGATTTGGCCATGAGGAGACTGTTCATTAGTTTTTCCCAAGGTTGCCAGCTGGTTGATATTTGGTAAGTGCATGGGACGTTGACCAAGAACACAATAGTCTGAAAGGTTTTCTCTTTCCACTCGTTCCACTGTTAAAAGAGAAAAATTATTTTGCTGTCATTTCAGTTGGCACTTAGAGGACTGTTAGAGCAGGGTTACTGCAGGTGGCTGTGCACAACAGCTTCCAAGTCTGGACTTCCATAAAAGCTTCACAGGAACACATGCATAAGCAGCACAAAGTAAAGGCAACAACAACAATTACAATTCTAGTGGATTTCCCAGGCTCAGAAAGCCTCCTTATCAAACTGGTAGCAGATATCCTCTCCAACCTTGTTTCCTAGAGAAACAAACTTGGACATTTCTACCCACACTGTCCCTGACTTTTGAACCCACCACAGCACACTGAATAACTTTTAAAAGGAGTTGATGTTTCAGAACCACTGGTATCCAAGTGAAGGCAAGAAACCAAAATGAGCATCCACTCACACAAACCCAATGGAAATCAGGCTGTTCCCTGTGCAGCTCATGGAACAGCTTCTCATGACAAACTCTGCAGCTCTTATCTTCCTGACACAAACTCTGCCTTGTGTTGAGAGTGGATAAAGTTACCTGGTGGCTTATCTGGCACTGTCCACTCACCCTGCTCGTGGGAAAGCAAGCTACAGAACCAGGCAGGTCACACATGAGCAAATGGTAAAGCAACCCTTCCGATACACAAAGCCTCACTGCTGGGACTCTGTCCAGAAACCTTGAAGCAGCTCTGCTCGAATGCCCACTTCAAAAAAAGTGACTTCACTCTCTTAAAAAAAACCCTTTGTTTAGCACAACAAACCCCATGATGCCTGTCCCTTTAAAAACTCTTCTGTCAGCAATATTTTTGTGTATAAGAACAAAACTAAAAGCACATATTACCAACCTAAATTTCCTCAAAAAGTAGTACAGAAATCTATTTAGAAAATTGAAAGCAACCATAAGTCAGTTTACAGTAGGTTGTACATTCCAACCTGCAATTGGATGGGCATTTATATACTGAGCTGCTAACAAAGTGCTCAGAGACATGTCACACAAGTAGGAAACTACCATCTCCTTCTTGGATTGCTCTCAGCAAGTGACAAGATAGGATTTATTTCATAAATGCCATAATACTGTTATCACTTGTGCAATGATGAACAACTGTACGAGGCTTTGAACTCCTTTTTAAAAACTTTTATCTAAAGCTTTGAAGCTTTACACAGCTAAGACTCAGGATGACAGCTTCCTGATGACTTTCTCTGTTTCCTTCTCAATAGCAAGACAGCTCTTTTCACCTTCCAGAGCTGAGCTCAGCCAGAGAGCCTTGAATTCTCACTGGGGTAGGAGCCATGGCCTGAACACACACAAACACACACAGTTTCTATCTTTAGAGTTGTCATTCTGGAACATCACAAGTACTGAATTTTACAACTATGTGAATTTGTACCCAAGATTTTCTTGTAAAAAATTTTGACTCACTCTGCCCATTCTTTAAGGAAAAAATGCACAAAAATCTTTAAGCTTCAATAAAATAATTGCTTAAGAAACACGTCTTAAAAATAAAAATTAAGCATTTCTAAGAAAACTACATTTTTCTACAAAAGCCAATATTTCAACCCAACTGATTTTCTGATTAAGGGTTTATTTGTGCTGTCTATTTCAGCTATGAAATGCACTCAGTCTTCATTTAGACCCCAGGAAACCCAGAGTCCTTCCACTAGGACTTTCAGAAGAGTTGAAGGAAGTTCTGAACTATTTTGTAGTTTAAGAAATACACAGAGAACAAGTCACTGAAACCAACAAATTACTACTTGTTAGAATACAAAAACAGTAACCAAGTGTTTTTGAAAACTTGGTGAGAAATAAATATAAATAACATTCATTTTCTGGGCTGAACCACATTTCCCAAGTTTCCACCCACTCCTGACTTCAGTGCCAAGCTATAAACCCCTATAAAAATAAAGTTTAAGATTAAAAGGCTGTCAGGCTGTTAATCTCTGCAGTGCTACTTGGAATAACAATTACACAGAGACATCACCTGAGGTGCATCCATAGGTGCTTTTTTCCCTTCTGATCTGTTTCCTTTCAGATCACATTAGGCCATACAGCCCTGCATATACAAACCAGCTCCTACTCACTCCAACCACTTCAATAATAAAAGGTTACCATTAACAGTTACACTGGATGGAAAAAATGTGCATTACTCAACCCCTCAAGACTCTCTCCTTCTGTAACACATTGCCCTGTATCAGATTCCCTGTTGTTCTTTGGTAACTATGGACTGGTAGGGTTCTGTGGGGATGGACTGGAGCAAGCCTGAGACAAGCCTGAGATGGAGCCTGGCACTGCCCTGGGAGATGGGTCAGCTTCTCGGCACTGCTCTGAGACAAAAAGGAGCCATGGAGATGCTGTGACATCAATATTCTGCAGCAGGTCTTCTTGAGAGAAGGTTTTGCATCCTCCATGTTTCATGTTCCTGCCACATTCCAGTCTTTCCCTTCTCCTTCCCTTTTTGCTGTTGCTCCACTCAATCTGGGGAGACATTCACAGCTCCTGCAGGCCTGTAGCAACTTGCTAGGATCTGAATACACTGGAATACAAAGCAGTGCGACAGCAGCAGGACCTTAATGTAGGAAGGGAAGGGCTCCATGGACATGTGCTGTGTTCAAGCACTGCTGACAAATTTCCTCACCTTGCAGTGCCTGTGCTAGTTAAACAAAAGCTGGTCCAGGAGACTGTTTCCCACCTCCATCTGTGCTGTGGCCACTGCAAAAGCCATGGCAGTGTTTCCCTTTTCTCCCTGCACCTCACTGCAGCTCTTTGCTTGAAGACCTCTTTTAAACCAAGGACAAAATCACTGCCACCTTCCAGAGCCAGCCACCCTGCTGAAGCAATAGAGCAGGTAGGCAGCCTCAAGGTGTTGGGACACCAGGCCCAGCTCAGCAAGCAGCTCCCAAAGCCCTCCAGCCTACTTTCCCTGTCACCCAGACAACACGCCACTACCTCTACAAGGCAGTCAGAAACCAAGAGAGTCCCCAGAATGAGGGCAGCAAATGGTTGTATTTCAGTGTTCCTTTCTCTCCTCATAATGACTACCACGTGTGCCAATGCACTGCAGCTCCACACTGAGTTAGAAACTTGCTAGATGCAGCCCAAAAGCAATCCAGTGCCCCCTTCCCCTCTGCCACGCTTTTAACCTCTACCCAAATCTGCCTTCTGCAGCCCAGCACAGCTGAAGCAAGTCCACAGCACAATAGCTTGGGGTGGTCCACATGCAACTTTCCATTTGAAAGAAAACCAGCTCGGAAAGATTTAAAATAAGATTTCTTTCTCCACCTTCCCTTCCCCTCACTCTTTTTTTACTGAGTTGTTAATAGGAACATTCTGACAAAAGCCCGTGGGGCATTTAGGGCTTGTGAGCAGTACTGAGCTGACTGACAGAACTGGAAACCAAATTCCTGTGCATAATAATGGACGGGGCAGGGAGAGTAAGAGCCCACCAAGTCTCCCAGAGCAGAGCAGAGCAGAGCAGAGCAGTGCAGTGGGGACAGAGAGGAGCCACCAGCACCCATGCCCCAGTGAGTCTTCAGTCCCGCAGGCACACGGGCACTTTGCCCCAGAGTAGGAAGGGGTTGGTAAAGAAACGTTTTGTAATAAGTTACTAGCCAGCAGAATTGCCACGCTTCAATTGTGGCAGGATGTCACCACCCAGGGCTCTTCTCCAGTGCTTCGGAGTTTGCTTCTTTGTCTTATTTATTATTTAAAACCTGGTGATCATGAAGGACGTCACCAGCGGTGGTCATGGCCAAGCAGGGAGAGCTCTGTGAGCTGTAGGGTGCCCTGAGCTCAGCTGGAGATGGAAAGGTTCCCACAGTTTCTCCTGGCTTAGCACCATCCTGCTCACTGGAGCAGGACGTGAACTTTGGAGCTGTGCCTGGGGATGAGTCCCAGCCTCTGCCTCACAGACACAGGGCTGCTGCACAGCACCTGGGGGCTGCCCTCTGCTTCAGCTACAACGGGATGGATTGCCACTTTTGTGAAGAGCAGAACCACTCCAGAGCATGAGGAGTGCTTCTAAAGTGGTACTACTGTATCTTTTCATCTAGAGTTAGGGAAGGGACTTACTTCTTTTAATCACAGACCACTTAGCCACTTCAGTGCAAAGGGCTGGCCTGAGGAGTCTCAACATCTAACTTCCACCTTTCCCCACATCCTTCACTGACTCCAATCCCTGCCTGACCTCTGCCTGGGCCTCTGTTCCTGCACTCAGGGCTGGATGAAATGCAGATCCACCGGTGGGACAGACTTGATTAAAAGTCACAACTTTTAAAACCTTTCCCTTCCTCTGCTCCCGCAGGAGAGCAAAGAACCTCAAAATAGCTTTAGAGCACATCCAGAACTGGTTTGGCTGCTGGCGGTGGGTAGCAAAAGCCTTTATCCAAGCCTAATGGAAAACAGACAGGAAAAGGCCATTGTCTGTTCTTCCTCCTGCTGCAAACCCTTCAGTTCCCACCAAAGCACAAGGCACTATTTTTGTATTTAGTAGAACTACCATTAAAAGTTCTGGCCTTTGACCAGCTTCTGTTTCAGGTGAATTGAGCAGAGGCTCCTGACACTGCTGACTCTCAACTACAGCTGAACTTCTCCCTCCCTTGGCCTGAAGATTAGATTCAAGGCATCCCTTGGGACACAGCTGCTAACATCTGCCTGTTCTGCTTAAACATACTAAAAGTCATATTCTTCTGATGGACTGCATTGCTTCTGAAGATGCTGGTCAGAAGAGAAGAATTTAACCCATGATCTTAAGAGTATTTTTGGGCTACTGTACAGGTTCAAGAGGGCACACAGAAGTATGAAGTCAGTTCTTCACAGCCACCTTCACACCCTCTGCAGACAGGACATGCCAAATTCACCTGCCAGGGAAGAGACTGACGTTGAAGGTGCATCAGTGACCCCGTGGTGCAACACAGGAATACTGGTCAGGTGAAATGGAAAAGGAGAAGCAGGGCAAATATTACTCACAACTGTCTGACAGGAACACAGAGACCGGTTTACATGGACCAGTGGTCTCATCTGATATAAAAATAGCTGCCTTCCTGTCAAACCACTGTGACAGAAGTCTGTCCTGCTATTTAAGTGCTAACCCTCCGTGGGCACCTTGAGAGGGAGGTGCAAACCTCCCAGAATACCCAGTCCATTGTGCAATCCTTCCAGGAGATACATGTGCATCTCCTCCTGACTCATCACACCAGAGACAGTGAAAGGAAGGAGACAGAACACAAACATCATTAAGGCAGACATATGAACTCCTCAGATACTTCCAGTGAGCAGAATTCAGTTCTGCTGTCAGAACAATGTGTTTCATGAAATCCACATCATCACAGCCAGCCACATTGCAGCTTTCACACCACAAAAGTTTGTGCCTATAACTAATCTTCAGGTTTTCCTCCCTTTCCAATCTCATCTCCACTAATGCTGACCTAGAAGTCCCTTTCCTTCCGAGCTAACACGTTGTTAGGCAGCACGCATGAATACTTCTAATATGGTGGAAAATTCATCCTGAGATTCTGTAGATTAGAAGCAAAAAGTGCTTTCTGATTAGAAAATGACTAATAATTCAGCAAAGTCCCAGCCTCACTGCACAACTGGTCCTCACTGAGAAAAGCACTCTACTTGGAACTCCAGATGTTCTCAAACCAGCGAGCTGAGTAAGGTTATTTGAACAGCTTTGGTCAGGATCTCTCAATTTAAAAAGGTACAAAGTCCCTGCAAGGCAGGGAGAAGGCAGGGGACAAGTGGCTCAAGGGTTTCCAGGAATTGTTTCCAGGTTTTGCAGTACTGCCACAAGCTCCAGCAGGCACCTGAGATGGCAGCATGGCCCCTTCTGCACAAGACAGCTGCTGCTCAGAGCCACCCCTCCAAAGCAGCCCAAAGACAATCTGCAAAGCTGCAATTCAGACATGCACTTATTCACCATACAAACCTCCTTCCTAAATAAGTCTGCTTTAATTCTGCTCACAGAGAGGAAGAGCCAAGAGGGCCACAGCAGTGGGTAAATTGTTTCCTAACAATACACATGCCCAAACTCCCCAGCCTGGCACCTCACATCAAGGACAGCACTGAAATACAAAATGATAATGTGGGTGTAGAAAACAGCAGTTAAGGGGTCTGTAACTCTTGATGAATCTTCACAACTTAAACTTCTATTTAAAGAGAGATGCCACTTCTTCCTCCCAGCCAGTGCAAACCCAAGGAGCTCTCTCCTCAGAGAGCAGCAGCAGCTCCCAGGCTAAGAGGATGCTTCTGAGTCCCTGGTGACCTTCAGGTCATGTATGTCATTTACATGCTGAAATCTTGCTTGCCAATGATGTTTTTTTCTTTCCTTCTTCCTTAAGAAAGTGAGGAAAGTCCTATTTTTAGGGAAGTAAACACATGGTCAGGAGTGCAAAAGTAAGTAAAGGAAAAATTACAGTAATGTCAAGAGCCACAGAGCTGACCTGAATGACCCTGACCTGAATGTGCCAGAGCCACAACTACCATAACAAACAAGACATGAAATTATCTCCTAAAAAACTTAACATTTCAACTACCTCGATCTGGTAGTTGAAAAGACAAAAGGTCAAGACCTATATATGTACATATACATACATATAAAGCCCTCTGTTTACAGAGAGACACACACATGCACGTATCAATAGAGAGGGTATTTTAAAAAGTCAAAACCACAGTTTGGGAAAGATCTGGTGTAGCTGTCCACGAGGTTTCCACAGCATCTGCTCCAAAGGAACAACTCAAAAGCATTGCTGAAAGCCCAGCAGGACAGTCTCCCCCTGAGTCCCACTGGCACAGTGCTGCAATCCCAGGTTCCTGCAGCCTGGAAATGTGCAAGCTGGGAGCCCTCCTCAGCCCTGGTTCTAACTTCTCTAGACCTACAGCAGCCTCTAGAACACATTATAAGCAAAAAAAAAGACTGCTTTCTTTTGTATAGCTATATTTTGACAGCCACTGATGGTAAGAGCTAAGATGAAATGTTCTTAATACACCAAGAAAATACATCTTTTCCTTTTTAAGTTCACAATGTATTTACTTCTCCTCTCTGCCTTCCTAACTTCCTCCCACTGAGCTAAGTTGTGTCATAAGGCAAAAAGAAAAAAAAATAAAAATCACACCAGTTAAGAGTTTCAGTTGTGAAAAAGCTTTGATACAGTGATAGTCCTCCTGAAAAAAATAGAAAGCATGACACTTGAGAGTGAAATATAGCTAAAAAATATTCTAAATGCTAGGAGCCCAAAACACTGGGCAATCAGTAGGTCACTGGTCTAAGTTTCATCTCTTGACAGACATGAGTTCCATGCTCTGAAATACATCTCTCCATATACTTGGAGAGAGTTTAGATGGAGATAGTTATGTGTATATATATATATATATATATATATAGTTACTGTATGTATATACATATGCATACAGTTACTTAAAAGCTATTTTTGTGTATTTATTTGTTAATCATATTAAGAAGCAACAAAAGCCTTTTCAACAAATATAAAATCCTGAATTTCAGCCATGTTGAACACTTTCTCCCAGCTTCAGCAAGTTCAGCATCCAGAGAACCCAGATGAGCACTTCCCAGATTGAGAGGAGTAACCCTGTGGGACTGGGTAGGGGAAGGACAGTTTGAGAACCACTGGGCTAAGCCACTGTTGTACAGTTGACATCAATTAATGTGTAACCTCTGTTAAATAACAAAGGAGAAACTGATTCTTCATCCCAGAAGGTTTAAACACACTTAAGCTCCATCATGTATGCACAGCTCTGTTCTGAAATGTCACATCCCTCAAAAAGGGGAAAACTTAAAAAGTAAATAAAAAATGTTTTTAAAAAATGTTTCACATAGTAATATTAAATTCAAAATATGGATAAATTAGTAATTACTAATACTCATTCATGGTGCATATTCTGAATAAAATGACAACTAGATGGGTAATGCCAGACTAGATGGGTAATTACCCCCCTGGTTATAGATGGCCAGGAGAAGAAGAGACAGTTCACAGGAGAACTGTGAGCTATTTGTTGCCCAACTAATGTACAATTTCCATTAGACCTCTGTTAATATAAGCTCTCCTGCAAATAAATACAGGTATCCCACGAAGACTGGAGAGAGGGGACACCCTGTGAGAAACTCACTTGTGTCCCATGTGTCCCAAGTGGCAGAATTTTAGTCTAACATCATCTCCAGACCAATGTAAGATTCCTGTGCTGAGCTGGACTGAGCTGAAAACCTTTCTGAAATGACAAGCATGAATACTTTGGCTGCCTTTTGGGTGAGTTCAACAGAATCCACACTGAGAATGTTTACTTGAGATTTGATACAATTCCATTTGTGTACAGCTTTGACATCTGTTGCTAATGATACCGAACTATTGATTGTTCATTTTCTTGTATTTATTTTTACATTAACCATACACTCAGCAACTTGATGCTTTTGTTTTGTTGTCTTTTTTTTCCCAGAGAACTTTTTCCTTTTTTGCCTGGCTTCAGCTGCAATTACTTTGATCTTCCAGAGTGCATAATTATTTTACTGTTTATTTATTTCTATGAGAAAGGAAAAAAAGTTTGACCTAGGAGATCTATATGTGGCAATTTGTAATAGAATCATATAGCTTATGTTTAGGAAATCATGGTTTTGATTAAGAAGCAACCATTTAGTTCCCACTGTTTTATTAAAACAGACATTAGCAGATAATAGGAAACACATTTAACACTGTAGGCTGCATTTAGTTTGCAATGTCAATAAAGTTATTTTGAAGCCTCTTCCATTTTTGCCTTACCACAGCTCATGTGAATTGATTTTTTTGCTTTTACTTTCTAATAACCAGCTCTAGACTTACAAATGGGTATGGGTGCTGGTCCCAAGGTCCCTAAATTATAGTTTTAGCCAATGTACCCAGATTATAACCAGAAAAATGAATCACTGCATCATCCACCCACCTCCATGAAAAACTTAGGCTTTGGTTTGTTTTGGTTGTTTTTTTCTTTTTTTAATTCTTGCTAAAGGAGTATGTGATGACTGAAGCACATCTGAAGCACATAACCCAGGTCCCTGATTTTGCCTATTAACTGAGATGTCCTGTAGGAATAACTGGCTCCAGAAAAGAAACCAAGAACTGAAACCACCCAAAGAAGTGCAGAAGTCTCCGTGTTTCCAGAGGGCTGGGATTACTGCCCTGAAGTTGTGTGGCTGTTTATTCTCTGTGCACCACTGTACCTGCCACAGACTCTTTGTTTTCTCTCCCACTCGTATGGTTGATGAATCAACACTACTTGAACTGCTTTATAGCAGCTTGTGTTTACTTCACACATACCTTAACCTTCCTTTTTCTCCTCCTGCTAACACACACACACACACACACACACACACACACACACTTCCAAACAGCAACGACTGGCTGTGTCTCTCTGAATAGCACAGATACAGTTATCTGGCAAACTCTTCAGGTTTGGGTCCTTGACCTCTTGATTGAAGCCTCATTCTGCTTTTCTGGCACTTAACAATTTAACTGTGCACTTACAAAGGGAAAAAAAAGTAAGACCATAAAGAATTGAATGCTCTAAGAATGGAAGAAAGTGGAAGACAGCAGTGTGCTAGAAAGTCTCAAAAGCTGTAGTGGCATCTCTACAGTTAAGAACACTACAGTTAAGGGCATCCAGAGCCCCTGAAGCTGGCACCCTTGCCCACTTTGGGAAAAGGAGGGTGAAAGCTCATCTCTGTTCTCCTAGAACAGCAAGTAAAAGCAAATGGTGGTGACCTTGAAGCTGTTGGATTCCTTTGATTGGTTTTTAACCAAGAGGATATGTTAATGCACTTTGGATAAAATTCTTTTATTAGGAGACACCATTTAGAGAAAAAAAAAGAAAAAAAAAATCCAACCACCACTTTTGAGTCACACAATGGCAACTCAAAGAGAGAAGAAACACTTCAGTTTGTTTGGCACGAGGGGAACCACCCATTAAAATACCCAATCAACATTTTCACTTCAAGACTAATCATTTTTTTAGATGAAAGCCAACACCTCCATTTCCCCATCTGCACTGTAAACCCACTTCTGCCTGAACCACATTCCTGCTAGGTACAAATAACTTTACCATCAAACCTTCTTTATATTTTCCCCTGGTGAAAATCTGATGAGTGCTCACCCCAGGCCTGACCATTGTACAGGTAGGTTCCACACAGGCCAGATGTGCAGAGGGAAACCAGATGCCTCCAAACTTGTTCTGATATTTGATGCAATTTTGTTTCATGTGTTCCTAACTCAAGGAGCAGATTCTTTCTGGTATTATTATGGAAGCTAAACCAGCAGCTTTCTTAGCTCATCTGTGCCAGCCTTTCAAGAGAAAAAGATGCCAGGCTCTTTCTGAAAGCTGCTGATCTTCATGAGACCACAGAGACAGTGGCTTCTAAGGACAGGACATTGCCCTGTTTCTGCACAAAAACAGCCCATGTCTTCACTCAGCCAGTGAATCTTCTCAGTGGTGTAACAGGGAGAAAAACTCTTAAAAAACCCTCTCCCAGGGTAAAGCTGATCTCTGAGGCTGATGGACATACGTGGAGGGAGGAGCCAGTTGGCACTGTGGAAAAGCTTCTGACTATCCCTAAAATCCTGCTCAAAGCACCTGCATCTTTTACAACAAAAAAATCCCTACCAAAACAAATGCTCCAGTGAACACCCAAGTCCCACTCCAAAGGAAAGGATGCATGGAAATCTGCACAGGATGGACACTTGTCACATCACTCCATGTACAGTTACCAGTGATCAGACATTTCAGTGCTGAGAGTGGGATGGATTTATGACTAATAATTTTATTGCCTCAGGCATTCACTGCTAACCAACTAACAGAAGAAATACAAACAATAGGATGTTTTCATCTTAACCTCAGCAGGTGCATCACCTGGTTATTTAGCAACATCTCCTAACAATCAGGCACTAAGGGCAACACTGGTACCCACATTCCACACCAGAAACCATGGCAGGAATGCCTGTACACTTAGTATTGACAACAGACAGCACGTGCACATGGGACTCAGAAAGACAGGTTTAAAGCTTTCATGAATAAAATGCAACTAAGGTAATTTACATAGCAATTTAACTTTTAAATCCAGAGCTTATTTTTTTCAAAGTGTTTTAGCATAATTTAAAACACAGTTGATCTCTCAGCACAGCTAAATGGGATATTTTAAGCAAGTCTTAAGTGACCTGTGTTTTCACACCAGCCTTGTTTGTAAAATATCAGATTTAATTTCAAATGTGCTGCAACTGTGTCCTCTTTGTAGACAAATTCACTAATATTATTGTAGCTTATTATCACTTCACTTAAAGCAAATCTAAAACTGTCAGCAGAAGTTCAAGAACTTGGAAAGTCATAAAAAATCAATTTACCTTTAATCTTCTTGTACTTCTTGTACCATCTCCCAAACTCCTGGCACTTGGTTGCTGACACATTGGCATAGTATGTGCTATTTACAATGGATGAAATCATACTCTGAAAGTACAGGAAAAAAAGACATTAAGTGGTTTAAGATACCTTACACAATTAGAATCTTTTCTAGGGAAGGTGAATGACTTTGAGTGGACAGTGATCATCCATTTGCACTTTAAAACCAGAAGTGTCTGACAAATACACCAAATGAGTTTTCTTCTCCATGCTATATTCCCAGCCATAATTAAAATGAAAAAAAGAATTATTACTTTCTATAACACTGCAAAAAAAGATTCAGTACAATCCCAGACTGAGTCCTAGGGGTGTGTGGACTGTTCTACTCCAGCTTCTCCTTGTGACACTGTGGTACCTGACCTGCAGCTGCATACCAAGGGGCAGTGCCATGCTGGGGAACACACGCACCCTGGTGAGAACAGGTGGGATTTAGGAACCAGATCTTAAAGGTAAGATTAGATGCTCCAGCATGCATAAGCCAAATAAGGCTTTTCAGATGTCTCTGTTCTGCTTCCAAATGCAGCAAGACCACACAGCCAAGAACGGAAGAACATCCGTGCTACTTGCTGCAGAACAACAGTTAGGCAAATAAGTTAGATTAATATAATTTATAGAAACGTGTGACTGGCCCTGGTGTGAAAAATCACCCAAAGAGAAATTAAAAGCCTCGTTCAGAGTGGAGGGAACTATGCCTGCTACAATACAGAACAGCCACAAACCTCCAAAAAGCTCAATAAAACTGAAATATCACTTGCTTGCTTAACCACCACTCCTCTCTACTCCCTGCGGCTTGGTAGGATGAGCAAACTGAAGTGGAGAGGAGCAGAGAAGTTGTGCAGCACCTGATTCCCATAACAAATGATCCCTCAGATCTGGGATGCTTCTGCCCATGGGGTGGCAAACAGCTTGGTTACTGGTAATTCTTCCTTTCTATTTTTTCTCCTCCCTTCCTCCATCCTATGGAGGAAGCACCTTCTCCAGAACTCACACTTTGCCTCTGCCCTCTTTCCTCACTTGCATCAGTGCTGAGAACAAGCCCCAGCACATGGTGTGGCCTTTCTGCACAGAGATGAGGGAGCAAAGGGGAGCTCACAGCTCCAACAAGCTGTTACTGTAGGTTCAAGCTCTGGCCCACCAGCTCCTGGGAGATCTTGAGCAAAATGGCATCTCAAGACATCTCTAGAAAGCTTACAAGGCTTAGACAGGGGCTTACTCAATTTTAGCAATACTTTAGAAACAAAACCAGCTCTCCCTCTCCAGATTTATCCAGCTTTCTACCCAATTCTCTGCAGCATCAAAGCTGTTCCTCAGCTCTGGAGCTCTGAGGACTTAGAAATGTGAGCAGAACTGAAAGTCTTAAGGTAACTGAGAGGTGCAGATGAGTTCCAGCCTTCAAGAGGCAATTGGACTTTCAGTGAAGAAGCTCTTCTGCCTTTTCACTTCAACTTTTCCACTGCACTGTTCTAACAGCTATGAAGTAAGATCCTTTTGAAGTGGCAGCTTCCATTTTTAAAACTGAGATTCAATTTTCTAATTAAAATCAATATTTTGAGACATAAACCTAACATTGTGGCAGTCAGCAGCAATTCCCTCCCCATAAATCCTGCCTGGCTCCACAGCATTTTAACAAGCACCAGCACACTGGAAGCCTGGTGGGGAGATGGCCTCTGCTAAGAAAGGATTCTGAACAAAGTTGAGCTGAGAAAATTTGCTTTTTCTTAGAGTCATTTTAGTGACATTTCCAGTGGGGAAATTGTTTAGTTCTGCCTATATAATAATGTGGTGTTTTCTCCTTCCCCCTTCCCAAATCCTCTAGCTCTACAATAAATGGACATCACTGAAATCACAGAGCTCTTGTATATCCCAAATACTGCCTTTATTTGAGAAAGCAAAGCTTTAAATAAATAATAACATCAAATAGTAAAGCAGCCACTGGTGAAAAATCCCAGGACAGATTCTCTTTAGCTGCTGAACAGTAGAACAGGGGAAGGAACCATAACAACTTTCAGACTACATATCTTCACTATTAAATGGAATAGAACCCCAGGGGTATTTGTGTTAGGAATCTTGATAAGTTTGCAAAAAGGAAATACCCATTCAGAAGAGAGTGGCAAAAGAAAAAAATAAAATTGAGTAATTGCAAATTTCTAAAAAACCATATTATTCCTGGGGCAATCTTTAAAGGAGGAATAGATTATATGAAGCAAGCAACTAGGTTTGGTATGTGTGTAGCCATGACAGCCGTGTGGAATGAAAATGACTTAGTCCAGGAGCTGAGAAATAGCCACACACAGAAAATCCATGGCAGGAAGTTCAAGGAGAAAAACACAGAATGTGCTCACACCCCAAGAAATCTTCTTCCAGCAAAGAGACAAAACTCATGGTCGGTGTTGGAATGAGTTACACAAGGTACAGAAAAGACAGAGGTCTCTAAGTGAAGGTGAAAATCCTAAAATAATTTGATTTCTTTCTACCACACACTCTCCCCCCACCTGCCCTCCTTCCCCCTCTTTGGTTAACTGGGGCTCAAAAGGAGCCATAGCTAAGCTGCAGCCACATAATACACGTAGCAGAAAAAACCCAGACCAATTTGAAATCAAAGTGAATGATTACATTTCCCATTAGCAGCAATCAGAATCCCCATCTGGGCTGCAGGGAGATCTGGGGCAGTGAGAAGCAGGCAGGGAGCACCTCGTGGGGCTGGGACCACATTAATAACCAGCAGCATTTCCCCTGCAGTTTGACTCCTGAGAGACCACTCTGCAATTTGCTGCTGTCAATAATATATTAACCACAAGGGGGTTGTAATGACATTTCACATTTGGCACAATATTTTTTTAAAACTGATTTGGGAGAAAGAATTGTATTAGAGGTGTATTGGGCTGATGGTAACAGACAGCTCCAGCACAACCTGCCCTGGTGTCTCTTGTATTTGGGGAGGCAAAACAAAAGAGACTGAAACTTTTTATGGCAACAACAATAAGAAGAAAAGCTGCATTTCTGCGGTCCCAGTTCAAGGGTTAATCACTACTCGAGGTCACTTATAGCTGTGTTTAAAAGTAAGCAAGTTTCATTTTTTACAGAAGGATCTCCTTTTAGCTTTGTCCACCAAATAAACAGCAGGGCAAGGATTTTGGCTGCTGCAGTCCTGCCATCAGTAATTTTGTAAATTTATTTCAGATTGAGGCTATGGCAGGAGTAAACCAACTGTAGCATTTCCACCTGGTAGGCCTGAAACTACAGTGGGAGGAAGACCCAGACAACAACTGAATTCTGCATCTGAAATGATGTATAGTTCAGTTACACTGGATCTTGAAGAAGCCTGGGCAGAGACAACCATATGCTGCAATCCTCATTAGCTGACCAGATTCCACAGATAATTCTATTTAAAGAAATTACACTTAAACTGTGTGAAAAGAAAACCACTTTCATATTCAACACACTTCTGCTCAGTGCATATCTAGAGTCACTGCTGCTCTTCTAGTAAACAAGGCAAGTTACATGCCTTTCCCTTACACAGCCCTTCCACTCCTGAGAGTTCTGCAGACACAGCATGGACAACATGATTCCTCTCAACTGGAAAGACCTAAATTCTGCCCTGTATCTCACCTCTGTGCTTCCCCTGGAGTTGCAATCATAACAGAGTGAGGCAAATGTGTGGTTATACAGAGAAAGAGTTCTCTTGGTTCAGAGAGGCTTTGGCTCAGGAGCTGCAGGATGGCTGTCCAGTGCAAGGAAGACAAGCAGCCACAGGAGGAAAAGTGTTGGGTACAGGCTATCAGAGTAACATTTTTAGGGAGTAGGGATGTTTTTAGGGATTACTGATGTTTTGACCTTTTTAAGATACAATAGACATATTAACCCGTGATTGGAATAGTTTTTTAAAAGGCAGCCTATTTTTCAGCCTGAGCAATTTTATTTGGTCTGGGTGCTGAAGTGTTTTCCTGTTTTTTCTGAGAGGCCAGTCATGTAAAATGGTGTGAATCTCTTATTATGACAATCCAAAGCACAGATAACTCAGGGTATGTGACCCATGTCTTAGTGTCTTCAGGATGACCTCACTGCTGCTTATAAAGCAGTCACGGAAATGAGACTGAGTTTTTGTTCTTTTTTTAACATAATTGCATGTACATTTTGTGTTGCTGCTTCCTAGAAATTGGGGCACAACTGTTAGAACAGCACATTTGTTACCAGGGCTGGAGGCTGAGGAGAGTTACCTGCAGGTTAGTGGGAGAGGCAAGGCTTCTGCTAGTGGGAGGAAGTAACTCAGATCTGGCATTTGAGGATCATCAGCCCTCTTGTAATAGATTGAGAAGGAAGAACTTACATTTACATCTACAACTTTCTGAACAGCAAGATAGAAACCAACCATTCATTCATCATCTCCACCTGGCAACCCAGTAAGAAAGCACAGTGCAAAGATACTTTTTTGTATTAATTTTGTATTTCTCCTTTCTAAAGAAAACAAGAAATTGATTGGACATTTATGGAATTGTCTAGGCTAAACTCATAAAGAGCTGAACAAATAGGAGTTTACAAATGTTGTAAATCTGGCTTTCCCTAAGATAATTAGAAACACTGACCTGTGAGAGAGGGCATTCTTTGGCTAATGTGCTCTGATTCATCTCTTTGAGCAGTTCCTTTAAGGCATTGCGAACTGTGGCGTGGTTCCACTGCTCTGCTGGCAGGTCTTCCAACTTTGAACAGCTGTTAAAAGAGAAAGCAGAAAGCAGATAGAATTATCACCTCCCTAGATGCTTACCCTCTGAGTACAAGTGCTACAGACCTGGGGGGAGGGAGCACAGCCCTGGAGGTTACTGCTTAGTCAGCCCATCAAGGTGTTTCTCCCCTCTCTCCCCTCCCCATCAAGCCTGACTCCCAGAAGATGTGCAGTTTAACTAAAATGGCAGGGATAGCAGCTAATCCTGCTATGATATTACATGTGTGCATAACCATTCCCTCAGGGGCTTGGTGGAGAGCAAAGAAACTGTGTGAAGCAAGCCCCAGAAAAGGCTGGATAAAACCATCATCTCCAGACAGAAAAGGATGCTCCTGCTGGGATAGAAAAATAAATATAGAGGCCAGGCTGTCACTAATAAAATCACAAAAACAGTGAGGGCTTGTATTGTGTGGAGGCAAGGCTTTGAGCAGTGAGGCTGAGAAATAAAGTTTATTTTCTCCTGGTTCTCATCCTTCCCTCATTGCTGAAGCATCCAAGAGCCTTTCAGAACCACATCAAGCTGTATGTCCAACATCTGTCCCATGTACTTCATCCTCACTTCCATCCTGCAAGAACTGCAGATGCAGTGAAGCTTTTGTCTCATCTGACTTGTGCCTCTTCTATCTGCCCAAGCTTAAAGGCTGCCCCGACAGAGCTGGGGACAGACCCCAGAAGCACACCAGAAGGTTGGGAGACACTTGTCATTGCCACCCGTGCCTGAGAAACATCATGCATGCTCTCCACTCAGCCTCTGAAGGTTTTGTTTCCTACCCAAACAGCCTGGCTGTACCCTCAGAGGTGAAAGTTCAGGGGTGCTTGAGGAGTCAAGCAGTCAATGACCATTTTTATCTCCATCTTTTATTTACACACCATCCGAGCACTTTGAAGATAAAGAGTGAGACCTTGCTCTTGGGCTGATACCCTCCTGTAATACAGCTGTGACAAAAGGCTAAGTGGCCTCCTGGTAGCTCATACTGCTGAGGAGATCAGTTGCTCCAGTTTTAGAGAGGCTACAGGCCCTAGATGCAGAGATGCAGTCTAGCTGAGAAATGTGAACAGTCTACAAAAGCAAGGGGGTCCTGGTAGTGGGAACTGGAAACCCCAGGCCCCCTCAGAGGTGTTCCAGGAGAGAAATGTTACTGCTTGGCAGGTAAATGTCAGAGAGGTATCAACATGGATGCCATGCACTGCCAGGGACCTGCCACAAATCCTTCTCCAGACTTCAGTAAGAGTTTGAGGACTCTTTTGAAGGCCAATAGAGAGGAAGGGGAAGAAAAAGCAGGATGGCAAGCAAGTGTCCAAGTGTCAGGAGCTTTTCCTTTTCTAATCAGAACTAGCATTCAAGGAAGGAAAATATTCTAAATGCTAAATGGAGCTGTGGCAATACATCCTTTCCTCATCTTCTCACCTTTTCCCTGGGAAGACCACTAGAGAAAAAAACCCAGAAAGTCAACAAGTTGCCCCCCATCTCAGCAACTGTCAGTAGGGGACCTGGGTTCTCACAATGTTGCCCTCAGAAAAAGGCAAGGAGATAATTGTTTTTGGTATAGTGAGGCCTCAAGAATCCATGACCTGAGGGGCAGTGGAAAGGTCTGCCTTTAAAGGCCCCATATCTCTACTTGGCTGAGTGTCTGTCTCTCTCCTCTCTGCTACCATCTTGCTACTTCAGAAAACCTAAAAATTGAGTAGGAACATGCACCAGAAAGCTGCCAAGTGACCCACTCCTTTCTCTTCTCTTTTCTTTTCATTTCATGAAAAGACCAGCAATGAATGAAGGCAGGATGTGCAAATCTCTGTAGTAACACTGAGAAGGACAGCTGCTCAGAAACACCCACCTTTGTAATTGGATTTTCAATGTCACAACATGATAGACATCTTGTAGCATGTCAGCTACTGTCGCATCTGGTGCATCAGTCACATAACTCAGAGGGAGGGGATTCCACCTCCCAAGCTTGATTATTCCTGAAAAGAAAACAAAAAAATGATATTTTACATTTTATCTGCCATTGACTAAACCCCCTGATAAGCTGCTTTGCTCGTAAGATTCAAGATCTGCCTTGAGGTTTATTGCAGCCTTGCTCAAAAAGATGTGTGGTACTGACTCCTGACACAAACAATGGGGAAAGAGTAGGAACAGATTTTAAATTCTTAGCAGAGGGCTGCTGACACGTTCCTGGCTCTTAAATTACTTCAAGGAAGCACAGGAGGCTTCCTCCCTTCACATCTTTCATCATCCCACTAAAGCCTAGTTCTCCAAGTTAGAACAAGCTTTAAATACTCTATAGTCCTGATTTTGCAGTCTGCAAAGCCCTTCAGCAAATAAATGCACTGCTTTTGACTCGAGCAGGCAAATTCCTGTGTGTGGGCTTTCAGCACAGAGCTACAATCTAAGGCTGGTACAACTCCCAGTGCAGATGGATGGCACTGGAAATCCACAAAGGAAGAAGTTTGCTCCCAGCTGCAAGCTGCACTGCACAGACAGCTGCTTTTCTTTGTGAAAAATATAAAAACAACTGCAAGCTGCTGACCACAGATCCAAAATAGCTTTTTGGGGGCGGAGGGAATGCTGTAAGTCCTATTTCTACTTCTGTTCATTCTTTAATAGGGATCATCACCTCCTCTGGATGAGCTTGTCACAAAGCCTATAAACTTGCATGGGAAACCATTTGGTGCAGAGGTATCATTTCTGTTTAGACAATTGCAGAGGGCCCACCCACACCACCACCAATGACTAATGCCCAGGAATGACTTCCAGGAAGATGCCAAACAAAGCAAGCCACAGTGCCATCTTACAGGGCAGCAAAGGAGTTCAGCCTCCTCCTGCTCTCTTGTGACTGCTGCTTTTCTTCCCTCCTCCCCTCTGCTCCCCTGCCCACTGCTCCCCTGCTTACAGAACTTTTCCCAGCACAGCCCGACACGACACCCATCATCTTTCCTTCCATATAAACTGATGCCTCTTGAGGTCTGCTTGTGTGCCTGCTGACCTTTGAAAAGACCACCTGTAGACCTTGCTCCCATAAATACAGAGTTAGGTGAGAAAACCACTTCCACAAGAGGGGCTCCAAGAGCCTTTTCTTTGGGTACCCAGAAGGATGCTGTGATGCCAAGAAACTGCAGCTCTTTCCTCCTCACTTTTCTACTCCTGGTTCTTCACCAGCTCTGGAGTTAATCAAAATGAAACAAACGGCAAAGGCCTTTCATCCTGACCTCCCAAACATGATCATAAAATAAATACCATCTCTAAAATGAAAACAAAGCTTCTTGCACAGAGACAATAACAGAACACAATGCTCACGAGCACACGAAGTAACTGCTATGGAGCATTTTCCCCCTACTTCTACACAGGTTGAATACATAATTTTAGTACAGCTCCTTTTCTGTTGCATTTAGATGTTTGCATTTATCAGTGACATATTGCTTTGCAATATATTCTATCACCACATACTGAAATAAGCTCAAAGCAACGCAGTTCAGCCTCAGGAGCACAAAATTTCACTGTAACATGCTGGTACAGCCAGACTAACATTTCAGGCACAGATTAGAAAGCCTAAGGCAAGGGGAGATCTTGCCCAAACGAAACAAAAAGTTAGTAGGTGTTGCTTGATATCCAATGCTTGAATTTGGGACATAAACAGAACAAAAACATTTAAATGATGCACTGTTTCAGTATTAAGATTTAACAATCTGGTGCTGAATATGCTGCAGTATAAATAGTGCCTGGACTCAGCTCCAGTAGAGTAACACACAGCACTCATTCACAGCACCGTATGTCTCCAGTGCTGGCTCCTTGAGTTATATTCCACTTGCCAAGAAAAGCTGTTTTTCTTAAGGGGATAGTTTACTTAATGTTATCTCTGGTGACAACAAGAAATGCATACAGTACAGCATATATTAGTCATGAAATGAGCATCAAGGGTCCACTGAGTGAAACACATACTGGGAAAGCACAGTTTAGCTGCCGACTTCCTTCACCCCCTTCTGCTCTATATTAATTTAAAGCAAAATCACCTAAAAATCCAGAAATCTATACCAGCTTCACAGAACACTTGGCTTCCTATGTTTAACCATGCCAAGTTTTCATGTAATTGAAAAAATAAGCATCATATGTGCCCCATAAGTCACATCTAAATTGGTAATATTTTACAAGAGGCTCTATTTTTCATTCAATTAAGAAAAGCACTCAGAGAGCAGACCATCTGCAACTGCTCGGGCCTGGCAACTCTGGCGAGAGACAAAATGATGGGCAGGGGTCACTGAAGTTACCAAAACTGTCCCCAAACTAAGAAAGTTTCAGAGGGAAAAGCCACAGGGCAGCCGCAGGAGGAAACACTGCACCAACTGCTTCACAGCAAACGTCTGCTACCACTGGAAGCCAGGGAGATTATTTTTTTTTTTAATTATTATTTTTAAATCCTCCTCTGCAACTGGAGAGGAAATTGTTTTGGCTGGATGTAGCCAAACACAGGTGCTGCCATAGGGCTGGGTGCCTCTGCAGGGTAACACCTGCTGCTGAGAGGCCTAAGAGGAAAGAGGTGCCACTATTTTTTCAGCCGCTGTGACACAACCTGTGAATTTTTATTTTTTTTTCCCAGAGCACATTAAGCTGGTCCCAATGATAGCCCCAGGAGCCACGGTTTCCAACCAGCTCCTTTGCAGACTGCACAGGTGGTTTGTTTCCTGGCACCAGCCCTGTGCTGAAGGCAACTCTGGGGCTGCAGTTGGGAAGGTGACATCAGCTTCTTGAGCACAGAAGACACCTCGGAAAGACCCCTCAGTGAAATCTGAGTGGAACAAAATTTACACCTTAAAAAGCTCCCTTCTCAGGCAGGCTTGGGGGCTTCTGGTGTAACAGCAACACCAAGATGAGAACAGCTTGGGAGCCAGGAGTAAACATCCATGGTTTTTATTCTTCCTCTGACTGACTCCAAACAGAGCAGCTCAGGCCTTTACAGAAAGCTCCTCAGCTGGCCTGGATGAGCTGCTCTCCTGCCACAGCTGAGACCTGAGAGTGGGGACACCAAGAGCCAAGGTCACTGGGTTCTGTCTGAGCACACTGCTGCTCCAGGAATCACTCCTCTCTCAGCTCCAGACCTTCTCAAAATGAGGTGTGGGTAATGCAGGGCAGAGCAGCCTGCTCAGGAAATCCAAAAGCACAGCTTGCCTGAGGGCACAAAACTCCTCTGGAAATGAGGCTGGGTCTCTCCCCTGGATCAATGATCCTTTGCTTTTCCTGTAAGAGTTTTTGAACTGGAAGTTCAACAGATTTCAAAGCTTGCACACACTCAAGAGAGCTGTACACTAGAACAGCTCTCCAGAACTCAGCAAGAAATGGGCTGAGTGCAGCCCAGGCCAGTCAGTCACTGAAAGACAAGAAACAGACCAAACAGTTTTATCAAAAGATTTTTCTTTTTTTCCCCAAACGTATTTTAGAAGAGATTTTCTACCATGCTGGTTGTTGGTTCTTCAACGCATGTCCTTCCACAGACAGGTCTTTAACTGCATTTAAGCTTCAACTTCAAAAAAAATCCAAGTTTCAAATGTGCATAACTCCCTTTACCAACAAGAATGTCAGAACACCCCAGGGCAAACCCCTGTGAGCCCAAGTGTCAGGTTCATGGCCAACAACCACCATCATGTGTCCTTCCACAGGGGTCAGCCTTGTCTCACCCTGCCAGAGGGCTTTCAAGTCACTTGCATTTAAATGCAGCTCCTCTGGAGAAGGGATAACTCTGCCCACCATACACTGAACAGAAAGAGTGACCCCCCCCTACCCGTCCCACCATGGATGAGCTCTACACCCAGCAGAACTTGGCCAGGGATCTTTGTGACCTGAATGAAGGATACATCCAAAGCACTGGGAGTACTCCTGGGGCTTCACCTGGTGAGATGTGAACTTCTAGAATAACTCTGTTAATCAGCAGCACAACAGCAACAGACACATAGCTGCTTTCCACATAGCTGGAAAAATGCAACTAACCTGGCACAGACTTTTCATTATGTCCCTTCCTGTGTCCCAGAAAACTATGTACCTATATGGGCCAGAAGCCTCACTTGTCTTTGCAAAAGACATTTTAAGAATGCCACATCTGGGAGTTGGAATATATATATATATATATATGTATATATATGTGTCCTAGTCTATCTAGGACACTTCTTGGCCATGAACAAAAGTGCATCTCTGTGTCACCTGCACAGTTCAGCTTGATAGCTGCATGGGAATTCTTGAGGCATCTCACAGATACTTCACTACATCACTACTGTAAAATCAAACTCCTAAAAGGAGTGTTACAAATTCCTTTTAGCAGCTAAACAGGGCAAATGGAAGCAGAATACACCTTATGCTGCCACTGGCTCCCTGTACAAACTATGCCCTGCTCCCACCATGCCTGTGCTCCTGATTTCACCTGTCACAAACTATGAGCATACCTGAGTTACATCTGAATGGCTACAGAATTAATGTAATTAATATAATTTATTTAAAATGCTGATCTGCTAGGGTTAAAATTAAGTCCCAGGCTCAAGCAAGGGACATTTTGGAAGTTCCTGTTAGCATCACCACCCTCACCTCAACATTTTTCTGGAGCCACCTAGAAAATGAGTAATGAGGAATACTTGTCCAAATATGTAGAGAGAGAAAAGGAAGGAAATTTGTGTCCTTTGCCACAAGAGGGGCAGCAGGACAGCAGGGGTACTGATTCCTTACCAAACATTGTTAGGAAAAGCATTTGCCAACACTGAGCAGACCAACTGTTTGATCCCTGATGCAGAGCCCCTGCTCATCCTCTTCAGAGGTGTCTTGTCCCCTGGGTAGAGCAAGTTCTTTTCCTTTGTTCAGCTGTGCTTCGCTACAGAAGTTTAAAACTGCCTGTCCCATGTAGTGAGCACACAGAATCCTTGATCCATAAATCACTTTTGAAGGAAATCCCTGCCCTGCAGGACGTAACAACTCTGCCTGTGTTTCTAACCTCTGCCCTGGCTGCAGTAGATCACCAAACTGCAACAACATAAAGACATCATTTGTAGTTATTATTGTTAACCCAGCAAAGGGAAGGACTTTTCAAGCAGAAATTAATTTTTTTTATTTATTATTGAGCTACCTCTCCAGCTCATGGTGACTTCAAAAATACTGTACTGCCTTTGCCCATGATTAGAAGGGTGCCCACATTATTCTAGTGAATTTCACTAAGTGACATATTGCAGTAATAGATGGGAAAAATAATCAGCATAATCCTCCCCTGTACTTCTAAAGCACTTTTCAGCAGAGGATCCCAAAGCACTTTAAAAGCATTAATTAATTAAGGTTGGTAACATCCCTGTGAGGTACTGCATTATGTCCACTGACATCTTGGTGATTTAGTAATTGGAAGCACACAATGAACACAATCCTATGTTTATGCCAATACAAAAGAATCCCCCTCCTTCCTCATTTCAGTCCATGATAAATAATTCAGTGAGAGAACAGGAATAAACTATGTGATTACACTGTGATGTACACATCCACAAATCACCAGGAACACCCACACTCCCTGAATGCCAAACACCCCACCCTAGCTCCCCAGCCTCCTGCAGCTCCAGGGCTCTGCACAGCAGGGTGGCCTTCACCCCTGGAGAAGGCACAGCAGGACACCTGAAGCTCTGGGACCACCAGGCCCCTTCTGCTGCTCTTGCTGAAGGTGTTTGCTGGTTTCAAGGTGCTGTTGGAAACCATGAGCAGCACTGCTGGTTTTACAGAATGAAACCTTGTGGTGCCAGGGCTGGGCAGCTCAAACACTCCTGCCTGGACTGTCTGGCTTTCAGAGCTGGATCAATACAGACTTGGGTAAACATTATGCATTTACATGGTTATGTATGATATTTATATGATTCTATTAAAGTGTTTCTAGAAACATGGTCAGAACTGTCAATAGAAGGATTGTTATTGCTACAAGGCTTAACTGCTGAACTTGAGAGTGCTTTCACAGATGAAAATCTCTTTGATATATGAAGCTTGGGCTGAGTTTTAAATTTTTGAATGCTAGTGTTGCCCATTCCTTTCCTCCAGCATGACTGGACTCAAGTATTTGACTTAAATAACATACACCAAACAGTTTGATGCCTTGCAATTCTACATATCAGGTTTACATTTTACTGTGAAAAGGTTGTGCCTCATGTAATAGATGCTGCTTCACATTTGGGAAACGTTATGGGAGGACCCTGACTTTTATTAAATTAATTTAATGTAGGCACTAAGTTACTAGACTAAATTAATAAAGATCTTCTTAAAGAAAAAAAAAAAAAACAAGAGGGAGGGCAGAAAGAGAGAACAGAACGAACCCACAAATTAAATAAAATTTTCTGGAGCTTGTTATTTTGGAAGTCTTTATTTAATTTTCCAACCCCCTGTTCTGTTTGAAAAAAACAGCCAATGATTGGTAAGGAAACAGAAGAAAATAAAAAAAGGTTGATGCTATTTACTTTAGGGAGTTATTTTTAAACCTGTTATATGGTAGAACATGAATACCACAAATAACCAGAAGGGTGAGGAAGCAAAGGAGGTACAAAATATTACAAGCCCAAGTATTTTTTATGTTTTTCTGTATCACTTTTAAAATGATGGACTTCATTGAGGAAAACCACGTTTAGCCCTGCATAACACCTCTCTTTTGGCAGTTTTGGGCTAAGCCTGTACCTACCATGGACAGCAAGAAGTAATACCTGAATAAAGACAGAAGTCCTCTTTTTCTCTTTTGTCCAAGAGTAAGAACCACTCCTCTGAGCCTCACTTCCATGGTATCAGAACAAAGACTTTTCAGTCAATAAAACTCCCAACAGAGAGGCTTCTCTCTGCACCCAGGCCTTTGGGCAGCCCTTAGCAGTTGCCCTTCACAGCCCTGTCAGCATGGAGCTCAGCTTTACCCTCCATCAGTCTGTCCTCTCCTGAAAGACACATTGCCCCAGGGCTATGTTCCTCAGCAGTACAATATCAGCAGCCCTCACCCACCCCATTTTTGGCATGAAATTCTTGTCTTTTCAGCAACCCTTCCCAGCTCCATCCTGGGACTGCTTGAGGTTGCTCAGGAGCCAGGGCTGTGCCTCCTCCCAGGGCTGCTGAACACCTTTGAGATGCAGAGCAGGATTGTCACACCTCAGCCTGTTCCTGACCAAAGGGCTTCCTTAGTGCTCCCATGCCTGCAGCTCTGCTGGGCCACCTCAAACCACCACTGTTCTGCTGCTTGGACCCTCTCTGAGTTCTCTAGGTTGCTTCTCTGCCACCTCCCAGTCTGGCACTGGGACCACAGCTCCTGTCCATACCTTACTGCCTCCCAGAGAGCGACCACAGGCAGGTAACTCCCAGTGGGGACCTGTAATGTGCTTCCACCTCAGCCTTTCAGACTGAAAAAGGGGGCTTTAGTGTATTTGCCTCAGTTGCTAAGAAACATGAGTGTAAGTGTACTCAACACCTGGTGCTCCCATCTGCTCAACACATTCCTTTACCACCTCACCCCAAATTCTGGCCCCAGTGACTGGATTGCCACCTCATGAACTACAGACAAGGGCTGCACATGAGTGAGAGGACCACAACTTCTACACAGACATTTGCTTTCCAGCCTCCTTTGGCAGCTGGTTGCCAGCTCCAAGCCACTGAGGCCACCTCCAGCCTCACCATACCTCCTGCATCCATCCGAGCAGACAGACTTTGGTCCCCACTCTCCAGAAGCCTTTTTTATTTTATTTTGAGATTGTGATGTTTTTTTAGAGAGAGAGGGAGAGGCATAAGGTAGTTTCAGCGACAAACTTGGGTGTATTTTTTCAAAAGATGCCAGTGCCCCCAAGCCCCTCAATTCATCCAGCCTCAGTGTTCCTGCAGAAAGCCAGCCCCCTGAGCAGGACAAAAAAAGCACAATAATGTGGCATGCCACTGAACACATAAAACACAGTTTAAGGTTAGAAAAGAACACTGCTAATAGGACATTGTAGAGGCTAATAGGCTTAGAATTAAGCCTACGGACATTGTTTGGCCGTGTATGAATATGAATATCCTGCCTACTCACAGTAACCCAGCTCCAGAGAGCACAGAAAGCCTGGCTCTGACTCCAGACACACAGTAGCCAACTATCTTTGTGTTGAGTCATCTACAAGAAGATCTGAAAATTCATGGGTCTCAAGTCCAAAGGAAAATAAGGAGGCACAGTGTGCTGTTAGGCACAAACCAGCCCCTAAGCTGAATGTGGATTCATATTTTGGCCTATGCAGTTCAACAGCTTAATCTCTTTAGTTTAAGATTTGTGTCTTTTGGGGTTTTCCTTACGCTGTATAAAGAGTAGCAGAACATTTGTTCACTAAATTACTACTTTTGGCTTGCCTTCTGTCTTTTCTTTCCTCCCACCAGACACTGAGCTCTTGACTTCCATGGAAAAAAAAAACAAACCAAAAAAACAACAAAGCAACATGAACAACTGAAGAGCTAGTAGTACAGCATCTAGCCAGCAGCACTGAAAAGCATGGACTGCTGAGGAAAGAGGGGCTGAAAACCCCAAAGCAGGACTGTTGCCACTGATTCCATATGAATACAACATGTGCAGAAATGGTTGGTGTTACCCCTGCAATCTGACTCAGCTCCCTGTAGCTGCATTACTGTAAAGAGCACACCCAGAGCCAGCCCAGACCAAACAAGGGCCACAGGGCTAGGAGGATCTCCAGGGACATTCAGTGAAGAGCCAGATCCACCATGAAGCAGTCAACAAAGGAGGCAAAGCTTGTATTCTAGCATTTTTATAGTAAAAATTGCAAGGAAGCAAAATTATCCCTAGGGAAATGTGCCTGCACAGATGGATTTAACACACTGCAAGGAAGCAAGGACTGAGGGGTTGCTGGTCAGGCTCAGCAACTCTAAACAATGGGTAAAAGGCAAAGGATCAAACCTTCCCCATCTCTTACAAACTGATCTACTAGACAGAGAATTGTCTCTTTAAGGCTGCTATACTTCTTTTCAAAATACATGTTAATAACCCTGGTCCCTAAATTGAGCAGCAATGTAAATTCAGAGCCATTCAATTAAATTCCATATAAATTTTTCCTTCCCTGACACTCATTTAAGTTGATAACCTGATTCTCAAGTTCTTCGTCTCCCTCTTCCACAGAAGAGCAAAACAATTCTGCATTTCTGATAAGTCTAAATAAAGCTTTGCCGGTTACTGAACTATGCTACTTTTTCTATCAACAGAAAACAAAGGAGGGAAAATAAAATAAAAAAAAGCCTGTAGTTCACCACTAGAGGAGATGACTCAGAGCAAGCAGGAACTGCCACCAGACTCAGAAAAAACAGTTTTCCCTTGTGCTGTTGATGAGCCCACATTATGCTGAGATGAACCCAGATTTGTTTTCTTATCCCACATCTTCCTAGAACTGAACCTATTTCCTCACAAAGCCACCAGATTCTTTTTGGATCCTGTTAGCATTTCCGTCTCCATGTTCCTCAGTTTGCAAATGAAAGACAAAGATAGAAAGAACAAAATTTTTTTGTATTTATTTGGATGGTGCACATGGTGAAGACTGAAAGGGGTTATTCACCTTTGGATCTGGAGGCTTGCAGCACACACACGTCATGCTTTGAACCATTTCCAGATGTTTATTCCTTCTTGATGTAGTAGCTAAGATACTCAGGTAACCACAGGATAGCAAAGGTGCTACCAAGAAAATTAACTCTGTCCAAGTCAGACCCAGTAGGTTAATGGGCACCATCAGCCACTGAGAGACTTAACAAAGTCTCAAGCATTGGTGACACGGCAAACACCCTCATGAGATGGTGGAGAGCTCTGGTAACCTCCTGAGAGCCACCCTCCAGGCAGCAGCTCACCCACCAAGCCTGAAGGAATACACCAGCACCCTCCTCAGACCTCTTTTCTTTGTCCCATTGCAGACAACTTCAGAGGTTATCACAGCAGCACCAGCAATAGCTCTTCTGGTGAAAGAAACTGCTGTTTGATGCCAACACTCCTGTAGATGACCAGTTTCTGTACCTGAACTTGATGCCTCCAGGGCTCAATGCTCTCATCGCTGCTTTCTCTTTCCTAAGCTATGTCTCATGCTCAGATGCAAAGAGCTAGAAGACTCCTCACATTTGTATTCCCAAGAAAACCAGGAGGAAACATGATAATTTCTCATCATATCCCAATGCCCCAGTGCCCACATCTGCACAGCTTCTCCATGAGTGCAAACAGAAAGGGGAACCAGACAAACAACTAAAACTTAGGAGTGACCCTGGTAGCTCTACAAAATGCTGTTCTCATGGCTGAGCTGTTCTCTGCCAGCAGGGAAAGGGAATTTCTGGTACCCTACCTCATGGGAGACAGGGAAACTTGACAGCTTGTTGGTCAAGATTGATGCACACTCTCCCTCAGCCTCAGTGAGACACCAGAACTCTCTACCAGCAACTGTCCCAGCCAGAAGATGGTCTCGACCTTGTTGCCCTTTAGGTCTCCTTTTGTACACAGAAAACAATTTGGATTTTTACAAATAAATGGAGAGGTTTTCTTTCCTGCTAAAGCAGAGCTCAGACTTATAACTGTTGATGAGGTGCTGAGAACCACTCATGAGTGAGCAGTTCTGCTGGTCAGTGCCTGCTCACCCACCCACCCACCCAGGGCCACATCCCTGTCACCTTCCTCCTCCTCCTGCCCACGGCCAAGCTCCTCCCAGCTCTGCAGGAAAAGCTCTCCAGACCACAAACCTCTAACATCCCTTCCTCCTACCCAAGGGCTATGACTTACACTCTATTTAGCTTGAGTCATGGCTTAGCATTGTCTTACCATTCATTTTACCCAAAGTTATCAACAAGAAGAGATGTCAGAGGAAATCAGCTCTCATATAGTCTCTTCTGGACCAGTTTTCATGGATAAATTATTACTATTCAATGGAGTAACTATTTCTAAGTAATACATGTAGCACTTTTTAAGTGGCTGCATATATTAAATGCACAGCCACATAATGGGACAGACCAGAGCAGTCAGTTAAAATCATGCCCTTGCTGATTTTCACAGCAAAAGTAGCAAAGTATTCGTAGGCAGCTGATGCAATAAAATGCAAAGTGAATTCAAATTAAAATGCTGGTGTGATTAAGAAATCAAAAATGTAAACAGAAAAAAAAAATTGAAAAGAAACCATCATTTTTTCCCAGCTCTGTCTCCTAGTAATGCCAGAAAATTCTTTGTATTTCATCTCAGGGTTTGAATGCTAGCAGTGATCTCTGATGATAGACAAGCCTTCAACTATACAAAGTTGGTGAAGTCTTTATTTCTGTTGCAGAAAATTCTTTTGAATCCTTCTGTTCACCAAATCGCCACCAAATGATGACATTTTTTCCTGACTATTCCCTCTGTAACAAAGATCAGTGGACTGTGGAAGTAACAGATATTTTGCCTCACTGGATAAAAATCAGAAGATAAAAAGAGAGGGAAAACAGTTCTTGAATCAACAAATAGAATAACTGGTTTTGCTTAAATGAGAAACAAATCTACTGCACATTTCCTGGCAGATGAAGCATTGAAGAATTTTATACTTTAATTATTTAGCCCTATCCTTAACTTCATATCACTCTATTCCCCTTTTATTTAAAATCTTGTTTTTAAAGCAGGTAAATTCAGAAGGAGAAATTCTGTCTCAAACTAGAAAAAGCTGAAACAGGGAGATACACACCTCAAGATGACATTCTTAAATCCCATCCCCACACCTCCTCTGCTGTTGAACTTCCTCTCTCAGCAAAACTACTCAGTGAATTTCCTAGGACAACTTATACATATTTGCTTAATCCCCAGCCCCCAGGGACAACTTTGCCATGGATCTGTTAATTGTCCAAGCAGCCCTGGTGGGTGGGTGGGTGTGTGGGTGAGTTTCCCAGGTGAGAGCTGAGCCCTCCTGGATCCCACTTCATCACTCACCACATTGCTAACGAGACAAGTGCAGCCCAGCACCAGGTTAATTGTCAGAAGCAATAATCCAAATTAAACTGGCCAACATTCAAGTAAAAGGTACCACTTCAAATATCTTTTTCAAATGAAAGCCATCTCAGGAGTTTACTTGCTTATTCAATATAGAATTCCAAGTGTTTTTTTAAAAAAACAACCCTTCCTCTTCCCCTCTAAGGAACCAAAGTAATTATTTTTAATACAGTGACATATGTTAGACAAAAGTATTAAGGAGGGGACTTCATTCCACTCCAAGTCTCCACGGAATTTTCCCTTATGTGATCACACATCTGAGCTCAGATTTTTAACTCAGGCAATGAAGATTTTTTTTTTTTGTAGCAATGGCTATTAGCTGATGAGAAATCCTTCCACAAACAATCCCAAAACACGGAATATCTAGTGTGATGCTTCCAACACTGAGAAGTATAATTGAAACAATATGGGGAACACAAAAAAAAAAAAAAAAAAAAAAAAAAAAAAAGTGAGAGTTCACCAAAACATTTGAAAAATGGCTCAAGTCAACTCAAAGCTCCCTCAGTTTTGGCTGTGACCCCAGGCTCACGACAGCTTCAGCTGCCAAACCAAACACAACCACCCATTTCTTCCTGATGCTTGCACCCAGGGAGGGACCTGCTCCTGTGCTTCCCCCTGCTATGACAGTGACATCCCAGCTAGCACTGACTGGGGCTCCTAGCCCTGCCAGCCTTGGGAATAAGGCTTATTTTGTTAATTGTGAGAAGGACAGGACTTAAGTAGCACCTTGGACTGACATAACCAAGAGCTTCCAGATAACTGTTGTGTGCTGTAATTAAAACAATGCCAACACCTTAAAAATACCTCAAGGGAAGATAGTTTGGGATATGATAGTTTGGGATATGGTTGTACTCACAGAAGAAAGATGTAGGATTTAAGATAGAAATTTTTCACTCCCCATGCAGAATTAGCATAAGAAAGTGTATTCATCTAATAAGAATGAATGTTGTGGGTGTAGTTGCAATGTTTTATGCATAAGTTTACCCATAAGGAATGGCTGTAACATGTATGGAAAAATAGTTTCAATTAACCTTTTTCATATTTCTACAATTATTTAACTCTTTGTAACATTTATGAAGAGAAGCTGAAGAGTGGATGCAGAGCTTTCTGTCCAAGCACTCAGCCATCTCTACCCCATCTCTGCAGTAGTGATGATCAGAATACCCAGGTTTTCAAAACTCCTTAATTTCAACCTTGAACATGAGATCATTTTAACTCGGGTAATGCAGCAAAAAAACCCTCAACTGAACAACCACAAATATAACAAGGAAGAACAGTGCTGCAGAAAATACTGGGAAAAAAAGTCATATTAAATGAGAAAAAAAAAACAAAAAACTTGGCTTAGCTTTTAGTGATATTCCACAAGAAGTGCCTTTCTTTTTCTAACACAGAGTTGAACTCCTGACTCACTACAAATGCCTAAGTCTAAGAGGTAGGTGGCAAACACAGGGGGAAGAAAAGCATCTTGAATTAGATTTGGCTGGGTCCAGATGAGGATGCTGACTTGAGCTGGTTACAGGCATTTTCACATTTCTCTTGGTTTTCAGTTCCCATTTGGGAAGCTGCTGATCTCTGTCCCAAACATACCAAATTCAATCCACAATGCAGAAGCTTTGCTACATTCCATTCAATTTTTTGGATGCATTGGACAGCCTACCTCACGGAGCCAAGGGGAACAGACAAAATGACACTCTTGGTGCAGTAAAATAAGTGTGGAAGTTGAACAGCAGCACATATTTACCTTTGCTCACCAGCAAGCTCTACCAGCATCACAGCCAAAGAAGACTTCTTGCAGACAAATAGGCAGTGGCAAAACTGAGAAGACTGAGAGCTGCTGAACTTTTCTGTAGGCTATAATCCTAGGCTACTGTCAGGCTCTTGCTGCCCAGCTCTTAACATGCACACAAAAGAAGCAGCAGATGGTCAATTCATAAGGCTGGAGGTATTGGCATCATCAGCCCAGAGTCCCTGGCCTGCCCACATTCAGCCAACCAGAGGCTGATTGATCAACTCAGCTCAAAAAAACAAAGCTGCTTGGAGAACACCTAAAGAAAGGCTTTCACTTGTGGGGTCAGCTGAGTGAGGCTCCTCATGGTCCAAGGCAACACAGTTACAAAAAGCATTTTCCATTTTTGTCCATCTGTAGTGGTTTCATCTCTTTCTCATTTTTAAACCCGAGTTTCTTTTTCAGATGTGGGGAGTGGGCATTTTAGTCTTCATTTCTCCCCAGACATTCTCAGAGGGCCGTAACACAGTCCCACTTAAAACCATAAGGAAATGCTCTAATGAATAACTAGATGCACAGATATAGAACTGCCAGTTTTCAGCATTAAGAGCAAATATATATATATATATATATATTTCCAAGCAGCTTTTCTAATTGAACTAAAAATATGCCAGGCAGCATCCAGTTTAGTTTCTTCATTCTTTTGTTGGAGATTTGAAGGACACAACTAGAGTAAGATCAGAGGCTTTAAGCAGCTAAGGACACAGGAGAAAAAAACAAAACAGCCCTGGGTTTTTTTTTTTCTTGCAAATGCAGAAATGTACCATAGCAGTTCTCCCACCTGCTGGACACTTTGCAACTCCTGCAGTCAAGGAGCAAAAGGCAAATGAGACACCTGGGGGACTCCTGTCTGCAAGAACCCCAAGGTTTGGTGTCCCAGCCCACAGACACAGATCCTGACAGGACAAGCAACCAAGCAGCTACTTCAGCCTTGGGTGAGGTCCAAGATGCTCTGGAAATTTAGACCCCAAACTGCAAATCCTTAAACCCCAAACTGCAAATCTTCTTAGAGCTCTAACAAGTCAAGCAAGCACCTTTGCAGGGCTAAGCTGCCATTTCCCACCAGTTAGAATCAAATAATAGCAGAAAGACAGATTTGGAAAACCTAAAGCACTTCCAAAAATTACACTTTGCTCCAAGCCCTAACACAGTAATAGACCCTCACGGGAATAGCTCTATGTATATCCCTGGCAAGATAGTGCAATAATGCAATTACTGCCATTTAATTAATTTATATTCTCAAAAATCTGTCTCCTTACGAGTTCTGCGTGTTTCGCTCTCACGTCAAGCCGGGATTTCTGCCCCCGTTTGCCATGGCAACCCCTGCAACAAATGGCAGTTGTCTGTAAAAGGGGGGACTCTGAGCGTGCCCACAGGCAGGGTTTGGGAGGGTTTGTTTCCAAGCAGGGCAGAGCACAATGGATCCCTTTTTTACCCTCTGGGATCAGACACCAAGAAATCTCACTTCCAGGGCTGCCACGCTCCTCTGCAGACTGAACTGACACTGCTGCTCAGTCTGGATGTAATTACAGATATGAAAGGCTGGCTGTGAAAGTTTGCTTGTATCTTCCTCTCCCTCCTGTACCATGGCTGTATTTACCATACAGCTGTTAACATCCCCAACAAGCAGCAGGCAGCAGACTTAACATTTCCCTTCATTTTGTTTGAAGTGCTGGTGTAGAGGGGTGGCTGCTAAAGCACGTTTAGCACTGAAGAATGAGACCTTTGTTTGTCTCCCCTGCAGGCAGAGCTCTCTCTCCCCGTTCCTGCCCTGGACAGCCCCAGCTGTACTGGGCAGCCCTGACCTCTGCCCCCCCCAGGACACTCTGTAGGGTAATCCCAGCTCCTCCTTGCTCATTCGGTTCCCTTGGCTGTTTGAAGTGATCAGGACCAAGTCAGTTACAGTTTGTGGTCACATTAGAACACAGATCATTGTTCAGCAGCCCAAGATTGCTAAACTCATTTTATGGGTGGTTTAGAGTCAGGGCAGTGGTAGCTCAGGTCCCTCAGAGCTGTGCCACCTGGCCTTGCTCCAAAGGTAGGATGGTGGAACAGAGCAGGACGTGGCCTCTCCTGCTTGCTCCCAACAAGCACCACAGCTCACCAAGAGTTTTTCAAGCCATTTCCAGCTGAAGAACTTTTACCTCAGGGAGCCTCTGGCTTTTGTGCAGACAACTTCTGGGAACTGACATATCTGCCACTCCTTTTGAGGTCCTCCCCAAAATCTGACAACATCTGACTCCTATAGGCACTGCTTCTGCTTTAAGAGAGCCTGTGGAATATTTGATGTTGGGATTTGGTAGGATGGAATGAATGCTCCGTTATTCACCCTGCTGCTACAGCACTGCTTGCTCTGAAGTTTTACAATGCAGCAGATTGCTGTAAAGACATCATGGGACACCATAAATCTCCTGCTATTTCTAAGGCTTCTGATGAATGTTCCTACAGAACCACCTTGGTAATGAATGAAGAACACACAAAAAAAGTTCATCAAAGAAAAATTTTGTGCACTATTTAAAAGGCTACAGGCAAGTACTAACCACCTTATGCTTTGAAACTAAAATTCTTTACCTGAAGTTCCAAAGAAAAGATGGCACCATCTTGGCTTATGGATGCAGTCAGAGGGAACCCTGCTTTTACATGACAACCTCACAGAGAAAGCTCTTCTGCAAAATACGTGTGAATCTTAGTTTCAAGTAATATTTCTAACGAGTTCTCTGAAAACAAAAAGTTACTGTATTTCTCTTATTACATCCAACTGTTTATGATATTTCAACCACAAATAGTCCAAATTAACAAATATTTTTCTCTTCTTTTAAAACCTTCCCACATACCCATACGTGCTAGTCAAGCTAAAGAGCAGCTTCTGAGTCCTTGCCAAAAAGGTGGGGATTTGCTATCCCCCCTTCAGTCCAACACAGGCACACACAGAGCCAAAGAAACACCAGAGCCTACTGTAAGGCTCCTCATCCCAGGCTTCTGGCGTCTTCCTACTCCCTGCAGCTTTCTCCTTCCTCCAGAAAAGGGGTTGAAACCCAGTCAGATCCCATGTATACTAAAAAAGATATGCCTCCTCACTTCTAGTTTCAGATATGAGACTTCTGCCTCTCCATGGCTCTGCAGAGGCAAGTGGATTCCTACAGACAATTCCTATTTTGCTGTCCCAGTCTAAGTCACTGCCTCAGGTACCCATGTACACAGGAAAGAACCTCAACTCAAGCTTCCATGATGTCCTGTTATATGTAATAAAATCAGTCTGAAGATCGTAAAGCAAAAAATATCCTGCAAATGGATGGATTTCATACAAGGAAAAATGTCCTGTAGTAAACTGGCTTTGGCCTGTCCCTCCTGTTGTTAAATAACTCTAGAATAGCTGTGTTCAGTTTGGATTTCCACATGAGGATGCACCTGAAAAATGATGTGGATGGAACACAGCAAACCATCAGCAGTGGTTACTTATCCTATAGATAAATGTATCTGGAGCTGTGTTGCCTGCACTCCCAACAGATTATTTACTTCTTCACATAAGAAATGTTTGAAACGTATCTTTAGATACATCAGAAAATAAACCATGCTTCAGCCTCTGCTGTCAACTGCACCAGTGGAAATCCAAAACTCCACTGACTGGAGAAGCATTTGGCTTTATTTACACTGCTGTAACTTAATACATGGCTTCATTTTCTTGTAAAGAATCTCTTGTTGAAGCTACATCTCCAACAATCAGGAACACTAACAGCACTGTGTGTGCTGATTTTGGACTCTAAATCACACAATTGGATGCCTATTGAACCCTGGCATTTCATTTAGCCTTCAAACCAAGGGAAGCCTTCCTAGTTCCAGTTTTTGCCTAACTACAGTAGCAGCAGAACACTGCATTTCAGCTTCTACCACGGCAAGAAATATTTGAGATATGCACCTTACACTTCAATTTGAAGAGCTCAGGACATTACTGCTATCAGCTCCTTCACTTCTGTTCTTACCTCATCCTACAAAGGGAGCAGAGGCCCATCTGAAACTGTCACCCTAGACACCTCACAACCTTCACTCAACTCCCTTACCTCTTTCTGCCCCAGTTTCTGTCAATCCCTCTGCTGTTGTGCCAGAACATCAGTGAGATGCTACCTAGTACATTTTGTTTCAGGGAAATATCTACTTTGCCATTTTTTCAAGTTCAAATTGCTGTGCTGCCAATGGTAGGAATGGGATAATAAGGTATTACTCAGTACTGAAATCCTCTTTTTTTTTTTTTTTCTGGGAAGAATTAGAAAGCATATGAACTGTCCTATAATACTCAGTGGTTTGCTGAGCATGACTATGGTCCAGCCACATGCCAGAGTGTATATATAGCCTTACATGTTTATAACACACTGAGGTTTCTGCTTAATTTAAATCTGCTACTGAACACTAATACCTAGTTCTCACGTTTCCCCATGTCCACACATCCCCCACAAAGGCCCAGAAATAACAAAAGGGCCCCAGGAGGCTCCAGGCATGTTTGGAGCCAGCACAGCCCCAGGTAGGCTCACACTGCCACATGCCTGCACACCCACAGCCTGCTGTGCTTCAGAGGGCACCACTGCAGCTCAGAGTTCCCAACCTGCTTCTTTTTGTTCCTAGCAAGTCAGAATGCTGAGATTCTTTTCTGTTCCACGTTCTCATGCCAAAATCAGGATCATGCTCACAAGCATCTGAGGGAGGCCTCCAAGATTTCATGGTTTATCTCTAGAAATTAAATTTTCAAAGAAAATCTGACTCTCCCCTCATCAAGAGCCCCAGAAGAATGGGAGAGAAAATATCAGGAATTAACCATTATCCTCCCACACAGGGTTAACTTTGCTTCAGAAGAGCAGGCAGAAGGCTGTCCCACCCATGAGATGAGCTACTACACTTCTATTAGCCTTCTGGCACCTCCTTCTGTACAAACGTAGCCCTTTTTCTATAAAGCAACTTGTATAAAAGCCTTCAGCAAGCACATAAATATGGGTTGGGGGTTTTTTTGCTTCCAGATACAAACTCAGCACTCCTTATATCAGACGGAATCTTCTGCTCCCTAAACACTACACCATGAAACTGGCTGGATGCAAAAAGACATTCAGTAGGTGCATGAGATCAGGGGAAACCAGGAGCAGCCTTCCTCTATAAAGAAGTTGCTACAACACCAGAGCTGACTCCAGGAGCCAACCATCCATGCCAGAATGAGAACACACTCCATCTTTATTCCTGTGAAGCTGCAAACTGCACCACAAACTGCACCTGGCAACTGCTCTGGGAAAAGCACCCCAGGTTTTGAACAAGACAAATGTTACGTCTGTGTAAGAAGTTCTTCTCTCATAAACATTTTGTATCATTTGGTAATGTTTTTTTACGTTTTGTACCTAAACATAGGTGGGCTAGGACTCCCTATCTACCAGAGGATTTGCCAGCTACAGGGCTGCAAATGCAGCTTCAGCTACACATCTTGCCATACAGCACATGGGATGGGTTTAATGGTCCTAAATACAGCTCAATTAACAGCAGCTTGTATCCATACCCAGTTCCTGGATACGTGGCCAGATAAAATCTAGACAAAATGCTAAGCACGCAAAGGAAAAACAAAGTACACACTGTCTATTAATTGCATGGGAGTCAGCACTGCCATCATGTAATCCTTGCTGAAGACATGATTTTTATTCTTTTTTTTTTTTTATAAATTTATTGCGATCTGTTAAAAGTCATTCCACTTAAACAGCATTGCACAATTTCCAGACAACTGAATCTGTGAAAAAAGCCTTATGGCTTTGTGTCAGGTCTTTCCACATTATTATGGTGCAAAGGCTATGTAAATTTATCTCCTTCTAATTCTGGATTTTTTAAAATATCAAGACACTGGGGTTTTTTTTCCATCTGCAGCTAAGATTTCTCCATCTCCCTTACATTTACATGCAAAACCAGAGTTTATGCACAGAGAGATGGATTTAAAAACAAAAACAAAATACCCCAAAAAAACCCCCCAAAAAAAAACCCAGAACAAAACAAAACAGGAAAGATTGAGGAGATGCCTTGGAAATGTTTTTATGGCAATTTTGCCATGGGGCACCAGAGTGCCAGGTCAGTGCTACAGCTGTACCTGCAACTCCTCAACCTTGCTTCAGTGAGAAGGGGAAGGAGAAGGGTGGGAAAGGGGAATAAAAATTCTTATATTTTCTTCCTACTTGCCTTTATGCCATACTACTCTTTTGTCCCACTTGGAGAAAAATTCAGAAATGCATACATCTGTTGGGATTTAAACAATATGCCACTGTTTTGGGGGGGCTTTTTGAGTATCTAGTAATAACAATCAGCTTAAAAAGAAGCAGCTTTGTATCAGTCAACTTCATATTAGAAGTACCTCTGGATAAAGAAATAAAAAAGTATCTCTATAATACTATACCAAACTAATCCTCGTGACAAATCTATTAATTCATGCCTTGAAAGGTCAGTAGAATATTAATTTTGCTCCTTCGTGAACAATATACTTGCAGTAAATAATGTACTAAGGTTTAATCTAATCTGGTTAAACAGACAGTAAGAAACATTCAAACAGCCTTGGCACATCAGCACAAAATGGTAAATTTACCATGAACCATCATAAATTTTCAATGACAAAATAAAATCTTGTGGGAGTTACAAAAGACAAACCTGTGATAATTGCCAGTTTCTACCTAATTCTGCTGTAAGGTTAAGGTGCAAATCTGCAAGCACTGTGTCACTTAGTGCTGGTAAATACCCAGTTGCTTCTGCAGGAGAAGCCCTGCTCTTCCCATCAGGGATCTACCCACCTCCAGCACCTCCAAGCCCAGCAGGCTTGGAATCCTTTGCTCTGGAGCATCTCTTACCTAGCTGGAAATGATCATTTTCCATGCAGCAAGTCACCTTGCCAGGAGATACAGCACACTTGTGGAATCAACAGGTCTTTCCTCTGCCAGCAAAATAAAAGTTTCATGTTTGATCTAAGAGGCAGATCCTGCTGCTTCTATGGATGCATATAAACACATTTCCTCTGGAACAGATTTATCCCATTCTGCACAGGGCTTTATTGTATGGCTGGGGCTTTGCTTTGTTCATTTGGGTTTCTTCCTTTCATGGCAATTAGTTGTAAAACACCTAAAGATGCATTGCTGGAACGACTGCTCGACAAAGAGCACTTTGTATCTTATTGCAAAATATTCAGACACTCAACCCAAACAAATGGTGTCTGTAATAAAAATACTGCCATGTATCTTCATTTGTACAAGAACAAATCAGTTTTATTTGTTCATTCTGCATTTTTAGTGTCATAGGTCTCTTAGAAAAGATAATTTATAATTCCTTATGCAATTAGATATCAAATTAAGTCGTCTTACTCTGCAGAAGAATTTATAATGAAGAGACCAGGTTCAACCAGTTCCACCAAAAATATTTTGATAGCATCAAAAAAGACAGCATAAAAATCTTTAGTGTTTTAACAAATTAACACATGCCTTTTGGGTGAAGTACTGTACATGCTGTTAATCTTTTAATTAGGTTCTCAATTTCACATACACATTTATTGTAGGGGGGATTTTTAGTGATCAGAAAATGCAAATGCCTGGTGTAGATATGGGCTTTTAGCAGAGATAACAGGAAAAGCAACCAACAACTAGTACATGTACCTTGTATTTGAAAGCTCCACAATCAAATATTAATAAATCTTTGTGAATATTAGCAATGAAATACCAGTCTTCCTTTTAAGCAAACAAATACAGTGTTCCATTGAGGAAAAAAACCCAAACAAACTTGATTTCCACACTTTAGCCACAGGAAAAACACCACTTTTCTGTTTGTATTGCGTGTAGATTTCAGACCCCTCATCAACATTTAAAAATATGTATCTTTAAAATATATTATATATTTAAAAATATATAAATGGATGCAGAAAAGTGATGTTTGAAACATACTTTACAGCAGCATTTCCCAAAATGCCAAATCTCTCTTGCTGACTGCTGCATGCCCAATTCTGCCTGAATATCTTCCAGGGTCTTGGAAAAATACAGTATTACCTCCAGCTCCCTATTTGGTACATTCTTTTCCTTCAGGCATTTGGTCCATTCTCAGTTTCAACATAACATAAGCTCTTTCCTCCCCTCCTCCCAACTATTTCATAGATTCTATAGCTGGTACTGAAAAAAAAAAACACCAGACCTACTCAGGAAGGCAGACAAATTGCCATCAGTTAACAATCCCTGTGCCAAGGGACATTTTTAGCACAGAGTTGTCACTTTGTAAGCAGGAACTATCTACTAGCTGTCCCACATAATGATTTTTATTAGAAAAAGGAAAAAGGCCAAAATGTGGCTAAGCAGCAAATATATTACTAAAACAAAGTATGAAAGCAATTTAGCTAAGAATCCTGACTGGCACACACTATCTCCTCCTAGCTCACTTGTTTGAATTCAGCTCTTTGCTGGTGACTGGAAGCAGTCAGGTGAAGTTGAAGATGCTGTATGTACAAAACTAGGGAGTGAAAACATCATAAAAATCCAGAGCCCAGGTCTCAGGATTACTATAGCTCTACTGTTTAATTGACAGCTACTTCATCCTAGGAGAACTTCTTTTTCTGTTGGAATAAAAATTGCTTATCTATATCCTGATCAAAAGAAATATCCATCTCACTCAACTGGATGCAGTGCCTTCTTTCTATCACAGAATGTTACACAGAACATCCCACCTGAATAAACATACATTATTTTAAGTCATTTTGATCTCATTTTGATCAATCAAAAGCGTTCACTGCCAAAAAGAAGACAGGATAAGCAGTTCTCTAAGTCCTGTGCCAGGGTGGTGAAGAAGAGACACCCAGCCTAAGTAGCTCAGAGGGCAGGAGGAGGACACAGACCCCCCACCTCTCTCAGCCAGAGCTGCTGTTTGAACCTTCCTCAGAGCTCTCCAGCTTCCCAGGCAGCAGGGCAGCAGGCAAAAGGAGGTCACTGACAGCACTGCCTTCTGCTCATCGGTTTGCACTCTGCAAATGGAGCCGTTTAACCTCCTGCAGCCCCCCAGGACAAACAGTGCAGGAGGGCAGACTGCTCGTGTCAAACTCAGCCGGCAGGAAAAGCTGCAAACACCAAACACTGTTGCTGATTGATATTCCAACAAGAGTCAGGAGGGGCCAAGAGAAGCCCTCCAGGTTTCAGAACCATGCTCAGCGTGTCTGTGTGTTTCCAGAGGACTGAGAAGCACTGCCTCACGCCAGGAGCTCCCCACGGAGCCCACAGTCAGCACCTCTGCTCTCCCATCACTTCCCTGCACTGATGAGAAAAGGACTTGGGACAGCCTGGCCAGCAGAAAGAGCTCTGCTTTCTCCCCACCAACATATCCACTGCAAATGCTGCAGAGGGGACCCCACATCCAGGGCAAACCATGGATCCTGAAAGATGGCTTTCCCAAAAAGCAGAAGCCCCTCAGGGGATGAGCCCTGACTCAGCTGGGTTCAAGGAAGAAGCAGCTGGTGGTGGGCCCAGCCTTAGGCCCCTGTGGAGAAGGCAGAAGGGGCAAAAAGCACACCCCTTGTACCAGGGTTAAAGTGCTGTGTCCCCTATCTAGAGCAGGGACTGGGAAAAAAAAAAAAAAACCAACTAAAAATTTAGCAGACAAGAATGTCTAAAAAATAAAAGGAAAATAAAACAGAAAAGATGACACTCTAACATGTTCACCACCAGCAGCTTTTGCTGTCCTTGTACAAGTAAATGTTTAAATATTTAGCTTGCTGGCTAACACCTAGCTGCACCTTTTTTTCTTCTCTGGACAGGGGAAGACCTCATCTAACCTAATTTATTCCCATAGTTAAATACATCTCTGCTTCATTATCAGATTCATGCAAGAAAAAGACAACAAAATTTTAAAGCTAAAATTAATAAAGACCATTTCCCAGCTCTCCTCAAAAATACCAGTGGTTCATGGGCTTGTGGGCTTAGCTGAGAGCTTGGGAAGGGGGCCAAGAAAAATTTGGTCTCACTTTTTAATTGAGTACACACAGGCCTTTTGGAGTAAAGTTGATTTTTATTTTACCCCAAACTACTTACTGTGACACAAAACAAGGCCTGTGGCTCAATTTCCCCAGAATTTCTTCATTAGCTTATAAAAACCTTTTCTTGAGAAGTGCAAAGCTTGAAGAATCTTCTGTCTCCTACCTTCTGATGGAGAGCACCACATCATGCAGCCCTCCTCCAGCAGAGACCCAGCTCTGCTGCTGCAGCCTCAGCAAGCACGCTCAGAAACAAAGGGGCAAGGAGAGCAACAAAAGGTTTCCTGGCTTCAACCCACAGCACAGCCTGAGCTGGATCCAACACAAGCCTGGAGCCAACAAATGACACACACACCACTGCACAAAGCCCACCAGAGTCCCCCCGAGCTGTCACCAAGAGGTGGCACTCCCAAACCCTTGGCCTCAGGAAAGAGGCAGAGTGGCCTCAGAAGGGCTGAGCTCTCAGGGCCACCTTTGGTTATCCTCCTCAAAGCTGCTCACACACTAATAAATGACCCCTTTGCTTATACTGCCCAGATGTTTGCCATCTAGAAAAACAGATGAGTATTTGTTGAAGGCTTTGTTCCATCACAAGAATCCCCTAAATAATATAGTGGGATCAGAAAGCCAATACCATGTGGCAACTTTTCTGCACACCAGCATGGAAGAGTGGTGGGGAAAAAAGGCCAGAGAGGCACTTCCTGACCACTGGGGAGGTGTTCACAACTTTCTCAGCAAGGTTATCCAAGAATTCTCTGGACTGCCTGCTCTTGGGATAATCAGGTTACTTACAATAACACTAGAGAGGGAGGGTGACAAGTAACCTGAAAGGTTGGTTTATTAATTGGGGTTTGATATTTTGTTTCCATATATAAACCATATACTTTTATATAAATATATATATGTGCATATGGATAAAATGGAAATACATTCTAAATTAAACTACATATGTATGTATATATAATACATATATAAGTATATATCATATATATAAACCAAAATAAGCCACAAAATACACTCCATGCTTTATATATATAAATATGACATTCTAACATTTCTTTCTATGTCACATTTTCCACAAAAATTCCCACATTAATTCTAGTAAATCCTACAAATATAAACAGACTCAACCTCTACCTCCTTTTATTTTTTTACATAAGATTTGTTAGGAGTTCCAAGCAACATTTAAATAGAACTCTGGGGCTTTAATTGAAATGGCATGGGATGCTGACCCTACAACAACAGTGTCTTTCAAACTCTGTGCCTATTATGCACTGAAACGCCTAAAAAAACCTAACCCCAAAACAAAACAAAACACAACAAAAACTAAAAAGAAAGAGATTTTCAATATTCTCTTTAAATTCTGACTTTCTCTCTGGTTCTTGTGAGTTTCACTTACAGTTGTCCTGAAGTTTTGCAGGGCAGACAAAACAGTGATTTGCTGGTAAATGTCTGGATGTTGGGAGGAAAATAAATATTTGAGAAGTACTCAGCCCACTTTCTTCAAACATCAGAGAGAAAGACAAAGAACACAACTCAAGCAGTGTACAATTCAAGAAGGAGCAGCTTTTACAAGGAAAACTTTGATCTGGATGGCTGAGTCTCACTGCCTGCTTAGCAATCCCAGACAAGTTGTCAGCAACCCACATGGCAGAGTTTACTACAAGATGTCCACTTGGGATCCACCCCTCACACGTTACTCAAATGGTATGATTTGGGCCTTTCACAATTTTACCTACAAAAAAGGAGAGAAAAGATGTGCTGCCAGCAGAAGAGAATAAAAAGGGGTAACTAAAGGTGAGGAGCTGTTAATTACAGATGGAAGAATAACTGCAGAACAGAGCTTTGAAGAGCTTTTTTGTCATACCCTCCAAATTTCCTCTTTGCACACATGGTGAGAATCCCGTCAGTGGCAAGATGGTCCTGCTGGCCTCCAGAGGGAAGGAGCCCAGCATCCAGGCTGCTGGGTTTGGATTGATCTGCTACAAGTCCCCATGTCAAACAGATGGGGGTTTTGCTCTGAAACAGGACTGAAGCACAGGCTGCAAGCACAAGAGGCCTTCAGTTCACAGCAGAGCAGGGCTGAGCTCATCTGTTCAGACCCTTGAGGAAAATGAACACGTTTGCAGCCTGGGTTCCTTCCTGCCCAGCCATGGGCACTTTGGAAGCAGAGGAAGGCCCTCACCTGCCTGTGCCTTGGTTTCCTTGCTCTGCTGTCAGGTGAGCCATCTCTCTCTCCTGTTGCAGGCCCCAAAGCCAAGCCAAGCTCCTCTTACAGCTTCCTCTGGCTGCAAGCCACACCAGAGCCTCACTGGGGAGGCAGCAGAGAAGGACAGTTGGTCTTGAGCCACACCTCTGGGCACCAGGACATCAGGGCAGATGTACACCACCAGCTGCTCTGCCCAGACACTGACTGACAGCAACCAAAATTCTCCTCTACTGCAAGTTCTGCAAGGCTGACAGGGCTGCTGCTGCCTAGCCTCAGCTACTGCAGCTCCCCATGGCAAAGCAAGCTGCTTCAGCCTTTGGTATTCCTCATTCTTCTCTTACACCTTCCCCATGGCCATCCTCTCCTGCCAGCCTTCCACTCCAACCAGTCCCCCAGCTGGCTATATCCTGTGGATATACGTACATACATCTACAAGAAATCACACTTGCTTTCTGTTTCATGTGGACTCTAAGCAAGCAGAGCTTGCTGAAGTGTCAAACTAGCACCACTCTTCTTCCACTCTATGCTGAGGAGGGAATCAGCTTTCCCAGCAGGTCCCAAAGCTGCAGGGCTGCACCCAGGCTTCTCCAGGTTGCAGCTACTTTCACACTACTTTGGCCCCAGCCATCAGCACTCTGTGCTGTATGTGGGCCCTACCAGTTCCCTTCTCATCTACAGCCCAGTTACAACACCCCACCCACCAAAAAATAAAACAAAATTACAAAAAAGAATTGCCTGAGGGCATGTAAATGCTATGAAGCTACACATAAAGCAGGTGCCCCTTTAAAGCATGACTTCTTTCCTCTCCGGAAGGCACGTGTAGCAGGTTCCCCAGTGTCAGGTGTAGACTCAAGTGATGAAAGAAAAATACATAAATGTTTATTAAACCTTTGTTGCCATTCACACCACCAACTTTCACACCCCAGTGCCAAGCTGTTAACGAATTCCCATGCTGTTCCAGGAGACTTTTCACAGCTCCTGTCAGAAGAGGGAAGTTTCACGAGGGCAGCACTCACTGGAGAAGTCTCTGCTCTCAGCACCATCAACAAAAAATGTTCAGAACCAGCTGTTTGTGCAATAAACGTGGCCTGCCCCAGCAGTGTGGGAATGAAGAGCTTCTTCCAGTGAGGCACGGGGCCACCTTCCTCCCTACCTCCCCTGATACATATTTGTCTCCAAATTATTTATGCTAACACTTCTCCATCTACCTAATAAGCAGGACTAAAAATGAACTGTGAGAAGCCAAGTGACCAGGTGGCAGCTGTGTGTGCAGGCTGCAGCCCACATGCTCGGAGGTGCTGTCACCTCCTTGGGCATCTCTGCAGCTCCAGGACCCCTCTGGGCACAGAGATCCCTCTGAGGGTGATGCAGCACCCACCCCTCTGTGCCACCTCTCCTTTGCTGGCACCCAGGCTCTGTACAGATGGCAATGGTGAGGTAGGGCCCTCTGTAGCAGACACACAGTGCCTGCCCCAGCCCCAGTGGTTCTGTCCAAGTGCCACTGGACCGGTGGTGAAGGTGGTGTGAAACTCCACAGCAATTCTCTCTGCTGCCACCACTCCTCTCTTTCCCCAGGACTAGCTCCTCTCGTCTCTCTCACTGGAGACCCTGTTCTAAAAGGAACAGGCACAGGCAAGATGTTTCCAACAAGATGAAGTGAACGTTGCTCCCCCTCTCAGAGCCCCCCAGAACAAAGGAGTGAAATGAAACACTGCCAGACAATCACTACACACTACATTACAGCTTGGACAGCCTTTACAATCCAAAAGCTTTGACAAGCTCACATTTACTTTGTCCCTGGAGGACATGGGGACACCTACTCATGTCAGTGTTTTGCACAGCGTGATGCTCTGAGCTTTACCATTTTGAAAAATGCACCTGAGGATCTTCAGCTTCTCATGCATATCCTGTAATTCAGCTGATCATAAAGCATAAAGCAGAACTAAGTGACTGTTTATCAATGTACATTGCTAAATGAAATCAACCCCGAGCACCAGAACTGAAGCAGATCTTTCCCACAACCTGGATGAATAAAGCAAATAGCTTTATTTTTTCTATATTTAATATCAGAAATTGTGTTCCAAAATAAATCCTTCTATCCACAATTTAGCAGCATGCTTTTGTCAATCCTAGTTAACAGATTACAGCCCAATATCCTATAAATTTTCTCATTAAACTAGACAGTCTCAGAGATCTATTAGCACTGTCTCTGTGGTACCTCATTTCACCTCACAGACAGCTAGCACACTACAGAACATTGCTGAATACTTCAGCCTCAGCTCTTGATATCAGCACAACCTGCAGAATTCCTCCAGGATGTATACAAGATGTGTGAAGGTAAATGAACTGACCAAATATTTTGTTAGCTGATGGATCTTTTAGTTTCTAAGCATTACACTACCTGATGTTTTCTAGTGGAAGGCAACTGCTGCCTTAAAGACACAAATGCCAGTCTTTTCTTTTGGACTAATTACAATAATTAGAGATCCAACTTTTATTTTCTATCTGTTGGATCAACACATCAGGTGACAGAGGAGCATCTGAACCCACTCCCTGCAAAGCCTGCAGTTCAAAACCACAGTGGACATTTCCTCCCTGCACAGTGACTGATTTTCTTCCCGAGTCAATCTGTCTCTGCCCCTCCTGTTCTCTCAGCAGAGATGCTGCAGCAGCAGGTTCCCCCAGGTGAGCTGCTCAGGCAGTGTGGATCACTGCACTGAACCACATGCCTCCTTGGAGCTAGCTGAAAGCAAAGCCCGTTCCCCTCTCCAAGTGCCAAGAATCAAATCTTGGCCACCTAATGCAGCGTGTTCCACATGTTAGCTCCCAACACGTTGAGCAACTGTGTTAACTGAGATGGATAGTGCTGTCAAACGGGAAGCTGGCTCACCAGAATGGAAACAGGGGGATAAGCTGACCTTTTATGTGCAGGAAAAAAGCGTCCCTAAAACGAAATGCAATGTTTCCTATTAAAAAAACAAAACAACTACCTTTTTGCAGAGCTTTTCTTACCATATTGTGTAAATAAACACATGTGCATGAGCTCTGATGTATAAAGAACCTGAGCCTCACTCCCAGGGCAGAGCCTGACAGAGGAAATGAATCATTATCACCCTGCTTGGAAAGAAGTTTGTACAAGGAGCCTGAGCTATTAACTGCTGCCTGGAACTCCTGGGTTCAGTGCCACTGCTGCTCTCTCTGTTTACATGTCCACATACCCAGCTACACAAAATAACTAAAGCCAACAGATAAAATCCATATCCCCAGGCAAAGCCTCTGTTAAAGTCCTCTAAAAGTGCACAGGTTTACTGGTGACACCGAGATGGAACTGAAACTTACAGGCTTCTCATCCCAAAGAATGAGCATTGATATAGGTTAGGTCAGTTTAGTATAAAAAAGCACAGTTCATCCTGGCAAGATTTTTCCTAACCCACCACTTCCTTCTTGTCTTCCTCAAGATTATGATTTTAGGTTTGTTTTTGTTTTTTTCAAGCTGTTATATTGCATAGAGAGAGGCAAGTACTGTTTATTTTAAGATTTTGCTGCTAGTGGAGAATCATCTCTAAGTGGAAGGGCCTGTAGAGCTTTACAAAGGGCTTTGCAGCAATAATGTCTAAGTAAAACCAGAGACACCAGCCTGCACGTTCAGCACTACTATTGCCCATAAATGTATTATGATTATATAGATAATTTAAAAATTAAATACTGTGAGATGCTGTTCAAAACGGCCCTAGTACAGAGAGGAATACTAGCTGCACACCTAGAGGTTCTATCCAGCTCTTCTGTACTGACTTCCACAAGGCAAAACCCTGCCTCCTGGTACAGAACCGACATGTCAGGAATATGTTGACTGATCATTATCACCATATTTCACACTCCAGCAAGATCCAGCTAATGCCTTCCAGGCAGGCTAACAAGGTAGGGCTTGTTGTACACCTAGCTGAAGATGCAGGAATCAATACAAGTGATAGAACCACTTCCAGGACTCCCGCCCATTCCCTTCGCTTTCTCCTTACTTCCAACACCCTCGGGTGCAGAGGAGGGGGGAAAAAAGAACTTTATTGAATACCTTGTGCCTGAGCTGCAGAACTGTGGGAATACCCCAGAGCCAGGAGCGCTGTCTCCACCAGCTGGCTAAAGAGCACATCTTTGCGAACCAGCACGAACTCTGCGTGCTCTTCCCGATTATCATATTCAAGAGAGGCATCCGACTGCTCCACCACACAAAAGACTGGAATCATCAAACCTAGATGAAAAAGAAGAAACAACAAAAAACACACAAAAAACAGCATCAGTAAGGGAGGAACGAGAAGTGTGTCATCGATCTCTGATTAAAGCTGTAAATTAAAACACCTCCTAGAAGGCTCATCTTAAGTGGAAATCTGCCTTTCTTCCCTGTGGGATAGCTTTTGTTTTCTTTCCAAGGGAAATACTGAAGTCTCATCACTTGACTCATTTAAAAACCACACTAAAAGCTCCAGAGAATACAATTCAGGAACAGAATCACAGTCAGCATGAGGACGAACAAGATTTCCTAATAAGAGCTTTTCAACATCGCACAAGTTTTCTACAGCTCCATCCGTGTCCCTCTCCTTTCAGGTCAGAGCTTCTCTGCCTTCAGCCATTCGGAAACCTGACACAAAAAAGCTGCTGCCGCTTCTCTCCACACGGGGAACATACGCAGGGATCGGCAGAGCCGATCCCACTCGCAGCCCTTGGCTGGGACAGCCTGATTTGCACGTTTCCAGCCCCTGGCCGGTCTTCTGACTGTGCAGAGGAAATACCCACACACTGCTTTTGCTGGGAACAAGAAAACAATAACGTGTTGGCAGCTGCCGGGCAGGCAGAGCCAGAGAGGCCACTGGCTGTTGTGCTGCTGCCTGGATGCAGGGAGTGAGAACAGCTCTCTTCCAAACAGGATCAAGGATGAGGAGGGATCACGGAAGTGGAAAATTCAGGGGGTGGTCTGGATTCAATTTTGTTCTGTTTTATTGTAAATTTACATTTGTGGTTACAGGATCAAGTCATCTATGGCAATAAATTGCGGGGCATGAACTTAAAGGGATTCAATCTTACAGGCAGCAGAAGAAGCAGAATTGCAGGAGACAGCCCTGCAGCACTCACAGCCTGTGCACAGAGGGAAGGTGGAAGAGATGGAAAACCTACAGAACCACACAGCCATCCCCATCACCTGCTACAGGTCAGGGGCTGGCAAAAACATTACCTGCAGTCACAGCAGTTTATTGTTTGTTACATGCTACCTAAGGCTCCAAAAGCTGAGAGGAATGCTCACCTCTCAAAGCTGTCCTTCAGAATGGAATATAACTATTTCCAGTAAATAATAACTATGAAAAATGAGTATATTTATGAAAGGCCAGATACAAATCCCTGTATTCCTGGACCAGGTTCTTCTTTAAGGACAAAAGAGGAGAAAAGCACATTGCAGTTCTGCTTCCATATAAGCTCAGTGAAATATTTTCAGTCTTCTACTCTCAGCAGGTTCAGCATCTACAAACCTGTACTTTTTGTACACACTACAAACACAGCCTTTCAGGGGGGTCACCCTGCCCTTAAATAGGTAGTCACACACCTAACCACTGCTAATGGCTTAAATCATCCTCATCTTGGATATGCAGAGACCAGATGTATTCTAAAATATATTTTGGATACCCAGTTCTCACGTAGTGACCTATGTGGCACAGAGGGCTCCCAACCTGCCATCTAACTGCAGCAGCTATGAGCTGTGATACTCAGCTGATGTGGTTTAGTTCTTTGTTTTAAAGGCAGAAGTAACGTTTAAGTAGGTTACAGCATCACATTGATGCTGCTCTTTCTTCACTGCTTGGTTCTGGGTTAAACTGATGCATGTTTCAAGTTTAAGCAGCCAGTGTTAAAAAAAAACAAAAAACAAAACGGAACCAAAACCAACAAAATCTTAGCGAAAAAAAAAATAATCTCAAGGTGCTTTCCTGAAAGGATGGTGCAAGGCTGATCCTATTCCTCTGAAATCAGTGACGAGATTTCTATTGCTATCAAAGGTTACCAACAGAATTCTGTTTGTCCATAAATCATTTAACTAAAATGAAACTTAACCTTCCTGAGCAACAAAATTCCACCCTGTCAAACACATAGTCCATCAGGAGCCCTTTCCAGGGGATGGGGTTTTTAATGTCTTAACAACAGATTCAGACACTTGGCCAGAGGCTGAGGCTGTGATGTTGGTTGTTTAAGTCACATTTGGGCAAGAGAGGAAAAGCAGGTGAATGCAAACTGTGAGAGGGATGCCACAGCATCTTCCATCCTCCTGCTGGATGCTTTCCTTGTCACACAACTGCCTTCCCACCCTTTCAAGCACAGAAGTCACACTTATTCTCCACACTGGTCTCAGTACAACCAGGCTCCCAAATGCTAGAACTGATGCTGTACATGCCACCACTTTAAGGATGTCACAGAGGACCCACAGACTCTTGCCCATGATGACTTTCCTGCCCCTTCCTGCTGCCCTTGCTTGCGGGGACTCTGCTACAGAAACAGCCTTTGCAAAAACATCTCTGAACTCTGTGCCCCAGTGTAACTGATGATAAGCTGCTATTAGTACCTTAAAAACAGAGAGCAAAGGGCAGGTTACCACATCTGTCACTGCTAACCCATTCTCATGCTTCTCGCTAGAGTCTGGAATCTTCATACCAATCCTGTTCTACTGAAAAGCAACAGTAATCCAACTTATTTCCAAGGAAATCTCACTCCATGGAAGTTCCATCTGCTTTGCCCTTTATTTCTCATTGGAGAGTTAAGCCATAATGTCTCCAATGGATTTAGTGCCTCAAACTTCTGTTTCTTGATTAAAACAAACAAACAAAAAAAAGTTAATATACTTTCAGTGTGCTGGAATCAGAAGAAAAGAACATCAGCAGTCCTGCTCTTTACACACTGCTATAAGCCATCTCTTGCTCCTAGATGCCTGTATTACACCTCCAGCTCACCACAGGGCCCTCACCCCCTTACAGGGGTAAGCTGAGGGCTAAAAAAGAAACAGTTTGTTTCCTTAAAGGATTAACACAATGCTGGAATGCACACAAACCTTAATAGCGATCACAAATTACAAAAAAATACTTTTTCTCCTTGAGGTTAATTTACTTAACTGACTTATAGGCCATTCTTTTGTGCTTCTCACGGAGCTTTGACCCCATGGAGACAGCATCTGCATAAAATGTTAGGGGAGCATAAAACAACATCTACGTAAAGACTTTTATAAGGACATCCATACACAGCATGCAGTCCTTCTAATCCCTGGAAGAGAACAGGGGAAAACTGTTCCCACTGTTACCCAGCAGAACAGAATGGTTGGCCGTGACTGGTACCTTTGTGTAACATATATTTTAAAAAATAAAATTAAAAAATGCCAAGGAAGGGATCTAAACCCTGCCGTTGCTTTCAAGGAAAAGCAGCAACATATAGAGAAGACTTGGTCAGCATAGTTGCAGTTTTTGCCAAGACTCATCTAAGGTGCAGAGAAACAAAGAAGAAATTAAATATGTATCAAAGAGACCTGTGCCCAAACACAGGTTTGATCCTCTTTGACCAATCAAATCTATAGTTTTATTTCACCAGGGAAATGAGGGAATAGTTATTCCATTTAAGAAGTGAACATTCTGGACACTTTGCTTCATAAAACAGTAATTTAAAAAAAACCTTGAAGCCAGATAAAAGTATTACCTAACTGCAGTTCTGCACCTCCTTGGAAAACATTTTCAATTGCAAGATTTGCAAATAAAAGCTGTCAATTTTTAAAAAAAAGTTAGAAGGAGAAGACAGAGCAGACATTAAGAAGTCCAGCACTGTTTCTTTTGCTCATTTGCAAAAGCTTTGCCCAGTGCATACTTTAGAGCAAGCAATAAAAGTGCTGCTCTCTGCACTGCCCATTTCCACATAAACATCACAGGCTCAGCACCTAAAGATAAAAAGAAAAAGATGCAGAAAACTGAGGAGGACACTCACTTCCCCAGCAGTGCTTGTGTGTGTGTGTCCCAGAAAGCACAATGTGAAGATCAACCAATAAGAGGAGGCACGGATAAAATTCATGTCTTTTCAGATTAAAATCTGTTTCCATCAGCCCAAGTTCTGAGCCCCATCTAGGTGTTATTTAATTTAATCTAATTTGAACAATTTCCAAACATCAGCTTGATTAATTTCAACAGCATGGCGTGATGGAAAGATTTACTGTACAGGGGTTGTCTAGCAGGGAATTAATAAAGAAGCCAGTTCTAAGCCCTGAGTAACACAAGGTTTTAAGACTGCCCAGATTTCTAGTGGGAATACTTCACAGCACAAGCATGTTTTCTTCTGGGAGTGAAACCCACCAAAATTATTAAAAACTGAGATCAAATGGCAGTGTCAAACCCAAAGGAAATCATTCTACAGTACAGAGATTTTTATCAAATGAAGAAAGTGGAAAATAAAGTTTTTGTTGTTGTGCTTCGGGTTTTTAGATCTATTTTTGTTTGGTTGCTTGCTTTGTATGCTTGTTTCTTTTTAAACAGAACACAGGCACACATGCAGAGTCATCTATCGCCAAGAAAAAGGCAAATTTCTATGGTTGGGAGTTCAGAAACCAGGACATTTATCTGAAAACTCATAAACTATTGAAAATTCTTCGTTTCCATATGCAGAAAACATTTTCCCCAGCAGAGACTGCAACGTGGGTCATTCTCTAAGATACCCTTTCCAATAGATAAAAAGAAAAAACCACAATAGAATCTAAGTAACAGCAAAAGCAGAATCCACAACCATTTATTCCCATGCACACCTCCAAACACTGAATTACGAGAACCTTCAGCTGGACTTCTGAGCTGAGGCTCTTCCCCTGCAACAGGGAGTAGGAAGCTCGATAGCAAAGCGTGGGTCACATTGAGGAAATCATCTAGATAAAGATCCCCTGTATTTAACACTAAAGCATGCTGCCACAACTGGCAATAACCACAGGAAGCAATCAAACTACAAACATTTCCTAAACCTAATCTGCTTTTGGTTTTCCTTTAGGCAAGAGTCCTTTATCCAACAAAGGCAGTGAGGGGGAGGCAGGCTATTTATTTATTTCTCTTTGTGCTCCAATAGTGCTGACCCTACGTATACCAAGTTGGTATTTAACTTTCTTTCCCTTTCACTTAGAAAAATCTGAAAAATAACCTTAAATTGAGAAAACTTTTTTAAATGGCAGGAATCGGCATTCGTGCAGCACAGGAAAGGTTTGCAAGTGTTCCTCCTCACAGCCTGCAGCCCTCATCCAAAAGGCAGAACCCAGGAAGGTTTGACAGCTTCCAGTTGTTCAGAAATACCTGAATTTCTGTACCAGAAATGGCCATCCTACATCATAGTGAAACACAAATCCATAATTTCTGTTCTGAAAAACCTAACATCATCACTACACAAAAACAAAAAAGGGAAAGACAAAAAAAAAAAAAAAAAAAAAAGAAGCAAGAAGCTTCCAAGCTTCAGCCTGCCCCTTTTCAACACGCTGTAAACTGCAAATCCTGAAGTGACCAGAAATGAAAACCTACTGCATGTAGTAACCAGCAAGAGGTTTCTATCCAAAAGCCAACTCAATGAATAAACAGAATTATTTAGGTAGGAAAAGACCTTCAAGATCACGCATAATGAGAGAAGATAAACGCGTAATAAGATCAGCTGCATTCCAAACTGGTTTTATTCTAGGAGGGAGGACACCAAAGAGTATTTGAAAAAAAGAGGTTTTTGTTCTGATCTCAACACTGCTTTTTTTTCAATCAGAGTGGAGCTGTATCTGGTGGGGCTGTGAGATCTTCCTGCAGAGCCCAGCTGAGGGCTGCATCCAGAGGAGCAGCAGGCAGAGGTGGAGCAGGCTCAGCTGTGCCACTGCCACCCTGCCCCTGGGACACAGCCACTCCCATTCCAGAAGGATCAGGCTCAAAGCAGATCCTGACCAGATCCCGTGCCTCTGCAATGCAGGGATGAGGTGGTGGAGACAGAGCTCACACATTCAGCAAGGGTTACTCATGTCCATTAAGGCTCACTTTCAAGCCACCCCAAAAATGATGAATATCATTAAATGGGACAGAATATAAACTGTTGGCACTTATTTACAACAAATGCTTGGTTTGGGTGAGTGGACTGTGTTGCAGCCTCCCTCGTACCAAGCACCAGCTTACAGTGCTCCCATCACAAGTCTGAGAATCCTTCTAGTGAGAATCTTTTTTCCTGAGGACTGGAGGAATGACTGACTCTGCAGCTGTCTGTCACCTGCCTCTGGGAACCAGGTGAAGGCAGCTGTGTGTGCACACTGACAGGAGGCCCTCAGGAAACCTCTGGGTCAAACCCAGGATCCCACATCAGATCTTTGCAACCGCCCAATCCTCCGACAAACACAAGCACCAAGCACCTCCTGACTGCAAAAGGACTTCTTTAAAAACAAGGATCCTACTTTCTGCTAACCCTCTGCTCTCTGATGTGTTCTGGACAAAATGTGAGGGCTGATTCTGCACACAACCAGGAATGTGATGCTGTTAAACTCCCACTCTTCACGGGTTTATAAGCCCACTGCAAATAATTTGTTCCAAGATGCAATTTGGTACAGAAGAGCTCAGTCTACAGATGATTTTAATACAACATTTGCCAAAGAAACAAAATCATGCTAAATAACACTACAATGTAGAATTTTTCTTCTTAGGAGGGCCAGAGGGAATAAAGCTACAGACAATATCTTTCTCCTCCTCCTCAGTTATTTTTTCTGGCTTTACATATTCAATAAATCTGTAGGCAGGAAATGCAGTTCTACATATTATATTTTAGCCAATGGTGATTGAAAACCACAAGATATTATTTACATCCTTCTTCTGCTTCCAGTCCTTTCTGTGGCTTCAGTCTCCCACCATCACAACTATCCCAGATCTTAGGAAATTTTATAAAGAAGTCACTAACGTCTCTGCAGATGCCCCCTGCCCCTAACAGCTTAACCAGCCAAAGAATCCTTCCCCTAGCTGAAATAACAGCTTTACTGTTTAACACGAAAGATTCCAGGCCACTATCCCACCACAGAAACATATTATGAAATTCAGAACTTGATTTGATAATACTTGAGTTTCTCAGAAAACGGTATAAAAGAAAAGCAGCATTCAGAGCATGTGCTGAGGCGAACAAGAAACGTGAAATCAAGAGGGGCTGAGGTATTCACCTCCAGCACAGCCTCTCCTGCTGCCTGGCCAGCACAGGGGTGTCACTCAGGGGAGATGAAGCCTCTTGTTAGAGTGGGTTGGTTGCTCCTGGTAACTAACCTGCTTTGCTAAACTAGTTGTACTAACTCAACCTAAACTCCAAACCTGCCACGCTGGTGGGGTTCAAAGGGCAGGAAAGCGAGTGGCCAGCGGGGCTTTGTGCAGCCACGAGGTAGAAGGAATTAAAGAGGAGAAGAAAGTACTTCCAGCTCTCCATCTGAGTGAGTGAAAAGTGAGAGGCATGATAAACCAAGGAAGCCTCAGCCCAATGGCAGCCCAAGGTGCTCTCAGGCTCCCCTGTGGCTGTGCCAGTGCCGTGCCTTCAGCCAGAGCCACACACAGACACCGCAGGTCACAGCCAAAAGCAAGACACCACTGCTACAATTTTCCCAAATAAAACAGCTCAGTCGTTTAAATTTGCTTCCCAGATGAAAAAGGAAGGAAAAAAGCAAACCCCACAGCAGCACTTTATAACATGAACTAATGGAAAATGCACACATTTCACTCAAAACCAGTGAAGGAAACGTTTTTAAATTCAATCGGTTTTTGGTTTTTTTTTAAAAATCATCTTGAGCCATTAATTTTCTATAAGTTTAAGGTTTTGTTTTTTGCAACTTAAAAACAACTTTAGGGGACCTGAGGGGTTTTTGGTTTGGGGGACTGCTTTTTGTTGTTTTCCTCTCAGCTACATAACAGAACTGGCCTAAGGGGCTAAAGCTCTCTGCACCAAGTTCAACCCAGAATTAATTTTAATGACCAACATTTTTAGACCCTGAAAACTGGAACCACTAATAAGCCCTTAACTTCGATGGTGCTAGCAGATGCCACCCTATTATGTAATTTTTAAAGCAAAAAAATATCTTCCAGCAAAAGCATTTTAATGAAGGTTCTATTAACTAGTCTCCTGGTACTGGGATAAGTCCCCTGGAATGCAACAGAAAAGCTTTCATAGCGGGTTTGAGGTTTGCATTCTGGAGAGGAGCTGTGTACCACACTCGGGCCTCTTTTGGGATCTCCTCTGGGACCACCAGTGAGCTCCTTTCCCCTTTGGGCCCATTCCCCTCTGAGCCACCTCCTGGCAAGAAGAAGAAGAAACTGCACCACCCCTCCTTCACGATTCCATACAAACAGCTGATGGAGACTCTAACCTAACAACTGTCCCTAGATCTGTGTCCTCAAGCCCAAGTGTAGGCTCCAGCTGTAAGACAAGCTGAATGGACCTGTAAACATCACCTTCCTCACGTCTTTCAGATACTGGCAGCATTGGAAAACCTCATTTCTAGGTGACAACATCAAGAAATATGGTAGAACTGGTTCTGGGCAAAAGCTACAAGAATGTAGGCAATAGGACAAACCACATTAGCCACCAGCTCAGAATAAATGTCACCAAACTCAATGGTTATTGATGGGGCCCTTCATCCTGCTCTGCTTTCAGCAAGGCTTCAACTACTGCTATGGCAACATCATTTCTAGATGGCATTTTTCTAGCATAAGGAGACCACAGAAATCTTCAGCAGCTCTTCAGCAGGAAAACAAATGGAGGAGAGAACCACGAGGCAAGGCAGGAGGAGAAGGAGCTGCTCTGTCATTCCCTCTGCCTCCCTTTTCACCAGTCTATACGGAGAGTGCTTCCAGAAAGCCTGCACACCCAGCACACCCTGGGTCAGGACCTGGCACCTGGGGCTGGGTCCTTACTCACAAAGCTCCCCCTTCCCCACCCCATATCCCCACAGGCAGAGGGCAGCTTCTGAGTGCTCTTTTCTGATGTCCTTTTCGAAGGACAGAAGTTCAAGAGCCATGGAGGAAGGCTCCACAACTTCACAAAGATGAGATTACATGTTTGAAAACTATATACTTGAAAAGTATTGTTTAGGGTATTTCCTTTTGTCAGCCAGCAGGTCCAATGAACCCAACAGTTTTTACTAACTGCCACATCTTCATCAAATAAGTCATGAGGTCAAAGAAGAAGAGTTAACATGTCCATTTTCTTCCTCAGGTACACCCAGTATGCTTACTTTGTTCAGGGGCACCTACTGTGTGTGGACTCACTTGCTAAGAGTCAGCAACCCATGCTTTGGGGGCTGCATAGGCTGAATTGCTACAACACTGTGAACACAGAGCTATGTCAGAGAACCAGAGACTTCTGCTAGTGCCAACATGAGTGCTCCCCTCGAGGCATCAGCCAAAGGAAGCAGATTACACCTGCTCTCCAAAGGCTGAACTGGCTCCTGGCTCACCTCCAGGTGAGGAGTGGATGCCACTCCAAATGTTGACTTAGAAAGCTGTATGGTACACAGCTAGAGCCAAAGCTAGAGAGAATCTTTACATCCATGGATGGGGTGGCAGAGGGAATGCTTCTGCTTACAGCTCTAGGACTCAGCTTCAGTGGAGAGCCAGGTTCCTTGGGCTGTTGGTTGGGTCCCTTCCCAAGAGGAACACAGCTGTGGGACACACCCAGCACGGGGCCTTGCTGCCTGCAAGGTTTTCATCAGAAGACTGGGATGGTGAGGGAGCACAGGAGACCCAGCCCCAGGAGCAGTGTCTTAGAAATCAAATACTCTTACTGCCATACAAATCCACAGATTTGGAGGGGCAAAAATAAAAGAGAAAAGAGAGGGAAAAAAAAAAAAAAAGAGAGAAAGTAATCTTTTTTTTTTTTTTTAATATATTTTCTCCCTATTCATGGCATTCTCTGAACTCACCTGTTTGGCAGGTCAATACGACACTATGAGCATATTAATATAACGAGGGAGGGCCAGACCAATGACAGAAACATTATGCTCATTATTAAACCCAACCCAGACACTCAGATAATGCCCAAGCTGAGCTTGCTTGTCAAGCAGTACTCCTGCTTACTGCAGACCTACTCCTAGCAGCCTGTATGAAGCCTACCATCCAGATTTCCAGCTTAAGCCACAAACTTGACTTTAAAAAAGGGGAAAAATAAAATAATAATAATAAAAAAAGAGCCCACACTTCTGTTACTCTGCATTTTCTCCAAGACTAAAAATTGGTAGACTGTATGACAGGTCCACCTCATTTTTCTTAATGATGTTTTTATTATTCTTTCACTCAATTAAAACAGAAATGGATATTGCATCTTCTGACTGTATAATTGTTATTGTAATCTGTTTTCGATCACTGCTTGGGAAATGGGTCCAAAACAACATAAACTATCCACAGCCTCAGAATACAAGTAATTTTCTTTTACTACAATACTTAAAGAGACATCTATCATGTTGCTCCGCCAGCATGTTTGTATTATGGCAAAAAAGTTATTTGTAAGTTGGGAAAAGACATTATGAAAATCACCTTTTACTCCAAAGTATTCCATAACTCATAATTTATAACTACATTTCTTAATACCATTCAAATAATAAGGCTGGAAATTGTGCACATCTAATTTTAATATATAAATAATGGCAACCCATATAAACCCAAATACGCTCAAAATATGAATTCATATTACTCTCAAAAAATAGTCTGGTTATAGTTTTGAAAATGACATGCTTCATTTCCAATATATGCCTGTCAGCTGGATTTATGACAAAACACTCTCTGTGAGCTTCGATTACCAGGATGGTAAACACTTCCCTGCGAGCTGCCTCGCTTTGCTGCAGCTTCCCTCCCAATGCACACGAAGTCAGCAGCTTCTGGAGAGTCGAGGGCTGGTGACACACAAGCAAAGACAGACTAATCCAGCCCCTTCTCCACATTAAACAAATAGAACAGCTGAGAGAGAGAGAGAGAGAAAGTAACCTTGTGGCTCTATGCAGTGATTCAGCTCCTGGGTTTGGATACCAGACACTGCCCCCGGCCACCTCTTGCCAGGTTCAGCACTTCTGAAAAGGTTTAGTGTCACTGGAGTGGCCTTTCATCCCAGAGGGGGTCTTTGGGAAACAAATAAAGGGGGAGCATATTTCGGTGGGAGACATTTCTACTGTAATCTGAAAATGCAGTGGGCATGTGGTTATCTCAAGAGATGCCATAGCTTCACAGAAAGCATAGCCTGACAGGTTTTTATTAATCTTCTTCCTGAGCTTTTTTTCCCCCTTGTTGACGTTGCTCCTGAGGAGATCCAGTTGTGCTCAGACTGTTAATATTGCATCTCTGTCTGATACAAGGATGTCAGAGCAAAATGACTGACAATTTTTGCTATTAGCCAGGTGATTTTCTATTCAGAAAATAAGTCATATGCTTAAACTTATTTTAGAGCTACCCATCTTTTTTGCTTCAAACTCCTTTTGTTCCCTTCATACAAATAATGACAAACCTCTCTTTTCCTGCATGTAACACCAATAATCATCCCACGTTTGCATGGGAATTTGAAATATATCTGGAGTTCTGGCACGAGATCTCTGACATAGCACTGGCTCAGGAGTGGCCCAACGCCGGGCTCACGTTCTGTCTTTTAAGCAACCCTGTAAATTATTTCTGTAGTCTTATTCCAAGCAGAAATGCCTCCCTGGAAGGAGGTTTTATATAAGTCCTCAGATACAAGCAACATCAATATTTGCATCTTAAAAATCAGAGTCAGAATTACACTTAAAAATCAAAACAAAACACCTTTCAAATATTGCCCTTCAGGGCTTCACAATGTCAGCAGCCTTAAATGGCTAATGCACAAACACTGGCATCTTGGTATGTTTGTAAATCTTCAGGGGATGCTCGCAGAGCAAGGGCAGGTATTTAAAAAGAAAAAAAAGCCAACCTTTAAAACTATTTTATTGTGTCTTTTAAAAAAAAATAAATTTACAAGTTCTTTAAAATAAAACTGGAATTAGGAAATGAAAAAAAAGCCTCATTTTTCCTTTACTAATATTTGAATCAGTGCAAATGAAGATGGGGACAAAGTACACACGGCAGCTGTAATCTCTGCTTTTGTACAAGGCATGCGGGGGGGAAAAAATCCCTAACTATAGAGCCCCAAGAAGACAGAGAAGACGACTGGCTGGCTGGGAACGTGTCACACACTAAAGCAGTCAACACTTGGTGAATGGCCACAAGAACCTCATCTAGAGGGGCTAACAATTTGCCCCAAATTAAATGGCAAAGCATATTTTCTGCCTTTTGCACCACTAATCAATGCAAACTCATTTGTATGTAAGCCCACAGCAGAGAGGCTGCTGCTGAGCATTCTGCAACAAGTCCAAAGCTTGTTGGAAGGTTTTTGTTGGTTTGTTGTTTTTTTTTTTTTTAGTATGACCAGAGGCTAGAAAACATTTCTCAAAAGCCATCAAATCCTCAGCTGCCTTTTGTCTGCTGTGACTGCTCCTTAGGTCTGCGTTAGGGACACGTGACATTGTGGGGACCGAGGCGTCTGACCCAGGACATTTCTTACAGTAGGAACTAATTACCAAAAGACAGTTTTTTCCAAGCCAGAAAGGGCTCCTCGTTCAGCACAACGGGCTGGTTTCAAAACCACTTGGAGCTTCAAAAGGAGAGCAGGCTTGCTCGGCACTCACAGAGGCTGAACCAGGCACGGGTTATCTTGAACACGATCCCAGTGTAACAATTCCGAGGGACTGGGTAATACTTTATACCTTGAAAAACTGGGCCTTTAATCCTAAAACTCAGCAGCAGTTACTAATTTAACTAAATTATGATGAGGGACGGTAATTAAAGGCCTAACTTATCTATGCCTTGCAATTTGGGAGTCGAAATAAAATCTTCCAAAGTTTTACAGATTTTCAGTTATTTTGAAAAGTTTAAAAATAAGATTTAAAAGCAGGTTGTAGACTGACCAATCATAAAAATAAATTTTTTCCTGAACACAGCTGTTTGGCAAATATAAACACATGATTGCAGTAAAACTGCCTTCCTTACACAGCATCAAAGATGCTATATTGTATCACCGTCTTCTGTGTCACTGCAAGTGACAAAAATCTGACCGGTCAAAGTATTTCACTTAAGCTCCAAGTCACTGTTATGGCCCTTTTCCTCCCCATTTCACACAGACAGCTTTAAGGAGAACAGCAATGATGGAAAGTAACTGCACAACTAAATATTCAGACCAGCATTACTATTAAGAGTATTAAACTGAAGGTATTTTAAAGTAACTGATACCATCTGAAAGTCTGTGTTACAAATGAGGAATTTTAAATATGACAAAGCTGTCTGTTGAAATGACCACTTGACTGCTATTACATTATGCCACTTTTCTACTTTTAAATCCAGATAAAATACTCATCAGTACAGTAAAATAATTTATATAGAATATAAAGACTCCTATATTTAAGTATTTAGGAAAGGAATCTTCAAACTCCACCTTAAAGTGTTTATTTGTAACAATAAAAGTTTCAAACTGTTTTTCTTCCTTCGATGTTCAAATCCTTCATCTAAATTCTGAGAAATACATTGCTGTTTAATTCCTTGAAAGTGTATTTCTTCAGAGGCACCTTTGATGTTTTTAATACGATTTTGTCATATTCCCCAGGCATAAAAAAAATTCCAAGGAGTCACTGGCAGAATCACCTTAACAGGATTTTTCAAACAAATGCCCCATAAATAACTGAGAGTAAATCTACTCGGTTTTATCCCAGTGAAACTAAGGACAGGCAGAAATGTATAAAGAGAAGGGGAAGGGGGTGAGGGGGAAGAACTAACACTGGCTTTTCAAACACGTTGGTTTCTTTTTCTCTTCTTTGGTGCATGATGAGAGCAGCAGCATCAACTGAACTAATGTGGCCAAGGGCACGGGGTGGGGAGGAAGCAGGGAGATGACTCGAAACCCTTCGGAACCCGTGCGGGGAAAACTACAATCTTACTACAGCTAATCTTAAATCTCAAATTCAAAAATGTTGGTGGCTTTATGCAGATGCAACTTAAGAGTTCCAAAATTACTCTAAACATCAAATTATGCCTAGGGCACCGAATGGGCGGATACCCTATATTCTGTTTAATGTCTATGTTCAATTTCACGTATATTTTAACCAACTGTCTTTATTTTAATGACAGACCAAGCACTGAAAAGACATAAAGAAAGACTATTTTTCTATCTCAGCAAAAGTCCATCTGATACACTACATGACCCTCCAGGAGTGACGGCTCTGTTTATTCTATTTACATGACATAATCTGATTGGAAAAGGGGTTGGGGGTGGAAATCAGCAAAAAGACAGCAACTAATTTCTAACCATCGGTCATGAAACAGAAATTCCTACCTTGCTTTTCTTATTGTCACTGTTAAATTAGAGGTCTTTTGCTCTTTATGCAACAAAAGTGCATAAAATCCGAGAATTTCCATCTCTTAATCCCTGGTGAATTCTATCAAAGCACAAGGCAACATTTTCCAACCACTCTGCAACGATGAAACACGAAATACGTCCTCATACTGCTGGTTCCTGGACTAACAGGGACCAGCAGCTTTCAGACTTCGGTGTCTCAATGCATTTCGTTCTTCCAATTAGCTACGTTGCTTCTTCCAGGCAGCAAGAAGATATTCTTCATCTAGGATCTCGGCAGGAAAACTCTCTAAAACTTAACCTTTCAGTTCACTCAGTTTGTAGGGACAGAGGAAACACACTTCCTTACTCAGTTCAGGATGCCATTTAGAGTTTAATGTTAACTGTTGAGAACAGAGGAGCAAATTTGATCAAGCTGTACTCTTCCATCTGCACAGAAGTAGAATTTCTCTCCAGTAATCTACTTTGAATCCTCATAAAAGATATAAAAGGGAGCACAACCCCTATGACATTTACTGCAGAAATACTTTGAGCAGGGTACAGCCCTTCAACCGTCCTCAGTCAGCATTTCTGTCACCCCAGAGACAGATTAAACCAGATTTCTAACTGCACCTGAGCAGACAAGACTATGATCCACCAGAACTTTACGGGGCTCACAGCAGTAAGCAGCAGCACTCCAGTCACTGCACCCACATTTCTGGTGCACCAGACTTGGTGCAAGCACGGCAGCCACCGCTACAGATTAACATCCCAGTCATACGGTTCAGTTTGAATTGGCTGAAAGATTTCTCCTCTGTTAATATTCTGTAAATTAAATCACACATTTTATCAGATATATGAATAAGAAGGTGTGATGATCAGATTGCATCCAACTAATCTAACCAGCAAACTCTTTGCAATGATTTCCTGCTCCAATTCTGAATGGGTGTCCTGGCTATATTTTGGTTCAGCGTTTTTATTTCACCTTATTCTGCCCACTGGCATTTTTAAGCTGCATTGGGAGGCTTTAGAAGCTTATTTTCCACCTCTTTCAAAACCAACACACACACACACACGTATATATGCGCATCCATTCATACACAAACAGGTTCATGAATTGCAATCAACAATTTTGTAAATGTAAGTTTCCTAGCCATTAATCATCTTTTTTCTTTTTTTTTCTTTTTTTTTTTTTTTCTAATCCTTATGGAGTGAATTACTAACTGAGAGGAGACGCCAATTCTAGTAAGTGAATGTTACCCAACAGGGATATAAAGCTGTCAACACCATAGTGCTCTTGCTTGCTCTAAACTCTCTCCCAGGCTTCATATGTTTTTTAAAGCGGTATTAGCCTTTTTTTTTTTCCCAGAGACCTTTATAAAACCTGCCTCTCCAGAACATCTGAGCACTTGGGCTTTTACTGCATACAGGTTTTCGAACAGAGCAGTTAGATAACTCTTGAAACATTTTAGAAAGCACTTGGCCAGTCAGGCAAACCAAAATTGGACTCCAACACATCGGACTGACACTAACAACATCGTAAACAGCACCGAAACTTTTAAATCCCCCATTAAACACAACCTTTAAGACCCTGTTTATCTTTTTAGTGACCTTCACTAGTTTATTACAGCTGCTGTAATGGCCCTTTGAATTAAATACATTCAGGTTAGGAATAAAAAGAGAGAGTCACAAGGCAAAATTTCTCAAGAGAACAATTGATTTTCTGTCTGCCCTACAAAAGCCTAGTTTAAAACACTTTTTCCCTCATAAATCTGCAGAGAAGATGAAGACCACCTGCAGCACTATATTTCTCTTCAGGGAAGTCACTGAAAAAACAATTGTAGCAAACACTGCGATTATAAAACTTGTTACCAAAGGTCATCAGTCTCATCAGAGCACCAGTTGAGAGCTTATTGCTTTGTTCACGAGGATTAAGTTCAGAAACAGATATTACTACACCAAAAAGCCACTTGACAAGGAGGAAGGAATTTCAGCATTTACATATCCAAGGCCCAAAAGTAGATGAAAAAAGGAATTGCTAGAATCTGTTTTCAAAACTTTTAGATACACTTCATAAAATATAAAATAAAATACATTAAAATAAAATCAAAACTATCATGGTCTCTAGCTTCCAGCAAAGTATTTAATTTTTTTCCCAACCGAAGTTCACATTTAACAAATATTAGAGCTCCTAAAATCTTCAAAACCAAGAACACACTGAATACAACTGAAGACTTAAGTGTCATTTAATCACAACGTTTAGCAGTTTCCTTTTTATCCAACACTAGAAACAATACTAGAAGAGCCTTTACTAATATTTCTTTGCAGACTAGTTTTACACTAATTGGCCAGCATATTGAAAGTAAGTCTTTCTGTGAGTGTCTACAGCTGCATTTCATAACTCAAGTGAAAAAATTACTACCACTGCAGTGATCACTGCAGACACACACAACAGAAACACCCAAAACAGGGCAATCTGCATTCAGAAAAAGAACACTTCGTCACACAGGTTCAAATTCAAAAAAGAGCAGAGGAACAGAAATGTCTGGAAATTAGCTATGTTGATTTACCTTGAGAGCATTTCCAGGAGGAAAAAAAAAAAAAAAAAAAAGATTAAATCAATTTTAAACAGCACCATTATCTTATTAAAAAAAGTCTGCCTTAACTAATTTAGTATTGAGTATTACAGAACCTAGGTAAGTATTCAGACAAGAATAATTTTCTTCTTGCTTTCAGTAGCAATAAGGAGTAATGAATAAACTGTATTATGGATAGCCTAAAACCAAAGAAACTGACACTGTTAAAAGAACACCAGCTAAGGAAAAGAAAAAAGGAAAAATTAGTCCTCCATTTCCTATTCCCCCACACTTCTACATTCCAGTCTACGCCAACTTTATAAATAAGCTGAAGAGTAATGAATGAAAATGTAGGCTCTTAAAAGTTTGCTTTTAGAAATGAGAGTTTTTGTCTTTAAGTGGAAGAAATCTCCCAGAACTTAACAGGCCAGATTCAAGCTGAACAACAGATATAACTGTAAAAGTTAGTGGATTTCTCTTGGCTAACACAGCTGAAATTAGAAAGCAACATATATATTCCAAAACACTTCGAAGTGCTCCTTTATAACAGCCCCAAGGAAAAAGATTTTAGCTGCAGTTCTAACATTCTCTTTAAAATCAAGCAGCTATAATGTCTCAGAAAGGCATCCAAAACTATATGCATATATATATAACTTTTTATATGATTAACTAGTTCATTTTTTTAATTGTTCATCAAATTATTTCTCCACCAATTTGTCAGTGGAATAGTACAAGTCTTTCACTGCAAAGCTGTTTCTTCTTTTTCCGTATATCAGAAGAACACAGAGAAGAGCTTTAAAAACCAGATACATCGTCATCCAAGAAACAAAAAGAAACAACTAGTGAGATCTCTTACCCTTCATTATGTATATAAATGAATCCTATGCTTCTAAAATAAAAAGCAAATTTGCAGCCCCTAAGGAAACTTCAGCAATTAGGAAGCCTATTGAGCCAAAGAGGTCTAAAACAAGCATCTAATGGTAAAATCTCTAAATAAACCTCACGTAATAGAGAGTCATGTGACGACTATATCAAAGTATCTCTTGATATGTCATTTACACAAACTCTTTGTGTATAAACAAGTACGTTTGTGCCTTACCAGCCTGCACGTTTTAAAACACAAATACAGAGAGGGTATTTTTTTAAAAGGCAAAGTGTGCTGTGGCCTGTCCTGCACTATTATTTTGCACACACAATCTTAGCTAATTCCAAGATTTTAAAATACATTTTTCCTAACACAACACACTTCACTGTGCTAATCCTGACAGCATCTGAGTTCAGATTAAAAATAGAGGGTGTTTAGGAGAACTGACCCGAAAGTTAGTTAGAAAGGGGGAAAAAACCCCCAACCAAACAAACCAAAAAAAGCAACCACCTGTATCACTTAAACATGTTCTAAACATGGAATTGACCAGCAACTAGACAGCAAGTATGAAAGTTCAGAAGAACTGCAGGAATGCTGCAAAACTAAGGCTCAAGGATTGTGCTGAACTTTGCACACATTTCGCCCTGTCCTCTTTTACAACAACCGCTACGGAATTATTTTCGCAGAAAAAAAAAACCCCTACAAACTAATAATGCAACCATAAACGCTACCGTTTGTTTCCCCCTGGAGACCTCCTGCTCAGAGCTGTCACACCTCCCTACCTCCTGCCACCCGCACCTGAAGGCTGCCTGCTTCTCACCTGGAAGCGATGCCCCTTTGTTGGGGCTGCAGGGCTCATGCCCGCAGGCTGCCCCGGCGGCGACCGCCTCTTCTCGGGCAGAAAGTGCCGGGCCCAGCTCCCCCCAGCAGGATTAGGCCTTGCCTTTTGTGAGCTGCCCGGCCGCAACCCGGGCCTGGGGGTGGCCTTTTTGGAGGCCTTCTGAAGAGCTAGCTCTGCACGCCGCAGCCCTCGACTGAACTCCTTCCACGGAGTGCTGACACCGCAGCGGGCTGAGCAGCTCAAACGCTTTCCAGGAAAGCCGGCAGCCGCCCGCCAGCTGCCACACCAACCCGCCGGCCCCCCGCGCACGGTGCCCATCCGCCCACCCGTCTCCCCCCGGGCATGCCGCTCCGGAGGAGCCGCCGGGCCGGGAATGATCGCGGCCGCATGGTTACCTCCCACGGGCTTGGTGACAGCGCCGTTGGGCCTCCCGCGTGTGCCCATGGGGCTGCCGTTCTGCTCCAGCCTGGCCACCTTCCCGGGTGGGGGCCCTTTGACATCAGGGCTGCCGCTGCCTCTGTCGGGGCTGTCCCGCAGGCAGGGGCTCTCACTCCTCCGCTCCATGCTTGGAGACGCGGCTCCCGCTAGCAGGTCGCAGTAGAAGGAGCACGGACCTAGGGCGACAGAAACAAGGGGCTCTTCAGCGGCCGCTGGCCAGGTACCGGGCCCGAATTAACCGCCCGGGCCCCCGGAGCGCGTCCCCCCGGCCGGCTCATCCCAGTGAAGCCGGGTGAACGCCGGCCGGGGGTGATGCCGCCCCGCTCCCGCAGCCGGTTCACTGAAAGCCGGTGAGCGGTTCGACCCCGACGGCCCCGGCCCGGCCCGCCGCGGCATAGACGCGGATCCCGCTGCCCGGCTCCAACCTGCCGCGGGCAGGAGCAGGCAGCGCTGAGCCCTGGGCCGGTCCCCATCGCGTTGGGCAGGCCGGCCGGCAGGCAGCCCACCCGGCCGCCGCAGCCAGGTGCTGCGCCCCGGGTTCAGCCTCAGCCCCGGCCCGCCCCCGGGGGCCACGGGGAAGCGGCTGCCAGTCCAGGTGGCCCCGCTGTCACGGCCCCCCCGCGCTAGCCAGCTGTGCATCCACCGAGTAGCCGGCTGCTGGCAAGAAACCCTCTAGCGAGCGGCTGCCGGGAGCTGCCGCCGTACTTACTGCTTATAGCCTGTCTGTAAGTTGGCTGAGTTGGGCTCTGTCCATGGATCAGAAGTAGAGAATCCAGGGTGGAAAGTTTTCTTGTTTCCTTCTCTCACGCCGCTTTCTTCTACTACTTCTAGTCCGTCCCCCCACCCCCAGCCCCCCTCTCCTTGCCCTCCTCCTCCGGGGTGCCGAGACGGCGGGGCCGGGGAGGCTGCCCGCGCTGCGCGGGGCGGCAGGGGCCGGAGCCCCTTCCCGGAGCGTCCCGGGTGGCGAGCGGAGCGGAGCGGGGAGGTCGGGGCGAGGGGGCGGGGAGCCGCGGGGCTGCCGGCTGCGGCGAGAAGGAGAGGGGAGAGGGAGCCGACTTCTTACACCTTCCGCGCAGAAAATCAATACACCGGGAGAAATGGGGGGGAGGAGAAGAGGAGGGAGTGCCGCTCTCCCGGGCTCGGCGGCGGGTGCCTGGCGGCGCGGGGAAGCGGCGGCCCCGGTGTGTCACTTTCAATCGCTCCCTCCCCTCCGCCAGCGACAGCAGCGGCAGGAGGGACTCGCCACACAGCGCGGAGAAACGGTTATTAGTTGCGTTGAGTCATCGAGGCAGGGTGAGTCCTTTTTGGGGTTGTCCTTGGTTTCGGGTTTGGCATGTGTGTGTGTGTATGTGTGTGTCTGCTCGCCTGTATGTGTGTGTGTGTCTGCCTGTCTGTCTGCGCGGCGTTCCCGTCCCAGGGCTGTGCATCCCAAACATCGCCACCCCTCCTCGCCTCCGACACCCCTCCTCCTCCCCGCCCCCCCGCAAAAATCAAGTCTCGGTGCTATCTCGGGATCGGGCGCGCAGCAGCCCACCTCCTCCCGGCCCGCCCCGCGCAGCCCCGGCCCAGCCGGCCCCGCTGTGCGCAGGGGTGGGAGCCTGAGACCCACCTGGCAGGAAATTAAACACCGATAGATAAATAACACAACTCGTCCACGCAAAGCGAGCGCGGTGCCGCAAGGAGGGGGGGAAGGAAGGAGGGAGTGGAGGAGGGTGGGCTTGGGTGTGGAAGGGGAAACGCGGCAGGACGAGGCGGTGGTGACAGGAGGGACCCAGGGCAGAAGGGCGCAAGGACAGGGGCAGTCGGCCTGGGGGAGGGCCGAAGGGGAAGGAGAGGAGGAGGAGCCGGGAGAAGATGGGGAAGGGAGGCCGTGGGGGGAGCCAGAGTTGAGGAGACCGGACCGACCGGGGAGGAGCAAAGCTGCCACCGGCATCCAGTCCAGGCGCCCTGGTCGGTCCGACGCAGCCAGTGCGGCCTCACCGCTTCCTTCCACCCGGGCTTCCCTCGGGGAACCGAGCGACGGCGGAGCCCCTCCCGCAACCTCTCCCCGCCGGTGCCAGGCGGTAGTAACTTTTCGTGGTGCGGCGGGGGCTGCCAGCCCAAGGGGCCAGTCAGGCTTCCTTCGGGGTTCCGGAGCGGGCGGGCGGCCCGGCCCCAGATAGGGCCCCGATAACCGCCCTCCTCTCCGCGCCCGGCTCCAGGCAGTTACCGGGCTGGCCCTGAATAATTCATAGAGGGGGCCGGGAGAAGGTGAGAAGCGGTCAGAGAAGAGCTGCTGCTGCTGCCTCTAAATTATTTAATACCGGAGCTCCGGGTAGGGCATGACAGCGCTAAGCGCAGCCAGCGGGGAAGGGAAAGCTCCGGCGGGCAAGTCGCAGCGGGGCGGGATAGGGCCCCCTCGCCGGTCCCGGAGAGGGCACAGCGTTTGCCGGGCAGTCAGTCACCTCTCCCTCGGGTGCAAGGTGCACCGGCACCGCTCCCCGGGTCCAGCGGCGGCGGAGCGGTCGTTTCTCCTAGCGGGGCCGTGCCCGGCGGCGCACCCCGAGGGCTCGCAGCGCCCCCTGCCCGGCCCGGGGGGCGCCGGGGAATGAGCCGCCGGCCCCGCGCCGCCGAGCCCTCCCCGCCCCACGGCGGCGGAACGAGCCCCGCTTTAAGGTGGACCGTAAACAATCCCCTCCGGTGCGGGGGGCAGACAGCGGACGGGCGGCGGGGGAAAGGGAGGGGGTTGGGGAGGTGGCGGGCACTGGAGTTGCCCGCCGCCCACCCCCCTTTTCCCCTGCCGCTGGCTCCCCGTAGGACGCCGCCCTCCCACCGTGCCCCCTTAAGAGCTTTGCCTTTCACGGTGGCGCCGGAGGGTCAAAAAAAAGAGGGGGCTACGAGGGGAGGGGGGGGGGGGGGGGGTCTCTCCGCTGCTTCCCCCCTCCCCGGGCACGGCGGGACCGGGGTGCGGCGGGAGAACCACCGGCAGCGGGCAGGCCCGGTGGCAGGTCTCCATCCCCCCCTAAACGCCCAGGGAGGGGAGAGTGCGCGGTGGCTCCGAACTACACGCAGCCGTCCCGGTGCGACGAGTCCCGCCCGTGCTGCCCCGGGGTTTGAAGCAGGGGAAGGGCAGGTCCCTGCCGGGAGCTCGGCCGCCGATGGCTCCGTTACTCCCCTCCTCCCCTCCGAGCGACAATGACAGCCCGCCCGCCCCCCGGTGGGCTCCGGGCCGCCCCTGGAAGCGGTGAGGGTAGAAGCAGCGGATCCCCAAGCAGGGTAAGAGAATTAATCGCTTCGCTCCACATCCGACCCCCGGCCCGGTCCCGAAAAGCAACACCGAGTGCAGTTTCCCTCTCCTCGGCAGAAAGACCCGTGCCTCCCTCCTTTCTCGGAAGGGAAGGGGGAGACCCGCCGCTAAAGTCTAGACGCGGTGTCGGGCTTGCTCCGGGACATCACGGCGTGAACGGGGGTGGGAGCCCGGTGCCACAGCGGCTAAAGTTTGGGGGAGGCAGAAAAGCTGCGGGGGACAGCGGAGGGCCGGGGCGCGGGGGCTCCGGGAGCGGTCGGAGTGAACGGCGATGCCGGGAAGGCGCAGGCTGAGGAGGAGAGAGCACAGCGGCTGCCGCCTGCTAAGTCTCCTGCCGAAAGTCCTTTCCGAAAGCAGCCTTCAAGTTTGGGGAACTCTCGTTTTTGTTTTTTTTTTTTTTTTTAAATAACCCGATCTAACTTTTTTCCCTTTTTCTGTGTGGTTTTTTCCCCCCCTTCCTCCTCTAAATCCGATAAAGCACAGCAGCAGCTCTTACATGGAAGTGACCGTTTTACACAGTTACCGAATAATTGAATAATGTTTTGTTCTTACCTTTGATGTTGAACTACGAATTCCCACGGATCAATGGCCAGAAAGTTAGAAGAATTGGTGATTCAGGACTTCAGTACTTCTGGAAAAAAAGAAAAAAATAAGGAGAAAAAAAAAAAAAAAAGTAAAAAAAAAAAGTCAATGGTTTAGCCAGGATCTTCCCTGTCTGATTCGTTACTATTATTATATCTGATGATGTGGATGGATGGAGAGATTCAATCCAAGCCCATTAATGAGCTATTTTATAAACACCACTGTCTGAAGATCTTAATTTACATTTTGTCAGTGATCCTTTCCTTCACAGCGGAGACGTGTGGCGACAGCGCGATTACAGGACTTTAGTAAAGCTCCTATAAGAGTACGACTGGCTTGTTAATTGATTAATATTTTATTAAGTGTGAATATTTTATAAAGTTTTTAGGAAAACTATCGATTCTAAATTATTAACTAGTCAGAAGGGCATTTGAATAATGCATACAATTAAATACATTTAAATATATATGTAGCGATTACTTTTCGCAATTAATCCCCTGCACCTTTCGCTCGCGTTTGTTTTTTTCCCTACTGGCAACCGGTTTCTAATTTGCCTGTTTCTTGGAATATCAGGATCTCCAAAGACTGGTTTATTCATGTTTTATAAACCGAAAATTTACGCAAGATAGTCTTTTAACTTTGAAATCGGGAGTGGTAATAATTTGAAAATTCTGACACGGAAGTAAAGGGTTTGGTTTGGGTTTTTTAGGAAAACTGCGGGGAAACCGAAACGAGTGCATATAAATTTTGCTGGTTGGTAACTTCTGTTTTGTAAACATCATTTAATTTAGAATTTATGATATACGATGCTTATTTTTTCTTTTATATATTTTTCCCAATAAAAGCCCTTTCTTTCTGTTTCAAATTACAAACGTTGTTGGTTTCTTTTTTTGGTTTGATTTTTTTTTTCGACCAGTGCATGACTTTCACATGTTGTCCTTATTTCCACTAGAAAAAAAGACGATTACTTCCCATCGTTTTCCCCATCCGCCCTCAATCTCACTAGAAAAAGAACTGGATTTAAAAAAATCTTACGTTTATAACCTCTTTTTCTTTTTCTAACACGAATTTCCAGTACGAGAATTTTCTACTCTCGCACTGAGCAGGAGTGTGCTCCAAGCCCCCAGCGCCCCCCGGTACTGAAGTTCATGAATGCCTCAAGTGGTTGATTGCCAAAAAGAAATTTGAACAAAACAAACGAACAAAAACACCTCCTTGGAAAGGTTTGGTTTTCATTAACTACCGCTGTTAAAGCCAAAACGCATGGCAGCGATCGCAGCTCCATGCCTGCACAGCCCTCAGAACCGGACGGCTGCAGCTGGGGCTGCCCCGGGCTCCCGCGCCTCTTCTCCGTCGTTCCCGGGACGGGGTCGGGGCCGCCCTCACGCCTCCCAGACTGCTCCCGAAAGCTGTCCGCCGTGCCCGAGGGAACTCGTCGGGTTCCCGTACGCTCCACTCGCCTCATCCTTTCTCCCCTTCCACCCAGCGCGTCCCAGAGGCCGCGGCACCATCACCTCGCTGCGGGGTTCTGCCGGGCTGAGCCGGGCCCCGCGACATTGCGGAGCGCTGCGGCCTGGGCTGAGGAGGGACTGGGGGAAGCGAGCGGCCGCCGCACACATGGGTCCCGAGCACCCCCTCGAAGAGCAGAAGCCCAGGGCTGCCGCGATAGAGCAGTGGTCAGCGGGATGGGAACGGGGTGGCCTTGTGGCCCGACAGGGCAGTACCGAGTCCCCCCGAGCAGCGGGGTTGGCAGACTGGGGAAGGGCAGGGCAGCTCGCAAGCGAGGAACCCCGGCTCCCCACTCGGACCAGGCTCCCTTCCCGGCGGCCACCATCGCGGCGGGATCGGAGCACACGCCTCGGGGCCGGGACCGAAGCGCCCGCTCGACCCGTCCCGGCGCCTTTCCCTTCGCACAGCGCCATCGCGCGGGCACTGGCAACGGCGCAGCTGGAGGCGGCCGCAGCCCCCGCCCGCCCGCGGCTCCGGCGTCCCGGTGTGGCCGGGCAGAGCGAGCAGCACCTGCCGCGGGGGCCGCTCGGGCCCCTCCTGCGCGGTGCGGGCTGCACCGGCCTCGCCGCTCCGCCACAGGCCGTCGCAGCGCCGCGGCAGCCAGGGGAAAACCCGCGGCGGGTAGGGCCTCGGGCCTGACCGCTCGGCCGGCTGCACTTTTTCTCGCGCTCCCCCCGGGAGAGGCAGGAGCTGTGCTGCCGGGCAGCCGGCCGCCTCCATCGAGCTCTCGCCGTCAGGGACGAGCCGTCCAACCCGGCTGCTGGAGGAGCAGCTCCACAGTACTACCGCTCGGCGCGAGGTTTAGGACGGGAAGCTCAAACGAAATGAAAACGTCCCTGGTCCCAGCTGTGGGGCGAGCCCAGTCCTGCCCGCAGGACTTAGAGTGGGAGAGCTCTGGCTCCAGCCGGCACTGTTGGCGGGAGAACGAGTCGGGCCATCGGCGTTTCCCAGCTGCACGCTGCCGCTTTCCCGCCAGTATCCTAAACCTGGCTGACCGGACAGGGAGTGCGGAGGTAACCAGGGCACCCGGCGAGTTCCGCGGCTCCACTGCCCTGCGCCTCGGCCCTGCGGGAGCCGGCTCTGCCGCCCCGGGCACTTCTAGCCCCACTTCAGGGTCCACACAGCTCGTTCTTACGGTGCCGATTAAAAAAAACACACACAAAAAATTATAAAAATAAATTAAAATCGTCTGTAAGGCATCCGAGCCCCGTCTAAACGTTTTCTGGAGGGCAGTAACTCTGCAGATCTTACCCTCGCCCCTTCATCCTTCCTCTTACCGATTTTATTAGAAGTCTTTTGCCGCTAACGTTAGTTATATGGAGAATAAGCTGCAGACAGGACATCTCTACACTCAGCGGCACACAGGGAAAGACTCGGCCGGGGCTGTCATTACACCGTATTTCGGTGCGGGGAGGGTAGCAAAGCCCCGGCCGAGGCGGAGGCAGGGACCGGCGTTCCCCGGCGGGATGCCTGGTGCGGGGCAGAGCCGGCCGCTGCCGGGGTCCTGCCAGGCTACCTCCCGCCCTCCGGCTCCCCACTGCGCTCTACAGCTTCCCCTTGTTCCTCAGACTCGTCACCAGCTCTTGGCTGTCCCCCTGGCCGCGGGTTTGCGTCTGCCCACAATCACAAGCTGCAGTGCGAGCCTCAGGGGGTTTCTCCGTCAGATTTCACGCTCATTGACCCACCTCACCTTAAGAGACGCGAGACTCTTCGGGTTTGTACTGCTTCTCTAAATACATCTGTTTAGATTTGGAAACTGTCAGAAGCAGAGAGCACAGACCGAAGCGCCTGTGCCCTGCGGCTCTTCTCCTTCAAATTAACAGCTCATAGCTGGAAATGAAGGAAGAGTTTCGCCACTTTCGTTGCGATTAGGAAAAATTCCCTAGACCCGAGAAAGAAGTGACTAACAAGTACCGAGATGAGCCCGCCGCCCGAGCACCAGCTGCGGCTGCTCCTTCACAGCACTCCAATACCACTCCAATGGTACCCACTCCCAAGGGTACTCCAATACCGCTTGCCCCGAGCCAGGCGGCACCCCCGCTGCCCCCCTTGCCCACCCCTGAGGGAGGAAACCCACGTCCCGCCTGCCGCGACCGGCCCGGGTTGCGGCACGAACGAATGCGGGATGGGGCTGGAGCGGCGAGCACCCCGGCTGGGCCCGGGGCCAAGCCCAGCGCCTGCCTCTTCACCCCCAAGGTGCCTGGGGGCGCGGGAGTGCCCGCTCCCCGCTCCAGCCACTATTTCACTCGGGACGGGGGTGACAGACGACAGAATTTAGCAGGACATACCGAGCGTGCAGGGCTGACGACTCACACCCCTAGGCAGCAATCGTTTTAATTGCAATAATTTAGGTAAATCAGTAAGATATCAGCCCTTTTTCCCCACACGGCTCCGACCTGGAAGCACAGCATCACCCGCCCACGTCGGACACCCAAACTCTCCCAAACTCTCTCCAAGTTCCTGCGTCCGGCGAAGAGCAGATGGGAGCAGAGATCCCAGCGGAGCCGGGAGGACAGAGCTGCTTCCCGGGGAGCAGCCCTTAGCCCCAGCTCCGCCGCTCTCCTTCCCTGGGACGGCGCGATTGATTAGCGCCTGCCATCCTGTGCAGAGTACCATTTTCTCCTAAATCAGCACTACCAGACAGCCCGATCTTTGTAAGCAAACTGCCCCTGTAAATCAAACCATCAGCCTACGAGGAACCCTCGGTTCTGCCGGCACAAGACAGGAGCTCCCGCCGGCTCCTTACAGGCATGAGTCCCGGTTCCGCTACCCCCACCACCTCCCGCCCTCTCCCCCCGCCGCTCCGCTGCCGCCGAGGGCAGGTCAGTCCCCTGGAAGAGCCGAGCATAGCCGGCATCTGGGCTACTCGAGACCGCGCTGGGATTTCCAGTTTTTATGTGCAAATAACTGAAGGCTGCGTCTCTGCTCAGAGTATAGGGGCAGACATGCAGGGGATTTCGAGTGAAGATAAACAGAGGTTTTATTGAACTGTCAAGGCTGAAATCGCCGTTTCACACATCGAGGAAAAGAACCCTCTAATATACACGAGCATCGAATGTCCCACAGCCCATCTCCACTCAGACGGCAGGAAGCTCAGAGCCTCCCTGGGCCTCACCACGAAGCGAGTTTGTCCTTGTCCTTGGCACAATCACCACGGCTGGAAAGCTGCAAGAGGCTGGCCGGGTATCGCTCAGCCTCTTTTAGCTTTTGCAATCCCCGTTCTGTTAATAACGGGGCTCAGCAGTGCGCTCTGCAGAGGGGACACACACGGGGCACCGGGGAAGGAAAAGGCCAAATCCTGTCGGTTCTCCTCCTACAATAATTCGTAGCTTCCCGCGGCCTCAAATTTTTGACCGCCTGTATGCGCAAACATAGAGTTTTCAGGACCAGGCTTAGTGCTTGGCCTGCGAAAGGAACCCCTGGGTCCGGGGCTGCCCGCCGGCTCCCTGCAGGCTCAAGGGTGTCCGAAAGGTGGCCCGCCGCCCAGGGCAGCCCCGGTAACCCCGCAAAGACGGCTCCCTCCAACCTCGACGTAGCTTCCCGGAGCGGTGGAACGAGACAGACACCTCCCCGGGAGATGCCGGGAGGGTGGGGGGCCTGGGGATATTGCCCGAAGCCTGCCCCATGTTCGACCCGCGGGGCTCGGCAGAGTTGCCCCCATTCTGCTTCCACAGCCTCCGACGGCGCCGTCCCCCCACCCTGCCGTTCCCCGTCGGCTGGCAGGGCGCGGAGCGGGCCGGCAGCATGGGACCGTCCGTCCGCGGGGGCTGCCACCCCCCAGCCCACCAGCAGCGGTGCTCCCGGTGCCACGCAGTGCTGTCACGCAGCGAGAGCGATGCCGCCTGAATCAGCCCCATGTTCCACCAGCTCAAGCGTTTCCCTCGGCCCTCGCGAAGAACCCCGAGCCCCTCTGCCAGGGACCGCCGACCTGAGAGCAGGCAGCGAACTCCCGTGACAAATTTCAGGTTTGTAAAAGGCCGGGTTAGCGGTATCTGCCGTCTGAAATCCTATTACAAAACCAGACCAGACGCAATACTCGTCTGCTTCCCGTCACGGAATCACTCCAACTAAATCAGCATCTAACAAGCCAGTTTGTCCCCAGCGGGAACGGCGGCTCTCGCTCACTTTACTCCGTAAACCGCTGCACTCCTGCCCCGGGAAGTGCCTTTCGGCCACTCCGTCCCTACGGGGGCACACGATTATTTCCTCCCGGCCAGCGCTGCGCTGGCAGCCGGAGGCCGAACGGGCGCCGCTGCCCCTCGCAAGGGTCCCACGCCGCCTCCCACCCTTCGAAAGACGAAACGCTTCGAGATTTCTGCGTTTCGTCAACACGCCGGAGTATTTGACAGTCACAATTACCTGTAAATATTCCGACCGTTTTGTGTAGGAGACACTTTTTTTTTTTTTTTTTTTTTTTTTTAGCCTTAAGCCTGGCAAGTCTCACCCGAGAGGAACTGTAACATTACCGCAACTTCACGGCGGCAGACAGCAAACATCAGCGCTCGGAACTGAGCGGCAATCCTCCCCGGCACCGCAGAGCCCAGGAGAGGGACAGACACAGCTACCGCTTCCCCCACTCCGCACCCCGAAAGGCGACAGCTAAACAGTTGCTTAAAAATGCTAACGTTAAGGAGAGATTTCAAATTAGTGACAGAAAGAGATGCCTGCTATCAAAGCATCCTTTCGGACAGAACATACATGGTTCACACACGGGCAGATAAGGTGCCAGATTTTCCAACATATTTGCAAACGCAGTTTAAGAAAAAAGAAAAAAAATCACGAGATCTGAGATGGTCATTACTACGCAAGTCTTGAGATTTCATAATAGATCGTCCCAGTTTTTACTTCAACCTCTCCCCTCCTTACCCATTACATCATAAAATATAGCGCCATGGAATTACCTGTCTGCTTCTTTGTGCCTCCTTCAAGTAAAGAAGGTAAAAGTCACTTCACCTATTAGCGTGTGTAAGTAATAAAGAGGTGGTAACTTGGAGCTACTACATTTTGAAGATTGTGTCACATGCTTTAGCATAAATAAGGGTGTTATAGCCCTAGCGATTACTGGATCAATTCATCTGTGCAACAACTTGTGGCGCCTTCGGGTCTTAGCAGGTATTTTTTCTGTCCCTGGGAATAGCTCTGCACACCCCGCCTCGCCCAGCTGGGTCACAAACAGCAGCAGGACCCCGATTTCTGGGGGCGTCTCTGGGCGCGTTTACACAAGGGAAAGGCGGCTCGGAAGCGCCTTGATTCCGTATCAACCTATTTGGAACCAGATCCGATAGGATTTCTGGGGTTGCAGCATCTCCCCCCGCAGCGAGGACAAGGAGGGGATGCAGCGGCTCCCGTGCGTGCTCTGTCTCAGAGAAGGTCGTGGTTGCGGCTTCAGTCTCCCCTCGCATGACAGGGAAGAATTTGCCCAACTTTGTCAAAGTTTCGCAGCCCTCGGCTTTTTTTAATCCGCTTGCAAAGAGCGCGGTCATCCTGCCGGCCAGCTCCGGGGGGGCTTCACACACAACCGCCTCTGTCCGACTGCGGGGCCGCCAGAGGAGCGAAGTCCTCGCTGTGGGGGGAGCTCATGGCACCCCGGCTCCCGCCTGCCCCTCTCTGCTTACTCCACTCCCGGGGCAGTACCGGTACCCACTCGGTCCAGACACTGCTGCTTGTACCGGTGGGGCCCACAGCCCTCCTAGCATGCTGCTCCGAGTAGGAAGGGGACATGGAGCTTCGTCAGGCATCGGACTGGCGGGGAAGAAGGCCCCAAGCAGTGAGAGTCGGGCTTCGGCTCCTACAGGACGGGGCGGCAGGTGCTGCGGAGCGAGGTGGGAGCCAGGGCAGGCGAAGTGCCCTAGCAGGATTGCTAACCCCCTCCTTATGTTTGCTCTCGCCCTTCTCACCCCACTCAGGCTTCCTCTGGCAGGCTACAGTGGTCTCTGCACACCTAGAAGCGGAGGCGGTTGTCCCAACTTTTCACCGCCGGTGCTTTCCTTCGACCTACAGCGATTTGCATCCGTACCAGCGGGATAAGGGATGTGAGGTGCCGGAGGACCGCACGTGGAATCTAATTTCAAGAAAGATGGAGGCACGGATGCCTCTGCTACACAACTTGCCCAGGCCCAGCGTTTCTCGCCTCTACTGCCGTTTCTGCTCTCCCTCCCTACGACGGAGCTCGCCGGGCCCTGCCCAAGAGCTGGCACCGGGTCGGAATGCCTCCACCCGCACTGTCCCTTGCCTGGCAACTAAGAACCTCGAGGGGCCAGCGGCCACCGCAGGACACAGCCGCGGGCCAAGGAGCTCCGTCCTGGTACCCAGGGGAGGAACCGGCCCAGCGCACCCGGCGAGGCTCCGCGCCGGTGGAATAGTGCCCACCGCCGAGGCGGTGAACCGAGTGCCCTAGGAGAGTCTCCCGCGGCACATCTGCCTCTGGGGCGACCCCAGACAAACAAATATTTGCGAAGCAGCCGCAAGCTTACGAGCAAACCCAACCCCTCGGCTCCTGTGTGCGGCCGGGCGGCAGAAGTCCGGCTTGCTGCCCGCTTCTTCCCGGCTCCGCAGGGCTCGGGGGTTCCCCGGCCGGGTCTGGAGACCACCGCCCGCCCACCGACCCTTCAAGCTTCCAACCCCGCTACCGACGGGAGAAGCCGAGAGCCGGGCGGAGAAAGGGAGCTGCTGACAAAGGAAAAGAACCAAATAAATCACTTTCTCAACTTCCACCTTGCTAATACGTTGCTGCTTTTATGGGCCCGCCCGGCAGGCTGTGCACACGCACGCAATCCAGCCCCGCTTTGGAAAGCTTCAGCAGTAAAACCCCAACGAACTCGGAGCTCCCGCCCGCTCCCACAAAGCAAACAGGGGCGCCCCGGGCCCCGGCTGCTCGCCCCCGCACCGCCCCACAGCCCGCGGCTTCGTGCGGCCTTGGATGGCATTCAGCTCGGAAAAAGAGAGAGGAAAGGAAGTCTGAGGTCTATTTCTATTCATATATTTTCGATTAAGACAATTAAGTAACCCGCACAATGCGACAGCCCCTCCCTCTTAACAGTTTCCTCATTTCTGCCAAGACAGTTTACTCACTGCGGCTAAAACCAGCTTCCTGATCCCTTCACAAAAATTGGAAACAACAGCTAATAAAGAAGCAAAATAGGAGGTAGGATTCATGGGAAACCAGGCATGGAAAGTAACTGTGCAACTGCCAGCCTGGATTTCTCTCATACATTCAAGATTGATGGATAATGCACAACTCATGGCCCCTGGTTCTTCAAGAACAGAGCTGGGGCTGCAGCTGCCCATCAGGGTGGATAAGGTCCTCACCTGGCACCGGAGTGACTTTGCCCTTGCAAGTGGCAAAGGGACCCCTGGTAGCTCACAGGTCGCTCCCCTGCCCCCCAGTTTTGCACAGTCAAGAGCTTCCCAGCAGACAACGGAGGGTCTGGGAGAATCAGGGCTATGCAGGGACCTCCCAGAGGCCTCTGACATTTTTTGAACCTCCAAATGTAGAAAGGGTAGACTATATAAAGGCATATAGATTTGTTCTGAACCCTCGTGGTGATTCACATTGCAACCAAAGGAAACCATGCTAGTGCTCACTAACTGACACGTTTTCATTTGAAAAAAAATTCCACCAATGCTTGCAAATAGTATCAGTGGCTGTGTTTTTCTTCCAGTTTCCTATGGATCAAACCATAGACAGTCATGATACATTCACAACCCCCTCTAAAAACCTGTAGCTATGGTTAAAACAAGCCCCATGGTTTAAACCTGAATAGTGAGACATGAAGATCTGTGACAGAGCTAAGAGAGATATCATTGAGATCCCACCAGTAATGAGCAGCCAGGAGATGGGTAGAAGAGGGCAGCCTCCCCAGTGGGACCCACCTTTAGAAAAGCTGCAGGACAAAGCATCTAATCAGACCAGAGAGAATGGACTGAGGAAGAAGGCCTATATAAGCACCTCACCTGCAGCAAAGGAACTCCTTCTCTTAGCTCATAATCAGCCACCAGACACAAAGCACCAAGAAACCACACGTCACCACAGCTGATACTCGAGCTTCAGTGTTCAAGGTGCAAAATGGAGAAAGTGATGACAAGAGATCTGAGGGGATGTCCAAGACACCCTGGATGTGACAATATGCAGGACACTCGCTCAATTCCACCAACTTATGCCCTCCCTAATTCAATTCCCAACGTAATTTTAATTGCAAAATGAGATGGGTTCTGTCGTTCCTTCCCCTAAGCAACAGCTAATAAAGACAGTATTAGGCAGCTTGTTCCCTTTCCTTTCAGCAGCTCCTGTTCGGCACCAGTTGAAGTGACCACAGTGAATAATTTGTCTTTGGGTCAAGGTCGTGATCCCATGTCAGCCTGAACACAGCACTGCTTTTGAAGCCAACAAGAGCCTTGCCCAGGGATCACGCCACCAGTTTGTAGTGAAATCTGGAATGTTTTAGAATGAGAAATCATTATAAGATCTGAAGTTATTATCCTAATACAGCCATTTTGTAAATGGCAAAAAAATTTCCTGATACCACAGCATACTGTTCTCTCTATAATCTCACGAGATCTTGGCTCTAGAAATAGTGCCAGCATTTCCTAAAAGTTCTTGGGCAATGACTGGTTTTATGCAGTTTCTATTGTGCTCGCTATTGCTCCTAAAAGAGTGCAGTTGTTGGAAGAAGATGCATTTGTTTTTTCTTACTGCTTTGCAACAGTCTTGAGGTTTTTGTTTGTGGTTTGCTTTTTTATTATTATTTGGTTTTTAATAGGCACTTAAAAATAGCTTGTCCTCTACAAAGATGTCTTTTCAAAGCACCAGAATGAGCACAAGCAGGGGAAACAGCCTGTGAAAGAAAAATGACTTTGGACAAGTTTTGAATTTCAAACATAGTCTTTGTTTAGATTTGACTGACAAAATGCCTCTCAAATATTCTTTGAAAGGTGATTACATTAGGCAGGGGCTATTTTAGCAATTTCACATCTCATAGCACTATTGTATACAGGGATCTGCCCACCCACTTCCCTCACTACAGCCCCAGTTCCTTGAGCCTTTATTCAGCTATCTTTCATCACTTCTAAAGTCATGCAAACCTTTGCTTTTCTTGCAAATTAAAGTCAACCTTCTCCACACCACCACATCTTTTCAAGGACTTCTGGTGGGCTGCAGAGCCCCTTCTGGCCCGTTATTGATGCTGTGTTTAGAGATCTGTTGCAATACCTTGCTTGGAGCTGGGCAGATAAATTTTTCCTGATTTAACAAAGCCTTCAGGATAACAAAATCCAATTCCCATTTCCAAGTGCAACAAAAAGCTGAAATTTTGAATGCTTCATACTTCCAAGGGGAAAACAACAAAACAAGCCCAAACACTTGCACTCCAAGACATTTCCAAATCACATACCCTTTCTTCTCCACTCTTTTTCCTGGCATTTAGGGGAAAAAAAAAAAAAGCCCCTCCTGTGAAAGCACTGCCCAGCCATGACAAAGCAGCACATTTTGTTTCTCCTATCATCAGCTCAGGTGGTAAAACCCATTTGAGTTCTGGAGTGCCTGAAAAGCTCTCACTGTTTTAACTTTCTATGTAGTCTCAACACCTCTGTATTTTGACTGTCCTGCTGATACATTTCAACAATAATCTTAAATATTTTTAATATACATTTGTCAAGGGGAATTCTGTACCAGCCTGGGATCCATCAATGCCTCACAGCTTCAGGAATGTTCCTGGCCCCCAGAACACCGTGGCCTTTGTCACCAGAGATGGAGACCAATTTGACATGATTTTTGGCTTGAGCCAACTAGCGTTATTGAAACAGCCCTTGGGCACAGCTCAAGAGTTAGCCCAGGCTAACTTCAGCACCAAAAGGCAGTTCACAGGAGGTTACCTTGTTTTGGTGCAGGATAGTGCTGATGGAGAGCGTTGTGGGCAAACTACCCTCAGTGACAACCCTTCCGATACACCAGTACAGACATTGCTTCTGTAGGTCCTGCATAAGAAAGAGGCAGTAGCATGATCTGAAATCAGCTCAGATGTTTGGACTCTAGGCTGTAAAACCACACAGTAAAGTGCAATGCATACAAACCAGCTGAAAAATCAACAAAAATGGCCACACCACGTTGCTGTGATGTGCTTCTTACAGTTGTACTAAAGCAAAGGAAATCACAACTCTGTTCTGTGCAGTGCTATCAATATTTAATTCACCCTGGCACAACAACATCTGTCCTTTCTCAGGTACAGCAGAGTGGCAATCCAGGGTGTAATGTTTTAGTGAAAACAGATCTACCAGCATACCAACTTCTAGCAGTTTTGTGAACACAGGTAGAACACCACAACTTCTATTTTCTATCAGAGAACAAAAAGGTTTCATTGGTCTTCAGTTCTCAGCCAATTCTCTCACTGTTCAGGTAATTGTTGGCAACCACATAACCAGATTGTTTTCACAAACAAATCCATTTTAAAATTGGCTCAGAATTTTGATACACTGCTTCTCCTGGATGTCATAAAAAATTATTATTAATTTACAACTAAAGTTTTAGCTCAATTCTGTGACAAGGCTTCCATTTGCCTTCAACAACATAAGGATTTTATCTTAAGTATTAGGGCACAGCCTCCCTGATAGGAGAAATCAGCACAGTTCCATCAAAATAAAGAATAATGCTTAGGGTTTGGGGTGATACATTTACACTCGTTTCACCACTGATTCTTTATATTCAGGAAACTGGCTCAGTTACAATGCTGTGAGCAGAACTTAGTTTAAAAATAAATAAATTATAAGGTCCTAGCTATTAAATGAAGCTTTCAGATTCATAATCAGTCAATATCTGCTTTTAAACATGTAGCTTTTCAGACCAACCAGAGAGAAAACAGGCTTCACCCATGCCCTAGCTTTTCCTCTTCATGATTTTAAAAGTGACACCAAGTCAGTGTTTATACAGAGACCAGAAATGTAGGGAAACCTGCACTGGGAAGAGACACTGCCCTGCCTCTGACAATAAAGCACAGCAGCTCAGAGCCAGAGTTACACTACTTACAACACCTGAGCAGTGATGAAAGCACAGCTTCCTCAGTGTACTTCCAGTGGCCAACAGCGAAGGTTGACATAAAAGCAGAGAGATTAGTGTCTTTTCAGGCAAAAGCTGGAGAAACTTTGCCAAGGGTCTTCACCACAGCAATGGATCTAAATTAGTAACTGGCAGTCCAACTCATTCCCCACTTTGTTTCATCTGGAAGGATTCCAGAATTTGGTGGAAGAGTAGGGGGTTGGAAATAGGAGGTGCTAACAGATAAGTCTGAGGCACTTCAAAGCACACAGATTCTCAGTACAGAAAGATGATTTGCTAAGAACTAGGGACAGCACAGAGACTTTTTCTTTCTTTCTTTCTAATGTTATAAAATCAGATGGAATGCATTCCACACATGCAAGTCCAGACCTACTCTTCTACACTCCAGCACAAGCTACTAAGTCCACACCATCTGAAGCTTGGTCTTAAGATTATCAAGAATGAACCAAATTCTGCAGTGATATGAAGGGTGAGCTATGCCCTCACAACAAGAGCCAGAGTGGCCTGGGAACAGTTCTGCCGGATGTGGGTTAAGGCTTAGTAAGGCTGAAGCTGCATAACAAATAACAGAATGTATCCTCTGGGATGTAGTATTGCTGCTTGACAACTTCCACATGAGCACTTATTAATGTCTGCTGGAGCTCAAGTCTTACTAGCTCCTGTTTGAAGGAGAGGGTTAGTGCACAGCCTGGCTACTCAGAGGTGTGGGCTGCATATAGAGTTCTGCTCCAGTTCTCTGTCCATGGAGAGATCTCTTGGGTGAGGTTTTCAGGAGCATGGTGTTGACACAGGAGAAGTCAAACTCAGCTCTGACAGATGCATCCTCTTAAGCCAAAAAAGCACAACTGAGAACCTTTCAAGTTACCTCTTATTCTCTGCAGCTGTAAAACGACCCACCTAGCAACCTTCCTTAGATGTATAAGGACCTTTTGCTGCTGTCTTAGCAATGAACTTGCCAATGCAACTCCTGCCCTTTCTCAGAGTGAGGCAGAGCCAACTGCCTGCAGAACAGCCACATTTCTGTTCCACATGGAGGCAGGCTTGAAAAAGACAGTGAGGATCCTGCCCTCAAGCTTCTCATCCTACACACACCCTGAGCCTGATTCAGCGCAAGGGAGGCAAGGAGCTGAATGCCTGCCCAGGGCACTGCCAGGTTCCCCACACACTCCTGATTCCCTGTGCAGTGCATTCTTCCAGACCAGGCTGCTTCCCAATCTGGGAAAACGTTTCCTAACTGCAAGGCAGAATCCAGACTCTCAGATTTTCATTTGATTTTGGATGATCTGCAAACTTTCTATATTTAGAAGCATTTTGAACTGTCTGTTGGGACACAAATATTTGGATTACACATTTTATCAGTCTCTTTTAATAGTAACATCTAGAAATTCCCTAGGAAAAATAGCACACACTTATTATCTTTCTTCACACGCTGAAAGTATTTTAAAACCTCCTTTGGCTCATCACCTGGTCTGAATCAATAATTGACTCAATGTGGGAAAGGAGCTTCTGAAATAGGGATGAATCTTCCCCAGCTCAGTGGCAGAAGGCCCATTTCTACAATTGCACCAGGAGCAGGGTTCTGTGCCACTATGCAAGTAACTAAGCTAAAATGTGCTACCCCTTTGCCATTTAGGCATTTTAAGGGCCAATTTACAGAAGATTTATCCAAAATAGTCATAGTTCCTTTTTTTACTCTGACAATTGTTGCTGTAGAGAATGTTCAAGCAGTGAATCAGCCTTCAGATCATCCCCTTCTCACCCATTTTTTATTTTAGCCTGGTATTTGTGCAGCCTGATACAAATTCTCAACAAACTTGTTGAGAAAGTCAACTAGAACATGGAATAAGTAACATTAAAAAAAAATTCAGCCAATCTTTCTGCCTTCTGTTGTTCTTTGCCTTCCCCCATCAGGCTTCCTTGTCTCACAGGGAGACATTTCCCTCTCACAGAGCACTACTGCTGCTGCTGTGACTAAATCAAAGGCATCAGTGAGCTGTCAGTATCACCACATCACCAAACCCATGCAGCTCCTGCTACACAAAGCCAGGAGGTAATACCAAAGAGAAAAGGGTTTTAGCTAACTCTGCCAAGCAGGCACATTCACTGCTGTGTTCACCTTCCTTCCTCCAGGTCATAAACCCCAACCACTCCAAACACAGATCAATTATCAGTGCAACAGAAATGAAAATGACAAGACGCAAGGAATCTGGGGTAAAAAGGCCAAAAAAACCTACCCCAAACCAAAACCTTACATACAGCAAAGAAATTCCAACTTGTTGACCAAGATCTACACCCAGGTGAGTAACTGTTAGGTATGAATAAACTCAGAAAGCCAGGAAGAACATGGAAACCAAGTCTGGGATGCAGAACTTCCCTAAGCTGCCTCTTCCATAGCCGTGCAGGCTTTTTTTCCCCAGGGATCTTTAGTAGGGTACTAAACCACGCCACTTAACTCCTGTTCAGACACAGCTGCCTCACTGAGGTACCTGCCTTGAAGACATCATCAGTTTTTCAGTTTTCATCATTCTGGGGCCACTGGCCAGGCTAGGAGCCTTGGATAAACTCATCAGCATTTGCTACTTCCCAGTTGATATTCACCTTGGCTTTAGAGAGATGCCATTGGTTTTGGAGAGTTTCTCTTGCAGATCCTGCTGCCTTAGGGTTGGGAGATATTAAATTTAAACAGGTGGCTATAATTTATTATCAAAATAAATTTTAGGAATTTGGATTTATTTTTTTTCTACTGGCAGTGCATTAGTAATAAGTATTGTATAAAAATAAGACAACTGCATGCTGTTTGGGGTAGTTGTGATTAAAAAAACGTGCTCTAATTAATTGTACTGTTTCTGTAGGCTCCCATTCTTCGTGAGAAATTCATTTCTTGTAACTGCTTTGGCTTCATGTTAATTGTATATTTGAAAAACTACACCCACCACACCAGCTTCGTGGGAAAAATGGAAGCCTGCTTACCTCAAGAAAGTGAAATCATAAGGGCATTTAATTTCTAATTTCATATGAACTACACTTCTCATCTCCCTTTCATTCTCAGGTTTTTTTTAGCAAATACTTGGTTGCTGGGGGGAAATGTTCAGAATGCTCAACCAGGATTATTAAAAAAAAAAACCAAACAAAAAAACAGGGACAGACAGCAGATGAGGATGCTACAAGGTACTGGGCTGACAAGTAACAGTATTAAGAAATCAGAAGAGCAGCAGGAGCTAAAATACACGTACAGAACCCTTTATTCAGTGCACAAAATATCCTGTATTCTTGAACCTGTAAAGAAGTAGAGTCTAGTAGGCAGTTAAATATTTGCTTGGAAAGAGAAGGCAGTGAGCTGTATTGGGAGGGTCAGCAGCCATCCCCCTTCCATACAACTGCTGCAGATAGAAACAAGGCTCAGAGATCTTTATACCACCTCCTGGTGCCCCAGCTCTCCCAGCAGATCAGCTATTTGGCAACAAATAGGAACCCAGGCACAACTATTTCCTTACAACATTGTCAAGAAAAGACTTTTCATTCTGATACAGTGAGTTTTAAAATTAGTCTGAAGAGCTCAAAATGAAAACAGAAACAACAATACAACCAAAACACCAAACAACCCAAGCCAAAACCCAACAAAACCCCAAAAAACCCCCATTTACCCTTTGATTTAAATACATCTATTTGGAATACACTGAACTAATCTTACCCAAAATTTTATTCTATTTCTTTAAAGACCACAAAAAACTTTTAGCCTGACCTGAAGTGCTCCTTTTCCTGGAAGAATTGTTTCCTGATCCACAAACGTTCTTATTTTCAAGCAGCAACAAGGGCTACCCAGGGCTTTGCTTAAATAGTCCCACAGGTTGGGAGTGTGAGGGGAAGCCCCAGGTGAGGCTGATCTGGGCCATTAAGGCCTCTTTGTAAGCTCAAACCTGTGGCAATAAATGAAGGAGTAAAATGCAAACTGATGTTTCAGTGTTCTGGAGCCAATGCATGCTTTGTCCCTCACCCAGTGCCTTAGAGCAGGTGAGATGTGGAGCACTTGTGCATCTGCACATTTTGGTAGGGTGGAAAGGCACCAGCTGATGATCTGGCTTCAGCCCTAATATGAATAATCCTGATTGGAAGGATTTGCTTTGTAATGGGAGCACTGGAGTTCCTCCTAATAGAGAAGAGTTGTAAATGCTAGGGAGCCTGAGCCAGGCTTGGGTCAGTGGTGTGTGATGGCCACTGTAATACTGACAAGCTGAGGAGAAATCCTCTGTCACTGAACTCATGCAAGATTTGCCACTGTTTTCCATGCAGCCAGGCTCTTGCCTCAGGCAAAAGCAAAACTACAGAAGTTACAATAGATGCTCTTCCACCCCAGCTCCCAGGAACAAGACCTGAAGAGCAGATGTATTATTATTTATTGATAAGCAAACTTGCACAGACCTTATAATCTCAACTGATAGCTGAGTGCTTTCCTAGCTAAGAAACCATAGCTGGGGAGCTTTTTCAAAGAAGGCTTAAACTATTTCTTTTTCCCCCCAGTAAAAAGTATGAATCCTGAACAGTGAGAACTGATTTAATTTATACTGGATGCACAAGCTTCAGCTAACAAAATTTGGTCATTATTATAAAATAAACTTCACTTAAACTTGTACAATGTGTTCAGTTTCTTCACCCTCAAATGGTGTGTTTGCCACTTTATTTCAATGGAAAACCAAGTATCTCTGAAAAAATTATATAAGAAGAGTATATTAGGAATTGCTTTTGTTCCATAAGACAGTGTTGCATAACTGCAACATGAGACAGTTAAAAGAAAAATTAAGTATATCAGCAGAGATTTAATTTGCTGTTGAAAGTGTCTGTAAAACATAATCCTACCTTTCTTTCTTCCCTTCTGACAGGTGGAAAACCAACTTGCCCATTTTGTTGGCTAGCACCTGACAACAGTTTTACCAAGGGGAAGATGAGGGTTTTGTCCTCACTGAGCACCATTTGTCCTGGGACACATCTCTGTGTCAGACAAGGTGCTCAGGGCAGTCCTGTCTGGCTCCCCCTGGCCACATGTGTGGTTTGTGTTCATCCTACAACAGCTGGGCAGTTCTTAATTGCAATGCTGCCTCTTGCTGCCTTCCTGGCTCTCATGCACCTACACTTAGAGGAAAACAAAAGCTAGGTCTTAAAAATGCCCTGAGAAAAACAATATTTCTCTGCTGCAAACAGGAGCTGGGGGAACACCAACAATGCTGAGCAGCTGAATGTCCTTACATCGTGGCCACACCCCCCCTTCATTTCAGAGATGTAAATGCCATTGACAGCAAAGTCCTCTGGAGTACCAGTACAGCAGAATTAGAAGGTCACTGAAACAGATGACTTTTCCATTTCTTTTTCACATTTTTTTTTTTTAACTTGGCATCTGTTTTCCCACATGTACATACATAGAAAGGCTGCTAACTCCAATGCTAGCTCTCTAGGCACATTTCCATGATGGGGATGGAAAAGACCCCTTCTTTGGACATCAAGATTTGAAGTACAAACCTCTGGCTTTCAAATGCCTTGCAGTGCTGCAGTTATATGGCACAGCCCAAGAGGTGGCTTAGCTGGCTTGGCATGCTCCTTCACACAGAAAAAGTAGTGCCTTAAAAGAGAGAATCGAGGCCACATTTTGCAAAGCACCTCTGGGTCCTTTCAATATAGTGTCTACATAATTTGTACACATGTGTTTGTGGGGAGGCAGGCCTGGGAGAGGTATAGAACAAGTAGGAATATAATTAAACCTAAAAACTAATAAGAAGAAAGATCTATAGGAAGGTAACATCACCTTGTGGTTTGGCAAGTTATTTTTAAGTACTGTACAAAATCAGTAGGAATTTGATTGTGGCATTCACAGCTGTGATACTCATCACTGGGCTCAGTTACAACACAGCTCTGGCCTCAGGTTTATATTGATTGAACATCTATTCAATCAATAAAAATACATAGCCCATCCCTTTCTTTCATCTAGTCTGGGAGTCAGCTGTCCCATACAGTACACCTGAACAGAGGTGAAGCACTACAGTGGGTTGGGTGCAGGAATGGCACAGAGAATCAGGAGCTCTGCTGCCTTTTCCACCCTGTGAGCTGAGCCCTCGGGTGCTGCTCACCCGCAGGGCCAGATACCCATGACACATCCTTTCCACAGAGCTCAGCAGCAGCATTTCAATCAAAACTTGCAGTGAAAGGGGGTGGAGGCAAGCAGAGGATCACTGAGAAATATTTGCATAGCAGCAGGGGCTCTCAGGCTGTGGCTTTTGGGCCTTGGGACCAGGAATTTACCACCTGGGCTGCTTTTGCATGGGATGATGAGGCCATGAGTTTAGATCTAGTCCCAACAGACTAATCAGACATGGATGATACTCCCAGCAGATAGAGAAAAAAGGCTTTATCAAATTAGATGAACAGAGTATTCATTTTTAACCTTCACTCCAACTCACAGAAGTGGCCAAAGAGCTTGTTCTTTTATAAAGCTTACAGGAAAAAAAGCAGAGAATCTGATCTGAACAAAAGGAAAAAGGACACAAAAGGAAAAATACATAAGGCAAAGAAAAATAGAATAAAGAATGCTGTTCCCCTTTCTCTTTTATGAATGTAGCTTGTAGTTTATTATCCACATGTCAGGGTCTTGTGCACCTCATGAAATTAAATTAAAATTGGTAGAATACAGTGAATGAAGAACATAATAGCTTCACTTTCCTGTGCAGGTGCACATGTACACACACAGGATTCCTCCTAAGGAAGGAGCAGAAGCAGGGGCTGGGAGCAGAACTGCTGCTGGGGAGGACTTTTCTCTCTTTCTTAGTCTTACCAAAACCCCAGGTTTTATTCACAATCTGATGTCTGAGACATCCCTCTTTAATCCTACAACAGAAATCACAAGCTTGGAGTTCTGATACCCAGAGAAATAACAAAGACACAGCAGGGACAGGTGTCAGGGGAAAGATCAGGTTCAATCAGAAAGCAGGCATGTCCTTTCCTAACTGACAAGAGTTTTGGAAATTTAGTCAACATTTCAAACAGATATTACTACAAGAAAATGAAAAATAAAAGTAAGTTACACCTACAGAAACATTTGTATGACACATGCCAGGCTGTATCCATCTACATCATTAACAATAATTTTGGTCCCAAAAATTTTACCAGTTTAGAAACCGTTTCCACCATCCAGATTTTGACAGATAACACTATTCAGGAAAAAAAAAAAAAAGCCCAAATAATATCATGTGTTTCAGAGGCTAAATCCACTTTGCCTTAAAAAATAATACTTTCTTTTGTGAGTTTTATGTATGTCTCAAATTCTACTGACTGTACCTGCAGTTCTGGAAGAGACACCAGAGAAAGCAAGACAGACAAGTAGCATCTGGTTTTCCTGATTATCTGAAATTTCTGGGGTATCTCCCTACAAAAACGAACAATGGAGCACTGCATAATTATTTTTTTTCTGGGAACACTGCCTACCTAGCCCTGATGAAGCCTGACATTTTACATCCCAATAACAAGGATGTATTCTGGAGGAAGGTATTTTAGAGACTGCTGTCGACTCTGCCCTGGAATGTCTGTGTGTAGCAAAGCAAATGATTGCCCTGAGGGGATTTTCCCACTGCTCATAAAAAATGTCACAGCCCAGCCTTGTCCCATCTGTACTGTGCTTTCTCAGGGCAACATCAGTGCAACCAATTTGGAGAAGCCTATGCTGTAAATACCGATCTTCCAAACGTTACACAGAATAGTGGCAGTTTTTTTTTTTCATTTAAAATGTTAAGAAAGGAATCTATTAAAAGCAGAGCACAAAATGGTGCTTTTACCTGCAAAAAGCAGCATGGCCAGACCTGTGAAACAGCAGATGAATCAGTCCAGATTTGACTTGTGTCTGTGCAGACGGGAACCTCCAGCTTAAAACTTTATGAACAGCAATCTAAAACCTCAGGGAATACAGAGACCATTCTACACATCCTTATTCTTGAGGCCCTTTTCACCTGGTCTGAAATCCCTCTTTGTCTCTCAATTTCTGCACGAGAGGATGATGCTCCCTGCAGAACAGAAAATGGGCAGAACTGGAAACAATAGATGCTGACAAGCACACTGTCATTATAGGTATTTATGTGCTGAGTATCAAATTGATAGTACCTTCATTTGTAACTTTTGCTCATCTCTTCACTATTATTAAATGAGCTTAGAAACCAGAGGAGATTTGAGAGCAACCAAGGGTAATTACACACTTAAGGAGAAAGAGGTTTAGAACATAACAACCTATTTTTAAAAAAACACAACAAACCAACAAAAAAACCAGCAGAAAGAATGTGGGTGTTTCCATTCAGCTACTGTGCTGTTCTCAGAGAGCAGACTCATTAAAAAATCTACTTCTCCTTTTGATTCTAACTAAATGTACAAACATTGCAAAGGCTACAAAAAGTTTTTACCTTAAATACTTAATTCTGCTTAATGTAGATTTAAAAAAAATCTACTGTATTTAAGTAGCAGATTTGTGGTGTTGATCAATAATCTTGAGATTTTTCATTTTCTTCAGTGATTTATCTGTTTATTTTTGTAACATCCATCTGTAGAGGGATTTGCCTAGTCTAGCTGTAAAGTGGATCTGGGTGTTTTATTCGATCTAGCATCAGAAAGCTAAATATTTTATAACACTGAAGTCAGCACTGGAAAACAAGCATATTGAGGGTGAGGATTAACAACACTGGTTAAGAAAAGGTGAGAGGGAAAACGACCTAGCTGTCCTATCCATGTTACTACCTGAGATTACTAGCTCCAGCCTGAAGAGGAGAGTATCAGAAACCAGTCCTTTAGGAGGAACACAGCGTGTTTTTACTCCTGGCCCTGGGCAGGGAGGTCCTCCAGTGACAACTCATTTTGAGCCTGGAATTTCTGTTTCACATGCTGAGCAAGGTTTTATTCTTCAAAGGAATTGTGGGGTTCCATACCACCAGAGAGAGGGGGCATCATCTCATTTGTCTGTTCTGCCACACATCATGCCTGCAGCCTAGCCAAAACTCATGGGAAAATACATGTCATTCTGCCTGAAAAAGCTACTCAGAAAGCACAGAAGTCCCTGGCCAAGGGTAATTTAATTTTTTTTTGTCTTTTACCCTGATCAAAAGCTCATTGCTTTTGTCTCAGTGTAGGGTGTGTCTGCAGAAGCAACACACTACAGAACTACAGCCTGAAAAACACCAACATTTGCATCACAAAAGCAAAGCAGATTCAACAGCCATACTGACTTCTAAAGTGCCCTACCCAGCACATAAGCACCCCCAGATAACTCTCATTTTATAAGCCTCCAGTTCCCACATTCTCTTCCCTGCAAACCTCCAGAGCCTCCATTCACAGCAGCATCCTTGAGGTAGTACCCGTGACCACAAGGAAAAGGATCTGTTTGGCAGAGGCAGTTCACACCTGTCACTAGGAATACTTGCTCAGTTTCTGCAGGGTCTAATGAGCTAATGCCATGATTTGAATCAAGGAATAATCAGAACCATGTTTCAGATAATTCTTTTTTTCCTCCAACTGTTTCTGAAGCAGACATGACGAAATGAGTCTTTTGAAGAGAAAGGACTTCTGGGAGCATCTGGGAGCAGTGTGTCTGGGGACTTGGACATGAGTTATCTCTGGGGTCCCATGTCAGAGTGAGGCCAAAAGGACCATGTTTTCAGTCTTGTCCTGGTTACAGCTAATTCCCTGCAAATGGACTAGTCTGTCTTTTCCTATCTCCTCATCTTCAGAACTCCCCAACCCAACCTGATCCTAGTGGCAAACTAACTTAATAAGATGGTGTATATGTATTCTGGATCAAGATAAAGTAAAATGTTAAAAGCATTTATTGTGTTGAAATCTTCAATGCCAATTTTCTGCTAAGAAGGAGAGATTCAAAAGGTCAGGGCTTTTGCAGTGCAGAGTTAGTGGTATATTAGTTACAGTAATTCAGCCTGAAAATTCCAGGAGAAACAAACACAAAGGAATGCCATGAATTGCAGGAGGAGACCACAGCTTTAATCAGCTCTTGGGAAAAGAGAAACATGCATTTGGTTATTGACAGTTGATAAACTGAATTATGAGGTTTGAAGAAACCAGGAGAAAGGAGGAGTTCTAGAGTTTTTTCTTTAAATAAATAAGCTTTTGTTTTCTTACTTTTCCCTGATTACACTTTTTTCCCCACTTCTTTATTATACTGATAGACTGTTAAAACTGTTACTGATGTCCCTGGCATTCAGGTTTTTCAGAGCCACACTAAGGGCTGGCAAGAGTATGTATCTTAGTGACATCCTGAAACCAGAGGAAGCAGAGGAGATTCTGAGAAGGGTGTGACTGGATCTCTGCAATGAAACTCTACTGATTACACAAAGGTCTTAAAATCCAGTCTTGAAAGTCTGACTGAACCTTTTAAAAGACACCATGACCAAGGCTTCTAAATCACCTTATTGTGTCTATTTTCAGGAGCCACCAATTTTTACATTTCTATCACTGGGGAACTTGCCACTGAAGTTTCCTCTTTGAACAAAATTCTGCTCCAAAATTTAAGTCTTTATTAAAAAATGCAGATCAACCATGGCAGTGTGTGCCCATTCCTCCTCTTCCTCCACATCATCATTATCATCATCATATTGAGCAAATGCAGAATAACCACTGGAAACACAAACAGTGAATTAATGAGTGTAGCATTTGAGTTTGCCCAGAGCCTAAAACATGAGCTTGGAGAAGTATAAAGTGCCCTGTTCATTTCCATGCTTTGATTACTCCACAGCTCCAAAGCTAGCATGTTGATGTTACATTCAATTGCTGCTGATTATATAAGAGAATTTCACAACATGGAACAACGTCCTATGACTGTCCAGGCTGAAACATGAGAGGTTTAAAGAGAGAGGGCAAGCAAAACCAACCTTATTTATAGATGTTCTTCTAAAAAATCTCATTATTTTCAAGCCAATATAGTGTTTGGTTTTGCTTTTTTTTTAAAAAAAAAACTATTTCCAAATATTTCACCAACATTTTCTGCCTTGGCCAGAAGCACTAGAAATTCACAATACTGCATGAACTCCAGAAAATGATACAAATAAGAAATGATGGCCAAATTCAGAAGCAGTGCGAAGACATGGAATGAGGAAAGCAAGTCAGCATTCCCACCTTTTTGTTAGCAGTATCATATAATTAATAGCACAGGACAGGCATTTGTGGTTTGAGTAGGATTTCTTTACTTGACACTGGCCTTGCAAAATACCAACGTATGACAGCTGTCAAATTTTCTCCTCTTTAAGTAATGTTGCCACAATTTCCTATCAAGTAATTGCCCTCCCAAGCAGGTACTGGAACAACATTGGACAAAGGGGTTTGCCGTGTTCCTTTAGAAGACATTTGAGTCAGAGGTTAAAGAAATCACTGCTCCAGAGGCTCTTAAACATGTCATTGTCATAATATAAAAACTGACTTACTAACTTAGATTATTTGGAGAGTTAAGTGCTTGTGTTATTGCAAATTAAACTAATTAGTATCATTTCCTGACAGCTGCAGTGAGCGATAGCAATTCCATGATTTTTTCTTCAGCCGCTCACGTGGGATGAAGAGAAGAGTGGAGACAGCTTTGTGATTTAATGGAATGGGATCAGTTTATCATCGTAAGGGCACATTGTTCCATTCTGAGCACAGCTCTGCTGCTTCCTCTCCTGCCTTCCAGTTCATCAGCTATTATTGCACTATTAACTTATTACATGGAAGCCAGGGTAGACAGATGGAAGTTGCTAGGAACTTTGCAAACAGCCAGACAAAAAAACTGCACCCACATTTGCTTTTGCAGCACCTCTCCCTTTTGGAACTGCAGCAGATTATATTCAGCACCCTTTTAACCAAAATTGGAGCTGCCAGGAGAAGATACAAGAGCTCATTTCAATACCACAACTGGTTTAATTGTTCTCAAGGCAGCTTTGTGAACTAGCAGTGACTGGAGTCTCTCGCTTAGATGAATAATTGCATAAAAGGGAAAGTTACAGTATGTAATTGGCAGGCATTTAGCAAATCACTCACATTTATCATGGGTGGAAAACGTGTCCCAGTCACAGTGGTAAAACCATTGTGCTTACTTCTACCCAGAATTTCCATAAGATTACGTGAGGAACAATAGCAGACAGCCCCAGCAAACTCTTCCAAAATGTCAGACTGAAAACTGAAGGTAATCTGATCAGTGAGGAAAAGTCTAAGATTTCTTTAGATGAGCCAGGATGAAATAAAACTCTTGTCCATCTCCCACTTCACAGAAGCCCACACAAATGGATGAAATTACTCTGAATTCAATTATTCTGGAATTCTAACTTTCTAGAGACCATTGGGTCGTGCTTGAACTTTTTCATTAGATCACTTTGGTCAGATTCATACTCTACTTATATTACGAAGCTGGCTCCAAAGGTTTGTTCTATCTTGAAGTCATTGGAATAGACTGTAGCTTTGTGGTTCACAGACTGGATTAATGTTTTCAGCTAGTAATTAATTGCTGATCACCAGCATGGAAATTGAATTATCTATAATCATATTAAAATATGGGGTTGTGTTCCCCTCCTCCATGAATCATTTAGCTTAGAAGGTTTTGATGGAAAGAAATGCATATTTTTGAGACAATACAATACTTCAGTGAAAAGATAAAAGGGCTGGAGAAATTAATCCTCTTCTTCATTGCTGAGCAGAAATTACTGCATAATGGCATCTATCTAAGGTATCATTGTGGGCTCTGTTAGAAGACGGTTTGAGTACCTTCCACTTTTGATGCATTTATTTTCAGAACCCTCCACAAAATGGGGGCTTTCTGTGGTTTCTAATGATAATTTGCAAAAAGAAGGAGTAAAGAATAAACTGATCATGAATTCCTTTAGGCAGCACTAGCAATGTGTGATGAAACAGGGAATTAAAAGTGCTTCCTCCATGTGCCAGATTTCTATCTGTAACCACATAATTTTTCATATCTCTAATCAAGAGGGCAGTAACAAAGTCCATCAAGGGAGAACTAGCAGTTGATCCAGCTTCTATTCCCTGCTTTCTGGTTCCAGGGACCTTGCACATGTTGAACCAGCAAGTATTCTCCACGGCCATATACAAACCCCCTTCTTCTGAGCATCTGAACGTTTCCAGTCATTATTTTCCCATTAGGATAGATTCCCACCACCCATTTTTTCATTATGTTTTACCAGACTAAAGGTCTACATTATAGCTGAGCCATCTAGCTGCTCTCCATTACTGAAATGTAAAGATGCTGCTCCTCATGCAGCCACTCCTCTTTGCCACCACTCTTGACCACAGTGTTTCCTCCTTCTAGGCCAAGGACCCCTTGGTGGGCTCCTTGGAGAACCAATTCACCTTGCTGGCTTGACAGAAAAATGTTTGCCTTTTTTTTTTCCTTCACAAAATCCATTCCCAGTTCCTGTCACACAAGCCACCCCTTCACTTGAGATAGTATGTTCCTAGCCAGGAGATCTGATGCCTTGGGATCTCCAGTTCACAGATGGTGAACACCTTTGAGCAGCTCTGGAAAGTGTGTTTCAGTTCTGCTCTGCTGACCTCTGAAATGGTCCCAGTGCAATCTGGAGAGCAGATTTAGCAATACCAACCAGCACAGAAATAAACCACAAAGGAAACAAAATCACCTACAAGTCTGTCCGGCAGAGTGTCAGGGGTGTCAGCCAATTCTTTCTTGATTTATTTTTTTTTGGTCCCTAAGTGGAAATTCTCCCCACAGTGTGCATATTTTAGGAACACCTTGCATGGCTTTGAGTTTACTTTCAAGCTGGCAGTCCTAAGTTCATCACAGGCCATGTGGAAATGGACCAGTTGGGGTCCAAAAAACGTGAACATGCCCAGCATAGCTCTAGGTCTAACAAATGCCTGTGTATAATAAAATTTTAAAAACACATTCAAAAGCCAAACTCCCATTACTGTTGTCAAACTGCCCAGCACTAAATAAATCTTCAAGTGGCAGAGGAGAAGGAAAGAGCTAATCCTTCGGCATTTACACCTTTGCCCCCTGCCCTGCTCCTAGACACCATTTCCAGGATGGTGAGGCCACTTTTTCCATACTGCCAGCACCAAACTAATCTTCTTTCCTTAATTATAGTATTAGTATCCATTTAATTTCTTTTCCAAAGGTATTATTCCTGCATTAACCACACTTTTCTTTCTCTTCCTTATGCCCACAACACAAAGGTTCCTGGGTTTCAGCTTCCATGCCCTGCTGCTCCCCACTCCTCCACTTCCACCAGCAGTCAGGTTTGTGGAGATGCACAGCTCACTGGAGTACCTCCTGCCATGGCTCTGACTGGCTCTGCACTTTTGATGCCCAAACAAAAAACAGTAACAGAAGTTTTTCCTAGGATAGCACAGTTCTCTGCATAAATTGCTGTGGGTTAGCTTGAAAAAGTCTGCTTCTTTCCTTCAAGAGTTAAGGGACTGTTTCAGTTAAGGCGGAAGCATAAAACAGCTGTACCTATTATGAAGGCCTTTAGGATGAGTCTAAAAAATGAGAGGACATCCTTAAAATGTTTCTTAATGCAGCTCTGATGCTATTTCATCATCTCTTTTTCTTTATAAAATGACATTTGGTCAGAGGTGAGGCAAATGAACAGGCTGTAGTTGCTGCTACAGGGGGCTCTAGCTTTCAAAACTGGTTAGTGACAGTGAGTATCTGATCAGAGATAACTAAAAGGGGACTGATTTTACCAAGTTATAGTACCTATCACTGGAGAGGCAAGCTTGCTTTACACATCTCAAGACAGTCTTTCACAACCTGATTTCCAAAAATTCTTGAAGATTAATGACTTGATATGCTAGATGGAGACAGGCACTAAAAACACACAGTAATTAGCTTGAGCTCCCCAGTTCCCAAGAATATTTAGACAGCAATCCTTCACAGGCTTTTTGTGGGGCATAATCTCAAGACTGTAGTTTCAAAATTATTGAAGCAGCAAGATCTGGTGAACACAATGTTTCTTTATGGACTGGAAAAAAATAAACAGAATTGGGTTTCCTTACCAGAAGCACACTGCCATTTCTGTATTATAAGATAAATTAAACTAAAGAAGTCAGCTATTGACTTCTCAGGTTACAAGGGTTACCACAATAACAAAACAAAGCTCACACTGCTGATCTATTCCAGGGGTTATGGCCAGTCCTGTCTGGAACAATAGCCACAGCAGAACCCACATGGTGCAGCAGAGATGCGGAGTAAGAATCCTTCTGCACACAGGCTACTTCCTCACGCTACAGGAGGTCAGAAACCCAGCAGAAATCCTGATATTCCAACAAACTTAATCAAACAAAATAATTTTAAATTCTGTTCTAATTCTAAAACATTCTCCAATCAATATCCAGTCTCGAGAAAAGACAAAGTTTTGTCAATACTTTTATTCTAAGGATTTATCAGAAAATAACAGATTTCCTCTAGATTTCTGTGAGGAATTCTCTACCAGTTGGCTACTGAATGTCCTTGTTTATAGAGGTCATCACGTGCCTACTTCGTTTCTTTTCTTTCCTAGCTCCAATGTAAGCACACCATTCTGCCAGTTTAAAAGAGAAGTGGTGAGAAGAACAGGTATTTCTGAATACCTGGGTTGTGATCTTCATCAGCTGTTCACTTGGCTTTCATGTTAGTTATATTCAGCTTATGGGACCTCAATTTACTATTTTAATGAGTTAAATAGAGTACATGCTATGAGAAGAGGATGGGGCTGGAAAGACAGCAGCAGGCATATTTTCTGATCCCATTCCTCCTGCTGATCAGGCAAGATTCATTAACCAGTTGTTCTCAGAGTGTCTCCAAACAGCAGAAACAGAAGTGCCAGCCAATGCAGGAAAATTTAATTTTATTCTGAAAGTGTTAGCTCTTAGTTTGCATGTCTGTTCACACAGACCTCACTAATACTCAAACAGCCACCTTAGGAAATACCAGCTTATTTTTAGATTAACAACCGTAAATATTCATGACAAGCAATCCTAGAAACTGAATAAAATTATGCTAGTCCTGGATGAGTGAGACTTGACTCTTGTTAAGAGTGCTGTTTTCTGTGGCAGAAAGAACCTGGGTTTGCATCTTTCTGCTTCAGGATGCCCTAGGCAGGTACAGCCCAGGTCAGCTCCAGATCCTGTTTCTGCCTCCAGCCAAGTCTGTAACAATACAGGTTTATAGAAGGTGCAAGAAATCCCCTGGCAATACGAAAAACCTTGGAGTTGGTAAGTAACTTTTGCTGTTAATCTTAAACCTACATTGTAGGACTGTTATATTTCACAGGTACTGTTATTAGCTGTGGAACAACAAAAGGAAACTCTAAGGCTCAGCCAAAATGAGGTTCCCTCCTGCTGAACACCTTCTATCCCCGTAGGAAGAGGCAATCCCTGCCCACAAACCTCACAATTTATAAAACTTATGATACATTTTTTTAAAAAAAGTCTTATCACTCTGCCCTGTTAGATGGGAACAGAGATTAAATAATTTGTCCAGGCCACCTAGGAATTCTGCAGTGGAATGAAATGAACACAGCTCTTCTGAGTCCTGGCACAGCAACTCAGATACAAAGCTTTTCCTCTGTGCAAGTGACCAGAAGCCCTTTGAGCCAGTGAGATGTGTTATCAGCACTCAAACTAACCAAAGTGCTTAAGACCACATATTTTGGGGGAACCTCTCTGCCATGTTATTTTGTAGTTTCAGTCAGTTTGATGCCAATGGTGATGAGATTTACCCCTCTCCAGAACAGCACAGGGCTCAAGCCCAAGCATCCCTGTGTCTGTGAGTGATGCCTGCATGCAGGACCCTCAGTTCCCAGTGCCACCAACCAGAGCCCTGCAGGAGGCTGTGGCTTCCCTGGAGTGAGAGCTGCCTGCCTGCTGCCAGGGGAACAAAGGCTGCCCATAGATTTGCCTAACTCCTTGTGCAAGCTTTTCACCAAGAAAAGACTCAGAGGGAGGTGGGAGTGAGGGGAGATTGCTGCAGAAGATAAAAAGGGCAGCACAATCCTGCTAATTCCATACCTAAAGACAGCATTGTTTGAAACGGGAAAAAGAGCAAGATAACATCCTCTGCTACTCACTTCCCTTTCCCAGAACATCATCTCTGGGAGTACCTGAGTCACTTGGAATAAGTGTCAGGTCTGTATCCCTGTTACTGTAAGTGCTAGGACACATGCAGTACTAGTTACTACAATAGATAATTTCTTAATAGTTTAAAATCAGTAAGAAACACTCATTTTAAAGTTGAACAAAGCAGGCCAAAGATTTCCAAGACGAGAGTTTCTTGCACCACTGCCAGACTAGCTTCAAGCCTTCCTGATGTATCAGTCATGAAGAATCCTCATCGCTTAGCACACTGAAAAAGACCTGCATGCTGCTTATTAAATATCTCCAGGCCAGACAATCGAATCAATGAGCTCTCAAGTACTTCAGCAAGCCCCAGCTCCCACCTAGAGGGCAGGCATGCAGACATGGGGATGGCAGTGGCAGCCATGCAGTGTGCTAACAAGCAACATGGTTGGTATCACCAGTTCAAAGCAGGATGTGCTGGTGTATGAGCTGTGTAAGTCTGAGACCTCCATCCCAGCAGGGATTGCCACAGTTTGCATTACTTTTTGTTCATTTTCACGTCATGAAGCAACAACCTCTAGTGTTTCAGCCCAAGAAATACAGCAGTTTCCTCTCCACATCAAAAAATCCTCAATATTAGTGCTCTGCAACACAGGACATCAACTACTACTCCAGAACTACTAAAAAGCAACTCAAAAACAAAAGCCAAAGCCTCATTGTCATCACAAAACTGCAAATATTTTGGTGCTGCTTGTCAAACAAGCTTAGTTTTGACACAGCCTTCTAAAGTTTCTGCTGACTTGGAAATCAACACTCCTGTCTCTCAAGCTTCCTAATATCCTAAAATTCCACAGCTGAGCAGTGAGAAATGATTTGATGAGGGACGATGGATTAATTCTTCTCACGTATCTGTTTAAGGGAACGACAGGAATGAAATAATTTAAAGCTGAAGGTCTTTGCATGTCTTTCTTCTGAAAGACTCTTTGTATCAAATGCTATAAATTCATCTTACTCTGCCACCAGTGTGGCTTTTGCAATGTGGCAGTGGCAGCAAATAAGATATAGTAATTTGGGGTAAAATGTCAAGAACATTTAATTTGATGTTAAAAGGATTTCCAGCAAGGAACAGGCAGAGATGTTTTCTAGGTGTCACTGAACTGATATCACAAGTGTTCTGCAACTCCCAGCAGGAGGCCACAAGATCTGCAACAAATAGATTTTTAAATTTTTTTATCATGTTTTTTGGCACTGTCTAGAGGCCTCACATTCAGCTAACATCTCTAGCACAAGTTTACAAACCCAGAGGCAGACTGGAACCATTCCTCCCAGAGAGTGATTCGAGGTCTGTCAGACCAACTAGGGGCAGCACAGAAAACTTTCCAGGAACCAGAAGTTTTAATTTTTCTGTAGACTTTTAGCTGTCTGGCAGAGACTGGAGACTCTTGCTTACATCAGTCCTAAGGAGGGCTGGCCCAGGCTAGTGCCCTGTAAGAATGCTCTGAGATCCTGAGAAGACCACAGCTTCACATGCAGGCCACGTGCAGGTCCCAGCTCCATGCAGATGTTTTAATTTGCCACTCTCAAAGCAGATGTGTCAGAACTAGCAAACTTGAGAGGTGACCACAGTTATTCCCCTGAGGGACCAGCTGCAGAAGGAATTTGCTGAAAGAGTTCGTGCTCCTGGTATTGCAGAAGAGAAAATGGCAATGATGCTTCCTGCACCTCTTTACTGTGGCTACAATCATTCCCCTTCAGTACTCTCTCCTGTTCACCTTTGCAATGTGATTAGAAATGCCAGGATTTTGTCCTCACACAGTAAGGTAGCCACACATGAAAGCTTAACATGTGATGCATGACCTACTCCCACATACAGACGATTTTTCACTTGCCTATATGTAATTTTTGTAATGAAATAACTTCACTCCAGTGCTGAACCTGTGTTGTTGCCTTTGAAACCAAAAAAGCAAGAGTGTGATTGTTGCCAGCTGATTGTACCTTCCCTCACAAGAAGGAAACCCCTGCCAGAGAGCCCAGCCTTCTGCAAATGAAAATAACCTTACTGCATAAGGGTACAAGGTATAGGGAAGAAATGACTATTATTTTTGTATGAATATTTCCAGTACCCCATGATTCTGTGCCAAACTGTGTCTCTTTCTCTCTAAAACCAAATTAAAGTATTCTCGTTGGATGGCATGATTTCTTGGTGGTTTTTATAGCCAGCCACAAGAAAATTAAGTTACGTGCATTTTAGTCAGAAAATCTTGTTTCAGGTTCAACAAAACTGGGAAGTGATTAATCCTCTTCTAAAATATTCCAGATGAGAGCTGACACATAAGAAAAACCCCAACCCTCAAATGGTTGCTCTCCAGCAAGGCAGTTCATTGTATGACTGGCTGAAACTGCACACGGGTCAGTAAAAAGCAGCTAGATGCTTCAGCTCCAACAGAATAGCACATTAGTAAAAGATAAAGAAAAGATATTTAAACTTAAGTATTTCCTAAAGATGGGACAAAAGCAGACACTGTTTGAAACACCTCATATTTTACCAGACTTTGCAGCTGGCTTAAGAGACAACAAAACACCCATTAGAAGAGCAATTCCTGGAGGCCAGGGGTATGCAGAGTAACCTTGGGGAACACAGGTTACAAACCCAGAGAATCCTTTTCCTGAGCACTAGATCACAGAACCTTTTTGATGAACATCCCCAGTGTCAGGGTTTACACTTAGAATGGAAAGAACACACATCTCTGCCATTTCTCTGATTGCACACAATGAAGTAAACAATGCAGGTCAACACGAGAGTAGGAGGGAGGTCATAGTTACACAGTCTTCTCAGCACACCTGCCCATGGCTACCCTGCCACCAGCCTGCATTCCTGAGCTTCCCCTGTGTCACCCAGCACCAGGGGTGTATTTGCAGCTCCCAAGGCTGTACTTCTGGTCCTCAGCTGCCTTGCTGGAGCTGCACAATGCTGCACTGTGCCGTGAAGCCAGAACTCATGTTTCTTGTAAGGCACCCTCACTGCTGGGTGGAGTTGTGATGATTGCATTTCCTCAGCCATGCTGCTCCCAACAATCTAATTATGAAGAAGAAACTTAACAGGGCTCCAAAACTGCACAGGCTGAAACACACTTCAGATGTACAGTTTTAATACTTGCTCTCAGGCAGCTACTATTGCTCAGCACTGTGCATCAGTATGGTTGCACTGCTGGTCAATGGGAAAGTTCAGCCAGGCCAGTCAGCCAACGTGAAAGCAGAAAGCAGATTCTCATCTCTATGCTGAAAATATTCTTCCCTCATATACATGTTCCACAGAAAATAACAGATCTTTTTAGAAAGAAATCTTACTGAAAGAAATTCTTGGCATCATCATTTTTGTGTGTGTGCACAAAATATTATTTTGTAATCTGAATCTGTTGAAAATGCATACTTGAAATAAACCTCTCTATTTTTTTCCAAAGGAAGGAGAAAGAAAACACTAATAGTTTGCACTCAAAGCTTTGATACTCACTTGGCATTCTGCTGAACTTAATGATAGCTCTACAAAGAAATACAGTTACTTCTTATGTGGGAAAGCATTTGTGGCTGAGAAAATGCTGCAAAAATTGCAAGGAGAGCTTTGATAGCATTATACCACATTTTCACCCCAGTTTTTACAGCCAATTCAGTTAGTCAAAAGTAATGTTTTCTGCTTCTTCTTTTCATTTCATATCCCCCAATTTAATTTTTATTTCTGGGTTGAATATAATTCCGTGTGATGAAAGGTAGCAAGACACAACTAAGGCTGTAATGCTTTGTGAAGTTTCATTCCTTCAGCTGACTGAGGGTTCTGGAATCAAACATAGGTTACGTTGTATCACGTTTATATTCTCCACTCCCTTCTAACCCAGTCAGGCCTTCAGTACTCAGGTGACTCTGTCACAGGCCCACTTCCTAACAACTCACTTCCCAAAGTTCCCTTGGGATTCAGACTGATGCAGTTTAAGAAACCTCTGTAGCAGCTCACAAAAATGTGTTCCTCCACTGCACAGACTCTCAAGCTCCTCAAGCTGAACTATCACTTGTTGCACTACAAACAATTTGCTGCCACTGGAAAACCCACTTTTGCCTGCACATTCTCCTCTTCATTCATACCTATCCAAAGAGGAGTGCATTGTCTGGCTGAAATTCAGACACAGCTCCCCTTGTTGTGGTTCACTGCACTTCACTGCTGACTTTTTCCTCACAGAAGCTAATGAAAAGACAAGGTTCCAACTCCTACATGTGGGGAAAAAACACCCAGTGCTTTACATCCAATTCAAGCTGTTGCAGTCTCTGGGAATTTTTTCTTTTCATTTCAGTTTTCCACTGAGCTCTCAGTCCACTTCTAGAAAAAGCCAATGGTGTTTTGTAATGCCTCCTGTTGCTTCAGCTTTTAAGGCTAACTAATAGAAAGCAGACAGCAAGGCCAAACCCTTCAATCATAACACACCTTTTAAGAGGGAGAGCTAAGTCATGAATGTCTTGAGTTTTGTTGTATTTCAAACCTCACTGTTGTACTGCTGCTGTGGCTGTTGTGTTCCCTACCAGAATGCCATGGTGATCCAGGTTTCCTGGGATTTCCTCAGAATATGTGGGGCGAGAGATTCTACAGCTTCACTCAACAGACATGGCTCTCTGCTCTCTAACAAGAGCTGCTTTCCTTCACTGTGTTAGCTACTAAAGTTAAATAAATATTCAAAAACCAAACAAAACATTTAAAGAGCTACATTTCTTTCTCTTGGTTTATGTGCAATTATTTTACTCATTTCACAATTACAGCCTTGCCTTTCAGGCTGGGCAAGATGTTTTTATTTTTTAAAAATATAAGTAACAAAACAAATCCTTCTGTTTCCTTTATTTTAAAATCTTGCCTTTCCACAGGCCAAACCATCTGTAAGGGAGAAGAAAGCAGGACAAGAATTTATTGCCTGGACTATGGAGATGAGGAACTGGAGCTCACTCTCCTGTTACATGTAATGAAAAGTTGTCTGTTTACATTTTTTTTGGCTTAACCTCTAACCACACTTCTTGCCTCAGTTTAGTAGAAACTGATGCAAGAGAGAGTGAGTTGGAAGAGTCCATGATAACCCTTTGGTTGTGTGCTCTTTTTGTCTATGACAGTGTGAAGGGTATGAGACCCCAGCCAGAAAGGGGAGCTCAGAGCACAGCTGCTGCTCAAGGGACTTTGCCTTCTCTGGGATAACAGCAATCAAGACCCCCTGTCCCCTTGCTTTGACATCAAGAACTGTTATTGAGTTCCAGACTTTTAAACAAAGTACCTATGATCAAACTCTATTTTTTATTTTCTGAGGAGTTGCCCAGTTTGGTTTCTTTGAGCAAGAAGAAATGAAAAGCCAAATGTGATGATTACTAATGGTCAGGATGTACTTCACTTCAATACACCACCATAATTATTCTATACACCAGAGAAAATCAAGTGGAGAGGGAATCCCTGTGTCAGATCTGTGCAGCCTCCAAAGTAAGGAGCTCTTCAGGTGATCTGTCATGTGCTGCCTTTTGTGACAGCGTAAGTTGTGAGAAAAATCTAAGCAAGGTACCCAAGTCAGCTCCTTAACCTAGTACCTGGCTGCAGGGCAGTGTCCCACATCTCCATAAGCAAAGCACACCTTGTCTTTCCTTAACTCTCCACATCTCCGGAAGATCACCCCCAGAGGCTGGGATAGCACTAGGATACATGGTAATGCAGCATCACTGCAGTATGATCTCCAATGTGATTAGCACAGCTCAGTCTTAGCTGGGATATTATGGCTTATATTATTCATATTAGTTTCCAACTTATTCTTGGAACACAAGTATTACATCTGACTTTAATGAAACCTTAGACTGTTGCCTTCAGTTAGCTAATGAAATAGCTGAACCTTCCCATGACTTGCTGTAATTATAACAAAGGCTGTGCATTATCATGAACAATGCTAACCTCTTTACAAGATGTAAAATTATTCTTCCAGCACTTGTGTACTGATATGTTTGGAAATGTAAACTGAGGAGTGAAAAGAAATTAATGCACCCTGGTGAAATGTGAACTTCCCTACTACAGAGGCCTTCAAACAGTACAGGCTGTGGAACAGCCTTTTGGTCATACATAACTTTATGTTAACAGGAAAAGTCACTTTACAACCTGTTTTGTTCATGAAAGCCTGAAGCTCATACACAGTATAATCTCATTTTGAAGATAATTTTGAAGAACTCATGAGAAAAACAGAAGTGCATTATAAGAAAAAAAAATCATGGTAGAGACATCACCAAGGCATTGAAAGGAGTTTCTTGGTTTGAAAGTGCAAGGAAAGTTTGCAAGCATTTACAAGAGCTTTTACAAAGACTCTGGCAAGACACTGTATTTTAAAGACAGAAAACAATTTCCCCTTGGAAGAAATGGGGCATTTTAGTGGCAAGCCCTAGGAAACCTCTCTCTACCACTGAGCTGCAAGCTGGTCTCCATCAAATCATTCCCTGTGCCCCTGCCACACATACACCTGTTTTAAAAAGGGCTGCTTAAATACCAGCAAACTCTGGTACAAGATTTCTTAGAATTTAGAAATATTTTTTAACTCTTGGGGTGGGGATGTGGGAAGAACAAGCACCACACTGTGTAAAGTTACTCTGCTTATGAACCAATTCAAATTTGAAAGGGTTCACTCCTTTACCTCATTTTTCCAGTATTGTTTCTTTGCTTGTGGGCAAAAAACCACCTTCATTAGGTTACAGGAGCTCACTTCAGAAGTGCCCCATTCCATCTCACATCTAATAAATGTTCATTGTGGCTGTCAAATTGGGGGCACCGATCATGTGTTAGGTGGGCACAAGGTGTCAGTATATGTTGGCTTAAGGATCTTACCTAACTGCTTAAAGCAGCCTGCCCATAAATGGGTTAAATTCATTTATTTACAAGTTTGAATAAGAAATTCCAGGTGGCTGAGGTCTGATCCTGACATGAAGTTCAGACAGAAACACAGCAGGAATACAATGCCTGGACTAGGAAGCAGCAGAGGGAGCTAACTACCAGCCAAAAACTTAGCAGATGAGGAATTTTTCTCTCTTTTCTTATGGGAGAGAATATAAAATATGAGTGGCATGAATCTACTGTGATGATTTCAAAATTGAGGCATTCTCTAAGGAAGAACGTAAGCCCTTTCAAAAGAGTGCAGGAAGCTTTTAACAAAGGGAAAATGACAGAAAAGAGGCTCTTTGTTTAGGCTCTGGGGACTTCATGTATCTTTTGTAAAAATCTTATCTGCTGTTACTATCCTCTGAACTAGAGAGTTTATTGTACTTTAATAATGACACAAATAGTGTGTTTGATCATTGTGTGTTTCTGTAATTGATTGCTGACAACTTAGTATTGAGTTCTGTAGCTGCAAAGGGTTGTCCTGGACTACTGCTCAAATGAACGGTACAGGGTGTGAAGCGTAAGATACAATGACAGCACTGCAACCACAAGGACATGACTTGTAAAGGGCCAAATCCTCCAGATGCTCAGTGCTGTGAGGCTGTTCCTCACCACAGGAAGCACAATACCCAACAACAAGCAGAAACAGGATTCAGTTACCCATAAGCAATGGAGTGACATGGATGGACAACAAAAACAAGTGCAAACCAAAAAGCACTGAAAAATGGCATGACACTCATCATGGCCTGCAGTGCATTGCAGTTCCTTCCATTAATAGCCTCCTGCACCCTTTTGTTGTGTACTAGCAGGAAGGTGCTCCCAGAAGGACAAAACAAAGGCTGATTTTAAAATTTACTCCCTTACTTGTAACTACACTGCTTTCTGATATTTTTTTCTTTTTCCTTCCTGATAGCACCTTTAAGAAGATTCGTAGGATTGTCTCCCCAATGCACTTTATTGTTTCTTAGAAAGTTTTTAACATAGTTAACATTCAATATGTTTTTAGTAGTCAGCTGGAATTTAATTATACCAACTATCCAAATAAATCTGACTGCAGAATAAATAACAGCTACTCTTAAGTAAATAACATTTGAATATTCTCTCCTTTTCTCTGTCACACACAGACATTACTTTTATACTAACAACCTAGCAAATCATGCTATTTCCTAGGTGTTTGGTCTCATTAGAAAATGTTGTAGCAGTCATTTGCTTTATTAGAACCCTCAGACCATGCAGGTTGGAAAAGGACCTTGGGAAGCCTCTTGTCTCAATGTCCTGCCCAGAGTAGGTCCATATAAGATGAAACTGCATCTATCTGGGATACATACACAACCATGCCCTTTTTAAACTGTAAAGCTGGGAGCCTTGTATAGGACAGGACTTGGGTGATTAATGGCTGACTGTAGTGAGCATTGTGCCTTTAAGCAGAGTGGGTGTTCCAATTCTGCCCACCATGGACTGAGGAAACTGGTGTTACAGAACGATCAGTTGGGGTTAACGTATGATATTTGGCACATCTGAAACCTGTTATTTTTCCTAGCTGAGGTTTATCCTGAAGCTTCATAAACTTTCCATTTTAAATTACAGAGCTTCCTTTTTTAACTATAATAAACTTTTATCTTAAAATGGTGTGTGCCTTTTAATCATTCCAAAGTATTTACTTTAATTAGGTTTTAAAAACCCTGCAGAAGACAGCACTGTTCTTAATTTTGGCTGTGAGAGTTTGTTCTGCATTCAGCTAGCAGCAGTTCCTAATACCCCTGCTGAACTTCAGCCAAATAGAGCATTTGAGGCAAAGCAAGATGGCATGCATTCAAAAAAGAAGACTTGTTTTCATGAAAACATTGGTCCAGTTTCATGGCATTATCTATAATCCACTGGTTTAGCAGAAGAAAAGAGTTTTCATCTTTCTCTCTCTGTAGACGGGCAGCATGTGGCATTCTTGGAGTGTCAATATTTTCTTGGTTTTCCCATGCATCATTAAAGATTTTGAAGTTCCAAAGTCCTGAGCATCTCCAACTCGGCAAAAAAACCCCAAAACCCTGGGAGCTGCAAACACTTACCCCTTAGCAAATCAGGTTCAAATGATATGTCCAACCAGAAGGAGAAAAAAAAAAGTAACAGATAACTCAGGAACACAGTTCATAGCAAGTATTACCCCAAATTACAAACTAAGATGCCTTTTCTCTCTGTCATTTTAAATCAAGGTGGTTAACCTGGCTTAGCCTGTCGGAGTTAACACACACTATGACAAGTTCTATGGAAGTGTAAGACTTTTCTATCTGAACAATCTAAATAGTTCTGTCCCTCTTCTGGTGTGGGGTCATGCAAACATGACCTGAGATGGGAGAAAGACTATGGACTGGGCCAATTTCTGCATCACTTCCTTACTTAACTGCACCTGAGGTTTTCCCATACTGGAGTAACTGCTGGCCACAGCCAGAGGTATTGAGATTGGCATGAAGCAATGTGGGATTTATGTTCTCTTGTTTATTCTAGCACAGAAAAAATATTACTGCTTTTTATTTAGGACACTTTTCAGTAAGCCAGTATCCCTGGAAAGCTCCTGCAGAGCCATTTTGTGGGTACTCCCTATTACCCCAGCTGTACAAGCACAAAGAGCCTCTCCAGCTACAGTCATCCTCTGACATGAAAAAAAAGGAGAAGGTTGTTTCCTCCAGTTCTGGAAGTACTGTAGAAAAGGATGCCAGCAAACCAAGGCCTATGGGCTCATACCCTTCTTTAAATGAATGCATCTGAAACTTCTTAGGCTTCGAAAACAGATTGCTTGTAAAGTGGACTGGGGAACAGGCTTATCAGTGCTCACATACACAGAGGACTGAGTGGTTGCTTTGGCTGGCTTATAGGCCTTGCCCCTGGAAAAGAGAGAATGAGAACTAAAATACCTTAATTTAAGGATCAACTTAATGTAAGGGTCCCAGAGTAACCGCTTGAAAAATAAAGATGCTTGTAATATAGATTCCTGGGTTTTAGACTGCCCTATATTCAACAGTACGTAAGTTTTCTGCATTAGCATTAGGCTCTTTTTCAGTCTTTGTTCCTGCTTGTGCTTAGATGTCAGTACTGCACAGGAATAATGAAGCTAATAAGCCTCACAGATGTATACTTGCCTGGTGACATTTAAGAATTCTGTAAAGTGAATCATTACTTATTAATCTGGCCTCTAGTCCTAATTTAGTTTCAGAACAATAGATTCTGCTCTCCTACCTAAAAAGAGCTAATGTGTTCCTTAGATGATACAACTTAAAGCAGACTTGTAACTGAAGGGTAAGAAATGACCAAGTAAATCACACATTCTGAAACTGCCAACCTGACATTTTAAAAATTTTGCTGAGCTGGTGACATCAAGGCTGAATATGCTCTCACTTCCACTAGTGTAAAGCCTCAGTTTTCACTAGGCTAAGCAATGTAAGGACACACTGAATTTTAAACACACCACTCTCCTTAGCAGGTCAGCAGGGAACTACTGAAATACCTAACACTTGCTGTGTACTTAACTATCTTGCCAGTGTGAGACCCAAAATAAAGCTGCGTGCCACTAAGGTCATCATAGACTTTTAAATAGATTCAAACTGATGAGTTGCAAAGTCAAGCCGTGGGTTCTGATTACATTTTCTGTTATGTGAATGTGTTTCTCTGGCAGCCTGCAAAGACCCTAAACTGTCTTGCTGATAATACTATTTGGTAATAATTCCTTTACAGGCTGGTGCAGCACATCACTTTTATTGACATGGAAAGCAGAGCTGAGGAAGACTTTTTTGCCCGTGACCAGTATCTTCTGAGTACATTAATTCATGTCAACCATGCAAAGCTTGAGACAGTTGTTGAAAGAATATTACCCTCACGTCTTAGGTTTTATTTTGTGGTCTTTTTTTTTTGTTTGTTGTAAGTTTTTTCTGCTTGTTTGTTTGCTTTTTTTGGTTTTGTTTTTGTTTTTTTACACAAAATTTAAGGCAGCCCTGAGTTACTAAGAGGGAAAAGAGAGGAGATGCTGACAACAGAGTGGAAAGAGGCTGAGAGGAGCAGTACTTTGGTCTTGTTCTGTGCCTCTGAGCATTTTCAGCAGAAGATTATCAGCTGATGAAAATTAATTTCTTTTTCCTCTTTATTATGTAAATAATCTTGGACTGATGTCAAAAATACCCTTTCAGGTCTTTTTTTTTACTAATCTTTACTGGAGGAAGCAACTGAAACCAGAATTACATACACATAAAAAAGCCTCACAGATTTGCAGGAAAAAGAAAGTGATGGTTTAGTGGCATTTCAACATCTTTCACTTTGTCCTTGCAGACATGTGCAAGACTGAAACTGTGTTCACAAGAACATTGATAGAAAGGACCACGACTGGGAATACTGAAGTCAGGGAAGCATCATGGGTTCAGCAGGTACAGTCAGGAAGTGGAAACCTTACCACATGACTTAAATGAGGTACAGCATGAAAATCAACTACTTTTAGCAGTAGTTACCACAAAGAACTCAAGTGATTCACAGACTGAAAAAACTGACAAAAATCAGGCATCAGAGAAGTCAGAGTAATTAAAATATAAAAATGTCCTCTTGGAAACTTCATGGCTGAAGTTTCATTGAGTCTGCTTCATTTGTTCCAGCTGAAGGTGGAAAATTAAACAGGTGAAACGTCATTTGCAGAGTCCTTTGGCTGTATCCTTACAACTAGAAAATTTCATAGCCCTACTGACTTCAGGGAACTCACAGACTCACCTTGGCTTCCACAGAAGCATGCCAATTCAGACCAGCTAATCACCTGGTTTTATGCAAGGGTTGGTTCACTGCCAATTTTTGTGGTGCTTTTATGAATAACAGAGAAGCACCTTTGGTTGTGAGTAGGCACTATTTGTTACACTGAAATAAATAGAAATAATAAGAGCAATTTGGCACTTGTTCTTTTACTACCAAGTACTGTATAATTATAAGTCATTGGGAAATTCTGAGAAGCAATTTGGAACAAACGTTGCTTATACTCATGTTTAATATTTAGACTGCTGGGTCAACAGAAAGATTTACAAGAGTCATTTATGGTAACCTAATTGAAGCCTATGAAAAATATATTTATACTCAGTGGTGCTCCCCTTTCTCATCTAATGGGCTTACTGATCCATAGATTCACTATTTGATCAGTGCATCTGGCCCCACAGGCTTCATGGTTTGCAAACCACAACTTACTAATAAGCACCCTGCTGCCTGTTTGTTAAACAGATCAGTGCTGGCAGGCACCCAAAACTCTAGCCTTTGAATCTTGGAGCTTTTTTAACTTGCCCAGCCTATTGTGTGGCAAGAAAGACAATAAACTATGAACCTCATAAATGCCAAGCAATTAAATATGGGTTAGTAATACAGTTGTGGTACCAGAGACTGCTTACCTCAACCCAATATATGTTTCATTTCTTCTTTGGGTCATCTCTGCTGAATGCCAACCAGAAGCAGTTGGCATTCACATTAATGGGTGGAGATTTCCTTGTAAACAAGATGGTGACTGCCTACTCAGGGAAATCCATCAGCCAAGGAGCACGATGAGTTTGCTTTCACGTTCAGCAACAAAAGCACCCACTCAAGCCCACAGCCCCCCTGTTTTAGCACACAGACAATTCCTGTGGTGTATGGAAGCTCAGCTTTTACCTGAGCACCTCTGCTTCTCTAGAGAAAAAAGCAGTTTACTTTTGGAACCACATTTTGCAGAAGCATTGGCTTTCCTTTTAAACTGAGGAGTATAAAACCAGCTTGGTTAATGATCCATTCCAAGCCTGGATTTTTGGAAAAAGCTGTGTCCTGCCTATGCCTGCATTATGTTCCTAGATTCTCTAAGCTAGGTGGCTCTGATACCATATGAATACAGAAGGACTTCTGCAGTTAGGTTCTATGGCCTGGGAAGACCTTGAAAAGGGCAAGATACCTTTGAGATTAAGGGGTCGGAAACCAGCAAAGTTTGGGAAAATAAATACCATTTCTCTAAGTGCATCAAAACAATGAGAACAATAAGAAGATTGTTTTAGAGGGAGAAAAATGGATACAAAAAGGAGAGGACATGAGAGGCACGGTACCTGCCCTTCATCTGCAGAACATCATACTTCCATCACACAGAGCCCTGGAAATACCCGATGCCTGTTTGAGAACTGATCAGACATGAATCTGACCTAAACTATCTAAAAAAGTACCTGGCTTCACCACTAGGCACTGCCATAGCAGTGAACTACTTACTTTCCTCATGAGTCAGCTCTGCCTTGGACTGGCCAACTGCTATATAGTCCAGAAAAAGGTAGGAAACTTTCCTGAAAGGATGTCCTTCCACATATTTTCTACTCAATAAAAAAGAAAATAGAAGAATGGAATACAAAGGAGAGAGGGAAGCCTCCCATGCCTACCAGCTCAATTTTCAAGTGCTTAAATCACTAGCTTTTTAGCTAGATATAGGCTCACATACTTCTCCATACCTCTAAGAATTATGTCATGCTCAGGAAAGCACCAAAAGCACACCTGGAGGGAGAAGGGAGATGTGTTGTGTGCTAGCCCTACAATTTTAAATAAAACCGTATTCATAACCATCTGAAAATTCTGCTTTCTTCAGATAGAGGCAATATGACAAGCTCTTTCCACAAATGCAATTGTTCTTCACCCAATCCTTTTTTTGGCACTGAACAACTACATTTGTGAAGTACAAAGGCAACCTAAATCCTTGTTTATAGCCACAAGAATGAGGAGGTTGATTTTTCTAATTATATTATTAAAATATATCTGTTTATAGAGTGTGGCTAAGGAAGAAACTGCTATCAGAACACACTTGTTCTCTGCCATGTGTTTATAGGTCTTTGTATGCTACATACCTGCCTGTTACTATACATAGTAAACCTGGCACTCTAGGATGAGTGGCCATTTTGTTGCAGTAATGTCACTCTATGGGGAAGTAAAAGTTACAAACATCAGGTCAATGGTATCTTCTGCTGGCTTAAACTGAAAATCATACCAGATGAAAAGTTAAAATGAACTGATCATTTATATACGTTCCTTAAAAAAAATTATCTAGGGAGCTGCTGGACTGGCAGAGAAGGGATGACCCTGTCTGTGTGCCCTGGCACAACAACAGCTTATCATGGAAGTTCACAGTTCCACAGAGATCATTCATTTCTCCATTTTGCCTCAAATGCTAACCCAGAGAGGCCCCTGCAGGGATGGGGAGGGTGGTGCACATCCAGGATCAGTCCATTGCAGTATCCCAGTTGGCAGGGCCAACAGTGCCATCAATAGAGGAGGCTTCAGAGTCAGATGCATTATCAGCTAAAAAATGGGGCAAAGCTATCCAACAACAAGAAGCTAACAGCCACTTCTAGATAATGCCAGCCTTGGCTGGATCCAAATCTGTAACATCCAGAAAAAGTCATAGTATTCAACATTGATTCTCAGAGACCTTGGACCCCTCCTGAGGTTTCTTAGGCTGGATATTGCTGATTGAAGTTTTCTCCACCATAATAGCATCCTTATTTTTTATAAAACAGTATTATCTGTACATCTTTCATGTCTCATGTGAGGTAATGTGTCCACAGTGTTGATTGCTTGGATTTTACCATGCCAACAGTCCAGTCATAAGAAAAGAACAAGTAATCCATTTCCTAACTTGAAAGCCAGAAGCACATAATGTTTATTAATAAAGAGCATGGTTTACACAGATTTTACTGTTATTGACCATAAAATGGTGTATACTATAAGCAAGGGTGAAATTTCTAACTAATTAGCCTGAAGAGCATTTTTAATGGAGTATAGAAACCTAGGTTCTGTACAAACCTTTAGGGTCTTATTCATTAAGCATATACATATGCAGTCTTAATGCTGAAACAGGATTTTGACACATAATTCAAGGTTAAATAACCCACCTTGAGACTGACAAAACAGAAGAGCTTACACATTCTGATTATTTTAGCCTTTAAGAAAGAAATCAAGTAAAATATGATGCTCCTTCCTCAGCCAAAAAACTCTAAATATATCCAGGAAAAAGCTGTAATTACCCAGACACTTAAAAAACGCAGTCAGCAGGAGAACAATAGTGTTTGCAATGTATATTTTTATCTCCTTGTGTCTTGATACAGAATACAGTTAGCTAACTCTTATAAGAACAGCTTCTACACTTGTTTTTCCTGGATTACCTATTGCCACCCTGCAGGCTGACAGTCTTGCTATATTGATGGGCTAAAGATTTGGACTTTTTTGAAGTTCTCTCTACAAAAGACTTCTACATAAAGCATCTACATAACACACATCACTGACATCTGTGGGATTTGTGTATATTTGCAAGGGCTTTGTTAAAGTAGAATCCTGTGGTAGAATGAGTAAAATCTCAGAGCCCATTCAATGAGAACAAAATATAGATCATCATGTGGAACATTATTAGCCTGAGCAGCTAGATGAGGAATTGCTGGATGCAGTCGAGTCCCTGTTCAGTCAAAACTTCAAAGAAATTCTCTTAAATCTAAGACCATCACATAATTACATGAGTATTTCTTTGGTTTAGTCCCAGTCTTACAGCTGACCCAATCCCTAATCTAAAGCTCCTAACGACATCAGTTTGGTTTAAGTTCCACCACCTGTACTAACACCTAGTTAGCATCAGCCGTAGCTATGACAGCAGTAGCATTTCAGTCACAGAATGCACAGAATTTTGGTCCTTTTTCCATTTGGTTTCCACTTTTGTTTCAAAAGGCCTGTATTTAGAGGGCTGTAGGTGTCATAACCATAACTAAGGTGCAGTAACCACAACTCTGAGGAATGCATTGCAAGGTAACAAATATGTCATTGCAGAAACACTATAATGCTCCTATCATTCTGAAACACAGAACCGCTTTGTCTTAATGTCAGAATACAAACTAGATTTTGGTTTTAACAAACTTAATTATATTGGTGCTACCTTTTGAGGTCTCTCCCATTTAGACTGAAATACTTCTATTAAATGTGTTCCCCACTCATTGTCTAGGTTGATGCTGCCCTCTTCTGAATATACTGGATTATCACATCCCCTTCCCAACAATTTCAGGACACCCAGAAAGCAAGAGATCAGCTATACAGCAATCATCAAATAGGGAAAAAAAAAGAATCTTTTCTTTCTACTCTCACACAGCTCTTCAGCTTTTAGGGGCTTTTATCTGAAAGGACTTGGGCAAGACACTATTGTTATTTCAAGGCCTTCAAGGACAAGTCTTACTCTACTTTTATAATCTTATATTGTCATGGTGACAGCTTTCTGCCCTGCATTTTACAACACAAGCATTCATTACTCACTTGTTACACTCCCAGAAAAGCCTCCCCATGCTATATCCCACATGGCCTTTTGTGTATGAGAGGAGGTAAGTGTAAAACTCTTTCACTGTTCTCTTCCACATCACTCCACATGCTCTGCTGTAACACCTACAAGGTACCTGTGTTCACTGCTGCCTTTATTGGGCTTTCCTGCCCAGGCACTGCACTTTTTCTATACTGACTATAAGCCTTTTGGGGCAGGGACTATCATCGTTCACCCTCCAAATTGTGATCAGCACCCAGTAGAGTAATAATCTTTCCTGGAGCATTTTTCTGCTGCTGCAATGCATTTATTAAACTTGTCTCAGGGAGAAATGAAACCAGTTATTGATATTTTTCATAATTAAATCCCTATGGGCATATTGGTGAACCTTGTGCTGTGGATGAGCCCACATGAGTGAGCTTATTGATCCTTCACATAACTAGTTTATATCCATCTCCACTGGAGTTTGAAATCTGGTCCTAAATATGTTTGAGTATTTGATTAATGTAAATCACTGATGAATAAGGGAAGTGAGTGGAAAAGGAAGGGGGCACCATAATATTTAAAAAATAAAAAATTGAGGCCATTAGATGGAAACAGACTCTTGTTAACTGAGGGACATACAGTGGAAGAGAGAATACAGTTTCTGGTTAGAACATCCAGAACTTGAGTTGCTCCAGTAGCAGCCTAGGATGTACCTGAACCATAGTCTGAGTGTACCTCACTCAGAGCAATGGAGGTTTTTTACCTGCACCCAAGCCTGATTATTTTTTCCTTTATGGACCTACTGACCATTCAAGCAGATAGTTACATTCTTAGAAGTAACTTTTAGTGTCTGTATCACTCTTCACTAAGATGGTCCTATAAAGGTTTAATTTCTTGATGCCTTTTCACTTTCAGTCAAGACCAATACAGAAAATCAGTTTCAGTTGGCATGGAGTTGTACAAACTTTTCTTCTGGTTTTGGTTCACATGTGTTCACACCCTCCAAGGTTTGCTTTGAGTCTCACATTCAAACAAACTGATAACATGCCAAAACCACAAAGTTTGTTATGCCCTGGGCCATATTAACATGGGAGCTATTCATAAAGCATACAAAGGTTTTCCTTTTGGTGGGGTCAGGTCTCAGCAGTCCCACACAATCACAGTGCTCACTAATCTCTGAGGAGCAAGCAGTCTCCTCACAGTGATCACTTGAAGGAGCAGACCTCTAGACTGCCAGCACTACAAGACTTTCTTTTCAGGGCAGTAAAAATACAGCTAAATGTAGTTCACATAACCAAATGCCTGCCCAGACCACTCAGAACTTGCACCTGTGGCAACACCAATTATTTCAAAGTTCATTACTGGCAATCGAGGTAAAATGACAACATAAAGCTATAAAACATAGTTTGAATATACTAATTAGAATCACCTGGATATAAGTTATTGTGCTGACTAATTAAAGGACTAGTTATGTCTTTTAATACACAGCCTAGAGTATCTCTGAAGTCCTGCATTATCTGCAGTACTGAACTTGAGGTTTTTGTAGAAAAAGCATTTAGATCAACATAGTGGTGCAAACATTAGCACAGCCCCCCCAAAGGGAACTTTGGTGTGTGCACCTAGAGTGGACCTTAGGGCAAGCAAGTGCTCCAAATGTAGCTTCCCTGTAAAGGAATGAAACAGCAGAGCAAGCAGCTTAGAGGCACATTTGGTGCTGAACTCGCTGCCACCCTCTGGCCCTGCCATGCAAAACTGGAGTGGATGCGAGGAGTCAGCTGAAAACAAAGACTATTAATGAAGAAACTTAAATTAACCCAGAACTTACCCTGCCTGTTGAAAAGGAAATGGCTACAGTGGCTAAACCCCCAGCAATCCAGGAAACATCCAACGTTTCCCAGGTTGTTAATTTTTCTCCCTCAGATCCAGACAACTAAACCCAACATACTCAGGTGTGAGATTTGATAACTACGCACCTGTTTAAGCATTCAAAGATATGAGCCTGGCTTTTGAGAATCACTGTCATGCCAGTTCACACCAAAGCCACTTAAGTCACCAGAAAGTTCAGCACTTGCAGCAATAAGGTCATAAAGACACAAAATATTAACTTTCGAGCATGTTTGAGAGCTGTAAATACCACCCTGTGTTTAAAAAATCTTGGGATTCTTTTTAAGCCAAGAGATATTTCAAAGGACCTCCTTATTTCATAAAGAAGGGGGGAAAATGAGCCCAGGGAGAAGAAAAGCAAAACTACCTAAAATGTGAACATGAGATAAGAGACAGAAGGGAAAAGCTGACCTAAGAAACAAGAACCTTGGTTTGGGGAGAGCTGCAAATTACAAGCAGGGCACCAACTTCTGCTCCTCTGGGCACCCACACTTTAGGAAACCATTCAGTTTCACTCAGTTTTCTACCTACAAATGAACTAATATTTTTTCCCAGGGTCTGTGAATTAACAGTGCATGTGAAGCTCAAGAAAGATACAAAGCACCAAAGAGTACTGAACTGCTTATACCAAAATGCAAAAGATCATAGCCAGGCCACTCAAATAGATTCACAAAAGTAGGAAATCTGGGTTTCCTTTAATCAGCCTTCCTGTTTTGTACCCTCTACAAGCATTTTCAAGAACAATTTATCTTACTTGGAAAATTGGGCTCTTAAGTATAAATTAGATTCTCAGGCAAATCTGGGTAAGCTGAAAAGAGAAAACTGTCATGTTGAAAACATGCTCTTATTTTACTAAACTGTCACCTCAAGAAATGTTTCTATGTCTCCTGTTTGCCACATATCACTGAATTAGTTCTGGAGCAACTGTAGTCAAATAGGCCCACACCTGATGTTGTTCTGCATTATTCTAAAGATGAAGCATTACTTCTAATTTGTTTTCTCTTTTCCTAATTAAGTATTATTTTAAGAGGAGGAATTATCGCTTCCTTCATGGATATAAATTCATCATGATCTATGTAGCACTGATTGATGTAATACTTGAAGTCCAGTACAGTGCCAACAGTCTTTAAAATCAAGCAATGCTGAGTTGCTTGTGGGGGCTTTATTATGCCAATTAAAAAAATGAAAATAAAGATAGAAAGATCACAATTGCTTGAATGCTAGCAACAGGACTGTGCATTTGCAAACAGCTACCTATCCCTGGCCAGAAATCTTTATTTGTTGAAACAATGCAGAAGGGAACTACTTAGCAAAAAAGATAGCTAAGCACCTCTTAGCCATCTCTTAGCCAGAGATCTGAAAGACATTTGTTCAGTTATCTGCTATGAAAAATAAATGAAGGTGACAGTGGTTTCTCCACTCCTGTATCCATGGAGTTAAATGTGGGACCACACAGACTACCATAATAACAGCCACCTGATACCTGCCTGAGGCACTGATTACTAATATATAAAAGTTCCTTGCCCAAGCAGCATTTTCATAATAAAGCCAGTACATCACTGGCAGTCAAATAGGCTGAGCCATTAGGCAGAGTGTGTGGATGTGCTGCAATTTTGCACATGTGCTCTGGCACAGCCTGTCTTTTCAAAGATGCCAGACCTCAGGTCAGAGGCCCTGTTTATTTCCTTTGTACCTCTTGTCATAAGTTCAGTAGGACTAAAAGATCATTGTTAAAATCCAAGACTGATCTGCAAGCCAGCTACAGTGTTGATGCCCTGTTGTGTTCATCTCAGTGGGACTGAATTTCCAATACTTGAGGTACCATTGGAAATCTCAGCCCAACTCTCTAGCCTTGTTTTGGACTCATCTGCAACTTGCATTGTCTGCAAAGGGAGTTTGATTGGGATTTAAAATTAATCCCTCTATACAGGTAAAATTACACTGGCAATTTCTCAGCCAGTTCCCTATAGCTGCTCAAATCTGTCAAATCAGCTCTTTAATCTGATGGTGAATTATTTAACCAGAGCACCAGATCCAGCTTCGGTAACTTCTATTTATGTCCTGAATATGTCCATAGCAGCTGTTAGAGTGTGAAGAATGATTTCCATAGAGACCTTCCTTGCATTCCTGTACTATGCAGACCGGGAGAAATCAAAGTGGGATATTTACAGACCTCAACCTTAAGAGTGATCACAATCATAACCAGAACAATCACTTCACCAGGAGAAGCCATGATCTTAGAAGTCCCTGTGAGGAACTACACCAACCTCTTGAAGTCAGGTTCGAGTAACCACTGCAGGGCATTAGATTTCTCATTAAAGAGGAATGTTGCTAAGCATTTTTAAAATGTATTTGCTAAATATCTCACTATCATAACAATTACTTTTTATAAAAGTGTTGTTTTTCTCTTACTGCAAGAAAAAGAATATTTTGATCCAAGTTGTTAAAAGGCCTTGGTCCTACAGAGTTTCATCCATGACTCTAGCAAAGCAAAGATTCCTCAAGTGTATTATATTAATCACATTATCATCTTTCTTCCTATTGCCATACAGGACCTAGATCTAAAAATGAAACACTCATAAATAATTCAGGCATTTCTCCCCACCTATGTGAAAATAACTTCTACAAAGTTTGGAAACAAAGCTTCCTGAGGTCCCAAAAGCCATTCTCCCCTCCACTAGTGTCTGTCAGTTCTGCTCTCTCCCTCTGTTTTAGGGAATAGGACCAGCAGTGGGAGTCAATGAGACTTTACCACTTCTTTCATAGAAGAAAAGTTCTGTCTCCAATCTTCTCATTCCTGTCAGCTTTGGAAACAAGTATTGCTGGAGGCAGGAATACTTAAGAAAACCCAGCAGATTTCTAAAGTCAGCTTTAAGATGTCCTTTAGAAGTTTCCCTGGGGTGTTTATGGTTATATTGCTCAATTAGCTGCTTTATATCACAGTATGAAGTATTTTCCTCAAAAGCAACCTCTGACTAACTGTAAATTGTAAGAAATATTTTTAAAGTCCTATTTTACAGCTTCAGTAAGGCCCTCCAGGGCATGTATTAGATGTCATAATGGCACATTTTAGCCATCAACATCTACCCCATCATATTGATGGGTGTCTCCAACTCATGTTCTCACAGATGTTCTAACAGAGACAGGGCCAACCTGAATGCCTCTGTGGAAGTTCAGGTCTGATGCCTGGCTGAGGCCATGATAACATCTGGAGGTTTCATCAAGTCTCAGTGAGCACAGGTCCCAGGGTTTAGTGGTTTTGACACTTGGACTTGAGCTAACTATGTGACTGAGCAGCCCAAAGCACACTTCATTCTACCTGTTCCTAGGACAGAAAAACAAGAAAGCCAGAAAACAGGGGGTAGCTGAAATTCTGAATCTTTACAAACAGCCAGCTCTTTCACCTAGGGATTGGGATAAATACTTTTGAGTTCAGTTTTGAAGGAGCTCTGCTGATTTTCAACATGGTGTTTTTCTTGACTCAAAATAATTATGATGGAGATAAAATTGTCTTAATTATAAAGTAATGCTCTCCTCAGAGTCACCTCTGTTAGGATATAATAGTGGTAAAGTATTGCAAGAACTCATGGTCACCTGAAACTGCATCATTTTTCCTTTGTTTATAAAGCCAAACTTTTCTACCTTTTTTTTCTATTCACATAAAGAAGCATTGCTGAAAAATTATTTTAAATCGCTTGGGACCATTACGAAGGAAATTTAGCAGCTTGAGCTGAATTCATTAGCTGGTAGAATTCTCTTGTCTGCAGGAACCATTTGTAAAAAAACGCCCAATTGAAACCATTTGTTCCATAATTCCTTTCTTCTAGAAAGATCTAGGATAAGTTCTAAATGACTCAACAGTCTGCATTTTGTCTAAGCCCTGCTCCCAAGAATGACAGTCCAGCTCCCAGAACGACATTTGGAAAAAGCTCTTAACAGGAACATACCTGATGAAGAACACAAGGCAAATGTTTGACAAAACTTAAAAAACTAGGTAATCTTTAATAGTTTTTGCTTTCAGACTGAATATGGAATCTGTCATCACAACATTTCTGAGTTCATCTGACACAAGCCAGGGAGCAGATCATCCTTACACAGGCTGCCCCAAAAAGGAAACCTTGAGTGTATTTGGACCACAGAAGAGGACAGCAGACTAGCAAGGGAGTGTCAGACAAGCAGATGTTCCAAAAACATGGTAAACCTTTGCCCCTGGCTTCAGCTTTGATTGCTAGAGCTGCTATTCTTAAGCCTTCAGCATGCCCCTCCAGAATAGGACATCCTGAGCACAGCAGAGTAACCCCAAAACCCTAATTAGCAGCTGGGGAAAGGGAAGTTTCATTGCTGTGCTGAGAGGCTTGCCTAAATACCTATGGGGCTAAAATCTAGGTCATAATTTTGCAACAAATTAGCATTTAAGATCAATTTAGAGTACAACTAAGAAAAATTCTGAATCCCTAGCCAACAAACCAACCTCCCAGAACCAGGATTGAAAAAAAATATTATTAGCTGAAGAGCTTAAGGGACACATTTCATAGTTAGATATACATTTTTGCATGCTTCCCCTTCTAAGTGTATATGATGCTGTTTTCTGTAGCCAGGAAGACTTACTCCCATTAACCATGCCCTGTGGCCTGGAGGAAGACAAAAATAATCAAATTCTTGCTCCTCTTGCTCTTGAAAACTCCCAAGTGCAGTGCTAGGGTTGCTGAACACACAGGAACAGAGCGTACATAATCACTCAGACACACAAACATGCCAAGGCAACAAAGTAATGCCTGGCTTCTCAGCTCCTGTCACCTGCACAGGTTCAGTGCAGTTAAAAAGCTGATTGATTTTTGTCAGCTGAAAATCTGCCCTGAACATTAAAGCAGAGGGAGAGTATGGCTGAGTATCAGATGCTTTCAATTTAAGAGAACCAAATTTGTTTGAGCTGAAAAAACTACATTGCTCTTGTAACTGAGCATTGGTTTGTATAGCTAATATAGACAGTGGGTGTCTGAAGGCTTTGTGTTTGCAACCATCTAAATATATTAGCCAATTTAATAAATATCAGTGGTCAAAAGCATGTCTCTTCCCTGAAGGGAAAAGAATACCCTCTTAATGAAAAAAAAACAACTTGACAATAATCCTGGATCCATCTCCAATTTAGACCTTGTATTTTCCCCATCATTGGAGTTTTCAATTGCCTTTCTATGAGCTCTGGGGTTTCAATTTACAGAGCATTAGCCCCAGGCTCCTCATCAGCATCTTCAGGTCCACTGGGACATGCATTCCAAAACAGTCAGCAGAGCATCAAAATCCTGAGTGACAAACAAAGCAGACCAGTTGCTCAAAGAAATGGGGGATATCCTCAATATTTAAGGGTTCCAAGTGGATCCAAAACCAAAGGGGCCAAACCAGGCTGAAGATGTTGACAGAGAGCTCCCCCTGCAGAAGGATATCTACTGTTTCATTCACGTAAAAGCAGCCTACAAGCCAACAAGCCAGGGAAGATCAAGAAAAGTGAAAAAAGCATCCAGAAGGAGACATTCAAATCATAGGTGTGTAGAGATTCTATGCATTTGTGTAGCTCTTTTTATTGCAACATGTCACGAAATGCAGATATGTCAGCCACACACATTACATTAGAAAACAAGTTAACATGACAAGACTCATAAGGGCCACCACAAGCTAAGGTGATGGAATCTCGGCTTGTTTTGTCTTTCAAGCAACCTTCTTAAAACAAAGCTGCATGCCCATAAATAGCCCTTATTTCCCTGCTTTGAATGTCTCACTCCTTTAAATTTTTTTTCCCACTACCAGCATCCAGGCCAAGCACATGAAGGAGCATCAGCAGTATGCTCCTTCTTGGCACTGATCACATGGCAGCTGCATAGCTTGTATCTCAGTGAATTTTGGCAGCTGGGTCTGGTAGCAGTTGGCAAAAACCTACTGTCCAGATGGACATTAAATGTTGCATTATTTTATTAATAAAAAGTGAGTAACCTAATCAAAGTGACTTGTAAGGAACATTTATTTAGAGACTTGCTTCTGACAGTTCTGATGCCCCTTTCATCCAAGCACTGCTTAGATGCTGAATGATTTATCCACAAGGAAGTTCCACAGCTCTTGGTTACCCTGTTTCCCCTTACATGCCCCACACATGGGAAAGTTCAGTCCTTTTCAGTTTATTACCTTAAGCCCATTTACCATTACAGCATCTGTGTCTGACAGCATAAATTGTGCAAGGTTCTGGCCTGCTGAAGCTTTCCTACTTGCAATGTGAAGGAATGCAAAAGAAGCAGGTCACAAGCTGAAGTTTTCAAATGAAAAAGAAACAGTCACTGGTGGGGTAAGTCACTACAAGAGGCCAGTGCCTGCTGTATCCCATCACACAATGCAAGTAGGTTTCTACAGTGGTTCCCCCATCTGAAAATTCCCCTTTATCAAACCAATTGTAAGCCCTACAGTATCCATCACTTTTCAGAGTTTAAAGAAAAGCAGAGCTACCATGGAAATGCCCCTGGTTCCAGTCCAGGTCAGCCAGGTTAACTTTGTCTCAAAAGCATAGATCTTTCTGAGCAAGCTTGTTTTGTGGAGATATATTTGGAGATGGTCTCTTCAGCAGCTTTGATGGTGAGGGTGTTTACCACTGGGCTGGGAAGGATAGTGGCAACAAACTCTAGCAAGTACACCAAGTTATAGCTATGGATATCAAACTAAACTAACGTTAAGAGTAGCCACATTGCAGTTTGCAAAAACTAAATTACACTCACTGTGAAATGACACATTAGTCAGTGACACATCCATGTCTAAATGGCTTCAGGCTTGTCTAGTTGACAAAGAACAACTAATTATCTAAAGAATCAGATGTCCAAAAGACTAGCCTCCAATCACAGAAGTGATCTATTTGATTTTCTACACCCAAGTCGTCCCATGGAAGACTTAAGCACATGATGTCCACACCACTCAGTCATATCTTCAGCTACATGCAGCATTATAACATTGTGGGTTGGGTTTTTTCCCCCCCCAAAAAAGAATAAAAGAAATCTCAAAGACAAAGCTTTTCTTCAAGTAAACAGTCAGGGTTTTTTCTTGTAATTAATATCATACCGTTGATATAGAGTTTAAAGAGATTTCTGTTAGTAATTCAACTCTACTTAATTATTCTAACACTGAATACAAATCCCAGAAGATACTTAGCTTGCAACAATCACCTCAGTCTTGTTACTGAACTGTGCAATAATGCAAAAAGAGACTTAAAAATGCTTAATATTTCTGGTTGTTGTACATGGAAGAATGGAACACTGCCTTGATGTTAAGCTTCCAGATGGAAAAATTATGCTATAAGTATGTGTATTGAAAAGCACAACTTAAATCAGTTACAGTAGCACAAAGGAAGGACCAAGGAGATTTTAAGAAACCATTAAAACCAGATGTTCCACAATAAGAATTTCCATCAGGTTCCTTAGCCTCCAAGACACTCAAGTGTCTGAGCCAAAGCCTACTGCAGACAATGGGAATGTTACTTCTCCAGTCTAAGTGGCTTTGGGTCAGGCCTCAAATCACAAAAGACCCAAGCAGGCTTCTTCCTACAGCAAACCTTTGGCTTCTTATACATAAAAGTGCACTGCAAATTAATATGAGTCAAGATGAACCCCTCAGAGACCCTCCCACTCCACTGTCACACCCTTACTGAGAAACTCCTGCAAAAATCAATTGTCACTGTGCGGGAAGCACAACAGTGCTGGAGTTAAAGCTGCAGCCCTCACACAATGAACCTGTAATGGTTCTTCACAAAATGAAAACTGCTTTCAAACTTTAGTGCATGGCATCACACTGAGGAAGTTGGAAAACGGGTCAGAAATCCGACTTGTGCAGATGGAGTTGCAAATAAAGGCATGGGACAAGTAATGCACAGGAGGAGGACTAGAGCCTTCAAGTCAAGTGTATTCTCAACACTAACTTCATGATCCTGAAGGAAATAAAAAGCTTTGTGAGGTGGCAGCTGAAAGAGCATCTGTGTAGCTCTACACAAGGAAGCTGCTTCCTGTTTTTCACAGCTCTTTTGTTCTGGAAAGCAGGACTTGCACTTGCCTCTGAAAGGACCAATATTGTATTAGTATGCTTTTTTTTGCATTTTCTGGGGTATTTTTTTATCTCTGCTCTGCCAATGGAAGGAATTCATGGAAGTGATTAAGAGTTCATTGTCACTTCCAAGGCACTGTTAATGAACTCTGTGCAATGCTAAGGAGTAGCACATTATATCCAACTCCCCCAATAAACTACATAATTTGAATACAATTAAATTATGTAAACACGTAAGTGGCCCTGGATCACTTTTAGTAACTTAGAAGTTAATACCTAAGATTACACTTGAGACATTTCTTGGAGCTTGCCTCTCTGTACAAAAACTTTGTGAGTGAATAACCCAAGTATTTGGCATGACACTGAACCGTTCTCAGACCACAAGATGAGATCTTCAGCCATTATAAAACACCTCAGCTCCATCAGCTTTGTACTACAGCATCAGCTGCAATCTGACAGTGTCACTTTCTTAACACATGTTTCACATTTGGCACAGCAACAATACAAAAGTGCTTACAAAATGGATCAGAGCCAACAGATGGCTCCTCCAAGTCATTGGTCTCACAATCCTACCCAGTTCCCACTCCTTCCCAGAAAAAGCCTGGAAAACAGAATGGGAAGATTTCTAAGTACACACATATGATTTGTCTATGTCTTTGTGTGTATGCATGTGTATATATGTACAAAGATGTACACATACAGGTATGTTCTATAAGTACAACAGCTCACATGTAAAACATTATCTGGGTTCCTCAGCTGAGAACCTTTCAGAACCAAAGTTTAGGCAAAGAACCTTTTCCTCTTGCTTTAGTGGAGAATATTTCATTAAAAGACTGCTATTTTGGGAAGGGCTAGAACTCAGCCATCTCTAACTAGATATTCGAGTTTCCTCCAACAAGGTATTCCACATTTAGAGAGCAGTGTGCCTTCCACCTCCTGCCTGAAGGCCTGCCACAGCAGGGACTGAGAGACTCACTATGCTTCACAGAGGTGGGGTTAGCTTGAGCTCCCCTTAGGAGGAGTCAGGCACTTCAGACATGCATGGCAAAAGGAGAGGTAACATACTACAGGTAGTATTTTGGAGCTGGTGGCTGCCACTTCCCATATTTTGGAAAGGGATTCCTCTCTCTGGCATTGCCATGGGAAAATTCCCTCATTTGGATCAAGAGCAGCTCTTATTCTTTAAATTTCAGTGGTTGAATTGCCACTCATTGACCCTGGTCACCATTAACTGCTAATGCTAGAAAAGTAGTAAAGAAGAACAGATGGCTGTAGGCAGAGATTTCCAGACATGTCTTGTTGAGATCACAAGTTGCATGTTCCCAGCTGGAGCCCATTTCTTTCCTGAATTGCTATCAATAAAAACAGGATCTATTCTATACATCTGATTCTTGCTAGAGAAATGTACATATGGTTCTCTTGAAATTCTTCCTTACTTATTTCTTTTTCTATCACTTTGGTATTTACAACATCTGTACTTGTACGCCTCTAGAAAAGACACTACAAGTCTGTATGGCAGGTAACTTTTACAGAAAAGTAACAATACACAAAAGCTTAGAAATAGCTAATTATGTTAATAGGTTAATGATTAAAAGGTTTGCACTCAAAGCAGTAACATATTTCCCTACCTGTTTTGTCACACAACATGAAATCTGTAATTAGAAATTGGAGGTAAACTCATTCAGGTTTATAGATCCTTCATAGGTAGCTGCTAAATGGAAACCTAGTATGAATAAAATACAAAGAAAATTCCCTAAAATTTTCCTAACCACACCACAATTGGTAAGGTTTTCTATTTAAACACATACATATTCTAGCAAAGTTATAACTAATTACCTTATTAATCTGGAGAGAAAACAGGACCAATTACCCCATCTCAAGCAGTGTGGAATTTATTCTTGTCAAATTTTGGCAAGGACCCCTGACATTAGACGTTTTAAATGGCCTTTACAAGATGTTCTAATCACAACTGGGAAATTAATTCCTACCTGGAAATGTCACATTTAAACGCGATTTCGATGTGGAAAATACTGGGACTCAAATATACCATTGCCATGAAACATTGATTGCCACATTTCAATAGTTCTGCTGTTAACAATGGCCACTCTCTTGCCTGCTCACCTGGCAAGAATGGCATCTTCCCAGTCATAGTTTTACTATGGGAACCTGTTTAGGTAGTAATGAATTTCAAAAGCTGCCTCCCAGGAGCTGAAGACAGCTGTCTGCTCCATTTTAGTAACACCAGAAAAACAAATTATGTTTCTTCAAGAACATTTTTCTAGAAGCCCCCTTCTGTGGGAAACTTCAGAATTCCTAGGTTTTTTCCCCAACCAGAATAGCTTTCTGAAGCTTCTTGAATTTCTTGTGGATTTTTCCACAGAAGAACAAGTCCAATTTCCACTCTCTCTCTTCTATCTCTGAGCTGTGCCCAGTTGGCATAGCTTGTGTCTTATTCATATCCCAGTGACTCCACATCAGCATGAGACTCCATGTTTCTATGAACCAGGGCAAATGACCCAGGATAGATGGTAGCTTGAGCTGGGAAAGCCTTTCTCCATTTCCATCACTACAACAGAAATACTGAATACAGTCCTCAGTGTTTTCAGCTCCCCCTCTGCCACATGGCAGTTATCACTCTTCCCTCCCTCAGTCCTTATCAGTTTTGAAACACCCCAGGAGAGAAGTTATCTTCTATTGTGTGCCAATTTGTGGCCTCTGGGAAAAGCTACAGTAAGTGAAGTAAGGAAGCAGAGCTTCCTTACCAAGTGCTGCCTAAGTTCATAATTGTAAGGATCAATAGCAAAGCAAACAGGGGGGCAAAGACCCATCAATAATTATTTTTAATTAGAAATACAGCTTAGAGGTGTTGCCAAATGAAGGCACGGGGGGGAAGGGCATTGTTTAAAACTCAAGAAAGAACCCAGATTGTTGGAGATGTTTTGAAATAATTGTCCCTGCCCTTTGCTGTCTGCAATATACAGGAGCAATCTACAAACTGTGGGTAAATTAAAAAGTTGATATGTTTTAGAATAGGTAAGGCAAGAAGCACAAGAATTCAATGATTTGGATTGTTTCTAGCTAGAAAAAGCAAGGATAAAATGAAATATTGGCTTATTCAAAAAATGAATTAGACTTAGAAAGGTAGCAGAACTCTGATTTAACTGCTATAGCAGCTTGCAAAGCAGTTTGGTATTCTAGCAGTTTCTCTCACACTAGAAAACTAATACCCTGAAGGACTAAATTTAAAGAGAAGTGGTCATTATGCACTGTACTAACACATTTAAAAATGTTACTTCTGTAATGTGAATTTTATCTTACATCTGCATCATACTGAGGCACATTAGGATATGGAACTGGGGGGAGGGTCTTTAGGGTTCCCTGGATTAAAGATGTTATCTGGACTATGCATCAGCAGAGTTGGAACAGAGGAAGAGAGAGTGAAATGGTGGAATGACCAGTTGGTTGGAATGAGAAGATAATTACCTCTGAGCAGCAGCACTGCTTTCCTGTCAGCTTAAGCAGTTTGTGGAAATACAAAGTTTGCAAGGATGTGATGTTTTTAAGTACTTTGAGGAGCCACTGTAGCCTTTCTTACACAAAAGCAACACATACACAGGTTGCCTGTTTACTTAGGAGGAATGAATGCCCTTCTGGCAGTCACTGCTGGTAAATAGGAAACCTGTCTCTCTGATGATTGTTGTCCAGTTATCTGATAGCTCTGACACAATAATTACACCAAGCCAATGCCTGGGCTTCAGTGCACAACTGGGGATTCCAACTCATATACTCAGGCTGATTAACTGGCATGAGTCCCATCAGCCCCACTGCCAAGGTTACCCCAGTGAAGCCTACATCACCAGCAGTTCACTGTGTTCCATACAATAACTCATCTGAAATTATACCAGCACCACCTTATTCTGAAACCAAACATTAACCATTGAAAAGCTCTCAGGTCTATAATTTAAATGGCTACTTGATTTAAACTGGCATGGGCTTTAAGCCATCAGTGACTGTAAGATGTGCATGATCTGAAAAATAAGACTAATGCAAGCCTAATGCTGCCCTTGCCCAGTTCCTTGAAGAATTCAATGTGAAATAGTCCAAGAACAAAGGAAGAGCTACATTTAATTTCATTAAAAATTAAGCATCATAACAGAACCAACCAGCAAAAACAGCATTAAGGCAGCATTTCTGAGAAGATGATGAAGTAATAGTTCTCAAGTGAAAGAGCTGTGCTTGAATGTATGTATACCCATATGCTTTCTATTTATACATTCACAATGAAACCAAAAGTTCAAACTTGTATTACACCACATATTTCATTAGAGTACAGATTTCAAAGAATACACCTTACTTATGAAAATACAGAAAACTGTATCATGCTTTATTTTTAAATTGCATCAGAGAAACATATATTTACTACTGGTAGCCAGGTAAAACAGTTCAAACTGCCTCTGTAAATGGCATCCTTTGGGAAGGTACAAGGCTTTGCATTAGTCCATGTAGTAGTTTTCCCTTGGTTAAATAACAGCTACAAATTATATAAATTCCATAATAATGTAGATAATACGATCTCAGGGAAAAAAGCCAACAACACACCACATTGCAAACATTTCAATTTTAAAGTAATTTCATAACTTGTCCTAAGACTTAAAGAATTCTGTCTCTGTAAGTAGTTTTTTATTCATGAACTCTGAAGGCACTGATTCACTAGTGCCTTCACCAAAGAACTGAAGGTGAACAGAAGGCTGCATTTTAAAAGTAATTTGAGAAGCAGCTATAGCAGAATCTCTGAATTACAGTGGCCTGCCATTAAAAAAAGGAACTTTGCAACTCACCCATATCTGTTTCAATGCAGATAAACTGTTTCAGTGTCTTTCAGCTGCCTATGGTGGTAGCTGCTTGAAAAAAATAAATGATTCAGTGTGACCACTTTAAAACACAACACTGAAGTTGTTAGATGGAAGTAAATTTTATATTACTTCTAAAATAAACAGCATGCACCAAAACCATAAATCAACATAACCCTCACTTCAGTGAATGCAAGCTCAGGCCTCTGAAGCAAAAGAGCACAAAACCATTGTCAGCCTGGTATCTCTGAGAAAGGCCACTTGGAAAGCTTACTTTTCTTCTTTTAAGCTGAACGCTTAACTTCTTTGGAGTGCTCTGAAATTCTTGTGGTATTTTAAATAAAGTGGATTCACTTTGAGACAGAGCCTAGATTTGTTCCCGAAACAGGTAGGATTTGGTCTACTGTGATCAGGGGAAGCAGAAGAGGGTTTTCCCCTTGATTTTCGCAGGCTGCATTCTTCCACATTTTGCCACCAGGTGGCACGGGTGACAGCAAAAGGGATAACGCTGAGCCTGTGCTGTTCTCTCGGCCCCTGCCAGCTGCCGCCCCCGGCTCATGTGGCGATGAAAAAGGCAGCAGTGCCGTCAATGGCCCAGACTCCGGGAATAACGACCACTGCATTTTCTGGACTTGCAAACGTGAAGCTCAAAGTAATTAAGGTTTCACATAGGTCTATAAAGCAACTCTCAAAGCAAGCAATGGGTTTTGTATTGTATTTGCAGTTTACTTTGTTTTATATGCTACTCCAGTTCCTACACAACCTGGTAAGTACTCAGCATTACTTAGTTCGGGAAAACAAACCCAAAACTAATGAGAAAAAAAACAAAAAGGAGCAGACCCTGATTTTGATTATCTCAGTCAAATCTAACATACTTTAAAACAAACCAAGGTCTGGGCCAAAATTCATTTGCACAGAGGAGGCTTTGAAGTCAATTGGAACACACTGGAACGCAATGACAGGTAAATGGAAAGGAAACACAGGTGACAAAAACAGAAGCAGAAGCTTAAGGTAAAGAAAAACAAGTCCTCTTTGAGCTTCTCCAATGCTGTTTATTCCCAAGAACAATGGAATTTGACATGAAAACTCACATCCATGGAGTGGGATGGGTTTCAGTTTTCAGTAAAACACTAGAAACCATTCATTGTAATGGTAGAGGAGTATGTCTTTTTTAGAAATGACAGGATCCTCGTTACTGGGAAATTTTAGAGACATTTTCCATTAAGAATAAATTGGGGAAATGATTTAATAAAGAATTCTGTAATACAAAGTTTCTGGTCTATACAGCGCTTCTCTTCCCCACCTGTTCATTCCTTCACTTCCCCAGAACCATGCATGTATTGTACCAAAGACCAACTCAAAGACCCCTGCTAGCAGTATTGTTCTGTAAGGTATGACTAATTGAGGCCTCAACCCTCCCAAACAAACCCATGTAAATTCTAGTGTTTCTCAGATGCTTTATCAAATCTTACCTGCAAACAGGATGGAAGAAGGGAGAGGGTAAGTGCACCTTCCTCCAGACTGACATTGTTACAGGAGTTGCAATTCAACTGAATTCTGCTTTACAGCAAGGTCAGAATCAGTTCTACAGTGACCGCTTCCATCACAGTGCACGATGCATGGATGAGATTTAAACATCTACACAAGAAAAGAAAGAGGATTTAGCAGATACTGATTAAACCAATTAACAATAAAAAGAGTGTTTTAACACAAAATTGATTATAACCAAGTTTTCTCACTACCATTCAGAGTTAAAACAAGCTGTTTAAGCTGGAAATGTATTTTGCTTCTTCCACTGCTGCCTCTTTAAAAAAACTTTTCAGGCTAGCTGCATTACCCTTACAGGCCAGTGTTAGAAGTAAGCAGCACGTAGAATATTACTACGACTGGCATTCCTCTTGCTCCTTAACACTATTTCTTCCACAATGATAAAGCACTGCTCTCAGTGCAATGTGGCAAACAATTTGCTGCAACAGCAAATAAAGGCCCATGTCTAATTCAGACGTTGTCATTACATTGCCACCTTTGACCTCTGTGGATCTCCTCCAGGCTTTCTGCCACCCCAAACATAAGTTAAAATTACTTACATTCATATAGTTCACCAATACATGGTGAAAAGCAAAGCTTTTCAAGGCAGAGATTTAAAATACATACATTTAAGTTATATGATTATGCATATATTCATCTCATAAAATACAGAAATTGCTTCCCCTTTTCCAAAATTATCCAAAGCCTTTCATTCATGCACACAATGCTTACAGTCCTCAGGAGTGATCCCAGCTAAGTGGCCATCCCAGCAGTCTTCCTTCCCTTGTTGTTGGCTGAGTCTTTAAAGCAAGCCTCTGCTGAGTGACAAACATACATGTAGTCTCAGGAACATAGTATTAAATATACTCAGTCTTCAGGTGAGGTCAGTGTATTGTCATCCTATTTTTAAAGCTTTCTACACCACAAGTTAGTTCAGTTTTCACATTGTGAGGAAAAGAGATCATCCACAGATCCTTCACACCACTTGTACTGCTGTCTTGGATAGCACTCGCTATTTCTCTTTGTGTAGCCAAGTCCTGAATGTCCATAGTCACACTGCACCTCATTAAACGCAAGCTGGCTCCAATACCTATAATCATTAAAAAAACAGATCCTTCAGAACAAAAATTCTTCATTTTCCTTCTACATGTTCTTGCACATTAATAAAAACTCAGGTTGGTTTCTAGTTTTTCCAAACCTACCCTGCTGGCATCCCACCCGACTCAGGTAAGAGTTCCTGGACTGATAATGCCTCCACTTGTCCAGCTAGTATTTAAGTTCAGTTTAACCTCATTTCTCAGTGCCCATTCTCTCCAAGTTACTTCTTAATCACAAACACACAATATGTACACAAAAATTCCTTTTAATTTTTGGTATTTCTTCTGTTCCTTTATTTCAGTATTGTAAAAATAAAGGTCCTTTGCATGTACAGAGAAAGACATTTACTGAAAACAGACAACATGTATTTCATTTGTCCCCTTTTATCCACTCCTATCAGCTTCCTTGTCTACACTATAAAATAACATCTAAACAACTAATATTTCAAAGATGGGCCTCCTGGTGCTCCTGTTGAGAGTTCTGTATGAGAATGCTAGGAAAAATTAGCTATAAATACATAATATATAAATACTAACCTTCTTTCCACTACTCAAAAAAATGGAGAAGACATATTTAAACTAAATTCCTTTCAGAGGTAATAACTGGTATATATTTTTCTCCAGTCAAGATCAACAATAAACTGATGTCTCATTGAGTTTTAGAAAGAATCTTGAACATAGATTCTGGTTTGATCTATCTCCAAACTTCAAAATACAAGTAATAAGCCCTTATCTCTCCAAGTCACCAATGTTTGTTGCTCAAGAACAATGTTAACATTCTGTCTGCTGGACTCCACACTGCAGAAACAAGCAACTATTTCTATGGCTTTGGCACAACAGCACATTTAACAAAACTTTCCTAGCCACAAACAGAATGAAAACATCTTGCTGGTAACACTCCTTTCAGCCAACTCTGTAACTAGAGTCTCTAGATTATTAAAAAAACCTAACTGAAAGAATTAATGCTAACCCCCATTTTTATGAAAAGGAGGACAAGTCAACCAAATATAAATCTTCTGCCATTCACTGCCAGTTCTATCCGATTCATATTCTCAGTTAAATATATTAAAATAATTTCAACTGTTTACAAAACCAATCTAAACCAAATGCTACAATGTTATAAGACCAGATTTAAAAAATGAGAAAAGTGTACATGGATTTATACAAAGCCTAAAGCAGCCTGCTGAAGTTTGTTCAGTGGTAAAATCTGGAAATATTTGGAACCTTGGGTAACAACATTTCTAGTTTACTTGCTACAACACTATTGATAAAGGCTCAGCATGACACAATCCTTTGCAGGTTTACCTGATATTTCTTTTATTCTCAGCAGCGATTTGATCAGAGTCCTTGCTGGACATTCTCTGAGCACTCCCTGGCACTCAGCTCATGATAGGCCAAATTCTATCCTTGTTTCTATGAATGAGATCTGACCAAGCTCCACAATAAGTAATAAAATTTTCTTTATGACCCTTATCATCTTTAAATATAAATTCTGTAAAGAATTTTTTTTTATTCTTTGCAAAGAATAAATTACTTTATATGAGTTTACTCATGTTGAAGTTCAGCACTTCCCATTCCTTACAAATTGGAAGAAGGAATAGTCATGGTGCAATTGTAGTGATACAGAGAATGATGAATCACAACAGCTTTCCAAAACTGAACAATCCAAAGCCTGAATGATCGCTACAGGATTTCAAATTTGAGAGATTATCCCTAGAAATGTGTCTACAAAGACCAAGAGGACATGTTGAGACAATCAAACTCAATCCATACTCCAAATAGTGCAGGTCACAGTACTGAAGACACGACTCCATGATGCTGATGTCAAATACTCAGCCTGCCCAATCATATTGAATCCCATAAAGACACCCCAAAAACTGTTAGCAAACAACCTGCAAATAAACTGACTAATTTTATTTAAATATTCAAAACAAGAGTCTCTGCTTGTATTTTTCTTAGGCATAAAGGAATCATCCAAAGCTTCAAGTCACCCTGGCAATTCTGCCACTTAAAAACAACAAGCAAAAAATGGGACAAAAATCTCACCAATGCAAACCATACAGCTGGGGATCCTGATAGTTTCAGACCTACAGTTAACTGACAGAGATGTAAACTCCTTATGCCAGATTGCTGAAGCACAGAAAAAAAGCACAAATGCACATAATTAAGATCTGATGTTTGCTTTTTCCTCTGAACACAAATGCAGTATTTGTGTTTGAGCACTGGCAATAACAACTGTGAACTATGCTATTAATGTCTGATTTAAAAATGTTTGTGGCAGGATCCTGTCTGGAAGAGTAAAAATAAGAATTTATTCAGACAAAACAACAGTGAAAAGTACATTAAGAAAATGAAAAGCAGTGATTACAAAAGAAAACCATGTATTCTTCTCCCAGAAAGTTATTCACATAAATTCTCTTCAAATGGACCCAACCCCTGTCATTCTCAATAAAATTTGAGTTTCTGAGAGGATGCATATTTAAAGTATATGCAAAACCTTGTTTTATTCAAAGGGAAAAAGATAGCTTGGTACCATATTTGCTTATTTTCCCTGAACATTTCTCAGGTTAAATAAGGTGGTACTAAACTGACTGAGGAGTCTAGCTGCATTAATAGCTTCATTTAACTTGGGTTTAAGAGTTTACATCTTTAAAAATAGATCATAGAATCAAGGCTTCTCCATTTCAGTAAGAGATACAATTAAAACTGCTGGCAGTTCAGAGAAGCACTTCACACCAAACTGACATGAGGCATCCATTTGTCTCCTAAATTGATCTCTGGTTCTAAATCCACACCTGGAGATGCATCCTTTCACCTTCCATGGAATTTAGCTGCTTATTATAAGTGTCTAAAGTAGGACACAACATGCCTACTCCTGTTGTGACAGTCTGTAGGGTTTGCTGACAATGTAAAGCCAGACCTGTCCGGCTGTACAGCCAACAAGTATTTTTGAGACATCCACAATAAAACATTTTAGGGATTATTGATCCCAATTTTGGGGAGCAATTTTCCATACAAGACCGGACATAGCCAACCCAAAGGCTTTAGGAAATCCATGATCTAGGTAGGCAGAAAAAAATCCATCCTGTCAACTTTTTGCAGTGTTGGGGTTTCTGGCATCTACTTCTGGCACAGCATCCTGCCAAAATCTGTCTATTCATGCTGCTATCAGTCACATTGCTTCCACTGATTTAACAAAAACAAAACTTCAAGAGAAATTTGGTGCCATCTTGTGAAGAGTAAAGGCTCTTTTGTATTTGAAATCAAGGGTTTTGAGGTTGGTTTTTTTTTCCAGAAAAACACAATGGGCGAGACTGTAGCAGACAGAGACACTTGTGAATGCCACCAGCTATCTGAAGATGAATTTCTATTCCAAATGCAGCTGAGTGAGGTCTGGATATGGAACTCCTAACAGAACAAGTGCATCCTGAGAGTTTTCTCTCACAGGTAGGTACATCTTCAGCCCAACATGGCATGCAATATGTTTTTCGTTGTCAATTTAGTGTCCATCAGGACACACAGCAAATTTTGTGCAAAGCAGCTTTCCAGCTGGCCAGCCTCCCTTCCACAAGTGCAAGACTTTGCATATTTTTTCTGAAATAAAATAAGACAATGTTTCACTTGAAAAGTGGTTTCAAGTGAGTTGCATTTGAAGCACCTTCTTTCCTCCCTGTCCCTATTTCTCTCATCTCTTTCCATTGAATATTTCAGACGTGGAAACGAGGAGCAGTGATTTTACTTGCTGGTCCTTTATCTAAAGTTCTAATGACAGTTAATGAAATCTGTTCTGGACAAAGGCTTGCTTATGATTACATTTTAATATTTAAAAAAAATAGAACCTTCTATATGATTTCTAAGTAGTGTGCCTTGGAGCACAGCTCTTTTTACTATATATTTTGGAGAAAGTATATCTGCATTTTCCCTAAAGCATTTAGGATGAAATTATGAATTAACAGATTCACATCAAAAAACAAAATAAAAGGAAAACCAACAGCAGTTGTACAGCCAAAAATTCTCTGGATATTTGTCCATGACCATAGGGAAAATAACTTCAGTGCTCAGAGAAGCTTCTCCTCTCTCAGTGTTTTCTTCTCAGGAGCTGCTGGCTGAGAAAATAATGATAAATGTCAGTCTTGAGCAAGAAATTTCAATTCTAAGCAGATTTACTTGTAAAGCAGGGAGTGACACCTGCCTGCTCTTGTGTGAGGCATAAGGAAGATTCTGTGCCTTTCCACAGTGGCTCCACAAGCTATTAAATAAGCTGTTTCTCATAACCCAGACCATGGGCTTACCTCACCTTCCTCCTAGAAACCAAGACTTTTAAAGGATTAAAGAGTCTCAACAGACAAAGATCCTGGAAATAATATCTGACTTTGGCTGAAGTAATTTCGATTCATTTGAAACTACTTCTTTGCAAAATGGTGCTCTTAGCTTTGGATTGCTAAGTAATGAGTTCAGTGACTTTTTTTTTTAAAGGAAAGGTCGAGTTTCTCCACAAAAGAGGAATTATAATTCCATCACAGGAGTGAGATAATGCAGAGTTTGTGAAAGTACTGGGAAAGGAGAAAGAAGAATTTTAAGTCAAAACAACGAATTCAACACAAATCCACATTTGGAAAACCCATCAATAACTTGACTTTTTTTTCCCCTCCAACCTCATCTCAGCTAAGAGGTTTTAAAGATACTTTCAAGGTTACAACTCCTCAGACTGTGCTTATTTTAAGAAGGCCTGTAGTATGCTAAGAAATTTACTCAAAAACTGTTGGAGGGAAATAAAACCTTTTCAGAACACAGTTAACATTTTATACTGCTGGTTTTGGTACTGAAAAAAACTCAGTAACATTTTATTTAATTTATGCACTGAATGTTAATATTTTATGATTCTGAACAGTCACATATTGCTTTATTGATATCATATTTGTGCTTGTCACATATCCAAACAATGCCTTTTAAAGGACAAAAGGCAAATTCTCATTTGTCTATCAAACAGAAGAATTTTAAAATCAATCTTGAGTTAGTATGACTAAAGAACACTTAGATGAGCTGCAAAACTCAAGTCCTTCAACAAAATTAAATTAATAGTAAAAGCACAAGTTCTATACTGTCACCATAATAAAGTGTTGTCTACAAGGAGAAACCTTAGTTTCAATAATTGGCTTTGCACCATTTTATTATTTTACCTGACTAATTGAAATATACTAATATGGGAACAGTTACATCACCATCCTGCATGTGTTTATTTTAATATAAAATTTCTGACTCATATTTAATAGACCTGCTTTTATATTGATAGTGTAAATATTGATAAAAGATCAGCCTAATGAGTATTTAAATAAATAATGCCTAGATAAGATTAAAAGCATTTTCAAAAAATGCCTCGATTTATCAAAGTATCACTCTGACAATCTTACAAAGACACAAGCATTTTTATACTTATTTTCATTATCTAAAGAAGTTATTGACAAATTAGTATCATCTGATCTAGCAGTGTCTTTTTCATAGCTAACTGAATACTACCTCAGTGGTAGTACCTTGCACCCTACATATGAATTAGTTAGCTACCTTCTGTTGGTAGAAGTGCCAGTCTCACCATTCATGCAAACATCAGCTTTAATGCTATTATTAAGTAGTATCCACGTTGATTAAAACCATATGTTTAACACTTCTGACAAAGTTATCATAGGAGGGACTCCCAACTCCTGATTTATTCAGTAAATCTCTAGTCAGGTCTGCAAACCAATGTAAAAGGCATCCAAGAAATAAGAAAAAAGTAAACCAGCCATTAGTAAGTCTGAATTCACTAATGGTACTTGAAGTAGCAAAGCTGTACAAATAAAAAGAGCAAAAAACAGGCAGATCCATCAGGCAAGTAGGAAATTGGTGTGATCATCTAGTCAAACAGAAGTTTCTTCTGGGTTAAAAGGGATTTAGGAATATAAAAAATGAAGTATCTTCTTACATAACATATTCAAAGGAGTTGCTTTGATTAAAACAGACTGTTATATGCAGAATCTAGAGATGTATGTAGCACTGCTGCTTGACTACATTTCCGCCCCCGACAAAAAATCAATATTTCAAGCATGAAGCAAATAGCAAAACCCTCTATCTTCCACATCACACAAACATATCTAACATTCTGCCTGCATTTACTTAGAGACAAATCCTTTGATAAAGCTGAACAGATAACAACAGATCATTAACATTATGACAATTATTTAAGTTATGAGAGATATCTTTATTTACAGTATCTATACTACATGTGCTGAAATCTTCCAAGTCTGTTTGCAAATAAAAAGGATATTCCTCATCCAAATTATGCACTGACTGCAACACCATTATTTTAAGAAGAATGAAGAATTGCCTTTAGAGGCATGACACTGTACATTCACAAATGTTGCCTGTTGCATACTTACCGATATCATTAACTACTGGAGAATATTACAGGAAGCTGAAGAATCTGTGGCTACTGGAAGTCACACTTGTCCCTTATGTCATATACCAACATCCCACTTGAATAATATCTTTTTAGTTCAGCACCCCATAAACAAATGAACTAGCACAGAGTCTTAAGTTTTTGGAGTGTTCCACCTAAGCAAATTCTCTCTCTGACAAATAACTAATTTCAAGTTGAGAACCTATTTCCTTCCTATTTGTCTAATGTACCATGCAAGCAGTGTCTCAAACCACTTTTGGAAAGAAAAACTAGAACAGAGGATGTGGTATAAATTCCAGAAACCCATGGTGCAAAGATGCTGTCTGAGGCCAAATTCTGAGCTCATTTTTGTGCATAAAGTAATCAAAGTTAATAAATGGGATGGCAGAAGTTAGTCTAGTTGAATACATTGCAGTACCCATCCACAAAGCCAGAATATTCTAAGGAAAAGCATGAGAGAAGGGAAATTGAGATACAAGTATGCACAAGCCAAAATTTCATAGTTTCGCTGCCAGGCAAACCTCAGACTGCAGAAACAGTTAGGGGGCTGTGCTTTGGGCCATTTTTTTAGGCAAGAAAATCCCCTTCTATTCCACTTCCTGGGCCACTGTGTGTTCTTTTAAATCCCAAATCGATTTCATAATTTATATTCATTCATACCAGACAGTGTAGATCTTCCTTAAGCCACAAATTTTTCTTGTATACTTAAACTGAAAAGCACAGAAACTTTGCTTGTTATTTAACTATGTGTTCCAGCAGAACTACCAAAACATTTTTATGGACTCATGTCCTTGATTCTTAACGTTTCTATTAAAGTAGTTCCAGCCCATCCTACCCATCATGTCCTCTGCAAACCACACTAGGACCAAAACAGCACATGATGGCTCCAGCCAACACACATTGGATTTTCAGCCTGCTGCTTTCAAACATGCTACAAACAAAGCCTTTCAAACAAAGGCTGAATTTTCCCGTTTTCCTTCAGCAGGCACTTGAGTCATCCTCATCTATTCATTCAGCAGTTTGCCCAATACTCCCAGAATATTTGCTCTGCAACTCCTACTCTGCATTTCAAGTGGCCAGTAGGGACATTGGAAAGGATCGACAGACCGACTGACTGCATGAGTAAACAAAACCAATTTCCACAAAAAAACCCAGCACAAGGAGAAAAGGTGTTTTAAACAGTAGTAGCAATTAATTCTTTATCCACAATAATTTTTTCAGCTATGAAAAAGCAGAAATGAGATCACATATCCTGTTATTTTAGTAGCTTCTCCACCCAGCTGACAGAAAAAGTACATGGATTTATTTTTTGTGCTGAAAAGCTTTTATACTCACTTTCATACAACTCAGTAAATTGCCAAGAAACTAATTTATTCTCGCCTATGCTCTCCTGAATATCCATGCACACACAAAAGATGGATGCTGGCAGGCAGAGCTGTCAGTAGGAATTCCAGCAGCAGTAAATTGTTTAGTACTTATAATAGGACATAATAGCTGTAATTTCATTTGAACTGTTGCCACTAATAAGCTAATAAAACTACAAGTCAAGCCCTAGCCATTCATCACTGTAAAGCTGCTGGTAATTTGTGCACACTTCATCACAGAGCTAGGTAACTCACTCCTGAAGTGTTCCTATACCTAAAGGAATGAGGCCTGGCGCATTGCCTCAACACAGCTGCATATCAACTGCAAATCAGTTTCCTATCAGTACTTAACAGGTGTTTTCACATCTATTCCTACCCTCTGCCAAAATGCAAACTAGCAATTTGGATGCATATGCAGACAAAAAATGTTACAAAAAAAAGACAATATAGTCTCTCAGTTTGAGAAAATACATACAGCCAGAACTACACTATATTCTGTGCTGTCTGTATACACTCTGAATGAAAGCACAGGATTAGTAAACGAGCTACAGGGGCAATGAATCATAGCCAATTCCAAAAAAAGTACCTTGTAATATCGATCACTTTTAAAGCAGTGCCCTTTCTACTTAAACTGCAGATCTAGTTGTCTCTGATAGATGAAACTAATTAACCACTCTGCAGGCAGCCACAAAGGTCTGTATGGGAGTTCCAAGAGACTGAAGTGGTGACAAAGCCATTAGATCTCTCCTGAGGAATTTTGATATGCCTATCTTTCATCACTGCTAACCAGCCATGATACATGTTCCTCCTGCCAAACAACCCAAGTTGTAAGGGTAGACTTCTGCAGAGTCATGAGGAAACACTGTAATTTACCACCCTGTCCAACCTATAGCAGGCAACAAAGGCAAGCAGGAACTGCACAATGCAGTATGAACTAACAACCCAATGGCTGGCTCATGACTGGTTCAGTACACAAAAACAGGGAGGGCTGCTGCAGGGAAACACCCTCAGATGTGGTAATAAGACATAAAAAGGTCTGACCTTCTACAGGGATAGAGAGCATAGCCAGCTAAAGCTTGTACAGTAAGAAAAGAGAAGAATGGAGGAATGAGGAACCAGAGGACAGGACCAACAAAAAGCTGACAAAAGCTCCTCACAACGTAGCGTTTCACACCTATATTTCATATTTTTAAGGACTGGTTCATTCAAATTTATTGAATATGCTTACATATTACAACAGCCACATGACAAAGATTAGAAGCCAACTCAGACCAACCACTCGATCATTCAAATTTATAGTATGCCATGGAAGATTTCTTGTATCTTGTTGAAAGCAGGAACAGGTTGGTGCTTTCTATTTCAACTGAGAATAAAATGTTATCTTTACCATTATTTCTTACACCCAGAGGAGCATCTGCTTCATTATTTTAGTAATTGTGTCTATCTGAATTCTGTGCAAAATCTGAACTTATTTTCATGCTCTCCCATGTAGCATTTGGGATGACATCCTGTATAACATCCTGCATATTAGCTTCCATTTTTTGTTAATAGCTATATCATGAACACACTGCTTAAGGATTTCTGGGCAGAAGTACCAGCATCCCCTTTAGCTACCATAAATAACTTTCACTAGAATCTTTATAAAGGCTGCAAGCCCTTCTGGACCAGCTAATCTCTCATCTGGAGAAACCAGAGGACATATAGTCAGCAAGAGGATAAAAGCATAGACTTTTTTTTTTTTCCCCATACTGGTGATAATTTCTCAGCTTTCTTAAAAATCATTAAAACTTCATGTTAGTAATTCATTCTCTTAGCCATTTCTCTTCAATCTTTACTATTTCATCAGATATCATTACTGATAAGAGATCTCCACCCATGTAAGCAAAACCTTAACAATCCAAATAATGAGATTTTCAGAGCACAAGCATTATATTGTTTCTATAATTTTGTGGGCAATTCAAAAAAATCTGCTTCATATGAGAAAAGCAAACCACTTGTGTTTTTTCTTATGCTTATACGTTTCACCAATCTTACCTACTATTTCCTTAGCACAATATCTAATAGGAAACAGAAGTGACAAGGTCTCATTAACTCTTCTAATTAAAAGTTTTAGTGTCAGCATGGACCAGAACTGCTAAAAATTGGCTTAAGAATATCTGCCTGCATGAACTGAAGTAAGTGGTTATATGGAATGAGGTAGATGGTTTTTTCCTTAATAATTTTGCTTCATTAGCTGAGGTACTGCTCAAGTTTCCACTAAGATTTTAAGCCTTAAGGCATGCTCACAGAAAAACAAACCACACAAAAGCCCCCCACACTCAACAACTATGCCCCAAAAACTCAAACCAGAAGGAGAATGAAGATTTGCTTGAGGAGATTCCAGAGTGAATACCTGAATATTTTTAGGTGGCCACGGCACAGTGAGTTTTATTCTCAACAAATGCAGGTGCCTCAAGACTTTAGGAACTTTTACCCTTTTTTTTATTTCCCTAAATAAATCTTCCTTCCATACAGAGCCCCACTTACTTCAGCACAGTCCTACTTGCCAGCAGGTAATGCCACACCACAAGCTGTGCAGAATCAAAGGTGAACTAGGGTCCCACATTGCAAGCATTTACTTCATGTCATTATTATCTAACTTTATTATTGCTCCTTCAGATAGTCAAGGTAAGTATCTCTTTTGAGTATGTGACAGATTTGGATCTTTATATTTTAATTTCTAATCCATACAGTTGCTATGTTAAGTAGCTCAATTAAATGGTTTCAGAAAATCTAACTACCAATTTATAAGATAATTCAGGCATCACTTTTTATCTTTTTTTCAAACGTAGCCTGAAATTTCATGAGAACGCAGGTCAAGGGAAGAGATACTTCCCCTCTACTCAGATGTGGCATCAACAGTCCTGCAGAGTTGTGCCCAGCTCTGCATTTCCCACTGCATGGGACCTGGACATACTGCAGCAAGTCCAACAAAAAGCTGCCAGTGTGACTAAGAGACAGGAACATCTGTTATACACAGAGAGATTGAAAGCTGGGACTGATTAACCTAGAGAAAGTTCAGAGAGATACTACCAAAGCATATGAACATCTGATTAGGAGCAAAGATAACAAAGTCAGAGTCTTCTCAGTGGGGTCCGGTGACAGCATAGACATGAAAGCTATTATAATCAGATGCCTGTTCTGACACAGATTTTCCAAGCCACACTGCATAGCACCATCTTCTGGTGAGCAAAAAGTTGTTTGGTTTCTTTTTCTTTCAGGCTTTGAGAAAAAAAAGCTGTAACCATATTGGAGATAATTTTCATACAAGAAATAGCGAAGTCAAAACCATAAGCAACTAAAAATAAACAACACCTATAAGACACAAAACTCACCATAAATTTTATTAAATCTCCCTATCACTAGAAGCTCATAGAGTGAAAAAAATTATTTCAGAATGTGTTACTCTCTTCATCGAGGACCACACAACAACCTTGTTCCAAATTTTGCAAGTCAAGAAAAACAGTCACATAATAAGCAATCTCGAAGTATGCATCACAATGCAATGTCCTCCTGAGCTTGTATGTGAACTACAAATACTGCTTGCATATGGGCTGATTTGTGAAGGAGCCTTTGAATGAGCATCAGAAGTAAAAACTGCTGAGCTTGCTAAAGCATGAGCCCAAAGACATCCACCCTAAAAGGGGCAAGTGTGCTGAGCAAACTGTGAAAATCTTGCTCAAACTGAATGTCTATGAGTGAGTTACACAAAAACATACAGGCCAGAGTTTATACTTTGAAAATAAGCCATTTTAAAATACCTTGCCTATTACTACCTTGCTACATTGACACCTAACAATAGCACCGTACTTCCTTTTCATTTGTTAACTTTTCTGACTAGAAGGTAAGCAGTGATCAATTTAATGCAAAAGTTACTTTATTATGCAATCACAGTTCAATGAACTCCACTTTCCAGCAAAATTGACACCAAGTCAGACTTGGTGTCTGATAGCTTCCCAGGGTTGCACACAGCATTTTAAAAGACCATGAAAATATAATAGATGAACAGGAAAAATAGGAATATTCTAGACAAATCAGGGAATAAATGAAAGGCTCAATTTCCTTGCCTTGTTTGCCATGTAAAAAGCAGTTTCTCACAATGGTACACATGAAAACTTTTCTTTTAATGCAGTCAATAATATAACCACAGTTAAACAAGTATATCCGCACTGCTTTTTTTTTTGTTTTGTTTTTTAATACAACCAACACCTTTAGGAAATAACTATATCCACATACCTCTTCTTCTTGAAATTAATTTATCTTTGTGAAGCACTCTCTGGGGCTTTGCTGCACTGCAGGAGACCTTCTAAAGCCATACTATTGAATTTGGAGCTACCTGCTGGCCTACCTCACCTCAGGATTTGGGTTATTTTCGAGCTAAGGCAGTACAAACACACCACCATCTGGTGACCGCCATCTTAACTCTGCTTTAGCAAGGGGCCAGGGGGAGGCCAGGGGGAGGCCAGGGGGAGGCCAGGGGGAGGCCAGGGGGAGGCCAGGGGGAGGCCAGGGGGAGGCCAGGGGGAGGCTCACCTAGTGTGCCCACACAGCTCGAGAAAAGAGGAGCCTGGAAGCACCCGGGAACAAACCAGCACCCCAGCCTACCCGGCAGAGTGCCGTCACCCGAACCCAGATTCAGGTAAGCTGGTGGGAAGGCTGAGAGGAAAGGGCGGAGGTGGGAGAAGGGCGGAGGTGGGAGAAGGGCGGAGGTGGGAGAAGGGCGGAGGTGGGAGAAGGGCGGAGGGGAAGGCGCCGTTCGCCTCCTCCCTGAGGCAGCGCTCTGACAGGAGCTGCCTCGCCTCGCGCCTAACGGTCGCCCAGCAGCTCGCGCTTCCCGCCGCCCGCCCTTTCCAGGCTCCCGTGACGTCACGGCGGCAGGCGGCTCGCCTCAGGCGGGCGGCGCGCAGGCGCAGTGCAGTTTCGCGGCCGGGCTGAGGCGGCGGTGGTGGCGGTGCCGGGGGTTCGGGTCCGGCGGTTCCATGAGCAGGTGCTGCCCGCCCTCCGCCGCCTCCCTGTTCCGGGGTCTCGTCGGCCCCGCCGCTCTCTGCCTGGGCAGGAGCATGAGCCTCTGCGGGACGCCGGCCGCCTGTGCGGCGGGGCCTGCGGGAGGTCGCGGCGGCGGTTGGGGCGGTGAGGGGGGCGCGGGCTTCTCCTCAGCGCGGCTGAGCCCGCCCTGGCTGCGTCTGCCGGAGGTGCCGGGTGAGGAACCGGAGCGGGCTAACGAGATGCTGGTGCTGCTGCCGCCGGCCCTCCGCGGCCCGGCCCCGCCGCAGCATCACGTCGTTTACTTCCCCGGAGATGTGCAGGTACGGCCTGGGAGATTGAGGGGAGCGGGGATCCCGAAGCGGAGGGTCGGGGCTGCAAGCCTCCCCGCACCCGGGGGAGCATCTCCTGCAATCCCCGTGCCTGGGAGAGGGAAAGGACCGGTCTGGAAAACCGCGGTGGGAAGAGCAGTGTAAGGGGACGGGTGTGGGGGGGATCTCGTTCCATAGAACTGCCCCAGGCTGAGTTGGTATCGGAGGAGTCTCCGCCGAGAGAAGTCGATGACATCCTGAGGTGGATTGCCAAGTTTTAAGTCTGTTGTTTGTAATAAATAAGTATTTCTGCAGTTAGAGATGGTACTGTAAAACTCTATGTGTCGTGCTGTGCTGAAGAGTACTTTGGTCTTCTCTGGGAGTGAAGTCAACGAAAGTTGTGAATGCTTCCACATGCTTGTTTTATGCTGTATTAATTCTCGAGGTATTAAAAAGGCATGGTAAAATTCTGAAAGTTGATTTGGTAAATACAAAAATGTTAAATTCCTTAATGTGTTTCTTGTTCTGGAAGCCTAGCAAGCCAGTTCCTCTTTATGGTCTTTTCTTACAATTGTAAGTGCACTAGACAGAGCTGAAGTATTTTCACAATGTAGTTATGTATCTTTTTTTTTTTCTTTTTAATTTCCAGAACTACCACGACACCATGTCTCGCCACCCAGAAAACTGCCAGTGGAAGCAGTGGAGTTTTGAGAACGTTGCTGCCATACTTGCTCGCCGGTTCCCTAATAGTTTTGTTTGGGTTGTGAAGTCCTCTCGGATGCACCTGCACAAATTCAGTTGTTACGATAACTTTGTGGCGAGCAACATGTTTGGAGCACCCGAGCACAGCACTGACTTTGGAGCTTTCAAGCATCTCCATGCATTGCTCGTTAATGCATTCAGGCTCTCTCAGAACATTCTGCTGTCCCAGAAAAGTGTGCAGGCTGTCAGCAAGGATGCAGAAACAGCTGCTTGTAAAGCCCAGCCACAGCCTGTTCCTACAGCAAGTGACTGCTTGGCCACAGAAAGAGAGAGGGATTGTGAATGCTCTAATATTTCCATGAACTTTGTTATACCCTCTGCTGTAGGTGCAGTGTCCTTTACCTTGATTGGCTTCAGTAAAGGCTGTGTGGTTTTGAACCAGCTGCTTTATGAACTGAAGGAAGCTCGAAAAGACAAGGACACAGACTCCTTCTTGAAAAGCATCAAAGCCATTTACTGGCTGGATGGTGGTCACTCGGGAAGAAACAATACTTGGGTCACTTGCCCTGAAGTGCTGAAAGAGCTCGCCCAGACAGGGATTGAAGTTCATGCTCATGTTACACCATACCAAGTGTTTGACACCATGAGGTCATGGATTGGGAGACAACATGAGAAATTTGTACAGATACTTGAAGAGCTTGGTGTGGAAATAACTGATCGGCTCCATTTTGCTGACGACGTTCCCTCCTTAGATAACCATTTCAGAGTTCATGAAGTGTTTTGAGACTGTATGTGTCTTGAATTGTACATTAATTGTAAAAAAGCACTTTTGACACTATAAATGTTGTCATCTAGATTTACAGATTGGAGCAGATGCTCTCTGAAGATTCAGAGTACTAAACCAGTTCTCTGTTGCTGTAGATACTGTGTATGCATTTCAGTAGCTAAAGAGGAGGATTGAGACTCTGTACCTACAAGAGATGTTTGTCATTTGATTCCTGGAAAAAAATGTTGTGAAGAGCTCTCCTATAAATGTCTTTTTCCTTAAATGTGAACCTTTATTTTCAAACTGTGAGCAGAATTTTTAACCCTGGATGTCCAGTGTCACATACTGTCTTTAACAGGAGTTAAAAGTACTCAACACTTTCAGATGTCTGGATACTTCTGTTTAGCAGCTTCTAGGGCTAACATTTTTGATCTTTGTCCATAACAGTTAGTTTTTTGGCTTGAGGAAATAGGTAGAACAATCTTAGCTGTACATTTTGGTGAAAACTGTGTTGATGAGTTAACTAGATGTTCCAGTTCCGTAGCATTTCTTGTATTGAAACAAAGCCACAAATATTTACCTTTGCAGTAACAGTGCCAATGGGTTTTGTTTCCTTTTGTGCATCTTGCCTTTTCTGTGGGCAGAGAAGTTTCATTTGTTGTGTTCTGTCTGCTAGTGAACAGCCATTTCACCTGGGGCCTTGAAAATTGTGACATAACTATGTTAAATGACACAGAATGGTAGCTTGTTGCTGTGCCAACATGGCTTTGACTGACTTCTCTGAGGAAGAGCTGTATTTTCAGATTTACAGGTTTCTTTCTCCCTGCCTAGGGCTGTTGATAATTGCAGCATTGATGTTGATCTACATTGACTCATGTATTACACATTACATAAATTATTTTCTTCTTCAGAAAGAAGATAGCAAGGTAGACAAATGAGAGGGTATTAGTGGAACATTTCTGCTGTTGTAACTTTCTCCATTTATCTACAGATAAATCTTAGAATCACTCTTAAAGACAGCTGCAGCTATTAACAGTGAACCAGTTGCTTAATACAGTTTTGGATTTCCTGGAAGTACAGGAATACAAAAGCAAGTTAGCAAAATACTGTGAAGATTATACAAAAAAATGTGGCTCAGTTCTGAAAAAAGGTATATTATACAACTTCCTTCTTATGTTTGATGGCTTAACAACATCTTCCCTCATCCCTTCTTGTGACTGATATACTATGGAAGGAAAGTCCTGGGTTATCCTTCTCTTGGCATCATTAAAACTTACAAGGTTCACTGGAGACAGTAAATACTCAAAATATTGAGGGCAGTAGGGTTATTCACACAGTGGGCACTTTACAAAGTGATCATTAATTCTCTTGCCCGTGGTAATTAGACTAATGCACCTAGCTGATCAGAGAGGGTAATAATCTAACTTAGTGGATGGAGAAAAGTGCAACATGCAAAATAGTTCTAATTTTTTATAAACTAATCTGAAATCTAGTTCCACTCTGGCTTTTTTCCTAAAACTCTTGGAGACTGTTCAACCCTGTGTATTGATGACCTTCTTAATGGGCTGGTAACAACTTGTTCATGTGTTTCAAGGAAAACTATTTACATTTTTTGGTCCTTTTGATAACACTTCTACCATATGGGAGGACTTTTTTTTTTTAAAGCAAGTATGGGTCACCTAACACAGTGGTTTTAATAGCCTACAGCATTTCATAAAGAATGTATTTTATGAGTAGGTCATCATAATAACTCATAAAATAAAATTAAAAAAAATAATCAACAACACATACACACCCCAAACACCCCACTGATGTTGCTGCTTCTCATTTCCCTCTCAGAGGGACCAGGCTAACCTGAGTATGCTAAAACTTGCCCTGTCCAGTAACAGTGCAGATCACAGATCAGTTTCTCTACAATTCTGTGCCAGCCAAAAGAGCAGGACTAGGTTGTTGGAAGCTTTTGGAAGCAGCTATTAAAATATTGACATTGTGTTCAGAAGTTTCTGGATGGCTGTCCTAGGAAAATAGTACCAACCTCTTTGATAGAGGCTGCTTACAGTAACTGTTAAATAAAATAGGTTTGAGTGTTACTGTATTAATTGGAAGAATAAACACTTTGTTGTAAAACTAATCTTGATGTGAGACTTCATGCTGTGGAGGGAAAAGGGGTTGTTTTCCAGTCTCTGAACAGCTGCAGTGCCCTGTTGGAATGTGCCTCTCTCATTCACTACAATGCATGCTAAAAATAAATCTTGCAAACAATGGGGAAAGTAAAGTGTTTCTCATGGGTGAAACCACTTTGATGTGAATATAAAAACATCAAGTGAGGAATGCACGGTTACATTTTGTGGATTAAGCTTTATCAGGTGTTTGTGGAGACCTAGGTTGGAAAAAAACAAATTAGATTTAATTGGTAACTTTTCTTCAAGACAGGCTTTGTATTTGTGCAGTCTGTCATTCTAAACCAGCTTGCAGGCAGTAGTACAACCTGGTATGGAATAGCTGGAATTCTTTATATTACATGATTATTTCTTGTGCAATAGACAAGAAACTCATCAGATCGTGAGAAATGCTGAAATGTTTTAATCTGTCCCTGTTCATTTACTTTAAACCATCTTGATTCTGTGAAATTGCCCAGATTGTGTATAACTTACACAATTTTCTTTTGTGTGCATCTTAAATACCACTACAAACTTTGGTAACCTTCCTATCTGGGACTAATTTAATTGCTTCCCTCTAAATGCCTCTGTGTAAATCAGTATCAGATTTTGAACTGATAATTAAGGATCCAGGTTTTAAAAAAAAACTGCAAAGTCAGTTCAGGAATTAGGATGTGACAACTGGATATTCCGAGATAAAAGTGATTTTGTGTGACGATGCCCTCTCCTTTTTCCAGCAGGTTCTTTCTCAGAACTTTTACTTTACTTTAAACCATCTTGATTCTGTGAAATTGCCCAGATTGTGTATAACTTACACAATTTTCTTTTGTGTGCATCTTAAATACCACTACAAACTTTGGTAACCTTCCTATCTGGGACTCATTTAATTGCTTCCCTCTAAATACTACTGTGTAAATCAGTATCAGATTTTGAACTGATAATTAAGGATCCATAATAATTAAATAATTAAGTTAAATAAAGTTTAAATAATTAAATATTCAAGGATCCAAGTTTTAAATAAAACTGCAAAGTCAGTTCAGGAATTAGGATGTGACAACTGGCTCTTCAGAGATAAAAGTGGTTGTGTGTGATGATGCCCTCTCCTTTTTCCAGCAGGTTCTTTTTGAGCTATTTGCAGCAAGACATTGTCACCTATGATGAGTAAAATATGAAGTCATTCAGCATGTAGTCCAGGATCATGGAACACCTCCATGGCAGGGACAGGCCTGGCTTCTCCCCGGGCCAGACCTCCTGTTCCTGACCAGATTGATTCTATCAATATTAACAGCATGATTCTTCAAAAAAAACCCACCACATCACTTGCCCTGTTCTGTATCACTGTGGGAATCATAAACTGATCCAGGCAGTTGTGAATGTTTTGTCATGGGGGTTCTAAAGCAGGGATGGCTTTGTTGGCTTTCCCTGTCGTTAGGGCTTCATTACATGAGTCCAAGTGACCTGAAGAGTGCCAAATTCTGCTTAAGCAAATGACAGGGAAGGAGAGAGGGAAGGAGAGAGAGAAGGAGAGAGGGAAGGAGAGAGGGAAGGAGAGAGGGAAGGAGAGAGGGAAGGAAAGGAGAAGGGAAAGGAGAAGGGAAAGGAGAAGGGAAAGGAGAAGGGAAAGGAGAAGGGAAAGGAGATAGGAAAGGAGATAGGAAAGGAGAAAGGAAAGGAAAGGAAAAAGGAAAAAGGAAAGGAGAATGGAAAGGAAAAAGGAAAGGAAAAAGGAGAGGACCAGAAAAGCATTTGGTAGAACAAAGGGGAAATACATACTAATATGTTTTTTAATTTGGTGCAGGCACAATGCTGGGGCAGAGCTTTGCCCAGCCCTGCAGGCTGTCTGAGCCTCTGCATTTGGTGCCAGCACATGAAGAATAAAGCTCTGTGCACCTCTGCACAACAATTCAGGTGATGTTGACATCACCAGCCCAACAAAGTCAAGAGGCTTCCCCAGCCTAACAGACACAGAGGTTCTGCCTCAGCAGTATGCAACCTTGTTCATTTTCCAACAGAAAAAAAAATTTGGGAGACCTCTTTGTGATCCCAAATTTAAATTCTGCCCTCAGAACACACAATGATGCCCATCAGAACTGCTTGGCTGGCTCCATTCATGCCTATTCATTAAGGTGGCTGGGTGCCCACTCACATGCTTGCAGACCATTTTCACTCTGTTGAGCTGCCAAAAAGCTTTAGAAGAATAATCTGCACACTGCTCCTCTGGAGAAAGCTCCCAGCACTTCATTAACACTGGGTATCTATTTAGCCTGAAAGCTTTTGGGAAATTACAGTTCCCAAAAAACACTGCTGGGAGCAACAGCCTGACCCAAATGTCAGATCCATGCTGCCTTCCCCAAACAGCACAAGTTACACCATAAAAGGGATTTCAAAGGGAGGAGGAGAAGTTACCTTTGCTGTGAAATGCCCATCTGATTCCACAAGCCTGTGGGCACCACCAAAATCTGCTGACAGGTAACCATCTACAACCCCTTCACAACAGGCACAACACCTCTCAAACACCGACAGGTTCTACATTTACTCTGGAACAATAAATGTCAGCTTCTGGGGCTGGAGCTGGATAGGTTTGCAGGCAGGAGCTGGAGGTGTTTCAGAGCTGCACAAACAGCACAAAGCTGTCCTGCACAGAGCTTTGTTCAGCTAGGAAAGGGCTAAATCATTCACCTTGCAGCCAAGGTGCTGCTGAGCAATGCTGAGCTTAACCTGGTACCATTAGCCTTGGGTTTTTTTTTTCCGCTGCTCGCCCTCATTTTCACCACAAGAGGGAGCAGAAACTCCCCACACTCAATAAAGTTGCTCAAAATGACCTTTAGATCCACCACCAGCTTGCCCCAGAAACCACCATGTCTTTCCTCCTAAAACGAGGTGGCAGTCAGGAAGATGTGCAATTAATTGTAAGCACACCTGCTGTCAGCCCAGCCCAGATACCAAAACTTTTGTTCAGAAAAATTTAAGGAAAACACTCCAAAAAAGCAGAGTTTTAAGGGCAGGCACTGCAAATGTATGCCTTGCTGCAGAAGAGAGACCATTTCCAGATCTAGAGGATTGTGCATGTGAAGGAAAAAAAAAAGCAGGAAAAATAAATAACCTACAAGGTAAACGTTCATCTATAACAAGGTTTATCAACTTAGTTTTTATTATTCTTACACAGTGTATATATACACATGGACAGTTTCCAATCCTAACATACAACTCTCTACTGCCACAGGAGCTTGCTGCCCTACAATGTATTATTTTATCCATAATCATCCCTATAGGCTTTTTCTTGGATCCGTAACACCATTCTCCGGGCATAGAAGTCCCTGTATTCCTCAGGAAGTTCTTCAAGTGTTTTCAAAGCCCTGTCCAGGATCTGTATAGCCCTAGAGGCTGCTGTGGGGTCTTTATTTCCATAAGTATCACTCTTATCGTAGGACTCAGCAGGAAGGTGCTTCCAAAAGACATTCAGTGCCACTCCAAATTCCTCAGAAATGACATTGTGGAACCACAAAGCTGTAGAAAGAGGAATGTCTAAAATTAACATTATCTGAAACTTCCACGGGCCTTGTAAGGAGTCTCAGAATCACCCAAACAAAATCTAGTTGAGGAAAAGCCTCAACTACTGCATTTTTTTGCTTATTTATAGATATTCATGCCTGAATATGTTGTGTTGTACCAAATTTAGGACGTTCTTCATGACATCTGTGTCAATCCATGACTTCACAGCAAAGTAACAATTGCTGAAGTATAAAGACAGCCAAATGGAAGCAAAGGATAAGCACATGTAAGATGAAAATTAGGTATCTTCCCTGCTCATCTTTACTCTGTTTTCATAGATTTAGTCCCTAACCTTGTACACATTGTCCAAGCTTTGGTGAGCCCTGCCAGTGGCTCAGTTTTTCACACAGGGCTTGGCAATTGAACCTCTGTGACTGTGGTAAGGAAGCAAAGCCATTTTTGCCTCATTGAGTATATTTTAAAAATTAAATATTTTTTATATATATATTTTATATTTATATAAATATTTTCTGTGTGCTGACTTGAACAGCAGTGTGATTTACCTTTCACTGTCTGTAACCAAGAGTTTCTTTAGAAAGAAACACAAACCCTAAGTTCCCAGTGTTGAGTCCAAAGATAAGAATCTACTTTAAATCTTTCTAAACCCCTCCTGCTTGCTTCTTTACTGCCTGTTTATATTTCACAGATAACATGAAAAGCAACCAAAACTATACCTGCCACAAGCTCACAATGAGTTAAAATTCAAAATTAATAACCACCATTAATGGTTCAATAGGAGTAATTCAAATAACTTTCCCTTATAACCAGAATTGTCATCTCAACCCAGGAAGTACCTTCATATTTTCTGCCAGTGCAGAAGAAGGATCAGGACTTGTTTTTCCATTTCCTAAAGGTGATGACCACCATCCATAAGCCTCATCCATCCCGTCCCTCACAATTCTTAAGTGCCAGAGCCACAGAAGAACAGAAATGGTATTTCACTCAAATTCTGTCACCAGAAAAATCAGGTGACTGAAAGAATTTCAGATTTCACAGACTGGTTTGATAGTGCTCAGCTATTAGGACCCAAATTCAGAAGCACAGAGTGCAGTCCTGAGGGCAGCTAAGGTTTATAGGCAGATACAATCCCTGTCATTAGGGATGGCACTCTGGAGTTGGAAGAAGTGGACAAGTTTTGTCAGTGGCTCTAGATGCTCCTGCTTATAACACAGAAAAATGCTTTAGTAACTTCTTACCATCCCTAGAAATGAGGAATTGCAAACAAAAGTGTTCAGTAAGCAACTGTTTGTTACTTACCTGGAATAAACAGCACATCTCCTGCTTCCAGCAGGCACTGGTAGCGTTTGGCTTTCCCAAAAAGGGGATATTTCTCTAGGTCTGGGTTATCCACATCCAGCACCTCGGATTTACTCCCTAGGAAAGTTTTCAAAAGTAAATGTTGCAGCTCTCACAAACAACAGCAAAGCACTGTAACACTGATGGAAATGGCAGTTCTTGAATCAGCTTTACTACCGCTTTACTGTTCTGTAACTTCTCCCAAAAGCAGGCAACCCTGAGGGCACTCCTTACTTACTGAAGAGACACATTCTCCTCTTGTCTAGGTTTAAAACCTTATAAAGGTTCTTTTCTTATTCTTTTAATATCAAGCTGTCTGTAAATGATTTTTTTTCGACAGTGCAACACTTGTGAGCTGAAAAGGCAACCCTGATCACCAAACTCTGAGTTAAAAAAATCTGACATGCATACCTGATAAATACAAATAGGGTGCATCTCGAGGACTATACAAAACAACTCGTTTTTTCCCTGTTACTTGGATTAAGAAGTTATCCATTACCTGGAAAAGGCACAGGAAGAGAGATGTCAGTCAAAAAGAATGAATGCACAGCCAGCAACTGGCTATCTAAAACATCACTAGCTTAAAAGAAGGAATTACTAAAAACTTACTAAAAACTTTGCCGGGTCCTGCACTTTGGCCACAACAACCCCATGCAGCGCTACAGGCTGGGGACAGAGTGGCTGGAGAGCAGCCAGGCAGAAAGGGAGCTGGGAGTCTGGATTGACAGGAAGCTGAACATGAGCCAGCAGTGTGCCCAGGTGGCCAAGAAGGCCAATGGCATCCTGGCCTGTATCTGGAACAGCGTGGCCAGCAGGTCCAAGGAAGTGATTCTGCCCCTGTACTCAGCCCTGGTGAGGCCACACCTCGAGTACTGTGTCCAGTTCTGGGCCCCCCAGTTCAGGAAGGAGATTGAGGTGCTGGAGCAGGTCCAAAGGAGGGCAACCAGGCTGGTGAAGGGACTCGAGCACAGGCCCTATGAGGAGAGGCTGAGGGAGCTGGGGCTGTTCAGCCTAAAGAAGAGGAGGCTCAGGGGAGACCTCATTGCTCTCTACAACTCCCTGAAAGGAGGTTGGAGCCAGGGGGGAGTTGGTCTCTTTTCCCAGGCAACTCTCAGCAAGACAAGAGGGCAGGGTCTCAAGTTGTGCCGGGGGAGGTTTAGGTTGGAGATGAGAAAGAATTTCTTTATGGAGAGAGTGATCAGAGATTGGAATGGGCTGCCCAGGGAAGTAGTGGATTCTCCGTGTCTGGAGCTCTTTCAAAAGAGCCTGGATGTGGCACTCAGTGCCATGGTCTAGCAACCGCAACGGTGGTTCAAGGGTTGGACTCGATGATCTCTGAGGTCCCTTCCAACCCAGCCAATTCTATCATTCTATGATTCATATTTTAAGAATTAGCTTCCATATATAGTTAATGGAAGTTATAGTTAGTTATAGTCATAGGAAGTATATAGTTAATGGAATTCACACTCATGAATGTGGGTTACTTTATCCCCTTAGCAGAACATTCTTGACAAACAGTATATTTGGGAAAATTGCTTTCCAACAGCTTTGTGTATTTCCTTAAATAGGAATCAACTTCTTGCGTCTTAAAACACAAAGACATAACATACTTTAGATGTATAAACCAGTACAATAATAATTATAATAATAATACAAGATATATTTGGGATTCCTTTTCTTTTTCAGTGTTACCTCTAACTCATTTTGCTGACTTTTTGTTGATAAAGGATTCTTTTTCCTCATTATAAAGCAAAAAACTGATTTTCTTATAAATAAATTCATTCAGAATTACACTGCACAATGTCAGAAGACAATCTTCTTTGGAATCTACCACACTGCAGCAACAGAACACCCAAATCATTGTAGAATTACCAATATTTTGGCCAGTAGGAGAAAAAAAAAAAAAAAGAAAGAAATCTTGAAGATGAAAATGCTGACAGATTTTTAACTGAAACTCAAGAGTAAAGAAAGAAAAAAAAAGGGAAAAATCATCTTAATCTCACAAGCATGGAATTAGACATGAAACCAGTCAGATGACATCTATTTAAAATTCATCAGACCACTGAATCAGATTCTTTCCTCTATTTCAAAATACATGAAGTCTGTCCTTAATCTTTTTCAGAAATGTGCAGCTTAAAGCTCAGCTCCATTGTGCTACCTGTAACATTTTCTACTCAGCACAAGCATTACCTACATCATAATGTGTCCACAGCTGCAACCCAGCTGAGCTGATGCGGAAAACACTCGAGAAGAACTGTTCCTTCTCAAAGTATTCTGGAATCTGAACATCTTCTGCCAGAACAGGAAACTGCTTTCTGATATCTGCAATATCCTGAAAAGAAAAAGGACTTCACTCTCAGAGAACCACGTATGCAGACTGAAATAAGGGACCACTTCATTGTCATTTACCATTGTATGAAGCACGGGGCTAGAAGCTCAGCACTGGCGAGCAGCTGAAGCTGCAATGATTTCTGGTGGTTACTCTTACAGCACTGACTTAGCAGACATCAGGGCTACTAGAAATCACACTGAAGAAGCAAGAGATCATCAGAAATCCCTTTATGTTAGTTTACAACAAAAGCTAAAGAATGGGAGGTGAGGAATGCACTCCTCAGTGGTCGTCTGAGCTCTTGTGTAACACAAGTGTACTTCAGACACTTAGGCTTAAATATTCAGACCAAAATCCAGCCAGATTCATGGGCCAAGTGACCATAAACAAGCTCTATGCCAGTACAACACAGCCAGCAGGCTTTTAAAAATACTCCTACCCTGCTGCTGGAGCCCAGGGGACCTGTCACCTGGAGTAACTCACCTTCCTGGCATCTTCCCCCACGGAGCGCAGGTAGTACTTCTCATCCTGAAAACAAGACAAAAAGGGAGAGAGCTGCTGATTTGTTGGTGTTTGTCTGGGCTTTATTTTTAAACGAATTACAAATACATTTAAACAAAAAGCCCAGATTTTCTCATTCATCTGATGCAGGGCTTCCTTAGTACAAATAAATGGTATTTGGGAACTGAGCTGCTTTGCTTTCCTGCCTTTGCTCTGCTGCTCCCTGCTGTTCACCTCAAGAAACAGGAACACGACGTTAATTTTAACTGGGGAGAGTGGAAGAGGGAAGGAGGGAGAGACTTGGTAACTACTTTAGCGTTTTTGTTACTCAAAATTAACAACTTTGTTACTCAAGATTAACAACAAATGCAGGTTACAGTTTAAATTCTGCTGAACACTGCTGCAGGCAGCTATGTCAGCTGGCTTCAAAACTCGGAGCATTCTCTGCAGCCCAAAGCATGGCTGCATTCCAAACTGTTTGCTTTCCCATCATTTACCTGAAAAATCCCTACTTTGGACACTGTGACACAAAGACAGCCAGGCATTTGCCACAAAAAATTGTGTTACAATGAAGCTCTGTCTCTATTTTGCTAAGGGGTGTAACCAAACTCTAAAATATCTTCATGATGCTTTCTTGCAGAATACCTGAATAATAGTTACTATCCTAAAGAAAGGTTTCATATGTCAATTTTATGCTGGAATTGTTTCTCCTCTGAGCAGCTTTTGTTAACAGAAAGAGGACCACTGGAGCTAACTACTACACACAGAAAGCAACTTCTGAAAAAATTATCTTTTCCCCACATTTCTTCCCCTGGTTCCGAGCCACACAGAACAGGTAAATCCAAGACCAAGAGCTTTACTGGAGTGAGACCTTCAAATTGTAAACCATCATTTTCCCCTCTATATGCTGGCAAAATAAACATTAGAAGGAAAACACTAGAAGCACAGTGTTGCTAAGGAAATTACCTCAGAAAGAAAGTACTCCTTGTGCTTGACTTCAGCTGCTCTTCGGACAAACACGTCAAAAGGCAGAGTTCTGAAAGACAAATATTTAAATTTATACAACAAATCAAGGTAGCAGCACGTGGTCTAAATGCCAGGCTTAAAATCTGAAGCTCTTTGACCATCTCTAGACTGAAGGGCTGGCTATGGAAAGGGCCAAAGCTTCCTGAATTTCCAGGGAAAAAGGGGAAAGCCTGTGAGCTCAGGGTAAGGGGTATTAAGAGTAAGAAACAAAACAGAGCAGGGAAAATGAAATGTGGTGATGGGTAAAGCCACCTAAATATTCCCTCACCTCAAAGATTCAGAAGTTCCTCATGCAGAACAGAGCATGATTCTATTATAAAGGTGTTTATTCCCCTCAACAGGCTCCACTCCACTTGCAGCTTGCTTGGACTTTCAGCCTCTGCCTCCTTAGAAGCTGAGCACATCTTGTCCCCACTCAGGGAAAAAAACAACTGAAATTAAGGCATTTTACCCTTGAAAAACACCACATCAGATGAGGGAATGTTTGGGCAGCCCCACCAGAGGAACTTCAAAGGGAATCAGGAGTTTATGTGGCCCACAGGAAGGTCAAGGAGGTGGTGAGAGCTGTGGTACCCAGTAGCTGGAGCATCACGGGGGCTGCAGAGGGCAGTTCTGAAAGGAGTTTGGGTTTGATCAGTACCAGCCCTGCAGAGTGGGGCTGCAAGCCTGCCACACACCAGCACTCAAGAGCCAGAAACCACCAGAAACCACCACTACTGAGTAACACTGAAAAAGCACCATGTAACAGGAATGAAAGAGCCACTTAGTGGAATAAGATACCACTTAGTATCAAGGAGATTTTTTGTTTGCTTTTTTTTTTTTAATAACACCAGCAAGCACCAGGCTCACATTTCCAACAAGAGTGCTCTGCCAAAACACAACACTCCTTCATGCCATCACTTCCAAGGCCCTGTTTGGCCCCTTCTTTTCACCCTTGCAGTTCAGGGTGTTGAGAGATTTGTGGAATGAAAAGAGGAGGGGGAAATCAAGGACAGCACTTGGATACAGAATTTAAAGTTTGCACAAAGTATCTTCATGTTTTAACCCTGGGTTCCACACAGCTGCTCTGCATGTCTGAAAGTCACAAGCACCTCTAAAACACAAGAGCCTTTGGAATGAAGTACCTATACACAAAGTTCTTACTGAGGAAATCCATCTGTGGCACCCCAGAAACATGAATCTTTACTGCTTTGGATCCTTCAGCTTGGCTCAGGTAATCCACTGTCCATTTGGTGGTGCAAGGGCCCAGCTCCAGTCCTGTCAGCACCACAGGCTTCCTCTGAGGGAAAACAACAGCAAAATAACTCAGTGTTGGAGCACTGGTAGCATCCAGTGGAAAAAATTAAAAATAAAGTTAGTTTTTCAAAGTAAATGCAAAGAATGCTGGGACTGGCAACACCAAATTGCAACTGATCTGCTCACAAGTGAACAAAGTGAATCAGAATGCTGAACACTGAAACAAAATGCAATAAATCATGGGACTGTTTCTCTATTTACCACTTCCCAGCAGGACAGGGAAAAATCCTGAGAGACCAAGACACCTCAAACATGATCTTTGTGCTGGGGAATCCACAGGCAGCCTAGGGAACACCTCTGGGCATCCTGGGCAGGGCTCAGCAGCACCAAAGATCACAGAGCTGAGGAGCAGACTGTGAGGTCTGGTGGTGTGAGATGTTCTCACCAAAGAAACTCTTTCATCTCAAGCCTCCTTGAAGCTGACAGCCACAAAGAGAATCATGCAGAATGGTTCTGGTTGGAAAAGTCCTTTGAGAAGGTTTTAAAGTCTTTTTTTGGGAAGGTCCCTCTGTACTCAGGACTGTTGAGGCCACACCTTGAGTGCTGTGTCCAGTTTTGGGCACCTGAATGTAAGAGAGATCCTGAGGTGCTGGGGTGAGTGCAGAGGAGGAAACCAAGCTGGGGAAGGGCCTGGGGAATAAATCTTCTGGAGAAAGAATGAAGGAGCTGGAACTGTTTAGTTTGAGGAAGAAGAAGCTGAGGGGTTGGACCAGATGAGGTTGGTTCTGGTCTCTTCTCACAGGTCATGAGTGACAGAACAATAGGGAATGGCTTCAAACTACACCAGGGCAGGTTTAGACTGAACAGGAGGGAAAAAAATCTCACAGAGAGTGGCCAGACACTGGACTAGGCTGCCCAGGGAAGTGGTGGAGTCCCCAGCCCTGGCTGTGTTTGAGGGTCACTTAGATGTTGGGGTGTTGGGGGATGTGGTTTAGGGGAGAGTAGGGATGATGGTTGGACTTGGTGATCCCAAGGGTCTTTTCCAACCTGAAAGATTCTGTGATTTTTTTCCCTTTCAAGACCTGTAAGAAACAAGTTTGTTCTAGCACACACACAAATCAAGGTTGGAATCAGATGAAGGGTTGGACCAAATAAGCCTTGAAGTCCATTCCAACCCGGCATTCTACGATTCTATGAAACCAATACAAAGACATTTTTGCTTGGATTAAAGAAGGAAACGGTGATGACCAAGCGACAAAACCAGCAACCACGCTTTTTTTTAACCAATCCCAAGGCAAAAGAGCCGAGAGAGCTCAGCTCCAGAGCTCCCCAGCACCTGAGGTCACAGCTCTGCCAGCGTCACCTCCGGACTCACCACACCTCACGGCAAACCCCCAGAGGCCGCTCTGCCAGGCGAGGAGGTGCCACAGGGCTCCCTCTGCCTTCCCTCGCCCCTCAGCGCCCTCCCATCCCCTCACAGCCCGCAGCCCCGGGCCCGCCGCCGCACTGCAGCCCCGGGAGGCCCAGGAGAGGGGAGCAGAGCCCTACCTGGGGGTAGATGTCTCTCAGGAACTCCTCCCGTCCTACCCCGGCCCGCCGCACCACCGGTACCACCGATACCACCGGTACCGCCGGCACCTCCCGCCGCTCCATCGCCTCTCCCGCCCCGCCGCTGCCGCGCGTCCCTTCCGCTGCTCCCCCCGGGAACAACAGCTCTCACAGAAACGTTCCTATCTCCTCTTCTTTCTTGCCAGGGATCCCTGCTTTCTCAGGGATGTAGATCCCTGAGCGATCCTCTGAGGTAATTCTCGGAACCGCCGCTCTCCTGGATCCCCATGCTGTCGGAGGACGCCCTGCCGAGACGGGAACGATCAGCGTCGGCTCGGTTTCCCTCCGGGCGGTTGTGGCAGCGTGCCGGGGCGGGAGGCGGCCATCATGGCGCTGCGCGCTGCCGCCGCCCGCTGCTGCCTCCTGACGCGGGCCCTGGCGGGGCCGGGGGTCTCTCGGCTCCCTCTGCCGCCCCCCGCAGCCGCCTCAGCCCCGTCGCTCTTCGGGTCCCGCCGGTTCCGCCCGTCCGCGCGGTTCGCCAGTAGCGGGGGTCAGGGCGCGGAGCCTGAGGGCCCGCAGCGGCGGGTGGTGGTGGTGAGGATCACCAGCCCCTTCGCCTGGCTCCGCACACGCTTCTATTACCTCCTCATCCGCCTCTACTTCGACCAGGAGTTCAGCATCGAGGAGTTCACCCGGGGGGCCAAGCAGGTGAGGAGAGGGGCAGAGGGGAAAGGAGCCCGGGCCCGGGACCCCCGGGGGGTTGGAGCCTGAGGGGATCTTCCCTCAGGAAGAGGAGGAGCTGAGGTGAGCTGAGCTGCCCAGCTCTTGGCGCCAGCGGAGAGTAACGGGCCGGGTGATTTTCCTCAGGTTTCGCTCATCTTCCCACATTCCAGGAGGGAATTTCCTAGCTGTCCCCCGGTCGGTATGAAGGGAGGTGCTTCCAGGTGGTTTGAAGGGGCAAAACACATCTGCTCCCGCCTGGTTTTCCCCAAATGACAAAGCTGAGGCAGGCTCAGTGCCTGTGTTTGTTTCTCCCAACCGATGACCCCGCTGAGCTGGGTCAGGAGGGTTACTGAGTTACCCCCTCTAAAACTGCAGCTCCTAACCTTAGAAAAACAACCAAACAAATTAATACCTTAAAGACACAAACCTAAAGCAACAGACCAGGTGATAGGGGACAAAATGTTAAAGTGCCTAAAAAGATTCAAGACAAGAAAAAAACTCCCAAACTGCACTGAATTAGTTGCTGTGTGTGCAGAGCCACCTGTTTTCCTTGCCCTGGGCTTATTAATTTGTTTTTACTTGCTGTGGAGTTCTAAACACTCAGTCAGCACTTCCCAAGCAGACTGGTTGGGGCTGCAGAGGCATTATTGTGTGTAGCTGTACCTGCACAAATGAGGGGAGAAGGGAAGCTGAGCTTCCTGAAGCTTAGAAACTAAACCAGATTTATACAGAAGTTTTATAGCACAGAGCTTCTGTTTGGACTGGGACCAGGGAAAGGGGAACAAAATCCTCACAGGTAAAGACAAAGACTTCGAGTTATCAAAAAAAGAAGAGTGAAAACCACTTAAATAAATTACAGTGATGCTGCTTTGCTTTTTTCTTTAATTATTATTAAGCTGTGCATTCAGTTGCCTGTTCTCAGGAGGTTTGATGCTTTAAATGAGAGGCTGAAAAGAAACCCTGTGTCTTCATTTCATTAATTAATGCTGGTGGGCTTCCGTTTCCATGGTGATACACTCTGTAAACACTGAAATCATGGGGTATTTGGGTAACTTGTGCCATAGTGATGGATGTGTCTGAAACAAATAAAACCATCCCAGTGTTATTTGTTCCTGAGGGCTTTTTGTTTGGTGTTGTGTTTTTTTCCAGGCCTTTTCTGTTGTTTCAAAGCTGCTGTCTCAGCGTAAACTTGACCTGCTGGATGAGCTTGTCTCCGCAGAGGTAAATGATTCCCACCTCTTACTCCAGCAGCTGCTTTTGCATTTTGGAGCAATGTGTGTTGTTGTCTGCAGATACTGCCAGTTCAGTTTAATTTGGGAAAAACAGCAGAAACCCTGAGCATCTTGCCAAGCAGATGATACACAGCCCGCTACTTGTCTCAGCTGGAAGGCCTCAGTTTCCTGCCAGGGCCCTGGGGCTGTGGCTGACCACCTGGCTAGTTAAAGATGGGTGTTTTCTGTGGGTTTTTTAATGAATTTTGAATTGCTGAAGTTGTCTTGGCCTTGCCAGGGGATGGGAGTAGCAGATGCAGCAGAGTCAAGGGGAGGAAATACCTCAGGTCTGTGCCTTGTTGCTGGATGTCAGCTTGTCCTGCCTTGGCAGCAAAAGTTGTGGTGCTGTTGTAGTGCATCCCCACTGGACAATTTTGCCTCCTCTCTCTGAGCAAGGGTAGCAATAAAATGTGAGGTTTTTTTCTTGTAGTTCTTCTGAAAGAGCATCTCCTCTCCCTCTGCTCATCTTGGTTCTTCAGGTGGTTGGGTCAGCACTGATCCAGAGGCCTCGTGGCACCAGAGCAGGGAGTGCCTGTGGCTGGGAGGCCACACGACTTTGGTGTTGCTTTGGCCAGTGAATTTTATACCAGCAAAATGTCCTAGAAGCCTGTGTTTTCTGGTGAAAATCACTTCTTGCTTCTGTATGGCCTCTGGATTTGTTTGTTGTTCAAAAATGGCAATTCAGATGAGGCCAGGAACTGTGTCTTTCTCATAGGTGTTGGAGGTGATCCCCCTTTTTCTCAGTCTGTGCACCACACCCTTCTATTCCTCCCAGCTGGGTAGGTCCTAGGTTGCTCAAAGACCACAGATGTGAAAGTGATATGGAAAAGAGATAAGCTTAGTGGTAATGGAACTGATTTTCCAAAGAAATTTGTAAAAGATAATGAAGAAATAATGACTGGAGGGCTAAGGAATGCACCCACAGAGAGAAAGCAGACTGTAAGTGTGATTGTGGAAGGAAGCTTGACTGGCATTTTCTGGGCCTTGCTTTGCAACTTCTGTTTAGACAGCCCCTTTTTCAACCTTTTTTTTTTTTTTAAATACCTTATTTTAATAACACTGGATGATTGTGGGGTTGCCCAGACTGCCCAGTGCTGGCTCCCTTCCCCTGCTGTGCGTGGCGTTACAGCTCATTTTATTAACAGCAGTAGAAAAGGTTGTGCCTTCCATTTCCTAGTGAAAAGCTGACAGTTCTTCTGAATTTAGGTGCTCCAGGTGCTGAAGGAAAAGATTTCTTTGCTCCCTGAGAGCCACAGGGATGCCTTAGCAGCTGACATTGATGCCATCATGTACACGACAGAGGGAGATGTGCGCATTTACTACGATGATGATGGTATGTTTGGAGCTCTGAACCCTTTCAGCAACATGGGCAGTCTTCTTCCCTGGTTCTGCTACTGAGCAGACATTCTGCTTACAGATGTGTTTCTGAGGGCCATTTCTCATTCCTGGTGCTTCTTTTCGTAGTTAATTTATATGTAAATCCCTCATTTCCTTTTCAACCAGAACCTGGGAAATTGTTAATAAAGTCGTGGTACTGCTTTGATCTCTGTTTAGGTCTTGCTCATTCTTCTTCTTTTGTAATTTCAGTTTTACATTATTAGCCCTTAGCAGTCTCAAAACCAATTATTCTACCATGTGCAGAAGGCTGTTGCTACAACAGTGAGAATAAATCTTGTGAGAAGAACAGTGGAGGCTGAATAATGAAAGAAATTCTACTGTCTTCACTTACTCTTAGTTCTAGGGCTTTTCGATGTTTGGTTTTTTTTTTAAGCCAATGATGTGTTCAAACAAGTTTTTCTTTTGGTTAACTACCAGCATTAGGTGCTCAGTTCTCTATCAGATGCAGCTGAGTAGGCTCAGTGTCTAACCATGGGTCTTCAGTGAGCATTTCAGATTTTCAGACCCAGTGAGCTTTTTCCTCTTTTGGGAGATAGGATTTCTTTTTCCTCTCAGTTTACTCTTGAGTTTCAACTCCTTTACATACTTCTTTAGCATCAGGAGCTGGCTTTGAACCTTGTGGTAGACAGTACCATGTCACACAATGCCCATGATAAAATAAATCCCTTTTCTCAGAGTACATTTTATTGCTAAACAGCATGAATATGGCTTTAATTAGCTATGTTGGTCAGGATTCTGTCTTGCACACTTTTTAAGTAGAGGCAGCTGCCCTTCCAGGGTCTCACTAGGATATATGCTGGATAGGAAACAGGAGTATTTGGCCTGTGAGGAAAGTGGGATCTACATTTATGCTCTGATTTAACCCAACAGGAAGAAAGTTTGTCAGTATCCTGATGCGGTTCTGGTATCTGAATGGTGCTAACCTGCCTGATGAAGTACCAGGTGAAACAAAAGTTTTCCAGATTATGTTTGGAGATGAAAGCACAAAAGAAAAAAGACATCTCTTAACAGCAAACTATGAGTAAGTTTACTTTGGTTTTTTTTTTCTCTCTATGTACATGCAGTAGCTGTGTGGAAAACAGTTTGGGAACTGGAAGTATTCACACTGTGCCAGTGCAGAAATTGAACTTCAGAAGTTGAGAGGTGAAGGTCTGTCAGAAAGCTGTGTTCTTAGTTACTGCTAGGAAAGTGAGTGCTTTCCTGGTGTCAGGGGTTTTGCTGTTGCTGCTCCATCCTGTCTGTGGGATCTGAATGGAAACACTCTCAAGTCAGTGCATTTTGTTTCTTACAACAGAATTAATTAATCTTCCATTTTGGGGCATAAGCCTCAGAGACTAAAGAGCTTTTATAGGAATTACTTTGAAGTCAATTAATTCTTGCTTTTTTCTTTTTTTGTTGTGAGTAGCTCTTTGAGGATCAAGTAGATTTTACTTACTGTAAACTTACTGTCTTTCCTTTTCCAGGTTCCAAAGGGAATTTACAGAAGGTGCAAAACCAGACTGGACAATTACACGGATTGAACATCCAAGGCTATTAGAATAAATACCTTCCACAGTCTTTTTATCTACCACTGGAGATGTAACAAATATCAGGCTTTTTTGATCTTTTTTTTTTTTTTTTTTTTCCTGCTTTCTCCTTGAAAAGAGGCAGGAATTTTGTATGGTTGATTTTCCAAAAATTGATCCTGAAACTTTCCCTATGCTGCAGCAGTGCAATAAAGCCTTTTCCCTGGAGAGGGCTGGTACAACTTTCATTGGTACTGATGCTCATCCAAGGCATTCACAACAGCTCAGTGTCCCACAGGCCAGTTCTGCTGGTATGTCAGCTTTTTATATTCTGAGAAGAAATGCTACTGCTTGAAGATAAACAAGACTCTCCTGGCTGGTGGCCCTCCTGAGTTATTTTCCTGTTTCTTTTTCTTTCCTAGGGACTGTACAATGTGTAATTGCATAGTATGCAAGATGAAATAGAGGTAGATGGACTTCTTAGATTGTCTAGCCTCAGCAGTTCATTTTGAGGTAATCTTGTTTTTGAGTATATTCTAGATTAAGTTAGAGCCATTATCAGTATTTGGTACAGGTCTGGAGTAAATAAAAACAATTTTTAGCCTTGCACTGGGAAATGGAGTAAAGATACATGTGTTTTGAAAAGTAACAACATTCCTTTCAGTTCAGTAACGTGCAGGCAATCCCAAGTTTAGAGGCTGATGAAATAAAAGTCAGTCAGAACCATGGACTTCAAAGAGGACCTGGCAGTGAAACTGAATGAAGTCCTCTACTTAAAATGCTTTTTGAACAACTGAGCAGCTTGTTAATATTAGATATTTCAACTGAAAAATTTCCCAACTTTCAGATTCTCAGTTTCTGGAACGTGAGATCCTTGGTGCAAGTAGCTTGAGATTTTTGGAGATCATAATATTTTCTTTTTTATCCCCTATCTCAACTTTAAAGATAAAGCTAACTTTCTAATCTAGAGATTCAGGCAGTGTTTTGAAAGTAAAATAAGCACAGCAACTGGGATTCACAGTGAGTGGGATTGAAAAAAGTGTAAATTTAATTTTCCATGGTTCAGCTCTTTTGATGCTGTGATTTAATGAGACTCATGTTTAAAGCTTATTAAGTTTTATATCAAGTGCTGGAAAAATAATTAAGGTATTTTGCTCTGTCTTGGCAGCAGCAGGAGCTTAGCCCTATAATGGAGAATTTGTGATTTATCCTCTGGACAAAGCTCACTGGGGACAGAGAGCCTCTTCTTCTAGGGAGAAACAAAATTATTTCTTGAGAATTCTATATTTGCTGCTTAGCATGCAGTCAGTCTGGAAAAGTTTGAGACAAAGTGAAAAATGTTTTTTATTCTGTGAGCCATTTCCTGTCCAGTTTGGCCACTGAATGATGTGCCAGAAGCAGCTGTGATCAGACATATTTAACATGGTATCAGGAGAACCAAGCAGGACACTGGTGAGGTGTGCAGATACACTTCTAAAAAAAGTTATTATTGTGGAGTAAAAGAAGAGAAAAACCAGTGAAGCCATGTTCATATTCAGGAGTATTTTCACATTAAAGCAACAGAGGTCTGTGTAGAAATGCTACTACTTCTTCATTTGGGTGACTTTATTAGTATCTTTTTTGCTTCCTTGGATATATCCGAACAGGGGTCTCTGTCAGAACTGATGATGGATTGCCCCTTTAATAGTGAGTGCTCCATTTTGGAAGCAAAGGCAAAGTAGACCCTTCTGTATGACCAGAAATATTTTTTGGTCACCATGAACTTGTGACTTGATAGGAACATGCCCCAGATAGGAACATGCCCCAAACTGATAACACAGTTTTGCTGAAAAATTGGAAAATTTCTATGTGCTCTTTTATGCTTTCAAGGATGTGCTTGTCTTGTAGGTTGGGGGGACAGCTGTGGGATGCTTGTGCCTTTTTCCTCTCCAATCTCCATTTTAAAAACTATCCTGGAGATTAAAATCTCCAGCAGATGCAGAATTACCCATGGCCTTGCTGCACCTTGAAAAAAATCTGAAAAGCACATCAATTACTAAGCCCACTGTGCTGGAAAGTGGTTGGCTTCCACAGTGAATAAAATTGGTGTAATTAAACTGGATTCATGGTGTAAATTACCCAGAACAATGAGGTCACACACTGGCTGGACTACCCTTCAGCTGTGAATGGAGATTCAAAGCACCATATTTTTCTTCCCTGGGCAAAATCTTGTGTTTTTGAGGTTCATGGGGGGGGTTGGGAAGCCTTTATTTATTTGTTCATCTGAAACTGTGGTCATTTTCACTAATTACTGACAATGCTCAGCTGCAAACAGCTGCGTGGCACGATTTCAGTGCAAGTGTCTGAATCTATGCTATACAAGCACCAATTAAATGTGGCCAACAAAAAAATAACTCATTAATTTGCACACCCCTCTCACCAGTAGATGGCCCTGGTCCCACAGCTATTGTGGGTGGGAAGGGGCTGGCATTAGTGAGAGTGTAAGACGGATAAAGAATAAGATGGTAGAAGCATTGATTATAACTTAAATGCTATTTAATTAATTGAGACCTGTCTAATTAAAAAGTCTTGACATTCTTACTGGCTTCATCCTGAGGCAGTGCTAGTGCCTTGTAATCATTTTAGAGTGGCAATTTAAAAGCATTCTTAATATGGGAAAGGTGAGTTGCACATGTGAATTCACACCTTAGTGCCTGACAGGAGCAAACCTGAGCTCTATAAACACATTTTCAGTTATGTTTATCATGGTAATTGTGGTGTCTTTCCCTCCTTGTCTGAGCATTGTGTGATTAATTCAGGAGCCACATTCAACTTTCTCCAGTTTTCAGAGCAAGTTCAAGCTTGACCTTTGCTTCAGGTTATATTTAGGAAATTATTGTCAAGTCCTATGGCTGAAAAGCTCTTTAGTAGTAAAAGTCATATTGCTTGTCATCAAACTTCACAAGTCCTTTGCTTCATTCTTTAGTCCTGGGGTTAAATTTGTTTCCTGGTGCCTCATTTGCTGCAGGTGAAGCCTTGGAGAGTCCTCCCAGCTGAAATGAGGTGGAATAAAAATGGGGGGGAGGGATTTCAGCTTCATCCCTTCCCGCTCAGGGATATGAGATGGCCTCAAAGCCCTGGCCTGGGTCTGGGCAGAGGTTCTTAGCTGTTTAAAAAGCAAGCAGTGCTTAGGTAGCTGTGCTCCTGGTTTTCCAAGGAAAAGACACCTGGGTCAAAGGGAGTTACACAGTGAGTATTGGGTACATAAGCCATAAGTTTCCTTCCTTGTCTTTCACTTTTTCTCCCCCCCATTGCTGGTGTGCTCTACTGTTCCTTTTCATAATCCTGCCCAACAGGGTGGAGGTTGAGTAAGTGTCTACACCTACACTGCTGAAAACACCCCTTTGTCACTGCTCTGTCTCCTTGGGGTCTTTTGTCTGCATGCAGTGACATATGCCTTGCCTAATACAAGGTTGAACTGAACTGAAATTGATGGGGAAACTGTCATGGATTTTAAAGAGAGCAGACTGCAAATTCTGTGCTGCCTTTCAGGTTACTCTGTCAGAAAGAGGCAAAGTAAAATAAGACACTCTGGTGTGCCATTTACTCCCTTCTCTGCTCTCACAGAACAAAGCTTTTGCTCTGTGAGGGAGAGGAGCAGGACAAGGGAAGCAAAGGGCATGTGAAAGCAAGGCCAGATCCCAGCAGTGCTGCTGGAAGGACAATGTTGGCCCACAGGACAAATCTGCCTTTTTGGCACTGGAAATCTACCCCCAGGTTGCTGCTGTTGCAGCATTTCATGTAGGGAAACAAGTGGTGACGTGAATGTTCCTCTGAATTCTTTTTTGCAGCAGTTGGCAGTAACCTTTTAGAGAGCAAGCTGTATTCCCCCCTGATTTGGGTGTGAGGGAAGGAGATTCTCTGAGTTTTGGAGATGAGAGCTGAAGTTCATGACCTTCAGTGTGCAGGGATTTCATGGTCTGGCTGGGGAGGCCCAGGCAAGGCTGCCCAGGTCAGGCTGGGCAGTCAGAGCAGTTCCAGGCTGCCTCTGCCTTACAGCAATCAGCAGCTGGCACATCCCTAGGAATCAGGAATGTGATGGGCCCAGGGGTCTGCCAGAATATCAGTTTCTGTGCTTTCTGGTGGTGTTAGGCTGCTTGAGGATCTTCAGTTCTCTTATCTGCAGTGCAGCCAAGCAAGGTCATTATTTGGGGTGGTATTTTTTTGTAATGTGTGAGTTGTTTTATAGTCTGAGAATTGATGAGTGTAAGTAATGGGTTGGGGGATTTTTTTAATACGCTTTCAAAGGGAACAGGGTTGAGGGACTGCAATTTAAAGGGAAGAGCAAGCTAATGAGAATTAATTTGTGTGGTCCAGAACTCGTGTTCTGCAAGGCACTGGCCATTAAACAGGTGAACATCTAATCCCTGCTGGCTGACCACTCATTTCTTGTATGTTCAAAGGAAATCTATTATTAAAATGTGTAATGAGCTCAGTCAGGCACTTTGTGCTTTTTACTTACCTGTGGGGTGACTGTTCCTCAGGTTTACCTCAGGCTCAGCCCCCTGTAGCAGATCCTTCTCAATTGTTAGGCTGTTCCCTATGTTTTTGTCATTACTGGCATTAAGTCACCTTTTTTTTTTTCCCTCTCTGAGATAAGAGGTATTTTTCCTAAGTTAGAACAATAGAGAAATGACTGATCCTCTGGGTGCAGTGAGGGTTTCTATTAATACCCAGAATTTTTGGTGGACTTGTGCTGTGAGGTGTTCAGCAGGCATCATTCCTCCTGCTGTAGTTGAGTCTCTGCCTCTGGAAGCAGTGGGTGCAGGAGAATCAAACCATGTGGTTCTCCTCTTGCCAGAAGCTTTCAGCCTTGTGTCCAAGAGGGTCTAAAACATTTGTACAGGGACTTGTGAAGATGGAAAACTCATCATGGTTGGGATAGCAAACTGTTAGGTAGTGTTTCTACTTAAAAGGTTCAGAAGCAAACTGACAGATGGTATTTTGAGTCTGAGTTCATATCTGCCTTCAGCTCCGTTAAGACAATAATCTTAATAAAGTCTTAGGTAGTGGGATTTCTCCTGTGAGCTAGAGAGGGCTTTCCCCATTCTCATTCGCATCACTTTATGGTGGTTTTTTTAATTTGCATTTTGTTTGTTCCTCTCTCCTAAACACCAGCAGTTGGTTGCAGCTGAAGAAAGTGTCCTGCTGCTGCCAAATAGGATAGATGTGCAAGGGAAGCAGTTTCTTCACCCAGTCAGTCATTCTGACATGTTTCATATTCTACTTTCAGATTCTGGATTGGAAAGAATTATTTTTTTAATGCTGTGTTGTTAAGGGAGGCTGTGGTTGCATGATGGAATCATCTGAATCTTTTTTGCTGAGTTTTCTGCCATTAGAGTGTTCCTGGGTGCAGGTTGTGCTGCAGGGTCTCCTGCTTTCATTTCACTGAAGTTTTACATGGGGTTTGGCAGGGGTAACCTGGTGAAAGGTGGTGCCTGCACTATACTGGAGATCTGCTTAAGTGATCTCATGGCTCCTTCTGGCAAAAGCTGTGAAATTATAATAGCAGAAGTAGAGAGAGGAAGGAGATCAAAGGTAGATGGGGATGCAAGACTCCTGTAAAGAGGAAATTGACTCTTGAGAGCAGAAGCTGTAACAGCTCTGAAATGGAAGTAAGTTTAGAAAAACTGAGCTAAATAAGGTTGTGGAGGGAATGGATGCTGCTCTATAGCTGCTCATCTCTTCTTAGAGGTGGGTATTAATTTTTCTCAGAAATTTCAGTGTTACACTTGCTTCTTGCCAGGACACCACCTCAGAATCCTACAAGAAATTCTCTTTTCCACTGCCATATTGGCAACCTAAAGAGGCAGTAGAATTTGTAAAAGTAGGATAACCTCTCTGTTATGAGAAGAAACCAGCTCTAGAGCATTTACAGTGGCTTGCCTCACTTCTGAGGGAAGAAGTCATAAGAAAACTTTAAAATGGGAAGGCACACCTTGCCTGCCTTTGCTGCTGAAGGTTCCTTCTCTTCAGCAGCAGTCAGTGCTGCTCCTCAGGCTGGCTGATCCATTCAGTCTGCCTTTCCTACTTACTTACTTTGCTCACAGATGCATTAATCTCACTGGAGTCTCAGAATCCTTTGTCTTTTCTCAAACATCTCAGTGTCTCTGCCTGCCTGGAGCTGAGCACAGTGCTGCAGAGGAGCCTGCTGCCTTTATCTCCTGTTGGAATAACTTCCTCTCATTTTATACTTCAGTTTGGGTATTCTCAAGCATGGTTTGGAGGATCTTCTTTCTCCTGTTAAGCACACCAAAGATGACTTGAGATTTTTTTCCCTAGCATTATTTCTGGCCCTGTGTGTGACCAGTAAGGATTTTGTTCCTTGTTCCATTGGGGTTTTTTTTCCCTCCAATAACACATTACTACCACAGTCTCTTTTCACTTTGTTTTTAGCCCTGTCTCTTCCTAGTCTTGCTGAATACACTCTCTATTCAGCAAGCTCTTCCCTTCTTGTTCCTTTTGCTTTCTTTATGGTGCACTGATTATTCTTTTGTCCAGAGAAAAATATAAATAAATCTGTTTCAAAGATTATGCCCAAAGCTACTTAAAAAATAAAATAAAATTTGCTGATTTAGCCATGCAAACACTGCCAGAGGTAGCCAGCATTCATTTCCTGCCCTTAGATTTTTCATGAGCTCTTATCTTGCTGCTTGCCTGCACATTCCTGCTGGTTCAGGGCACTTGAACTCAAGGCCTGTCTGGCTGCAAGTGATTCTGGAAGCTCAGGCTCACTCCTGCCCAGGTTTCTGGTCTTCTTCTTCTTATGTGACTCAACCTCCTAACTCTTAGTATGCCTTATTTGAGATGTGAAATGTGGCCATTCAACCAGTTAATCCAGCCAATTGTTTGAGCACAAAAGACCTAATTTTTGCTGTAGCTTCTGTGCTGCTTTGCTAGCACACTGCCCCTCTACCTTACATTTACATGATCTTTCCTTGCTGTTAACATTTTTCTTGAACTTCCACTAGACATCTGCTTAAAGAATCCTCTCTGTACCATCTGGGGGTAGAAGGAGCTCAAAGCAAAAAGGGCTCAGTTAGATCTCAGGTGTTGGTTGCTTGCTCTTTAGCTGCTTTGCTGGGCTGTGTGGTTTGTAAGAGTTGCTGTGGAGGAGTTTTGAATTGCTTTCTCATCTTTTTTGATTTCTTGTTTGCATTCACAGCAGGCTGCCTGGTTTAGTAGTCTTCTACATTTCTCCCTAGTGGACTATGTTTCCTCTGGTTTTTTTTTCTGTGAACAACACCATATGTAATTGTTTTACCATTCTTGCTGTCTTCCTGAATGATTTGGTAACTATTTTGGAGCTTTTCTCAAGATATACATCTCTCTCTGAACCGTGTCAGTTCTCCGTGTTCTCAAGTGAGTGCTGAACAAGACTGGTTTGAAACCCACAAATTCACTTTATCATATTTCCATTTTCCTTGCCCACATTTCTGTTACATTTTGTGTAGATCTGGCAGCCCCATGGCAGTGTCTCTGCTGACTCCACAGGGATCTGGGACATGGGGCCCAGAAGTGGCCTGATGCTCTCACTGCAGGTGTTCTTAAGCTGTCATCCTGATTACTGATGAAGACCACATCTAGATGGGTGGGCTTTGTCAGTTTTGTTCAGGTTTTTGTTTGGTTTTTTTTCCTTGCCAAATCCTGCATCCCTCACAATGTTTCACAAAGTAAATCTGAATAATTTTGTGATTTCTGTCATCAGGCCCTAAATGCCTGAGGTGCTTCCTGCTCCATATTCACAAGGTTGAAGTGGCACGTAGTTAAAATGCTGTTGTTATAGTAGGAATTATTTTATTGAGTCATATTTTATTCACATGCTTTTTCTCATTCAAGGTTCTCTGGTCTGCATCAAACACTTGCATGTTAGTCCTGCTGTAGCAGCTCAACTTAGATTTATTTCTAATGCTGCTTGGTTTGTGAAACAGTTCTTTTGAGTTTTAGCTTCTGTCTTTTCCTCATTTCCTCCTCTTCAGTTATTTTTCTTCCCTTAAGAAATTGTCCAGAGATGTTGTGTTCTCAGTGAATATTTAAATATCTGGCCTGAAATGTAGAGCAAAGATCTAAAATGGCAGTTTTATGTGTTCAGGAGGTTGAAATGTAGCATGGTTATTGTCACTTGTTTAAATAGCTTTAGTTTTGTGGTTTGGTTTTGTGTTTTAAGTTTCCATCCCTTTATTCTCAATGCTGCATTCCATCCTAATATTCTTGGTGGGGATTTCTACCAATGCAGACAAGAACCCCACCAAGTAAATGTGGGAGAAAAGTCACCTTGGCAATACAGGGGTACTGCCCCTGGGAAAGGAACACTGAGGAGGGATGCAGATTTGTAACTCTTCCTGTTTTGTTTTGTCTTCCTAGGCCAGAGCAGGCTGTGCTGCATGGAATTGCTTCAGACACTCTGCAAGCTACTGCCAAAATTCTTAAACCAGACACTGCAGAGCTGTGTGTGGGCATCCTTAGGCAGTTTTTTGAATAAAAGGCATCAGAGGAAGTCCCTGTGTAGCACAAGGCATAAGCAGAGGGGTCAGAGGCATGTGTAAATGCTGGCAAAATATTCCTGGTGTTTCCATCTGTTTCCATCTTGCTCATCTTCCTCAGGCTTAGTTCCCAGGTGTAATGAAACTCCCACAGAAGAGCTGTCCTGTGTGCTTGCTACACTCCTTCATGCTTTCCTGAGTGTGTGGCTGTTCATCCAGCCCACAGGGCTCAAGTAACCCTTCAGGGTATTTGTAATGAGGGGGAGGTACAGAACCCCCAGTTACACAGCACTCCTGGAAAGGTGTTATACACACACACACAGACTTTAATGCATGTGTGCCCTGTGAGCCAGCCATGGTAACCAGTCTCCCTAAATCACTGAGAAGTGAAAAACCTGTTTGGCATGCAGCTTTCAGAGCATTTTATTTGATACTGTTATTTGCAGCTGGAAGTGGAGAGTGGGTGGAGGAAGTCTTGAATATGCAGGTTTGCTTGCTGAGCAGAACCCTGTTCTGCAGCCTTGGAGCTTTGCAGTTTCTGTCAGGCCAGGTTTGAATTCCTGGGTTTGTGCTTCACCAGCCTGTTCTTTCAGAGCAGGAATTTTGCTTGTTTGTGTCCTGACAGCTCTGTTCTGCTCCATAGAAGTGCTAGGGATTGCATAGTTAACTCTCTTGTGTTTTAAGTTTTGTGGATTTCTAGGAGTTTTGGTTTCTAAGTTGTTTAGGAACTTTTGTTTTGGTGTTTTAGCTATTTTTTTTTTTTGGTCAGAGTTGTGACTGGAGTGCATGTCCCATTGCCTGCTTTATAACCCCACTTGGAGTCCTTTTATAAATCTGAGCCTCAGTTTCCCAGTGTGGTAAGTTTTCTGAAGAACTACTCTGAACATGTTCAGGAGTCCTTCTGTGTGTTGTGTTCCCCCAGAGCAGGAGCAATGACTTTCCTCTCTTCACAGAGTGCAGCCCAAAGCCCAGCTTGGCATGAAACCAGACCTGTTCTGCCTTAGCATGGGCCTGGAGCAGCAAAATAACCTCTGGTGGTAGCTGAGGGAGAGCCTGGCTGCCCAGAGCAGCTCTGTGCTGCTTTCCTGGGAGCAACAAAGCTCTCCATGAATCAAACTGCTTGCTGTTTGTGCTTCAAATACTTCCCTGACCTATATACCAGACTATAAAGCTTCCTGTTCTAATATTGACTTAAGACTTAAGTATCAGTGGCTTATTTTTCTATGTTATAATTCTCTTTCCTACTGAGCAGTCCTCTGGGATATGCAGAGGGCCAAAGTCAGACCTTGCCAGCAGTCAAGATGAGGAGCTGGGGGGGGAGGCATGTTCAGGGTATTGATGAAAAGTGGCAGAACTTGAATTGCAGTGCAACACCTGCAGTATTTTGGTTCAGCAATCAAACTGTGTAGGGTATTACTTGACAAAATAGAAGAAACAGCTCTCGTTCTGTTGCAAGCTCTCTCCTCTATTTGTTACTTACCTTAAAGCTTCATCTTATTTAGCAGCTCTGACCCAGACTTCTCAGCAGCTGTTCCTGAAATGCTAGAAAAAGAAAGCAGAAGGTAGTTCCTGCTTTTATATCTCTGGATAACAGCTGTGCCTTTTGGAGAAAAGAGAAAATAGGCAGTGATGATAAAAACTTGCCATGCTCACCCTGATGGGTAAAGAGCAGTGCTGCAGCATCTGTTTGCTGCTCCTCAGGTGGCATCAGTCACCACACAGTGCTCCTGGGTGCTCTACACTGCAGTTGAATTGTGACCAAAGAAAGGTTGACTGCTTTCCTTTTTTCCTATTCCCTCTGTTACTGATTTGCCATTTTTAATTTTTAAAAGTTCTGTCCTAGCCTGGGCTTTCAGAGGAGTGCAGGCTGCTCAGAAGTCACTGGGTTCTTTGCTCAGCTATCAAAGTGGTCCAGCAGTCATGAGCTTTGTGCAATAAAACCCCAACAATAAACACTGAGACCTCCCACCCCCCTTTTCTTTTTTTTTTTCCCCTGCAAGATAGCCAGAATTTTCTCTGGACACTAATTTCAGTATTAACCATTTAAGCTGCTTATGGGAAGGATGCTGCAGAGAAGCAGTGGGTGGAAGTGTTGCAGTCCTAGGTTTGGAGGTGCAAAGTTTTAAGCTGTGCAAGACCCAGGCTCTACCCTCTGCAGCTGGGCTGGCTGGGGGTGCAGGGGAGCAGCAGAGGTGTGCTGGGTCTCTCCTCCTGGAAGTGATTGCATGTGAGCTGATGAGGCAGAAGAGGCAAGGGCTGTTGCAGATGAAAAACCTCTCCTGGAAAAGTCAAAGCAGCAGGGGCTGCCCTGAGCATAGCTCATTGCAAGAGAAACTGCTGCCAAATGCTGCAAGGAGCAAGCCAGCATCAGCTGAGGCAGATTTTTTTCACATGGCTCCTTGTGATTGGACTCCGTGGGCTGAGGCTGAAGAAGAAAGAGAATCTTGAGAGACAGTTTTGGAAAGTTTTTATTGTTTCTGTATGGAAAGCATATGTTTTCCCTTAGCATCACAGTTGCATTCTGTGGGTCTGCGTGTGCTACCTTGAACTGGCTGTTTATGAAGAACATGAAGTGCTCCCTGGTGGTAGCATTTATCCTCTCCCTGCTTTCTGCCAGGGAAATTAATTGCCTTACTAGTAAACACTGTTCCTGGAGCTGGGTGTATAGGGGAGGAAAAAGTTCGTGGGTGGGCTCTTTGATACTCCTGCAATCTGCAGAATACCTTTGTGCCACATGGCTGAAAGATTCTGCTTGCTCTCTGCCTCAAGAGGGAGAAGTTTTACTGAGGGGCAAAGAAGAGTGTAAAAACACTCCTGAAGTGACAGGATGTGCCAGCGAGACACTGAGGGATTTACCCTTCATAAAGTCATGATTAATTGGGCAGGATTATGATGTAAAGCTGAAGTCTGTCCTGCCAAGGATTTAGCCTGAACTGATGCTTTTGATGTTCCCAGTGCAAGCTGTTGCTGTGAATGCTGGACAAAAAGTCCCTTCAAGGACTGAGGGTCACAACTGGCTGGAGCTGGAGCTGTGGCAGTGCTGCTAACACTGTGAACTGTCCACTGCTAAATCTTTTTGTTAATTTGCTTGCTTACTTGCAGTAACAGCTCAGCAAAGTTAACTTCCTTACTAAAACATTTTTTTTAATCTAGCAGGAGGCAAGGATACTGTCTTTGACTTGTAATTTCAAAATTCTTGAACTCTGGATGAATGGATGTGCACATGACTTTTTCATTATTTTGCATTAAAATTCAGATGGGTTTAATTTAGACCAAAATAATCTTTGCTGTACCTTAGAGATAACTTTGGCCTTGAATGTTTATGGAATCAGACTGTAGTTAATTCGTGCTCATGCTAGGAAAAATATGCAAGCACTGAAGTAGTTTAACCAAAAATAGGTAACATTTTTACCTGTCTTTTACCATCACAGTAAAGAATGGTCTTAGGAACCTCTGATGTTTGGTGATCACAAAGTCAAAACCCTTGTGGGGTAAGTGAAGCAGATGCCTGAACTTTTTTGTAGCATTTTCTCAGTTACCAGCATACACTTACATAGAGGGGAAAAATGAAATTTGGTAATATTTAGAAGTTTAACTCTTTGTATCCTTATCTCTGTGAAATTTAAGATCCTGCTTTATGGTTAAAGGAAAGTAAATTGCTTCATTGTTCCATTCCTACACCAGGCACTTTGAAGTCCTTTATGTTTCCATTGTGTGAAGTTACAGATACCCAGAAAACACAAACACTGTCCTCTGCTTTCTCAAGTGATCTCTTACAGATGGCAGAGAATTGTTAGTGATCTTTTTGCCATGAATGAGCAGGTTTGTAAAGGAACAATGTTGATTATATGTTTATAGAAAACACATTTAAGTCAGAGAGACTTCACAAGTGAAAAAACCCTTTTGCATGTTTCTGTTTTGTTCCAAGTGACTTATCATAGCTGTAGACATGTACAAAAGTGTTTATAAGTGGCCAGTATAACCAGTACTTCTTTTCTTACAAAATTTGACAAGGATAATCTTACTTTGGTATTGGAAATGTTTGTACTCACTGAAGTTGATAGGGCTTGTATCCCCCTTCTGTGAATGATAGCAGAAACAGCTTTGTAAAGCAGTGCAAGTGTTTAGGAAAGGAAATGCTTTGTAATCAGAGCAACCCAAGGCTGCATTGAAGTTAGCAGACAGCTCTAAGGGCAAGTCAGAATGTTGCAAGGTCAGCCTGTCCTTCCTGCTTATTATTTGCTGAAAGAATAATTCCTGGAATCCTTGATTACAGTCAGAAACATGAACTTCTTATCTGAAAGGCAACATGTGTCAGTCTGCCTTTATGTTTGGGGATTAGATCTTGATGAAAAGTGAGAAAGGCCTGAAGACTTGTCTGAATAAAAAGGTTTCAGACACTTTCTTTTCCCTGGTGTTTGGTTAAAGACATTTCCGAATGTCTCCTTATTACAAGGGAATAGGAGTTTTAGTTAATGTATTTATATAAATATTTTAAACCCGGGGAGGAGGGTTTATGTGGGAGAAAGATATCCATTGCCTCTCTATCCTTACACCTCTCAGCAGTGTAGAAATGTTTTCTAGGAATCCTGTTCACAATTACCAGACCTGCCATGTTCTCAAAACATCACAAGTGTGGAAGTAAAATGTACTTCCAGCAGTCTCTGAATGTTTGTAAGGATTATAGTGGACTGGTAGGTTTCCATCACAAGGCAGGGAGTGGTTCCAGAGGCTTTGAGAGGAGGCTCAACATGTTGCCAGCAAGTTTGGAACACATGGTGCCTCTTTAAAATCCCTTCTCCAAGAAAGATCCTTAAAATAAACTCATTTTCTGTAACACCATATGTAAGCTATTATCAATCCTAACTTTTCCAAGCTCATTGTTCAGTGGTCTCTAAAGGGAACCTTCTCCAGCAGCAGGGAGCCTCCACCTCCTGAAATGCAGAGGAAATGTGCTCAGAAAAAAGGAAGGAACCCTCCATTTCAAAACCCAGAGCAGAATTTAGAGGCACAAGCAGACAAGGTTTATAAGAAGCTAGGCAGTGGCTTATTCCTGCTGGCACAGCTAACCCTAGTAACTTAAGAACACCACATTTTTCTGTTTCTTTAAGTGCAAAGCAAGCTCTTCCTCTGCCTGTTCACTATGAGCACACCCAGTTTACAAAACTTAAATTTCCTGGCCTTGCAGTGCTTGTCTGCAGGGTGTCAGCAGCAGAGGTGCCAGGCTGGCTGGTGGCAGCACCTCCTGGCCACCACCACCACCATGCAGTGTCTGAAGAGCAGCTCTGGGCATGGGGCAGAGCTGAGAATGGCATCAGGAGGCATTTGGGACCTTCAAAGGGACCCTAAAGGCACCTTCAGGCCTCTCTGAACTATTGCTGCTGCATTTTTTCTTCATGGTTGTGGTAACAGCCATGTGTTGAATTCTCTCTTTGAGGTTGGGTGCAGAGGAGGCAATTTGAAAGACATCAAGCAGATCAGAAGGGTTTCTCTCAGTGCATTGCAAGAGCATTGCTTATCTCCTCTTGACAGGACTTGCAGTGCAAACACAGTAGTGAAATGGAGCTGAGTTGCAGGTCTAGGCTTCATAGGGAAAAAAAAAATCAAGTGTTTCAGACCAGAATTCCTTCTTTCAGTCCTGGGTTTTTTGGGCATACATAAACCCCTGCTACATTAATGTCCCTTAAAGCTGTGCTGCATGTCCATATGTGATGTGCTGAGCTCACCCCTAGTGAGCCTTCTGAAGGTACCAGGAGCAGACTTCTCAGCCAGACTGTTTTCTCAAAGGGTGCTCAGATCACATCTTTGAGGTTTCTAGGGCTCTGGGTAGATACTAAGATTTGCATGTATATTGCATTTAATTTTGTGGATGACTAATTTTGGGTTTTTTTCTAGGGATACTAGAGCTTTTAGGAAGCTTCTCTCAACAGCATGGCTTGCCTATGTATTTATTCTTTGGTGTGATCTCTGTCCACATTACATACTGTTTTAACAATTTTTTCAGATGTGCTTAAAGAGTACCCAAAATCCATTTTTTTTTCACCTAAGTGTAAATGCCAAACCTGGGTAGTTGCTCTGGGAAATCTCAGTAGGTATCTAAGCAGCTTTGCATGTCCTCACCCCTGATTTTTGGATAGAGGCAGCAGGAATTTGTGCTTGGATTCAAAGATCCTGGGTTTGGTATTGAAATGATGCCATTTGAGACTGGTCTGGTGACTGCAGGGACCTGTGTGTATCAACCAGCTGAATTCTTTCAGCTCTCAGTGACTGAGATGAGGTAAATGTGCCTGATGATCATCCAGGAAGAAGAAGGGGAAAGGGGATTGAGAGGCTCTGACTGAAAAAAATGTGCTGAAAAGCTTCTGAATTCTGCCTTACTTCCAGTGCAGTGGCCTGAAAGATGCTAAAACCTGAATCCACTGCAGCTGGGATCAGCATTTTAAAAGTAAAATGGAGGTTTTGAGGTTCATCTCAATGACTGACTGATTTAATCAGAACTGCATAATGGTGAGCTGAGACCTGAGCAAAGTTCCACACTCTGCTGGCTGAATTTGATCAGTTGCAAATGAAAAATAAATTCACTGGTGTGAAGGCTCATGCTTTGAATCTGCCCCTCCTCTCCCTAGGTGGATAACATGTCAGTGCTTCTGGAAAGAGTGAGTAACCAAAGCAAGAGATTTGGTTAGGGGGGAGAGTCCACTTCCAGAAAGCTAAAAAGGGAAAATCATTTGAATCAAGGAAGTTCTTTACTACATCACTTTGGATAGCAGCCCAGTTAAAAAGTGGGATCAGATTGACAAATGAGAATGTTGCACTTTTCCCCAGAGTCAGATCCCTCAAAGAAGAGCAGTGCTGCTTGGGAGAACCTCTTTTCTCTCAAGCGCTGCTGGACTTCTGGAAACTCTGGGGCATGCTTTATTTTATTGCAGATTTTATTGAGTCCTTGCAGGATTTACCTAAACTGATAATCCTCCCTCCAGGGAGTTTTGCCTTTCTAATACCTGTATTCTAATCAGTTAACCAAACCAGGGATTAGTTCAGATGGCTTGGAATCCTGAGCTGGAAGTTGTCATCCAAATGTAGTCCCTAGCACTGCCTCTTAACCTTACAGTTTCTGTAAGGCAAACTTAGAGAAGTGGGTTTCTTTTCAATAACTCTAGCAGGAGATTGTTCCAGTTCTTTACCAGGTGAGTAATTTGAGCATAAGCATTGCTTGGCTGACACTTGCCCTGACATCACCTTTTCATAGCTTCTGCACCCGGGCAGTAGTTGAAGGGTGAGTTTGTCTTCTGGAGATCTATCCGTGCATGTTCATGGGAGCACAGATATTTGTGTGGATCAGCTGGATATAACTGGAACACTTGATGTGCACCAGAGTAGTTAAAAAAAATCAAGCTCCTGTCTTTCTTGTCTTTTTCCTTGTTTTTTCCAATCCTGTCCTCATGGGAGTTGGCAGACAAGGAGTCTGTACTGAGCTGGATCTCAGTAGTCTGCACAGTACATAAAAATACAGACGAAGATGGGCAGCTGGAGTAGTGTAAGTCATAGCTTCAGACTAACTAGCAGGTTTTGGACCAAGGCAATATCCTAACTTTGGAATGTCAGCACTGGTGATTATCCCTGCCAGGCCCCACCAAATGGATAATTTTCTGTATAGGGCAAAATCTTAGTTTTGTCTATGGGTTGTGTATCTTTCTGGAAGCTCTGTCAATGTTTATCATTAGCCTGTATATTTTGTGGCCCAGAAATGCACTTTTAAAAGCAGGAAATAACTTGGTTGGTGAGCTGTTTGTCAGCTGAAGCCTGTATTTTGCTGCAATGCCTTCTCCACCAGGCACAGCTGATAATGGGGATCAGTTTTCACCTTCTCAGTCTGAACTACTTCTCAGCCAAGGCATTTAGGGTTCCTACCACACCTGCAATTCCAGGGAACACAGAATAAGTATTTCTTTCAAGGTGCTGCATTTTATCCTACAAAGATAAAAGGGTTAAAGGTTATTTTTGGATGTGGTTCTGTGGTGATCTCAATTGGTGTTTGTGCAGAGGATAATGAAAAGTGGGTTTGGCTTTAGCTGTCTTCAGTTCAGCAAACAATTTGTCCTACTTGAAGAATCCACATTCTTTTTTACTCCTCCTTACAAAACTGTTTCCAGACAATTATTTTGCACCTTTTTCTACTCCTTATAGCTGCAAAAAAATCACAGGTAGCACCATGGGGAGCACTGAAGTCATAGCAGAGTAAGGTAGGAAAACTGAGAGTAAGGTCTGTAGTGTGATGTGTCCTCACCAAAGCAACCTGGACTGGCACTGATTTCTCCCTCCACCTTTCACTCTGATCCTACAAAGTGCTTCAGCTCTTCTGGTAGTAACATGATTTGGGTGTGAATTTAGGTTGTGTAAACCCCTGCACACCAGAAACATAAATTCAATGTGTGTGTGTTTGTGCCCTACTCCTCTTTGGATGCTTTCTCTTGGTTCATTGTCAGCTGTAGCACTCTGCTGCTCCCTGGGCTGTGTGTGTTTATTCCTGTGGCATTTGGAAGTCAGTGAATGACACGCAGATGCTCTGCTGTGCTGCAACCAAACTTGGCTGGGTCAGTTTTAACATCCTCACAACAAAACCACATTGGCTCTGGGCAGGACTCAGCCTAAGAAGCTCTCTGCATTCTCCTCCTCCATAAACACTTTGATTTCCTTCCTAATTACAACCAGGGGCCTCTTTCTTTCAGACTTCATGGGATAACCATCAGGCCAAAGAATGAGGCACAGGCAGCATCTGGGTGGTGCTATGGTGATACTGCCAGGGATCTGAAGTTTATTTTTTGGGAAGTGTGTGTATCTATAGATGTGTGAGTAGTTGTATGTGTAACACACACATAAAATTATAGAAACACAGCCAGAACAGCTTCCTGGAATAATTCTTGTGGTACAGCTCATGTATTTCAGTCTGTATTTCACATGGCATATTACTGACCTTAAACTTAAACTTAAGTGACTGTTTTCTTGCCCTTGTGTCTTAATGTCTTTCAGCATGAACAGATCTTGAAGCTTCTTTATGAACTGGCAACAGCACTGGGGTTTACTGAAACAGAAACATGAGAACAATCTGTTATTCATTATATAAATCTCCACACAATAAATCCTCCAGGTTGGCCGTATGGTAGGAGTATGTATGAGGGACTTTTTTATCTTTCAGCACCTGAACATGAAATATTTAAAATAACTGTGGCAAGTTTAACTCTGGACAAATGGGGAATAACTTTATTATTGATTATTTATTGTCAGGTAAACTGGCACAAGTGAAGACATGGTTTGACTCCAACAGTGCAGTTACCTAGGAATTTCTTGACAAATATTACCAATCAGCAAAAAAATTATTTTTAAAATCTCTTTTGGTTATAAATCACCAGAAACTGTAGCTTTCTGTGCACTGGTATCAGGTGAGTCACAGACTGGTAGGTGGTACAGGTGTCAGGAAAAAGGATGGAGCAAAGGCAGATGGTCATAAAGAAGCCCTCTCTTGTATGATTGGAGAATAGTGAGAAATATTGATAATATTGATTGATTCCTTAAGCTGATGGAAGAAGCCAGGCATGTTGGTGACACTGGTTTGTGGACTCCTTCATGAGGATGAAGATGCAGCCTGGCTTGGTACATGTGGTCAAATCTGGTTCCCTTCAGTAACTCATGAGCATCTGGTTCAGTCCTGGTCACTTTCCATCTCCGATTTTTCCACTTTAAACTCCCCAAAAGACCAGGTTAATGTTTTCTTCTGGAAGTTTTCACTTCCCACCAAAATCCCACGCCAGTGGAAACAGCTCCTGCTGCTTTTGTCCTGCTTTGTGTGAGTGGGGCAGTAACATTCCTCCCAGGTGAACTTTTCCATTTCATGTTCTGCATTACTTTGTACCTGAAGGGATTCTGTTGTTCTTCTCAAGTGTTCTATAAAATTCAAGCTTTAGGAATATTTTTCCTTGTATTTGGTAATTCCCTGCTGTGATTCTTCAGGAAGATGTAAGAATAGCTGTTGCAGGTAGTTATTTCAGTACACCCAGGGGAACTTCTTTCAGAATTTTGTGTTTTGCTGCACTGTGCCCAGCACAGATTGAAAGGGATGGTTTTGTCAGTTCCCTGCCCTTCTCTTGACTATATTCATGAAGATGTGAAAGGGATGATTCTTTCAGTTCCCTGCCTTTCTCTTTACTGTATTTCATGAAGAAGCTCTGGATAAACCAGTAGGTTCTCACCCTGGTGCTAGATGCAGGTTGTCTGTCTTCCCCATCATCTCACCTTTTTTTAGACAAAACATTTCAGGTGTGTTCTGTAAACCAGGACTGTGTTTTTATCTTTTTTGCTGGTTTTTTTTGGCTGTGTAATTAAGAAATCACAGACGTGTGATCAAAACCCAGTTTAAGGCTAAGCCTGGATTCTGGCACGTGTGCAGTGTAAAGCCTTGTGCAAAGTGAGCTAGTTGGGAAGTTGTAACCCTGGATCAGAAGATTTTGCATTAAGTTCCTGCTCCTGCAGTTTTAGGTGCTCTTGCATAAAAGGCTTTCCTATTTCTGCATTTCTTCCCCCCAGAGGATGAGCACTGACTCTTCTGCTTTCCATCCAGTGCCCTGTGTGTGTGTGTGTGCACATGTGCTTGGTTCCAAGCAGCCCAGCATTTCATGGCTTTATTGCCAGTGAAGTGTTTGAACATCCCCCAGCAGATGAAGAGCAGAACATCCTTTGGGACACCTAAACCCTGGGATGAGGCACAGACTGATGCTGCAGTTTACTCTGCAACAGAGGGAGTGTGTGTACTCTGGCAGTGGAGCTGGGTTTAGATAATTATCTGCACAGCAGATTGGGAAGCATTTCAATTAGCTGCAGCACATAAATGAAAAAGCATGGCATGTTGGCAAGGAGGCATTAATTGAGGAGATTAATCAGCAGGATGGGTGGTAATTGGCATTTCTGAAGGAAGCAAGAAGGTCAATTCTTTGACTGGAATTTGTACAGTGCTAAAATAACTAGGTTGTGGTACCTTTTTATTTAAAAATATCTTTTAATAGCAAGATGTTCTACAAAAACTGTCTTAGACTGAGGATAAAATGTCATAATTAGCAATGTCAATTCAAAAACTGGCTAAAAATCATTAGACTGGAAGCTTTGTATATTGTACTGCTGTTGAGACATTGAGCTGTAACTGTGGTAGAATTTGTAATTTTTTTTTTTCATCTTTATAAATACCAATCTTTCTTTCCCAATCAGCTTGTCTCTCCACTGTTATTTAAATAAACAGTGCATCCATTCTGTGCAAACTCCAAGGAGATTAAGCAGCTCTTGGAAGTCTCTAGTTAAAGCAGAATAATGGCTACATTTTTTTTTTCTTGGATTGGTTCTATTTGCTGTTTGTCCCTGGCTCTGCTGGAGAACTGGATGGAGAGGCTCCTGTGTTTAATGGCAGCCAGCAAAGCAAAGCCTGTGTGTCACCAGGGGTTTCTTTTTTTTCATGCTGCCTGTATAGATGGAGCCAAAGAAACTGTACAGTGCAAATAGAACCTGGAATAGGTTTTTGTCCTTGTGTCCTTTGCCAGCTGTACTGGTTTTGCTAAATGACAAGGCTCACCTTTTTTGCTAGTGTCTGTCACTCAAGCAGTAAACCTGGGTTTTCTGGAATTAAACAAAGTGTTGTTTACCACTTCCTTGGCATTTAGAGTGGAAGTGGCATCAGCACTGCCTCAGGGCTGAACCTGGAATGGAGTTAAGGCTGAGAGACACAACTGGGTCACTCAGGACCAGCTTAGCCACAGCAAGGGAGACTGGGCATGGACACCAGGTAAAAAGTACAGGCATAAAAATCAGGCACAGCAATTTTCAGTGTTGTTTTTCTTTGTGTTTATGCTCACGAGTCCTCTCAGCTCTTCAGGACATATCAGCTGTGGCAGGACAGGGCTGCACTGGGCTGCATGGCTGCTGTCTGTGCTGGAATGCTCTTGGCCAGGGCAGGTGTTCCTCTGCAGTGCTGCCACTTGGCATGTGGGAATCAAACTTCTCTTGCAGAGTGCTGGAACACTGCATTGCTTGCTTGCTGGCAAGCCCCAGTGCCTTCCTGCTGTTAGGTGTCCATCTCTTGAACTCCCTCTCACTGACCAGAGAGCTCTTGTGTGGGCTTCAGTCATGGTGTGATTGCTGAAAGGTTTGCAAGAATCCATTCACCTTTCTCTGCTTCACTTCTTGCTTAGTCAGACTGAAAGTCTCTGTCTCTCATTTGTACAGGTGGTGGCTGGGTCCTACATGGTACCAAAGTGACAAGGTCTGATGGGTGTGCTCAAAAGCATGAGCATCTTTGGACAGGCTCATCCAAATGGTTCTCGTGGACATCCACCTGACCTCATGAACCCTTCTCCCCAGGTGACTGTAGCTTGCATTCTGCAGAGGAGGTTTCTGCTCCAGTTTGGTCCTCAAAAGTGCTTCTCTTACCCCAAGCGTGTAAGGTGATGTGAATGCCTTCCAGTGCATAGCAGTCATTTGTCTCATTTAGAGTTAATTTTGGTACCTGCAGCAGGAATCCCAGTTGCCTGGGTCACTTTGCAATCTGTATCCTTTTCCATCCCAGTAACCAAGGGCACTGAGTATGATTCTGTTTGTACAAACTAGAATATTGTTCCTGCAAATGAGCATCTATTCAGGCCTGTGTTAAGGTGCTATTAAGAGTTCCCAGAGTCATGATACCTGGATTTACAGGTGAGGTTTTCCATTCAATTTTGATCACAACAGTTTTGTTATATTGCTGAGTTTGTACCTTGTATTTTTGAAGTGTCAGCAGAGGCAGTGTGTGAGCTGTCTGTGCTCAGTCCTGCCTCCAGCTGCATCAGAGCCCAGGCTTTTTCCACAAACCTGATCCACAGGACAGCCATGCAGGAGTTTAATTAGCAAAGGAGTGTGCAATAAGTGGCTATGTTGGCTTCATCAGGCGTATGGAAAAGGAAAGCCAGCAGGTGGTTGATTCAAATGTGTCCAGTGGGAACACATCACAACTCACATCCTTTCTCAGACTGAGATAAACCTTGGTGAGAAAAGCTTTTTTGGGTTTTGTTTTTGTTTCCTTTTAGTGACCTGCATTATTGTGTGCTCAGTTGCATCTCCTGAGGTATAGAACATAGATTCTGAAAAGGCACAAGGTACCTCAGGACAGGTGGGGTCAGGACCCACCCCTTCCTCACCCCAATTCTGCAGCGTCACTTTGGAGGCCCAGAGTTGTGAGTGGCATCTTCTGAGTGAGCAGAGAATGTAGGCATGCAAGTACCAGGAGAGAGCATAATACTATTTTTACTATTCAGCATCATTTATAAGCTTTAATCCTGAAGAATGACAGGAAAGTATGCATCAGATCTCTGAACTCTCGTGTGAGACCTGAAAGGCTTTCCCAGTATCTTTTTATAATCCTGCAATGAAAAGGAAAAATATAAATAAGACTGTGGAATGATGACCTCCCCCTTGTGTTTCAAGGGACAGGTGGGTTGTTCCACCACAACACCCTGAGCACCTCAGGCAGGCAGAAGGCCAGCCAGGCTCTGACATGTGTTCAGCCAAGCCTGAGGTGCAGAATTCCAGTGTGAAGGGTACATGGCACTTCCAGCACTAAAAAAGCAGTGTATTGGGTGAAAACCAGCAAAATAACCTTTACCCAGCCCTTCATTAAATGCTCCTGTCTTGTTCTTGCTTGTAAATCTTTGTTTCTCTGAAACATGCAGCCCTCTCTTACAGTCAGATGCCTTCATATGATCCCAGGGTCACACATTTATGGAATGTGATCCTTGTTGTACTGACAGTGCTCTGGAGTGCCATGCTGGCAGCAACACCCCCTGATCTCAGGGCAAGCACAGCCAATGTCCCTCATTGCCACAGAGAGCAAAGAAAACACTTCCTCCTTTAGTAATTCAATCAAATTCCATAAATGTGAAGGCTAAGGTGAAAACTGGGTTAAAACAAGAATTCAAGGAAGAAGGAAGCTGGTGCCCTTAAGGGTCCTTGAATAACCTTTATCTGCTCCAGTGGTTGCACCAAAGTAACCCTTTAGCCTCTTAAGCAAAATGCTGGGTTTGTTTCTTCCTGCTCAGTCACTTAGGGAAGTGTTTAGTCCTTTCACATCCTGGGATACAGTAATAGGGTTTGTGTACCACTGATAAATCAATGTGGGAATAGTATCCCACCAGGAAAAGCTTGGAACTTCTGCCTTCCTTCAGGATAAAATGAGCAACTGAAGTAACAAATATGGTTTCTGTGGATTTCTGCTTCATGATTTATGCAAACTTGGACTTTTTTGCAGTTGCAAAATTTGTAAGACTGGCCTTCCAACAGTGCTCTCTGACAAAAGCCTCAGCCAGATGCTGAAGAGGGGGTCCCCTATCTACCTGCCTGTTTTCTCTTCATTCTGAATTGCCCATTCCTCTGTCAGCTCTGTTTGAAATCTGCTAATAAATCTGTAAGTTATCCTGTATGCACAGAACACAGTGTAGGAGTAATTTTTACAGTCTCATTTTCTTTGGGAATGAGCTGATTAACCCAAACCAGAGAGGATTCTTGAGCTGTCAGGAGATGTTTTGTAGCCAAGGGCTAACCTTTGCCATACAGCAGGGCAAATGAGTGCTCTCTTGTTCCAATTTCATGACTGAGTCATGTCAGTCTTTTTGTTTGTCTGTTGTGGAAATAGGTTTATAGCCTGTAACACAGACTCATTGGAAAACAGTCTGCTTATGGATAGATCGTTTTACTTCTTGGGTGCTCTGTTTCTTTATACCTTCTGTCTGTATAGATCACCATTTCTATGAAGAGAGTGGTGCCCTGTTATATATGTTATCTGACTGCCATAATGCAATTCAATAATTGTAAAAATTCTCTTTAGTGTCTTGCAAATAAGGCAAAGTCCAGCAGTGTCCAGCAGTGCCTGCTCCTCAGTCCCCCCTTCTTGCTTACGTGGCTGCAGATGACACAAGAATTCTTGCTGCTGCATCCTTCAAGGGGAGTAAACAGACTCCTTGGAAGAACAGTCTTGGCTCCTTGTTGTAATTGGAGGCCAGCTCCCTGTAAGGTCACTTATTGAAAAAAAAGAGGGTTCTAGTACAGGTCTGCCCTACTCTGGCACCTCAGAAAAATGGGACAAGTGAGTGCAGTGGCTTCTGGGCCAAATCTGGGACTGCTGGAAATGAGTGCAGTTCTGTTGAGAAGTGGACTCATAGTTACCTGTTAGCATTTTTAATTGAACAGCCAGAGTTCATTATTACAGTGCAGGTTATTAATTATTGGCAGGTTAATGGCTTTTTTTTTTAAATGAAATGGCTATGTCATCAATTCCTACCTTAGCTGAAGGTGGTGCTGGTGTAACCCAGAGCAAGAGTTTTGCCCTGTGCCATAACCTGAGTCTGTGAAGTCAGCACTGCAAAAAGAAGATGACAGCAGCATCTGAAGTGTGAACAAGATGCTGGAGAGCAAGTGTGCAGAAAGCCAACCAAGGTGTGAAGCTGTAAATCAGGTGCCTGCCAAGCTGGGACATGTGTGAAACAAATGTCATGGCAGTAGTGCTGAGAGGTGTGAGCAGCAGCCAGGCTGGGGGGCTCTGCTGCTTGCTTTGGTTGTTCTTTTGAATTGACAGCTCCCTTTTGCATCCAGTTCTGGGCTCCCCTGCTCAAGAGGGACAGGGTTTTACTTGAGAGAGTACAATGGAAGGCTGTGAGGATGATGAAGGGACTGGAACACCTGCCTTAGGAAGGAAGGGGCTTTTTACTCTGGAGAGGAGACTGAGAGGGGATGTAACTAATGGGTGTAAATGTATGAAGGCTGAAGGAAGGGCATCAAGAAGGGAGGGACAACCTCTTCTCACTTGTGCCCTGTGATAGGGTGAGGGGCAGTGGAACAGGCTCCCCAGAGAGGCTGTGGAGTCTCCTTCTCTGGAGACTTTGAAGACCCACCTGGATGCATTTCTGAGTGACCTGCCCATGATCTTCAGAGATCCCTTCCAGCCCCTGACATTCTGTGATTCTATTAACTCAACCTCAGCTCTCACTTTTCCATGTGGGAAGCCCTCATTTATGTAACAATTGGTAAATAATGTGGTGCTGTGAGGGATTCAGGACTTGTTCAGGCCCTGCAGCCCCTAAGATGGGGTGGACGATTCTTCCTCCAGATGCACAGCTTCTATATGAAGAAGCAAAATTCAAACAGAACAACATTACAAAGTGTATTCCTGAATAAAAAGCTGTAAACATCTGTGGTGGAAGGGGTATCCAAGCTGTATTTCCTCCCAAATTTCAGGACCCACCCAAGCCATCTAGAAATGCCTATAGTAACAGCTGAGTGTGCTGTGTGATCTGATGAATAAACACACACAGAGAGCTGTTAAATATTCTCAGCTTACCACAACTTTTGCCCACAGGCACCAAACCTCATTGCCTCAAGAGGCAGTTTGCATTGGGAGTAATTAAAAAAGGTTACTGTTAGTGTTGAAATAGAGTTGATTATGTTGTAGCATAAACCAGATTTTTCTTCTTGTGGCAGGAGCCTTCCAGCTTCAGATTTAAAACCTTTAGGCCCTGATCCAGTCTTTCCAAAGCTTTTGCTGACAGCTGGAATAGGCCTTCAGTGCTCATATATTGGCCCACTACCTGCTAAGTCTTTGGCTCCTCCATTTTCTGGCATCTTCTGTAATAGATTAGATGATACAAAAAAAAAAAAAAGCCTTGGCTTGTAGTTGCAATTTCACATATGGTAAAGTGAGCTCAGCACTTAGTTATGGTTTTTTTTTCCTCGATCCTCCCTCCTGGTGACAATTCCAAGGGTTTTTTTGGAAAACAGAAGCAGAAAAAAGGAAAAATTGAAGTAAGTAGTTGAGATCTTAAAGTATGGAGGTCTTGATACTGGCATGATCAATCAAACAGCAAAACCTCTTCAAACCATCTCTGCAAACTCACAGAAGAAAAGATGGTGCGTGGGGTTTGTGCAAAAAGTGAAGGATCTGGAATGGGAATGTTCTGACCTCATTTGGAGGTAGCTGTGCTGGCCTGAGACAGAAGCAAGAGCACAACTGAGAAGGATGAAAACTTATTTGTTGGCCAATGCTTGCTGGAAATAAAAATTGAGTGAAGCACTAACAGAGCCAATAAGACAGGAAACATCTGGCACACTGGCACAGTCAGCACTGTAACCAGAAAGGACCTCACCTTGCAGTCTTTGCTAGGGCAGGCTGAAGAATTCCAAGCTGAACGAAATAGTTATCATTTTAAGGAGCACATTCCAACTTTTTGCATCAGTGACAACTACGTGTTATTTGAGGAGTTTGAACTTGGTGTGTTTTGTTGGTTTGGTTTAGCTTATTTTTTAGGCTGTCTTCTTGACAGACCATTACTGTTTCCTTCACTCCCAGACACAACTGCAGGTCAACCACTGAATTAAAAAAAATTAAATCATGACCACTATGTGTAAACATTCATCTCCTTTTAAATGCAGTTTTTCTTGAGTCAGTAGGTCTGTCTTTTTAAGTGACTGCTGAATGTTGGGCACTGAATTTTGGAAGAGACATCAAAGTGCAGCAGGCACGGGGAGTCCCAGCCCATCACCAGTCCCAGCTCATCACCAGTGCCACCCTTGGGGTAGCAGCAGCAAGGAACTTGGTTGTTAAGGTCACATGCAGGTGGGCTGACCAGATCACTCCCCACAGGCTTATCAGTGACCTCAGCTCCATCTGTCATCACCACTCAACTCACTGCATCTGTCAGGACAAGCACATTGCTGATAGAGCTTCTGACAGATAACATCTCTCACCCTCCCAGCCCACTCTGAACAACCTCTTCTCCCATAACCTCTGCTGCTTTGTACTACAAGATGATATTGCTGGAGCTGAATGCCACAAACTTAGCATCAAGAGAGGATTTGGGAGACTAGAAGATTTCTTCATAGGACAAATGCCAAAGTGCTCCCTCCCAAACATCTCTGCTGCCTTTGGTAACACATTTCATTTAGCAGGCAATGATTAACCAGTGGTCAGTATCAAAAACTCCTTGGAGTTTGGGTTGCTCCTTCTGGTGGGCTAGTCCTTGAGGGGAGTGCTCCTAGCCCACCTGCAGGGCTGACAAATAACAGACCCAGGAGGTTTCAGCAATGCAAGCAAGTTCTTGGTATCTGTAAATAAGGAATTTATTTCTTTATTGTCACCCTGCTTTGTGCACCAGAGGTTCTAGGGGTATATGTTTCATGTGACAGGAGCTGAGAGGGAAGGGACCACCCCATCTTCTCACATCTTCCCTACTAAGTGCAGCCCTGCTATCAGGCTAGGTACTGGGGCTGCAGTGGATTTCTGCTTGGATTGAAATGAACCTTTACAGAAAAATTGGATAAAGGAAGCAAAAGGTTTTTGATCCATAAACTCACTTGTTTTGAAATAAATACCTCCATTTCCTGGGGAGCCTTGGCACCCATGACAGGGGATTTCTAGAACTGGCATCTTATCAGCATCAGTGTTTGCTGTTACTGGAGTAGTATTCCATAGGTGCATCCTGGGGCCTTGCCATCTTGCTTACTAATGCAAAAACTCAATCAGACTGATGCTTTTTTGCACTAATATTTTTATCTGCATGTTCCCAGTTCTTCGTTTAGCACTGATGTGGACAGTGTCATTTTTATTAATTTTCAGTAGAAGAATGGGGCAAATTCCAGTGATTTGGGAGACTTAAGAATGTAACTGTGTGACACCAGAGGTGTGGAGGAATGAGGTAGATTTTTCCTGACCTGTGAGTTTGGGTCTGTAGGGAAGGATTGTGGAGATTACTGGCACTGTGAGTACTGCCCAGCAAGTAGGGGAGAGGATTCCCCATTCCAATACCTTGATATAAACTCGTAGAGAGTTATTCAGGTGTTTACACAGAGAGAAGAAACTGAATCATCAGTGCCCACACTGCTTTGTCCTCTGTTTAATGACTGGACTTTGCCACCTTTAATCCCAGGTTTCCAGTAAGTCTGGGAAGACTAAGACACAACCTAGTGCTTTATTCTGAATCTGGCCACTGCATGTTTAACATTAACATGTTTAACAGAGTTTTCAGATAAAAGATAACATATATGTAGTGAGGCTGACTTGTTTTTCTGGAGCTGCAGAACTGGAATAACAGGGCATTTTTGTCACCATTCACTGATCTGCTCATTTGCATGTGGAATTAATTTGCATGCCATTGACATTTGGAGGAGAGCACTGGGAAGCATCTGGGAGAATCTGCACTCGCTGCACAACAGATCTCTGGCTGCAGTGGGATGGGGACAAAATTAGCTTGGCCAGTGGGAAGAATTGACACATTAAACTTGGCTTCATGAAAATGTCTCTCAATTGTATGGTTTTGTTTGGAAAATGGAGCAGTGCTGTGTAGGTAAGGCCTAGATGTTGGGTATTGGCAAGAAGGAGAATTTCACTGTGAAACCCCTTCTGTGCCACCTACCATCCTTGGAAAGGTCTTGGGGATTCACTTTTTCCATCTTCAAAACATTTCTACTTTATTGGAAGACTGAAAAGTCCCAAGTTGTGTTCCTTACTATGCTAACCTGGTTTGAGATCCTCTATGAAAGAGATTTTTTCAAAGATCCCCTGTGAATGCTTTCTGGGGTTCTGAAATACCCCAGCTGCACGCTTGTCAGCAAAGTGTTCCTTTGGTTTAGTAAGTACAGGAGCCAGGAAAACTTGTCTGGTGTTTAGCAGGACCAAAGAGCCTGGTGGAAGGAGTAGCCAGGATAGTGAGCCATGGCTGGAGTGAAGCAGCTGTGTGTGGACAGTCTCAAAGCTGCTTTTTTGCAGAGGGTGAATGGTAATGAAACTTCCAGCTTTGGTGATGGATTCGTTCAGACATGAAGTCATTGGAAAAGTACACACGTGTTCCTGCTCACTCAAAATCTTGTTAAAGCAGTATGCTCTTTAATTTTGCTTTTTAAATTGTATTTATTTTGTGCTCTTAAAAGTCAAGTGTTGCCAGAAAATGTCCTAACTACCCTGGATTTTGGTAGAACACATGGTCATTGAAGCTTGTCCAGGACATTCAGCTGTCCTGTGGCTTGTGCTGGGGTATCTGTGAGTGGAGGAGGAGCCCCTGCTATTCAAGAGGATATGGAGCAATGGGTGAAGTTGAGAGAATCTATGTTTAACTATTGCATATGTAATTATGGTAGATAATTTTTAAAAATAAATTAAAAAATGCTAACAGGGTGATGGCAATTTCACTTCTGTACTTAGTTCTAGGATTGCTTTTATTTCTAAATTGGCACTGGAATTTTATCTAATCTTAGTTAGGGAAAGACTTCTGTCTCAGCCAGCAGAGCAGCACGTTTGGGACTGTACCTGGGCTGAATCTGCTGGGGCATTTTCAGTACAGTCAGGCAGGAAAAATAATTGTTCATCATTTGGGAAGGAATAGCCAATTCTGGCTCGGATGAGCCTTCCTGTAGGATTCTCCTCAACTTTTCCTTGCTCTTTCTGCCCCTCAGAGGCTTGTCATTTCCCTAGACCTCTTGGTTTGGTTGTTCTGCAGGGCTCCTATATTCTTCCTTCCAGGCAAAACTGTCTCCCTGTCTCCTTCCTGCTCATGCTGTGGGTGACAAGTGGCAAGTTCTGTCTTCACAGGTGCTGCTGGCCTTCAGAGCCACCTCCTCTTGCTGGTTATACAGAACTCCAACTCATGGGAGCAGGAGCTGAGCTTTGGTCACACCAGGGAAAAGGTTTGCTTGGGTGAGGACCAAATCAGTCTGGTGCTGGTTTATTATTATTTATTACATACATGAGTTCAGGGGACACAGCAGCATCCTAGCCTGTACAGTCCTGCTCTGGAGCAGTTCCTGTCAGTTCCTGTATTCCTCTGGTGACCATCTCAGATTTTCACAGTGCACTGTAGCTAAAATGGAGTTCACAGGTAATCCAAAGTCACTTCTGAAGAGCTGTTTTCACAAGGGAGTTGACTTAAGCTTGGAAGAGCTGTTCAGACACTTAGAAATGGCAGGTATATCCCCCACTGCCTTTGAAAATCCCTTTTAGTGCTTACTCCCTGGTGACTTCCATGGGAACTGAGCCTGTTTGTGTTTTTGAAAAATCCCAGGGGTCCTTCTGTGCATCTTTATCTACTTCAAATGGTGGCTGGTGACAGTTTGGAAAGTGTCATCTGATAGCTCAGCAAGCTGGAGAGCTGATTTGTTTTCAGTGGCTGCTAATGGGGCCTTGGCTACAGGATAGGACTGCCTGTGTTGTTTGCTGTGAAGATTACCTTCTGGCAAATGCCAGCTGATTGATTTGGTATTGACTTTGCATTTCTGGTATTTCTTATGCTCTGTTTCCAGGTGTGGCAGCTGCATGGGGCAGAAAGGATTTCTGTGCCTGGGATGTAAAGGCACACAGCAGGAAAATGTTCCTTCTGCACTGAACAACTTTTTACAAAACCAGAGCCTGACCTTTAGAGTTGACAGCACTGTATTTAACGTGCTTGTGATCTATTTGAAGGCTTTACTGGCTTTTTCTTTATTTTTTATTTTAGCTTTTAATATCTCACCCATTCCCATTAGTGGGGGATTCTGCCAAGGCAATCCAATCACAGCTGTCAGGGAAAAGATGCAGAGAATCAAATGCCTTGCCCCCTATTCACTGTTGCTGGAAGGTCTGTTGGAATGGGGATATCAGGTATCTGTCTAGGCCAAGAGGTCAGTGGGTTTTAGAAAGGCTGTCAGCCAGCTTGCACTTCTGAAAAGCATCCCTCTTCTAAAGGTCAAGTAAGTAACTAGAAATGCAGGGTGAGTTTTTACTTGATGAAGTGTTGGTAGTGAGGAACCAGACAGATTATGAAAGTCATCCAGCAAAACCAAGCTGGATGGGAGTAATTTCTGACAGTGACAAAGTAATTTGTTCCTTGAGTGCTGGCAAGCAGCAGCAGGCAGGGCTGTTGGGCTTGCTGCAAGGATAGGCAGCTAAGACAGGAGAGACAGCAGCAGCTGCCACTGGCTGCTTGGCAGAAGAGCTCTGATGGGTTTTAGCCCTCTGGACAATGTTTGCTTGCTGCAGTTCCAGCCCCAGCACTGCTCTGAGACAGCAAAGCTTCAGCAGGAATCAGGAAATCCCAAGCACTGCGAGCAGGGAGCAGGGCATGACCTGATCTCCTGCTGGACTGTCCCACAGGGAAGCTCCTGGAGCAGAGCAGGGAAGTTCCTGCGTCTGTGCTGGCTCTTATCAAATGTCCATCCAGGCTATTATTCTTTTTGGCCTTCTTGCTCAGGTTGTCACATCCTTTTTTGACTGTTTAAAACCTTACAGCTCTTTGCTGGGAGGACTTGCTATTAAATAGCTCAGTGGAGCTGGACTATGAGCTGTGGGCTTGCTCTGCCTTTAGAGCTAACAAGGCAGGGAAAACACTGCTTCACACTGTATCCCCCCACCCTCCAGCAGTTTGCAGCTCAGGGATTTCCTAAAACATCCTTGTTATCCTTGAGGGACTCCACTAAGTCATCTTAATAGGCTCTTCATCCCATTGAGAAGCTGGGGGGACATGTGGCAGTGCAGAACAGTATCCTCTGCTGGTTTTCCTAGCTCCCTGCGCAAGGAGGGAGATGGTGGCAAGTGTAGGCAAGCCAGAAGGCAGAAACCAGAGGCTGGTGTGCCTCTTACCTGGATAAAAAACTTAAAAGTGTGGCAGAGCCAATGGTCCCCCATCAGGCAGCATTGCTGGCTGCCCTGGGAGAGGTGCCTGAGGACTGGAGGATAGCAAATGTCACTCCAGTCTACAAGAAGGGCAAGAAGGAGGACCCGGGTAACTATAGACCGGTCAGCCTCACCTCCATCCCTGGAAAGGTGATGGAACAACTTGTTCTTGTCACTATCTCCAGGCATATCAAGGACATGGGAGTCATCAAGAGCAGTCAGCATGGCTTTATCAAGGGTAAATCATGTTTGACTAACCTCATAGCCTTCTATGAGGAAATTACTAGGTGGATAGATGATGGAAGAGCGGTAGATGTGGTTTATCTTGATTTCAGTAAAGCGTTTGACACCGTCTCTCACAGCATCCTTGTAGATAAGTTGATCAAATACGGGTTTGGTGATCAGGAAGTGAGGTGGATCAGGAACTGGTTGAAAGGAAGGAGTCAGAGAGTTGTAGTCAATGGGGCAGAATCTGGTTGGAGGTGTGTGACTAGTGGAGTCCCTCAGGGGTCGGTGCTGGGACCGGTGTTGTTCAATATCTTCATCAACGACTTGGATGAGGGTATAGAATGTACCCTCAGCAAGTTTGCTGATGACACTAAGCTGGGAGGAGTGGCTGACACACCAGAAGGCTGTGCTGCCATTCAGAGAGACTTGGACAGGCTGGAGAGTTGGGCAGAGAGAAACATGATGAAATTCAACAAGGGGAAGTGTAGAGTTTTGCATTTGGGGAAGAACAACAAGATGGCCCAGTATAGGTTGGGGGCTGACCTGCTGGAGAGCACTGTAGATGAAAGAGACCTGGGGGTCCTGGTTGACAAGAAGATGACCATGAGCCAGCAATGTGCCCTTGTGGCCAAGAAGGCCAATGGCATCCTGGGGTGCATTAGAAAGGGTGTGGTTAGTAGGTCAAGAGAGGTTCTCCTCCCCCTCTATTCTGCATTGGTGAGGCCGCACCTGGAGTATTGTGTCCAGTTCTGGGCCCCTCAGTTCAAGAAGGACAGGGAAGTGCTTGAAAGAGTCCAGCGCAGAGCTACTAAGATGATTAAGGGAGTGGAACATCTCCCTTATGAGGAAAGGCTGAGGGAGCTGGGTCTCTTTAGTTTGGAGAAAAGGAGACTGAGGGGTGACCTCATCAATGTTTTCAAATATGTAAGGGGTGAGTGTCAGGGAGATGGAGTTAGGCTTTTCTCAGTGGTGACCAGTGATAGGACAAGGGGTAATGGGTGTAAATTGGAGCACAGGAGGTTCAAGTTGAATATTCGAAAAAATGTTTTTCCTGTAAGGGTGACAGAGCCCTGGAACAGGCTGCCCAGGGGGGTCGTGGAGTCTCCTTCACTGGAGACATTCAAAACCCGCCTGGACACGTTCCTATGCGAAGTGCTCTAGGTGGCCCTGCTCTGGCAGGGGGGGTTGGACTAGATGATCTTTCGAGGTCCCTTCCAACCCCTAGGATTCTGTGATTCTGTGTGATTCTGTTATTTGGCTGCAGGGATGAGTTGGGCTGTACCAATACAGAAAAACAGTGCTGGAAATGGAGTTTCTGCCAAATTCAAAATTAGCAACTGTGAGTGACAATTGTTAGCAGATGTCAGGTTTCTATTTATTTACTTGTTTTCTGGAATGTTTATAGCTTTCGTTTTCATCTCTTTTTTTTTTTTTTTTATCTTTTTTTTTTTTTTTTATGTTAGTCTTTCAAATTTTCTCATGTGAGTTGCAGATAATTTCTGTACCAGGAAAACTGGCAGCATTGAGGCATCTGGATAAGACTGTGCATTACAAAGAAAATTCTGTGTATGTTTATTCCTGCTGTAGATCTTACTTGTTTACAGAGTGAAATGTTATTAAACAACTGGGGTGATGGGTGCAGTGACCAGACTCCCCTCTCTGAGCTGGAATGACCACTGTCACCCACCTAATTTCTTTGCAGAGCCACAGTGGTTGCAGTGCAGTTGCCAGAGCTCTGGGGCTCTCCCCTGATCCTCCACATTTGCAAGGAAAGCATAAAGGGAAAAGGAAGAGCTGCAAAATATTGCTTCAAAGATAATCCTTGCACTCAGAGCTGTTGTCACTGTTCTTGGTCCAGTGACTACTTCAGAAATCCACTTTAGCAGCTGTTTTCCCTATCAAAGAGTTTTCCTTGGAGGAAAGCATCAGCTGGCTGGAAACTCTCTCCAACCATTTGACTTTCCATGGTGGAGGTGTTACTTTTATCACCAATAAAATAAGAGAACCTTTGGATGTGATGTTACCTGGCTTACTTATACATCCTGGTAAAATTTCCAACAGCTTTTTTTTTTTGTGACTGTCAATTTAAATCTTCTTATTCTTCTGTGCAGGGAAATGAGGAGTACAAGCTAGAGGGGGGATTTTCAATCCTGCTTCTTCCCCAAAGGAGCAGCTACTTTGTGTGCTGAGATGGGATGGGATAGGATGGGACACAAGCTGAAATCTCTGGAGTTTCAAAGGAAATTTGGAGGAATACTTAGGGCAGCATCTTGGGTTTGGAAAACTCCATTTAGCCTTGCTATGCTGGTTAAATTCTTCTCTGGCTTCACCTGTCACCCCTGTGCTTTTTGGCATCTCAGTTCTCTCCTGGATAAGAGGTGTTACAGGGGTGTTACTGAATGGTTGCCCAGATAACCTCTCTCTTACAGGTACTCCCAGGTGTCTGACATTGCTGTGGAGTATCTGGAGAAGAAGGGGCATGCCAGGAGATACACAAGCTTCCTGAAGCCTCTGTGTGAAAAAATAATGAATGATTTCATAATACTCTTTTGTTTTGGTGGGCATTGAGGCAAAATGGCAGAATTAACACAAGTGTCTTCTTTTGTCTTGATGGGTGAAATTGTAACTCCAAGCAAGACAGCAGAAGACTTAACTGCTCATCTGATTTTAAGTTTGTTGCAAAAAATACAGCTAGATTTGAGGCTTCAAAGTCCAAGAGATGGACTTTCTCCAGGGATTCAGCCTGAATGTGAGTTTACCACCTCCACTCCTAGGAGCTAGGCTTTGAGATGGTTTTAGGACTGTGTCTATATCTGTGATAGTTCTTGGGGGTTTTTTGGCCTCAGCAGGGTTTCTGAGAGACTGCTGTGCTCTTTTCTTTAGTTTTCATCCTCGGTATAATGAATTGTAGCCAGGATTGCAAAAAGCCATTTGGTAACTAATTTTTTCCAGTGGTTACATTTTTTTTCCCCAAGGGGTTACAGACTGTGCTGCTGCTCACTATTTACTTAAAGAAAAAGAATGTAGTCACATATGTTCACATATATAAACCATAGCTGGGCTGATACTGTACTCTGAATAATGCTTTCTTCAACACAAGTAGCTTCAAAAGTTGAGTATACAATGGGAAAAGGAGGGGAAAAAAATAGAAAATTTTTTTTTAATTAAAAACTCTTTTGCCAAGTATTGTGGGTGCTGTAAAGCAAATAAACGGGCAACTTGTTTGAAGTTTCTGCTGGGTCAGGACATGGCTAACTGATAAAACCCAAACTCTGTTGTAAATATTTAGAGAGAGAGAGTTCTGCTGACATGAGATCCCCTGGTACAGAGTGACCCAAGCACATCCTGCACCCTTGCTGCTGAAAGGGGCAGGAGAGGCTTTGTAAAACCCTGCTGAGCTGCTGACTGCTGAAGAATATATGGTTAGAAATCTTCAGTGACTGAAGATAACTTCAGTACTTAACTGAATGGGCTTTGTGTCCTCCTGCGAGGGGAGGCCTGGCTTTCCAATTAGTGAATCACACCAGTAAGTGATGTCTGAGGGCCAGGGCTGACAGCTCTGTTCCAGAGCCTGAGGAGCACAGGACATTTCCAGCAACCCAGCTCTGACTCCAAGGCTGTCAAGTAATTTGATTAGTGTGGTTTCAGGGACCTGGCAGAAGCTCCTTTTCTCTAAAAATTTGCTAGAGTGATTGCTGCAGGTTTAAGTTTAAATTGCAGAACACGAGAAGGACTGCAGAAAAATATCAGGTTATGGCTGAGACACTGAGCAGGCATGGGGAGGAAAATAATCCACAAAATGTTGCAAAAGGAGTAACATCAACTAAACATTGGAAGTGATAGGGAAAGAAAATAGTCCATCCTGATCTTTGCCTCCCTTCAACAAAAATTTGGTGTTGATTTATCAGAGCCTGACCTGCATCCCAGCTGTGGTTTTCTCTCTGCACTACATCACACTTAGGGGACATAAAACATTCAACCCCCTCTTCTTGTGACAGCTCCTGAAGTGCCTGGTTCCTCTCCTGGTAGCAGACCTTGCTGCTTACATTGTAGTATTGTCATGTGAACTTGTCTTGGTTTGCTTTCAAAAGTACATGGTTTCATCTTTAAAAATAAGAAATGAGAGTTACAGGAGTTAGTGGTGAATAGGAGAGCTGCTGCAGGTCAGTAATTAGTTTTCTATTTCTGTTTTTTTTTGAGGCTTATGAAAGATGTATGTGTGTTGAGCTGTGCTAAGTACAGGGCTGTGGTTGCAGATGTAAATACAGCATATCAGTGACCATAGAAGTATGCAAAAAAATTTGCATAGAGTTGAGAATGCACTTCAGAAGGAGCAGGTACCCTGGCAGCAAGGTACATTTCCTGCTGAACATTTCTCTCCTGTGCCTCTGTTTGCTGAGATGGCTCAGTGAGGCTGCACTTGCAAGTGTTTCCATGTCCAGGTATGATGGGGTAAAGAGGCCAACCAGCTCGTTAATGAAATGCACTACAGAGGAATTAGGATGTTGATGTCCTCTGATTAGTCACCTTCTGGACTGAAGGGTTGTGCTGCTGGTAGTGAAATGGCACATGAGTACAGGAGATGATCACGTAGCTAAAAATCCAGTTGGAGTAACTGGTAAGGATGAAGAGTGCTGGCTTTGACTGACAGAGACATTTCATGCTGAGCACAGAAGAATCCACTGGGGGACTGGAAAGTAAGCCCAGAGATGGTGTGCATGGTGTAGCTGCCAACAGACTGGCTTTGTTTCTTCTGCAGACCTGAGAATCAGAATCATAGAATCATAGAATTGGCTGAGTATGAAAGGGACCTCAGAGATCATCAAGTCCAACCCTTGAACCACTACTGCTGCAATTACCAGACCATGGCACTAAGTGCCACATCCAGTCTCTTTTTAAGTATCTCCAGGGATGGAGAATCCACTACTTCCCTGGGCAGCCCATTCCAATGCTTGATCACTCTCTCCATAAAGAAATTCTTTCTAATATCTAACCTAAACCTCTCCTGGCACAACTTGAGACCATGTCCTCTTTTCTTGTTGAAAGTCATCTGGGAAAAGAGACCAACCCCCCCCCCGGCTCCAACCTCCTTTCAGGGAGTTGTAGAGAGCGATGAGGTCTCCCCTAAGCCTCCTCTTCTCCAGGCTGAACACCCCCAGCTCCCTCAGCCTTTTCCTCACAGGATCTGTGCTCGAGTCCCTTCACCAGCCTGGTTGCCCTCCTTTGGACCCACTCCAGGACCTCAATATCCTTCCTAAACTGAGGGGCCCAGAACTGGACACAGTACTCGAGGTGTGGCCTCACCAGGGCTGAGCACAGGGGCAGAATCCCTTCCTTGGACCTGCTGGCCACGCTGTTCCTGATACAGGCCAGGATGCCATTGGCCTTCTTGGCTACCTGGGCAGGTATGTGAACAGGATGTGTAGCTAGCATGGGATTCTTAAAAACAGCAGAGAAGGATGTGTCCTTCAGATAACCCTCAAAACTTGCTGAAGAACAAAGGGTCCTTTTCCATCCCAAGGCCTAAAGTATGGAACTCCAAGGAGACTCATGTGGACCACAGCTGAGCTGCAGGTCTGTGCTGTAGAACTCTAAGGTATTTGGTTCTTTTGTCCCTCTCCAAGTGATGGATGCACTGTGTTTTCCTCTAGGGTGTTTATCTCAATTTGTCCATCACACAGGATTCCTTGTGACTCAGTAAAATAGGTTGAGGCTCCTTCAGAGCTCTTGGCTCTCTCTCTCTGGCCATAAGAGAATTCATTGAAAAATTAGGCCCATCAAGCCTGAACCATCCTTCCTCTGACCCCAAGACATTTCTTCTCTTCTGGATGCTGTGCTTGGGAGAAATGTTCTTTTAAGGGATTTCAAGGAGGATTTCAACCCAAATACTGTTCTTATTAAAAGAAAAATAAACCACACGTACAAACACTTTTGCTCTGCTGTGAATATTATGACAGTAAGTGGAGCAAGAAAAATGTGTCCATTTAGGGAAGTAAAAAAGGAGGGTCAGCAGGAATCCCTCTGAGCTTATAAGAATATAGAAGGAATTTCTGCTTTGAAAGGAGCAGAGTAGTGCTGACAGAGTGAAGCTAACTTATGATGCCCATCTACTTATGGTGTGATTGTATTACTCAACAAAGCTTCCTTCACAACTGCATGCAGGATGCTGCTCCAAAATCAATCCTTCAGTGTCTGCAGGCAAGGTATTTAATGACCTTAAAAATACAAAAGATTTTGTGTGAAACAGAGACTAACTTAAAGTCAGTAGAAAACCAAACAAAGCTTATGGTGTCGTCTAGAGTCCACTGAATTCAATACTATCATTTGTATCAGGTCCAGATTAACTAATTTAAAATGTATAGGTGATCAACATGTTGATTTTCTTAGTGGCTTTCTCACTGAGTAGTAAATTGTTCCAATGAAGCTGAAAACTCTTCATTGTTTTACTCATGAAGGGGAAGGAAGAGCCTCAGGTTTCACCTTGGTTTCTGTATGCCTGGTGCTACACAGTAATGTGGAATTCCTGAGCCTTTTCCATGGGAGAAGTGCCACTCACATGCTTAGAAAGTAAAGCAGTTCTGAAGTTAATTTATTGTCTGTCAAGTTCAAAGAAGAAATCCACAAATATTTTAGTGCAAAGGAATAAATAGTGGATGAGGAAGACTTGAGAGGTGTAACATTCCTCTTCTGCATCGTGAGCTGTAGTTGGAAAGGGCTTTTAAACCAAAGCTGATTTCTCTTAATATAAACCAGCCCTCTCATGACACGTTTTTCAGCTCCAGTTTGTAATCTAATCTTAGGCCCAGTTAAAAGACTGATTTAGTGGTAAGGTTACACCATATGTGTGTGCATAGCCCCTAGGTTCCCAGGAGTCTCTGCTCCATACTGCAGGGTGGATTTCTATGAGTTTAGCAGCTCTGAGGACCCCAGCTTAAAATAGCAGTGCTGGCAGTGTTTGATATGGGTTGGGGATGTGGATCTGTGACCTTCGCTGCAGTTTTGCTGGAGGACAGGCAATTGTTCAGCTGCTGTAAATCACATTCCAAACCCATCAGTGCCTCTGCATTCTTTTGTACAAGCTGACACCCTCTCTGTGAGGATATTGTGTTCTCTTAACCTGATACTAAGAGCAGAAGCATGTAAATCAGTTTATTAAGGGCAGTAGACTCATGAGCTGTTGGATCATTTCTGGTAGAATTCGCTTTAGGTTGGGTGGAAAAAAATCCTTATTTTCTAAATTGGATACTGAGCAGTAGATGACACTGTTCATATTTGGGCAGCTGGGAAGGGAGGTGCTAAGAACTGAATTCTGCTCAGATTGGTGGGATTTCTACACACTCAGCATTCTAATCTGCCAGGCCATGCAGAAAATCAAGTGCTTGACTTTCCAGAAAACAGGAGCTGGGCCCAGTGCAGTTCAGCTCATTCTGATGTCATAGCAGAGCTGCTTGCCATTTCCACTTGCTCGGTTTGTGGGCAAGAGAGGTCTCAGGAATAAAGGATCTGCATAGGATTCAGTGCATGGGAAGAGAGGTGGAGTGACCAGAAGTGCTGGTGTTGATCAGCAGCCCATCCCTGCACTGGATTCCATCTCTCAGCTGCAGGGCAGTGCTTCCTGGCACCTCTCTTGCCAGGGTAAGGATCCTAGTTACCCTCTGGAGAGGTCATACCCTTCCCTCCATGCTTTTCCATCCTAATGGAATCCATCAGTGCCACATAGGATCTGGCCAGCAGCATCAGGGTGACCATGTGGTGATGTTTTACCTGGCCTGTGGGTGCTGGTGTGGGACATACACGGACTGATGCCAAGAGGAGTAACAAAATACATTTCACTCCTGTGTTTTTCCATCCCTCTGCCCCTCTCAGCAGTTTCAGAGCACTGGGAGCAGCTTCAGTCTGTGCTCTGGGACTCATTCAGGTATTATTGCCTATTCTGATGCTACCCCCACGGGCCTGTGGGTTCCTCTGAAGCTGATTGCTTCCTTGGAGGTGCTCACACAGAAATGTCAATGTGCTGTAGCCTCTCCCACCCAGGGAATATTTTAAACTACTCATTTTTGCTTAATCACTTCAAAGTAGTCTGGAGTGACTTGGTAGTGTTGGGCTGGAAGTAAGTGGGTGCTGTTTTTCCACCTGTATGTTACATGCAGCAGAGGCAAACCCAACATCCAGCAAACAGAAAGCAAAGTACTGCAATACAGTAAAAACTTGGCTGAAAAGGCACTAAACACTTCTGTTTTCTGTTCCAAAATCTCACTACCCAATAGGCCTTGCAGAAAACATCCCACCAAGCTCTGGCCTGAGAGCACCAGTGGCTGGGGGAGCAGAGCAGTCAGCTATGAAATGCAGAATTGTTTGCTCTGAGTGTGATTTGTGTTGCCATGCAGATGGGCAGGCTGTAAAGTAACCTCCTGGCCAGCAGTTCTGCCCAAAGGTTTGCCAAGGTGTTCTCCTGGCAGCCAGGGGGTACTGAGCCCCTCAGGTGGGAGGTGGGAAGGACCCTTTGCAACACAAAGTTGCTGCACCAGAAAACAGGAATGTGTGCTGGTTATGAAATGGTGTTTTTTGGCTATGAGATTAGGTATGGTCATTCATAAAGTGTCATTTTTTTTCCACCTATGGTAGAGGGCAGTTATGAAATATTCCCATTTTTAATTATATGTATTTATATAAAAAATTCTTTTGGTTCATATCACAAGGAATTCTCCTGGCTTATCTGCATATTCCATTCTGATTCAGTTTTCCACTCTGATACCTCCAAACTAATCAGTGCTGTACAAGCTAATCAGCTCATACTGTCACAGGTGGCATAATGCAAGTAATTATGTTTTGATTCAACTTCTAAACAAGGAGGAAAAAAAAATCAGATTGAACAAAAAGAAGCTTATCATGAACTCATGAATTGATAATCAGGATTCATGTGGGATCTCTGGGAGAAGATGTGGTTAAATCTCTTGTCTGGGGCCCTTTCTTGGAGCATGGTGGAAAACTAAACGTGTATTTCTGTGCTATATTGACCCAGCCAGCAGGCAAGAACCTGTTAGCTCCAGCATCCTCTCCTCATCAAATCTGTTTTCACTTCTGTGTGTTAAAAACAAAAAAAAGTCTTTTCTTTCTTAGACAATCTCACTATTAAATGTATATGTCCTGCTTTTCCATATATCACATATGCACTTGAGTGCAAGGACAGACTGTTTCTCAAAAAATACAGATTTATGGCAGTGAGTGGGGATTCCCAGCTCCTGTTCTTGCAGATTTGCCCTTGCCATTCTGCAGACAGGATGAATGGCATTGAAAAAGGGTAAATCAGGATAAGACCCAGGCACACACAGTCTCTGAGCTCTGCAATTTGACCTCCTTGGAAATGCAAGTGAGATCCAGGGTGCCAGAGGAGAGCACAGAACTGCAAATGCAAACGTTTTCCTCTTTCTTTGGCCAGAGCCTGGTGTATAACTCAGGATTTTTTTTCCCCTGTGCCAAGAAATTCTGCATTATATTGGATTTAAAAAATCATATTCATATCAGTTCCCTAAACTAAATGAACAGAACTATAATTATCTGCTGAGGATGAGATGGGGAGGTATTTTAAACCAGCTTAAATACTCTGGGATACTCTATAGTGTCCTTTGGCAATGAGTTCCACCAGCTGAATGGATGTGACTGACATCAGTGGCTTGAAGGCATTTGCTGAAATGAACTCTGAAGGTGTTGCATCTTTTCATTGGGGTGTCTTTGAAAGGGTTATATACAGAAAAAGGGTGACACAGTTGTGTTACTTCTCAGCCTCCTGCCTTTTAAAGGGTTATTAGTTTGTGGTAACTGTTTACCCCCTTCTTTGCATCTTCTACTCTGGCTTGCTTCCTTCCTTTTTTGTTGCCAAATATTTATCTGGTTAAATAATAAACACTCTATTTCTTCCTTTTCAGCACTAAATAAAGCATCCCTGATGGCTCTGGACCATCTCGTGCAATAAATGTTCCTCCAATCAGGTCATGGTAAAGAACTTTATTGCTTGCATTTCAGGGACATGAGCTTAGCTGATGAGATATTTTATTAGTTTTTCTGTGTTTGCAATTTCCTTCTACGTGGGTGACATGATCATTGCTTTTCTGGAGAGTGACATAATAACTGGTTTGGGGTTTTGTTCATTTATGTCTTAGGGTTTTTATAAGGGGCACAAACGTAGCTCCAGTGCTCCTAAAACTGTGCACTGTTGGATGCTGAAGGATACTTGAACTGGGTGAAGAAAATCCAGAAAACCTGCCTGTAGTAGTGGTTGCAGCTGGAGTGAATGCAAACACTGCAGCTGCAGTTCCATCATTTAGTTTTCATGCCAGATTAGCTGTGGTTAAAGCCCAGCACTAAATAAAGAGTCTCAGCTTTTAACCAGCATCTGACCTCAGCCAAAACCCCTTCCAGTTTTCCTGCTGGGCATGAGGGTAGGTGGCATGGAGTGTCCCTTTGGTGAGTCTGGGTCAGGTGTCCCAGCTGTGTCCCTGCCAGCCCTGGGGCTGTGGCCTTGGCACTGTGCAAGCAGAGCTCAGCCACAGCCACAACACGGGGGGGTTATCAGCATGGCCAGGACACACAGCACCCTGGGGACTGCTGGGAAGAAAGTTAAGACCCAGCACAATGCCAAATCATATTAAATTTTTTTTCTTTAGTTTATCTTTGCGTATCCTAATCTACAATTTCCAGTTTATCCTTTTCTCTGGAATAACTTTCTCACTATAGAATCATCAGATGCTCAGTTTTCCTCAGACTGCTACATTTCTCCATTGCAACTCCTTGGCCTATGGAATTGTGTTATTATTTCTGTACTGCTTTCCACTAGCACACTGAGGCCAATATTTTGTTATTTTACCAGGAAAATCTGTTTTGGCTAGCCTGGTTTTCTTAGTACATGTGCAGTTCTTGACAGATTCTTCAAAACTATTCACTTAAGGACAGCAGAAGTTACCAACCCTCTTAATTTCTGCAGTCCCCAAATATCTTTTAGATTTCTCTTACAATTGTTTATGTATCAAATATCTCCATCTCTGCTGATCATGTCTTGGCAGGTCATGGCCTTGCAGCCCCAGAAAACGTGCTCTGCTCCATGCCAGCTGTCAGAATCCTTATGATGAGATTCTGGGATGATGCAGCATCCTCCTTACCATTTCCTACCAGCCAAGGTGTGTCTGTTTTTCAGTCAAATTGCCATGTACAATGTCTAGCTGCAGACTCTGTGTCCCTGCATGTTTACACACTCTCTGTATTTTTCTTTGGGTGTTTCTGAGCAACTTGTTTTTGCCTGTGCTGTCATATTTCCCCACTCCTAGAACCCACTTTATCCTTTCAGCTTTTCAGTATCTTTATTCATCTGGATAGCCCACATCCACCATCATCTTTGCACAGCAATGCTTTCAGGTTACTGGTTTTAGCAGCTGGACACCAGTTCACTCCCTAATCCCCACTGCTTTGTAACCCTTATTTACCTATGGGTGCAACCCCAATTTTGTCACCTTTATGAGAAAGTGAAACATTTCTGTAACTTCAAAGTGCTTGCAAAGAAAACTGCAAGTGATGCTGGGCTTTGGGAAGTGTCTTAAATGTGGAAGGTGCATTGCAGGACAGACATCAATAAAATTCCTCTGCCAAATGCCAGTGTGGAGGGATTGTGAATCTTGTGGCAATGATGAAACTGGTGACCCACAAGCCAATATAAATATATTAAACAGGAACCTCTTCTTTTTGGTTGATTTAGTGTTGTGGTCCTGTTTAAACACGTTTTGTTTGGGTTTTGGGTTGGGTTTTGGGGTTTTTTTTGAGTGTTCATATAGAAAATAGGTCAGCAGTTTTTGTGAGAACTGTGTAAAGATTCTGAGCCTGGGAAAGCTGGAACAGTAATGAAAGCTAAGAAAATACAACTTCTGAGTTAAAGGGAGGGACAGGGACTCTCTAGTCTGAAAATGCAAAAGCTAAATGAAGATAAAAAGAACTGTGATAAGTTGTCCTTCCACCAGTTGTGGAGAAAATATTCCTAATATTTGAATAGTAACAACAGCATAAAACTTTCTGGCTTTCTTATTTTTTTCCTAATTTTTGGGTGCTTACCTTGGAGATGCTTTTCCTGACCCTGTTTAAGTGAGGTTTTCCTGACATGACTGTCACTGTTCACTCCAATTTTGGGGGGGGGGTTTTTGCATTTTTCTCCAAGCTTCAGCTCCTTGGCAGAATACCTTCAGGTAAAATGTCACTTCTGATTTTTCTAAACCTGTAAAAAGATTTATTCATCATGGGAGTGCTTGAATCACAGCAAAGACTCCCAAACCTTCAGTGTATTTCCCAGTGTTTCAGGTGGGAAAGCTGACTGGCACTTGCAGGATTTTTTGCTTCAGTTCCTGTGCAGAAAATAGGAAATGTCTCAACTTTGTGGCAGTGGTGGAAGTGGCAGCTTGTGTTAAAGCAAAAGAAAAGTTTGTCAGGAGAAGGATTTTATAAATGGAGGTAACATTCTACTGGTGGAAGTTGCTTTCATGGAGATCTCTGGGTAAGAGCTTGCTCAGGGCAGCTCCCTATTTGGTTTACATAATTTGGCTTTTAAGTTGGATCATTTGTTTGCAGCATTCTGCCTCTGTAAGGAGCTTTCTCCAGGGATAAAGAACAACTCTGGATTAGAATCACCTCTGCTGTAGTGAGGTTACATGGTTTATTTTAGGGGGGAGAAAAATGGGAAAATGACATTGTATGTGTTGCAAATTACTATGAAACATCTCTGCTTCACATGTGGAAAAGCCAAACCTGGTATGTTTGGCTCCTTCCCTGGAATCTGAGTATTTAATAATGATTATTTCTTCTTTTCCTTTGATTCTGTGTGTACATATTTTAGGTTAATATAGCAAAGTATTTCTCCCTTTTATTCATCTCGCACTCAGGACAATATTTTTCTGATTAATTTTACTGATTGCTTTAATTTTAATTTTCTTGTTTGGAGAAGCTCTGAATCCCAGACTTCTTTAGGTCTCTCAAACCTGTATTGCAAGAAACAATACAAGAGATAAATATTCAGTAAGTATTATATACTTAGTGTGCTTAGGAACTGGGGCTGAAAGTCTCCCTTCTTCTGTTCTATCTAACCTAGTTCCAGGAAAGCTGGATCATTTCCTTTCCTAGGACTGAGCAGTTCCTTATGATCTTCATTTACCTTAGGCTGAAATATTATAATGCTTGCATAAAACCTTGTTAAAGTTCTTTTGAAGTCTGCAGAAGTGGAATGAGTAAGATCTCCAGAGTCTAACCCAGTTTCTCCAGAAAATACCTTTGAGTTAAGAGGGCTTTTGTGTACACTGAGAACATAACACACTTCAGGCTTGCTTGCTTTCCAGTTCTGGCAGCCTCAGAATAAAATCAGCCACAACTCAGAAAGTGGCCTCCTCCTCCTCCTCTAAGTGTCTCTTGAACTTTAACATTCTGCAAAGGGAGCCTGGCCTTGATCCAAGCAGCTATTTGGACTTTGCACCCAAACCCTGAAAGATTAAGATCTTTATCCTTAGAATTGTCACCATGCCAGAAGGTGCCCCAGCTCCACTGGGCACTGGGGGGGGTTCAGTGGAGAAGCCACACTTGGCACTTTGTGCTTCCCCCCCTTGTCCTGAGCCATCAGTCCCTGCCTGGGACTTGGAGATGGGACACTCTGCCCAGACCTGGGTCCTGACCCTGTACCACTGAGGTTGAGATGTTCAAGTGCTCTTTTCTGGCTGAAATCTCACTGAAATCTTTAGATTCTAGAAATGAGCTTTGCTTTCCCAAGCAGATAATACCTGAGTGCCATGAGGCTGACAGACACACCTGGTGTTTGTTGCAAAGTGCCAGGCTGCCAGGGCACAGCAGGTGAGATCCTGGTGGCACTGATGGCAGTGAGCTCCTTAGATTTGCTGTGTTATTTCCATGGGACCAAACATTTTGATAATAGCTTCCAAATTTTGCTGCCCTGCTTTTCTGTTAACTCCTCCTCCTCTCCCAGATAACAAGTGGGGAAAAAAATACTGTAATAAAAGTACTTTAGTACCTTGTAGGAGATGTGAGATAGTACAAGCACTGCTCTTACCAGGATGAGGAAATCTCCCAGAGCTCCAAACCACCTGCAAGTATATTTAATGTCACTACCCTGTGTCTGATGTGATGGGAAAAGTTCTTCCTGTCTTAAAAACATGTTGCTGCTTTATGCAGAGTTAATGCTCTTAGGATGCATGTTTTTACAGACCTCATTTCTGGAGTGATCGTCCTAATTATTGTTAAATGCAGTCAGAAACTGGCAATAAATGTAGCTGTAACCAAAGATTGTTTCAAGAACCCTCATAGAAGGTTCATTCAGCTACCAGATGAGCAGGTTGGCTAGCAATAAATCACACTTTTTAAGTGACAGTTGAGTATCTTTTATTTGGAATGATATTTAATCAGGCAAGAGCAAAAGCTGTCAGAGGACATTACATTTAATTGATGATTAATAACGGGTGAAATTTGGAGGCTCTTACTGGGTTTTTGATTCTCAGCTCTGCTCTAAAAGAAATTTGCCTGAGTAAACATGAATTAACAGCTGATTCTGAACCTCAAAATGTGACCCAGTAACACTTTACTGTGCTCCAGACTTTGGGAGCTCTTCTGTGGGTCAAATCCTGAACACAAAGGGGCCATTGAAGTGAGCACAATTTGGTCAAATAACCTGTTCAGTCTTTGTGTGCAGAGACCTGCTGTGGTTTTGGGGAGGGGTTGCTCAGATCCAGCAGTTTCCAATCTGTCCAGCAACCTGTAGAGGTTGCATCCAAGCAGGGGCCTTGTCAAACCCCTGCTCCTTATGGAATAATAAATCCCATGTTACTTTTTCTATTGGAAAAACATGTTAATACATCTGCTGCTCCAGCTGGAGGGAAATAAGATCATAATAGCTTGTGATAAACTGCATGTATTTCTTGTACCCATCCCATTTGTGAAATATTTTTTTCCCCTCCAGTTGATAGGATAATGACACATAAGAAAGGGGTTTTTGTAAAGCACCATCGGGGCAGACTGGAGGAATCTTAGGGCCTAATTAAAAGCATAAGTCACCAAAGTTGATTAGAATGCAAAGTAGGCCTAATTTCATGCAGAATCCATTAAAGGCAGACAAGTTTGTAGTAGAGAGACAAAAAAGGCTGAAGAGCTGCTATGTATTTATTTAAATAGATTTATTTACATTTATAAATTCATCAGGAGATGAACAACAAGGAGATGAACAACAAGGAGATGAGCAGCAAAGGTATAGAAAGCAAAAACCAAAGCAAGGGCAAACTTGCTGCCTTTAATCACACTGAAGACTTCTCTGAGGTGACTTCCAGAGCAAAGTACTGAGTGTTTGGGCAGTGTTCCCTGCAGAATGCTCCCTGATCCTGCTCTCCTGGAGGCAAAGGTGACAGATGGCTGTTGCACAGAGTCCACGTGGGTCTCACACCCTGTCTGGTAGGGAAGAGAGAGCCCAAGTGCCAGCAGTGCCCCAGGCACACTGCATTTCAGGTGCCAGTGGTATTCTCACTGCCCACCTGCCAAGGCTGTTTCCAGGCAGCTGGAATTGTCCAGTGGAATGCCCAGTCCCACCCATAGCATCTCCTGGGACTGCTGGAGCCTCATTCTGAGAGGGCACTGGGAGAAAGGCATCTGGAACCCAACTCACTGGGAAGAGAACTGAGTTTTTTCTGCCCATACCAGATGAAAAGGATTCTCAGACCACCTTTTGTTTCAGTTGTGAGCAGCAGCCCTAAATGTTTCTCCTTCAAGACCCAGCATGAGGTGATGTGGTTTGATTTTAATAACCCTTTTGCTGTCACTCCTGTGCTGTGGTTATTAGCAATTGCCAGGCTGCTTTTCCCTTCATCCAGAGCTTTTCTGCACACTGATAGCAGCCCCAGATATTAATTCCCAGCAGCCTCCCTGCAGCCAGCTGTGTCATCACAACTGCTCAGCCATCCTTCTCCCTGTGCTTATGGGTTTGAGGGATTCCAATCAGGATTTTGATCTCGGAGCAGCGTTGCAGCAGCAGTGAATGCTGAGCATGACAAATGATCTCTTCCTGCAGCCAGTCCTGGCTAACTGCCAGCTTTTCATCTTACTTGACCACTCTGGGGCTTTCCAGCTTCTTCAGCACAAGGCTTTGATAAAGGGCTTGTAGCCAACTCTTGGTATCCCTAGACCAGAACTGCATCTTACCTGTAAGTCCCACCTTGGATTTTAATCTACATCTGGTGTTTTCTCCCTTCATAAAGCCATTTCAGAAGAAATACATACAGGCCTATCTTTTCTTCATTGCATTTTGTTGTTTGGGGCTTTGCTTTTGGAAATGCAGCTGTCCTTTTACATAACTCAGTTAAGATCAAAAGCTGCTTTCTGGCTGGTTTCATTACCACTCAATACTTCTGGGACTTAGGGTTTAATATTACATGTAGTCATGTTTGCAATCCTTAATTTACAGCCATAACTCCCAGCAACCCAGATGCACATCAGGCTGTTGGTGAGGTCCTCTCCATCACCTGTGGATGGATGCAATAGGCACAGACCTTTTATTTTTCATGGGGAAAGTAAAACTTTGGCAACTCTGACACTGGTTTAGGTTCTATCAAATCTATACAGTCTTGGAGATCCCATAGGTGGCAAGGGTGAAGCCTTTAAATACTGGAGCAAGGTCTGTACTGTAGGAAATAACAATTAAGTTCTCCCACTGTTCTTTGTGGACATCACCCCTTATTTTGAGAGCTCTCTTAGGCTTGCCTCCTCTTCTTCAACTTCATTCTTCAACCAAAGAACAGACTATGTGGATTTAATTGGCAAAGTTGCCAGACTTCCTCAGCTAAGTACAAAGTCTTATTTACACTTGTGCTTGAGATTTCCAGTCTTCATTTCACAAGGTGTAGGAAACAGGAGAGAGTGCTTCAAAACCCAGCTCAGCAGCTACAGCATTTATTTGGCCTCGTGGTGCCTTCTCTTCTGTGGCTCTTTAAGATCTTCTTGACACAGTGCACTAAGATGCTACATTTTTTTTCCTGTAGTTAATTTAGACTTTTCAGCTGTGGAGCCATTCAGCATCTGCTTTGTTGGGATTGAGGTGAAGTTTCTGAACTGTGCCTGCAAAGCAGTCTCAGCTCTAACTCAACTACTAACTACTAGCTACTAACTACCAACTACTAACTACTCAGCTAACTACTGCTGCAGCTGGGAGGTGCTGGATGCAGCATGAGAGCTGTTGGGAATGCTGAGAGTCTGCACACAGATTTCCTGCTGGTTTTTCAGCACTGAATATCCAGTTTTGAGTTCAAGCAGAGTAATTTTTGCAACCATAAACAAGGATGCATACTGAAAAGCAGTTTATTTCCACATAACCCCTTTGAAGTGGAGCAGGTTTTGTTATTTATTTAAAGCTGGGAGTCAAATGGCATAACGGTTGCAGCCTGCAGCTTTGCTCTAGTTCCTTCTTGATTTCTTGCCCTGTCTGCCTCTGTTCCTAGGGGGAAATGAGCTCTTACTTTGCTGCAGACAAAACACAGCTTATATAGTGTGTTGGTGACCTAATGGGGGGAATAACTAAACACTTTGTTATTTTGTGGTCAGCTCAGCAAGGTGAACTCAGGTGACATGACCAGTTTTACAGGAGGGAACAGGTTGTTGCTCCAATACCCATATGAGCAAAATACACTCCTGGGTGGAGAAGACCATCTGGATCTCATGATTTTCACACACACCCCAAACCTGTCCTCCAGGAGAGTGAGACCTGCTGCATTCTGCATCCTCCCTGCCTTCTCCTCCTTCCCTTCCAGTTGTTTTCCAGCCTGGCTGAGCCCAAGCCCCATTTCTCTGAGTCTGCTGTCCTGACTTCTCTTGCTCCTTCTTGATCCTACTTGTACCAATAGTGTTACTCATGCAGCTTTGGTGGGTGGGATTGGTGGTGGAATTATTTAATGTGGGAGGGATTCTTGAATTATTTGACTTTTACAGAGCCAGGTAATTGCCTGAATCAGCTAGGAAATGGTCAAGCCCCTTATGTTGTTTGTCTGCAGCATTCTGTTCTGCTCCTTATCCTGTAGACGTGGACAGTCTGAAAAAATGGAGATGTTTTACACTGTTTCTTCCCAAACCTGCTGTCATGTCCCTGTGCCACGCTGTTTCTTGTCAGACAGGTGATTTCTGCAGGCAGCACTAACATCCTCAGCCCTCTGCTTGGCAGGGGGCAGCAAAAGAAGATACAGGTAGGTTTTTTGGCACGTTTTATCCCAGCAAATGCTTGTTCTGAGTCTTGCTTGATTGTTTTTCTGCATGTTGTACTGCAAACAGCATCATTAGCCTCTTCATGTTCAGCTGCACTTACTGAAAGGAAGTCCTTTTGTCCCACCTTGTCTGGGCATTACATTGCATGTCAGGTTGAGCTTTTAGGACACAGTGCAAAAGCTCACCTCAAACATTAGGTCCTGTTAGGATTCTGAATTTGGAAGTCCATGGGCAGTTCTGCTGAGGGAGGAATGGGGCAGAACCAAATGGTCTTTGCCTTGCTGTCATGGTAATGGCAGTGAAGTGTTGATCAGTAACAGGACACATCTCTGTTAACTCCTTACTTCAGGAGAAGTGCTCTGCCATGTAATAAAGGTGCTTCTCATAAAATTTTGAAGCCAACCTAAGGATATTGATGAAGAGGTTTGGGTTTTTTTATAATGAAATGGGTTGCAAATGGGACATGTTGATGATGTTCTTCTAAAAGACTGAGTGGCTGTGCCTACAGAAGTATTGCCTGAATTCTGATACACATAGTAAGCCACTTATACAAAGGATGACCCCAAAGTTTTGGGGTTTTTGTGATGTGCTTGTATCCATATATTTGCATCAGGAACAGTGTGGCCATCACTCCCTGTACTCAGCACTGATGAGGCCACACTTCAAATACTGTGTTGAGTTTTGGGTCCCTCATGACAAGGATGTTATGGTGCTGGAACATGTCTGGAGGGGGACAGTGAAGCTGGGGAAGGGTCTGGAGCAAAAGTCTAATGAGGAGAGGCTGAGGGAATTGGGAATGTTTAATATGGGGAAGAGGAGGCTCACAGGAGCCTATCCCTGGAAGCATTCAGCAGATGTGGTGCTGAGGGACATGGTTGAGTGGTGGACTTGGCAGTGCTGGGTTAACAGTCAGACTTTATGATCTTAAAGGTCTTTTCCAGACTATGATATATGTGTGTGTGTGTATATATATATATACAAGTTCCCTTGGTAATTTCTGAATCATGCTGCTGGCATGTTTTCTGTTATGATCATGTACTCCTAAAGCATACTGCTAACTGGGCAAACTTTGGTTACCCCTTGGTTTTTTTATAACCTTTTAGTTTCTTCTCTCAGTATCATCTCTTTTGTCCTTTACTACTTTCACAGCTTCAGTTCCCTGCATCCTATATAACAACACCAAAGCTGTAATCCTTGCATTGACTGTTTCTGTTCCAGCTGATGATCTGTTTCTGCCTGTCACTAACCCTTGTTCCCAGTACTGTCAGACATGTCACTGTATCAACAACAATCACCTCAGCTGCCAAGCTCCTGACTCCAGCAGTTAAATCATGATTTAGATGTTCTACTTCTGTTATTTCCCTTACTTCCCAGATAAGTTTTATGTTGAATTCCAGATTTTGAAGTTGCACTCCAAAGCACTGAATCTCTTTGCTCTTCTTTTTTTCCTTATGGCTGGGATTAGCTTCAGTAGATGACTTTTTTTCTTTTTTTCTTAATGTGAAGGAGACTGGAGTAATATCCATTTGCCAATCCAGCCCCTGACTGGTGTCTCTGCTTTGCATCTTTCCCTGTTACACTCATTCATTACACCAGTGTAAGTCTCAGTTCAAGTCCCATACATTTCTAAGATGGCAGTGGCACACTTTGATATCAGATTTGGTGTTTAAGGGAAGTTTGTGTGATTTGTAAGTGATGTGGTGCTTTTTACCTCAAGAATATTGCTTGAATTCAGCCTGGCTTACTAGTAGAAGAAAGTAAATGGCCAACTATAAACTCACCCAGCCCCTGTGGAAAAAAACTTCTAACTCTTGTGAATTATTCTTGTTAGCAGGAAGGAGAAGGGGGAAAGGGCTGAAGTACCATTTTGTACGTGTACTAAGGCAGAACTCATGTAGAAATGGGAATTGCTGCAGTTTCTGTGGAAAGTTGTTGTGGGGCTTTTTTGTCCAGTGGTGTGGGAGAAAAGACTGTAAATAGTTTCTACTGTAGCTCATCTTGCACTGCAAAACTTGGAAGCAGATACACATCTTTCATATGTCAAGTTTTTTCTCTGCATCTGTCCTTAGCTCCCACATGAGATTATTCAGAGACTAGGACTGAACCAATTTTGGAGAAGTGGGACAAGATTTAATAAATAAATGAATGAATGACTTATAAAGTCATGGTTGAACAAAGGGAAGATTCTCTCTGAGTGGCAGCATTTCTGTGCTGTGTCTTCCAAGCTGGAGCAGTTTGCTCACTGGACTAGGAGTTTGCACATCTTAGAGTTGCAGGGATGGGAAAGAGGAGGCTTTTCCACTGGATTTTGTTCAGCCAATGTGTTGTACCATCACCACTCTGAGCTGGCTGTGCATCTCATAAAGCTGAAAGGGGAGAAGTGACCTGTGCACCCAAAGAGCCAGCTCTGTCAGCACTGTGACAACAGCTGTGCCTGGAAAGATGGGGCTGCTGATGGAGACTGCAATGTTCAAAACCTCTCCTCTTGCTTATGAACCCTCAGAACTGAGTCCAGAGAGAGGACAGCAATCTGCTAGAGCCACCAGCTAAGGGATCTTCCCTGTTGTTCTGTTGCTGGAGTTTTGCTGGTGGACCACAACACAGCTGAATAGTGAGATGATCCTCTTTAGTCCAGGGACTGGTCCAACCACAGAGCAAAAGTCTCCTAAAGGAAATACCTCCTGAGCTGGATCTTTAGTGCTGAGCACATCCCAGCACCCTACATGTGCAGTGGGCATCATCCAAGGATGAGCATGAGCACAACTCCAGCATCCTGGGGTTGAAAGACACTGTCAGAAACTCTCCCAGCAAATCCCCCAGCCTTTTGGGGGGCTGGCTGGTGTCACTGGGAGTTGTCTCTGTGTCTTTCCACTCTTTGGATGCCCACACAGGAAGGCTGTGATCTCAGCAATCCCAGGTATATACATGTTTTTCTTCCTATGCCTTTCCACCCACTGACGAATCAAGAACTCGCAGAGTAAGAAATGCCTGAAATGGGAGGACCACAGATACCAAACCCCAATTGTTCACATGCTTTGCTACAGCCTGGAATTTGCTGCTCTGCAGAGTGCCCTTCTCTGGAGCCCTGGGAACCACAGAGAGGAAGAGGATGAGGCTGCTCACCCTGTATGAGGCTCAAGCAAGAATAGGTGCCAAAGTCAGAGTCAGAATCCCAGGACCTGATCTATCATGGTGTATTGTTAGCTGTGTTTGCTTTGGGGGGCTTTTGGTAATTTTTCTTTTAGGTTTTTGTCTCTCTATTTAATTATCCTTTTCAGGATTGATTTCCTGACTTAATCTGAATGTGCATAAATCTCCACCATAGATTTATCATCTCTATAGAAAGTGCTTTCAGAGTGGGGAGGGAAGGGACACTGTTGGAAAACGAAGCTTTCACATGAAACAATAAGCCCACTATTATGCTGATTTTTGCCAAGCTTTCCCTCACTTCTTTCCCATTTACTACAAGAGTGAGCTCAAGGCTTCTTTTTGTTTGTTTTCAAACTTCAGTCATTCTGAAGTGTTTACCACCCTGCACAAGTCCACTCACTCTGAAACACTGGACCATAAGATACTGCTGCATTGCTTCTGAAATCAAAAAGTGCTCAGGTTCCTTTTTTTTTCCACTTTATGCTTCTGTGTAGGTTTTAATCAGCCTATTTGTCATTTATTAAAAAAAAAAAAAATAAAAATCTTTCTTAGAATATTGTACTTTGGCTGTCACAGTCATTTGAGGACACTGTATTCCTAACCAAACGTGAGATCTTGGAGCAGCAGTTGAAATTATCTTTGATATAAATAATCCCATTGCAAACCAGATTTGTGTTTATGTAGTATATAGTCTGTGGGCTCCTAACCATTTAATCAAATTCAGGCCTGGTCTGAGCAAACATAATAGCCATTAACTTATGTGTGGGTTGTGAATTATCCTTCCCAAATTTGATGGGGAGCTTCGAGAACCAAAAAAAACCCAAAAAACAGATGTCTTGCTTGGGATCACACATGCAAATGCAGGGGCTTTTCTATTTCTAAAAAAAAATGTCAGTGTTGAATATAACTTCCTGCTGATACCGTGTAGAAACCAAGCAGTCTCTCTAGGTTTGTGGTCTGGTGTGACAGTTTTTGGTAGATATTATGAATCTGCTTTTTCTTCTTTCCACGTTGGTACACCATATATATGTATACTTTATATATATATATACACATCTACTCCTTTGAAAGGACCTTCTGTCCTTTCTTTGCTCCCAGCTCTCTCCTTAGCAAAGTAAACATCTATCTCCTGAAAATGTACCCCTATAGATCCTTTCTATGTGCCTCTCTTTGAACTTCTTGCCTTTAATGTTGCAGTTTTTAACTGCAGTTAACAAAAGGCAGGATAAAATGTTATCAGCCCTTCTTCCTGGCTTAAAAGGCCCATGAGTTAGGCTCATGCCCCAGATTAGCAACTGCTGTACAACATGAGCCACATCATTTGCTGTTTTCTGCATCTTCCCCCTCAGATCTGTTGCCAAACCACTGTGACTCTACCAATTTACTTCCAGATTTCTGGGTTGAATCAATTTCCCCTCTCGAGAGCCAGAAGCAGTTTTGTGCCAGGGGAATTTGAATTTACTTGTTGCCAGTTAACAAACTTTTAATTGCTGATGTTGTGAGGGTATGGACACGTCAGCTCGCAAGGTCCTTTTCATGACAGGTCACCAGCTGCAGGAGCTTCATTATCAGCTGGATCTTGGTTAAAAAAAATCTTTAAAGGAAAGGGGGTGATATTTTTAGCCCAGGTCATTTCAGTGGTCTGGTCTGCAGGGAAGTTTCACAAACTGAGAAGAAAAACAGATTACAGTGCCAAGATGGAGACGGGGAGGTTGGAAGAGAGCAAGAAATCCTTAAGGCAGAGTTTCTACACTGTGCAGTTACACCTGGAGTATCCAATAATCCTGGTGATATACCCTGAGATTTGGAAACTCCTTTCTGCTTGTGCAGATGGGAAACTGAGGCCCAGAGGAGTTGCCTATGGTCACATCAGAAACATGACCACGGCTGCACAGGAAATATCATGAACTGAGGGAGGGTTTAAAAGCAAATCCCAAGGCAGTGCTCTGACCAGGCTGTCTCACCAGTAATAAATCCCCAAGGTTTCAGCTGGAATGTTTGATGGCTGCCCATGATCATTTTGCCTTTATCAATGAGTAACCTCTGCAGAGGAACTGAATGCTGCAACATGTGCTGACCAGAAGGTTCATTCTGCTATTTGGCATAAACAGAAGATGAGAACTAAACTTCGGGCAGCTGGTGTCCTCTTTTTGAAAATCTAGACTCAGCACACAGCCAAATATTCTGCTGCAAAAATCAAAAAGCTGGGGGCTAATGCTGAAACTCCTTCAGTGCTGATGCAGAATCCGTGGCACATCATCTGAAGATCAACTTCTAGATGTTGGCCATGCATTCCCTGGAAAAATGTTGGCAGATGTTGCATCAGTCTGTGCACGAAAGCCTCCAGTTTCCTGAAGATTTGTTTGAGGCAGTCATTCATGATCCTCGCCACAGAATATTCATGATCCCCTCTCTGTTCCCATTCTGGTCCCTACTTTCCTTTGCTGTGGGTGGCAGTTTCCTTGTGCCAGTTTTTCCACGCACCTGCAGGCTTCCCGAAGCTGTTATTCCCTCTCTGTTTGCTTACAATGCTGCCTTAGTACTGTTTTCCTTGTGTGTTTAGTACCCAGACAGCTCACCCTCAAATATACCTTTTGTGAGGAAGGGGAATGAAATCATTTCAGTGCACGCAGAAAGTACAAAAGCTTTATGGGAAAATGCACCGAAAGTATCCGACTTATTTTTATTTAGCTTTTGTAAATAAAAGTCACAATTCATCTTGAGTAAAATTAACTTCTGTTAGGTCTCAGCTTTTTAAAAAGTCAAAGATCTGGAATGAAGTTACAGCTCAGGTTTTTTTCCCTACTATGCTGTCACAGTAAAACCTCAGCTATTTCTGGCTGATCTTATTTTTAGATTGTTCTTCATATACCATCTACTGTCATTGAAATTAATGAGAAAATAAAAGGAGTGACCTTTGGCTGAGCACATACAGTTTATGCATGAGCTAAACAGCAGGATCCTTTTTCATTCTTCTTTTTCCCACATTCTCTTTCTCCCTGCTCTCCCCCATCCAAATATAATTTGTAAAGCCTTTAGAGCCTTTCATCCTATGTGTTTCCACCGTGTTCCTTTAGATGAGTCTCAGATCTGTGATTCTCATCTATTCTTTTGTGCTGAAAGGTCAGTGGCACCCTTGTTTTATGAGTATAATGCGCAGTTGTCTTGAACTTCAGAATCACTTCCAAAACTCCCAGGCAAAATTCATCCAGCTCAGCATGCAGGAAAATGTCAGCAATACTATAAAGAGCACTCTCAACACAAATACAAGCCTGGACATTCAAAGTTCTGTTGTTTCAAAGAAACCTCCGTTTGCTGAAGCTCTTCATAGTTTTGAAGACATGATTGCAAATGAAACCTTAATTGTGAGCCTGTGGTCTCCCCATAGTGTTAAATAATCAAATTTCTCTCTGTATTCTAGAAGAGTCCATTCAGCAGATGGTGATTCCATGAAGCCCCAGCAGCTGGATGGAGCTGAAACTGCCCAGTGATGTTCAGGTGGGGACCACCAGAGCAGAGAACCAAGTGCTGTCATCCCAGAAGGGGGGTCCTCTGCCAGCATTGGAGGGTTGGGTGTTCCCTACTCAATGCAAATCTCCCTTGGAATTCTTTTCCATGCTGCAGTTTGGGAATCCTGGGTTGGTGTGGGCCGAGTGGCATCTCTAAGTTGTGGTTGAAGGTGTAAGAAATCAGTTTTCTGGCTGGAGGTTGAAGCAGAGATACCTTGTGACCCAGCCAGAGGAGGAGCAGAGGGATGTGAGGTTTTGGGGAGGAAATGAGATGATTTTCCAGTGCTGGTGGTTCCAGTAGCTAACAGAAATGGGAAGGGATGTGTGTTTGGGTTAAGGGAAATGCTGGTGAGGGTTGAAGACCCCAATACTGCTAGTAAATCCAGATTACAGATGCCGAGGGGAAATTTGCTCTTTTTTAGTTCGAAGCATGTGGTTGTTCCGGTGTTTAAATGCAAAGGGAATGGTTATTTACTGCTCCTTTACCTTTGCCTGAACAACGTGCTTTCCTCGGAGCGTTTCGGTCTTGTTTTAAAACACCGATTACTGAGAAACTTGTGGTAAGTTTTGTATCCCGGAGGAGGAGGAGGAGTTGCAGAGGGGAGGTTTTACCCTCAGTGGTGCCCGTTTCACTTTGCTGACCGACAATCTGAGGCCTTCCCCTGCGGGCCGGTGCTGCCGTCCCGGGGCTGCGGTTAATGAGCACAAATCAATTATGACACCGGGATTGGGGCGGGGGGGGTGGGGCTGCCTTCCCTCACACAAAACTCTTCCCGCCCAGCACCCAGCAGGCACAAACCCGGTTGTGCTGCCGGGGAGGGGGTTCGATCCGCCTCCCCTAACCCCACTCCGTACCTCGGGGTCCCTCCTGTCCCCGTTCCCCCCCCCAGCTCCTCCCCGCTCCCCCGTTCCCGCTGCCGCCGCGCTGGGCGGGGGCCGTTACGGCCGTTACTGAGGCGGGCCCGGGGCGGCGCGCGCCGGCAGGGGCGGTACCACAGCCACCACCACACCGGACCGGCAGCCGCGCCCCGCCGGTCCCGCAGCCTCCGCCTCGTCCCCCTCTTCCTTCTCCTTTCCTCCTTCTCCTTCTTCTTCCTCTTCCTCGGCCCCGCTGGATGCCAGGTAAGGTTACCCTCCTGCCTTCCCCCTCCCTTCGGCGGCACCTGCGCGGGGCGGGGGGGAGAGTCCGCCGGGAGTTTCCCTGGGAAGGGGGGAACGTCCCTCGCTCCCCTCACACACACACTCACACGCACACCCCCTCCTGCTTCTCCAGTGCTTCGGAACATCCCCCACTCCCCTCACACACACACACACACCACTGATTTTCTAACGCTTCGAGTCCCGGCTCTGAGATCCGCCAGCGGGCGGAGGCAGGCGGGACCCTCCGGGCGGTACGGGAACTGCAGTCGGGGCCCGCCCGGCCTGCGACCCCGCCCGACGTGCGCCGGGACCGGCTCTGCCTTGCTCGGCTTTTCGGCTTTGCCGTCCTCTCCCGCCAGCCCCCGAAACCGGGCAGTGCCGTGCTGGTGGAGGCTACAGGGTAACAGCCTGGCTTATAAATGATTAACATCCGTGATTAACTTCCCCGGGGAGGAGGGAGCCGGCTCTCTCCGAGCGCAGCCGTTTGTCCCCGGCCGCTTCGGCGGGCAGAGGCGCTGAGGCAGCGGTGCGTTCGGTGCCGAAGGGCTGGCTGCAGCCTCACCCCTTCTTCCTCGGGCTGTGGAGTGCTGACATCCACCACAAGGTAAGGACGAAGGTTGCCGTGCCCTGTCCTACTGTTTCCGCACAAATCCGCCCGTCTGGGGATTCGCCTGAGCCGCAGCACAGAGGCGAAACCACTGAGGTGACACACGGTTGGCTTTTCGGAGGTTTTTCTTTGTGTGCGTGGAAAATAAAATTAGGAGTGGAATGGGTTGATAAGCAGTGTCAGCTGGCAGTATTATTCTCTATCAGAATGCAATGCTTCCTTTGTTGAGCTGTAAACGAAGCTTCTACCCCACCCTCATCATCCTGAGATGTGAATCACTTTGCTACCAGATTAATTTTCTTGAGGAGAGCCAAGAGGCATCACAGAAAATCCATCTGTTTCATTCCTGGTCACATTCCCATGGATTGATTTGGTTGATTCCAGCTTGAAAATATATTTAAGGGCAACTAATGATCTTCCATGGGAATTCTTAACTGTTACATCTGGATTACCAGTGGATGTGTAAAACATCTTACTTCTGAGTTTGGGTTTCGGTTTTTGAAAGCAGCCTAAAAACTTTCTAAAGAGAAAGTGGAAGAGACTGCTGCAAGCAGAACATCGAGGTTAACCAGGAATGTGTTTGCACTGGCCATGAAAGAAATCCTGGATGGTAACCTGTTGAATGCCACTCACAAGAGCCTTGAAGCAGCTGTGAGCAGGACACTGTGCCCTTGCCACAATTGTTTCTGTGAGTGCAGTCAGTCCTTGTAAATGCAGATTGATTTCCAGGTCCTAACGGGCTTGATGAATTTCATGAGGCACCATCAGAACCTGCTGGAGCTGAAGGCTGCTGCTGGGCTGTGAGTGTTCTCTCACTAATTGTGTTATGGGAGTTGAAGGAGTTTAGCCCTTGATGAGAACAGCAGGATCTGTTAAATGTAATGAGACACCAATCAAGATAAGGCTTGTACTGTGCCAGGTGCTATATATATGTGTAAGGAGGTAAGGTGCCAACTCTGGGAAATTTACTGTGTAAGAAAGCATTACAACTAAGATGAGTTAAGGTAAACACCCTTCAAAACTTTCTCTGGTTTATCCTTAAGTGAAGGGGCTGCCTCCACAGTCTTTATGTCCAGGCAGATGCCTGAGGAGGAGCATGTGCTTGAGAGTTCCTGGCTTGTCTGACATTGTAACGAGCCTAAAAATTGAATGTGAGCATCTCCAAGTACTTTCTGTGCTGAGTCTAGATCAATATGTGTTATCTAGTCTGTCTTGCTCAAAGGAGCAGAAGTGAGGCTAAGTCAGGACACCTTCCTGCTGTTTCTCAGATTTTAAGGAAATATTTGTCCAGAGCTGAAATCAGTTTGGGCCCATTTTAAAGAGAAAGTACAGAATTCCAACGGCCTGCAATGTGGTTTATATTTTCTTTTGAGTTTTCTTCTAGCAAAGGTGGAAGTACTGAAACTGTGCCTGTCAGCAGTTGTAAGCAACCTGTGTTTGCTGTTAATTCCCCCAGGCTGTTGTATTTGCATTCCTTTTCACCCACACCTGCTGCCTCTGTTGTCATTCTCAGGAGTGCATTTCCTACCATGTTTTCAGGTCCCACATCTTAGAGGTCTTCAGACATTAAGTAATGAATGATCATCGTGGAGAACACACACAAAAAATCCTCAGCTGTTTTTTCAAAACAATCTGCTTTACACATCCCAAGGAAAGGTCAAACTCCACTTCTCACTGTGCACTGAAGGATAAAAGTAAAGCTGTGTAACAATTTGGAGCAATGAGGCTTTGCACAATGATCAAGGGTAGAAAAATAACTACAACCAATAGTTAAATAAAGGTTGACATGTAATCTTATTGTCCATATTACTCTGGGAAATATGACCCATGCCCATGGTTGGTGCTGCTCTCCCCTCCATCCTTCTGGGCACTGTCCTAATCCTTCAGTTTCTTTTTTCTTTCTCCTGCCTTTTCTTCTCTCCTCAGATGCTTCACCAGCTTTTTTCCTTGAAGTTTTCTTGTTCATGTATGAAAGTGAACAGTACTGAAATAGTTAACTTCTGCAGCAAAGTGTCTTTATTTTAGACTGGGCACCTTCCCCTGCTCATGGCTGTTTGAAGGCAACACTCTGTATCATTATTATATCAAAGAATTTGACCCTGAACTTCACTGAGATTAGCAGGGGGCTGCCCAGCTCCTGTCTCTTTGCCCTGTTTGGTGTCTGAGCTTCTGGCAGTTCCAGAGGATGGTGCAGCAGTCTTCTGCTTCTGCTTTGCATTTGCAAGGTTCAACATACAGTCCTGAGGACTATGAGGTTGTTTACAGAGTGTGAGATGATAGGGAGTACAGTAACCTGGGGGGCGTGTTTGTTCTGCCATGACTTGCACTTCCAGTATGCCTCTGAAGTAGCATAGTAGGTGATTCCTGCAGCAAAGGCTTTGGCCCTTGTACTAGAGGTGATGGGAACACAAGGAATATAGATTCTGGGATGTAGCAAGAATCTGGAGAGTGAAAAACTGACATTTTTTGTCTCTTTAGTTTCACAGTATGTGGGTGGAACAGACGGGTGAAGAGGGCAAGTCTGACAGCTGTGACTTCTCTTTCTGAATGGAAGTGAAGTAATTCCCAAGTTCTGGATATGAATTAGAAGAAATCTGATTTTCCTTATTAGTTCCTGCTGTCTGCTGAAGTTTTGTCCCTGTGAAGCTTGTTTAGAACCACGTGTGAAATCCCACTTTGGGTGTGTGTATTTTTGTGTGGAAAACTGGAGAACTGAAATGTGATTGGGGTGGGTAAAGTGAAACATTCCTTACTTCTGAGAAGTTGTCAGCAGATGAATTTGACCGTTTTTGTGAGAGATGTCAGAAGCAGACTTCAAAGTTAGAGTCAAATGCTTGTTTCCCAGTATAAAAAATGTCTTTCTATTTAATAGGCCATGATATGCTTTATGGGTAATTGAAAATTTGCTCAGTTAATAAGGTGATTATAAAACAAAAGTGACAGTGCATTCACTTATTATCCCAGTGCAATTAGACTTTTGCTAGATCTTGTACCAAAAAAGCTTCTGATGGTTTTCTGTTTAGACAAGGCAAGTAGTGCTGCAGACCCTAATTAGAGTTTTGGACTAAAGTCAAGACTCTGTGTGTGTTTTAAACTTTTCTTGTAAAAAACAATAATACAGAATGCCTGCCCATCTTTTTGTAATACAAAAGATACCCACCTAAAAAACCACTTTGCATGTACATAATAGGAAAGAGTTGTGGCATAACGTTTTCAAAGGCTGTTCTTTTCTTGGTTTGCTCTTAACTGAAGCTGTACAGTTGCTTCAAAAAACACGAGTTACAAACACATCTGCAAAACTTTGTGCCTCCTTGTCCTTTTCCTTCAGACAAAAGGCCCTTTCAGTCCATTGTGGGATGGTCACCGATTTTCATGTGGTCATACAAGAAAAGGATAGTGATTGGCCTTCATAATAAGCCTTTCAGTATGCTTTCTAGTGGCTTGCTGGCTGCAAGAAATGCTTATGGCTGAGTACTGTGTCCAGTATCTAAAGTACAGATAAATCTATCTCCCAAGTGTTGGAATGATAAGTGTTCCAGTGGCAGAGAAGTTTCACCTGTTTGAATACTGGTGTGTTGCTGCTCAGAGCTGAGGACAGGATTTGACTGGTACAGTTTATTTGGTGTTAACTGACTGAAGGTCTGTTACATTTCATTTTTTAAGATGTGGAAACTTAAACCTAGTGTTTCCATGCACTGTGCTTCCTTGAGGACTGGTGCTGTTGTGTGTTCAGAGAGGCACTGAGCAGTGCTATCTGGTTGTGCTGGTCATGGCCAAGTGGACTTGGAGTATGATTTCTCAGGAGGTGACTGCCCACCCAAGGTGTGGGTGTGTTTTGAGTTGGCATTAAAGAAGCTGCTCCCACTGCTGCGTCCATGGAGCTGTTACCCTTCAGTGCTGGGGAGGTCAAGCTGCCTGGCAGCATTTCAAACTCAGAACCTCACATTCAGGGCTGGTAGGTTGTTGTCCCAACCTTCTGCATAATCCAGGTAAAAAGATTTCTGGAATTTGACTGGATCTTACCTGGAACAGCACCAAAAGATGGTGTTTGTGCTCTGGGGCAGTCTGAGTGCTGGCAGTTCTTCAGGATCCTGGTTGCTCTTGTTAGAACCCTCACTCTGAGGGCTCCGCACAGGGGTGTCTGCCTGAGTGCTCTGCATGGCACATGGCTCTTGGTGCTGCTGAGGTCTGATGAGTGGTGCAGTTAACAGGGCAGCAGAACAGGACTTGAGGCTTTCTTATGGGTTTGGTACAACTGCCAAGAAAGAGTACTTGGGCTCAGGCACGTGCTCAGATGGTCATTTCAGATTGAATTACTTACTAAATTCTGTTTTTTATATGACTATACTGTCCTACACATGTCCAGTTCGTGGCTTCTACTTCTGAACTACCCTTAAACTGCTTTCTTTTTGTATTTCAATTACAGTGCTGCCTCTGGTTCTCTGTGTAAAATTAAATGCAATGAAAGCCTTGCACGTGCATTCTGGGTGTGGTGGGAGTGTGTTCAGTAACTGTGGTTTATGCTAGTGATGGAAAAACCTACAAGTCCAAAAATGTCATCACTGGGACTTCTGCTTTCTGTGTTGATGGAAGGCATAACTGTTTTGTGCTGTAAAGTAACCTGTGCAAAATTTGATTTAGTGGTCTGGATGCAGTCTGAATGATTTTTTTGTAGCTCTGTAACAACTTACTGCTGGCTAGAGATTGTTTTGAGTTGGCTGGTTTGTGAAGCTGCTGGCATGGGTTTGTGCTTTGGTTTTAGCATTAGAGCTTGTGCTTCTTGCACTGTAGAGAAGTTGAGGACAGGTCTGGTGTGGAGATAAACTGCTTGCACAGCACTCTGGTGGAGAGAAGCTTCCTCATCTGTCCCTCATCTTCCTCATCCGTCCCTGCAGCTCCTGAGCTTTCCCATATAGTGCAGCCACTTGGTTACTGGCATGAAAGGAGGAAACCTACTTAGGTCTTCAAGGAACTTGAGGTTTTTTTACTCCACAGTAGCCAAAATAGGTTGTCTACAAACACAGTGAGAGGCGGAAAGGGTTGGATGATTTGTCTGGCCAACAGAGAGGCAGCCAGGTCTGACCCATCAGGGAAGAGCAGCAGGAAGGGGTCCCAGGCTCAGGTACTGTCAGATCACAGAGCTGTAGCACTGGGGGACAAGAGGTATTACCTGCCAGGGGTGCCCTGGAGAGGTCTGCAGGGGGAGGCAAATACGGCTGAACTGGAGCAGCTTCTGTGGCTGTGCAAGAAGAGTGCCTGGAGGCTTGCAGGAGTGACATGAGCAGAAGATGGTGGCTGGAAGGAGCCATGGTGAGGGAGGAAGATTGGAGAAGATCCCAGGGTCTGGAAGGAGCTCTGGCAATCAGAGGACTCCAGGTTTTTACCATGTCTGTTTAGATACTCAAGTTGGAGTGGAAGTCCACTTGAAATCCACAAGTACAGAGTTTGGCCCATTGCCATTGCTTCCTTGTCACCCAGTAAAAACAGTTGTCCCTTTAACAGCTGTTGCTAAAACCACACACCTGTCTTTAATGGCCATGTTCTTGTGCCTCATTGTCCTGCACATGCTGATTCTGCTTGGCATTGCTGGTGATGGGAAGGGTTTGCAGAAGGCTGGAGGATGTGGTAGGTATAGAGTTGATTGCAATGATTGTGCTGACTTTTTAAAAATGTGGTAGTTATTATTTTGTCCCAATAGAAGTCAAATAAATGTTCATATAGTTAGGTGTTGGGGAGATCTTGAGCTGAGCAGTCAATAAACTTCGCACCAGAAGAGCTTTGGCTCTCCAGTGTTTATCTTTGTGTGAAAGAGGACTGTGGAAAATATCACCTTTATTTCTGGCACATGCTAAAGAGAGGAAATCCTCAACATCAGTGGAATTGTGCTTTTGTGATGCTCATGTAAAAACAGTATCTCGCCTTCAGAACTTCTAAATATTTGCATTTAAATCTTCTTTTTGTTCTGTAAATACTTTTAAAATGAAGTTTACTGGGCTTTTTGATACAAGTCAGTTCTGATGGTGTGCTGTTGGGTCTGCATCACATCAGGGCCCATAACCTCAGGATTTTTCCTGTCATGAGAGGCACGAGCTGTGTCTGAGCCTCAGTCCTCTGCAGCTGACTTTCAGGGGAAGGGGCACCTCAAGCAACAGTCCTGTCAGAGCTCTACCTGCATTACAAGTTTTGCGGTGTTTCTGATGTTAGTAGGAGTTTGTCTCTGTGTCCTTAGCCAAGAAAGAGAGGGTTCACAGTCCAGTTTTGAGATGGAGAGTACTCTATAATGTGAAGTGTTGCGTTTTATTTTATAGTAAAGAGAGTAAGCCTACAAGAGCAAGGAAATTCTGAACAAGAGCAGGCATTGGGTAGTCTGGAAAGTCCCTCTGCTGTCACCTCATCTGGCAGCAGATGGTCAGCTATGTAAATTGCTTGACAAAGAGTGATGGGTTGGTTGCCTTTCTCTGTGCAATGTGAGTTGAGGTTCCCATGTTAACATTTTTACACATGATTCACTTCAGTTGCAGTGTATCTGACCCTGATTGTTTTGCATGTTACCACATAGATGAGGGATTGGAATTTTCCCTTTGCCTTTCTGGTGTTGGATTTTCAGAGATGCTGTGTGCAGAAAGTTTTAACTGGACTTGTGTGCAGTCAGGTCCTGTGAAAATCAGGCTGTAGGTGCAAGGGGTACCTCCTGAAGCATTTCAATGAGAATTGCCAAAGAGAAAAAGCAGTGTTATTAACTATAGCAAGGGGCTTGTTAAATGGGAGAGGGATCATCTTGCAATTGCAGATGATGCAGTTCAAACCCATTTGTCATTACCATTGTTGCATCATATTAAATGAATAAAGCAATGTTAGTGCAATCATTAATTAAACTGAATAGCATGCCCTTAAGCTATCATTCACTATTCTAAATGGCAGGATCATCTTTTTAGGGAGCAGCTCAGCCTGATAGTAAAGATTCCTTTTCTGTGAGTTAAAAAACCAAAATGACCTCAAGATTGCTCTTCCTTCTGACAAACCCCAGCCACTTCATGCCATGGCATAGATCTCATTCTGGGCTGAGCAGAGCTCCTCCTGGAGCTGCTGGGCAAGTTGGACCCCAACACAGCACCAGTGGTTTCACAGAAGAAGATGGTCAAACAGCAGTGTAGCAAGGGATGTTTGCTGCAGTGCCCCAAAACTTGGCAAGGACAACTCGTTTTGAAATCTTGGGCTGTAAGGCAGGAGTGGGCTGGAGATGCTTCCCCACAGGAGCAGGGGAGCAGAGCTTTGGCAGAGCTGCATTCTCCTTGCAGGCCTTACAGGAGGCATGGGGAACAACCACTGGAACTGGCGCCAGCTGGGCTGGGCTGACTGCTGAGTGTGCTGGGTTTGCTGGATTTTTGTCTTGAAACAAATTTGGTACAAGACTCCATAAAAGGCTTTGCCTTTTGCTGGTTCAAGATTTTTCTGGGAGGGACCTTGGGGGCTGCTTTGTGCTACATTTTTTTTACTTTTTTGATTACAGGCAACAGCAAAGAGCTTTGGGAAGGAATCTGCTTTTAATTGAAATGAGAAATAGTGATAGAGGCTCTTGAGCAGCAGATGGACTCCTTAAGAGCCAGGCTGTAAATTATTAATGCTCCACGTTAATACAAATGTAGAAAGGTACCTACCTGCTCATGGATTAAAGTTCAAAAAAACCAAAACAAACACCAAAGCCACATCAAACCAAACCTCCCCAAACAAACAAACATCTCCCAAACAGATAGACAAGAAAAGTATACAAATAACCTCTTTGTAGTTAAAGGAGCCATCCAGAGAGGAGTCAGATGAGAGGGATGGGATGGAAATACAGCAGCCACTCATAGTCAACACTGTCTTAACTTTGCTACCTAAGATTTTCAGGATGTCATACAAGGAAGCTTGAGTGTAAGTGTGCTTTGTCTTGTTACACGTAGAGGTTAAAGATAGCAGGATTTACTCTGGTCTGACACTGGATGCTTTTTTACATGAGAGCTTTAAAGTTTTATGTGGCTTCTTCCTTGAAAGATGCTACTGGATTTACCTCCCCCCTTCAAACTAGGAGGAGCAATGGGCCCCAGCCTGGCCTCTTTCTGTCTTTCCAAGATGATGTGGAATGCTGTTTACCTATTCAGGATACAGGCTGAAACCTGGAGCCATCCAGGAGTCTATTGCTTCTGGTAGGAATCTGGTAAATTTTTTTTTGTTTTAAAACAAAATACAAAGAAAAGAGATTATGTTGAATTTTGCCTCAAAGCAGCTAATGAATCCAGGCTGATAATTTGTATTAAAGCTTTGGCCTGCAGTCATGTGAAGTGAATTGAGTTCTCATTATTCCTTGAAAGGAGAAGCCAAGAGAACTTGTAATAAGGTCCTAACCATTCCATGTTATTACCACATGGTGATACCCTTGTGATTATTGACAGATGTGAGCATTCCTCTCCCAGACTTGGAGAGAGCTGAAGTGTATTGACCCTCATGTCACTAAAATGACAGGCTATCTGAAGAAAAACTTCCAGAGAGCACATCTTTCCCTACTCTTACAGAAATGGCTCTGCAGTTGCATTTTGTAGGCACTATGTAAGTAGAGAGGAGGGCCAAAGCAGCACTTCCATCTCTGGAAACCTGCCTGTTTTGCCAAGTCTTGGTTTCTTAGTAACAATTTCTCTCCTGGCATTAACTCTTTGAAATTTCCATTCTAGCTGTACAGGAATTGATTTGCCAGTTTCTGTCTTTTAGAAAAAAACATGGCAAAAAGACATGACTGAACAGTGCTATTTGACTGCTTTAAGTCATGTTTATTAGCCAGCCTAGAGGGCAGGTCCTGCCCAGCTCTGGCCCCATTGCCTCCCTCCTCCTGGCTCTCTTTCTGGGGCTTTACTTTGATCAGGCTCTAAATTGTTATTGCATTAATTGTTGGGTGATTTGTTTTCTTTTTCCCAATGGTTATATCCCTTATCACCCTGTGACAGCCCAGAAGTCAGTATCCAAAGAACAGGTGAGATTTCCAGAAGTCATCTTTTGCCTAAATGTGTGCATGTGAGAGGGAGGCCCACAGTGGTGTTTCTGGTTAATTATCCCACTTTATAGTCTAGTGCCAGACTTCAGATCCCAGTTCTGTCTTCAGGCTTTTAAATTATTTTTAAAATATTTTTATTTCCTATAATAAACACTATAAAATGACTACATATTGATCTGTGTAGACATACCTAAAGTTTGAAGGTTTTCCTTCAATTTCTGTGACTTTTTTCTTCACAGGAAGACAGCTTTAGCTGTTTCATGTTTGCTCCTTAGTGGGCCAATGTTGTGTACTGTGGCCTCTACTACTTCATGTTTTTGCATTTGCAGTGTGTTTATTTTTGGGTGTGTGGATGGACAGATCAGTTGTACACTGAGTTTTTGCTTCATTCCTTCCCTTACGCTGGAACTTCTGACAAAGCTGGAAAGGAATTGGCTAACAGATTGGCCTCTAAGACAATGAAGATTGTCTCTTTTGTTTTTATTGGCTATGCTTTTTGAAATGGGAGAGTTTAAAACACTTGTTTCCCACCTACCACCCCCACATATAAAATCTTTCCCATATAGAAGGGATTGCCTTAAAAAAATGCTTAAAATCAGGTTGCTTTCCATCTGCCTTTACTTAAGTTCACTTCTAGTTCACTTTCTTTCTAGTTCAGTGTTAGTATGATTTGTGTTAATTGAGGCAATTTGTTACATACAAGATGAGAAAAGTTGTAGTCACCAGCTGTTATTCTGTAACTTGGTAATTCTGCTTTGAACAGCCAGCTTTTACAGTGTGGTGTAGTCCTGAGTGTACCCCAGGAGCTGCTCCTATGGCTTGCCAGGCTCGTGGACTTCAGGAATTCCTCAGGAGAGGTACTTCTGTACTAAGATGGCTGAGATAAATTCTCAGGTGGTCAGGCAGCAGGGCTGAGAAATGTGGGGGGTGAATATTAAGATCCTTGCTGATGTGAAAGCTTCAGTTGCTCACACTGAGGACTAGAGTGAAAAGGATGAAATTGAGCTGATTTATTGGGTGATGTGAGCAGAGCCTGTACCCTGCAGGTCCATCTGTGAAAGTCAGGAAACCTTGGAAATATGAAAGGTAGGTTGAGCCATATTTATTTTTACTGCACACTCCTCTTCCCTTCTACTTAAGCAGCAAAAATATTCGGGAATAAAATGGAAAAATAAATAACCTCAATGTACTGAGAGTTTGCAAATCTAAGCTAAACAGAACTCTGGTAGTTCCCAACACAACTGTTCAGTTAGAGATGGTAGCTTGGCCACGTTGCATGCGTATAATGTTTTCCATGCAACTTGGTCATCAAACATAACATGTTGCTTTTTAGGGTACCATAAAATATGCAGACTATGTCTTGTGGGAGAGAGGATATTACTAGAGCAAACTTTACTTTTAGGATCTTAAAGGCACTTGGAGCCAAGGTGCCAAGTCATAAATCAGTTGCTGAGGCTCAGTGCCAGTAGTAAATAGATGTTTGTTCCTAGGAAAATAAATACAGACAGGAATTCTGAATAAACATCCCTGCAGGAGGTGCTGTGCAAGTAAACTGAGGCAGAGTCTGGTTTCCTGCAGTATAGGCTGCATCTGAGGTCACTGAAGGCATTACAGACTTGCACCAGCACTCACTTTTATCCCACCTCCTTAGCAGAAAAAAAGCCAGACTGTACTTTTTGCTTTATTTTAGCCCGATTCCTTCACAAGTAAAAGACTGACATAAGCCTTTAAGCTGAAGCCTGGCCCAAAACATTTGAAATCATCAAAGGAACAGTGAGTTCCAGTGTAAGAAGTTTGCTTCCAAACTTTGGGTGTTTGGTGTGTGTGTGTCATTGCCATGCAGAGCCTGCTTTGATGTACAGATCTGTGCTGCATGGAAGCTTCTGTCTCAGGGCTCTTTGTGATGTGAAATACCACATGGGAATGAGAGCTCATTTACACCCAGGGCTCAGTCTGACCAAGCTCCCCTGGGTAATTCTGATCCTCCTTCCTATTTAAACTTCAAAAGAGGTTAGAGTTGTGTTTGTAAATTGATTTCACCCTAAATTTTTGTTGATTATGATCCTGTTCTTAGATATTTTTTTTATGTGGTGAGAAAAGAGGTTGTTTTCCCCATTGTAAATGTAGAGAAATAAGGATTGGAGTTTTGGATAAGAAGGGGAATATATGGAATCTCAGGAGCTCCAGACTGTAAAACATGCTTCATGCTTGTGTTCAGCTCTTGGAGGAGTGCCAGGAAGGAGTGGGAATATGCTTAGCTGATAGCTGGCTGGGAGTTCTGATCCCTTCTCATTTCCAGAGATCAAGTCAATGAGAATGGAATGGAATTAGGTGGAATGAGACATGAGGATCCTGCTGCTGCAGATCTGCACCTTGGGTGTGCAGTGGGTGCTCTCTGAGCAGGGTGCAAAGTGTGCAGCCCTCTGCTGAGCTTCCTTCCAGAGAGGATTTGCATCCCCAGCCTTGAGGTACAATCCAGCACACTGTATCTGTAGCTGATACCCTTGGTTTCCTAACACAACCCCTCACTTAGCTCAGATCTATATGCACTCAGATATATTTTCTCTGCAACTGCTTACTTGGATAATCAAGTGACTTTAACTTGTTTAAAAAAAGCATAATTTCCATACTTTTCTGTCTCAGAATATAGCAATGTCCTGAAATGTGTGTACAGATATATATACCTTGGCTTTGTTATTAAGAAACTATTGAGCAGGCTAAAAAAATTGCTTTATAAAGTGCTGAATAAAAATAATTTGACAGAGGGAAGGCACAACTGATTTTGCTTAAGTGTGCAAAATATAAAGTACTAGTTCCTGCAGAAGCTTCTCTCCTTTTGGGAGACTGAAGAGATTACATGGAGGATGTGCCAGTTTGAAAACAGTAATAATTGCAGTTTAATTGGAAATGAAGTATTTCAGCTGTTATTAATTATAGAAGCTGTAAAATGCTTAATTGTTCTGATTTGCTAGAGATGAATGGGAGGATAGTTTTTGCCCAGGGAATGGCATTGTGGATAGTTTTTGGAACTTAGTTACACTCTTTATTGTTGTGTTTTAGAGGTAATTGTTGGGGCTAACTTCTGTGTAAACAGACTTGAAGTTTGCACAGGTCCACACTGAATTTTCTGTGAAACCTGTGGAGGTTGTGTGTAACTTGGTAACCTTGTGCTGTGTGAGACACAGTATTTTGGAGTTCCCCAGGCTCAGTAAGGAGAACCTTTCCTTGGCAGTTGAACTTCCAGTGTGCAAAAAATGACAAAACTGGCAGTGATGCCAAGTAGCAGGAGAATTCAGTTCAGTTTTCACCCAGAGGCATGGACACCCCACAGATTGCAGGGAATCTTTTCCCCTCATACTTCATAGGATCTTGTGGCCCCTGAAGTGTACAAAACTGGAGATCCCATGGCTCCTCCAGGCACTGAGCATATCCTGGCTCATCTCGGGATATGAGCAATGGTCTCAACCAGGGCTTTCCAGCTTTGTGGTGTTGCTTGGTTACCATCATTCCCACAACTCTCAAATAAAGAAAAGCAAATTTAAAAAAAAAACCCCAAGGTTTCTATTTGTGGGCTAGGCTACTGTACAGATCCAAACAAAACAGAATTGTAAATCCTCTGCAGCTTCTTTAATGATCATTTTTTTCCTCAAGTATTCCACTTGGCTACTCTCAAAGGCTTTCTATTTTAAATATGGTTGGGGTTTTTTTTTTCAGTATATTGGACTACAGCTAGGATTCTGCACAAGCTTGTCAGCTTCAGAAGCTGGAATCCTGACTGGAAGCAAGGAATAACAAATAATGGCTTGTGTTGTTGGGCAGGCTGGCTCACTCCAGCTGGGAAAGCTGCCTTTTCAGAGATTCTTCATATAGAATCATAGAATCCTATAGAATCATATATTCTATCCTATAGAATCCATATAGAATCATATATATGAGTGTGCTCAGTTCAGGACAGGGGAAAAAAGCAAAACTTAGTTTGGAATGTGTTGGGGACTATTTTCCTTAGTAAAAATAATAATTAAGAACTGTCACAACCATTTGGCTAGGGATCTTGGGTCATGTTATGAATCTCTCCAAATATAGCTTCAGAAATCCTCTCCTGCCCTTAGGGAATAATTTTGGTGTGTGGGCTTGGGTGTTTCAGGGAAAATTCTAACCTTAAACCCAATTGGTTGGTCTTAATAAAGCATACAAACACTCTGAGAACTGAAGAGAGCATAGGTGTGTGGGTAGCTGCTCCGTTGTTATTCATTCACAGAATGAATTCTGAATTCTGTATTTATCCACAGAAGAATTCTGCAAAAATTCAAAGCATAATTTATTTATTTATTTATTTTTGGGTCACCTTTAGGCTGAAAGAGGTAACAGCTCTGAGACAGCTGTTTTATTGATACATTACAAATAAGAATACATTTTATTTAATGAAGTTGAATACCAAAATAAGGCTTCTCTGGGAAGAGGGGGTTCCTTGGTGAACAGAGACCTTCCCATAAATCTCCTAGGGTCATTAACAGTGTACTTAGAGTTGGTTACAGAAACCCTCTTGCTGTTCCTGAGAGTGGAGAAAAGGAGAATAAATGGAAATATTTAGCTAAAGATTGAGGAAAAGCAACCACGTCCAAGTAAAACATTCCCAGCTGTGCCCAAAACGATCTCCCATTCATCAGAAGTGTGGGAAGTGCAGGAAGCAGACAGCGATTCCTTTTAGGAAGTGGAACTTGGAAGTGTTGCCTCATGCCCCTTGTCTGAAAGCTGAGGTTTGGGTAGGACCCACAACTCCATCCTAGGACTGCTTTGGGTTTCCAGTGGGTCCACTTCTGGACTTCTAAGAGAGACTTCTCATCCAGTGAGATAATGGGTGTTTAACCTCGTGGTGCTGAATTTCCAGAGTCCCATAACTGAATTCCAGCTCCAGTTCTGTCAGCAGGAGTTGGATAAGACCCTGAATGCTTTGGGAAGGAAAGGCTGAGTAGCATTAAATGAGGAGGAATAACAAACAGACTGCAGTAATGACGAATCACTGTGAGGAGACTAAAGGTGCTTAGAGACTCTAGGAGTGGACTTGTTTTCAAAAATGAATCTGGAGAGAAGAGTCTGAGGCCCATCCTGATGCTCTAGATCACACTGACGTTCCCACACAGCCAGAAAGAGTTTCCTGGCTAGAAGGACTGGCTAGTCAAGTCCTTGGAGAGGTACAGATCAGAGCAAACACCAGAGCTGGTCTGGTTTTTAAAGCATGCTGTTTCATGCTGGCTGAGACTGAAGGAGTGCCAGCTGTGTGTCTGATTGCATTGCTGCCTTTCTGCAAGAACAATTTTACTCCTTGACAAGACCAGGCAGCATTTACAGTTTTTCTTCCTCTTTGCAGCTGTTCTTCATTTACTGTAATTCCTTCCTGGAGCAGTGCTGAGCATGGATCTTGCCCTGGTATTGTTATTCCACTTGTGTCACTGCACAGAACTCTGGCATAGGATGAGAGCTGGTCCAGTCCTTTTATTTGCTTATTTCCCAATCAGATTTTTTTGCTATAAAATCTTTGGCAAACACCAGGTGAGGGTGGTGGTAGTCAGGGAGCTCCTGCTACTTTATAATTGTGTGTATCTTCTGTTGTAAGAAATGTGCAGAGTAAATGTCAGCCTCAGTTGTCCTCTGAAAGCTGGGTCCTGCTGAGCATCCTGACACTGCCTCCTCCACTGGAGTTAAAGACTGCAGTGCACAAAATGGCACATCCTGGGGTAGCTGTGAAGGCAAGAGGAGTTCAGCTGTGAAGAGTGTTGTTAGTAGATGTAAACCAGGCATCTTGCAACTGTTTTGAAGTGTAGCAGTGACAAACAAGGAGCCAGCCCCTAATTACTTTGACTGCATCAGAGCTTCCTGTCTGTGTTGGGGGTAAGGTTGGGACTAAAGGTCTTAAGGCTTGATTAAGTATCAAAGACATGGGGGCTTTGCTTTCCCTGTGCTAAATAACTACACTGACATTTAGAGAAATGAGATTGACTCAGTAGCTGGGCCAAAACCAGAAGCCAGAAAGGTCCAGAATAACCAAGTGCCAAAACTCTCAACAAAATCTCCCTTTTTGTGTGTGTGGGTGTGTGTGCCAGCAGAGTCCAAATGGCCTCTGCCCTTGGTCAGGTTGGCATTGAGTAGAACATTCCCTGCCTTCTGCTGCCTTTTCCCACTGGATGTTCCAGCAGTGGCCTCACCAGAGAGATATCCTGGAATAAAAACTAACTGGAGTTCATTGTACCAACATTCTTCCCAGCTTGGCACGTCTCTGATTACAGCAATAAATCTAGCTTTTCCTTTTGGAAAAGCAAAACACAGACACCAAAAAACCCCCCCAAGAACACAAAACCACCAAACACAAACAGACTGTTCTTAACATGAATTATAGAAGTGACAAAGCCATTAGAATGAAATGTGAGAATGGGGCTCCTCTGCAAGCTAGCAGAACTGCAGCCCTCACTCCTCCCTGGAGTGGCTTGTGTTGAGCTGGGGGATGTGTGGTGCTGAGTTCAGTGTACACAGTGGTTGTGTACAGGCTCCTGCAGGGTCCCAGGGCTGCTGCTCACCCTGGGGGTTTGTGCTGCATGATAGCTAGGTTTTAACTTGGGGCTTTTATTTAGGACTGGAGGACTTTATTTTACTGCTGACTCTAGCAAAGGTTAAGAGCTGGTTTAGACACAGCCAAATAACTTGAATTTCAGTGCTAAACTTTGTCACTGAGCTATACTTAGGGCATTTTGGGCTGTGTTTAGGAGGTATGTACTCAGGAATGGAGGGACTAAAGGCTGTGTTTGCTGTTAGGATCTAGAGGGCTCATAGGGCTGCAGTGGAATTAGTGGAGTGCAGTGCTGAGTTTTGTGCTCTCTGCCATGCCACAGATGGATTGTGAAAGCTTAGGTTCAAGCTGTGGTCAGGGCCAGGCATCAGAAGAGAAGGGGTTGAAGATCCTGTTGTATTCTTCCAGAGAGTAAGGAAGTTTCACATAGGATGAGGAGTCCTGCCCAGAGTGTTCTCTGGCTCACGGTGTGCTGAGATTCTGCTCTGCAGGGTCATTAAGGGCTGCATCTCCAGGAACAGCTGTTGTGATCCAGATTTCTTCTTACTGTCTGGTTGTCGTGCTTGATGTGCTGTATGTTACACTAATTCTGGGGTCAGGGCACTGTTACAAAGGTCAGAGATGGAGAGCTGTGCTGAGCACTGCTTCCTGCTGCTTTTTTGGCTTCTGTTTTGGTGCAGGTTTTGTCTCTGAGCTCTGGGTGATGTGAGCTTTGGCGATGTGGTAGCTTTGCTTCTTGTCTTTTCATACCCTGCAGTGGGGAACAGGGCACTGAAGGGTTTGGGAGGACATGCTTTCTGTTTCACCATCTTTTTTGTTTGACAGTAAAAATCACTTTAGGGATTGACCCTTTATTATGATAGGAAATTAACTTAACAATGTGTCAGTGTTAAGCAACAGTATTTTCTTTGATAGTAAAGAAGTGGAATAGGTTTCCTTTTAATTGGTGTACCTTTTATTCTTGCTTTCCTTTCTCCTCCCTTAAGTCATTATTTCCTGCACAATATTTTCTTTCATAATATGCCACGGAACATTGAGTAAGGACAAAACAGTGATTTAGAAAGGTAATTAAATTGTGGAGAGATCTCATAACAATCCTTTGAATCCTTTTTATTTTTTCCTTTTATTCCCTCGCCCCTCCCCTTCAATTACATCTCATCTGGTCAGATTTGATAGATGTATTTTTTGGAAAGAAGAAATCTTTACCATTTCCAATAAAGCTAAAACTTTTTTCTTTTTTTCTTTTTTACATATGGTATATTGCTGTATTGGCTACAATATTGGTAGCCAGTTGGGTACAACATTGGGTATAATATTGGTATTTTGGCTTTTATAATAAAAATAATCTTTATTATGGTCTTTATAATAATATATAATTAAATGTAAAATATAATAAATATAAAATATAATACTTTTATAATAGTAGCAGTCCTCAAAGTACAAGAACTTTGATTCTAAGTTGGGTAATTTTATACCATGTTTCATACCTGAGACCACACCCAGGAATGGGATTGTGAGGTTGCCTGTCACTTAGGTGGTCAATATTTCATGAAGTTCAAGAGGACAAAAATTGTCCAAAGAACTCACTGAGCAGAGGGGGAGTATTTTTTAAGTTGTAAAACGCTTTGCATTTGATTTTTCAGATTTTAATTTCCCACTGAAGTTGGAGAGGAATCTCTCCCACAGCTTGAGCTGAGTAGGATCAAAACTGGGGGTTAGCAAGTGATGTGTTTTTCAGGAAAAAAAGCAGAAACATTGGGGTGCCTCAGTACAATAATGGGTGTCTTGTGTTTAGATCCTAAAAATACCACCTGCAGATTATGGACATTACTGGAGGGAGTTAGATACCCAGATTTTGGCATCAGAAATGCAGTGGCTCTTGGGAATGTTGCTGTCTGTCTCAGTTCAGGTGCTCAGGAGACAAAAGGGATGTACAGCATCTCCCTCATCCTCAGCCCTTCCTCATGTCCCTTTGAAGGGAATAAAGAGCCATTTGTTCTTCCCTGGAGAACAAAGTACTGGTAGTGCCATAGCACCTTTGTCAGAGCTCTTGGTTAGGCTGTTCTGCCCACAAAGCCCCTAAGTGGGTGTAGTTTCCTCTCCAGGTTTCAAGCCCCTCTATTCATCTGGTGGGTCTGTGCCTGTGGTGTGGCTTCCAATACTCCCAGGTGCTCTGTAGCACTGTGACATGTGTGAGCAATTGTATTTCTTCATCCAAGCATCCCATTTGAAATTGCTCCATTCATTCCTTTGATTTTGACCACAAGTGTGACTCATCAAGCCATGTAGAAATGTGTGTTTAGATTGCCATGGACTTTGGGACCTAAGCTGTGAGAGCCTTTGTTGTGGGAGCCTTTGCTAGCTGAAGGGCTTCAGGGAACACCTGGCTGCCTCATATGGAGAAGCAATTAAGAGCTTTATGCCTTGCTTTAGATTAAACCCTGTGACACTGGTGGGACTTTTACACTCTCACACTTCACTTTGACTTTGGCAAAACGTGTGGTTTCAGTAGGGATAAAACTGATTGAAGAGGACAGCAATCACACTTATAATCTCTTGCAGAGAGTGAGTATTTTGTAATACAGAAGGAAAAATAAGTCTGCAAAGATGATCCAGATGTGGTGGCTTAGTAGCAGCTGATTTCAGCAGTCAGGATGTTCTGAAACATTCTGAAGTTACACTTCTTGGGTTAGCTGAGGGGCTGCTGAACAGATCCTATTCCAAACCAAACAAGGACCAGTGTGCAGCTCACTTAAGTAGCAACCAGAAAGAAATAATTCCTGTCTGGCATGCATGATTAAGTTACAGACCAGTTCATGACTACCTTCTTCTTGCAGAAAGGAGTACAAAACTATCACTTTTTTCCCCCTTCCCCTCTCTCCTGCTAATGGAATCAGGAAATTGGGTTCCAGTCATCAAAAGTGTACTCTGATAGGCAAGGCCTTGTGCTGGGGACAAGGTGCTGGGGTCACTCTTTGGGCTTCTCTCTGTTTCTTCTACGTTAGGAGGCTTGAGATAATAATGTTGCTTATTAAAGAGTGACCACACTGGAGCTCCTCAGAGGGAATTGCTTAGTAACTGGTGAATTACTTGCACTTACAACCCTCTTGTATTAATGGACATCACTTCAGGTTTAGTTCTGCAAATCCCAGTGTGCTGGCTTGTTTGAGTTTGAAGTACATGTTAGCTTTAGAAATGTGTTTGCCTGAGCTGGGAGAACTGTAAGTGTGGTCAGGAGTGGGGCTGACAAGGCTCAAATGGTTGCCTAACCTCCCGTGGGGGTGTAAAAACTGGTCAGGACATCTATCACCACCCCTATGTGTCAGCCAGAGCAGTAGGGGTATGAGGGATGGCTTTTTACAAAAGTTTCCTGTAAGGAAAGAGCAGTGAAGTGAATCAAGAGTAAATTATCTAATTGTCTTCTCTTTAATTTCCAGCTGGTTTTGCAGGAGATAGTCTATTGGAGAAGACAGAAAAATAAGAACAGAAACTGGAGTCATTCACAGAGGTAAGATACCCTTTGTATCTCTCTGCTAATCACTGTCACCAAGTGAGTTCAGAAACTTGCAACTCACACTTTCAGCCTATACTTGACAATGAGTTATCAGGTTTCTTGAGCTGTCCTGCTCAAGCTGATGTTAGTGCCACATGAGTGATCCCAGGGAAAAAAAGAGACAAATGAAGGTGCTGCTTTCTTTACCTGCTGTGTAATTTTGATGCCTTACAAAGATACAGATCAGGGGGTAAGTGTGCAGGTGACAGCCAGGAACCTGGGCTGGCTTCTCTCACCAGGGCAGAGCAGCCTCGTTGAACACCTGAGAAGCTGCTTTGGTTTTCTGCAGAGTCTTTTACTGCTCCAGATAAATTTCTTTGGTTTGTATTTTTTGTCATGAAGTTGATCAACTTGTACTGTATTGTTCTACTGCTACTCCTCATCCTTTTTTTTATTGTTTGAGCTTCTGTGAAGGTGTTTCATGGTTTGCAATTGAAAGTTCTGCTGAACTGGTATTCTGAAAGCATCTCAACAAAGTGCAAGGTGATGTTCAGAGGATGGTGGGAAAGGGTGGCTTCAAATAATAAAAATAATAAAAAAAAATAATAAAAAAAGACAATTAGAGAAACCTGTACAAACTGAGAAATGGGGTCTTTGCAATTCCCTTAGTTCAGAGGTGGTCTGAGCCCAGTTTTTGCCACCTGTTTTGAAGAAAATACTTGTTTAAGCATCTCAAGTTAGTCCTGCTGTTGTGTCTGAAAGCTCTGAAATGGTCTCTGTCCAGCATGTTACAAAAGCATAGGCTCTCTATGCCCATCCAGGTCTGACAAGTGAGCTGATTAGTTCATTATTCTGTGTAATTCTAACAGGGGTGACCATTTTTTCAAATATCTTTAAAGTTCTTCAGTTTCCATGCAGCTTAGGACATCTGGATCGTGTTCCCTAAGAACAGCATTCTGAGAAATCTTCAGTGAGTGAGTTCAAGCCCTGGTTTTATATCTGTAAAATGAGATAACAGTGTGCCTGCACTTGAGCATGGGGGTTGAGATGATGAATAGATTATGTATTGAGATTGGTGAAATGTTCAGACGTGACAATAAATAGGCAGGAGGACTCATTTGCACGTGTCTGCAGGAGGGCTGTTTCACTGTTCCTTAAGGATTGCCTTTTTGCTGTATGGCTTTTTTTTTTTTAACTTTTAACACAGGAGTTGCTACATGGCAAAATTCCAAAGCTTTTGGTGGTGAAGGCTTACAGGGAGTGGCTGAATAGAACCAATCTGTTAGTTAATAGTTCAGCATACTAAAATCAGTAGCTGTGAGCTGGGTGGCTTCCTCAAGGGAAAGAGGAAAAAAGATATAAATGCCCAAAGTGGTTTTTACTCATCTGCTCATCCCAAGTGTGGCCAAGTACATGATGAAATATTACTTTTCTGGCTATGAGCTCTATTTAGCACAACTAAGTGAATCATTGGGTCAGATCCTGACCAGCCCTTGAACTGTCTGGAAGAGATGACCTGCCTGGAGAGCAAGATACCTTGGAAACATCTCCACCCTTGTCAGCAGTGTGACCCAGCGCAGGGATTTTTCAGGAGAATAGTGCTGGCACTCAATGATTTTTATGAAATGATGGTAGTTCTTCAGCTGCACTTGGTCTACCACATCAGAATAATGTTTTGTGTCTCTGTAAATAGAAAAGTTGTTGCTGGTTTGTTAGTGAAGGTTCAGTTTTGTGAACCAGGGAACCAGGTCGTGTGGTTGGAGGGCCACATGTACAAACATGTAATGTCTGGGTTTCCAGCTCTGACAGACCTTCAGGTTGATATTAAAAGATGGCTCCTGTGTGTTAGTGTTCCTCCTGGAAATGTGGATAAAAGTTTTAATCAACTCTGGAAATCTTTTCCTGTAGTCTCTCTCTACCCATCTGTAAGATGATAATAGTTAAGTGCCTCTTTCCCCAGACTGTAAGGTTGTGCTGAGGTTTGTACTTGGCTCAGGTAGTAGGATGTAAAGTGCCATAAAATATAGAAATAGTAAAATATTCTAGACACTGAATCCTGGGGCAAGTTCTGCACTGGAATCTAGGCAGGCCACAGTGCACCCATCTGGAATGAGTTTTCTCTATGACTTGCTGTGGTGGGTTTACCCTGGCCAACAGCCCAGCACCCACACAGCTGCTTGCTCACTCCCCTCACTAGCTCTCCACAGTGGGACAGGGGGAGCAAATAGGAAGAATAAAATCAAGACAACTCTTGAGTGGAGATAAAAATAGTTTTACAGATGAGGAAAAAGGTGGGGACAGGGGAGAAATCAAGTGGAGCAAAGGAGGGGGCAGACAGGCAGGAGGGTGTGCAGCCAGTCTGCAAGCAGCAGCCACCTTGTAAACAAACAATCCCTTCTTTTTCTTCTCAGTCCCAGTTTTTCCTCTGGGCATGAGGGTAGGTGGCATGGAGTGTCCCTTTGGTGAGTCTAGGTCAGGTGTCCCAGCTGTGTCCCTGCCAGCCCTGGGGCTGTGGCCTTGGCACTGTGCAAGCAGAGCTCAGCCACAGCCACAACATGGGGGGGGTTATCAGCATGGCCAGGACACACAGCACCCTGGGACTGCTGGGGAGATTGGAACTACTAAAAACAGAATTAACAGAAGAAAATCCTTTTTGTAAGATCTTAAGAACAGAGTTTTCTTGATTAAAAATGTTTTCTTGTGTGTGCAGATGAGATATTTGCATTAGTATCATGGGCACTTCTGGAAGAGTTGAAAAAGACCCTAAGTATTTGGTGAAGTTAATTTCTCTGCAAAGTGTCTCAGTGGAATTCAGTAGCTCTGAAGTGCTTTTCTGAATGAGGACTGTGAGTTCAGGGTGACCTGCATGTCCTGTTGTCCTGCAGGGGAAAGGCCTGATGTTAACACTGGGTAAATTATCTCAGAAATGGGCACTTCTGTAATTAACTGTAGATGCATCTTGTTAACATGTAGTTTTGTGCCTTAAAATAAACAACTCTTCAAGTTTTCTGAGGTGGAATTGTCTGCCTTTATCATGAGAGTAGGCAGATAAAATGCTTTAAAATGAAAAGATAAAGGATTAGAATTATGTGATTGTCTCAGGAAACTGAAAAATTAAAAGGGAAGATCTGAAGCAGGAATGAAATCTTGGCTCACTTCTGGAAACACAATGCAGTGAATCCCTTTCCTGTCAGCATCCCTGTTCTTCCCTGTACCACTTCATTTTTCATCCCATGTGCTGCTGTCACTGAAAAGTAAATGGTAGCTGGGTGACGTAAAGAGCTCAAAAATAATTCAGAGCAGCTTTTACTGGTGGCTTTGATAAATATCAAAGTCTGAAACTGAGAGCAGGTTGAGCTCTCACTTTCTTCTGAGGAAACCATTGAGGTTAAAAGAGACTCTTGAGTTCTTGAAGTGATTCTTGACTTTCCGGATGTTGGGGCTGCTCTGTTGGTACTGCTGCCTCTCCTTCATTCCACTTGTGCTAATGTTCCAGATGCACAAGCAGATGGAAAAGCATCACAAGGACTTTGGGGAGTGCATAGCAATGTGAGATGGCCTTCAGATGTCCCACTGGATTATTCAGTCCATGCCAGCCCGTTCCAGGAGAGGCAGGACAGGCTGGGGTTTGGTTGGTCATGCAGTAGGCACAGTGAAACTGAAACTTCAGTGGCTTCATAAATTTTGTTATGCAGTTCTTCTGGTCTTTCAGTACTAAATCCCTGATTTGAATGGTTTCCTTGAATGACAGGAAAGAGTGAACAAATTAGAAAGCAGCCTATAGTGGAAGGAGGACAGAATTCTCCCCCTCCAGTGTGTTCTGAAATGGTTCATGCTGTAAAGGCTCATGATCAGAGCAAGTAGTTTTTCTTGGCCAGTGGTACCTTGCATTTTTGTTCTCTCTATGGAGCATGCATGTGGAGTAGTTTGGAAGAGTTGTACATATCTTCATCCACAGCAGCAGAGGAATAAACACCTCTGAGGGCAGGAGGGTGGAGTGTGTGTTCTGCTTGGCTGGAGGACCAAGGCACTGCCATTTGTGCCATGACTAAAAGCAGGGTGTCTCTGTGGGGACAGAGTGTTGAAAGAGACCTTGTATTTCCCCTCCAGCTGCCTGCATGGTTCAGGCAGTTTAAAAAGAGCCACAGCATTCTCTGTTTGCTGTGCTCTGATTGTGAGCAAGGTGGCCAGGCTGTTAGTGAGCAGAACCCCTGGAAAAATAATGATGGATAAAGTACAGGTCTTGGAGCAACTTTACCTATAGCAATATTACTGGTATTTGTGCATGTTTAAGGAAGACAGTGGAACTAAATCATCTCATCCTATGTGACTTATACAGTACTTATACATGGATTTTTAAATTTTTTTTATTTTTTTCCTCCTCTGTTGGAGAGAGAGGTCCAAATATTGAGCCAGTTTAGAGCCAGGTCTCTTCAGCCAGAATCCTTGGTTCTCTGGATGCCCCCAACAGATCTCTGTGTTACACACAGGATTTGCAGCTCAGATCTGCTGCCTGCAGAGCCAGCCCTGGGCATTTTGCTCTGTGGTTAAACTCCCTGGAGATGTCAATGTGTGGGAGTTCTGACTCTTTGATTTTTGTCTACAGTTAAGAAATCTATACAAGTGACTGCCAAAACTGCTCTTTGTGAATGGAAGTGATAACTTTATGCATGGTTGCATGAAAATATAGTAAAAAGAGCCTCATTTTTACTAGGGATGGCTGGAGGGGGGTGAAAGAAAGACCCTGACTGACACAGGGCTGTGCTTAGCTCTTCTGTGACTGCACAACCCACACTCACTTCCTGCTTTGATAAGCTGAACTTTACTTATCCCAAGTTTTGCTGTGATCTGGGCTCTCAGGGGAAGGATAAGTGGAGCATTCTTTTTGGTTTGGTGGGGTTTGTTTTTTTTTTTTGAGAAGCCTTATTCAGCAGATGTTTGAGAACTGTTTCAGTTATGAAGCAGTAACTCCACCCACCTCAACAAACCCCCCTGTTGGGTTGCAAAATGTCCAGCCAGCCCAGTCCATTGCCTGCCAGCTCTTACAGCCCTCAGGGTGGCAAGGGCAAGGGGAGATACTGAGAATTGGGTTGCTTGGTGTGGCAGCTCCACTGGCTGCTGCTTTGATAGTGCCTGCACACAGTATACAGGGGCTTGTAAGTACTACTCTGGTGATGCTAATTAGCAGCAACAACAGCAAAGGGGAAGAAAGACTTAATAGTCAGGGTAATTTTGAAGCTGGCATACAAAACATGATTTTTTGTGCACTTAGCTGGAACCTGCTGGTATCCTTGTTTGCCCAAGAATAGCTGGCAGAGCATCCTCTAGCAGACTGAGAGTTTAAAAAGGTAGAGCATTGCTGGTAACTGTAAATGGGAGCTTAATTTGATGCATTTGAACACTGGAGTCTGTGGAACAAATAAGAAGTTACTTTGTTCTACAAAGCTACATTAAGTATTCCTTTGCAGCAATTCTGGACAGATGCAAAGTAAAGGTCTGGCTGATGTACCACAGAGTTTATCAGTTCAGGGATTGTGGCTTTCCTCCTCCAGTGAACAAGCAAAACAGATGAGCTGAGAAATACTCTGGAGTTACCTGCCTGTGCTTTATGGTGCAACTGATCTTACCTGTCTGTGAGAAAAGTACTGTCAAAGCATTTACTTGCTTTAAAATGTTCTTCAACAGGTAAACAAAATACCTTGTTTTATTGTTACTCCATTTGCTGTTCCCAGAAGTGTTCACTTCCAATCAAGGCTGCCCTTTCCAACCTAAGAGATATCTCCTCTTTCCTCTTTCCTCTTTCCTCTTTCCTCTTTCCTCTTTCCTCTTTCCTCTTTCCTCTTTCCTCTTTCCTCTTTCCTCTTTCCTCTTTCCTCTTTCCTCTTTCCTCTTTCCTCTTTCCTCTTTCCTCTTTCCTCTTTCCTCTTTCCTCTTTCCTCTTTCCTCTTTCCTCTTTCCTCTTCCTCTTTCCTCTTCCTCTTCCCTCTTCCTCCTCCCTCTTCCCTCTTCCCTCTTCCCTCTTCCCTCTTCCCTCTTCCCTCTTCCTCTTCCCTCTTCCCTCTTCCCTCTTCCCTCTTCCCTCTTCCCTCTTCCCTCTTCCCTCTTCCCTCTTCCCTCTTCCCTCTTCCCTCTTCCCTCTTCCCTCTTCCCTCTTCCCTCTTCCCTCTTCCCTCTTCCCTCTTCCCTCTTCCCTCTTCCCTCTTCCCTCTTCCCTCTTCCCTCTTCCCTCTTCCCTCTTCCCTCTTCCCTCTTCCCTCTTCCCTCTTCCCTCTTCCTCTTCCCTCTTCCCTCTTCCCTCTTCCCTCTTCCCTCTTCCCTTCCCTCTTCCCTCTTCCCTCTTCCCTCTTCCCTCTTCCCTCTTCCCTCTTCCCTCTTCCCTCTTCCCTCTTCCCTCTTCCCTCTTCCCTCTTTCCTCTTTCCTCTTTCCTCTTTCCTCTTTCCTCTTTCCTCTTTCTCCTTGACTCCTTTTTAAAGCCCCTTGTGTGCATATCTAAGGAAGGGCCTCAGTTCTGTATATTGGGCACCACTTCACAGGTTACTGACCTTCCCAAGCAGACATGTTTTCTGGCATGCTCCTGAACACTGGGGTGAGGATGGGAGGGGAGACTGGTTAAGCTTTTGCAGCTTTTTGGCAGTACACAGCCAACACTGATTGACTGTACTTTTACTTTTAATTTTTATGTACTTTGGTAGTGTAGGTTTCAGCCGAAAAGAATAATTGGTTTATTGGTTTTTCTTTCCTCTAAAAAAGTGCTGTTCAAAGTCCAGTAAATACTGTAACAACCACTTGTTTTAATATGTAATAGCAATTAGGTTGGAGGCTTGCATGAACAATAAGTAATTATGGGTTAATTTATTTCATGCTTTTATTGTTGTTGTTTCCAGGAATATCTTTTGTTAACATAGGAAATCAATGTTTTCCTTGGGGGTAGGGAGGTGGGGGAGGAGAGGAAGGTTAGTGTTGTAAAACTGGGAATACCAAAATGCTTCCAGTGCAGTATGTGACCCTATGGTCCTGCTAACCCCAGGATGCCTGTCTTCCAGGGCATATATCAGCTCATCCTAGCAGAGGAACTTGGAAGCATTTCTTAGAATTTTTACATGCATACATTTTGTGTGTGTCTGTATACACATAAAATTTAAACTACTGCTCAGGGAAAAACTTGCATCTTCTTCAAGGACCTCCGTGGGTCGACTGGGTCTTAGAAAATGAAAGGCTGCATTTAATTGCAGTGTTTGGTTTTGGAATGTTCCCAGAGCTCTGGCAGAAGCCAGCAGCTGGTGACAGTCCCTGTAGCTCCTGGAATTCCCAGGTTACTCCAAGCTGTGTTTGCTGAGAGGCTGCCCTGCATGTGGAGCAGGGGTAACCTGGCACTTCTGAGGGCTCTGAGCTGGAGAGAAGGAAAGGATGGTGTGGGCTTCAAACACTTCACAGAAAGAAGGCTCAGAAGTGAATAGCTCCAGGACTTCCTTTGAACTTGATGCTTATTCCAAGATGATGAGAATGTCCTCTTACTATTACACTGTACCCATCTGCTGGGGGAAGTTGGATTCCTTGTCATGGTTTTATTTCTAACTGTGTCAAACCAATGGGAATCTGACCAGTTTCCAGCATTCACTTGAGTCCTCCCTCTGTGCTTCCTGCTTAGAGAAAGCCCTGGGTGTGAAGCAGCTGCACTGCTACAGTCCCCACCTCAGCAGTCCCCATGCCCCTTGGGCTGAAATAGGAGCCAAGGTAAATGACTTCCAATGACTCAAGCACCTGCAAGGATGACTTTGGAACATAATACCTGGCTTGTAGAAACTGGAAGCCAGCCTTTCTTTTTACATTTTTAAGTTTTACAGGGGATTCAAGCAAATGCAGGATTTGAATAGATTGTATTCTGCCATTTCACTGCTCTCTGCTCCTTACGTTTGGCAAGATTCCTTCAGGTGCTTGGGGAAGAGCAAGATGTTGATGTTTGTTTTGGCAAACGTTGCTGTGGGAAGTGAGGTTTCTCAGTCTGAAATCCTCCAGCAGTTCCCACATTCCTCCCTGCAGTTCCCACATCCCTTCTTCCTGTGTAGCAGAGAGAACACTGGAATGGCCATGTAGCTCTGAACTCAGCTCTGCTAGTGAGACCTGTGTAGTAAACCTGGGTCATCTCCAGCTTATGCAGAATCAGAGTGAAAGGTGAAAATACTTAGAGTATTTCTCAGTGTTTAGAATGCTTTTTTTTTTTTTTAAACAATTTTGTGCTTATTATTTTCAAATTTGTTTTACTTAAAGTATAATTATTTTATAAAGCATTTTATTACACTTGTTTTGTCCACCCACTGAACTGATTAGAGTGTGTTCTTAGAACATTCCAAGTTAATTGAACTTCTGGTGTTCAGTATTTAGGAAAGACTGGAATAGCTTTTCTATAGTAGGATATTTCATGACTTCATAAGGTTTGGACACCTCTTCATCAGGGTGGGAGACTGATCTGCCTTGTAGCTTTACCTCTGTTTTTGCCAGCAGTATGACATAATGTTTTGTTTTTAATTCATGATATAATTAGAACTACCATGATTGATTTTCAGTGCAATTTAATGCAAGCTTATCAAACAACAGAAAAAGGAGGGTGAAGAGTAATGAGAACTTTACAGATCTGGACTTGTAGCTGTTTGCCCACCAGACAAAGATGTTGGGGATCACTCCTCCTAAGCTCACTGCCACCCTAGGGTAGCTGACTGCCATTCCCTGCAGTCAGTAAATGGATTGGAATAGGCCCCACAAAATGAGTTTCTTTGGGTATTTGTATGTGAGGATTTTTAAGGCACTGGTGCTGAACGTGAGGTAAGGAACCAAAGATTTTTATGGCTGGAAGCCAAGGAGCCATCAAGGGAAGGAGCAGTGTTCATACTGCATGGAAACAAGTAACTGTTTACAGACTGTTAAATAGAGAAGGTGACTGCTGGTGTAAGGTTGTATGTGTATAGCTAGGGAATGTGTGTGTGTGTGTGTGTGTGTGTGTGTGAGAAAAAGCAGTGTTCCACTAAGGGAGTGAGGTGGTTGTAGTGAAATTTAATGATGCTGTGATGATTCCTTGGCAGACAGTAAAAAATGGGTGCATATCTAAACACCTTATTGTACCTTGGCTCCCAGGTTGTCACAGAGCAGCTCAGTGGAAGCAGCATTTCTGAGGAGCTGTATGTGTCTGCCTGTATCAGGAGTTACAGAGCATCTGGTACAACAAGGGGATGGTGCTCTACACAGAGCTCAGGTGTGTCCCCTTCTGCAGCTCCACTCTTCGTTCCCATCATTTGCTGTGGTTAATACAGAGCCAAGCATCCTGCTGTGGCACTGCCACGAGGTCACAGTGTGACTGGGGTACCTGCTCAGAACCATTCCTGCCTGTGGCAGAAATCTGAGGACAGGCTTCAAGGCATGGTGACCCAGGTGCTAAGGGCTGTCCTTCCTTTCATATCCCACTCTCACCTCTGTCCCTTTTCTCTTTATGGAACATTGGTCCATGACTGCTCAGGTGTGGGTTTCACAGTGTTAAACAACAAGCTGAATTCCTGATGTGCCATGGCATATTTTCCAAGCTTGTTTTCAGGGCTGGAGTACCTCTGAGCCATCTGCTGCTTGCTCAGACTGTAATGTCAGTCATTTCAGAAATGCTCAGGCAGTAGGTGGTAAACAATGGGAAGCACAAGCCTCTTTCCTAGAGGAATCCAGACCTACATGTGGAATCAATGAGGTTTTATTTCCTGCATCCTCCTCCCAGCTCTGCAGGTTCCAGGCAGAGTGTGGTGACCATCAGGGAATCTGAGTCCATCAGCTGGGCAGAGCAGAGCAGAGCCAGCAGGTGCCTTCTGGGGCTGAGACAAGCATGCCCAGGGAGGGGATGGTCCTCTGAGTGGCCCTGCAAATGGAGAATATTCTGGAATGTGTGTGCACTCAGGTACCTAAGTTTGTGCATGCACTGAAGGAAAAGGGTACCAAAGACCTCGGATATCATCAAACATTCCCAGAGGTGTTTAACTCATCTCCAACTTCTGCAAACCAGGAGACACAAAATGATAGCGTGTACCATTTGTGGATGTAAGCTTTAGAAAGGCATAAAGCAGCACTGGAAAAATAGCAGTTTTGTGTTAGTTACACTTTATTGGTTTTACTAAGTATGTTCATTGATAATGAACATAAACAGAACCAGTGTCAGGAGCATCCAGGACACAGAAGTCTGAAAGGACAACTAGGAGGGCACTTGTTAATACTTAATGCTTTAGATGGTTTTGACATTGATTATGTTTATACATCCACTTTTAATTATTATATTTAGACACTAGACTACAGCAAAGAGAAGTGTCTAAATCTCCAGCTGTCTCCATCAGTTTTGCACCACCTTGGCAGGGATTTCTGCATAACTAGGGGCACAGATTTTTAACATGAACAATCATACACACGCCTTTTGGCCTTCAACCTAATAAGGTAATTTTTTCTGCTGCTTTTTAAATAAAATCTGAGTGACAAGTAAGAGAATTCCTCTCTGAAACACTTGAATTTTGGAATCATACCCTGGCAGTTTTGTCAGTTAAATGTTAACTTAAAACCACATCAGAAAAGCATGTTCATCCCAGCTTCATCTGCAGCTCTCTGCTGGCATCTCTCTAAAATAAAAGTCAAATGTGGACTGGAGGCCTTGTGTCTCTAATGCTGCTGGTTTTCTCTCTGCTTAGGCCATGTGGAAGTGTAATACAACACACATGGATAGAGAGGAATCCCATTTTAAAATGCCACCTAAGTCTGTAGAGGAAGGAGAAGTGCAGAAGATGAAAGCACAGTGCAGGCTGCTGTAGTCCCATTAGATCCTTAGCATTTACATTTTATTTTTTTGAAGCTGGCTCTGAAATTATGATTGCTTTGTTCTGCTCATACCTTGTGTGTTGGGTTTTTGGAGCTGGGGGATTTTGACTAAACCATGTGGAATGCCTAAATAATCCTTAATTAAAAGTAAAAAAAAAACCCAATCCACATTCTAGTGTTGATCTGCTTTATGAATGTGCTTCAGTGACAAATGTGTAAACTCCAGTTCTGTGCTAACAGTGAAAGCTTCCTCTGAGACTGAGTGTGTACTGAGTTGTGCTTATTAAGCCTGTAAGTGTAGCAGTGGTAGGGCCAGGGAGCTGTTGTGTTGCTGTATGGTCACCCAAAGTGGCTGTAGCTATGGCTACAACTGACTTAGCAAAGGGAAGAGAGGGCAGTGTGAAAGAACCTGGCAGAGAGGTTTTTGGGGGTTCTGTGTGAAACTTTGATAAGGTTACTTGTGGGATACTTGAAAGAAGTGAGCACAGTGGAAGGAAGTTAGGGCTGAGTTAGTGCAAGGTGCAGCAGGTGACTGCAGAAGCATTGGCAAGGAGCAGGTCAGACCTGGGATTCCTGCTGTGCTGGAGCAGTTGGGAGCATTAGGAAAGGAAAGGAAAGAGTTGCAGGTGGGCAGATTAAATTTGTCAATTTTTGAATGCTGGTGACAGATGTGAAATCCTTCCAGTGCTGGAATATTCTGTGCTGCTGCATGGGGAATTTTCTGTTCCCTGTTGTCAAAGGTGAGTTGTATCTACGGTTGTCAGATCTAGGGGAACAGGTGGTACACACCATCTGATAGAGCTTACTGCTGGGGTATTTGCACAAATCTTATCTTTCTGGCAGTATGTGCCCTTTCATACACTCCTTTATTCCTCTGTTTGTTTGGTTTTTTTGCAATGAGTTTTTTTTTCATTTTGTTGGAGGGGAGCGTGTTTCTTTTTTTGATACTCTTTTGAAGTCTGAACTATAAATGCATCAAGTGGCAATTGCCAGGTCTCACAGCAAAGGTTGGACACAGACTTGATCTTGTGACTCTTGTGGTGCAGGCAGTCCTGCATCACACACGTGGGGTGTGAAATGGAGTGTTTGGCAGCTTCACCCCAAGGCCTGGCTGGCTGGAAGGTGTGAGCTGAATGCTTGTGGGGATGGAAGGAGTGGAAGGGTGGCAAGTGTTCTCTGGAGGTTAAATGCAGCAGCAGTGGGACTTCAGAGCTGCATGAAGACAGAAAAGGAAATTCTGTAAAGGCTGAGTGAGCACCCACATGCTGTGGCTGTGACCAGCAAGCCCTGACAAACTTAGTGGTGAAAGGCTGTTCCTGTCTGCCCTGCTGGACACTGCTGCTTTCCCTGGGATCAGCAGGACAGAGCTCAGTTCCTGTTAGCTCAGACATGTGTAGGGTGATGTGGATGGCTTCATTTGTAAGGAAGTAAGACTCTGCCAGACTTAATCCAATCATCTCTGCAGCATTCCCTTGAAGTGCCTCTGCTATGTTTCTCTTTGTTGTATGGAAATGCTTCATTTCACAGAGCAAGTGAAATGTCTCCTTCAGATGTGTGTTAATGGGTAGAGAAATAACAACCTTCCCTCAGTGTTTGAGGTCAGGATGTAGCCAGCAACTGAGTAATCATCTCTTTCCAGGTAATGCGTTTGGAAATTGGTATCAGAAATTAATGATCCATTTCTATAAGGGATTCTTAAGGTTTTTTTTTTCTTTCTCATTCCTTTTTCATGAAGTCCTGCCATTCTGACATGCAGTGACATTCCACAAGCAGGAAATGGGGAGAAAGGCAAAGCATGTAAGCTGCCATTCAAGCTGAGAAGCTCTCATATGCAGTGTGCTTGGTGTATCTTAAATATATTGCTTATGTTAACTTACTCTGAGCCACTGCAGGAAAGCCTCTGTTAAAGCTCTCTCTCCAAAGGTGGTGCATGCTGTTAGTGCCAGGGAAAGCAGTGTTCTCCCCTGACTCTCAGCAGCTTCAAGACTCACTTGAGGGCTGTATTCTGATGTTCCAGAGCTCAGGAGCTTCTCTAAAGTACTCACATTTAGACCCGAGGCTGGAGCTAAGACTTCTGAATTCCATGGGACTGTATTGTTCATAAATTATTCACATGCTATAAGCTTTTGTCAGAGGATTAGAAATGCAGTAATTGTTAAGTATGGAGATTAAAATATCAGAGAAAAAAGCCCAGTTAATTCAATAAATCAGTTTGTGCTACAGTGAGAAAGTGAAATTGATTAGCTATTGAGTATAGCCATAAAGGATATTTTTTTTTTAATAGTGCTACACTGACATTTTCTTTTTAATATCTCAGTTGTACTTTATGTAACAAGCAGTGCTGGACCCAGTTATATAAATGAGCAAGTGTTTTATGCAGGTTATTTAAATTATCTGTCCTTGAGAAGGTGACTGACAAATAGCTCCAGCTCAGCTTTAGTATCTTCAGTTTGACAGCTGTAATATGCACATTAAGGAGTCTGAAGTGTAGAGAATGAGTCCATTTGTAAAAGGTGGTGTCTTCTTAGTTCTTCATCTTAAAAGGATGGAGGAAATGAGAGGACTAAAGAGACAAACAGTGGGGATGTTTTGTGTGGCTTGCCAAGTCTTCCTGAAATAGCTTGCAGTTGCAAGTTAGCTGAATCAGCACCACATTCATCAGTGGAAGATTGTAATCATAATTATACCTGGAGCACACAGTGAAGAGGAGACAAGTCAGATCTGGCAAGGCTTTGTATGTAGTTTTTATGTCTGGTTTTTAACTGAATCAGAGCATTTCTACAAAGAGTAAATCTGGCTGCATGCTGTAGTGAGGTTTAATCAGCAAATTGCAATTACATTTGGAGAATTATTTAGCCAGTATCTTTGAAGCAACCTTCCCTGTATTAACTTTTCATCATGTGGTACAGTGTCTCTCACCCAGACACATCACTGGAAATAAAAAATATATTACAGGGTTTCTTAATAACATGCAAATTCTATTCATGTGCTTGAGTATTTAGAGAAAACTTGGAGATTTAACTCCACAGCCCCTGTTAGTTTCAGCAGGAGCCATGTGATTAATTCCTCTGAATTAGGTTTTTTTTTTTAGAGGGAAAAAACCATCTCATGTAGCACTTGTCAGACTAACCTGGCATATTTAGCTGCTTTTTAAGAAAGGATCTTCAAACGAATTTCCTGGCAAAAATTGAGGTTGGTGTTGAATGACAAAGGAGGAGATATTGAGTTCATCTAAGGTATTCTTCCTTTTTAAAGCCTCAAAGGTATCAAGTAATAATGCACAGGGTCTAGAAGACATGGCTGGGAGAAGCCAAGGTTCCCCTTCTTTGCAGTTTCATGGCTGTGAGGCATTTTTGAAATGTTTTTTGCAGAAGTACTCTGGGAGAAGTATGAAATTTGGACTAACTTTAGTTTTTGGCAAGAATAAGCAGTGCTATGCAGGACATAAAGTGTTCTTGTTTCTCTAATGCTTATAGGTAAATACCTGCAACTTGGTCTTCATAGGCTGAGCTTTGGCAGGTTGGGGTTAAAGCCTCCAGATGAATCACTTTGGTTTTGTTCTTTTCCTCCTTTCACAGACAATATTCTCACCTGAAGAGAGATGGCAGAAATCAATTCTCCTGTAAATATCAAGGAAAAGGTAAGTTCAAGGAACAGTGCAAACCAAAGTGATATTTGCATATATATTTCCTCTGTGCTCCTTCAAACACTGTTCACATACTTAACTTTAATAGGCTTTGACTCTGTCCATAAAGTTAAGTACACAGGCAGATATTGATAAGATTAGTACATTAATCTTGGTTGATCAGAAACATTTTTGCTTTTCTGCAAAGAAACAGTGCTTTGTCAGAGAGACTTCTCCTATTCCTTTGTGATTCCTGTGCAATGCTTAAGCTGTGGAGAACAGCACTTTGTGATCATTGCTGCTGTCCATAATGTAGAAAGAAGAAACATGCCCTTCAGAAAATAGCATTTTCTGACCAAAAATGTCATGCCTGTACTACTTAGAGGCAATTCCTAAAATTACAGGTCTTGAAAAAAGTAGAGGGTTTTTTCCCCTATATAAGTACCTCGGCTTTTAACTGCATTCTGTATGTCCTCTCTGTTTCTTGGCTGGTGTTAGGGCCTTGTCACCTTCTCAGGAGGGGAAAAGGAGCTAATGAGCATGCAGATCTGAGGTAATCAAGAGATCTTTTGTGACTCCCAGCAGGCAGGTTGTGAAGAGACAACCTAACCCAGAGATACTCCCCATCCAGTTAGTCAGAATCTAAATCAGTGAGCCCAGGTTTGTCGAGGAATCTGTGACAAGTTGATTAGGCCCATTCCCTTATGAAATATGCACAAGGTGGAAGGATCAAGACTGGTGAAATATCAAGGGAATGCAGAGCAGTAAGGGCAGAGTGAACCTGAGAAATGGAGACATATTGTTCCCTAAGTCCTGCCTGTGGTACATGACACCTCCTGCAGGGCAGCAGGCATGGGAAATACTTTCTTCTCTCTAAGCCAATCTATGGAAGGGAAAAGAAGGAAATCTTGGGTGTGATTCCTTGGATTACCACTTCTCCTGAGATGATGGAAAATATCAATCAGCAGCAGCAGATTTGTCTGGCTTCAGTTTTGTAGTGTGGAACTGAAGTTTTGCAATGAAGCAGACTGATAACAAGGAAAAAACCAAAACATTTGGGATGAATGTGTGCAAGATAGTGTAGATGTGGCTTTCCACTCCATTAAGACCCTACCCCTAATCTGTGATTGTAAGAGAATACTACTGCAGTTCTGATGCTTGTATAATTCATTCTTGGTGTTTCAGCTGAAATAGTTCATGAAGTCAGTAGGTTAAACGTTGTATTTCATATCTGAGAGCTTTTTGTTTCCCCCTCCCTGAGAGATTTACATAAATGTTGGCCAGGGCTGTCATGCAGGCTCATGGACATCTCCAGAGCTGGCAGAGGTTCCTGCAGCTGTGTTACTCTTCTGGGGAGCCAGGGCTGTTCTGATTACCGTATTTTCATGCTTATAGCCCACATTTTCTGGAATAACACAGGCTCTGCATCCCAGCAGCCACAAGGGTCATTGCATGCCTGCATAGCTGATACAAGGAGAAGTTTACTGTCAGGCTCTGTCTCAGAATGATTCCCTCCACCCTGACCCTTTCAGTCCTCTTCCTTCACTGTGCCACTCTCCCTCTGGATAAAAGTGCAGGATAACTGAGGACTTGTTTTCTAGTGCCAGGGCTTTCAGAGACTGAGAGTTATGCATAGTTCAGATCACATGCACACAAGTTCACTGACTTAAGGGATAAAATGGGCCAAACTCTTTGGTTTAAATCCAAAATAATTCCATAAAATTAATGGAGGTATTCAAGCATTAAGCTAGTACATCACCAGAAGAGGTGCAGAGATTCTGAATGGCATGTTATCCCAAAGCAGCAGCAATTGGAGTGAGGAATACAAGCAATACTTGTTGTCTCCTGCAACAATTAGAGCTTCTTCATTTAACAAAAGGAGAGTGAATACCTGGCACTCCCTGGGACAGTCGTTCAGCTCTGGCTTGTGATTCTGGTCTTGACCCAGAAAAGTATTGAAGTGGTTCAAACCTCAGGAATTGCTGTTGGGCCTATAAATGTATTTATTCCTATATCTGGTTTTGTTGTGTGTCTAAACGTGTTTGGAAAAGTGAGATTTGGTGTCATTTGGGATGAGCAAAATGCTCATTCAGATCAAAATTCTTCTTCTGGAATTCTGTTAGGAGTAAAGTTTTGATGAAGTTCTCCTGAAAGGTTTACTTTTTCATTTGTCATTTCAAATGCCAGAGCTGCTGGAGCAGTTGGGCAGGTTTGTTCCCTAAACTGCAAGGAAGAAATACTATTATTCAGATGTTTTTCAGTGGGGGTGTTTCAGTTTTGTTTACATTACACCATAACAGGGGTTTTCAGAAGTGATAGCGTGTGAGGAAAGAGTAGGATTCATGCAGAAGGAATGGAAGTAGTATATAAATTTAAAATCATACATTACAAAAGCAGATAGCTTCCAGTCTGTGATTTCACTGGGTCATCTTAAAGTTGAACTTTGCAGCTGCTCCTTGGTCATGTGTTTAAGTAGATGAAGTAAGTCCAAAGACCAGCAAAGTTATCTAAATATGCTTGTGTGTTGCTTGATGAGCCATTTAACTTGGGTGAAGGTTATTATAGGTTCAGGTCTCTGAATAGTGCTGTCATTATTCAAGCAGAACAGTTCTTACTGAGCCAAACTTTTTAATGTGTTCTTTCAGAATTCCTGGAATGTCTGATTTTTCCATTTCATGAGTTTAAAAATTTGGAGGGCAGAGGCAACTTGATAGATCCCTGGTGACTGCCTGAAGTAGTTTACTGCAGGAAGTAGGCTGTGTTTTTTAGGGATAAATGATCTGAAGGTATCTGTGTGGTGAAACCTATGTGTGGTGGAGAGAGGCACAGACCTGATAAAAGCTGTGATGCTGCTGAAGGGGAAAGTTGACAACACTTGTTCAGAGTATCAAAATGAACTTAGTTACTAAAGCTTCTGGAAAAATGAGTCCAACATAGGAAACAGATTCTTAATGCAGCAAAGTCGAGCTGTATATTTGTGTAGGTGTTTTCAAAACCTTAAACTCTGACATGAAGTGTTTTAAAAATGCATTTTCCTGCTTCATGTAGCCAGGACCTCTGCTAGTGCTCAATTCCTGGAGGACAGAAAGCAGCAGTGTGCAGACAGCCCTCCTGCCCTGCTCCTCCTGCAGGATTTGGGGCAGCCCCAGCTAGAGGTACAGCCTGCTTGGGCATGGCCTTCTCTACTACCTGTCCTCAGCTCCTGAGGGTATAGTCAGGGGATATGTGTACTTAAAGAGTTGTTACTGGTGTGCAGTAAAAATGCAGTAGGAAAATGTCTGTATTCTTTGATAATTAATTTGGCTCCTAACTTAGAGAAAAGTAAGGAAGAATATTTCTGAGTAAGTAACCATAACAGTAACATGGTTCAAGGGGATTAGAGCAGCTGTGTTCAGGGGTTTCAGAACAGCCATAAGCTTTCAGCAAAGAAGTTTAATTTGTCACAATGTCAGAAATACATAAACAAATTCTCTGAGCCCCGGATATGTTCCTTATTCACCAGAAACATCCTCTTTGAGATGATGCCAAGGGGGAGCAGATGGAGCAGAGCAGCAAACAGGCAGCGATTGATTCCATGTTATTCCAGTTGCCTGGGAACCATTTGAAACTTGATGGAGAACCTAAAGGGCTGGGATAAATACACAGCAGGGGCAGCTGGGTGCTGGGTGCAGAGCAGGTCATCTGCTGTCATAGCTTTCAGACAGGCTGCATTTTGGTCTGAGCTGGACTTAACAAGAAATCACATGGGATGGGTGTTCATGAGACCTCAGATTTTGTCTTCCTCTCCTGTGTGCCACACTCCTCAGAAGTCACATGTTACTGATTTTGCTTTTTTTTTTTCTTTCCCCCAGCTGAGCCAAAATTCTGACCAAGGAGGTTGCCTATAGTTGAACAGTAATCCTCAGAAAAATAGCTAAATGTGTCTGACCACACCTTGGGAATTTTATTTTGGGGAGAAACAGCTGCTCTGAGGGGACTTGGAACCTTTCTTTGGTTTCAGTATCCCCTCTGGGCAGTCCTTGACCATTTGTGTAAGAGACTGATAAAAGCACTCTCATGACTGGAATTCTGGTCCTGATGAGCACAGGCTGGCTCAAATTGCAGCAACTTTAACAGAGTTTAAACAAGCATTTCAAGCTAAGTGTGTGCTCTAAACTTCAGCTCAGAAAAGGGCTTAAAAGTCTTCTAAACTTGGCAGTGGCTTCAGCCTTATCCAGAAGAGCAGGTGGGAATTAGGTGCACACCTGTGGCACAGGTCTCTGGATCGTGGGTGCAAATGGTGGTGGGTTCTGCCTCCCAGGTTCTTGAGCACACAGGGTTGTTTTCAAGGTGATAGATCTATGATTCTTTTAAAGTAGGTTCTGTGAGCTGACATTCTGAGCAAGTCATCTTGGCAGTAAACAGAGAAGTGTGCTTCCTGGTCAGGCTGCAGGAGGAGAGCCCAGGAATGTGACTTCTGTCAGGGACAGCCTCTCAGCTGTGGCTCAGAGGTATGTTACTGAGTGCTCTTCCTGTTCTGGAATCCTTGTCTAGCATCCAGATGATGACAGAAGCTCACTGGGATTCTACACTGGATGAAGATGGGATGATTCACAAAATCATTAAAATAGTTGACTTCCCTGCAGTCTGTCTGGTAGTGTTCTTCCTGTGATCAGGTTTCAGTGAGTAGGGGAAAAAAATGTTTTCTCCCACATACACAATAATAAATCTACTCCAGCAGACTACTGTGAGTTTGTTCTTGCAGGCTGTTAGGTATTAGCACAGCATCACTGCATGTGAGGGGGCTCTTGTACTGTAGGATGTTAAGGGGTTTTCAATGAATCTGTTGGTGAGATGTTGTACAGCACTGCATTATCCCAGTTCCATGATCTGTTTCTTACCTGTTTGGGAAGATGGGCAGCTTTGTAGAGACACAAAGTTGTAGCTCTCCTGGGTATCACAGGATGCATACACAAGGGAAGCAGATGAAGAAAGTGTGAGCAACTCCTGATCTGGAATATACCAAGTCCTGGATGCTTTACTTTGCAATCTGATGTTCTATTCCTGAGGAATGTTTTCCTGAAACATTCTATTCTTTTTAATTTTCTAATTGAAAGATAAACAAGTCTGTATTTTCTACAAGAGTCAAAAAAGGATATTGTTGGATTTTGGCAGTAGAACCTTTGAGCTATGCATAACGTTCATTCATGTTCCCTAAATCGAATCCAACTAAAATGGGACTGTTTCCACAGTGTTGGTCATGTGCTTAATTTCTTTTCTTTACATTGACAAATATTCTTCCTAATATGATAATTTGGCTTTCTTTTGGGTTCGACTAGAATGTTTCCATAACCTTTTTGTATTTAATCATAATATTAGTGGGATGAAGCACAGTTTAGCTTTTAATTCTGATTTTTCTATTAATCAATAAGTTCTTAACAAAGACCATACATTGCAAACAGGCTTCAGTAGATTCTGTAGTCTGAAACAGTCTGGTCAGATTCTTGTGTGGCAGTGTTCTCCACCCCACAGATGTTCTTCTTAATGTCTGGTAGAAGTTTCCAAACTACAGTGTGTGGCGAGTTGCCTGACCCATCCTGTGGTCTTGGCCTCACTTTGGTGTTTCCAGATGCTTCCTGAGGCTTCCAGACCTTTCACAGCAAAGAAGGCCCTGGAAGCCATGTGAAATCCCATGCTTACATTTAAAAATATTGGTCAGAATACACAAGATAGTTCCTTCTCCTCTTTTTCCCGTAAGCAGTTGCCACAAGATTATGCAAGTCTGAGGAGGCAGGGAGATGATCCACATGATTATGAAAGAAGAGGGAAGTTTTTTTGAGGATATGAAGATGTAATCCACATGGTGGGAATGTTTGGCAACCATCAGCTTGAACATAAACTGGACTGCAGCTTATGGCCTGCCCTGCCCTGGTGTCTTTCCCAGGTCAGCTCATACTTGTGAATTAATAGAATGCCTGTGCCCACAATCAGAAGATGAATAAAACTACTTTTTTCTGGGCTTTCTCTGCACATCCTGTTGGTTTGGGGTGGTTAGTACTGAATGCCTACAGTGCATTGAGGGCAACACTTGCTTGGGTTTTTTTTCCAAGTACTGCCACAAGCTTTCCTTAGTTTTGCTAATTAGAGTTAACTAAGTTTTGATTTTGGCAGTACCTAGTAAGGCTTGTCTAGCATTGAAACAGTATAGTAATTGTCATGTAACTCTTTACTTTCTGCTGTATTAAATGGGCATGAGAAAGTAAATCATCAACATGATGCCAGTAGGAATATTTTATTTGAACCTCATGAGTTGAATTACCACTTGATATAAATGGATGCTGAAGGCAGCACAAATGCTGTGAAATTGATGTGTGGGATGCCAGAATCATCTGTGGGGTAACACCTCATCCATCAGCAGAGCTTCCTGGAGGAAGCATTTGGCTTCCCATGTCCTTTGTTCAGAATTTGGTTACACGAGCTTCCTGGTGACATAAATATGGAACAGAAAACTGAAATCGTGCTGAGCAGCTACTAGAGCTTTTTAACATTATACTGTTTTCTTTTGGCCTGTGACTATTTTTGGGACACAGGACTGTTTTTCAGGTGTCAGAAAACCACCAGCCCTGACTGATGTACTGATACACACCAGTCTTGTTGAAATAGTTGTGTACTCTGTAAGTTTGTGCAGGCAGTGAGTTTTCTCAAGTTAGATGGCAGTAAACAGAACATTTAGGAAAGAAGCATGAGGCTGAACTCTGTCAGTTCAGTTGTTCTGAACTGGTTCTCCCACTGTGACTGAGGGCAGGATTTGGTTCCAGGCTTACTTGCTACCAGCTCTCTGATTTGGTCTCTTGAAGAAACTGTTGTTATTTGCACAGGCCAGGTGAGGAGGATGTGTACTTGTCAGCAGGTTGTGTGCCACAGGCATTTGTGTAACCATGGCCCAGAGGTACCTTGGTGTCTGAAGGAGCAGGATGATCCATGTGCCATTTTGCTTCCTTTTTTTCCCTTTTTTTCCCTTGCAGATCAACGCGATCCGATCAGTGGTTCCGAACAAAAGCAATAATGAGATAGTTCTGGTGCTGCAGCAGTTTGATAACAATGTGGACAAGGCTGTTCAAGCCTTCATGGATGGTGAGTACAGTGGACTTTTTTCACCAAGGCAGGAGGGATTCAGTTGGTTGCTAAAGCATTTATTGTCCCCAGTGCCTCAGAATGCATTCTGATGTTTTGTTGAAATTCAGGTGATTGTGATGCTTAGGAAGTTAATTTTTAAAAATAATTGGTCCTCCTGTCTGCATCTTTTCTTCTCCACAGTATCCTTGGCATGGCTGTTGATCCAGTCTATCCAACTTTGCCAATTTTTGGTGCTATTCTTGTTGCAGATCTTTTTTCTGCATAGAAGTTAATGCCCCTTGAAGTAACTGTGTCAGAATAGGATTCACTGTTAAAGACACAGTAACTAATAGGAATCTGGGCTAGTTCTCAAGCAGCTAACTAGGTCCCAAAAGCCCTAAACTGGATGCATACACTGACATTCAAACCTCAATCTGAATTTTGCAAATATCCTTGACATTTATCATGGCTGAACCAAGAGTCCATTGAAAGTTTGAGCTCTTCTAAATCTGGATCCGAGTTTGTATCTTGCATCAAGAGACCACCTCTAATGAAAGGTCACTTGTATTTAATTAACACTTTCCTGATAAATATGTAATGGCAAGTACTGTGAACTTTCATTGAAGTCTGTAAGAAACCCTTTGTAGGAATAATAGGATACCATGAGCAAATCCTCTCACAAATCTTTGTAGCTTGGGGCTGCTTAAAGGATACTAGAAGCTTAGTGGTCTCAGAAGCCCTGCATGTCTTAAAAAGCCTCAGAATGTTGATTTGCTATCTCACCAGGTTGCTTAATTTGTATCTACTTTACTTCTACTTTACTTTGGTTTGGATTAGTTTTCAAAAAGCATCCTGGTGTATGAGGAATTGCTTACCAACATGCAAAAGCAGATGCAAGCCAAGAGGGCTGGTTATAAACACATCAGAATTGTTCTGTCAGATCTGTGTGGTGCCTCTGCATTCAGGCATCTGCATGGAAAGTTAGATCCTGATGGATGTATGGAGATGGGAGTTTGTGCACACCCAGAGAAAGGCAAATGGGATGCATCTAATTAATAACAGTTCTGTTCTTTGAACTTTACCAGTTTATTAGCACAGTCATTTGAAAACAGCCCATCTTTGTTACTGTCTGGAGCAGGGTGAGAAGAGAGGTGTCCATTCAGCTGCCACAGGGGGTATGATGACTTTGGGGAGCTTTTCATGGGAATGACAAATTGCTCTGATTGAAATACCCCAGTCACTGAGCAGGCATTGCTGCATGCAGTGAGAAGCTCAGTGCAACAGCTGAGCACCTCCATTTAATCTTTTTTTCTCAGAAGTGCTGCATGCTGAATCAAGATTCTAATTTAATTTCTTTAGATCAGCTCCTGTCTTGCTTCAGATCTGCAGTGACATATAGGTGATCTCTCTCTTGCAAATGTATTTCTATATGTGAAATTTGAGTTAAATACAACAGCACTTCCAAGGTTTATTTGCTGTGTTAGTGTTTACCTAATTAAGCATAATCAGGAGGTCTGTTGAGCTGCTCTCTAGATGTTTTCAAGAAGGGCTTAGGGCCTTGCACAGGTAGTGCATTTGCAACAGGAGGAAATGGGGGTTAGTTGGGTGAATCCCTCAAATAATGCTCCCCAGGCAGGGATGCTGAGGCAAGCACAGCTAAGACACCACCAGCCAACACAAAAAGGGTGTTGGACTGTACTGTGAAAACACTCAACAAAGCTGTCAAGTGAAACTGCATATTTTCAGCAGCATAGAGTAAAATGGGCAGCAAATGTCTGGGTTTATTTCCTCAGACTGAAATGGTGGTGTCTGTCACAGACAGGGTACCTTCAGGAGAGGGGCTGCTGTTTGTATGGACATGAGTATGTATGTGTACAACTCAGTGTAGGTATCTGCACAGTTACACACATAATGGCAGTTTTCTGAGCCCTGTCTGCATTGTCTTATAATCCAGGAAACAAAATATGGCTTTGATAGATTCCATACATGTTTTCTCACAATTTAAGAAATGATGCTTAGCACTCCTAGCACAACACATAACCTCTTCTGATGTGCACAACAGACTCGCCAGATAATCTTGGATCTGGATTATTGTGATAGAAATATAATTTTCATAGAATGGTTTGGGATGCAAGGGACCTTAAAATAATTTTGGTACCTTTGAAACCTCGCACATCTTTGGCTGAATACAAGTTGACAACTCCTGGTGGTCTGGAAACAGCATTACTACTTCATGCTGATGTTGCCAGGAGTTCACTGAAAGCAGTGAGAAGAATGGCTGAAAATTAAACCTGTTTTGAAGGAATAATAAATGAGTATTAGAGTTATGCAGTGATGGTGATGATTCTTAAATTCAAGTAGATGACCTTTAACCTGATTGTGATTAAAAACATTATTGTGGCAGATACTGCTGTGGTAGTTGGGCTGCCAGTTCAGGCTGCCTGCTTACCATCAGCTTCTGTTTTCAGAAGAACAACATAATGACATTATCTAGATGCAGAAGAGTTTCCTTCCAACACAGCAGCTGGCACTGTTTTAACCAAGGCTCAGCTTGCTTTGTTCCACAGATTTATCTAACCAGCTCATTAGGGCTGCCAGACAGGATTACAAGCATACAAAGTTGTAATTATTTTTCAATCTATATTTTAATGGCCTTTTTCCTGCCAGGTTGAAGTTTGTCGTGTTTGTGTGATGCAGAATTTCTGCATTACTCTTTTGGATGCTTGTGAAGTCTTTCTTTTGTACTAAGTAATTTTTGTGTTCTTATGTCTTGTGAACATGACAGAAAACACACGAGGTGTATGAGAAGTGCCAAAAGACTTTCAAACTTTTGGAAGCTCTAGAGCCAGGGCTGACTATCTGGTTTACCCAGTGTTTATACTGGAGTGCTGAGATGCTTCCCTTTTCAGGCAAGAGACTTGAGTGTTGATTTTTCTGGTGCTTCTGCTAATGCCTGAAGTTAGGCACCCACATTAAGGGGGTGATTAACACTTTGTGGTGTGAAGGCCATAAAAAGCAGTAGTGCCAAGTGTCCCATCCCCTCTCTGTTTGTAATCAAAATGGGTAAGGAAGAGGAGACAGATGGCAGGACCCATCTTGTTCTCCCTACATCAGAGAATTTGCAACAACAAATGGAAATGGTGCCCAGCCAGGAGGCCAGGAACTGTTCTTGAGCTGTTGTGTTTGATGGCTGAGCTGTTGTTGAAGTGTTTTATCTTTATCTTCTCTAGGCAGCGCGACTCAGGTTTTAAAGGAATGGAACATGACAGGGAAAAAGAAGGTAAGGGCTTGCTATAAAGGATCAAAATATTCAGACCATTTATCTGCTGTCTGTAGCACTTTTGGTTTGAGTCTGCCACTGCTGACCTAGGTGACATGATTCACACCTTGAAAGCAAATGTGTACATTATATTTAATCCTTTTAATTTCTTGCTGTCTCTCTCAGAGAGTTTCTAGGGCAGCACATGTGTGGGAACAAGTACAGAACAAATCCCAAAACAGAACCACTTAGTAATAAACAGCTGTATGCTGGGTAGTCACATCATTTACTGGGGGTTTTACTGCCAGGTGTAAAAGTAACTTAGGAATAATATCTGGGATATGATCCTCATGCTCCTGTATCTCCAAGCTGGAGATGTATCAGGAAGCTGCTCTGTCAATGTCATGGGGATTCCTCTTGAGGGTTGGGAGAACTACAGCAGCAGTGGCCAACCTGTGTGCTCTGTGCTCAGTTTGTCTGCTCAGAGCTGTGCTTTAAGGGTTGGTCCATCTTACTATGTCTGTCTCCTGGGTTTAACAGCTGCTTGGCTTGAGTGGCTGCAAACCTTTTGAGCAGCATCTTGATAGAGGCTCTGTTACCATTTTGCAGTGCAAGAATTTTGTGTGGAAGGTAAAAAAAACAGTTTGGGACTTCAGGTGTTATTTGAAAGAGTTTGTGTTCATCTGAACAAATGCAATGTGTTGTAGAGCACAGTGTGGCCTGTAAATTCCATTATGCTGCTGTCACTTGTGTAGCATTTTAAGAATATGGACAACTTACTAATTATATGTTGAGTTTTTATGAGTTGCACTGACTGATGTCTCTGTTCTTGCAATATTTCTTTGTTTAGAGCAACAGAAGAAAAAGAAACAAATCTAAGCAGCACCAAGGCAATAAAGATCCTAAAAACAAGAATGGTGGACCTGAGAAGGCATCTCAAGAGCCCCAGGGAATATATGAGTGCCATCTGAATGGATGCTCTAAGGACAACTCTTGCAGTGGTTCTGCCAACCAGAAACTGGAAGCTGCTTCTCTTAAGAACAAAGGCTCAGGATTTGTAGAGTCAGCACTGGTCTGTCCAGAAGTCAGAGGTCAGTTCAGTTGGCACAAGACACCTTTTTACCTGGCAATAGCCAAGCCCCCATCTACATAAAGACCATGGGAACTTTATTGCCATGAGACAGAATATAATGAGACATTGGAGACAGGTGATTGTGCAAAAAAGTGCACATAGCTATTGAAGTCTTGCAAGTAGATCTGTAGCTGAGCACAAGCTGCCTTGCATTATATTTCCTTGCAAAATGTCTTGTTTTTTCTAGAGACAAAAGGATCAAACTATAGAGGGTCAGGTGATACAGAGTATTACAGATAAATCCAGAGGAATGCTAGGTTAGAGAATGGCTTGAGTGTAAAATGGTAACAGAAGAGATAAAGCCCTTCACCTGGAGCAGAGTTATCTGAGCAGTATGAGCTTGTGGCCTCTAACAGGATTTCTTTGCTGCCTAGACCAGACTGGTCCATTTTTTCTTCCTCTTCCCTAAACAGAGTGGCTGCAGTAGATCCCCAGTGCCTTCCCTTGCCCTCTGTGAGGGAAGGCAGGCTGGTACCCTCTTGGTATGAGCCAGGGTCTAGATCCTGATTCTGAAACTCTGTGGCAGAGTTACACAGAACCCCAGGGGGCTGTAGTGGGCACAGAGTTACATCTATAGCAACATCAATGAAAACAAACCATCTCCTCTGAGTAGGAGCTCTGTGAAACTGTTGTCTTCAAGTTTCCTTTCATAAGGCTCATGTTTAATTGCTGTCAGTGCTGGTAATGCTTTCTCAGCATTTCCAGCCTCTGGCAGCCTGAGATCATTGCTGCTGCTGGTGTTTTCTTCCTGTGTCTCAAGTAGTCTAGGGCTGCATTAAAAGCACTTTCCTGGATATCCCTTGTTCCATGGGTGCAAAAACAGCTCTCAGACCTCGTTTTAGAGGAATGTACCAGTGGGTAAGTTCCTGACATGAATTCTTGCTGCTTCCAGATGACTTTGGTGGAGCCAACCTTTGGTCTATCGAATGAAAGGTCTGCAACCTATGGCAGCCAAATAGGCAAACTATTTATCTAGAAATCTTGTCCTAAGAATTTGGAGCCATGCAAAGGATCACAGAGATTGTATCTTCCCATCCTTGCTAAAGACTCCTGCTTGTTTTAGATAGAATATGCCATAAGCCAGAAAATTCTGCATTTCCATAATACTAAAAATATTCTTGCCAATTCTTCTGCAAAACGTAAACATTAATGATATGACCATGTCAAGCTCCTATGCCAAACTTCTTAAATGTGAGCTTTTTATTTTTTTAAATGCATGAATAAAGAGTGATTTATCCATCCATGAGGAGTGCTTTCTAAAGACTTGGATGCAAGAAGAGTACCCATGCTCTTAGTGATATTGTTCCCTTTTTCTCTTTGACAGGATACACTGTAGGGTTGTACCTGCCAAGGGCAAAAAAATCTCAGAATTTTTCTTTGCTTCTACAGGTGACAACTGAGATGTCACCATAGCTTTACAGTTGTTATAAACTTTGACACCTTTCCCATTTTTCAAAAATGGGGGAGAGAGGGGAAAAAAGAAAAAGGTGAAAAAGAAAGGAAAGAAAATGGGGAGAAAGGAAAATGTGAAGCTTTAATATTCATGCTTCCCTTGCACAGTAAAATAATTCCTGACAGCTTTTTTAATGTAGAGGAGGACAGAGTTTCTTTGTTTTCAGTGGCACTGGAGTCCTGGCTTTGCAGCCAGCACACTACCTGCTGCCTTAAGGCCTGGAGCCACCTGTGTACATATTCCTGAACTTGTAACAAAGTGCATGGAACTAAAAAGGAGAGGTGGGTGACCAGGATCCCTCAGGACCCAGCAGCTCTGCCCTTGTGCTTTCTGAGGAAGTCCCACAGGCTGCTCTAAAGCAGTCTGAGATGCTGAAGTGAGTCTACACTGCACCCATTTCATATTTATTGCTCCTTCTTGTCTTGTAATCTCTTTTGTTTCCTCCTTGCCTGGCTTGTTTGTTTGGGTTCCTTGCCCTATCAAATTAATGGTGCTGCAGTCATTTCATGTCCCATTCAGACAGCTCACAGCTTGGAAGGATGATGGGTGTTTGCTGGGTGTTTGCTGCCAGTCTCTTCTGCTTTCCTCTCCATGTGAAACATGAACTTGAAGCTTTGCTTAAACCAGCTGACAGCCTGTGCAGTGTCTTCCACTGCCCTGAAATCCTGGCTGCCTGGAAGGGACTGCAGGGACCAGAAGAGGGATGCAGTGTAGCTGGGGTTTCTACGTCAGGTGTCCTATGCTAGAAAATAACAGGGGAGAATGTGTGGCTGTTACCTTTCATTCAGGTTTCTCATTTCTTGCAGTTATTCTCTTTTTTCCAGAAGTCTTTAGTTGTTGCTTTTTTTGTGTGATTCTTTCCCATGGGGAATCAAGACCTGGTGGACAAAAAACCACAGAATTCAAGGCCCTGGAAACCCAAATTGCCTCATCATGGAGGGCCTCAGAGAGTGGGCATTTAATTATGAGTCAGCTCAGGGGTTCTCCTGAATCTCAAAGAGGAAAAGGCCCCAAATAAACCAAATAACTGTGAGCAGAACAAACCCTCCAAGTCACTTTCCTTAAGAGTGCTTGGCAACCCAGGATCTGAAGGGCTTAAGGCTACCCTTTCCCTTGGGAAGAAGGGGCATGAAAGCACTGGAAGGGCATCCAGTTCTGCTTTGTCATGCAATTGCTGTTGCACAGACTTAGGTAAAACCAGATACAAACCAGACACTGATCTCCTTCCTACTTTAAAAAATTGCTTTTCATGTAGGGTGATTTCTAATGGATCCTTCAAGCTTCCTGTTTGTATCTCAAGGGATTTTTTTTCTTCTTTCAGCCAAAGATCCATTGAGGTTCACTTTAGTTAAAAGGTGTTGAATGACAAGCTGCTGTAAAAAGATAACCCCCTTGATTCAAAGATGGCAGCTCAGCAGATTTCATAAGAAAGTCAGCACTTTCCTGTGGTAAGAACTGATGGTTAACAGAGCAGTCACACACCTTACAGCAGTGCTGAGGCTCCAAGCCACCCTGTTCTGTACTCTGCAACACCCAACTTGTAGCCACTCTTACCCAAACCTTTGCTTTCCCTTCCAATTATTGAAGAGTCTGTCCCTAGGTTTTGCTGTATGTGTTTCTTGGCTGGCCCAAGGCTTCACAGATTGGATGTAGACATTCTCAATCTATTTTTAATTGTGTTGATTGTCCTCAATCAAATTAGAAGGGTCAGTTTTGTGCTGGCAGTCTTGCTGCTGGGTTACGAGGTAGCTTGTGTGTCATTTTGGAAGAAACAGTGTCCAAGTATGCTGCAGACAAAGGATGATTAAAATGTTTTTGGAGTATAAGCATTGTCCTAGTTTTGCTTTAGGCAAAAAGCTCTCAGGTTGTCGTGTGTCTTGACAAGCATACCAAAGCTTCTAATTAAATGCTGTAAATAACAATTTTGTGCTTGGAAAACAAATTTCAAAAGATTTAATCTTGAGGACAGAACCAAATCAGTAGCTCTGGCCTTTCTCTATAGCTTATCTGACAGACTGCTTATTTCTAACTATCTGTTGGAGTTACTTAGCAAGGCCAGCCTCAGCTGACAGGAGAGAGCATTCTGTATGAACCAAAGCCATCTGAATTAATGTGAGATGCAGCCAGGGTTGCATTAAGTTAATGGTAGTTATCTGAGAACTGGCTGTGTGTGAGAGCAGGAAATGCTTGGAACCTTTTTCTTCAGTGCTGCACTCCCTGTGTTTCTTGCTGTCACAGGTACATGGGTCTCTAACTTCTTTAGCTATTTCCTCACATGCTGTTTTATGTATGAGTGTTCTGTTTGCAGACTCCCTTTAAAGCCCATAAACAGAAGCTGTTTTAGACATGTGGGCAGCAGTGTTCCTCCTTTTTCCTCTGACATTCTGATTGCCATGGAAACACACCAAGATGTACTTTACACCCTCCCAGTGCCCATGCAGGGCACAAAGAAGTCACTGGTTGGTACCCTGGAGGTGTCCAGGTGGTGTCCCTCAGGCCCAGCACCATCAGTCCCCCTCCATGGATTCATCCAGCACTTGGAACGTGACACAATCCCCTTTTCTCCAGACACCACACCAAATGAGCTGAATAAAGTGGTGCATAAAGAACAAACTATCATTCAGTCATCAGAGTGAGTACAAAGATGACAAAAATGAGTCAACACAACAAATAATTTTCTATGCACACTCCTTAACTAAAATTCCCAGTGGCCTTACCTGTCAGATTTCACAGCCATTCTGTGGCTCTTTGTTCCTCTGACATGACAGTGATATCTTGAATTCCTTTTGAGGCTTGGAAAGAGTAAACCAGGTCACCTTGTGGCAGCCAGACAGGTTCAGGCATTATCTTGTCCCTCTGAAGCTGCTGAACCCAGGAACATAATTTTTGACATTGCTTCATTTCCTGCTTGGCCCTTCTTAGCAGCTGCTTTTTGATACAAATCTGTAGTCAGACAAGGTAAGTATTTCAGGTGGGAATGGTTAATCAGTGCTTCTAAAATGCTGCTATAAATTAGGAACATTGTGTGTGTGATATATGTAGGTGTATATACAGAGAGAGGTATATATGTGTGGATATGTATGTCTCTTTCTCAACATTAGTGTTCTGCTTTCCATAGCAGACTTCCTCTCTAGCTCTGGTTTCTAATATTTGGGCAGAAATTACAACTGGTGGTATGTTTTCTGTGTTATGAGGTATTTTTTCATGGCAGCATGGAAGAGTTGATTTTTTTTTTAATGCTTTATTCTGTTGAAACTGATAAAACATAGGGGTGTCCAGATTGGTGTTTAATAACCCAAACCATGTTGTTTCTGCTGCCATTGCTTCCTGCAGCTCTGCAGGATGTGTGCCAGTGCAAAAGAAAAGCCTTGATTTTTCCAGTGTGTAAACAGAAAGCCATTCAGTCTCAACAGTAAGGCTTCATATCTTTCTTGATCTTATAACCCCCTGTTTTCTGCCTTCATGTTTTCTTGCAGACAAAGAAAGAGAACACCAGAGAGTTTCTGTGGAATCCAACCCAAAGACTGTGAATGGAGTGGGACAGCACGAGCCTCTCCAGTCCTCAGTTCAGCTCCAGTGTAACCTAGGCAGGCCAAAGGCAAAATCTTCCTCAGTTAAATCATCCAGTGCTACAGCCCAGCCTGAAACAAAGACAGATGATTCAGTCAAAAAAAGAGGTAAATTGGATCCCTGGTTGCTGTGTGCTGAGGGGATCAGGCAGCTGAGGCCTCTAGGAAAAACCCACTGAAATGAAGAAGAGATGTGTTGGAATCTCAGAGAGCAGAATTGTGTTGAGCATCATAAAAAGGAGTTGAACAATTTATGGTCTATTTAACGTGATAGTAAATTCAATAATTTGAATTAGTAATGACATTTTAACATCTATTTGATTTGGGGAATATATTTGAGCAGCCATGATTAGAAACTGAAGAGCACTGTGAAAAACTTGGATTTATGGACTTCAGCAGGAAAATCACCTCATCTTGGTTTGGGCAAATAAGACATGGAACTATTCTTGCCCCCCTGATTCAGAAAAGACAAAACCAGCTTGCTGACTTTTGTGCAATTTCTGTTTTCTCTTTTAGGGCCAAACATTGAGAAATCAGTAAAAGACTTGCAACGTTGCACTGTTTCTCTAACTAGATATCGTATGATGATTAAAGAGGAAGTGGATAATTCAGTGAAGAAAATCAAAGCTGCTTTTGCAGAATTACACAGCTGGTAGGTAAATGAGTTTGAGATCCATCCACACCCCCTGAGAAAAGAGGAGCAAATCAGGTCACTGGCATTGGTGAGGAGGGTCACTTGCACCCTGGTTTTTGGGGGGTCTTGTGGGGTTTTTTTCAGCATTTGACTTCATCAATAAGATGATTGAGTACGTCCTCACCATCCAGCAAGTAATATAATATATGCCTAATGGTCTGTTTACATACATACATATGAAGGGAGATAAAACTCAGGTTCTTTTTAAAAAAAATGGTTTTTTTTCCCCTCTAAGTGATCCATCTTGATCTAATTCCTTTTGTATCAAGTTCAGTGCGAGCATATCTTGTCTACAGAGTTTTATGAAGTCTCTTGTCTTCTTTAAATCCCTTCTTTCTGTACATGTTCTTTGATCTTATCTTCTTTGGCAGCCAGTCCTTTACTGTCTCTTCATATCGCATCATCTCTGCTTCTTATTCCACCCTTCTTTTTTTTATTTCCCTCACAGTTTCTTCTAACTTTCCCATCACTTCATTTCCATTTCTTATCTTTAGTTCATCCTTTTTCCTCATTCTTTTCTCTCTCCCTTTTTTTAAGTTTATATCCACTATAATTTTGGTTATTCCTCACCTTCAGCATATCCTATACCCTTTCAAAATTCATAGCAGAGATAACTGCTGTAGTTGCAAGTTGCCCATTTTGAGTACACTTGTCACAGAAAAAATACTTCCTGGTTGAAGTTTTATTTGGCCTTTTGTTAAGCACAGATGCCATGTAAAAATGTGTATTATACAGTGCTGCAGTAAACAGCAAAAAATGTGCAATATAGATGATGTCACTTACATGTCTGATCTTATTTGCAGGCAGCCAGAGTCAGGTCAGTCATGGGACAGGCTTAGAACTCTTGTGATCTAAGAATAGATGAGAAAACTCAGAAATTAAATTCTTCATTTTTCATGCATTCATATTTTATCTTAAAAAACGCTGAAGTGTGCTGCTCAATGATAAAATGTTCTGCTTAATAGGGGAGCTTAATATGGGAAAAGACAAAATTATCCCAAAAGATTATGTATATCTAAGTAGGCTCAAAATGATGAAAAGTAGCCTGGAAAACTTTTGAATATGCTTCATTTAATTTTACCTCCTACCAGCTCCATTGTCTAAATTACTGGAATGGCATCTTCCAGAAGCTGCAGGATGTACCAGATGTGTGCTCAGGCCTCCCAGAGAGACCTCATGCACATGGCAGCACGGGCAGTGTATGACAGGGCATGTTCCTGGGCAGCTCAGTGTGAGCTGCATTGCTTTTGGCAGCTCAGAAACCCAATTTTTAGGGGGTTTATGAAATGAATGAAGGGAAAAGCTGGCTTAAACAGTAAAATGCATGACTAAACACATTTTTTGCTAAAATTAAAAATGGTTTGGGGATATTTCATATGACCTTGTGGCTTGCACTCTGTAAGAGCAGTCTCCAGTGCCTCTTTTACAGAAGTCTGCTGCCAGCTGCTGTAGGCTGACTGGGTTTGAACAGAAAACACCAGAACTTATGACAGACCTCAGGCAGTCCCCATGTCCTGTTCCCTGGCTGAATGGTTTAGTTTGTGGTAGTTACAGGGCAGCTTCCTTGCTTCAGAGTTGAACAAAGTTAAGTGGTAGGGGGGATGAGGTAGTGAAGGGAGCACTGAGCCTCTTGCATATTTATCACTCTCCCTGCAGCACAGTCAGCTTGGCTGTCAAGGAAAAAGGAAGCAAAATTGTTGCTCCCAGAAGTAAACAAAGGCAAGGGCATGACTGTGACACCTCATTTTCTTCAGAACAGTGATTCCAAAGCTCTCTGCAGGTTGTTCTCCCAGTTGCTGCTGGAGTGGGCACTGTTTGACAGCAGCTCAGTGGTCAGAACTGCAGGGAATAGTTGGGAATGGGCTCAGTACCTTAAGCTAGATGGGAGCTTACCCAGGCCCTGTTACTGCTCTCACCCCCTGAAGGGCTTCAGTGAAGCTAAGAGAAGGCAGAAGCTTTCATCTTGCATTGCAGCTGAGTGCTGAAACACATGGTACTTTCTACTGTGTCTCTTGAGTTTGTTTTTGTTTTTCTTCCTTGGCAATAAGATAAAGGACCTTTTTGTGTCCTTTTTGCATTTACTATCAAGGTCAGAATAAAAAATGCATTTCAAGAGTCAGTAATCTTTTGGACTTTCTAATAATATTCTTTCTTTCCATCTTGTCATGGTTTTACTAATCACAGGAAGAAATGCAAAGCTAAAATAAATCTTTCTCCCACCTCTAGATAGCATAAGAAACCATTGTTACAGAGATAAATGAATAGCACACATGGCCTAAGATGTCCTGAAAACTTCAGCAGAGAGATTCACAATAACTTTTTCTTCTAAAAGCAGAAGCTGCTGAGTGATAGTTGCTAGCTGAAGTCCATGTCTCTGTCTGGCTCAGTATTTCACAGCTTGACCTGACTGATGAAGGGAAGTTACTCCTGAACACTCTCAGTCAGTGCTATGCTGCTATTTAAAAGTCACCTCTGTGGCAAAACAGTGCATGCTACCCTCCCACAACCTGAAAAAGGAGCAGGAGTGCTGCGAACATCTGTAAATGCTTGGGGGAGTAAAAATGCAGTGCTTCCAGATCTAACTGTTCAGTGAAACAGGGTCAAAAAACAATCCCAGGAAGGTGTTTGCTTAAAAACATCACATTGGGTCCTGTTTCTTAGAGCCTCCCAGGAGTTCCTGCCAACTGGGGTAATTCTCTACGTGCTAGGAACAAGTTGTTTTTACCCAGTGCTTTTCAGGCCAGAAGACCCCAGAGGGGTCACCTCTGGGGAGAGAGGAACACCTCTCTCCCACGAGTGCACTTGAGACATTGGTTGCCAAAGTTAAAACCCATTCTGTTCTCACTTTTCCACCAAGAGACTGAGTAATAATCTTAGGGATAAAAAGAGCCCCCAAGAAATCTGAGGGAATAGGTGGAGCACAAAGGAGCCACACCTCTTGCCAGAAGATCATTCTCACATATTGGGCATCCCCACAGTCGTATGGAGAACTAAAAGGGAACATCTGCTGCTTGCCCATGTGGGTCTGTGCCAACCACAATTGGAAAACAGTCTGTAGGAAAGAGTAAGGGCCATCTTTAATTACACTGCATGCTGGACTGGCCCAAAGAAAGACAAGCTTCTCCTCTCTTTGCACCTCCAACACATTGGTACATCCAGTGCTTTATAAAGAGCAGGGGAACCAACTCATGAGTGATTTTTGGGGTGAACAAAAAGCACTTGAAAGCTCCACTGTGGGCTGGATTAAAAACTGACACAATGCTGATAAAATGGAGTTTAGCAATACTAACAATTTAAAGATAAATTAAAATAAACTCTGGGAACAACTAGACAGTATGCACTGTATGTCTATATTGTTTTCACATTAAAATCAAAGCAGAGGAGTGGTTGAATGGGGGAAGAAAGTTGAAAAGAACCTATTTGGGCCTGTACTACCTCAGGGCTGGATGTTGAGCAGAGCAGGGAGGAAACACAGTCACCTCCTCCCTGGAACCCTGGCCTGGCAGGCTGGAGAGATGCTGGTTGTGTTTCCAGCAGCCCAGAAGCAGTGGCAGCAGATGAAGAGCTGCTTTGGGTGGTTGGGAGCAGGGGCAGCTGGCTGGGAAGGCCAGGCCTGGCAGTGCTATACACTGAGCAGGGCTCCTCTGCTCTTCCTCTGCCTTTCCTCATTACCTTTCTGTCTGGCTCTGTCCCCCAGCTGACCTTTGGTAGCTTTTATTATTTTTAATTTTTATTAAGCTTGTGGAAAGGGTGACAGAGGTGGAGTCCCAAGATGGATTACACTGTCCCTTAGCCTGTTGTCCCTACTTTCTAGCTTTCCATCTCCCTTCTTCCCTTCCAGCCATCCAGGGGTGTGTTTGTCATCCTCAGTACAGACAAGCACATCCACTGTTGGGGGACACACAGCTGTGCTGTTGCCTTGCTGCATGTCACAGTGGATTAAAAGTTAATATATTCCTTCTGATGTCCAACTAAGGAGAAATCTAATATAGGTTAGATTGACTGAGGGTGTTTAGGCAAAAATGGGTAAAACAGGGAAGAGAGTCATATACACACACACATATATATATACCTCAGTAGTCAGAGCAGAACTGAAACTCAAACAGTAAAATGCTTTACAAGTCACTGTTAAAATGTGCAGGATGCTAACAAGCCCTGGTCCAACTCATACTCACATTCGGCACAACTGCCAGTCCTGAGGTGATGCCTTCATTTCCAAGTAATAATATTTGGTGTTCTTTCAGGAAAAGGTTTTTTCCATGTCAGTTTTCATCTTAACAACTTTTTGTAATGAGGCAAAAAAAATCTAATTGTTTATAAAGAGATCTTTGATGACTTCACCAGACCCCACTGTGCTTAGCTGGCTGCTAAAGAGAACAATATTAGTGAAAGTTGATAAAGAATAACTTGAATAATTAAAAGCTTTTGGGCATTTTTACTCTTGCCAGATGGTCCAGTGCAGAGGTAGAGATTCCAGTGAAATTGATTTATTCTGTCTTCTGTTTATCTGCTTATTGTCAGGTAGTATTTGGGGTGAGAATGAAAATTTGTGTCATCTGGTTTGCTGTGTAAACATTGTGCATTGACTTAACATCCTGATCAAATAATGACCTTCAAGCACCATGAACTGGAAGAATATAATTTACTGAGACATTGCAAAATATGTAATGTAACAGCAGCTTACCCTACAGCTTTGTTTCTCCAGTTACAAAGTGGTGTGGCCATTCAGTGATCCTGCAAAGCTTGTAATCACCCACTGCAGGGGGTTGGGACTTTATATTTACATTTTCATCACATCATTCTAGTTCCTTGGGCTGAAACTTTGCCCCCATGCCAGCTTGTTCCTTTTATTTCCCCATCTCTTCAGGCACAATAGGTTTATCATAACACCTAGAAAAGGCAGAAGGGAATAGAAGATTCTGGTCGTCTGGAACTCCTGTGAATCTCATCAGTAGAGCTATAAATCAGCCAGCCTGGCAATCTGAGCCAGCTTTTCTGAAGAGGCACTAATAACTTTAATCATTTTAGTGAGGTTTTGAGGTATCGCAGCTGACTGAAAATGTATTTTCTTTTTACACTGTGCAAGCACTAAATTTCATGCAGTAAACCAGAGGCAGATTAATTTGTTTCCACTAATGTTAGAACAAATTGAGAATGTGTTCTGAGTTTGAAGCTGTGAAATGAGGCAGCCATCAGCATAATTTACCCCTGTCACTGCTCTGCTGGCAGCACCCTGCAATTTGGAGTTTGCAGCTCTTGTGCCATGGTATATGGGTGTGATTCCTGCAGAAGTCCAGGGCATCAGCACTGTCCCTTTGACCAGCAAGAGGACACTTATGCTCCCAGAGAGCTGCTCTCTCCCCTGCTGCATCTCTTATCTCTACTGCCCCAGCACCAAAATAAAATGGTAGGGGCAAGCAGTTCAGGAAGATTCTGTTGCTGGAGTGGGGAGAAGACAAAGAACATGGAATGAACCAGGCCAAAACCCCATTCTGAGGAGCTCTGCGTTTGTGAGCTTGTTGCCTGAATATTTTTTCCAACCAAAAGTTTTATGTAACTTGGGAGGCACTTTCCTAACAGCAGAAGCTACAATGTGCAGAGTTTTTATATTTAGGGGGGAAATCTCATTTTGTGGAGGGTAGAAACAGGTGAGAACTTAAATTCTTTTCAGCCATCTGCTGTTGTAGCCAAGGAGGTTTAGTTGATGGTGCAGGTAAAAAAGGCAAGGGAAAATACATGAATATTAAAAGCTCTGGCTGCTGAGCTGTGTGAGCTGGAATCTTCACCTGCCTAGTTGGAGTCCAAACTTAATGCCTATGCCTGAAGAATATTGAGGGCCAACTGGAATGAGTGTGTCCTTTCATTATAACTGGATGCCTCTTCACTGCTCTGCTCTGATGTAAAAAACCCTGCTGTTTTATTTCCTCTGCTGTGCAGGTCAGGCAGGCCAAAACAATATTTTTCATCTTGTTTATATGTATGAAACAGAAAAATGTGTTATGCTGCAGTTTTATTGCTGCATCCTCTGCCATCAGCCAAGCTGCTTCTGCTGGGAGGCAGTGGGGTTTCTGCTGCATCTCCCTTTGGCTGGAAGCCAGGCCACATACAACCCAGTGTCCTTACTGGGGACAAAAGCTGATGTTTCAGAATGATTTTACACATCTGGTGAGGTGTTTGTGTAAATCAGCCTACACTGATTATCCTATTTTTTTGGTTGTCACTTTGCCTAGCTGTTTCCTCAGCTTCCATTTTTTAAATCTTATTAACTTCAAAGCTGCCCATAGCTAAGGTCTGAAGTCTTTGTGTAGTTACAGCTTTTGATTTTGATGGAGTTCTGGCATGGATTAACTTGTGGGGTTTTCTTTTTTTTTTTTAGCATCGTAGACAAAGAAGTGTCATTAATGGCAGAAATTGATAAAGTTAAAGAAGAAGCCAGTAAGTAAAAAAAATACAGAGGGAACTTTTGGAATAGTCATGGAAGCATTTGTTTTGTGTGTCAGAAAATCACACAGTACCTAAATTTGGCTGGTAGCATCTTTCATTGTATATGCATACAATTAAATACACCTTTCATGTTCTGAAATGGTTTGTCTCTAGGGCTTTTGCATTAAAATGATTGTATTATTAAATTAAGGCAAACCAAAAGTTGATATGAAGTTAGATTTAAATTATTTCTTCCTTCTGGGTTATAGAGTTTGCATAAACTTAATTTTCCACCAAAACTGTAATGTCATGTTATCCTGCATGTAGGTATGCTGTTTTTTTGAGGTTCTTGATTCATCTTTTCCTATAAGAACATAACTGTTCAGCCCTTCCTTATGCAGAAGGTACAAGAAAGGTAGTAGTGAATATATAGTATTTTTCCATGAAGACTGTTGGCCTTTGGAACACTGCTTTGATGGAGAAATGAAAACTCTGTATGTTCTGTCCTTGAAAGCAAAACACAATGCTGGTGATTTTTATGCAAAATATATACAAACATTTGTTTGCAGAGGAGCTGAAATTCCCCGGTGTAAATGATGCCCAGCATGCCTTCAGAAACAGGCTGCTGACTCAGTGTAATGCTGCTTTCCCTCTCTCCATTGAAAGCTCCCCAATACTGTGCTAAAAATAAAACACAGGAAAACTCAAAGCAACAGGTCACTGCTCCTGTTTACCTAAGTGGTGAAGGACTGGTTTCACTGTGATTTCCTGACAGCTCTCCTGTTTTCAGATCTCCTTCAGCATTTTCAGTTCAGTTAAATATGCTGATTGACTTAATCTGTGTGAGCAGATTTAGATGGGAAGTCCAGTTGAAGTCAGAGGACCAAGATGTGTGAGTTTGTCTCTCGTGTGATGTGCACAGTGTTAATGGCCACAGAGTCATGAATTACTGAGCAAGTTGCCTTCCTAGCATTAATTGCTGTCTGTTGGTATTTGGCAGTGGAAATCCTGACTGCTCGGCAGAAGAAAGCTGAGGAGCTGAAGAGACTGACAGACCTGGCCAGTCAGATGGCTGAAGCTCAACTGGCTGAACTCAGGGCTGAAATTAAGGTCAGGCATTCACTTCTGCTGGGGTGTTTTAGCTGTCTGCAGAAATGCCAAGAAAGTGCTGTCATGTTAACATGCCCAGGTTGATAATTCTTGCTCTGGGCCAAAGGGTACCCAGGTTTCCATGGGGAAAGCAGACATTAAAGCACCTCTGAGCAGTCTGCAGCTGCTTGGAGAAGTGTCAGCAGCCCCCTCAGAATGGAGCAGTGGGGAAGTTTGGCTGTTGGCTTTTCATTTATCAGACTCAGTCAAGAAGTAAACCTGATAGCTTCAGGTTCAGTGACCCAAAGCTTTTCCTCTGATGACACAAACTGCTTCCCAAGTCAGAGAGCAAGCCACCCATCCCTGAGCTGTGAGACCTGGCGTTTGGTAAGGGTGGGAAAATACTAGGTCCTGTGTACTGAGCCAGGTGGAGAGCTTGCTGAGCCTTAAAGTGAAGGTTAGGCAAGTTTTTTGGTACCATCCATGTAGTGTTTTGCTCAGAATGTAACTCACCATCCTGTCTGTATTTTTGCAGCACTTTGTCAGTGAACGGAAATACGACGAGGAGCTGGGCAGGTCTGCTCGCTTCTCCTGTGATACAGAACAGCTGAAGACCCAAATTCAGCTCTGTGGAGAAAGTAAGTGCTGGTGATTGCTCATTCTGGAGGTTTCAAAACATCGTGTTCCACATACCTGTTCAGGAATGGATTCTCTGAACATGCACAAGTTCCCTTAATGACAGGCAGCAGGTTAGACTGGCTGTCCATGTGCTGCATGGGCACCCTGCCCTCCTTGTCAGAGCTTGCCAGCTGTTGCTCACATGAGCTGGAGTTTTCCTTCTAAGCAGGATTTCCAGGTGGAAATGGAACTCGGCTCTTGGGAAGTCTCAACTTCAGTAATTTCTGAATAAGTAGTAAATCAGAAGCTTCCCTTTGATCATGATGTTATGAGACCAATTCAGATCCCTCCTGCTAGGAATAGCTCCCTAGATTTCTAATGGTATTCACTGTTTTTTTGGGGAGCAAAAAGTAGTCCCAAATGTCCCATTTCTGAACCATCTGCCCTTCTGCTTGGAAATTCAGGTTCATTTTCTGCTCCAAGTATCACGTCCCTGTTGGCAATCAAAACCATAAATGCTGTAATGCTTTGTGCCAAATGTTACCCTGTCCCATGATATCCCAGCAATACCATCACTCAAGAGAAAATCTGTTACCACAGAGCTAGTGCATTTTGGTGGAAAGAAACCTGTTTCAGGAAGAGAAATATTTACTGTTTTCAAGGAGTTACTAGAAATAGAAAAAAGGAACAATGTCACAGTCTGCCAATATGATCTTCTGACTGCAGAGCTGAACTGACTACTGTGAGGCATAACCACTTCAGTTCATTTGAGCTTGTGCAGAGCACTCTGAAGATCCATCTAACCCCCTGTCCTCTCTCACTGAAACCAGTCCAGGATGTTTCAGATGGAGGCATAAGCATCCCAGGAATGCATCTAATTGTTCAATCACCCCATCTCACACCCTGAGGCTTGAGAGACTGAAAATTCTGTCAATATTCTCTGGCTAATATAAGCACAGCTGCTATTAATACAACCATAAACTATTTTTTTAAATTCATTAAGCTACTTTCCTCTATAACTTCCAGCTGCAGTTCTTTTTGCAAGTTAATTATTTATACCTGGTTTCAGTAAGCATTACTCAAGCACAGTCTGATGCAGACCAGTTGCAATCATGTCAGTGAAACCCCCAGAACTGAGCCATCTTACAAGTGACTGAGAGAGCACTGAGCTGAAGGACTGAGCTCTAACCTGCCCTCAGTGACCTTAGATGAGCAGCTCCTGCTGCTGGCACCTCTTTGATAGGAGTTCTTTGGTCCAAAAGTGGTTCTGTTTGGAGAATCTCAGCATGAGGCCCATACCTTGCTAGGAGCTGCAAATACCCCACACACAGAGATTATACCAGGCCTGTAGCTAAGAGCAGACACTGCTGAGGGCTTTAACAAAAGCAACAACCAAACCCACAGAGCTTGTGCAAAGGAAGGCACATTGTAGCAGGAGAAGGAGGTAGGCAGCATAAACACCTGATGAAGGAGAGGAAGAAACAAAAATAATTGAACTGACCAATGTCCAATGACTCCAGAATGCCCAGTGGTGGGTTATACCCCTTCCCTGGACATTCTCTTTTGTTTAAATTGCATTTTTACAACAAGCAGCTGGATTTTATATGGGCTTTCATAGGAAGAGTCTGTTATTGACAAGAGAGCAGCAGAATGCAGTCACAGGCAGCCTCACTGAACTTAGGACAGAAAAATCAGTTCATTGTGGAGATCTTTGCCTCGTTTTTCTGAAGATGACACCTAGTGGGAAATAGCTGTTGTTGGCAGAAGTGAATAAGAGCCTCAGAAAAATTAACAGATGATGCTCAGTTGCTAAAATTGTTGCACATCTTCTTCCTCTGTACTAAAAGTAGAAAAATGTAAGTACCTCTTAGCTAAAACAGGTGTCTCTTCCTGAAGTGAGTCTCTCTTTAATTGTCTGTACCAGAAGGAGACAGAAAAATTCTGTAATCAGAAAAATCAGAACAGCAAATTAAGATCATGAACTTCAGTAGCCTCAGAGTCATCTTTGGGCCTGCTTTGCACAGAAGCAAGCAGCCTGAAGAGCTTGTGGAAATGCAAAGAGGAAAGGATCAGGGCTTTGCTTGGTGTACTGCACATCCAGACTTGAAAGTGCTTTAGAAATCAGGTGGTCTCAAAACCCCGAGAAGTAGGGAGCAGGAATATACTGAGAGGAGCAGTAGTGGTTCCTGATGGTGCTGACTGCCATGAGCTCCATGAAGTGGGTGAAGGCACTGCATTCAGTTCCAGTTTCTACAGACACCCAGGGAGCAGAAGAACTCCTTAGAGAGGAGTGAGCACCAAGCATTAGACATTTTCTTTCTGAAAAATATTTAGATGTACTAAGGAAACTTTCAGGGCTATTACCTGTGTGGTAGCTTGTACATATCAAAGACAACCAGCACCAGCCTCTTCAGCTGTTCATGACCAAACAAAAACTTGGCATCAGATTTAGTCTGTGATGTCTGCAGGCACGGCTTTGACCTCAAGCAATTGAGAGAGGTACAAGCATAACACTCACTTCTTGCTACCAAAACTAACTGAGAGTGGAGTAGGAATACAGCCTTATGTTTAAATGTTAAGAATTTAACTGCTAACACAGAATAAGTTTGTTGGGTTTCTTTTGTTTTATAGTTTCTCACCCAAAGAACAACTATTCCTCAAGGACACCCTGTAGTTCAGTGCTGTCTTCAATGACCTCCCATGCAGCACCTGGGAAGCAGCACCCCCACACCAGGAAGGCCTCCAGCCACGCCAAGAACTCTGATAATAAACCAGCCAGCACTAAAGCACAGAGTCACCTTGCTGCCAGTTCTACAGAAGCTTCTTCCCAAGGAATCCCAACCAATAAGCAGGTAAGAAAATAGTTATGAACCACACTAAATCGTTTCCAAAATCTCAGAAAGATGTGCAGCATTGACAATTTCTAATACAAAATCAAATACTGGCTTGCAGTCAGTGTATTAAGAATTTTTAGAAAAAATATGCAAATATCTATTTTCCAGCTTAATTTTTGAGGCAGTGTGAACATACAAGGTGGAAAAAAGCAGAAATGCCATACCAGCAGACTGATGTCTGATGTTCAGAAGTGACTAGTGGCAGTTAATAGACTGAAAAAGAAAAAAGCCTCCATAATTCTAATTGTCCTACTTGCTACCATGGAAAACCATTTATTCCCAGTCCTTGACAAACAATCAGCTGATGTGCTGTTAAAATATAGATAGTTGGAAGTGGAATCCTGGCAGGTTCAAAAGCACATTAATCAGAAGCTGTATCATGCTGGTAGCACTGTGCCATTTTGCTGGGTATTTTGTTAGAGGAGCACCTTAGAATGACCTTGTACTGTTGTGAAAGCTGCCACAGAAGTTGGTCTGAATTTTGTCCCAGTTAGGGATATGAGGCTCAGGTAAGTGCCTGAAGCAAATGTAGGAGCAGTACATAATGTCAGTGCCTGTGTGGAATCTTCTGCCCTGGCATGCAAATAAAGCAATTCAGTCACTTCCCACTAAGGATCAAAGCTTCCTCTGAGCAAGATATCACAATGGACACCTCTCCCACCATGTGGATTCTTTAACTTGACTTAAAATTGCATGTCAATTTCTGTTCTTCCTACAGTCTTACTGTAGTATGTACACTACAGTTTACTAGGAAGGGTATTTTTTTATGACTTTGGAGAAAAAAGTCAATCAAGTTCTTCAGTGCTTCATAACTGCTGCTGTTTAGATATCTAGCATTTCATCCCCTTTTCAATATTCTCTTGAATCATGGCAGATTTTAATTTGGCATCAGTGAGGAACCTGCCATCTCTGTTTCCAGGCTCCTCAGAATGTAGCACATTACTCAGGGCTCAGTTTTTCAGTGCTATAAACGGACAGCTCTGGCAGCAATCAAAACTCTTGTGTAGTGTTTTCCCTCTTCTGCTTAACTGATAACTTTATTCTGCAATTTGTGTTGATTCTGACTGCTGTATTTCTTGTCCTGTCGGGAGGATTCAGCTAACCTAACAGTTATCCAATTTCTTTCTGGGAAGAACGGGCCTTCTAGCCAGAGACGGAGATTCAACCCCCAGCACCAAAACGCCCGGCTCAGTGGATCTCTTAAGTCCCAAGGTGCCAATAATGAGGCAGATCAAAGTAGTACCAAGAGTGGTTCCAGGTCTGAGCACAGAAGACAGCAGCATAACAACTTCCGATCCAAAAATAAAGGAGCTGTGAAAAATCAAGAGCAGGCCACAGCCCCAAGGACCCCAGAGACGGCGACCCCTTCGGAAAAGCCGCGCCGCAAGCAGCCCGCAGCGGAGCCGGCCCAGCACAGGCCCTTCCAGGGCAGCGTGGGCAGGGGCTCCCAGTGCCACTTGTGCCCTGCCAGGATGGAGGTCTCTGCTGATGCCACTGTCCTCTCCGTGCCAGCTGTGACTTTGGTGGCTTGAAATGTCAGGGTGGCACCAGGCGGGCGAAGAAGTGGAATCTCTTCATTTTAGTCTCTTGCTCGAGATGCTTGTTGGTGAAGAAAATCAGTCAGAACATACTCATTTTAAATCTGTTGCTGCTTAAAACCTGTCGGTATCCTTATGACTTACTAATTATCAAAATTAATTCATACTTTCCAGGCTTTGCCCAATATGTTCACAGTCACTTTGTCATGACAGTACAGAATCTTACCAAAGCAGCATTGACTTCTTAGAAAAAGTGAAATCTTAGATTGGAAAAATAAATCATTAATGACATTTATTATAGCAAAAGACCTGTTGTAGATACGTGGTTGTACCGGTCGACGTTATTGTTTTTTAGAGCAGCCTGTCTTAGAGGGGTCCCAGGAAGCCTGTATTACTGTGGTCTGCAATGAAATCAGATAATCCTGTAGAATTTTTCTGCAAATCTCTAGACACCTCTTCCTTTCCGTGCGTGTGTACACGTACATGCATGCACACTGTATACACAGAGAGTATTGTTATATACAAGAACATTTGAAGAAATAGTACATTTTATTTTAGCTTATTATTCCATAATCTGAGATCTTTAAATTCAAGTATAAATTGTATTAAATGTATCACATATTGGTATTTTTCATTGACAAACTATTTTTATGAGGCTGAGGAAAAATGATCATTTCTTAAGTTTGGAATGTATATAGTCATGGCTACTCAGATGCACAGCCTATTCTCCATCCTTATCAGCCATTTTTCTATGACTAGTTGGATTTATTTTTTTGCATACAAAAAGTTACAGGTGTTCTAAACTTGAATCCAAATTATTTTTCTATATTTTTGCTGTAGGAACCATCTGTCCATAACAAGAGCTACGACTGATAAATTTGTTGCAGCAACATGCAGCAGAATGTGGAGGTTCATATTTGAGCAGATACTACATCCTTCCGAGTTTTCTATGAAAGTAAAAATCTTACTTAGTCTTAATGTTCTGATGCTGTATTTCGGGGAAACCTGTTACTTCCAAAAAAAAAAAAAAAAAATTAAAATCTTCTTTCTAAAATACTTTGGTGTTTGCTGCTTTGCAGTGCCTGCCCTCTGGGATCTTACTCAAATGGTGTTTGCTTTATTGAGCTGGTATCAGTGGGAGGTGTTCAGCTGAGCTTGGACTGGACCAGGCTTTTGCTTTTAGCTGCATTCCAGTGCCACAAGTGTGTGGAACAGAACCTTCCCGTGAGAGCTGCCTCCAGCCTGGTTGGTCTTTTAATATAAATTACTATTTGACATTGGAAGGTGTTGGCATCCAGAACCAGCCTCAAGTGAGGTAGGTCCCTAAGGGTCAGAACCCAAAAGATGTAAAAAGGTTTATTTTTCTCTTAAGGTCATTAAGAGCAAGACACTCGAGTATCTTCAAAAGGTTACCCCTAGGTTCTTGTTTGCTTTTTACACATTTCCCCTGCCTAATTTCTGTTAGCTGACAGCACACTTCCTTAGTACTGGTTTACTTTTCCTGTGTGGCCCTTGGAAAATCATCCAGAAGCAATACTGCATTTCTTATGGGTGATTTTGATTATTTTTGTTTCTCTTTATATGATACAGTGTTCCACATGTGAATGTTGGTGAAACCAATTGTTTGCCTCTCAGGCACATAACTCATCTTCATCTGGAAGAGTGCTGAAAGAAAAATAAACACCCATAGGTAAACCATTTACCATAGGTAAACACCAGCTTCCTTAGCATTTTAATCAATGCTTCTGGCCTGGTTAATTACCTATCAGGCTTTTAAGCTGAATAGAGTAGATGGAACTGAAATTGCAGGACCTGTGTGTTGTCAGCTGGGTGGCTTTTAAAAATTTGTCTGCTGCCACATAGTTTGACTTGTAACCTCTCTCTAAGATAGGTATTTGCCACTTCCATGCAGATATTACATAGAAATCTTAGTATACTGTCCTGAAATAATTTGTTAAACTAACTTACATCTCTTCTAGTAAGCCCTGCTGGGGAAAAAAAAAAAGAGAACCTCAGTAATCTCTAATGACTTTTACTCCTTCCTGATAGCTTCTCTACTTGAGAGGATTATTGAAAATTATTTTATTCCCTAAGTCTGCCTCCTCACAAGCAGGCTTCTGCACACAGATAGACTCTGTAGTGCTAAGTGATAACTCAGCCCAACAGAACCACCTTCTGCTCTTCAGTACCAGGGTCCCTTTGATGTGCTGGAGGCCCAGTACCTGACAGGCTCAGGACTACCAGGTGAGAAACAGCATTTCTCCCCAGACTGGGATGCAGACACATTTTCTTTGATGAGGAACATGAGGGTGGATTTGGTTGGGCTGGGGAGTGGGCTGGTTCTGGGAACTCTGCAGTCTTGAGACACCAGGTGTGGTCTGGTGGTGCAGGACACAGTCTAGCTGTGGTACAGAGCTGTACAGTTCCTGTATCTCTGAGTGCTTGGAATTTTATCTGATGATTTCTAGAAGTATTTTACTTTTGACAATATTTGTAAATAATTGAATGTTCTTAATCTTCATTGGATGCTCATGCATCTTCAGTTGATCATTTTTTTTGTCCTCTAATTACAGAGTAATACTGCTTTTCACTCAGGGGATTTGTACAGGGGCCAGGGAGGGTACTGAGGGCAGAGCAGGCTTGCCCTGTAGGCCAGCCCTCTGCTGTTTTAACAGCACTCCCACTTTGCAAAGCAAATACAGCTGTTTGGGATCACTCAGACACGGGATTCCCACTGCACTTTGTGCACTCTGGAAAGTGGAAGCACCCCTTAAAAGGTTGTTATTTTAAAGTAGGTTGGGTCTGTGTATCTTCTGTATAAGATTAAACTCGGAGTAAGGGCAGAAATAGCAAAATAAAGGACCAAATGCCACGCTGGAAAACTAAATAGGGAAAGTAGCTGGACTGAGCTATTTAGAAAACTTAAATGATTTAGGCATGTTTGTCAAAAAAAAAAATCATCACTTAACATGTTTGAAAAGGAGGTCACCCCTGAAAGAGAAACGGACAGTTCTGGAAAGGAAACACTGATCTTGCAGGGTTTTTTTTATTGTTGATATTTAAGGGAGTTCTTTGTGGGCTTTTTTTTTTCTTTTAACCACTAGCCAGCATGTCTAGGACAAAGAGAAGACTCATTAAAGTCACTGTAATGCAAAGGACATGAATGTTGCTCACTACCAAAATAATTAAAACACTGAGCTACTGCAAACTCAGGAGACCCTGTAGGATTATTATCAAAGCTTTTTTTCTTGCACACATGCAAAATTCCATGATTTTTTTGAGCTTTAGTATGTTGTTAGGTTCCATGATGTTTGTGAGATTTATTGCAGGGCTGGACTCCATGACTGTAAGGGTCTTTTCCAGCCTAAATGTTTCTGTGTTTATAGAATCCTTGTAAATTCATCAAAAGTTGAAGAGGAAGGCAATCTACTTTAGGAAGCATTGTAAAAAGATTTACAGGTGCATGGTAAAGCGCTCAGCTATTCAATAACTAGTGAAGTAGAAGGCACACAGAAGTTAAGCATTAATAACTGCTTTCCAATTGTTATCTTGAAAACCAAATTTCAGAGGCTTAGTGTCAATGATTCTTTGCATGCTCAAAGAATAGGTGACTACATATTATTTTTACATAATTTTTTGCCTTATCTTCAGTAAAATATTTTTCATTGAGATAGGAGGAGCCTTAGGATTGTTTCAAGTTTCTTTTTTAAGAAAAGCCACTAGCTTAAGGATTCAGAAGGTAAGCTGGTCTTTAATATACACACCTATAGCAGAAAGTTACAGTACCTTTGCAGTGATTCCTGTTCATGGTAAAGTGTCTCCTTAACAATGTTAGTACATGAGAACTGGGGTTTTTTGCTTGTGCAAGTGTTCCAAATTAAGGAGAAAAGCCTAAAAATGTGATCACTTCTAAATGATCTAGAAAATAAAACATTTAAAGAGCCCTTCTGTAATTCTGATCACCTCAGGAATTTCAAGAACATTGCACTTGTGGCAAATTTGTATCTAATAAAAGCAACGTATTATTTGCTACTTTTCCCCACTTTAAATATACAAATAGAGGTCATTAACTCAACTGTAGTTAAAGTTGCTAAAAGGGTCTTTTATGCTGTGCTCCCTTTAAAAATGACAGTTATACTAGCACAGCCTGACAGAAATACAAATGCTAGACTAGCATGCTCTGTGCTTGAGGGGGTGTTGTAATCCATTTTGCTTCCTTCTCAACATCTAAACAATATTTAGAAATAAAGCAGAAAACATACCTCGCTGCAGTTTCTCCCTATGCTTTTCATGAACCTTTTAATCATAATTTCCTACCAGATCTTTGAGTAAATGAGCACAGGAGATGATGATCTCTGGCCAGATGATGCAAAGCACTCCCGTCTCTCAGATGGCCGAGTCGAGCATCATCCATCCACTTTTTTGTTCTTCAGCTTAAAACTTCCTGCTAATGGAGCTGGTTCTTTCCTGCTTGGTGCTGCAGAAGCAGCAGGAATGTCAGCAGCAGCACTGTCCTTTCGATTGGTTTCACTGCAGGTGGGAGAAGGCTGAGGAGGTGTCACAAAAAGCGGAGTTCTCTTCAGCTTCACCACGCGGTTGCTCTCGGGTTTCCTGGGCAGTGCCCTCTGGGGTGCCCCAAGGTCAGCACTTGCACTGGGCACCTGGGGATGGTGGCTTCTTGTGGAGACAGCTTCAGGAGCTGCTTCCTGCAGTGTCAGACTCCCACCACTGGGCTGTTTCACAGTTGCTGCAGGAGGTGAGGCACGGCGAGCACCTACCCTTAAAGAAGATGAATTTTTGACTTTGATTTGGGTACTTGTTGAGGGGCCTGAGAATCGAATTGGCTTGGGACCCACTTTACATGGCAAACAGTGCTCCTCTTCAGCAAAGTCAATTAATCGTCTGTAAAACAAAGAACTTCAATGAAGGAAACAAAGTATGTACATAAACTGGTTTTCATAACATCATTACAAAGCAGCGTGCAACAGCCATCCACAAATCTGAGGTTCTTCTAACATTTCCTTGTCACAGTTTCATTTATGGCTCTCAGCTGCTCACCACTGCAGTCAAGCTTGCTTTTGATTAATAGTACCAGCAATCTCTTCTACCTGGGTAAGTTATTTACACCTTAAAACTGGTAAAGAGAGTTGGTGCACAAACAGCTGAGTGAAAATCCATGGGAAAGCAAGCTGAGGTGCAGCTACATGGGTGATCTGGGCCACCTGCAACAATGTAGTTAGAAGTTAAGATGTTAAGATTAAATTTACAGGAATTCCTTTTGTAGAAGGAAGGCCTTTCACATGTGTGAAAATCAGTTAACCTTTCAAAGTTTTCAGTTACATTTCTTTTTTAACTGTCTGTTTAACTAATAGCACTCTGTACTTTTTGAATTTACTCCTTCCCCCTCTAAAGTGATGCTGTAAAGACTGAAGTAGAAGAGAACAGAAAAGACTTGGCAGCCTAAAATCAGGTAATTTGCAGGTTCAGTTCTGCAATTAAGCTCTCTGGTTAAAGACATTTTGTAGAACTGTAAGTAGAAAAATGAGAAAACACAACATTCACAGCTACTCAAAGAACCAGAAATTTTTTTTTTTTTAATAATTTTTTAAATTGTGCTGCATTTCTGCTTTATTTGAAACCACCTTTGCAAAGCAGCATACCTTTTATGGACTGGAGGCATATGATGCAAACTGCCTTTCAAAGGGCGTTCTTCCAGTGTCCAGCATTCAATCAGCTCCTGAGGCACTCTCCAGTAGCTGACACCTGGATTTCAAAGCCACAGTCAGTATTTATGTGTCCCCACACCTGATTAAATGTAAAATTTCATCTGGGAAATCATGCTGGCATGAGCATTGCTTACAGCCTGCTTGCTTGTAGGGCTTCCACCAGAGTGCCCAGTGCTGGCAGGCTCTCATTACCCCGTGCCTGTCACCTCATGTCACCTTGTTGAGCATCTCTTAAGAACACTTTTTTTTTTTCCCAAACAGACTCTACTATGGCATATTTTACATGTTCCTTACTGAATGAGTGAAAAGATTATTTAGTATAGTTAACTGGCAAGTATTTGTCTTTTCTGTAAAAAAGTAGTACTAATGAAATAAATAAATTTAAAAATATATACTCTACCTCTCCCTTCCCAGGTATCAAAAGCATCCAGCATCTTCTTCAACTCAGCTACTGAGTAATAGCTCCAGATGTATTGGACGTTATTTCCAGCTTCTCTAGAAATATTGTTAAAGGTAATAGTTATGTGGTAAATCTTGCCGAGTCCTTAAAAAGGTAACACTGATGAAATTAATCATTCTTTTTACCAAATCTTAACTATTAGGACTTTATAGTAAATGGTTTGTCAAGTAGAAATGAAAATGTTACTTAAATTTCAGTTTCATTTGCATAAGAGGTTCTAAATAGCCCTTCTCCCATGATCTGCATGCCCATGAACACCTGTTGCTAAAAAGGGATATTCATGAAAGAATAAATGTTCATAAAAGAGTTAAGTGTACAACTAATGGGGTAAAATCTGTTCTTCAACATCTCAGTCATTTATTCAAAGGGAAATCACAATACAAGGACAGGTACCTGATAATACTATGTCCAAATAATATGTCCCATTTATCTTGGGATAAATGTTAAAGTTCCCAGCCTATATTTAGGAAAAGAAACATCCTTATAATTAAGATCTTAATCATGTTTCAAAAAGTAAACAGTGAAGTACACTTCTGACATTGTACTGTGGGACCAGAAGAAAGACAAATGGCTTCCAGGCACTTAGAAGATCAGGTCTACCAATAACTTAAAATTACTGTCATGAAAATACACTGGTGTTGTGCTAGAGATGAGCATGTTCTTTAAAGAATCATTTCCTTTCATCTTCACTTATTTTTGGTGTGAAATATTTCTTTCAGCTGTCTTAAAAGACTGCAAAATACAACTGCATGAATCACAACCAACTTTGTGAGTGTTCCTGGAACTTTTAGTGTTAAATATCATCCTAAATTGGAAAGTAGTTTTAAATGGTTGAGATCTTTTTATAATATTTTACTAAAACTTACAGTGACTGCATGCTAGCCACATTTTGTACACTCTGTAATTCCATGCTTAGGTTTTACCTTTTTTTGGTTTGTTTAATATGAGCATTGCTATTTAAGCCACCTCTTTTCAAAGCTGGAAGGAATCTTATTCCTTCCAGAGATTTATAATACTATAATGCTGTGTAACGCTACATAAAATAATAATATTTAGGCATTATTATTACAGGTGAGTGTTCATTCCACAATTTTACAATACAATGATGCTGTATTACATTACATATAATAATATTTAGTGCTTGATTTTAGCACTTCATAGTGCTTGATCTTACCTTTTGTAAATGCTTTTACCATGAATTTTTGTTCCTAGCTCCTTACTAATTGCATCAGTCCCATCAGCTCTTGTGGCATACACACCAATAATTTTGCTTTCACAGCTTACTCCAGAAGTGTTGAGATAGTGCAGGACCCAGACTGTGGGCTTGGTACAAACTAAATCATAAGAATCGCAGAAATCTAACAAAACCTTGAAAAAAACATAAAACAGTGCAAAATCCAATAGAACAGTAAGAATCCAATACTTTCAGTAGGATAAACTTTCATATTTATATTTTCTTAACTGTACTGGTGGGGTCTTTCAAGTAAACGTGTGCAGAATTCCTTATCTGATGTGAGCAGATAATATTGTATAACTAGGAGGAAGTCACAGGGAGGCAACAGAAACACTTAAAGGCATGACAGATCCCTAATAGGAAGAGAAACTGAAAGGCCTGGAAGTGATTTATGCTTTTCAAAAGGAAATGAATAAGGGATAATGTAAAAATATATGGCACAATAGCTTACTAAGAGAACACAGATGCCTGTTATGACTAACACAGTCATACCTGAGGTAATTTTATTAGAAATTAACTAGAATTAGGTTTTATGTTACAATACTCAACAAGATACAAGCTTTAGGATTTTAAGTAATATATTAATTTTCTTTCCTCCTTTCTTGATCTAAAACAATGGCAAAGTACAAGTTATCTTTCAAGTTTTAGGATGAATTTGTAAAACTGAAAACAAACCCCTCCAAACATCCTGAAGGGATCAAATCAAGTCTCAAGTAAAATTTGAAGCCAAGTAGGGAACGAAACAATGCCAGTCCTACTGTGCAAGTTTAACAGCCAACTTGCATGTAAACCAGACTCAAATTTAAACTGTTTCTGTATTACTGTAATGATGGGAAAAGCTGACGCCCTTAGCTGCTACAACTGCATTATCAAATCCAGGATTTCTTAGCCTAAAACTGAGTTTAGTGGTGATTTACTATGGTGATGAAAAAGTGCTGATAAGTACTGTAGTTTTAGTATCTGATGCTAATGAATGGTATGGATTAGAGAGTACATCTTTTAAAAGGTAAGAAATGCCAACACCTTTTTAAGCTCTATATTTGACTTTAAAGAATATGTCTCCATTTCATTGGCCAAATGGTCAGACAGACTGTAGGGATAAGGGATGCCAAAATAATTTGCTTCTTCCTGCAGTGCAGCTCTGATTTGTTCATCCTCAGGAATCCGAACTTCTCCGTGAAGATAATCCAAAAGGTATTTAAAGAGGCTTCCATCCCGATCAATTAGACATGCTCCTGAAATCATCAATAAAATTATTTACATTAATGCCTCCAGCAAGCAAAGACAGACTTGTCCCACTCTACCACATCATCAAAGCCTTTATATAAAAACTTCTATACTGTTTTGCTTACTGAAGAGGAGTAAGTATACTTAATTCTTTAAAAAACTACTGTTTTGTTTCCCTGGAATGTTTGTTATTTGAAGATAAAGTTCCTAGTGGAGTAAACACTTCTTTGGAATTCTAGGGAAATCACAGATCTGCACAGGACCATGCCAACATACAACCTCAGCTTTACTCCACTCCACTTGAAATGCTAAACATAAAATCCTAAATGCATTTCTAATTCGAACAGCAGATACACCTCACTGTTGCAGAGATTTATTTCAATTCTGGCCTTAGGCTATTTAGAATAGTAAAAGCAGTTTTTACTCCAGTACACACTCAGGCTAACCTTCCCTGAATATTGCTCAAGTTTTAAAGTATTTTGTTTGTTTGTTCCTTTTTCCTCCTTTGCCTGCTGGGCTCAAGGACCAGTAGGGAAACTGACCCAAGTACAACAGGCTCTTCATTACAACTGAAAGATAGTAGCGAAGCACTGCCCTAAAATGTTAAATATTTCAGGTATTTTAAACACTCAGTATTGTACAACAAGGAATTATTATTCTCCATCCATCATATCTTTAAACTGGACATACTTTGGCAGCATTTCCAAATCACAAGCGAGTGTGAAATTTGATCCATGAATAGTTTTATTCAAGCTTCATATCAAGCCACAGTGGTGAAAAATGTAATCTTTACTTTATAATGAAGTATTGTGATTAGACCCAAATCTCCTTATGCCATAAGCAGAGAGAGTGAGATGCCTCTGGAGAATATAAAGGGTCCTAAACAGAATCCAAGTTAAATGCCAAAAACTCCACAAACTTCAATTCTATATATTTCCATATTCCTACTGAAAAAATACGTTCTAAAACCACAGTTTGGATTGGGACAGGGCACTGTACAAAAGTCTGTTTGCAAACATGGGTAATCTCGTGGAATTCAGATTAATTTTTTCTCATTAAGTCATGCATGCATAATTGTTTTAAGTCCTGGAATTAAAGAAGCCCACTGATGCTCAGCAGACTGGGAAGAGGGATATATTAGAATATGCATAAATATATATACGTAAGATATTTGCCACAGAGCTCCCTGACCAGAATGTTTTATTTGCAGCTTGAAGATATTTACCTGATTGATCCATTTTCAGAGGAAAGCGACCACTGAACATGGAAGCCAGCATGGAGTCCTTGAAGCGGCACAAAGACTGGCGCCTGGCTGTGTACAAACACCCTCCCACATTCAGTCGTAGAACACCCTGGGTATCTTCACTCCTGCCCTCTTCCATTGCATTTAGGAGTGATAATGTTACTTAGGGATATTGGAACCTGTAACAGATCAAAGCAAAAGCAAATAGAAGGTTAAGACTGAACATAGTGTATGTAAGGCCTGAGCGCTGGCTCAGCTCTTGGGTGTTTGTTACACAGATGCAAATCAACTTTGAGAACAGCTCTGGAGACATATTAATGTAAATAGACAAATATTCTACACCTTTACTGTAAAAAAGGTGTCATTTTACTTTGCTAGGAAATACAGAGGTTACACTTTTGAGACAAGTGGGTGAGGAGAACAGTCGGTGTGTGCCAGAAGAGCTCTGTGAGGACATTCTGGGAAACCGTGAGTACAGTTCAGTGCACTGCAAACGCAGCAATTCCGTACTGACAACAAGTTGGCTTCTTTAAAACGCGATCTTTCACTCGAGCTGCTTTAACTAATGCCACACTGCTAATAACCACTCCTGTGCTTGAAACTCCGTACACCCCACACACACCCTCCCAGCAGGCCCAGCCGCTCCCTCCTTTCCCTGGGGGTACAGCAGCCGGGCGCCCACACCCCCTCACCCCCTTAGGCAGCCAGACGGGGAAAGCAGCTCGGTTCAGTTAGGTTCGGCTCCCCGCCTGGGTCTGCGGGGAGTCCGGGGGTTCTGAGGGTGTCCCGGGGGTGCTGAGGGCGGGCCGCCATCCCGCGTTACCTGTGCCGCCGTTTCGCGCGGCAGGGCCGGGCCGGGCCGGAGCAGGGTGAGGGGGCTCCACAAAATGGCGGCGGGAAGAGCCGGGAGCCGAGCGGCACCGGGAGAGATTCCCCTTGTAACTCACTGAACTTCCCAGTGCTCGCTCGCTACTTAACAATGAGTTTCTTCCGAATGTAATGCTGGTTTGCGTTGGAGTGGTGGTTGAAGTTCTCGTGTTTCATTTTCCACGGGAATTAATCGTGCTACAGTTGTAGCAAAGAGGAGAAATGGTGGCCCCGTGCCTCTCACGCTCTCTGAAGGGCTTTGGCTGAGGATGTACCCAGAATCCAGGTCTTCAGCGCTTAATATCTAATAATTAAATAATTGCACAAGCTGCAGCATGGCATTGAATGCAGTGCAGACTGAGAATTATATATAGAAATGTAATAATAATAGAAAATAATTATAATCTTTTTGTGGAAGAATGGTGTCTGATTTCACTGTATCACACATAGTGTGAGTTGGTCCTTAACAGTTTAGACACAGCAATTGCAACTTAAATACGGCTGCTGCTGCCAAATGCTTTAATGAATAATTTCAGTTATACCTTCAGTCTTTCTCACTCTAAAGCATTCCTTTAAGGAGCTGCAGGTTTCCATGCTTGTTTTCTTTAACCTTTGTTTTGCCTCACAGGTCTGATCAGTGTTCCTTCGGATGGTTCTGCATTGGCAGCCCTGAACAATGTATTTGGCCTTAGTCAATCCGTATACACACACACACACACACACACACACAGAAAAATTGCAGTAAGTAAGTTTTGGACCTTGGATTTTACCCTCTGAAATACTCTTCAAGGCTAGTTCAGCATGTCCTTGGTGTAGAAGAACACAGCATAACCAAGCTGCACCATCAGACTGCCTTGTGACCTTGCGTATTCTGGGGAAATTAATACAGAAACTCTTGGTTTTTACAGATTTCCAAAGGAAGACAGGCTTACGTCCTCCTCCTCTGGGAAGCTGTGTTTCAATTTACTAATTTCAGTCAAATTTAACAGAGAAGAAGAGGCATTTGAAATAAATTTTCATTAAGCTTGTGCGAGAAAAGACATGATTAGTGAAAAATGTATTCCTAATGCTATATTTTCAGGAAAAACTATTGAACGAACTCAAGTCTGGTTGAACATCAGAGAACCCACAGAGGGAGAAGCTATTCTGCATCATCTACCCACCAGAAGTGCTGTAGTCACAGCTCCCACTTCACTAAACCCCACAGGATTAATTCCTTAGCAAAGAGTCTTCTCAGAGATGGATTTGCAGGTATTTATTAAGACACAAATTCAATGCAGCACTTCCCACGTGGGGCTTTTATTGCAGGTCTGTTTGTCTTTCCCTCATTCCCTCCCTTTCTATTCAGTTTAAAGATCAGTCATTGGATCCCAAATGACCAAACCCCAGAATTCTGCTCATAACATATATTTAAGATATACAGGCTGTGAAGCTTGGCAGTGGTTTAAGTTCTTCTGCACTGTGAGCAGCTGGAAATTCACTGAAATTTTTACAGAGGGGAGTTCCTCTGTAGAGTGTAAAGGAAAGTATAACCATAGGTGGAAACATAATACTTCACATTTTGTTTTAAATTTATTGCCCACAGTAGTGACATAAACATTAAATGGACACAAAGCGGCAATCGCCCCTTCAGGACTTGAAACTGTTGTAAAACTGGAGGAAATGAAAACTTATGATTGGATCTGAATGAAAACGCTGCCTTCTGGACAGGATAAAGAGGTAAGTTTTATTTGATTGGTTTTCTATTTTCAAAGTTATGTAAGGTTATTTGGCCAGAATTTTGCAGTAGCTACAGCTACTTCCAAGTTTCCTTGTAAGGGAAAATGTACCGAAGGTATATAAGGTGTGCTTGAGCCAGTCTGTTATAAATCTGTTTGCAGCAGATTGTGAAAATAATAAATTCATAAAGACGTATATTGAAATAGTGCCACTGATTGTTATTGGGCAAGTATTTTGATTTAATTTGTAGTATATTGTAATGTTAGCACGTGGAAAGGTAAGATTTTCATTATAATTACTGCACAGTGCAACATAATGCTTTTTTTTTAATTTCAAGCTTTGATATCTCTGTAAATCTTCAAATAAATGAAAACATTAAGTCTCTTAAGATTTTTCACAAAACTGTTTACTATAAAACTGCTGATTCCCGGATCAAATTCTGGAATTAATGTCCACCTCAGGTAATGGTAGGACTGTGTACACTTAGCCAGTTAAAGAGAATGTATATGAAGGGGGTGTTAAGGAGCAAGGGCTTTTAGTCTCAGAATGGATTTTAGGGTAAAGCATTTTGTTAGACTGTAATACTTCCTTGCAATTCCTAGTCCTAATATTACCTGAACCAAACTAAAATTGGGCTTTCTCAAATTCTGACATCAGTCTCCTGCCCTTACAACTTGGTTAATATTCAGGCAGTGTGCATACTTGCTATAACCTGATGATTTTTAAATTTATCATTTTTTTCATAACTGTCTTAATGACTGGCTCTTCACTGCTTGTCATTTCATCTATTATGAATAGCTAAAGATCAGCTAGAAAGAAATTTAAATTTCTACTGAGAAGGAATTACATGCATTCCTCCTTTTAATCTAAAGGAGCTCTTTAAACTGAAAGCCAAATACCTCAAGCTCTTCCTAAAAATCTCTGACAGCCTTTCCCTAGCCCCTCCTCACAGTGTTTTGGGATTGATGCTAGGTGTTTATACAATTAATTCTTATTTTTTAATTTCAGCATTATTAATGGTTGACGTTTATAATGTGGCTGGAAAATGCAGCTCCAGCATGAGGTTGGAAAAGTTACATGCATCCCACACCTTTCTGAAACACCCAAGAATGTCACAGAAGAAGTAGAACCATGGGTTAAAGGTTAATGACTTATGCATATCTCATTTCTGAAAGGTTTGTCTGCATGTGAAAGAGTTTGTGTGAGTACAGCGTGGCTCATTTGACAGAATTGTTAGAGTGCCTTTCCTGTCTTATCAACAGAGCATCAAAAAAGATGGGTGTTGGTTCTGGTAATGGATGGTTCAGGAGATGGCCTGAAGTTGCACCAGGGGCGGTTTAGACTAAATATTAGGAAGAATTTCTTTAGGGGAGAAGTCCTCAGGCATTGGGCAGGCTGCCCAGGGAGGTGGTGGAGTTGACATCCCTGGAAGTATTTAAAATCCATGTAGATGAGGCACTTCAGGACATGCCCTAGTGAACATGGTGTGAGGGCTGTGTGAAGGTAGTGTCAGTGTTGAGGGTTGTGTGAGGGCGGTGTTAGTGTGAGGGTAGTGTCAGTGTCAGTGTCGGTGTGAGGGCATTGTGAGTGTGAGGGTAATGGCAGTGGCAGTGTGAGGGCAGTGTGAGGGAGGGCTCCCTCAGGGGCGGTTTTCCCGCCCATCCCAACGGCTGCCGCCCAGCGGCCGTTGGCGGTCCCGGCGGGGGCTGTGCCGTGAGGGTTCGCTGGGACGCCATTCCCTGCTCTCTGCTTCGCCTCTTCTCGGGACGCACTCTCTCTCTCTGGCCGTTTATTTCAATTCGTAGCATTTCTAGTGACGTTTATATAAAGACTTCAGTTTAAAGTTTGTCCTGGTCAGCTGGGCTGGTCATAGTGTGAAGTAGTAGAAGCTTGGGGTTTTTTTCCCCTCTTCTGTGTGTAAACTTTGATAGGTAACTTGAGGAACTGGGTAACATAGAAAAATCGGTGATCCTTTTAGTCTTCATGTGTCTTAGTTAAATATTTTGCACCTCTGTCATAATGTCACTTAAGTCTCAAGTAAGAGCTCATTCGCCTCTTTGAATTAATTAACGGAGCTAAAGACCAAAGCAATTTTCTCAGCTTCAGAGATAACAAATCCCAAGGAGAGTAAAATTAAGTTCCATAAAAATTTCACTTTTTAAGTTTCATTAAACTCATTCACTTTTTAAACCTAAAAGTGTGAGAAAGGTCATGTATTATTTGGTCATTCCTCTTGGCAATGTACAGGTTCGTTTTGAGGATGGACAAACAAACTGCTAAATCCTCCACTGCTTTCACCTGGGGTGCTGGTAAAGGGCCTGTGAAGAACAGGGATGGAGCATTACAAGCAAAACGGAATGCTGCTTTGGCATCTAAAATCAAAACTAAATTAATAAGTAAGTCCTGTTAAAACTGCAGCCATTTACTCTACTTAGAATTTAATACCTCAAAAGGAATAGTAATTGTACTTAGTGTGACTTGCTGAATTGTTGCCAGCTAAAAACATTAATGTGATATGTTGAAAATTATAGGATAGTCTAAAAGTTAAAGCATATAAACTGTTAATTCATTTAATTCTCTGAGTGTTTTCAGGGCTTGCTATTTGGCATGCCAGTGTTTTTAACAGTGCACTCAAGTGCATTTCTAACATCCGTGTCCTCATCTATTTGGGACGTCTAAAAACTGAGGTACCAAAATGAATAAGATCAATGACCTTGTAAAATACAGTTGCCATAGCAAAATACCTATTGTTCCCATTTGCAAAATGGTATTTATATAAAATTCTTCATTGGCTGAATCAAAGGAAAACTACAAATATTAATCGGCTGATTTAATCACTTGCCAGAAGGTACCTTGTTTTTAAATTAAAACATAGATGTGTCTTGGTTGCATTTTGGTTTTTGGTCTGACAAAACCAACACTATGGAACACCTCAGATTCTCTTCTGCAAAAGGTAGGGAAACTATAAATGTGCTGAAACAAATCCAGTGCCTCTCTAATTCAGGCAGCATGGTAAGTGGATGTTGACTTCTGCTTGTCTTTTCTGTGATCTATGAAGCAATAATTTTTGTTGTTTGGGTATATATCTTTATATATTTATATTTTGTTGCTTGTGTATGTATTTGAGCTTACTGTGGCTTTATGTCAAAAATACTAATTTTCAGTGAAAGATAATCACTATAGATGACTAACACAAATGTCCTTTAGAAATACCCATGCTGCAGTAACACGAGGAATTCCCTAAGCTGAATAGTAATTTCAAAGCACAGTTTTTTAATTAACAACATTCTACTCTTAGTGCCTGTTTCCCCTTGCAAATTTTGGATTGCAGATCAGAGAAGCAGAAAGACAATGAAGAGAGATGTAGCTGGAGTAGATTTTATGCTACTCTTTCCCCTTTTTTAAACTTATAAAAAAGTATGGTCAGGCTTGTCTCTACTTTGAGATAAATCTGTTTATACTTGAGGCAAACAATATCTCGGGAAGATGCAGTGTCACTGGACAAAAAAAAAAAAAAAATGGAATTTAAGGTTCAGCAGGTTTTCATTTGGGCCTGTGCAAGTGTTATTTCTAATTTAATTTTTTTTCTTTCTGTTGTCAAAACTCACATGCTCAAAATGATTGAACTTTGTAATTTGCAAAATGTATATTTGGCTGTTTTTTGAAATATGGGATAATATTCATATCTGTGAAACTATCAGTTTTTAAATGTTTTCTTCTTGAAATAACCTTGTTTTTAAAAATCCAGACTTGCTGAATCCAGGCATGAAATAAAGGAACAGAGAGTAATCATCAGAATGAGAGCCCACAGAAACAGTTTTCTGTTGGAAAGGGTTAGACTTTGTTACTGTTCCACCAAAGCCTACAGATAAAAATCTTGCTACATAGTGATAGTTCATTCAGAGAGGGCCTATTGAAAATAATGATTTTGTTTCCTCTAGATAACTCATCTATGTTTAAAGTAACTTTAAAACAAAATAATAAAGCCTTAGCCATGGCCTTGAGTGCGGAGAAAGAAAATTCTCGGAAGCTAAAGAATGAGAAGATTGGTCTTCAGAAGGAAGTAGAAAGACTGCAGCTTCACAATCTCTTGCTTCATCAAAAACTAAAGTGTTTGGTATGCTGTAAATAAAATAATTTAAACTTAGATCAGCTAAGCCAAGCTTTTATATTTTGGAAAGCTTAATACTGCTTCTTAAAACGGTGATTTAAAATGTACATCTCATATTTGTTAAATTAAATAATCTGATAGCATATAGTATGATTAGTTTGCATAGTTTGTTTTTTTTTATTTCATAGTTTTTGGTTGGTTGGGGTTTTTTACTTACTATTTAGCCTATGTGTCTATCTGTAGGTATTTCAGTGTCAGCTTCACCTTTATAGATTTCAAGAAGGTATTAAAAATCAATTTGTGCTGATCTGAGTATAAGAACCCCCCCAAAAAATATAGATGTACCTTTATATCTTCTCTTTTCATAAGCCAGAAACCACTAAAATATTTTAATTACCTGTTCTTTTATATGCAGAATCAAAGACTTTTAAAAATAGAACTGTTTTTGAATGATAACCTCTTAGCAGCAATAGAGCTAAGCAGTCTTCCTGAGGTAAGATGCTTTTTAAGCTTCTGCCACGTTGAACTAATTTCCAGGATAATATTTGCAAAGCATCTAAATGGGGGAAATGTTGAGGTCATGTATGCATTTTAAAACATTTACCCCAATTCCTTAAAACTTGAGATGAAGCCCTAATCTAGTGATATCAGTTAGATTTTGCTGTTTCTTGCATTAAAAATTTAGGATTTAATCCTGTTTATAAAGTATCTAGTATCATAGTCCATGTTAGTTCTTGTGTCATGGCAAAATTAGTTGGGTTTTTTTAATATAATTTTTAATCATTTGTTTTAAAGACCTGCTTAATGTTGCTTTATGATTCCATATATGTATAATACACAGCTACAAAATAGCTCCATTTAAAATATCTGTACATTGCTTTGGGATGCAAGCAGCTTACAGATTTTGATAAGTTTTGCTACAAAATATTTTTCTTTAAAATTATTGTGTGTGTTTGAGCACCATGCATCTTTCACCAGTACTTCTATTTTTTGCCCATTCACTATTTTCCTCCCCATGAGTATATCTGATCCTGAGAACATAAAACAATATTCAACTGTTTCCACTTCTCCATTCCTCTTCTTTTAAAGAATCTTCAGCATTGTCTTCCTCTGTCAGCTGGCCCAAGTAGCCCTACTGATGACCAGGTCAAGAGTACCTATCAGTCAGCTAGGTAGGTGATTATATTAAATGCAGAAGTTCTAAGTGCCACTGCATTATTTTTTACAGCTAATTCCTGTCAGTTTTCCTAATTTCCTGTCTAATTCAGGCCTATTTGCAAGTTGGAATTTACATAGAGGGAGTGTTAAACCATACCAGGGTTTGAATAACTTGCTGCTTTCTTCATGGGACCTCACTGGCACAGAGGAGGATCCTCTATCATCAAAAATACAAGATAGAACCAGATGTCATACTTGAATTCTTGTTTTGTGCTTTGATGCATTATTAAGGGAATGTTTTAAACAATTGAGTGTTGCTTCATAAAATATAATAAAATCTTCAGAGTGCAATTTCCTCTTTTCAGCTCTGTAGAATTGCCAGTGAAGCTTCCTTTAACTGCAGCAGCAAAAGAGCAGGATAGCACTTCTGGGTGTGAAATACCAAATCCTGACAAGTGCACCACTGCTTTATCAAAGGAAATGCATCCAGATCAAGTCAAGTTTGTCTTATCATTGCCTTCTGGAACAAATAATCAGAAGTTAATTGAAAGAGACCGAGTAGAAGTGACAGCTGACAAAGATGTATTTTTAAAAGGTATGATTTATTTCAGTACAGGTGATTTTTCAGAGCTATCTGAGAATTAGTATTTAATAATTAATTACCTGATGTGTGATATAGAAAGTGTATAAAAAATCCTAAATTGTAGTAAACTGAAAAAATAGAATAAAGTTCAGTGAAATAACCCAGCTGAAATGTAGCAAAATCAGTGTGAACAGATTAACACTTCGATAGGATAACCAAGTAATAAGTAATTTATAGGAAAATACACTTTTATTTATGTCCAATCTTAAAAGTCCAACTTTGATAAAATATTAAATTAGTTCTAGTTAATTAATTTTCCATGCTTCTGGTCCCACCTTCAGTAGTTTATCTTAATCTGATAACTATATTGAAGTCTTTCTTTCCCCAAGATGCTGAATTTTTTTTTTTTTGCAGAAAATCAATTATGCACAGAACTACCCTGCAACAGTGCTGCCCTGACTCATGCCACAAGTACACAGTCTTTAAGACAGTCTGAGGAGCTTACAAAACAATATAAAGATAGTTCCCTGCCATTCTATGGATATGTGACTGAAAGAAAGAAAGATGCAGAACATTTTAGGTCAAATCCTCAACCTAATATAAAGGATTTTGATAAAATGTGTAACCTGAATAATCTGCCTCATCAGGGTGTCAGCAGCAGTAGCAACACCAATGATGTGACTTTGCAGGGAAGTTCACATGTCTTGTCTGACATTATTCCTTCTCTTAAATTAAGCAATGAAAGTAAGATAGATTTTAAGAAGCTGCTTTGTACTGAGCAGATGAAGTCTGAAGAAACTCTTTATGATGCTGATATGGAGCTGACTGCCAGTGAGGCAGGTGAGCTACTCACAGTCACAGCAAAAGACAAAAATAAATTACACTGGAATAAAAATAGTAATACTAATTCTGGTAAAATATTGGCAAATTTTAGAAAAGTAAAATATTCTAAGAAGGGTAAAGAGAAAATTAAAAGCAAGACTGAAGTCAGTTCAAATGGGTGTGCAGAAGAAAGGAACACTACAGCTGAAAATGGTGACATTTCAAAAACTAGTGACTCAAAAACTCAACTCTTCCAGTGTCAGATGAAACAGCTGCCTATGGAATACTCTGTAGGGAAACAGAGTTTGCTAAATACCAACAAATATATTAAAACACAAAATTGTCCAAGTAAAGCCAAAGGTACTAAGAAGAAACATGGAGTTAACTTAATGTGTGAAAAAACCCACAAAACAAATGAAGAAACTTCCTCAGAACTGTCTGAAGACTTGGAAAGCAAAACAGAGAAAGCAGACTCAAACTCATCAATTAACAAGATCCCAAGAGAAATTTATTGTGCTGAAAATTTGCCATTCCAGGATGGCAATTCTGGTGTATTGCATAGAAATGGGAAACACAGCAGACCCAAAATAAACAGGAGAGCTTTTCAAAACCCTTCTAAAATGAACACAACAAAATTCTATAGAGAGAAGAATGGGCAGTATGAAGAATATATTTCAAGAAAGCCTCAAGACAGCAAGAGAAAACAAGACCAGAAGAATATTACAAAGGGACAATACAATCAAAAAAGTAGCTACAGGCAAAGTGAAGAAACTGAAAGTGATGACATTCATAAAATGACTCAGAATGTTGACCAAAAGAGTATCCATTTTTCACCAGGCAGGTTAAAGCACACCCTGGCAAAGGCAAGCCGGAAAACATACATAATAACAAAAGAAAATCTTACAAGGTTCTCACATTGTAAAAATGAAGAATTAGAAAACAAGGACACGTTGCATGCAGAGGCTGTTTGTGGAAATAAAGTAAATGAAACCCAGCAAATACAAACAGCTTTAGTTACTCAGAATGGTGTAGCTATAAATGCACCACAAGCTAAAGAAGTTAATGATGATGCTAATACATTAAAGGAAGTAGATTCCTCATCAGTGACACATAAACCCCCTCACATGTGTAATTCTCCTGATAATCAGGCAAAGCACAAACAGAGGTTTAGTTCTGATATTACCAAGACCAGAGCAGAAAAAATTAATTTCAGGCATATAAATCATGAGGGACAGAATGTTTTGGATGACAAGGAAGACTTCACTGTGACCAAGTTAAAGCCTTTGGTTCAAAAATCAGAATTTTCAAAATTCATACCTGTCAAACGTTGTCAGAGTATGCCATTAAACATAGATAGCTTCTCTCTGGAAGGTCTTTCCACTGTGGAGCTCCCAGCTTTTGATAACCACAATGCTTCCATGAAAGTCTCTACACTGGAAAACTCTGAAGTCTGTGGGGAAGATGATCATAGTAAAGCACTGGATTCTGGAAGAACAGAACAGATACTGGATCTCATTTCTAAAGAGACTTACAGTAAGACTCTGACACCTCGGCATGGTAAGTGTGTAGGTGAGGAAAAAAATGGTAGTTTTAATTAGTACCTGAAATTAATTTAGTACCTGAATAAATTTAGTATTTTAGTACCTGAAATAAATTTAGTACCTGAAATAGTGGTGAGGTGTCTTCTCTTAGCACTATCCTACTCTTACTGCTTGCTTGTTTAGAGTGAATAAGACAGATATGGAAAAAAGTAAGACAAAATCAATACAATATTTCATACTCTATATCATATATCAGCCACAGTATCTGTTTTGATTGTGATAACTAGTATCCTTGTTGCTTTTCATTATTTTCCAAGATGACATTTAGTTAGATGGAAGTAGTCTAAATCATTAAAGAGCAGTTATAGTTGGAGCTTGTATTAATTTTTAGAGAATGTGGTGGAATATGGAAGGTTGGGGGTAGAAACTATACACTAGCTAGATCTTTTGTACAAAGGAAATAAGAGTGAACTACACTGTTCCCTTCATAAATGGAGAAACTTTGCTGGACTTGAAGATTCCATTTGTATTTCTTTAGAAGCGCAGCAATTCAACAGGAATTCTGAGTTTTGAAAATACTTTAAGCAGGTTTTCCTCTAGAATGTACACATGAGCAAACTTTCACGTGACAATCTCTTTTTTTAAAGATAAAAAAAGATTAAATATTAAATATATTTAATATTAAATATTAAATGAAGAAATATATTTTAAAATAATCAAACTTCAGCCTGGAAGACTGATTTAGATTCTTCTTACATTCTTACAATGAATTTACTAACATTACTTACTCTTTATGCAAGAGTTTAAATATGCCTTAAAATGTAGCTGTGAAGCTTTCTAGTATGAGAGTTGTATTATGCAAACCTATTTACTCTCAATAAGTTCCTGTTTACTTCATTGTTTCTGAGAATGTCCTAACACCTATACAGTTTCCCAGCTCAAATTAATAGTTTGAATCCCCAGGTTTGGCAAAATAGCAAAGCAAAGTCTCTTATTTTACATAACAGCAGACTGGGAATACCAGCAGAATTAGGACCATCCTGGCTGCTGCTAGTCCTGGTAATTTGCAGCTGCATCTTCTTGTTCACAGTTCCTTCTTTGGAAAGTAAAAATGATGGGATTCTTTTTCTACTAGATTTAATGATAAATTAGTGAGGCCTAGTGAGCAGCAGCATCCAAAAACTAGGTACATAAAAAGCAAAATCATAATTTGATCTTCATCCATTTATGTTTAGTTCAAAAACATCCATTTGCTGCCACAGGGGATTTAAGGCAAAGCATTTAAACTCCAATAATGAAGATAGGAGAGTTTTTAATTCAGTTCTTTTGCAAAAGTACACTCCAAGTGTTCTCATCTGAAGTAAATGTAAAACTTCATCTGTAGCAGTGAGGAATGTATGCTATTGGAAGGATTTTAAAGTAATACAGATTATTTATTTCATCTTGGATTGCTGTCTGCATTCAATCTGAGTGCTTTTAAGAGAGACTAAGATCAAACTAAATGGTTTGGAATTTTTTTAATTGAATTTGAAAATGAGGGCTAAATAATGATTTCATTATATCTCCCAAGTTATCAAAAGTTTTGTCTCCAAATGAAATACTGATTGTGTGATCTGGCATTTTGAATTGACAGCTCACACAAATAGTACTTCTACCAAGGCTGGTTACTTTTTTCTGTGGAGTAAGAAAGCTCCTTTTGGACACAGTCAGTGGTTCAAACTATGAGGCATTGGAAATAGTTTGGTAATACATGGGTTTAAGATGGGGAGGTTCACTCAGTCACCTTTGTGTGCTCATTTCATGCACCTATGTCCAAAGGGCAAGCATCATTAGAGCAGGAGCAGTAAGCAAAGTTCTTGAATTAAGAAATACTAATTAAAAATAACTATGAATAGAAGGTTTACTTAATACTTATGAAGGTTTTGAAAATGAGGCATATAAATGGCTGTATTCACAGGGAGAAAGACTTTGCAAGATCTGACAAATACTAGTGTAGGATCTCACACTTCCTTACCTAAATCCCCCCAAACTTCAGAAGAAAACTCAGCAGCACCACCTAGAAGAAGAAGAACTACTGTTTGCTACAAAGAACCCAATCTGCACAGGTAGGAAGAGAGAAATTTGTTTTTTGTTTTTATTTTGGAGCACATAACAATCCCTGGTAAAGATTTGCTGTTAAAGTCCCCAAATAAACAGTTGAACTTTCTCTTTCACAAATCTGTTTTGCAAATTTACCTCATTGTTGGTGAAAACCATTTCCTGTTAGTGTGGCAGCATTTTCCAAAGCCAAAGCAAGACACCAGGAGCATTCAAAGTCTCAGAATTTAAATATAGAATCATAGAATCATAGAATTGGCTGGGTTGGAAGGGACCTCAGAGATCATCGAGTCCAACCCTTGAATCACCGTTGCGGTTGCTAGACCATGGCACTGAGTGCCACATCCAGGCTCTTTTGAAATATCTCCAGGGACAGAGAATCCACTACTTCCCTGGGCAGCCCATTCCAATGCCTGATCACCCTCTCCAGAAAGAAATTCTTTCTAATCTCCAACCTAAACCTCCCCTGGCACAACTTAAGACCCTGCCCTCTTGTCTTGTTGAAAGTCGTCTGGCAAAAGAGCCCAACCCCCCCCTGGCTCCAACCTCCTTTCAGGGAGTTGTAGAGAGTGATGAGGTCTCCCCTGAGCCTCCTCTTCTCCAGGCTGAACAGCCCCAGCTCTCTCAGCCTCTCCTCATATAGCATGTAATATTTATACTGCTATGAATGGTGTCATTTATACTGGTGAATAATGGTGCATTCTTAATGCTTAGCATGATACAAACCCTTTTAGAGGTGGAGAATTTTAAATGTTATGCTTCAATGTAAACTTATACCACAAGGTATATAGGTATATATAGGTGTGTGTGTATAAAAGGTCCGTGTAGTATTGTCAAGTGGCAAGTTGATTTATGCACTAATGATATCTAATTCATGTTCAATTTGAGTTAAATAATTTTGAGGTTGTCTTACAGGAATGTTTTGGTTACTCACATATTAAAATTATACTGGACACACAAAAAGACTACTGTTTTTAGCATTATTTTGGAAAACAGTTACCTACACACTGTTATTTCAGACATATTTATTTTCCATTAATTTAACCTCTTTAGTGCCTCAACCTTTCATTGAAATATTTATCATTTGGAATTGTTATGATAATTACAGAATTATTATAATCATGGTGACATAGGTGCTTGATGATATTTGTACATGATGCCTTTTATTTCTTTTATTTACAGCAAATTAAGGCGTGGGGATCAGTTTACAGATACACAATTTCTGGATTCCCCAGTCTATAAAGTAAAAAATAAGAGAAGCTTCAAAAGCAAATCAAAAATTATTTGAAGAAGACAAGAGATTTGTGTTTATGAAGATTACTTCTAAAATGGTTAGAATTTTTAATACCTATATATATTTTTAGCAGTATTAGAATGCTTGTTGTTCTCTGATTAGTAAAGGTCTTCCCAAGTAGAATGTCAGGAAAGGAGCCCCTAAGTAAGGGATACAGAACACAGGGTAGGCTCCAGTCTTGTGTGTTATATTTCTGGTCATAATTTATAATCTGTTCAAAGGGTTTGAAGCACTTATTGATTTGTCATAAAGTGTATGTTTTAATGAGAATTAAAAATAAATAATCTTTGGGAAATTTAATGGGAGTTAACCTTATTTACCATGAGTAGAACCATTTCTCACAGTCCATACAACTTGTGCAGGTTACATCAGGTGAGGTCCAGGTTCCTTTTGCAACTAAGATGGCCATAGCTGATTTTTAAAGAGTTACAAATGAGTTAACTTTTGGTTAAACTTCAGTAAGCTTTGGTTACAGCAGGTGGTTCTTCACATAACACAGTTATGCTGAGGAATTCCTTAGTACAGGAGCAGGTGTTACTCATTTACATGAGCTGAAAAATGAGGAATTACAGGAAGCACTATTGCTGGCACAGGATTCCTCAACCTGAAACAACCCTGAAACTGCAAATTGTTGAAGGGTGGAAGAGTATTCTGGAGAAGCTTTACCATGCATCTGCCCAATGTTGATACTTCTTCTAAGGGCATGCAATGCTGGGAGCTTCAGAGACCAGGGGTTTTTGTTAGCTAGACTTTTGGTCTGGTGCTTTGCTCTGGTGTTTTGAAGAGGTGTAACTTATACTCTTAAATTTAAAATACATTCCTAAAAATAACAAACCAAACAGTAGTCTGTACTTCACTGTAGCTTTCAGTGTAAGCTGAGAGGGTGTTGGAGAAAATACTCCAGGGAATTTTCCATACATGTTAAAGCCAAGAAAGCAACAGGACATAGTCAGCATTGATTTACAAGGGGAGATGGAGCTTTATTCACTTGAGAACAGCAAGACACCAAGCTTGGGGTGTGAAGGGAGAGCAGATGTTTGTGTCAACTCCAGCAAAGCTTTTGACATTATCTCTGCCAACATCCCCCAGACAAAGTGACAAGGTGTGTGTGTGTTCAGTGCACAGTGAGGTGTGCTGAGAACTGCCTGGATCACCAGGCCCAGAGGTTGTGATCCACACTGCACCAGTCCAGTTGGAGATAAAGCACCAGAGCTCCTGAGGGTTTCATCATCCCGGGGCAAGGACTGTTGAGCATCTTCATTAATGATCTGTATGATGGGACAGAGTGCAGCCTTACAGGAATCTGCAGTTGATACAAAACCAGGAGGAGTGGCTGAAACACCCAGTGGCTATTCAGAGACAGCAGGACAGGCTGGAGAAATGGGCCAAGAGGAACCTCAGGAATTTTCAGCAAGGGGAACCTACATCCTTCTGTGAGTTGCCAGAATTTCAGCTGCATGTTTTGACAGAAAAATGAGTTAGACATATAAAATGTATTTCTGGGTATAGCTTTCAACCCGTTCTACCTGCATAGTCTTGTATAACCATGCACAGTACAAAAGCATTATTTACAAATATTTAAGTAATATCACAACTGTTTGCTGGTTTTGTGACAATATGTAGCCCCAGGTCAGCCTCCCCAAGATCCTGTAGAACATTCCATGTAGGAATTAGGAGTTAAACATGGCACTAGCAAGGTGGTTTACATAGGGGAAACAGAGCTGTTAAAATTACTGTCTGAGAAGCTCCAGCACACAGACTTGTTCTTTGTGAGACATGCTGTGTGTGTCATTGCATCAGCAAGGCCATTCTGAACAGGTGGAGAAATTATAGATTATATCCTGATTCAGTGTTATTTAAAGAAGGAATTATACCTAGAATGTTTTTGTCCATTTTTATTTGTGTTTTTACCAAGTTTGTAATTGTTTGTTTGTTTTTTAATTAAAATGTTCTTGCAAGCTTTCACCATTTATAATAACACCAGAAATCCAAAAGTATCTGTTACAATTTCTGTCTCCAGTGCTGACACTGCAGCAACAAAGCACAGTGGCTTTTTAATTTTTTTTTTTTTTCTCTCTATGGTTCTCTCTCTGTTTTTTTTCTCACGTGGTTTGAAAGCTAAAACCTGAAACACATGCTTAATTTTCTCAGAGAAAAATAATCTTTTTGAAGGTGGTCTTAATTCTTTTTTCAGTGAAGGTCTTGTTCTACACAGCCTCAGGTGTTACCAGCTGGACTGCCAGTGTTCCAAATAAAAGCATTTAATTTTTAATAAAAAGCAGAAGGCCTAGGGCTTTATGTTTTGGTTTCTTCTATTCCTTTTAGTATAGATGTCTTTCAGAGTAAAAAAGGATCAAAAAAATTACTTGAAGATGCACAGAAGTTATTTTAAGTAACTCTGAAATCATATTATTGTTGCTACTGCCATTCTTTCCTTCTTTTGTCCCTCCTTATTGGGTTTGTTGCTGTAACTGATATTCTACAGAGAAAAATGCACTTTGTCCTTTTCTAGGGTGCAGTTCTTTTAATTGTCTCTCTAAATGGTCACTTTAGGGACTGCATAAATAATGTTAAATTGCCTATTGATTCTTCACCGAATGTGCTTTTCTTCTCTTACCAGAGCTGTTGATACATCAGAAGTTCTTGTGTGGAAAAAGATGTAAAAGCAGCTCATGACATCTGAGATGAAAATCTGTAGTGTCACAGGGATTATTTTGCTGAAGATAAGGTAATTTGAGCTTTTACATCCTCAAAGTTGTTTTTTTCTCATGTTTGTTCAAGCTGGGGGGTTTTGCATGTAATATATTACTTTTCTGCTAATCGGAATTGTTTTAAAATTTGTAGGAAAATTATCTATTTAAACAGGGAGAGGAAATATTTACTATAAAGCCTTGCTCACAGAAGTGGCCCTTTTAAAACCTGGAAGTTACAGCTGATCGTGGAGAGCACGTTGTTGCAGAACTCCCATTGGTCTCACGCTCACTACTCCATCGCTGGATTTCATTACAACTGAAAACGACCTTGGGGATTTTATTGTCAGAACAGCATCTTGCTCATTGGCTTGGAGCAGCCGGGGCCCGGAGCTTCCCTGCGGTGCCCGGTACCCCGCCCGCCGGAGCGCGGCCCCGCCCCGCCTGCCCTGGGCTCCGCGGCCGCTGAGAGCTGCGGAGCTGCGGGACGATGTCTCTGGCAGGGGCGGCGGGGGCTGAGGAGCTCATTTTCTATGTGAACGGGAGGAAGGTAAGCGTTGCCCGCAGAGTGCGTGGGGAAAGGAGAGGGCTGCTCTTCCAGAAGTAAACCCGAAGGGTGTGAGCACGGATTTGGTTTCCTCGGGCTTTTTCCTCATGGTTACATAACCACGAGGGGAAAAAACGCCTCCAAGCGAAATGGGCTTGCAGCTGGGCAGGCAATTTTTGGCTGGTGAGCAAACTGGTTTCTTTGTTGTTCATGCCTGGCTGCTCATCTTTGATGGCGTCAGAGAGGAGATCTTCAGAGGCACCACAGAAAGTCAGCAAGACTTAAATTCTGAGGTACAGACTGTTGGCCAGCACGAAAACAATCTTGCAAGACCAAAATGGCACTGGTTGTTGATCATTGCAGCTGGGAGGAGCCAGCTCCTTCTAAGCATTGGAATAGGAAGCACTCTAACCGGCCAAGAATGCAGGCGTCTCTGTTGTTAGTCTGTGAAAACAAGTGAAAGTTTAGATACACAGGGATCCAAGAAAAGTGATTCCCTGCTGAGAGCCTTACGGACTTCCTGGTTTTCACCCCAGAAGTGCCAGGGAGGCTCTAAAACTTGTTTCCTTGTGCTGCGCTGCCTCTTGTAACAAAGTCCTGCTGCATTTTTATTACTAGTGTGACTGGAGGTGAATCACCTCGGTATGACCTTTAGTTATTTTTAGTAGCTGCAAAATGCCCTGGCTCTTCTTTCCTAGAAATACAGATGTCTTGAGAAGGAACTCCCAAAAGAAGCCCAAATTCTCCCCTGGTTTTTAGGCAATTAGTCTACTTCTGTCAGACATAAGCAGGGGATTCTGGTTTTGAGAGAACATGGTCTGTGCCCTGAATTTTGGAAAGCCTAATGAAACTTTGTTTTTTAATTTTTTACTGCAGGTTATAGAGAAAAATGCTGATCCTGAGCAAATGCTGTTGTCTTATCTGCGAAAAAGACGTATCCTTGTCTGGTCCCTGAAGTCACTCAGTTTGAGCAAAATTCTCATAAAGACTTAGAGGGTGATTCACCAAGTTAGGGAAATGGTGGCCTCCTTAAGATAAAACAATTATATTTAAATGATTTATGTTTCTTAAGCTAGATGCTCTTGGTTGAACTGCTGTATTTTTAGCCTGGTTGTCTAAACAAACAAGCAGTTGTGCCATCAGGGATAAATATCTGTGTTCCTTCTGCCCCCATAAAGAAACCCAAGAACCTTTTGGTTTCCATAGAAAAACTTGTCAGAATAGGAGTCTCCCAAGTTTTGGAAATGTCTCTCCCAGAAAAGGGGAGGAGACCTTGTGATGAGACCCTGAATCTGATGCAATTTTGTGGTAGTTTGACAGCTCACAGCTTCAGATTGGCCACTGTTCCACATTCATAGAAATGAGCACTTCTCTCAGAAGCTTTTGAACAGAATAAAGACCAAAATGAAACCTGATAATGTTTTTTTCCCCTAATGGCCCCATTTTCAGTCCATCTCACAGGAACTAAGTATGGCTGTGGAGGAGGTGGCTGTGGTGCCTGCACGGTGATGCTGTCAGTCTATGAGCCAGCTTCAAAGAAGATAAGGTAACCTGAACAGAAATGTTGAAAACCACAGGGGATTTTTGGCTATAGATTCCATTTCCAGATATGGAACTGTAAAAACCAAGTTGTAAATCTAAACTTAGTAGTAAAAGAATCCAAAAGAGCCTGCTGTAAAAATTACTGCTCATCTCAGCATTGCTGTCAGCTTGATGAAATATTGTGCTTAAATGCATAATTTGTTCATCCATGCTGACAGCTCCTGGGAGGAGTTTTCTCATTAGGAGGCATATGTTTAACACCCTTTGTGGTGTTGGCCACTGAGATGTGGCTCCTACTTGCAGCTCTGCCATATGCCTGGTGGGAAAATGGGCAGAAATTTGAGTCTTGCCATCCCATTAATACTGACCTCACTCTCCACCCTTTAGTCCCACAAAAAGGACATTGCAACTCAAAGCCAGTTTCATTAAACTAAGAACTGGAATAAATAACTTCCACATTGAGGAAAACTCCAGTCATATTCTCACATGGTAACATGTCATTGTCAACTGACTATTTTTTTAGGTGGGGATGAAGTCAGAAGGTTCCTGTTGTTCATTATGACAGTTGCAGTACATTGAAATGCAGTGGAAATTAAGTTATTATAAAAGTTGGAATTAAAATAGTCAGAATAACACTTGAAAACATTTCAACTATAGTAAAAAACCCCATTTAATTGCTAATGATTAAAAGCTTTGAAGCATTTTCATTTCCATATGTTGTTCTCTTTAGAATTATATTTATTTTACATCGGAATTTCCTTTGGGGGAGATTACAGAGTTGCAGCAGTAATTCTTTACTTTCTGCAAACAGTTACACTTAGTGTCCTTTCCTCATCCAAAACACACTTGGTAGGTAGCTTATGGGCATGAGAAACAAGAGGAAAAGATAGAAGTATTAAAGAAGAGATAAATTCTGCAGAACTGTCCTCCTAGTTCCAATGTTTATACTGGGGGCAAGAGACACAGCTAGTAAGTGATCCCTTCTATAAAGCTTATTCTCTTCTCATTCCAGATGATAATAATGACTCCTTTGTAAGTGTGAACCATGTCTTGATTGACTGCAAAATAATATTCATGCATCTTTATGATAATAAAATGATATTCATGTTCTTTTTTGTCCTTTATGTTCCAAAGACATTATTCAGCAAATGCATGCTTGCTTCCCATTTGCTCCTTGTATGGTGTGGCAGTGACCACAGTGGAAGGTGTTGGAAGCACAGAAACCAGGGTTCATCCAGTTCAGGTGAGGGTGCAGTGCCACTGGGTGAGAGGAGCACTGGTTTTTCCTTTGTACAAGCTGGCTTCAGTGGCAGTGCTGTCAGGGCACAGGGGCTTCACATGATGATTATGCTCCCTGTTAAACAACAACATGAGTTTCTGATGGATGGTTGATAGATCAAGGCTGATGAGATATGACTTGTGATAAATCTTGCTTTAATACTGGCAGCCTGGCCAGAATGTTGGGATGTAAGAACTGTTGGTGTGGGTCAGGCTTGTGCTTTATGTGGACTCACCTTGGACAGTGCCCCTTCAGCTGATGTTTTATTATGAATGCAAAAGGGACAGAGGTCCACTCTGAAGGTTAATTAGCTTTTCTAATAAGGTATGCCTGGCCATCACACCCAAAATAATAATTCTTATCTGAGATTGCTTAAGCTGTTTTATTTCAGAAGTCTGATTTACTATGGAGGCAATATTTATTATTGTGGGTGACAGCCCTAGAGAGAATGCTCTTTGTGGTGTTTCGTTTCAGGAGAGGCTTGCCAAGTGCCATGGCTCCCAGTGTGGTTTCTGCACCCCTGGAATGGTGATGTCCATATACGCTTTGCTAAGAAACCACCCAGAACCAACTTCAGAGCAGATGATGGCATCTCTGGCTGGTAAATATTGCCACTTTTTAATTTGTTGGTATGTCCCTGAACCCTTTTGGAAAGCTAACCCTTCCCCTTACCTTTCAAAACCCCAGACCTCATGTAAAGACATGACATTTGGAAGCCACATACTTTATTCTGAAGCTTTTTCTTACTGATTTCCCTTTTTCCAGGGAACTTGTGCCGCTGTACTGGCTATAGGCCCATCCTAGATGCCTGTAAAACCTTCTGTAAGGTAAGAAGCAGCAGTGATGGTAGCACCAGATTCTGTCCATCAGTGTACATACACATGCAAACCATCAAGGTTTTCATTAAGATCATTTATTTCCTTTGTTAAAAGATGTAGGTCCAAGTAAGGTGTAAAGAGGCCTAACTCATTACAAAAATTGATTAACACAAACGAAGTTGGTGTCTGCATTATGAAGAGTAATTGGAAGTAACTCAGTGTGTGTTACTGGGATTCAGTACTGGCATAAATAAAAGCAAAATTTGGATCTATATTTTTAGTCATTTATCAGGTAATGCAACATGTCAGAAACCTACAGTGAAAGAGCTGGGAGACCAAACAGTGGGTAAAAGAAATAATGCAGACCATCTGTGTGTGCTCTCTCAAAGTCAGCTGAATTTCTTCGTATGGATTATTTTGTATTAAGAACTTCAACCTCTGATGGCTTTAAGGCATTTTTGAATATCACTTTTCTAACACGTAATCCTTCCAGTTTAGCTTAGTATGAAACTTCATCTAGAACTTTATTGAAATACAAAGACTCTTTTATCAGCTTAAGCAGGCTTTAACTCATTGCCATTCTGAGCAGCTTTCACTAATGGAATATTCCTACTTCAGGAATCCACTTGTTGTCAAGGAAAAGCAAATGGAAAGTGTTGCTTGGATCAGGAAGATGATATATTTGACAAGGAAGAGAAGGTAGGATTTTAAGTATTTTACTTGTCCTACTTAGATATCAAGTACCAAGAATATTGCATGGCTTTTTTTCTTACAATTAAAGTAAATTCAGTATGCTTGACCCTTTCTCACCTCCACCTTATTCACCTTACATAACATTGTATGCAAAATAAAATACTGTTATTTCTCTTGAGAAATGTGGAGATATTTCTAACAATTAAATATTCTTTGTGTGTATTTCATGAGGAGGTGGTGGTGTGGCACATAGTTGATACAAGGTAGTTTGGATCTCCAGAGCTGAGATTTGAGCAGTTCTTCAGGAATATTAATAGTCTTAACAATTAATTAATAATCTTACTAACTGAATTCTACTCATACATTGGTCATCATATTGTGCAAGAAATCAAGGCATGTGTGGAACTGTCTTAATGATCAGTGATGATCTGAATGTAACTTCTGACCTCTCAGGAATCTAACTGCTGAGTCTGAAGAACTGATGCACTTTTAAAAAGCAGAGTTATGTCTGTCATTTTATATTAAACCTCTTATCCATATGAGTTTGACTTTGTTCTCAGTTTTCTTTCAATACTATCTACTTGTTTGCTTTTTCAGTCCTGTAGATTGGCATGAAATCAGCTTCTTTTTTGTAGTTGCTTGCCCCTAACACTGTCATTTCTGTTAGCAGTGAACTTTGAGAAACTTATATGAACAATTCCTTCACCTCAGCAGCTCCAAATGATGAATGTAATTTAGCACCAAATTCAAATGATAACTCATTTTCTATAGACTTCAGGAGGGCTCTCGTGGTTAATTCTTGGGGTTTTTTTTCTTTTTTTCTTTCCTTTTTTTTTTTTTTCCTGATGGAACTGATCATGAGAGTAAATCCTTGCCCTTTGCTTGCTTTCTTTCTTTTTAAGGTTTCCACCAGACTATTTTCAGCAGATGAATTCCAGCCCCTAGATCCCACCCAGGAACTTATATTTCCTCCAGAACTTATGGTAACTTCTGCTTCTTACAGACTACCCTTTAGCTTTGACTTTTCCTTAATAGTCCATAACTCAGAACTCAGTCTGAAGCCCTGTTTAGCAGTAATTAACCAGAAGAAATATCGTAGCATTTTAATATAAATCCAAAATAATATTCCTTTTTGTTTTCCAGTGAGCCTTTTCCTCCCTAAGAATTTTTAAATCACTTTTCCAATGATTTCAGCAATTGCAGGATCTATTACCACATTTTTTGCTTGGGAGCTATTAATTACCAATCTTGTTTATTAGCTCATTGGAATTAATTGCAGGCATTTCACCCATACAACCTAGAGATTCACCACTGTGCAACGAGCCAGTATAACAGTCCCATTTCTGTCCAGTTTTGAAGGATTAAGTAGAATTGTCACTGCTTAAGAATTTCTTTTGACTTTCACTCCAGTGCCAGTCTATATGTCTGCACCTGTCTGTATGGCTAAATATTTAAATCTGCCACATTTCCCCACCAGAGAATGGCTGAAAACCAACCCAAAAGAACTCTGGTTTTTCATGGGGAGAGAATGACATGGATTTCTCCTGCAAGCTTAGAGGAATTGCTGGATCTGAAAGCTGCCCACCCCAAAGCCCCTCTGGTGGTTGGGAACACCAGTGTGGGTATGTACACAGTCAGACTGGCTCCTGTTGCCATAGTTCCAGTGTGCAGGGGAGGAGTGGGGCTACTTTTAGCTTTTTCTTTTTTAATTTTTTATCCTTAAGCTGACTTTCCACCATGCTGGAGTTATCATGATGAAAAATGTCTTTTCTCTACATCTCTTGCTGTCTGGTAGGACCCGAGATGAAATTCAAAGGTGTGTTCCATCCAGTTGTGATTTCTCCTGCAAGGATCCCAGACTTGAACGTGGTGCAATACACAGATGATGGTCAGTGGGCTTCACTTTGTTCAGACACAGGAGAACTGTGGAAATCTAAAGTAAAAAAAGGCTGTGATTAAACTGGCATAGCTAATATGCATTGAGCAGTCTTTTTAAAGCTCATAACAATATTACTTATTGTAGATTCAAAATTGTATACCTCAGTGTGTATAGTTGAGATAAGCATGGAAATTTTTTTCATTAAAATTAGATTAGGGTTTTAGTTTTAAATAAACACTAGAAATAGACTTAAACTTACTATAGAAGCCTAAATTAATAAAGTATAAATTATGTTGTGCAGGTTTACTGCCAAAGTTTAAGGAAAATGAGGCTGTAGCTAATGAAAGGTACTTGCCTGCAGCCACATTTCTAAAGTGGAAAGCTGAATTTGGCAGTCCTGTCATTGTATTTACAGTTTCTTTTTCATTTCAGATTAGTCATTCAGTTCTAGTCAATTCAGTTTGGTTTTAGCTGAAAAAGTGGTTGGGAACTGAAATGAAGCAGGGAGAATGATTTCTGCTTCTTATCATGTATAAATAAAATCTAGTTTGAGAGGGTGAGACTTATTCTATCTAAAATGGGAGAGATGCAGTTTAGTTTGCCAGTCAGAAACAGCCTCTCTTTAATAAAAGTTAAATGTAAAACATGTTTTGATTACTATCACTATACTTAATTAATAAACAGCCATTTTAAAGTCATATTTTGATTTATATTTGTGACTGAATTCTAATGTTCATTGAATGTGTTCTTACATTACATATAATCTACTAAGAACTTTGAATAGAAAGACACTGCTTAGCATTTTATAGTATTGAAATGTTTGCCAAGTATAAGCTTTTTTTAAAAAAAAGTATAAATACTCAAATAAATGCATATGTCTTTCTCATGGGAAAATGAATTGGACTGCTAGGTTAGGAGTTAGGACTGTTTGTGGTTTTTTGCAAATATTACCTACCTGTACCTTAGGAGAATAATTAGAATGTACATATCCAAAGCAAGACCAAGGTGTGATGAAAATCATGTCTAAAAATAGGAAGCCTGTTGAAGCCATTTTGAAGCTGACTTGCCTTTGGGTGAAACATCACCTCACAGTCAAAGCTGGTGCAAGGGAAGCAGCTGGAAGCAGGGAAGGGATTTGCCTCAGTAGAAGTGGTGAACTATTAGCTCAGTTTCATCAGCTCCTGAAATTTTACCCTCAGGCTCCTGAAATTAAAGGTTACAACACTTTAGCATGCAAAGGCCCCTCTCCTATCTGCCTCTGCTCCACAGGAGCATCCTTAGCTCTACAGCCTGAACATAGTTCACAACTGAGGCAATAAAAAAACGTGAGCATCACACTTTGATAATCTTTTGGTTACAGGAATAACTCTGGGAGCTGCCTGCAGCCTCTCTGTAGTGAAAGACATCTTGACCAGTGCGATCTCAGAGTTCCCTGAAGAGAAGACAAAGGTCTTTTGTGCTGTGGTGAAGCAATTAACAACTCTGGGCGGAGAGCAGATAAGAAACGTTGCTGTAAGTTGGGCATTGCCTGCAGTAACAACTGTAACAAGGGGCTAATTGCTCCTAATCACGTGTAAAACTTGCATTTTTTGTTCCCATCTTAGCAGTGGATTTTTATCAATATCTCTTTTGATCTGTTACATTGTCACATAACATAAAAATGTAAAGCTGATGGAGAAAAGTGACAAAAGTCTTTTTTTCAAGTCAATAGGTGGGAACATCATAAGCAGAAAATCAACCTCAGACTTGAATCCTGTTCTGGCAGCCAGCAACTGCTTGCTCAACCTGGCTTCAAGAGGTAAGAGGCACAAGCCTGTCTGCAGTAGTGCCAGAGGTACAGAATCCCATTGCACAGGGAGAGGGGAAAGAGGAGCAGCTGTGCATTTGATCAGGAGCCCCTTTCCCACTCTCCTGGAGAGTGCATGATTATGTGAGTGATGAACAGGATCACTGAGTTGTGTATCTGTCTGTTAACCTGGCAGAATTTCACTGCTGGGAGAGTGGTTTAGGCATTTCCACAGGTTTTTAACATTATTTCTTTCCCAAATGGTAGGCAGTGAAACAGAAAAAGGGGAATGAAGAAAAAGTTAAAGGAGGTTGCAGGAACAGTATTCATTTTTAATATTTATCTTAGATCACAGGGTAAGAGAAAATGCTTCTTCCTAGATCCTGGCAGGCTCACAGGTGGGATTGAACAATAATCTTTATGTATTCTGGATGGAATTGCAAGGCCAAAAGTCCAGAATTACCAGTGCTGCTATTATTTTTCAGATTCACACCTCAGCAACATGAAAGTCCTTTAGCAAAGTTTTGCTGTCACATCAGTTATGTTTGAGAAAAGCAAGTTAAACACTAAGTGATATCCTAGGATGAACAGGTTACAGTGTCATCATCACATGTAACCTGGGAAACTTGAAGAAAATAGCCTTGCTGTAAAGCAGCCAGGCTTGAAATATCATGTGCATTGAATGTGAAGGGAATATTTTAATGTATGAACCTTTATAAAACAGCACAGAAGATTATCTGGGTACAGAAAATCTTGGTGTAAATAAAGGTTACTGCAAGATAAATGTTTTCTAGTGATAAGAAATAATTGATTTAAAATGCATTGGGCATTGCATCCTTAGGTATCAGGTGAAAAGTACAAAGGACACAGAATGATGGTGAAAAATAGCCTTTGATTTCATCTTGCAGACACATGTGGTTAAATTCCACACTGGTGACTCACTGTGGACTCCATCTGCACATTGTTTATGCCTCTGCTCTTGCAGAGCAACAATGCTACCTGACAGTTGCCTTACTGGTACAGCTGAAGTCCTACCTGAGCCAATGGAGCTTGTTTAATTAATAGAATAAATTATTTGTGTTAAAATATTCATAGAATCATAGAATCATAGAATTGGCTGGGTTGGAAGGGACCTCAGAGATCATCGAGTCCAACCCTTGAACCACCGTTGCGGTTGCTAGACCATGGCACTGAGTGCCACATCCAGGCTCTTTTTAAATATCTCCAGACACGGAGAATCCACTACTTCCCTGGGCAGCCCATTCCAATGCCTGATCACTCTCTCTGTAAAGAAATTCTTTCTAATATCTAACCTAAACCTCCCCTGGCACAACTTAAGACCATGCCCTCTTGTCTTGTTGAAAGTCGTCTGGCAAAAGAGACCAACGTCCCCTGAGCCTCCTCTTCTCCAGGCTGAACACCCCCAGCTCCCTCAGCCTCTCCTCATAGGGTCTGTGCTCGAGTCCCTTCACCAGCCTGGTTGCCCTCCTTTGGACCTGCTCCAGGACCTCAATATCCTTCCTAAACTGGGGGGCCCAGAACTGGACACAGGACTCGAGGTGTGGCCTCACCAGAGCTGAGCACAGGGGCAGAATCACTTCCTTGGACCTGCTGGCCACGCTGTTCCTGATCCAGGCCAGGAATGCTAAATATTAATGCTAAAAGCTTAGTGATATTGGCAAACCCAGTGCGGCATAGATAAAGTTTAAGTGTTTGAACAGCTCTTACAGACTTAGATTATTCCCTCCTCTTTTGAAAATCCTATTTTTAATAGCATATATCACAGAGTGGCAAACATAGTTACTTTCAGAATAATCTACCAAAAAGAGGCAATTACCTTCTGGACTCCTGGAAGTGTTCAGAATCTTAGGTTTAAAAAACAAACAAACCAACCAACCAACCAACCAACCAACCAAAAAACCAGTCCTGTTCAGCTTTCTTCTTCATTCTTTAAGTTTTAGAAAGAAAGATAGTGCTGGCAGTGGCTGCAGAGATATGAAACAAATGGACAGGAGTGGGGATGGGTTTGTTGTGGCAGTATTGGAAGGGAGGATTATGGAATGGGGATTGATCCCTGGGCACTTTCTCAAGACTCTGGTGTTATGATACTGTGGAAGATGGAGCAGTCATATATGCCTATAGGGCATACCACTGATCATCACTCGTTATGAAAACTCCGCAGTTATTACTCAGGAAGGCTCAGGTATTTCTTGCCAGTTTAAGTGTGTGCAGTATGTTGATGGCACAATTGTACAGAAGTTTCTGGATTTGGGATTTTTTTTAGGAAGAAGGCGACAGATTCCTTTGAGTGATATTTTTGCAGATGGAGTTGGTAACAATACCATTACACCAGAAGAGATCTTAGTCTCTGTCCATATTCCTTATTCCAGAAAGGTAAGTTACTGGTTTGTTTAGATTTGGTTTATACAGAGTTTAAGACTAATAAATAAAGAGCAGGAGGGGCCATAAACCCAGTGCTGGAAGTTGTGACAGTATCACAGCTTGCTTTCTGAATTCCTTACTTTTGATCCTGTCAGTGCCATACTATCTCCCAGTTTCAGCCAAAAAAACAGCAGTTGGTGGTATATGAAGAGTGATATTCAGAAAAAAAGTTTACCTCTAAATAATGAGGGCAGTAGCAATTGTCTAGAGCCCTTACAGAAAGGAGTCTTGGACAAGCTGCCATAGCCCTCACCAGAGCAGGCCACTCACCTGTGCTATGGTTGGCATCCAGCTGGTAAGGAGTTGTCCTCTCAATCATTTTCCTTAAAATGAGGCAAGACTGGATGTGTGCCTGGTGCTTCCATGAACACTGCTGAACTGAACAACAGTCCTGAACAAGTCAGGTGTTTACAGGGCTTTCATCAGAGCATTATGAGTGGTGTGAGCTGAGTGGTGAAGTTTGGCAATACTTCAGAGCCCCCCTGCTTTTGTTCTCGGCGTGGATGCAGCTCCCCTAGATGCATGGCTGCACATCACATCACATCACATCACACCACATCACATCAATCACATCACCCACCTCTGCCTGGTTTTGCTCAGGGGGAACATGTCTCTGCCTTCCGACAAGCACCCCGTCGGGAAAACGCCCTCCCAATAAGCTGTGCTGGGATGAGAGTCCTCTTTGAAGAAGGCACAGACATCATCAAGGATTTCAGCATTTTCTATGGAGGGGCTGTCTCCACCACAACCTGGGCAAAACAGACCTGCCAGACACTTGTGGGAAGGTACAATTAAAAAATAACTCAAATAGTTAAATAACTGCTTCTCTCAGAGGAGTCTCACTGCTCTCTCCTACCATTTAATATGCAACTGCTCCACTACTTGAAGCACTTATTATTTTTTGCTTCTTTACATTATTAAATTAATTCTAGCAGATTTATATTTTGATATTAAGGGATATATTTCCATAACTACAGAGAATTGACTTGTGTTGAGATACTTTAAAGAGCCTTTTCAGAAAATGTAGCAATTATACAGCAATGATCAGATCCCTTGAAAGCATCTGCAGTTTGCATCAATACCACTATCCACTTTTCCTTAAGTATAGAACAGTATCAGCAGAATAATCATAATCTCTGAGACTCTTAAATAAGCTTCAAAGCTGTAAGGGGTTTAATTTATTTGTTTTTAAAAGGCTGGCATAGCACTCAGTTTCACTAACTTTTAAGCTCACTTCTGTGAGCAACCTTGAACTGGACTGTTTCCAAAAAGTCAGCCCATTATTAATATCAGTATTTTGGCTTCACTGTGAGCAGGACTATGCTTATGGTACAAATCTATTACTGCAAGTTGGTGTTTTGAGTCCTGGTCTGATTATATCTATTATTCTTCCTGACAGACACTGGAATGAACAACTGTTGGATGAAGCTTGCAGACTTGTTCTTAAAGAAATTGCTCTTTCAGACTCAGCCAGTGGTAAAAAAATAGATTATAAGAGAACTTTGATGGTCAGTTTCTTCTACAGGTTTTTCCTGGAAGTGTTGCAGTCATTGCAGATAATGGTAAATCAGTTCTCTGTGTCTGCTTCTGTGCAAGCAAATGAAATGGTTGGGGTTTTATCTGCTGGTGCTTCCAGTTTGTACAATGTGCTAAATATTGTCTTTGGGGTTCAGATCTACAGAACATAAGGACTCATCTGCAAAGAGATTGATGGAGAGGTGCCCATGTAAGCTTTAGGTGCTCAGATACCTTTATCTTGGATATAAGGCTTTTAAAAAAAAGAGTAATATAAATTCAGCAAAGACCCAAAGAAAGCATATGAGGTCTTATTCCATCTGTCTGTAGTTCAAACCAGACAGAATAGAAATAAAGGCTTTGGAAACAAGTGTGGGTGTTAAACCAACCCTCTTTCTTGTATGAGTTGACTGGGAGGACACTAAAATGTCACTTCCCAGTAAGTTCTGGGTATAATTTACTTATTTTTTGTCTTAGATCTGCTCTTTTGAAGAAAAAATATCCCTTTTGCCTTTTTCTTCTCTGTTACATTGAGCTCTGTCATCTCAATTCTCATTGCTTGGTAACTTACTATTACCAGGAGTGATTTGGTGCCAGTTTTGATCAGACCCTAGAACAAAGCTCCTCTGATTGTCTCTGCTTTACATTGCTTGTTTTAAACAAGTACATTTATTGAATCCAGTATTTAAAAAAAAAAATTTAGTGAAATCTCAATAATCTATATTATTTTAAATTTGCCATTTTGCAGCCTTTCTATCGTATGAGAGTCTTGAGGGAATTTCCTGTGTAAAGAGCTTGTATTTGGTAATTTTGATTGTTAGCTCTTTTCATTGCAACCTTCAAAATGTGAATTGTAGTAATAATTTCACTATCTTTTCAGGATCCTTCCCACTATCCTGGCATACCTATGGAATATAGGAGTGCCCTACAAGATTTCAAGACCAAAATGCCCCAGAGTATACAAATATTCCAGGCAAGTGATTTTATCCTGAGATTATTCAGTGCTTTATAAGACTTGATAAAAAGTCACAGTTCAAGTATCACCCTTGCTGTGAAGCTCAGGTACAAATTTTCCAAAGGCAGCAGGGTCTTGGGTGTTGATTTGAACTGCATCTCAATTAGAAAAACTTTGTCTGTCAAACTAGTCTCATACAGGTATATTCACTTTTAAACAGTTTTCTAAAGATAAATATGCTGAACAAACTCCAGTGTCAGATTGCTTAAACTTGGTAATTTGCCAAATATTGCAGTGTGCCACCCATTTGTAAAAAAAATAAAATCAGAAGAAACAAAAAAAGATTGAAAAGCACAAGTCTGTAAGTATCACTTTAGCATTCTTGTCTTGAGGGACATTTTCCTTAAGATCTCAGAGAGGTTTCTAGGTCTTTCTCTAGATTTAGAAATCAAGATGGTGTTTGTGGTGGCAATCTGATCAAATTGACAAGAAGCTGAGCAGTGGAGGGCAGCAAAGAACACCTTTTGGATTTTGTGTTTCCCCCTATGATTAGATCATGGTGGCAGCTCATAGGAGGGTTTTTGATATTTTGGTACCCTCAATGCATAAGAAAAATCTCAAGTTTTGAAAACCCAAGTACAATTCAAACTAAATTGTTGAACTTTTTTTTTTTCATTTTCAGACATTCTTCAGAATAACATTTTATCTTTAAATATTTTATATTTGTCTAAGTCATGATCTTCAGTATCCTTCATCATAACAAAGACACCACAGACTTATAAAAGGGGCCAGGATCAAAGGACATAGTTCTTTATGAATTTCAGCAATTTATTCCCCAGCTGCAAGGTAGTGACTAAATAAAAACAGAAACAATTTGATACTCAGATCGGTTGGCACTGAACAACAGGAATTATTTAGAAAACCAGAAAATGTTTTTTCACTTTAAATTTCTACCTACTTTTCTTCATCTGAACACTATTAAGCTTTTAAAATTAAGGGGAAGAAAAGAATGGATATTCTGAAAGATAAATATCTGGTTATTCTATTAGTGGAAAAGTTGAGATGGTTTGAGACAGCCATTTGAGGAACTTTAGGCCATCAAGTGAAAAATCACAGCAAAATGCCTGTTCTTGGTCTGAGGTTAGGAGCAGGCAGTGTGTCAGCTGTGTCTGTTTGACTCTGCAGGACACGGAGCCAAGTCAGTCACCCCAGGATCCTGTGGGACGACCCATTATGCACCAGTCTGGGATTAAGCATGCCACTGGTGAAGCAGTTTACATTGATGACCTTCCTTCTGTGGATGGAGAGCTCTTCATGGCTGTTGTCACCAGTTCCAAAGCCCATGCTAAGATTGTGTAAGTGTTTAAAGAGTGTCTGAAGAAAGTGTTATGAATTGCTGTCTGCGGTTTTTAGAGCAGAGCAGTGAGTGATGTGTGTACAGAACAGCATGCCTGATACCCACACCAGCTCAGGTGCTGGAAGCAGTGTTGTTGCTCATGTAGAAAGCTGTTTGGATCAAAGTTTCTCACTCTGTAGTACTGTACTAACAAGGCAGAACTGTTTCTGGCCCAGAAACCAGCCTGCTACTGCCAAGGAGCCCATCTCTGAGTCAGTAGGTTTCATTCACTCTCCTTTGACTCTGATCTGGGTGTCCAGAGAAGATGGTTGTAGCTGTGCTAAGATCTTGATGACTGCTAAACTAGGTGCTATCAAAACATTCCATTCATTCTCCAGTTGTACTGATCTTACCTTTTTGATGGTACCTCCCAAGTCCTACAAACAGTGCAGGGCAGTAGAATTTGCAGTTGTCTTTCACCTGCACTTCTCATGCCAGACAGAAGGAAAAGACATACCTGAACCTATAGGCAGAGCAAGAAATATTCCTCTGTGCTGTGATCTCTGCCTCTGTGCAGCACTTTGCAAAAGAAACAAACTTCACTTCTCTCTTCCCATACCCCAACCAGATCTATAGATTCCTCAGAGGCTCTAGAAGGACCAGGAGTGTTTGGTATCGTAACAGCTGATGATGTACCAGCTACAAATGAGTTTTACTACACTTATGAGCCTGAGATTGTCTTTGCAAGAAACAAGGTATAATATCAGTCTTTTTTAAACTGATTTTTAAAATTTTTACTGGTTTTCTTCAGACATTTGTAATGAAATATTACTTGCTGACTCTTGAATTTCTGTATTGTGTGTATGTCAGGGAATTACTTTAGGTAAGATAAATTCTTATGGTTTTTCCCTCTTCCCTTTTCAACTTCACAATAGCTGATGGGCATTATTTTCTACCTGGAGAAGAATGTATAAATCAGAAGAATACCTATTAAACCTCACAAAACCATCTGGGTTGGTGTAAGAGTATATTTCATTGAAAATTAGCCTCCCAGATCACTTCACCATTTTTGAATGCTGCATTATCCTTGATTGCCCATTATACTGGTATTCCTAATGATTTGTTAGCTTCATGGATGATGCAAAAAATACAAAGATCTGAAGTCAAAACCAAATTCTAAAAAGGAAAGCTGAATAGTGGTTACAGAAAAGAAGGGTATCAGCAGCCCATATGGGAATAACTGAATTGCCTGTTTTGTGTTGTGCATTTCACAGGTGATTTGTGTGGGACAGATTGTCTGTGCTGTGCTTGCAGACTCAGATGTTCATGCCAGACAAGCAGCTGCAAAAGTGAAGATAGAGTATGAAGTGCTGGAACCAGTGATCTTAACAATTGAGGTACTAATAATCTCTTTCCTCTTGCCTTTTAATTGTTTTGCCTCTATAACTAATGGAAGAAGCAAGTCATACTCTTCACTTGCCTTTTAAACCTGGTTTGCTAGGAAAAAAAGATGAATACAAACACTTTACAGCTTGTTTCCACCATTCATGTGGGATGTGATAGAACAGTCTTTCTGGTATAAAAATAGATGTAATCTCTTTTTAAAGACTGATAAAATTTTACTAACACTTCATTACAGTTGAAACTCTGATATTGGAAACAAAGCAAACTGTAATACAGGGATTCTGCTTTCACTTCATCCTTGTGATTTCTTCCCCTCTTAATGGCATCACTCTTTGGATGATGGGGTTGCATTTTTATTCCATGCTGTCTTGCTCACTTGCTCTACAAGATCATCAACAATGACAGTAAAGTGATGAAACACAGTTGTTCATTGACTTGGATAGCTGGTGGTTGACATCTCTGAAGAGAAGGGTGTTTCTCCTGAGAGTAAAATGCCACAACAAGCTAAGAACTTTCCAAATACTTAAAAAAACTATTTCTCTGTCTCCCCACCACAGGAAGCTATAAAGCACAACTCATTCTTTGAGCCAAAAAGAAAACTAGAACAAGGGAATGTTGATCAGGCATTTGACACTGTTGATAATATAATTGAAGGTAAACTGCAGAATACGTCTGGTGAGAAGTTGTTGTCTGTGTTTGTCTGTAAAACTGCCCCAGCTTTACCTTTCCTTCATATAGCCACTAGTCCTGAGAAAGCTCTTGGTCACCTGGGAGAAAGTGTGATTAAACCTAGTGGTCTTGTGGTCCTGGAGTCACAGAACAGGTTGGAAGGGAGTTGCCTGGTCCAACCTCCTGCTTGAAGCAGGTGCAGTTAGAGCAGGTCACTAGGGGCCATGTCCAGGTAGGTTTTGAACACCTCCAAAGATGGAGATTCTACTACCTCTGTAGGCTCTTCTTTCAATGTTTGACCATTTTCATCTTTTTTTTCTTATATCAAGTTGGGATTTCTTGTGTTCATTGCCTCTCACCCTTCCCCTGTGCATCTCTGAAACAGTCTGGCTTGCTTTTCTCCACACTCTCCCATTAGTTAGCCAGAGACAGCAGTAAGATTTCCCCTTAGCCTTTTTCTTCTTATGGCTGAGTAAATCTGGTTCTCTCAGCCTCTTGTGATACACCCAGTGTTCCAGCCCCCTGACCACCTTGGTGGCCTTCTTTTTGACTTTCTCCAGGATGGGCATCCTTTGTTCAAGTCATCTGTTTTATTGGATGTTGTCACCACTTGAGGGAGTACTGGTCCAGTCCTAATTGAGTTCTGATGATGCCACTGGAACAAGACCAATTTAATGCTGCAAGGAGTTTCATCTGTGTTTTTATCTTACATGTTGCTCCTTCATACAAGAAGCACCCTAAGATGTGACAGTGATGACCATAACTCTACAGGCTAATGAGCAGATAGGTCTTTCCTGCTTCATTTCTTCTGCCCCTTTCCCTCAGCACCACTTGTGTTTTTCTCTTGGGATCAGGGGAGCTCCGCATTGGGGGGCAGGAACACTTCTACATGGAGACTCAGAGTGTGCTTGCTGTTCCAAGAGGAGAGGATAAAGAGATGGATATGTATGTGTCAACACAGCACCCAACAACCATTCAGGTAACACAGAGCATTCTCAGAGAACATGGTTGAACCTGTAACAACAGAACACTGCACACTTTTCAGACCCCATTTGGCAAGGTGCTGGGTTGTCCCATCTAAATTCTGCTCCTCTCCATAAAGGTTGGCCCAGACTGAGGTCCCTTCCAACCTGGCATTCCATGATTTTAGCAGTTTAGATGCAGAGGGCACATGAAATTCCATGCCTGGATTAGCCAACAGCAGCAGCTTCACAGTACTGCTGTATCCTGGTAAATGCTGAGCAATGCACCTTGAGAGTAAGGAGGACATAAAGGTCTCTTATTTCCCTTTAAGCAGAGGACCTCATGCCCCACTATTGTAGGCATGAAAAAACTCCCTGTGCAGGGCTGAGACTCCTCTATCCCTCAGCTTTCCACTGAGCACCTGCAGAGTCAGAGTCTGCTGTGGTTTATCATCTTTTTACTGCTTTTTAACCTAGGGTAAAGGAAGCATTACTTTAATCTGATTTAAAAACAAACAAAACAAACCTAGAGTCATCTATGGAACTTTTCTCTAGAAAAGGTTTTTATTTCAGACCCTAGCTTTTAGGCTTAGTTTGAATTGGCCTAAAAGCTTAAAACTGGTTTTACAGGAGATGGTAGCTGCAAGCTTAGGTGTTCCAGCCAACAGGATCATGTGCCATGTCAGACGAGTTGGTGGAGCTTTTGGTGGGAAAATCCTGAGAGCTGGCTTGTTGGCATCAGCTGCTGCTGTGGCTGCAAACAAGTAAGTGTGGGGTGTGTGTCTGGGGGCATGAAGAGCATCTGAGGTGAACAAGAACTGCATCTGGGCTAAAATGCTTTGTCCTTCCACAAAGCTGCTAGCCCAAAAGTAATAAAATCCTAAATGTTCACATTTTGAAAGATTGTTCAGTGTGTTTCTTTGTTTTGTTGGACTGCTTACATAAAGCAGCCCTAGCATCAACTGAATTAATTCAAGGGACTTGAAAAAATATTTTTTAAATGACTGAGCATTTCAAAAGGGTAGTCCCTATCTACTGAGGCTTTGTATGCAATAAGTGGAACTGCTTTTAAGAACAAGTAGTTACAGTTCAGTCCCCAGTATCTTCCAGATGAGTTAGCTTAAATCTAGTAGGTGGTATGTTTTTGCTAATGCTCCTTGAATTAGTTTAGGAACCTTAAAACATAAAGCTCCACTCCCCCCATCCTCCAAATCTGGCAGAAAAATATTGGCAATTAGCTGTCAGGGGACAGTAACTTTTTTATAAGCACAACTGATTTGCTATGGGCTGCACATCAGGCTACATCCTGTCTTAGCCAGAAGGATCATGAAATCTGAGAGGTTAGCTCAGTGCATTTCTCTTGTTACTGCTGTCACTGTTGTACAGACTGCTCTTGATTATTTTTTGCCATTTTATCTGTATTTTGGATTATCTAGGATGTATATGAATATTTTTTAACAGTTTAACACTTTTTAAAAATTGCTAGGTCTTTACCTCTTGTGTCTATTTTTTCAGAAATAATTACTTTAAATCGCATGTGCATTTGTAGACTAATTTTCATATTCTTATTATCCACATTTTGGTTTTATTCCAAGGCACTCTCTTTCAGTACAGTTCTCAATAGCTGAGTAACACAGTTCAGTCTGAACAGTGAAATACCAATTTTGTCAGAAGAAGTTTGCACAGAGTTATCTTATTGACTGTCAAGAGATGAAATGAAAATGCTGGCACGTTAGTAAATACAAAATATATGACCATTGGACATAGCTTGAATTTAAGTGTATGAAATTTAATCTGGATGCACATTTATATGCATGGCTAGATCTGGATGTGTGATGAATATCCCTCTTGTTAATAAAATTTGAATTAAACTTGACTTGTTGTTGGTGTAGAAGCAAAAGAGCCGTCCGCCTGATCCTGAGCCGAGGGGATGATATGCTGATCACTGGGGGCAGACATCCTTTTCTTGCTAAATACAAAGTGAGTGCCACAAGAATTCAGTGAAAAAATACCTGCCTAGATTTTGCAAAGAAGTATTTCAGTGTTACTGATTCAAGTTTGTTCTGTTAATGACAATCAGTATAAGCAGTTCCATTTATAAACCAAAGCTACTAGCCAGGAAACCAGGAGATAAAGTACCAGTACAGCCTTTTCTCTGCTTCTGCCTCTTTTTTCTAGTCTTTTCATGTCATTTGCCTTTTATAGCTCTTTGTGTCTTTCTCTCTGGGAATGAGAAGCCAAACTAGCTCAGACTTCTTCTGCAGAGGTTTATTTTAAATCGTCCATATGGTTAAGGTCACACAAAGGAGCAGCTTTTGCAAAAGGAGCAGTTTTTTGCAAAAGGAATGTCAGAGAGGAAAACTCCTTCTATGGAGGAAATTAATCTCTTTCCTGCTCATGCACTGCAATCAGTCATAGCTATTCATTAGGACAATTTCTGGCTGCTTTTCCATCTCTACTACACAGGTGAAGTTAGAGAGGTTTTAGAAGCTGCTTCTCTTATGTTCAAAATGAGCTAGGAAAGCCATTCTTTGGAACATTCTTTCTTTCTTACCCTTCTGCAGTTCCAGGCAATGCTGCCCAGAAATTAACAGAGCAGTATGACCCTAACTGTGTGGCTTACATTCATTTTCCAAAATATACCAGCACTGAAGAAATTAGTGAATACCAAAATCTAAAGAGGTCATTGTTGGTCCCTCTAGGTTGGCTTCATGAACGATGGTAGGATCAGAGCTGTGGATACCAAATATTACATTAATGGAGGATGCACCCCTAATGAATCTGTCGAGGTAAGGATTCTGTCAACTGACAAATCTTATAATGTGGAGGAATCATTAGCAGGGCCAAATTCCCTTGCACATGGATTGTTAACCATCTCTCCTTCTGATGCAGGGCCCATGGGTTGCTGGAAAACCTACACCTGGTGGTTTAACCTTTCAGTTCAATGAATCACTGTTCTACTTTGGTATTTTCCTACACATACACTTAATGAATGGTTTCTCAGGCTTATTTGCTCATTATAAACATGTCATGCTGTATTACAGCAATACATTTGATTTACTCTGATTTACCCATAACCATCTTTAGACAGATCAACTTCATCTGTATGTCTTCTCTGAAATCCATAGAAGTTGTGGTTATAATAAAAAAAACTAAGTTTGTTTTTTTTTCATTCCACAAATAACATTTCAACTTCTGTTTCCTAAGTGAAAAGGTAGCATTATATGAGAGTATTCATATGCACAGTTACTTCACCAGAACTATCTTTAGTTGTTCCTATGCAGAAATGTTTTGAAGTTTATTGTTTAAAGCTCAGTGGAAACAGTAAGAAAACAGTCTCAAGTTTGCCATTCTGAGAGACCTCATTAATGTTGAAGAGAGCCAATGGCCTCTTCATGAGGCATCAAAACATTTTTAAACTTTTTCTAAAAAAGAAAACACTCGGTTCCTAGTGCCTAGTTTTAGTTATTGGATATGGCCTTTTCCTTTTCTTGTGTTTTTGTGTTTGTCATGTGAAATCTCTAAAAGAAAAATGAGAGATCCAGAAGACACTGTAGGCTGTAGTACATAGGCTAAACCTTAACTGGGAATTTCCACAGGGAATAGTAATTCAGAATGCTTTCAACAGTTAATTTCATAGCTTCTCTTGCTTTAATTCTAATCTGCATATTTTTAGTTCAGTGTGGCTTTTGATGCCAAAGTAGGAGCAAATCAATCATAAAATGAAGTGTCTGTTACATCTTTAAGTACTGACCAGCACTCAACTAGTCATAGCATCAGCTGTGTCTTGGGAATATCAAAAAAAGAGGTGAAAACTAATATCCTGCATGAGAAATGTACAAATAAAATCTGTGTCTGTGTGTGTAAGACTATCCTTATTACCAATGATGGACAAAACCCCAATTTTAAAGCTAATTGTCTCAAGTTAAGGTCTTTATAGGAGATGAGGAAGATGTGAATTTGAAAGAAGCACTGTTCTGACATTTAACTCTTTGTGCCCCACCCCAGGTAGGAGAAGTAGCCTTATTAAAAATGGACAATGCCTACAAGATTCCCAACTTAAGATGCTGGGCTTGTGTCTGCAAAACAAACTTGCCATCCAACACAGCATTCCGAGGGTTTGGCTTTCCCCAGGCAGGACTGGTGACAGAAACTTGGATAACAGAAGTTGCAGAGAAAGCTGGTTTATCACCAGAAAAGGTGATGGAATTAATACCTTTTATCTCCTGAAATGATGTCTGCAAAGTTGGAAAGTTAAAGACCTTTATATTACCTGAGCTGTTTGCCAGTCTGCCTTTAACATGCTGGTGTGATAGGTGTTACCTTTATTGTTTCAGGTTAGGGAAATCAATATGTATAAGGGGAATGAACAGACACACTTCAAACAACAGCTTGATGCAGAAAACTTAATACGGTGTTGGAATGAATGCATGGAGAAATCTGCATACTACAGCAGGAAAGCAGCTATCAGTGAATTTAACAAACAAAATTACTGGAAGAAAAAAGGGATTGCCATTGTACCACTGAAGTTTCCCTTTGGAATAGGCACCCGTTACCTTTCTCAGGTTAGTTGCTTTGAAGAATAATGGGGCTAAGTTTTTTATCCAGAGAAGATAACAGTTACTCTACTTTAGGGTACAAAATGTGTGTTACCTTTCAACTTCTGCAAAACTATCATCCTCCTGATGGTTTTTTCTTGAAGCCTACACTAGCCTCTAGCTCTGCTCAAGCTGAGATCAAAACTGTTGGGTTTTCAGGATGCAGGCAGTGTGGATCCTGCATTCTTAAAAGCCAGTCCCACCTCCTGTGATGTGGTATAGGCATAGGCAAGCTGAACACTTCATGAAAGATTTGGAGATTGATGGCAAAGTGTTTGTGGGGTAAGTAATTAATCCCAGAAATAGCTCTAACCTTACCTTCTCTGACCATGAAGATATTATGGGATGGTGTTCTTAAAGACTGAACCCTTTTATGTCATCAAAGACTAAATTTAAGGAGGAAGGGCAGTAGTATTTTAGAGGTTTGTATTTTGTTCAATGTAGGTGTTGAGTGCTTCTGGAACAGACAGCATTTTGTCAACAAAGAATTAATTGACTGGCTTGTGTCATAGTTAACTGGCTGGCTGTGTTGAAGACTGAAGTCACAGGGTCTTTGTAGTCTACAGTGCTACTTTCAGCTGAGTCCAGGAAGAAAATCTCATTCAGAACCTCCCTAATGTGTCTGGTGCTGACAGCCTGCCCCAAACCATGCAGCTGAATAACTTCTGTCCAAGGGCTTCCAAAACATCAGTGAGAGAGAACATGGAATTTGCACCAATTTCCATGGGCAGCCCCTAGTGAGGGAGATTCTCCAGCTTATTTTGAACCACTGAGGAACTAGGTGTAGATTTATTTCAGAATCTAGCAACAGAAAAGGCAGAGCTCCAAGAATTTGTCTTTTTCATTTGAAGTTCACTATAGACAAAGAGGAGGGACCAGCATTCCAAATTCTGCCTTCTAGTCAAAAGCATTGAACAGATAAATTGAAATGCACTTGATTCATCAGTTTATCACAGTATACAACACATTCCTCACTAATCCAATCTTGATTTTGTTTGTTGTTTGTTGTTTTTTCAGGCTGCTGCTCTGGTTCATATTTATACTGATGGGTCTGTGCTTCTGACACATGGTGGAGTTGAAATGGGGCAGGGTGTTCATACAAAAATGATCCAGGTAACAAATTATCCAAATAAATACTACCTTTTGCTTTACCTGTCATGCAGATAAGCAGTGTGTGAAAGTTTTATTCTTAGTTGGTTAGTGTACCAGTAGGACAGTTTCTTTATCAGCATAGCCACTGCTTCTTTGCACTGAAAGAGTTAGCAAGCAAAGATGCCTTCATTAAGAGCTACAGAGAAAGAAGGAAGAAGCAAGAGGTTGTTTGGTTTTTATTTTCCAGTTGTATGTGAGGAGGATTATTAGAAATAAGATTTTTTGGGACTGAGCCCATATAACCATGGTAAAAAAAAAGACAGTCACTGTTCAGTTTGGTATGCAGTCCAGACAATATGTTTATGATTGTATTTCTTTAATGGATATTTGAGACATGGATCTGTAAAGGTATTTATCAAGTCAATGAAAGTCTGGGATTTGGGCCTCCATAATTTGCCCTAAACCATGCAGGATGTCAGCAGCAAAATCAGGAACCAAACGTTGGACTCCAGAGTCTCAGTCCAGAGCTTGAGTACAGCTAAAACATTGCCCTTCCTTTCTCTTTCTTTTGTTCTGACAAACTGGGCAGAATGAGGACTTGCTAAAGCTGTATTGTTCCTGGGCTTGTTGACTTCTAGCAAGTCCTGGGGAACTGTTGGGGAGGGTGTTGAGAATGTTTGTAAACCAGAGAATAATCTGTTGTTCTTCCTGAAACAGGTTGCTAGTCGGGAACTGAACATCCCCATGTCACGCATTCACTTCTGTGAAACAAGCACAACAACAGTTCCTAATGCCTGTGCCTCAGCAGGGTCTGCAGGAACAGATGTCAATGGCATGGCTGTGAAGGTAAAGAGCAGTATTTAATTTAACAAAATGCCCTGTTCCTCATGGTATTTAATGCCTGTTAAACTTCAAGCATTAGTGATCCTACAGAAATTGTTTGAGATTACCACTGTTTGAGATACCACTGGAGATTGCCAAGAGGAGACATCACTTGTCAGTTTCCCAGTAATGATGCTTAGGAGTTTTCAGAATATGATCTGAGCTTCCCCATAAGGCTTCTGTTTGATAAAAATCCTTGTTTCATCTATCAAACTAACCATACAAATTTTGTGTCCTGTTCCCCTTCTGAATGTACTGAATCATGTAGATTCCAGCCCTTGCAGCTTAACCCTTTATAAGATTTATGTCTATGCAGTTAAAATAACAGATACCACCATATTTTTTCAAACTGAGCTAACAGTAATGCATATCTTAACTAACTTGAATAGTAACAAATGTACCCTTGATAATTTTGTGTTATGTTCTCCTGACTTCTCACCAGGATGCTTGCCAAACACTTCTGAAACGCCTGCAGCCCATCATGAACAAGAACCCAAAAGGAACCTGGAATGACTGGGTAAGAGAAGTGGATCCTACACAGTGTGTTTTGTGTGCTTGCAGAGACCATGACAGATACATTGGAGTCTTGTCAGACTGCTCAGCCTAATGATCCTAGAGTTAAAAACTGCAGGAGCAGGTTATTTCATAGAGAGATGGAGTGTAGGTGCCTGGTTTGGTTGTGTGGGAAGCAATCCCTAGATCATATCTAGCTGGAAAACAGAGGGAGGTATCTGGGAAGCCACATTTGAAGGCACAGATTTTTTTAATATACAAAATATATCAGCTGGTGCAATAACACAACCCAACCCAGTTTACCCTCAAACAAGCTGTTGCCAAAAGGCTGACAGTTTTTCTACATGGCTCTTGTTAATTTTTACTAAATCAATGAAGAGAAGCCTTCTCAGCCTCCTGCTTCCCCCTCTCTCCCATGTGCAGTGTATTACAGAGCTGCAGGAAAGGTAGCAGGAATCCTTCCTTCCCTTGCTCTACTATGTGATTAATTATAATATTAGTTACATTTGCAGTCGAGTAGTACAGTGACAGTGCTAAAGCTTCTTATAGAAGTGGCCCCTGTCTGCTACCCACTTGAAATTGGAATAGAATTTTAGGGCTAGAAACTGTATTTTCTTCACTAGGAGCTTTGTGCTATGCAACTATTTTTAAGAAGATATGGCTAGGAATCCAGTGCTATGTACTGAGCTGCTAACAGAAAACCCTTTTGGTTGTTACCTTATCCAGTACAGCTTGTTATCTGCAGCCTGCTGAAAAGGATAGGTCCTGCTGTGAGGCATTTACAGATCCAGTACTCTAGAGTGTTTTTGCTCAAGTGATGGAATAAAATAATAACTGCAAAAGTGCTAAGACTTCCCTGGCAGCAGTAACTCCTAGCAGTAGCAAATGATGTTCAACTACAGGTGGTAACTTGATAACTGACATCTATGTATGCAAAGATAAAATCAAGTTCTCCTCTAATGAGTGCCAAATTATTTTGGATTATTCAGATACACCAAAAATATTAGCAGAAAGACCTAAGAAAGCATTGTCATATATGCAGAGAAGTAATTTTACATCTTGCAAAGTCAGTAAATTACAGTTAATTAAAAACTTTAAAAAAGTAAATTAACTTTTTGTCTCTGAGTAAATCTAACAGGAGAATGGGAGACAGGGAAAAACTATTGTTTTTACACTGGCAGAAGAGCACTGCAAAGAGCATTTCTCCTGTTAGCTGTAATTTTAGTGCAAATGGCCATGTAGATCTTTCATCTCAGTGACTTATCAACTGGATCTGTCCACTGACAAAGAGGGATCCATTTCTATTGTAGTTGGCAGAAAAACTGAGCAGGGCCTTTTCTGCCTGTGGCATTACCAGTAATAAAGATTCTGCAAGAACACCACTGCTGACAGGTCTGTTCCTTATTGTATTGCCAAAAGAATTCAGATTGCTTGTTGAAAGAGGCTTTAGTTCTACAATATTAGGCACCACGTGCAGCTAAACAGGCTTAACTCAGCTGGTCTTCCTTTCTCTCCAATTTGTTATAGTTTGTTTGTTTAAGTAAATATATGTAAAAAAGCAAATATATGTGTTCCATCCTGATTCCTTCCTTGGTTTACCACAAACACTGCTGTATTTTACAGGTTAAAGAAGCTTTTGAACAGAGTGTGAATCTTTCAGCCACTGGCTACTTTGGGTAATATATTTTTCTTCCTTAAAAACACATAGGTTAGACCAGGACTGATTTCTGAAAACAACCAATGCTGTGAATAGAAGATCCCATGTGATACTTCTCTCTGATGGCTCTGCTCATATTTTATGTAATTCTCTGGTATGTGGGGGGTTGAAGTATAAAGTTTGAGTGCTAATTTATGCCTAGCCCTGTGTGGACTCTCTAGAAAGTATCAAAAGAATATTTGGTCCCATCTTTGCTCTATGATTCAGCCATTAGCAAACCAGAAAGCATCAACAGAGTGACTGCTGCCCATAACACAGTAAGATATAATTTATTTACTGGAGTCTGTACTGCTACAAGCTATAAATATTGTTGTACTACAGATGATTGACACTTTTACCCACAAAAATTATCACACTGAGTTGTATGACAGGAAGAGTGAGGGGCAGAATTATGATGTTTACCCACTACACACCTGTAATTAGCAACCAGGTGCACTTGTGGGAAATTAGGACTGCTTAATTCTAGATCTAAACCTTAAAGTTATTTCTCCTTAGAGGAAGGAGAATTTAAACTTTTTGTTGAGTTTAAGAGACTGCTTATGGTAATGTTTTCTAAAAAAACCTACCCCATACCTTCTTAAAGCACTGAGAAAAGCCCAAACAAAATGCCCCTTCCTGCTGTTAAGTCTGTTCAAGCATGTTTTCTGCTTATGCAGCCTTTTAGGAATGTTGATAATCTCCAAAGCAATGAGCAACAGTCCTACTGTACTATTGGAACTGAATGATGCCCAGAAACACCTGCTGATTCCAGAGGCTCAGATCCTGTATTGAGCTAGTTCCTATCCAGCTGGATTCCCCCATCCAAGAATCCCAAAGCCAGCTGAGATAGATGGGATGTGAGAAGTCAAATATGTGGGTTTTGTGTATCCCTTTTTCAACTCACAGTTCAGCCTTCTGAGTTATACTGGAGTTGTTTTGGGGGTACAATTTAAAACATGCTCAACAGAGGCATTTCAGTCCTGTATGGTCAGAAAATGTGCCTTGGTGACACAAGTCATGTGCCTGGGAGACAGTGCCTTTCACTGTCTTCTCATGTTCACTGGATTTACCCCATCACTTCTGACTGCTGAAGTCTCCTGGCTTAGTCCCATTCCCTCCTGTGTAATTTCACCTTCTTTTCAGTATTCCTCTTTTAACCCTCTCACTCTGTAGACAGTTTCTGTCATTTTATTTCTTTCGTATCTCTCATAAAATACTCTTTCATAGATCCTGACCACTTTTCCATGCTTTTTCTGAATTCCCTTATTACCTCAATAACCATTACCAGTTCCACCAGACCTAAATTACTGGTGCTCTGTGGGATTTCATGGACTTCAGCTGTTGGGGTTCTGACCTGTTATTTAAGATTTGAGTTGAAGTGCTCACCTGCTTTATTATTGGCAAGCATTCATCCATTTTCTTCTCATGGACTTTTTTTGCTTCATCAGAGGTTACAATGAGAACATGGATTGGGAAAAAGGGGAAGGAAAACCATTCTCTTATTTTCTTTATGGAGCTGCTTGTTCAGAGGTTGAAATTAACTGTCTAACAGGAGATCACAAGGTAATACCTGAGTGTCGTGGAAGTTTTGTAAATAATGTGAATTGTTTGTGATACTGGATGCTCTGACACCCATTCACATTTTGCATTAATAAGTCACCTGCCTTCACATTGTAGTAAATATATCAACACTGTACATGGAACTTACAGGCAGAGCAGAATGAAAGCTGTACAGTGTTAACCAGCTTTTGGCACAGCTGTATCTGTGTCTTATGAGTTCACCTTTTGGGTTATGGCAGACATGTTCTGTGCTTGCTCTCTCCTTGTTTGCCAGCAAACAAATTAGAGTAGGGTTAAATATTCAATTTCCAGGCTTTTGGCCATCTGGACAGCTAAATGTCATGGACTACTTATCATATGCCCTCTGTAAGTGCTTATTTATGGTGGGGTTCCTTGTGCAGTGGGAAAAATCTGGCAGGGCTGTCTGGCTAAGGTTCTGTTCAAGTTGAGACAAGTTTGTTTTGTTTGTAATGGGGTACTGGAAATGACTTTGAAATTGTGTACACAGAGGGGCCTCTGTCCTAGCAAGGATTCTTGCCCTGAATACCTACTCTAACCCACATTATGTCCTCATGTCCCCACTCCACACATCTCTCTCAGTGATGTGCATTTGAATTTTATTGACAGAACCTTAGAACAGACATTGTTATGGACGTTGGATGCAGCATAAATCCAGCTGTGGATATAGGACAGGTATGTGCCCAGAATTTCCTGCTGTCTTATTTCTGTTACACTGATAGCCTTTTCTGAAGTGAAGATTAGTTCATTAATTCAGAAACTGTTAATTTCTTAACAGATAATGTTATAAATTGTAGATCATATTAGAAAGTCCTTTGCTTATAGACTTGTCCTGTTTGAGTTAGTGTCAGACTTCTGTAGATGTCAATGAGGCTTGAATTTTACTCATGGTGTCAAGCTGTAATACTTCCTGTATGTGTCTGAGCCACTGTCTGCTGGACTTAAATCCTTTTCATGATCTACAGTCTCCAAATTCTGGTGTTTCTGAGCTGCCTTTCCCACCTGGTAGCAGGGGAACACCTGACTTCACTGCAGACTGGCTCACAGATCTCCTCACTTTGTCATCAAAGCATTTGTCTCCCTCTGCCTGGTGTGAAAGCTTTGCCCAACCTGACAGCCCAAAAATACTGAAGAATCTCATTAGATAAACAGGAGAGAAAATTACCTTCTAACAGCTAGTGGTACATATTAGTTCTTGCCGAAGTTTTGCCCACTTTGCCAAATGAGAGAACTTAAATGCTGTTTCTTTTCTTATTTAAAGATTGAAGGTGCCTGTGTGCAAGGCATTGGACTGTACACAATGGAGGAGTTAAAGTACTCTCCAGAAGGAGCCCTCTGTACTCGGGGTCCAGATCAGTACAAGATCCCTGCTGTTTGTGATATTCCAGAGCAATTTAGTGTTTCCCTGCTGTCATCTTCCCAAAATCCCTATGCCATCTATGCATCCAAGGTAAGCAAACTATCACAGGGCCTAATTCTAAGATCTCTCAGGACAAACAGGGAAATTACTCTGATATAAAACATCTATTTCAGTTCTTCTTTAGCATTTCAAACAAATGTCCTCACAATCATTTTGCTTTACAGCATCAGGGAAGCTAATATGAAAAGATTTAATGTGGATGTTGTCAGATGGTCAGCAAGTAGTAATTTGAGGATTTCCTCACCAGACCATACACAGAAACTGCAAGCTGAATTTAAAGCCTTACTTTTAAAATGTTGTGATAATCTGAAGGGCTGGAGTAAGCATACCAACAAAACTGATTCTGATTCTAGTACTGGTTCTAATACCCTTCTTCAAACAAGGCTTTTATACTTTTCTGTGAATTTACCTCCTGTAATTAACCTTAAAATACACTGTAAGAAGGTGTGATTCTGTCTTCATGCACCATGTTTGGGGAAGACATTTGGTTATCATGTTTTAGCAAGGAGATAAGTCAGGTTCAAGTGCAATATCCAAATTCAGTCCAGATTGAAATGTTCAATAGTGCAGCACTGAGAGAACTGTGGAATAAGGGTGGCTTTGACCTATCTTTGAGATAAGGAACAAATGTGAATTCTATGCCAGAACCAGTGAGAAGATGTCAAGCCCAGCAAGGTCACTGGTATTTGTCTGCAGGGAATTATCATGAGGTCAGGCTTTGCTTCTTTGTTGTATGTGTTCTTGGATTGTTTTATCTGTCAGTTGTCCTGAATTTCAGTTTAGCCATGAGCCAAAAAGATTGTAAAATCAATAGCCAAAAGTTGAATCAACTTTTTTAGCTCCCTGGAAGCAGCTACCATTAGAAGACTTGTGATCTAAGCTTGCTTCCACTGAACCTGAAATAAGCTTTCATACTAGTGGACAAAACACCTTCTGATGACTGAATTTTAAGGTTTGTAGTTGATACTGTTAAAGTATTTACTCCTCTTATTTGCTCATAATCTACACCTATTGTACTCTTTTTATTTTCCTTTTCCAGGGGATAGGTGAGGCAGGATTTTTCTTGGGATGCTCTGTGTTCTTTGCACTGAGAGATGCACTAACAAGGGTGAGGAATGAAAGGGGACTGAAAAAGCCTTTTGCACTGAACAGCCCTCTGACTGCTGAACAAATCCGGGCAGGCTGTGCAGATGACTTCACTGAGATGATAAGAGGTGAGGAAAGGGTTTGGTTAAGTATCTCTGGGTTAGAAGTACATGGTGCTTTTAACAAATTAACCAATCACTGTCCTCATTTTTTGCTGCTTCTTTTAGGTAACAAATGATGCTTCCTCTTGTATCTGTGTGAATGACAAACCAGAGTGCACAAGACCTGGATGGACTGGAAGGAAAAACTGATTTACTGCCCCAAAACACACCAGTTGACTCACAGATATTTTCTCATTTTCAGAATAGAATCAGCTACCAAGAATATGCACATTACATCTTCTATCCTCATCTTCCATCTCCATACAGTATATTCATTCAGTACTTCACTTAATTTACTGCATTTAGTTGCTAGAAATACATATTCTGCATTTGAAGCATATATACTCAAGAATGATCTGCCGAACAGCTCAGCTCAGATGCTGCAGAAGAAAGTTAGGATGAATTATAAAGGTATGTTAGATACCTTACTTATCTCCTTAATTACAGTGAGATAATTTACTGCCACTAACTACACTTAACTTCATACGATAAATAACTTTTAATGGCTTCAGCTGATTTTCTCATTTAGATTTGAGTCTGGCAATGAAGTGTGAGTGCAGAGATCTTTGTTGAAGAATCAGAACCTTTTTTTGTTGGATTCAGTCCCTTTATGATCAGAAGTGAAGCTCTGATTTGTAGTAAAGTGGCATTAGATTCTTTGGCACAAACATTTTTGTGTTAAAAACACGTAAGAAACAAGACTCAACATTTTCTCTTGCTGTGCCAGGCAGATTGCTATGGCTGACCTACAGACATAGGAGATTACTTCTGTCCCAGAGACGAGAAGAGTAATTTAGTTGTAATTTCCACTGGAAGCTTGCTTTTTCTCACAGAGGAAGCCAGAAGCCTCTGAACTCACATGGAGTTCAGTGTGCTTTGACTTGGAGACTGGATAAACCTGTCTCTGGAAAGGATTCTTAAGCAGTGCTTAATCCTCTGCTCAAGATGATACTGATCTGTGAAAGCACAGCTCACAGCTTTCACTTTAGGCTGCTCCTGTGATAAAGCAGATAGAAAAAACATAATGAGATCAAAAGATGATTTGCAAAGATCAGTAATCTGATCTGCCCAGAGTGCAGTGGGATTACACCATGGCCAAGCAGTAGCAGCTGGAGGAAACAGAACAATAGAGAGCAGCACTGTGTTAGCTGGAAACAGAAATTCTGGGGTTATTAAATTTGATGTATGTATATATTTGTTACTAAAGACCAGAACATATCAGAGTTAATATATTATGAATGCTCAGGCCATGCTATTCAGATCTCTGCATTAGAATCCACAATGTTGAACTGCCTGAGAACTTCAGCCTTTCCTCCTCTTGAAGGGCAAAGCTGAGGTTTCAGGTCTGATCACACACACACAAATATCCATTGCATTGGATCTGGGATACATCCTTATATAGAGAAAACACTTTTTCAGTGAGTCTCCAGACATTACTCAAACTAACATCTGAAAAATTGCATACCCTCAAATAAAAGCTAACTTGTAAAACTCTGTCCTGCATTGTCATGATGCTGTGATCTATAACCAGTATTGTTTCAAGGAGGAATTAGTGCAAATGTTGTGAGATGAAACCTCACAAACTCAGCCTTGCTACTGGCTGAACTTTTGGGGACAGAGCTCACCTCTATAACCTCACTCCCAAGATATTAATCTGAAGCAAATGTTTTTATTGCAATTAAGGCTCTCAGAAGCATGTAAGAGCCATCTTCTACAACTGAGAAAAAACTTGTATTTTACTTCCAGATGCAAATACAAGCACCCTAGCTCCAGAAAGGATGGTGGTGTCATTTCCCCATTCATATGTAAGTACATGGCAGGCAGAGGTTTTTTCCTTATTTTTAAGCCTTTCCATTTTTCATCTACCCGGTGTACATCTGTCCAACAGAATGAACAAAATACTGATACTGCCTTTCCCAAGTTTTATTCCAGTTTTAACCTGTAAGGGTGGGGTTAACTAAATGACTGCTGGGTTGAGCGGGACATTAGGCAGCTGAGGAAGGTCTAGCCCCAGGTTTGTGATCTCGGGTTGGTCCCGTCCCTGGGGCTCCCGCCCTGCCCGGGTCTGGGCATCCCCGCCGGAGGGGGATGAGGGGCAGAGGCTCCGCCGCTACCGGAGCAGCGGGACCAGCGTAAACCCGTCCCCTTCTCCCGCCGTGCTCTCGGGCGGAGCGGGGCGGGATGGGGTTGGGGTGGGGTGGTCCGGTCGGTTCGGGCGGGGCGTGTTGGCGGCCCTCCCCTTTCCCTCTCGCGTTGGTTCCGCTCTCAGCGCTCTCTCTGCCGCCGCCGTTCTTCGCCGCTGAACCGCGCCCGTCTCCGCTTCGGGCCGCTCGGGCGTTTTCTCTCTGCCTTAAAGTCGGTGAGGAGACGGTCCGGGACGGGCGGTACCGCCCCGTAATGCCGGGAGGCCGGTGCGGGCCGGCTGGGTTCGGTTGGGTCCGGCTGCCGCCAAGGCCGTAACGGCCTCGGCGTTCTCCGGGGGGGGACCACGCTCTGCGCCTTCCCGCGCACCGCGGAGCCGCAGCCTCCGCAATGAGGGGGCTGAGGGGCTCCGAGCCCGGCCTCCTCCTGCCCTAACCCTGCCCGGCGCCTCCCCGGCAGCGGCCCTGTGCCGCGGGGAAAATGGAGGCCAGGGAGAGGAAGGGGAGGAAAGGAGGGAGGGAGGCAGAGAGAGGGAGGGAGGAGCGGCGGGGCCGGGCCGGGCGGTGCCGCAGCGCGGGGCGGGCGGGGAGCTCCGGGGCAGCCGGGCCTGAGGTGCGTTTCTGTTTCCTTCCAGGGTGTCTTTTATGAATAATCAAAAGCCGCAGAAGCCGACGCTATCAGGCCAGCGTTTCAAAACTAGAAAAAGAGGTAAGGAGGCTGAGGTGAACGCGCTGGCGGTACCCGGTGCTGTGTGCCCGGCTTGATGCAGGGAGCCCCCGGTACCGTGCTGCCTTCACAATCGTCTCATAAATCTCTTAAGGAGGCCGTGCTGGATATAAAGTCTAACCCAGGCGAACTCCGGGTGCTATGGTGTGCTCTGTGCTAATAAAAAACAGAAGAATTGTAGCTGGATTTACTGTGATAGCCTTGGCTTGAGAGAGGTAATTCTGAAAATGTACTGAGTGTGATTAGCCTGGATGCAGAAGTATACAGTACCCCTGAGATACAGGGGAAATCCTACACAGGCTGGTGGCAGGTTCATACATACACAGAAGGAGCATCTAACCTCCTAGGAACCCAGTGTAGGAACTGTGACAAAAGCTGTATTGTCACCTTAATGCTGTAGGAATACTTAATTTTAATAGAAAAATACTAAAACAAAAAAACCCACAGTCAAATACCTTGTCTCAGAGGGTTTGTGTAATCAGTTACAAGGATTGAGGGATCCCATTTAAATACAGAACTCATTTTACATCTTGTTTGCAGTGAGGCAGCAGCTCTGTCAATAAGCTGAGCTGGCTTCACATCTCTTGGTCAGTTCACCACAGTCAGTGGGAAATCAGAGTTATCTGAGTTATCTGAACCTTGCTGCAGACACTGGACCATTCTGGGTGGTGATTCATCTTCTCTGCTTGCACAGCAACGTGCCTCATGAATCTGAAAGCATGATTATAGTTTCTGAAATGGAGCTCTTCTTAGATGGCATCTCTCTTGCCTAACTGAGAGCAGCCTGGGGCTTTGAGATCAAGTGAAATTGGTTTAAATTAAAACAAACCTAAAACCACAAACAGAAAAAAAAAACCAAAACCAAACAGAGCAAACCCAAAAAACCTACAAAAAAACCCCTCCTGAGGTATGGGATGGTTTAAGTGTGTGTCTCTGTATGTGCATAATTACTTCCATAAGGAGAGTTGGTGACTGAAGAGGTGTGATGAGTAATGTAGTATTTTGGTTGTGTTTTTGAAGAGGAAGCAGGGAGAGCTTTTAGAGCTCACACTAAGGGTGCTCCACGTCCTGAAACAGTAATGAAGTGGTACAGAAGTACATGTTGGCTCACAGAACCTGCTCTAATGTTAAAGTAGAAGTACTTTGAAGTGGGAGAATTGCATTTTGTCTGGCAGATGAAATGATTGCATTCTGGGGTTTTCTCTCTTTCCTAGCATTTGAGCATAGTTTGGCTTCCAAGCAACTCTGCAGTAACCATAAGTTTCATGGATGTGTCCTGGCAAAGAAATGATCCAGTATTTCCAGACTTCCAACTGCTCCAACGTGTTGATACTTGCATTGAGTGTAAAGACACCAGTATGACCCCTGCAGAGGGTTGCTAACAGATGGCTAATGAAACTGGCTAAGTTTAAGCTCTCAAAGTTTAAGACATGTAGCAGAGTTCTTCTCTAGAAGCTTTCCCCTTATGGCTTGCACAGTCTTAGGACAAACTGAGATGAGCAAAGCTGAAGACCTCTTCTGTTTAAGGCTTTCTTTTAGTTACACAGATTAATTTGTTGCATATTAAGTAAACCCGAGTTTATTTCACAGCTTTTCAGTCAGAGTATTTTGTCCAAAATGATGACAGCCCCAGAGGGCTGAAGTGGAACATGAGTCAAATGCATAAAATTGTAGAGAGGTGTTTTTATAATTGCTTTCCTGCATGTAGCTGAGCCTCTTTTTGAAGGGAAAGAGTGGTCTAACAGGAACAGGGCTGTAAGAATCAAACTGAGAGGTCAGAAGCTTTATTAGAGCCAACTAATGACCATCAGAAACAATTGTTCTTGGTGAAAGTACTGTTAGAATTCAGCCACAGATATCTAAGGGATGTTTTAGCTTTTGGTAGCCCTGCCCCCAGCCTTAACTGGTGAGAATGGAAGCAGTAAAGCTTCCTATTGCTCTCTTGGCCACTTTTTCCAGGCCTCTTTTCAGGCTACAGTGTGAATTCAGTGTTAATGCTAAGTAGTACCACTTCTCTGGGTGACTGGAATGATCTCAGTTCTGCTTAACTTGCCAGTGTAGGTTTTGTTTGTTTGTGTTTATTGTTTTTAAAATAAGATTAAAACTACAGACTTTAAAAAAAAGCTGTGAGTGACAACTTCATTTCAACGCTTTCTCTTTACAGATGAAAAAGAGAGGTTTGACCCTACCCAGTTCCAGGACTGTATTATTCAAGGTTTAACTGAAGCTGGCACTGACTTGGAGGCAGTAGCAAAGTTTCTTGATGCTTCTGGTGCAAAACTTGACTATCGCCGCTATGCAGAAACGCTTTTTGACATCCTGGTGGCTGGTGGAATGCTGGGTAAGTCCCTCTGATAGGGCTGCTCTCACCCTTTGTTCACTTGGCTGTGAAAAGCTCAGCTTGTTTGCAGTGTAAAAACTGCTGAAGAGCCCATGGAACATGTAAAACTGAGTTTGAAGTTCTGTGATAAGCTATCTGACCATCTTAGTGACCAGCAGCAATCAGGTTAGTGCAGAAATACTCTGCATGCCTTACTTCTGCTTGAGTCAGTTTGCATTCTTCAGTGTGTAGACAGCAGAAACCTGGCTTAAAGGAAAATTTATAGGCCTTTTGATTTTTGTTTGTTTTTACCAGGAGTGGATCTTGACCCTGTAGTCAGAGTCCCTTCTGCTGGTGTGAGATGGGTGAATGCTTGTCTCAGGTGTGTGGGCAGTGGTCATCAGAGTTGCCCTGAAAAATTCTGACATGACCTCTGGACTTTGTGCCTCCTGCCATGTTATTTTGGGAAGTAATACTGTGTACAGGGGACTATGAGGTGCTTGGGCTTGGAATTGCTGTTATTGATCGTTTGCTGTTGGCAGTAGTGAGGCTGTGGGCTCTGGCAGGTGGCAGGGAGTGAGAAATGAGAGGGTGGTTGAGTCAGCAGAAAACACAGGGAGCTGAGGAAGGGACATGTGGTGACAAAGTATCTTGTCACATGCACACTGGGTGAAAAGAGCAAAGAGCAGGAGAGATGCTCACTGGCCAAGTAGCAAGTGGATGAAGCTAAATGAGGTTGAAAAGGAGGAATCAAGAAAAAGAAAAGCGTTACTTCTGGATGCAGCTTGTGTTGCCTGCTTGACTGAGTACTGATGGGTGAGGAGGGGTTCAGATGGCAGGGAGCTCTGTAAAACAGGCTGTGAAGAGCACCCTTTGTCTGCCTAGACTTGGATTTTAGCATTTCTTAGGCAAGAGCTGGGGGAGAGGACTTCCAAGAGAAATTTGGCAGTTGCAGCAAATTTCCTGTAATGAAACAGAAATAGAACTGAAGTGGCCCAAATGCACAGGGGGAGGAGAGGAAGTCCCTGGCTGTGGGGGGTGGCAGGTTTGGGAGGGGTGTCTGTTTTATGTTCTGGTCCTGTAGAAATGTCAGGTGAGATGCTAAAATTTCAGTAAGGCCTTCAGAATGACTTCACTTGATGAAATGCTGATCTCAGAGCTGTGTATTAGACTGAAGTTGTTGTCATGTTCTATTTAGCAAGAGGCTCTTTTGCTGATGTTAGAAGAGCTGGTGGCACGAGTAAGGAAACTTGCTTGCCACGTGGAGCATTGCTGATTATAACTGTTGATGTACAAATTGCTAGGTTTGGGAGGTGTTCTGTGTAATCCATGCTGTGTTGGGAATGAGGCTGAGGGGGAAGGGGAGAGGAGGAGGCTTTGGAGCACTAATGGTGGTACAGGGGTCTCTGTAACAGCTGGTTGAGTTACACTGGCTTTGATCTTCAGTCAGACAAGGCCAAAGTAAAAGCCAAAGTAAAAGCTGGCATCCTGTTGCCTTACCAGCTTTTAATATTCTAGGACTTATCTCTGTCATTAAGTCGTGTTTCTGACTAACAGATAATAAAAGGATCTCCCTTATATGTGGGATGGCATAAAAATCAGTGGTGAGGTATTCTGGCACTGGAGTGGGTGATGTGAATTCACCCCAGGTGGTGAAGCAGCCTGGCTGCCAATCAAATGCCTGTGTTAAATTGAAGAGGAATAGTGAAGAAGCATCATCTAATTAGCAGCTAAAAAGCTGAAGTGCCCTTCAGGACTGAAGTTTCAGGCTTATCTCTGGGGCTCTGAGTTTTGAGCATGCATTTCTATATGTGTCATCTCCTGTTGTGAACTACTCTGTTATTTAACAGATACTTAAAAATCAGCACTGTTGCAGCAGGCACTACAAAGGCACTCTAGCATTAAGCAGCTTTATGACTTTTTTAAGGGAAGAGGAGCTTGTTAACAAGGTGTGTATAAACAAGGGCTGTTGCTAATCCAGTTACAATAGGGTCAGAATGTTTACATGTTCCCATCTAAGGTACTGATTTTATAAGTTCCCCCTGAGCAGTGTGGAGCACAGGGAAGTGTGGGGGTGTCTTCAGTGATTCAGTCACTTGGTTCATCCTGGAAGGACAACATGGGGCATATTAGGGGTACTGGAATTCTTCCTGTGGATACTACTCAGTACTCTCCACAGGGAGTGACACCACTGATGCTGACTGACACCTTTCTTCAGCCCCAGGTGGTACCTTGGCAGATGACATGACACGCACAAACGTCTGTGTGTTTGCAGCACAGGAAGACCTAGAAACCATGCAAGCATTTGCTCAGGTGAGTTCTGAAATGAGCATAACTGAACTTGAACTCTTGTGGTGAAAAATGAAATGCTTGTGTTGTTGAGAGCTTAGATAGAAAGCTCTTTTCACAGACGACTTTCAACAAGACAAGAGGGCATGGTCTTAAGTTGTGCCAGGGGAGGTTTAGGTTGGAGATTAGAAAGAATTTCTTCACGGAAAGGGTGATTAGGCTATGGAATGGACTGCCCGGTGAGGTGGTAGATTCTCCATCCCTGGAGACATTTAAAAGAAGACTGGATGTGGCACTCAGTGCCATGGTCTAGCAACTGCTCCGGTGGGTCAAGGGTTGGACTAGATGATCTCTGAGGTCCCTTCCAACCCGGCTAATTCTATGATTCTATGATTCTATGAAATAATGCATGGCTTTGAGAAGCTTATTAGAAGAGGTGGACTAGCACTCTTCTAAGCTAAAAGTGCCCTAAGGAGTTCAGACCAATTTTACTGAACTCAGTTTTTAAAAATTCTAATCAAATAATAGTTAAGAGCAAAAAAATAATAAACTCTGTCTTTTTAGGTTTTTAACAAGCTAATCAGGCGTTACAAGTACCTGGAGAAAGGCTTTGAAGATGAAGTCAAAAAGGTATGGAGTAGGGCCCCACCAGCAGACACATAAAGCTTTAAATCCTGCTGGTTAATCACTGGGTACAGAAGAGTTATATCATAAATTTTTATTTAAATATTTAAACAGAACACTCAAGTGTTCAGCTTGTATGCCTACTGGAGAAGCCTTGTCTGGTCTGCCAGTTGAATGGCTTGGTTGATCCAAAGTGTCTGTGGTGGGGGCAGTGGCCAAGCTTTAATAAGAGGTGGCAGTTGTGTGGTAACTCTTCTTACTTATTAATCCCTCTTGCAGTTGCTGCTGTTCCTGAAAGGGTTCTCAGAGTCTGAGAGGAACAAGCTGGCCATGCTGACAGGTATTCTGCTGGCCAATGGGACACTTAATGCCTCCATTCTCAACAGTCTGTACAATGAGAACTTGGTTAAGGAAGGTGAGTGTTGCTCAGCTTCTCCTTTAGGGTAGGGGAACCATCAAAAGTGGGTGGGAATGGGGATGAGCATACAACCTTGCAGCTCACTAGTTTTCATCTGACCTAAGGTAGAAGATGCTGCCTTACAACCTGGAAGGTCTTGCTAAGATTTTAGAAAATTTGTCTTTTCAGAAGGCTTGTGTGTAGGACTTCCCTGCATGGCACTGGGGGTGCTCTCACTGGTGCTGTGTGTTTTGGAGGGGGACCTCTCTGTGTTGTGTCTTTAGGCTCCTTCCTGAATTGCAGCCAGGAGAGAGCTGAGTGTGTGATGCTGAGTGGTGAGAAAAGTCTGGAGGTGCTGGATGGAGGCTGCAGCATCCTCTTTGTTTTGAACTTCACCAGTATTACCACTCTCCCTGTTGCACAGGTGTTTCTGCAGCTTTTGCAGTGAAGCTTTTCAAATCCTGGATCAATGAGAAAGATATTAATGCAGTGGCTGTCAGTCTGCGGAAAGTGAACATGGACAACAGGCTGATGGTGAGTACCACAGCACCACCTGATCCACACCCAGCTCAGCTAATGGTGCTTACTGGCAAAGCACTCAGCAGCCATTGCTTTTGTGAAAGAGTTGCTGTGAACTTGGTTTTCAGGAACTCTTCCCAGCCAACAAGCAAAGTGTTGAACACTTCTCCAAGTACTTCACTGAAGCAGGACTGAAAGAACTTTCTGAGTATGTTCGGAACCAGCAAACCATAGGAGCTCGGAAGGAGCTGCAGAAAGAGCTGCAGGAACAGATGTCCCGGGGAGATCCATTCAAGGATGTGAGTATTTGTCTGTAGCCAAGGCATACGTATTTGGGGTGGGTTTTTTTCTCCATTTTTTTCTTTCTTATTGTTGCATCTTTGCTCAAATCACCTGAAGTGAAATCGCATCTGGTACTAATACGAAGGCACATGCCTAATTAAATACTGAGCTCACACACTTAGCTCTCACTGAGAATTAAAAACAGGACCCAGGGTGTTTCTCTATTTGCTTTGTAGTCTTTAACATCCCAGATAATCCTGGTGTAGGATCAATGGGGTTGTTTGCCATTCTGAAGGCTTCCAGAGCAGAAGCTGTAATTTAGCTTGGTGTCACACGTGGTGCCCTGTGTGCTGACTCTTCCATTCTGTCTGGCAGATAATCTTGTATGTGAAGGAGGAAATGAAGAAAAACAACATATCAGAACAGACTGTGGTAGCCATAATCTGGTCAAGTGTCATGAGCACGGTGGAATGGAACAAAAAGGAGGAGCTGGTAGCAGAGCAAGCCATTAAGCACTTGAAGGTACTGTAACTTGCCATTGGGTGGGGTGTGTGCTTTCCTCTCTCTCCAGCTCCCTTTGGTGTGAGGTAAAACCTCCAAAGCCCCTGGTGCAGAGACAGCATTAGACCACGAGTTCTCCCCCTGGAACTGTTGTTACAGCCCAGCTCACTGAGGACTTCTGCAGGAGCTCTCTGGGCTGGGGGTTGCAAATTTCTAAGCAGTGGGTGATGGAAACTGGGTGAAACTGGTCTGGTCAGGCTGTAAATGTGAAGTGTGTGCCAACCTGTCCTTCCTGTTGCAGCAATACAGCCCTCTACTTGCTGCCTTTACTACCCAAGGTCAGTCAGAGCTGACTCTTCTGTTGAAGATTCAGGAGTATTGTTATGACAACATTCACTTCATGAAGGCCTTCCAGAAAATAGTGGTGCTCTTCTACAAAGGTAAGTTCTGTGGTCTTGTACTCTAGGGCTTGGTTTTTGGTTGGCTGGGTTGGGTTTTTTTTGGTTTTTTTTTGAAAAGCCTGTACTTGCAGAATACCTCAGTTCTGTTAAGATCAGTGCTAAAAAAACCAAAATATGAAGAATTTTCTTACCTTCTGTTTGCAAAGATGGAGCAGTAAAACACAAAAGATGGATGTGGCTGTCCTTGGCAGGTGGGAAGTATGCCTCTAGGCAAGGATGCTGCCTGTCTGCTGCATTTTGAGTTGTGGTAGATCAAAGGTAGTGGTAGATTTTAAGGCTGTTTGTCCCTTTTCAGTTAGGGGCAGATCTGTGTGTGCACACTGACTGAGATGGAGCCCACCAAGGGGCTCTAGGGGGCTTGTAGGCTCTCTCTTGAATTGCTGTTAAATCTGAAAATTAAATAACAATTAAAAGAAATCTGAAGTGCAGGGTGCTTGGAAGTCCAGACTTCCTGGTGCAGCTGTGTCCATCCATGGCCAGGGAAGGAGTGTGGATTGTGATGCTTCCAGGGGAGGCAGGAGAGGCTGCCCATGATTTGCTCTGTACTAAACTGTTCTTTCATGTCTTGCAGCTGAAGTGCTGAGTGAGGAACCCATCCTGAAGTGGTACAAAGATGCTCATCTTGCAAAAGGAAAGAGTGTGTTTCTGGAGCAGATGAAAAAGTTTGTCGAATGGCTCAAGAATGCTGAAGAAGGTAACCAGCAGCTGAGCTCACAAGTTGAGCTTGTTCCTTTTGGGAACAATAATGCTTTGTTTTGAGGGGATGGGGGGTGGCAATTGGCCCTGAGAGCAGATGTGGCCCTGGTGGGGGGTAGAAAAGCTCCCCAGTGCTGCCCAGGTGGGTTCAGCAGCATTTGGGGGGATGGGAGCTGCAGGGAGGAGGGGTTGGCAACCCACTGAGGGGGTCTCTCTGTTGCAGAGTCAGAGTCTGAAGCTGAAGAGGGTGACTGACCTGTGAAAATGTCCTCACTAAAGCAAACAGGAGCTGTAGATAAGTGTCATGTCTCATGTGTCCTTCTGATTCTTACATCCTACCTCCCTGTATCAAGCATGATATAAGGGCTCTCATGGCAATTTATTTTATTTTAACTGTTTTCTATAGTTATTGGAATACTGGGTTTAGTTTTTAAAAACATGTTTTAAGTAGCTTACAGGAGCTGTTCTAGATTTGACTTCTTAACCTGCATTTGTCCTTTCAGTTATATTCTACCTCCTGTATTTTCTACTGTAATAATGTAATTTAAGGCCTTCCATGATGAAATCCATTTTACCCCTTGAGTTTTCTCTCTCTCTTGGAGCAGACATGAGACGGTGAATGAGATTTATGGCAGTTCTGTTTGCAAATTAAAACTGTAACAAAGCCTCCCAAGCGCAGAGGCCCCTGGCTTGTGTGGTAACTCGGTGTGACACGTCAGTCCCTCCCACTTGCTCTCAATCTCCCCGTCCATAGGTGGCTGTCCCTCTCCCCCAGGACTCTCTCAGCTCTTTACTGCCAGCATAAAGCAATCCTCTGTCCACCTGCTGGGTGAGGTGGTAGCTCAGTTCCTCCTAGAGAGGCTCTTCTGGTGCAGGGTGAGGATGGTGGGGGTAAAACTATAGCCCCTCACCCTGAACTTTATAAAGGTTATTTTATGCTGGCAGTTGGCAGGTTAAACAGCTTCTCTGTTCCCCAAAAAGGAAGAGATTCTGAATGGAAATTTGCAGGACAGCTTATAATTCAAGAAAGATTTGGTATAAGAATGGAGTCTGTACTGTTGTAAGCTAAAAATGAGCATTAACTGAAATACTGGTAACCAGAGTACATTTAACTAAATTAAAAGAAAAAAAAATAGGTGATCACAATATCTGTTCCATACTACAGTGATCTTCCTTTGTAACTTTTTTTAAACAAATAAAGGCCATCCTTACACTTAACACCATGGGCTGCCTCTCTTCTCTCACTCAGGAAGGATCCAGGCAGTCCTGGGAGGACTCCTATTCCAATGACATGAATGAAACATAAATAGAATAGCACTACAGGCCTGGTTCACAGAGTAGTGGGTGCTCTTTTGCCACATGGCACAAGTAAAACTGACCTGAGAGTTTTATGTATTGAGGAAACAAAACCAAATTCATCAAGATCTTTTTCAACAAGTTTCATGCCAGCAGCTGGATTAAACTTCAGTATCTAAAAAAAGCTGAAATACAAAACAGGGCATTTACAAAATAATGGAATAAATAATTAGGATTTTCTGTATTTCTTTGGTGGACTGACATCTCTGCCAGCCTGCTCAGCTCCAGGTGGCAGCACCTTTCTTTCCTGTTCCAGTGGGAAGAAGAAAGGATGTTTCAGTGCTTCTTCCAGAGTGATGCGCTTGGCTGGGTCATACTCCAGCATCTTCCCAATGAGGTCAAAGAGGTTCTCGTGGTCCGAGTCGTGGCAGGTCATGAAAGCCTTCAGGAAGGAAACAACACAAACTTTGTCACCTTAGAGCTGGATTCCAAGCTCCCTTCCCCACAGGACTCCCCTCTGGGCTCACCCTCAGGGGCTTGCAGCGCCTGGACACGTATCTGCCCGCGGAGCTCTGCTCGTCCCAGTCCAGCCGGTCGTGACGGAAATACTTGTGCTTCCTTCAACAAACACACCAGGATTGGTCACTCACATCTTCTGCTCTCCCTTCCTCAGTACAATATCAGCAGCTTCGTTCATAACATGCCATAAAGGTGCCCAGCTTGCTCAACAGAGCTAAAGGATGAAGCTGAGTTTCTTTTAAACCTTGTTATAAAAATGGCTTTTCAACCGAATTGAAAGATTTTAAACTGAGCTATGCAGAAAAAATGTAATTACCTGGTTTTCTTTATCATGTGACTTGGCAGAGGCCCCAGTATTCGTTCCATCATTGCCAGGTGTTCTTTGCTGTCATGGGTCTGAAGGGAAAGCAAGACAGATATTTTTGTTTGTTGTCAGAGAGCCACACAGTGGCCTTACTCCATGTCTGACCCTACCCTGCAGCCAATGATCAATTTCAAATTAAGGAGGAGAAAAAAAAAAAAGCTCTAGTCATCTGGTTCTTGAAATTGGTTACAATCTACTGGAGGTTTTTTTTTCCTGCCTTCTTTTTTTTCTTTGTTCTTAAATTTCAAGCCAGCCATGCTGTCAAGCTGACAGATTTCTTAGTCCCCACCTCTCTGTAGTGTATTCTGATGAAGCTGGGAGAGTGCTGAGTGTTGGTGGCTGATGGTTACCTACCGGAAACACTGTGAAGCCAAGGTAGTACTCTATGAGAATACATCCTATGCTCCAAACATCACAGGGCTGGGACCATCCCAGGGCTGTGGAAAGAGGCAGAGGGTTCACCTTTCTACCAGCCTGCAAACTGTTCAGCAGCTGCAGCCAGGCACAGCAGCACAGAGAAATCTGAAGTGCAGGATCAGCCTGTCAGGCTGCTACTGACCTAGGATCACTTCAGGAGCTCGGTAATGCCTTGTAGACACCAGGGTGCTGTGGTACTCATCATCATAAGTTGCACTCCCAAAGTCCACAACTTTGATGTCAGGATTTTTCAGTCTGCGCTCGTCACATTTCTGCAGTGAAACAAGAGGACTCCAGTGGCCACAGAAACCCAGAGGAGAGCTGAGGTGGCAAAGGGGACAGCAACTCACCAGTCTGGGGTTGTACTCTTCTACGTAGTCAGACTTCACAAATAAAATATTTTCAGGTTTCAGGTCTGTATGTGTCAGCTTGTTGGAATGCAAAACTGCAAGGGAACAGCGATAGTCGGCGAATCCCACAAAAAAAAAACAATTTTTTTAAAGAAAGCAAGAAATCCCATCCTTACAGTTGACAGACTTGCAGATCTGATAGGCCATCTGCCTGATGTGGTCGAGGCGGAAGGGCAGGAACCCGTTCTCTTTGATGAAGTCATAGGTGCTGAGCCCCAGCAGCTCAAACACGATGCAGACATGGCCGTGGTACTCAAACCATTCCAACATCTGGACACAGCTGTCAGAGAAAGAAGGGGATGTCACAGGCACCTTCACACCAAACCCCAGCCCCCTGGCACTCATGGTACTCAAACCATTCCAACATCTGGACACAGGTAGCAGAGAAAGAAGGGGATGTCACAGGCACCTTCACACCAAACCCCTGACCCCGGGCACTCACTATGTGCTGCTGGGATCCGACGCGTTGAGGTGTTCCAGTACTTGTATTTCTGCACGAGCTGCTTCTGAGTACCTATCAACATTTTTTACTATTTTGACAGCTACGTGTCTGCCTTCCCTGAAACAACAAGTTGGCAACAGCAATTAGAACAATTGGCAGTTTTAATTGAGACTACTCAGTAATCACCGTACAGTTCAACCTTACTAAAAAAGGTTGGGTTTTTTTTTTTATTAAGTATGTACTGACTTACATAATCAAGGTTTATCTCTGCACAAACACAACAGTGACATCTGGAAGCACTTGGCAAACCAGGCTGTGACAGTGTCAGTAAGAAAACCCACATGTATTGCACTAAGAAGACTTACTCTTTGTGATCGATGCATTCCACGACCTTCCCAAAAGCACCTTCACCCAAAGTAGCAACAATCTCATCTATAAAGAAAAGAACTCTCAGTCACAGAAGTTGGGAAGTTACTCAGCCACTTAAAGAAAACAAAAACGAGCAAACAAAAAAAAGTCTTTAATCACTATCACTGAAGATTATCCTAGACTGTGCTTCTTTAAATGGTTAAGTATCAGAGAGATGTTCTTGGACACTCTCATCAAGGCACATTTACAGGGATCTCATTCTAGTAGGTTCATTAACTTCATTTACTGTTTTTTGGGGAAAACAATAAAAAGAGAAAAAAATATATTTAAGTTCAACAGAAAAAAAAAGTAACAATCCCCACCCCCAAACAAAAAAAAGTCAAGACAGAAAGAAAAGACTTCCAAAGCCCCCTCACATCTTACTCTAGAAGAACTTATTCTATCTGAAAAGTTAATAAGTTTTGAAAAACATTCTATACATCTTGCACTTAGTACGTCTCCACTCTGACAGATCAGGTGACCCTCCTCATCATCCTCTACACTCCTGGATCTTTTCCTTCGATGACTCTTCTGGAACGGCACCAAGATGGTCCAGCCAATCAATAAACCCAAGTGAATTCAGGTGGGGATACGAAATTCATGCAGCAGGGAGAGAGGAGCCAGGCCACAAACGATTGGCAGGAGGAGCAATTGCAAATTCAGCCCCCGGAAATTCACATAGTTTATGTTACAGGAGAAAAACATGGCAAGGAACACATTTTCAGATCAGGTACTCAAAGTGGCAAGGCAACAAAAAAAGATTAACAACACAATTGTTTTGTTTTTAGAAGCGTGGTTCACTGAATTTTACTTTAGGATGGCAGTGACTTTTTTTTTTAAGCAAAAAGATTTAATCATTATCTTTTATGTACATATAAAAAAACCCTTGTGGCCAAATTAAAATACCCATCTTATTTGGCAAGAGTTTATATTTTAAAAAACAATAACTATCACATACATGTACTTTAGACTGCACCAGCTGAAGATCTTCAACTACAAATTTTCAGCTTTTTTAAGACTTAAATATGTAACAATGACCACAAAACCTGCCCTGCTAGCAGGCAGACATCATATCCAATCTACAGATTTTTCATAAAAACATCCTAATCAATCTTTTAAGAAGCAAAAATCTGACATTATCTCCTTGCTATTTCAGTGATACTTAGTCAAAAGCAAGTTTAAAAGCTTGTGGTTGGTTTTATGAGTAGGGCTGAAATAACTGCTTGTTGTAATAAAAATTTTGAAGGCACAAAAGTGATGCCTGTATTCTGAGTTCTCCAATTGGTTATTACTCATTAATCTCCACAAATATACCCAACGAGCAAGTAGCAAGGCTATGCTCTGTGCTGTCACAAGGACCTACATACCTACAAACTATACGTTTTTACTGAATAAAATAAAATCCTAGCAAAAAGAATCTACTAATATGAGCCCAAGGAATAACCCAATTCATATTGTCAACAGAATTCCCCAAACCTCCACAGGCAATTAGCCCAGAGGAGAACCGATCCTAAGATAATAATAATAAAAAATAATCCTAGATTAAAATCATTCACACCACCTGTGAGTGATGATGATGACAGGCAGTGTGACGTGTCTTGTGTCTCCTTTTGTGGCTACTTGCCCCACTGTGACCAGAGGATTTGCTGCTGTGGTGCCCAGTGTCACATCCTGGATTGTACTCATTTCTGTACTCCTCAACGTAGCGTCGCTCGTGACGGTCTCTCTCATAAACAGATCTGGATTCTGAGTGGGCACTACAAACAGAGGATCAAATAAACTTGATTAAAACAGCCCCTAGTGAGGCTTTTTTGGTTTGAGCTGGACATGCTGATTGAAGTATCTTCAGCTCAAAAATGAGTATCAGATGAGCCGATGGGAATAATAAAGCTTATTACATCATGCTTGGTGGTGTCTGAAAGCAGAGGTGATGTACCTGTCAGGAGGTTTAGAAAGGTTGTGTTTGCAGTGCTTGTCCTCCTGTGCACCACTGCAGGATGTCCTCTTTCTCTTAGGAGCACTGTTGCATTCCCTGGGATCAGGAGTTTCTTTTTTATCCCTGGAATACCGCACCTGTAACAAAGATGTTTTGCTCTTTGAATTACACCCCAGACAATTGATTTTAAAAAATGGTAAACTATCAAATTTACATCATAATGAAGAACGTGTTTTCCTTTAACTACCCTCTTTTAATTTTCATCCTGCTCTTCCTTCCACCTTCCTTTTTAACTCCAGGACTTTCCAAATTGCCAACTCCTTACAAAGGATCTGGAGCAGGAGCATCGTGGCTCAGACAATAAACACGTACCACACGAGTTGCTCCTCCAGAGCTTATAAAAAAAAGGCAAATCTATCCCAGCCTGCTTTTAAGGACTTCAACAAACTTGTCACCAGTTTGTACCCTGCTTCTGCCCGCAGCCTCCGGGAGGATTCCCCGTGCCGAGTCAAAACCGGGACAGCACTTGGGCCGCCCCCCTGGGTACCTCTCTCCAAGAGGAAAACCTGAGTAAGTCACCACGCGTGTTTTATTTCCCTTTATTTCCCGCATCGCTTCCAGCTCACATCCCGCCTCTAACCCGCGGGCGGTGCCCGGGACCGGGGTGCTGGGTCGGGCTGGGCCACCTGGGGTTCCGCGTCCCCCCGAACCCTTCCCCGGGAGCCCGCTCCGTTCCCGACCCCCATCAGGGGCACGGGAAAAGCCTCCCACGAAGCCATTTTCTCCCTGCACCGACCCAGACGCGGGCACAGAACATGGCGGCCGCACCGGGATACTCCGGACACCCGAACCGAACCTCCAGCCGCCCTCCCCCGCGGGAACACAGCCTCCTTCCCCCGCACCGCCCCGCTCGCAGCCCCGCAGCTCTCCCGGGCCCCGTCCCTCCCCTGGCCCGCACCTCCAGAGCTCGGGAATGCCGCCGCTTTCCCCGGGAGCTGCCGCTGTCCCCCGTCATGGATGATCCCTAAGGCTGCCGCTGCCGAACCCCCGACCCGATTACAAAATGGCGGCGCCGGGAAACTTCTGGATCCGCCGGTCCCGCTCCGGAGGATGCGGCTCCGCGTCACGGAGCGACGGGCGGGGCACAGCCGCACCCCTTTCCCGCTGGGTCACGGCCCCGCTGTGCTACCCGGGCAGGTTCGGTCCGTGCTGATGTTGTTGTGGATTCTCCTGGTTACGTAAAACAACCACAAAAATCCCTCTCTAAGAATTTATGCCTCCCGCACTGCTATGAGCGTGTTTCCACGAGTGTTTCAGAATTAAGAGCGGTGTGATCAGGCTGCACGCCGTCTGTGTGGGTTTGGGTGTCACGGGTGTGATTTGTCACGCGTTGGAGTTGCTGTTATCATTATTATCTTTAAAAAAGGCTAAATCTTTCAGGGAGGAGGCTGTTTCGAGGGGGGTTCTTCTCCACTGGAACCATCATCTGGCTTCCAGATTTCCAGAGGTTTTATTTGGCCTTCAGAACACGGAAAGCACGCGTGGGCTCAGCCCCTGCCAGGTGCGGGCGCATCCCCCGGCTCTGATTCCCGGGACAGCATCAGCGAGTCGGGACACAAGCGTGGGTCGCGACTACGTCCCTTCGAGCAAACACTCCAAACTTCAGCTAGATGAGTGCAAAGACCCTTGCGCCACGCCAAGAAGCCGAGCCGATAAATTAATAGATAAATAACGGGACAGACAGGCGGACACGGAGGAACACGGAGGGACACGGTGAGACACGGAGAGACACGAAGGGACACGTAGGGACACGTAGGGACACGAAGGGACACGGAGGGACACGGGAGGAGAGGGGCGGAGCTGCGCGGGAACAGCTGGGCAGGGCGGGTCAGGTGACCCGGACGGACCAATCCCCGCGCTCCTTCCCGTGGTGCTCAGCACAAAATGGCGGCCGAGGGAGCGGCTGTTCCGCCTCTCCTCAGCGGGGAGCAGCATCCTCACAGCCCTCCTGCTGCTGCTGCTTCCCGGCCGTTCCGCTCCGAATGACCCCGCGCTTGGGGCTGTTAGGGTGGGGAAGGCGTTAGCGGCTGAGGAGGGTGCGCTCCGGAGCTGCGGGTGTTGATACACCTTGGAGTTGGCTGCTACCACCTCGTGAAACCCACCCGAGTTTGTTCTCCCGGTATGAACGTCTCCAATCCTCCCGTGGGAGTGCGGTGAGGGAGCAGAGGCCCCGAGGTGAAGGAGCAGGAGGGGAGGCCTTGAGGTGGTGGAGGAGGAGGAGGCCGTGAGGTGGAGGAGGAGGCCCCGAGGTGAAGGAGGAGGAGGAGGCCGTGAGGTGGAGGAGGAGACCCCGAGGTGAAGGAGGAGGAGGCCCCACTGGACAGGAGTCACTTTGCTGTTTTGGCTTCTCCCCCACGTACCAGTGTGAAAGTTTATGCCAATGATGCAGAGAACAACCCCACCCCAATAGATAAATCAGAAGCATCTTCCCAGGTAAGCAGAAAGGGCTCTTTGGGCTGCTGGATGGAGGTGAGCTTGCTACCCACCTGCCCTGCAGAGCCACGGAGTGAGGGCAGCTCTGGTTTTTCAGAGGTCAGGATGCAGAAGGGGTTTGCTGGCTGTGGCACTGCAGTCAGGGGGGTTCCTCACCAGCAGGTGCCACTGCTTGCTTGTGACCTTGGTGTTTGCACTGGTGAAAAGGCTGCTTGAGTGTGAGGCAGCTGTTGCTGTGGTTACAGTGAGGACAGATTTTGGCACATTATTTTAATGTGTAGGAAACACTCCATGCAGGCAGGACTAGCATTAGAATGCCTGTGAAATCAAAAATCTCTGTGTTCTGCCTGTGCAGTAAGATGGGATATAATGTGGTGAATCTTGTACTTAAGGGATGTGCCACTACTGTAATGCTAGCACTGTTGATTTGCTCTTCTGAACAAGCATCTAAAATTCAGTTAACTTGACAAGTTTAGTCTTTGACCCAGATAAAAACCCAGGCAGTGAATACCAGCCTTTAAAATGTGCATCCCTGTGGGACTGCCCAAGGCATATGACAGAAATATTTTGTGCAACAGACTTTTGGTTATTTGTTTGGGTTTGGTTTTTTTTTCCCAGGGAATTATGCAACTGTACAGGGATGCCTTAGAAAGAATTGGGGAAGAAAAGCTCAGTAAAACAAATGTTTGCCCTGTGAACAGTGCCTCGGGCAATGTCAGAGGGATGACATTCCACTGAGCAGCACAGCTGCACTGCCACAGTAACAGATGTTGTTTACTGTTTAAAAGTAGAGCTCCATTATCATCTCACCCTGAAAGGCTGCAGGTGAAAATATGTGTATTTATAAAAGAGATTTTAACCATGCCATGGCAGAGCCTCATGTGGCAGGATGGAATTAGTTTCTTTGCCTTGGCAGCACACAGATGTCTGGTGGCATTTACAGTTCCTCACTTGTTAGCCCAGTTTTGTTTTTATCTGTTGTTTGGGTTGAAAAACATGATGGTGTGTCCTCCTTGGCATAGTGAAAGCTACAGTGGGCACTCAGCCAGCTCTGGGCCCTGGAGCTGTAGAGGACACGCTGCCAATATGCCCTTTTCTGTGTGCTTCTCACTCCAGGCATTCCTAAAACACAGAAACTGTTGGATAACCTAAGGAAAAAAAATGGGAAATTTAACACAAATAGGTGTAAAGACAAGAAGTCTGCATGACTCCAAATTTACAACAAGGGCAAAGAGGTTTCTCTTTCTCTTTTTTTCACATTAAATATATTGGAAGTCAAAATAATGGAAATATTTTTTACATTAAATATACTGGAAGTCATATTATGATGAGGTGCAGTTATTACTGAAACACTTGTGCTTAGGAAATGTGGCAACAATGTAGTTTTTAATTTCTGGATATCAAGCAGGAGGTTATTTTGGTGCACACTGCCTGCCAAATTCATTAACCCTTTAATGGGGTGAAGCATAAGCTTTGCTGGTTTATTATACCTTGGAGCAGTTTGGGGTTTGTTTTTTTTTAACTTTCAGGTAATTGTTTTTATTTAAAGACAACAGAGTGAATCATGACAAATTATACTCTTAAGAAATGACAAATCACTCATTACCATTTAATAGCAAATAATAGTTATTAAACCTGTAATGAATACAGTGCAATTCTTCTCTTAAAAGCACAGTTTCTCAGTTGGGTTTAACAGGGCTTGAAAGAGATGGGCTCTTCCTTTCCCCAGCTCTTTACAGCAAACTTGAGCAGGTGTATTTATTTTTTTTTTCCTCCCCAGACTGATCTCAGGTAAGTTAACCCTGTCTGTGTTTTTTCATCCTTCCACAACAGGTGTAATAAAATCAGAGAAAGCTTGTTTTGCCTGGGATGGATACTTTAATATGTATATTTATACATACTTTAATATATATATATTTGAAGTAGAGAGTGAGCAGGAGGCTGAGGTTTCAGCTCGGGCATCAGGCAGCTGCCCTGTTTGACCTTCAGTGGTGGCCTCCTTCCTTTGGAGGGAACAGAGCATATTCAATGCCCAGAGCTACCACAAAAGCTGCAAATCCCCACTTGAATCCTCGCCCCACAACTTCTGGTAAGGTGATGGGTTTTGCAAAGCCACCCATAAATCTCCAGGCTTCATTACTAGAAAAAAAAAAAAAAAAAAGAGACCAAAAGAATAAACCACAATCAGTGTAGGCACCATGACAGACATCAGCAGGAACATCTTTCTGGTGAAAAAAACCCATGAAGGTAACTTCAGCACATCAGAACTCACTGACTTGCTGCTTGCATTTCCCCTCTGTTAAGGAAGATGGGCAAGATTTACCAGTTTCAGGCTTTAAGCATAAAAGGAGGGAAAAGGACTTGAATTCCAGACCCTTCCAGAGGTCACAGCATGGACCAGCCTCCCCTTCTGTGGACTGCAAGCAGTGGTTGCTTTTCTTTTTTTTTTTTTTTTTCTTTTGCTTCAGAAAAATTTGTTCTCTTTTCTATGAAGGCTCCTGCAGTAGTTTGCTCACACAGCTTTGCCCTGACAGGGTCCTGCACTTTGGCCACAACAACCCCATGCAGCGCTACAGGCTGGGGACAGAGTGGCTGGAGAGCAGCCAGGCAGAAAGGGACCTGGGAGTCTGGATTGACAGGAAGCTGAACATGAGCCAGCAGTGTGCCCAGGTGGCCAAGAAGGCCAATGGCATCCTGGGCTGGATCAGGAACAGCGTGGCCAGCAGGTCCAGGGAAGGGATTCTGCCCCTGTGCTCAGCCCTGGTGAGGCCACACCTCGAGTCCTGTGTCCAGTTCTGGGCCCCCCAGTTCAGGAAGGATATCAAGGTCCTGGAGCAGGTCCAAAGGAGGGCAACCAGGCTGGTGAAGGGACTCGAGCACAGGCCCTATGAGGAGAGGCTGAGAGAGCTGGGACTGTTCAGCCTGGAGAAGAGAAGGCTCAGGGGAGACCTCATCACTCTCTACAACTCCCTGAAAGGAGGTTGGAGCCAGGGGGGGGTTGGTCTCTTTTGCCAGACGACTTTCAACAAGACAAGAGGGCAGGGTCTCAAGTTGTGCCAGGGGAGGTTTAGGTTAGATATTAGAAAGAATTTCTTTATGGAGAGGGTGATCAGACATTGGAATGGGCTGCCCAGGGAAGTAGTGGATTCTCCGTGTCTGGAGCTATTTCAAAAGAGCCTGGATGTGGCACTCAGTGCCATGGTCTAGCAACCACAACGGTGGTTCAAGGGTTGGACTCAATGATCTCTGAGGTCCCTTCCAACCCAGCCAATTCTATGATTCTATGAAAAACTGCACTGCACAAGACATTTAGTATTTTTATTCCCCAAGATGAAGAAGTGCATCACCTCATTTGTGATGTGGGAGGAAGATGTTATTCCCTGTTTTACCTATGTTAAGGGATCCAGAATTGCTTTAGCTAAAAGAAAATATTTGTTGTGGAGTGGGACAGCTTCTGAGGTAAAAATCTCATCTTCCATCCTGTCCCTCACTGCTCAGCCAAAGGAAATGCACAGCAGGCTGGATCCAAGTCCACCCTGGAGTGTGTTCCTGATTTCCAGATCAAACCAGAACATCAGTGTAGGTTCCACCACCTCCAGCCAGCCCTGAGCACAGAGCCTCTGTGCTGCCCTGCCAAAGCCCTCAGCTCACTCCTCACCAATCCAGGTGCATTTCTCCCAAAAAAGCATGTCCTGCAAGGAGCAGCTCCAGGTAACCCCACAAGGTGGTGCCTCAGGGCTGAGGCTCCTGCACTTACCGAGCCCAGGGATCCCTCAGGCCCCGTTTTGCCAACCTCTTCTGGACGTCCTCCAGGGGGGTGCCCTCCACCTTCCAGATCCTGTAGTCGGGCAGTGTCATTTTCCCGTGCCCGTGGCCGTGTCCGTGCTCATCTCCATGCGCCATCCCTACAAGGCAAGACAGGAGATTCTGATTCCTCAGAGAGCAAACAGCACCCTGCTGGGCCCTTCACACGGCTGGGAATTGCTTTTTTTGGAGAGAACGGTGGGAGCACGGAGATTCTCCCTAAAACCGGGGCTGGAGGTGAATGTTTCGGTGAGATCACCACGGGCTGGAGCAAAACAACTCCGGCTCTGAAATCTCTCCTTTCCCAGAGCCCCCGAGGGTTCTTGGAGCGGCTCCTGCCCCGAGGCATCCCTGGGAGGACAGCCCGGCTCCGAGCTCCCGCGTTGCCAGGGGACCCGAGAGGAACGGCAGCGGTGCCCGGCACCCCGCTCCGCATCCCGGCGCTGTGGGGCTCCCGCGCAAGGGCGCCTGAAGAACGCGCCCGGAAAGCTCCCTGGACACCCAGACCTCTCTCCTGCCAACATTCACCTGCCCACCGCGGGAGGGGTTTGCGCACACCGGCAAGAAGAGCGCAGAACAACCGGGCCGAGGCCCGGGCCCGCTAGCCCGGTGGGGTCGGGCGGTGCCCGGTTAACGGGCCGCAGCGGCTGCGCGGGGCAGCTCCGTCCCAGGGACACATCCCGGGGCAGCAGAGGCCGCCACCACCCCCTCCTGCCCGCACACAGACCCTCCCGGGGCGGGCAGGGGCTCTCCCGGGGGCCGCCGGTACCTGCCCGCTGCCCGACCGACCCTCCTGCAGGACGCGGCCGCCACCCGGAACCGGAAGTGAGCGAAAGGAGCCGCCGCCGGTAGCGCAGCCAGACACAAAGGTTCCGGGCGCGTTGCGTTCCGTCCCGCCAGGCTGGTGTCAGCGCTCCGGTGAGGAGCAGGGTCAGGCCGCAGCCCCGGGGACAGAGGGAGCAGCGGTGCCGCCCCTCGCTGCCGGAGGAGCCGTGCGGGAATGAGGGGGGGGAGACGGGTTGGGTGAGGAAGGAGGAGGCGGCCAATCAGTGCGGGGCTTGTTGGGGGCGGGAGCGGCCCAATGGGCGGGCGGGTTGTTGATCCGCAGGGTTGGCAGTGGCTGGAGGTGGCGGCGGAGGAGAGGAGAGGGTGAGGGGGCGGCGGGAAGAGGAGTCGGTACCGGAGGCGCTGGGCGGCGGCGGCGGCGGGCGGGGCCCGGTTCGGTTCGGTCCGGCAGCGCAGGTCCCGCCGCTCGGCTCTGTCGGGGCTCGGGGGCCCCTGTGGGGGGGGGCAGAGCCGCGCTCCCCTTCCCCCCTCCTCTGTCTCCTCATCGCCATCGCCTCTCGGTACCCCCTGCCCCGAACCCGGCGGGTCCAAACCCTGAGGTAAACCCGGCCCGGCCCGGCTGAGGGGAGCGGCGGAACCGGGGGGTGGGCCCGGGGCAGTGCCCGCTGCCCGCCCTCGGGGGTCACCTCCTGAGGGACCGGGACCGGGAGCAGCAGCAGCGCTGGGGTTGGGTTGTGGTGGTTTTGGTGGATTTGCCCTCAAAGAGCTTCCCTGTTTTGTGTCTTAGGGGGAGCGGGCAAGGTCCGGAGGTGCTGGAGGTGCAGTGAGGTGAGGGAAAGGGAAAAGGGAAGGGAGGGATCCCCTGGAGGGGGGGAGCTCAGGAGCTGGGCCCTCTGCATCCTCTGCTCTGTCAGCACCACACCGGGGGTGCCTTCCGGCCTCGAGAATTCGTTGGTATTTTGTTTTTATTTTCTCATTTCATGTTCCTCGAGGTTGAGTCCGCGGTCCCCGGGGTTTGGAAGGGAACAGGTGGAAGTGAAGTGCTCACCCACCGAGTTTTAGCGCCTGGAATCATCCCCCGATGGGCAGGGGGAGCGCAGCAGGAGCCTTTCTGCTGCTCTCATAAGGAGGGGAGCCAGCACTGATTTCTAGCATGATGCTGTAGCAGAATTTTAGGGCAGGCTGTGGTGCCCTTTTCTTTTTGAATATCCTGATTTACAGACGCTTCTGGGGTTTCAGGGTGTTGGTTTTTTGCCGGGGATACTGAGAGTGCAGGAGGAGAGCTGCAGGAGGAACGCCATTGCCATGTTACTAACAGGGACACTGTTCCAAACAGAGTGCCATCTGTTTAATCCTGAGTGCCTCTGGCTGCTCTCTTTAATCCAGAGTGACTCTGGCTGCTTTCAAGGGGGGTGTTTTTCATGCAGAGATGAAGTCTGCAAGGTTCAGAGCAGCCTCTTCGTGGCTGCAGTGTGGGGATGAGAGGAGGCACATTTGTGATGTCTGTGGGGTGGAAGTGCCAGGGACTTCTTAATTCCTGATATACCTCTTAATTTCTGATATACCTGGGAGTTGAGGCTCTGCCTTGCAGAGAATGGAGCTGTGTCAGGTACTTGTGAAGTATTTTTTGTTTCTTACTGTGGTTGGGAGGTGTTCAAAGTCTGACCTTGCTGAGGAATGTTGATGTTTTCCTCAGGAAAATATTGTTCAGTGGCCCAGGGATGCCTTAGAGACCTTGGTTTTGTTTTCTTTTTTAAGGAAGATTACAAAATCCTTGCTTTGTTTATGCTTTTTGTTTTGTTTATGATTTCTCTTGGTGGTGCCTGGGAGAGGATTTATGCGTGGAGCTGTGCTTTTCTGGCATCACTGAGCCCATCAGCATGAAAGTCCTGTCCACAGAACATTCACCCTGTCTGACCTGGGGGGGTTGAACAGAGTCACAGCAGAAGATTGCACTTGCATTGTTGCTTTCAAGGATGAACAGGGTTTTGGAGAGCTGCTTCCCCCCACCCAGGGTTCTTTTGACAGGAAAACCTGTGTGCAGCTGATAGATTCACTCTGCAAGGGGGCTGCTTAATCTTCTGCTTCCTAAATTTCCTTTTCTTTCAAAGTAAGACTGCAGAGACTGAGGGATGTGATGTTTTGGGAGTAGAGGGAGGTTTCTGAAGCTGTATTTTCACCAAGTGAGTGTGTCTGCAGAATTTAAGGGGTTTACAGCCTTGCTACAACCTGTGTTTGAGAAGGAAACTTCACCATAGTTACAGTGTCAGTCTGAGGAAATGAGAAGTATCCACAAGGAACTAACATAAATAAATGTTCATCTTGGGTAAGGAAAAAATAAAAAGCTGAGTGGCCTTTAGCAAGGGAAGGTCATTGGGACTCCATGTACAAATAATCAGTACTTTCTGTGGTTCCTTTTTAAATAATATTCGTGGCCATGATGGTTACTGAACAGATGAAGTGTTCTGTGCCACACTTCTGTTACCATGCATCCAGCCATGCCAGTTATGATTTGCTGGGATTCCTGCTTCTGTTGCTGGGGTGGTTTTTAGCTCAGTATCTTAATGCATGTTTGCACTATTTAAATACTACATCTTTCTTTCCTGAAATTGCAGGTTACTTTCCCCAGCTTGGTGTTTAGTACTCATTTGCAAGTCACAGGAAGCCTTTTGTCATTTGAATAAAATGGTCAGTCCTGCTTTCATTGCCATGCTGGTGGAAGAGATCTTTCTTTAGTCCACCTTGGTTTCTGTGGATGTTGTTTTGTTTTGTTAAAAAAACCAAAACAACAAAACTATGAGAGATGGGGAAAAAAATTGATTTTTTGGGGCTCCTTGAAGAGCTGAATGTTTTATGGACAGCATCACAGTCTCAGCCCAGAGCTCTGGGATCCTGGTAGGTTACAGATCCATTTTTTCCAGCCCTGCTTGTCCCCCAGAGCTGAGGAGTATTTGAGAGCAGGTGTTGCTTTGTTGCTCTCTTTTCCTAGGCAGGCAGATAAGGTTACTCCTTAGGTCAGCTCTTGCTGTGTCTCTGTGGGGATTGTGGGTTTTTTATGGATTTTTATTCCATTGATGTACTTAATGTATAAAAGTCACTGAGCCCATGTATGTTTTTTGCATCCAGGGTGTTTTCTGGCACAATAAGCTCCATACTTGGTGTGCTGTGTGAGGAAGTGCTTCCTCTGCTCTGTTTTGAGCCTGTTACCTGAGAGCTTCATGTGATACTCCCTGTTCTGTCTGAGGAGAGGCAGAAGGGTTTGGCTCTCTCCCAAGCAGTTTGATACAAGTTGAGAATCTTTAAAGATCCAGGGTAATGGATCACTGCAATGCTTGTCTGGGCAGCAAAATAATTGGAGATTCCTTTAATTTTCCTTAGGTTTGTTCCCTGATGTTAATGCATAAAGTGGTTTCAGGAAAAGCTGACCCCTGATGAAGGACACCTGTGCCCCAGGAATGATCACTGAGGAATAAGGCTCTTTTCAGGGGGAATTGAACTGAGCAGAGGCAGGCACCAGGCTGCAGCTTGCCTGGCTGCTCCAGTCAGTTATCAGCACTTCCATGTGGAGGGGTTGTGGAAAGGAATTCCTGCCTTCCTCAGTGCTGCTTCCACAGTGCTTCATTTGCAGTTGTTTGCTTGTAGCAGATGAAATCTCATGCAGTGCTGTGTTCAAGGAAGCATTAACTTCTGAGTGGTATAAATTGTTCAGACATTTCCTGTAGGCTGTGAATGTGACTGTAACATAGAGATGATGTCTGGGGGAAGGATTTGCACTGCCAGGTATTATCCAAATTATCTGTTGGGTTTTTTTTCTCTTAACCTTTATTTTTTGTCATCGTCTTTGGCAGAAGTAGAGATTGTTAAAAAGCAGAATTCAAAGATGGTTGAGGTTGGAAGAGAGAGATCTCTGGCAATCATGGAGCTTAACCCCTTTGTTCAAAGTAGGAAACCTGGGGCACATTCCTGGGGAAATTGCCCAGTTGGATTTGGGATATCTCCACCAGCTCTATGGGTAACTTGTTCCAGTATCAAAACAGCCTTGTGCTAAATAAGCTTGCTTTGTTTTGGGTTTTTTTTATTTATGTTTAAGTGGAATTTCTTAAGTTTCAATGTGTCCAGATAGGTGCAGAGTTTTTTTGAGATTAAAAAAGCATTCTGTGCTTGTGCTTGTATCTCCAAGTGCAGGCAATATAGCAGGCTGGTTGAATTTTTCTCTCTGCTTCTTTGCTTGGATAATTCATGCTTCTAATAACGAGACAAATGATTCAAACTGTCTTTTTTTTATTTGTTTGTTTTTTTATTTTAGTTCGTAAACTTGCACTACAAGGTCAAGAGGCAGAGAGGCATTTCTGATTAAAGAAAATAGTAAAACCCTACTGTAAACCCAAATCCTTTACTGTCAACAATACCACAGAGAAGAGAACCTTCATATAAACCTTGAACAGGAGCTGGGTGAAATAACACACACCTGGCAGACTGTTCCCACATATGCTGCAGATTAACAATAACAGTAGAAATTTTGCATTGTAATGAATATTGCTGTGTGGCCATTAGAAATTCTCCTCTTAGTGTTACATTTTTCCATCAAATATAATCACTGTGGGCACAGGCTTTTTATGTTCTGTTTTCTTTAGAGCCAAAGAAGATGGTGTGCTACAGATGCTTGTTGTCTGACCTTCCTGCTCATTTTCCATGTTTTTAAGAATAATAAATAATGTGGCCATGGAAGGTATTTGTTTAACAAACCATGTAGCTCCTTTCAAACTAATCTGCATATTTTAATTCAATGCCACTGTAGAGTAATTTGAATCTTGCACCCTGGTGAAGGCTGAACTCCACAGCAGTGTTACTCTGTCACCATGAGAGATCCTTTTCTGAAATCCAGTTCTCCTCATGCTGTGGGTTCTGTTTGAAAACATTCAGTCACTTGTGGTTTTCTACTTCAATAGATATTTTATTAGCAATCACAATTCTTACTGTGCTTTTTAAATTGTACTTATTTTGGGGTTCTTCAGAGAACTGAAGTGGTCGGGCCTTCTGTGTTGGTGTCTGCATTATGTAAGGTTTGTGAGTTCTTTAAATAGTTACACATTACTGTTCCTCTCCATTGTATTGAAGTGAAATGTATGACATGGACATCTGGGCAGGCTGCATGACTCTGGGCTGCTGATTCATACAGGCCCATGCTGCTACTTCTGGGATTTTTTTTTTTTTTTTTTTCCCTATTTCCATTCTCTGTGTTTAGTCGTTTGTGAACTTGAAAATGGAATTTTATTTAGGGTCTTCTTCCCTGCTTCTGCCCTGCCTTGATCCATCTTGGGGCCGGGGCAATTATTCTTCATTTATCTGGAAAGACAGTAAGAAGGTTGAGAAGAATGGTCTTATTTTTCATGGCCATTCAGCTGGGAAGATCCTGGGTTGAAAGATAATGAGGTGAAATACGTGGAAAAAATGATTGTGTTTTTCTCCTTGGTTGCTTTTATTTCCTTTTTATTCTAATAGGTTGGTTGTTTCTGAGAGTTCTGGTGTCTGTTTCTTCTTTCCACCTCCTGATCTTATTTTCTGCTTTGTCCTTTCTATCTCCTTTAGGTGTGAGGGTAGCTTGAGCTTTAGCAGAGGCTGGAGAGCAGCCCCTCTGTGCTGCTGCCTCTGTTGTGATTTGGACTGGGGCCACAAGGTAGAAAACTTCATTTAGAAAAAATACAGAAGGAGCTCACAGTAGTTATTCCTAAGTACCCCAGAGCACCAAGATTCCTGAGACACGTGGGCTGGGATCCTGGTAGCAGATTTTGGCTTAGAAATAGCTTAAGTTTAGCTTGTCCCTGCAAATTTAAATATTTCTTACATGTGAAATCACATTAGCTAGATTTTTTTTTTAATTTTATTTTATTTTTTTAAACCTGAACTTTGTGAGGATCTGCCATGCCATGCAATGCCACCATCTGCTTCAGGGAAGGAGGCAGCAGCATGGGGATGGCTGATGAGGGAGGGGAGGGGGCATCTGTAACCTGCAGCTGAGATCGTGTTCCAGGAGGCAGGAGGCTTCCATGTCAACTGAGTCATGGAGGGGGTGGAGTGAGCAGTTTGTCAAGAGTCAGGCAAAAAACCTGAGTGCTCCACTTTATTACTCTACATATGTGTATATATATATATTTTTAGTATATGATTTTTTTGGAAAATACGTCGTGTTTCTGCACATGGCTGTTGTCTCGTGTGCTTTATGGTTGGGAACACACATGGCAGTTAAAAATAGTCATGAGAAAGGGCTTTAATATCTGCATCCAACTTTAAAAATCTCACCTCACTGAAAAGTGTGGACTATCCAAAGCCCACAGGTGAAAATTCTTCCTGCTTCTGGCACAGTGAAGTCAATGCTAAGATTTGCATTTACTTCTGTGAAATTCATCCAGGTTAGAGTGTAAATTTCCAGGCTCCTTTTGTAAACTTTTGCTTTGCCTGAAAATACACAAAACTGCCCTTCAGGGGACAAAACTGATGGTTATGTTTGTGGTTAGAACCCAGTCCTGATAGTGCAGCTCTGTCTTGGTACAGCAGTAGTGTAAGAGCAGGAGGGGCTGGTAATTCCTTTTCCAGCTCTTGGTATTTTCAGAGCAGCAGTGGCACAGATGATTGGTTAAAGTCCATCTACTTCAGTGAAATTACACAAGAAGTGATTGAGGAGATGGTTAAGTAATAATAATGTGCCCTTTTACATAGAATTGTGGGGTGTGCTGGTGAAGGATTTACCCAAGCTAGGGCTCCTGTTTCTCTGTAGCACTGGAGAACTTTCCTCTGCTTTTTCTTTTTTATTTTATTTTATTATTTTTTTATTTGTTAAGTAATAATAATGTGCCCTTTTACATAGAAGTGTGGGGTGTGCTGGTGAAGGATTTACCCAGGCTAGGGCTCCTGTTTCTCTGTAGCACTGGAGAACTTTCCACTGCTTTTTCTTTTTCTTTTTTTATTTTAAGATGTTCAGTCAAGCCAGAACAGCACAGAGATGTGAGCTAAATCTGGACACACAGGAGAATGAGGGGCTTTGAGTGTGGAATGGATGAATGACCAGTTCCTATTGTGCATGGGGCTTGATTTTGGGGTTGGTTTTGGGTCTGGTTTTTTTTTTTTCAAGCTGCTTGTTCCTTGCTCTTAGGATAGAACAGGCCTTAGGCAGAATTGCTGAGCTTCCCGAGCTGCCTCTAGATTGTGTTAATTGTGTGTATCAAATTCTTCTTGATAATTATATAACTGCCAAATGGGGGCACCTGATGGGCTCTCTCCGGTGTGGCCTCTGTGAAATAGTTTAAAACAGTAATATCCTTAAGTTTCTGGAATTTGTCATGCCATGCTTGTGGTAATTCCTTGGGAAAATTGCAGGAGGTGGTGCTGTCTTTGCCAGCCTTCACGTGAGCCATTCTAATAGCTTAATTCATGTTAATGAACTGCAGCAGATTGCAGTGTACATCTCTCCATGTCAGAGCAACCAGGGCTTCATGGAAACCTCTTCCAACACTTGAGTGTTATCCATGGGAATACAGAGATGGGAATCTGGAGGCTGAGCTGAATTAAAGTAGCAAAGAAACACCTAATGCTGGACTAATTTAAGGTGAGCATTCATCAGCTGCATTTATTGATTATTTTGTCATCGTGGCAGTGTGCCTTCCCTGCATCAGTGGTGAACATCCCTGTGTTCCCTTCTTCCTACACGCAGAAGTGAGAATCTGTTGGGATGTTACACTCTCTTCAGCCACAGAAAAGAGCTTTTTGAGGTTTAAACCATTCAGATGGCAGCTGCATTGTGCACACATCTTGTGTTCCAGGTATCACTGCACTGAGCACTTTGAGTGCATGCTTTGCTTTATTACTTTTATATGGGATAAATCCTTTCAGTTAGCTGCAGGCCTGCTGTGGGTTTTAGCATTTAATTTTTACAGTTTACATGGCAAAACGAAGGCTGCTGCACTAATTATCTTTTTAAATTGAATTTAAATGTTAGCATTTTCTGAGTAGCTGTTGTTTTGCCAAGTTAGCCCAGATTTAAACTCCAGACTTTTTAGGAAAATAGTTGGAGATGTGCTAATAAATTCCGCAGTGATGTTTATACACAAACTTGGTTTCTAATTTTCCCCTTGTTTTCTGGCTACTTTAGCGTTTAAATTGAGTAAAACTCATGATTCTGGGGCAGAAAAAAAAACGTGCAAGTGTGGGATTTCCCATTTGTTGTGCACAAAGCCCTAATGGGGTTAAGGGCTGCAGATGGATTCTGGGCTGACTGAGGGGTCAGTGGGCAATAGTAATTAGCACTGATGCTGCCAATCAGGTATTGTGCTGACTGCCAAAGGGTGTCCCCATTATTTGGTGATGTATAATTAACCATATGTTCACAGGGTGGTTTTTTGTTTCCTCAGGCCCCTTTTTCTCAGCTCTAGGTATTGGTCTGTGCTAAAAACAGAACACTGGGATTGGGGTAAGAAGCAGAAGGAAGTTCAAGGAAACTGAAGTAAAGAGTAGGGTTCCTCTAGACCTTGATTTCATCTAATAAATTAAGATTTGATGTATCAATCCTAAAGGCTGCTATGCCTTTGGGGGTTTTTTTGTTGTTTTTGTTTGTTTGTTTGTTTGTTTTGTTTTGTTTTGTTTTTTTGGTGTTTTGTTTGGGTTTTGTGGTGGGTTTTTTTTGCCAGCACTGCAGTCAGTTGACTGCAACAGTTTGTAGAACTGTAGCACGTTTGGCTGGTGAAGATGTGTGTGGGTGTGATGGTCAACTGCTCTTTTCTACTGGTGATACTCTCATGACTGTAACCTACCAGAGATTGTAGTTAATAGCTTGTTTTGATAATAAATATTTGGTCTTGAGACACATCTTAAATGGACAGTATTGTGCTAATTAGAAAACCTTAATCCCCACCTAAGGAGTTTTTATCTGTATCAGATTTTGAGGTATCTCAAATTCATATTCCAGGGGGTAGATTTTGATAAAGTATTTTTCCAGCATATGCTGGCTCTGTGGAGAATTCCAGTAATTGTTCTTTTATTCCTGTTCCTGTAACTACCAGGGCATTCTGCTTCAGTAATGTGTGTTGACTTGGAAGGGATAGTGATGAGTATCTCCTTGTCTTTGTGACTGCAGACTTTGTAGCTTCCTGGGATGTGTAAGTGCTGCATGTGTGTTGCATCTGGGAATTGTTTGGGGTTTTTTTTAATTAGCATTTACCTTTTTTACTGCAGGAGAATGTTTGAAGTTGCAGTCTTAATTTTTGCTTTTTAATGATTCGAGTGAAACAGAGAGAGCTGATTAGGAAACAAAATCATCAAAATATGGTTACAAAAGTCTATTGTTCAAGAGGCTAGATGGAAGGTAAGACAGAAATCATGAGGATTTTCTCACCCCCACCCCCAAGTACGAGATTCCTGTTGCTCACTGATAAGCAATAATTATTGTATAATCACCTTAACTTGCAAATCTGCACATAATTGCAGGTACCAGAGTGTTAGGTCTGGATTTGTGTTTTAGCCAGAGCAGTTTTTTCCCCTACTGAAGTAGTCACATGTGGACTCTCTGGGTTGGCTTTCACTTGTTGGGATTTTTGTTGGTTTTTTTTTTTTGTGCCAGTTTTGCCTTTGTACCTGATGAACTCTACTTGTGAGGAAGTTACTCAGTGCTGTCTCTGCAGGTCCACTCTCTGCTTTCCAGTAACCTCACTATTTCAGTGTCTTCTGTCAATGAGGTGCCCTTGAGAGGCTGCATGAGTTTTGTGAAGAAGGCAGCATCAGGGGGGTCAGATGAGTATATTCCTTACTCAAATAAATTTATAATCTAATAATGTCAAGTGCCTGGTGCTTGAACTCTGGTAAATGCTGCTGATTCTTATCAGCATAGTTGCACAGAGAACAGAGGAGTGCCACTTTGAACAGGTTATTTTATTAAACTTGGGCTTTGATTAAAAATTTGTGATGATGTGTTTGAAAAGAATGAGATGGATTTGCTGTATTGCAAATGAATAAGAAAAAAAATCATATGCATTGCCTAGAGGGACAGTGACTCTATAATATAGGAATAATATTATTATAATAAGGACACTACATTTAGCAGAGTTCTTGTGGAGGTATTTCTGTTCCAAGTAGATGTAATATTTCTGAAAAAGGTTAGAGTTGCAAAAGGCAGTAATAACTCTGACATGTGTGCATATAAGACCATGTCTGGGGTTTATTTCAAAGGCAAATTTACTCAGGAGATTTGAGGGAAGGAAAAACTGTTCTACCAATTGCTTTTGAAGTGTGGGGGTTTTTTTTGTTGTGTTATTTTTTTATTGTTTTGTTTTGCTTTTTCAAGCAGGAAAACTATTTGGTATTGCAGACAAAATCCCAGAGCTTCTCCATGTCAGGGGGAGGTTATGTAAAAATGGCTGAAGTTTAGAACATCGAGTCCTCTGTGGGGATTTCTGACATTGGTTTTTGACTGCAGGAAAATGCATCTGAAAACCCAGAACATTTTGACATTGGCCATGTATAAATAAATCCCATTCCTCCTTCCACCCCAGACTGGAGGGAAGGGCACACGGATTTTTGGTGCTGCCTGTTAGAGCTCTCATTTTTTGTAATCCTGAAAGATTCTGACAGTGCTTTAGGGCAGCATTTGACAAAAAACCTTGAAAAGATGTTGAGGCTGTGAGTAGAAAAGATGCATTTAGTACCTTGCTCATGTTTCCCACAAGAAGAAATAGGGGTTTGCATCTCAGCTGAAGGCATCAGGGCTGTACCTGGGCTGGTTGGGTTTTGGTTTTGTTTTTGTTTTTTGCTTGGTTGGTTGGTTGGTTTTTTTGTTTGGTTGGTTTGGTTTTGGGGTTGTTGTTTGTTGGTTTTCTTGGTTTGTTGTGGCTTTTTTTACTGATCCATAGCTTAGATAAATGAAAAGCATTGTGGCAAGTCTTGTCCAACAGGTTGCATAAAAGATCTGCTTGTTTTAAGTTATTAGTACTGGATTTACGTTCCTGAAGGGATTGTATGCATAGTTTTGTCCCAGAAAAAAAAAGCAGCCAAACAAAAACCCACAAACAAAGCAAAAGCACCACAAGCAACAAAAAACTTCATGTTAAAAACAAATAAATCAGTGAAACAGCCCCCCCAAGAAACACTACAGCGTGTGTTAGTAACTTAGTGCTCCTCAGTCACTGTTTAAAAATATATCTAAAAAACAAAGCAGTTGACAGTGAAGTATTAACTAGTCCTGACACTGGTTTAACAGCAGCAGGAGGACTTGTGTAAACAATGTGCATTGTGTTTAACTATTCAGCAGTGAAGATCAATTATTAAACTCACACCAAGAGGGAAGGGGAAGCTGGTGTAGCTGTTCCACCAGTTTGCACTCACCAGTGTTTGAATTCTCATGCGGTTATTTCACAGAGAAGGGGCACACACCTCCCTGGGACAGGTCACCACCTGGAGCAAGCTGTCAAGGTGATGCAGAAGGGTCCTGCTTTCTCCTGGGGCACTGGTGCTGTTTCCTGTGCAGGAGGGAGTCAGTGAAAGCCAGGTTACTTCTTGCTCTGTAGGAATCCTGGTGAAGTTAATAGGGTTGGTCCTGAGCATCAGTTCTTGTACCTCAGTCACCTCTTACTCCATGGGGTCAGCTGGGGGCACCTGATGGGAAGAAAGGAAGGCAGGAAGGGAGCTCTTAATGGATGGTGTTGAGCAGAACTGAGAGGGTCAGGAACAGGTGTTTTACTCCTCTGTGGAAATTCTGACCTGCATGAGCTAATTGCAATATAAATCTCAATATAAACCTCAATATAATCTCATCTCAGTATAAAATATCTTTTTTTTTTCTCCTGATTTTTAAAGGTTGTTCTTTGCAGTTCTCAAAACCTCTCAAAACCTCTGTGTAACTTTCAGCAAACAAGGATGGAAATGACTGACACTGAAATAACACTGGTGCATGGCATGGAAGGTGCCAAGCTGTAAAAGAACAGGGGGGAGCAGCAGAGGCAGCTTTGTTTTGAGGGGTTTTGACTCTGAAAGCTGAAGCAGATCTTAGGTTTCTGAATTCTTGCTGTTGCTCTGATTTACCTGTGGATAGCAAGGAGCCTCTGTGTGTGTTTCATGCTGCTCTCAAGTTGAGTTTTCTTGATGAATGAGCAGTGATGTTCCATGTAACTATGTTTGTCCTTCAGCTTGCTTTTTACAGTCAGGGAGCTTGTATTGGAAAAGCAAGACCAGAATATCAGTCAGAGTTAATTTTATCCTTGAAAACCATCCATCTTAAATGTGAGTGGTGCATCTGAATCACAGGCATGGAATTTATGGCATTATGCAGCAAAGGAATATATCCTTTAACTCTGAAAGTTTACCTTTGATCTCCATATTCATACTGTATCACTTAAAAAGAAAAAAGGAATAACGTGACATCATTTTAGCTACAGTTAAAGTAAGTTTAGATAAATTTGAAGATTCTACTCATTTGAGAGTCTGTGGATATGTAAGTGTATGGATGGGGAGGGCAAATCTGTCACCTCAGCCTCCTTCACTTCCACTCTGTTCCCTGGAGCTGAAGGCTTTACCATCTGGAAGCTGGAAAGATCAGAATGAGGGATTTCATTATTTTCAGCAGACTCCTCTGGGTTTTATCTCTTTGGGAATATTTAGGATAGAAAAAAAGGAGGTTAGGTAAATTAATGAATAGGTAAACTAAATTCCAGTTTCTGTGAATTGCAGTTGGTAGCAGATACTGCAGCAAGAATATTGATGTTTTATTGGTCTGGAATTGATAGAAAATTTTAATTTTTTTTTCATGACTTTGCATAATGTAACACATTTCTTTCTGTTAGGTGGGGATTTTACAGCTCCTAAGAATCTTGGTTTGTATTTCCAGAACTGTTTCTGCATGTGTTTCCTTTTTTTTTTTTTTTTTTTTTTTTTTTTTTTTGCAGTCAAGGTAGTGATTTTTCTCAGCATAAGATTTGCTTTCCAAAGTGTGTGTTGAGAGGTTTTTTTGCCTTTGTTTCCCGTTTTGGTTTTGTTTCCACAGAAATTCTGTTTCAAGATTTCTCTTAGCTGGTCCCCCTTCACTTTAGTACCCAGCACCCAGCCTCCCTTAACTGAGGATCTGCAAGCCTTAGTTTGCTGGCTTTTTCTTTTTCTTTTTTTTTTTTTATTCTTTTCTTTTTTTTTTTTTTTCTACTTTTAGGTTTATTTTTACTATGCATTTTGCATCTATAAGTTAAGCCTTTCTATATTTACCTCGTGAACCAAAACTGTGAAGCAGGAAGGTGTCTGGGAGAGGTAGGGTTACTCGGGAAGTAATTTGCATGGAAATGTTTTGGTAAGCAAAGACATTTCCTGGGTTGGAGAGGGAGAGTGGTTGGCATAGGAGCTGATGCAAAGGGAGGATGAGCCTGGATTGTGAGGCGTAGGCTGGGTTATTACACAGCATCCAAAAAAGAGAAGGTTTGGGGTTTGTGTAGGATGACTACGTGAAGTTGTTTCTAAGGAAACTGGTGCTGAGAGAATAAGGTAACCTTTCTATGGCTAACCTACGTCTGGGTGTATTTTTATAAAGTGCTCCAGTCTTTGTAATGGAATAATGAAGTTGTATTTTGCTTTATTTAAGGCTGCAGGGTGATTTCTTTATTGTATTACTGTTTCCTGAATCCTGTGAGTCGACTCCATTCTTCATACACAAGAAGTAAATGTCTCCTTCCACGTTCCCCATCATCTTAACCCTTCTGTTTTCTGCTTCATTCATTGCATGAACACCTGAGAGAGGGATTTCAGTGTTACAATTCTGTTTTATTCAGGTGCTTGGGCTCTGTGAGGCAAACCAGACTCCTTTTCTCTGAATCACCTTTCTTGCATAGTTTTCTGCAGCTACTCTGTGCAAGGCAAGCCAAGCATCAGCTTTAGAATGATCCCAGCTCTGTCACAGTGTCCAGTCTCAGGGTTGCACTTCCATTCACTAATTGCCTTCAGCAGTTTTGTAGCTGCCAAGCACAGGTCCACTGTGGTGATTGTAGAAAGACAGAAGATTTGGCAGCTGAGCTTTCTGGTGCTTGGGAAGGCACAGAAGATGATGTAAGCCTTCAAATAATTTAGAGGAGGAGTTTTTTGGAACAGATGGGCTATGTAGTTTTGTTTTTTTTTTTTTTGGCACCAGCTGAAATTGATGTGACCTTTTTTTGATAGGAAAAGGAGCTCAGTGTGCAAGTGTGGTACCATGAAAATTGGCAGCAGTGCTGGCAATCAGCTTTGACTTCACTGGGGTAAGGCTTTCTCCATCATCCTCACAGAGCCTTGTTTGTTGCTGCTGTCCAAAAAGGAAGCTTTTTAGCCTGGTTATCACTAGTTAGTCAGAGTGGGCAGGGAAGAAATGTCTTATCCAAGTTGTTTTGCATGACTAAGGCTTGTCTAATAAGGCTGGCAGCCCAAATCCCACACACAGAGTACATCAGCATTTAGATGTTGAAGTTGGGATGCATGTCTGTCTGCTTACTGAGTTACCTAGGAACTGGAGCTGGAAAGGGGCTCCCTCTCTATTAAAGAGAGTGCTTGAGCTGATGATTTACATTGATCACTGTCCAGGGAATGGTTTGTTTCTTTCTGCTTTTGTCAGTTTTGTGCCTTGTGGAAGTTTTTGTTTCTCTGTGCCATAGAGCTGTGTGGCCAAGAGGGTTCTGCCAGAATGCTTGCACCTGTAGAAAGAGGTCAAGCTGCAGCTGGGGTTCTGATTTGGTTTTTAAATCTATTTTTTGTGTCCCTAGGAAAATGGCAGCTTATGTAAGTGTTTATTTAAGATGGTTGTGAGATAATAATGTGTTTATATAGGCAGATGTGAGAGAATCAGTGGTGTTTGTGAGGTCTTTATTGTAAGAGCCATGTTATAACACATGTGCTGTTAAATAAGTACAATAAGTTATTACCAAAACTGAGCATTCCCACTTCTGGTCTGATTTTCTGTTGGGGTCAGATTAGCCCAGGACTAAATTCCTTTTCCAGTGTGGAAATCACTACTTGGGCTGTTTATTGTAGTCTAGCCATGTCTAGACTGGAGCTGAGTAAAGCTGTGTATTTCTGCAGGAAAGGAGGAGATGGTCCTAGGGGGAGTTTTTTGTAAAGCATATCAATTGTGTGTTACCTTTCATCATTAGGTTCCCTCCTTTATTCTTCTTGGTCTAAAAAGTATCATGTCAAAGTGGTGTTATTTATCTCAGATCTCTTTGTATTGCCCTCATGATACTGGATGGTAATGGGTCCTGAAGGGGAAACACTGCTCTGTTAGCAGGGTGACATCCCTACACTGGTACATTTTAGTGGTTTATTTTCTGTTGTTCTCCTAGAAATTATCCATTCTACCAGATTCTTTTTTCTTTGCTTTTAAAAGAAATTATTCATATTTCCAGGTTAGCAGTTATTTTTTCATGGTCTCTACACAAGCTGCCTCTTCACCACTTTCCTGCCTCAGACACACTTCTTTTTAGGTTGCTTGAATCAGATGTTGGCCAGTATTTCAAATAAGATCACCCTTATCAATTTTGTATGCTCTAGACATGTTTTAGATTTACTTCCTACCACTTTTGTGTGGTCAGAAATCTTGATTTGTTTTCTGGCTCCTGCTTCATTCCTCAGCAGATGTTATGAAGTTGCTGAGAGCAGTGGCTGTGTAGCTTGGCAGAAGAAGTTATATTGATAATTAGGGTTTCTGTTCTTTTAGACCCATTGCCTGCCAGTGATGTTCTCTTGCACTGGAAAGAGATCATGCAACTTGAAGCTTCCTTCTTTTGGTTGGGACAGTCCAGGTTTTAATTGCAGAATATCCTTGTCATAGCCTTGGAGGTAAAAATACATCATATTGTTATTCATCATGCATACACATCATGGCCTCTCCTGATGTCCAGAAAGAAATGGACTCATTCTTCAAGTGCATGTCCCATTTATGTAACCTCCTCTGTGAATTTTGAAGCCAGTATAAAATCCTGGCTTTTTTGAGATAAGCAAACAAAAGCCTCAAATAATACACAAACCAACAACAAAACCCCCTCATTTTAAAAAGATGTTAACAGTAACTACTAAATAATTGGTAGCAGCTTTTCTTTTTAATCTTCACTGTATTAATTGGTGTATCTGTACTGGGCTGCTGTGGGCTCTGATTATTTGGGTAGTCATTTTGCAGTTGCAGGTTGCTCATGTTTAATGGTTTCAGTGCAGACTAGTAAATGACAGTATATTTAGTCAGTATGGTTTTACTTAAGCTGTGAGTGAAAAACATGCTCTCATGAGACCTGATTGAACCCTTTTTCATGTCTAGTACTCTAGAAGTCCAAAGTTCTCTGGCAGTCAGGTTTGCATTTCATGGGTTTGATAGTATATCACTGTATTAAGTTTTATTTCAGGCTTTGATATTTTCCAAGGCAGTAATATAGAGAAAGGTGAGTTATATGGCAGACCTTTAAAATGGGAAGCTCTTTCTAGGTTTGCAAATAAAAAGGTTGTAATTTAAACAGTCTCGTGGTACTTCAGTCTGTTGGTGACTTTATTTTCATTACCTCTTGATTTATATATATTTTATAACTTGTCTGGTTCTCCCCAAACTGTCACCAAAAGTGTACCTGGAAAGTCAAAGTGGTGAAGTGCCCAATGAGAGTTAAGTTCTTCAGTGTTTGGGCAGCTGGTGACAGCATCAATTCACCCCTGGGTTTGTGCTCCTCCAGTGGATCTGAGCTGGGAGAGGGCTTTTGGTTGGTGAAACTGCTCAGAGCTCAGCTGGAACTGGCAGATGCACAATGCTTTAAAGACTCTGCTTTAATATGAAACAGAAAAATTCCATATCTAATAACTTGATAGCCTTATGTCTCATGTTCTGCCACTTCATGGCAAATAAATAAGTTTTCTACTAAACTTTTTAATTGTTATTTTAAGTGCCTTTTTGGAGGGGAAGCTTTTCAGTAATTTACTTCTGTGTTTGATTTTAACATCAAGTGGCTGTGTTCCCAACCATAACTTTTCTGTGCTTTGTTGTGACTTTAAACTTGCTTGTTTTAGTCCAGAAATCTTAACAGTCAGTCCATGTGTGAAAATATTAGATTATATTTAATTACTGTTACTAATAACTAAATTTCTGCTTAGTTATTATTATTGTTACATATTATATGGACCTTTGGGCCATAGTAGAAAAAAAATAAGTCCAGTCTTTTAAAAAAAAGACTAAAATAAAGGCTTATATTCCCTCTGTTTTGTTTTGGGAGAGACGTGAACACTCTTGAAATGAAATTCAGAGCTCTTAGTTCAGGCTGCTTCACCTTGGAATAAATATGCAGAGGATTTAGTGCAGTGGAACCAGTTTCTTGCAGACACACCTGCATGGTCCTTGATGCATTTATTTCCTTTTCCCCAAAGGTGCAGCAGGCCAGGGAGTGAATGGAAGCAGGAGGTGTGTTTTGCAGGTGTTTCTAGCCTGCTGTAAGACTTGTAAAGAAGTTCTAAACTTCTAAGGAAGCTTCTAGAAGTCCTGAATCAACTCTTAGAAACCTGGTACTTCTAAGCTCTGTGTACCACTAGCAGGTACAGCTTTGGTTTTGCTGGGGAAGGAGCCAGATATCCTGTAGTGGATTCAGTTAACTTCAGTTTGTAATGTCAAAGAAATGCATGCATTCATGTTTGCTTTGCTTGACTGTATTTCTCCTTATTTTGTGATCATCAGAGTTGCTTCTCACCTTTCAGAAAACAGGGCAGCACTTCAAGGCTTGACAAATGCATCCCAGGTTGAAAAACTGCTGCATTCCTCCTCCTCTTCCTCCATTAGAAAATTGACTTCTTCAAAGAGGTAAGGTGGAACGTTGCATTTTCTATAGGAAATGGTGCTTTTTCCAGACAAAGTAAACTACATCTTTCTGTAGCGTGTTCTGTAGCATTTTAAACTAGTTCTGAAAGTACAGTGTCCCTTCACAGATTTTCTGCTTCTTTCTGTTCAGGCAGCTGCAGATCCTGTCAAAAATAAACTTCTGATGAAACCCTAACTAAAAATCACTGTCTTCATCTGTCTAGTATGGCTTCAGACAGCTCTTGTATTTTACACTCTCCTCAATTTATCCCTTTTCAGGTCACTGTTCTTAGACTTCAGTCACTAGTATCAGGCTAGAGCTTCATTTCCCCTCATCAGGGTGAAATTTTCTGGGACCTTAGTGACTTCCAGGTGTTGCCAACCTGTAGTGAGATAATGCAGAAAGACAAAATGCCCCTTGTTGCTAAAACATACTTAAACATAAAGCAAAGTTGTCTAATCAGGTGTTTGTGTTTTGAACATTCTTGCTCATGCCTTGGGAGCTAAATGTAGGAGAATTCAAAAGATATTAGAATATGACTGTTGTATTTAAAATGGAAAATAATGACAGCAGTTGTCCTTGCAGGTTTTCTCTTTCTTTGTTTCTGAGAATTCCAGCATAGATAAAGCTTACTGGAAGAAGCCACAAAAATATGTTGGAAGAAGGTTTAAAGACTAAAGTTTGGCTATTAGGATTTCTACTAACTGTTATTTATGAAACTGCTGGATCTAGAACTGGCATTACAATGTGTCACATCATTTGTTCCAGGGTGTTCTTGTCTTCCTACTATATTAGGTAAGGGAGCAAGAATGGGAGGATGTGTTTGTCTTAAATAATGTACCTTTTGGCCTGAAGCACTGAATCCTTCTTTTTCCTCCTCCCCCACTGGTGTGTGGTACTTGTGACTACACCTCTGAAGATAACAGTTTAATCATTGTTAGCAAACGGGACCAGTTGTCCAAAATGCAACTTCTTCTGTTGTTTGCTATTATACAGTTCCATTGGAAATACTTCAGCAGCTTTTAATTGGGGTAGGATTTTACAAAGCTAGGTTTTGCTGCTGGAACTCTTATTTAATTTCTTTTTTCCTTTCTCTTCCAAAGGTGAGAGAGAAGCAAAAGAAGTAAGAAAATGCTGGGATCAGAACGAGGTGTGGTGGAAGAATGGCTGTCAGAATTCAAGGTGAGCTGAGGTGAATGAAAGAAATACCATTGGCTTTATGCCACAGAACATTGGCTTTTATTTTTTTTTTTAATGGCCAATAATTAACAATTTACATAACTATTACTTGATCTTTCAACTCCTTGAGGCATGCAAAGCTCTGTGCATAGAAGTCAGCAGGTACATAACGTGCACTGATAGTTCTAATAGTAGTTTATTATTTATTACTGTAGAGCAGAACACTGCTATAGCAATGTGGGGTTTTTAAAGCATATATTTCTGTGTAGATCAAGCTGATACAATTTAACCAACAGCTGGATAATGCTGGCCAAATTTCTGATCAAACAACTTCCTTATTTTTAATAAATAAGTAGAAATGCTTGGAACTTAAAAAAAAATTAGGAACAAAACCCAGACAAAACAGTCAAATATTTTTCTGTGTCCTTCATAAACCTGATTGTTTTATCATGAAGAACCTGAAGTATTTTAAAGCTATTATTTTGCACATTGATAGTTAGCTGAGTGAAATATAGGATAATGCCTAAACAAGATTTCATGACTGGTGTTAAATTAATCTGTTATTTAAATTAGGAGTTAATAATTACTCTTCTAATTGATGAGATATAAGAAGTTATTGTTGGAAATCTGTTGAGGAGTCAAGGATGCAGATCCACAGACACTGCTTACTGGGACTGGAGCCTGTCCAAGCTCACTCTAGATTATCCACACCTCTTAAATAATCTGAGTTTATTTGGTACAGACTTTGAAAAGTGCCTGTTAAATACAGAGTATGAAGAAAGAGTCCTTGTATCAAGCTGGGGCATATGGTTTTGTGACAGATGAATCTGAAACTGCTTTTGGATTTAATCCTGGAAGTTGGTATGTGCCCCCAGATGCTATTCATATGAATTACTATTAATTTACTGGATTTCAGGAATTTTTATTGATGTTGGGATGAAACTGAATTCTTTTGTGATCTTTAGTGCTTGCAAACATTGATTTATCAGGGTAACTTTTTTTTTTCTTTAGGCATTACCTGAAACACAAATTTCCAGCTATGCAGCTACATTGCACCGAAAAAAACCATTGGTACCAGCTCTTTATAAGGTCATTCAAGACCCAAACAATGAGGTAGGAGAAAAATATTTTTGTTTACCTTCTTCTACCTTCCAGCTCTACAATTTAAACTAAAATAATGGAGAAGTTGAGATGGAGCAGAGAATTCTTCAGTTCTTCTTTCTTATGTAGCCTGATGTGGGTATAATCTTTCTTTTTACTGTTCTGTTTTTGGGGCTGTTCTGGTAAGACACAGCCCCATCTGCTCCCAGAAATACAGTTTTGCTGTCTTACTGGATTTTACATGCCACAGCTGAGTGTTACAATTGATTTGGCATGAGGTTGGGGTTTTTTTCTGCCTGAAACCACCTCTCAGCCATGCCAGTCACCGAGTAGGCCTTGTAGTGAAACTCAGCAGGACCCACGTCCCTGTCACTGGAGGGCTGACTGCTTGGTGGGAGATGGAAGCAGTTTATAAAATCCTACTGAAAAAACCAGCTCTTCTTTTGCTTTTAGTAGTATCACATTTGTGTGATTTGGTTTCCACTGCTGTAAATGAGCAGAACCAGGTCCCCAAAGTATAAATATGTACAATGAAAATCATAGCTTACCCTTGTATGTAATTAATTATAATTGCAAATGATGCTAAAGTGAGCTTTCTATTCCCTTCCCTTCTGCTGTGAGCATTTCTGGGAAAGTGTGTGACATACAACTTCTGAACAAATTGTGCAAGCATACTGTTCTCTGCTGTGTAAACTAGATAAAATGCTTCAAATTACTTCATTTCTCATCTGTGGTCTCTTGGATATTTAGAGATTAAATGGCAAGTGTGTACAGCAAGGAAGTTCTTTTTTTTTTCCTAAGCACAGCTCAGCTGCTTTTGGAAGCTGAATGCTTGATTGAGCTTAAAGGAGATTGCATAATGCTCACGGAATAAAAAAAAAAATTAAAAAAAAATAATTAAAAAAAGCTTCACAGCTGTCAGCTTCATTTCAGTCTTACAAATAACTTGCATAGTGACCTTTTTCTTTGTACTGAAGTTACTGTAGTTCTCACTCCAACCTGAAGCCACCACTGCTGGTGTTGTGTATGTATCAGCCTTTGCCAGTGGACTTCTAAAGCCTTCCTTTGAGCATTTGATTTATATAATTTTCAAAAATGGGAAGAACCAGATCTGCAAAGAGTATCTTCTTAAGGGTGTGACAGCAAACTTCAGCTGATGGCACAGTGGTGCTTGTCAGATGTGCTCCTCTGTGGAGCTGCTGCTACCCCTGGGGCCTGATTCTGCTCTCAGGTGTCAGAGAAGCAGCCCCAGACTAGAAGGGCACCAGCTGCAGGTTCTGCTTGCTCAGGCAGTATCTATTTCCTTGTCCCTCTTCCAAACTTCTTGGTGTATGAGGAGTATAATCATAGTAAATTAATTAATTTGCAGGCTTCTGTGCTGTATTTGGCTCTTAAGTGTGAGGGGTATTTAAAATATCCCACACAGGGCTTTATTTATTAGAAAGGTAAGTGATGGCTTCTGAGGATAAAGCTTATGTGTTAGGCTGTTACAGAAATTCCCTTTGCTGGATTCTTCAACTTGATGGACAAGTAATTTTTTTAGTATGACTTAAAGTTGGCCTATTTTAAAACTGTGTGAAAGAAGCAAACTGTTTAGGTCAAACACTTAATTTTCCAGAATCACTGAGATCTAGTAAGATCAGGATTATGAATTTACCATGGAATACAGTGTGTTTAGGAACCCAAACAACCAAGGTGTTCCTGTTTTTTTTTGACAGCTCTTTAGCAATTTGAGAGCTGTCAATTTAAATAATATTGTTACTGTTTACTGAGTTTTAAGTATGGAAAAGATGATGACTGGAACAGAAAGTGCATAAAGAGTAGAGTGATCTTGCTCATAAACAGCTTCTTTAGCTAACTAATATATTGATTTTTTGCACAGTATTTTAATTTTTAAGTAAAGTGCTTTTGAAGTACTTATTTGGTCTAGATAGTTGTCTGATTTCTGGAGCTGTAGACATAAATGCTCTATGGATCTTAATGCAGTACCAGAATTTAAACACTGATAATTCCTGAGGCATTTTAGGTTATCCTGGACAGCTCAGCCAGGCACTCCCAGTGTGGATTTAACTTCAAGATAGGGCTCAAGATTTGGCAATCTTGTAAAATAAGCCAAGCTCTAGTCAGTCATCAGCTTCCTTAAAGCCTGACTAGTCTGCATCTCTGTGAGGTATAAAAATGAAGTCTGCAAATTTCATTGTTGTCACTTAGTGTATATTTTAGTAAGTAAAAATTTTGTTTGGTTGTTGTGCTAATTGCTGTCTGTGGTAATAAGAAAGCTCCTCAATAGGAAAGTCTTTACCAGAACAGAGAGACTTTTGGCTTTGGATTTTTTATCTGGCAGCTGAGATACTTTCCTTTGACTTTGGACTGAAACATCTTCTAAATTAAAAAAAAAAAGTGCTTGTTCATGTATACACCCACTGCTGGTGACACAACTCCATTTCCTCTGTGCATCCAGTGTCTTCTCAATATTTATATCCAGAGAAGTGACTGGAAGAGGCTCATGCTTTCCAAACCATCTGAGGAGGATGCAAGGAAAACATTTCTCTTTCTTTTGGTGTTAAGGTTTGTGCTTTTAGGTGGGAGGTGATCATATTGTACTCTGACAGGAAAAGCTTTGGTGTTCCTGCCTTTGAAATTATTTTTGTTGTAGTGTCTTTGGGGTGGCAGCTTTTTCTTGTGGACTTACAGGATTTGAAGACACCCAAAGCACTACAGTGGGTGCTACAAATAGCTTTTAGGTTTTTCACCTGATTAATTTGCACAACTGATAGGAAAGCTGGAAATGAGGGCTATCTACAAGCTTGCAGCACCGGTGACTGGGTATTGGTTTGTTTCTTTCTAGGGACCAGGGTTTCACTTAAAAGCCTATTTTGGAAAAAAAGTAGAATAAACCCCATAGCTGCTCTAGTTGAGCCTCAACTGACTTTAGCTGAAGTAAATTATTCTTTTCCACTGTTTTTAATGGGACTTGATTAGACAGGCTTATTTTAAAATAGAAAACAGCTTTGGGCTGCTGTCATCCTTAATCTAACAGGAATACTATTTATAGCAGTGCAGCTGGATATTAATATTTGGTTAGCTTGTCTTGCACCTGTTATCTCCTTGCATAAATGCTTGTATTTATTGTTTCCAGAGATTATTTCTTTTTCTTTTTATCACTAGCTTCTTGCTCTCATTTTCTTTTAAAGAAAACCTACACATTTATTCAGTGATCTCTGAATTATGTATTAACCATGTTTTTCTTTGAACACCTGCAATGTGCTAGGGCTGTCAGGAAACAAGGAGACAGTTCTGTTTCTCAGGATTTGAACACTTACTGTAACAGATGGTTTTAATAATTAGTGTCACTTTTTAGACAGTTGTTTATACTGAGTAAATATTAATTAAGGAAGAATATACTTATGCATCATTTGGACATAAAGTGCTAAATATATATATGAAATACTTCATTAAATGTACTTGTAAAAATCTGCATGCTCTAAATGACTGAACTTCTCTCATTCTGTATCAACATTGTCAGTCAGCTTTCTTCCTTCCCTCTCTTTGCTACAAATACAGGTTTTTAGCCTGGGGTTACCTAGGCTGCCAGTCAGAAGCCTCTTTACACAGGATCCTTATACCAGAGCCTTGTATAAGAAAGTTGTTTTTGTTTTTTTAACACAGATGTCACGTTATGGCTTTGTGACCAACTAGGGAAAAATATCTAAGGCTCTACTTTCTCTCTTGACTCTTCTGTATGAATATAGATTATTTAGGCTACACAAATGCCTGTGTCTTTTTCCATATTGAAACTCACTAGGTCATTTCATCCCCTTTCATAGGATGTGTTACTGGATACTGCTCATAGACCTGATCAGAATTCCTCTTGGAATTTTTGACTGTGGTATTAAAAGTTGATTACTCATGGGAAAGGGGAAGGTACTTTGTGATTTATTTTTATTTTTTTTATTTTTCTCCCCCTCAGTTCTGTGGCTAAATCTTAGTTTTAGATTTTGGTTTGGCATTGCAGACTCTTACAAATAAAAGTCAGGGGTTTTCTTGTCCTTGTATCTCACTGACTTGAGAAGGACTCTTTGATTCTGGTACTGAAACCTGAAGGGCAGCTCAAGATGGAAAATTGTTTGCATTGCCATGAACCAGTGCACACCTGTTGGGTTTGACTGTAAAAGCTGTAGGTAAGAAATTAATTTGTCAATCTGCCCTGTCATTATCTGACATTATCTTGTCATTACCTATCTGACTTGTCATTAGCCCCTGATCTTCAACCTTTGTACTTTTTACTGGGGCAGTTGTAAGGCTTCTCGGTTTTATGGTGCAGGTTCTCCCTTACTAGAGAAGCCCGATGGAAGCTGATTGCCCTTTTTTGCTTCTCCACAGCTCCTGGAGCCCGTTTGCCACCAGCTCTTTGAACTTTACCGGAGCTCAGAGGTTCGGCTGAAGAGATTCACCCTGCAGTTCCTGCCTGAGCTGATCTGGGTGTACCTGCGTCTGACTGCCAGCAGGGACAGGCAGAGCAATGGCTGCATCGAAGCCTTGCTGCTGGGCATTTACAACCTGGTGAGTCAGATGGGTGGGGATGGCTGATAGAAATACAAATATAAAATAAAAAATACAAAAATAAATGGATCTGAGGCTTTGCCTCACTGCCCGCCAGGAATAAAGTAAATAACTGGGAGCATCTGCTTAAAATCAGAATATGCTTACACAAAAGCATGTTTATTCTGGAGAAAAGCATCACCTAATGAAGGTTTAGTAAGAACATGTTTGCAAAAATGTTTCTTTATAGTAATCTTTTTGGGACAAACATTTTGACTGAGAAGGATCATCTCAGGGTCTTGCTTGTACTGTTGCCAGTGAAGTTTATGTTGCAAAGTAGAGGTTCCTATGGGGGTGATTCAGCTTGCTGTGGAGATGCTTGTCAGGTCAGTCTGCTTGGTCAGGCTACCCCAATTTTTGCTCTGCATATATCTTTTCAGCAACACGTTGAAGCTGAAACCCCTCTGCATGCCCACACTTCCATACATCCCTGTGTGCATTCGTGGCAGAGTTGTCTTGAGTGGAAGTGTGGCTTTTAAGAATAAGTACAAGTAACTGTAGATGATTGAGTTGGGTTGTAAAAGTAATTTTTTATATACTGACTTTGTTATATACCTTAGTTTGGAAAGGTTTACTCTGGTAATGTTATATGGCTGTTTGCCTATCTTGGCAGTATTGCTAAATTTATCATTCTTTGATGGGAGTGTCTGAGTTAGGATCTTAAAACACACTAAACTTAAACAGCCCTTCCCTCTGCTATCATAATAAACCCCTCCTTTAAATTGGGTATTATGTTTCTATACATGATGAGACAGAACTGTCAAACTGAGTCTTAAAAAAATGTTGTGTGTCTGTAGATGAACTCTTAACAACTAGAAGAACCCGTTGTTTTAGGTTTATGCTGATAGAAAAAACATTGGAAACTGCTCACTGCTTTTTTTGGTGCTGTTTGCTGGGTTGAAGTAACATGTTCACTTTGTCAGTCATTTTCTCCCAAAGGTCCTTTTGCAGTTCCTTTGAATGTCATGTTGGTGATTCATCTTTTTTAAGGGGATTAATTTCTTCATTCTCTCCAGTCTCAGGAAGAAAGAAACCTCAAAATGGGGAGTGGCTCCTGCTATTTTTTATTCTTTGATTAAGTTGTTGATATTTTCCTGCACGTGTTAGGAAAGTAAAGGAAGGATGTTATTTTCTCAATACTTAAAGAATTTAGCAGAATGCAAAAGATTTGTTCATTTCTTTCATTATCAACTGTGCTCCATTATGATTCTTAAAGCCCTATTGTGCTACCTTGGACTAAGTTTTCACATTAACTGGAATAACTAGAGCTCACTGTTTGGAAATCTGCTGTCCAAAGTGAAGAGGCAGCACTTCAGACTCCTTTTTGGTTTAGTCTTACATAATTGCTCTTGATATATTTGCTTTAAAAACTGCTGGGTTTGCTTATGTAGTAGCTTAGCAACTATAAAATCCTGACCACTCTGAAAGCCTTTTGAGAACATTCTGTGTATTTCTTTCTGATAGAATGCCTGGAGAAACTCTGCCAGTCTCCTTCATTTCACCTTTTCTCTGGGGAGCATTTGTGCTAAGTACTGCCCCTTGGCAGCAAGTGATTCATCAGCCCTCCTGGGTCCCTGTCTTTTGGGTTTCAAGTTCAGCCTTGCTCCACTATATAATTCTGATATAAAGAAATGTTATAATCTAAAGGTTGGCTACAGCAGCTTTTTTGTCCTTTTTTTGATTTTTGATGAAGTCACACTCATCACAGAGCCAGTGCTGGGGTTTTTTTGAGTGTTGCAGAGGCATTCTGAAAAAAAAGTCTCTGGCAGAGGTCTCTCCTGCTTTTTAAATACTTTTGTGATTTTGCAGTTATTCTGGAAATGCACAGAGACCTTGAGGTGCTAAGCAGCTCAGGACATTTGACTTGTTGTTTGTTAATGGTTTTTGTGAGTTGAAAGTTATTCCAAGTCCTATCTCCTTTCTTCTATTTGAGTTTTGGTTTTGTCTTTAATGCAGGAAATTGCTGACAAAGATGGAAACAACAAAGTTTTATCCTTCACCATCCCTTCGTTATCTAAGCCCTCAATATACCATGAGGTAAGAGAGCTGCTGTGGTAAATAAGAACTGGATCTATCTGAGGAGTGAAAACTGGACCCATTTGGTGCAACAGGCCACTGTAGATACATCTTGTCGCAGAAAGTTTTCTGTGTCAGTAGCTTGCAATTAGTCCAATCAAGTTCAGTGGCATTAGCAGAAGAGAAAGAATGTAAATGTTGAAAAATCTTGGCTGAGAGTGCCCATTTTGCAGAGAGGTTGGTTGTGCTGGAGTTGCAGCTGTGTTTTTTCCCCTCTTAGGTGCTAGTATGAAAGTAGTTTTGCTCTCACAACTCCAAGTTCAACTTGAATTAAGGAGCTGTTTTTATCTGCTGCTGCTGTACAAAAGGTCTGTGCAGTGAGGACCAGCTCAACAGAAATGGATGGCTAAGGATCAAAGTTGAAAATTGCTCTCACATGCTCAGTGTGGAAGCTGTTTATAGCAATGGAAATGTGTTCAGATTTGCTGTATTCTGGAATAATCTTGATCTTTACAGCTCACGAGATCAGTGTGGGTGGTTAGGAGGTTTAAGGCTTTTTGGGAACCTTTTGCTTACCATTTTGTTTTCCCCCTTCCTTCCTCCTCCCACCACCTACTTTTAGCCCTCTACTATTGGATCCATGGCTTTAACTGAAGGAGCTCTGTGTCAGCATGATCTCATCAGGGTAGTTTACAGTGATCTTCATCCTCAAAGAGAAACCTTCACAGCCCAGAACAGGTAGGTGGAGGTATTCCAACAGCAGAGGTGCTTCACTAGGCTTCAACAAGTCCTTAAACTTTAAGAGCAAATGCATTACTTGTTCAGTCCTTTGTCAGCATTGTTTGGAAATAAATCTAGAGAACAGGCTTGGTGGTTTGAGGCATAGTCTTTTTTTATCCCAACTTTGTATGTTCTACTAGTTCACTTATAAGAGAGTAACTTCTCTGTCATTCCTCTGTCCATTTTTGGGTTTATGTCTGTCAGCTCAGATTTTCATGGAAGCATAACAAAACTCAGCTTTGGCTCTGAGGCTCTGACTCCTTTTTCTAAAGGAAAGGGGGGAATGGAGCTTAGTGGATGGACAGAATTAGGAATGGGAGAAATTGCCCTGTTCTTCTGGTGACTTGCCAGCCTTACCTCTGTATAAGCTATCTCTGGGAAAACTGATAAAGTAATTTTGAGTCCATAGCCAACCTGTACAGAGCTCTTTGTCCAAATATGCCATGTACCATTTCCTCCACAGTGCTCGTGGCTTTCAGTAATAATAATTGTAGGTGTTTAACACTGAACTTGTAACAGCCTGTTTCAAGTTACTGAATTGTAATGAAAGAGGATTTCAAGATTTGCATGTGTACTTCTGGCACTTTTTGCTGTGGGGTTTTTTTTGAAGACTGACTGTAGGAATTTTTACTTTAAATTCTGATAAAATATTAAGAATTTAAACCATGCAAGGTCTTGCTCTTGTCTCTTTCCAGGTTTGAGGTGCTGAGCTTTCTTATGCTGTGCTACAATTCTGCTATTGTCTATATGCCTGCCTCTTCTTACCAGTCACTTTGTAGGATGGGTTCCAGGTGAGACACTTGATTTTGAAATAGTTTTGCAGGGTGCATGTAGACTTCTGACTGTTCAGCCAGCAAAAAAGAATGAATGTACTGGTTGTGCTTAATAGCTTAAAACATTTTAACTCTGTCAGTCATGCAGCTGAATTGGAAATTTGAAGCTGTGTTTCCATACAGATAAAACACATGGATTCTCTTACTACTCTATGAGCTTCCCTTCTTGTTATGCAACTTTGTTATTTGGAAAGAAAAAACAAAACAATTTGGGGGGAAGATTAGTTGAAGCTACTCAAACTGGTTTGCATGTTTTGGGATTTAAATATCTTTCAGACATTTTTTAGTATGGTCAGTTTAAAAATCCTGTGAGGAATAGATGCTACCTGTTTCCTCTACTTCCAAATATTAGTGTCTTGCTTCTGAGGATGAACACATTGTTCTAGATTTTAGTGGTTTGTATTTGTCTGTGGTTTGGTTTTTCCTTCCTTTCTTTTTTTTCCCCTGATAACATCATCCCTCTTTCTGGAGAATTCAGTACTGTGGTTTCTCAAACTCTTATACATGCCCTTTATGTAACCTTTTACTGAGTAGTCTCAGAAGTGTCTGGTTGGAAAAGATCCCTGCTTTTTCTTCTAAAAAATCTCAAGAATATCTGATATTCTCCTGTGCCTCTTTTCACCAGCATTTTTGTTCAAAATAAGTAATTCTCTCTCCTGCAAACAGAGGCACCTCTTTAAATTTGTTTTGATTTAGCTTCTTTGCTTTAGCACAATGCTGCCTTGAGAGGAAAGCATAAAATTCAGTTCTGTAGCAAAGAAGGAGCACACTATAGCTTCTAACAACACATAATTAATAAAATCAATAAATTCAGTATAATAAACAATAAGTAGCACACAGGTAGTTATGATTAGAGCCTACTTCTTTCCTGTGATTTTTGAGGGGTGTGGGTTAATATTTGGGGTGCATCCATCATCTTCACTTGACTTGTGGCTATGCTGAATTTTCCACATCTGTTGAATTTTCCTGCATCTGAAAATTAGACCTGTACTTTGGGTAGGGAAGAGAGACATTTTATAGGGTAGGGATTTTCTGTTGCTTTTGAAACAGTGCAGCAGCGATACATTACTGGCCAGGTGTGACTTCCATTGATGAAGATTCAGTTATTAAACTTCTCAATAAATTACTCTGGTCTTCATGTAGACTCATTGCCACGCATTCTGTGGGAAGGCAGGCCCTTTTTCAGGGGTCAGAAGTAATTTATTTTGGTTTTCTTTACAAGGTAGCTGAGAGCAGTGCCCAAGAATGCAGAATCTGTGTTCACCAGGTTTAGATAAAAGGTGATCACGTGCTGTTATCAGACACCAGGATGGGAGATGACATTTTTCTTCTGTACCACTGAAATGTTTCCTTTAAAGAAAGGTGGTTTCAGTTACTGATTTTTCGGGGAGAGTCTGCTACTTGGTGTCTGGCAGTAGAGAACATCTTGCCACCCTCATTCTTTAGAGGTTGGTTATGATTTCAGGAAAACAGATGGAGTTAATCACTGTGTGGGAATAACAGTGGGTTAGCAGCAAGCCACATCTTGAGGCACTGTTACAAAACTCCTTCAGTGGCTGGGAGAGCAACCTAAGGATGTTCTATCTTGTCTACTTATATTTTGAAAAACAGGTTTCAAAATTGTTGTGTTGTAAAGGGATTTGTTGTCTCTGTGGGGCTGCCATGTTCTCACAGTGCTGTGGGTTTTTCAGGCTGTGTGTGAGTGGGTTTCCACGGCAGCAGGAGAAACGCTGGAAAGAACACTGTGGTAGAGTGGTGTTAGACCCTGACTTCATGGTGCAGCTGCTCACAGGTGTCTACTATGCCATGTAAGTAGTAAATGTCTGACAAAGGGAAATGTCTGACATTATGTTGACATAAATTAACACATAAATGCTGGGTTTTTTATGATTGGATTAAAAATAGTTACACTCCTAACACAAGTTCATAATTCCAACTGGTGTATTCCCTGTTAGTTCCTCACTCAGCCAGTTGATAATTTGGAAATATCTTTGTCAGAGTTCAGTTGGATAATGAAGGACCAGTAGAAAGTACTGGCTCTTCATTTTTCCCAAGTTTCCACTGCCACCACACAGCTTCTGTTGTTTCAAGCATAATGAGCTTGGATGCCAAGACAGCACGATGAAATTCAGACCTCGTGAATGGCAGTAGCCTCTGAGGTTGCAGCAATCCACTCCTGAGGAAAATTCAGTTCTGCTAAGTAGGGTTAACCCTCACATCTTGACCCTAGTTACTTAATTTTATTATTTCTTTTTTTCCATTCTTTAAGCTTGTTCTGATTATGGCATCTGCTGTGTCTTGCTTGGAGGTGACAGGGAGCAGCTTTCTTGTTACTCCAGCAACATTAATAAAAATTGCTTTGTCTATCTTTCAAAAAAAAGTGGAGGTGCTGGGGGTGTTCATACAGTTGAACTTTGCTTATTAGAAAGATGTGAGGAGGTGGATTTAGGCAGAAAAAAATACATTGAGTTGATAATATGAAAGATAAATATCTTTCTTTACTTTTTAGATATAATGGTCAGTGGGATCTTGGCCAGGAGGTGCTGGAGGACATAATTTACAGAGCACAGCTTGAACTCTACTCACAGCCTCTTCTGGTAAGAAACAATCCATTGCAATTTATGGACTTGGTTGAGAGGAATATGGATGTGTTTCTGAAGTGGACTGGTAATGAAAGCATTTGTGGCCTTTTACTGCACTCCCAAATGGAAGTGGTTGTTAACAGCTGGTGTTTTCAACACAGCTATTTATACCAGGGTTTTTCTGCTTGAGTATTAAGCTGGGGTGTTGAGATCTCCTAGGACTCATTGATGCTGAAAGCCAGGATTTTCTAGTGCATTACAATTGAATCAAAATGTTGGTGGCGTTTTGGCAGAGGCCACCAATGAACCATTTAAAGGAGCCTAACCATATGTTTATATGTCAGAGGACACTGGTTGCAAAAAGAGGTGTTTTCTTCACTTCTTGACCTTCAGCAGGGCTGAGGTCAATGACTGATGACACAGTAGATACTGATGACACAGTAGATAAAGCAACAGTAGGACAGAGCTGAAAGTGAAAAGGAGCTTCAGCTCCAGAGTCATTGTCAGATTTTGATTGATTAAAGTCACACAGGTGTTAATCTTTGCCTCTGAAGGGGCAGTAATAGAATGGAGTTCTCTTAATTGTTGTGGTTTGTGTTGTTTGGGTTTTTTTATTTCCACTGTACTTGCTGTTGTACTCATAAAAAGAGGGATCTGAAATGGGATAGTGGTGAAACTGAGCTGGATGCAGGTGGATGTGATTGGGAAGGATGAGGAGGCTGACAGAAAGGAGGAATAGAGGGATTTTATTTTTTCGGGTATACAGGAATGAGGATCAAAATGGAGAGAAAATTAAGTAGGATAAAGTGAAATAGACTCTTGTCTCAGTTTCTGCATCAGAGTCCTGGCTAGAAGCCTTTAGTGCTCCTCTGAACTAACAGCAGTAACATTTCATTGCCTTTTATGTAACTGAGAAAGGAATGGATTGGGAAAAATCTTCTTATGTGGCAATCTGAGATCTCTCTCTTCTGTAATAAATGATGTAAAATTATTCTCTTGATGAATTGGCTGTAAAATTTTATCTACAGGCTTTCTGACACTGCTGCATTTTAAATGCCTGGTATCCACTGAATTATTATAATAGTTGGTTCCTTTTGGAAATGACTCATTGCTCCATCAATTGAAAGTTTTAAATTAAATACTGAGCATGCTGAATTGGGCCATCCCATCAAACTACTGTATTTAAAAGGTGTGTGGGAGGATCTGCAGCTGAATTCAGTTGGTCATAAGGCAATCTTGAGTCCTCATTGTTCATTTTTAATGAGCAGAGATTACTTTTTGTAAGAACCTTCTAGAATGTCTTTTCCCCTAACGCTACTAATTCCTCTCCATCCCATTGTCTGGTTTTGGTAATATGATATGACCAATTTTTCCTCCTTTCCCAGTTCTAAGGGTTTTCATGTATATGCCCCAAAACCTGTGGGCTTTTCTTCTTAATTCTCTGATCATTGCCTTGCTGCCTATCTTATTTTACTTCAGTTTTTTAAAAAGCAGGTTTAAGACATTGTCAGTTTTGTTAAACAATGACCTGGATGTTCTTGGCCTCATGCTGTACATCCTAGTAATTTGCCTTTTCCAAAGGATGGAGTCCTTTCACCTCCCCATGTTCTTCAGGAGATGTGTATAATTCAGCAGCATCATAAGTTTGTATTTTAAACAGGAAAATACTGACACCAAATAAAATCTCATCTGTGCAGCATCTGAGAGAAGTTTCAAGCTCTGCTTCAGGTTTCCTACCAGCAGCAAAGTCTTTGAAGTCCATTTAATGTTCAGGCAGCCCCCTGCTTTGGGATTATTTTCAAGTCTCTCCACTCAAGCTATTTGTGTAATTATGGGCATCAGTCACCATTGCAATGAGAAACATCACAGGCCCTGTGTCTGGCTGTGTCTCTTGGAGGAAAATGTTTTGCAGTGCAGTACCCCCATGCTCCCATTCCAGGAGGTTTGTACTGCCTGGGGAGTAGCTCAGTTCCAGCTGGGCAGTCTTTTCCTCTGAAAACCAGAGTTGTGTGATGGTTCTGGGTGTCAAGCTGTGCCTCCAGTGCAGTCACACAGACTTCCTCAGCCCAGGAGACAGGAACCATGGCTCTGCAAGCTCTTGCTGCAGCAGCACCTTCACCAGTGTCTTGTAGTGATGTGTTTACTGCTCTTGTTGGATGCTCTTTTCATTAGAGCTCCTTTCTGCCAGGCAAGAGTGGATGCCTGGCCTGGAATCAGCCATCCTTTGTCATCAGTACTTGCAGACTTAGCTTGCCAAGTCTGCATTGTGCTGTTTGGATTTTTCCTGTCTTTCAAGGCTGGGTTGGACATAGTGAGCAAGTTGATTTGCATCCTGAAGAATCGTGCTTGTGGTGTTTTTTGTTGTTTTTTTTTTTTTTCTTCCTGTTAGAGGAGGACTGACTCATTCTGGCTGTTCAGATTGCTTCAAAGCCTTGCTGTTGGGTTGCTTTTTATCTCCATATGGTTCTCCCCAGTCCCCAGAAGCACAACTTGTGCTGTTGGAAAGGTTCAACAAGCACAAGTGCTCTGTCACTGTTCTGCTCCTCTTGCAGGTACTGATTTTTAGATTTTAATCCTGTGTAAGGAGAAGAGTACCTATCCAAGAGGGGCCCAGCTCTAGTGAGTAGAGAGTGGGAAGGCCAAACCATTGTGTACTGTTGAACTTGGTCTGCTCTGGTTCAGCACAGAAAAAAGGAGTTCCTGAAGTCTTCAATGTGATTGAGGATAGGTTCCAGCCCCTGGGGAGGTGAAGTCCTTGGTTTAGTTCTGTCTTGGGATCTGTGGCTTTACTGTTTGAAGCAGTTTCATTTCTTCTCCTAATTGCTGGGTGTTTTGCCTGTTACAACCTGTAGGAAAGCCACTTTTAATTCATTATAATGCAAATAAACACCTTTAATTAATGGAGCTTTTATGGCACGCAATATAGAATCATAGAATCATAGAATTGGCTGGGTTGGAAGGGACCTCAGGGATCATCGAGTCCAACCCTTGAACCACCGTTGCGGTTGCTAGACCATGGCACTCAGTGCCACATCCAGGCTCTTTTGAAATATCTCCAGACACGGAGAATCCACTACTTCCCTGGGCAGCCCATTCCAATGGCTGATCACTCTCTCCGTAAAGAAATTCTTTCTAATATCTAACCTAAATTTCCCCTGGCACAACTTGAGACCCTGCCCTCTTGTCTTGTTGAAAGTCGTTTGGCAAAAGAGCCCAACCCCCCCCCTGGCTCCAACCTCCTTTCAGGGAGTTGTAGAGAGTGATGAGGTCTCCCCTGAGCCTCCTCTTCTCCAGGCTGAACAGCCCCAGCTCTCTCAGCCTCTCCTCATAGGGTCTGTGCTCGAGTCCCTTCACCAGCCTGGTTGCCCTCCTTTGGACCTGCTCCAGGACCTCAATATCCTTAGAATCATACACTGGTTTGGGTTGGAAGGGACCTTAAAGATCATCTAGTTCCAACCCCCTGCCATGGGCATGGACATGGCACTATAATTACTTCTAGCTCTTCCTCAAATTGTCCCCAACACCCAGGACAGCAGCCCCTCAGCACCCTCCAGCCAGCTCCATCCCCCCCATCCCAGACAAACCTCATCTGAGATCTTCAAGAGGACAAATCACACAAAGTTCTTCCAACAGGACCTGATCCAACTGTTCAATAGAGTTCACATAGTTTGTGTTTGTGCAATTGCTAATGAAAGGGGACTTCATTAGTTAAATGGATCTGGCAAATATGGGCTTTAGGGAGTTCAAAGAATTTATTGGATGGCCCTTGTGTTGCCAAGGCCTCTGGCACCCTCGGAGTATCAAGACAATATTGATGAGGTTTAAAAGTGCATTACTCCTGTCACTAGGCTGAGGGGGACATATGAAAATGTTGCTTGCAGCATAAAACTGAGAAATATGTGATGGGAATAATGAGCTGAACACTTGATACCACTTCATCAGTTAGCCACGAGTATACAGTGAACTTTATACAGCCTGTTAGAAAAAACACATGATCCAAAAGGAAAAAAAGTGGAGTATCTTGCAAATCTGCATATTCTGAAGGAGACCTATCTCATTTAAGTGGAGAGAACAGTCAGCCTTCATTTTATCTGTGCCTCAGTGGGGTTTACATGCCTTTGCCTGGAGTTAACAAGTAGGCTGCCTGGGTTCAAGACATGCAGACCATGTGTATTTAAGTAAAAGTGTTTCTCTTGCCATATATTGAACCCTCTTCTCTAAAGCTGCATTGGCTTGGCCTCTGGCTTCTTAGTTTTGTGACATTCTTGTCAGAAAGCATCAGTGGTAATTTCCTTGTCATTTTGTAGCCTCTTCTGAATGGAGATCTTCCCACCTAGGTTGTTACCTCTGTCAGTACAGGTGGTGAAACGGAACGAGGTAAATTACCTCAGAAAATGGGGAAAACTCAACTGTATTTTTGGGAATAGGTCTGTGTTGAGTTTTTCAGCTGTGAATGTTGGGAATGGGGCCATCCATCGGGATGGAGCTGGCTTCATTAACAACTTTTGCTTCTCTCCCTTTCTGGCTCCAGCCCGAGACCTAACGGTGCCATTAGCGCGGTCGTGTCATGAGGCAACATTTTATCTTTACCTTAGGTTGCCAATGCCATGAAGAACTCCCTGCCCTTTGATGCTCCTGATTCATCTCAGGATGGCCAGAAGGTACTGAAGGTGGAAGTGACTCCCACAGTGCCCAGGATTTCTCGGACTGCTATTACAACAGCTTCCATCCGGCGGCACCGCTGGAGGAGAGAAGGTGAGCTTTGCCTGTCCAGAGCGGGTGCTGCAGAGGGTCCTGTTCTCATCACCACCACCCAATCTGGCTCCTGAGTTTAAATGTTTGCAGAGCAGTTGGTTGGGGGTTTTTCTCTTCATTTGTTTTTGAACAGTGGTATTCCATAACAGTGTGTAGTATTTTACATCTTCAGAGCTCTGCATGGACATGGACATGTGAGGTGTTTGTTTTGGTTTTCATTTGGTGATAACCCATGAGGTAGGTGAGAAAATGGAGAAGCTGGAAAATTTTCAGTAAAACTTTTTTTTTCCCCCCCCCACAAAACACAGCATAAAATTGTGAGGATAGAGCTTGTCATAGACTTTGATTTCTTTAATCCACGCTAAAACTCAACCCCCTCCCATCATAAATAGCTCAGGGAATAAATGATATTATCCAGACCTTCATAGGGTTACAGCTGCCTAAAGCTGCCAAAGGCAGTGGCAGAGGGAGAAGCTGAACATCCCATTCCTGAAATCCTATGGCCCAATTTAGGGAGGGATGCCATAAAGTAGCTTTGGGTAGCTTGGAATCAGTCCTTATTTTTCCTTGGTGAGGATGTTTGTAGTATGGAAGTGTGCTTGACTGTATGAAGTAAAAAAATAAATATGTAGCAGTATTTACCTTATTATGATGTCTTCAGTGTAGGTGAAGCAAAAAGCTTGTTTTGAAATCACTTTGTGACACTTATAAAACTTTGTTGCTTCATGTATAAAACACTCATTTTAAAAAGCTGCATAAACAGCTGAAGGTAAAAAAGTAGAATAACCTAGAAATAAACCGAGGGTAAAAGAGTCTGAAAAGAAGGATTACATCTTTTCCTGTGGTACTTTTTGTATTTTTTTTCCTTCCTTCTTTCTGCATCAGCAAAAGGATTTAATGACCTCTGGTCTTCAGCTGAATCAGGATGTCCAGGACAAGAAGCAGCTGCCTTCTGTTCTCAGGACTCTGGATCATGCTTGTCTTCACCGTAGTTGCCATTTTATCCATTTGCTAGTCCCTGGTCTGCAGTGTAGCCCACCTGTCCCTCCTCTCTGTGGATGTCACCACAACTTCTCACTGAGCTCGGGCAGTGTTTTGTCTTTGTTCCGTGTCCGCATCTATTTCCAACCCGGGCAGGGAGAACGGGAATGCCGAGCAAGGAGCAGAAGCAGCACTAAAATGTTGTGTGTTGAATCCCAGATGGCTTTGACTTCTCAAACGAGGCTGACTCCAGCATCCCTGGCTCCCCGACCCAACACGGCTCCACAGACCTAGGGATCAAACGTGAGCAAGAGGGGGAGGTGCTGGTGCGCAAGACCCCTGAGCATGGCTTCCCGGAGCCCACCTTGGCAGCAGCCACCACAGAGGGTAGGACAGAGATGAGGAGGCAGAAGTCAGTGAGGCAGTTGCTGGAGGAGGATCCTGGCTCCCTATCCCCAAGCAGAACTTCTTTCCATTCTAGTGTGTGTTTCCGCTATCCCAGGGTGTATTAGCTGCTCTTTGCAATACACGCACCCCCTAAATACCTAACAGCAGGTCAGATACTACCTTTTTGTTATCACGTGGGCTGGCCTGGGGCTTGCAGCTGTGTGGTGAAAGAATGCTTGGCATGGCAAAAAAAAAAAAAAACAAAAAAAACCCAAAAACAAACCCCAAAAAACCCCCCAATAACCAACTGAAAAAAAAACCAAACCAAAAAAACCCCAAGGGTCGTAGCCGAGAGCTTTGGGATTGCTTGGAAACTTTCTATTACTGAGCATGTTTAATGTAATATTCAGAAGGAAAAAAAATGCACCAGGTGGACGTGAATCTAGTCCTGAAAAGCAGACTTTAGTGTAAAAATGGATTTGGCTACTACTTAGTTACGAGAGTTTCTCCTTAGTCTGTAGTTTGTAAATTCCCAAGAGCAAAGTTTCCTGTTCCCATTAAATGTCAAGCTGATCTCAGACATATAAAACTGCTTCTGGTTTTATTTGCCAGTCATCCTCTGATTTAAAATTCATACATTTACATCTTTCTTACATGAATGAGCTGACTGCTCTAGAGACAAGTACCAAGAAAGCACTTGTGTTTTCAGGAAGAAATCAGGTTGTCATGTTTCTAGAATTTGAGAAGCAATTACTGCTTGCTTTCTCAGTCATGCTGTCCACAGAAATGCTTCAGGCCTTTGTATGTCTGCTCTGCAGCATATGGAGTAGCTGGCAGAAATTTATTTTGATTCAGTTAGTCTATTGATTTGTGCATCTTCACTCTGTAAAATACCTGGTTTTGAGCACAGAATTGAAATCATGATTTCTCCTGAGAGATGAGAATTAATTTCTCGTAAATTTAGCTTAACACATTTTTAAGTGTTCTCCTGTCTCAAGCCTCCCCTTTGAACATTCCTTTGGCATTTCCAGCTTTTGTAAGCATATCAGCTGATCATAAACAAGATTTATTTGCACATTTGGATATGACTTACAGATATTTCAGATTTTTTTCTTCTGGGAACAATAATCTGGAGAATTTGGAGATTGAATGTAGTGTTCTGGCAGCATCCTTACCCTTAATCAGTGTTGCTATTAAACAGTGATTAAGACATCATGCTTCTGTATAAAAATATTTAATGTGGGTTTATAATCTCCTCCTTGGTGCACAGTGAATTTGAGCATGCTCAGTAAATGAGTCCTGTTTTCTCCTCAATTCCCTTGTTCAGTTGGCCTTACTCCATTGGACTAAACTTTGCATGTGCATGACCTGAAGGATATGGAGAAGTCCTCAACTGTGGAGAACCTGTTGGGAGAGACAGGCAGTGGGAAAGAAGTTAATGAAGATGTGGTCTTCTGGTCTTAATTTGCTTTAAGACATCTCTATAATTGGGCATGTTGTTGGATAAGGCATCGTTCCACATGCTTTACTTCAACAGAAGTGGGCTGGAGACCTTTTACTTCTGTAACAGTAGCAATGTCTAATTGCATACTGGAGTGAAATGAATTCTGCCAGTTGATAGCATCTGGGAAAAAGCCAAAGAATGGTGTTTGGCTTGATTATCAGTATAGAATTGTGTGTGTGTAAATAGTGTTCCTTGCTGATGATGATTACACAAAATTCCAGCTAGCAAATTCCCTCTCAGAAATAACATTTTGATATCAAGCCATATAATAAGAGACTGGTAATTCCTAGTGACTTTTCAACCACCAGGTTATGGGAAGGATAAACAGAATAAAAACCATGTTAAAAAGCTGTATAAAACCCCTTCTTTAAGTCAGTGTTTTGACCCAATAAGTGGAAGAAAGCAGAAGTTTTCAGGACTGGCTCATTAATGCCTTACAAGGCATCCTGCTTGCCTGGAGTGGCAGCTGTGCTGATGTGCACCGATTTGTGTCAGGGGAGAATGCTGAATCTACATATTTAGGATTAATTCTGAGCAGGCATAAATAGCAGATACTTTGGGAACAGAATTATTCTGATAAGGATCAGTGAGAGTCCTGAACACCCAGAAGTGCAATTGATATGATTTCTGTCAGATTGCACTGTCTCTTTCTCTTCCAGCCTTACAGTACAAGAGTGTTTAGGAGGAGTAGGGTTTTAATTTTTGCTTTCTTTTTAAATTGTTCTCATTGTTCTACTGGAGAGGAAAAAAACCAGTATTACCTCATTCTTTTTCTCCCCAAGACAGATTGTGTAAGGACTTAAAACATTTTTTTTTTATCGTTTCTGAGAGCAGTTTTTAGAGGAAAAATGACATGTATTGGGAAAAGAATATGTGTTTGCTGAAGTACTTCAGTCCCACTAAGAACTTCTGTAGGTATTTGGATCTGAGTAGACAGAAATTCTCTTGCATGTTGTCTTCTCTCTCCATTTTCCAGTGCTTCTGAGCTGCCTGGGCCTCTGCGTGGTTGCAGCATCCGAAAACTTGCAACAGCCCCTCTCAGTCTTGTCTGTAAATTCTGGGAAGAAAGTGTCACGTTTTAATGTGGCTCTTCTGCTCCCCTGTCCCTGAGTAGGAATGTCTGCTTCAGCATCCTGGTGCTCAGCAATGGTTTAACAAACTTTGAAGACAACAAATGTTCTTGTAATAATAAAAAAGCAAAGCAGGATTGCCTGGGGATTCCTTCCTGGAAGTTTCACAACTTTTCCTTGGAATTAAAAAAGGGCTTGAGAGGGGAGCTTCAGCTGCTTCTGCTGCTGCTTGTAACCAAACACGCTTTCATCCAGCTCTGCATGATTATTTAAACATGAATGTTTATTGAGACGGTGCTCTTGCTTTCAGAATGCTCCAGTGATGATGTATTTTTATTAGCATCTTGGATTATGTGTGGGAAGGTTGGGGTGTGTGGGGGGAAATGGTGATGTGAGCTGTGAATAAAATATATCACTGTCTAATGTCAGAAAATATTAAATATGGTTACAGGAAGTTAAAGCAAGAAACATACCCTTCATTTTAATAGTAGCTCTTGAAACCTAAGAAGGTTTTTCTAAAGCTAAAGGCTTTTCCAAGGAAGAAAGACTGCAGTAGCATCAACTCTCTGCTTCTGGGAGGCTAGTGAGTCAAATAAAACTATGAAACTACAGAATAATCCCACTTTGCATTGTTCTGGGAGAGGCCTGAGGATGGTCTGATATGGAGGTGGCTAAACATCTTCTGTAAGCTAGTAAACAGTAATTCTGAGGCAAAGTTTCCTGAAAAGAAGTAAGTTTAAAACAGAATTAAAAGCCTCCCTGTCAAGTTTTCTCTTTTGCCTTATGCTTCAGTGATGTGCAGTGAGATCAGGCTATGTTCCTGATGGTGATGCCAGCACTGAAAGCTTTGTGTCTGCTCTGATCTGCATATAAATTCCTTAGTGCTCTGCTACCAGTTGGTGTGAAAGGATGAAATTCCACTCAGGTGTTGGAATCTCTTACATCCTCTCCACCACTTTTTCCTCCTTCCACAAAACTGCAGGAAGCTGGGTTGAACCAGACTGCCAGTGGAGCAGGATGATGGTTCTAGCTGGGACAGATCCATAGGCTTTGCAGGTTGCTTGCAAATAATCAGGCTACACAGCTTTTTTTTTTTTTTTTTTTTTAATAGAAAAGCAGATTTTTTTAATAGCCTGAATGTCTCCTTTTTTGCCAGCGTGGTTCCTTTCATGGCTTCTTCCCATTGATATGAGATACATGGAGCAAAAACTCCGGATCCATTTTCAGTTTTGAAATGTGAATGCTCTTCAGTTTCCTGTTGAAACAGTAATTCTTCTTTTGAGTATCTGGAGCTTAGAAAAACGACTGGAATAAGATTTTTTAATTTTTTAAAAAAGAGAGTCTCTGTGTGCAGTCATGATCACACAAGGATTTAAGGGAAAAACAGCTGAGGACTTGAGGAAGAAGTTTGTCAGGCTTCTCTTTCTCTTTGAGATTCCAGTCAAAAAGCACAGAGCCTCTTCTGCAACATGAAGTGTGTTTCAGAGGTTAAATTTCTCTTAATGCAAAGGGGTTTTTTTGGTTTTTTTTTTCCTGAAAAATCTAGATGCTGACATAAAAGTAAATATGGTGGAAGGATCTAGATAGGACTGCAGGAAATGCAGGGAGGGTTGAGCTCTGGAAGTGACAGAACTAGGAACTGGGTTAATCTAGGAGATCCTGAACATGCTTAGCTCCTACCTCAAAAATTGGATAAAATTAGTCTGAAAGGCTTTTAAACTATTTTATTTTTAACCATGTGTAGGAGGCCAGCAGTATTTGCAGACAAATTAACCAAATTGGGCCTAAATCTTCTCATTTATACCCAAAGTTTGGGAAATGCTTCGGCAGTGATGTAGAGGAAAGGGAAATGGAGCTCAGGGAGTGCTCCTTGGTAGTTTCTGTAATTCTGCTGAGTGTGACAGGAAGATTATAGGCTGAGCATCAGGAAACTGTCAGCAAGTGGAATGCAGGCAGCTGAGCAGACGAGGTTTGTTGTGACACTCTGTGTGCAGCTTTGTGACTCGGGTGCTCGGTTGTCTTTTTTCTGTAGACACCGAGGGCATCAACGGCAGAGAGGAATCTGTGAACCTTAATGATGCTGACGAAGGGTTTTCCTCAGGAGCTTCCCTCAGCAGCCAGCCAGTCGGGACCAAACCTCTGCCAGCTGGAGCCCAGAAGGGCAGCTTCAGGAAAACGGCGAGCGGGCGTTCTGCTAAGGATAAAGAAACCTCCCCTGCCGTAAAATCCAACGAGGGCCCTCGAGATCCAGCAGCCTGGAAGCAGTATGTGCACCAGTCCATGGACCTAGATGCAGAGCTACAGGAGATGACACCCACTAAGAAACACCTCAGCCTGCCTGCTGGGCAGGTGGTGCCAAAAGCCAACAGTTTGAGCCTGATCAGGACCGCCAGTGCTTCCTCCAGTAAATCTTTTGACTATGTGAATGGCAGTCAAGCGGGCTCCAGTGTGGGAGCTGGCTCAGAGAGTGGTACCAACCTGGCAGCTGGCAACACCAACAGGTTTTCCACCATCAGCCTCCAAGAGGACCGCCTAGGCCAAGCTGGGGAAGGCAAAGATCTCCTGTCCCCAGGAGCTCCCCTCACCAAGCAGTCTCGATCTCCGAGTTTCAATATGCAGCTGATATCCCAGGTGTAAATTGGACTCCCTTCCTTAGGACTCCCTCTTTTCCCCTGGATCCCCAGGCAAGTTCATCCTTAGGCAACCGTCGTCCCACAGTGTGAAAATACTGACTGTTGTGATCTTGTTTGATTTGGTTTAGCTATCATACTGTATTACTGAAACAGCAATAATTCTTCCCTCACCTTCGCCCTCCCCTTCTCCCCTCCTCGTAAACATGGTTGTGAAGCAGTATATAATGTACTGTATGCCTTTTTCCATGCCTTCCTTTCTCCTTGGGTGACGTGCAATCCATCGTAGGCTGATCAGTCCCATTTCAGCACTGTGAGACTGGAGACGCCGTGGGAAATGGTGAATGTGATCCCTCTGAGCTGAGTGAGGCTTTGGCTTGGGGCAGGAATAGAAACGGGTTTGTTTGCTCGGTCTGCAGTACTGCAAAGACTACTGGATCATGACTTCTCTTTCTCAGAACCAGGAGTGCCTCAGAGATTTCTGGTGTGACTTTGGACCTCTCTGAGTCTGTGCAATCAATTCTGGGGAGGGGGTTATCATTGCTGCTCCTGGCTGCCTACAGCACTTTTTTCATTAAAATGAGGGTGGTGTTTTTTTTTCCTTGCCTGCCCCCAGTCTCTCATCCCAGAAGCTTTTGATGTTCAGCAACTGAGAGGTGCATATTATCGAGTTGTTTTCCCTCAGAGAGAGGATTCTAAGCAGATAATGTGGGTGACAATGCACTTCTGATGGCGTTGTAGCCCTGTGTGATGTTCCATGTCTTCCCCTCTAGGACACAGGGTCAGTCTGCATACAGACTCAAAAATTTAGACACCACCAACGCTGTTCAAGCAGTTTGCTTTGTGGGTGGGAGGGGAACACTACTTTCCCAGGAACTAATGGCTAGCTCTGCTCAGCTTTCATTCTTCTGAGGTGCTGATCACTGAATTGAAAAGTGTATTCGGGTAAAGAGTATTTTTCAGGCTGCTTTCTATGCTGTTGTGGCTGTTGGACATCCCCAGCCCCTCTCAGCTGCTGTCTCTGTGTCCCTGAAGTCAATTGTGGAAAAATCCTGCAGTCCAGACAGAGCATGCTCTGAAGGGGCTGTCTCAGGGATGGTGACAATATTTTGTTAGAAACACTGAAGCTTTGATGTGAAATTCTTGCTTAGACACACTTTGTGCAAAGGGGGACTGACAGTCCTTTATTTTTATTTTTTTTTTTAACCCAGAAGGCTCCCACTTCATTGCCTTGGTATCTAGAATCCATTGAGGGGTTTTAATTTTTTTAGTGGATTGGCCCTACTCTAGAATAAATGTAGAACTCGTGCCATTGAGCCAAGCCTGGAATGTATGTCACTGGTGTGTCTGTGGGCAGCTGTGCTGGGGAGCACTGCTTAGAACCACATTTCTGGTGACACAGGAGAATGTTTGTTTGTGTTTCTCCATCTCTCTCTCTTTTTGGATCATTTGGGAGAAAAAAGGGGAAAGTTTGTCCTCTATGTATGATATCCTGCACAAGTTGCAAACCCCTGGGGAAGAGTTGAGATCTTTTAGGTGGCTACTTTGGTTTCAGTGTCACTGTGAAGGAAAACCAGAAGCAGTTATAAAGAGCAGGCTGTCTTTGAAAGCTTGGCTTCAAGGAATTCAGGGCAATGGCACAGTGTTGATTTAGGTGGTTTGTTGGTTTTTTGGGGCTTTTTTTGCTTGATTTTAAATTTACTTTAAAATTAATGTAATGATGAAGTGTTTTTGACAAGGCACTTTGGTGGTCTAGTCTTCACATCTTACATTTGTAAAGTGAATTTAGCACCTTCTGGACTGACACAGAAATTTGGTTTTAGGGTAAATAGCATCAGAAAGAAAACCTTACAGTTTCTAAAGTGAAGTTAATCTTTAAAGACCATCAGTCATGTACAGGTGGACCTAAGGCAAAGCTGAGATCAGGCTACAAGGCTCTTTCTGTAAGAATGTCAAAAGCTGGGTATGGTTAAACTCATTATTTTGTACAATTTTGCTAGTGGAGACAATTGGTGGCTGAAAGTTTGTATTTTGTAGAAAGCATGAAAATGGAAATTTTCTTAAGAGAGTCATCACAGCAAATTGAAAAAGGACCAAAAAACTTGTTTAAAGTTTTTGGGAGAGAAAAGATCAAGGGTGTCAGCTAATTTTTTTAAGAATTATTTTATTTTAGCATTGTAAAAAGTAGTTGTTCATTAACAAGGTTCTGCACACTCTGCATCTGGCACTGTAAGCAGTTCTCCAGAAGTTTTAGGACACAGAAATTGGCATCAGGCCAAATTTTACAATTTTAAAATGTTATTTTATTTTAACTACTGTTCTTATGTGTGGGATCCCACACTATCAAACTGTTTCAGCAGAGTGAGAGAGCTCAGTGTCTTCAGGTGGGGAAGTCAAAGTGGAGTTGGTTAAAACCTCAGTCAGACTACCTTTTCACATGCTTTCACAGTTCTCATTTTGAAGATGTGCCTTTTGTTATAATTTTATCCATTGTCTTCTGTTTCTTCAGGGTTTTTATTTTGTGTGTGTGTTTGTGTGTATATCCTTACACCAGATAAAGCTTTTTAAAGACTTCAAAGTTATCCCTTAAGGAAAAATAATAATGTTTTTCTAGGTGCTGATGTGGTACATCTGTAACTTCTCCTAATGAGCCTTTTAGTGCAGTGTTTTGAGTTGTGGGAGGTTGTTTTGGCATCCTACAGGCACGTGCTGTTCACCATCCATCTCACCAAGTGAGACACCAGGAATCCCAAGGATCCAGCTGTAGCACCAGGCTCTGCCAGGGCTGGGAATCATCTTTGTCATTAATGCTTTTCAGGTGTTATTTAAGTTTTCTGACACCTTTGGCAAATATTTAGACTTAAAACTCTTTATCCTGAGTCCAGTCTGCTGCATCTTGGCTTAGACAGTTGGTACTTGACACAAAGCAGTGGATCATTTCAGTGCAACTGCAGCATTATAAAAAGTCAAAAAGCAGAGCACAGATTTTATTTTTTTTTTATATCCATCATTATGCTGGGGTGAGGAGGTGTGGGTACTATCTTCTGATGTGTGTGTTCATATTTAAGTAGGGATAAATGGATTATTCCTTGAAGCAGTTTTTACCACATCACAACATGCTGCCATTCTGCAGTTCATTTTTGGGGGGCTTCATAATTTTAAGAAAATACAAAATGTTGGGGTTGCTCACTCCAGCTTGAGTGTCCTGTTCTGGGGTTACTGGGAGCAGCTTTTTGGTTAACCAATAAGCCATTTTTTTCATCCTGCAGGCAGCAAGGTGATGAAGTAAAAATGCCTATTAAAGTGAATGTTACAAGGTGGCAGATTAAATTGCTGTGTTACCTTTTGAGCTTTCATGTGGAGACTTTCTATGTCCCTGTCTGTTTAAAATGCAGATTTCTCTGAACACCCTTTCTGATGTGAATGTGGGAAAGGTTTTGAGCAGGATACTTTACTCTGTAACACTGAGCATCATGTTGCAGCCAGTAAGCATCAGATCCAGATCTTGTATTTCTAGTTTGCAGGTGTGTTGGTCTTAAACACAGCATTTCCAACATACCTCTGCTAGCTTTAAGTAAAGTTTTTTGGTTTAACATCGAAACAGTGGGGAAAAAAAAACTGTTTTCTGACAAAGTATATATTTGCACTACTTGTGAATACTGGAGTTTACTGGAACAGGGTTTTTTCTCACCATGTGAGGTTTACTTGTGTGTGGGTAGGTACATACATTTGTCACGTGTTGACAATCAATTGCCTCAACTGTGTGTATACTGTATGTAAATAGGAACATATTTTTCCAGGTTGAGGGGGGAAACCTGCATCATTAATGGTGGTAAAGCTACTCTGTAGTAGGGTGACCCCAAGTCTGTCCCCTTTTTGTCTCCAGATATTGTGTGGTTTTGTTTTACTTCTTCAATGAAGGTTATTGGTGTTCTTGGAAAATTTTAGCTCCAGGGAAACTATCCTCAATATTTAATGTGTAATGTGTTCAGAGAATTATATTTTGAAAAAAAATAATTTTGGAATAGATAATTCTATGCTATGGCTGTGTTTTAGCCTGAGAGTTTAAACTTGTCCTATTTTATCACAAACCAATGGCTGTCTCCTAAGTGTTCAGCATTTTAACCTTGGTCACAAACCAGAATTTTATGGGTATCTTGGCTTACAAATTTAAATGAGTTTGAAGACTGAGAACCAAAAAAACCCCTTTTGAGTAAGATCCTAAAACCCAAGCAGTACAGACCAGGTACTGTACCCATGGTCCTGGAGGAGGTGTGGAAAACATATGTAATATGTTTGAATGCAACCTGTGTGATGCACACAAAACAAAGAGGTGTTTGTGATTTTAGTAACTAATATTTCATCCCTAAATTCTGCAATTCTCTCATTGCCAAAGATACTGCTACCTTGGCATGTTTAATACAGCATTAAAGCCATCAGCCAGGTCTTCATTGTAACAACCCTTTACTTCAGAGGAATGGTTTGCATCAGGAGAGCAAACATGCCCCTTTATTTATTTATAGTTCTTGTTTAGAGTGATTGCAGGACTAAAGTTACAAAATATCACTCCTTTCCAAGCATGGGAAGCAAAGAAGTCAGATCTTCTGTACTTGCCTTTTATTCTTGGTTTAGTTCAATATTTCTTCAGTATTTTAAATGCTGTTTGTTTTTAGCACCTGGACCTTAATTTCTCTTCCTTATTTTTTGGTTTGTTTCCCCCCTGGCACTCAGATAAACTTTGCTGTGAAAAGCTTTTCTGTAGGTGATTCAGGGTAGCAGCTGACAAGGTGGGTGTTGTGTCAGTCTGTCGAAATCTGTGTTGTGACCAAAGCAAGAGCCAAAACACTCCCCTTGCCCAGTGGTGGAAGGTGATGGGCAGGTGTGAGGGACTTGGTTTGTCAGCAGCTCCTGGAAAACAAACAGTAAGTGGATTTTGCAAGACTGAGATGTAGGAGGCTTTCCATGTAGGTGTGGTTAAATATTTATTATATTTTTTTTTAAATAAATGTTGGAAGAAGATTTGGGAACCTAACAGCTAGCCAGTTGAGATGAACTTACCTAGGAAGCTTGGCAAGACCTTTGACATTAAAAATTCAGAAGCAAGCTGTAATAAGTCTGAGGGTACCTTACAGCATCCAGAAATTAATTCAGAAAAAAATCTGTTGTCTGTATTCAAGATTTAATGAAAAAAAGCAAAACAATTTTTGCTTTTATTTTTCTTTATTTTTCTCTAGGCTACACCTGCTCCTCTGATTGTTTTGGGTTTTTTTTGTGTTCATCAGGTTTTACCAAACCAAAGGTAGCATCTGAGGGACCAAAATAATTTAAAATGGGTACAGAAATGATCCCTCCTATCATAAAAGATTCCTGTGAGGAGCTGCTGGTGGGAACAGATGTGTAGGAAAACGTTGTAAAATCTTGCCCTCTGTCTCAGCTGCTGCTTTGATGAGCCAAGTGGTGATATCAAGGTTTATTAACCATTATAAATTACAACAGGTAATTATATTAAGTTGAATCATTTGGTTGTGAGCTCCCAGTGGTCTGCAGCAGCTGAGATCAGAGCATCTTTGCATTCTGATAGAACTGTTCAAAGCAATTTAAACTTTGAGTCTTGCAAAGGTGATGGGGTCACTCATGAAAATGTGGCACAGAGCTTGCTCAGGTTTTTTTGGTTTAGGGGGTAAAAAGATCAGGGGAAATCTCTCTGCTCAGGGGTGTTTCCTCCTGGATTGGCTGCAGCTTTGTCATGGGAGTGTGCTTGGAGTGTCCTCACCCTCCCCAGAGCTGGTGCAAGGCAAAAAATAATGTGAGTGGAGCAACCTTTTTTGTTCTAAAATAAGGAGGGCTTGGGAGTGACAGAATCACTGGCTGCGGACACTCTCCTTCCTGTTGGGGCAGGCACTCTGGTTGTGCTGGGCTTTCCTGTCATCTCTTTGTGAAAAATGCAAGTAGTGAAATCTTTGTGGCTTCCAGTCTGCAGTAGGTGTGAGTTCACAGCTTCTCAGGATGATCCTACCTGTCCAGGTATTCACAGATTCACAGCTGCTGGGGGGTGCAGTGTTCAGGATTCCCTTAAAAACACCACTTCTTACTCTTTTCTTCCTGATGGTGAATACTTTTGGGATGGATATTACTAGCTGGTTACATAAAAACCTTATGCTTAAGTAAAATGGAGTGATTTAACACTTTTTTTTCCCATATTGAAGGTTCCAGGAAAAAAGCTAATAAAGGTTCTTAATAATTCAGATACTCTCAATACATTTTAGATTTACTGTGGTAGCTTTTATTTGCTGTAAAAAGAAAAAAGGCAACACAATTACCAACAACTGAATTGAGGTACCCCATGCTGCATTTTTTAAATTTGTAATTCCTGTACTTTACAATGAACCTTTTGATCTGTTTTTATCCTTGTCAGAATACAGGATACGCCGTCGACTTTACTAGCAAAACAAACAAAAAAAAGAAGCATTCTGCAAGGGTTAAAAGATTATTTTTCTTACTTTTTTTCTGTCGTAGCAGGTTTGTTTCTCTGAACTAAGGTTTCTGAGGATTTTTTTACTACTTTGGCATTGTGTAATCTTAAAATCTGTGTCACAGGAGGAGCACAAGCAGCAAGGATCCCACTTCTGGGGGGACAAAGGGGTTGGGTGGGAGGACAGGGGTGGGTGCTGTGAGCCCCTTTTTCACCAGGACAGCCCCGGGGGCTGGGGCAGTGCTGAAGGACTAAAACCAAAGGGGTTTGTAACAACCATGGCCTCTGCTGTGTGATGTTCTGTGATGTTCTGTGCCCCGGGACGAGGGGAAAGCTTCGTTCTTCGGCCTGACGCTGGCACGTGTTGAAGATCATGTTGTTGGTGCATGTAAGCCATTATCTTTACCTGTCTTACTGAGCTGGTTTAATGCTGTTGACTCTTTGTTGAAATGTGAAATGTAGTTACTATCTGACTTTGTAAATACCTGCCAGAGATGAAATATAATTATTTTAAATCGTTGTAAATAGAGATGTATAAAACTCGACACAGTCTGCAATGCAGAGAGAAAAAAAAAATTATATATATATATAAATATATAAAGATGTTAAATAAATATTGTGCTGTTTCTGAACAGGAAGAAGGCTCGAATTGCTTTTTTATTAAAAAAAAAAAACACAAAAAAACCCCAATCACCCCCCCAAAAAAAAAAAAAAAAAAAAGAAAAAACCAAACCTGAAAGCACACAAAAAGCACAAAACAAAACAAAACCAATTGATTGATGTCGAGGGGGGTGTGTAATGAGGGTTTATTTTGGGGGGGAAGGAGGAGGTCGAGGGCCAGACCCTGAGGGGAGCTAAGGGCAGCTTTGCGTCGCCATGGCAACCACGGGAGGCTGCTCACAGCGGAAGTCCCTCCCCCAGGGCGCTCCCGCCGGCGGGAGGCAGGGCAGGAAACGGCGCCGCTGATTGGTCGGGACGCCCGTCAGTCAAGGCGGCGGCAGTGACCCTCAGCGCCCGCCCCGCTCGCCTCAGGGAGGGCGGCGGCGTCGCCCCTCGTCTGTGAGGTGAAAGCGGCCCCGCGTCCCGCTCCCGCAGCCTCCGGGCAGCCGGGAAGGGGGCAGGAGAGCGGGGCTGCGGGCCTCCGGGTGAAGGGGAGGTGCTGCGAGGCTCTGCGAGGCGGGGGACGGTTCCGACGGGGGTCCACGTGGCTGAGGTAAGGCGGGCGCAGGGGACCCGCCATGAGGCCGCCGGAGGGGAGAGGCAGCCGCTCCCTCAAGGTGAAGTTCGTGCCTGACGAGGATGTCCTGAAGCACATCGCTGACGTAGGTACGGCCGGCCCGGGGCACCCCAAGGGGGCTGGGAGGGAGGGGTGGGAGCAGGCGCGGTGCCCCCAGGAGGACAGCCCCTCCTCAGCACCCGGGAAGCTAAGCGGCCCTGCGGGGTGAGGGCAGGACGAGGCCTTCGCCGTCCCCTTGCTTCCTTCCGCGGTTTGTTTCTGTCCCCGAGCCGGCGAAAGGCAAAGGAAGCTGCGGAAAGTGCCCTCAGGTGTCGGGGTGTGGGTACCCCCTCGGTACCGACTTCCCGAACCGCTGGGGAGAGGAGTGCCGACAGCCCAGGCAGCTTCCCAGCCCCTGACGGGGTGACATGGGTTGGAGGTGGTTGGAATAGGAGTCTTTTGCTTCAGTCCTGCCTGCTCTGAAGGTCTGGAACCTCTGAGGAGTGTCTGACCCGGCTGTTGGTCCTGCTGGGAGCAGAGGGTCAGGCAGAGCGTGTCCAGAGGTCTCCGAACCTCAGCTCCCCCACGGCTCAGGTCTTCTCCACTTCCTCCCTTTTGCTGGGCAAGATGGGGGCTGCCAAATACCTTCCCCTCTACTTCTACCTGTGAGCCACTCTCCTTTCTCCCAGACTGTGGAAGCTGAGCTGGGGGTCTTGTCCTCATGGTCTGCAGGAGCCAGCTGTGGGGGTCAGGGAGGGAATGATGTCTCCAGGTGAGCTGAGCTCCAGGGCACTGTGCTTACAGCAGGACAGCTTTTGGGCCTTGTGTTTGCTCAGTGGTTTGCCTAGCAGGAGCTCTGTCTCTGAATGAATGGGGTGACTGAATGCTCCAGTGAAGGAGCAGGAGGTTAAAGCCCTTTTTGCAATTCTAGGTGTTAAAGCACGGAAGAACAAGGCTCCAGTAGCAGTCAGTGTGAAGAGACTGGTGAAGAAGCTGGGGGATATTTCAGATGATGAAGCTCAGGAGACCCTGGAAGAGAACAACTATGTTGCTGCTCTAGGAATGTCCACCCAAGGTATGAGCAGGGAACACCTAACACAGCTGTGACCTCAGGAGGTTCTTGCAGTGCCAGGGGAATTGTACAACCTTGATGAGGGCTGACCAGCTCTTGCTGTGCTTGTGGTAACAACTAGAGGAGAGGTAAAGGATTCTGTTTTTTTTTTTTAATATTTATTTCATAACACCTGCAATATGAAGAGACCTGTGAGCCCAGAAGTTAGTCAGATGTTGTGTTCCATCTTCCTCAGCTGGGGAATATACCCCTGCTTTTTACAAAGCACCATTTCTTTCCACAGATGCAATAGGAAATGGCTCCAGTGTAAGTGGTGGTGCAGTTTACTCCTTCCAGACTCCCAGGCGCCCCAGCAGGATGGCAGAGCTGGGTATGTTTTCCTCTGGGTTCTTTCATTCTTGCTGAAGCTACAGTGGGGTTTTTGAGTGCTTTGTTAACGTGGTTTGTCACTTCTGCTTGTTTGGAAGATATGTTTGCAGTGTTTCAGTAACTTTTCTTCAGCTTTGAATCAGTCTTCCTCGGAAAGAAAAGCACAGGTGTAGGGCAAAGCAAAGACAGGGTGGGGATAAGAGATACAAATAATAAACATTGTGTCTAGTGCCAAAGGATGGCAGGGTTTGTTTTTGTGTAACCTAGAAGGACATGAGAATAACTCATGAAACAGCAAAGAATAATAATGTTTTTAAAAAAGGCAGTATTAGCTCTGTGTGTCAGGGGATTCCTCCTACTCTGAGTGTCTGAGCATGCTTGCTAAGCTGTGGAGTGAGGAGAGGAAAGCAGAAGGTGCTATTGCCTCAGCTATACTTGACAAATGAATTAACTGAGGAGTTCCATCTTTCAGAGTCTTTGTTAAGCATTACATTCACCACTAGTGTTAGAAAAAAAAAAATAAAAATGGAAGTGTACTTCCTGAAACACCTGGGGAATCAGTTCTTGGTGTCTCAGGTATATGGCTCCCTGGCTGATTAGCCAGAGCTGGGAGTTTTGTAGCTGACAGGTGAAACTTCTTCTGTTCCCCTTGTTTCCTCCAGCCTCTGAATTAGCCCAGACACCAGGAGGGAATGTTGTACCTAACCACTCCCAGTGCCCTGAGAAGACAGCCAGAACCCCCCAGAGCACCAGTAAGTTCTGTGATGCTGAGTGACTGGGGGGATGTTTCTGTTTGGGAGGTGGAATCAGTGCTTGGGTGCCCGCTGCTGCCACCCTGAAGATCTCTTCAGCTGGGGCTCAGACCTTTTATTCTGCTCTCCTGGTGCAGAGAAAACAGCAGCTTCTCTTTCACCTTTTGCTGTGACTCCAAGGGATTTCCCCTGTGTCCAACCACAGTGGCCACACCTGAGAGAGTTATGTGCTGGGCTGATGTGCTGAGCACCAAGTGGGTTTGAGGACTCTGTGGGTGTTTGTGTGTAAATTCACAAAAAAGATACCCAAGCACTGTAGGGAGAGCTATAGGGGGGAGAAGTCAGTGCAGGTCAGCACTGGCAAGAGGATGTTTGTTACACTGTGCTCAGGAATGGAGCCTGATGTGTGCAGGGGGAGGGCATCAGCTCCTGTTTCAGTGTCTCCCCTCCTGCTAATGGCCTCCCAAAGCTGTGGCCAGAATTAAAAGCTGCCTTCTGTGGTATAAGCATTGACTGTCTTTGTTCTTCCCTCCTTGCCTGCTTGTGAGGAACAGGAGTCTTTCCTCACAGGATTAGCCACCCAGAGAGCTGCTGCTCTGGTGCAGGGTGTCTCTGACTGTAGAATGCCCGTTGTTCTGAGGGAGCAGCTTCACAGTGTGTACTACTCTCAACAATCCTGTCTCTTGCTTTGCAGAACGTTCAGACAGATTGCAGCAAAAGGTGAGTGATGACTCTACCTTGCTCAGGGATTTTTGTTTGTTTGTTTTCTGTTTTCTTTGAGTTTGAACTGTGAGTTCAAGTAGAAGGTTCCAGGATGAGGTACTCTTGTGAGAGATGCTGCTTTGGGCTGCAGTGTTCACTCCTTGATCACAGAATCACAGAATGTTTAGGTTGGAAGCTCATCCAGTCCAACCTTTGACTAACACCACAGTCAACTCCTAAACCATGTCCTTAAGGTCCAAATGCCTTTTAAATGCCTCCAGGGATGGTGACTCCACCACTGTCCTGGGTCATTCCAATGCCTGACAACCCTCTCAGTGAAAAAAACTTCCTAACATCCAGCCTGAACCTCCCCTGGTGCAGGGATGATGATATCATGCCCACTTTGACAGGATTAACAAAACTGTTAACTCTTGCAGACTGGCTCTGGTGTCCAAGCCAAGCATATGCTTTGCACATTTGTGGGGAAGAAGTGCCACTAGAGCCCAGGCAGCTTGGGTTCCCTTTGCTGCTCTGCTTCTGGGCTTGGTATTCTGAGTGGTCCTCTGTCATTCTGGTAGTTGTTTTCATAGTGCACTTTCAAATTCCTCTGATGGAAAATCACTGCTCTGGGGAGCTGAAGCATTTCCAGGTTGTCATTGCCTCAGTCTGACTTCCAGAGGGGCCAAGATTAACATCTTGGTTGGAGATTTCCCAGTTTTTGACCCTCTGCCTCAAGACAGGATTTGAAGGAATAAAGGAACCTGATCCTGTCTGCCTCCAGCTCTGGATGGTAACACAAGAACTCTCCATATTTACTGTCTCTGCTTTCCTAGTTTCTTGTGGGCTGCACTAGCTTGGAAATGTAAGCTGATTCCTTTACAGAGGGTTGTTTTGGGGAAGTACATGTTTCTTATTCTAATGTGTGTTTATTCTTTGCTGTTACAGAGTAAACAGAAAGAATTTGTGTCCACCACACCTTACAGACTCAGGAAGAGGCTGGCAGGTAAAGATCAACCCTTGCAGCCAGCTCCCAGCAGGCACAATACCCAGAGGAGAGTGTTCCTGCTGATGGGATTCTGTCTGTAGTAGCACTCTGAGCTGAAGAAACCTTCCACACTGCAGAGAGTGTAGAGATGTCCTTAAAGAAGTCCGTGTAGATTCTTTCTGCAGAAATTGGGAATTCCATTGTGTGTTTTCTGTCACTTTTTATGAGCATGATTATGTTTCTTAGTTGGTATCAAGGAGAAAGCATTACACAACCTTTATCTGTGAGCCTAGAACTGGGAAAGGAGTGGGTTTGTGTGCTTGCAGTCCTCCTAAGCATTGATTTTACTTTTCTGTGAAATATATTTTGGAATCATATCCTTGAAAAACACATAGAGAAGAGTGGGTGAGAGAGTGAGATGGTGCAGAGTGTGTTCCAAGAAGTCATTGCTAGTTTTTAACCTTAAATTTATGCTTTAGCTCCAGACACTTTAGAAAGTGAGAGCGAGTATTCTTCTTCCTGCTCAGAGGAGGAAGAGCAAGACCAGCCAGAAGCCAACACTGCTGTATCAGATCAAAAGACCCCAGCAAAAACTAAGGCTGCATCTACACCTCCTCACAAAAACACCCTGACCAAAAAAAAAAAGGAGGACAAGATGGTGAGTGTGCAGAAAGCCAGCAAGTGTGAAGGGATTTGTAGTGACAATAAGCTGAAAGGAAGAACTGCAGGACTCCTGTCAAGTGGGTTGGCTTCTGCTGTCCTTCTGAGCCATCCCTGTAGGACAGGCATCCTGTGGGCTGATCCAGTCTGTACCTTTAGCAGCTCCAGGAAACGTTCTGGGATGTCCAGTGGGGAAGGAGACCTTGCACTCAGAAAGGGTGGAGAGATTGACTCCCATAGCACCAAAAGAAGCCCACATTACTTTCAGGCTTGGTGTTCAGCTTTGTCTGTGTTTCCTTCCAGCCCTAGGACTCTCCCACATCCTTTTAGAATTATTGCTGTGTTAGGCCCTCCCAGGATTTCTTTCCTGTGTCTTTGCTCATCAGAGAACCATCTGACTAGGTTAGCTTAGGCAGAATGCTGCTGTAGAAGCTATTTTTTCAAGCATTTTCTGTTTCTCTGTTCATCCTTGCTCTGTTTCTCATATTGGCCATCTTCAGGCATGTTTGTGGGTGAAAGGGGAGGAGGGGTAACCTGAGAGCAGGAGGAATGTGGCTGATTTTGCTGTCCCTTTTTAGAGCAACCTGGTAGAGGAATACTTTGAAGCTCACAGCAGTTCCAAAGTGCTCACTTCAGACCGAACGCTGCAGAAGTTGAGGAAAAGAAGATTGAATCAGGTACAGTTCACACTGTGTCACACAGCTCCTGGAGCTTTTGATTCCTTTGAATCAAAGATTGCCTTCATCAGAATTTCCTGGTGTTGCTGTTTTCACCTGATTCCCACTGGTGTCTTGGTGGTAAGGCTGATAAAGGTACCAGTTCAAGCACTGTGTCTTCCACTGCTGCTCTGAGCAGGGAGAGTGCACAGAGACAGCAGGGAAAATGCAGGGTGAGCAGATAGGTGAGAGCTGCAGTTACCAGAGCAGGTTAAAGTTTGCTTTTGGGGAAGGAGAAGAAGGAGAAACAAGAGCTGCAGAGACCTGCCTTGGAAAGTTAGCACCAACTTTGTCAGTTAAATGCTTGGAGGAATTCCTGTCTTTATTCACTGAGTCAGGCCACATACAGGGCTAGGACAGCTCTAAATGTTGCCCCTGCTGTTGGACTCCCACTCTGTCCCCTTCCAGTTCCTGTGAGACAGAAACAGTCTGATGTGACTGGATGACTGTATTTCTTTTCCATCAGCCACTCCAACAGTTCCAAGCAAGCAGTTGCATCCTACAGGCACAGGTAGACAAAGACAGGTACCAGGGAAGTGTGGAAAATACTTGGAGCTCTCGTGTCTGTGACTGCTTTTTGCACCCATTTGTGTTTTAAAAGATGGCATGAGTGCAGACTGCCTGCTCTTGTCTGGAATTGCTGCCCAGAGAAACATCTGCATTCCTAACAAGTTATTTCATAGCACCTCTGTGAGGAAATCAGTGCTTCCAGTATGAAATCTCCTGCTGGTCCCAGAGAAGCTGAAGGCTCAGCAGTTCTGTCTCTCAGTGCTTTGCAGCTGTCTTTAAGTTCTTTTCAGAGTAAAATTTTCTGCTGCAAGGGAGTAGGAAGCAAAGCTGTTCAAATTGAAGAGAAAGGGATGCCAGGGTAGATCTGATGCCATTTGTCATGCTACTGTGCTGTTAAACATCAACACCCCAGCATGTCTTTAAAGTGGAATTAATCCTTTGAGTCTTGATCCTTTTGAAATAATGCTTTTTATCACCTTTCGCTGTTCACTGTGAATTCTTTCTGCTGTCTTTCTTTTCTGGGGTGTTGTGAGCATCCTGTTGTGGTGACACAACAACAAACACCTGAACCACAGCTGAGCATGTCAGCTGGAGCCCTGGCTCCTGCACTGAGCAGGGTTGTGATCTTGGCATCTTCCTCTAGTGCTTGGTGCTGTGGTTTTCCCACAGGGAGCAGGAAGAGATAACACACAGTTACCTTTTATTGCTGATAGTGATCCAGTAGTGATATTGGTTCTAGCCCTCATCTGGGTGTCATTGCCCATAATAAGAGTACTTAATCTCTGCTTTGTTTCTCCAGTAGCACAACTGTACTTAGAGGAGTCTTCATGGACAAAATAATAAAAAAAAAAACCAAAACCAACACAGGAACTAAGTGCACTGTCACTGCAAATTGCTCTGCTCCCTAGCCAGGGGGCATGCTAGAGGGGTATTTGTAAGGACTCCAGATAGAAATCTTGTTTTTCTCTCAGCTTTGAGTGACTCTCCTCTCTTTCTCAACACAGCAAACACTGCACAACCTTTTGAAAAAGGTTCCCATTGCCTATGCTGCTGAAATTCAAGAGCTAAACCAGCAACATGAAGCCCTGTTTACCAAGTGGATGCTGCAGTTACGGTGAGTATCCAGTGAGAGTTGGTGGAGAAGCCTTGTAGTAGGCAAGCACTGTTAGTAAACTCCCCCTCATGTCAGCATTCTGTTTGGTGAGTTCAGGAGTGACTTTTTTTTCTCAGGTCAATTGCTTAAATTTAAAATGAGGTGACATTAATTTAATACAGCCACTGGAGAGGGGGTGGATGTCAGTGCTGGCTTCAATTTGTTACCTGAAGCTGCAGATCTAGTCTCAGATTCTTGGACAATAGCATTTTCTTCCATAGATGTTTTGCTCAATTTGTGGGCCTCCAGGCTGGTCAAACACCTCTTTTACTACAATGCCCACACCACATTTCAGATTCCTGGCAGCTGAGCTTTTTTGCCAGCTCTGAGCTTGAAGGTAAGGCTGGTGCTGAGGAAACATGAAGATTTTAGGGCAAAACTGCAGTGGATCATTTTCCTTGATAAGTGTATGAACCTCAAAGGGACCTTGTACATTTTTGTAGTAATTCAGTGTATTTTCTCACTTTCCCACAGCTTGGGTTTCAATATTGTGCTCTATGGACTGGGCTCCAAGCGTGATTTGTTAGAGAAGTTTCGTGCCTCTGTGCTCCTGGATGTTGTTCACCTCGTGGTCAATGGCTACTTCCCCAGCATCACTGTCAAGTCTGTAAGTGGAGGAAAAGCTTTTGGGTTTATTTAATCACCCTGTATGACAGATACCTCTCAAGTCCTTCAGGGTAAAACTTGCTGCCTCCTGTAGCAGCAGACTCCTGAAAGAGGAGCAGTTTCTGTCTCTCCTGTTTAAAGAAATTAGCCCATGTATTTTCCAAGATATTGCAGTAATTCCCATCAGTAATAGAGACTGATCAGCCTAAGGCCTTGTTTTATGCCACTGTTTTGAAAAGGGGTAGAAATTTTTTGTTTATATGGACTCTTTTGGGAATTTGATGGTAAAAATGAGATTATCTCCCTCATGCCAGTCAAGGGCTCAGAGTTTCTGCTGCACGAGGTTCTTCAGGCCAGAGCCCTGCAGAAGGGATTGCTGTCTTCTTTTGCAGATTCTTAACTCCATCACAGAGGAGGTGCTGGACTATGGAGGGTCCTTCCGCAGCCCCCTTGACCAACTTGAATTCATCATTAGAAAGTTTAAAGAAGGTAAAATTACTGACTTTATACACAAAAATTTAAGAGTCCACTCACTGTTAGGAGAGCCTGAACAGTTTCTCTCCTCATCAGTTTCACATGTGCAGTTACAGTTTCTCAGTTGATGATAGCTAGCAGTAGATCAGACTTTCTTGTTTGTCATTTATGAAATACAGAGGCTCCTCAGCCCTTTGGCAAGCTGAAATGCACAGCTCTGGCTTTTAGCAGAAATACTGCCTTTATTTGTGCAGTATTTCTGTAGCCACATGGGTGGAAGACAGGATAAACTCCAGCTGCCTAGAATCACAGGATTGTTTTGGTTGGAAAAGACCTTAAAGATCAGTGAGTCCCACCATTAACTCAGCACTGCCAAGTCCACCACTAAACCATGTCCTCAAGCACCACATCCAAATAATTGGCTTTGAAATCCCTCCAGAGAAGGTGAGGGAAGATGCTTCTCAGTGGCTGCTTGATGACCTGGTGCAAACCTTGCTGAAATCAACAGAATGAAGAACTGGCAAACAATTGGGAATGATGGTTGCTGACAGATATCAAGTTCTCAGAGTTCCTCTGAAAAGTTATGGCCTGAGGGGCTTTCCATAAATTTCAGTATAGGATGGATTAACACTTGGATATATACCTTTTAGTGACATTTAAATTTAATATATGCAAATAGTGGCATTAAGTTGAAATAAAAGGCAGCAGTGTCAAACAGGCAGGTTGGAATTGGGTACAAAAGCAAAATTAAACAGGTATTGCCACACAATGCTTCCTGAATTCCTGCTGAATATGTTTTCCTGCTTGTGAATACCTACACAATTGCTATGGAATCTGAATTGTTCACAGTGTTGGTGTTTAAGTCTTTACATTCTGTTTTCTGGCATTAGCTGTTCAGTATTTCTGGTGGGACTAAATGGAAACCACTGGTTAATGGTGGTACCAACCTGAATCTGCATAAATCTGTCCTGTGCAGTCTGCCACACCTGATCTGACTGGGACTCTGAGGAACCTTTGGTTTCCTTTGGTGGCCAAGTAGGTGTCCATTTGCACAAAACTGCTCCAGAATTGTTTCTGGCCTCAGGAAGTAGCTGTTTCCAGAGATCAGTACAGCAGCAACAAGCTAGCTGGAAATGTCAACATTTACCATTTGCATGATCCAGCCTGAGTCTCTGAGGACTCAGTGGGAAAGATTCCCATGAAGCTGGTGTGCTTTGGATCCAGCCCCAACAGAAAATGCATTTTTATTGTGTGAGGAGGAGCTTAAGGATCCTGGCCAGGTAACTCAAAAGCAGCTGAACAAACTGTGCTGGGACTTCCATCCTGAAATAATTTGAATGACCCCGGATGGCAGGACTAAAAACAATGGCTACAAGAGCAAGTCTGGTAAACCATGAGTGAATGGGAAGTGATTTTAAGAGAAAAGCTCAAACTGCCAAAAGAACTGTAGCTGTGGTGAGAAGTGTGACACGAGAATCAAGAAAAAGCCTTTCAGGTGCTCAGGAGCACCCAAGTGTGGGATGGAGATCAAAGGAGTTGTACAAGGGGGGTGATTTGATAGGGAGTGATGACTATGGAGTCTGATGCAATAAGCTTGTCCTGGGCTGGGAATGGGAAACCACTTTGTGTGTAGTTTCTTTGATCATTTCTCTGCTGTTTTTCCTGACCTTACAGATTCATCTTTAGAGCTCTATGTCCTCATCCATAACCTGGACAGCCAGATGCTGAGGGGAGAAAGAAGCCAGCAGATCCTTGCACAGTTATCCTCTCTGCCCAGCATTTACCTCATTGCCTCCATTGACCACATCAATGCTCCTCTCAGTGAGTCCTCTTGGGCCTGGTGTAGCAAAGAGAGAAGAATCTCCATTCTACTTTGGGGCTGCTGAGCCAGTTTCCTAACCTTCCATGTTACTATTGGTGTGCAGAATAGATCTGGTGCTGTATATATACCATATATGTATATGTGGTGGTAGCAGCTGCAAGCCCTGATTCTGGGACTGGGGCTGTGAGGAACCAAATCTGTATAAAGAGGCTGAGATCTGCCAGTCACTAATCATGAGACACAAACAGACTCCAAGCTTCTGGCAAGCTTTGATTTAGGGACTTGCTGAGATGGGGACCGGATGTCATACCTGTCAGTGCAGCTCAAACAGTTTTGGGTGTCAGCCAGAAATTCATGGCATGCTGCTGACTCTGGAAGGATTTGTCAGGCTGGTATGAAAAAGGGATGTGTGCAAGTGTTGTGTTGCAGAGAATTTGTCTTGTTTGAACTGCAGATACCTGAACACAGGTACCTGGGTGTATGTGCTGTGAGTTTCACCAGCAGACAGTGTTCCCTCAAATCCTGCAGTAGAACTGAGTGTCTTTTAATTAAGCTAAATTTTAATTAAGCTAAATTCTGTCTGCTATTCTGTCTTTTCTTTCTGTCTAGTGTGGGATCAGGCAAAGCTGAGCCTCTTCAACTGGCTGTGGTATGAAACAACCACCTTTATTCCTTATGTGGAAGAAACCTCCTATGAGAACTCCCTCCTGGTGCAGCAGTCTGGCTCTTTGGCTTTGAGCTCCCTCACCCATGTCCTGCGCAGCCTCACTCCCAACGCCAGGTGAGACTCTGGGACACTTTGTGCTCAGCTCATGCTGAGCTTCCAGTCCTTGTTAGGTTGCTCTGGTCTGCCCCTAGCAGGAGGCAGTCCCTGCTTTCTGACAAGGATGTTCAGGATAGAAGAGCTGGGTTCCAGTTGATTGTTTACTTTAAATGAGCAGTGTTTGGATAGCAAGCCTGGCCCAGTGATGAGATTCATGCACAAAGCCCTTGTCTGGAGGCAAAAAGCAGTTCATGTTTTCTAATGGTGGGGTTGTTTGGGGCTTTGGTAGCTTGTTTGATTTGCCTTTTAATTTTCCCCTCTGCTTTCACTTAGGGGGATATTCAGACTGCTTGCTCAGTACCAGCTGGAGAACAAGGACAACCCATCTTACCCAGGTGTGTACCTACATTTTCTGTCACCTGTTTGGGGTGTTGCCATCTCCAGCTCAGTCACAGCAGCACTGGCTTTTGGTCTGCAGGTTACAGCAGCAGCAACAGAAGGGCTGTAACTGGTGCCTTAGTGAGACTCAGTGGTCTAGGCTGTCTTTTTAGTGGCACTGAGTCTGACTTGATAGACTGGCTGGTTCTGAAGGACCTCCTCTTAACTGTTGTCTGCTTTGAAGCTTAGACATGATTGAGACCATTCACAGGGGACTGTGGAGCTAAAAAATTAAAAAAGAGGGAGAATATGAACTTGGACAACTAGCACATAAAGAACCAGGGAAAGAGAGGAGATTGTGTTCCGGTGCTGCTCCTTCTCTCACTTGGGTTGTGTCCCTGCTGCCTATGATACATGTTTATTTTATCATTGTCTCACACGGGGGCTGTGGAAGTTATGAATTAACATGTCAATGGTAAAGTTGGCAGTAAGATAGAAGGGTTGGAAAGTAAGAGATTAACCATGTTGGGAAGTGTATCTCAAGTGCTGTTAAATTGTCATTAGGTAAACAGGGTGACTGAAATGTTTATTCAGCTGTTTTCCCTTAATTATTGAATTATTAGGTTGGTTGTATGCTTGAAAAAAGGGATGGTGTTCCTGTAGCCACTGTGGACTAAGCCAAAGCAAAATTTGTAGGTGAAGATAATCTGTTGTTAGAATTGGAAAAATCTGACAGTTTTACCACTCCTTTCCTGTCCCCAGGCCTGTCCTTCCAAGACTTCTACAGACAGTGTCGGGAGGCTTTTCTTGTGAACAGTGAGCTGACACTCAGGGCACAGCTGACAGAGTTCAGGGACCACAAGCTCATCAGGACCAAACGGGTGAGTTGGGGCAAGAAGATAATTCTGGGTATTTGGCCACCTAAAATAAAAAAATGTGCTTCCTGTCTGGTATCAGCAAGACACCACTCTGCAGCTCAGGATGAGGCTGTGTTGTTTGAAGTGCCCAGGAACTAGCAAAGGGTGAAATGCTGTAATTACAAGATTTCTGTGCCTCCAGTTTGTCAGATTCTGAGGCTTTTTCAGTAGTTGTGCATTTCCAGTATGGCTGTGGTGAAATATTGCCATTTTTTAACAATGTGGTCCTTGGGAATGCTGGCCAGCTCTCCTCCAGAGTGCAAACAAACACTGAGTGTTGCAGTGCTGTCTCCTGGCTTGCTGTGAGCTGGTGTTAACAGAATGTGTGTGCCTGTCTGTTCTCAGGGAGCTGATGGTGTGGAATGCTTGTTAATTCCTGTAGATGACAGTACCTTGACCGACTTCTTAGAGAAAGAGGATGAAGATGTATAGCATCTCTCTGCCCTCAGAAAATCTGCTGCAATTGTTCTCCTGGGGTCTCTGCTCAGATCTCCCTTCCTCCAACCCCAAGGCTGCTGACTGCTCACTGAAATGTGATAATCCTGAGGAGCCTTGCTTGTTGTTCAGCAGCATCAGGTAGCTTGGAACAATGACTTGTGTCAGCAAGGTGTCTCTTGCTCCCCTGTTAGATTTGTCTGCTTTGTCTCTTAGCTCAGATGATGCCTTCTTCACATCTATGCAGCCAGCCTTACAGCTCAGACAAACAAACGTGGTAAGATTGTGCCTTCTGCTCTCTACCTCACCAGATAGGAGGGTACCACTGGAGCAGTTTACTTGGGATGAGCCAACCACAAGATGGTCAGAACTTTAGTTTGTACTAATGGTGCACCTTTTTTCTCAAGTAAGTGCTTTCCAGTGCTCCTTTACCAGTTAGACAGGGTTAGCTCCCAGTGCATGAAGAAGCCAGGATTGATAATGCTAAGAGGCCTGGCTTGACTGCATGAGGAAAGGAGAAGACTAAGGAGTTTGAGACAGCCTGGGTGACTTGCTCAGTTCTGGCAGTAGAACCAAAGGACTTGCACCAAACCCAGATCCTTTTGTAAGAAGGTTTAGGTAATTAAAATTCTGATGTACTCAAGTCTGTTGCCTGCTGGTGAGGATAGGAGGATCCAGCTTCTTTCATCTTGCTTTCCAAACTGCAATGCCAAAATAGGAAGAGGCTATGTAGCTGTTTATTTTATAACATTGTAAATATGTATTTTTTACACCAGAAGAGTTCACTGATCCTGGAGGGGTCCTTAAATGTGACATGTGGGCTCTCCCTTTTTTTAAGCCCATAGAGATTGGGACACTGAAGTCTGACAGCTTTTCTTCACTTTTTTTCTCAGGTATGTGGCAATAAGCCCTCTTGTTCAGCTGGAGTCTGCCAGCCAGACTTCAGGAACTCTGTATGTCTAATATTTGGTAGCTGTGTTACAGCTCAACATTGTAATAGTTCCAAGCAATCAAATAAAGTACTTAATTAATTTTCATTAGCTTGTCTTGTCTTCCACATTCTTTTTGTTTCAGGGAGAGATCCTTCTGGCAGTTGTGTGAGAGCCTCATTTTCATTATTATGCCAGTTACCTGTGTGAATCCACATGCAGTGTGCAGAAGATTTCAGATTCCTTAGTAAAAATATTTTTGTTTCTTATGGTGTGCACAGAATCCAGAGATGGAAAGGTATGCAAATGGGAGAGTTTTTTCCTTTAAAAAAAAACCCCACAACTAAAATTACCTAACTTAAAAACAAACCCCGAGCATTATCAGTGGAAAAAATGTGACCTGTTCTGTTCAGTAATCTTGTAATTAAGAGTCCTAGTTACAGAAACTGTTTTTAAAAGAAAGTAACAAAGGTACATTAAATTAATTTACAACTTCAAGGAATTTAGTTTTAAACTTCTGAAGCTTTTTTAACTGGGAGTCCCTCTATTGAGATGCCTCAAGCCTGCATTAATGCAATGGAATCCTAGTACTGAGTACCTGAATTATGTTCTGTGTGTCCATACAAGTGGTGTCTTACTGAAACTGTTAATGCAAATGGGTGACCCACACCCTTTCATCAACAACCAGCAGGAGATTGATGCTGGGAAGTGACTTGTACTGACATCACTCAAGATAACTGCAATAGGGTGGAACAGCCCCATAGCCTTAAAACTGGAGGTAAGTCATGTTTTGATATTTTACCCAAATCAATCCTTAAGTGTTGTGGTTACCAAATATAGCTAATAATAGAGCATTGAGTAGATTCATACAATTGCAGCCCAGTAGAGGAGTGAATCAGCCTTCTTTAGCCCCAAACAAGCATTTATTTATCTGACTGGTGACAAAACCCATCCCAGACTTTGAGGGAACATACAAATACAATCATTCTGGCCTGACTCCATTCAGAGCACCTTGCTTGCAGCACTTGAGAGGTCTGTGCAGGATACCATGGAAGCCTTGACTGAATTCTCTGCTTCGTTTTTCTCCTAAACCACCTGTAGGGGATCTCTGTCTTTCTCTGACACGATGATGTTGACTTTGTCCTGCAGGTGGCTTGTGAGCACATCCCGCAGTTCCGACAGGAAACCCCTCTCCGTGTTACTGTGCTCACACAGAATAACACTTATCCCCTTGGCAGCTGCATCCAGGACATCGTGGTGGGACATCTCTCCTGCCATTTTGTGAAAAATCAAAAAAAAAGAAAAAAGCCATGATCATTAACAGTACAGCTCTTTGCTAGGTATGCAGAATCTTAGCAAGAAGGGGAATTCAACACCATCTGCTCAGTCTGAGAACATGGAACACTTCCAGTGCCCCTTGAAGGACTTTGAGCTGATAACTCCCATTGACAGCTGAGAAAAAACCAGAGAAATTCCTTGCCCTCTCTGAACAGTGGAAGTTTCTGCCACTGTGGGCATGCAGAGCAGTCTGGAGGTGGGCTGTCTGGATGTCAGAGGTTGCTGTGGCAGAGGACGGCAACTGGGAAGCCTTGTGAAGAAACTGAGGGTCAGCTCTGCAGGGCTGTAGGTAAGGGGGAGATGGGATGTGCCTTGCCAAAAGAGTTGCTCAAATTAAGTACTCCAGAGTGCAAGGCAGCCTACACCTGGGTGAGCAGGCTGTAGTAAGTAGTTGCCCTGCTGCCAGAAAAGAGGATGATGGACTAATTCCTTCCTTTGGTCAGACACACTATGGGATTTCCTTGGAAAAGTCTGCAGACTACATGATAACTCAAATTCCCATTAAGGAATTCTGTAGGGAAGTGAGGAAATGCTTTGTATCTTGCCAAGGGAGAAGCAGGCTGAAGGTCACAGCAAACTGCAACCAGCACTGATTTTGTGTTGAAATAATATAGGTACAGCCATGTTTTAATTCAGATAACCTCCACTGTTGCCACACAGCCTTCTGATCCACATAATCTCTAATGCTGTTTTTCTGTCACTCCAATAACTAACTTTGTTTCTCAATTATAACAAGTAATTCTTTCTGGCCAAATATTTCAAGTCAGTCAACTATTTTGTTTTGTTTTATCCTAGTGATTATTTTTATAAAGGTAATGAAACAGCAAAATAATCTTTTACCTGTGAGATAGAGGTCAGCTTCCATGCCCTTCAGGACACTGCTCCCAGAACCAGCACACAGAGCCACTTTCTTCACTGGTGATTCTGCAGGACACAAGGTGCCACAGTTAAATTCCTTTCCCTCCTGTCAGTATTGCTGTTATTTATCTCACAGTTACTACCTTGACTTTGGGGGCAATGTAAATTTGTGGGAGAAAGGGACACATCCATCAAGTAGAAAGAGTCACAGGCCTATAACACCTCTGACTGGTTTAAAGTGGAGTTCCCCTCTATCATGAGAGCCTTCAAAATAGTTTGAGGGTTTTTTCAGTGCAATTGATAGCACAAGGGGCTTCTCACAAGACTTTTGTCTCATCAGTTACAGAGAGTTCTCAGCAAATTTGCTCTGGCAAGATTTAATAGCTGTGCTTCTGGGAGATCAGGCTAGGTAACTGGGATAAGTAGTTTGCTCCATGTTTTTTACTAGTGACCCACTCTCTTTTCCACTATTTCAGCAAAACATGGATGATTACACATTCATAAGGATGCCATGAAGCCTCTGACTGTTGTAAGATGCTTTGAAAGTTAACACTCAGTCATAAAAGGGAGAGTGCAATGAGGTGGTGCACATTTGTGTCTGATACACTGGAGGGGGAAAAAAAAACAACCTTAGTCACACAAATGATGTAAAAAGGCTCACATTCAACTTGTGCTATCCCTTCTTCCTAGGGACTATGAGCATAATAGAGAACTCCCAATTAAAAACACAGATGAGATTCTTCTTGAGTGGTTGCATGGTACAAATTCCAATAATGTTGGGGGGTTTTATCTTTAACTATGTGGGAGTAAAGCTCTGCAAGGCAGCAGGATTTCACACCCTCATGCACACATCCACACTCCTTGTCTTGCTGGAATACTGCTGGTTCTAAAGGAGAGTTTTAGTGTTTACCTAGTGTCTTGCCCACTCCCAGGGCCAGGCGGATGTGGGGTAATTTCAGGTGGTTTTTGGTACTCTGGATGATGTGTGACAAGGAGACTGCCTCATGCAGTGTGCACAGACGTCCCATCCCAGTGTGGGGGAGAGGAGGCTGGAAAGAAATTAAAATGACTGTGCAGAAGCTGACCCCACACGTTCACACTGCTTGCCATGCTTTATCAAGTTGGGTATATTGGGCATTCAGGAATGCCTCTGAAATGACAAAGTAAGTGTGTGATGCTTGGAATATAACATAGTAACTACACCAACTATTGGAATGATTTAGGAATTAGCTGTTTTCATTGCTCTGGCTTCAGATCCCTACAGACCAGTATTCCAAAGCTCTGTGGGGTAGCATAAAAAAACCTGATGCTACTGACTACTGAATTTCAGAGCACACAGCTCACACAAGTAATGCAATGAAGGAACATGTAATTTTGTTACCTTTTGTAATAAGAGAATCTCAGTCTTGTAGTTGTTCTGGGACAGTAACTCCACTATCTCCAGCAGTGCTTTCTGTGAGCAGCTCAGGCTGACTCGTGTCTGCTCCTCACCTTCAACCCTGAGGAAAGAAAAGCTCAGTGCTTGCTAAGAAACTAGGTAAAATTTCAGCATCATATTAATCTAAGAAAAGCCATTCTATCCCAGTGGCTGTTCTGCCAGAGAAAGGAAGAAAGCTCAACTATCCTCATCAAATTTCATATTAATGTCCCTCTTTACCAGCTCTTCATCTATGTGATGCTACTCTGAGTTGCTGTTACAGTTTAGTGTAACACAGATTGATCAGGAAGGGATGACTATTCTTTAAGTTTCTAGCTCTGAAAAAAACCAGCAGCAATGCACAGAGGAAGAAGGTGATGGCACCAGTAAAACACAATTCCAGCAACTTCTTGTTTCAAGCAACAAAAAGAATACAATATTTAGACAGTGAAGGAGATACCTGGCGGGGAGAGTAGTGAGACAGGAGATCCCCTGGATGTCTTTGATTTTGGAGATCAGGCTGTCCAGACCTTTAGTGTTGCCTGCAGAGAATTCCACCCGGTGAGTCCCTTCAGCTGGGCAGCTTGGAGCAGAGGATGGGTGCAGGGGCACAGAAGTACAGGGACCTGACAAAACAGTACAAGATTACTGCTTTATAGAGCTGGACAAGTATCCTCATACTGATCTGGCACATCCACAAAGACACAACAAAAAGAGTCAAGTTTTGCACTTGAATCTATTTTCCCTGACCAGAACTAGAGAATTTCTTGCCCTGTTGTCTCCATTAGGCACAGACTATTTTAGTTGCAACGCAGCTGATGGATGTACCTGATTTGTCAGTCTTAATGACACCCATTTTATCCTAATAATTGTATAGAACCCAAATGGTTTTTCTGGTTTGTAAATCAGGCTGGGAAAAAGATAGAGCTGTTTTCATTTATGAGCCACGATACTGGTTGAAAATCTCAAAGAATTTCAGATGCATTAAGTAATCTGCAAACAGTGAAATCTTGTATTTTATAGATGAAAGGTGGTGAGGTCTAAACTTTGCAACCAAGATGGACAATAAATGTGCTCCAACAGTTCCAGCTACTTCCAGGAGTAGAGTACAGCCATGCCTCTGAATATGACCTGCAGGTATTCCTCACAAAATAAAACCCCTTAATAGGTTTAGGGTACTTAAAAGTACTAGAAAAATTTAGGAAGGGCAGGGAAGGGAAAGGAAGGGCAGGGGAAGGGGAGGGGAGGGGAGGGAGGGGAGGGGAGGGGAGGGGAGGGGAGGGGAGGGGAGGGGAGGGGAGGGGAGGGAAGGGGAGGGAAGGGAAGGGAAGGGAAGGGAAGGGAAGGGAAGGGAAGGGAAGGGAAGGGAAGGAAGGGAAGGGAAGGGAAAGGGAAGGGAAGGGAAGGGAAGGGAAGGGAAGGGAAGGGAAGGGAAGGGAAGGGAAGGGAAGGGAAGGGAGGGAGGGAAGAGGAGGGGAGGGGAGGGGAGGGAGGGGAGGGGAGGGGAGGGGAGGGGAGGGGAGGGGAGGGGAGGGGAGGGGAGGGGAGGGGAGGGAGAGAAGGGAAAGGGAGGGAGGGAGGGGAGAGAAGGGAAAGGGAGGGCAGGGAAGGGGAGGGCAGGAAAGGGGAGGGCAGGAAAGGGGAGGGCAGGGCAGATCCCCACATCAAATAGCATATATACTAATGAACAATTTTAACCTTTTTTTATTGTCCTTTAACAGAATCTCACCGAGTCCCTTTGCCAGCCAGTTATTGACTCCCTGAGGTATGGCATCGTACGCCGTGTGCGGAGAGTAAATCGCGATCCTGTGCTCCAGGGCCCGGACCACCAGCCGCTCCTTCCAGCTGCCCCAGGTGACCCGTTTGAGCGGAGCGAACACCGGGGGGTGGTAGGAAAGGATGAGCTCTGCCCGCTTCTGCACCGCCTCCTCCATCACCTCCTCGGTGAGATCGTTGGTGAGGAGCAGGGTGCTGACAGCGTGGGGAGGGCTGGGTTCCACCAGCAGCCCCACATTGTCCCAGCTTTCCGCCAGGGAGAGGGGGGCGAAGTTGTTGAGGGCAGAAACGATTTCCCGGAGATCCATGAGGGAACGGGCGGGCGGGATGCGGCCCAGAGTCCGGCGGAGCAGCTGCGCGCCAGGCACCAGCATGCAGCTGTCTGCAGAGGGGATTAAAAAGGCAGGAATGAGCCTAAACAGGAATAAACGGAGTGTCCCCCACCCCCAGCAGCCGAGCGGAACCGGGCCGGGCTCACCTCAGGCAGCAGCCGTGCCGGGGATGCGAGGCGGAGCCTCCTCCCTGCCCCGCCGCTTCCGCCGGGTTGGCGGGGCTGGGGCGGACTCTCCGAACCGCCCGAGGTGTGGCCAGGGCTGTTCAGCCCCTTCCTGTGCGCTGCAGAGGGGTTGGGTTCGCGTTCGAAGTGAGGTCCGTCCGCGGCCTGCGTGCGGCCGGGCCGCGGTGGAGGAGCGGGAAGGCCCCGAGGCCGCGTGGTGGGGACGGGGGCGAGCGGAGTCTGCCTGGGGTTTTGGGTAGGTTTGGTTTTTTTGGGGTGGAAATGTCTCTAAAAGGGCAGCAAAGGAGCGATAGTGGGATGCGGGGTCGGGGCTTGGGATGCTTCACCGGGAGGTGAGCGGTGGCGGCGGATGGGCCGTGGGGAGCGGAGCCTGGGCAGGGCCTCGACAAGGCAGGATGTAGAGAACGAGTTAATCTGTAAACTTTATTTATTTGGGAAATACTGCAAAGATTATCCCCTGCCGGGATGCAGCCACTGACAGCTGTCACTCCACGCTGTTGCGTAGGTTCTAAAATATGACTTTTACCTGTTAATTTGTGTCATTTAGAAAACCATAATCCTTGGGAGAGCTGTGATTGCTCAGTATAAACTTTCATCTTAGAGAAGTCTGGGTTTAGTCTCTCTCCCCCTTTCTCTAAGGTATTTTATTCTACTTCTTTCATGTTCTTTATATATTGCTTACTTGCAAAATGCAAGCAAAGCATTTATCCCCAGGGTCACTTGAATGGCACTGAAAGCTGTGGATTTAATGCATGTAGCCAAATGCAATATTGTAGAATCAAAAAGAATTGGGGATTGGTCTGGAAAAAAACCCTATCAAAGTTTCTGTGTTTTCTTTGCAGGAAATTGCTGTTGCAAATTTACCTCAGCTTTTTGTTCGGCAGACATGGTGAGAAAACCAGAACTTTTTCTATACTTTCATTCTTTCTGATATGGTCATCTCTTAGAAAGTGAATATCTGCTATTTGTCTCAGAGGTTCTCTTGTTTTACTACGATGCTGTAAAGAGTTTGCGATGAAAACTTAATCTTTTCATTTCAGATTTCTATCAATATATTGTGAAAAGGAGAATGTGTCAAATCACTATAATAAGTGATAATAAGTATAATAAGACTTTCCATTCTAAGATCCTAAATTTTAATCCTGCTGTGGCTAATATTTGGTAATTTGGTTTGTCTTGAGCACTATGATACATAGTGGGCCAAGAGAAAGGGAGAGATTTGCTTAGGTGTCTGGGTAGCTGCCATGTTAGGTTATATACAGGATATTTATAAATTCTTAAGAAAAGTGGGTAAACTGTAGATTTACTTGTTTGTGAAGGCAGATTATATATGGTGCCATTCAGAACTAGCCTTACCACCCAAAAGGCTGCAGGCAAATAGAACCCATCAGTTGTTCCTGTTTTTCTAAACCAGTGAGGTATGTGCACCAAACTGTCATCTGAAACAAAATTAACCTTGATTCTTCACCCTTGCAATGAGGTGACCAAGTAGGTCCAGTTCACAAATGAATAATGTATCTCTGGAGTGCAACAGCCTGAAACACAGCTTCTGCATTGCCATGGCAAACTTGATTTGTCCTGAAACTAAATTAAACAAAGGGCTTTCTGGTGATTTCACTGGAAATGTGGAAGGTTTGTGACAGTAACCTTGCCTATGGCCAAATAATTAAGCAGTGGTTATGTGCTGTGGGAGCTTGCTCATGTTCTTGGAGGGACTGGAAAATGTAACACTGTCTGCTAGTATTTCAGTAGTGATTTAATAATTATTTTCTGCCTCTTGCTCAGGCTGTCACCCTGCACACTGATGTAGGAGATATTAAAATCGAGCTGTTCTGCGAGCGGACACCAAAGACCTGTGAGGTGAGTGTAGTCACAGCAGCAGCATCAAGATGGTGTTGGGACACAGCAGTTGAGGTAGTGGAGACTGTAGAGGAGGTGAAGTGGCTTTTGCAATGAGCCTTTTCACATAATACTAACATTTTAAGCTGGTACAGTGCCTGTTCCACTTGTGGAACTTGTGCCTTGAGCTTTGCTGCCTGCTCTTCACCATGTAAGGTTTAGCTACGTGCCACTGCTCTCCAAGTCCCAGCAGCTCCCAAAGTGTCTCTTGCCCCTCAAGGGGCAAAATGGCACATGACCTGGAATTCCCAAATTTCCTTGGGTTTGGTCACACTCACACAGATGTAATTTAAGAGTGAGAATCACTTAGTTTGCCAGAGGCTCCAGGTTTTCCTTTCTGCAGTAAAATTCAGCTTAAATGGAAATAATTTACTTTTTAACTAGCAAAGCTGAGACTTGAACTTACTGAATACAAAACTGCATTTACAAAGTAAAAATGTTGTCTGGAAGTGACACTTCTGTGCACGTCTTGGGCTTCTGGTTTGTTCCTCACAAACAGTCAACCTTCTGCTGTAAGCTTTATTGAAAACCTTCTGCATCTGTGGCAGTGTCAAAGGAGCATATTAGCTCTAAATTATGACTGTTCCATCTCAGCACTGTGGAGTCCACATGGTCACATGCTAAATAGAGGCAGGAGGGTTAGTGTTGGTCTTGATAGTGCTGTCTTTTTAGTGAGAGGATACTATTTCTGAGCTGGTTTTAAATATGGTTTGTTTCCTTTCCTTAGAATTTCTTGGCTCTCTGTGCTAGCAGCTACTACAATGGGTGTGTGTTTCACCGGAATATAAAGGGCTTCATGGTGCAGACAGGGGATCCATTAGGTAAATTCTTCTGTCTGGGTGTCTCTGTAGAAAATGTACATAGAAAGAAAATACAAAGACATAAAAAGTAAATTATGAGTGTTAAAACCGAAATGTAAATAATGGAAAACCAACCAAACATAAATTACTGTTTTTTTGATGAGATTAGGTTTTTTGTGGTGAGCTTGCAGAAGAGCAGCTTTACCCTAGTTCCAAATAACCATACAGTACTAAAGCATTCTACAAACTAGTTTTTCCAACTGTTTCCACTAAATATGATGGTTCTGGTGACTTAGTGTTGATCAGGTAGCAGCTGCCACTGTGGTTTCTCTGGTTTCTAAAGGGCTGGATGGCCTCTGTAGCATTTAAGGAAAATGTCCAGGACAGTGTCAGCTCTTCAGGAGAAAACCTGTTTCAACTGTGTCTGTTTGTACCAGCACTGAACTTAATTTGAGAATGTGTTGGTGTTTTGTTCTTTGCTCAGTGTCGTGAGAACCTGAGGGAATTTTGCCTCAAGGAAATTATGGGGTATCCAGGGTCTTTGCTGTAGAATGTTGTAACAGTACATCATTTCTGGGTGTTTCAGTCTGGAAATCCAGTAATCTGTCATGGTGCTTTTTGTCAGGCACTGGGAAAGGAGGTAACAGCATCTGGGGCAAGAAGTTTGAAGATGAATTCAGTGAATACCTGAAGGTATTTCTTTGTTCTCAATGTGCAGTTATGTTCTCAGATAAATTTTCTTTACTGGTTAGAGAATGATCAGCATTGTGTTATACTGTATTAAATACCTGTTCTGTAATTGTGAAGCAAAGTAGAATCCCACAATAAAGGGACAAAAACCTTACTGTTAAAATAGGAGCAGGCATTTCTGTACTTGGCAAGTTAGATTTGAGAGTTTTCATCACAGAGAACAGTAGAAACAATTTGTAACAAAGTGTTTTTCATGTCCTGAAGGCACAGAAGTAATTCTTTATTGTAAGAGCAGTTTTTAGCAGCTAATTATGAACTGTGATGGAATGTATTAGCAACCCAGATTTCATCCTGGGACTGAGTACCAAGTGACAGAGCACTTTGTGCAGTTTCAGCCCTGTTCTCACAGATGTGTGCTCATGTTCTTTCAGCACAGTGTCCGTGGGGTGGTTTCCATGGCAAACAATGGTCCCAACACCAATGGATCACAGTTCTTCATCACTTATGGCAAGCAGCCACACCTAGACATGAAGTACACCGTGTTTGGAAAGTAAGTCATCTCACTGCATACCTCCTTGCTGTAGTGTGGAAAGGATTTGAGTATTTCAGATCACATGCAGTGCAAACTTAGAAGCTTCTGGTCTTAAAAGTCTTTAATAAAAATATTGGATGTGTAAATGTGAACGTGCACTCTTGCACTGTCACAATTAGTTGCTCCAAAATGGTTCTTCCTTTTCCTTAGTAGCAGGGAATTTAGTGGAAGTAGGCATACTAAAAAACTACCTCAAGCATGGAACTTTTTTTTTTATTATTCTTTCTGTTTTCCCTCTCACTTCTTTCTCACAGCTGTAGCCTGATTTTAAGCCAACTCCAGAGCAACTGGATACACAGCTGTAGGGCTTGTGGAGAAGGTAGAATTTGGTTTGATACTGGGTCTAGGGATGGCTGTGGTACTGACATACTCATGCTTCTCTGTAGGTGGAACTTCCTGCTGGTCAGGTAAAACTCATGGAACTGACCATTTATAAAATCAGATGAGGCTGTTTGTGATGCATCATTGTTTTCAAACATTCTTATGTTAACCACTGAAAGCAAATATTTAAATTTTGATCTTTCAGATACTCTCTTGTTATTCAGAAGTCTCTAATATACAAATAAATCTGCTGAGAAAAAAAGTTGCTTTTATTCAATGTAGTTAAATATTCAAAGGAAACTATTGAAACAATGTGAAAACACTGTTTTCTACCACCTGTCTTGTTTATCAGCATCAAAGTACAGGTGGTCCTTTAATTTCTGAGCTTGTTTAGAAGTGTGATTGAAAGCAGATTTTTAGGTATCTTTCTTAGAAAAGAGTAGAGTCTTGACAGATAAACTTGCTGGGTTTTCCATGGCAGTTTAAAGATGTTTGTGCCCCAGCTGCAGGATCAGCAGAACAGCGTACACAGTCCATGCCAGCCCACAGTCCAGCATCCTGGTGTCAAAGAGCTGATGGATGTGAATGAACTCTGAACATCGTAACATGTGTTCTACAAAGCCCTTTATTGGGGAATAAACTGCCCAGATTTATCAAAACTAATTATTTAAAGAAAAAAGCAAGAGTTTTATTAGAGAAGTATTTCTTACCGCTTCTTCAGCCTGAGCAGGGAATCTGAAAGCCTAAAAATGCCAGGAGGTGCAGCCAGACTCTTGATACAGCTATGGCTGGTGTAAAATTATGGTACTGTCAGATCAGTGGGAATTCTTTATCCTTTTGATCATCATCTGACACAGTTGCTGAATATTTCCTTTCAAAATACATTATATGCCATACATAATGTTTTGGCTGTCTTATTTATATCCTTTGCTGGCAAAGTCCTTACCCAGTGATACTTAACTTCATAGATACCTGAATTGTGAAAATTAAGCTGTTCTTAGGAGGAGATACCTAGCATTTCTGCTTTTCTTCCAGAGTTATTGATGGCTTGGAGACCCTGGATGAGCTGGAGAAGCTGCCTGTGAATGAGAAAACCTACCGACCTCTAAACGATGTCCACATTAAAGATATTACAATCCATGCCAACCCTTTTGCTCTGTAGCCACAGAGTGCCTCGACATGTTCTTTAGAGATTCATCAGTTTGACTGATGGATTATGAATTTTAAAGTCATAAAAAGGGTTACTTGAGCTGGATCACACCTTTGCCCATTGAATGCAGGCTTTTCAGGAGTTGCAACGTTGTTTGGGAATTGTCACTTCAGAAGCTGTTTTTTCCAGAGTATCTTTTATTTTTAAACATTGCTTTTATACTTGTAAGTTTAAAAAATACTTTTAAATATATTTATTTTTTTGCAAATCTTTGTTTCATGCCTTTCTTAGTGATACTATACTGAAACAACTTTTATTGGTATAATTTTCATATTCCCAGTTGTCTGAAACTTTCTTATGTAAATTCAAACCTTCCTTACTCTAGTGGCTTTTAGAAAAGTGAGTAAAATATGCTTTTTTTTCCTCTAGGTACCTGAGTGGAGTGTAATAGATGAGACATTTCGCTTGTAGAGGATTAAAGACTATAGAGGAGTGCTTGCTCTTGAACCCCCTGTGTTGGATCTGTAACCTCTTCAACCATGCCAAAAGGTAGATCAGAGACAATTGCTTCTGCCTCTGGCACCATGCTTTTGGTAGGAGTGTTTGTGTTTTTACATAGGTGTTGGTAAAAAACTAGGTAGCTGGGTTTACTGTAACTTTTCATCACTTTATTTCACAAACAATGGGGAATAAACACAACAAAGAGTAGTTACAAAAAGACTGGACAGATATCTAATCATACACCCAAAATAATACAGGATTATGTTGAACAAATCAGAGGGCTGATTTGGTTTTATTTGAGTTGTTTGGTTTTGAGACCAAATGTTAGACTCAAATAAGAAAGTTTGCAAGAAGGTAGAGAGGTATCTGAGCATCAGCAGGGAAAAGTGATTTGTACACATCCAAAAAGCATTTTTCCACCTTGTGCATACTGTGGAAAGCAGAATCTTCTCTCTCTTGTTGTAGATTCACAAAATGCATTTTGGCATCAGTTTGTTTTCCACAGAGGTTCACTTTATGATTCTATAATGCGTAGAGGTGAGATTATATTTCTAGTTCCAGCTGTACCTGAGAGCTGGATAAAACAGAGCACCCACAGTTCCTGCACCCCATCCCTACCATTCTGGACTTTTTCCTCCAGTCCTCTTTGGACTTGCTCAGCATAACTTAGCAAAGTACATTCTTATATATATATATATATATATATATGCATATATATAAAGGCAAAGGTATGGCAGGTATGGCTCACTGAGGTGTTAATAAGTAGTTACTCAGCACCTTGTCTCTTGGTGGTTTATACCAAAGGAATTGCCCAGTTTGAAGGGACAAGGCATTCCTAGAAAATTCATGGAAGCTTACACAACTTTTACACATCTGTACAATGTTATCCACAGCATGAACCAACTCCAGTAAGGGAGCAAGACACGCACCAAGCAGTGAAGGCTTCTACATAAAACACATGCTCTCACTCACTAAAAAAGCGGCTTGTGGCCACTGAAAGGCTACTGGGACTAACGCAAATCTGTTTCCTTGTCCCCAGCTGTATAAAAAGCAGCCCTTTTGTCTCAACACCAGCCTCCCGCCAGCGCCTTCCCCTCACCGCTGCTCGGCCGCCATTTTGTGCGGCACCGGCCCCGAGCTCGCGGCGGGAGCGCCCCCTTCCTTCCCTCCCTTCATTCCCTCAGGGCCCCGCCGCCATTTCGGGAGGCCAGGGCGGCTTCCTTTGCGCAGCCCGGAGTTCCTTCTCCTAAGGTAAATTAAAAAAGACGAACGAAAATCATAATCCTTGGTTCACCTCGCACCAAAACGCTTAGCGGCCTCATGTAAAAAGTTAGCGAACGTAGCTCGGCAGAGGTATAAACGATGGTAAGGCGGCTGGAGCCGAGAGGCGAGGGGAGATCTCTGCCTTGAACAGCCTCGCTATCTGCGCGCAGAGCTAGCGCGGCTCTCCAGGAGCTGTAAGAGGTACAAGAGAGAAACGCTCTGTTTTCCCGAGGAGAGGCGGTATCCGAAACCACGCCCGGTGCTGGGGAGCCCTTCTCCAGGGCCAGCACCTCCCCCTCCTGCTCTGCTCCCCATGCCGGACCTGGCCCCTCGCTGTCGGTGAGAGCTGCCCTGCGCGTTTCGGTGCGTTTTACCTTTTCCCCCACATCTTTTTTCTTTCTGGCCCTCCTCCCCAGCACACTTCTGCTCCGTGATCGGGTCCTCCTCACGGGTGTGCGGGCTGAAGCCGGGAATGGAGGGCGGCCTCGGCCCCACCTCGGTGTGGGAAGAAACGAAACCCGTCGCTGCTCACCCCCTTCAAGCTGGTTTGGGTTTTTTTCTTTTTTTTTTCCTTTTTTTGACTTGCAGAGCGGACTTTCCTCTCCCTTAATTTTACTAGTGTGATTTAATGTGACCGGGTTTTGAAAGCGTCGTGGAAATATGGATTAACTCTCTACAGTAAAAACTTTCAGTTTCCATTTTTTAGCAGCACTGGGGTGTTAATTACTGCGTCTCCAGATGGAAATTAGCGTGGTTACTAATAGCTTGCATCGAGAACAAACTATTAAAGCCTAATACAGTAATAAGAAGTTGCTGTGGGGTTTCCCTGTTTTTCCTATGTGTCTCGTATCAAGAAAAATGAAACAGTTTGAAGAATGCCAGGTGAAAGAGACTCAAAATACAGTTGCCTTTGTGTGTTTTCACCGGCTCTAGCTCTTCAAACCAAACAGAGCTGGGAAAGCACAAAATGCCGTGTCTCCTACAGAAAAACAACATCCTGCTTCCTTCCCCTAGCTATGGGGACTTGGCATTCTCTGTCATCTGGTGTAATACTTTCCAAATCAGAGCTCCACCCACTGATGTTATAATCCTGGGTTTGCTGCTGTGGAGATGGTTGTGAAGTGTTTTAAGAAACAGATAGTGTCAGAAACGACAGACTGCAGTTGTAGACCACATCTAGAGTGTGACTATTTCCCTGTTCTTGAAACACCTTCCTTCTTAATACGAGGCCTGATAGGTACATTGATTTACCATCGTTAATATGGGACACTTCTCACAATAGTATCTGTATATTGTGCAGCATTTGTGTTGGCATCATAGGAACAAGGGTTTCATGAATGGTATTAAATAGCAAAGAGTAAAATTGCTTGAGCCTCCACTTGTTAATGCCAACAGAAAGTTCCTGGAGCCTTGTGTGTCTTTGTGGAGTTTTAGTATGTTTTTATTTCCTATTTCCTTTTTCCTGGGTGGAAAGAAAACAAGCAACTGTCCTTGATTTTGGTTGTATTCTGTTACAGACTGGGAGCAGTGTGAGGTAGTTAAAAAATAGGAGAATAATTAACTTTATTAGTTTCACAGAAGCTAAGGAACGTGCAGGTGTTTTTCTGCCTGTTTCAGTGTGGAATGGAAATTATTTGTGGCTTGAGATTAAATATGCTTGCTGATATTCTCAGGTGCTTACCATAAAAATACCCTTCTAGTGAACCTTGTTTGCAGTTTTGTACTCAGGGTCAAATGTCAGTGCAGATTTACACTAACGTGCCAGTGGAAAAGGTTTCCTGTGCAGTAGGTAAGAAATTAATCAGCTTTAAAATCTTATATTTTGTCCGGGAAAGTTGAAAGTTAACTAAGCCCAGAAGTTTGTATTTATGTTTACTTTGGTACTAGCTCCTTGCAGTGTTTCTCCTGACTTATTTTGAGAACAAGAGGGTAGATGAATTGCCCTGACCCAAGTAACCTCAGTCTGCTTCCCAGAAGAGCCCTTTCCCCATGAAAGTTCAGGATGATAGTGAACTAAAAAAGCCAGACTTTGAGAGAACTCTCTCTCGTCCATATTTTCCCTTGGGGCACCAGGGTTTTTCCTGATTTGATTGCAGCAGGATGAGTTGTTTTTTCTTGTTGAGTGTAGGACTGCCCCTATGACTCACTTGGTCCCTAATGCTGCTGTGGTCTTGCCAGAATACTTTTGTCTGCCTGTGGTGCTCATGATTTCTTGAAAATCAGGGATGCAAATGAGAATGTGAATTCTTTAGGTTTCTTTTCAGTCATGCTCCTGCTCCGTATGTTTTGCATTGAAATCTTTACTCATTATCTAAAACATTGAACTGAAGAGGAAAATCTTAAGAGTTTTCTTGTAGCACTATTGTCAAATTATACATGAACATGAAAACTGTAGAGTCAGGTTTGTCTCTGCTAAGTATGAGCTTTTTTCTTTGCTCCTGAGAAGCTTTTTCTCCTCTCCTCTTTGTGAACAATTTAAAGTGGCCATACCAGATGGAAGGGTGCCCTTTTCTTCTGGTGGTAAAGTGATCTGGCTTAGATACATTCAGTTGATGCCTTGCCCCCATAGGGTGGCATTTCTGCTCTCAAAATATGGTGACATGGTTTGTGGATGCAAAATTAGAAATTGTTTTAATTCATACTGAACACTTACTTCATGTTACTCTTAATTATTCCCCACTCAGAACCCTGGGGGAATGAATGTTACTAACAAGTCACTACATCTGAGCAGCTGTTTTGCCTGTTACTTGGATCATCATTCCTGGTTCCCTGGACCAGTGGCATCATACAGTAGAATGTGTGATCCTAGGTAATTTTTCCTTGTTTTTTCCCCCACTAAAACTAGGCAGTAGTCCCCAGCAGGAATTTGTGACATTGATCTTTGTCCAACAAACCCAAGCTGATGTAATGAACTTTGTGGACTCCTGTTGGAACATATTGGATTGAAACCAATGTGTGCTGGATCTGGATCAGTGGATTTGGCAATGGTCAGATGCCAGCCTTCCAGTGTTGTTGTGGACACACTTGCATACAGTCTCAGCACTAGAGGGATTGATCAGCATTTTTTTTCATAATGACCATGCAACTTCTTTTATATAAGTTCACAAAAATGAGTAATTCGTATGTTCTTTTTAAAGTGTTTTATTTCTGCCTGTGAGGGTTTTCTTTTGCTGTTTGCTCTGATCACATTAGGGCTACATGCTGTTGCACTTCTTAGAGCAAGCAGTGCTCTGAGGGAAAACACTGTGCTTGTGACTGTCCCTTTTGGGTTCTGAAGAAAGAGCTGTGTCAGAGGGTAAATGTCTTGAGACTTCTAGGGGAGAAAAAGTGGCAGTGTGCACAGAAGTGTGGGGTTGCTGGGAAGAGATCAGAGCTTTAGACTCAACTCTTTCTTGAAGAAACATTTGAAATACCACTCATCACAGTGAAACAATGACTTGTTCCACTTCCTACGGAATTTCCAGACACGTGACAAGTTAATTCCACTTTTAAAATAACTTGAATTTTTTTCTGATTAGTAAGACCTACCAAGTACTTTTTCTTCTGTAATGAGCAGCTGAGAGAATCCCTCAAGAACAGGAGATCTGTGTAGACTACTTTGCTGTCTTAGCTGTGAGTGAAATATATCAGATAGAAGAGTTAAGTGTGAGCTTTTGCAGCAGATCACTGATTTAGGACTTTTGCTTGTCTCCCACAGAACTGCTTATGTAAGAAGGCATCTTGTAAGAAGGCATCTTGTTATGAATGAACACCAGAGGAGTGCTGCGATGGGCATAGGCTTCAAATCATGTCAGCTTTCTGTTTAAAAACAGTAGGCTGGTAGTTTTTAGAGGACAATAACAAAGTGATGACCAAGTGCCAAGTGTCAGCTGCTCTTATTCACCAGATTGAACAAGAATTGGATGAAGAAGAAGAAGAGATGATGGGTTTTCTATGCCGAGACCTTGCTCCTGACCTGGCCACTGCTGACCTGAAGGAGCTCTTGGTGGCTCTGAATGACAGGGAGCAGCTATCTTGGTTCGGCTTGTCTGAGTTGTTGTACAGAGTTAAGAGGTTTGACTTGCTAAAGAGAATCTTGAAGACTGAAAAGGCAGAAGTGGAAGCTCACCTTGCCAGAAGTCTCAGACTTATCCCTGATTACAGGTAACGTATTTATTTCAGATTTCAAGGCTACTCTAGTTTGTTAAAAATGTGTGTGGGTTGTTGAGTGAGTGGTTTTGTTATGTTTCTGTTTTAAATGTTAAAAGTAAAAGAAAAGTAATAAAGGACATTATATCTAGAGATAAAGTAAAAAGAGTATGTTGAGTTTGGTCCTTAAAGTAAGCCCCAGTAGCTTCTTACAAGTCATGGTGCTAGAAGCAAACTGTCTTTAAGGAGTTTGCTTGTGTTGCTCACTAAAACCAGTGTTGTTTGCACAGTTCTGGATTAGCAAATAGAAATGGCCTTTGAGAAGAACATGGTTAGTTAGAGATACTTTCTTTCCTAGTTTGGTTTGGCCACAAAGCCTCGTGATACAGTTCATGGGACCTGTCTCTTACTACTCCTTACTCTGTAGCTTTAAGAGGCTTAAGTGAAGAAACTACAGTTATTTTCTTTGAGCAACTTCAGAAAGAAACATACATATTCATAAAGATTTTTCTTTGTGTTAACTTCTCACTGAAATACAAACCCTGTAACTGCTGGGTAAAAACATTAAAGACATGTTCTGTAACCTCATTCACATGTACTGAAATAGTCAGGAGATTTCCCTTTCCCTAACAGAGGTGCTGATTAGCAGGAGTGGGCATTTTGTAACTGGAGCAGGGGAGGCTTTTTTCCTGCTGTTTAATTGGGAATAGTACATTAAGACTGGAATGTGGGAGAGGTTGGGCTGTTGGGCAAAGGTGGGATTTTGTTGAAAGCTAATCCTTCAGAAATGTCTCAACTTTATTTCAGGGTACTGATGGTAGAGATTAATGAGAATCTGGAAAAAGACGAAGTGGGTTCTCTTGTTTTTCTCCTCAGAGATTATGCCCCTCGGGTGAAAATGGCAAAAGACAAGGTATGGCTTTCTGCTGGTCCTCTCTGGAGCAGTGAGAGAGTAAAGTAAAAGACAGCACAACAGAGGAGACAGCACTGCAAGGGGTAGCAAGGCAGGAGCAGAGACAGAAGCCAGGAAGTGGAGAATATGTAGTGGCTTCTATAGTTTTTCTTTTTTTTTTTTTTTTTTTTTTCTTTAATTCAAAGAAAGAAGCATGAGAAACAGTAAGAAGTTACAGTCAAGACTTGCTGTAGTAGATGGTGTTAGCCTGAACCTCACAGGCAGAAGGCATTAAAAAAATCTTCATATTACTGATGTGGAAGACATATGAAGGGTCTCAAGCCAATAGCCAGATGAAATGTATCTGGAATTACAAAGCTGCTTTTATGTTTCTGTTCTGCTTCACTTGCAAAAGTTTTACTTGAAGTAGTACTTCTCTGTATGTTTGCATTCTGAATGTTTTAAGTTCTGTGAGAAAGCAGAGATTCAATAGAGAGGGTTCAGAAAACTTGACCACTGTACAGGGAAGACCAGATATTTCTGAGTTTTTCCTTTGAGATTTTTTTTTCTCCCTTTAACCAAAGGAGGAGAGAGGCTCTGCAAAATCCTCAAAGCTTTTCTTACCTCTTGGTTTCTGGCATGTGCAGTGATATTCCAAGTGGCTGGCTTCATAGCAACAGCAAAATGCTACTGTTTCCTCAAATACGTTGATGGTTTTCAAGAATGCCACCTTCTAGCTTCCATTACTCCTATGATAGTACCAAGAATTCTGACTCTTCCAGACAGTTTTTGTATTTCAGAAGGTGATGTCACTAGTTTTTGACCTCACTGCATTATTTTCTGTGTAGCTCTGTTACTGATAGAGAACAAATTACTGATGTGACAGTTTGGTTTTCTGGTTGCTATTCTAGAGTTTTCTAGCTCTTGTGGTTTGCCTGGAGAAACTACATTTGGTGTCTCCTAATCATCTGGATTTGATAGAAAACTGTTTTCGAAATATTCACAGGATAGACCTGATTAAGAAGATTCAGAAATACAAGTATGAAGGTAAGATGCTATTTTTGCACTGGTGTATCTTTACTGAAGATGACATTGCAAGTTCCAAGTCAGAGTATTCGCATGCTGTGTGGCTTTAGGCTTTTAAAACAGCTGATATATCATGCTGTACTGCTGTGTGTTTCTGTTAAATTTTCAGCTTCAGTGCCCTCCGTTCATTCTCAACCAGCATATGTCAATGCACTTCAGGCATCTCTCCCTGATCTCAGCCTGATTGATCCTCCTTATAATTCAAGGGTAAGTATACAGTAGATCAGACACTTTATTTCTAAATATTGCCAGACATTGAAAGAGAGAGGATTCATCAGAGCCTAAGGAATGTGAGATTGCTAGTAACAAAAATACTGCCTGGCTTATTTCTTATGCTTGCTATTTGCTGGGTATAGAGTCTGATTTAAGTCTTCTGACTGAAAGTTTCCCTTTGAAAAGTTACTGTGAATTTTTTCCCAATACTTGGACATGCAAAATCGTTGAAAGGTTTTTTCTGTTTCTTGGTGCAGTGAAATGTTTTGCTTCAACTCTGTTCTTTGCAAAACATATTCTTCTATGTACTTCTGGAGTTTGCAGGGAAAGTAGCCTTTCAGCTTTGGAAGCTTAAGGTTATGGCTTTTTAAGGAGAGCTTTTAAAATTTTTTTCTCTGTGTGTGAGTGTTTTGTTTTAACTTCAAGTAAGGTATCTCAGGCTGTGGAAAGTCATGGAATCCTATTGCGTGCACTGTTCTTTATATTTGGGTTAGGTCTGATATTGCAGTAGTATGACCTTAGTTAAAGGCTTTAGCTTTGCTAAATGAATTTGCTGACATTGTTTCTGTGATATGTTAAGTAAATATGTGCATGAAAGCTTCCAGAAAACACCAAAATGCACAGAAGCTTCCAGAACACCAGCGATGCGATTTGGCTTTGATAACCAAGCCAGTATAGCTTTGTTTTCCAGAGTAGTAATGGGAGAGAGTTTGCACTGACTTTCCATTCTCTGATAATATTGTTGTAAATTCCTTTCTAATTCAGTGAAAGTTACTCCTTGCTGGTATGTAAGATTCAAAAATTCACACTTTCAGAGGGTTTGTTTGTTTCACTGCATTAGGGAATAAGCTTTTCTTTGCTGGAATTTTTTTTCTGAGGAGGAATGGTTTAGGGTTTTGATTTGGGGTTTTGGTAGGGATTTTTTTGTTATTTTATACTTCTAATTAGCTGGTAGATGTGAATTTAAATTATGTAGTCTTTTTATTGAGGAACCAAAACACTACTATACTATATTTGGGGCACTTAATTCTTGAAGGAGAGAAGGAAAAAATACTTTTTTCTTCATTGTAGGTCCAGAATACGAACACAGGAAAATCACAAAACAGAGGAAGTCTTATTCTGAGTAAGAGCATTTTATCTGATTTTTGGGAATCTGCCAGAGCCATATGATGAATTTCATTGTATCAAAATCTTGTTCTTTTAACTTAAATAGAAACTAAGAGATCCATATGAATGAGAACTCGGCTGAACTACATAGGTTCTTCTTTAACTGATTTGGTGTCAATGAAATGTCCCTGGCACATTAATACTCAGATGGTGTCTGTATGTTTTAATTGCAGCAGAACCAGTCCACATGTCCATTCAGGAACTGGGACCAGCATCAAACAAGGTATGTGCTTGTGCATACATAAGTATGCAAACACAATACAAAGCTCTGCAGGTATTTACCTTATGTTTCTTTTTGTTCATTTTGAGGTTTCCTTTAATTGCATGCAAACAGAACAGTGGCTATATTCCTGTCTTCTTTAAGGATCATTATTGTAGTAAGATTGCCTAACACAAAATTTAAGCCTGTACTAGAAGTAGGGAAAAAAGTGATTAGACCACTCTGGTGATTTGGTTTTGTATGTATGTAGAAAAGATAAATTGTATCCCTGTAGATGTAGCTCCCTTCCACACTATGGGAAAACAACAGAATGTGATTGAACAGATCTGATGTGAATGAATTTGAGAAGAGTCAAGTCTGTGAGTTGAGAGATTGATGTACCAACTTCATGTTTGTCCTTCATGTTCCTCAGGTGTTTGATGATCAGTACAGAATGCAAAGTCAGCCTTTAGGAATATGCCTGATAATAGATTGTGTTGGCAATGACACAGGTAAGGGTCTGGCATTTGAAATTATCTCTTTAATCTTGGATAATTAAAACAGTTTAATATAAAGAATATGATGTATGTCTCCCAGCCAGACTAGGGTAATGTTGTTCTAGCCAGCTTGTCAGTCAGTTCTTGCAAGTTTTCTGGGGTGAGAGTTGGAAGCCCAAGCTGAAGTTAAAGCCACCTGTGCTAAACATTGCAAACAATATTTGTTTGGTTTTTCGTGGAGAGTCTCTGAATGAAAGAACTTGCTAGGAGTTAGACTTTGGAGGGGAGAGAAGGATGTTTGGGGAGACCAACAGAGTCGTTGAGCTACAGTCGTGCAGCAGGTTATTGGCATGATGATTTCCCACCTGTTAACAGAACCAAAACTATTGAAGCATAATGACATTGGTCACAAGATATTTTAATAGCTGAAGGCACATTTTTCTTTATTAATAAAGCATCTAGGCTTCTGTTGGATATTGCAGTGTTTAACTGAAACCATCACCATAGCTTTATAGTGAAAGCAATTTTCTTCCTTCCCTTTTGGTTTAATTAAACTACGGCATCAGCTCGAAGTTTGGTTGGTTTATTTTATTTTATTTTTAATTGTGACGCTTAGAATGTGTGCATGGTCTAAAGTGAAACCAAGTTTTGTATAATTGGGTGTGTGTGTATGTAAGAAGTAAATGTCAGGAAGAGCACTCTTTTGCTGAAACTCTGGGTTTCCGTGTGTACTGCTGCCCTCTAATGGGTGAGTGTAGCTCGTCAATGGCATCAGTACTGAATCTTCCACCTGAATTTTGAAAGCATGTTTTATTGCCTAGAATAGAGGGGATTTGCCTTTCTATTTGCAAACTTACTGAATTATTTAACAAAATTTAATCAAGAGAACTGGAGTGAAACTCTGTAATCACTGTTTGTCACCTCACTACAGTATAGCGTTTGTATCTACCCTGTACTTTGCTGACAAAAGTTACAAGTTCTCACTGTGGGTTTTTTGAGGAGAACAGGGTGGTAACACAGCTGCTGCTTTTCTGCCAGTTATTTCAGACACAGCCTCTGCTAATAGGGGATTGTTGTTCTTTTGAAGTCAAGGCACAGTCTAGCTTCCTGGGTCAGGTATTTTACATAAATGGGGCTTTGTGTTCCTTGTCATGTTGGAATCTGTGGATAAGCAACGAACACATGGTTTGTGCTGCAGAGGTGATGGTACAGGGATGACTCATTCTCATTCTCTGAACACTGAAAAAATACCTGTGGTGTTAATTACCATGCATCTGGTTTCACCCCCATGTTAATAAGCATCCAAAGGAGTTACTAACACAGCACAGGTTAGCACTAATACAGTGAAAGTTAAATCTTGATTTTTTTGGTGTTTGTTTTCTTTTTAATGTTTTAATTTCTAGCAGATTTGAAAGTATTCATTATTCAGCTTTTTTTTTTTTTGTACTTTATGATGGGGGAAGCATAAGTGACTGCAGATGATGAAAGGGAGCCTCTGTGTCTCCTATTCACTTCTATATTTGTGTAATAACCATTCAGAGTAATTTTAACAAGTTAAAAGGTGAAACACACTTCCCATGCTCTCCAGCTCAGTCCTTACTATTTCGAGGCTGTTCTGTGTGAAGCATTTTCTGCTCTTGCCTGATACTTTTAAGTCCTAGAAATTTGGGTTATTGGCTCTAACTGAAAGCATGAAAGTGTCTGGGGAATTTAGGACACATCATTGCGTGCCAAATAATTGTCTTTGCTATCTATCATGAAGTACTTATCTCCTTTTAAAGACAAAATGCTTATAGTGCTGTAAGTGTGTAATATACTGTGACCCGTGTCCAGTAGTCCTGATTTTTCTTATTATTGTGATGAAAGAAACATCTTATTTCCAACATCACAATTCTGTAAACACTTCAGTTCACCGTAGCTGAGATCAAGTCTTGATGTGCTGTGATTTAATTTCAATTTGCTTTTTCCAGATGTATTGGAAGAGACCTTCAGAGGCTTAGGCTATGACATTTGCTGTCACAGATACTTAAATACGAACACTATGAATCAAACATTGCTGGAAGTGGCAAGGGTGCAGAAGCACAGGAATTGTGACAGCTTTGTTTGCATATTGATCAGCCGTGGAAGTCCTCAGAACATATACTGTACAGACAGTACCTCTTCTGGATTCCCTTTGGAACAAATAAAGAAATACTTTACAGCAGACTCATGTCCTGAGCTCCTAGGAAAACCAAAACTTTTTTTTATTCAGAGCTACATCGTGCCAGAAAATGAGCAAGAATACACTAGTCTGTTGGAAGTAGATGGGAATGATGAGAAAAGCAGTGGTAACACAAAAAAACCTTGTAAAGTCACTATCCCCCAGGTAGCAGACATCTTCTGGAGTCATTGCAAGGTGGATGCATCTGCCATAGAAAAATCTCCAAATTCATCCTCATATTATCTGCGATGCCTAGCTGAGCTACTTCACAATCCTCATAAAAGGTAAATAAAAAAAGAGGAAAAAAAATAACCCTTTTCCTAAACCAAACAGCTGGCCTAGAGAAAGGGAAACCTGAAGTTTCATCCTTTCTAGTTCTGAAAATTGTCTTCATGCTGTGTCATGGGCAAAAGCCAAGGGTAGCTGATCCCAGAATGATGGCACAGTAAGGTAGTCTGAAGTGGGAAGGAAGTTTCTAATTCTGCAGAATTAGACAATTAATTAATAGATTAATTGTCAAGACAAGTTAATTAATAGATAAATAACTAATAAAACCTTGACATGAAATCAGATATCATCATGTCAGCATCACCAGTGTCACAGCAGTGGCCTGAGTTAACAGATTCTCTCAAAAATGCATATTATGCCTTGGATTTTAGAGGTATGTAACCTCTGCAGGTTACCTCAGACTGAAATTTGAAGTTGTCTCCTTGTTACATCTGAAGTTGTCTTCTCTCTTTTATTCTTAAATGGTGTCTTGTCTCATTATGTAATAGAAATCTTTTACTTTTGTTGCTGCAGGAAACTCTCTATATTAGATATCCATACGGAACTGAACAGAAGAGTCTATGAATGGAATAAGACCTCTGACATCAGGCAACAATATTCACTTCTGCTTCAGCACACGCTGAGAAAGAAACTTTTTCTTTGTTCCACTTAACTGCTGTTGGAAAGAACATGTCTGAAGTGGCTAATGAGACACACTTAACTGCTGTCCAGGCAGTTTCACACATACTTTCACTTTATCCATGGTTATTGCATGTATATCTGAAGACCTTATTGATTCCAAACCCAAGGATGAAGAAGCATTTTGGTTTAAGACACTAGATTTTGTATTTTAATGCAGAAAGCTTTGAAAGCTTGGATGAGAATGGCAACTGTCATCTAGCATGGCCTCAGAACTTGCAAGTGCAACAGGTAGAGAGTAGAAAGAGCTTCAGACTGTGCTGTTGATTTTTCCAGGGTTTTGTGTTTTATTGTTTATTGGTTGGTTTCTAGCTCACGTATTAGCAGTGCTGGGGTTCAGGTTCTTCTTTTAATGCTTAAACCAAATACAAGCCAGAGCAAACCACTGGGAATCCACTGGGTAGTTTCCCCAGCATCTGATAATGGAAAATGTGTCAGGGAAGAATGCCTTCCCAGCAATGCCAGCTTTTCAGTGAGAACTTTTGGCTTGTGTGGCTCCACTGACTGGCAAAATAATGAGGGAAAGAAATACAGAAATTTCAAGCAGGAACAAGAAGGGGAATGGTAGGGAGAGCCAAGAGAAGAGAAAGTAGATTTGGGTTTTATTTCCCTGCTGTGTTAGAGGTTGTGGTTCACCCAGAACCGTGGTGTCATCAGTATTCTCCACGGCACCCAGGGGTTATGTGTGAATAAGTGAGCCAGTCTGCCATGTCATGGGCTGAGTATGTTTCCTGCTCATGCGACAATGAATCTGCATCTCTTGGGGCTTTACAGTGATCTGCATTACACAGCTAAAAATTGTGGGATTTTGGAAGGTGCTTTGTAGAAGCTGAGATGTGATTCACACTTATACCAGGAATATGTATAAAATATTAAGGTTAAAAACCCGCACATTTATTCATACTCGTATGCCATCTTCTATCAAATATAAAGTATATTTGCTATCACTGTAATAAATCTCAACTTATCTTTTTTTTAATACATTTCTACACAGTAGAAAAAGAATCACCTGTTTTGCAAGCCTATGCATACCATACTTTCTCTCTTTCCACTTGATAAGCTGTAATGTCCTCTTTAATAAAAGTATGTGGAAACTTTTAAATAGCTTTGAATTGGAAAATGCAACCCAGAATGTTACATTAAACTAAGCACACTTGTTGTTTGTGTCGCTGCAGTTTTATGTAGGCATGAGCATAAGAGGAAAAAGAGAAGATACTTTTTTTCAAAATTCAGACATTCTCTAATGTCCTCTGTGAGCATTAAAAATACCAATTCCCATTTCATGATGTGTGGAAATAAATGTACTGTAGCAGAGCAGGGAGAGGGGACAGACCTTCCCTTCAGTTTACTCTTGTGTAAGAAAGGGCTTGTGGAGCTGGTCTTTTTCTTAAACCAGTACCATATTCCTTCTGGCCTTAAAAATATGTGTCTTAAAATTACACTCATGTGTATTCCACATGCTGAAGTGGAGAAGTTACTGTATTGCATCAACAGAACTTTCTGCTTTATATGTGACAGGTAATAAAATGCCATTCATTTCTGTTCCTGAATATTAAAAAATGTACTTTCTTAAAATAAACTCCAGGTGTCATTTTAAAACTCTCATGTTGCTCATGTTTCACAGGTTGAGAGAGGGATTTTAAAATTGACAGTTTTGGAATCTTACAAGTTATTTCCTATACTAGCTGGCACATAAAGAAATAGGTTTTCTGTGGTTGTAGAAACAAGAAATGATTCCTGGAATTATTTTATTTTATATAGGGATATGATGTTAATAAGTGTTATTCATTTTACAAATTAACTTCCTTTTTCCCATTTCCCTCACTAGCTTTTGCATGTGATGAGCACTTCTGCTGCTTTATAGACAACTAAAAGCAGGGAGAATGGGACCAAGAGGAGGCAGAGAGATGAGAGAAAGAAATATGGAAATTTCAAGCAGGAGCAAGAAGGGGAATGGTAGGGAGAGCCATGAGAAGAGGAAGCAGAGAAAAGATTTGGAGAGATACAGCATCAATATTGGAAGGAGAAAGAAGAAAACCAGAGAAAAGAGAGGAAGGATGTAAGGATAATAGTGGCTGTTCTTACAGGATCTAAACATGTGGTAGGTTTTTGTGGGTTGGAGTGGTGCTAACAATTATTTACTTAAAATACTAACAGTATATTCTGTTTCTGATCATTTTGTGACAATGAAGATTTGGTTTGGGGGCTATGAACTGCTTGTGTTCTTCACTTCAGTGCATGACAGTAAATAAAATCCCTGCCCCCTTCCTTTAAGAAATGATAAAGAAACACTGCTTTGAAAACTAGAGGCTGCTATAAATAACAGTAAAAAGGAGTCTCTGCCTGCTTGGGTTGGGAGTGATCACAGCCCTTTAATAACCAAATGGAGACATGCCATCTATTGTGCAGCACCCATGGGTGTCACATACTGATTTTCTACACTGGTGTCTTGTCACTCAGTAGATGTTAAACTGTAGCAATACTTATCTGGTAATGATTCATCTGGGCAGTGGTTTTTCCCTTGGCGTCTCTTTATGGAGTGGTGTGTGGGTTGTATCAAGTTGTATCTGTGTTAAAGGTGGAGTAGCCAGAAGGGGGAAAAGAATTCTGGATCCATCACAGTTCAGGGCGTTAGCAATGTTTAACAGGAATGGTAAAAGTGACATCATGGTGGAATTTCATGGTTAGGGCCTGCCAAAGTGTCTGGTTTTCTGAACCTGCTGTTGAGCAAGATAAAGGGAGTCACTCCTCCTCTGATGAGTGTGACCAGTGCTTGGAACAAGGCTGTCAGACTCACAGCTCCAGGACGCTGAGTTTCACTTTTGCTTTCTGGTAACTAAAATAGAAATGGCTTGTACATCTGTGTGTGCTGTGCATAGGAAAGAGGGAAAAGAGAATAGGCAGGGTGATGCCTTTCACTGGCTCAGGAGTTGTACCTGCGAGGCAGGAGATTCTGGTGTTTTGCAGCAGTTAAGTTGTGTGTTGTTTTTTTTTTTCCTCAGCTGCCTGTATTGCTGTGGCTAAGCTATAAATCCAGTTTACTTTGTACAGTTAGATACCTGTGTCTTACAATGATTACCTTTCTGTACATACCATATTTTAATATTCATGTGACTCTTGAGCCTGCATTTTCAGTGTTTTGTAGTATCATAAGAAACGTGATTCGAACAGGTGCCTTTACTAAAACAGCAGCATGATTTAGCAAAATTTGTGCTTTTTTACTACTTAGTTACTACTAAATTTCTGAAGAAGAGTTCAGCAGGCAGTCAGAGTTGTCCCTGCCCCTCTGTAGACCGCAGAATAACCCTTCGGATTCTCGGTCTGCTCTCTGTTGATCTTTAGGGTTTGTTTCACGTGGCGCTCTGTGAAAGGGAGCTGGCTGGATACAGGACTGCTGACTCACTGCTGACTAAGCTAAGCTGCTGTTTCCGTGGGGTTTCGGTGTTGGACAGCAGCGGCTCTTTGCCAGGAAGACTCTTCCTAGCCGGGATCCACCGGGGTGGGGCTGTGGAGGTTCGGAGGTGTCAGCGGAGCTGGCGGGAGCCCCGAGGAGGGGTACCCCCAGGCGGCCTGACACCCTCCTTGCAGTCGGTGCCGGAAGTGCTGCCGGTGCTGTTTGCTGATCAAACCCAGCTCCAAGGCCGGGGCGGGGCGGGAGGTTGGAAAACCCCGAGGGCGGGCCGAGGGGGAAAGCAGCCCCCCTGGGCCGCGACTCAGCGCTCCCGCACCTCCCACCGGGAAGCGAGGCGGGAGCAGCTCAGCGCCTGCCCCAGAGGGGCTGCCGGGGGAGGCGAGGCGGGAGCAGCTCAGCGCCTGCCCCAGAGTGGCTGCCGGGGGAGGCAAGGCGGTGGGGATTCGTGTTGGAGGTAAAGAGAAACAAAAAAAGGAGGGGGTTGGAACTGAAGAGGAGAGGAAACGCAGGAAGGCTCCGGCTTTCGAGTCCGGCGCCGAAATCGCGCTCGTTTCCGGTGTTGTGCAGCCTCCCCCGGGGCTGGAGCTGAACGCTCGGCGTGCTGTGGGCTGAGCCTCGCCGTTCCCTTTTGCTCCCTGGTTTTGAATTCTTAAATCTCTTAGGCTGGTGATGCCTCGGTCAATACAATCTTAGAGGGGTAAAAAAAAATCCTAGTAACTTGATAATCCTCATTTCTTATTTTACGGGATTGTTCCTTCTTTCTAAATTAGGGACGTTGATCCATCACTTTTCTGAGTGTCGATGTTCTGCATGTTGATGGCCTCTTATTCGGGTGAGCCAGGGCCAGTCTGTAGAGCAGGGAGGTCTGGGCCGCTGGTTCTAGTGCTGCGTGTTAGCACTTACCTTCTTTTGCCGGAACAAGGGTTGGTGGGTGGCTCGTTTTCCTTCTTTGCTTTAGGACTGGTTTTTACCGTGATATTTTAGAAATTCCCTGTGAAGCTCACGAAGTTGCGGAGGGTTCTGAAAGCACCGCAGGGGGAAGATGAACAGCGATGGAGCAAGCAGGGAGCCCACCGTGTTTCCTTTCATTTTAGTGCAGGGAGAGAGCGGAAGCCCCGCCTGCCCTCGTTAGGGAGTAGGGAAGAGATTACAGGCAGCTGGGACGCCTTGGAAAGTCAGAGTATTCCAAACTCAAGAAAAAAAATTCTTGGAGTGAAAAAAAAAGCTTTCTAGGAATGGCAGTAAGACAGACTTAAACGATTTTAAAGATAGATGACAGGATTTGAACTGGATCTTGCTTCAGTTAAGTTGCTGCTGAAGTGGCTATATCAACCTAGTGTACCCACAACTCGAGCCTGTTCTCTTAAAGCAGTGATTTTTTTTTTTAAACCAACTTAGTTGAAATCACTAGCTCTAAATTCTGAGTTATGTCAGTTTGAACCTGGGTTATATAGGGTTGTTAGTTTAGGCAGTGATCAGTTTAACCTGAGCTATTGGTTAAACTTAGGCGATTAAAGCGTGTAAATAGTATTTTAAAATAGCTTGTAGCTAAATTAATTTAAGTCCAATTTACTGTGAAGTGATGCAGTTTCTGTGTGTAGATAACTGGCTGAGATCTGAACCTTTCTGATAGCTTAAGTGAAGAGGGTATCACACAACACATGGGGTTTCATACGAGGAAAGAAGGAACATGAAGAACTGTTACTAAGATGTGAGAGTAAGTCTGGATACAGGAAAAAGCAGTCTGACCTCTGGGGTTTTTTACACAGGCTCCAATTTGTGACTTGGGGACAGGACACAATTTGGGATTCCTGAGTTCTGTCACACTTCTTTCCTAATTGGGCATCTGTACTTGGGAATTATGTTTTCTTTCTGCTGCTGAACACAAAAATGCATCAGTCTTTGAGTCCCCATGTGCTATCCTATAACCTGTAGTTTATCTGCTGAGCTTCTCCTTCCAGATGCCTTGGAATCAGAGGTTCTGTCCCTAATCCACTTCCCTGATTTTTTTCTTTTGTGCTTCCTCACATCCAAAGCTTAGCTGCTTCCATCTGCTCTAAAGGAAAGGTCAGACCTACCTTCCCATTTGGGCAGAAGACACTGAAGCATCTTTTTACCCTCTCAACCTTCTACAGGCAGACAAGATCTGCCTAGGTTATGTGGAAGAATGGTGGTTAGACTCTGTTAAACTTGAGTAAGATTGACTTGCTTGTGCAGAGACTGAGCACTAAGCACTGTTATAGTTGAGCTGACATCTGCCTGTAAGGGAGGCTTCAGGGTTTCCCTGTGTCAAATGTGAAGCAGTGTGGTAGCAAGATATGACAGAGTGGATGGGTGGTTCCACAGCTACAGCTTGGGTGTCAGGCTTGTAACAGCTAACACCTCCAGGCTACAGAGAAGAATGGAATCTCAGACCAAGGAATGTATGTGGAACACTGCACTGTCTCCACTGAGAGCTGCAAGAAGTTGCTGCAGAGACTCATCCTATCTACAAACAGAGGAGAGAAACAAAGATCTGAGGGTGGAAGATATCTGAAAGAAATAGAAGCCATCTAGCCCAGATTTCTGCTCAGAGGAGGGTTAACTTCAAGTTTAGACTGGATTGTTCAGGTCTTCTGCCAAATCTGGTCTTTGTTATCATCATGTGTTTAGAGAAGGAACTAAGTTTCAAATTTATTTAGAAGGAAGCTCCTCTCCTGCAGAGAGTGCTTCCAAAGAGCTGTTGGATGAAATCCTATTTACAGGTGTTCCTAGTGTTTGCTTTCTGCTTTCAGGCAGAGACACTTGGTTCCAGCAACATGGATGATGACAACAGCTGGAAGTTCCGCAAGCAGCTGCTTTTTGTTGATGAAAATCTCAGGGCTGAAGAGGTAGAAGCTTTAAAATTTCTCTGCACTGACTTGCTGCCCTTCGGTAGACTAGAAAATGTGAAGTCAGCACTGGACATCTTTCAGCTTCTCATGGCTGAAGATTATCTGAACGAGGAAGATAATTTCATACTAGTTGAACTCTTATACAGAATTAACTGCCACTCCTTGCTCAGGAAACTTGGTTATTCCAAGCAGAAAGTGCAAGAATGTCTGCCTGAGAAGGGAAGAGTGTCTCTGTACAGGTAAGCTTGCAGGGGGGTTCTGTCAGCAATGGAAACATGACTGACATCTATGTCCTACCAGTTTTCTTTCCATTTTTACATTCTCAGATTTGTCTTATTTCTGCACTGTCTTCCATTCTGCTTTTATCCCCCTGGGTCTCTGTTCCAGGCAGATGCTGTATGACCTGTCAGAGAACATCACCAGTGAGATGCTGAAGGAAGCTGTGTTCCTCCTGCAAAAGCATCTTCCAAAGCAGCAGGTAACTCTTGTGTGTGAGGAGAGAGCCAGGTGTGTGTATGATGGAAAGGGAGAAAGGAGGGGGGAAAATAGGATAACTATGAGGAGGGAATTGTTTGGCAAAAAAACCCACCAAATTCTCCCCTCATCTGTCCACAGCTCCCTCCTGGCTGTACCTACTGATTAGCCCTACGTGCAGCTTATGCCCTCTTCTGCCAGTTCACAGTCTTGCATTAGGTCATCAAAGGATGACAAATCCAATCTTTGCCCTGCTTGAGCCTCCTGCAAAGGAGATTCCTGTCCCGTGTGTCACTAGTTTCCCAGCAATAAAGCCTTCTTGAAACCAAGAATTATCAATAGGGGTTGGGTGGATCTGTTTGAACAAGATCATGCCAAATAATCATGGGATCAGTAGCTTTTTGTGGAGCAACATTCCCACCTCCCACAGTGATGTAAAATTGCTTCTTGTTGGGAAGCAAAGCAGATGATGTGATTGTTTGAGGCAGACAGGTTCTGAGCTCTCAAGAATAATAACCATATTGTACTTTCTCCTTTTGGCTGTCAGTCTGCCCTGGAATTGATGATTTTATTGGAAAAACAGGGCCTTTTAACTGACAACAACGTACAGGTGCTGGAGGAACTCTGTGTGAATGTTTCACCTGATCTCCTGGAAATAGTAAACTGCTACAAAAAGACAAAAGGTGAGAAATTCAGTAGGTTTGCTAAAATGCAGGGAGCACTAGAAGAGTCTGAGCAAGTCAGTCTCAAGCTCCACATTTGCCTAATGTGCAGATTCACACAGTTCTAGTGAAAGGCACTTGGCTTCTCACATTTTGTCTCTTTCTGCTTTCAGTGTCACTGCCTCAGCAGGAAAACACTCTGCCCATCAAGGAATCCTCACTGTCTCACACCGGAGATGTCAGAGTACTTGCTAACTCACAGGTACACTGGAGTACTTGGTGCCAGCTTGGGTTTTTTGTCTTTTGGGGGCTGTTTTTTTTCTTGTCTGAATTCTGAAACCATACTGGCTGTGAGATTTTTTTTTTTTGCCACATCTTCTGAATTGGTTTAGGAAGGAAATAACTTACTTGTTCAACGAGAAATACAGCTGCATGTGGGATCAAAGACTGGGGGTCAAAAATACTACACATGGTCATGAGCAATAGGGGAAAAATAACATTAGGAGGAGAGATGAGGGGAAAAAGCAAGACAGGTGCCTTCTAAAGAATGTGTCAGTCAGTTGGTGCTGCTTGTTAAAGTTTTAGCTGATGAACACTGAACCATCTCTGAAGGCTAACACCATTCTTTGATGACCATTTTCTCAATGTCCCAATGTCCTTGATCAGTTAAACCCCTCCTCCAGCTCCATGATGAATCAGAGTGGGAAACTCCTCAGGGCTATAACTGATGGCTTTTTTGGGGGACAAGAGGAGAGGAAAGGAGGGAACTTCAACCTAGGAGATCTTTCTAAGGAGACTTCCCAGGAATGAAGCTTCAGTAGACAAGAGCCAAAGAAAATGAGCTATTTAGCATCAGAAGGGTTTGCATTACTGGTGGCTTGAGCTATACTTGCTCTACATGTATAGAGGGCTTTGGGGAAGCCTTCATACTTGGCACTTTGCACAATAAGGAATGAATATGGTTTTATGAAGAAACCATAGATGTCTCTTTGGCATCTCTGGTAGCAGTTTTCTCTTAGGCAGGAGCAGAATCACTAGTTATAATGATTTACACTCAAATAATTGTGCTGGAGACTTTATATGGTGGAACCTTTATTTTGTTTATGGCAACTGCCAGCCCCTATAATGAGAGCATCATCTGGAAATGAAAGAAAAAAATTGCTCTTTTCCTTTATCATTAAGAGAAAATACAGTTGTTTCCAGCTCTTTGGGGTTTGCTGTACTGGGGAAGTCTTTTGTCATTTCATTGTGAAATGCTTTCCTGCTTTTAGGAATTCAGTATTTTCCCTACTCAGACTTAAAAGAGCTTTGCATTAAGCCTGTTTTGCTAAAATCACTGCGAAAACTTATTACTTATAGTAATGATTTTTAACACAATATTCCCTGTTTCCCTCAAAAAACAGGTGACCTCGTTCGAGTCTCTCAGCTCTAATATTAATGGTAAGAAGTTCTGAAGCTATGTTTGGTTTTAATTACCTTTATGTTTAATGGTACATTCCTTTACTTTCTCTGGGAAATTCCTAGCCTTTGGTTTGATGCAACACACTGACTTTGCTGTCTTCTTGGAAGAGTCATTTGCTTGCTGCACAAATAGACTTGAGATTCTTCTGTTCTTACATGAAAGAGACAAGAGAAAATTGGCAAATCCTGTGTATTTGGTCTGCTGTTTATTAGAAACTAATTGCTTTCTGGAAAGTGAAATACGAGCTGTTTTGGGTTGGATATAAAAAGATGACTTCTTTCCTAAAAATGAAAAAGAAATTTTCTGTTTAAATATTCCTTTGGAGGACAAGACAATGGGACACTTGTGACTGTTCATAAAACAGACGTATTAATTTTTCCTTCTACCATGGATATTTTTGTTCCACAATACCAATACAAACAGAAACATTGTTTTTGTCACAAAAATATATATATAATAAAAGTAGCATGGAGACATGTTCAGAATAGATCCTTTGAATGTGACAGTGCTATGTCATATGGAGGGATTATTCCTTTCAATAAAACAGGATTTCAAATTAAAAAGTGCTGTATTTTAGCTAAACTCCTTTTTTTTTGCTACATCTACTAATATTAGATTTCCCTTCACGAATATCTATGCTGTGTTTTCCTAGATAACAAAGCAGCAAATCTTACACAAGGCTTCTCTGAAATGCACCTGGAGCTGCCTGGAGGATTGAACAATGCAGAAAATGAATCCAAGGTTTGAGACAACCTCTTAAATCTTTCTTTTTGAATACCTGGGTATGTGTGAGGTCTTCATCCTTTAATGATATTTGTTATGCAAGATCATGTGAGATGTCTGGGTGTTCTAACAAGTTTTTTGAGTTGTCTGCTCAACTGGAACATTTTGGAGAATATTTGAACCTTGGAGGCCAGAAACACCAATACTGGAAGGCGTGGTGGAGGCAACACAGGTGTAATACCTCTGATGTCACCCACACAGCAGTGTGTCTGCTTGTGTTCCTGACACAGGCAAAACATTTGATGTTTTAGAAAGCTGCACAGTTTGGAGATGGCAGCAGCATGTGCCAGACATTGAGACAAACAGCTTCACAGTTCTCTCTTTCTCAGTCTGGCTTAGAAAAAACTTCAGGACATCTTGGAATGAAAAGAGATCAGGGGTAGCATGCATAAACCTTTGAGAAGAATAAAACAAGGCACAAGTTTTTAAGAAGCTATTGCAGGCAAGAACAACCTTTCTTCAATAAACCAGAGGTCTTGGTACAGAAGAAAAGATCCCCTATGTGAGATCCCTTCTTAGAAGCCCTTTGTGCACTCTGGAACCTGGTACAGCAGCACAACCACTGAATTCTCCCTCTGGCTTCTTCCTTTTGATGAGCATGAGTACAGAGGGAGCAAGTTGCTGTGTTTGTTTATAGCTATTTAATTGTTTATAGCTATTTAATTTCTTGAAGCTCTATATTCAAGAGCTTCTAAATTCAAGCACTTCCATTTTTTGAAGTGCTATAACGTGGTTTTTTGTCAGCTAGTGCTCAGACTGCTGTAAGGACAGTACTTCTTACTGCTGGTGGAAGAGCTTGCAGTGCTACTTCCATTTTCTTCTACTAGAAAGTCACCAAAGCAGGTGTTTGTTGTTCCCTACAGTGAGCAGAAAGGAACTGTAGGGGTGCAAGGTTTTTGTTTTCTACCCAAGGCTGGAATTAAAGATCTGGTGACTTCTCAATTTTTAAAACATTCTGAGGAGGTAACTTTTAAGTCTTAGCAAAACTGCTCATGTGGCAGCTTTATGCTCTCCTGAGATCTCTGTTCTGCTTGCATCTTTTTTTCCAGTGGATCAGGATGAACCACCTGCTCCAGGTATTCATCCACTCAAAAAACAACTCGAATGTCTAACATCCTACAGCATTCTTGTGAACCCTCTGCCATCTGAAGTTAAAGTATTGGCATGGCATTGAGAACAGTTGGAGCCTTCTGTCCCCATCACCAGTTCAGAGTTTGGCTGCTGAATCCCTTCCTTTTTCATCCAGGTGGCCATAAACCTTTCCTCTGCAGTTTGGTAATATGGAGACAGGGTGTGCTTGGGCCTTCACCCATGGCTTTTCACACAAGGGGGCACCACTGAGTTCCACCTTTTCAGAAGTAACCCACAGGCTTAGGTGCCTCTAATTTTTGGATGCTGATTTTAAGACATGTTAAGGCAATACGAGTAAAATGAATACATTTTTGGAGGCTGTAAGCTTTTTCCCTGTCCTTTATACAGAGCATGACAAGCTACAAAATGGATGGACCACACAGAGGATTCTGTCTTGTTATTAATAATGTTGACTTTGATGGATCTCTCCTGGAAAGGAAGGGCTCTTGCAAAGATGCTGGTAAGTTACTGAAGAGAGATTTTTTTAAGGATTAGTCTCTCTGTTTCCTTGGGCCAGTTGCTTGTCTACTATTGCTCTATATTTTATTGTCAGTATTTTAGTTAATATTCTTGAAGAACAAAATGTGTTTGATATGTGTTAAATTATGTCATTTGTGTATCCTAGGGGGGAAGCAGTTAAAGGATGAGCAACCATGGTGATAATGATGCAGCTGGATCTTTTCTAATAGTTTTAAGGATCACTTTTTACTTAGCCTTTATTTGTACTAAGGAACTAAAACTGATGTCAACCATCATTCTACATAATAGAATGAGAAATTTTAAGACTATGCAGCTCTACATACTTTTATTGTAGTCTTTTCACTCTACTGATCTGTGGGGTATGAATCCAACAGTCAAAACTGCAACTGGAAAATAATGATGTGAGGAAGGTTTTGAAAGATCTGATCTGAAGCTTCCTCATGTTTTCAGATGTCCTTTGTGAGCTCACCTAGTGCATCAGTATACACTATAAAATGTTAGTGTGTTTTCTTAAACTTGTCTAGAAAAGTCCAGGAACTCTGTGTTTGAGCTGATGCCATCTTTTTTGATTTCAGTTAACCTTTAGTTGACATTGATGTAAGGATGAATCTGCAGAAGTGTCTGGGTGTAAGGTCTTTCCTGGTTCAGATTAGCTTGCATGGTGCCTTCATAAAACAGTTTTCTACTGCCTCGATTTTTCATTTTGTCTTTCTTTTAATCACAGGAGAACTGGAGAGAGTATTCACGTGGCTTGGTCTAGATGTGAGAATTTACAAAAACAAGACATCTACGGAGATTAAAGAACTCATGGAAAGGTGGCAGCGTTTCCCAGGTCACAAAGACAGGGACTGCTTTGTGTGTTGTATTCTATCTCACGGAGAGTCAGGAGCCATCTATGGGAAAGATGAGGTGCTCGTATCAATCCGCACCATTATGTCCCACTTCACTGCCAAGCAGTGCCCACAGCTGGCTGAAAAACCCAAACTCTTCTTTATCCAAGCGTGCCAGGGCAAGGAGATCCAGCAGCCTGTCCACATCGAGGCTGATGCACACGTTCCCTTCACACAACAGAGTGTTTCTCCTTCTGAAAGCATTCCTGAAGAGGCTGATTTCCTCCTGGGAATGGCCACAGTTGATGGCTTTGTCTCTTTCCGGCACATTCAACAGGGGGCTTGGTACATTCAGGCCCTGTGCAATAAACTGGAGCTGCTGGTACCAAGGTAAATACATTGCTAGCTCTTCCATGAAAAATGGGAAGAACTTACCCTTTGGGGTTTTTTTGTCTCCAAAGGCAAATTCACATAGGAATAGTGATCCACGTTCTGAGGTGGACAGAATCGGTGAACCTGAGGATATCAGCTTGCCACTGATAAATTTACATTAACACTGCTAGGTGCCATACAGATAATTTGGAGAATGCAAAGGTTTATGTAGGAAACCTCAAAACCACCCACCTATATTCTTTAAGGCAGAGCCATCTGCTGTTTGAGTGGATTTAGGTAAAAAAAATTTACTGTTATTTTTCTTTACCAGTTGAATCGAGCCAGGCAAAGTAAGAAAAGATCTTTTGTGTTTAAAGTGACTCAAAAACAAAAGAGGAGAAATTTGGAGTAAAGGTTGTATTTTCTTTTTTCTATTTTAAATGTTTATACTGTATCTTCTAGATGATCTGGGAGGTGCTACGTGGAGTCCCAGCTTCTCAATAATTTCTTTCTCTATTTTTGCTTCTCTGGCTGCAGGGGTGAAGATATTTTGTCAATTCTTACAGAAGTTAATGAAGATGTGAGCAGACGTGTTGACCGCTTTGGGACAAAGAAGCAGATGCCCCAACCAGCATACACCTTAAGAAGAAAAGTTATATTCCCAATACCTAAAGAGCCTCCTCCTCCTTCACAGCAACACGGAGGCTTTTAAAACACATCCCTTTGTCAGCACATCTCATATAAACACAGTTCACTACACTACCTCTCTTAAGGCAGTTACCTCAAATCCTGCAGAACTGTTAGCTTCAAAGCAAATTTTTATTACCAAGCAAACTATGAAATTGGAGGAGACACAACTAAAACAATCTATGTGCCAGCTGTTTCCATCACCTGTATATTTGCAGCTAGCAGGATTGGGTGAAGCATGCTTTTCTAACACATACCTGCACAGGGTGAAGATATAAAAGTGTATTTCTGACAGTCTTAAGAGTCACAGGTAGCCTTCCATATCTAAACCAGGATTGTTAATGGTTTGGTTTAGGCTCATTGTGTTTTGTTTTGCAGGCTGACAATCCTGCCTCTACATCTACTAGTTGTGTTCATTGAGAAAGACAAAGGTGGTGTTTTCATATCACTTCTCAGGGGAGAATTTAGAGTAGAAGATTTACATGCCATAAAATGTGGCACTCAGTAGAGTATAGGTTTAGTACACTGGTCAGCTTTGTTAAGCATTAATTTCTGATTATTGTTTTTTAAGATCCAAAATGCACATGGGAATCAAAGCTCCTTGCTGCTTGAGCTTGTAAGACTCCCGTGAGTTCACTGAAATAGTGTCATGATGTTTTGTTACAAGCAATTACTATGAATGTTGGCTTCCTTTCTGCTTTTTACTGCATTAAATTTATACTCCTTTTTAAATGCTTGGTGAGCTACAAATTATGTCCTGAAGTAAGACTTCTCATTTCTGACTGACTCCTGGACTTTGTTGTTGGACTGCATGAATCAGTGGGGTTTTCACTGCCTCAGGGTTTAAACCAAAGCGAAAGTTTATTTCAGCAAAACACTAGCTGTTATTTCTGATTACTGGCCATGAGTTAGGGTGAAGGTGTGAGAGAGTGCTGTTGGACACAATTTTTAGCCTGCACTATTGAGAATTTTTAGGAGGGGAGCATTGCAATGCAGGCAGTTCACTGAAACTCAGTGGTCACTTTGTGTCTTGACGAATGGGTCATGATGAATGTTGCATTTGAGCCTTCTGAGTTAGCATGGCTCCCACACTTGAAGTCACATTTTTGTCCCAGATAGAAAATGCTTTATCTGTTAGTGGTATAGATAACATATAGTAACTGCTCAGCCTTGGTGCACTCTTGGTTTATATGCCTGAGTAACCATTCAGTTTGGATCAGTGCAGAGTTAACACTGACAATAATTTTGACCCTGTTTTGAGGGTTCTTGTTTTAGTTTCTAGGTTTGGTAGACAGAAAACATCATCATGTCATCTTACTTTCTCTGTAAGATAACAGAGAAATTACCTGTTCTGGGTGGTCTCCAGTTAAATCTTAGGTAGGTAAAGGCAGTCAGAAGAGTCTAAGCTGCCCTGAGCATCCTGGGGAGAGGGATCCACGGTTGCCAAACAGAAGCTTATGCACGTGTGCAGGCTCTTCCCCTGCACAAATAAGAAGGGTTGTGACTTGTGTAACTCTGTTTAGACAGATTTAAGTGGAACCAATGTAGAAAGTCTTTCTCTTGGAGAAGTTGGTATCTTGGGAAGATGATGATCTTAAAGTGGGATTTGTAACATCCACAAGTCTGTGGTATCCTGACCCTCCTGACTGGTTTTGTGCAGGACGTGTGTATCCTGCCAAGTGCCCGTAGAGGCAGGAGTCACTGCAGCTGCTGCTTAGTCAGTAGCCTCAGTGTTTTAGTTTCCTCAAGACCAGCCATTCTGGGCAAAAGTAATTTTTTTTTTTGTCAGGCTGCTGTACAAGGAATAGACTGTGGTTTTGAAACAGTTCTAGAGGGACAAAAGCAGCATGCAGGGGAGCTGGGGGAAACTGAGAAGACTTTAAATTCTCAAAAGGACAGGACCACTTTAGGGAAGGGTGAGAGAGGAAGAAAGAAGAAATGACACAATAAAGACGACAGGAAGAACAGTGCCAGGAGGGCTGGTCTTTGAAACTGCTGCATGATGGGAGACTTTATCAGGAAAGAGCCAACCAGGGCTTGGTCTTCTCTGCAAATACTTTCCACACTTTGCTGATCGCAGCATTCTTGCTCTTTCAAACTGCAAATGGAGTCTTGACTCATCTGAGACACAGAGGAGATGGTACAGGGAGAGAGACACTGAGGAGTGGGATGACATGGAGACAGAACCATTTTGGGCCTGAAGATCAGATAGTGCTCGTGGTGTCCCTCTTTGCAGCTCCCAGCCTGTGGATAAAAGGACGACTTGAGCCAGTGAAGTAAGTTAGATGTGTTTTCTGAGCTGATACTAGTGTGTGCCTTTTGGAAGGAATCTCTATGCCTCATTCTGTCTTTGAATTTGTAAGGCTGGGTAGGTTGAAATCAATGAATGGCTGTTTCATTGCAAAATTGTAACAAATTTCAGCTCTTCCGACTGCCTCTGTTCAAACTTCCTAAGTTTCAGAGCGGGTGGGTAGCTGGTACTGTTGCTGAACGTGTGTTTCCTGCTACAAGGAAGGTGCTGGCAACCAGCAGACCATACCAGGAACTTTACCACCGATAGTGAAAATGCTGAAAGTTAATTATTTTTTAATTCTCTTGTAAACAAGGAAATATTTTAGAGAAGTAGATTACGGAAGTAGTTTCAAAGGAACGTTTAGCCCACTGGTTCCCTATATTCACTGAGAACTGCTATGGAATCCAGTGCTTAGTTGACTTTTTCTTACTTGAGGGAATAATCTTCCATGAAAGTGCACACTGAAAGTAAGGTAGGGTGAGTTGGAGAGGGACTTGAGAGAAAGGATGTAAGTCATGATGGATCTGGTCACTCAGGAGGGCAGTGGGACTGAAATAGTTTTAAATGGGAGAAGATATAATTGATTCACCCTTCCCTCACTGTCTTTAATTAATGATTTATATATGAGAGTAAATATGTTAGAAAGTCCTGATTATGCTGCTTAGCACATGCTCTTATAAGCAAAACCTGGTTACTTTTATGGCTTCTTTGCCAATTTGCCTCACAAGCACTGTAATGTATTACTGTAATTTCCTGTAAATGAATTTCCTGGAACTGGATCCCTAGGAGTGGCATGTGAAACTGTTGTGTTATAACCACACCCTATCACAGTTTGTGTTACATTGCTGGTAAATCATGTGACAAGAGAGACAGAACTGTGGAGTACAGAACTGTGCTTTTAGTGCCAGAGGAGGGCTCACTGTTTGTGCAGGCATGTTTCACCAGTCCTCCAGCCTGTCCTCCCCTGACATGTAAAATGAACATTTCCTTTGCCAGAAAGATTTACTTTTATAAGCCTATGCCTTGCATCTTAAACAAAAGCCACAATTTATGTGAGGAAAAGAAACAAAAACAAAACTTCATAACTAGCTCCCAAGAAAGTATTCTTCTGTTTCATAGAAATCATAGAATCATAGAATTAGCCGGGTTGGAAGGGACCTCAGAGATCATCTAGTCCAACCCTTGACCCACCGGAGCAGTTGCTAGACCATGGCACTGAGTGCCACATCCAGTCTTTTTTTAAATGTCTCCAGGGACGGAGAATCTACCACCTCACCGGGCAGTCCATTCCATAGCCTGATCACCCTCTCCGTGAAGAAATTCTTTCTAATATCTAACCTAAACCTCCCCTGGCACAACTTAAGACTGTGTCCTCTTGTCTTGTTGAAGGTCGTCTGTGAAAAGAGTCCAGTTCCCACCTCGCTACAACCTCCTTTCAGGGAGTTGTAGACAGCAATGAGGTCTCCCCTGAGCCTCCTCTTCTCCAGGCTGAACAGCCCCAGCTCTCTCAGCCTCTCCTCATAGGGCCTGTGCTCGAGTCCCTTCACCAGCCTGGTTGCCCTCCTTTGGACCTGTTCCAGGACCTCTACATCCTTCTTAAACTGAGTGGGTGGCTATAAAAATAACCAGATGTGAGCTCACTGAACTGTGAGATTAAGCACATGTGACACATTCAGATACTGGTGGTTTTGTGGTGATAGGGGCTGAATGGGAGTCGGGTAAGTTTAAAAGTTCATTTTGAGCAGATTTAAAGAAAGCAGCACCTGGAGGCAGAGCATGAATTGTATATGTTGCAGCAGAACATGTTTTGTTGGTTTAACAGGTTTTTTGATAGACACACAGGTTTAAGATTCACTTGCATTTTCACTCTTGCTAACTAACAATGCTGATCCAGGGTATTCCACAAGAAGCTGCTTTGCTGTCCAGTGATCCTTGGAGGCAAGAGTACACAATTGTCTACTAATTGTAATTAATTTTTTAATATATATTTATAGTAGCAGTGGTTCAGTTAGTCAGCTGGGCTACCTTGGAGTTACTAGCCCTGGTACTGGTATTAGCAGAGGAGGGAGATCTTTGAAGCATCAGGGTGAGGTAGTTGGAAGGTTTGCACGTTGTATTCTAAATTCTTGTGCTCCAAAGTTGGATCCATAAACCAAGTTGAATATTTCTGAAGCTGACAGGAGAAGTGGTGGAGAAGGGAGGTGGTATTTCATGATCAATGAAACAATTTGACAAAAATTCTCCTGTTTTTTTTAAAGGGTTGGCATGATCTGTATTTGAATATTAGAAACTGATGGAAAGCCAAATAGCTTAGAGGAGTCACACCCATGTGTACTCTTTGTGATGGTGTAAAACCTGTCTCATTTACCACATAGTTTATATTTCAGACTGGCAAATGACTCTCACTCCCAAATGGGGTCAAACCTCAATAAAAACCCAAACCAAAATCAAATCAAACCAGCAGCAGCCTGTCAGGACTCTCTATCCTGTACAGTGGTGCTTCCCTCTCTCTAGACACACCATAGGAAGTAAGAATGATCCCTGATTTTCTTTATCACTCAGTACAGATTTTTTTACATTCCTTGGTAAGTCGAGAGAACTCAGGAGCTAAGCATCAAAGCTGGGATGGCAAGGCAGCCTCTCTCTAAGGAAGTGCTTTTGGTTGTATGTATTTATTTTGGGCTATTTTACACATTGTGATACATTTTGTAAAGGTTTCAATACTGTTAGTGACACATGCAATCGCTTCTGTTTGTGTTTAGATTCAAATCCTGGTATGAAATGAGTGCAGACTTCCAGGAGCTCCTTTTTGTCATTTCTGAGGCTTTGGTCACAGATGAACTGGCAGCTCTGAAATTTCTTAGCCTGGAGTACATCCCCATGAAGAAGCTGGAAGCCATCCAGGAGACCAAGGCTTTCTTGGAGGTGCTGCAGGAGAAGGATCTGATTGAGGAGGGGAATCTCTTCTTCCTGAAGGAGCTGTTCTACCTGATCAACCGCATCGACCTCCTGTCTGGCCAGCTGGGCTCCAGCAGAGAGGAGATGGAGAGAGAGCTCCAGATCCCAGGCAGAGCCAAGGTGTCAGAGTACAGGTAAGCACAGAAGCAGTTCTGCTGTGCACTGTCCTGTTTTCTGTCTGCACTTGTCACTTCTGAGAATCCCAGCATTTACCCCATGTATTTACTGCCATTTTATGGCTACTTGCCATTTTACGTTTGAGATTTTGCAGTTCAGGTGTGGAATGGTGGTGTTTACCTCATGTAACTTTCTTAATCTGTCTTTCTTTATTCTTTATTGCCAGGAAGCTGCTATATGGAATTGCAGAAAACATGCATCCAGATGATGTCAAGAGCATGAAGTTCCTGCTCCAAGAAGAAATACCAAAGAGCAAGCTCCAGGATGATGCTGTAAGTGATCTGTAGCTTTCTTGCAAGGCTTGTTCAGAGTCTGCTAGTTCTTGTAAAAGAGAGAAAAGAGAAAGCAGTCTGCTCTCACCAAAATCTGTTGTTGAAAGGATCAATGTTAGCTGATAGCAGCTCTGTGAAGGAATAGACCTTTTTCTCCTCATTCTGTCTTGTTCTTTCTTGTCTCCTCTTTCTTGTTCTTGTGTTCCTGTCGTCCCTCCACCATCTGTTTCTCTGATCTTTCCTTTCTGAAAAGTCCATCATGCTCTTCCTTCTGGTTTTGCCTGGCATTTGTAAGACATGTATGAGTTTGGGTTCTGTGGTTTTGTTTTCCCAGTCAATGTTGAAGGTTTTCCTGGAAATGGAAAGAAACGGTATAATTAAAGATGGTGACCTGAAAGTGCTGAAAGATAAATTAAAGAGATTGAGAGCTGACTTAAAGAAAAGAATTGTTGCCTACGAAGAAAAACAAAAAGGTAAATAATTTCATCTGCTGTTTCAGAGTGAAACTGTTGTTTTGTTGGGGTTTTTTTAGTTATTGTCATGGCTCCATCCTTGGCAACTTAGGAGTCCAGAGATAAAAAAGAGACCTTACAGTATCCTAGGACAGAAGAGCAGCTATTGGTACCTGTAGTTTTTTAGATTTTCTGCTACTTCATTATCCCATCATATTGTCTTATATTTTTCCTTGAAATACTTTCTGTGCCTTGTAAATGATCTGCTTCTCCCTCTTCTTCACCTTAAATGCAATTTTCTCTTTAGGAAACAGTACAATGCTGATTTTGGATCAGGACAGCTTTTCAGTCACTGTAAGAGACTGGTGGTAACAGTTGCTTTGGGGAAACTGGTGTTGTGAGATTGTCTGCATCATTTTCTGTTAGCCAGGCTGTTTGCTTTTAGTCAGTGTCCCCAGGTACCAGGCACTTGGCTGAAGTGTAACCATTATAGTTCTGTACCAGATGGGAAATCACAAGGACTTCAGTATACCTGGGCTGTTGCAGCTGAGTTGGTGACTTGTGACACCACAATTGGGCCTTACTCTTTGAGAACCCAGATGTGTCAACCAACAGCCACCAAGACCTATTACATTTTTCCCCAGAACCTCCTTTTGGGTGACTCAGGACATGTCTTTCCTTAGGCACTCTATGCAGCCCAGGCAGTTCCCTGCAGAGATACCAGCTAGTTTCCCCAGCATCTCTTTGTGCTGCTGACCTGTGTGTGTGTCTCTAAAAGAGCAGAAGCAAGCCTTGTGTCAGGGGAATGCCTTTCTAGTAGTATTGTTATTACTGTCTCCCCCTTGGTGAGTAGAAAAGGAGTATGTTTAATCTTGTTTCCCTGACAAACTGTGTTTAAACACATCTGTGTCATTTACAGAAAGGGTACTGTGGTTTATTTCCTTGGGCAGAGGCATGGGTTTGATAATTTCTTCACTTATTTCAGGCAGTGTTATTCAAAGTAGTGTTTTGGGCTTTGGGGAGGTCTTACATGATGCTGATATTCTGCATCCTTGGTGTGTCCACCCAAACACTGAAGTTCTCTGGAGAAGAGACAAGGGCCTCAGAAAGAAATAAACTCCTCTTGCATTTACATACCCCATAGTGGAGAATGCCAGATGACTGGGCTTGGGGTGACTACTCACATTCAGCCTTTCATTATCTGGATCTTGCTACCAGTAAAAGAGTGGAGAAGGAATTCAGCAACATTCTGAACAGCCTCAGTGACCAGCAGTTTGTGAAACTGGAACCCTGCTTGGCCCTACAAAATGATGGTGTCTCAGGGATGTGGAAACACCTTCCTCCTCACTCCTTGCACTGCTCTTTTTCAATGTTGAAACATGCACAGTGGAATATTTATCTTTTTAGCCCTGAAATGTTCTGTTTATCTTCTCCCTCTTAGAAAATAAGTCCAAGGAAGAACTCTGCAGCCCAGTGCCTGTGTCTGGGCATCCATCAGTACAAGGAGCAGAGAGGCAGACACTACACCTGGTGAGAAATACCTAAAGATTGCCTTTAAAGCTTTTACCCAGGGAATGGGTAATGGGGGAATGGGAATGGGGGGCATGAATTCTTAACACTTAGCAGGTGGAGGAGCTGAAAGGCAGGGGTTCTGTCTTCATATGTAGGCTTTGGGACAATTCCTTTTTTTGAAAACAAGACTAAGCCTTGTTCCTCTGTGAGGCCCTGTCTGTCAGCAAGCTCTTAGGCAAGAAATGAAGGAGTAGTCATTGTGTGAAGAAGAAACACAGTAATGATAATGCTGACTGGGACATAAAATTCCTGTTGAGGATTCTCCTGGACCAGATGAAAAGAAAACAACAATCTGCTACCTCACTAGGAAACCCACAAAGACCCTCAGAGGGAGAACTTTTCCTCTGCATGTGCAAATTTGTGTTTCTGGATATGCATTTTCTGTTGTGCCAAAATCATATCCTAACCATTGAGACAGAGGAGGGGGGATTCAGGGAGACAAAGCAGATCTCTCTAACCTTTTTAGGGGAGAGAAGGGTTTATTTTATTTATTTTATTTTATTATTTATTTATATATTAGAAGGTTCTACTCTTGGGCTCTTCCTTTCTTGTATCCTGGCTCTCATGACTTTTTTGCACCTGGACATAAAGGCCCACCAATCTCTGCACCAAAATATTTCTCTTTTGGATACTTGGCACTGCTGTCTTACCTGCTTGCTTTGTTTCTACAGGAAACATATAAAATGGAACATATCCCCCGTGGTTACTGTCTGATTCTTAACAACTACAAGTTTAAAAATCCATGGGACAACAGAGAAGGAACACTGAAAGATGGAGGTAAGTACTTTTACAACCAAATTACTGGTTTGTTTTTTCTCTGATAAGTCTCTGAAAGAATTACTTAGTCTTTTATCATAGGGAAAATCATGTCTATTGGGTTACTTTGCCTCCAGAATACGCAGGGTTCACTTTTAAGGTAAACAAGAGTTTATCTCAAAAAAGTAAATTCTGTTTCCTGAAAGCAGACATCACTGGTTTAACTCCACCCAGCCTGTCTGTGTGCTCCTTGCTTCCCAGCAGCCTTCTCACCACCCACACAACAATTAAGCCATCACCTGCTGAGAATCTCCATAGCATTATTTAGCAGCTACCCTGCCTTCCTTCTTGCTGCATCAGTTCTTCTCACAGAATGAGGGATCTACTGCATTTAAGAGTGACAGAATTTGTTATTTTAAAGAGGTACCTCTACTTTATAATTGGCTGTGTTGTTCTTGAGCATCTGAGATTACTATGCAATGCAGAGCTAGAGCTTGCTTTAGCAGAGTCAGATTCACTAATTTGTACCACTTAATGGGATAACCTGAAACCTATTTTTATTTTAGACAACGTGATGCTTTAACCAGTTGTGTTTAAAAAAAACAATGATGAGGCATTTGGGGTTTTCTAATTAGATTTGGCAGGCTAAGAGGCAGTCAGGTGAGTTTATTGGAGACTTCTGTTAATACCTGTTCTGCCACACTGATGTTTCAGCATCTTCCTTGTCACTGATGATGTTTAACAAGTGCCTTCTGACTTTTTTCCCCAGAGGCTGTCAAGAGGGTCTTTCAGTGGCTTCAATTTGTGACAGTTGAGCACATGAATCTAGAAGCAGAGCAAATGTATGCAAAAGTTAAAGAATACAGCAAAAAAGACCACACAAACATGGACTGTTTTGTTTGCTTCATTTTTTCCCATGGTATAAAAGACAAAATCAGTGGTGTCGACGGTGAGTTTGTAAACGTTAAAGACTTAGTTTCCTGCTTCAGAGGATCTAATTGTCTTTCTCTTGCTGGCAAACCCAAGCTGTTTTTCATCCAGGCTTGTCAAGGCTCTGGAAGTCATCCAGCTGTCAAAGTAGTAGGTGACTTTCCCGAGCATCTTGAGACGGATACTCTCCCGTTTTCCATTCCTGACCTGGCTGACATTCTGGTTGGCATGGCTACAGTGGAGGACTATGAGTGCTACCGCTCAGGAGAGACTGGCAGTGTCTACATCCAGTGCCTCTGTGAGAAGATGGAGCTGCTTTGCCCGCTGTAAGTACTGCTTGTCATCTTCTGCAGATAAACCAAAGATTGCTCCCAGTCTGCCTGTGGCATAACCAGGCTTGTAGTGCTGAAACATTACAGATAAAGAGACCTGTGTATGTGCGTGCCTGTTTTGTACCATTTTTTAACTGAGAAATAGTTTTTCTTCCAGTGACACGATTTTGTTGAGGCAGAAAAAATCAGTGTGCTTTAGTCATAATTGTGACAGTTGCCTCCCTCCCATCCCCTCTAAATAAATTTGATTTAGAATACAGAATTTCTCTTCACACCTCACTTTCTCATGGTGTCCAGAAGAGGGCTTGGAGAATTGCACAGGTTTGGTTCTGTTTCATCTTAGTGTGCTCTTCTGAGCATAACCAAAGTAAGGGACTGTGTTTACTGGTGAAGTGATGCTACACAGAGATTGCTTTTATTCCCCCTGACCTACTAAATTCTGTGGTTACACAATGGAATTTCAGTGGCAGGCAGGGTGAGAGGAAGACCCAAGCCTTCCCTGAGATGCCATGTTGTTGGAGCAAAAATAGATCAGTTTTTTTGCCAAGCTGCAAGTACCACATATTTCAGTGTAACTTTTCTTCATTCTCATTCAAGCCGCAAGGATCTGATGACCATCCTGACAGAGGTGAACAAGGAAGTGGGACAAAAAGAATTAAATGGATGGAAGCAGATGCCAAAGATATCATCAACTCTACGGAAGCAATTGATCTTCAAACTCTAGAATGTCAGTCAACTGAAAAGTAGAAAAACACTGATGCACTAAATTAGGAATCCCATCTGGAATGGGCTTCCCCAAGAAAGAGAACTTGCAAGAGAAGTTGTCTGGATCTGTGTCATTAGCCCCAGTCCTTCAAGGGGATTAAAATTTTCCAGTTCCCATTTTTAATCAGTCTTGTGGCAGGTGGATCTGGAGCAGTTGGGTAAGGCTGCATAGGAATACAGACCTGGCTTCCTGACCTGCAGAAGCATTGGAGTCTGTTCAGCCTGGGTTTCGAGAGAGGAAGCACTTCCAAATAGTATGATTTTTTTTTAGGAATTATTGGGAATGCCATGGGAAGTCCCATTTATTTTCAAGTTGCTGTAAGTCCCTGAAGAAAATAACAGATTCAGAATTCCAGGTCCCTTTGCAGGGAGTGTGTGGAAGATTGTAACTGCTATACCCAGAGGTGAATTATTGGCTGTCTCTGGAAGCTGAGTCATTTTTAGTGGAAAAATAACATCCCTGCCCAGAAAGATCAAAAAAAGATTATTATGATAATGCAAATTTGGTTCTTTTCCTCTAAATATTTGGTTTGCTTTATATTATATTTACTTGGCCCAGCAGCACTGCTGTTCAGGTTTTTTAGTAGTAAGTGTTCTAATTGTATTTTTAATCGGAGTTCTTAGGGGGCAGTCTGCTTTGAATGGCAATTGAGCACTGGAAGGGAGGTCCCATTCCGTGAGATCCCTTTCTCTGAGATGCCATCTCCCTCCTGGGAGCTGACTTGTAGACTCTTGTTTCAGTTGTAATAAATTGTCTGGGTTTATATCAGCTTTGTTTGTGGTGTGTTTCTCTTTCAGATGAGCTGGCTGAGGGACAGTCAGCATGACAAACACTTCAGCAGCAGATCTTTCCCTCTTGTTGCAGTACTTGAAGGCAGCCACTGTGAGGGGTAGCATATTGATTATCCCCTCATTAGCAGCTGGAGAGATGGTAGGAAAGAATTAAGTGTAAGTTCAGGACTTTCCAGATAATGTCAGCTCACACCAGTGAGGCTGTTCTTACCTTGCAAACTTGTGTTCTTGAAGCAATTTTTTTTTCCTAATTCCACACAGTGTGCTGGCAGTTGCATTTTGCTGCCTTTGCCCTCTTCTACCTGCCAAGCAGAAGGGAGAATGCCCATTTTTAGTTCTGTTCACACAGGTTTCATAAATGAAAAAGAGATTTTACAAGCACCATGTGAATGTGAGTGATGTTTGTGCCAAAAGTTAGCAGAAGGTGTTAGGAGGTATAACAGTTCTGTGGCTGGCTTTTGGCTAACCATTTAGTTAATGTGGCAACAATTTATGTACATTTTTAGAATGATTTTGCAAGTGAGACATTTGTGAATGTTGTTTCATGAGAAGGAAATACAGCTTAAATGAAATAACTGCTTCGTCCAGGAGAAACTTGCTGAAAAGTAGCAGCAGCTCCAGTAGTGAAGTTGCAAATCTGCAGCATTTCTCTGTCAAGAGTTTAATGCTCTTAGACCAAGTTCTTTCAATTATTCCAGATGAGGAGGAATTGACTGTCATACTTACTTGGTACATCTGGTGCTACATGGGAGATTGAATCAGTAGAGTGATAACAGCAACATACTGAAACCACACACAAGAATAATTTAGTAATTGGGATATCCAGTAGAATCCCAATGCAAACATGATCCTCATTACCTGTCTGTCACGACATTGGGCATCCCCTGTCACAATGGAACTTGTGGGTTGAAGCCAGCTCAAGCTCATTGCTCCTTTCAAAGTTTAAATGTGTGATCAGGTGTCCAGTGTTTATACTTTGATGTTGGGCTGAGCCACTTATTCCCACACCCCAGGAAGACATGATGCTTTTTTGATTGTCATGGGGAACTGATGGTTCACAGGTGCAGCTTTCTTCTCTGAAACTGAGGTTACCCTCCAGTCTCCCTGATACTGAGGTAAGTTGAGCTTTCTTTGCAATGTGTTCATCCCTAAGATCATGGGGGGGTTTTGTCCTTCTGAGCTGTCCTCCAGTGCCAGCAGTGTGCTGGTCATTAAATTGCTACAGTGTTTTCTTCTACCGATTAAAATCAGGCCACCTCCATAGCTAATGTTATGAAGGACCAAGCAAAAGTGAGGGAAAACCCTGTCAAAATCCACTGAAGGACTGCAGGAGCTGTGCTGTGAATTTATATGTGGCTCAGGCAGTGCTCAAGGAAGGAGAAAACACTTCCAGTTTCACGGGGCTGAGCACACGCCTGCAGCAGGGTGGCTGGAATGTTCTTGTGTCTTTTTACAGCCCTCCCACAGAACTGCAAAGTAAGAAGTAAGTCAACTTGGCATTTTTCTCACTCTGTTTTTCCTCTGTAGCACACCTTGGAGAATGGTGAGGTGCCAACCTCCTTCCCTCCCTGAAGGCCCTCAGCTAGAGTTAAATTGTCTGTCCTCCCCTTTCTTCAGCTTCTGGCTGGGACGCCAAATGCTGTAGCAAAGCAGTTCTGGCACTCAATTCTGTGCTTTCTTTTCAGCCAGCAGAACCACTGCCACCAGGAATTTGAAGTCAGAAAGTTGGTAGGAAAGCAAAGTTGGTGAGTTGAAGTCCTGTAGGCTTTAGCTGAAAGCAGGCAGGATCAGTGGTGCTATCTGAAAAGGGAAACGCTTAGAAGAGTTGGAGAGGGCTTCTGGTTGCAGAGGCAGAGATACTGTCATTCAGTGGCATGAATCCTTGCATCTTGCTACCTGTTTGTTCAGTTTCACCTGGGTTTCTCAGGAAGCTGTTTCCCACCTTCATGAGAAGCTGGTCATTCTCTCCACCACAGTGGTTTTAGGAGGGACTTGCTCTGGGGATGGGTTAGTGGTGGGTATGAGGAGGTTGCCTGTGTTCAGGTTGCTGCCAGCTTCTCTCCTTGCGTGGGCTGCTGGAAGTATGTGCTTGCACACCACCTCTGCAAGTCCAGTTCTCAGAGGGGTGCACATTTCAGGTTCTGCAGAGTTTTGGTTAGTTGAACTGTTAGCTGTGTCTGTGGCCTGCAAGGTCTCCTGCAGGAAATCTGGAAGCCCAGGGAGAACTGAAAACAAAACAGACACCACTTAGGAGATTAAGCTGTGCAGCAGAGTCCAGAGCTAATTTTTTTCCAGGAGATACTGGATGTCCAGCCTGTGCTGGTTACCCCTTTTATTCAGACTCCTAACTCACATGGGCACATTTTATCTGATACTATTCAAATCTGCCTCTTTACAACTAGAGATGTACCAAATTACCAACAGAATGGCAGGTTTAACCTGCAATGATTTCTGTGCCATGTGCTAAAAATAGAGTTGAGATCTTGGGGAATTCCCAGACACTCATTTTTGGAGAACAGCTCCTGGGCAGGCACATCTGCTTTGGGGGAGGAAATCGGTGGAAAAAAAAAGGGGCTTTGGCTGAGCTTCCTTGGGCTGGGGACAAGCCCAGACAGTGCTGGGGAATGAGGGGTGCTGAGGAGGCATGGGCAGAGCCCACCCTGACTGCCCCACAAAAGGCAGCCCTTGGGAGCACCAGTGACCAGTTGTTCAGTTTGGAGAAGAGAAAGCTCCAGGGAGACTTTCTGGTGAGCTTCCAGTATCTGAATGTGCCTTCAGAAAAGCTGGGAGGGACCGCTGACAAGGGCATGTAGGGATAGGAAAAGGGGTAATGGCTTTAAAGTAGAAGAGGGGAGATTTAGGTTTGACATTAGGAAGAAATTCTTCCCTGTGAGGGTGGTGGAACACTGGTACAGGTTGTCCAGAGAATTTGGGTTTGCCCCCTCCTTGGAAGTGAGAGTTTTACATTTACCAACATAGCTCTTAACCCTTTTTTTTTTTTTCAACATAACGAGTTCCCCAGGTCCCAGAGGTGTCTGGCTGTTGCTGTTGCCAGCTGGAACACATTTCTAGCTGGGTGCTGAGTTACTCTGTACAGGGCTTCTGAGCTGGGCCTTGGTCTTTGACAGCAGTTTTATAGTTGTGTAGCCACTTCGTGTTTGAGCCTGATTTGTCGAGGCATATCAGTGCAAAGAGAAGGATCCATACCTCCTTCAGCCTGTTTACAAAAAAGCACTTGTTTTGATGTGACTTGAGGGCATGTCAGCTAAAGAGCTGGTAAGAAGCATCTTGCCATGTTCAGATGGTTCCACCTTGACCCAGCTTGCCCCACATGCGTTGATCCACTGTCTTGCATGGGGTTTTGAACATCAGTAAGCCACCTCTGTGCTAGCAGTGTGAAGGCTTCTGATTAATATAGTCAAACTTTTTTTCTCTTCCCTCCTCTTCCCTCCTCTCTTCTCTTCCCTCTTCTCTTCTCTTCTCTTCTCTTCTCTTCTCTTCTCTTCTCTTCTCTTCTCTTCTCTTCTCTTCTCTTTCTCTTCTCTTCTCTTCTCTTCTCTTCTCTTCTCTTCTCTTCTCTTCTCTTCTCTTCTCTTCTCTTCTCTTCTCTTCTCTTCTCTTCTCTTCTCTTCTCTCTCCTTCCTCTCCTCTCCTCTCCTCTCCTCTCCTCTCCTCTCCTCTCCTCTCCTCTCCTCTCCTCTCCTCTCCTCTCCTCTCCTCTCCTCTCCTCTCCTCTCCTCTCCTCTCCTCTCCTCTCCTCTCCTCTCCTCTCCTCTCCTCTCCTCTTTTCTCTCTTCTCTCTTCTCTCTCCTCTCTTCTCTCTTCTCTCTTCTCTCTTCTCTCTTCTCTCTTCTCTCTTCTCTCTTCTCTCTTCTCTCTTCTCTCTTCTCTCTTCTCTCTTCTCTCTTCTCTCTTCTCTCTTCTCCTCCCTTTCCCTCTACCCTTTTCCTGGAGGGAAGGGATTCTGCTTTTAAATCGCTGCTCAGTGAGAACACTTATTTGGAGAGAGTTTGGATGCTCTGAGGGTGGCTCAAGGGGAGCACTCAGGTGTTAGTGGTTGGTTTCAGAGGAATGAAATGCCAGCTGGTAAAAAAATCTCTTCCCTCCTCCCTCCCGTCCTTGGGAGATGCCGCCCGAGGTGGGACACCCTCCCCCGCACTTACACTGTGATTTTAAAGTCAGTCGTGTGTTGTTGCTGCTGGGTTTGCTGTTGTGCAGTTAGAAATCCCTCAGGAACTACATCTCCCAGGGGCCCCGGCGCTTCCGAACCTCCTCCGAACCCGCCCTCCCCATCCCGGAGGCAGCGCGCAGCCTCGTTCCGTGCCGGGGCCATGGAGCTGCCGCGGCTGCAGCTGCTCCAGGTGAGCCAGGAGCTGGACGGAACCGAACTGGCGGCTCTCAAGTTCCTCAGCATGGAGCACGTCCCCCTGGGGAAGCTGGAAGCCAAGCCGGCGCAAGATTTTTTCGAAGTGTTGCAGGAGAAAGGGATGGTGGAGGCGGGGGACATGGCCTTCCTCAGGGAGCTGCTCTTCCGCATCGGTCGCATCGACCTCCTGGCTGAGCAGCTGGGCTCCAGCAGAGAGGAGATGGAGAGAGAGCTTCGGATCCCTGGCAGAGCCAAGGTGTCGGCCTACAGGTGAGTGAGTGAGAGGCGGGGGGGACAGGGACCTCTGTCCTTCTCCTGTGGCTTCTGCAAGCTTTGGCCGAGGGTTCGAACATTGGGCTGAGGTGTGGGAGGAAGCACACAAGCGTCTTGCAGGTTCAAGCTGTTCAGAAGCTTAACATTTCTGACCAGGAAAAGGGAGAAAATCCAAACTGCACGTTCTGAGAGCCCCCAGAGGGCTTCCTGCCCGGGTGCTGCCCTAAGGCTCTGGGGATGTGGCTTTGTTCTCGATTCCAGGAAGCTGCGGCCTGGTTTTTATCTTGGGAAAGCTGAGATCTTTTTTAATTGCAGCTGGTTTGACTTCTGGATGTTCAGAGACTGACAACCTCCCAGTTAAAAAGGAAAATAAAAGGGATATGTGTTTGGGGGAGGAGGTGAAGGGGCTGTGGTGTTGAACTGTTCTAAGGGACACGTCTGTGAATGTGATGAAACAGTGTCCTCTCTTCCCTTCCCTTCCTAGGTACCTGCTCTTTCAGCTGTCAGAAGACATCACCAAAGATGAGCTGAAGTATTTCAAGAATCTTTTGGAGAAAGAATTACCAAAATCCAAACTAAACCCTAAGACTGTAAGAATTTATTTAATATTTCTCTGGGGTTTTTTTTGTTTGTTTTTCTTTTTGTTTTGTTTTGTTTGTTTGTTTTTACATGATTATTTATTTTTAAGATATTATTCTAATCTATCATGGCATTTGTTTGCTCTGAGGGGAATGAGTAGTCACTCTTATGATGGTGAAAACACCAAAAGGAAAAGGATGCTCCTGAAAGGGCTCTCTGATGCACACAGGACTTGTCTGTGCCAGTGTTATGTGTGGCTTTTGCAGCAGTGTCACAGCCCCAGAGTATGGGTCAGTCCTGTGCCAGGCTCAGAGACCTTCATGTCCAAGCACCATCATGGCTTTGAGGGGACTCAGTGGCTTTGGTCCTGATCCTGCACATCTGAGTTTTTCTGTCAGTTGCTTTCTAAGTGATTGTCAAACACAGGAAATCATGTCTTCCTTTATACTTTTACTTCCAGACTTGGAAAATACAAATCTAAGCAGCAGATTCTTACCAAGGCTAAGGCCTAAGAATATGGAATTTTTAAAAATAGCCTTGCAAGAGATCCAGTTGCTCTCACAGTATCTCAGCCTGCTGGGTACTTTATTCTGCTTTATGACAGCATTTTCCCTCTTTAGAGAAGGAGAGACTGACCATCTGATGTTGCTGTTCTAGTAAGCCCTTGAGTAGACCACTGTGCTCTGCCACTCCCTGTTTGGCAAAGGCTCCTGTCCCTGGGGTCTCCTTTTGCTTCAGAGCAGTCTCTCTGCCCTGTTCCCATCTTTATGATTTTCCATGATTTTACCTGTTCTCAGCATGGCTCGAGATGGTCACTGCACCGATTCTTGTGCTTCAGTTAAGTGCCCAAGAGGGCCACTCAGACTCGAACGAGTGGAAGCAGCCATTAAATGTGACATTATATATTCCTGTGTGATCACCAGGAGATTTCCTGGCTTACATCTTGTTAGATCTTAGCACCTGCCCGTGCTGCAGCCTCCCTCCCTGTGGCAGCAGGGCTCTGCCCTACGAGCAAACTTTCTGATTCCACAGACGATGCTCGACATTTTCGTTGAGATGGAGAAGAAGGAGATTTTGGGCAAAAACAACCTAAATATCCTGAAGCGTCTCTGTGCAGAAATTAACCCCAGCCTGTTGAAGAGAATTGAAGAGTATGAATTAAACCTGTTTGGTAAAACAAAACAGAACGTCCTCTTTCCCATACTTATTCTTGAAGTGACACCTAAGTGGCAAACAGGACTAATAAGGAATACTTTTCAGGTGAGGAAGAGATGCTCATCACAGAGGAACAGGGGGGCAGTACAGGAGGCTCTGAAGGTAACTGAGACCTGAAAAAAACAATGTTTAGATTTTTCACTCTTCTTTAGCTTTTGCACTCTCTACACCACTTGCATCTCACTTCTTTACACAGGTGCCTCTCTAAAAAGTGGTCAAGCATCCAGTTACTTATCAACTGAACACAGTGCATTTTACTCCATTTTAACGGGTTATCTAGTGGTTTGTAGCTAACAATTTAGGGTTTTCAGAGAACAATTTTACCCTGGGAGGTACTTGTGGGGATGGAGAATAGGAGCAGGTCTTCTCTTCTTCCTCTAGTGCTCCGTTTTATACTTAAACTTTTTTTTTTCTGCATTCAGCCCAGCCCAGTTGGCTGCCATCACCTATGTCACCCGATTCTCCTAGCAGATGGAATGCATCTTCCCAGGTAAGTCAGTTTGCTTCTTAGAAACATCATCATTTTGTCTTAGAAAAGATAATTTCCCCATGAGGTGAACAGTTATAAGCCTAACTGTTTAAAGCACTGCCTAGAAGAGGAAAAATCATTGCTGCCTAGAGAGAAAACCAGCTGACTCCTCACCCTGCTGTGTCACTAGCAAGGGCTGAGAAGCACCCAGAGGAGAGTGCAGTAGTTTCACCACTGGTCTTTCTTCTTAGCAGCTGGAAGCTTACAAAATGAGTAGCCAGCCCCGTGGAGTGTGCTTGATCCTGAATAACCACAGTTTTGCAAAAGCCAGGGAAACAGTGCCAAAATTCAGAAGCATGAAGGATCGTGATGGGACAGACGTGGATGCAGGTACAGTGAATATTAAAGATGAGTCTGTGTATCTTCTCTCCTTGTCCTGTGCTAAAGGTCTGCATTTCAGTCTTCCCTTTCTAGGATACTTCTGTTGTAGTAGTTGAGTCAGCTCTGGCCCTGTGCTGACAAACCCCAGTCAGCTCATCAAGCTTTTCCTCACTGAGTCAGAACAATTCACTAGCATTTTGCTGCACCCTTAAGCACCAACCTCAGCCTGGGCTTTACAAGCTAGGCTGGCTTCCCTAGGCCATCAGGCCTTCCCTGATGGTTCAGTGGCTGGATGGAGCTGAACTCTGCTTTATTCAGGAGTCAGAGTGCACAGTTTCCCTTCCTGTGACACAGGTACTCACTGAGAGGGTAGTGCCCTCCCCTCTGGGGTAAAGCAAGTGCACTGCTTCATGGCTTTTAAGAGATGAAAGGACCAGCTGTAAAGTGAGTGGGGGAAAGAGTTACTTACACCTTTCTTCATGGTTCTGCATGCTTTCCAAGCAGAGGCAAAGCTGAACAGCAAGATAACAAGGATGCCTTTTAATGAAGGTTCAGGGAACTCCTTACAGATATGATTAGTGATGAGAGTACTAGGTTACTGTCAGAGCAGAATGTAACTATGTGGACAGTAGTGTAGCAAGATGTAAAAAGAAGGATCATTGATCATCTCTAGAAATGTAATTTGCAATTGCAGAGTCAAACCTTCGTGTAATGAAATGGCTCCAGTTCCCCTCCTGTTTGCTTTCCAGAGGCTCTCAGAAGAGTCTTCAGCCAGCTTCACTTTGAAGTAGCAGAACATAAAGACCTTACTGCACAGCAAATCCGGGAGACTGTCAACTCCTACCGGTGCCAAGACCACCAGGACAGAGACTGTTTTGTTTGCTGTATCCTGTCTCATGGGAAAAGAGGCGTTATTTATGGTGTTGATGGGCAGGAGGTAGCTATCCAGGAGCTGACCACTTCTTTCACTGGAGAGAATTGCCGCTCACTGGCTGGAAAACCCAAAGTCTTTTTTGTTCAGGCCTGCCAAGGTGATGCTTTCCAGAAAGGTGTGGTTGTTGAAGCAGATTCTGGAGAGCAAGATCCTTCTGTAGAATCAGATGCAAGATTTCAGGTCAGCTGCATCCCTTCAGAGGCAGACTTCCTCTTGGGCATGGCTACCCTGCAGGATTACGTGTCCTACAGAAGCCCCAGGCAGGGGACCTGGTACATACAGGCCTTGTGCAAGCACCTGGAGTACAGCTGCCCTCGGTAACCATGGTTCCATTATCCTGCTGAATGACAGGGGCTTGGTTTGGCTGCAGAGGGAGGGCTCACTTGGGGTGAAAACAGTGATGAAGGACAGAGCCAACACCATGCAGATTGTCCAGGCAGTTAGCTGGCTGCCCTAAAGCCTGTTCAAAGCAGGAGCCACTGGTGTAGATCAAGACGTGTGAGATTGTGGTAATTTTTCTGCTGTTAACTGCCTCCCTGACACAAAACATGCTTGTGGTTTTTTTTGCAGTGGGGAAGATATTCTCACCATCCTGACAGCAGTGAATCAAGAGGTGAGCAGAAAGGGCTGCAGTGCAAATGCAGAGAAGCAGATGCCACAGCCCAGTTTCACCCTGAGGAAAAAGCTCATCTTCCCCATCAACTGAATGGGAGGGAACTGCGTGGCAGAGGAGCCTCTGTAGCCTGAAATAGGCTGTGCCAGCTAAGATTTGGGTGAAAAATAACAGACTTTCAGCATCTGCTCTTGCTACGAGAGCAAATGTTTTTTTATTGAAGATATGGCTGAGGAGTAAAAGCCTTAAGAAATCTGTGTTAGTATGTACAGCATCTTGCACACAAGAGCATCTCTGAGCTGGTCTCTGATTTGTGGCTTGCTGGGTAAAATACACTTGGTGTTCTCCATCAGCTGTACCACACTGCTCTTGCCTTAGTAAGGGATCTTTCCAATGCTGATTTTAAAACACAGCTGTTATGAAGCCTTGTGTATTTTGTACCTAACTTTTTTCAAAATAAAGGGAAAGAGGTGCTGCAATTTTTTATAGGATATAATCAACTCGCATTGGTGTGTTCTGTTACTTTTCTCCACCACTTAAAACCATTCATTTTTAGAGTCTGAGTGCACCTCAAAAGAGTCAAGCATCTTCATCTTCAAGCATCTTCCTGCATTTCAGAGTATCCTCTACATAAAGTAATCTTCACAGTGAAAATCAGTTACATCAGGTTTGAAGATGTCCAGTTATCCTTTGTTGACTTACCTTGCTGACCTTTGAGTCTCAGTTCTAAGCACAGCAAAAGAAGTCACTAAATAAGTACTCAGCTCCTTAAAAACATTTTTGTATTGTCTCCTGTGATTAGTATGCACATAGAACAGGGAGTTCTGCCAGCTGTAAGAAGTTAAAGCTTTGTTAAGTCTTTTTTGAACAAGATGTTCATTCTGCTACACGTGTGTTACAGCTTTCAGCATTAGTGATGGTGTCAAGGTAAGTGATTATTTAACTAAACACATAGATCCTTACTGGAATTATTTTAAGAGCTTAAGTTCCTGGAGTCCTATGCTGAATGCTTCTCTCTTTGGTACCAGTTGGTGTCTGTAAAGATAAGGGCAGAGAGGTTGCAGACTGTGAGAAGGATTAGAACCTTAACAAGCAGCAGATGCAGCAAGCAGCTACAAAGCTAGAGAAGGTGAGGAGCCTCCTGGGCTGTTGGGAGGGAGCTGGTCTCTTGAGAATCTCCTTTTCTTTGTGTTTCCAGCAAAGGGCATCAGGCCTAAACACTGCAGGTCTTGGGCATGATGCTTAGCCCTTTTCCCTGTGCACCCTTGGAGCCTTCCACCCAGGGACTTACCCTGACGAGATGACCCTAATGAAACAGGTCCCCACCATCCCTGCCCAAGCCTGTCCCCAGAGGGTGGATGCCATATGGTGACCCAAGAGCTGTGCACTCTTCCAGTCTCTCTGGCAGTAAGCCACCTGGGAGGAGCTCCCTGCCCACAGACATGAGTGATATGTGACACACTCTGGCTGATAACATTCCCAAAGGGAAGATCATTATTTGCCCAATATCTGCTTTTTAGAAGTTAAAGTTGTTACCACCTGCTGTTTGCAGTCTGCATGCTCAGAGATTGCTCGCCTGCCATGTGAGCATGTTGTTTCCTCAGTGACCTAGTTACATGAATAAAAATTCTTCCCTTTTCATAGCTACAGCAATGGAGAATTTTATCAGTGTTTTGGTACTATAAAGAAAAGGTTACTGTGTCTTAATTTTACTAGGGTGCTTTAAAACTTGTAAGTCTGTATGGAAGTCAGGAGAGAGCTTCTGATCAGCTGTCAGTCTTATGTGCACGCTTCTAGAAATGAGTCTGTAGGGATGAGTCAGGCTTGGCAGCCCAACAAAAGATGTTCCCTCTGTAAAACAGTTATATCTGAAAATGTAAGGACTGTTTCTTCATTGCTGTCTTCCAGGGGGGGCGGATAAAGATTGCTGGGATGATAATGAGCATTTTAAATTTGAGCTCTGCAGTTCAGCTCCATGACAGCTCATCAAAGCCAAGTAAGATTTTATGCCCTGACTGGATAAGCACATCAGTGCTGCCAGTACAGGTTCTGGTTTTGGCCCTGCAACTTGTTTTTACATGTACGTGTGGGACCAAAAAGGGTTTCAGAAACCAGCACTTAAATGTCACTTTAAACCTATTCATATACTTCTCTAAACCTAAATTGAGGTTTTTTTTTACCATATGGCTGCATCTGTAAGGGCTGCTCTAGCAATTGCTAAATAAAAGGCCCAGCAGCAAAGAGGAGGTATGTGTGAGCCCTGCCCAGCAATGTGTCTCTCTAAAAGGAAATCCTAAAAAAGCAAGGAAGGCAGATTTAGGATTTCTGTGCCACTGGAGATAAAACTGCAGAGAAGCCAAGGTCAGGCAAAAAGCCTGAAAGCCTTGGTTGGTATCCAGGCTGAGAAATGAGGGAGAGAGTGGGGAAAGTAAAGTTCAAAACAATTTGGGTCATGAAAACTGGGTGATTTTTTAGCTGTCATGAAACAGGTTGACATTTTGAACTGTACTGTTGAATGCCCACCTTCCTGAGGCAGAAATAGAATTCCATGGGTTCCTCATGGTAGGAGAATGCAAAATAATGCAAAAGAGATTATATAACTGATTGCATTGCTTTCATTCTGAGCATGATTACCTTTTTTTCTTGGTGATGCTCCTTGTCCATAGCCCTTCAGCTGTTGTTATTTCCCCCCAAAGACTGTAGGTGGCTTGATGTTGTGGCAGACTGTTGTATTGTTTAAGCAGTTTCCAAATCAGTGGATGGTTGTGGCTGTTTAGAAGCAGATTTAAATTCTCCTAGAGAAGTCAATTTATCTATAGGCAGAATGAGGGAAAAGAGACATTTTGTACTCAGTAGGATTTATTTGGTAAACAGAAGTTTCATTGATTATACAACTGTGTTGGAGAGCAACATAAATTTGGGGATGGAGCTAAAATAACATTTTTTTAAAAGGCAGGAAAAAGCTGTCCAGTGGGAAGGGCCTTTAACAAGGGCCTTGCTGGACAATCTGGCCAGCAGAGGACAGATTGTCCTTTGGACTCTGCAGTTAATCTGCTTTGTACCTTTGGGCATGTTCCCCTGCTGCTTAATGCTTCAGCCCACCAAGCTCTACCAGCTGAGGCATATTTGTTTATTTATGTAAGAAATTCCTTTTCACTCCAAAGTCCTTACATGCAGTACCAGCAGATGAGAACACTAATAACAATTAACAGTAATAACTCCATGATTAAACTCTTTATTTTGCAGCCCCATCATCCAGGTTTTGTGTATGCTTTTGTTATGGGAAAAAGAAGTGAGATTTCTTTTGATTTTGGTTCTTGCTCAGGTACTGGATGCTTGCAGTGTTTTGATTATCACTTGAGTGTTCCCTTTCATCTGCAAGTCAGAACAGCTGATTTTCTGGAGTTGCTTACGATAAGCAAAATATTTGCTGCTGCAAGGTAATGCATTCCTACGGCTTTCTTAATATTTATGTGAAATTCTTCAACTGTGATAGTGCAGTTGGCACAACTAAACAAACCTTCATTGGAGGTGTGAAAGTGCTTGTGGTGATGTGTCACTTCAAGCAGTAGCTGGCACGTGTGTGCATACAGACAGCTTTGGTATGCTGCTCCAGCTCCTCTGCAGCAAGAATGGGTGCTGGCATCATTCTGCATTGAAAACTTTGGTTCTTAAGGCAGCAGTCTCAAGGAAGGAAGTGAGTTTCCCCTTTATTTATGGGGCTTCTGGTGCCCACATGTAAAAGGCAGGACAAAGTGGATGAGAACCTGAAAGATGGTTAAAGTTGGAGCATTCCTTAGCCATAAATAGAGATAGAATTTAAGAGAGAAAAGCAGATTAATTCCCTATTAGAAAACATTTTGTAAGTAATAATGGGGAAAGTTACATATGAAGTATGGGATTCTGAAAAATAAACATGTTGGGGGGGAGGTGGAGGGAATGTAGGAAAACTAGCACTTTTTCAATAATGTATACTCCAGAGATACTCCGTCCAGGATAAAATAATGCTGCTTTAATTTCCAAGGAAGTCTTTAAAAAATGCTACATTTCCATAGTAGCAACAAATAATAATAACGTGTGTTTGAACTTCCAGTTAACTAGTGGGATAATCACCTCCAGAAAATCACGAGGAACATATGAATATAGAGAAATAATGAGATCTTGAAGGTTGACTAAGTGTGAGTTCCTGTGGGCGAGAGGAAGAATGGAAGCATCAGGGTAAGGGGCATAATTTCCCATCCCCCAAGTGTGGGTTCTGACAATCCACAGGGTCAGGCTGTGTGCAGCTCCTGGGTGTGTGAGAGGGGATTATCCACTGCCATGCTCCTGAGGACTTTTTTTTTTTGTGTGTGTGTGTGTGTGTGTGCTCTGGAGATTTGTGGCTGAGATTTTTGTCCAGAAAATCATCAGGAAGACAGAGGGGTGCATGCTGCTTCAGGAAGGACTGGGTCTTGTTTGCCTTTGTAGCAAGGTGACACAGCAGAAGTAATTCCCTGAAGTGTCTGCTGCATTATGGCACTGGCAGTCTGAGTCTGGTAAACTAGTACAGTATTACTGGGCTGTGTTTCTTTCTGTGCTTTGGGAGATTGAAAATTTGTTGGAGCTTCCTTAGGAAGGAAGAATCTGCTCAAGGAATTAATAGCAGATATTATGCAAAGCATTTACTGGGATCTGTGCAGCATTTTGATGCAATGGTACAAAACAACTATGTTGACATTACCAGATGCTGTCTTTGGCAGATGAGTCACGAGAATCACCAAATCTGTGACTGACCTTTTCTAAATTTGGGAATCCATAGGTACAGACTGATAGGTGGGGAGAAGCTGGAAGAGGACTTCCTTTGGTTGTGTATCAAACTTGTAAGGATGTTAATTTAAAAGTGGTTTTTTTAGGGGGGATATGTGTGGGCTAACCCAACAACCTCTGATCCACATCCAACACTGAAAGTTATTTATGTAACAAAATTATATATTTTAGTACTCAAATGTGTTGGAGACACCCTGGGACTTCAGCAAAACATTTTGATAATACTTTGCACTGATCTTTCTTAAAAATTCAGACCCTATCTAGATATATGGTGGTTAAATATTTTAGGCTTTGTAGAGGAATTGGTGCCAAACCCTGGATGCGTCCTCAAAAAAGAATCTTTCAGGATAGTGTTTTGTGACTGATTCATCCCTATGCCTAATTAGGGTAAGAACAGGGAAACTGGTCCAAGTTTGTCTATGAAGAAAAGGCAGGATGCCTAATTGGATATAAGAGTTTTGTTTCTTTTTTTCTTTTTCTTTTTTTTTTCTTCTTCACACCTTCATAGGGCTGCATTTTATGGAAATGCCAGGATTTTCCTCATCTGACTAACACTGCTGCTTCTCAGCACTTTTGCTTACCTTTTATAGCATAGGATGACAGCAGCAGCAGCACAGACCTCTCTGCTTAATGCAAGACTGTGTTAAAAGTCCTTTTACTTGAGCATCAGCCTCAGCACTCACAAATAATTATAAGAATATTTTTTTTTTTTTTTAATTTTTGGATGAACAGATAAAAAGCCACTATAACACCTTTGGATGCAGCATTTCCATGCCCAGACAACCACCTGCCAATAGCTAATAAGTTCCTTTTCCCATGCAGGAATTCAGCAGCTCAAGCATGTGGTGTACTGGCATGGCAATACCCCTTCTGTTCCTGAAGCTAATGCAGTCCTGGCTAGTCTGGGTGTCTCTGTGCTGAATGTAACATTCTTAATGTTTTCAACTACAGTCTCATGAAATTTTCACCCATCGCTGGGGCTTGGATGCCATGAGCAGGGGGAATGAGCTATTAATGCTGGCGTTGGCACAGGAACAAATGGCTTTCTGTTAGGAATGAATAAATTTAGGCTGGGAAGTAGGAGGATTTACTTAGTGATTCTAACAATGAACTTCTGGAACAGCCTTCCAGAGGTAGTTGAAGGGCAAAACCCCCAATTTCTCTTAAATGGAGTGGATGAAAGGGGGTGATGCAATAGCCAGTGGGAGCTGATGCCTCCAGAGACCCCTTGCAGGCTGTTTCTCCCCTTGCACATGCAAGAGGCTCAGGGGAAAAGTGATGCTGTTTTCCCTGTCCTTTGCACTGGAATAGCTGCAATCTGGCTTTCTTAGAAGCTACCACTGGGAAGTATTTGCTGGGCTGTGTCAGGTCCTTGGGATGTGAACATGTATTTAGTTTGAAGGAAATATTAATCAAAGTGAAGATTTAAGGAAGATTTCCCCTGCCGCCCAGTCTTACTTTCTTGGCACTGTTTTTACATTTATATCTCAGCAGAGTGAAATGAGCCAGCAAGGCAGAGACTGGTGTCACATCCCCAGTTGGAAATGCTCACTTATTAGAAGAACAGCTTTTTTTTTTTTTTTTGCTTTTTTTCCTGCTGGTGGCATATGTTTTACTTGCTAAGTATATCTTCAGAGCAGCTGAACGAATGTGTTCTAGATAGCATCACTGACCAGCATGTTTCTGCTGCTTCTCTGTCTCTTATTAATAAATTGGGCAATATGGTGAATAATTGGAGCCTTTAGTATCATAATATTTCCACTGATGGCAAAAATACCTCACTGGGTCTGTATCTTATATACAGGAACTCACATGCAGTTGGTGAAGTGTTGCTGAGGAACCCTGCTAAACAACTTGTGAAATCCTTTCACTATGGATACTTAGTTACTTGCACAAGAGCACACTGCTAATTCTGAGATGAGTCTGCTGCAGTTTATCCCAAGTAATTTTTTCCCTGCAATTAAAAGTCGATTACTGATGCTAAGTTTCACTGATACAGATGGAGTTCTAATTAATAAAACGTCTGACTCCTTTGCTATTAGCAGCACAGCTCTGTCCCCTTCCTTACCAAATGTTGGTAAGATATGTTCCTTTTATCATTTTTCTTTCTTCACTTGACTTTACCATTAACATTTCCCAGTGCTGGCGGGAGGGAGCTTGCAAGATACAGAAGAATCTTGAGGCTCAGCTCTGTTTCCTGGATCAGTCTTACGTGTTTATTGCTTTACTGTGACACGTGTGGTTTTTTTTGTTTGGTTGTTTTTTTCTCAGTCACTAAAAATATATTTGAAGAAGCTAAAAGAAACAGAATACTTGAAAAGTGAATATTTTTCTGATCAAATGCTGGGTTGCTCCTGGGCTGATAGGTGGTGGGATGTGTAGCAAAAGATGGTTACATTATAAGAAAAATTTCTAACAGCCCTTTATAGGTGGATAATCTCTTTCACATTAATGACTGAGGAGATCTTTGAGAACAGCTGAACATGGAGGATCAGTGAGTATTCAAGCGTGTGATTATAAAAGGTAATACTAACACAATGTATTGTTCATTGCCATTCCCAGGTTCCCTCTAAGTATAAATCATCCACTCTTACACTGTGTATGATATAAAGTGGGTGAACATGAGTGGCATGAAGTTTGAGCAGGGCATTGTTTTAGATGTTAACCTCCTGTTGAGAAGCAGAAAATGGGTGCCACCTTCTTTTGCATGCAAATTATAGGTTGTGTGGCTTAGTTACATGCCAACTAATGAGGTTTTGTTGTTGTTCAATGTCCCCTGTGTAATTACCACTCTTTAGATCTGCAGTGTCCCTGGTACCCCTCCTAGAGCTGTTAGATTTCTTCTGTTGTTTACAGCACTGCCTGACTTACTTGCTATTGCAATTCAAAAGGAAATTTCCCTTAGCAGATGTGTCATTTTGTCCTGTGTCCCTACAGCATGAGCACAGCAGGGCCTTGGCCTGTGGCTGAGCCTGCTGGTACCATGAATAAATTACAATCCTACTGGACCACTGCTCTGACCTGGTGGCAGAACTGCCTGGTGAACTCAGTATTTGGCATTCTGGTTTCCTCTTCTGTAATGGTTGTCACTGTTGTAAACCTGCCAGGCACTGTTCCTGCAGCATCCTTGCAAAGGCTTTGTGAGTAATTGGCCACCCATCTTTGTACCTCCTCAACTTTTTTCCTTTATGTTCCTCTTTCTATTAAAATGGGAAACATTGTCTCTGAGAGGAATACCCAGGATTACTCCACCTGCTCATGTGTTTTAAGACTTAACTGGATTCTTGAAATGAGTGTTAGCTCAGGGTCTACTGCTGAAATCCAGAAATTTTCTTTGTGTCCTAGTAAGACACAGTCTTACTGTGCTCACTCAGTAAGATCAATATTATTTATGCCTTAGCAAGGAGCAGTTTCATTAAAAACATATTCTACATAGAGACTTTCCCAAGTCAGGTGATACACTGCCTGTTTTCTTTTTTTCAGGTGATATAAGAAAAGGTGTGTTGGAAGGTTGTGTCTTAATCTTGTTTAACACCCTGGACTAACATTTCTTGACCGTGTCTCAGCATGAACAGCCAAGGCTATTACTGGTAATTTTACATCTCCAGCCTTTTAGATTTGACTTGTATTCACCCCCTGTGCTCACTGACCCCCGTCCTGATAAGAGGAGGAAGGAATTTAAAAGCTCTGGGCTATCATCTGGAGATGTGACATAGATTTTTTCCCACCCAGACTGAAAGTATGTCCATGGGTTAGAAGAAATTTTGGAAGTCTTTGCCCTAGGTGACCTCTGTAGAAAGAGGCAATCGTTATTTTCTCCCCTCAAAACCTGTGCAGCAAACCCAAAAAGGGTTTCTAGTATTCTGTGTTTCTAGTAGTCTAGTATTTCTAGTATATATATTTCTATATATTTTCTAGTATATAGTATTCTAGTATTTCTAGTATTCATTGATGCTAGACAACTTTTTTTTATCTTTTGTTATTATTTTTTTATGCTTTTTTTGGTTGTTGTGTGATGAAAGTTTCTGGATTTTATTTTTTGCAATTATATGGTCATTCTACTCTTTAGTTCTTTGCTCCTAAAATCCTTAATGGTATTTATTAATTTAAAATCTAAATCAGCTGAGAGGGCTGATCTCTTGCTACGTCTGTGGGGAGGGGCAGGGTTGCTATTGATTAGTGATGGGGAACAGGTGGGCAGGGTGAGCTCCATGGAATGTATCTAGGGATGTGAGCACCAAGAAAGAACATTTTATGTGGAAAATGGGTAGAGCTTTCTCCCTAGACCCAGACAACTAAGAAATCCTAAGGCACTTTTGCTGTTATTTTCCACATCTGATCATCCTGTGAATCTGTCTTCTGTGTGGTTGCTTGCTGTTACCTGCTTAGATTTTAAGCTTCCACAAGCAGCACTCATTTGATCAGCATGAGGATTCAGAATTAACTTTTTTAGGGGTCCTGGCAGGACTGCTGGGAAGCATCCCTTTGTAGTAATGATTTGTGAAACTGATTATACTTTCTAAAGTCATAATGCTGATCAATTTGGGCTGAAATCTAAGGAAAACTATGTGAAGCAGAGAAAATTCCTGTCTTTCTGAAAGTCCATGTGGTACCCAGACACAGAGGAGAAGAAATAAACTGAAAAATCAAAAGCAATACCCAGAGGGTAATGAGAAACATCTTTATTTATTCAGCAGTGAGACCTGCACCAGAACAATACATATTATTCTTGGATATTTTAAGTCAAAATGTGCACTAAGAACTCAATATCTAAACATAATCTCTGAACTCAGCTTCCAGGTTTTTCTCTGACCCCTGAAGGCACAGAATGAATACAAAGCAGGAGGTTCATCTTTCTCATCTCGAAGCTGTTTTTGTCGTTGGAAATCTTCTTCATCCAGGTGCAAAATTTATCAATTTGTGACCCCGCCTGTCTGGGAGCAGAGAAGGCTTCATGGGAAAGGCCCCTTACATCCCCTGCAGCACCTGGGGGCTGCGAGATTCGACATTCGCCTCAGCTGTGCACTCGCAGAGCTTCCCTGGGAGCAAACCCACCCATTTTTTCCTCTTCTTGTCCCAAAACCTCTCTCGGGGCTGCCACTTCTCCGCACAACGCGCGAGTCTCTTCCGTTGATTACCTCCCCGCCTCACCCGCGGGGCGCACCTGACCCCAGTCAGCAAATCACACATTTCGCTCTCATTTCGCTCTTTTGCTCTGCCCCGGCTGCCATTTCGGTCTCCGGGGTGCTCACCGGGACTGGAACCGGCACCGGGAGAGGCGGAGGTGCGGGGGTTGCTGCCCGCCGCTCCCCTCGGGGCCGTGGGGAGGGTGGGGTCTCCCCTCCCCTGCCCTCCCCTTCCCGCCCAGCGGACAGCGCCCGCGTGCGCCGCTGCCATCCCGCCCTCACGCTGAGGTAACGGGGGCTGCCCCGGCGGGAGAGAGGAGCGGGGAGCCCGGAGCCCGGAGCCCGGGCGGGTGCGGCCGCGGGCAGCCCCTGCCTCACCTCACCCTCTCCAACTCACCCTTCGCTACCTACCAACCTACCCACCCGCCCTCTCTTCCCTCACCGCCGCCTCTCTCCGCACCGCCCCGGGGCGCTATGAGCCATGAAGCCGCCCGGCAACATCTCCCTGCGGCAGCCTCGCTGCGGCCGCCGCCTCCCCGCCGCCTGTCGCCTCACGCTCCTGCCGCTCCTCGGCCGCCTTGCCTCGCTGCTCCTGGTCCTCCATGGCTCCTCCTGCCCCCGGGCACACGCGGCTGCAGCGGCCGACGGTGGGTATGAGGCGGGGGGGAGATGTTCTCTGTGTGTGTGTGTGTTGGTGTTCGTGAGGTGTCCGCCGCCCATCGTGAGGGGCCCGTCCCCTCCCCTGGCCCGGGGTGATCATCCCCGGTGACATCCATTTCACCAGAGTGATTTCTTCCTCCTCCGACGCCCTTTCCTACCTTTGTGTACGTCTCTGTTTGAAAAAACAAACAAACAAACAAAAAAAAAAAATAAAAGGGGGGGGGAGGGATTGGATTCAGAAATCGTTTTGTTGCTCGCTTGCAAAAAAAACCCGAAAGAACCCAACAATGTGAGGTGTTTTTCCCCCCTCATCTTCTGAGGCCGGCGCTGCAGCCTCAGAGGCGGGCTGGTGTGTTGTGGAAATGAGGCTTGGTGAGCTATGCGACAAAAAAAGGGCTGAGGTGGTGCCTGTGTGTGTGTGAGGATGCCTGAAGCCGGGGATGAGGCTGGGGGGGGGCTGATCTGCTTGTCCGGCGATGGGTTTTTGTCTGTGCTTTTTGTTTAGTTCGCCTCTGGCTGCCCAGCAGGGAATAGTGGATGTGGTCGGTCTGTGCGCTGTGTTGCTGCTCCTCTTGTTAGGCTGCTTGTTGATCGACTGTGTCTTGAAATTTTGATGAGGAATAGGTACATCTGAAAAGCCTCCCAAGAAAAGGGCTCTCGTCAAAGTTAAAAGGGAGTGGTAGAAAACTTCCTATTATGTAAAGGGAATTGATTAGCATTCAGGGTTCATCTGAATTTAGTTTGTCTTAGAAATATGAGGAGCGTTCTTAGCCTCTTTTAGATGTCTGCTTCTTTTTGTGTGTCTCTGACAGAACTTAGCTATCTAAGAGGGTCTAGGGGGTAACTACATATCCATTAAGCTTTTTTTTTTTTTCCCTCTTGGAGGTTGGGAGGCATTAAAATATTTATAATTCAGGACTGCATATGAAAAGGTATATGCTCTTAAATAAATAATGCCATTTCTGAAAATGTTTTACGTGTGAAAAACAGATCAGATCTAGCTGAATGAGTAAGCTATCTTCTTGCTTGCTTGAGTGATTAATAAAATACTAGAATATTATATTGAAAGCAAAATACGTGACATTTTTTTATGGAAATAAACACATTCTGCCCTCTTATTTATGGCTGGCATATCTTTCCTCCTCAGACCTGCCCTGGAATGAGACAGCAGGCAGTATAGAGGGAATCCTGGCAGCTGAAGAGAACACATTTCAACAGAATAAAAGCAGTAACAGTAAAAATGACAGCTACAGCAATGCAATCCAGAAGGAAATCACACTGCCTTCAAGACTGATTTATTACATCAACAGAGACTCTGAAACCCCTTACCATATCCTGGATACTAGGGCAAGGCACCAGCAGAAACACGACAAGGTAGGGCAAAAAGAGGCTCATCTGCAGAATTCTCAGAACAATGTGTGATGTGCAACTGTGTTGAAATGTTTTATTCTCTAGATCTTAGAGACTTATTGGGTGTCCTTACCATCATTTTTGGGGATTTAAGGAGGCTGTGTAAGAACACAGTTTTCACTCTCTTAATTTTAAAATCATTATTTTGAATTTTAGGGTGGTTCAGAAGCTGAGCTGCAGATAAAATGAATAGGAATTGTGCAAAGTTGACCTGGCTGATCAGTGCAGACTTTAGTGTCTTTACTTGTGGTACAGCAACATCAATAAAATGCTTCTTTCAGAATAGTGCCAGACTGCAGAAATGGAGTTTCTTTAGAATCCAGAAGTTACAGCATGAGTTACTGGGCTCTACATAGTATGTGCAGTATTGGTTTCCTGCCAGCGTATGACCAGTGAAGGCCACTGCAAAGTGTTACTGAGTTTTGTCAAGTAATACCTTCATTTTTAAAATTTTTAATGACAAGAGGTAGTATTTCATTTGGTAGAGATGCAGGTACTTTGTTTTTTTCTAATTTTTTGGCTTTTTTTCCCCCTGTAATTTCCTGGAATTGAATGAACTTTGGTTTTGTTAAATAACTTGGTGAAGAAGTAAACCTAGTCTTAGCTGTATTGGTTAGGAGGCAACCCTTAAAATTATTCCATCTTATTTTTATAGATTTTTATTTTAAAAAATAATTTTCTTCCCAGAGGTTAAGGTAAAGTGAAGGTAAGGATAGTTTGTATAGGAAGAGATTGCAGTGGTAGGGGAGGCAGCAAAGCAGATCAGTATGTTTGATATTAGTGAAGGTCTTAGCTATAAGGGAGTTTCTACAAATTCAATTGCAGTTATTTTGAATTTTTAGAAAGTGAATTCATTGTGCACTGTACATGTTTTGTTGAGACTCATTATGTGCTGTTTCACATGGGGAATTAAGATGGAGGCACTGTAAAATCTCTGAAAAAAGATGAGTTGCATAGGTTTGTTTTAATGGGAAGAAAGGATGCTAGGTGGTGTCCCAGCTGATTTAACTTGGGTATTAGTGTGTGCCCTGTATAGCAAAATGGTGCAGGTGGCACACAGGAAAGCTGATGGAAAACAGAGAACTAATGTCCCTTTAAAGTGAGATCACTCTTTTAAATTCACTTAAAAAGCAGGGATTTTCTGTTCCTCTCTTTGGAGAGCAGTGTTTCTGCACAAGTTGTTTTCATCTCTTGGGGATCCAGAGAGGAGAATGTCTGGCAGTCTCTTTCCTTACCCAGCATCCCCACAGGAACATTGCTGCCTTTCCCTACCCTTCCTGTGCCCTACCTTAGCTCTACCTGTTGGGGTAACAGAAAGCAATGCTGGCAGAACTGGTATTGATTTCCTGGGTGGTGCTTGGTGCTGAGTCTTGTGTGAAATGGATCTCTCCTTCCTACTCAGTGTGTCCCTTCTGAGCACAGGGAATGCCAACGCTGCAGGTTTGCCCACAACAGGGTTCTTTGGGATTGGGGCTTCGTGGACAGTGACGTTATGTTGACTTCATCCTTCTGGCATGAAACTGCTGTTGCTTTGATCCATTTAGTGGAAGGAAAAGGCTGATTATGTTACTGGATTGATTTTTGCATGTCTTGCTTCCAGAGCACCATAGAGGACTCCTCCCTGCTCCCCAGAACACTTCCACCTTGTGTCTTTCCTTGCATGAAGCCCTCTCTTTGCCCTTCCATCTTCTGTACCAATAATGTATTAACAAATATTGTTATTTTGTTCTGTTTAATGTTCACTATAATCATCAATTGTAAAGCAATAACTGGGGAGGGAAGTGTGCCTGGGATGTAAGAAAAGAGATAAAAAAAAGAGAATGCAATTGGATTGTAAAATAGGGGTTTGGTTATTTGTTTATTTATTTTGGGTGGGGTAGGTGGGTATTTAGTACTTGTTTTTATTCTTTCCTGGCATTAAAGTAAATAGAGTATTATAATAAATCCCCCTTGCAATACTTGGTGTATCCCACACTGGTAATTAACAGAAATAACTACTTTTATAGTTAGGTAAAGAATGAAGTCCATATTTATATATCCAGGACTGAATTTTTTTAGCATGTGAAAAAAGTAAAGTTAAATGTTGCATACATACATACATAGAGGTGATAGTTGAGGAAAGAAAAAAACACTTTTTTTTTTCTTTTTTTTACTCTTCTTGGACCTATACACCCTTGAACCTGTTTATTTTTTTGTCAGCCTTAACAAACCATTTCTGGGCCTGTGCTGTGCACACTGCCTGACTATGGGTATTATTCAGTAGACCCCTTTCTGCAGGAGTTCTGTGTAGTGGCCAGAAGAACACAAGCCATATGGATACTTTGTGGGATTAGGCCTGAATGTCTCAGAAATGCTGAGTCACAATAAGGAGAGAGGAAGAGCAGAGGAAATCGTGTGCATGTGGGAGGAAAGAGGTAAAGCTAGAGAAGTATGATGATGTAAAATGGTTGATAATATTTAATGTTTTTAAAGCCTTTTCCTAAAAGCAAAAAGCTGGGCTGTGCCAGCTGTGACAACAGTGGACCAGAAAATAAAAAAATTGCTTTCTTAGCATTCACCCCCTTCATGCCCTTTTGAATTATGTGAAATGCCATCATAATGAGAGGGAGTGTGTGATCTAAACTGTTGGTAGAACCTCTCTTATTTCTTCTTAGTCTTCTGCTGAGCTTTTTCTCACTGTTGAAAGGAATGTTCACCATAGTTTTGAATAAGTGAAGTGGTCTGAGGCCAGGATGGGCTGAGGTCTAGTGTATTATCTCTTTTCTCTTTGTGCTCTTAAAAAAAAAAGCAAATTTCAAATACTTGGTGCTGGGGGACTCAAAATCTGTGTACCTGTTTCCTCCCAGTCAAATTAAGGCGAGCTGGTTTTGAGTTCTTCTGAAGTTATTTTTAGTGTGAAATGTCTAAAAATTAGCATCTGTTTATAAAAACATACTGAAGAAGCTCACAAGAATCCTTAAATTTGCTGAAGAGGTCTGAGTCATCTGTGTTCTGCTGCTCTATCTAAGCTTCTGCAGATGGAGGTAGCACTTTGAATGGATTGGTAACCTCCTCATTGAACCAGATGCCTGACTCCTTCCTTGGGTTCATTTCTGCAGGCTGCAAATACAGAATTGTTAGGACCTAGTGGGAAGGCTGCATGGGACAGAACTTGTCACAAGAGGCTAGAAGCAAGGACAGGAGGGGGAAAAAAATCTTGTAGTGCAAGAGAAACATGGCTCAGGGCAACCTTGCCATGTTTTGAGTGGAAAATACCTTGAGCTAGGTGCATGTGAAGGTTGACTGTCTGCTGGGCAGTTTGTAACTGTTGTCAGATCCCTGAATTAGTAACTTCTGTCAGAAGCTGTAAAGAAGCAATGCATAATTCTAAGCTGTGAGTGTCATTCTGGGGGGGAGGGAGGTGTTAAGAAAGCTGTCTTGCAGACCCTAACAACTGGAAAAAAAAAAAGTGATAGTTCTAACTGTGAAGGCAGTTCCTCACCCTGAAAAAGTAATTTGTGATATTTTTCTGGGTCTGAAAGTTCCAGGTGCTTCTTTTAAAGACAGCTGTTTGTCATTTGAACAGGGAAGTTCTGCTGTATGTTATATTGTGTTATGCTGCCCTGCTTTAAAGGTTGAGATATCATGGTGTCTCAGTCCTTCATGCAGCTTATGAAAGCTGAGAGGGAAAGCAGCATCCTTAAGATGGAAGAAAAACAATGGGATTGCAGCCATTTTAAAGGAGGTGATGTTGAAGAAAAAAGGTCTGTTCTGTAAAAGATGAAAAATCATGGTTAATAATATCTCCAGAGCTGGCATCGTGTGAATTCTTACTAAAATCCAGATTAAAATCTTGTGGATTAATTATTGCATTACTTTCCCTTGTCTGTCTTAGGCCAGGTCTTCACTTTTAATACCCATTTAATGAAAACTGATCAAACCAGTGAAAACTTCATGTTGCTTATGTGTATAAGTTTAAGACTGTTGGTGCATTTTTGTAGTATTCTGTCTAGCTTTGCATTTTTTCCAGAATTTTCCGTGGAGAAGCCTCAGTTTACACTTCTTGCAAATGGCTGATTTTGTGTACTTTGTCTTGTTGTTTTTCCTCTCTATTCTGTATTGAATTTGTGTCAATTCAAAGGCTTATCTGTGCTCTGTCCTCAGTAGTTACTAACAGAAGGCTTGAAATTGGTCTCCCTTCTCCTTCTTTTGTTTCTGGGAGTAGGCAGCCATCTTCCTTATGCCTACCTGAAACGTGGGGCACAACATTTCTGAAGCTATTTTTGTGTGTGTGTGTGTGTGTGGTATTTCTGTGTCTTTTCATGAGCATCAAGTGATACCCAATGAAAGGTTTCAGTCCCTAAGCATTAGGTAGGGCAGCACTTGCACTTGTTAGGCCTGGTTCTGAAGCAGAAATGAATTTTTTGGGTTGTCTGGCATTCGTGGGAAGAAGCTGGGTATTGCAGGAAAATAGTCCAGTGTATGGGTGCACTCATTTGTGGAGTCTGCTGAACAAAATGGTGAGAGGGATATGGTTTTAGTGGCCAGTTTCAGTGCTACAGATCCTCACGATTTTTCTTGTTGGGAGAGAAAAGTCTGCTCTGGGCCTCGGGATGAGAAGAGCAAGAGCAGGATTGGTCTGGGAGGATTTCCTGTCCAGCAGTCCTCAAGGCTTGAGTGCATCAGCACAACCTTTCTTTTGGAAATTATTCAAGAGCAGAATCAAATAATAAACAGGAACTTTTCTGAAATTCTGTGTGTCTCAAGCCTGAGTTTTCACATGTGACGTTTATGTATACTCTTTTGGGATGAAGTGCTTTCTTTCCAAGGAATGGCAAAAGGCTTTCTTGGCATCTATGCCATCTAGTAGATATTTTCCAAAGGCTCCAGAAGGATAGCTGCTGGGTGAAGCCTAAGGAGGGGCAAACAGGCTAAAAGAAGAATAAGGAGCAAATATATAATCAGTGACATTGTTTGGTGACAAGTTGTGCTATTACCACAAAGGCTCTCTAGATCAAAAAGATGTTTTAATGGTGTAAAATCCATCTAGATCTGCCTTAGGTTGCTAAATCCAAAGTGGCAGTGATGAAACCCCTTGCTCAGCTGTTGAAATGAGAGAGGCAGCTTCTGGCCATTATTGTAGTCAGCAGAACTCTATGCAAAAATAGATTTCTAAAAGCAATGAGCTTGGCAACTGGAGATAATTTCTGGATTAATATTGTAGATGACCCATAGGTGCTCTCAGTCAGTTAAATAATGCTGTTATTTTTATTTTAAGACTTGTGACAGAATTAGTATTTTTGGAAGGATAAGGCACTGCATTTGGCATAGTTTTACTGTGAAGAAAGCAAAACCAATAGTGTACTTTACTTTTTATGATGATGCTTGTAAAATTCCTCAAAGTCTGGAAAAAGTGAATTATGGACAAATGATGCCCAAGCAGAGTCATGAAAACAATGAAAGTGTTCAAGCTGGGACAAACATCAGTAGAACTGAGATTCCAGTTACAGCTTCCTAGGCCATTTTTATCTTGAAACACAGGTAGCTAATGACTGATTTGAAAGAAACTGCAATCCTATATATATATATATGGATTTTAGCTACTGTTTTCTGCTTTGCACAAGAACTCTTAGAAAGAATGGTGTAGTATGAAGAATCTCTTGCTACAGTGAGTACACAAGTAACCTGAGCTTCCAGAACAGTGAGAAAAGACTTTTTATTCTTTTTTTTTTTCCTTTTTTTTCTCCTGTCTAAAATTTAGCTTTAGGAGCAGGAAAAAACCTCAGACCCCCACCTCCCTTCAACCTACTCATCTGTAAATCATCAGTAAGTCTTTGCTGCAGAAAAAAGTTTATGTAATTTTGCAGCTTTGCCACTGGAGTAGATTATAGCTGGCAGAGCAGGAGCCTCTGCAGAGGTTTTTAAATGATGAACAAATGTACAAAGGAATCTGATCTCCTGTTTCAGTAAAGAGGACTCATGCAGATGGGAATGTATGCATGGAAGCAAGTGGTAGGAAAAGGTGGTGTTAATTTTTCCTGTGAAAAGACATGGCAAGATATCCAGTCTATATATTCTTCAAAATATATGCTAATGTGCATTATATGTACTTCAGCAGCTGATAAGAGAAAACTGTGAAATTAGAAGATGTATAACAGCTTCCACTTCCTCCCCTCATGGTGGTACTTGATGGTTGTAACTGCTGGAACAGCCACTCACAGCTCCCTGGTAGCTTTCTGTGCTGACTTGTGACAGGAAAAATGCCAGATTTTGTGTTGAAAAGTCTTAGTTTCATTACCCTCATCTGGTTGATGGCTTTCTGGGGTGGTTGTTATTAAATTGGCTTCACCAAATTTGCATTTGGCTACAGTGGGGGTGTGTCATGTGCACTTGGATTCAAAGTGGTGTTTTTGCTGAACTGCAGAGACTTAAAATCCATCAGTGTTCTTTTTTGTAACCATCAGTTTGAGCTGAGTTTAAGGAACATGTTCTGCTGCAGGGCAGCAAATGAGTCTCAGCTGCGTTGCAGCAATTGCCTGTTTGCCCAGGTTGCAGGTGTTAGGGGAGGCACAATAAGAGACAGCAAACAGTGGTTTTAAATGCAATTGGTGTTTTGTTTTTGTTTTTTCCAGCAATAGCAGTGGTATTGGATATAACCCTACAAGAACAACATTTTTATGGTATCGTGACCAAGAATCTAAGTTTGTGGCTCAGGGACTTCTGGAAGCACAACTTGCCTTTTGGATTTAATAGCCCTTGATGGGTCTTTCTCATCTTGAGATTATCTGGTTTGGGGTTTTTTTACACATGTACATTTTTGGTATCTGTGATGTCTTGTGCTGGAGTGTTAGAATTTTGGTATGTTCCAAAGGCTGAACACATTGACCAGTAGACTGTGATTCCTTTGGAGATGTGTTTTATGATTTGAGGTGATACATCATCCTCCACACATTTTCTTAATCAGTTAAATAGCTTGCAGCTTCTTGAAGGGAAAGATATTCAAGAGTTTGGCTTATTTAGTTGGTTTGAAATTCATACTCTGAACAACAGTAGTTACAAAACAAAAAAATTGGTGAAAAGTGAAAGAAATGCACTTAAAACTGCAAAGTCTATTTTTATTTCTAAACTAACCCTGGAAAAATACATAGTCACTTCTGATGTTACCTTTGTGTTCAGATTGGCAAAGTATAGTGTTTGGGATCACTGATTGTATTGCTTCTGAAACAACTTACATAGATGGCTAATCACATACTTACTAATCACATACTTACTAATCACATACTTACTAATCACATACTTACTAATCACATACTTACTAATCACATACTTACTAATCACATACTTACACTACAGTCACTTTCTGTCACGTTACTGTGTTGCAGGAATGTTACAATCTGTAAATTATTGTCTTGTATTAAAGGAAAGACTCAGTCTTCATGGTGTGCACTAAACATGCAAATTTATTCAAAATTACCATGTTTATCCTCAAGCAGGAGATATTTTTAAAAACTTCCAGACTGAAATACATCTATAAAAACCATAACAAAAAATAGGTACTCCTGGAAATTCTGTAGTTCTCATTTCTCATGGTTCAGAATGATTTCAATGAAACAGTACCTGAACTTTTAAACTTTCTACAGAGTTAATAATGAAGTGTTGTATTTTGAGATTCTATTCTTCTTTTATATATATGCAAGCTTTTATCCTTGCAGATTCTCTCAGACTCTGGGTGGCAATTCTCTCAAGTCACCAAGTGATGGAGATTTTTTTCCATCCCAGTCACCTCTTTGTCTTTATACTGAACCTGTTTCACTCTGGTAACCCAGTGTAGCTGGGAACTCGGGCCAGCCTTATCTGGGAAAGGGTGATAAACTAACAAAGGAAACATCACAGCTGCTTTTAGTCACCACAGGGGCTTTTAGAAATAGTTGTTAAAATCTGAAGTTTTTTATGAAACTCTATGGATGCCTTTGCTGAGAAGTAAGATGAGAAAATCAGTGCTGCTCTGTGTAGTATAAGAATAGAAGAGGAACATTTATCCTTTGTGGTGGAAATGTTTCCAAAGGAGAACAAAATTGTAGGCTTTGAGGGCCATAAAATGTAACCTTCTTATTAAATTATGCCATAAAGTACCTAGAACTTTATTTAGGTTTTGTGACATATGTGAAGATCATTGTGGTGTTTAATAAAAAAATAGGGGTTTTTTTTTCGATGAAAAAGTTTAGTCATGTGTTCCATAGTACTCCAACTTTATGTAGTTATTAATGGTGTATCAAATTAATGTGTAAGTAAGCATGATGTGATTAGAACATTATCACAGAGCAGCTTTTATGAAATTCAGATCTAATCTCTTCTACCCTGTTGGAACAATTGTCTTCACAAAAAGAAATTCTTGGATCATCTCTTATCTCCTCCTTATTTTTCCAGAAAACAGATGCGCATGTTTAAGTGTGTTGGGCTTCAGTTACAGCAGTATTGAAGAGAGTAAAGAATACATTTTATAGCTCTGTCAAAAATTGAATATGCTGAAAATGAAAGTTAACTCTCTAGAGTTAATGTTGGGTTTTTTGTTGTTATGTTGAGCAACATCAGTTCTCTGGATGCTGGTTTGGTTGCAATGCCAAATACAAAGCCTTTAACTGCAAAGGGATTACTTGAAAGGAGCATAATCTATAAAATGTCTTTATAAATTTTATAAAGGAGTATATATCTATAAAATGAGTACAAGCCTTGCTATGATTTCTTTACTTGGAGGAGTGTATTGCAAATGCTCTGATTATTTCATGCCTTTTAAAATGAATGAATGCAGTAAGATAATTAAAAGAACAGTGTATTATGTTACTTCTGCTTCTGTTACATGGCCATCTGGTTATGGCAAAATATAGACATTTATATGTATCTTTTTCTTCCCTTTTTTTTTTCCCCTCTTGTTTTTGTGATGAATGAGTGTGTATTTGAAAGCATGCTTCTCCAGGGCAAAGCTTTTCATATGCCTATGAGATTCATCAAAAAAAGCATGTTTTCCATAACTGTTTTTCACATTTGTTACATATAAAGAGCAGTGATTCTTTTGATACCTTTAACAGTTCTGCATAACTGTACCATACTCCTGTGTGTTCATGTTACAGGCTGTACATCTGGCCCAGGCAAGCTTCCAGATTGAGGCCTTTGGCTCCAAATTCATCCTTGACCTCACACTGAACAAGTAAGTGCACAAGTTGAGGTTTGGTTTTTTTTCCTAATTGTCTTTAACTTATAGTACAAAGTCAGGGCATGTGAAACCTGAACATCTGCAGAAAAATACTGTTATCCAAGTTTCTTAATACAGAATTACATTTAGCCTTTTTAAAGTGAGGTAACTGTTACCTTTGCTGATTTTTGTGACATTTGCACCTTTAAAATTTTATAAGTTATGATAAAACAAAGGGTGATAAATAAAGAGAATCCAGTACCAGTAGAGTTTGAAAGGTGTGGGGTTTCTTGTGCATTTTTTATTGTACTGCTGCACTGTCATACAGATGTTATCCTGGTTGCTCAGGTTGGTTATAGGAATACTGTAAGGAATTGTATGAATGGCTGATGTTTTAATGATCTGGAAAACATGCTGCTGTCACTAAAATCATGAAGTTCCTAAGGAGGTAGAAATCCTGATCATTTGGCTGTACTGAAAGTTGCAGCCAGGGTCTTTTACCAAAAAGACAGACCAATTAGGTAATTGTCAGGTTGAGAGAACCTGACTTGCAATCCAGGTCCGTGGTGGTTTAATTGTTCATATCACATCTATTTCTATCCTCAGCTGCAGGTATTGGGACTATGTTGTCTTTTCAAAATGGTAATGAAGTATTTTTTGCCATTGGAAGTTTACAGTGAGCTTAAGAATGAAAAAAATTTAAAAATCAGTACTAAATACTGGAAAGACAGAATTATCTACAGCACTGTTTAAGAGTTCAATGTCTTCCTCTTCAGGTCCATATAAAGTCTTGTTTTGGTTGTAACTGTCATGTAATAAAGTTTTGTGAGGGAGAAAAATGCAAGTTCATTCCATCTGGTAGCTTTTCAAAGCAGCAAGCTGTGGCTTTTTAAAAATCTGCTGAACTGTTGACACTCTCACATTTTACTGCTTGGCTACTTCAGATCAGCTGCTTTACTGTGCAGGTGAACTGGGAATATTTCCCTCCATCCATGCATGATTTTGAAGTTGGGTGCTCTAGAGCTTTTCCCCCTGGGACTGTGGTGGCTGAGGCACAGAGAAGGAATGAACAGGGAAATAGGTACCCGAGCTGCACAGAAACAACATTAAAATAGCGGGCACAGAATCTTCTCTTCATTCCTTCTGAAAACTTCCCTCAAAATGTAGGAATTTTTTGGAAATGAAAAAGCCCCCACCAAAACCAGCCTGCATTTTTACTTTCTTTTCCCCATAGAAATCCACCTAGGTTTCCAGGAAACTGGATTCTCTTTTCAATGAAGAGATGATATCTGGCATCTCTGGCATGAACTGAACATACTTCCCACACCCATTTGGCTGCAACATGACTTCAATTTCTGAGACATGAAAATCTGATGACTCTTGTGAGCAGTCAGTCTCTTATGTGAAGTGCAGCAGTTCAGCCAAGTTTTATCTGTCAGTCTAAAGCTAATAATTGTACAGTCTTTGTGATGTGTTTCTGCAGGGCTGAATTTAACTTGAGCTTAGTCCCAGAGGAGGTTAGATTGTTGGTATAATTAAAAAAAAACAGGAGGGCAGTAACTGGATTATTTAAGAATCTATTTGATACTTCTTTTTTTCTCAAAGTCCTTTTTAAATGGAAATAGGACAAGTAGTCACAGATTTCCAGAAGGAAACTTCAAATATTCATCACATTTTCTCAAATAAAACCTTAAACATTTAGGGTACTAACGATCCTGTAAGATACACAAGCTGCTGAAATAAAATGTGAGGATATTACTGTGGTAAGTTTAACTCCAGCCTGCTTTTTAAATTGTTCCAGATGCAAACCCCTCAGTGTTAGGATGTGAAAAGTGTGTGTGTGTGTGTGTGTGTGTGTGTGTGTGTGTGTGTGTGTGTACTCCTGTGAGTAAGCAGAGTCTGGAGTGCCTCAGCTCTAGATAACAGAGCTTTACTGGCTCATGTGCCACTCCCAGAGATGGAAGCAAACTATTACAAGTTATAATTTGCTTTATGCATGTGGACATTGCACACTCAGAGACCTTTACTAAAACATGTCTGTGTTTTTCAAGATACATTGGTGTGTGGAAAAGGCTTTCTTGTTTCTTTCTTAAAATTATAGAGAACTGAGAGAGTGAAGAAGCTTCCTTCTCAGTTACTGTGCTCAGCCATAAATTAGAAGCAATAATTATATTTCTGTTATATTCTCTTCTGGTATTTTTTTTCTGTAATTTTAGGTGATTAGTGCATTTCTCTTCAGATCTTCATTTCCATCCTGTCTCTAAGGCTATGATAACAACATGCATTTTATAATATTATGTCTGCATGTGCATTTGGGTGTTCACTACTGTTCACTTCTAATATTTTTTTCTTTTTTGATCTGATTTTTCTTCATCTCCTCCCCATCTCTTTGGCGAATATATATAAACAAAAGATCTGAGTATTTGTGTGTTTTATCTATAGGTTTTGTAGGGGAGAACTTGTAACTGCAGCAACAGAAATTAATATTGCAGTGCCTGACTTTCAGGCACTCAGGGTTTGGAATCCCCTAAACCATGTCCCTGTGCAATGCACGAGTGGAGTTGTTCCCCACAGAATATCTGTCAGTAACATCCCTGGCAGCAGAGCTTAGTGCAGCAGCTTTACAAGAAATAGCTCAGGCTACTGTGTTTGAAATGACACCTTTGGGTTTTTCTGCTGCTGGCAGAGCTCTTGGGAGGTGGGAATGTTCCTGCATGGGATTGGGAGCCTCTCAAAAGAGGAATCTTAAAGAATTTGTAAAAATAAACTCCAAAAACAAACAGCAAAGAACTCAAAGCCCTGAGAGAAGATGCTGTTTGTCTTTTAAAATGTAGGTATTGGGTGTTAGAATTGTTATCCCTTGTGTCAGGCTACTGGTCTGTGGAGTGAGGAGGTTTCATTGTGTGCACTCCAGATCCTGGAGTTCATTAGGTGTGGATCTGACACCTCCCTGAACAGGCTGTTGAATGCCTGTCAGCTGAGGTTGGGTGGATTGTTGGGGTCAGCAAGGTCAGGGCAAGGCAAACAGACATCTGGGGCAGAGTTACAGCACTGTAAAATTCTGCAGGGCAGGGGCAGGATGTTTATTGCCTCCTTGTGGAACAATAATGGGTATCTAATACAGCAGGAGGTTTGAAAAGGTGTTCCTCACCAAAAAAAACCCCCTAAAAACAAAAAACCCCTCAGATCTCCTTGCCACAGAACATTGTGCATATTGAACTATTTACAGGAGTTGAAGGCCTGGATGATCTTATGGAAAATAAATCTATGTGGGCCACTGAATGCCATTATACTAACTCTGGTTTATGAAATCCTGGTGTCCCAGATCACTGACTGCTGAGAAAACTCCCCCCCAAATCCCTACATGTGTGTTACCTGCTGTTTAACAAGATACTAAGCTGTTGTCTAACCTGGTGCATCCTTTCTTAGGTTATATCCTTGTACTTGCTCACATGGAACAGCTGTGATTTGGTGAAGATCTGGTACCTTCTAGTCTAGCAGATTTGTCATCCTGTTTCTGAGGTGGCCCATAGTGAGATCATTATGCTGAGGTGAATTACTGGGCTCTCAGCTTCTGTTACAGTCAGGCTGATGGATTTGCATTCAGAGCTGGTATAAAGCTTGTGTATGCCTGACATATGATTAAATTCACTGATTTTAACTGACTCAATGACAGAGCTCAAGTTGTGCAGTATAGTTTGAGATGGAAGCATGGATGGGGGGGAATCAAAATTAACTTTTATTTGGCTGGAGTGCCACAATGTATCCCTGATCCTGCTGTCGGCATTCATCTGACCTCAAGGTGCTCAAGTCTGCTCTGTGTAAGTATAAATAAACTTGTGTATAAAAAAACCTATTATCATCAGACATAAAGTAACAATAAGTGGAACATTTAGAAGAAAAGAAACTCAAGTGTCTTTTGTATACAAAACAACTTCCTTTAAATGAAGGAACCCCTGGCAAATCTGGTTACCATTGAATGAGCCCATTGTGGGAAGGAGAGATGGCAGCCATCAACCTTACACTGCAGGGCAATAAATCAGAGTCAGGGAACAGAATCACAGAATCATTAAGGTTGGGAAAGTTTCTAAGATCATCAAGCCCAACTCTCCACCCAACACCACCAAGCCAAACCATGCCCCAAAGTCCCACATCTACACAGTTTTTGATGGTGACTCCACCACTGCCCTGGGTAACCTGTTCTAATGCTGGGCCACTCTTTCAATAATGAATTTTTTCCTAATATCTAAAATAAAGTTCTCATAATTCAAAACTACCTATTTTCCAAGCTGGTGATACAAGGAAGGGATCAATTAAAATGCAATATTGAACAAACTATAACAGTTGTTTAAATAAAATCTTTATTTTGACAGTTGCTCTTTTAGGAAAATGCTGTCACAGCAAATTGAGGTATTTTCCATGACATGGTACTTGTATCTTCTGTAATACTGTCTAGCTGTTCATTTCTTTATATCCTTTTACACAGCTCTCTAAAGATGGTGCTTTGTTTAAAAGGTGGTATTTTCAGTACTATGGTAAAGGAAAATGTAGCAGAAATTGAGCAAGAAACTTTGTAATATTCTGAAGAACTGTTCAAACTTCTACTTTCAAGATGTTTGCATGAAGCAGCCCCTAAAATAGAGCTTCATTCTCAGCTGGAGGGCTTGGAGACACAACCTGAGACAGGACTGTGAAGAATTTGTTGTCTGAGCTCAGGGCATCTTGCACTGTGGGGAGCAGACTGATCCAGAAAAGAGTCTGGAGCATTTTCTGCACCATTCTGTGTGACTTCAGAACATGAGTTCCTGTCAGTCATTTTTAGACACCTTTCCCCATCTGAAGAGCTCTTAAAAATACCAAAACTATCACCTGGGTGATAGCTTAATGATTTTGTTGTCAGGTCATCCTTTTTTCCCACCTGAAAAGCAAGGCAGACAAAACCAAACAACAAGAGCCAGAGAGTGCCAGAAGCAATTTAAAATAACTGTATTGCTCAGTATTACAGAACAGCTATGGGATGAGTTGCAGAAGTGAGTAGGTACTTCCTTGGATTCTGTAGTTATCAATAACTTAACCCATGCACCTGCATCATCACTTGTTTCTTTTGCTTTTAAACACAGATAATTGATCTACAGCCTCACACTTTGATATTTAAGCTCCTTCAAGATAACACAAGGAATAGCAGTGAAACTTGGTTGTGTTTTAAAAAATAGCAACAAATATTTGCTGTATGTTTATTCCTGGGAGACACTCTTGTCAGAGCAGCTTCAAAGACAACAGCCAAGGAAAGACTTGTAAATACATCCTAGAAACTTCACAATTAATTTCCTTAAGAAGAGTTGATTCAACGAAGCTTGTGGAGATAACTGAAACCAGTAACAGAAACAAGGCTATAGGCACCATTTCATTGAGTGACAGCATCTTAGGATCTTACCAAACACTGTAGCAAGGTCTCAATTTGTTTTTTCATATTTTTTGGTGCTGTGTCTGTCAGATGAACAAAAACATCTGGTGTGTGTTAAGTAATGCAGCTAAACTCAGACACTAGGACTGAGCTAAAATCATTCCAGGATACTTAAGAAAAATTATTGATTGGTAGTAGGTTAAAGGTAATAATTTTAAAAGTATGCAAGACAGATAATTCAGTTGTACCCAGTTTTCTGCAGGCTGCATCCCAGGTTTCAGAAGCAAACTGTGTTGCTGTGTATGGGATGACTCCTTATCCTCCCCAGATCAGCTGCTGAGATGCCAGCTGAGGTCAGCCCCTTCTCACACTGCAGCTCTCCTGCAGTGGGCACAGCAGCACTGGAAGAGGTGCCAGGGAAGTGCATGAGAGTTCAGGAAGCATCTGCTGCTGCTGCTGCACCACATCCCTTCGCTGCTGAGTTTGCATCTGTGCGGCTCAGGCTGCAGAGCTGGTGATGCAGGAGAGCTGAATAAAAATATTCCAGATAAACAGGGCAGGGAGATAAACAGGGTGGGAGGAACTGGAAAGGACACAGCAGGCTAAGTTGATTTTTTTTTTATTAGTTCATTCAGGATGTAGCACTTGGTGCTCATTGTCAGGCACTGCACTTGTGTGTCAGTACCCTAAACGTCCTTCTGTCTGTGATCCTGGCTCAGGCAGCTGCTCCAGTTAAAGCTGGGACCAGTTAAAGCACTGCTACTGGTGATCTGCTTTCCCTTGCTGAAAATCACTTTTCCTGTACAGGATGCGTGTCTGCTCAGTCAGAATGTAAATGGATCAGCTGAAATGTGACAAATGCCATGCAGGTGAGACACGTGGATTTTCTAAAGTTCAGGGCTGCCTCTCAGAGGTAAATTTAGGCTTTCTGTAGCTGCTAATGAGGACGGGAGAGTTATTTTGTGATGTGGAGACTCCCACCTTACTTATGCAAGAGTTCTGCGTCTCATTCCTCAGGCACTTCTCCTCCTCTCTGAGCTCTTAGCCACTGAATCCCAGCCCTTTCCTTTTGATGCCACTTGCATAAAGGATCCCATCACACCTACTGGGGAAATTATAGTGCTCTTCTCTGTCTTTCATCTTGGGAAAAAAAAATTGAAAGTTAATTTGGTTAAGTGTTATTTTTTTTCTTTTCCTTGAATAATTTCTCCTTTCTTTTGTCAGAATTGTCAGGTAAAAGAATTGGTAGGGAAAATTAGCAGTAACAATTTTATGCTTATTTTTACAGCTGCTGTTATTCCTGGAGCTTTAGCAAAATATAGAATAAATTCCCTTAAGTGAAACTCTTTTTCTTTGGCAGCAGTGGAACATTTTTTCTGATTTTTTCCATTGTTAGACTGTTCTCTGCAATATCACATTTCAATGCCAACCACTTATAAGCACAGTTATAGAAGTGTTTGTACTGATTTTGTCACAATTATAGAGAGCAGGACTGAGATGAGCTTTATTACAGAAGCAGCTGATGGTGTGCAGGAGCAGAACTGTTCTGGAGGCCTTCAAACTCTGCCCCAGTCCCCTTCAAGTGAGGTGTTCCTTAAGGTATTTCCTAGTGTGGATGGATACTTAATTAGGAATAATTGATATAAAGTACATGGAAAAAAAATTCAGGTGCTCACAAAGCAGAGGCACAGAGTTTAAGGAGAAGTTGACTGATTCTATTTTTTTTTCAGTGTAAAGTTTAAATGGGAAACACTGGGACAGAAGTGCCCTGGCAGTGTGTTGGTGGTCAGGTGTGACACCCTGATGATCAGAAGCAGTGTTAAACACCCCGTTACAGCACAGCCTGAAATGAGTTTGTGGAAGACAAGATTATAAATGGTATAGTGGATTCTCTGCTCTGAACTCGTAGGTGGCAGATCCTGTTTCACACTTGGCCAAGGGGTGGTTCACAAATTAAAGATGTGTTTTGTTACAACGTGGCACTTGGGAAGTATCAGCTTTTACATCACGTTAAATGGGGTAAATCCAAGAGAGAAATGGTGTAATAAAACTACACCGAGTTGAGTCAGTAGATGCAGTGGGAAATCACCCACTGTGAGTCTCAGAAGATGCCAGGAGGATGTCACCAGCCAGCACTGAGAACACTTCTGAGGTCAGTGCAAAAAATGGGGTGTGAGAGGGTGAGTTTGATTTGGAAATGGGAAGATAAATGCTGATTCTTTACTTGGTTTGAGGAAACCAAATGTGAATTCAAGCAGGATTGTCTGGAAACATCTGAATCTGGTCAAGGCTCTTTCAAGTGTTCCAAGTGTTAACTCATCCTCAGGGATGTTTTTAAAACTTGTATCTAGCCAGAATTTTCCATTTCCCCACTTGTGTCAGTGACCTCTTCCCTTGTCTGTACAACCCCGTAAGTACTGAGGGATACACAGCAGTCCTTGTGCTTCCTAGTGAGTATGAAAAATGCAAAGAATCAAGTGACATGATCAGCACTCTATCAAGTTTAATTGCTTTGTATCCCTAATCCACTCCAGACTTTGCCACGCTGAGGAAGTGAATGCCTGCACTGTTGTGAAACGTTTACAAGATTTATTAAAGCACTTGTATTCTCCTGCAGAAAATTCACAGCCTGCTCTGATACAAACAGAGAAAGTTAAAATGATTTCATGCGAGTAAATTTATTTTTAAATCGGCACCTTAAAAATAAATCTATTAAATGTTGCCATAAAAATGAGAGTTAAGACAAATGATGGGAGTCCAGTAATTATTCATGAGCGTTAGTGTTGAGTGCTGGGTTTGCAGGCACAGAGTGCACATAATGTGGTCTCTCCCTGCCATGAGAAGAGACTTTTAAGAGACCCAGAGGTCACCAGCTTCTGCAGGAGCCTCCCTGCCACGGGCAGTGCCTGATAAATGCAGCAGGAAGGATGGATTGTATGGGCCAGGAGCCCCAGAGTCAGTGCTACAGGGCTGCTGACAGCCTGGTCTGAGGCTTCAGATACCCTCGGCATGAGTTGTTAGTCAGGAATTCCCCCCAGAGCTGTTTTGTCAGAGCAGGCTCCCAAACGATGGTATTTTTTATTCATAGCAACAATATATTTGTTTTTATACGGGCTCTCAGGGGCTTGAAAAATGCTGAGAGTCCTGGATGACATTAAGCAAAGTGCTTACCCTGCATATCTGATGGGGTCAGTTAACATCTCTAATTGCTGTGCTCTCCTTGGGCTGCTGTGTTGCAACCCTGATTACAGCTTGGCGAGAGAGGTGAATGGGGCATTGGAGTCATCCCGGGATGTGTACAGACAAGCTCATCTTAAAAAAAAATAAATTGAAAGATTAAAAAAAAAAAATACTAATTTGAAGTCCCCAATATCCAGTATGGGGAATTTCTGAGCTTCAGAAACGTTTCTTACCAGAGCTGGGAATAAAAGAGGTAACGTGGGGGGTTTGGTGTGTTGTGTTTTGGTTTGTTTGCTCTTTAAGAGCATTGCTGGGTTTGAAAAAAAGTGGGTATTTGCAGTTGTGAAAATGAGGCACAGGAGGAGAAGTTTGCACTCTTGTCTTCAGAAGAATCGTGTGTGTATTTGTTCAGCTTTGCTTATAGACTGTTTAATTTTTAAAGAAAACATAAAGCTTGTTTGAAAATCATAATGAAATAACCATACCTTTTGTCAGTACCAGTTACTGACAGCATGTAAAACTCTAATGCCACAGGGTATTTTAATTAAATTTTGTTGCATACTTAAAAGGCTGATAATATAATTACAAATGTAAAGTATAGGATATCAGAATGAAACTGCCCCTTCTGTAACCACTTTGGCTTTCAGTGCACCAGCAAACCACTCGCTGGACACAAGCTGCTTGATTATTTAAAAACTCGTTTATGAGGAGAAAACAAATTATTCAGAAATCCTGACAAAAGGAAAACAAAAACCTCAAGCCCACACATAGCAGTAGAAAGAATATTATTATTTTTTTTCATCTTGATTTTTCCTCTCTTTGACAGTGACTTGTTATCTTCCAATTATGTGGAGATTCACTACGAAGATGGAAAACCAAAGTATTCTAAGGTATCGTGTTCCTAAGATGTGTCAGCCTGGTCTTCCTGAGGGAACAGTGCCAATAAAATAATGAAAAGAAGTTTTCCAAGACTTGTAAAAAGGGTAGAAGCCTTTTTTCCACACAGGCACAGCTGTGAGTTCATCTTGTAATGCAAGAACTGTACCTGAAGGAAAGCTGTGAGTCAGGGTGAAGGGTAAGCAGTGGCAGGTGGTAGTGGTGGGCATGATCCAGAGAGTGCCACAACAATCACACCTTGTGGAGTGCAGAGTGAAGTCACCATCAGTGCAGGCAGCATTAATTATTTACATGTCCTCAGCACAGAGTGCAAGGGGAACAGATAATGGTAATACAAGACTCAGAAAAAAAACTTTGCAGTGTTGTTTCTTGGCATGAATTATACAGCTGTGAAACAGAAAATGAAAAACTTAACTCCAGGGGTTAAGGTTTCAGTTATTAGAAAACCAGTGTATTGCTTGAGATCCAATTAATTAAATTTGTCACACCAGCTCCCCAGTTGAATTCAATGTTGATCCAAAGACAAAGAGATTAAAGTGATGCAAGACAGTTGGTCCCTGTCTGAGGGAACCAGGGGAGCCTTTGTAGGAGTAACAAAATAAGGACTGGTAGATCCCCTAGGAAGGCATCAGCTAAATTTTCAGGGAATTACTTCTTAAATATTTGGTATGAACACTGGAATATGTGATGTGAGCTTGTTAATGTGAAATTTACCTCTAGAGTAGAAGAAAGACAGCATTCAAGTTGCATTTATACCTTCAGCAGGTCCGGACTGCTGCTTGTACAAGTGTTAGATGTGTTAGATGTCTACTTTGTTTTTTTGCCCTTCTTATAGAGAATCTCAAATAAAATTGTATCGCAGCAAAGGGCGAAATGAAACAGTTACATAGCAATACAATTATTGCAACAGAGTTTTGTTTTCTTCCCTTAAAGTAACAAAAAGGGTTCAGTGTACCCTCCTAAGGAAGTTGTTTCATTAGGACTCAGTACTCTGCAGAAGAGGCAAAAATGCAAACTGATGCGAGCAAACAGTTCCCTCAGGCAGCTGGAGAAGCTCATGCAAGTGTCAGCTGCAGCACGGGCACTGCGGCTGCTGAATCATGGATCTGGCTGGGAAATTGTACTGAAACTCCAGAGTCAGCAGCTGGGCTACCTGTGCGTGCTGCAGTAACTCCTCCCGGCTGCATGCGGGATGCTGATCGACTGGTTCAGAAACCACAGCAGCTCCGGAGGTCGCAGTAAGCTGTGGAAGGCTGCGCTATCAGCTCAGAAAATACACACAGAACACACACACGGTTGTTGGGAGCAGATCAAGCAAGGGCTGCATCCTGGGCTTTTGCACTACCTTACAATCCTTGTGAAACCTGAGTAAGGGAAAGTTTGTTTGGATTCCTGGTGTGGGTGTAAAGAAGTGAGATCCTGATGGTAAGAACTGTATTTCCTAGGAAGAGGTAGTTTTATTACAAGAGTGAAAACACTGAAGAGCAACAGCAGTTTCTGTACTCAGGTGGTGTCTTTAAAGAGAATTAAAAAGCTGTATGTGTCAGAAGGACAAGCACAATTTTGGTGTTAAAAAGCCTGGGTTTTGCACTCTCCCTGATGGGAAGGTGCACACGCAGTGACTGCGTGGTACCGTGTTAGGATTATGCACATCAGCCTGGTAGGAATTTCATACAAAATCTGAATTTAAGATGGCCCTTGGTATTTGCTTCAGCAGTCGTTGCTTTCTCTGTTCCTAATGCAAGGTGTTAGATTTTTTTGGTTTGTTTTTTTTTTTCCCTTGGGTTTGCAGACAGACATTAAATTAGGTTTAATTGTATGTTTCTTTTATAAATGCCATTAGGGTGGAGAGCATTGTTACTACCATGGGAATATCAGGGGTATCAAGGATTCCAGAGTTGCTCTTTCAACGTGTAATGGACTTCAGTAAGTGCACGTTCTCATTTTTCAGACAAGGCCATTAATTAACTAATTATTACTCTTGAAGATTATCTCTTAATATGTGAGGGACCAAAACCCTCCAAGCCCAAAGGTTTTTGATGTCTGGAACTGCCAGTTCCAGCTGTGCCAAAATGCAAGAATTTTTTGTTAGTTTCACTGGGATTCAAGTCTTTATGTGCTGCCTCCTGAAACCTTTGAACGTAGCAAATGAAAATAAATATTTCACCAGGTGACTTCTTCTGAACAATAACTGTAATTTAGGAGTCTGCACGCTCAGTACTCATGTATCACTCTGTCACCCAGTGGAAGAAGTGATCTTTTTGTTACACTGTACAAGCAAAAAGTGCAAGGAAATATTCTGTACTAGGGTTAGTTCCTGTCAGTGCAGCTCAGCTGTTGCTTACACTCTGCATGTTGATGTCTGTGTCTCAGCACTTCCCCAGGGCAAACCTTTTGGTGGGTCACCCTTACACTGCCATCCCATCCAGTGGTAGCTCATTAGAACCTGCCCAGTTGCTTCATAACAATCTTTAGTGCTACCCACAAGCAGTAGGAATTAATATAGATGGAACTTAGACATATGGAAGGAATATATATGGAACTTAGACATATGGAAGCAATATCTATGGAACTTATACATAGGGAAGCATTTTTCAGCCCTAGATTTGATTTGTGTCTAATCAAAACCAGTCCAGTGAGTTGCCATGTCACCACTCTCACCTCTGTCTCTCCACACCCTAGTGGCATGTTTGAAGACAGCACTTACTCCTACCTGATAGAGCCACTGGACCTGACCCACACTGCAGTAAGTTCTTGTTTCTCTGGTTTCTTCAGTTTGGAAAAGCAAATAGCAAATAAAAGTATCAGAATAAATCAATTTCTCATGCATTCATATGAAAAACAAGTATTTTAAAACACTTGATTGGAATTTATTTAAGACACAAATTGCCTTAAATATGAATTGCCTAAGATTTTTCTTTGCTTTCCCTTAATCTTTCTTTTCCTAGAGAAAGGGAACAACAACTGATTCCTAGTTATTGTTATCTTTTAGTTTTTGGGAGCAGACTGATAAGACTCTTTCCATAGCAAATGGTAATGATGTGTCAAGAAGTGTTTATCCATTTGCTTTAGTACTTCAAATAAAGGATCTGCAGATTCACAGAAGGGATCTCTGGAAGCCTTTTATTCATCCCTCTCTCTAAACACTTGGATCAGATCACTCTCTGATGTTTCCACAAAGACTTTAATGGAGCAGATGTTTTATCTGGGAATCTCTAACTCCATGTGTTGGGTCAGTGGTCACTGTATATTCTGCTTTACGTGATTCTGACCCAGCTCTGCACAGCTTTCAGAGGCTCATTCCTGATTGCACCACACGAGATAAATATCCCTGACACAGCCACCAGCATGTAGTTTACTAATCCTAACTATAGCAGATGCTAGAAAGACACAATTTATTTTTATTTTTTTTTTCCCCAGAAACCCCAAGCATTATTTTCCCCTGATGTGTCTGTGTCTGTCAGGGAGGTTACAGAACAGCAGCATCCCACCCCTGGCACAGAGCTGCTTGTTTTGGCAGGCTCTGCAGAGGAGGTGTTAGGGAAGGGAGGGTGACTGTCTTCCAGAGCAGATGCCAAAACTTGATCACTTGGGGCATGGCAGACTTCTGAAGAAAATACACATTAAAAATGGTTTTAAGCGTTGAATACACCAACAAACCAGGGTGAAAGGGTCCTGTTAAAGATTGGTTAGTTTCTTGAATTTTATTAGAAAGCTATTTTTGTGACAAATAGCAGTAGCTGCTTCTCACCCATGGGAGCAGTTTATCTCTATACCAGATATATCTGATTTATCAGGATGAATGCTGCTCTCTGACATTAAGGCTTTTAGAGGACTTTCTCCAAGTACTCTCAAAGACATCTGATATATTTCAGTTCTGTAGGCCAGGAACTCTGCTGAAGCAGAGAGGCTCCATGATTTGCTCAGGATTGCAGAGAGATGCAATTAGTACCATGCCAAACTGGTACTGTGGTTGCTGGTATCTTATGGAAAAATAATAAAAAATTTATATACTGAAAGAAGTGCCTCAGTTTTCACTTGACATTATTAATTTGAAGAAAATGTATCTTTTTTCTTATCAGGAAAGTAAAAGTAGGCCACACATCATCCAAAGAACTTTTGGAACACAAGCTTCCAAGCAGTTACAAGACCTTGGTATGTTTTTGCTTATGAATTTTTTTCTGTATCAGAAATAATTGTATATATAACTTGAAAAACTTCAGAATTAGGCTAATGGTCTGTACCAAATCCCTGATTATTTAGAAGAACTTGAAAAACAGATCCTGACTTGACTAGTTTCACAGTTATGGTGATGAACTTAGAAATACAAGAGAGAAGCTGAAAAACTCCCAGCCATGAAGATTTAGGTTTCTCCTGCAAGTGATTTGATTTAATCAACCCCAGTAATGAGGAGAGGAGATGGAAGAAGACACATCCTAAGCCTGGGCTGCAGTCTCTTTACCTCCACTTGCATGCTTTAATTTTAACTTTAAATTTCTAAAGGACTTGGCTTGAGTTTTGATGCATTTTATGTTCTGTGAACAGTGCTGTACATAGTTTAAAATAATGCCATGAGATTCTTAAATTGTAATTTGTACAGAGACAGCATCCAGTTCTGAGTGGCCCTTCCTGTCTGAACTGCAGTGGCTGAGGAGAAGGAGAAGAAAGAGAGCAGTGAGTAGAAATCTGACCCTGACTTAAGACTTTTTATAAAAACAAAACCAAACCCGGTAATGTGTGGATTTTCCTGATGCTGAGAGAACACAGGCTTAAGAAAACAAATATTGTTAGCTTGGTATTGTCACATTATACAATCATTAAATGATAAAACAAGATTATTCTCTAAAAATAGGATATGTGGGGAAAACTGGATAAACTATACATCAGTTGAACAGCAGTTTAGTACTGACAGTTATTTTAGAAAGTAATTAATTTTAAGTTTTGAGTCTGCTTGAAGACAAAGAATAAAGTCTTGCTACTTTGTAGATAGCTGACTTTATTTTAATGATTAAGTTAAATATCCCAGTAAGGGCACCCAGAACTGGGTTACTGAGAGAACAGAAGTGGGCAGCCCTCATGATCTCCACATCCACACGTGTCAGGATTAAGGCAGTAATTGAGCTAAAGATTAATCTGTATTTTTTCACTGAGATGCATGATCCACAGAACAGTTTTTGAGAATGCATCTACTTTTAGTAACTTATTTCTTCATTAAATCTGTGAATACTCCAGCAGAGCAAAAGTTTTCAGCATTTGAGGTTTTCCTCCTTTGTGAAAGTAAGAGAGGAGGAGGGGAGCAATGGTGGCCTCTGTGCTGACCCCAAAAGAACAGACTACACATTTTTAATGAAATAACTGGTTCTCAACCAGTGGTTATCATAACTCAGCCAAGTTTCTGGAGCCTTCCTTATTTACCCTACTTGAGCATCTGGCCCACTTTCTGCAGGCTCACACATCCTATGTGATATTCATGGGTTATCCTATTAAATCTGCTGTTTTTTTTTTTAAATCACTACATCTTCTTGATTTCTCAAACGATTTATTTAATCCATCAGGTGTCTCGTGGTGTTTTTGAAGAAATGAAGTATCTGGAGCTCATGATAGTCAATGACCATAAAATGGTGAGTGTATAAATTCAGTGATAATCTTCCTTTTGATTATCATTTGTAGGCTGATGTACAGCACTGTGCTGCAGCAGCTGCTTTTGGGTCAAAATATTGAATTTCTGTGCAGCTGTTCACATTTGTCCTGTAAGGCACAGCCCAGACTGTTATACCTGATGATGCCTGATGTTTTCCAAGGGTTTTATACCTCTGGAACACTTTGGTATCATGGGGATGATTCAGCACATCCATCACCAACACAGTAAAGCAAAACCAAAACATTTTTGTCCAGAACAAACACCCTGACACATTCTAAACTTATACCATATCCTTAAAGTAATAAAGCAAAAGGGCTCAGAGTTCAGTTTTAATATGACCTTCCCTCATCAGTTTCATAAATCACAGAAAAAGTCTGTTTGGGCAAAAATAACCTGTATGTGATATGTTCAGCAGTGTGGGGGGCAATGAAATACACTTCTATCTCCATCTGTTCCTCTGACCTCTTGTGTTACCATCACACATGAAGAACAACCATCCCGCTCACCCCCTTGCTACAGGCACTACCTGTTGTTGTCTCCTCTCAGGATTTATTTGGTAGAACTGAAGCTCACAAGCAGTCAAGATTTTAATCTTTTCTGCTCACCATTAGAGGGCAGATTTCCCCTGCAGCAGGGTTCTCTGCTGGAGGAAGGATGTTAAACCTCTTGGGTCACTGTATGGAGTGGTTAATACAATGTACTGTCACAAAATGGTCCTTTTGTGCAACACTAAAGGCACAGCTAAACGTTTTTAACTAGGTTGTTGCACTTCTCACTCACCTGGCTTAATTCCTGTTTTAGGAACTGTATTTTAACATGGTGTGTCAGATGCTGCTGTTGATTTTGGCATTTAAATACTTTAATGAAAACCCAGAATAATTTCTGAAAGATATTACTTTACCTTCCAACTTCCAGGAATGTTTGGGATTGACTCAAAACAAAAAAAACCAAAGCCACCTCTCCCCATCCCCAATTATTTTATTCTGGTGTAATTCCTTACTGAGCAGAGTCCTGTGAGATGGATTGTCTTGGTGTAGGTCCCAGACTGTAGCTGAAAGTGCTTTGTTTTGGGGATAGTTACAGGGAAGGGTGTTTGGTGAGCTTCTTGTTATCTGTGGCATTTTGTCCATATAATACAAGATTGGTTGTGCAAAAATAACTGGAATGTGAAGAGATGGAAAGTCTGTTATCTAAAAATACAGTGTGTATGTGTTTGTGTGTGTGTCACCCTCAGACTTTCAATCTGAGAAACAGATTGTCCTGACCTGTAGTTTTGTGTCAAACATTTGGACTCTAACTCTAGGCAAGACATTTCCTGTTGCTAAATGCTCCTTTTCTGGGATGTCAGAGGCTGGCTGGCAGATGTGGCTCCCTTTACCTTCCAGGGATTCTTGAATGTGAGATACAGGCTGTGATCTGTAAAAATTTTTGAGTTTTTCCTTTCCTCTTTCCTAAACTATTCTTTTTCCCCTCTTGCTGTAAAAATAAAGCATTAGCAATAAACATTTATGTTCTCACTGTGTTCTACTTTTTCTTCTTTTAGTTCAAAAAGCACCGTTCTTCAAATGCATACACAACCAATTTTGCCAAGTCCGTGGTAAACCTTGTAGATGCTGTGAGTATCAATGTTTCTTCTAAAACAGTATCACTGACTTTGATAATTTAGTGCTGTGTTTAAGAGTTTAACATTAGCAGATACCAGGATTGTAAAAAAAAAAAAAAAAAAAAAAAAAAAAAAAGCAGCTTTAAAAATGAATTTTTAAAACTGGTTTGCAGTTCCTCTGCAGAAGAGTGGGCTGGGGTGAATGGGTAAGAAAACCAAATTCTCCTTGGCATTGCTCTCAGAGCTTGCAGCTGCCCTCAGCAGGAGGCATGCAAACTGAAGGAACTTTCAGTACCTCTCACTGCTTAAGAATGAGAATTGATCATGTTTAGATTCGTGGAACAAATCCACCCAGAAGTGGTTGAAGCTGTGAGTATAGTTCACAAAGGATACAGATATCTATGGGGAGAAAAAGAGACTGGGAATAAAAATGCTCCCTTATAAACCTGTATTCACAGCTTAAAAACAACCAAAATCCCATTTTCATGTTCATCACAAACAGCATACTTGCAGGTGTGACTGAATTTAGAACAACTTCACCTACAGCACATAAACTAAAAGTATGATTTTTGGTAAAACATGATTTTTAAAAATCTTTTTGATAATACAGGTAGTGACCACACCTGAGTGTGTGTGTGACACATCGAGTGTCCTCAATATGTCTCCCTCAGACTGAAGCATATTAATATTCCTTTTGCCTTCAAAACTGAGTTTAGCTGATTTCTCTCTCTTGCTCTTATATTTATTGTTTTTTCCCCCAACTTGAATGTTATATATTGAACTTATAATAGGGATAAATCTGCTTTGATAAAGAAGGCTGGCATGCTAGGCAGTGCTGGTTTATTCAGTATGAAGATCTATCATAAATGCAGGGAAGATTTTTGCAGTTGATGTTGGGTCTTGTAGGTTTAATTTGGTAAAAAGATAATAAAAGCATCTATTTAAAATCTGCAAGTTTTAAAATCTGCAAGTTCTGAATAACCTTAATTAATAACTTCTGACATTTTATAACCTGAACCTAAAAAAAAGCAGCAGTATTATTTCTGAATTCAGTATCAGGCCCAAAGTTACAACTGATACTTGAAAGCAGTTTTGTAATTATTAGGGCCTGACTGTCATTGCCTTGTCTGTTGCTGCAGGATCATTAAAACTAATTGCAAAATTAATGTTCCTTCTTAATTCTGACATTATGTGAGTAGCATTAAGCGATGACACTAGAAATGGAAATCAAGCATGTGAATTACATTCCGGATATACTGGAGACCTGAGAAGTTATTTAATCTTGATTTAAGAGATGAGTTTGGCTCTTCTTTGTCTTTAAAATCTTTCTGCTCTTTTTCTTGAAGAGAAGATTACCCCTTATCCATTTACCTTTCTTCTTTGCTGATTTTTGTGCAGGTTTGCCACAAAATCCCGTGGTGAAATTTAACAGGAGAATTTTAAAGAGAAGGGAGTAGCTAAAAAAAGAGAGCCTGTTTCTTTTGTTGTCTAAAACGTGAAATGTGAGTTGATGAGGATATTACACGTTAGGGAATCCAAGGCACTTCCAGCTAACTGTGTCCCCATGTTTCCTTTCTGCTTTCTCCCTCTCGTCCTTCCGCTTGACTCTTGACTGGCTAACTCTGCATGTTTGACCCAGTGTTCCACTCCTCTGCCTGTCATGTCTCTGCCCTCAGATATACAAGGAACAGCTCAACACCAGAGTGGTTCTTGTTGCTGTGGAAACCTGGACAGACAGAGACAGGATTAACATTCACCCCGACCCCCTGCAGATGCTTCACGACTTCTCCAGGTACCGGCAGCAGCACATCAGGCAGCACGCGGACGCTGTGCACCTCCTCTCGTAAGTACCACCAGTGCTTTACACCACTACAATTCCTGTTACACTGTTACACACTCATCTGCCTGCTGCTTTGGGCTGCCTGCCTCTTCTTGCTGCCTTTTTTTGCTTGGTAGTCACTACATCAGGCAACATCGACCTCGGGAAGCTTCCTCTATTTTTCAACACATGGTTCTGTTTTTAGCAGGTGTAGTCTGTGCTATGGTCATGCTGATAAACACCTGTAGTGACATTTCAGTGTCCTTGCAACCTGCAGACACTGTCACGTATTTGAAGTGTCTTCTGACAAGCCCCTAAGGACACCAGGTTGTGCTATCAGGTGTGTAATGCACAGCTTTCCCAGAAAGGAGCAGGAGAGGGCAGAGCTGACAGCTGTAGGTGTTGCCACAGTGGTGTTACAGTTCCTCTGGCTACTGACAGGTGTAGCTGCAGTGATGGTTTGTCAGTGGCAGAGCTGCAATGAATTGTTTTCTGACACTGTGTGCTGGGGGGAAATTCCACTCACCTTGTCAGGCACAACATCAGTCTCCAGCAGCAGTTGTTTTTTTACTTCCCAGCACTGTAAGCGAAGATGAGGAACAGTGGGATGCCTCACAGGTGGCATGGCAAACGTCCTCCATGTCAGTCTCTTATCACTCATCTGCAGAAAGAGATAAAAATAAGGGATGAAGACTTTCCTTCAGCCTCTGTCACAGCTGTACTGCCACAACACAATGCTCATGGCTCTTTTCACAAGCTAGGCCAGGTGCTGATGTGTGCACTCATACAGCCTGTCACCTGCTGAAGAGTCTGCCAGCAGGCAAACGGGCTCTTCCCAGTGGTGCACAGTGAAACTGAAACAATGATGTAATAATAAAGAAAGAAAGAATGAAATAATAATATTGCAGAAACTGAAATACAGCAAATTCCATTCACACACAGGGAAAAAAACAACAGCTTTTGCTGTGGTGGTGGTCAGGTGCTTCAACAGTTTGCCCAGAGAGGCTGTGGAGTGTGTGTGTGTGTGTGTGTGTGTGTGTGTGTGTGTGCTTGGAGATATCCAAAATCCAGCTGAACATGGGGATCATTCATAATAATTTATAAACAGTTTATAGAGTCATTTGTAAGTTGCAGATTACATTAAGTTAACTTAGTTATTTGAGGTTTAGCTGTTGTTTACAGAAAAAAAAAAGGTATTTAAATAAAATTTTGTGGTATATCAGTGGTTCAGAAACCTGCCCCCCAGGCACTCACCTCAAATGAAAGGAGGCAGGTGGAACAGCAGGATTAAATTACCTTCCCTGTAGGGTATGCTGCTCAGCCTTTTCATTTGGAGTTGAAACAAGAACTTAAATTGGTTTGGATTAAGATCACGATGAAAAAAACTCTCTACAGCAACACAATTCACTACAGAATTCCTTCTTGACAGGTTACAAATTGAGATATATTGGTACCTTTTTAAAGGAAATGTTATCATTATATTTCCATGGGAGTCTGGTTCTCCAGCTTTCTCTGCCTGGTTTGTGGCTTAGGACTGATTCTAACTCTCCAACACAAAAATGGTATTTTTGTCAAGTTTGTGTCTAATTGGCACTTTGATGTTGGTGTTCTGTTTGTAAAGTTGCTGTTACTTTTGATGTTAGATGAGGCTCAGTGTATATGCAGGGTATCAGAGCAGGTGATCTTTAAGTAAGGTCTTGGTGCCCAGTGCCCGTGTGTTGCATTTTATTTATTGCATTTTTATTTGTTTGTAAGGAACGTGACATTCCATTACAAGAGGAGCAGCTTAAGTTACTTTGGAGGAGTTTGCTCTGTGGCCAGAGGAGTAGGAGTGAACGAGGTAATTCTTTATCCATGACTAAAGTGAAATAGAAACTGTACATTATAACCTGCAAGCTTATTATGTTTCAGTATTCAGTATCTTTAAAGATAACTTATGTATTAGAAAGTTAGGATTATTGTATCATCATTGAACTACTGCTCACCTTGCTTTTCTTTTTAACAAATTTTCCTCCTGTCTGTTGTTATTCTCTTAATAAGATCTTAAATGGACTTCAAGTGTGTTGGACAGAAATTTAGACTCAAAAATCTCAGACAGGAGTACCTGAAATGCAGCACTGAACATCCTTTTGGCTCTTTCCACTCTAAGAACCTTGATCTGAGGTGCTGATGACACAGATTTTGATGACTACTGATTTTTTAAAATATTAAAACTAGAAAATCTGTTTGCTGTGTACATACATTTTTAAAATGTTATTTTATCCTCAGTGCAGTGCTAAATCAATAATGAATCACACTATGATTCAATAATAATAATGGTTCATAATAAATGAATCCATAGTAACCATATTTGCAGAACTGTATTACAAATATATCAGACAGGCTCCTATCTGTAGGTTACCCAGTGGATTCCCTCAGGTGAGCAGAAGTAGTGGGCATGTGGTAAGCCAGAAAGAGGAGCCAGGTTTGTGACAATTACAATAACTTTTTTTTTTTTTCTTTTTCTTTTAATTACACTCCTCTTGACATGCAGTATGGCCTCCCCCTGGCCATGGCACAGGAGCTAGCACAGAGCCTTGCTCAGAACCTTGGGATCCAGTGGGAGCCAGCTGCCAGGAAACCAAGTATGTACATAGAGTCTCTGTTGTCCCCCTTAGCTGGGTATAGAAACCCTTCCTTGGGAATATCTGGCACAAAACACAAACCTGCTGTCCCTGTAGAACAAGAGATTGCTGCTTTTGGAAACATATCCACCTCGATTTGAGTTTAAGCTAAAAAAGAGACACTGATTTAGCACTCATTTTGTGGTGTCTTGTGTCAGGAGCTTGGATTCATAACCAGTGTTCAAAGGTGTAATGGTAAAAACACCATTCATTTAACTCAGAGATCCTTATCTATCATATTGAAATGTGCAGTTCCTACAGAACTACTTGTGATTTCTGGAAACACAACAATACCTGTATTTATTTATGTATTTATAACTGAAGGAACAGTAAGAAGCTGTAACCTCGTCCAGAGAGACATTTGCTCAGCTTAGCATCTTGCTGCTTCACAGCCTGAAGATCAGGCTGGGGTGGCTCTAAAAAGCCCTTTTTGGGGCTAAATAATAGTTGGGTTTTTCTACTCATATATTACAAGCAATTTGGCTTTTCTCTCTATTTATCTCTTCTTTAAAAATGTGAACAATAATGCTGATTTTATTTTGGAATCACTTCAGAAATCTGTGAGTTAGGAAACAATATGGAAAAGTTTAGGGAACGCTGTTCTGTGAAGCATCATTTTTGTGTAAATCTGCAATTTGCTCAAGTGTTTTCTGTATCAATTTTGATGACAGGTAAAACAGAGTTCTTATCATTTGCAAATCAGAACCTTGTAAAACTGCAAGATAGGGGGATTTAAAACAATAGCTTCCTTTCCTTATTTGGATACCTTTTCTGGGAAAAGATTAATAAAAGGCATAGAGCAGAAATAACTGTGCAAATATTCCTTGAATGTTTTCTGTGGAGAAGCAGCATGGATTTCACAGAATCACAGAATTGTCGTGGTTGGAAAAGAGCCCAAGATCACCACGTCCAACCGTGCTATCTGCTGTAGTAACTACAAAACAATACTACTTCTTTGGAAGTTACTTTTTAAGGGTAGTTTCTGACTTCTGTTTTACCAACCATGAGATGCTGATCTTTGGTTTTTACTTTATGAATTTGGTCACTGTTCACTTACATGCTGTAGCTGTAAGTAAACTGTAAATCCATTTTCACTCAACTACTTTTTCTAATGAATGTTTGATTGGCTGATTCACACATTAATGGTTCTAAGCCAAAGGGGAAAAAAGAACAATTCTCCTTCAGGGTGTTCTGTTCTTTACACATTTAGGGAGGAGGAAATGTGAACATTTTTAATCATCAGTGTGCTGCACAGGCTGCCTGTTTGGAAAGCACTCAGGAAAGAACATTTCCAGCTGGTTTTTGCTTTCTGTGCAGCCTGAAACTTTGAGGCTAAGCATGTGCACACACAGTAATTTGAAAATGTCAGCATTTATATCAAACACATTAGTATCTCTCCCAGTGGGATGGTTTCCTTTTTAGGGCTAGAATCTGTGCAGCCAAGCAACCATCTGATTTTTATGTAATTAGTCAAGGTCCATTTTTATAGTGAGTACTTTGTATTTATTGTAAGCATGTTTGTAACTGCTTTCCTTTTCTGTTGTATTTTGCTCTTGTCTGAGAAGAGTGTGACTGCACTGAATCCTGGGGTGGTTGCATCATGGAGGAAACAGGGTATGTCATAACCATCAGTAACCTAGGGCTCTGGAACCAGTTCACAGTTTACAGTGTGACAGAAATATTTATATATTGGGGTTTGTCCATGTGTTTTAGTATGAATCAGTGAGAAATTAGAAGCAGTTGAACAGCCCCAGGGATCACTGATTTCAATTTTCAGCAATTCATCCTCTTTGCTATTCACATTTTAGGGAGTTGCTCATAAATGTTGCATTTTAAAGTGCAGTGAAGTGTAATCAATAATGATTTGCTATACTTACAATCAAAAAGCAATGTATATTTTTCATTAAATCCAGTTATACTTTTCACATGCAGCTTAAAAAGTGCTATAACACATTTTTGATAAGTGATATATCTATTTTCCCTCTAATTGTTTTCCCCCAACTCCTTCAAAATTCCAATTTTGAGTGAACAGATCTCTGTTTCTCTCCCAGTGAATAAAACCTGCTTAAGTCCACAAGTGCCAGAAGACTTTTCTTAACATGTAATAATTGAGTTGGGGCAATGTGAGCTCAATAGCCATGAGCTGCTAAGAACAGAGCAGAGATGGTTCCCCCCACCTTTAATGGTGTCAATAGGTCCTATTTCCTGATCTCAAAACATGGCTAACAGAAATACCTGGCACGTTCTGTGAGAGAAATGAGTAATGAAGTAAGTTTTCATCAGGCTGGGAAAAAGGTGGAGATGAGGAAATCTGAGAGAGGTCTGTAACATCATGAACAACACAGCAATTGATTATTGTTTATTTCCAGTGTAAGAACTAGAAAGACATGAAATGAGACCAGCAAATAGTGACAGAAAAAAACAGGGTGAAATTATTCTTCTACCAGTCTGTAATTAAGCTGTGAAACTTACTGCTTTAGCATCTTGTAGATACTGAAATATTTTGGACAAATTCACGGGAAAACTAAAGATTAAGATTATTAAATAAAGACAAAACAAAGCTTCCAGAGAAAACTGTTGAGATGAAAATAGTTGGAAGCCAGGAACATATTCTGCAGGCAGTAATGCTACTCTGCTCTCTGCTTTTCCTTGGGCTTCTTCTCAGGGCCAAAACCAGAGACTGAATTTGGGTGAAGTGGATTTTTAGGCTGAGCCTTTACAGCTGTTCTTATGGCTACAAACTACTTTGACTTTTAAAATTAACTTTACTACTACGACCAGATGCATTGAGTATTTTTTAAATCCTGGCATGAAATCTGGAATGTAACCCATCTTTTGAACTGAAGCTGCAGGGAAAAGAAACCCAAGAGAATTATGCATGCAACTGAATTATGCATGCAACTGAGAAGGGTGCACAGCAGCTATTATGACCATGTGTTTTCACACTGCTAGGAAGATCCATAGACTACAGTTTCATATATCATAGACTTATAGAAAAATGCAAAATGGTTAAAACCCTTTGTTCTATTTTTACTGTTTAAGAAGAAGACTGAGCTGACATACTGTTGCACAGAGTGGTTGTAAGAAACTGGGATTTACAGTGTTAAAAAGATGTTGTGACCCCTCCACCCCCCTCGAGTAACTGTTGGTGTTTCAAGGCATTTACTCAGCTAATTGTTTGCCATTTTAGGGTGTACCATTCCAGGAAATTCTCCAAATGCAGCATTGCAGAATACAAAGAATTTTTACTTCGTGGGGGAGGTGCCTGTCTTTTCAACAGGCCAACAAAGGTAATGAGTATGTTGGTAGTCAGCACTTGTGCTAAACATTGTAATGAACATGTAAGAATTCCACTAGCACCCATCTCTTCTCAAATTAATTCAAAAGTCTATGTGGGTATTTTCTTGACTCTTCATTCCCGTAAGATTTTAAAAGTCTTAGGAGGAATGCAACTTGTTTTCCCTCACTTCTTCATGCTGGAACAGTGATGAATATCACAGTTGATTTTTCACTGCTAGATACAACCCATTCAGCATAAATGCACTACTTATTAAGCTAGAAATAGTAAAAAAAATCCAGAAGCGAGGGCGTGTTCCACACACACTCAGTTCTTGGGACTTTACCTTAGATTGTTAAAAAGAGCCAATTATCACACTAGGAATTACAGTTTGTTTACTCCCTACAGACAGCAGCAACTTGTGGTTGTTCTCAAAGTTGACTTCACCTCATTTCAGATGTACATCCTGCAAACTTTGTAATTCATATCTGTCTCCCTTTACCTTTCACTGCTTTTTTTACCTAAAAACTTACCAGAGGCCTAATTTTTCCAAGGCATTATTAGCCTGATGTTCTTCTAAAGCTGAGTAGTGGAAAATAAATCCACGTGGCTCTTTTTTGTGAAGTAATATCAGATCAGTATTGATCTATTTAATCATGGTGACAATTTGCTGTCCCAGTAGGATCTAACACCACAGGAGACTGTCAGGGTGTCTTTTTGCTGTATCCTTTGGTTGATCACCACGTTGCACAATTCACTAAAAGAATTTTGCTTGCTAGAGAGTTTGTAGTTTTTTTCCAGTCTGTAATAATTTTCTCAGCAGCTTTTACGTCTTAACAGCTCAGACTACCAGAGCTTAACAAACACACTGCCTTCCCCATCCCAGTGGCATGTTCTCTGTGAGAGCATGTTTCTGAAGCAGTGCAGAGATGGGCTGTGTGTGACAGAAAAGTCCCTTGGTGCTGGTTTGATTCTTACTTTTGGGGGGAATTTTTTTGCTTTCAGCTCTTTGAAACCACTGAGTGTGGGAATGGCTATGTAGAAGCAGGAGAGGAATGTGACTGTGGTTTCCGAATGGCAAGTAGACTTCTCTATTACTCCACAACTCTTTCTTACAAAATATTTGAAGGTAAATCATGTGATTGGTAAGGAGATTGATTTGGAGATAGGTTCTCAGGTTCAGTAAACTGTGGTTTTCTTTTCTATTGTAGAAATACTCCAAGAATGTTTTTGCAAAAAACCTGCCCTGTAGCTTCAAGTCCTAGTTCTAGTATTTAAATATAATTACACTCGTAATTAGTTTGCTTGAACTTTTCCCTGCATGACATGCAATCTACCTAAGCAGTATGCACTGGAACATAATAGCTTGTTGGAAAGACTTAGGTGAAAAAAACTTGTATAAAATGGGAAACTAAAGATATTTCTTAACCTTTCCTCCAGGAATGCTACGCAGACTGCTGTAAGAAGTGCTCTCTTTCTAATGGAGCTCACTGCAGTGATGGGCCCTGCTGTAACACCTCCTGCCTGGTGAGTCTTGGCTGCACTGCAGCTCCTGCTCTCTCTGTCAAAGTCGTGCTCAAAGTAAAAATGCCTTCTGGTAGCAATTTTGTATCAAAGATGAAAAAAACAAACCCTAAGCTTTCCAAGTATTACACACTTCGGTTTAGCCTTTAATAGGAAACTGAAATATTTTTCAACACTTTGAAATAACCATTAGGATTGAGATGTTCTGTTGCTAGCCAAGGAAAAAAAAAAAAAAAGACAAATAGATGTGATTACAGAGTGGCTGCTAAGTGAGAATTCCAAGCAGGAGCCTTTAATTTTGCTTTTACATCATATTCTTCATTTTCCAGTTTTTCCCACGAGGCTACGACTGCCGGTACGCAGTGAATGAATGTGACATTGCAGAGTTCTGCACTGGGGATTCTGGCCAGGTACCTATGCACAACTTTCCTCTGCTTTTACACTACTGACATTTATGTTCATTTCACAACAACTGAAGAGGAAAATCCAGATTAACCAACTGCACCCTCAGATACCCACAAATAACTGCAGGATTAAAAAAATAGCTCCCCTCACCAAAATTTTTTGAAACAAAAAAATGTTTCAGTTTTATCTATTTACACATAAACTATCAGCAGGGCAAAGAAAAATCATCTGTCAAACCAGGACGTCTGTAGGTTTATTTGTTTTTTTAAAACTGGTGGGGATTTGTGTATCTGTGTTGTACCTGTGACAAATACTCTCCTTTACTCTTTGCCTGGCCTATAGCATAAGTACTAATATACTGGAAATGTGAATGGATCCAAAGGTAGTAAGATAAAGTTTCATTAAATAAAATACTTGAAAATGTAAATGTAGAAAATTCCAATTAATTGAGTATTGAATAATTGAATCATTTAGTTTGGAGAAGACTCTTCAGGCTGTCAAGTCATCATCATTAGCCTCCTTTTCTTCAGCTCAGCCACCCCTCAAGAGACTTGTCTCAAGTGTTTATGGTTTTTAAGAGTGTACACATCTGTGATAACTTTAACAACTGTGAATCTTATGCATTTTGCCTGAAAATATTTGGCTGTTACTCAAAAGTATAGGAATAATTTGTATTAATATGGTAGACATGATTTAAAAAAGAATCTTTTTTTTTTTCAGTGTCCACCAAATCTTCACAAACAAGATGGGTATGCCTGTGACTCTAACCAGGTATGCAATGTTTTAGAATCCCTGCACATGAGCAAATAGGAATCAAATATAAGTATTCAGATTTTTTTGTTAATCCTGCCTTCTCCGTATCTTCATCATTTTTGTCTTTTGGACATTAGTGTTGCTTGTGCTTTCTGCAATTTATGAATACTGAAATGTTATAGTTTGAGTAAAATCTGCATTGGCATCTTTACATTCTACCTGTAGTTCTTTTCTCTACAACTATGTAAATGAGAAGCACAATGAAATGTTGGGAAGTGTGAGGCAACAACTGATGGAGAGTCTGGTCCAAAATGCACTCCATCCACCCAAATTCATGAGAGCTGCTGCACATCCCAGGATCTGCCTCAAGAATCAAGCAGAGACATTTGCTGGGGGAGGGAAGGAAATGCAGTGAGGTTCTGCTGGCACTGCTAACAGGTTCTGTTTGGTTTTGTTCTGTTTTGTTTAGGGTCGTTGCTATAATGGTGAATGCAAGACAAGAGATAACCAGTGCAAATATCTCTGGGGATCGAGTAGGTTGACTTGAACTACCTTAAATGTATCTCATTTCTTCTGTATTTTTATTTTTTGTTTCTGCCACTGTAAGTTAAAAGTCTTAAAAGTAAAAAATAGACTGTAGTGAGAAACTGGCTTGACTGGCAAGTGACATTTGGAGTTGTGTGCCTGGCAGGGAGTGGTGACAGTGAGACTGTTGTGATGTGCTGTGGTGGCAGATAGAGGCTGGGCAGCAAATGCTGGACTCTGGTGGGATTATGCAGGAAAACATACAAAATATTAGCAACTTTGAGTTACTGGTACCAGGGGGGAATAAAATCGGTTTGAGGATTTTATTGGCATTGATCAAAGCAGATGATTTGGTTTGGTTTTTGTGGGTTTTTTTTTAATGACAGATGTCCATTCCATTCTCTCAGCAGTGGTTCATGCTAACACTGCTCCACCGTGCCTCTCTTTACTATACTGAAAAAAGTTTTTCAAAGCTGTCACTTTGCCAGTGGAAAGTACATTCCTTTCTCTTTTCTTCATTAACAGAGTCTTCAGGATCAGACAAATTTTGCTATGAAAAGCTTAATACAGAAGGCACAAAAAAAGGGAACTGTGGAAAGGACGGAGACCGATGGATTCAGTGTAGCAAACAGTAAGTTCAGCTTGGTACAGATTATTTGTATTTTCCATAGATTAATATTGGTTTAATATTCTCTACTTGTTCTTGATTGCTTCAATAGTTAATGATCATTAGTGGAGAGACTTAAATTTCTTCTGATTTACTTAGTGTGTTGTAATTTTTAAGTATGCATATAAAAATCTCAAGTCTTGGAGTGGTATTGCCCTTAGACCATTGACAACTTAATGTTTGTCAAGTCTGTTTTTATTCTTTATTACGTGGTTCACTTTTCAGACCAGATCATAACTCAGGTACTGGCTTTTTTTTTCATTCTCATCATTTAGATGAGAATTGTGTTGTTCTGATATGTATATTAAAACACTAACTTGTACAACAGCTTCTCTTGGTCAGCAGAGAGAAAGAGAAAGGTGGTCTAGCTAAAGGGCCATTTCAATTTTTTGTAATTTTAATAAATAAAATTTCCAGCCTTGATCCAGCTGCTCCCATAATCTAAGACAATTAGAGCAGGGGATGGATGTTTAAAGCTGCTGTGCTTCTATTGAGGATTGCACATATAAAATAACATGAAATAAAGCAGATTGTTTAAAAGAAGATCAGGCACACACACTGCATGCAATGGTTGTAATTATGGTGCTGTTGTACTGGAAGGGAAATAAAATTCACTTAAAAATTCAAACTTCACATTAATGTATGGCATCTAGGCTGCTAGAGGGAGGGAAATGTAATTTACCTGATAGGACAAAACTTGGTGTAATTTGACTCCTCTTAATTGCACTCTATTGTATTTAGTGCAGAAATTTCTTGCTCATGTGAACACTCACTGGTGCACGAGCATGAACCATTGCTTGTTTCTGCTTCTTGTTGTTTAGATCAAATATTATTTTATTTCCAGGCTTGTACACTGAACTGTGGCTTATGGTATTATATTGCTTAATGTGATCAGCAGCACCATTGCCACTCTTTCTGTTTGTAAGTTCACCCCGTGTTATTCCAGTAACTTTTAAAATTTCTGTTTCCATTTCACAGTGATGTTTTCTGTGGCTTTTTGCTCTGTACTAACCTTACTAAAGTTCCACGAGTTGGTCAAGTTCAAGGAGAAATTATCCCAAATTCTTTTTATCATCAAGGACGAATAGTGGACTGCAGGTAAAAGATAATGCAGTGTTCCAACATGATTTTGCTCTGTCAAACCTAATTGAATTAAGATAAAGCTAAATCTTAAATGCTGGGGTTTTTAGTAATTAATATATCAGAAGTATTAATATATCAGAAGTGTTTCTTTTGATAAAAAAGGACTAAAACCCTAATATTCCCCATTGAAAGGGGGCAAAGTGTGGAATATCCTCCTGATGACCCTATCTGATCTCTACAGTAGCAGAACTAACTTCTCAGCCAGAGTTTAATGCTCAGCATGATGTCTTTTGCTGTTCTGCTAAAAATACTCTCACATAGTTAAGCTCTGAGTGAGCAATGATTCTTATTTTTTCAGTTATTCCACTAGTATTTTCATTTAGATGGCATCACGCGGGAAGACAGTTTTAAACTTTTTTCTAGGAATAGTATTTCATGACATTTTGAGAGGAAAAGGAAACAAATAAAAGAAAAAAGGACAGCTCATCAAGGACTGTTAAAAAAAAACTCCAAAGCCTAAGGTGCCCTTTTTGAGTATTTGAGTCATCTGGATGACTACTCAGCCTGACAGCTGGAACTCCTTGTCAGTGCTGTGGACAGACAGAAAAGCATTTTAATTTTGCTCAGTCTGTCTGGATGCCTGAATGAAAGTTATGAGGCTTTGAATGGGAGAAAGTATGCAGACTGTCATGTTTAGTGTTTTGAAAAAAGAGTCCAGTCATAATACTAATACTACCTTCAAACTTATTTCTCCTAGTGGTGCCCATGTTCTTTTAGACGATGATACAGATTTAGGGTATGTGGAGGATGGAGCTCCCTGTGGGCCTCAGATGATGTGTCTGGACAAGAAGTGCCTGCCCATTCAGTCCCTGAACATAAGCAGCTGTCCCGTGGGGTCTAATGGCAAAGTCTGCTCGGGTCATGGGGTGAGTCTGCACGGGGAGGCTGCAGCTGAGCTGCTCCTGCTTTCTGTGCTCTGCCTCATCTCACTTAGAGGCTGAAAGCAAACTTTCAGATTATTCATCTATTTATTACTCTAAACACTCAGTGCTACAATAGATAAATGGATAATTTACATGCTGTGAATTAAGCACCTCCTTACACGTTGAGTAAACTTTATAATAAACTGTCATTAAATCAGTTATAATTTATTTTCTTTTCCAGGTTTGTAGTAACGAAGCCACTTGCATTTGCAACTTCTCCTGGGCTGGGACAGACTGCAGTATTGATGATCCCATCAGGGAGACTGGTGGCAAGAAGGAGGAAGGACCCAAGGGTTTGTGTGATTTCGGTTTTGATGTTTTTTCAAGTATTTGTGACCTTTCTCTGTCGATACATGGGAGCAGAATCAGGATATGGAAAGAAAAGAGCACAGTATAGCACTGTTCAGACACAGTAAAAGTCTGCTCTGTGTATGTGAAGCAGATCTTCCTGCTTTGAGAACGAATGAAACTTATTTTTCTAACCTGAATTTGGGGAAGATTTCAATAGGTAATGGTATGTCTTTTCAGCTCTTTCCTTCATTCCCTATTCTTTATTTTTAACGATCATTTTGTTTGTGACTGGAACCTGACTAAGTTTAGCTCTTACTATTGATTTATATGATAATTGGGTATTTATATTTTACTAGAGATTTCCAGTTGCCTTAGTTGTTCTCAGCCAAGTCACAGACCCACGACATAAAAAAAGGGGAAAAGTGGAGTGTTCCTGGTGAGAAAAAGCTGTTGGTTCCTTGAAATCAGATTTCAATGAGAAGAAAAAGAAATTATTTAAGATTTTAAGGACTTATATTATTCTTATGATCATTGCTGCTCACTCTTACAAATTCAGTAGGTATTTCAACTGCATGTGAAGCATAAATAGAAAGAAGCTATTTGTGATTCAGAGTGGCAATACCTTTGTGAACATCAGTATGGCAATGCTGAAATATTCTGGGAAGAAGTCTTAGAGGAATAGTATTTTCAGACTGCATTTTTCAGTGGAGTCCTCTCGGAAAAGGCAAAGTATGTTTTTTGTTCTCAAAAGGTGGATTATTTTTGCTTATGCTGTTACAGCAGTTCATAGATGCTGAATAACAATTTAGAAGAATTCAGAAGACTGACAGCTAGGATAATCTCTTGTGCTGTGCTAATAGAGGAGCTTGTTTGTGAGATGTCAGAAGAATACAGAAATAGTTTTATGGATTGTAAAGATCCAGTGGGCTCAAGGAGTTTCCATTAAGTTTTCTTCCCCTTATTACCAGCTGTTTCTCTGCCATATGCCAGACTACAAGTCAGAGGCAGAAACAAAAAAATTTGTTTTTCCTTAGCCCTTTAATTGTTTTGTTACTTTTCTGAAACAGAACACTCACGATGTGAAAATTCACCTAACAGATTTAAGATTTTTCACACATTTTTTCTTAATGCAATTAAACTGTGTAGCTAGGAACTATTGCTATTTATTCATGTGTTGTTATGATTATTGACAACTGACTTCTACTCCAGCTGCACTTTTCAGACCTTTCTTTCATCCAGCATTTCCTTTTGGCTTTACACTGTATTTCAGGATTTAAAACCTTAGTGGTCCTGAGTAATGTTGCTATATTATTTAGATTAATATAAAACCATATTAATGTGGTATTAATGTTAGAGTAATATAAGACTCAGCAACATACTGTGTCCTGTACCAGCAGACCTACACACACCTTGTGTGTGTGTAAAAGAGTTCTTCTTTGGCTGCTGCAGAAATCTGAATTTCTTTAGAGTGCTTTAAAAATCAGTAGGACTCCAGATGCACAATTTCAGTTGCAGAATTAGGCTTTTGTTTGACTAGTGAAATAGTGTTTGTGTGTTTGGTTTTTCAACATAAAATTTATGTCTCAAGTACCTGTGTGTGTTTGTGTATATTTATGAAACAGGAAAGAATTCTGAAGCCATTTCAAAACATAGACTATAAAGATTTGTTTTCCCTTGGAGAAGTTTCCACGGAACAGGGAATTCAGCTGCTTGCTTGTGGTCTATTATGTCTCAGTGAATCTGTCAAGCTTTTCTGATGTTCAGGACTAAAATGTTTTTTCTCAGAAGAGTTCCCTTAAAAAAATGAAAAATAAAGACCTCAGTGTCTTGAGAGACTGTCTGAATGTACTGATGTTTCCAGGGTGTTACCTGAGCATGTTTTTAGGCTAGGCTTTTCCTTTTAAAAGTTGTTACCTGTCCTTAGGTTTTATAGATAAATAGCAACCTGTTGATAAATGCAGTAACAAAGGAAAATATTACCATGGGATGTTCCCTTTCTAAGAAAGTAATAGAATCATGAGCTAAAAGGGACAGTCTTACGTTTACAGGAAAATTTACTATTGAAACATCTGCAAGCATTCAAAGAAAACCAAATATAGGTAATTTCAGAATTTTTAAAACTACAGTATTTGTTAAAAAAAGGTTTGAACTGTTTATCCGACAATGGATTATAGAGTAAAATATTCCTACGAGGAATCATTTCATGTTTTTCATTATTTCAGGCATATATGTGATTATTTCCTTAAAAAACATCTTCCCTTTTCCCTCCACACAGTGAGCATGGCCACTAACAGGCTAATAGGTGCAGTGGCAGGGACCATTCTGGCCTTGGGGGTGATTTTTGGAGGCACAGGGTGGGGAATAGAGTAAGCATTTTTCTGAGTTTGATGTTTGGTGCCTAGTGTGTGAGGTAACTGTATGCACCCCAGCCCTCTGTGTCTCCCCCCCTTAGCTTTGTCCTGTGGTGACTGTACTCGTCCTGTGACTTGAATGTGTCTGTGTCACGTGTGGTTGTGCTCATGCAGTGTTGAAACTTCTCCTGTCTGGGATAATGTGGGGCATAAATCAATAAGTTTGTGGTTTTTTTTTTTTTCCTTTTAAAACACTGTCACGGTAAAATGAAATTCCTAAATGTTTCCATTGCACCAAATTATAAAAGTAATGGGGGAAAAGGAAAGCTGGCGATTATTTTGCAAAACAGAAATTGTTTACTCCAAGCTGTGGGGCTCTCAGGCTAACACAGATGGTAACAGTACAGCCAGCTGGATTTACAGGAAAGCTTCTGACTGTGCCAGTGGTAGGATTGTTACCAATAGGCAGCAGAATGCAGAAATATCAAATTTAGATGTAAAGAATATGTATGAGCAATTTTTGTTGCCTCTTCACAGTTTTAGGAAGCTAGATTACAATTTAAAGTGTTAGCTTACTCCCTCGCTTGTAACATTTGAGGTTGATGTTCAGTTAATCACAAATATTCCACCAGCTTTGTACTTATATTGAAGTCATAAATGAGATTATAGTCTTGTTAATGAACAGGGAAATTTTACTTTGAATGGAGCCTCTGCAGTTTAGTTACCAGGAAAAAAAAATAGCTGTTTCTCTGCATTGATAGGACCTGCCATGCCCAGCATACTGTGAAACAGTTTAAAAATTATGGTCACATCTTTCCCTACAGCCAGCTATCTATCTATCTATCTATCTATCTATCTATCTATCTATCTATCTATCTATCTATCATCTACTCTGCTCTTAGGGCTCTCTCTAGGCAAGAGATGCTTACAGGCATTTGATTTTCCAGGGTTTTTTTGGTGATAAAAATGAACATAGTTTCATTAGTCACTGACACAATAAAGTGGGTCAGATCCAAAAAGTGTTTTTAGCAGAACCCATTTATTCAATATAATTTTAGTAACTTTTATATTAACTGAACCTAATTGTTTTGAATATTATTCTCTTCTGTTCCAATTGTGATTGAATTCTTCCATATTTATTTCCTCTATTGAAAGAATAAGCTGCTGAATGGATGTACACAATGAAATAGGTAAATTTTTTGCCCTATGAATTTTTAAGAACCGAAAATCTTTGTAAGAAGAAGGATGTAGAAAGCTGGCCATTTGGTACTTCCTCATCTAAGTTCTGGAAGTCAGCTTTAGACTTTTTCAAGGCTTCTAAAATTTATTACAGATAAGTTATTTTCAGTCTTGTTGTGTGAAATAATTTGATAAAATCCAGAATAAGCCCCAGATCTGATTTAGATCCCATAGCTCATTAGGCTGCTGGTGAAAGCAAGCCTTAGGAATATCTTTTTGGTGGAATGGCATTCATGTCCCTTCCACCATTCTCACTCCTGTTAGCTTTAAAGTCAAACCTGGCTCAGATAAGTCCAAGTTAAGTCCTTCCAAATTGTCAACTAAGAGCTTAAACCTGTCACCTGTTGCAGCTGCCCCTTGCTCTTCCCTTTGCTGATCTCTGGCTGCTCCTTTTCTGTCCTTATTTTAGCTGTCTGACAGTTTGCCAAACTTGGTTTCAGAACATTTGAAATAAATAGGAAAATTGAGGTTGCTGTGGGGAAGTGTTGGTGTGGGGAGATGAGGACAGGAGGCAAGAACTGCTTTTGAAGGCTCTTCCTGGATATGTAAATGTTCAGAAGGATGCAACATGCTGCAAAAGAACAACTGTTGCATTGGGTTCATTTTGCCTTGAGCTCAGGTGCAATTAACTTCACATCAAAGACTGCTCAGTAGGAAATTTTCGGACTGAAAAATTAAAATGTTACTTAAGCCCACTGTCAGTTTTCCCCCACCCTGTGTAAACAGAGCACTTAAGGGCCAATTATGACTATCTTATTTAGGTGTTCTTTTTCCCCTCTTGAGAAAATTGCACAGGCATACTTCGTGCTGCTGCTTTCTGTTGCTCTTTTTTCTGCTCCACCCTTCCCTACTTTGTTGTTAAATAGCTTCTTGAGGATGCAGAAGAGATGCTTTGATGTTTGGAAAGCTTAATGGGAATATAGCTTTTATTTCAACTTTTGTTCCTATGTAATCCTTTGCTTTTGTCAAACAATTTTTTGGTAAATTTAGCACTGATGTAACTATAGGGACTCTGATTAGCAAGTGCTGCTGGATGCTCTCAGTTCTAATTAAAATATCTACCTCCTTTCAAGATGGCCATGAAAACAGTTTGGCTTTTTGATTTATTGGGGGTTTTTTCCTTCTCATTTGCTGTAGTCATAAACCATACAGCAGCTGTACTTTTAAGTTAAGGAATTATTTACAAGTATCTTAGTGTCCTCAGTTGACCATTCACTAGATAATGGAGTACATCACAATTTATTGTCTAACAGTAGTTTTTAATCTATGCTAGAAGTTAACATAGCACAAACCAACAGCTTTGCTCATTATTCCTGTTAAAGAAAAGTAAGTTGGGCTTGCTGGGATTGTCTGGCAGCATCACCTTGCGTGCTGTCTATATCCCTCGAACTGTTTTACTGCCTTTCAGTTGCTTCACTTGGATGTGACTCCAGTGGCTGGTTCTTATGTCTGTCTTACCATAATCCTTTACCACAGGTCCTAGTGCCACCAATCTTATAATAGGCTCCATCGCTGGTGCCATCCTGGTAGCAGCTATTGTCCTTGGGGGGACAGGATGGGGCTTTAAGTAAGCAACGCCGCATGTCTTCTCTCCAGTGGCTATGGCATTTCTAGTTCTTGCTTACATCACTGAACTTTGAGTTCCTGCTACCAGAGTGCCAAGGTACACCCTGCACCCCCCAGCTCTAACAAACTGCTGTCATGAGAAGCAGTCACGCATCCACTCAACAAGAGCAGGGAATTGGCTTAAAAGCAGCAGATGCCATCGGGGTGCAAAGCTGAAGAACAAGGGAAGGGTTCATTTAACCACCACAAACTCACCCTAACACTCAGGGTTGCTTGCACCTCCAGTTAGTGGGGGTGTGCTCAGAAGTTGAGTGCACTGGTAAAAAAACCCCAAAAGAAACACGGCCTGGAGTGTTTGTTTTGAATGCAGTCATCCTTTCAAACCAATTCACTTTTTTATAACTGAAGACTACACAGGTAAATGCAGTACTGAGCAGTTTTCAGTAACTCAGCCATGTTCAGCAACACACACACAACTAGCAAACACAGTGCCTTGTACAAAAGTCTTCACTTCTTGCCATTTTTTTTTTGTAGTGTCAAGTCCACCTACCTGTATGGCCCCTCTTTGGTAAAAAGGACCTAAATTTAGAATGAACGTTTGTAACCTTACAAATCACAGAAGTGTTAAGCACAAGGGATTTTTTTAATGTCTTCAAGGTGCAATTTCTTCTCAATAACATCAATCAAGATGAAGCCGTAACACAGTGAGAAGCCACAATTCTGCAGTCAGGTTTTTAAAATACTTCAAATAATATTGTATGTGGCCTAAATTAATATTCCGTGTCTGAGTTGACAAAAAAAAAAAAAAAAAAAAAAAAAAGATATTCCACTATTGAAAATATTAAATATAAAATGTATCAAAACACCCACCTTTAATCACAGGGTATGATCTTCATAAGCCTTTTAAATTCTTACTGGTAGACTTACCTTGAGCTGCTGTATTTTTATTTCTCGCAGCTTTTTTCAGCTAAATATACATATATATGTATATATACACACAGACATCAAATCCATTTATTTGTACCATAACAATCCCCCCAGATCAGCCTCCATATTTCTAAGTCATCTCTAAACAGCAGTTTTAATTCAGTCCCCTATCTTCTGCAGTATGTTTCACATGGCTGAGATTTGTATTTTCCATATTTATAAGCAGTAAAATAATCTCATATTTATGTATTTTTGCTGTGTTATTTCATCAAATCCGTGTTCAAAGGCAGAAATGAGGATGAGGTGTGTATTTTAGACCACGCAGTGAGGGACAGGACGTGGTGCTAATGCCAGAAGGATCTGGGATTCGTTTCCCTTAATGGCTTGAAAGATTTTTTTATTTATTTGTTCTAAGGCCTAGTCTGGGAATAATGTTTTGGTTTTTTTTTTTACAGAATCCCTGTAAGACCTGCACATATTCTACAGCATTAACTAATATGAGTACATTTACATTTTTTTCTACTGTATCCTGCTAGATGCAGAATTTTAGCAGAAAGTTGGCTTCTAGCAGGTTGGGGATGTCTGCACTTGAAAACTTGCACGAACACAGATCTTGAGGAGAATCCCACCCTGTCTGAAACAACAGTATTTAACTGACTTTTAAAATTTTATTTCTTCTTTGCATCCCATGTCTCTCACATACTCTCACAAGTGTTCAGCTTTGCAACCTGGTGTCATTTGTTTGCCCAAATGGTAGTCATTGGTTATCCTACAGAGAATCTCGACTGGAAAAGTCTCTTGAATCTCAACTCCTCAAAGGAGTGATCCACAAATGTTTATTCTGTAGCAGAACCTCAAATACACTGGCCTGGCCTAGCTCACAGCTTGAAGTGCATGTTTCTTCTGGGGGTCAGAGGGGAACTGAAAAGGCTTTTCAGCTTGAATACTGAGGAGGGCTTGGCACATGCTGACCCTCTGATATTTTGCTGCAGATGTATCTGGAGGAGGGACAGCTGAGGGTAACAAAGAGGATTAACTTTTCCTTTCTAAGCAAGTGATATGTTTAGTCTCTGCAGCTATGAGAGAAGGTAGCTAATGCTTTACAAACTGGGAGATGTGATTTCTGTTTCACAGGTTATCAGATGTTCATATGAACATTCGGTACTGTGGTGTCAAGTCCATGTCAAACGTAAGCTGCAACTAAGCAAACTTTGTTCATCAACCGAGGTGGTGAGGGGTGGGGGTTGGAGGGGAAGTGTTAAAGAAGGCTTGGTGCAACTTTGGAGACACAAAGTAAAAAAAAAAAACAATCAAAAGAACAACAACTAATAAACTAGGAGTCACTCTTGAAAGCAGAAGGTTGATTTCTCTAATCAAGGTAATGTGTGCAAATAAAAGGAAATTTAAAAGTTCCCTGACAGTGTTAGGGGATATTGAGCCTCATGACACACTGCAGGTGGCTTAAAGGTAAAGGCTGTGGGTGTGGCTGTTTACTTGAGCCCTGTGTAATACTTCTAAAGCTACTGGTGTTAGGCTGCACTAAGGGATTCCTACAGGCTTTTACCTGAACTCTGCTGGGTAATACTCATGAAATCTGAAGCTCAGTTTGGTGTAGTGAACCAGTGCAAGGTTTCAATACACAGTGTTCAATCTAGGACAGTAACAGGAAAGACATTTTTACCATTAGAGTCCTGTGCAACGGCTGCAACTGCAGTCTCAGGAGCCTGAGCTCATGTTTGGGTTTTTTTTCCCAACATATATCCACTTTTGCAAAGCTACAGCCAATTAAATGCTTTTGTTGCTGACTTCAACACTACTAAAGCTGTTTTTTGGTAATAAAACAAACACTGCTAAGAGGCAATGCTAGTAAAAGTGATGTGCAAAGGCACAGGAAAAGCTGCATCTCCTTATATCAGAATGCAGAAGTGGCAGTCAGAGTAGACCTGATGGATTGTAGGCATAATTCTATTGCCAGCAATTATATCTTAGCTGAAGGGCTTTCTGTCCCCTTACTAGCAGATAAATGGGGGGACCAAAGACTTACTCATTCCCAACTGATGTCAAGTTTTTAACTGGTCTGTGCAGATGTGGTTAGACCCCAAAAGTTTCTGCAAGATAAGGCTGTGGAATGCCAACAGCAGCTTTGTGAGGCAGGCAGCTTCTGTTCCCCACCAGCATTTCCATAAAGCAGCTTTTAGTGAGCTAAATTCAGTCAGCACTGCACAAACAGCAGCATTAGAATCAAATGCAAGATGGTTTTGGATTTTTGGTTTTTTTTTCTCTCCAAACTACTAGAATAAGTGGCAGGCCAAAGTCTTATTTAAACTGCTAATTTTAGTCCATCATTTTTTTAATTTGAATCAGTTCTGTAGCAAAACAGAATTTAATTTCTTCAGCATTTGAGCCATGCCTTAGGAATGCTTATGAAAACATTGGCTATTTGAGGTGGTTAAAAAACTTGCTTTGGATAAATTTTTAAAGCTGTAAGTAAAGCTTCATAGTTATGTGATCTCAGACAGAGACAGACACAGATTTGCAAGTAATATACTGTGTAACCACATTACAAATTGGATGGGGAAAGAAAAGCAAGCAGATGATTATAACCAGGTATTTCTTACAGATACCCAACTTTCATTGAAACCATTTTTCTTTTCTGAAGTAGTTTTCCTTTTTTTAAAGATGCCCACGTTACTGAGGCAGTGATGTGCTGTGGCATGGTGTGCTTTTTCTGATTCAGAATCACCTACAATTTTGCTTTTGGTAGAGATACTTTTTCTGGTTGGATTATAGACTGAAAGGCTGACCCTCAATATTTAAGAGGGCATTAGAACATTAAATGCAAAAAGAAGCTAATGTTCTAGGAACCTGCACACAAAACAAGAAAGCAACATGGTCCTAGGTATCCTTCTGCAGAGGACTTTCCTGCCCCTGCCCCAGCATGGTGAGAGGAACCCCACACTGATGCACTGCATACCCAGGACCTGACACACACTGAGTTTGGGGTGAAGCTGTTAAAAGCTTGTCAGGAGAATTGGGATAGCAAAAACAGGGTAAACCCTGGCTGCCTACCTCTGTGATATGCTGCCCTGGCAGCAGAGATGGGGCAGGCTCTTCTTGATGCATTCCACGTGTCCTGTATTCCCCCACTGGTCTGTGTTTCAGAGAGTATTTGAGGCTCTTACATTAAATGTTCTTTTAGTTCTTCATGTTTCTCATGCAGCACCATCAGCAGAATACCTTAAGTGAAGAAAGGCAGTGGCTTGGTTAGTGTCTTACTCCCTGAAGTGTGCATTTCTGCTGGATTAAACTAGGAAATGAGTAAAGAGATGGTTTGGAGAGATAGTTAGAAAAGACTGGGTAGGATAAAAGTCAAAAGAGCTTTGTTAGAGGAGTTGTACTGCGAAGCTAGCATAGCATCTCCCCTGTGCACCTTGTTCTAAGCATTATACAGTCCATTTATTTAATTAAAATAAGCTCAGGTAATAGAATGTGATTCAGTGTATGTATGTTTTAATAACTCGTCCTCTTCAAGGGAGCTGGAATGTGGCACTTTCCCTGGAGTAGGAGGAGAGGTTACATCACCTGGATTTCTTTACGTGCATTGATGATTTGTTTTAAGGGGACTGACTAATTAATTGCTCATCTGTAGTGTTTGAACTCAAGTATGCTAGACAGTATTTAAAGATGGGGTGGGGGGGAGAGACACAGATGTGTCCTGTCCCCATTGAGACTGGCAGAACACAAACCAGGTTTAGCTCACATTTAACCAAGTTACAATATATTCACTCTTCCTACCATGTAGTTCTGCAAGTTCACCTGAAACAAATGATTTGCCCATCTCTAATTTACCCAGATATATCTAAGTTAAAGTCAGTCTGATTCAAAGAAGCATTAGTACAGATGGCAAATTAGTCCTACAGATAGCATTAGTCCTAGATGGCAAATGATTGAAAGGTGACTATAGTGATCTTTCAGAAACCAGCAATGTAGATGGCAAATGATTGAAAGGTGACTATAGTGATCTTTCAGAAACCAACAATGTAGATGGCAAATGATTGAAAGGTGACTATAGTGATCTTTCAGAAACCAGCAATGCTTAAGCATTCACCTTGCAAAAACATAGGTACTGGTATTCAAGGAAAAAACAAAATGAGACAAAACATGCCCAAAAACTACCAGTCTCTGGCAGTCTTCTCAAAAAAGAGGTTGCCTTTGCATACACCCACTAGTCTGTAATCCCCCAGGCAAACCCTGTGTGTAGTATACTTACAAGTATTGCAGCATTGGTAGTAGTTAGAAGGGGTGCAAAAAACATAAAATCCTGGGGCTGGTAGGTAGCTTTAGGGAACTGACAAATTCCTCTTTCTGTATTTTTTTGCATGTCAGTTTGGTGGCGGTAGTGGTGCATATGCCCAACGTTTAAACTAAATGCATGAGCCCCTTGCTTGATGCCCCACATAAAGCCAGATACTGGGGAGGTTGCACCCAACTTTTGTTGTTGCTTCCTAACGTCTTGCTGTTCGACACAGGACATCAGTATCGCAGGAGACTGGATCTCCCACCTGCTGCTAACATGAAATTGTTCTGACCCCACAATTAACAAACACTGTCCAGTCTCCTCCGAGCACCATGTCTTGCCTACCTTTTTGCACCTTAAAGACTCACAGCAGTTATGGTCGATAGCACAGTAAGAGCTCACAGAGGCAGTTTTGTCACACTGCAACACACAAACTAAATTCTGGTGTCCTGGTACAGCCAAAGCCAGGCACTTGTTCCCAGAACTCAAATGGATCTTGAGTGTTGGCATGCTCCTGACTCATCCCGAGGTGCACATGTGCTTTCCTGGCCTGGTGTGCACACATGTTCCTTGGGGCCTGAAAGTTTCAACAGATGTAGAGCACCACTTGAAGCACTACAGAAATAACTGAATTTGGCACACCAGCATGTTCTTTAAGCTGCATAAATCAGTACTTGATATTATGCTACAGAAATAGGGCAGCCAAATTCCTTACGTTGTTACCTCTTGGGAAAGTTACTTCTTAAACTGTCTCAGTGTGAGCCTTTTACTTGACTATGACCTTTTACAGTGGCTTTGTTCCTGTTGTATCTGTTGACTAATGTATGGCATTTTTCTCTTTTCATCTCCTTTTGATGCAACTTGGAAGAAATGTCAAAAAACGAAGGTTCGATCCAAGTCAACAAGGCCCTATCTGAAGAAACACAATTCAAAAAGCTTCTTCTTGCACTACTGGGTTTTGGGTATGATGTCTTTGCTGTAACTGCAGAGGAACTGTATCAGTAAGGAAGGACATGAGCAACAGTAACCATAAACAGCATTGAGATGTTAGGATTTGAGGCGGGAGAAGACTCTCCTTTTTGGAGATAAGTTTGAAATACTTCCTCCATTCACCTTTCTCTGGTTAAAACTGACTGACGAGTGCTACAAACAAACCATTTCAAAAATCAGGTGGGTTTTTTTCTTCCCTCAAACAAAGGAGACACACAGACCAAGTGCAATAAGAGAACTATTCCAAAACGACGACATAGCAGAAGATTTTTTCCCCAGCCTGCTGGCACTCTAACTTCACTTGAGTTCGCATGACTTCCTTTTTCTTATCAGACTCCAGTGGCATGAAGAGCTAATTTTGAAAGGGTAACCTGCATGGCTCACATACAAGCAAGCAAAGCTAGCAAGCTGACCCCAAGCAGAATCTGCAGCCCGATAAACACAAACCACTGGGAAGCTGCTCCCAGGCTCTGAGAGGTTTTCCAGCCCTGCAGCTCATTCTGCTGCTGGACTTGAGAATTCCTGCTCTGGGAGCTTGCTGTCCACCTTGGTTCCGTCTCTGAGGCCAGGAGTCTCTTGGGTATGGGGGCTGTCAAATGATGGATGCAATTCCTCAAAGAAGGAAGAAGTGTAAATATGGAAATAAGATTTTGAAGTATCATTTTCACAGATTATATATAAATATATATATATGAGAGAAAAGGATTTCCATATAAAAAGGTTCTATTCTTTATGTAAATCTATTTTTGATGTTGGGTTTGGTTTTGGGTTTTTTTGCTCCCCCTTTTTTTCTGTAGCATGTTGTACAGCAGATGTTCTGGGCTTGCTCAAAAAAGGCAGATAATAGCATGCAGATGCAGGGAGTTCTGACACCAAACAGATGTGATCTAAAGTTTGTATGCTTGAAACCAAAAACAATTAAAATGTATAAATGCATATCTATGTATTGACTATAAGTCTGGATTACTTTTTTTGGCTGTTATACAGATATTTCATAGTATAATGTAAGATAAGTGACACCCTCTCAAACTAATCACAGAAGTGCCAAGCTTTTTTTTTTTTTTTTTTTTTTTTGCTTTTTTTGTGCCTTTTTTTTTAAAGTTATATCTATTTTTTTTCCTGTCTGGATCCCATGAAATAAAAGCTTAAAGAAGCCTTAAAATACTCATAAAATGTTAAAAGCTGGAAATGAGTTGTCCTTCTTCTGCTGATTCACCTAAATCAGATTGCAAAGGTGACTGCAGTTTCTAACTCCCTCCCTGGATCTCTCAGATGCATCCCACTCTTCAAAGTACCATGCAAAACTAATACTTTGACCCTTTCTGACAGCTGGTTGCATCACAGTGTGAATTGAGATGTCTAATTTGGACCAGCCTTCAGTACAGAGCTGTGCAGTCTGGCTCCCAACCTGAAAATTTCATTGCTGCATCTGATAATGAGAATTAAAAATGTTTGTAATATTGGATTTAATTTAAAAGTTGGGTATTGGTAACAACAAAGGTGCAGTTACACACTGCCTACTCCATCTGTGAAATCCCTGGCCCAAGTTAGCTTTAGGAGCCAGACCATTAAGAAAATGCTGCAGATTTCTTGTGACTTACAAAATCTTGTTTCAAATTATATTTCTTATTATGATAATGTTCAGTCCAACAGTTTCACAAGAGAGGTACACTGTATTGTTTTGGTTGACAGCTATTATTAGATGTTTTTAAACAGCTTTAACACAATCATATTAACACTACATTATGAGCTAAAGGTGCTGCACACAGGTAGTCTACATTAATGTATATTATAAATCTTACTCTGAAAAATTCCAGCCTGGCATCAAGCAGAATGAAGTTAGTGACAATACTTCTATGGCAAACCAAAAATACTTGCAGCTGTGTTACTATCCTCTGAAAGTACTTTGCTTGGGAAGAAAATCCCCAGTTTGTTAGAGTTCTGCTTCCAAAGCAAGTGTAATCCACAACAGAAACACCAGTGGCTACCAACAGTGAAAATGAGTAAACTCAGCTGGCTACACACAAACTGCCCGTGTAACAACACTTGGAGGAGCATTTCACAAACAACACTTAAACATCACCTCACACACCCAACACTCACACTGGGACCACAGTGGTCCCCAACTACAATGCACATTTGTTCAAACGGGGCTTGGCAGGTGTGGATCTGCTACATCCCACCTTTGCTGTGCTCTGGGCAGCCCCTTAGGCACTGAGTTTTAATGTGGTCATTGCACAGCGTTAGCAAAAGAAGAGATGGTCACCACTGCCTCCGTTTCATCCCCTCTACATTTGCTCCACAATTTCTCTCATCTGGACAAGCTGTGGTAACTGTATAGCTTGGGCCAGTTTGCTGCATGAGCGCACTGATACAACCTGAACCCCCTAACAGAGAAGTCTGCTGGGCAAACTAACAGCTGCATAGGTGCATGGTAAGAGAAACAGATTAGATAAGGCTGGAGTTTAACCAATTTTTCTTTACTATGCAAAGACGGGTATTGCACAAACAAATTTAAGACAAATGTCTGAGGAAATGCCATAGAATACTTGAAGTTATGTTGTAAGCCTAAACAAGTCATGTTTTATATTCATTATTGCTTCCACTGTTACTCTTCCTTTTAAAAATGATTTGTAATTCTTTTTTTTAATTGCACAACTTGATGTTATATATCCGTTTTTGTTTGAAGTTAATACTCATTCATATCTTGTTGGCTGCTAATGAATGGAAATTCAATAGTCCTTGTTCTGCATCTTAGTAAGATGAGTATTAAAAACATCATGAACATGGAATGGAGTAGTTTTTAATTTTCAGTCATTTTTTCCTTATTTATTCTCTTCCATTTGATTTAATTTCTGTGTTCAAGATATCACCACCTTTACTGCAGTGGAAACTGAATGGAGATTTGGTGTCCTGAAGGTACCTAAAAGCCTGTCCTGTCTGTGTGAGACTAGCTGCAGTAAAGCCAGACTGGAAAAACTAAGTGAATGCATGTGTGACAGTTAGCACAGAACTACTGAAATGTTTTTGCTTTCTCCAGCTCCAGATAGGGAAACGAAACACACCTTTGCCTTAGTATCTCCCTAGGTTATGTATGGAAGTGTGTTTCTCATGGGGAACTGCAAAGTGAGGGAACACTCTCATTAACGGATCTATCATCTACTTTTATCCCTGTCATTGGAATGGAATTGATCTGTAAATTCAATATGAACTTGTACCAGTTTGTTTATAAAATTAGTTATAAGGGTTTGGTTACATTAGTTTGCTTAAACTCCTTTTTAAGGAGTTAAACCTTCTGCAATACACAAATACAAAAGCACTCTATAGAAAGATGCATATATTTGATTTTACAAGAAGAATTCTTAAAAGTGTTTTTGAAAACTTTCACATGAAATACTGAAGAGTGATCTTGCTAAGGCACTTTTAAGAACAAAACTAACAACAGCAAGTCATGCTGCACAAACCCCAAGCCCCCTCTTTTGTTCTAAATCTACTTACTACAGATTCCTACCCACAGATCCTGAAATATCACTTTCATGTGAACCATCCATCAGAAATGCAGAAGAGCTCTCAGAAAGCTTCAAGAAAGAAGTTAAATAACTAGGAATTGTAGCAGGAATGATGCTCAAACCAATACTATTGAAAGCAAAAGGTCATTAAAAACATTAACCTGAAGCTGCATGTCACTGTCTCAGTTCAGGGGTCTATTGCTCAGAACTCAGCAAGCACAGTCAGGCATCTTCACATTTTCATCAGCCTGTTGAGTAACGTGTTTAGGTGAAGTGTGTAACACAGGAGGAATTACAGCTGCTAGGTAAGTGCAAGGACTCCACCTCAGACCAGCACTGACATCCACTTTGTATCTATTATTTCTAAGCAACCACAAACTGCTGAAGATAGAAGAATTCAGAATGCTCTGGTCTATTCGTGCCTGTTAACATTTTCTTTTAAAAGAGCTTGGGTTTGTGCTAAGTCACAGGACACCCCCTCATCTCCACCACTAAGAGTGGAACAGGCCAGGTTTTAATGTGGCATTGTACAGACAGAAGAATTACCCGAATTACCCCACCACAGCTGGCAGCGCAAAGCATGAAGGAACTATTAATGGTTTTTTTTTACCTGCTTACATGCTTTGCCCAGCACCCATCACACAACCTGAGGGTGGCAAAGCTGCTGCTCTCAGCACTGACCTAGCTAATGGCTCAGTCTCCCAACAGACCCCCAGCTTGCCATAGATTGGGTCTGTGGGCAGATATCTGCAGTGTATCTCCTGTTTAGAGGGGACTCTTCACTGGGATGCTCTGGATGCACACAACAGTGAAACACTCCTAACCAGTACATGAAAACTTTATTGTTCCCAGAAAGAAGCATTAAGTATTCCAGAAAACTGAACTGATTTACCCCAAAAGTACAGCACCTTCTGCTGCCCAGCAGAAGGAAGAGCCCAGATCCTGCTGGCACAGCACCCACCCTGCTTTCCAGTGGTCATTGTGCAGAGCAGCAGCATTATGGCCAATTAAAGCTATAGCTGTCCTTAGCACATCAGTTTGGCAAAGCCTGAATATAAGTTTTAGTGCAGTCATACCAAGCTTGCTTCCACTCATCTCTTCAGCTCACTAAAAGAGATGGTTATATTCCTAACAAGGACCTCTTCCCAAAACACGGTTTATAGCAGCCTAGTTTGCTCAAAAACACACCAATAACTACATAATTAGGGGACGGCTGTCCAGAACTTGCTTTAACAGTGCTCTGAGTCACATTAAGCAGTCTCTGTGCTTTCAAAGAGAGGCTCAAGTTACTTTTAAAATCCGAGGACCACAATCTAAGCCTCTGTACTCCATCCATATGTTTATATATATATACACACAAAAAAAACATTTGACATATTCTGACCTGCCATTTCCTCCCCAGACCTACGGCAAGACTTGCTCCATTATGAAATTACTCTCACAGATATTGTGAACAATACCATAGTTCACAGACAATGGATGCTTGACCAGGATTTCTGTGTAATGAGAAAGCAGTTCCAAGAAACCAGACAAGTTATAGTGCCCTCCAGGATTCGCTGAAAAGCTTCAGAAAATTAAAAAGATTTCAAGTTCTCCTTTGTTTAACAAGAAGACAGAAAACTGCCTCATTCACAGGCAGAAATAAACAATTCCCTTACACAGCAGGATCCTGACAGCATGCTGCTGGATCAGAGCTGGACAGGTAGGTAAAGGGATCAAGTCCCATTATATTTTGCTCCAGTTTCCCTTCTCTGATTTGGTTGGGTGTTTTTAATTTCAGATGCAAGATCTCTAGGAGAGGAACTGTCTTACTCAAAGCCTCTTACTTAGCACCTATCCTAGGGAGCTCTGATTTTAGGCAGAGCTTGTTGGCCTTTATGACATTTACAACAACCCTGCATGAAGGAAACCAATAAAATACTAATTCTTCATTAAATATGCTGCTCTTTAGGCATACCTACACTCAGAACTGCAGAGGAAAGAAAGGATGTTGGCAAGGATGCCATTAAAAATTAAATCAAAAGTTCTCTAAAAACTGCAACGATTGGTTAAAAGGAGACAACCTCCCCACAGGAGATGAACAGTTAAAGGTTTGTGTGCTATATTGAACAGCTAAAGTGTGTGATTTTCTTATCATTTTTCAGTCTAGACAGAAATATAAGAGGTTCACAGTCACATTCTCTACAGAGGTAATTTGCACTCGGTGTCACATACCACCAGATTACATTTTCAAAAATATATCTTAATTTTCTAACCAACACTGCTTAGTTTGCACTTGTAAAATACTTGCTCCAAATATCTTTTCAAAGGTTATGTTACATTCAATTGCCACAAAAAATGTTACCTCTTTCACAAGTTAATTTAGATCAGTGATTAACCCACTTGAAACTTAATGCCACCTGAATTTACTCTTGGGGAAAGCACTCCAAATACACCTCCAGTGACAGAATTACTCGTATCTGACAGATACTCGATAAGGAGAGGTAGAAAACTTGCTTCTTTAATAAAGCCAGATCTCAATTCACACAAATAACGGCCTCACATTTATCAATAGATTAAGAACTAGAAATCCCATAAAAAATTAGATGGGCTTTGTCCTGGTTTTCTTTAGCACCAGCTGTCACTGAAGGTCGGTGCATACATTTCCCTGAGCAGACAAGCAATTACCAGTTAGGAGCAATGGGCAAAACCCAATGGTGTTTCACACAAGTACCACGAACACCTGCTTATAACTCAAGCTGTGTTCTCAACTTTAAGCACAATTTAATTTCCTGCTTAAAAGAGAATTTGCCAAGGAATAAGTGGGAGTTAGATCCCACCTTCGCACACTGCTGTCTCTCAGTAACTTTTGTTCAAAATGATTGCATATATATTATTTTGTTTGTTAATGCTTATTTAGTTCAAGTAACCTTAAACCATAACCATTAAGGTTAACCCACATTGAAGGGTTTGCAGGGAGCACATAAAGGATGGAAACGACACAGGTTTTTGTGCCTTTACTGTATTAAAATACAAATACCAATGATACAGCCTCCTACTTTTCTCTCTTCCCATCCCCTGTCCCTTCAGTCTGGTAATTTTAATATTTGCTTTTATTTTCCTGCAAGAAATAACATGATTTTTGTAGCATTACAAGACTGGAAATCTCTCTCCTGTGTCTGAGTTAAAGAATCAACTTTTCTTGATAAAATTCCCCCTTTGCAAATGACTCTGGATATGACCCATCGGAATTAAATTTGTAAGACATGCAGAGACACTGAAGATGTGATCATTGGCTGCCAAAGGAATACATCAGGCAGGGCAATGAAAGAAAGATTATTGATAGCACAGGGAAGAAATGTTGGAGACCCTACATGCAATGAGAGGCTTCCCCTTGCCATGACAAGGCTTTCCCAAGCCATTACACTCTTCAGTTCCTCCTGAAGTTTGCTTCAGCAGTTGCTGACCATTCCAACCACTCCAACCCCACACCTCCCGAGAAATAAATGGAATATTTGTACATTAAAAAGTAGTTATCTGTATTGGTCCTAGACAAATGCTCTCTCACCCACAAAAATTCTATTTGCTACTGTTAAAAAGTAACACTCCTTACACAAGTAGACTTTGACATGGATCGCTCACTGAGAGAAGGAAATAAAGCATCTGGAGGACAGTGTTTATGGTCACAGACACATGGCAAGATCATGGTTAGGAAAGGAACACACTCATCTGTTTACACGGACTGAGGCACAGAAAAATGCAAAGATCCATGGGCTGGTGCTTCAGACAGTCAGCAGCACACTACATGATTTGTCCCCTAGACTACATGGAGTTATGGATAGAAGAATGGTCACACCCTCCCGATTCCTGCAAATAGCTACTGTTAAAAAAGTAATAATGCCCGACACTGGTCCAGAGAGCCCTTCCACAGCACTACCATCTCGGCCCATTCCCCCACTGCCTGCTGAGGTCCTGAGGGGCTGGCAGTGGGGAAGGGGTTGCAGCCAAGAACCTTTGAAAGGAAACTCAACAATAATAGTCCACATAATTATATTTTTTCCCTGCAGGAAGATGCAGCCAGGGCCCCCAGGTTTTGAAGAGGGTGCAGCCGCCCAAGGCAGCTCTCCTTTACCTCAAGTTGTGTGAGCTGAGCTGAGCTGAAGCCTTCACTGCCTTTCTTCAACTCCCGGGAGAGTCGTGCCTGCTGCTGGATGGGCCCATGGAATCCCAGCCCATCCAGCAGCTCCAGCCGTGCCACACCAACTCCCTCTGGGCTCTGGGGTGGGAGGTTTGGCCCCCGAGCAGCGCAGCGCGGCATGAGGGGGCAGCTCGGCCAAGGGCAGGAGGCAGCGCCGAGTGCCCGGGAGCGGGCGGCCGGTCCCCGGGGGTGGGGGCTGCTTCTCCCTGAGCCCTGACGTAAAAACTAATCGGGACTGCCCGCTACGGCTTCTTAAGGAGCGGAGGAGCGGCGACGGAGAGAGCCCTGCCCGTCCCGAACCGGCCAGCCCTGCCTCGTCCGTCCCGTCCGGTCCCTCCGCAGCGCTGAGGTAAAGGCGAAAGGGCGGGAAGGGCGCGCGGGGGGGAGGCGGCTGCCGGCGGGCGCGGGGCGCGTCCCGAGCTCGGCACGGAGCGAAGGGACCGGGGTGACGGGCAGGGAGCTCCCAGCAAGGCATCCCCGAGCAGATAAGTAACTTTTTTCATTGTTGTTACTGAGATGGGGAAGGGAATGGCGGGGTTAAACTGCGAGAAAGGGGTGGTGGAGGCAGCCAGAGGTAGAAGATGTCAATAGCACACACATAACACACACACAAACTCCGCTTTCTGGACAAAAAGCCCTGAAGATTGGAGGGCGAGGGGAGGGAATTACATGGAAACGTTCACCACACACACCCCAGTTTCAGGTTTTGGACAGAAAGACCTGAAGATTGGAAGGTGAGGGGGGTAATTACACGGAAATGCTCATCAGGGGCACAGGTAAGATGCTTTTCCTGAGCATCTCCTCAGCTCTCAGCCAGCTAGAAAAATTCAAAGTTCTGAACCTTGTAGAAGAGCAGCAGCAAAATGCTGCCCGAGTTTGAGCAAACCATAAGGACTAAGTGGTCTTAGATGTCCTGCCCAGGGCAGTCCCTTTGCTGACCAACCCAGAACCCTTGCTCTTCTCTTACCCAGCTTTATAACTCAGAAAGTGTCCAAAAGGGCTGTGGGGCAGAGAATGCAAGCAACAGGTTTTATTGTTAACCAGTGCACCCCAGAGAGCTCCCATCCAAGTGACAGAACCATCCTTAAAAGCCAATCTTAGTATTACTGCTGTAGGGGTGGGTTTTTCATTGTTTTTTTCCCCTCAGGTCATAACTGATACTGTAGAAGCTTGATAAAGTTAATTATGTCCCTTGAAACAGTCTTGGTAAGCAGACAGGTTGCAAAGGTGCCTGCTGCCCCGTGGAAAGGCTCTGATGCACAGACAGGAATGGGGCAGTGACTTTGGTTTTGCTGCAGAGAAAGCAATCAAACCCTGCCTTGTGCAGCGGGGTACAGAAGAACACTGCTTCTGGAGATCTTGGTAGCAGCATTAGGCAACCCCATCACTACCACCACTGTAAAAGTGACTGCTGGAAGGCAGTTGGAGAGTTATGTCTGAATGCCTCCAAAATGTTCCTAAAACTTGACCAGATAGCCAGAGAGGGAGTAGGTGGCAATATCACTGGCAGGACTGTGATCTCTGAGAAGTCCTTTAGCTCTACAATGACTCATGTTACACAAAGCAATCTAACCTGCCCTGGTCTTGCACACTGGCTGTGCCCGGGGTGCCTTTCACACACAATTCATCTGCACACACTTACTCTGCCTTCAACGTTTTTCTTCACCCAGAAGAGAAACATTTGCTTATGATCTTGATGATCACTCATGGAAGAGGCTTTCTACATGAAACACCATATGGCTATTAAGTAGAAATCATTAAGAAAGGTAGCTTCTCCCCCTTAACACCCTCCAACAACCAAAAAAAAAAAAAGCATGGACACTCAACAAATCACACATGCTTGAAACAGAATTGTTTGCCCACACTAAAGCCAACCCCTAAACCTGTTACACATTAGAAATGTGCATCAGAAATGTAATACTAGAAATGTTAGAAAATGCACAGTAGAAGCATGTCCTAGAAATGAAATCTGATGGAGACAGATGGGCCTTTCTGTCCCTAAAAGGTTGCCATTCTCAGGATTTCTCCACCTGTAGCTGCTGCTTTGCAAATGTCAGTTTTAACATAGGAATTGTTAGTGATCTGCAGTGTCTGTACTTTCATACATGTATCTGCATGTACATGTGCTGTGCAATACAGCTGATGTGCTGCAGCTTTGCTAAACACTGTTTTCAGATATGTTCTGCATTTTTAGCAGAACACACTTCCAACATCCAGTTTTTCCACCTGCTGTCCACTCAGATCCCTGTGAGTCTGCAGATTCTTTTCCAGGGCACATAAAATTTTGAGGAAAGCAAGACTGCCTAAAGGCTAAGTTATATTCCCTGTATAAAGGAATGGATTTTCACTGAAAAAAAGTTAGGGATCTGTAAACCAAGAAAGGACAAAAACTTTAAGCAGTTCCACATAAGAGAGTTTATCATATGGATTTGAGGATGATTAACAAATTTTAACACATGCTTCTGCTGCAGAGAGCAATGCAACTCCACCAGGACTTAAATTCATACATGCAGAAAAGCATACAGAGATAAACAACTATCAACATGTGAACTGCCTTCTGTGCAATATAAGGTACCAGGGCTTCATTTATGCACCTAACAGTGAGAAGTTTTTCAGCTTCTTTGTTTTTTGTTGCATTTCAGTGTCAGAATGGACCTGGGGAGCAGACAGAGAACACCCTGCAGCATGAGACTGACTTGCTCTCTGCTCATCCTGGGAGCATTCTGCATCACCCCTTCCCTCTGCCACAGCCAAATTGACCCACTGGCTCTGGGGAGAGCAGACCCCCAGTGCTGGGAATCCTCCTCAGCTGTCTTACTGGAGATGAGGAAGCCTCGCATTTCCGACTCTGTCACTGGCTTTTGGGACTTCATGATCTTCCTGAAATCTTCAGGGAACTTGAAACACGGGGCTCTGTTCTGGGACCTGGCTCAGCTCTTCTGGGATATCTATGTGGACTGTGTGCTCTCCAGAACCCATGGCCTAGGGAGGAGGCAGCTAGCAGAAGCTGGACAGAAGATCACTGCTCTACCTTCTCAGGTCACAGGGAAAAAACAAGGTTACTACTCCTTTAATACACATCTTGTGGGCAATAACTAGTCCAGCAGGAAAGAAGAGGTGCAGGTGTGTTGCCTGACATGCTCAAAGTACAGAAACAGGACAGTGCTGCACAGTCACCCCCCATATACCCTCCCTGATACATTACAGAGTTATGTTTATGTTTAAGATGATCTCAGTAAAATATTGACTTACAAATAACCTCAACTCTGAGAGCTTTAAAGTTTCAGTTTGTGGGGGAAGGGGGCAATAGAAAGTGAAATATAGGAGGATTCAAAGAAAGAAGGTGGCTCAGCAATTCAACATAAAAAACATTGTGCCACACCAGCACTTTTACTAAAATTGTGCCATGGACAGGCTAGTTCTGAATTCCTCATTTGAAGGTGGGTCACCCCAGAGGCACATCCCATGGTGCTGCTGGGGAGAAGGCCCATCTTGTAGCAGCAGAGTAAGGATACATTAACTTGCCATCTAATATCAACCACTAGGTATCTCCTATCTCCATACTGGTTAACTTTGCCTCTGGAAAACAGAGGCCAAGAACTTTGCCACTGAAAGGAGACCTAGGACTGGGATGCATGCAGGCTTTCAGGTCACTTAGCCTCCCCATTCCCAGCAGGAAGATATAGCATGACTTTTCCTACATCTCACTCCCTTCCAAGGCTTCAGGTCTGATCCTTCTGCCAAGAGGTGCATCTTGCCCTTGGGAATATCCCCTTTCAGAAAGGGGCTGGTGCTCTAATTTGAGGGAGGGGTAGAGGTGCTGCTGCCCTCACCAACAGTGTAGCACTTAGGGTGTCACAGGGAGAAGGCAGAACTGCCTTTCCACTTGCATGGACTTAGACCCTTCACTCCAATTCCTAGATCAGTGTCATAGTAAGGAAGATATCTGGGAGAAGAATAAAGAACCACTCTGGGCAGCCACCTATTAGAATATCTCTAAAAAAGGGACTCAAACTCGGGATTCTTCCACCCCAGAACACCCTCCACCACTGGACAGTCCGTCTCTTGACCAGAAACCTTAAAATGTTTTGTGTATTGAAAGCCAGAATTTGAGATAGGAAGGACTGAGAGGTCCTTACCCCCATTACCTACAGAAGCTCAAAGAAAAGAGCAGTGTTTGAATTGCTCCCTCAGACTGCAGAACAGTTCCCATAGGCAGAGACAGGCTTCTGAACTCTGAGCCAAAAAAATCACTATCTGCAGTTTAAAAGCAAGGAGTGGCTCCTGCTCTGCTCCCCAAAGGACTGGAGCTATCACACAGCTCTAAGATCTGTGCTGTGTTGAGATACACTGATGGCAGGCAGCACAGAACCCTCCTCTAGTGGCCTTAGGCATCACAAGGGCAGCAAGGTGCTCATTCCTGAGCAGAATGATGCACTTTTGGGTCATTCTGCCACACAGAATGCAGCTTGAGACACATGAAGCAGTTGGACTATCAGAACTGAGATGCCCACCAGGATAAAGCACCAGATTAATTTTTGTTTTCAGCACTGCAGCTTCGAATGTCACTGTCTAAATTCCTCCTTAGCCCTTTGTTTACTTCTGGCTCTCCACATCTGTATCACACTGTGATCTTCCTAAGCAAAGAGCTTTTGTTCCAGTCGAGATTAAGAGTAACAGTCTGATGTATTTAGAAGGATCAAATGATGGGTTTTGTGATTAATGATGACTTTTGTTCACTCCCACACAGAGAGCTTTTAAGACACTACACTAAGTAGTCACTCTTTACAGCAAAGAAGGATTCTCCCTCTGCTCTATTTTTCCACCTCTTTGTTTTGTGAATTGTAAGCAGTTAATCTCTTTTCTTTGGATAGCTGATTAACATCAGTGACTAACAAGCAGGTTATAGCAGTGACAGCCTAAATTTTGTTTTTGGGGTGAGCTATCTCACCTCTGATCCAAGTCTCCCAGTTTCTTGACAAAGCCAGCTGGTTTGATCTTTGTAACCCTTGGCCCTGCTGCCCTTTTAGTCAGGGAAAGCAGAAATCAATTGGTAATTGCAGATAGAAATCACACCCCAGCAAATCACGAGGAACAGAATTACCACTTATGTGTGGAGCTGTACAAGCCTTTTTTCTTACACCCAAGAGCTGTGCTAGCAGCATTTGAATGACCTCATGTACTTTACTCCAAGTCTATGTGCACAGGTCTGAACAGCTCTAAGTAGCCTTGTTCTAGAAGTCAAACAATAAAGCAAGGTTTTCTTGCTTTATAGTGCTGCTTTTGCAACTGTTGATAACATCTTTATTGCACCCTACTGAAGTTTTTAGTCTTGTTCCTCTTATCTATTCACAATTTCAATTTTTTAATATTTTCTTCTTTGAATACAACCATCATAATTCAGGAGCAATCCCTGAGCTCTATTCTCTGTAGTTCCTTAAACACATCACTAAATCGGAAAACCAAGACAGCTCTGAGCTTAGCACAAAAATGCTGATGTGAATGTGTCAGATTTCAGAACTAAAGAATAAATCCCCTCAGGTCATTGTGAAAACTGAGCATCAGGAACTGATATTTTCTAAAAAACCAACTCAGAAAATCCCTCCAAGCCAAAACACCTCGTGAAGTTCTTGGTAGAGCTTCTCAGTAGTACCAAACAGAACTACTCCATCCCACCTCAGAAACACTTCCCCGTGCTTTGCTCTCCTTGGAAAAAAGCCTGCCTGAGTGTACATCAAGACAGTGACAGAAGTAGCCCAGGTCCAGACTTAGGGGATCAAACATTGCTTTCTGAACTGACCCAGTCCTGCCAGGCTCCTGGCTCTGGTTACTGACAGGTCTGAGCACACTCTTCAAACTCTACACAACCCATACCAAACGTGACCAAATCAGAACAACTGTATACAGGTTACCTGACAAACAGCTCACATCCTACTCAACTTAGCAGCTTTTCAACTTTCCTAGACAGCCAACAGAGAAGAGTTTGCCATCTTTAAGCAAACAGGAGGAATCCTGTACAGTTGAGCTGGCCAAGGTATCTTGAGCATGTCTCCTCCTTCCCCTAACAAGGCCCAAGACACTATGAAAAAGCAGGTTTCATGAAAACATTCCCAATATTACAACACTGGAGTTAGATCCCATATAGCTGTAACAACTCATAATGAGACAAAATAAGACTTAAGAACCACAAGGAAAAAAAAAACACCAGCTTTTGTACTCACAGTTCTGAAGGGCAGCAGCAGTGCAAGAAGCCTCTCCTCAAGAAGCCATGCAGCACCTCCCCAACATACACATTTGAAGAATGCAGACACACAAAACTTCTCTACCTCTTTTCTCCTCACCCAGATGCCCCCCTGCTACTCAGCCACTCAGAGTGGACTCAGCTGTGGACAATTCCCTTCCCTCCCTCCCAGCTGCAGGCAATGAGGCTCAGATCAGCCCCTGGCCCAGCTGCCAGGGTCAGACACAAATTGCTGACCTGATTGGGCAGGAGGGAGAGGGGAAGGGGGCAAAAGCTGCTGTGTTATACATTGAAGGTCTGGTCAAGGCCCAGGCCCTGTGTGAACCATTTTTTCAGGTAACAAATGAAAAGACATAAAGGCAAACTACTGGTTTTTGGAGATGACTGCAAAGAAAGTGCCTTCTAGCTTCTCAAGGAAATAACAGTAGTGCAAGGAGATTGATGAGAAGCAAGACCTTGAGCAGGTTTGAGTGCTTTGACTCTGCTCCTTACAAGGGGAAGAGGCTGAAGGTTGATGCTGGGGAACATCACTGGTCCCCAAAAGGCAACTTGCAAATGGGGGGGATTTGGCTGTTGCCAACACAAGGGTTTGGGGGCAATGCTGATAAAATGGGAACCAGTAGCAGGTAAAGACTGAGGGAACATAGATGTGGGAAACTGAGTATTCAGTTGCTCTTTGCTGTCTGAAAATTAATTATGTGTGTTCCTGTTACTTTTCAGGGTTATTTTCTTGTATTCAGAAGTTGCCAGTTCTGAAGAAGAAAGATTGGTTTGAAGACTTAAAAAGTCTCCACATGCCAAAGAGGAGATCTACATGGCTTGGAAGAATCATGGGAGAGCTAGGGAAAAAGAGGAAATGACACTTTTAGCCCAAGATCTTGATTTGTAGGTATTTTTTAACTAGTGCTCTTTATTTTTTTGCATTTTAATTCTTGTTGTTAATTTCCATGCTGGAAGAAGGCCTGTAGCTATGAACAATGTATCTTTAACTTTTCTTGTGGGTTTTTAAAATTATCTCTGAATTCAGTTTCCTTAATAAATTGCATGATTTATAAGCAGTTGCCTACTTTAATCTGTGTGTATGTCAGACTTCTTGTAAAGCAAGTGACCTATGAAAACAAGTGTCTTTTGGGTGCCAAAAGAGGAAAGAACTGATCCTTCAAACAGAGCAGAAAGTTTTTAGAAAACTCCACTGGCTCTAAGAGAGGATCAAAGTCAGATGGTGATGTCTCATTGCTCATTTGGCAACACTGCCAAAAGACATCTTCCTCCTAAAGAAAAGTAGTACATGCCCCCCATTTTAGTACATATTTTTAGATTAAAAATACCTCAGTAAAATGTTTTCTGTTTTCCAATAACAGAGTTGTCAGGCTTTACCAGCTCCTCTGTTTCCTTTTACACAATGTTTTTATGGTATTTTTCCTGGCTTTTTAGTTATAAAATGCCCCTTTAAATGCTACCCATTCTTACTTGAAGTGTTTAAACAAAGGAGTTCTCACACGTTACTTGAATTTATTTTTTAGTTTGCAAGTTCTTTGCAGACAAATCAGTTTTCTCTGATATTGATAATTCTGATGAGCAGTTGGATGTTAAACCAATGCAAGGGGGCTTTGAGCAGGTAACATTTGATGCTTTAATTAAGTGAAATAATTCTACTGCCTGGCTGTTGGAATGCAACTACAAAACTCAGCTTTCCAGAGGAACCACATTTATTTGTTCTTTCAGTTTCTTCCCTTGAGCATGTGGCAATATTTTGTTGCTTCTTTTTTTTTTTTTTTCCAAATGCCTAAAGCAAAAACTAATTTGCTGGGTGCTCATCAGCTTGTAGAAAGAGTTTCAAGTAGCAAAATGTGTACATGAAATCTCAAAATGTTTTCTAGGGCTTAACAAAATGAAGGCTAAACATAGCTCCATGGGATAAAATCCTGATCTTGTGGGAGCAGAGAAAACCTGCCAGTTTCAAAGGCACTGAGCTTGTGCTTAAAGTCAAGTTTTTTATTTTTCTCCTAAGAATGACCTAAATTATTTCTGAGGCCTTCACTCACCCATCATGACATGAAATGAAGCCAAAATACACTGTGAAAGGATGAAAGCAGCACGTAATTTTTCTTTGAGTGTGGTATCTTCCCCTCTTTTCAAACCCCAGCCCATTTCCCTCCTGATGCCCATCAGATGCTTTGTAATCAACCCCAATGAGTACCACCTGCTACCTCTAGCCAGTCTCACACCTGTTACAAGTTTCTGTGCAGCTTTTATGTTTCCTTACACCCAAGTATTTACTTGTATGTGTGTGCACAGGCTTGGTAAGTATTTTTAATACTCTGCAAGTTTTAGATATGTTCCATCAAATATGAAGTACTAGTAGCCAGGGGGAAAAAAAAATCATTCTTCTCATGTTTTAGATGCTGCAGGTAAAACAACATTCTTATTAACCATTCTATACTAATATACAAGTTAATCAAGAAAGGAAAGGCTCTTCTAAAGAAATTTAATTCCTTTAAATGTTCAAAGCATCTTTTCCTTTAAATATGAATGCAGTAGTTTGAAAAATCTGATTGTGTAAAGGAGCTGGAAACCACCAGCAGAGGAGGAACATCAGTCCCTACCACTATTTGTAAAGTCAGTAAATACAGAAATCTGTTCTACTGAGTTATTATGATGCAACATCTGAGACCTTTGAAAGATTGTGACATGCCATCAATTACCTGCAGTAGCTCAGTGAAGCTGGGAGGGGAAGGGCAGTCTCCATCCCTTACAAGCTGGTGAAGTTATGTGGTTGATGAGGTCAGAAAAGGATCTGGACACGTGTTCAGCTCTAGAGAAGAACTCCTGCTGCAAAGCTGACTGATGAACTGAAAAGTAGAACATGTTTTCTTTCAGAGCACTTGAATGCTGCCAGAGCCCTGAAAAACTTTATAAATCTCTAACAGAGGATAACTGTCAAAACAGCAACTTTTCCTGTCATTCTCCTTTGTAAAACCATTTATTTCAAAGGGATTTTGGATGTCTGGAAGTCTGCTTGGGACTAGAGTCATAGTTAGACAGAGTCACAGCATCACACAAGTGGCAACAGACAAGACCTCCAGCGTCTTCACCAGTGGAAGCTCCCTCTTCAGTGGGCTGCTAAGGCTGCTTTACCTGCTTTGACTCAGCCTGCTTCATGCTAGCCCAACTCTCAGGGGCTGTATCCTTCCTTACAGAGCTGGAGTACTTCTACACTGGCAAAGGCATGATTCTCAGTTTCCTCTGAGGGGTAAGTGATTATCAGCAGTGTTACAGAGTAAGCTGGATGAAGACGAGGAGACAGTGTCAAGATAAATAGGAGAACTTATACCTGGTTGGGCTTGGAGAGCCAAAGCATCCTGCAGTTTCCTCACCAGCTGCTGCAGTTCCAGTTCCTCACGGACTTGTTTCTCCTCAGGTGGTTTCTGCACTGCAGTGGGAGCAGGAACTGCATTCCTCATGATGGCACAGAGGGAGCTTTCTGTCAGTTCATGTAGGTTTGTTTGAGTCTCTTTTGTTTTCTTATGCTGTCCCACAAAAGGTCTGTCACCCTCCAGTGGGTCTCCTGAGAACGTCAAGTCCTCTGCAGTGGGAACTCTCTGCCCAAGCTCCATTCTATTTGCAGAGTTGGGAGGATTCAAAGCTTTCCCCTCTGCACATGTTCTGGAAGCAGGCCCTACTTGGGCAGGATTTACTCCATGTTGCATTCTTCTTTCCAGCAGGACATGTGGATTTCTTGGCATCACATTCTGACACTGTGCAGAAGGGTGCTCTGATGGCTGCAACGTTGTCTACAACAGACAAAACACAGAAACTACAATGTGAAAATAACAGATATTTTTGTTTGCTGGTAGTACTGAAATGTGTGGGAAAATAATTTTGGATCAGAATTTTTTTTTTTAATTTCTAATGAAGTAAATAATTTCTTTTCACAAATAAAATATTTCCCTGCAATAAAATAAAACTTTGCTTGAAGTAGCAAGAGGGTTGTTCTGCAGGAAAAGTTCAGTGTTCAGTAACTGCCCATAGCTATGAAGGTTCTTGGTATGCTTATCACCATACCTTTATTTCTTGCTTTATCTGCTGCAGCTTCATTTGCAGGTTTTCATGGCTTGCTCTCAGGCTTTGGAGCTTTGCCTCTATTTTGTAGCTTTTGTCTTCCTGGCAGTTTTGAAGAAACTGCATTTTGACCTTCCATTTGCTGAACTGCTTCTTGATGTACCTGCCAGGGACACAGGAGGGGGGGAATTTTGCTAGATCACACACACAGATATGTGAGTGCAGTCATGGAAAAGAGCAAACACTGTAGCACAAACTTTCTCCTCTTCGTCAGTTTGGGCAGTTCTTGCCAGCTTTGGGGTTAGAAGCCAGTATTTCAGACCTGGGTATTTCAGGAACTGGGCTGTGTCCATGGAATGAGCAAGAACAGAAGTGCTCTAGCTGAGGAAAGATGTGAGCTGAGCAGAACTGTGGCCAGTTTTAGAAATTACCAACTCACAGCACACTGTGACAAAATCACCACTCACACCTCTCTTCTAGAGTTGGAATTTCTCTAAGAAGCCAGGGCAGAAATACATTTTTGTGTTCCACAAAATAACTGAGGTGGAGACAGCCAGAAAAGCTTGTTAGCACTGCAGTAATAAAGCAACTGCTTCCTGTCACACAGCTGAAATTGTTACCTCCTTGGCTGAGTTACATCCAGAAGTTCATCTGCCCCAGCAGTTTCTCTGCAATTACGCAAGATTCATGTGAATGGGACAGCAAGTCAGACCATTTAAAATTTAAGTTAATACTACAGTAGTCCCTTATAACCCCTTTTATAAGAGTGTGCCTTTTTGGGTCCCTTTGTCTTTATTGTAAAATGCTGACTGCCTTTAACTAACTCGGGGTCTGGTTCTGTGAAAAGGAACATAAATGCTGGAAGTTGTTCCTCAAAGAACAAAGAGCTTTCCATGAGTGATGTGGCTCATTCACCCATTTCCATGAGAAGCTCTGGGTCAGAGGGTGAGGAAGAACTTCTGGAGGAAGATCTTGGCTGCATCTCTTTTATTTTCCCTTGTGAGAACAGAAAGGGAGGCAGGGACACACACTTGTGATGAAACTCCAACTGCTTTGCTGTAGTCTTGGAGTGCCCTTGTCTGACTTTGCAGCAGCAGTTGTACACTGACTTTTTAGAATGAAACAAAACAGGGACAGAGAGAACTGAACACACTGAAGGAAATAAGGAGATCAGATTCAGGATGAAATTCTACACATTGCTGTAATTCCTTTGGTTTCAGTGCTCACACACATAACTCTATCTACAGCACGTTCATTTATAACTACAAAAAATGAAAGAGGGGAAAGCAAAGGTGAAAAAAGAATGTGAGCATAGTTGCTAATATATGCCCCCAAACACAACCAACCAACTAACCACACAATAAATTCATATTTTAACAATTAATATTTTCTCATGCCAGGGGTTTGAATATCAGAAGGGACTCATGATAAGCTAAATGATGGAACTATTATCAAGTTACTGTACTAAGCCTCTAATCTCTGTTTGATTTACAGCATATTGTTTAGCATATGATACTACTTTGACTTAAAAAACTTTATGTAAATTATTAAATCTGGTTTCATTAAGCCTTATTCAGAGAAAACTTTGGAAAAGGATGCTATTCTGATATTTTGATGTGAATTCATATTTTTTATCTTCAAAGTAACTTCTAGAAGTGTAAACTAATAATTGCAGAAATGCTGATGAAAGCAAACCTAAATGCTTTGCTTTGCTAGAATTATTTGTCCAGTGACCTGTTTACCATTTTTTTTGTTACTAATTTTTTATCATTCATCCCCATTTGATTGCTTTGTTTTTTAAAATCTACAAAATATGGAAAAATCATTTGCATTTCAGCTCTTCCCTGAAGCAGTGTTGCCTGCCAGTCCTCAGTCACTGCACTCCTGTGTTTACCCACCTGCTGTCACTGTGAATGCTTTTGATGGATTCCTGTATTTTTAACACATCTGCTTCAAAAGAGGACATTGCCTATAATAAAAGAAAGTATCTGTTTATAATTTTATCAGCAGTAACATATCATTTTCTCTGCAAATTTTGCTATACAAGGGCCCCACAAATGTAGTGTTTGGCCTGGCTTACAGGTGGACTGGCTAACTTAGGTTTATTCAGATGATTGCATCAACTGATGCATTGAAGGATTTCTAATGGCTGTTAGAATGGACTGGAAATTTCACTCTATAGAACCAAGTCTTTGTCCTGTGGAAAATTCTAAGTGTATGAGAATACACTTAGATTAGAACAAAAATCTCATTCCCTGGAATTCCTGCAAAATGGAATATTCCAATTTGAGAAGATTCAGGTCCCTTGGTTTGGGAGAAAAATTGTGAGACTAAGAGCTGGGTCTCCAGAACCTCTGAGTTCATGGATTCTGTTATCATTGGACTTGCTGTCTGCTTCTTCTTAAGCAACACTTACGTGATCTGTGTTATAACATGTTGTAAATCAGTATAAAACTACTCAAAAAGAATTCTCAGCCCAGAGAGACAAAGAACAAGTGAGAGATGCAGAATGCATGGATACAAGTCCCATCTCACTGCCTCCTAAACCATCAGCATGAGGTGCTCCTGCAGGGTCTGCCCACAACTCCTCCTGCAGATATGCAGATGTCCTCCAAGCAGAGTCCAAGAAAAGACATCTCTGGGAAAGGGCAGCAGAGGAGCAGCAGCCAAAGGAGTGACCTGACAGGCACAGGGCTACTTCCCATTCACTGCACCCTTGGCTTCTGGGAGGAACAAGATGAGTGGATGACACAACCCGGTTTGAACACAACCCAGTGTTCCCTATATTGTGAGTATGTGCAGAGGTACCAACCTCTCAAATAAATATAGAAACAAAAAAACTGCTATGTAATTATTTTTATACTACACTGTCCTACCCACTCCTCTGGCATTGTTTCTCTGCAGGGAACCTGGAAATGGAAGACTGGAGAGCTTTTCTACATAAGCTATTTTTGCTGGAGCGGACACTGCTCTGGGTTTATCCTTAAGAAGGGCACCTTCTGTCCTCTTGCTATTGCCATGGAGACAAAAATGGTCTGAGCTTAGTAAGAACTCAGGCATCCTCCCTTGGCATTGGCTTGCAGTAGGAGGACATGATGGATTTTTAACTGGCAGAACAGAAAGAGGCCTCTAGTCTTAGCTAGTCTTTAATGTGCTACTCTAAGACAACTCAAAAAGAAAAAAAGCAACAGATGCTTCAGAAGGTCATGGAAGTCAAGGTGTTAGCCACTGATCTTGGGAGGGTGTCACATTCAAGCTTCACTAAGATTTCAGTTTCCAGATTTGTTTTCTGTAAGTGAGAAATTAACTGAAAGCTGAAGCTGCCCATTACACTTCTGGTTTTATTGGTAATTAGAAGGCCAGGTGACAGTTAACTTGGTCAGTCTTCTCATAGCTTCAGCACTACTATAGCTTCATGGTTTGCTCACCTGAGCTTTTGTCCTGCCTTGCTCTGGTGTCTTGCTGCTATTCCCACTCTTCTGCCTTCCAGTTGTGTTTTCAGGTAGGAACTTGGGTGACTCCAGGACAGGTCTGTCCACTGGGAAAGACAGGTTCTCAGGGACAGGCAGTGGTGAAGCACTCAGTTCTGCAGGGGTACTGTATGCCAACAGAGATGGGATGGGAAGGGATGGGATGGGAAGGGATGGGGTGGGAAGGGATGGGGTGGGAAGGGATGGGGTGGGAAGGGATGGGGTGGGAAGGGATGGGGTGGGATGAGATGAGATGAGATGAGATGAGATGAGATGAGATGAGATGAGATGAGATGAGATGAGAGAGAATCATGACTTAACATGGTTTGGTACCCAGAAAGATCACAATAAAGCTAATGCACTGTAAGCAGGCAGGCAGCTGTGCTATTGACTAATCAAGAAATCTAGTTTAGTTGTGCCTGCTGGCATATTTTGGCCAAAGAAATTAAATTCCTTAAATCAAATTCTACTCTTTCAACAGAGTCTCAGCAACAGGTTGTTCCTTACACCCATTTAGTATCAGTGCAATTTGCTGCTTCTCTTTTTTGCTTCCTTTACCCAAGAGCTCAGTAACTTGGGAAATTCAAGTACAGCAGGACAGCCAGATGTCCTACTGTTCAGTTCAGTCTATGCTGGGACAAGCTCCACAGTGACATCTCCAACAGCAACCCCAAAGTCTCCCTCTCACACCTACCCAGGCATTAGGTAAGCAAACACCCACAGAGTTACAGAGAAATTTTGCTTGCTCACAGGAGCATTAAACAACACTCAAATGAGGACAGATTTTTTTGTTGCTGAACACAAGTGGGGAAATACTAGCAATGGAAAATGTTTTACATTTCAAGATTCTAAAAAGCAAACACTAAAATAAAATCCTACGTGAGAATCTCTGCAAATATAGTAGGACCAACTGGTCCTACTGCATTTGCAATGCTTGACCCTGAACTAAGGACAAGGAATGGCATGGAGAGGAAGGTGACATAAGGAAGGAGGGCAGGAAGACACAAGCATGTTGTGTTTTATAAGCCAATTGGTCATCAGGTTGTCAGTCATGGTCAAGACACATTCCAATGTACAGCAATGTCCCATTTATGCTTTCCCTTCTTCATGGAAAAATCAGGACTGTGGTAACAAAACCTCTTCCTCAAAGGATGCAACTGAGCAATATCCCTCAGCCTGATAAACTCAGGGATGATAAACTCATCGGAAGCAGAAACTCACAAGGTCTTTTTGTGAGTGGGGCAGTGCCTCTCCTCCGTTATCTCCAGAGCTCTCCTCCTCTGAGCCTCCTTCCTCCTGCAGCGCTCTCCAAGCAGGTTGTTCCGCAGGGTGCGCAGGAAGTGCTTTGCGCTCGCCTTTGCTGACACCTATTGGAATGAGGGATAAACACAGGCGGGATCCATCAGCAAGCCAAGGTTCCTGCTAAACAGTCCAAGGGGTGAGTGGCTGCTGTCTGAGCCCTAGAAAGGGCTCCTGAGGAGGATGACGATACAGAACCACAGGCAAGAAGAGCAGCTCCAGTGCTGTTTGGTAAGCAAATCGCCCTGCCCGGGCCAAGTTCAGGCAGACTGGAAATGCTTAGTGCAGGATTTTTGGTGGTCACAATCATTAGGTTCACAGGCACAAGGATCATTCTGTCTGGCTAGTAATTAAATTTCCTCTTGATCAGTGGCAATAATTACTTCTGTACTCGCAGGAAGTGCCTTCTGTGCCGTGCATCCTCCTCTCCCAGTACACTAAACCCACCCTCGGGTACAGCAGCCAAGCCCAGCATGAGGGAGGACTCAAACCTATCCTGCCCCCGGGAGGAGACTGCTGCAGAACACGGGAGCGCCCAGACAAACCGAAACAAAGCAAAACACAGGAAAAACAGCCAGCCCCCGGGTCACGTCTCGGCGTGGCACTAACACTGCCACAAGGTGTCAGCCTGGCCAGGAAAAACGGTGCTGATGCTCCAAATCCCCCACTCAGCAGCTCACACTCTGGTGAAGATGATGTGGAAGCTTAGGACAGAAGCAGCTAAGAGTAGAAGGCATGGGAAAAGTGCCTCAATATTGGCTCTTTTTGTCCCACATAAAGGATATAAAAAAGGGATCTGTCATAATGAGTAGCTGAGCTTTTTAATATTGTTATAGATTTTGGCCACAACGAATACTTGGAGGATTAACATCTATCTGATATTTTCAGTTTCAGAAAGAAAATAATGAGGTGGGTACAGGTTAATGTTCCCCCAGCCAAAGGGTGACTGCAAGAGCAGTCAAATGTTCTTTATTTTTGGGTGCTGGGCCCATGCTGCCTCTTTGTGCTTCACCCCTAACTGAAATAAGGACAAATAAGTCCAAGTGGCTTAAAATACAGTGGACAAGCTCTGAAACAAAGGAAATTTAATGCAGGAATTTGTACAACTCTAGGATGAAGTAGTTTCTGAAGGAGTCTGCACTGGGACTGGGACACACTGGGGACCTTTCCGCAGGTTTAGCGATGGTCTGTAAATAGCAAACTTGCCATGAAGCTCCTTGGGAAGAGGACTTGCACTATGACATTGCATGGCTCTAGTCAGTTATTTCAGATCAAAACACTGCTTTTCAAGTTAGAAGTCTCCTTTTTTCTCTTCTCCCTCTCTGTTCCTGTATGTCACAGTCATTCTGGCCAAGACATGCACGATCTCATGACTGGTGTAGCTCAGGAGTGTACTGCCAACCTGCCTTCCTGAGGAACCTCCTCAGAGAAGGGGCTGAGTACAAAGGGGCTCTACCTGCACACAGTGTTCCACAACAGGATGGGACCTCTTGTGTGGCTTCCTCAGACGCCCAGTGAAAAAGCAAACTTGGCAGAGGTCAAAATTGAGGCACTTGAGACAGCGATACCTGGGAGGGAACACACAGGGATTAAGTTACTGCCCACAAGTAAGAACCTGGTTTAAGTGATTAACTTGATTACTGGAAATCAGATACCTGGGTTTTAAGATGCAGAGAAGCACCCTTATTAGATGAAGGACTTTCCTCAGCACCCTTCTTAGAAGAAGGACTTTCCTCAGCACCCTCTGAATCCAAGAGATATTTTGTCCCAGTGACAGTGGGCTGCTCTCCAGAACCCACTCATGATCTTGGCATTATTTATTTGCAGTATTTCAATTCATTCCACAGAAGAAACAGTTGGCCTAGCACCACTTGAGCAGGGAATTGCACCTTCACATGCTGCAGCTGCACCAGCTCATCTCCATTTACTGCTCTCTGGGAACTGTCTTATCATTACATTTTTAAATGCCAAAACCTAAAGCTGCAAGCTGGCTTTTAGTGAGAAGAGAGTAACAGCAAAATGCTTTTCTGAGCACTCTGGTCAGGGGGTACTGGGCAGTGTCCTTTTGATACCACTAGGACACTTTATAGCATTGCTTAGATGAAGAAGATGCTCAGATGGACGACTTAGCTGGCCAGTGAATACACCTGATTAGTGATCCAGCATCTAAGAAATTAGTTAAACAGCTTAAACTGACTTTATGGCTGAACTGCCAGTTTACTTTTATGTCTCCATACTGACATCTGTGCTACTGAACTAAAGAGAAGCAGGATGCAGGCTTGAGCACTGCCCTGTGATTCTGCTCTCTTGTCCTGTCTTAGTTTTTAAATTAAATTATGTCCAAAGTTTGCAGCTTAATACAGCAGTCAGAGCTTGTAAGATGGGTTTAAGAACTGTTGATGTGGCTGCTATAGACCCCAGTCCCTGCTGACTCACCTCAGGCCTGTAATAGGGAAAATTTTGCAGACTCTGCACCTAGCCTGGTGAGAAACCATCTCTGTAGCTGACAGCCTGTAACACACAGGGAGCCACAGGAGAACAGCAGGCTCAGATCTCAGCCAAGACAGGAATTTTTCTTCAACAATTGCCAAATTCAGAACCTGGGAAAAAAACACATGTCTCAAGTTAAGCCATTCACTTGAAAAGAACTGATGTCTCATCTATAATTCCTAATAAAAGCTCTGATTCTGGACTCTGCTGTCATAGATTGAACATTACTGGTTCCCAAGGGCTGTGGAATAAATGCAAGAGTCTTCAGCAGTACCTTGCTGAGGATCCTTTCCATAGATACAAATCTCCTGTACTGAGAGACTGAGGAAGAGTCTTGCCCCTTAAAAGCAGGTACTATGGAATGTCATCTAGTGATACACTTGGAATTTTAACCAACCAGCAACATTCAAAACCATTTCCCAGGACATGAAAAATTCACTCACCCCATGGAAACAGCTGTGAATGGCAATTTCCACACAAGATGGAGTGCAGCTTTCCCCCACCATGGCTGGGATCTGCAGCAAGAAGAGAGGCTGAGAACCACCCCAATACAAGACAAGTGTTTCCACCATGCTCTGCTGAGGTGGTGACAGCACACAGATGGTGAAGCACCCACAGCAATGCCATTTTACATACTGCTCTGAAGAAAACCCGTTCATATTCATACAACCAGTATGCAGTCCCATATTTCAGTAGGTGTCAGAATGATTTGCCTCCAGCTCACTCACTGAAATGGATCAACACACCAACGTTGCCATACTGGAATACTGAAGGACACTGGGTTTGGACCCCAGGGGTCATTTTCAGATCCCATTTTTAGTGGCAGCTCAGCTGGAAACACCTGTATGCTCAGGCATTACCCTGCAGCTGCAAGCTATTCTAGTGAGTACAGATACCTAAAGCTTGGAGTTACTTTAGGAACAGAAGTACTCAGATGTTTCCAGGACCTGTAAGCTCAGGCCACAGGGATGCTCAGAGGCACTGATGTGATGAGAAAAGCTTCAGAACTCAATTCTTTTATCTGCTTTGCACAGTAGCCCCCCACATCCACAGAGTGCCCTGCTGACTTCAGCCCCATAAAATGTCCCAACCATCTATCCTTTTTGCTTAGGACCCCACCAGATCTGCTGTGTGACAGCAGTGCCATGGCATTACCTGGTTTAAGTCTGTCAGCAGGCTTCTCAGGGCACGAGGGGTGATCAAGGCTGTGTTCCCATCAGGGACAGCATAAAACTGAAAGAAAGCTGAAAACAACCAGAGGGAATGAAAGCTGGAAGCCTGGCAGGACCTCAAGTCTCTTCTAGCTACTTATTCTCATGATGATTGCAGGCTACCAAATAAAGCTCTCAGGAAAATTGCCCTTTATTGGCTGTTTAACAGGTACTGGGTGATTGCTGTGATAGTACTTCCTACGGGCAGGCAAAAGAGAAGAAAAACAAGGAAACTATGGCAATTTCTTACTGGCAATTTCTTGTAAGGACAAAGGAGAGCAATGAGCTCATTTTCATGTCTATAAGAAAAATATTTAACTATATTTATACAGGATATGCCCTCTTTAATTCCTATATAAGGATAAGCCCCATTTAATAATATAGTTCATGATTTTGAATTCTAAACTATAATTTAGAATTTAATACACAGTATGCAGTGGGAGTGAGAGCATGAGGCCAACATGCCCCTTGTGGTCCATATATTCTCCATTTTGAGCCTTTAATTCAGGCAGAAATCTTTGTGCTGCACATTGCACTGGGCTACCTTGATCTCCTATACTTAGTTATTTAAGCACTTTTGTCTAATGTTAAAAGGGCTCTAAAAACTTCCTGGATCAAATACATAGAATTGTTTTCTAATCCAATGAAATTTAAAACTAAGGGTTTTCTCTTCTCTTCTGCTAGGAAAACAGAACTTGGCCTTCATTTTTAACCTCTGTTTATCTTAAACTTTACTATGTCTTGTTCTTAAACTCTATGCAGAGATGGCTACATTGACAGAAAAGCATTTGTCTGCATCAGCCTTTCTCTAGAGCTAAGCAGTCAGCTTCTCCTTTGCACAGCAGAATGGTATTCTCTATTCTCTATTAAATTAGAAAGAATAACAATGGAGATTTTTCTCAGAGCTCAGTAATTCAGGCAGCACATAAACTTGTGCATTTCCCACCTCTGTATTTAGCCAGCAGAGTGTCTCCTGAAAGGGCAATTAGGGCAGCTGCAGCAGATCTAGTTTTGATGTAACCTGTTCCAGATCTAGGAAAATAAAATAAGTTACACTACATTCACTGGGAATGTAAAAACTGAAGTCTCTAAAGAAAAAGAAATATTGCTCTGTTGGAAGACAACTTCTGTATGCATATGTGATGTCACATTTTGGTGATATTTTATGTTTAGGACCCTTTGTGACTGAACAAAAACACAGAGTTAACTGTTCAAGATGCCATGCAATCATAAAACACAGGTATCTCCTTCAGAGACCTCAGATTCCAAGTAACAGATAGTTTTGCAAGTACTGTCCTAAAAAAATTCTGCTCTTCATTTGTGGAAAGCCTTCCCCAGTATGGAGAACAGAGAGCAGGATTACAACCTGCATTTCTTTAAATATCATTATCAGCCTCAGTGTGGCCCCAGATCTGCACTGAGCTTCTCTGGGGCTGATTCCCATTAATTCACTGCAGCTCAGTTTCACCAAAAGGAGGTGGGTTTGACCACTAGACCATAAATGTAGCTTCATTTAAAGCCCAAATTTTGTGACACAGGCACCTTACAAAAAAACCAAGTATTTATGTGAAGACAAAGCAGATATAAACTGGAAATCATCACTCAGGAAATGCTAGAATTCTGTATTTAAGATACAATTTTTGCAAGGCAGTATTGCACTTTGGAATATCATTACATAGAACTGTCTTCAAGAGTTTTTAGATAAACTGTATCTTTACAGAGCATACTGAATAAAGCTTCACCATAGTCTCTAAAGTATGAGCTGCATGGGAAATTGTGAATTTATTAATTTGGTTTTTTCCTGAACTTTCACAGAAAGAAGCTCGGGATGAAAGCTGAAGTATACAATAAGACCCCTTGTGGTGGTTTATGTGATCTTATTTACTCTGCTACCTACCCCAAAAACACTGAAAAGCCCCTGTGTGCTTTTGCCAGGAAATTCTTTCCAGTGTTGACAGTGGAGAACAGCAACATGCAGAGAAAATGACTGAAGGAAAATGCCACAAAGCTTTTTGCTACCCTATATTCATGGCAAGAAACTTTAAAAAATTACTTTAAAAAGAAATCACAACACAATTACAAACTATCCCAAGAAAACAGAAAAAAAGAGCAAGGTAGCCCTCTTAAGGAGATTCTTCTAAACTATTTCCCTACAGTGCACCCAAATGGCAAGAGACTCTTGATGTTTCTAGGTTTACTTCATAATACATCAGTTTATTAATATCTTCTGTAAAGCCACTCTATGTAAAGCTGTCCACAGAAAAAGTCAGCATGGGCTGGCAGACACCTGGATCATTTTGGAAACACTTGACCACTGTTTCTCTGCTAATGATTCCCACAGCCAAACTGCTCCCAGTGAGTGTACCAAGGAAAACACCACCCAAATGTGAGAGTTTCATACAGAAATGATGCAAGAGTGGCAGAAACAGCCTTAGCCTAGCAGTACCTCATGATGGATTCACACCTGTGCTTCCTCTCACCTGTCATACATGGCAGCCAGCAGGCTCAGTGTGAACTCAGCAGCTCTTGGATCCACCTGGCCTGGTTTTTCTGATCTTGCCCTTTGGAACAGCACTGTCAGCATTCCAGAGATCTGCTGCACTTTCAGAGAAACCTGCTTTAATCTCTGGCTCTCCTCACTTGATAGGATGAGCTGAATCAGAGACACATCAATCAAATCCACTGTGGGAAAATTAAGGGAGAAATGAATGAGGATTCCTGTCTTTCCATGAACAGAAGCTCAACGTTTCTGTGTAAGTGCTTAGCTACTGCAAGTCTGTAAAATGAAGTATAAACCAGCATGCAACATAAAAAGGAAATAACCTGGCAAAGGTCGTGCTGATTTCCAAGATTTCCATGCATTTACACTCAATAGGGGATTTACATCCAGTAATTTCAAAGTGTGCTACATGACCAAGGCTTTCTTCCATAATTCTTTGCTTTTACAGTTCTCACTCTTTTCAAAGAGAGAGAGAGTGAGTGCTAGCCAGGGATTTTCTGCTCAAACAGACTGCATTTTGTTCTCATTAATACTTATAGTATTGATAATGTCTTTAAATGCATTTTCAGTGACCCACAATAACTTCCAGCAAACAACTCCTAAGAAAACCAGAAGAATTTGACATTTAACAAGATCAATAATATACAGAGTCATAATTGCCAGTGATCCCTACCATGGCAGTGTTACAGATTTTAATAAAAATTAATTTCTCTCATGCCTTTAGAATTTCAATAATGTATTTCCACTGACATTCAAAAGGGGAGAAAAAAATCAATTTGTATATGAAGTATTATCTAGCTTTAAGTGGTTTTAATGCATGCTGAGACCCTTAGGTGGAAAATGAGAGAAAAGCAGCATGGTAGCTCCTGGTGACAGCAACACAAATTTTTTACAAATTTCTCCCCCTGTCAAAGCAGAGGATTCCTTTCAGCTACTCACACTGGCACAGACTTTGTACTGAGCGTAGTTTTAGGGCTGTTCTGTAGACAGAGCTCTGAACATCACTGAAAGCCTCTGTGAAAGAAAGCAAACACACATTTCAATGGAGTGGTTAGTTTCAGAAAAGAAAGAAAACTACATTATTTAATTAAAAATCAGAATCACCAAATCTGAACTTGATGGAAACTCTCAATGCTCTGAAGGAAAACTTTGAAAATCTGGAGGAAAATAGAACATTTTCCTTTCTTCCAACAGCTTTGTGGGGAAAATGATCATCTTATGGTCACTGACACGACAAGTCATAAAACCAGTATTTAACATAAAAAGGGACACTTGCTTCTTTGGGAATCAAGACCAGAAAAAAAGGTTATGCACTGTGCATACTTTTAACCAAGGTCATAATGAAACAGTATTTCTCCAGGCAAAACAGTTTCATGGTCAGAGATTCTCTTCTAGAACTAACACTCTGTCAGTCTCCACAGAAGGGTTATTGTTTTGGATGCATATTGTTTCAAGTATTAAACAAAATTTCTGCCAAGATCAACACCTGGTGCTCTCTCAGAGCAGATAAGCAGTTTACCAGAACAACTGGCTTGTGACATGTCTGCTCAGTAACCCCATGGAAACTGCTCAGCTAAATCCCAGACACTGACATGATTTCAGCTCATTCCTTTCACAGCACCACAGGATGTTTTCCTGAGTGGGAGCTGAGGGCTTCTGGACATAATTTGTAGCTGGTACCTTACACACATACCTATAAATTTAAGACAAAAAATAAATAAAAAAAAGAGACTTGTTCACAATCACTTTAGAAACTAGCAAGGGATTTATCAGTTATCCTCCTGTCCTCAGAGACTCTGCTTGTACTTCAGAGAGGAAGTTACTCACAGTTGATTAAGGCCAAAGATAAGCTACAATTATGCATAACTGAGTGGAAATAACTCCAAAAACTCTCTACCTGTTTAACTGGGAAATGAGCCAATCTGTGTGCAATGGCTTCCCACAAATGTACCAGACTAATGTTAACAGTCAGCAAATCATGAGCTCTGCTGGTTCCCAGATGCTGCTGAAGATAAAGAAACAGGCCAGTATCTGCTGTACCATCTGTTTAGTCCTGCTCTTGTCCTGCTATGGTCTGTGATATGATTTGGAGATGGAGTGCAGCTTGCCATGCAATGTGAAAATTGAGTTCTGACTTCTGTGCATTGTCAGGCTATGGATTAAGCTCCACATTCTTATTTCCAAACAAAAATGTTAGAAACACACTCATGATCCAACTCAACACCTTCCAAGTACAAGATGTCTTTGTAAGTGGAGGGAATTAGTTCCAGGAGCAATCTGCTACTCACTGCCAGTCCATCCTTACAGACAAAATGGGGCCTCTAAGCAGGACATTTTTTGCCTGTTAAGCAATAGTTCCAGAATTAATGTGCAGCACCACACAAATAAAACAGCAGACAAATGGGAAAAAAAGCCCAAATTAAATACAAACTCTTTTAGGACTATTATTTATGAGAGGCTATTTGGGGACACATAACTCACCCATTTCTCATAGGGATGGATCTTTCCCTTTGGACAGAAAACTACCAGGTAGTCATTCTGCAGCGGGTCAAATTTCACCTCAAGACTTGTAAATTCCCTTTGTTGAGAAGCTGACAAAGGGATTCCAAACACCTACGGAAATGACTGAATTGCTTCCTGACATCTCCAGCTGGTTACCTCTGAGTTCTGCCCTTTGTTCTACTTGTTACATGGCAGATCTGCTAAGATTTTGCACTCAAAGAGGGAGTGCATGACCATCCTTCATGCCTAGCCTAGAGTATGTGAAAAAAAAATATTATAAATTATAAATTAGGGAACATGGCCCCTGTGTGCCTGATGATTCCATGAGCCAAGGTGATAATGGCAGGGAGGGTGCCAGGACAGACACCAGAACTAAAGGTAGGATAGCATATCTGTGTATTTTCTCTCTTATGTGTTACAGCACAGAGATTCTAAAGTTGCATGACTTCACTACAATTCATTAGTTCCTGTCTAAACAGACACAGAAATGTCTCTTGAGAAAAGCTGGGAAACAAAAAAGAGAAAAATCCTTACCCTGCAAGGCTGGATCCATTTGAAACGAGCAGATGGCATGAGGCGTTCTATAAGGAAACAAACCAAAGTGTAAAACCACATTTTGTAGACAGAGACATATTGAACCATTCCAATCAAACCTTTTAATCTGAACAATTTACTGGATGCCTCTCAGAGATTAAGTTAAACAGAACGACATAAGACAACACAATGGTTTTGGTGCCAAGTGCAGAGACACTCAGAGAGCAAATGGCATGGTCTCATGGAGCAGACAATGTAGAATCATAGAATCATAGAATTGGCTGGGTTGGAAGGGACCTCAGAGATCATCAAGTCCAACCCTTGAACCACCGTTGCGGTTGCTAGACCATGGCACTGAGTGCCACATCCAGGCTCTTTTGAAATATCTCCAGGGATGGAGAATCCACTACTTCCCTGGGCAGCCCATTCCAATGCTTGATCACTCTCTCTGTAAAGAAATTCTTTCTAATATCTAACCTAAACTTCCCCTGGCACAACTTAAGACCGTGTCCTCTTGTCTTGTTGAAAGTTGTTTGGCAACAGAGCCCAACCCCCCCCTGGCTCCAACCTCCTTTCAGGTAGTTGTAGAGAGTGATGAGGTCTCCCCTGAGCCTCCTCTTCTTCAGGCTGAACAGTCCCAGCTCCCTCAGCCTCTCCTCATAGGGTCTGTGCTCAAGTCCCTTCACCAGCCTGGTTGCCCTCCTTTGGACCTGCTCCAGCACCTCAATCTCCTTCCTGAACTGAGGGGCCCAGAACTGGACACAGTACTCGAGGTGTGGCCTCACCAGAGCTGAGCACAGGGGCAGAATCACTTCCCTGGACCTGCTGGCCACGCTTTCCCGGATACAGGCCAGGATGCCATTGGCCTTCTTGGCCACCTGGGCACACTGCTGGCTCCTGTTCAGCTTCCTGGCAATCCAGACTCCCAGGTCCCTTTCTGCCTGGCTGCTCTCCAGCCACTCTGTGCCCAGCCTGGAGCTCCCCATGGGGTTGTTGTGGCCAAAGTGAAGGACCTGGCACTTGGCCGTGTTGAACCTCATCCCGCTGGGATCATCCCAACTCTCCAGTCTGTCCAGGTCCCTCTGCAGAGCCCTCCTGCCTTCCAGCTGATCCACACTCCCCCCAGCTTAGTGTCGTCTGTGAATTTGCTGATGATCGACTCAATCCCCTCATCTAAACCATCAATGAAGATATTGAACAGAACCGGGCCCAACACTGATCCCCCCCCCCAAAAAAAAAACAACACCACAAAAAAACAAACAAAAAAAACCACCACGGCACAGCTCTGGGAACTGCAAAGTTGTGCCGTGGTGAGAAGAGTCCCCAGAACAGTTTCAGGAACAGGCAATGTGAGCTGTCACTACTGGAGAGGACAGTGTTTACATACAGGATCACTGCACAGCCCACAGGTCAGAGAGGGCACACTGTTACACTACTGTTACACTCCACTCAAGACTCATTGACTGCAAGTGCTCACAAGCCTGTTCTCTAAAATTTTCAAACAGAACTAAAGTTTTCAGGTGAGCAGACATTACTTCTTTTTTGAGCTGAGAAGGAAGGGGAAAAGGAAGCATAACTATGAATCCACTTCTTAACACAACCCTGAACACAAAAATAGTTATGTCTCTAATAATAACAGAAGCTGAGTGTCTCCCCTCAGGATTTATTTCATTAATGCTCTAAACTATAACATATTTTTAAACATAAAAATATGAATATTAATTCAGCATAGTAACTATCCTTCAGATAATATTACATCTGGAAAACACTCAGTATAACAGATGTAACTTATATGAGACTCCAAAGGCCACATACAGGGTTAACAGTGTGTGTGGGGAAATAAATTTGTAGGGAAATCAATGAAACCAGAGATTCTAGGGAATTAATTCAACACAAGCTACATCTATCAGCCTAAAAGACAAACTTACAAACACACAGCTTACCTCATGTTTCCCTTCTTTTCCTGTCCCCAGTAAAGATGCATAAAACAAGAGGATTATGTCAAAATACACAGGTCAGAACTCACTCAGAAGAGTTTGCTCACTCAAATAAGAACAGATCCAGACCTCAGTGAGTGACACAGCATGAATTATCCATTAGCACTTGATCTGAGCTGCCAGAGGACAAGCTCCCCACCCAATGCAGCACAATGTCTCACCTTTAAATTACCCATACAGAGTAACTGTATGCATACACTGTGTTCTTCAACTAAGGTGCCCATGGTCCTACACTTAATGATATCTTTATGTGTTTCACCAAACTGGCCAACATCAGAACACCACACCCATGAACTCTTCCTCCAGAAAGTTAGGAAAGGCATCAGCAATATATGGATAAAGTCCCTGTCTTTCTCCACAACACTCTATGGAGTGCAGCTCTTGGCTGCAGTGGGAGAGCCTGGGTGAAATGGAGAGGGCTTCCTGCAGCTACTTTATGACGAACAGAGTATGGAGGCAGCACCTGAACTCCCTCTGCCCACTGACAGCCTGTTTCAGTCAGAGTGTTGTATTACAGATGTGTGTGCTCTCTATTCATAATTAAAAAACATATCCACAGAAGAAAATTAATGTTAAAATTAATTACAAATTTACAGGAAATACATTTTTATAATTCTAAACCCTGAGCCCATTGCCCCAAATACTCCTTTGTGCAGAACAAGAGCAGCCTTATTCTTGAAACCTATTGCAACATGGAAGAAAAGCAGTGTTTGATTACTTATACACATGTTGTGCACCTCCTACACAGGTTCTTTACACACTGCTTTAGCACACAGAATATACTTTTATGTATGCCACAGAATTAAAATAAAACACAGAGAAAGCCAAACCAGATCAAGTCAGGCAGACATCTCCCAAGAGATCAATGGAGTTGATGACAGAAGGCTTCCTTCTTTTGAAAACAGACACCATGCAACCAGCATTTTAAATATGCATAAAATAAACTACAATTACTTCTGTTTCCTGTGAAGGGTGCAAACATTCTGTGCTGTGTTCAAAGGCTGAAATTACCACCTCCTCTCAGCTGCAGTAACTTCACTTACCTCTCTCTCAGCTGCTTGCTAGAGGCCCAGAAGTCAGATGGCACTGCCAGAGGAGTCCAGTAGTTTTATAGCACTTAAAAAGCTGACTTCAAGACACAGTTCTAGAGGTTTTGCTTTAAAATGAATGCTGTTGACAACAAATGGCTGGCAAAGGCCCAGATCAAAGTATCAGGTAATTGTCTGAGCAGTCAAAACAGAGAACACTAATTAATTAGTAATAAATATCCTGAATTATTAAAGATAAAACTTCTTTGATCTTTGTTTCAAAGCAATTCTTTTGTTAGGGTTACAGTGCAATACTTCTAAAGTGTTGTGGGTTTTTTTAACTAAGCATCTCTCAGTTGCTGAGAAACTGTTGCTATAGAGACTGAAAATGAGGTGGGAGCTGGCCCAGTGCAGAAAGCAGAGTGTGCTGCAACTGCACCAAAAGGAAAAATCACAAGTAATTTCCTAGCAGTAATGGCCTAGAGTAAGAACTGTTCAGACCAGCCTTAGAGCTCAAACACTCTTCAGTACACCCAAGTGCTAAGGCTCATGCAAATACAGAATTTGTAAGGCACATACATTTACCCTACAGCCCTTTCCCATAAATTTTTCAACAGTTGCTCTAACACCCAGGTAGTAGGAGTCATCAGTGCTATGAATATTCTCCATGCACAGCATTACTGGGCAACCTGAGAGAAAATGTGTGCCAGAAAGTCCTAGTTACTTGTATTAAAACCCAGACTTAGTGATGACTAAGCCTAGCTCTGTCATAACTGTAACCAATCTTTTTACTATATTTTACCTTTCCTATTATTTTTATCCTTCCTCTCCCAAGCAAAGCTAGGAAAACAAACTTTTCCAGTCTACTATGCTTCCACAAGGAAAGACTTGAATTCCCCTGCAGGCCACTATGCAAATGTAATTAGAATAATTAGGATACAAGAGCCACCCAAGACATTGTTTTGTCTTTCTCCTCCCAACATCTGTGAAGAAAAACTTTGCCTGTGGTTTCCACGTTGTGACTCAGAGGTCTGGCAAACCTGGTTACATACTGCAGGAACTCTTGGTTTCCTTCTCACCAACACCTGTGCAGTGGTGGTGCCTGGACCTGTTCAAACAACAACTTCCTTGGGGAGAATAAAAGAATTCAGAGTACAAGACTGCCAATCATATTCCATGTAGGAACAAAACCCAAAACAATGCACATTAGAGAAGCTAACTTTGCCCCTCCTGTCTTGGCAAAGGAGCTATGGAACAAACCAGGAGGGTCCTAAGACAGGTCCTAAGACCCTTCTCATTTCATCCACATCAGATTATAAATAACAAATAAACTCCTCTTGGCTGCTCTCTCCAGCTCCCTGGAAGGAGGCTGGAGCCAGGTGGGTGTTGGTCTCTTCTCCCAAGGGACAAGAGGAAATGGCCCCAAGTTGTGCCAGGGGAGGTTTAAACTGGATTTTAGGAACAATTTCTTCCTGGAAAGGGTTGTCTGTCCCTGGCCCAGGCTGCCCAGGGCAGTGGTGGAATCAACATCCCTGAAGGGATTTCAAAGCTGTGTAGAAGTGGTACTGAGGGACATGGATTAGTGGTGGCCTTGGCAGTGCTGGGATTGGGTTGGATTAGATGATTTTAAGTCTGATCCAGCCAAACCAGTTCTATGACTCATTTGAGAAGCAGTCTATCCCTGTTTGGAGTTTGAGCCTCCTCTATAACTGAAATAACAACATATATATATATATATGTTGTTATTATATATGAAATATATATATATATATATGTATATATATATAGTTGTTATTATATATGAAATAACAACAAATTCAAAGAACAGGAAACTTCTTATTTTGCTTTAAACCCATCTGATAAAAACTTATCCAGTACAATAATATTTCATTTGATACTGTTGCCATCTTTTAAGACACCAAAGATATGAGAAGTTTTTCTTCAACAATCCTGGTTAGACAAGGACTTAATTAATTGCACGTTTGACTCAAAACATAGGAGCAGTCCCTATGGAACTCATGAAAAAAATAAAAACCATGGAGACAACAATCATTTTGTCACTAGGGAGATGTATGCACATTGTATTTTTGTGTTCAAAATCAATTTTGCTTGAGAATATAGATTCCCACACAAGTACTCTGTTTCTTTACATCCCACAAGAACTTGGAATTATAGAGTTGCTCTTTTATGTGTCACACTCCTGCTCCAAATTGCCATGATATGAACATGTTACACATTAGATAATGGTTCTGAAACAATTTATTGGTCTGAAGAATTAAGCTGTTGGATGCAAATGAAATCCTAGATTCATTAGTCTGTAGGACTTTTTCTTGTGCAGCCAGATTAAGAATGTAACATTCATACTGGTTTTGAAAGCTTTTTCTGCCTTAGAGGCTTCCAGGTTTTTGATAAGGAAGATCCTGCAAAATGTATGGCACTGTTAAGCTTTTCTTTGTAGTTTGCTTTTTTGAGCAATGGAAACTTTGTTTTAGCATGGGAATTTTCAGCTTTTTCTCCTCCAGACAACTGTGGCTAAAGTGAGCCAGCAGGCAAGGTTTCCATCTCTGTAAAAAAAAAAAAGCAAGAACAATACATATTTTTGGCAACCTCCTAAAACACTCTGCACATGCAAGGAGGCAAGCAGAGCACTTTGCTAATACTTGGGCAGTATGGCAGCTGATAACAGTGCCACAAGTGTGAGCTCTATAGAAAAGCAGAGAGCAGACAGGGAAGGACACTCCTACCTAACTGGGGATCTCCTGTCTGGGTTAATCAAGGTCATGATTAAGGGAATAATTATGCTCTGCATTTACCAAGAATGTCTTATGGTGTTCTGAAGTCCATTGCTGAGAAAGTAGTGTGATAACCAAAAGGTCTGTGTGCTCACTAAAGGGCCTGGGCATCAAGATCCAAAGAGTTTCCCCATTTTTCAGCCTGCTCTTAATGCAGAAGAGCTCAAAGTATGGCAAGTGCTGACATAAAAGTCCTGGGAATCATATGAAGAAAGGGAAAAAGGGAACTAACTAGGGAACTAGCTACCTACCTAACCATCTCATGATTCTATGAAAAGGCTGATAGGACCTAAATAGGTCCTATAAATAGAAATTATAGAAATAGAAAGAAGTGGATAGCACATTACTAAAGTGCAGGAATTTCAGAATTTAAGAATAGTGAAAAAGTGAGAAAACAACAAAAAAACCCCACCACACCTGAAAGTACATCTGCTCTTATTTTGCTTAATTATTCTTATTTTCTTTATATCACCTTCAGAGTGACAGAACTTGAAAAGCAGAACAGCACAAAGAGACAGAAAAAGGAGCACAAAAAGACTCTGGAAAAGCAGCATAAAAAGACTCTGGAAAAGCAGAATAAAAAGACTCTGGAGAAGATGTGGGTTTCTTTTTCTGCACAGGAAAAGTAGTTTGTGAATTCAGGGAAGTATCATGTAGCCTATGGCCTTCCCACACCCTAAATATTGAGGAAATATATTGGAGCTGTCTATAGATTTCTAGTTGAAATCACTGTGCATCTCAAAAGATTAATTCATGATAAATTTGGTGTAGCATTAGCAAACTCAGCTAAATGGCTTCACAATTTATCATGCAGGGACCTCTGAAACATCTTCCAGCTGCTGTGGCTGTAAGAGGTGGCAGATGTGACTGCCACCTACTGAGACTGCCTGCCCTACAGACAGCAGCAATGTCCTCTTGCTCAGCCTTTGCTGTCTCAACCTCTTCTTTTTCTGACCACCTCACAGACTAAAGATACTGAATGAAATGTTTGGTGCTGTGACAGACAGAAAAGCAAGGAGTCCAAGTTCCAGTTTACAGTATTTTTTTTTCTGTTAGAAATTCAACTCATTGTTTCTAAGTATAAAGAACAGTAAAGCACAGTAAAGAACAGCTTCAAAAACACAGTAGGCCATAAGGTGAAAGTGCTTTTCTTATAAGAGCTGCTTGAGTTAAAAAGACTTTATATTTACTAATACCCAAAGACAAAATGTGTCATGCTAAATGCATTATTCATGCCCAGCTTTTATATTCATGATCTGTGACTGACACAGAAAAGGGACACAAGATAAGAATCCACTACTTAAACTGTCACTTAAAACTTGATCCCATCTACTATGGGGAGAAAAACCCACCTTGGTGCAAATCTTTGTCACTAGTGATGTTATTTGCTCCATAAGGATGCATTTCTTGTATTTCCTTCATTGCAACAAGCTTTTCCTGAATGGAAAAAAAACCCCCATGGTTTCAAAATCACCCATTTTTAAAATCCACTTCAATTTCTAGCACCAATTTAAAATATGTTAAATTAAAAAGATCCTTTACATGTTATTAAAATGGCTGAAGATCACAAAACCTGACTGAAGCTAGAATGTAGATTAAATAAAATTCTTTTTGTCTCACTTATTGACAAGAAGTTCATGATGATATGAGATGACTGCTCTCTGATTTTGTATTTCCTGAAATACCCCTAACTCCAGTAAATCTGGCCTTCATTCATGCAGTCTCAGCCAGAAGAATCCCAGAAGATTTATCTGCTGGAATAGGACTGCTCTGAATACCACACAAGAGAGGCCAACATCAGCAGCTCAGAAGGCAGAAACATCAGATTCAAGCTCATATTGGTTTTGTACAAAGCCTGCAGAGCTTGGGGGTGCAAATTCTACACTGACCTAAGGAAATTTATTTTACCATCTCCTTTTTGGGCAACAGAGGAGCCATGTGTTCATTTCAGCATTGAAACACTGCCTTACACTCATCAGGTACCTGGTATTTATCTGGCTGCAGTGCATGTGTGCAGTCAGAGTGAAGATGTGAGTGCTCAGAGCTATGTCGCACCGCACCCGTAGGTGGCAGAATGGGCACACAATTAATTAGACACAGGAAATTAGACACAGGAAATCGCCACCTGAAGCAGCTCGTGGGCTGCCCGTCCCAGGGCTTCTCGGGTCTCTTCATTCATCTCTAGTTCCGTGATGACTTCCCAGGTACCACTGTGGAACCTCACTGGCACAGAGAAGACAATTCCTTCAGGAATACCATATTGACCTGGAGAAGAGGGGAAACATGACCCAAACATATTATTTCTGACTATTTCCTCACTGGTGTCAAGCATTAAATCCTACAGACTTGCAAAAGTTTGCAACTGTAACACCTCAGGAGGTTGGAAGAGCCCTGTAAAGGTGTAGCTGGCCCAGCCCCTCTGCAATAGGCAGAGAAATCTTCACCTGGATCAGGGTGCTCAGAGCCCCATCCAACCTCACCTGGAATGGCTCCAGGGCTGGGACTTCTCTCTTTACATTTACATCTTAAAAAGGGGAGAAATAAATATAGTTTTAATTTCATGCAAGGGATGGCTGTTGCCATGCATTCCATTTAGGGGTTCACATAACTGCACAAGGACATGGTTTTATACCTTGGGCTCTAGAGTCCTTGCACGAAATACATAGACCAGAAAAGCATCTAAACTGTAAGAGTGTGACACAATCTGCAGCAAGACATTATTAACCTAAGAGATGCTTGCAAGAAGTGAGTATCAAACCACCAAGATCTGGAGAGTAAAACTTCTTGGATTTGGAGCTTCTGATGCTAAAAAACCCTCCCAGTTACCCATTATATCATGATGTCATTTACAAGCCTGTATTACATTAAAAATCACAATTAAAGAAATAACATAATACATCCTGGGAAAAGTTACAAGAGAATATGTGAAGCAAAACCACGTTTACCTTTGGTAAGTACTCCCACTGAAATGGCTTCCCCAGGAGGAGAGCCTTGGTACCAGTGTCTCAGTGCAGTGGCTACTGCATGAGCAGGTAACATCCCTGCACAGTGACAGAGCCGGGACCTCAGCGAGCTCTGCTCAGAGAGCACTGCTGAATGGATCCATTCCCTGACAAAAAAGGGGAAAAAACAGTTAAAAAAAAAAAAAAAAAAAGGGAAGGAAATAGCCTAAGGTGACTGCAGGAACAGTAGCTTTCTAGAAGAAAATTAACTAAGCTTGAGTTAACAAACTGCCTGTTTTGGGAATGTTTTGGGAAACTGACAGCATGAGTGTGCTCAGGTTTATATTAAATAGAATTCAAGTTCTTCAAGATGCACACATAAGTTTAGCATTATTTCAAAGTTTCCTCATGCATTCCACATTTCCAATCACTACCTGGACTTCTATTACTTCCTACAGGCTGCTTGTGATATGATAGAAGAAAAAAACCCACTTAATATGTAGGAGAATATAAACCAAACTGGCAGGAGAGTCAGAACTATGAATAGCACTAGGAACTACTCATCTTCTTTTGCAGACTAAGTGCTTCAAATTGGATTTTCCTACATGTACAGTTCTGGTTAGGAAACAAAATCTTGAAAACAGAAACCTTTTTTGATGTTTATTAAACAGTTCAGATAAACCTGGGTTAAAAGCAGTTACTTAGTCTTTTAAAAAATAGATCTCTACTTTACCTGTCAGAAATCACATTCAGCAAAGGATGTGGGAAATCAGGGGGCCCCCGAATACCAGAGTCATATCCATAAGCTTTTCCATGTGACAAATCAATGTAGTTACAGCCAGAAATATTGCCCCAGACAATCACATCTTTAACTTCTGTAGGGGAGGAAAACACACAGGTTACTGAACAAATACTTTCACAGTGTGGGCTCCAGATGACCTCCAGAAGGCCCTTTCAAGATGAAAGTGAGTGCCCTGCCTTGATATCAGAAAATATTTGATGGGAAAAATACACCAAGGTTCTTTGTAATGAACGAAACCTCATCAGGAGCTGCAAGAAGGAACTTTCATTTACACTCTGCTGTTGTACACAACAGACAAAACCTACCAACTACTTAACTATTAAAATACCAAAACAGATCATATTTCAAATATACAGGAATGTTCCTCCTAATAGTTCTGTAAATGAAAACATAGAATGCCTAACAGTAAAAATAAATGAAAAAAAAATCATCTGTTTTGGTGCAAAAGGAATTTCTCAGATAACCTGCTGATAAGCTATTCAGCCTATTAACTTACTTTTCTAGTTTATTAGGCTCCAAGATATCTAGATTTGCCATTTTTGACCAGTTCCTACCCCTGAAACACTGTAAGAGTCCTGATGCTGAGCATGCTGTTGGAGCACACCTTGCTATGCAGTGCAGATCCTTGCAAACATAAGCTGTAACAATGTAGCTGAGACAGGCAGCTAATTAGCCCTGAAATAATAACACAATGCAGCTCTACTACACTCTCATCACCTGCACAGCAGTGTGTTGTTATGTTTATACACAGCTAGTTTGGGTGTCTCCAAAATACCCAGGCACTGCAGAGTGCAAATGCACCCTTCAAGTCCTGCCTCCACATCTGCAATAGGGCTCGGTCCTTCTTAGAGCACTTCCAGCATGAAACAGCCCCCAGATTGGCAGTGGATATTGAACATGGACTTCCAGAGGTGTCCACCCACTGAGCTCCCCAAACACCACCAGCACACACCCCAATATTCACCTGCTGCACTCAAATTCAGCTTCCTGGCCAGCATGGCTTTGGCTGCACTTTCCCAGGAGGATGCAACAGCAATGACATTTTCAGGCTTAATGGAGGGGCCATAAGTGATCATCATCATTGCCTTGAGGTTTACAAAGGTTTTTCCTGATGCAATTACTCTGACCTCACTCTTGGCATTCTTCTCTATCAGGGGAGCATAGACTTGACAGATCTCACCCACTTCTCTGATGCAGCTCTCAAGGGGTTGGACTTCAGGGTTTACCAGGACATCATCAAGAAGAATGACAACATCAGCTTGAACAAAAGCTTCAGCCACCTCAGTGTGCTCCCCAACGCTGCGGAGGAGTGGGCAGGCCAGGTCTGCAGCTTCCAGGGCAAGGCCATGGAGAACTTCCTCAAACTGGCTGGCATCAAGCAAATGGATACTGATCTCTGTGCTCAGCCCAAACACTTCCCCACTTGCCAACAGAGGGATCAGCTGGTAGCAGGTCGGAGATGATGCACTGGGGAGAAAAGGATACAGAACAATTACAGTCACCACTGACAACTGCTTACTTGGAAGTGTTACATAAATAAACACAAAGATCATTCTCCTGTATTTGATTATGTTTAAACACACCATTAGCTTGGGTTGTTTAATGCTCTCTGTCATTTTAACAACTCAGAACAGCTGCATTATTCTTCCATTTGGAGATTTTTTCCATCCTATACAAGTCAACTGGTACTGTCACTTAAAATTGGGTCTCCTTAAAGAACCACTATTTTTTTCAAGGTGCTCCAGAAACTATCAGAAATACAGAAACTTCTAAAGCTACAGCTACAGGAGACTTTTCACTTACTTAAATATTCCCCAAAACATTTCATGCAAGACAGTTACACTACAAAATTCCTAACTCATCTTGTAAATACTTGCTTTTCCCTACGGTGATCTGGAGTCTAAGTGCTACCTGTTCACACCCCTCACTTAAACTGGTGCAAAATGTAACAAATGTAGAAATAATTTCTAAATTCTATACCAAATGCTCACAGTGCAGGGCACAGAACCCAATTCAAATCAGCAAATTAGAGAGGTTTGTGTAGAACTTCACAGGATTACACCTGTTGTACATGACAGGAAAAAGCACGTTCCTCTGAAGCTGAATGAAACTCCATAGATATTCTTTTTACTCTCACCTGGTGATCCAGATCTGCAAAGGGTTGATAAGACTCCTAAACTCTTCCTCTTCTTTCTCAATTTCAGTATGGGCCTGCAGGTTCTCCTCAGCAATGTCCAACATTTCCTCACTGGACACTGCTGTGCTGACCCCATAGTAGCGCTGAGAAGAAGAAAGAAGAGCTCTGACCAAGGAACACCCAAAGGCAGCAAGGTAACAACTTTAATTTACATTTGAAGGAGGAATAAACAACAGCCATGTCAAAAGAAAATGTAAAGTAGAGGTGTAAAGTATTACAGGCATCTGGTTACCTGCACATATTGCAGAAAATCCTCCATTCCTCCCAGCAGCAGTCCCTTCCCTCCACGGTACAAGAGTTCTCTCCAAATGATAGGAGACTCTTGGTGTTCCCATCCATTCCTCTCACAAACCTGCTGAAGCCACTCCTGAGGTAAAGATTACACATAAAGTTAATGTAATGCAGTGGGAGGTGTCCCTGCCCAGGCAGGGGGGTTGGAACAAGATGATCTTTAAGGTGGCTTCCAACCCAAACCATTTGATGACTGATTCTATGACTCCTGCCAAGAGGTTTTCATTATTATTCATATTCAATACACCTTAGATGTTACAGCTATAAATACTCTGATTCTTCCCTCCCAATACGTAACAAGGTGCTTCACAACTTTCATATCAGTGCACACAGAACAGGGGAGAGCAACACAAAGCAGGGGATGGTGACACACTGTGACCCCTCTGCCTGATGGTACTGCTGTAACGCTGCTCAGCTGCCTCGGTGCTGCTGAAGATAATGCTGTGAAGCAGAGTAACCTGAGCTCTGCTATTAAAAAGGTAAGCAAGCTGCAGGGTTGCTGTTCACTTAACTCTTCTAAGAAGTTACTTGGCTGAGGTGTCAAGCAAAATGTAAGAGGCAATAAGCACCACAGTACTGCCTGTCTCATGAAGCAACACAACTCGTTTCAGTCCCTCATAGAACAACAATGCAGACATGGCAACATGTCCACAGAACAGCACTCAGGCCCACTCACATTGTAAGCAAACACCTGAGATTTATTTTCACATTTCTACTGTAATTCAAAGCCCCTCAATGTCAGAAATGACAAGCATGAAGGCATATGCCACCACGGTGTGCTAAAGCTTTATGTGCTGAGCAGCCCTTTATACATAATAAAAAAGCCAATAAACTCAAACTTCTTCCTGGCAAAATAGAGCTTTAGGGTGGCTTTTTCTATGGTAAGACTCACGAGAAGGTCAGTCTCTCACAACATTCCCTATGGCTGGCTCTCACATAGCTAAAGCTGCTCCTGCAGCACCTTTACCCACACCCCAAAATGCTGATACATCCCAGATAAGCACAATCCTTGCACTGAGGCAGCTACCAAGCACTTGATTTACAGCCCCTTACCTCCCATTTGTCAGGGTGCTGGGTGATCTTGTGGACCCTGAAGTCTGGCAAGTTAGCCTGGAGATAGTCTGCCAGGAGCTCAGCTTTGGCATAGTGCGGGCAGTTTGCCTTCCCTGCCAACACAACACCACAGAGAGAGGGAGGGCTTTGGGGTTTTTTGTCACACTGACTGATAAAAGGCCAAAAGTTTTCCAGAATTCAACACTAGGCTTCTGCAAGGAGCACCCCATGAGTCCCCAGCCAGAAAGTGACAGGAGAAGGACAGGATCCAGCAGAGAAAGGACAACTCCTGAGGGGAGGAAACCGCTTCAGCCAACGCTTACAGGGCTGAGGCTGGGGGGAGGCAGAATCCTCACAGAGGGGCTGAGAACGCTGACTGGGAATGGGCACAGAGACTTAGAGAAGCTGCGAGGGTCTCAGGGAAGCTATGTGGGTCTCACAGAAGCTATGAGGGTCTCACAGAAGCTGTGAGGGTCTCACAGAAGCTAAGAGGGTGTCAGAGAAGTTATGAGGGTGTCAGAGAAGCTATGAAGGTGTCAGAGAAGCTATGAAGGTGTCAGAGAAGCTGTGAGGGTCTCAGAGAAGCTATGAGGGTCTCAGAGAAGCCGCCTCGGCGCCTCACCTGCCAGCACCAGCCTGGCCATGAGCTGAGCTGAGCTGAGCTGAGGCGCTGTGAGGTGAGGCGGGCGGGCTGCAGTCTCCAGGCTGCGCTTTTCGCTCACCGCTCAGCCGCGGCGGTTTGTCCCTCGTCGCGCCCCGTCCCTCTCGCGAGGCCCGCCGAGAGCCCGCGCAGGAAGGCCCCGCGGTGTCATGGCGCCGCAGCGTGCCAGGTAACCGGCACCGGGCAAGGGATCTGCCCGGCACGGCCCGGCCCCAAACACTGAGGCTTTGTCCCGACTGGTGCCCGCGATGGAGGAAGGGAAGAAGGGAGGGAGGGAAGGAAGGAGGAGCGGGCGGCTGGTGCCTGGGACGGGCAGGAATTCCGTGCCGGGGAGCGGGAAGGCGGCAGCGAGGCGGCAGAGGCTGCGGGGGGAGAAGAGCCGCTCCTCGGCACGGTTCTGTGGGTCCAAGAGGAGAAAGAGTTGGGGTCTGGGACGGGCTGGCCTTGCGGGGACTGAAAGGCTGGTCTGCAGATGTTGGGGGTTTGTTTTCGTCTTTTTTTCCCCCGCGGGTTTTAATGCGATTTTCCCTGCGAGGGGCGCAGAGGTTTGGCAATGGCAAGGTGAGGACCTGCAGGTCTGGTCACTCATCCATGGTTTTGGGTTCTCTTTGCAGGTGACTGACCCCTGATCTGCCAGGGGTTGGATTTCTGATCCATCCATGGGACATCGGCAAAAATGAATAATAAACTAAGTTATTTGTTGAGCACTGTCAGGTGTGTGCACAGGCAGGGCGCCCTGCTCCCTCCCAGAGCTGCAGCCACCACAAGGAAACACGTTTCATGGACTGGCAGGGACAGGGATGCCCTGGAAAATGTGACCTTCAGGAAATTATTTATAAACGTTTTTCCTTCTCTACACGGATCACCTCTTCGATTTGTATCCCAAAAGACAGATGTTTTTAGCACAGGTGTTCAGATACAGCCAGAGAAGGGCACAGAGGATTTGGTGGGCAAGCAGGGTCCCCGGGGCCCCTTGGAGCTTGAGAAATTGGATGATGCTGAGACCTTCAGAGCAAAGCACGGGACAGACCCTGATGACCCGTTCTTTAGCAGCCTCCAGAAGTGTACCTGTCCCTCTGATGTACTGGACTTGGCTGCAGAGGCTGCTGTGTCCACGAGGCACTTTGCAAACTGTCTGAGCAAGGTGTGGAAGCTCTTCAAAAACCTGTCAGAGGAGCAGCAGCAGCGTTACGAGAAGCAGCTGATCTTTGAGCACCCAGCTTTTGTCAAGCTCTGCCAGCACCTGCTGCAGGATGCCAGGAGGGTGACAAGGGGTGACCTGGTCTTCAGCCTGCACGCCCTGGTCAGCCTAGGTGTTCCTCAGAACACCCTCCTTGTCCAGACTTTGGTGAGGGTGTGCCAAGTAAGTGGGGGAATCTCCCTTCTCTGAGCTGTGGGCTGAAGGGATAACTCCCTCAGGGATAACTCTGGGGGGCTGTGCAGCAGGGGGTTAGGTCCCTGGCTTGGTCTGATTTTCCATGCAAACAGGGCACACGTAGTTAATTTGTGGGCACTTCTAATCCCCTTCGGTTTTGAAACCACTGCCTGGTTCCAGGCTGATTTAACAGAGAGGAGAAGTATTTAAAAGATTCTCAGATCACCCAAATCTGACTGGTGTGACAGTCAGTCAGATGTACAAACGAGGGGTGGTCAGATTTCTTTTTCTGAAGCTTCTTGGCTTGAAGTAAAGCTGACACTTTGAAAACTCTTCCCCAGGAGAAGCTGAATCAGTTTGATAATCGCTGCCTCTCAGTTCTGGCAACCACCTTGGCAGGGCTGGATAAAGACAAGAATGTGAGCGCTCTTCAAGCTGGATTACAGTGAGAAAAATACATATTCCTCATGTTCTTCTTCTTTAAATGTTGTCTGAACAGGTGTCTCTTAGAAAACAGGGAGAGAATGGCTGTGCATGAAAGGTTGTGCTGTGGTTTAGGAGTTCAGTGATCCCATGAGATGACAGAGGACAGCAGCTTTTGGTGTTGTCTTTGCAGTTTCAGGCAGAAAAGGGTTCCCATGGCACAGGGTGGTAGAGTGCTCTGCAGGGGATTCTGTTCTGGACTGCAGCTCCACCACTGTGGATGCTGATGAAGTCCCTTGGAATACCTGTGCCTCTGTTTTACCCGAGGGTAGAAAGGAAAAAACCTTGGGGTGTTTTTCTTGCTTGCACCAAGTTGTTGGCAGTGTCCACCCCCGAGTTCCCTGCACATGGAATCATCTTTGATACAAATACCTGTGCAGACTTAAGTTGGCCTTGCTAAAAAGGAGGTGGGAGAGGAGGAGGGAATGACCAGTTCAGCTTGGGAGTACCTGAGTGAGGGAGGATGGGGGTGCCTACCTGTTCCTGGGCTAAACAGGGCCTCTCTCAAGCTTCTGTGCTTCTTCATCAGGTTATTAGTGGAGCAACGCCTGCCAGGTATCAGAGACATCTTCATCCTGCAGAACCTGATGAAATGCATGGGGAAAGATGCTCCAGTCTTTCTGAAAAAGAAATTAGAGGTCAGTTTAGCTGGAGGCTCTTTTTTACTTCCACTAAGCCTTTTTTCTTGCATGGTTTCTAAATTGCACATGCTTCTGTCCAGACACTCAGAGAAAATATAACAGAAAGGTTAACTGCATTTGCTGTGTGAATCAGAGCCCAGCTCTGTCTGCAGGGAAATCTGAGGCTGGTAATATCCCACCCTCAGAGGGGTCTCATTTTAACTACGATTTGTATCAGTCTAATTACTGCTTCTACAACACCTGATCTGATACAATTGTGTCTTAAGAAACCCAGAGCAGTTCCTTTGGTTTTGCTGTTTGTTGCTCCTTTTTCTTTCCTAAGTCTGAGCAGACTAGGGAATTGAAGAAAGTTTTGGTGAAAATGCCTGCATCACCAGAAAGAAGTGAGAATACACCTGAAGAATGCAGGATTTAATAAATTCTTGCATTACTTCAGATGGCAGTTTTGAAGGAAATAGACCAGCTGACTTTCCTGAATGCTCTGCGTTTGTTTCTGGCTCTTGATGCAATGAATTACTGTTCCACACCAATCCTGAATGCCTGCAGTAAAAAGATCCAGGGTAAGAAAAAAGAATTTTATTACATTTCCCTTCCTCATACCAGATTCTTCCTAATTATTCTCTCATCTCCCTTTTCTTATTTCCCTTTGAAACTCAGGGAACATCTCTGTTTTACAGGATGTTACAGTAATGTGGAGACACTTGACAAGCAGCAAGACAGAAAATTACTGATCAGTAATGAAAGCAAATCATTCTTGTAGTCTCTGCCCTTCCTAACATCTACCTGAATTACACATTTTTCTTTGCATTTTTCTGTGTGCAGAATTTATGAAAAATAGTTGAATTCTACCAAGAAAAAAATTTCAGATAAACTTTTAAAGCAAATCTGAATTGGAGATGGACTAAAAGGATGGGCTGGTGGCTTAGATAAACTCAAGGGAAAGCAGAGTTTCCCTGATAAACTGGATTTAATTATTAAATGCTGCTTCATGACTGACCTCATGCTGCAGCCCAGAAAAAAAAATGCAAACCAGTATTTGCATCTCTCTCCACACCTTTACAAGATATTTGTGGTTTCTTGGAATGGAAGAATGGGAAAAAGTGTTTTGTCCTGTGTCAGTGTCTGATTAATCAGCAGCTTTAGCTCCACCTCAGCTGACAGGGTGGACAGCCCAAGAGCTTGATGAGTACTAAAGGGACAACCTGAGGGTTTCCACGCTGAGTGCAGGGAGGTGCTGCAAGAACCCTGGAACTGAAGATGTTCTGGGAGCACAGTCCTCTCCCTTTTGTTAATTTGTCCCATTTTGCTGATTTGCCCCTTCTAGCCTGATCCTGACTCAGTTTGGTTTCTTCTGCCTCTCAGTGCCTTCATGTATTTCAGCTCAGCTTGTCTCCGTTCCACCATTCCTTATCTGATTTTCTTTTTTATTTTTCCTCTCCTCCATCCCTTAGCCAAACTGTTCCCCACAGTGTCTCCAACCTACAAATACTTTGTAGCATTTGTCCTTTTTTTGCTGCTCTGTTGCAGAGAATGTCCAGGATGTTCCATTTCGGCAGTTAATTCTCATGCTGGAAGCTTGTTACCACCTCAAGTACCACAATGTCAGCCTCTTTGCAGCCTTGGCAGAGCATGTGAATTCTACTGCCTACCTCTGGGACAACAGACAGGTGAGCTGGACACAAATAAATCACACTGGTTCTGCCTGGTGCCTCCCATCTCACCTTTCTTCATGTTGCTGTTTGCTTTTGTAGCAATCCCAATCTGAGGAAGTTGTACTATTTTCTCTTTCAGATTATCCTTTTTCTTTCTGCCTTCGAGATGCTTGGGTTTCAGCCTAGTGAGCTGATGGGTATTTTTGCTGAGAAGTTGATAGAAGATCCCAAATCCCTCAACTTTAAAAGCCTTCTGAGTGTCCTACGAGCATATTCACGACTCAACTATGTTCCCAGAGGCCAGGAGCACCAGTAGGTTTCCATTTAGAATGCCTCCTAATGTGTTGTGTAGTCATGACAGAGTCATGTGTGGCAGCTAGGATTTGATTTCAGTTGTGAAAGAGTTCATAGTCCAATTTTATTCATTTTTAAGGTAAATTTGCTGTGTCTTTTCAATCTTTTTGTACATAGGAATTTTTCTTTGTAATTGAAAATAGAGACCTTGGTTCTAGACCAGGCAGGCTACTAAAGCTGTTGGGTATCTACTGGGTACCTCAGCAAAGAATCAAAAGCTAATGTTAGATTACATGTGATTATACAAGATAAAAGGAAACTACAAGTTAAAATCTTTATAAAATCTGTGCTTTATCTAGCCTTATCTGTGTATTTAGATACTTTTTTTCTGGTTTTGGAAAAGGTTTTTTGAGGCTCTTCATAGCTGCTTGAATAACTACCTCCCTCAGATATCCAACACAGAGCTGCTGAGGGCAGTGTATTCACTTTGCATCTTAGGATATCTTCCTCATCCTGCCCTTGATGAGCTGCTGCAAAAGGACAGCAGGAATGAACTGCTGCTGCCAGGTGAGCTCTTACTTTGTCATGTTCTTGTTTGGAAAGGGAGAGTCTGCCTCTGTAGATAATTTGTTGTAATTGTGTTAAAAATTTAGAAATTAAAGAATTAAAAAAAACCCAAAAACAAATAATTAAGTTTGAAGTCCTTGAGACAAAGCCAACATAATGATGGTGATGCTGGTGAAGTGTTTGTGCAGCTGGGCATCAGGCTTATTATTCCCATGGTGGGAAGTGTCTGAGTATGAGCTTTGTGGAAATGGTAGAAATGTCTAAGAGCCAGGCTCTAGCTTTGACAGATACCCAGGCAGTTTTAAAAACAAAGGAATTCTTAACCTTTGTAAACCAATTGCAGTTCCTGTAATCATAACTAAAAGCTGTGTTTTTGACTGCTCCAAGTTCAAATGTGAAAATTAAAACAGTCTGTAGTGGAATTTGGTCTCCATGTCCACAGCCAGCAGAGTAGTTCAGTGGAGCAGAAATTGAGAGCAGAGTTAAACACTGTGCCTTGCTGCTGACACTGCTTAGACTGAACCTGAAAGCTGTGAACTGCACCTGCTTGGAGGCTGCACAGCTTAGCACTTAATATAAGTACAGATTCAATTCTGTGGCTGAGGCTGGTATCCTTTCTCTGTGCTGATTCCCATATTGAAAGCAATTTCAATACTGTAATTGATACACTGTAAATGTGTAAACACACTGTAAATGATAATCAGATGAAAAACTCTGAGATGGCAGCTTGCACACCATGGTTTTTGTATGATTTTTCAGATGATCGTTACAGAGATCAAAAGGAAATGATGCTTCACTGTGTGAGAACCTGTGTGGAACTGGACAGCCCTTCCTTCACCAAGCCTGCGTTTGTGCCCATTGAGAGGTCCCCCTCACTGCTGTCCCTCAGCCTCAGGAAGGCTCGGGAGGCACTGACAGAACTGCTGGGAGATGAGAGCATGTTTGGGCAAAATGTTCAGCTGCCATATAGATACCACATTGGTAGGAAGCCAAATCACTGCCATATTTTTTTTTAATGTAGATTATCAGTCACCAAATAAAAAGGTAGTAACTAACAAAGTTGCACAGGGTACCAGTGATTACAAGTGGGACACTTTGAAGACACAACCTTTTTACAAATTATGTCCTTGGTTGGTGAATCTTCTTCTTAGGATGCTTTTGTTGAAGTATTTAAGTCAATTTACTAAAACTTCCTGACAGTGTTTATTTACAGAACTGCTTTTTGGGCTTTTTGCTAAGCAGCCCTGAGCAGATATGCACTGCACACAAATGCTCTCTGGCCAGCTGGTTTATTCAGCTGACATCTTAGTTGTGAGGCATGTTACAAACAGAGCCAAGTTTGCCTTCTGACTTGCTTCTTCTCTGAAGCTCTAGCTTGGGTTCTGCTCTCAGTTATGGGACATGACCTCCTCTGACAGGCCATCATTTCATAACCTTTGGTTTCTTTTATATTTTGATACTAATTTTTTTTTTTGCCAGCCACCCATTTTGCCAATGTTTCTGTATTTGTAATTATTAATTTTCTTCCTGATTATTTTCAATGAGGAACTGGATTCCAGATGAATCAGACTAGGTATGACAGACTGCTATCAAGTTTCTTTGAACTATGATTTCACTCCCTTAAAGTTGTATCTGCAGTTTCCAAAACAGAATGCTTTGGATTTGGGTTCCTTTTTTCTATAGATGTGCAAGGTATTGCTGCTTATATTAGTTACAAGGAGGGTAAAGCCATCAGTAATATGTAAATAATTAGAGAACAGCAATTAGAAACAGCAGGGAGGGTGTCTGCTACCTTTTGCAAATGTGTTGTTCATTCAGAACCAATCTGAACAATTAATGTTCAAATGAGAACATCAATTGTAACCTCTTGCAGGGTTAAGCATTTTGTTGTTTTGCTTTCAGATTTTGAAATCAGAATGGATTCAGACAGAAAGAAGGTGCTCCCAATAGCTGCAACAGATGATGCTGGAGACTCAGGTGTTCAAAGGTGCCTTTTTTTGACTGTATCTTTATAGCAGTAACTACTCCTTTGGTTCACTGATTTACAGAAGCAAGGTAGATAACTGTAGTAATACTGAGTTCTTTGTGCTCAGTGGAATATACAAAAATTGCCATGCCAGTTCAGATCTCATCCAGTTCACTGCCTTCTCCCAACAGAGGCTAAAAATTAGCATTTCAGAGGAAGAGGCAGGGAGCATCACAGTAATCTGATGCTCTTGTAATTGATACAGGTTTTGAAGTATGACTGAAATGCCTTTCAAAGATTTGCTACATTATGGTTTTAAGATTGCAAGTATTTGACCAGTTACAACATTCAGTTCTTAAGTCTCTAAAACGTGCAGCTCAGGGGTATCTTATGACAAAAATTATTCCATTGCTGAAATATAATTTGAATAAAAAGGATCATCATCATTATCCACATTTTAGGTGATTAATTTAATACTGTGTAGAAAAATGACCTCTCAGCAGCTGAAGTGGGACATATATCATTTAAGTAATGCTTAAACTTAATTGGGTAATGCTTAACATTTGTGTGCTGGATCACTGCACAGCAATGTATTTTGTGTAGTTTGCTTTTTGGGAAAAGGAAAGTTAGTGAAGAGTGTAACAGACACTGACTGTCAGGCTGCCAAGGCAGTCACTTTGTCTCTTCCTCCCAAGTAGCTTTTAATGGCAGGAAGAAACTGATTCTGAGCATTAGCAAAAGTAGAAAATAAATGCAGAGGCTGTCAAGATAAGGTAGAGTTTTGAGTGATCTGTTCCCTTCTCATTGTGGGGGAAATGGAGATGTAAGAGCCTCACCCTGCTGTAGGTATTTGGCTAGATGCTGGTACTTGTATGAAGCTCCTGGAAGAGAGGTTCTAAATTATTTAAGACTGGAGAAGGAAAAGGATAATGAAATCTGTGCAGTGCTGATATTTTTGCCTACATATTCCTCACTGTTAGAAGGCAGCACTGAATCATAAATGCTTACTCTGCATCTGTCCAATGGAGTCTCCCCTCATCTTCTTGGCTGCAGGTTGGCTTTTCTCTTTGTTCCTGTGTCTGCCTTCTGCCTGGGTACAACACACCCCCAAGGGAAGCTGGCTGTGAAGCAGAGGCATCTGACTAAGCTGGGCTACCAGGTGATTCTGGTAAGAGAGTCCTCTGAGTCTGTCTGGTTCAGTCCTGTCACCAGCACAGTGATGAGGATGTTTGGTAGAACAGGCCTTGTGGGGAATGGAGAGCCTCCTCCAGACTGGTAATTGTGCACTCTGTCTGCTTGGAAGGTAGTGGTAGAGGAACTCTAAAAGATAATCTACCACTTATCATTGCCAGTGAAATAAATATAATTAATATTAAAAAAAAAAAATCAAGCTACAGAATAGCATTGTAGCTAAAAACCTACATGACTTTGTCTTATTTCCCTGCTTTTTGTAGCATGAATGATTAAGTCAGCTTTTTTCAAAATGCAGTGAATTCCTGTGGCCTTCCCATCACTCAGCTCTTGGTTTGGGGGACAGGGCTGTTTGCTGAAGACAGCAGAATTAATGTGCCCTTTCCTTTTCCTCTCTTCCAGGTTGCGAACAAGAAGTTTCAGGAAATGTCAAATGAAGATGCAGTTAATTTTTTGAAAGAAAAAATCTATTTAGAAAATGCTTCCCATGATTCTGAAGTGACTGTGCAGGATAATAGTTAAAATAAACAGTTTTGGTTTCCTGATCTCTCTTTTCCTGTGTAATTAATGTAAGATTTTAACAGAAGAGATGTGCAGTTTTGTACACAGCTGCCTACTCTGAAGTATAGAGACTGAGAAAAGTTTATCAGGTGAACACTGCTGAGGGGGTTGTGAAGTGGGAATGGGTTTTCTGTAGTGGAAGGAACTTCTTAATCCAAAAGTGAGCCTGGCATCCATTGCTGTTGATATTTCTCAATTTTATGTTCTCTTTGCTTTCCTTCCTCCATCCCCCAAGACAAATTTGTCTCTTCTCTTGAGCTGGGTCAGGGAAAGGAAGTGCCCATCTCAAGAGCTACCAGACCCTGGCCTAGAACCAGGCTCTGGAAGGCTTTGCTGTACACAGCCAGGCAATGGCCATGAAGGGAAACAGCAATGCTCTCTCTCCACAGTGCCTGTCTGCTGCCTAACGGTGGTGCCCTTGCTTCACTGGATCAGCTGTAACAACCACCTTCTTTGTCTGCCTTAAGTCGTGTGGACACATGGATAAAGTATCACAAAGATAAGATAAAAGAGGCACTACAGTGATACGGTGAAAAGACACAACGTGCTTAAAAAATAATTCACAGCCCAGCTTCTTGCAGATCGTGTGGATGGAACCTGGTGCACGTTTGTGAAGGAAGCTGTGCAACCAAAGCAGCACTGTTACAGCAGCCTGGCAGAAAGAGTACAGAGCCCTTCAGCATTCCATTCTCTGAGCTGCAGCCCCTGAAAAAAGCAGCTCTGAAGCAATTGTAAAACAATCGGAGCAGAGCCCATCTGCTTGACTTGAGGACACATTTGTTTTGTCCCCTTTTTGGCTCTCTGTTGTTAAGATTCTGTACAGACCCATCTGTGAAGAGTGGTCAGAGCCATGCTGGTGCCCTGAGATGGCTGACTGACCCTGGGTCCCAGCCTGCACTGCAGGAGGTCTGAAATCCTCTCAGCTGGAGAGCCAGGAACTGCTCAGGACTCAGCAAGCATTTGGTGCTGCTGCAAACCAAGCAGTGTCAGCTGCTGCTCCTGCCTGGGCTGCAGAACTGCTGCCTCTCCTGCAGGCTTTTCAGTCAGGTCCTCAGGGGCAAGGTACCTGGCTCCCAGTTCTTCAGGGACAAAATACCAGGCAGGCAAATACATTGTCCTCTGGGGTGCCAGCAGCTTGGACAGAATTAGCCACCAGTGGGCACAAAATGGCACATTACATTACATTAAATTAGCTAATCACAACCTTTTCTATTTTTTAAATGCCTTACGGGTAGGTGGAAACTTCCACAAGCAGTATGGAAGTGTAGTAGTCTGCTGTAATGATCACTTTGCATATTGAAGTATCTTGCTTTATGTGCCCTTAATAATTTAAGTCATTTCTGTGTCACCTACGCTGATTGGTGCTTCCAAGCAGCGTGTAGCTGCTGCCAGAGAGACCTGAGCACTGTGCCTTCCCTGAATCTTCACAGCTGCCAAAAATCTACTCTGCTGCAAAGTCTGAAATAAACAAAGGTTTCTCAGGTGTCCAGTTCATGTAGTAAGAGAGATCTAATCCTGGTTTGTGCAGGTTGAGTTTGTATTCAGAGCACCACTCACCTCTCTCTCCTGGATCACATTTATTAAAATCAGTGGGAGACTCACAATGCAGATCAACAATAATTCTATTGCTCCTGCAATTGTGGGGTTTGTCCCTGCAGGGGGTGTTTGGGGTGAAAGGTGCAAAACCCTTTTTTTCAGTGAAAAAGGTACCAAGCAGATGTTTTCAGCTGACCTACCAGTGAGATTAACAGGGGATGCACACTGCACCTTGACTGTTTTCACAGCCTGCCTGCAGACTCAGGAACACGTGTTTCAAACCTTTACTCACACTTGGTAAGTGCAGGAGCTGGAAATTTTTGCTTTCCTGAACAGGGTGTAAGGAAGCAGAAAGCTGATTATGGGTTTATTTCACACAGCTTGTGGGTCTATCTTACCAACAGAGGGAACCCAGACACTTGCTGTGGTGTTTGATTCACTAAAGGTTTTTTGAGGGTGTATCCAATCTGTAGCAAGGCCAAGGTTCTTAACCCCCTGTAAAGTGAAAACAGGTAATTTATTAAGTACACTGGATTGCTGAGGGAGGGGAGAATATTCAGTGAACTGAAGGCTTGCTAAAGGAGATGAAGCAAGCACAGAGCTTGTGGTAATGATGCAGCTGTGACTTAAAGACAGTCGACTCAACTCCACACAGCAACCCTGTATTTAACCACGTAGTTGGCTTTAGGAAGGCAGCAAATTTTATGCCTGGGCCACAAAGAAGTCTGTAAAGTAGATCCATACAAATCTTTTCTTCATTCTGAGCTAGGAAATACTGAACTTAGGCATTTGTCCTGCTAATCTCAAAGAAACAGATATTGCTTTTTACAATGCCTGTTTCTTACACGCCACTTGCTGCCAGTCATCTGTTGATTCACACAATTTATTACAGAACAGTAAAATACCATGATAAAGCTGCCTTATCTGGGGGATTTGTCCTTGAGAAAATGCATATGCTGTTCATCCTTTGAATTCTCCAGGTCATCTGAAGGATATGCACAAACAAGAGGGTGTCAGGCTCAGATCACTGTCGTGTACCACACAGTAAGAACACCCTGTGAGAAGCATTCACAAATGTAAGTTACACAGCAAACTGCACTGCCCCAAGGATGATGCTGAGCACTGCAGGGGCTGTGAACAGATCTAAAATGAAAGCAAGAAACAGGAAGGCAGAAGATGTGGGCTGCAAGGCTCAAGAAGCCTCTGGTGTGAACAGAAAATATACTGCTACCATCTGGGCAAGAATGAAACAAAGTTTGTGAAGCAATGCAGAATGTGAACAGTGAGGCTGGGAAAAAAAGGTCATTTCCATAAGCAGCTGGATTTGCAGACCCTGATGCCTGTAGTTCTCTCCTGCTTGGATTTCTTACGTCTATAAAACACTTCTGAGCCCTAACTCCTCAGGGTATGAAATATCCCAGCCACTCATTCACCAGAATCATGCAGAAAATCTGTTGTTGTACCTTCCACCTTGCTCTCAAATTTGCTAAGATGTTCAAAACTGTCTGGGAAAGGGGACAAAAAGGACATTCCAGGAGTTTGTTTTTTTGTTAAGAAATCAGGATCTAAACAAACTGGACCTTGGAACTGGAGAATGGAAGTCTGTTTCTCAGGTATTACAACTGTGTCTGCATTGGCACGGGCTTGACCAGTGCTTTTGCTGCAGAGATTTAAAGACGTGGCTCTGGTCAATTAATGAAGTGAAGAAAATCCTGAGACTTCCCTCTAATGCCTTTTAATTTTTTTCCCCTGGCCATTGCAGTCAGTAGGTATTATTTCAGAGTGCCATTTGTTAATGTTAAGTATTCTCCTTGCACACAGACTAGAACCTCACTCATGCAGGCTTATGTGCTTTAAGATTTGTGTGCTAAGAGAATACTTAATATTTGTACCTCGACATCTGACACTACAATACCTGAATTAAAGCAAAACTGCAGATGTTTTGTAGATCTCAGAACTGTGGGTTTAGTAGTTCTGCATTGTTCTTCTAAGTGATGCAAATACAATGGATCTCTGAGCTATGCTTAAGATCTGTCCTTCTAGCTGCAGCAGGTTTCCCCCTTCTTTCATTATTTCTGGAAAAATGCAGTATAAGGTAGAAGTAGTAATGTGGTGGCAACTGTGAAAAGCCCCTCAGGAACATGAAGAATGAGAATCTGTCTTTGGCTCTGCAGTCCTTGTGCCCACAGCTAACCAGAGAGCTTTTTGTTTCACCCTGTTCCTTCTCTCTGGAAATGCTCCTGTGCTACACTCCAGTTACAGCGTTGCCATGGCACCCACCAAAACCCAGGGAGGCTCTGGCTTCACCTAACAAGATGCTAATTTTTATCAACAGGATTTCTTTCTCCTGCCACAGGTAAGGGACTCCTCCATGCCTCCAGGGAGAGGCAATTCTTACTGCACACTCTGTCCTTCCTGAGTGTGTGCCACACTTCACTCTCAGCAGCTCAAGCCACAAATGGCACAAGCTAAATTTTGGAGAGATGGAGCAAGGAGTCCACCTTTGAAAGGTCAACAGAAAAAAGAAGACCATTTAATCTTTTTAAATATATAAATTGAAGACCAATACTGGGTTTTCACTTGGCTCTTCTGCTGGCTCAGCAGTTAGGTATCAGCTTTAGCAGAACAGGAGACAGCTCCTTGACACAGGGAATTATCTGAAAAAGACAAAAGGCAAACTAAACCCCTTCTTTGAGGCAAAAAGAGGGCAAAGACTGCTGGTGCATTTGTCCCTGTTGTTTTAGAATATGCAGGGATTTCTCCCAGGGACAGATCAGCTTCTAAATGAACCTTCAGTCTGGGTCACTTCTGTATAAATGTAAGGAAAACGATGGAGATCTGAAAAGTTAGGCAGGGAAAAAAAGAAAAGAGAAAAAAAGTGTTTGCACGAGTGTTTGGAGCTTTGCTCTGTATCAATCTGTGCAAAATGGTGAATGCTTTGCTAATGGCAACAAGATTTCATTCTCAGTAGGCAGTACTTGCCCCAAAGTATCCCTGAGAGGGATGAAGGTTGGTTTCATTTCTGCTGATCCAGAAAAAAAGAGAACTTCCCACTGCTGGTGGCAGGTCTGATGCTGCTGTTTGGTACTGTTCCTTCTGCATGTCACACCCATACACACACAGCACACCTCAAACCTGGTTCAAGCATTTCTTTGAGGCTCATTTGCAAAAAAAACACTGGAAATTCAGCTGAGTGCAATCTCCACAGAATAAACTCATTTGGTGCAGACAAGATCTGATTGAGATCTTTTGTCAGGTGCTGTTGGTTTCAGGAATAACCAGAGGAGACACCACAGCCACTTCTGACAGATGCTGATGCTGGGTGTGGGGTTTGGGGAATCCCTCCCCTTGCATGGCTGCACATCCAGAACTGGATGCATGCACACCAAGCTGCTGTGGCCAAAGGTTAATTTGAACATGTTTTAGAGCTGCAAAAGTTAATTGCTTCAGTTGAAGTGAATATAGCATATGTTGTTTGGGTCTAGGAAATCATATGCAAGTGCCTTCACTTACAATCATAAAGTATTTTAGTGCCTGTAATAGAGCTCATTAAAAATAATGTTGGTTATTCTTGAATACAGTGCAAAATGCTTGGGTTTTATCCAGTAAGCAGTAACAGAGACTTATGTGCTGTCCTTTACAGCACTGCTAGAGCAAAAAAAAAACAAAACTAGTTTATTTACTTACCAAGGTAATTACTTCATTTAAAAATACAAGATAGGCTTTTAATGTTAAATGGCTTCTTCTTTAAAAAGACCTAGTTAAACCAAACAACATATTGCTTTAACAGCTAAAGGTTTACAGGAAGTTTTGTTCCTTCACAGAATCAAGGATTCTTGACTAATTCTTGCCCACTCAGAGCATCAATATAGGATCAAACACTTCTGAAAATCCTCTTCCCCCAGAGCAATGCCTTTGAAATCAAAAGTTCTAATGATGTCACCAGAAAGTATTCTTAGGGCAGAATCTTAGGGATTCTGTGCACAACTCTTTGAAAAAGGTGGATACCCTTAACTCCTGGAGGACCAACAGTGTTTGTTACCTTTGAGTGACAGGTGGTAAATATCTTGGATTCAGATGGTATCTGAAATATCTTGAATTCAGGTGGTGAGGACCAGCTCCAGGTTCCTTAGCAGTCACATTTTGCTGTCTAAAAGATGAAGAAAAAATAACCACCCAGGCCACCTACTATTAAGGCAAGACAACTCACCCATAACACTCTTTTCCTGCTGAAAGGAAATGGTGCCTGAGGAAGCTGCTCTGCCATCCTAACTAAACTAATATCAATTTTGTCAGCCCACTTCCATGAGAAGCTGCCTACTGAACAGGCACTTGAAGCTCTTTTCTGGTAACAAACCTGCCTAAAAACTGCATCATGGGGCTTGTGGAGAAAAAGCAGGTGTCATTTCTGACACAACACACTGATACTTCCAGTTTGGGCTCAGAATACCTGAGTAGGCATGGGTGCAAATGCTCTGAAAACTATGGAGAAGAAATCTTTGAAAGCATCTGTAAGGGTGTATCTCCTGAAATTATGACCTCATACACTAATGGTCCTATTAGTTGCACTAAGTTAAACCTTAAGTATGACACTTGATGATCTGTTGGATGCTGAAGGTTGTCTTAATGGACCTAATTTTAAGGTTTGCTAGTAATTAGCTGGATTCTTTCTGATTTAAGATTACTTTCACATTCCCAGTGTAAGGTCCATAGGGCATTTCCAGTGTAATCTCTGAGAAAAAGAGAGAGGGAAACTCAGTGAGATTGCCCCAGAAGGGAACTGCAGCTCAGCTCAGCTTCCCATATGCTCCCACCTAACATTAGGATTGCTGCTGGAGCTAATGGGAATTGTTAGCACTGTCAAGTCCAGAGAATTTCAAAAAAACCTTTCTCTAACAGAACTGAAAGCTGAAGGCTTGGCACACTGAGAGGAACAATGATTCACATTACCAAGCACACTCTGTATGGGTGAATATTCCCATGCTATAGAACTGAGCCTGGGAGCTTAATATTGTAGAATGAATTGAAGTATTCTGAAGATTGCTTAGGAAGACAGAAATATCTTTTAGTGCTCACAGAAAAACACAATACCTACAGAATAAACTGCCTCCTGTGACAAGACAAAGGGAAAGACAGCTGTCAGTTCACTGTGTGCTTCCTCCAAATAAAACTACAGTGATAACCAGAGGATATTCCTGTTAAACAGCTGAATTACCCACCCCCCCCTTCCTCAGGGGAGCAGAAGACTAGGATTTAAGGCACATTAGTCAATCATGCTATTGCACTGACCCTACTGAGTGATGATTCTGTCTTGGACACATACTGTGAGTTTGCTGCTGCAATGAGAGGAGGAGGCTCACTGGAGGATGGTTTCCTCAGAATCAAGGTGATTTTTAAAAAAAAAAGATGTTGATTGTGTTGAATTCCATGTAGTTGTAGGGTTTTTGTTGTTCAGCTGGAGTCAGTGTGGGATTTAGCTGAGAAAGCTTAGCAGGATGAACCAATGTTTGTGGAGACACACAAGTGAATAATTTTTTTGCCTTCTTAATAAGCTTTTTGTCTTTGAAAGTTACATGCAGCTCAGCAGGAAATCTGGGGGCAGGCAGCTCCCAGGATCAAACTCACCACTATGTGATAGTGGCTTAGAGCACGTGGGGTGCTTCAGGATGGAATCTCTAAACAAAACAGTGCTAGCTTGTGGCTGCTGCTGCACAGGCTGTATGCAGATAAGTCACAAATAGCTGAGCATATGTGTGGTGCAAGGTTAAAACAATAACAAGCTGGTCGAATCAGTCAAACACTGGAAATCACTTTGACTCCAGGCCAAAAGCTTTGCTTGAGATGGTATCAGTATGGGATAAAAAGAGGATAAACTAACAGGCTTAGCAGCCAGCTTGTTGGAGTCAGCATATAGTATCTATACTTCCAGCAGGGGAGCAGATGGTCATATATTTAAGGAAGCACCAGACAGAGAGTCAGGAGATCTGAATTCTATTCCTGGCTCTGCAGCAGTGCTCCTATGTCACCTTGGGGAGTCACTTTTTCCCCCTTTTTTTCCTTAATCTTTTAAGTAGTGGAAATAATATTTGCTTGTCTCACAGGGCAGTCGAGAGGCTGAACTGATGCTCAGAAAAATGCTCTGAAGCTCTAAGAAGCAGGTGTGGAAGGACTGCAGAGTCAACTTGCCTGGCAAAAAGGACACTGTGTGGTCTCACATGGCACCTCTGTGCCACATGTTTACGACCTTTCCTCTCCCCACCATGTCCCATGCCTCTGTGCACACAGTTTTCAAGGAGGGGATAAATGGATTAAGCTTCCTTCCACATTTGCTAGAAAGATAAGCAGCTGCCAGTAAGAACCTGACCAAAGAACAGACTTTATTACTGAGACAGACAGTATTTATGCCCAAGAGGGCAATAGGCTTGTTGAAGTTAAGTGTTTGTCCCAAGATATTTTTGCACTGGTGGCAGAATAATGTCTTCAATGGCTTTTACTCTGAACTCAGCAGTGCTGCTTGCAAGCTGAACATCAAGTACATACTTAAGTATTGTCTCTTACAAACAAACCTGCTGCTGAAGTCCCAAAACAAGCCCATTTTTAAAATCAGTGAGAAATGGCCACGATTATTTTGCACAGGTCTTTCACCTAAAGCCCATGAAAATCATCCCCAGACTCAGAGGAATTGAAACAAAGAGCTAGCAAGCAACAGTCATTTCTTCTGAATCCTGTCCCCACTGAGCAAAATGACCCTGTCTGTCTTCATAACTATTTGGCAACAGAGGGGCACTGCTTTCAACACAGAATACAGCACTTCTGCTTTCAGTGTGGACATGGAAGCTTTGGGTTGGAGCTGAACTTCAGCATGCATCCTGGTTTCCTTCACTTGTGCATACCTTTTTGGGAAAAAAAAAATGCAGCATTTTTTTCTCTATGCCTCCATTTTTCTTGTTCTTAGGCTCTGAGTCCCTGACAAAGGATTGAATCTATTTCCTTGATGACAGCCTCAGCAGTAATGCAAAAGGACTTCATGCTTTGCTGAAAAAGACTTCCAAAGATCCCATAGTGGCATTTAATGTCCAGTCAGCGTGTACACAAACAATAAAGCTATTTACTAGACTCTCTTCACCCAAACCCCATGCAGTTTTCTGCATTAAGTCACCATGGGATAGTTTTAATCCATGAGAGAAACTGAGTGAAACAATTTCTTCCTGGAGAACTGTGCTATATGTCTGTCACCTGTGAAGGTGGGAATTCAATTGTTTACCCTTGATATATGAACTGAGCAAGATATGAAGCAGTAGCCAGCCCCCTGTTTTGAGTATATAAGAAATAAACACTCTTTATGACAGTGTAAAGCTGACAGTCTGTGGGCAGAGGCTGATCTGGTCCAACTGAAAGTGGTTTGGATGAGACTCTGACATCCCCATCTCTCCCTTATACAGGAATGTTGGTGGTTTCCTTCATGTCCTCTTTCTGGGCAGGCAAGTGACAGAACAGCAGTTCAGAGGTCAGAGAAATGCTCCACAAAGACACAAACACAGGAAGGAAGAGAGCAAGGATGGAGCTTTGTTTCACCACTGCTCTCTTCTTCCCATCCCTATGATTTTTCTAAGCTGATCTCCACTACCTCTCTCACCTTGCAGGTAACTTTTCAGTGACCCCCAACTTTGTCACGTAATATTTTCAAAGGTTTGAAGGTGACATGAAGAAAAATCCACTTACTTCTTAGAAGTTCTTCAGTGAGAATGTTGCTGTTTGTGTATGTTTGTGGTTTGGGACACAGAAGAGAGCTTGGAGAATTAAGAAAAAGCAGAACTATTTAAAAGTAAAGTTAATGATTCAACAAGGGCAGGTTCCTTTTCCAGGATAAGCCTGGTTATATATTATAATTGCACAAATAAAGTGTTCAGCCCAGATTTATCCTGCTCCTCTTCCAGTCCTGCACTGTTGGGACTGGGTTCTTTGCACAAAGATGTGGCTTTTTCTTGGGATCACCTTTTCTTTGGGGATGCTAATTCCTGGGAATCTCAGCTGGAAACTGCGATATGATGGGTGAGTGTGAAGGGGGTATTGTGAAGAATTGTGCATGCAGTGAAATTCCCAGGACCTGTGTTAATAATAATAATAATAAACTGAAACCTGGATCCAGGGTTGCCGAGCTGTAAGGTTTGTAATATTCAGAAAGAAAACATAGAGCTGGAAAATGAAGGAAGGATGAACCAAATCCAAGCCAACAAAGATAGAGCAAGAGCCACAGGAGACACAGAAGGCTCCTCAAATGCACCTCAGGATGCTCTGCTTCCATTAGCTGAAATTAATTTGGCTTAGCCTCTTTCATAATGAACTTTGAAATCAGATGCTGTAAGAATAAAATGCCTTTTCTGAGTATAAAGCTGGGGGATGACTGAGCAAAATTATATCCATTAACAAAAGACAGCAGAGGTTATGTGAAAAAGATGGTGTCTCAAAAGCAGCTCAGACACTGAATCCCTGCAACAATAACCAAAAAAAAACCTAATGGAGCTGGCCCAGACAATCTTCACCCCAAGGTGTTCAGAGAATGTGATTACCATATTTTTATTACTGATTACTGTTTTTGAAAAGTATGAAATGCCTGGTTTTGCTGTATCCCCCTTTCTCAGTTATATTTTGTAAGAAAATGAGTGGTATGAAATTATGCTGTTCACTGCTCTAAACTCCTTTGTTTCACTCACCCTCAACTTTGCAAGGAATGATTAGGGCACTCAGCCTCCAGAGCAGCTGGGATTTGCAGGAGGGGCACAAGGACAGTGTGGAGGGCAGCTATCCACATATCCCTTTATGCACAGAATTTCCTAAAGTAAACATGGAAAGCAGCCCAGTGCTGAGTTCCTCTGGGCTGATTATCTCCTCTGAATACAGTTTTAAAAAGGAGAGAAAACCAAGCAGTGCCTGCTACCATCCAATCCATGAGCATCCAAGGAAGCTTGTGGGCAAGAACAGTGCTTTAATTTGGGAGGAAATCTTAACTGTAGCATTTTAAAAAACCTGCTGTTCTCACATGGTCACACAGGCTGACTTTGCACTTCTCCACCGAGAGCCCCAGACCATAATCAGAAATGAGTGCAGGCTTCCTCATCTGAGTTTACTATTAAAAATGATTTGTCTCCACACTGGCTATTGTAAAAGGTTTATCAGTAAATAAGAGCTGGCCATCTGGCAGCAATCTGACTGTCTGGCTTTTCTTTCATTTGGTGTAATTAAGACATAATGTCAATGAGGATAGAAAGATATTACAGGATATTGTTCCCCTTCCTGACAGACAAAGAGCAAAGCAAGCCCAAGCATTTAGAGAGAATAAACTCTCAACTGCAGCTGAGATGTTTATTCTCCTAGCAAAGATGTTTATCCTGCATCTACAAGGTTTATGACAAAGATACCATGGCTGTTGTACCAAACTGTTAGCAATGCAAATGTAATCATTCTGCCCCAGAGATGAGGGTCCTGTATGCCCCCAGCAGCAAACAGCCCCTTTTAACCAGCAAGTGCCAAGCTTCTCTGTCAGCAAAGGTGCCCTTTTTAAGAGAGAGGTAAAAAAAAAACCATATCCATCTGATAATTGCACCTTTGTGTATGGAAGCACAAATTAGAGCAGATCCAGTTCAGATGATGAGACTATATTACACTGATGGCCAGAAAGACCAAAAGCCATGCAGGGCTTTTGCAACAAGTACTTCTGCTTAAAAGTATGGAAAATGTTTAATGCTTAAACATTAAATGTAAATGTTTAAATTTAAACATTTAAAATGTAAAATGTTCTCTTTTTTGGTACTTGTCCTGTAAAGGCTGTAAGGCTCACTGAATTCATGGAAGGAGACTGTGAAGCAGCAGATACTGGTTACTAACAAACAGGAACATTTCTTGGGTTTCCCATTCCATCCCATCAGTGGGATGTCTCCCAACTGCTGTCTCACCTTTGAGTAATGTCATGGAGTTGTTGTCCAAATCCACTCCTTGCTATGAAACCTTCTCTGACAGAAATCTCACCCCTGGAAAGCTGATCTGAATGGGCACTGAAAAAAAAATTAGAAAAAGGAAATTACCAAGGGTTTTTAAACAGAACATACAAATTTGCTTTTCCTGCTTTTCCAACCACTTGAATTTCTTCTTTGTAACCTTTCAAGATTTTTTTTTTAAGATTAAGCCTGTTGTGAATTAAAGCTTCGTGGGACCTCATGAAAACATATACTCAGTCATTGGACTTGGGTGTCTCTTCTAGAAATACAAAACAATAGATCCTGCACTGGAAATGCTTGTTTCCTGTGGATTCAGTAAGAATGTGCAACTCTGGACACCACAGTATTTGTTGTTTGTGGAACAGAATAGCTGTTCTCATGACAAGTATTTTATGAACATCTCAAGCTCTCAGCAAGGTTCATTTATCATGTCTACTGAATGTTTTTGCATGATGAAGTAAATCAGCAAAGCATCAAGTCTGCCTGGAATAACTGAGTAAATCCCAAACAGGAGGGAAAAATAAAAAGGTGACATAAAATAATTTTTCTACATATTACCAATGATGTCATTTTGGTCCTGGTCCTGCAGAGGCAGAAAGCACACACCAGGACTTCAGGAAAGTGGTGAAAGGATTGCCACTGGTCAAGGAAGCAGAGTTAACCTAACACTCCAGCAACAGGAAACTCCCAACACTTGAGTCCTGTTGGTAGCTAAAACATCCCAGGAATTCATCACCTAGACATATTTTTGATGAACCAGCACTCAGTTACACGTCCTGTCTTCCTTCTCCACACTGAACTATCTCCTTCTGACTTGTGAAATCACAGCCACAGACATGAAAACTGATCTTGTTTCTTTGCTGAATTCCCAGAGACCAGGTCTTGCGTGTTGTGCCAGAGACACTGCAGCAAGCCCAGCATCTTCAGCACCTCTGCAGCACTCTTCTGGTGAGTAACAATAACCACGTTTGCCCAAAACCCACAGAGAGGTTTTAGACTGTACAACAGAAGTGTAACTCTGGACAGCAATGAAAGTTACAGTGAACTTGAAAAAGTTTTACCCTTTTTTTTTTTTAAGTGTGGGGTGAAATTTGGCTTCCACTACCTGAAGGAACTAGTGGGGAGCAGTCAGGTTCCTTGCAAGGCCCTGTGAAGCTACTGCTCCTTATCAGTGCTGCCAGAGTGAATGAAAACACTAAGCCTGAGCTTCATGCTTTATGCTCAGATGGCTGGAGAACCGGGCATAACGTGTAGGAAAACATCTTCCATTTATTGATATCTATCTTTATCGTTTGTTTTCTCATTCTGAAAACTCTGTATTTATTTTCTTCTCTGCACAGCTGGACTTGTGGAAGCCACTGCTGCCTGCAGACATCAGGGCAGGAGAAGACCTGCAGATGAGGGTCCCAGCCCCTCTGGTGCAGGAGCTGAAAGCCAGCTTAGATCAGCACTTCATCGCTTACAAGTATGACCTCTCATTTCCTGATGGCAAAGGTTGGCTCTAACAATCTTCCTTGCTAGCACAAAAGAACCCAGCCCTGCCCTGGGAAGAGTCAGCAAATGCTGACAGATCCAACCTTTGTCCCAGCTGCCTCCAACTCACCTTGACCTGCCCAATGCACAGATGCTATATATACCTTGGAGTTTTAAAGGCATGTTCCCCTGTGCCCTGCTCCCTCACCTTGCAGCTAGCCTGGAGTCTGACTTTGGAGCTGCTCTCTGTGACAGCCCCATCTGTCTTGTTTACTGCTGCTGCCTTCTCCAGGGCAGAGGATGGCACCCAGATGTATGACTCAATTTTTTTAGTCTGAAGTCAGGAAGTCAAACCTGGTACAACCACAGGAGCAGATTTGCTCTTGGAAAGCATGGATACCTGGTACAGGGTCCTCCCTGTTACACAAAGCCCAAAGATTTAATCAGTGTCCCAGTTTAGAATGGTTTCTGTAGCTCTCCTTTTCCCTTCCCTGCCTTTTGGGGCTCCTCTGCTTCTGAGAAGAGTCCTTTCCCAGTGAACATTCAGCCAGTTTCTTTAAAGCTGCAGTTCCCTACCCCTGGTGAGAATCCCCTGGCACCACCCAGCCAACCAGACACCCCAGCCTAGGACAAGTGTCCCGCTGCACACAAAGTTGGGACACAAAGCTGCACAGGGCACTCCCTGAGCCACCCATCTCCACTGCCACTCTCCTGCATCCAACCAGAAGATCTCCGCCAGACACAATGTTTGTAAAGCCAAACAGGATTAAATAAGATTTATTCCCTTTTCCATTTGGAACTGACTTTTCCAGGTAACCAGTAGCTAGTCATGTTTCATAGAAACAATCCTGCAGTCATTCAGGGCTGGTGACAAATGGCCAATGGACACTGACATTTATTTATTAAAGGAGGATTAAAGGAAGATTGGTGCCACTTCAAGGCTGTTTAAAGTTGATCTTGGCATCCTGCATCTTGCCTGATGAATTCTTCTTTGTAAGTGTGATGCCCTGACAGCCAGAGATGGAGAGAGATGAGCTGGAAGCCAGTACAAATGATCTAGCATCAGGTTTAAGTACTGAGGACTTAGACAACATTCCAGAAGGTATTTAATCTTAGTTGTACCAAGGCTTTTAATTTTCTAATGGTTTTGACTGATGCTAGTGGGAATTTAAAAATTAAACTGAAGTTAGCAGCTTAATTTTTAAACTTCTTTTCCTTTGCCTGGGGCCAGAACTGTATCCACCTTGTGTAGGATCCTACAGAAAGAGACTGGCAACTCAACAGCCAAGCTGAAATGTTGGCTTTGTATTGCAAAGCTGCTGAGATGAGTGATGTTAGGGTTCCTATAACAGGTTCAAAGCAGGAACCACTTTTTAGAAGGCAGCAGACATGCAAGGAAGGTAACCTGACAGTTAGGCACATAATGTTAGAGACATAAATGACAAATTATGATCAGGACATCAATATTCTGCCTGTGTCAGACACTGGGATTTCAATTCTCCAGAGCTCTGATAAGGCACTCTGTGTGTGTGTGGCTTTGGTTCATGGGAATTTGCATGGCTTGAATTTCGGTTTGAAGTTCAGATGTGAATAAACATCAAAGCTCAGAGTGAAAGTCAGCTCTAACTGCTCTTAAAAAAGTTCCTTAGGTGCAGTTCCAGCCAGGCCGAGCAGTGCTGCTGTCAGCACAACATCCTATTAGCACTTGCAGGCTTTGAAAGCAACAACGTTTAAGCCCCCCTTGCAGTTCCTTATCTCAGGCCTTTGTCAGGGGGCTGAAAGGGGCTGATGCAGTGAGACAGCACTGCTGGGTGAGCCCAAACCCTCTGGAGCCAAGGAAAGGCTTTCAGTGGAATCACGCCTCATTTCTCAGCTCATCTGAAGCTAAAAAGCAAGAAGAGGTGTCTGAAGGAAAGAGGGGGTTTGTGCTGATTTCTGCAGAGTGTAAGCAACACCTCTGCAAATTCAAAATGTCTCCATAAAATACAGTGAAACGCCAAACTTAAAATTTTCATTTTTCCCCAAAAGGTGGCATTTTCAAGTACAAGTAATGAAGAAAAGAAAGATACTGAACGCTTTTTTGAAAACAAACAAACAACAAACTATCTATCTTTTACAAAGCAAGCTGGTAACTTTGTTACCTTCTAGCTGAAACCCTGTGAAAATCTCAGCACTTTGAACTTCCTCTGACATGAAAGTGACCCTCCTGCTGATGGTGCTGAACTTGTCAGCAGCCCACTCCAGAAGAGGCTGAACACTTGCATTTGTTGATGCAAGCAGTGTACCTGTCATGATAGCTCTGTAGCAATTACCAAGGACTGTTTGCTTTTTTATCTCCCCTTTTCCCCTCAGAGTCCTCATACCTGATGTGCAGGAGCTTGTGGAGCAGAGCATGCCAGGAGGGAGGAGCAGCTACAGGCAGGTCCCACAAGGTTATGTCTACACCCAGTACCATCCAATGAAAGAGGTACAGAGGAGCCCAGCTCTGCTTGCTTCAAGGCTGCTGTTTTGTAGATGGCACAGCAAGTAACTCTGAAGTCAGCAGAGCCCTCCCTGGCTTTCTCCTTTGCAGAATGAAGCCTTACTCTTTGACTTGAATCTTGGCCTTGTTGAACTGAACATGAATCTGCCACTGATACTGATTGAATCTTTAATTCCTCCTCAGCCAGAACCTAAATGTACTTGTTTTGCAAGTGTTACTCTGCAGTGGAGCTCCTTGGTTTGCTCCCTTTCTGCTTTATCACTCTCTCCAGTGTTCAGCCATGTAAGGCCCAGTATGTTTGATGCTGAGCTGGAAATGAAGTGCAAGGAGAGCTGCAGGCTCTGTGAGGAACAAGAGGTGTAAAAAGCAGTCATCAAGGAAAAGAGGGTTTTGACACTTCAGGAGAGAATAAAGTCATGAGGGTGGGTAGTGGAGGCTTCTTGGAGCTACACTGCAGAGAGCAGTGGGTGAGCCTGCACAGAAGATGAGAGCTGTACTGCAGGGATGTTATCTCCTAACACCCAGCCAGCTATGCCCATGTGTTTGCTGAGGAGCCTCCAGGAGGGTGAGGTGATACCACAGACTGAAGTAAACTCCGAGGGGAACACAAAACCCAAACAGCTTTAATCTGGAAAGGGAGGTGGGAATGAGATGGAAACTCTCACTTTGGATCAAGAATTCCCTGTGACTATTTCAGATTTATGAGTGGATGGGTCAGATCCAGAGGAGCAACAGTGAGCTGGTGACCCTGCAGGAGCTGGGGATGACAGTGGAGAACCGGACCATGTCCTATCTGCAGGTAACAACCTCCCTACAGTCAGCAGAGGGTGCCTGCACACAATAGCCATGAGGAGATGATGGGATTCAGATCCTTCCTCAGACAGAGTTCATCCAAATTCATAGCTGGTTTCCCTCCTCCACAGCACAGGAAGGTTTGCCAGCTTTCATATACACTATCACCATACACTTGCTGTAATGCAGTGAAAATAACAAATTTAACTGAAACCTTCAGAAATACAAATCAAGCTGCAACTAGCTTGGCAACAGCTGTGTGTAAGGATAATGAGCTTTGGTTTGTTGTTTTTATTGCTTTTTACAGCATAGAGCCTTTCTGCTAGGAGTATTCCATGACATTTTTTTATCAGATGCTTTAGAGAAAACCACAGGTTTAATAAGTGGGTTATTCTCTAACCTGTTCCTATCGCTGAGTAAAACCTGAGCCCCTGCCTTTTTGTGCTCCCCCTTCTAAAAAAAAAAAAAAAAAAATTAATCTTAAAGTAAGAGCATAAGAGCAACCATTCCTGTGAATGAAAAAGAAACTATTTTCTTGACATTCCTGCTCAACAGACACTCTTAAACTCTTTCCCTGTGGCACTAAAGCCATGACATTCCTAGGAAGGAGAGCTTGTTCCAGTGATGTTTGTGATAAGTTATCTCAGGTGGCTCAGTGGCACATCAAGGCACATCCTTTTCTTTGGGTATTAATTGGGCTATTTTATTGTAATGTAACAGTTTCCACGTGGTCATTTGTACACTCCCTCAGATCAGTCAACCATCAAATAAACCCAAGAAGATAATCTGGATGGACTGTGGGATTCATGCCAGAGAATGGATCTCTCCAGCCTTCTGCCAGTGGTTTGTGAAAGAAGTGAGTCCTCACTTTCCCACTTAGATAATGAAAAACGTGTCACTCTGGACACTTCAGTTCTCCATCATGGTACCAAGAATTATGCCATTTCCGACAAAATATGCTTTTCAAAATTAGTACATAGTGCAGATACCTGTGGGAACCTAAGTCCCAATCTCAGTTTGAGTTATGGGACAATATTTGTCAGGGTGTTATTTTCTCTACCTGAACTGACTCCAAAGCCTCTGAAATTGACAGCAGTCTCCGTTTCTCCCAGTGGCTTTTGGACCACCCCTCTCTGCATCCCCACAAAGCCACAGTCCCCCTGGAACAAAGCAGCCCTTAGCTATGGTACAGACATGCTGCATGTGTACTGAAAGTACCTGGAGCACAGACCTGCAGGACTGTATCCATCTGAAGAACACTCTAACTGGGGACACTGTCCCTTTGGTCACACCAGAGGTGGACAGCTCGAGATACCTGGGGATATAGCACATCTTGAAAACCATGGTGGTATCCAGGAGTGAGTGATTCCCTAGTGGTAGCTCTAAACTAACTCTTTCCAGTGAATACCACTACCTCAGTCCTCAGGATTTTTTCTTTTCAGATTCTACAAAATTATAAATCTGACCCAAAGATAAGAAGACTTCTGGAGAACTGGGACCTCTACATCTTGCCAGTCCTCAATATCGATGGCTACATCTACTCCTGGGAAAAAGTAAGTATGAAGAATCCAGGAACTAGATTAAAAGTGAGATGTGTACAACATGTTAATTTTAGACACCATCATAGCAATTATATTTAAAAAGAGAACATCAACAGAATCATTACTCATACAAATCCTCTCATGGCAGAGAGGTTTTTGCTTCTCCTGGTAAATCAGCAAACACTTCAGACTTCAGGGCTAAAAATTCCTAGCAAATGTCACAAGCTTTGCAAAGCCAGAGGGACAAAGCCAGAGGATCAATTGCTTTTGTGTTTCTGGGGACAAACTTCCCTGCTAACCGTTCAAGGCTTGATTGGTGGAGTTAAACATGTCTGGAGGACAGAAAGATTTCAATTAGCAAATGGATGTAAGCACCTCTGCAGCACTGGACAGGAGGAGAACTGGTCAAACATTGGGTTTTGAAACAGGTGTATTCTCCCAAATAATCTTCCCTTTCTGATACAGAGGATAACACAAACTGTTGGTCCTCAGCAAACCTCAGGATGCTCCCAGGCTCCTGAGGTATCCCTCACAATGCCAACAATTCCTCAGGAAGGCAATGCTGCAGGAAGCAAAGTTCTCTTTTTAGAAGCTCAGGACAACAGCAGGACAGCAACAGGACAGCCAGGCTGCAGGAGACAATGTCCCACCATGGAGCTTTCTCACCCTGGCACACAGCGCTGCACTCTTACAGCATCAGAGGAGCTCAGAAGGCAGAAAATACCAATACAGGAGTCTCCAGACCATGTTCTCAGCAGGCCCTGGGGATCATGGTCAGATGTAACTGGAGTTGCTTCTGTTTAGGACCGTTTTTGGAGGAAAAATCGTTCCCCTCATCAGCATGGTACCTGCTACGGGACAGACCTGAATAGAAACTTCAATTCCTCCTGGGGCAGTAAGTTCCAAGTGCTTCAGATCAGCAAAAAGAAATGTAAAGCAGGAGTAATACCTTGCCTCTGAAATAAGATTAAATCCTCTAAGAAATGAATACTCATCTTGCTGTCATCAAGATGTGTGTAAAAATGAATCCTGGTCTGTAGAAATACCAAGTCATTGACTTTCAGATCACTTATTTTTGTGAGCAGGGGATTGCTGCTGATACAACTGCACCTCTAATTGAGTGCAGGAGCAAGCAGCAGCTCCAGGCAGTATCGTGAGGAGTTAGTCACTGAACAGCCAGTGTTTGTGTTTGCCCTGAATTTCAAGGAGCCTCCACAGCTTTCCTGGCAGGTGGTACACTCTGGTGGTGTCAGAGTGTTTTCATTGCAGCCTGCGCATTAAATATTTCAGTCTTGTACCAAATTTTAGTTGCTACCAACAGAGTAAAATGTGGAAGTCCCACTGAGCTGTCTAGTCTCCCACATAAACACATTCCTTAACACTCCAAGGTAAAGCTCCCTGTTCCCTCAGAACTCCCTCCTTTGACTTGCTTTTTGTATTCCTCTCCAGGTGTTGGTGTTTCTTATAACTGCAGCAGTGACATCTTCTGTGGCTCTGGACCAGAATCAGAGCCTGAGACAAGAGCTGTGGCTCATTTTATTGAGAGGAAGAAGAGTGACATCTTGTGCTATTTAACCATTCACTCCTATGGACAGTACATCCTCACTCCCTATGGTTCCACAACTACACCCCCAAGCAACAGTGAAGAACTGGTAAAGCTCCTGCCCCTGTAGAGAACAAGTACAGGCAGCAGCCTGTGGCACAGCTCTATTTGCCCTCTTGCCTTTCCTTCAGAAGAGATGGCCTTGTTACTGCAGCTCTATGCAGCACCAGCAAGGTTAATTTGCTTCAGAATTAATCCTAATCCTTCATCTTGGATCAGGAAATTTGCACTACTGCAGAGAGGAAGGCAGTGTGAGTGGAGGAGAGCACCAAGGCCTTGCTGCATACAAGAGCACACTTACACTTCAGGATGCCAACATGATCTACACACAGGGTTGTCAGAGTTGTGTCCAGAAAGGGTATTCCAGATGGAATCACAGGAGAAGGGGAGCAAAGTAGGCACCTCACCTACTTCTTGGATACTTCCCTCAGTTTCTGAGTGTTCCATTTTGAGTTCAGTATTATGGGGTTTATAAACATTCCAGCAGCTGGAGCACGAGTCAAGAGCTTGAGGGACTTGGGTGCAGACTTCCTAGGAGTCACTGGAGAAGTCATTTAGTGTGTCTGGGGCTCAGTCTCTAAGGACACTGGGAGACAGGCTGAGACAGAGCTGGTGTGAGATCAACCACTGCAGCAGCCAGTATCCATATGCTGGGCAGCAGAGATTCTACCTCTCCAACATACAGCCCTCTAGCCTTACAACAAAGCAAGTGTCTTCCCTACCTAAAAAAAGACTGATTTCTAAGATTTCAACATCATTCACATCAAAAATACCAAGAACAATTTGCCCAAATGTTTGCAATGGGTTTCTCTCTAAAGTCTTGAACTAAAGATGTCATTTTGAACTTACAGATACATGTTGCAGAGAAAGCAGCTGCTGCCCTGATGGGAAAGTACGGGACCAGATACAAAGTGGGATCAACCTCTTTACTTTTATGTAAGTTTCTTTATGTTTCCCTTTGGTTGCTGTGCTTTGCAAAGAAGAGAGTCAGTCTTGCACCTCAGGTATCAGTAAACTGCTGAGTTTCCCATCTGAGTAACATGCAAGGTCTGGTTTGGTGGCACAGCTAATCAGCAGTGGATTGAATACAAGATAACACTGTGTTACAAAGCTGGCTGCAGGAAGGAAGGAAGCATTGATCAGAAAGAAGCCAGTTCCTGCACGGATTCCTCACAGATATATCACAGGGGACTGAAGGAGATGGGTGATAGATCATCCTGGCCCTGCTGAAGTCAGCAGCAGAACTCCTATTTGTCTTCACTGGAGTCAAGCACAAATTAAAACCCCACTCAGGTCTACAGTCCCTCCATCAAACACTATCACATGGCAGCTGCTTGCTGCTGGGTGTGAAAGATGCTGGTTTCAGCCTCATTCCTGATTGCCTGGATAGCTACATCACCACCACCACACAAGCTGGGCTGACACAGCAGGCTAGAGGCTCTAGAGATGCCAGGTGAGCCAGATCTCCTCCTGGTGAGCAGTGAGGCAGGCTGGTCACCTGGAGCAGCACCAGTACCTCTGCTGGTTTGCAACTCTCTGTGCCTGCCCCTCAGGCACACGAGTCCCCTCCTGCACGAGCAAGGGGGTACAAGGATAAGGTAACCCATCCACACCTCATACCAAGTTTTGGCAGGGTTTGGGCTTAGGTGGAATAGCTACAAAACAAGATCCATGAGGCAGATGAACAGGAATATGGGGAGCAGCCAGAAATTGTTCCTACTTGACCAAAATTATGCTTTAAAACAAACAGGAGAGATTCCAGGCAGTGCCAGTGTAGGAAATGAAGTCCTGGAACTGACAAATGGCCAGTCCATCTAGGGCCCCACACTAATCACAGGAAAATGCTAAAACCACAGAATCCCTGGCACTCAGCCCCTGTTATTATACACTACCAGCTCAAGGAAGATTGTTTCACTTAGGAAACTCCATGGAAGACTTTTAGTGTAATTAAGAACTGCAGCCTCCTGAAGCTCTGTTCTCCTTGTCACAGTGATACATGGTTACTGCTTAGTTCAGGGCTTCTGCTATGATCTGGAAAAGAAGAATGTTCAAAGAATTGTGCTTACTACCCCCATCTCCCCTCTGCTGTAAACCCACCAGACAGTAACTCGGGCTCCTCCAGAGACTGGGCTCACAGGATTGGCATTCCTTTCACCTACACCTTTGAGCTGCGAGACACGGGCACTCACGGATTTGCCCTGCCCCCTGACCAGATCCAACCCACGTGTGAGGAGACGATGCTGGCTGTGACAACCATCATGGACTATGTGGACCAGAAGTACTTCCCAGGTGGGGCTGTGAAGCTCACCTCTGGCAGCCTGGGCCTGAGCCTCTGCCTGGGTGTTGTCCTTGCATCCACTGTTGCTTAAGAGCAGCTTAGAGAACCAGGCAACAGGCTCCCATGTGGGGTGTCAAGTCCCTTTGGAGAGAGAAAATTACACCAGCAGAAGAACTAAATGTCAAGTATTTCAATAAAGGCTCATCCCACAAAACACAAGCATCCACTTGTGGTTTTGATAGCTGTGTTTTAGGGAAGGAGGAAAGGAACTGCTCCAGCTGCCTGAAACAAGCTGAAGAGCTGAGCTGGTGTAAGTGTGTGGGGAGGCACAGCCCTGTCACTTCAGTGTGTCCAGCTTAGTGCAGACAGAAACTCCTCAAATCCTCCAAAAATACAAAAGGGAGAGGGAAAAGGAAGATGAGGATGAGGTGCTCTTCCTACCGAGCAAATCAGAGAGCAACTTCTTTGCTTCCTCAGCTTCCCAAACCGAGCCACTCAAAAGGAAACACCAAGGCAGGAGCTTCTCTGCTGCTACAGCCAACAGCAGAGGGTGCAGGACATTCACTGAATCAGAGAAAACCTATTTTAACATAGGCTCTGTCTGCTTCTGAATCACACATCCCAGAGACATGTCCACCAGGCTTGACTATAGCAGATAATGGGATAAATCTATTTTTCCTGACAGAAAATGAGGAGGTTAAGGGGGGAAAAACAAATAAAATAAAATATTTTTAATGAAATGTCAGATTTTCTTATCAAATTCCAAGATTCCTGCTTCAAAATGTTCTAAATGTTCAAAATGTTCTCCACATTTCAGTGTTCTAAACAAGGATTTTCAACAAAATATTTCCAACTTTGTAGAAGAGAATGCTTTTATTTTTCCCCCTAACTGCTTTAAGGTAGTTGGTGGCAAAGGCAGACCAAGAGCTTCTGAAAAAGCTGAAAAAACTTTTTTTTTTTTTTTCCTGAAAAACTCACAGGCACTGAGAAGACTGAGCTATTACTGTCCTCAAGTTATCAAGTACAGTGTGACTCAGTGATTTGATTAAGATATCACAGAGAATTGTCCAATTCTCTCCCAGTGCTGCTATCACTTGACCATGGTTCTGCTAAAAAAAAAAAAAAAAAAAAAAAAAAAGGACAAAGCCTCCCAGACCCTCTCCAAAGCTCATCTTACTGTCATTTTGTCTGTCCTGTGAGCTGACAAAGCTCAGCTCCTGGGTTCCTTGTCCACAGCTCATTACCAACTGGTGCAGCTCAGGCTGCCTGACTGCTGCAGGTTCCCCAGAGCACAGTCCTTGCAGACCAACCACTCTTTTACTTCAAGACCCATCTGTTGCTGGGCTCTGCAGCAGAAGGTGTCACTAAATCAGCACTTCTCCCCACAGGAGCATCACTCCCCAAACTTGTGTTTAGTTTAGGCTACGACCTGTCTTTGTATTTGTACATTGTGTCTTTGGAACTGTCAGAAACAAGACAAGTCCATCTGGCCAGAGGCTGTGAGTTATCTTATAGGGAGTGGGGTCTGACCACCAGTGTTTTGTAGCCTCTTGCTGGAAAAGGGCCCTGGAGCTCCTCAGTGCCACCAGCAGCAGATGGCAGTGTCCTCTGGGGACCCACATGCTCCCCTTGCCAAAGCCAACCCAAGCTTGGGCTGTCACCAAACAGCTTTCCAAAACTAACCCATGGCTACCCTGGTACAGAAACTCTGCCAGCCAGGGCTCCTTCACTGGAGTCAGAGACACTGCACAGCCTGCACACCAAGAGACAGAGGGGCAGGGAGATGGGTTGGCTGATCTTGGCTATCTTTTGATAACATTGTTTACCACCACAAGATACAAACAGGCCTGTCCCAAAGTTCATCAGCAGTGGAGTGGCTCAGGCCTTTATTTAGCTCCTCTTGTAGTAAAAACCACCATCAGGCAGAGGATGATGCCCCTGCACATGGCACCTAGGCAGGAAGATGAGATTTTGCCTCCAGCATTCAGGAGTCACAGAAGCAGAGAGGAAGATTTCACTAGAAAAAAAGTGGTATTTAGCAGTAATCATTCTGTAGAAAGAAGTCAGCATGGTGATCATGCCTCAGCTCTCAGCTCCTGGGCTCTGCCAGCAACACCTCACCCACTCTGCGTCCAGAAACCCCAAATGAGGGGTGTGTGGCAGCAGCACCTTGTCCCCACGGCCACTGCACAACACATGTCCTGCAAGGAGTGCTCACTGTCCCTTTTAGCAGCTCCCATGGCACAAGCAAGACTCCAGAAGCCCAAGGCTGCAGCAAACTGCTCTTCACAGACACTACAGAGGCACTCTGCTTCCCACAGCTTGCTACCTGCCCACCTTGCCTGCTGCCAGAAGAGTGAGATGGATGGATGGATGGATGGATGGATGGATGGATGGATGGATGGATGGATGGCTGACAGAAGGCACTGCACAGAACCTGGATTTTAACAACCATATTTCACAAAGGAAAATTTTAAAACAAAAACCATAGTATGGGTGACTCTACCGAAGCTTCATTAATCCATTGCCTGGCTTTATCCCCCTGTACTCCCTTGTAGCTTTGCCTGAGCCTTGTCAAGGTTTTGCTTTCAGATGAAGTAGGGAAAGAGGTGCATTCTGATTTCTTGCACGTTAGGAGAAGCATGGCATTATCCTACTGAGACAAAACTGGGCCTTTGATTTACTCAGGTGTGCACACAAGCAAAACTCAAAGTTACCACACGAAACTAAAATACTGCTTTATTCATTGCTGCTTCTCCCAAATAATTTTACCAAGACCCATGCCTCTCTTCCCTTTCTTTCTCACAGTTAAGCACCCAAATCATTATTTCCTTATTACATAATTAGTACTGTGCACAGCATTAATTACTTTTGGTCACTGAGGCTATTGAATAAAAACAAGGGCATCCTAGTTGTGAGTACCAGTGTTCTATGTCATCCATGTTACCATTTTGTCTGCAATACAAAAATCAAGAGTGAAGAAAGGACCACCAGTGATCTCACTCCATTTCATACCATGAGCCCCACTCTCTGCTAATTTCTCCTCCATGCTATGTTAATTCCATGCAGTCCTCAGGCTCCTAACAAGTTAGCAACACTGCCCTCATTAAGGCAAGGGAAGCTGTCACCAGGGAGCTATGATATTAAGTGAACGTGCGTAGCCTCACTTCTTAGAGCACCACGTGATGGAAAAGCAAAACCCTCCAGTTTGTGCTCCAGACATGACAGTAGATGGAAATGTACTTATTTATGACAGCTGAAAACCTAGCCATTCATGTCATAAATCCCTCTAGCCAAAATTGTTTTTCCAAAAGAGCCTGGGCCCTCCTCCAGATAGAATGTTCAGGCTCTAAACAGAAATTATTCTGAGATGGTCTTAGGTTCCCTCAGCCTAGAACTTGTAGGTATTTGTGGTCCTGGTAAGATTTGTCTCATTGCCTCTGTATTCTTGTGGCTTCATCCAGAGCTGGGTTTTGTCTGCTAGATGGGATGTCCAGTTACACCCGACAGAAAAGCACAGGAGAACCCATTGCTTTGACAAGACATGCTGTGCTCACATCTCCTTCCACACCAATGGCTGGCCAAGGCTGCTTTTTTTCATTGCCATTTTTTTTTCCATCAGCTGAGAGAGGACAAACAATAAGGAAAGACAAACTGAAACTAAGGCTGGGCATAAGAATTAGCAAACTTGGGTACTCCTAATGAAAACCTTGTCTAAAACGCATTTGACATTTCCTAATGCACTTTACATTTCCTGCCTCCTCCTTCCAGCCAGTCTGGATGATCTTTGTTGGTATAAAATATCAGGGAACAATCTGATGACAGCCTGTCATTACTTGCTCCTGTTTGCCAAATGTCAGGGTGTCTGTTCATGTGCAGAGCCGGCACTCAGAGCAGCAGCTGCTTTGCTGGGAGGTGCCGAGCCAGCCCGGGTGCTGTTCAGCCGGCAGCCAGCAGCGAGGCCAAGCCCGGTGCCACCCTCCCCCTGCCCTGCAACACCTGCCAAAGTGCTGGGGGGGAAAAGGGTTACCGGGGAACATCACCGAGCTCCGATTAGTCGGAGATGGGGCAGAAGAAGGACTAAAACTAAGCACAAGCACGGGCAGGCAGCAAGGAACAGCCGGGCAGGCAGCACGCTGTGCTAATGAGGTGTAGAAGTCACGTACCAGGAGTTTCCACTCTGAGATTGCAGTCCAGGCTTTGAGGTCATTTGCTGCCGGAGCAGAGCGCTCAGCCCCCTCCCCTGCCCCCATCTCACGCACAAGTTTGCATTTAATGTCTTTGTGCCCTGTTCCTATACGCAAAGCAGCAGCAGGTGAATCTCTAAGCAGGACACTTCACACCACATTCTCCCTGCTCACTTCAGCTCTGCACGTTCATTACATTTCCATGTTGCGACATTTTTTCCCCAAGCCACCTTAGTTGGAAGCTAATGAAGGGGCTTTAAATCCTTGGGAGGGAGGGGCTTATGCTTTGCCTTCTGCCTAAAAAATGAATCTTCCTTGGGATGAGCAATGTCCCTTGTGCTCAAACACTTGTGATACTGGGACTGCCTTGCATGTGCTGTGGTTTGCTTCACCAGTTACCTGTGAGACACTGACCTGAACCAATTATGGTGCTGGTTCACAAACACTTTGAGGCATCATGAGCCAGGAATCTGGGCAAGGCAGCTCTGTGTCAAACAGCTGCCTAGGAAATACTAGATAAGGGTCATGCTCAGGGGTGACAAACCATCCCACACCAGGAGGGTGTAATTCTGTTGGGGAAATCATTCCAGAAGAGTGCACAGCCAAACTGCACTGCCTGGCATTGCTCCCACCTCCCGGGCAGGTAGCAAGCTGCCTTCTGTCTGCTGCCTGCAGAACCCCACTAATGGCAGAGCCTTCTTAATGCCTGGAATCCCCACAACAGGAGCCAGGGATATTCTTAGCACCCGAACAACTGGGAATCCATAATAATCTCAGGAAGGAGCAAGAAGGGGAATAAGGGTTAATAGCAATTATTCACGGAAAGCAATATAAACCATTTAAAAATTTAATTTGGGGTGCCAAATTTAAAGGATCCCTGAATGCTATGGCCATTTCCATCATGCTGGTCCTGTGTCTGACTGAGCAGTACCAGAGTATTACTCATTCTTTACAACCATGAGTTACCAGGGACGTACTGGGCAAACAGCCAAGGAAATACAAGCTCAATAATAATAATCTATACTTAAAGCTAACCTGATGGTAGTTACATGATGGCTGCACCAACTGGAGGAAGGTTAGATCTTCCAGCTCTCCTAGCTGATCAACTTAGCACTTTTTTAAGTGCATGAGAAACATTATAAAATAAAGCATATATCTCACAGGTGGGGAAAAAAAAATAAGTCATGCAATGTAAGTAGCAAAGAAATGGGAAGAGGTACCAGAATGATGGGGGTGGAGAAGCAGCAAATCCAAAAGCAGTTTGGAGATGGTTTTTTTAGAAAAAAAGACAGCAAAACTCCCCTGGCTCCATCTGCACACAGGACTGTCACCCTGTGTGCCAGAACAGAGGAAGAGATTGATAGGAGCCCTGCTCTCTGTAAAGGACATGAACATACGTAGAATGCAAGAAGTCAGAAATGCCACCACAGGCCAAGGAAAGACTCTTCATCTCCTGGGATTGCTCTCTGGGGCACTTTCCTGGGAGTGCTTGTCTCCAGCTCTCCTCTCCTGTGTCCCCCTTCAAACTCTCAAGCTGTACTTCTAACTTCAGTTCTCAACCTTTTCCAATACTTATGACTCTGCTCAGCACAGGACAGAAATGTTTCAAATACATATATGTATTTTTGATATATATACTTGTTGGTTTTGTTTTTAGAAAGTCTCACTTATCTTAGCTGTGGATCCCATTGACTCAAGCATCCAGGGACAGGCACTGGCCCCACTCATTAATTACCTATCTTGTGACCCACAGTGTCCCTGAGACTGAAAAAAAGTAACTTCAGAAACTGTCCCTCCCTTTAGACTCTATGGATGAGATGGCTGGGAAGCTTTATTTCAGCTCTAACCTGAGTTTTGTCCAGTTCACCAGGAACCTGATGCTGTACCTATTGTATGCTTGCTTTATAGCATCATAAGAAGACTGAGCTTTTTGAACAGCAAAACTACTCCTTTTTATGTGACTGTAGTACTTCCTGTGAAGTACTCAAAGCAAAACTCAGTTTTGCTCTTAGCAGTGAGGGAAACTACCCCACAAAGCACGTGTGAACCGAGGGGAAAGAAAACCAGCCTGAATAAGGGAACCTGGCAAGGACCACGGGAACAGAGAATGGGCTCAGAACTTTGGAGCCTCAATCAATGACCAGCTCAGGACCCTGCAGCATTCAAACTCTGAAATGAGAAATGGCTTCAAAGGAAAAGATACCGTTCCCAAGCACAGGCCTGCTTTACAAATGCACAGCATCTGACAGCTAATCAATATCTTTTGCCCATCACATTTCTCTTACTCAATGTTTTTAGTGCTGTAGTGCAGATTTCTCGCTTTTTTTTTCTACAGAAAAACAATGAAAAGCATCTGACAGTATGTTTAATGGATATTCTAGTGAAATACACCCTGCTTAAAGGTCACAGCTTCTTGATTTCTGTACCACGTGCAGCAGGCTTTACCCAAATGTTGATAAAATTCTACCCAAATGTTGACATGGTGCTGCAGTACTCTGTGAAATTACTGACTCCACATCTTCCTCAGCTTCAAAACACACAGACGTTTCAGAGAAACCCACCAGGAACATTAGCAAGCTGATGTGTCAGGAGCAGACTGCAGTGAGGGGGTGAGTGGTTCTGACCCCACAGAAAGCTGGAGTGCCTCGGAGGACTCTTCACTGAAGAATTGCAGCATTTTCCAAACATGAGAGGAGAAACAGAAGCTGCTGAAAGGGAAATAATTCTCTTTGTTGAGCACTCATTTTTTTCTAGATGAAAAGGAAAAGAATTTGCAAAACCACAAGGTACCTCCAAGATGTAAATATACATATATATTATTCAATACATCTTAGGAGAAAAGATAAATTGACTATAAGGGACAAAATTAAATTGCTGTACAGACTACTCCAAATTTAAGCTTGGAATTAGTCCAGCACACCAGCAATGTCTCCAGAATTTTTCAGCTTTCTGTCGCTATGGTAGCTAAGTAGCAATGGGCTTAATCCTGCACCCCCTGAGTCCATAGCCAAACTTCTCCTGGCCTTAGCAATGCTGGGTCTGACCCTGTAAATCCTAACATGCTTGAGCTTGATTTCTAAAACTTTCTCACCCAGTTTCCCACGGCAACTTGGGTCGGAAATTCTGTGGAGACCATTCACTGGAAAGATGTCTGGGGGAGTTTTCTTTCATTCAGCAACAAACCCCTGAGTGATTAAAAGAACCCTGCTGACAGCCCAACAGGAAGGTATCCATCCCCTCCTTGGGCAGCAGGCACTGCTGGCAACACGTGCCAGCTTAGAAGACAGGGAACTGTATGGGAGGGGAATCAGGAGTCAGACGAGGTCCCTGGAAACTTCCAATCTGCTTTAGAAAAAAGAAGGGAATTGTTGCCTTGGTTAAATGCAGTTCCCAGTCTCTCACAGCCAACTAGACAAATTAAGTATTCTGCTAAAACATCCTTTGTGGATGATGGTACAATGTAATGATGAGGTAATAGGTAAGAGTATACACAGTAACTTATCAACAAAATCACAAGCTCTGGGCTGTGGGGGTGGGGGGTTAAAGACACTTCTGAAAATCCAGGTTCACAGAAATAAAGACTTGGGGTCTGATCACCTTGTGGTTTTACACTCTTTTCTTGAAAAAACAAGGCCTGAGAGATCTTACTGTCTATCTCTCAGTCCTTCCTCAACATTCATGAACCAGCTGGCTTCAGCCAAACTGGCAATGTGAAGGAGGTCACAAAAGTAGCAAGTTCCTATCAGCTCCACAGAAAAGGATGGCTGCATGTGTACAGAGCCCCCACTCATGCTTTTCAGAGGGAAAGGGGTGTGTGATGAGGTCAGTAACCAGGCCTTGGCTGAAAAGAGCAGGGGGGAGCCTCTCCAAGACAAGAGGAGAGGAAACGGAGGGTGTTTTTTGGCACACTGATGATGGAAACTGGGGAGAAGTGGGCTACAGACTGTGTGTGAGCAGCAACACAATTTCAGAGGAAACCAGACCTCATTAATTCTCCTGCTTGCCTGTATTATTGTTTTCTGTGAAAATGATGAGGATTACTAGACACAGGTGGCTCAGTTGCTTTAACAACATGAAAAGGCCTGAACCAAACCACAAGAGGGGGATGAGAAAAGAAGCTCCAGTGCTCAGAAGCCATGTACTGTGTAACCAAACACAGTAAGAGGCACCAGCAACGTAATTCCCACTCCTCAAGATACACTGTGTGTGCTGAAAGCCTTGGAAAATAGGAGGGAACCTTGAGGGCACCCAGGGCAAGGGTTGCACCTACATAAATCAGTGTGTATTTTTGGACATATCCAAGTTCAGCCACAGATTCTTTAATCCCCTGGGAAGCTGGACAATCCAAAACACCTTGTTACTGCACTGCAGCTTCCTGTGGAAGTGGTAACTCAGAACTGACCTCTGCACTATAGAAACACAGCTTTCTGTTCTGTAGAACTCTTGCTTAGATCCCCACCATAAGTGCCTGGAGACACAGCAAGTGTCAGCCCCAAAACTCACACCCCTCAGACAGATCTCAGGCAAGGCCTGCATAGAAAATTGAAGAAGCCACAGGCTATGCAGAAGCTGCCCTTGGGGAAGTGACTCAGGACTCAGATTCTACTCCTGTTTGTGGCTTGAAAAGCAAGAGCCCCCCTGGAGAAATGCCAGGCTTTTCACCCCCCCCCCATTTAAAGTCAACCTGGGAACAAAATGTGGTGTCCATGTGAATTTATCTGCTGCTAAAAAGGGGACTGGACTGTCTCATTTTTCATTTGCTCAAAAACAGTTTTTTTCAAATAGCAAGCAGAGGGCAAGGAGGGAGTTTTGCTCTACAATTAGGAAGACCTGTGAGGCACAAGCATGACATCTTCATCAGGTGACAGGATGGTAATCTTGAACTTTTCCTATGGGGTAAGTGTCACAAGGGGACTGCTAATTCCCTTTCCTACCATGACTCAGGCTGGGATTTCCCCAAGTTCTGTTATTAGCCCAGTTGCTATTTGTCCTCCCACCCATTTGGTTGCTAAGGAGACTGCTAGTGATGAAAAAAAACCACACAAACAAACAAAATAAAAAAAAAAACAAAAACCCAAGGCCCAGTCCTGCCACTGTGATCCTAAGTTATGGAAAGCTGAATGCTCTTGCCTCCTGGGACTGCCTGCACAGGAGGAACATGTTTTGCTAATATAAAGAGAGCTGCCAGGGAAGTAATTTTCCAGGCACAGCCACCGTGCTCTCCAAAAGCCAGGTAATAGAGATTAATTTTTTTATGTTTCTGAGGCAGAAAGAAGAGAGAAACAGAAGTTTCTCCAGCAGCACAGTGCCAGTGGGCAATGATTTATGGGGCAGAGGGCTGGTTACATGACAGAGTCACAGAACAGAGCAGCAGTTTCATTGTCACTACAGCAGGACTCTGCAGGCCCATAATAATCACACTTGCATCCCTGTGAAATACAGGAATAAATTCAGGGAGACTTTTTCCTGGGGAAGGTCTGCTAAGCCTGTTTGCACACATTCCATCCCAGACTGAATATGGTGTCCCATGATAGCCATTGGCTCTTCTGTTCTCATCAGATCTCAGCCTGTTTTGTAAATCTGGTCACGACCATTTCCCCTTCTCTCGTTACATTTGTATCCTCCCTCCACACCTTCCATTTTATAGAAGGTGAACCTGCAACCAAAAGAACAGGTCAGCAATAAGAGGTGCTAAGAATTCCTGGACCTTTCTCTGGTCCTCTGATGGATGGATGGATGGATACGACTCTAAGGAGAAGCCAATGTTGAATGCTGCCAAATACTCAACACAGGCTGGAAAGGAGTCCTGAGTTACAAGTCCTGGCTCTTCTTCATTTCTGGTTTGTTTTTTTTTTTTTCCAGAAGGACCAAACAGATGATTTCTTGATCTGGAGCTGAACTGCTAAAGATTTCATCCCTCTTGAAAATTCTGGTGCTTATTTTTAGGGTCTCATCCACAGATTTAAGAACTTAATGTGAAGCTCATGTGCTTGACATGCTGAATGTGTGGGTTTCTGGCACATGTATTGAAAGAGCTGTGTTACAAATTGGCTTCCTGGGGCCTGAGGACTTTGGAAAAAGACTTATTAAGAGATATGCAGCATTAAAAAGCAGAACACCTTCAAAAAACTGCTGCTGTACAAGATGACTCATAAGGTGATACCTCCGATTTTGCTAGTAACACCAGAGGAAAATTATGTCCCAGATCAAAAACAGATGCTGTAGAGTTGTTCCTGGGGAAGACATGACACATTTTACCAGGCTTGTTTCCTGAATAAAGTGGCAAGAAAGTAGATAATACCAGCATATTCAGTGCAAGGGGTAGGCAATGAAGGGTAAGTTCTTATGTCTTGTTCTAATGCTGGTACATCTCCCTTGGACTTCAGGAAAGTAGGACTGACACAATTAGAGCTGTCTTTAATTTCCTGCTTTCTCCTCCAACCTGCTGTTCCTATCTCTTGCTCCCTGTGCCTGGTTCTTCTAGAATCCCTCTCCAGGAAGCTTGTTCCTGTCCTCTGATCTGTTTGCCTAAGCAGCCTGTGTAGCTGTCCACCTTTATCTAACACTTGGTTGCTGTCCAGCAGTGCCTCTGGAAGAGCTGGCACTTCCATCCATCTATCTGAAGCGTGCACAAAGTGAAAGACTGGTAATGCCCTCTGAAAATTGATTCCCTCCCACTGGCTGAGGTGAGGATGTGAGAGGGGTTGTATGTGAACCAAAAGATGTAATCAAGAAAGAACAAAGAGACAGAGGCATTTTCCTACAGGGAGAAAGCTGGTGAGGCTGCATTCAAAAGATGGGAGTTGGAGTTCCATCAGGGTGGGACAACCAAGGGTTGAAGATTCCCAGGGAGGGTGGGAATATGGATCATGGAGCCCTGACAAGCCCAACTTCCCTTTATTGTTAAGGTGGGAGGATTTCTGTATTGATTTCTATTTCTGTGTGTCTTCAGACCAATACCGAGAGGTCGAGGCCAGGCTGGACAAGGTCTGACAGTGACATTTAAAACGATGACAGTGGCCCTGCCAGAGGGCACACACCTCACTACCTGGTCAGCACATGGCACAAGGAGAGTGACACAGGACAGGGAGACAAATGGGGAGCAAAGCAAGAGCCAAGCCAGGGCACCCAAGCAGCCTTGCTGCTGTCACTGGCAGAGGCAAACACCCTGATTGATGCCTGCTGCAAGCTCAGGGGTCATGATGCTGGTGGGGGGTGGGAAGAGGATCTCATCTTAAGTGCCATCCTGCTTCAGCTACAGACATCAAACAGCACAAGTTCAGCTCACACAAGTTCAGGAGCCCCCAGGTAACCCCCTGGAGCCCCCAGTACAAGCCCCTTGCCCCCATCAAGGGGAGGACACCTCCAGCAAGTAGAGGGGCCTCAACCCCATCAGTAAACCTGAGTGAGAACACCTCAGAATTGAAAGCTGGGGCTTCTGGCTCCAGCTCCTGGACTTTGAGCTCTCCTCTGTCACTGCCCCTACTTGGGAACACTTCACATTCATTTTTTTTCCACTGATTTCCAAAAGTAAACCTGTTGTGCCTCATCTTTTAAAATAATAAGCTCTTCAGTACCCTCATTATAGTCTTGTACATACAGCACCAAACATGACATGGCACCAGATCCCTGCTTTACTAAAATCCCAATGGAGCCATAGATAGGGCAGAGCAAAGAGAAACAATTCCATGAAGTTATGGGGAGCCCAAAAGGGGTCAGATTTACCAATGTCCCATCAGCTTCTGCCATGAGGAAAGGGACAGCAGCATCTGTGGCAGCAGCTACCAAGGATACCCTTGGCAAGGGAAGGGAGATGGTGACTGTGGTTGTTGGTAAACTACAGAGATCAGGATGTCTCACAGCAACATTTCTTCCCTGTGCACTTTAGCTTCTCTTTGGACAGCCTTTAGCTTTATTCCTTTGACTTTAGCCAAATCGAAGCAGTCAGAACTGGGGCCACTTCTCTGTGCCCAATGCTTTGTTTTGGAAAACTAGGAAAATACAGTGTCACCTCCATCTTGTCTGAAAGGGATAAAAGACATCACAGAGCTTCACATAGGCTCCTGCACCCTTGGGGACTGTTACTGCAGGGTTAACCCCCACGTTTTAAAAATGGAGGTAAACTTGTATGAAAAGTGCCTGGGGGCTTTTGAGATGGCTTATAAAAATAGCTGCCTGAAGAAGAAAAAGAAGAGAAAAAGAAACCCTGAAAACAAATTCAACACCAAATAGTTTGTAGTGTGCCCATCTATTCCAACTAGCATGATATTAATAGAACACGCAACAGCAGGGAGTGGGAAAATAAACATATTTTCATGCACATAAAGGGACTGCCTAAATGACTCACAAATGCAAAAATAAATAAATGGCTCCCCACCATGATCTGAAACTATATTATATCCACAGAAACAACTTAGCTTCTTAACTGTAACCTGTTAAATTCACTCAGTTTTATTTGAGGCCATGGACAGATTGAGTGATCAATCTCTATTACCATGAGCTTTTTTTTAAATTCCATCCTTACAGTGCCATTTTTCTTCTCACGAGACATTTCAGTTCATTTCCCTGAGCCTTCTTCAGCTTCATAGCATAATTTCAGACATACAGAAAAAAAAAAAAGCCTCTCAAACATCCAAAGGGAAGTGAGCAAGTAAGTGCATGCTGTGCACAGGAGGGAATAAAAAATAGAAAAAAAAGGGAAATTGTTAGCATTGCATGTGCTGCACTTAGTGGATAAAAGTTCTGTATTCTAGTTTCATAATGGAGATGTTCAGGGTCAAAAAGGTGCTGCTGCCTTCAGGTGCTGTAATATCAAGAAGTGGGTGGGTTTTTCTGTCCTGTAGCAGACAGGTATTCCTTAGAGACATAAAATGAGGACACAACAATTAACTCTCCCCTTCCTGGGGTGCTAATCACATCCTTAGCAACTGCATGGTCACTATGGCACCACCACCAACACCACCTTTTGCTCAAATCCTTCCTGATTCATCCTCCTGGTAACTTTGGTGCTGCTCAGAGCAGAGGTGAGGTACCCTTGATGGCACTGTGCTGGGGGGTTCCATCAGTCTCCACTCTGCAATATTGGCCTCTTGCAAAGGAGGCTAAAGAGGAAGCCAGGAGAATCTATGCTGTTTGCTTTTCAGCAGCACTGTGCAAATGACAAACACAAGGCTTCACAACAGCCTCTCTGCTCTAATAGTCTGAAATGTGGGGCTAATGAACTTTAACTTTCAACTCCATTGAACCTCATTATACTGTAAATACCCTTTGTGTAGCATCTCATTGTAACTCAGCTGCCAAAACCAATAATGAAGCTATCAGAAAAAAAGGAAAAGAAAAAAGTTACAGTCTTAAAAACAAGCCAATCAGATTCATCTTTTCACAGCAAATATTCGTCCTGGGAGAAGCAGTGACAAATTACAGAGCCTGTAATGGAAAAATGCTGGATGTTGAGACACTGTGAATGCCGACGGAATCAGAAAACACCAGCCTGACAATCTGCCCCTGATGGAGTCACTTGGAGTGGCTGCTGAATCTCCCCTGTAAGAAGAGCTCTCTCCTGCACTGCAGAGACAAACCACTGGAACCAACTTCCATCCCCTGACCTGCTGGGGTTTGAGCCACCAACTCCCTCTGACTGCCTGGAGTGCTCCAGGGACACACAAGAGCTGCAGCTCCTGCCCTCTCTGTGTGAAGGGAGAGCAGTGGGAGGATGAAGTGGGGAAGGACAATTTATTCAAGACTCCAGCCCCTCTTTCTGAAACCCCAGTGTTCTGGTGCACAGCGAGGTTAACCTTTGCATGCAGGCAGAAGGCAACAAGTGTGTGCAGGAAGAAGGCAGATGCCATGTAATCTAAGCAGATGAAGTCTGTGTCAGGACACCATGCAGGTAATAGGATTTAGCGTGACCAACTTCTATTTTCACACGTGGGAGGGGACATTAAAATGGAAGGTATGGGCACTGAGAGGCTGCCAGCTGGAGTGGGAGTGTCAAGGGGCAGGTAAGTGCCTGGCTTTGGAAAGACTCTCAGAGTAGGCTCTTCCAATAATGTCAGCATTTATCATATACTGCTAATTGGAGGGTCTGGGTTCTCCCTTTTCCTAATTGATTGCTGTAACAACGTCGCCCTGAGTGCTGTGCACCACTGGCTGATTGCTGGGCAAACATTACTGGAGTGTCAATATTTGCTTTTTCCTAGAGCTATCCTTGTTTGAGAGGATGGATATAAGTCACTTGGGATAATGCTCTGCTGCTGCTCTATTAAATACACATGAAAAGCATCTGGTACACTCACACTGTGGCACCTTTCACTTTTTGTTTTGCTCTGCAGTGAAAACAACCACTAAATCAAGTTGATAAAACCAAAAGATCAGAAAAAAAAGTGTTTCAGAGGAATGGGATTTTACCTGTCCTGTTGGTACCCCATGCCTGGGGCCTTGCATTCAGAACATTTACCCATTTCACACTCACAAAGCTGGTCTCTGTAACCACTGCATCCCTCTAAGTGCCTACCTCCTCTCCACCCTGCCAGCACCTTTGTCCTCAGGCTTTATCTTCATCTGGAAGTCAGCAACTTCACCACAGATTAAGTTTCCTTCAGAAATTTGTGCAATGGGTACCCTGCCCTTCATTAGTTCTTGGTGCTCCCTTGGCACAAACCTACACCTCTGTGTTAGAGGTGAACATGCTTCAATGGGTAAAACAAAGCCTGACTGTGTATCTGGACAGAACGAGGAGAAAAGTAGGTGGTGACTTCTTGTTAAACAAGGAGAAGGAGTTATTTTCTGCTGCAGTCAATATATAATGAGGACTTTCAGTTCTCCCAGGAGCTCATTTTTTCAAATACCACCCAGATTTTCTGTGTAGCCCAAGAACTCGAGAAGTAATCAGCACAGTGGAGCTGGAGACAACCCCACAATTCCCAGTTTGGGCAGCTTACCCAAAAAGCTGTCACCACAGACTTTATGAAAAATACTATTCACTATTTAGACGAAAGATGCAGTACACAGAGTATGCTTGACAGGGTGACTGAGCTGTACAGCTGTGGAGCAGAACCTGAGATGATCCTATTGGTCTGTTAAGCATCCAGGATACAGGTAACTGCATTTTACCCAGTGCTCTCTCAAGGCAGACAGAAGATCACTGTGATTTCTGGTAATGAAACGCCTGGAGAGTCTCCTGCTGCTCTTGGAAAGAAGATAGAAGAAAAGTGGATTGCAAAATCCAAATGCTATGGTCTTGGCTCCCTGATGTGCCTCAAGAAGGGGTTGTTTGGAAGTCAATTGCATATTTCAGATCTAGACATGCACACCACAGGACCAGAAGCTTTGAAAGGACAGCTTTGTTACCCATGGTTGTTTTGCTAACTTCAATGCTTTTTCCTTCATCCTGCTCTATAATCAGGATAGAATTTGAGATCCGAGAAGAAACTTTTGCCTGTTCTGCACTAGAACTCAATTTTATAGGAAATGTTAGCAAGATTCTGCTGAATAGGAATTATCTTGTAATTAAACTGACTGGTAACCCCTGGTCTGTGTAAGTCCTGGTTTTCCCTCCATAATCTGAAGACAGTGAGAGCCTCTCCCAGTTCCAGTTGCAGAGGGCAAGTTCAAATATGAAAGCTCAAGTTTCCAGCTCTCTCTACACTCCTGGGATGTTCCCTGATGGATCAGCTCTTTGAATGACCATCACAACACCACAAAGATAGCTCCTTGCTTCAGGTTTTCACTTCTGATGAAACTTCCTCTATGGCAGAGCAGAGCTAATGGTCCAGATTTAATCAACAAAAGCATTTACATTTCAAAATAGAGTTGCTCAGCTGGCAATTTGTTAATTAGTTCTCAAGCATTCTCCCTTTATCCTCTTGTGCTGCAGCTCCAAATAGACCTGGCTGCAGCCACAATCCTCCCAGTAATAAGAGAGGAAACTTGAGGAAATGCCGTCTCTGAGTCCTATCTTGCTCCAGGCTTAATTTATGCCAATCTGGTGATTTCAGAACTACTCCTGATTCACCTAAGGGCAAATGTCTTGTAAATGTCTTTATACACCACACTGTCTTACTTTTCCTAACCAGTTTTTACCCTCCATTGTTGCATGAAGAATGTCTGCAAAACAATTGCACACCTCAACTTAAGCCTCTCTGCCCCTTGATTTTTTAACAGTGTTGTTCTTCCACTCCAGAGCTCCTAATAATTGAGGTCAGGTTCACATAAAAAGCTATTTATACTTCTTTATAACTCAGTGCCATTTTTTTCCTTGATTCTCACCTTTCTAACTAGCTATAAAATGGTACCAGAATATAAGGCCATTATTATTTTTTTCCAAGCATCCAGATACTTAAAAATGAGGATGAATGTGAGGAACAAGGATCTGTTCCCAGTTTCTGTACTAATAAAATCAAAAATACATATGCTAGGTTCCACAGCCTTCCCCAGCAGATTCCTCACCAACTGGACAACTCCACCAATGAGTCCCCACTATTATCAGTTCTCTGGTCAGACACAACAGACAAGATCTTCAAGATAAGATGATGTTTTAGGAAATAAAATCAGGATGCTCTACTCAGCATACAATTTCCTCTTGTATCTCAATTTTGCAAGACACATAAGTGTGTGCTTAATTTCAAGTACATAATTAATCACCTCTTTGGGAATAGCAAGTCTTTCCTGAACTGGAGGCCACAGCTTTTCTTCTGCAGCTCTATAAATGACTGCTTGCTATCTTTTTCCTGCATTTTCTTTTTATTTTTTTGTTCTTTCTTCTCTCCCTTCCCCCCCACCTTTTTTTTTCTCCTAACCTTTCCCATTTTCTTTTTTCACTGTCATATATATCTGTACAAAGTTCTTTTCCCTAAATATGGCTGGTGAGGAGCCAACTGTTTAAATAATAGCAGGGGGAACTAGTTATAAAAATAGCAGCACATTCCCAAGTTTTCAGCAGAAATTTGTTCTCCTGAACCACCTCAATTTCTCTAGAAGCCTAAGGCTAAGTACACATGAGACTGAACCTGTTTTTTTATTGATGTTTGTCTTCTATAAATTAACTGCTTAACTATGTTTTGGAAAACCAGAAATTAGCACCTAGAGCCACACAAATATCCAGTAAAACAACACAGAGAGGAAGAACTAGAACTGCCACGCCAACTTCACTCTTCCAGGACATCTTTTGAACACTCAGCTAATTTTAAGTGTTTGTCACCATGGCAAAAAATGTTCCTGCATGTTGCAACTGTGGAAATATGTTGCCAATACTTAAATATATTACATGATCCTCCTGTTTTAATCAGACACTTAGAGCCTGCATGTGCTGCCTGTAAAGCCATGGCAATGATTCTGATGTTCACAGAAACACAATCCAGCCCTGGGGCTGGCTGAAGTTGTGATCCTGGATCTGAGCTCCACAGAACAATATTCTATAAATGTGATTCATAACTTGGAGGATTTCAGGGTGGGTGTACTCCACTTGAAATACTTGAAAGGAGTCTAATCACTTCCTTAATCTCATGTGCTCATAAGGGTTACTCATGAAGGTTCATTCTATCTCAAGGTCTCCAGCTTGACAGCCTGAAGGAGGCATCACCCCTGAAGAGCATCACTTGGTAGCCAGGCTTGACAGGCACTGCACTAATTGCCTGTCTCTGCAAAAACCACTCATCTGATTAAAACTCCCTGATTAAATAGATGGCTCCCTAGCACAAAGAAGTAAGAAATGAGGAAGGAGGGAGAGGGGGGTTAATGAACTTTTTTTTTCATCCTACTACTATTTCTTTTCTTCCTGACTGCTTCTTCTATACTTTTAAGAAACATTCATCCTCTCAGAACAGTTTATCAGTAGCAGAAGCATTCCCAACAGATAGTCTGGAGGAGACTCTGATCCACTTTCACAGTTAAGACAAAACTTCCTTTGATACCGCTGACTCTGACCCTGGACTACACATTTGTAGCTGACTTGTCAGGGCTCAGCTGATGGGAGAGCTACAGAAAATCTGTTCTGAACCACTTCAGTTCATTCTGCATATTTGTGGGATTTGGTAGAGAGCCAGCAAGACTAACCTAGTTATGGAAAAAGAATTAGACATTTGGCCAAATTATTTCCAAATACAAATAATCTTTGCTGTGAATACGAAGATCCAAGTGTGGTTTCTTTGGTTTTTATTTTTGCATGCCATTTGGTGGCTCTGTCCCTACAGATTTCTGCATATGTTTGACCTAAACCTCTGTGGAGTAGCCCCTTGCCCCTTCTTTCCAAATTTGAATATTGGCAAGCTACTCTTTGGTATGCTTCTCACCCAGAGGAGGTTGCTTGGAGTTATACTGCAGTCTCCTCTACTCCTAATACACAGATGCTTCTTGTCTGCCATTAATAAATACATTACTATCTGACTTTCTTTACCTACTAGAAATCTCTTATATATGTGCATGAAATGGCATCTTGCAGCTGCTAAACCCTCTTCCTTCCCCTCAACTCTGTGACATAACCTGCCCTTCCTCTATAGATTCTAATCCAGATCACAATATCCCATTGAGTTCTGACACTCCCTGATGCTTCAGAAATACCCTTTACAACAAGTTCCTTCCAGTGTCACACACTCTGCTTTTACCTGTTATTATTTTTAAGCTTGTGGTCTGCAGACATTGTTAGCATTTATTTTGGGCCATCTGCCTATTTTTAAACAACTCCTTTCTCTGCTTCAGCATATACCACTGTGATTCCTGCTTAGTTATCCTCAAGGTCATCCATGTTCCCATCTTTCAGAACTGGATACACACCCAAGATGCTGAGGGGGGCAGTGATGGTGGGAAGGAAAAGCAGCAAGCACTCTCACCCCACGTCCTACCCAGTGCAGAGAGTGATGTGATGAGGTCAGAGCTGTGTGGCTGCAAACCCCTCTCCATAATTAGATCAGGGATACATTTTCCCTTGGAAATGCTCCCTCTTTATCATCAAGACATTTCAAAGCTCACTTCTATTTTTTTTAATTTTTTTTTTTTTTCAAAGCAGTGGGACAGCTGATTTTTCTTAGCAATTTTTTCCCTGTCATGAAAATGATAATGAAAAGCAATTTCTACTCTGAATCTTTTTCACTTATTCCATTACTGATTTTTCCATTGGCTCACAGGAAATGGTGAGAAAGGGTTTGATTCTTTTCTGTGGAAAAAAAAAAATATGGGGAAACCTTTTCATGCTTTTTGTAGAAAAAGAAAAATTTCTCCTCTTTTATCCAGCATTTTTCTTGCAGTAGTGTATAACATCTCTTTGAAATGCCATGTCCCAGTTTCCATTTCAACTTCTTTATTCTCTTTTGCTACTGAAAAGGCTGCAGATGGAAGGGGGAAGCAGGAACTCCCTGTATCCATCCAGCCTGCCCATTCCATGGCTGTATTTATTAGTTTCATTAAACCCACACTGTGTAGCCCTGGCTCCTTGGCTCTGCACTCCCACACACTCCCAGCTGCCTCGCTGTCCCCCTCTCATGGAGTTCTCCAAGACCTCTCCCAGCTTCAGATTCCACATGAAACAGGAATCCAAGGGGACACCACACATTTTTAGGTCTTGCTGGAAAGATTTCACACAGCCTGACTGATCAAGGTGGACTGATCATTAACTTTTTGGGTTTTGGTTTTTTTTTTAATGAGAGAAAACAAGAATTAAAAAAAAAAAAATCTGAGTGAAGCTTAGAAAATGCCTCCATTGTTACTGCCATTTGGTAATCTGTGACATGAATGCAGGTTGAACATCTCCCCACCACGTTAAACTCTGGTTTTGTAGGAAAAGCAGCACACTGGGCTGTCCTCCTACAAAGGGGCAGTTCTTGGGGAGGATTGTTAATTTGCTATATCGTTAATGGTGCAGCATGGGCTGGCTCCCTGAAGAACACCTTATGCTCTCTATGTGCCTTCTCTTGTTCTTAATAGAATCAGAACCATCTAGAAGATCAAAACCATGGCAGGAACTTGCTCCTTTTGGGGCAAAAAGAATGGGTGCCTACAGAGATATCAGAATTATACAAGCACTTTTGTTGGTGTTCTGTTAAAGAAAAAAAATCTAATTCATTATATGACAACTTTTAAAAAGTTTGAGGGCTGAAAATTAAGGCTGCAGTATAAAATCTGCAGTTGGAAACCCACCCAGTAGCTTTAATGGCCTTTAGAGCAGATCTCAGCCTAGGGTTAACTTCAGAAAGAGGAAATTTTTTCTGTATTCAGTCCTGAAGAGTGCTTCATAAAAATCCATCTCCTCAGACACCCTGGGGGCAACACAGGGATGTGAATATCCCTAAACACATGTGTACAGATACAGAGGCATGTGTGGGGAGAAACACAAAGAGCAGTAATCATGCTGCAAGTTGCCAGCACACAGTAGATGTTAGCCTGGTTCTTCCTAGATTGATGTGTCCACCTCCCTCCACAGCCAAAGGCAGTTAGCATCAGGAACTCTCAAATTTAAATGGTGCAGAGTCTGTTTTAGTCCTCCACTAGTAGTTCTTCAGGCTAGTAGTAGAAGTAGTAGTAGTTTAGTAGTAGTTCTTCAGGCTCAGGTGTGAGGCACGTGGTATGTGAAGCAAGACTCAAACTCCCTTGTTGCAAATCAAGTATTTTCAACACTATTTTTCCCTCAAACCAAACACACAGCAAGCAGAAACTCTTTTCAGAAAGATCAACACACAGAGCAAAAAAGTGACTCCATGCCTTAGACAAAATTGGTTGCTATGCCTATAAACAAAGGGTATTGTGACCAGTGCCTACAATTACACAGATTTGGTTTTGGTTGAGGAGAGAGACCCTTCACAACTCAGTGTCCAACTCAAGTCCTCCACAGACCAGGTTGTAAATTCCTCAAATTTGGATTTAGCACAGAATTCAGAAATAACACAACAGTCCAAATCGTCCTCCTGGGACTTGGCTACTGTCAGTAAAAAGCCTCTCCCCACTCTCATTGCTAATAACTAAACATCTGTGGGTGGCATGGACTGTCCCTACTCACCCCATAGAGGGAAACAGCATTATCCTTTCACAGTAGAACTACCCCAGCAGAACGTCTCACACAGATATTAACACCTTCCTGTGTGTCTATCTTAGAGTCATGGAGCCAGTGAATTCCATGGGCTTACTAGTGCTACATCACAGCATACAGAGGAAAGAGATGTGCAAATCACTAAAGCTGAGCCAACACAAAATGATGTTATTTGGTTAAATTTACCTGAAACACCCACTGTGGTACAGGTAGAATGTGGCACTTCAAATCCTGGTGGAGTTCCTCACCATACAACTCTGCCTTGCTGTATTTAAAAGCAAACTTCAGCTGAGGTTTTCTTTGCATGTTTTGTCTTCAGTGTCTTTCTCATCCTTTTCTGTTAAAAAAAAAAATCAAGGTGGCACTTAAATCTCTATTTCAATGTGTGTGCATTTCTCTATTAAATTGACACAAACACACAGGCAATTTTGCCACAGTTGCCGACCTCCATTCAAGCTGGTTTCCTGTGTGGAAAGAGGGGCCCTGCTGAAGAGTGAGAGACAAGTGGCCAAAACCCTTTTGACACAGTGACTTGCTGCCAGTGATTTCCAATTAATATGGGGCACATTCCCCCCTCAGTACGTGTTCCCACATAATTCCCACTAACATCAAAGGGAAAACTTCCCTCCTGACCTTTGCAAGGGAGCAGCTACTCAGGGGCTGAACCAGATTGCTCAGCTTGTGGATGTTTTTTTCAGAGGCCCACCACAATGCACTTACCTGCCTGTGCCTGCTAACACCACGCACTTTTAGGATGAGGAGAAGGAAGAAGCCTGCCAAGCCTGGCAGCTGCCCTGGCTGCTACTGGCATAGCCACCACCTTGAAGCTTCTGCACCAGGGTAGACATCTGAGGCAGCAAGCTAGAGCATCCTGGCTGCCAGGGGCTGTATTCTGCTGCCTTCTCACCCCACACATCAGCTCAGTGGGGGCAACACCTGATCACAGCTCCCGTGAGCCCCTCCTGCTCTTATCACAGACAGCTGTGGACACCAGAAGGGCTCATCAGCAGCTGCTGGAGAGAATGGTGCTGAGTGGGAGGGTTGGGGGTATTCACAGGGACCAGTAAACACACAGAGACAGCTGGGGCTCGCTCTGTCCCTCTGTCTGGCTCAGCATGGCTTCTGTATCACACCACAGAAATCTCTTCCCTTTCCCCACGCCATCTCCCCAGGCAGGGTCCATGTCTGGGCTGCCTCTGGGCACCTGCTAGCCCTGAGCTGTGTTGTTTGGAGTGTCTGTCAGGGCCATACCAGCATTTTAAAATTATGGCCCTGTTGAGTTTATGAAAATGCAGCCTGTAGATGCCCGGGTGGGTGTCTTGTACCTCAGCAGGAGGTCAGGCCCCTGGCATCAGAAGCGCTGAGAGAAAAGGTGAAAGCCCAAGAGCAATTCCCGTAAGAAACACGACAGCATTTTATAATTCTTTGGTTATCAGTACTGTGAAAATAAAACTCTTGTGGCCCAGCTTTGCAAGAGGGACCCCAAAAAGTATGGGATGAGGCCACAAGGTGACAGAACCACTGGGGAGGGGGAGAGGACAGCATGGCTCCCACACAGCGGTGAAGGACCCACCTGACAGGAAAACGTTTCTTCTTCTCTTTCCATCCCTTCAACATCAATGTTCCCATTGTCACCGCCACAATCCTCAGCTGCCCAGGGGCCGAACAGGCCCGGCGCTTCCCGCCGATCCCAAGACGTTCCTGAGGGGAGAGGGTGACTGAGGCGACAGCGCTGAGGGGCGGGAAGGGGGGAGGCGCCATCTTGTGCCGCCCCTGCCTCGCCTCAGCCTCTCGCTCCCCTCAGCGCCCTGAGCTCACCCTGCCACGGGAGGAAGGTTTAATTTATCGTCTGTAATTCAGGCCTTAAAACCCTAAGCCCAAAACAAAATAAGAAAAAATAAATAAATAAGAAAAGCCCCTAAATTTGTAGATTTCGTGTCAGTCAAAATCCTATTTTCAGTAGGAATTCTGCACTAAGAACTCCATTGGTACCTGCATCATAAAAATACTTCAATCTACAAGAAAGAGACCATTTTTTTCAGCCTTGGTAGGAGGCCAGCAGCTCTGTGACTACTGACTGCCTGCCTCACTCACTTGTGCTCTGTGACACCAAGATATCACTGACACAGTGAAGCAGCCTCAGGACTGGGCAGTTTTGGCCATTTCGAGCACAAGCCCAAAACTGTGAGCCCTTCTTCAGTGCTCAAGAGCTGCTCTTTAACATACACCCAAACTCTACAAATTCTGTCCATCATCAGACATCTGGTACAACCTGAGTGTCCAGCGTTGCCTGGATCTCTTGTCTCCCAGCTCACCAGGTGGCTTTCCAGAGATGCTTTGAGATCAGCACAGCCCCTTTTCCATCCATCTCATCCCCCGGAGTGAGTCACCTCTGGACGTGTCTCTCTTCATTAGCTACAGAGGGAGCACAAATGAGCGGGTTAGAAGGGTCATCTGCTTCTGGATGCACATGTCAGGAAAGGGGATCCTTTTTCTGTCTGTCTGACACAAGCAGCCCTCGCAGGTTTCCCAGCAGAGATAAAAGCTGGGAAGGTGGCAGCAGATGAGCCCTGCAGGATGCCGGTTTGGAATGCCCCTGAGGATGCTGAGCACAGGACAGACCAGAACCAAAAGGGACAGCAGCCTGACTGGAGACAGTCACTTCACTCTGTGCCATGGAATTGTGTTCCAAGTGGCTGTTTTTACTGCCTAAAGACATTTTTAGTACTCGAGCATCCGTGTGGATTCGGTGGCGCTTGCAGTATTGCTGACATTAAAGAGAGAGACTAAATCACAGCCTTTTATAGCTGGGCTTGGGAAACACAAGTGTCCTCTGTGTGTCTCACAAGAAGAGCCCTGGCTGGAATCCCCACCCTGTGTCCCCAGCAGCAGCAGGGTGACCTGCCCAGGCTGGACAGATTTAAAAAAATGAAAACTTCCTTCTTGAGCATCTTTCCCCAAAGCAACGTGTGACACAGCATGAATATAAGCAACACGTGAACTTGTTACAAAAGACATTTCAGAAATAAATCATTGAAATAAAAAAGTACGGTTCTGATAAGCCAAAGCATACCTAGAAATTACATATTTGATGTCATTGCATGTTTACAGAACTGTGTAACTAACACTCCAAAACCATTCCACAAAAGTTTTCCATGAAGAAATAATACACGAGGCACACTAAACACTTGTCGGGCCAAACACATTCTACTGTTTATTACACATATTACATTCTTAAATAAAAATGCGTCACATAACATTTTTGCATAGATATCTTACAATATACCAATTTAAAAAAGAATTATGAAACAGACCAGTAACAAAAATAAATTTTTTCTTCATTAATAATTTTGTAACATTAACATACCACCATCATATAATACAAATAATATTTTTAAATCTTAAGACTTTTTGTACAGCAAAAAAACTGACAAAGTAATATATTTATATTTATATATATATAAAAAGCTTAAAAAAAATAAAATGTCAAAAAAAGGCAGAACTGAGGGCTACAAGATTGGGTACTTCTGTGATATATTAGAAATACCAGAGTAGGCCTGAGAGAACGTGACCGAGGGCATCTCCAAAATGCACTTGTCAGACACATCTGGTAAAAGAAAAATTATAGTGCAAAATGAAAGTCCTTCAAGCAATGTTGTTTTTTTGTTTATTTGTTTGTTTTTATTCTGTTTTGGTGTTGTTTTTTTTTGTGGTTTTGTTTTGTCTTTTTCTTTTTTTTTAACAGGGATCGTTCATATTTTTGTTGTTGCTAAAAAAAAAAAAAAAAAAACCCAAACAAAAATCTAAGTGTAGCAGAGAGCAAGAAAGGTTTCAAAGGACAAGAAAGAAAACAAGCCACTTTGCAAAGCAAGAATAAAAAAACCAAAACATAACAACTCAGCCTGCATGATTATTTTTTCAACTGAATGAGCAGACGTGCTAAACTAAGGCCTTGTTTCTAAGAGAAAAGCTGTCATGGTTTACGTGCAGTGATTTATTTCAAAACCAGGTGCTGAAGTTGGTGCCAGAACCTTCCTGCAGAGGTATCTTAATGGGCTGGATCCTTTCTCAGACTCCAGCTCCCCTGCTCAATCCGGGCAGCCAAGGAAGAGGTGCAGCCACAAAGGGATTTTAGCAGGGCTGATCCTGGCAGCTCCCCGGGTCGAGACATGGCCCTGGTAACAAAGCAGAGCTTACACCACTGCAGTGATCTGCTTCCAGGATCTGACAGGCCTGGGGGCTAAAATACAGAGTGATGGGTCAAAGGTATATTGCAAAATTAAAAAAACCAGCCCTTCGGCCATCAGGCTTCGCGGGGACTGTACATCAGCTTTTCATTGCCCCAAAAGCCCGACAATCAAGGCTAAAACTCTCACATTTTTGTCCATCCTGGTTCACTTTCAGTCTGTAGATGCCAAGTCCTGTCCCCCCTCCCTTCCCACCTCCCTCCCAGTCCCCAGATTCCCAGCAACACCTTCTTGCCAGGGCTGTTGAAAGCTTTCCCACAGAGGCTGATGTGGCTCCTACAATGCAGGGGCAGCAGGGAGAGCTCCCCACATCCCAGCAATAGGCACGGTTGGCTACTACAAACTGTGAGTCAGTAGCTCAGCTTCCTCTCCTGCCTGGGTATCTGTGCCATGCTGCAGTACAGCAGGGATTTCTGACACCAGAGACCCACGCAGAGATGGGGTAGAACCTGTTTTCTGGCAGTATATAGGAGTTAGGACCAAAGCACTAAAAAAAAAAAAAAAAAAAAAAAAAAAGGAAAAAAAAAAATCATCAAATCTTTCGTTTCGAAAATCACAAAGAGTTCCAGCTTCAACTGTGACACCAAAAATGCCATTGACAAGTGTTAAGGAAACCTATAAAACCCTGTTTAAAAAAATGATGCCTGCATTTGGAAGTTTTCAAGTAGGGAAACCCATTCTTGAGGTGATAAAGGCAACCTGACTCCCCATTCGCCACACCTTAATGTATATAATTTATATATACAACTGTGTCATTATATATATAACTTATATAGCATGAGTATGTCCTGGACCTCTTCCTCTAAGGGAGGAGGAAAGTCTCAGCTTTACAAGACAGATATTAGTACCTGGTAGGCCAGACCCTACAGTTTTCATAATTCTAAATCTTGCCACTGAGGGTAGTGTAGAGCTGTGGGGGAGAAAGGCTGCAGTAGTCATCCCTAAACTATGAATAAAAAGAGACCTAAACTATTAGTATTTCCTATAATCTGGAAAAAGGAAGCATATCCAAGCTTGCTCTGGAAAGGATCATTCAAGAAGGCATAGATTTAATGCTAATGAAATACAGGCAAGACTTGTCAATGTGGTGTTGCAGTATCTGGGGAGGAAATAAATGATTTTCATTTTTCAGGACAGAGTTAAATAGAGTCATTGTCAAGCGTTGTGTTTCTTCTTGCTAGGTGGGGATCTTTGCAAGAGCAATTCTATCTGAAATCAGCAAAAAGGACTTTCAAAGACTGCTGGGTTAGGGGCATCAGCCAGGATATGAAAGCTTAAAAACAGTTTTGCTGAGTGAAATCAAGAATAAAAGCCCTTGATCCACGGGGTGCTGGCCTAGTAACATTAAATTATTTACAAAATTTTCCTCTTTTTTTTTTTTTTCTTTTTTTCAATTTAAAGATTTTGAAACACATAAAGGGAGAAGGCAGAGAAAGGAAACATGTAAGCAAGTTGGATTTTCATTAGTTTTGTCAAAAGCATGAATTATGACTTCTTTTGTACACAGAAAAATAAATTATGTTAAATAAGAGGAACAATCTTTCTGCTAGGGATAGCTAAAACGCCCAACTTCTCTAGGGCCAGAGAAAACTGAGGGAGAAAGCCTGATTTTGAGATATCTAAGAGGTCACAGGTAAGAGAGAGACACTCAGTCACTGCAGCTATCACCTTGGTCAACTCCCTTTTAGCCATTAGTGATTAGTTATCTTCTTATTCCTGAAGATAAAACAGTTCCAAAAGCAAGGACCTGGAGGCTCCTCTTGCATTTAGGTTCTTCCCCATCTGTGTGTGGTCAGCACTTTCCATGTATTAAATGAAAATGTGCTAGCCTAAAAAAAAAACCCAGTAAACTCCATTCCAGAAACTCTGAGGAAAATAAGAATTAATTTTTTAAAAGTACAAAAATTAATGTTCACCATTGCAGAAATATATGTTGGCTTGCATTTCAGGAAACCATTTCTGAGACTCCATGTTGGTCTTCCAGGCCAGCAAACTTGTTCCTGTAACATCTGTAACATCCCTGCAGCTGTGGCACATCTCATGCTATCATATTGCTTCAAACTGCTTTGCCAAGGGGTTTGGGTTTGTTTAGAATTTCTTTTTCTCCAAGTCCACCTCATGAATAAGCCTTTTAAAATTTCATAAGGATGAAACTACCAGAGAAACCCGACAGACCTCATCTATCCCACCAGCAGCAGACTGGGAAGAGCTAGAACCAGTACACATTTAACAGTGAGAGCTCTGAAATGATTTTTTTTTTTTAAACTGTAAAGCTGGTCAAATATTGGACCAGTTTGCACAGAAAGGTTGTAGAATTTCCATCCCTGGGGATATTTAAAACTCAGCTGGATATGGCCCTGAGCAATCAGCTCTAGTTGGAGGTTGGCCAAGACAGCCTCTGGGGGCCCCTTCCCACCTGCCTAATTCTATGATTGACTGCTCAGCTCCAACATTATTTAGCTGTTAAAAATCCCTCACATTGGCTTTAGTTGCTTCCTCCATGTACACAACTTTGTGAGATTTTTGTCTCGATTTGTTCTCAACCTAGAAGTCAACCCCGAGCTGATTTCCTTACAATGGCTTTTCTTTTGCAAGTAGGCATAAATCTAGCAGGAAGGAAATAAAAGTTTAGCTTCTCCTTTCTACAGATGAACAACCCTCCCAACAACCTGGAGCACTGCATCCAGCTCTAGAGTCCTCAGCAGGAGAAAGACATGGACCTGTTGGAGCAGATCCAGAGGAGGCCATGAAGATGACGAGAGGGCTGGGGCAGCTCTCCTAGGAAGCAAGGCTGAGAGAATTGGGGCTGTTGGCCTGGAGAAGGATCCAGGGAGACCTTACTGCAGCCTTTCTATACTGCAAGGGCACCTAGAAGAAAGATTGAAGGGGACAGGACACGGGGTTATGGTTTTAAACTAAAAGAGGGGAGATTCAGACCAGAGATAAAGAAGAAATCTTGTAGACTGAGGGTGGTGAAACCATCCAAAGGTTGCCCAGGGAGGTGAAAGAGAAGTCGCAGCCCTGGAGCCATTCCAGGTGAGGTTGGATGGGGCTCTGAGCACCCTGATCCAGGTGAAGATTTCTCTGCCTATTGCAGAGGGGCTGGGCCAGCTACACCTTTACAGGGCCCTTCCAACCCAACCTCCTCTGTGATACCTCAGTCCTCAGCTGTCACCAGATCATCTGCTCATGGGTTTGAGGCTTCCAAGAAGCCTTACAGAGAGGATTACTTGTGCTCATTATTCTGTTTCTACTCACAGTTTACAAATAGAGGACAACTGCACAAATTTAGCAAGGAGACAGAGGCCCAAAAAGGATCTAGCTGTAAGAGGTTACACAAGTTTGAAGTGCACAAAGAAACAAAACTTGTCACTGTAAAACAACAAATCCTGGAATGTGTCACTAACTTTGCCTTTCTAAAATGGAGAGTCCTTCTGCAAAATACCAGCTATGCTTCAGAGTTCCAGCAGTGACTGAGACACCTACATAGAAGCACCCAAAAACTGAATTCCAGAGATGGGCTGAATACCCCATGTACATAGGTGATCAGTATTTCCATTTAGAAGCAGCAGAGATGGTGCCAAAGCTCAACATTTGGCTTCAGAGTTTAAGACCAGCTTCAGAGAGAACCTGAGAAGTCTGAAATCTGTTTAGGTCTCTTTTCCTCTTTTCTCTATGTTTTTTAGGCTATTTGGATGCATGATTTGTATGTCAGCCTGCCTCTAGAACAAAATAATCAGACATTTCAGCATGATTTTTTCCATGGGGTTCTGCCACATTTCAGCAGGATGTCAACAGGACCATAAATAACAACTGGAAGTCCTGCTTGATTTTTTCCATTTTCAGTAGAGCCTGGTACTGGAAGTGTCACTTAAGAATGAAGGTTTTTAGCCTACTGGTAGCATGTTTAAAGGCAGGTGTTTTCAGGGGGCAAAGGAGGAGATTTAAGCAGGTTCACAGCCAATGATTATCGTAGTGGAGGGTTTGAGAGCACACACTTTAGGACACTACAGAAATGAAATTCTAGGATTCTCTTCTACTTTTTTTTTTTTTACTCTAATGCACTGACTGGATGCTCTACAGTTTCACACAGCTGAGGTTTCAGTTCCCATTAGACATCTGGCAGGATGCTCTATATATTCCAACACAAATTGGATTCCAGGGCCCTCAGTCCCAGTGGAGCAGCTGGGTGGAATGGCCATAAAAAGTATGCAAATACAGAAGTAGAGAAATAGAAGATTGTCAGCAAGCAGTGCTCTGCAATTTTAAAATGTATACATATATATAAAGGCATATATATATACACATATAGAGTATAGTTAGTTTTAAATCTTTGGAATAAACTTAGTTTTTGTTCTCTTTCTCTCTATCTTTTCTTTCTTTCACTCTCTCTCTTGCTCTCTCTCATGCTCTTACCACGAATGTTACATCATTGTCCCTAAAGGATGGTCAGAGTCTGGTCCATATTTCATGCCATATGGGCCAGACATCCTATTCCCCCCTGCCCCCAAAGCGTTGGGCTGACAGTCACAGTGTTTTGTGAAAACTGTGAGGAAAACCAGCATCTTTCTTTTCCAGTAAATTCAATCTCTCACTGGAACCAAAGGTTGCAGAATGCTGAGAATTCAAGTGCCAAGGATCCCGGTGACGGCTTTTAAACATCTATCGAGTTTCTTGTTTGTTCTTTTTTTTCCCCTAAGGGTACAGTTTTACCTCCCAAAACATAAATTAAGGGAAATATTTAACAGTCAATGAGTCAAAACAGTCAAAGAAGGGCAGCCAGCTAATACAGTATAAAAGAGCAGCAACCGTTTGTGGACCACGCGTCATTCTGTTTCCTTTCCAGACACATCTTGTAGGGATGGTACCAGAATATACAAAATATACAACCTAACGACCACCTGCCTGCTTGCATAGGCCATTTCTATGGTCCTAGATGCAGTCTTTGGAGTCAGGGCCAGTGCCAAATAGTTTCAAATGCAAGCTATGGTAAGATACATTTTTGTTTGTTTGTTTTTCTTTTGTAACGCAGACTCTAATCCTCTTTGAGCCAAGGAAATCAAATTATCAATAGGACTGAAGGGTGAGCACCAGACCTCCACTTCTCCTTGATGGTTCACACAGTGGCCCAAATTGGTCTCTAGGCTAGCAATAACTTTAGACCAATCACATGGAAAAGCCTCAGTGCTGTATGGAAAATCCAACCCTTCACCGTTCACACTGTTACATTTTTTTTTCATATAGGAGTGGGATACAGCATCAACTTCAGGAATGGAAAAGGAGGACTTTGATAATTTCTTTAAAAAGCCAATGCTGAGTGAAGCCATTGTACTTGGAAGAGGTTCTTGATTCCCCACTCAGAGACTGGAGTAGGACTTTTGGCTTTTTTTTTTTTTTTTTTTTTGTGTGTGTGTGTGTGTGTGTGTGTTTAAGATCCTCCAAAAACATTAGCTTTAAATTAAAACGTGTGCAGGTGCTCTTTACACAAACAAAAGTCTAATGCTTTACATTGGTTAATAGAAGAACAGCAGGGAAAAGCAACATAATTCATTGCTAAGTCACTGTGGGTTGTGGCTGACATGCTCACATGATGTGGAAGGAATCCTGTAGTCATGCCTGTGTGGCCAGTCCCAGACTGATATCCAGGTGAAGACAAGGAGTTCTGAAGATCACTTGTTCGTGGAGAAAAGAGGAAAAAAAAATTTTCAGCTTCCAAATAAGCTTTTAAAGGTGTTTTTTTGTTGTTGTTCAACAAATAAACAAGAAGTCCTAGCTATGGCAATAAGGTGAGGCCTACAGAGATATTAGGTGCTGTTTCTCAGGGGTTTATCCCTTGGCCACTTAGCCAGCATGGCAGCAGCTTCCAGAGTCCCTAGTGCATATGTTGTGCAATAGCCAAAACAAAAAATAAAATTAAAACAACCAACAAAAATACAGTCCTCCTTGAAGTCTACATAAACTCAGGCCAAAAAAGAGGGTGTTTGTGTCACAAGTGTCACTCCACAGTCTACTGCCATTAAGGCCACTGGTATTGACTTAAAAGGATCTCAATAGCTCAGTTCTAGGAAGAAGAACCAAAAGCAAGACAGGTCAAAGTGTCTGTGAGAAGTCTGACACACTGAACGTTAGGAATTCTCAGACAAAGAACAAATGAACCAAGAGGTTAATTTTGGCTACCAAACTGAGATTTGGTTTTCCTAGGTCATTGTTTTCCCCCCAGCTATTTAAAAAGAAAGTTAGTGCTACAAATATGCAACTTCAAGACGACATATCCTCCTACTGAGTTGCACTGAGAAGCAAGTTAAATAAAGCCCCTCCTCCTGCTATTCTCCTGCCAGGAAGCCTCCTCTCCCTTTCCTCTGATTTCCATTGGCAAAAGCAGGAAACAAATCCAAGAGGGACGAAGGACTGCACGCAACTGTTCCTTCTCCTTGCCTTCGTCTCCACACGACCTCCTCCCATCCAGCTGGGGCAAGGCAAACAGAACTGGTGTAGGTACTGGAGTTTGATGGGATGTGTGGCAGCGTGAGCACCTGGTCTCTGTACAGAGGAGCACACGGGGTCAAGTTCTCTTCTCCTGCAAGGAAGGCAGCCTGGTCACAGGAGTGCCACTGCCATCTCAGGAGGCTTTGCTCAGGTGAGGTCCGGGCTGGGCTGTCTGATGCTTTAGATATGTCTCTTCATGTGGAGGGCGAGGTGATCAGACCTGGAAAAACACCTGCAAGGCAAAGGAGGTGGGAAGTGAAATGAAGACAGGAAAGCAGAGTGCCTGCCCCTTTGCCCCTAGGTACAGGAGGAGATGTGTATTTCCAAGGCTGGAAATGATCCTTAGATTTTCCATGGGTCACTGCCCAGCCCTGAGTGACTGCCCTCTATTACCACCTACCCTGGCTCTTAGGCAGATAAAGAGAATACTCCTGTCACTGTTCCTCTCTCTTTTCTCACTGGGTCAAACATCAGGAAGGGTGCACCACCTATGTACCCACAGTATAAAATCAAATATAAGTCTGTGTGTGCATATGAAAAAAAAAAATAAAACAAGTCAGTTTTGCACAAGTACTCAGCAAAAACAGGTTTTTTTAAAAAAAGTTAAAAATCCCACCAAACCCACCGTATTTCTTGAGTGCCCAATATCTGAAACGAGCACCAAAACATGATGCCAATTTTGGAAGGTGAATTCTCATTTCTAACTTTAGCCTGGAAGGAGAGGTGGCCCCGAGTCTGGAGGCAGACACCCCTTCAGGCTACATCTCTTCCCTTCTCTCTGCTGTGGAGCTGCATGGCAGGGTGTGGATGCTGATGAGCACCATCTCCCCAAAGGATGTTAAGAGAAGATATTATACTTGTTTTGTAAGAGTGAAATTTGAGAGACAGAGGAGACAAGGATATTGTAATCCACACAAGAAGTGTGGTAAAACCAGAAAAAAAAAAGATTGCCAGGACTTCAGCTTTCAAATTCTGCTCTTTATCCACAAAACCACTTTTCTCCACCTCATAGAAAACACAGTGTTTTGGTACCCTGAACATGGAGGTGGATGCTGATGAGCTGGACTCAGAATGGTGACCCCAGAGAACTAGTTGGGTTTTAAGGCTAATCTAAACATGCAGTTAATTGAGAGGAAGGTAGGGTGTGGATTTGAAATGAAGCATCTATTCTTGATTAACTCCCTCTCCAAAGGCTTGTGACTGTCATCTTTGAAATGACTTAATGCACTAGGGAAGTGGGGTAAGATCCTCAGAATAAAACACACTTACTCCAGGACAAGAACAATCCCTCCAAGAGTTAACCAGGAATTACTACTCCAGAAGAGCTGCCCTGTAACAGCCCTGCTGCAGAGCACTGAGCAGCAGGAAGGGCAGCCCAAACTTAGGCACTTCACACCTAAAAGATACTGTCAGGGTGTTCAGGGGAATAAGTTCTCAGGAGGACAAGTGCTTTCCATTCCCTTTAATTCAATATATAACCCATTTCACTCACTCTGCCACAAAGCAAGAATGTTTTTTTTTTCAAGTTCATCCCCATTAGAAGTGGGAGTGAAAGCCCCAAGCCCTTTCACAGCCACCATCACAGTGGCATTAACAAGAGATGTGTGGCACCAGACACAAGCAGGTCTGGCTGCCCACCTCCTGGCTGTGGCTTCTGAATAAACTGGGTCTGTAGGCTCTGAAGGTACCATGGAACAGACATTCCAGACCTGCAATGTCTTTTCACTGCCCCAAAGATTTAGAGAACAAAGGAGCTTCCACCACCATTGGAAGAATATCCAAATGGCTTATTGTGAGAATCTGGATAGAATCAGAAATACACTGAATATTCTTCAAAAAACCCCAGTAGTTCAGTATTTCATGTTTTTCAGAAAGAAGGTAGAAGAATGAATGGCACTACTCAGTAAAAAAAAACCCAAAGATTAAAAAAAAGAATGCTCAATCTAAGAGTAAACACCTAGAGGATAAACATCCTAAGCAGAGAAAGATAAGAACTATAAAGCAAAGAGATTTTAAATGGGGAGGGGATTTTTCTGTCCTGCTGGCAGAAGTCCCCTGCCCAGGCAATCCATCTGCACCTCCATGCAGAGAGAAGCAATCAAGAGATGCATTTTTAAGACAAAGAAAGCTCTCAGGAAGGCAACTTCCACAAAGCCAGACACTGATCTTCTGTGGATGAGCACAGCTCTGCTGAAGTCAGCTGTTCCCTCCTGACTGGCAGCAGCTTACCAGGGGGGTTAATACCTGCAGAGTGGCAAAAAGAAGACAAGACTCCAAAACAGGGTGAAGACTGCATTCCTCCCAGCTCCTGCACGGAGCACAGTGAGGCAGACATGAAACTGAGGGTGGACACTTGGCTGTCACCACAGCAGGCTCAGCACAGACAGAATTTTCTAGCCCTGAGGTGCCAAAATACACCCTTGGACCAACATCTCTCTCGTCAGCCTAAGCTGAGAAAGCAGCAAGCTCTGGCTGCAAGGGCTGCCAAAACAAAACAACAGCTTGAGTGGCTGCCAGCAAGACATGCACCAGCTGGCACTCCAGGCTAGGGCTGTCACAAGACCACCACCCAAGCACAGCTTTTCCTTTCTTAGCTGTAGATGCAACCCAGGCAGAAGTGTGCTGAGTCACAGCATGGCAAGATGTGTTAAAAACACAGATCCAGTGGATTGTTTCACATCAGTAACCACAGTAGTAGTGTTTAATACGTCTTTCAGCCTAGAATATTTTTATAGCTAATAAAATGGCACCATACTTGCTAGTTTATAGCTAATAAAATGGTACAATTCTAATTCTTCACATTTTCCTGCTGATTAATTTGGTTAGGTCTATCTCTAGGTAAGGCTGATGGATGTGGACACTTATTTTCAACAGTAAAACAGTCCCTACAAGATTTTGTAGCCAAATCACAGTGTCAACTGATCAGTAGACATTTTTTTTTCTTTTTTTTTTCCTTCTGGGACTAAAGGAAGCAATGACAATGGAAGAGCAGGATAAGGAGACTCCTTTCTTCACAGATTTAAAAGTAGCAGCTTGCTGGTCTCTAGTCCTGCCTGTGAGACAAGACCTTGCTCCACACCTCTGGCTCAAACACTTCTCCCAGCTCCAGACCAGGTCTGTACTTTGTACATGGGCCCATCACAACCTTTTCCACCACCCTTCCCTCAGCCCAGCTTTTCCTAGAAAAGACAGTTTATGCTGGAATAAGACACCCTCATTCTGAAAGTCACACAGTGATGTGTGATACATAAATTCCCTGCTCCCAGACACGCTGCCTTCCCTTCTCTTTCTTCTCTATCTCCTTAGCAACACGGTTCTGCTCTGCACTGAGGCCTCTGCAGGAGAAAGAAGGAAGGTAAATGTGCTGAGAAGGGAATGTATTGCTCAGCCATCTTTCTTACCAGCTGGAGGTTCCCCACTGTGGAATGTGTTCATTCCAGCTAAGTGTGCTCTTAGCTTCCTGTCAGAAAGGAAAATGTGCACACACACACACACACAGAGGAATATACACCCCAATAGTCTGGCACTAAGCTGCCTGTCCTTAACTCCCATTCAGGGAGACCAAGGGAGTGCCACTACCCTGTCACCCTCTTCCCCTGGGGTGCTCAGGGCTTGCACAAGGTGAGGAACATGGCCCTAACCTGTGTTTCTAAAGAGCTGAATTCCAGGAAACAGTAATAACCAGCATATCCCTGGTGTCTGGAAGGCACGAGGGACTTGTACCCTGCTCTCTGCACCACCTGAGCTGTTCAGCAAGCCAGGATATCTGAGGGAGCAACTACAGACTCTGTCACTCATGGGGGATACAACACAGGGTGGCAGTTAAAATATGGAGACACTGTTCTCCATCTGGCTTGGGAAGGGGCATCTCAAACACTACAAGGCTGCCTGAGGAGCTGAGCATAGATCTGTGCACAGCTTTCAGTGCTGGCCTGAGATGACATCTGCAATAGGTGGTAGTACAGAGAGACTTGGGAATGAGCAAATCAGGCAAAACAGTGGCACAGCAGTGGGCTAAAAGAAGAACAGGCACTGCCACTCAAAGAGCAAGCAACTGGCTGGAAGAGTAAAGACAAATCTGTCTCCTACCACCTCCCACAGATGCTGTGTGCATGCAGCTTAACAGTGCACAACCCCCAGCACTCTTAACTTATCAATAAATATTTTTCCTTCACCGAGAGGTTCAGCTGAAAAGCACAAAGTGCATTAGGCTGCAGGAATAGACCTCCTGACTGCAGTGGCTGGGTTGGCTGCCAAAGGAAAAAACCTCGGTAGGGAGGGGTAATATGTAGAGGGCTGAAAGGGACAGAGGAATTGAAAATACTGACTGTATTTATTTAGATATCTGCAAAAAACATTGTCTGGCCTGACACAGAGACCCTGGGGCTGTGTGTGTGTTTGTGAGGCCAGGATGGTTGGTTTGCTCTTCAGAGGAAAGCAAAGAGAGTGGCAATGCTTTACATTTAAAACAGAGAACAGAGCTGTTCCCTCTCCCAGAGGTGCTTGCACAAAAGCAGAACTCCAGAGGTCCCTCCTTGGCTTATCCTGTCCCTCATTTTGTGCAAACAAAAGCTAATCCAGGGATAAAAAAAAAAAAAAGCTAAACCAAGAGGAAGCCCTCCGTGGGGGAAGGGGGACGGGAAGAGGGGAGACAAGGGGAGAAGAGCACTTAAGGAGATGAAGCTCTTGGAAAGGCAGGATGTGAAAATGATCGAATTTCCTTCCCATAAAAGGATGGAGTCCTTTGTTTATGTCCCACACATCCTCTCTCCACGCATGTTCTCTGCTGGCCTGGTGTACCCAGAGGCTGCCTAGAGCCTTTATTGTATTATAAAACGTTTCCTTATCAGAGCAGAGAACCTTAGTGCTGCATTAAAAAGATGGGTAATTTTCTTAAGCCTCTTTTAAAAATATATATAAATAGGATTAGCTGGATAACACGTTCAGATGCAAGCACATTATTTGATTACTCAATAGTGGATCCAGGTTTCACCCAAGGCACTGCCAATCTCCAGTTGAGGGGGTGCAAGGGGGAGAAGGCTCATTGTTCCACCCTGTCACTGCTGTCAGGAGTCATTACAGGGAAATTGCTTTTGCTCCACCCTAATTCTTGTCGGCTGGGACTGGGCATGGGGGGTTTCTTTTGGTTTTGTCTCTTCATTCAAAGAGTGTAGAACTGCAAAAAATTCTCAGCAGCAGCAGGCCAAGGAGAAGCAGGTTTGCCAGAGGAGCCCATCCTTCATTCAAGCAGGCTGACGTGGGGAGTGAGGACTGCAGAAAGACACCAGCGGTGAGCAGCAGCAACTAGAGCTCTTCTCTGGGAGCTGCTGGGTGACACCAGGCAGAACTGGATCTTCCATTCTGAGTGCCCAGAGGAGCATGAGAGGCTCTTCAGGTCCCCTGGCTTGGGGCACCTCTCAGGCTTTTAAATCAGGGCCCATACAGAAGGAAGGTGCAGAGGATTTCCCACATCAGAGATGTTAAGGGTGAGATTTAAAACTGTAGGAACAGACTCACAGATCAGCAGGAATGTGCAGAGATCACTGATCCTAGACAAAATGATCCCATGAGCTTGAACTGTAAGATATGCCTAAATCACTCCAGTGCTTTTGAAAATTATGCCCTTTGCTGTCTTTTGCTGACTCTCCTCTCTGACACCTGGGGAAGCATGGAGCCCTGGGCTCAGCAGTGAAGAGAAGACAATGATCATTAATTAAGTGTGAAACTAAGTGTTTGGGTTTTTTTCTTTCCCCAAGAGATTTGCTGTAGATTTGGGGCACTCATGACACAAGAGCCACAGACACTTCCCATCACCCATGCCCTACACCCATGTATTTGTGAGGCCCACCCTGCCAAAAGGGGGGCAGCCAGGAGGGGTGCTGGAGGTGGCCCTTGAAGCAGAGGGAGCTCTGCCTTTGTGAGACCACCAGGCTCCCAGGACCAGGAAAGAGGACACAGGAAAGCTGTGTTGTTGAGAGGCCCATCCACCACTGAAGTGATCTGAGGCCCTCTGGGTGTCAGAAGGGAGGCAGGTCCCTTGCCTCAGGGAATTGGCAGCTCCCTACCACTCCCCCAGTGCCCATGCTGCTTGAAGCCCGGGTCAGGAGGCTGCATTACCTGTCACAATGGTTGCATTTAAAGGGCTTTGCACCCGTGTGCTTTCTGTAATGCCTGGTGAGCTCGTCGCTGCGTGCAAAACGCCACTCGCACCCTTCCCAGGAGCACTTGTAAGGCTTCTCACCTGCAGAGGGGAGGAGAGGAGAGAACAGTCAGCAGCAGGGAAACTCAGCACTCAGCTCCCCAGCCCTCCCACCTCACCTCTGTCCCTCTGGGGACACGAATCCATGGCCAGTGTGGGATGGGAGCTACTTAGGGTTTACCATGCACTGATGGATCCAGCCCAAATGTTACCCCTGCTACAACTGTCACACAACCTGATTTCCCATTTCTCACAGAACATTGATCACTCTTCAGAGAAGCCCTCAGAATGTCCCCACATGCCTGTCCTGAGCCTGTTTCAGTCAGCTTTCTGCACCACACCTTTATCAGCTGCTGTTCTGCCCCAAAACATGAATCAGAGCAGGGAGGGCAGGGAAGCACTGCAGTGACAAGACAGGAGGGATTTGGTTCTGCTGAGTTCACATCTCCCCATCTGCTGGTGCAAACCAGTCCCTGAAATCACACTCTGTACCTGGGTAGCATCTGTGGGGTCACTAACACCTTCTGATGGAGGATTCCAAGGTCTCATGGCTCCCCTTTCCTTATTCAGCACACATGTATACCCACAGGCATGGAAATTCATCACACCCAGCCCCCTGAACCAATCCTCCAGTGCTTCTCCTCCTGCAGAAACCCCACAGAGTCAGCACTGGATGGATGGATGGATGGATGGATGGAGGCAAGAAATCACTTTCACTACCAAGCATCTAAGCTGGGAGTTACAACCAGAGAAGAGGTTATACTTATTTATTTGTTCTTAACATCACTAAGAAGGTGATCTTCAAAACTCCAGGGCTGACCCAAGGGAAGGTGCAGCCTGGAGGAGCTCTCTCTGTGCCAGTCAGGTCAAACACTTGCTTGGCCCCAGCAGACAAATTTCTGGGAGCAGGGAGGCAGATGTCTATATTTAGCATGTCTATTCAGCAAGCACAGGGGTGAGATCTGATTATGGGAGACCTGCATATTTCAAGGTGACAAACTGGAGAGGCCCAAAGAGCAAGAAAAGTGAACAGGGAAAGAGAATTGCATCAAAATATGTAGGGAAAAAAAAAAAAAAAAAAAAAAAAAAAAAAGCTGTGCTCTGGTGAGTGAGCTTCTGTGGACTTGACTTTGCACAGTGGTCACCCACCCCAGAGAGACAGTGGTGTGGGCTGAGGCATTCACTGGAGTTTCAGCCAGTTTACTGTCCTCTGAGAAGTCAGACTCAGCAGCTCCATTAGATTCATTGGGGTGCAGCAATGAAGAGGGGACAGCAGGCAGTGAGATTCTGACAAAATATCCAGTTGTCCCTCAGTCCCTGGATGCAGGAAGGGCAGTCTGGATGTCTCTGTCATGTGCCAGCCCACCACAGGGAAGTGCCCAACAGGACAATGGACTGAGCCAACAATAACACCATCCCACTTAGGCTGAGCCTGCCTGCTCCTCACTGCAGACTTTGCCTTCTGCTCCTTTGTTTTTTCTTTTAATAGGATTTCTTCAGGGGGAAAAAAAAAGAAAAAAAAAAGAAAAAAAAAAGAAAGAAACTTCTTGTTAGTGAGCCAAGTGCCTTGTTTTTGGGCTGGTTCCTCTGCTGTAACTCCAACACTGTCACCAGTGCTGGCCACCAGAGCAGCAGTTGCAGTGCTCCCCTGCATCAGCCCCTGACACCCTCCCTGCAAACTGCACCTGTTCCCCCCTTCTCAAAGGAAAGGGATTTCTCCAGCCCGGGTTGTGTCTGTTAGGGTTCACCAGTTCTGTCAGAACACTCGGTGCATTATTTGTAGAAGCTGTCAGTAAAAGCACCCCTGGTGACAATTGGGCTTCCTCGGTTCTCTGACGCTCTCTAGTGCCTACCTCGGGGTGCAGACAGCGAGACAAAGCTGCCTGCCAGCCCTTCTGCCTTGCTGCAGAGGCAGAACATCTCCCTGCCCAGCCAAACCTGGCAGGCACAGACACCATCCTGGGCTTTCTGTGAAACAAGGACTACAAGGACTGAAGCTGAGTGTGGCTTGTGAACAATTGTCACCAGGCTTGGAGTTGCACAGAGGTGAGGAGAGACAAGAAATGCCAAGCCTGGATACTGGTGACCCCATGGGATGCCACATCTCTCTCTCCCTTGCTGCAGGGGTTCCTTTCTCGAGTGTTCCTGGACCTGAGCTGAGTTTTCTCTGCAGATGCTTTTTCCCTCTGCATCTCCAGCCTCACTGCACAAAATGTCAGCCAGAACCTCTTTGTGCTCCTGACAGCACAGGGGGTGGGTGGGAACACAGCCCTCCCTGTAGCACCAGATCAATGCAAAGCAGCGGGGTGACCTTTCCAGCCATGTCAGGTGGCTCCCTGACCCAGACACCCCACAGAGGGTGGATGTCCTGCCCTCCTGCAGCTAGTCCAAAGCAGGGGAGGGCAGGAGGAGAGAGACCTCCACATCTCTGCACGGGAAGAGCAAGAACAAACTGCTTCTGTAATGGCTGTTTCACCTCACCTGAACGAGAAATGAAAGCCTATCCTGCCGAGAGAGGGATGGAGAAGGAAAGAGGGAGGGTCCTCCCACCTCCCTGCTGGCAGAGGCAGGGAGAAGAAACGGGAAGGATCCTCTCCCTGTGCCTGGCTGCTCTGCTCTGCTCCTGTTGTGGAGGATTAGTGAGAATAAAAGGATAGATGGTGAAATCCTCCTCTGCTGAGGGCAATGGCAAAACTCCCACTCACTTCTACAGGGCGAGGATCTCCCCCTTTTAAAGAAATTAATTATGAGCTTAAAAATCCAATTAAAAATAGGAACATCACAGAGCTGTGCCACACTGACTTTTTTCCAGGCTCTAATTCCTCAAAATTAATAGCCACACTTAAAAACTCGTGCCTGTGAGCCACTCCCAGGAAGGAGGAGAAGGAGGCTCTGCTCCTCAGGTCACATTTATTCAACCCAAGGATCTGTGCAAACAAATCCATAAATCCACACTTACACAAACGCACTCAACGGAGGAGCCAACATGCAGCCAAAAAGAAGCCAAATCTGTCACCTAGAACTGACCCAGAACAGCAGCTTTCAGCTTTTTCTGATGTCTTTCCTGGCAGGTGGAGATTACTGCCTAGTGATTTCAAGCTCACTGACCACATTCCAGTTTCCTTGGGAATCCTTTCATCTTTCTAGAGCCTATTTCCAAACCCTGGGACTGGGAGGCACGGGGAACAGGCTCTCTGTTCTGCTCCTGCTGATGGCACCTCACACAACTTAGCTCTTCTTCTAGGAGTACCCCCAAAGCACACCTGAGCACAGTCTGGCCCTCCAGCCCCTTTATTTCATCCAGCCCGGTCCAGTCTGGTACCTGGAGGCCAAAGAGCTTTGCAAATTTATGGGAAACATGTAATAGTGAAGCTAGAATTTACCAGTCATAAGAAAAATCCATCAGGCTTTGTCAGCCCTGAAATCAGGTCACTGTTCCTTTGGTGACTAAGACAAATGCAAGACTTCAAGTATCAGGCACCTAGCTGCAAAAACGAACAAATGATTGGTATAGTTTTCCCTTGAAATCCAGAAATTTATCACTTGAAAATATGGAAGAGCCAAGCACACAATCCCAGTAAGACTACTAAAGGGGTAAGCACACACCAGGCTCCCAGCAGCACAAGACTGACAGACCTGGGCTGGTGATGCCATGGCTCGTGGGACTTCTCCCCCCCTTTCCCAGCCTGGAGCAGGCTTGGAGAGTTACATCTCAAGCAGCTTTCAAACTGTCACCTGGAATAACCACCCATGGCTCTGCTGGAGTTAATGGAGAGGCTGAGGCATGTGTGACACATCAAGGTGCAGTCAGGCTGGACTCTTGAGTTTCTCTCCTTGGTTGGTACAGAGGGCTAAGCAAGACACTAAGCTGCAGGCAGCTCTTATCTCTGCTCTCCAGGCACCAAACAGAGAAAATGCAGTTTTGTCTCCAGATTGTAAACCCTGTACAAGCCCCCACAGTAAATATTCCCCCAGAAAACACAGCAGTGGGGCTGCTTCTCCTCAAAATCCAGAGAACCCCTCTCCTTGCCACCAATATCCCACAGACATCCTCCAGGTCCTGGGAGTATTTCTTCTTTTGAGAGATCAGGTGCCTTCTGCTTTGTAGATAAACAAGGGCCACAGCTTTAAACTAATCCAGGAACTTCTACTAAGAAATATGGAGAAAAGAATTTGCTCTGTATTCCCTGTATTTCAAGAGCAGGGGCTTCAAGGGGGAAACCCTCCAGGCTTTAGGATGAGCATGATAACATCACAGAGTTGGCAGTGCTATGGGGTGAAATGCTGGCTCCATCAAACTCCCTGGAAAATTGCCATTTAAGGCTTGAGTTTCACCCTGTGTCTTCACAGAATTAAAAGTAAACAAAGATGCTCTGATTATCCACCCGCATCTATTTCCTTACCCCTCCCCTGCACCCCACCTGAGACACCCCATTTTACACTGACCCTGTAACAAACACATGATTATTACAGGGCACTGAGTAAAACAACCCAGTAGTTTAAGCCCTCAGCCCTGAAGAAGTCACTGAGAAGAGAATGAGAGCCCAAAGGTTTGCTGGCATCCCTCTGTGCTAAAACGTGGTACACTCACGGGTCTCCTTTTGGCAGTATGACCAATTTAGCCAAAAATGCTTTAAGAAACCAGGGGAAAAAAACTAATTCTGTCTGTACTATGTTTTAAGAGCTCCTTAATATCATGTTAAGGAAGTGCCCAAAACTAGCATGCAAAAGTGCCCTTAAGAAAACAACAGAGACACCCACTCAGAAATCCTCATCTGTTCTAATCCACCCTGAATTATTTAAATATGGTTTCAGGACCAAAAAAAAAAATTATGAAAGAAACACAAAACATTTCCTTCCTTTTTAAAAATCTGTGCTTTAAAAATTATTCAAAGTGAAACCAGTTCTAAAAGCTTCAATGTCTAAAAATATATATGCTGAAATACAGCTTTAGCTACGCTCACTCCAAGACTGGTGCTCCTGGAGAAACAGACACTCTGCAAATTACAGCTGCAAAAAGGAATTAAATGCAAGATTTCTTGCCTGGATTTCTCCTGTAAGGAAGCTCTGGGGGCCTGAGCTTTCCAAAGAAATGTGTGAAGAATCAAGTAGCACCCCTGGCTTTTTAAGAAGAGCGTTTTAATAACTTTCCTCACCACCCCTCCTGAGAAATCCTTATGGGACCTGCTGCTCTGGGCCATGCCACTGCAGCCAGATGAGCCAAGACATCCCTTGGAGGCTGGTGCCCATGCAGGTGTTGTTGCCCAGCAATGCCAGAAGCCAGGGTGGTTTTTGGGTGAGAAGCAGCCCCCCCAGACAGCCTTGCAGAGAGAGAGAGAAGCCATGCAGGCATTTGTATTTGCTGTGCAGTTTATGACCAAAGCCTGCCCCAGCACAATGGGATGCCTCATGTGGAACTGCACATTAACAATATATTTATGTAGCACTCTTCATCTCCAAGGGTCCCCCAGAGCTTCACAAGCTACATCCATGGCATATCAATGAAGCCCAGCCATAATTCTTCTAATTAGCAGAGCATCAGCACACAGCACAACAGAAAATACTGCTGGTCACCCCTCTCCTCCCATGAATGAGCTGCATGGTAGTTCAGGCACCAGGCTCAGGCAGCTGCTCTGCTGGTGAGGGTACAGGAAAGCTCACAAGCCAGTCAGCAGACAACAGCATCACTCTCTTTTTGAGATTAATAAGTTCATTTCTTTAGCAAAAAAAGGAAGAGCAGGCTACTGAACACATCCCCTGGAGATCAATGCTGACATCTAAGTGTATGCTAGTGCAACACATCAACCAGCAAAACTAATTACAAAAATCAATTTCAGATACTTTTCTGAGCCTTTCATTCCTCAATATACTCCTAATTGATTTTTGTTGGAGAATAGAAAGCCTAATTATTATTTTTATTATTACAAGAGAATGCAAGGGGCGGGAAGGGGGGGAGCAGTGGTCAGTCTTGAAGTGCCTTACCAATGCTTTCTGACCAAAAAGAGAAAAAAGAAAAGAAAAAAAAGGCATTTTATTCACAGTTTTGCCACCTGCTGGAAAGATGGAAAAGCCTTTGTAAGGGTGACAAAGCATAAGAGAAAAGCTGGCAAGAGATGGTATGGGGCAGAAGAGGAATGTGACAGGATTGTGAAATACACAATGTGAGAAGGTTGTGCCTATTTTTAGAGGGGCAGGGATGATCAAGTGTAAAAGCAGTACATTTCCATGAAGGATGTACAGCTCCTTTCATCCAAAAAGGTCAGCAGTGCCCTTACAGAGAGATGGCTCTGATCATGTCTATATTAGAGAAGGGGAGAAGGAGGTTAAGAACCAAACCCAATGTCCAATCAGTCTTTCTTCAGACTTCAAAGCTCCGCGTTAGTTCCTAAGGGCCTTGCCAAAGCTTGCCTACCCAGCCAGCAGCACTCTTCAGCATGTGGCCACTGGGGACATGAAAAGAAATTAATTTTTGCAGCATTATATCTTACCCCCACGCAGGCACCTAACACATATGCCCACAAAGATGATCTGAAAAGCAGAGAAAAGGAGCAGGAATGGGAATTCTCCATTGACCACTCAAGAGGACACTGCCCAGCACTGACAGAGGGGAGGAACCCCACGGTTTTTCTCTCTGGGCCTATGCAAGACTTCCACACCCAGAACCTTCCAAATGCCACTTTTCCTTTCCAAAAGCTCCTCCAGAGGAACCTCCTGGCTGGTGGGGCTGGAGGTAGGACACACAACCCAGACTCCTGCCCCGTTAATGGCCGGCACAGCCTTCCCGCAGCCCCAGGGATGGCAGCCGAGCAGCACCCGGCAGCAACACCACCCAATTAAACCTCCAGGATGAGAGAGTGAGGAGGGGGGGAATTAAAAAAGAAGAAGAAGAAAAAATAAAGGTGTGGTTGCCTGGCAACTGGAGGGCAGAAACAGCTGTGCAGCAGGTTGCTGGTACCCAGGCGGGGCTGGCCCATTAGCACCCTGCATCTCATGCATTTTGTGCCGGGGTCTCCTGGTAACAGCGGGCGTGCAGCTCCCCTCCTCTCTTCTCCTCCTGCTTCTCCCCATCAGCAGAGGCCTCGCTGCCTGCCCTAATTACACATTCTCTGCTGCTGCAAGCTGCCATTACTTGGGTCCCCAGAGGAGTGGCAAGAACTTAAAAAAAAAAAAAAAAAATCTCATCTAATAATGGCTTTTAGTTTCGGGTTCAGCCGAGCTCTGCGAGCTCAAAGGTGCAAGGCGAGGGAGCAGTGGCAGAAGGCATGGATGAAAAAAAGGCTGTTCACTGGGGCAGGTTTCTCCAGAACCCTGAAATACATTTTTTTTTGGCTTTGTTTTTTTCCTAAATTGCCCCAAAGGATGAATAACAAAGACAGCCCTTTGTGGGACACGGCACAGAGGCTGGAGCAGTGTCTCAGAGATGGGCTCTCTGCACACCCACATTTCAGGCCAAGAGTTTGAGATATCCCAGGCAAAATATACAGGCAAATATAAAATATACAGGCAAATATTCCTGGTAAAATATGAGGCAGAACCAATTAAAAAAAAAAAAAAAAAAGAGGAGCAGACATCCCTTTTTTCCAAATGTTAACATTTCTAATGGTTTTACTCTATATTTTTGCAAATTCTGTCAGTGCTGCTCTTTTTCACCACTGAAGTGTCACTTCAGTTTCTCCCTTTTGCCACTGAAAAATCAGAGAAAGATTAAAAAAAAATAATTATACAGCCTGGCAGAGACAGCACAGGAATAAAGCACAAGAGGAAAACAACATACATTCTTTTCTGTTTCCTGGTTTTGTCAACAACAAAAAGAGAAAGAAAGAAGACTCAGGACACTTTCATTCATTCAGAGACTGGATTTGATTTGGGAGTGACATGGCTGGGTGAATCTGCATCATCAGGATAAAAATTCTGAAAAACAAAGAGGTTTTCTGCATGAAACACATTTCCAAACACACATTCAAGGCCAGGGAAAGAATTGCCTTTGGGATTATATGGGGTCTGCACATAATTAATGATAAAATTGAATTGCATGGGCCACAGGGTTGAAAGTCAGTTTATAAAAAATCATAGCTTAGTCCCTTCCAGTCAATTTTTATCCAGATATTCACATATAAAAGTCTTCTACTCAGAATATTTTCCTCTACACAGGCCAAGTTTTTAGGTGAGCTTGTTACGCTGAGTACAGTTCTTGTCTCCCTGCCCCTCACCAACTGAAGGACCACACTCTCCTAAAAAACAAATATTTTTCTTCCAACTTCTAAAACAACAAACAGCAACCACACTGGAAAAAGACAGAATGTGGAAAATTTCACCCTGAAGAAGGAAAAGCTTGGCAAGGTTACAGGTAACCAGCACGAAGAGGTCCAAATAGAAATTAATGCAAAATTCACTGTCACACAGTTCTTGAACAGAAGCACACGAAGATGTATTTTTCTAACACCCATTTCCAAGACTTAAAGCAAGCTTCTAGTGCACTAATGGCAGCTCATGATCACTGCAAAATTGTCCAGCCAATCTACTAAGTCCTCTCTGTTGGTGGTAAGAGTCCAGCTGCACGGGAGGAAGGAATAAATCCCCGCTAAGCCTCTGAACGTGCAGTGCCATACAGCCAGGACACCTTTCTTTCAGAACTCAGCTGGGGATCAGCTTTTATCTTGAAACACATGCTTGACATTGTTAGCTTAGCCAGCACGCCTACAAGTCTGGGGTTTTCCTTAGCATTTGGGTTTTTGCAGCCTCAGTTTCCAGCCTCGGGTTCTGAGGGGCAGGCACCTGTCTCTAAGTGGGATGGTGAGCGTTTCACAGGCTTTTCATTCTTGTTAAGCCTTCTTATCAAGAATCAAGCTGGCCAACAGAAAGATTCTGGTCACTCCCAGAGACCTGTGGATAAAGCAAGGTCCCACACAGTCATTTTGGACTCCCCTTTCCCAAAGAAGTGTCCTAAGTGGACACCCTTGTCTCTCATTCATTGCCATCTACTGCAGCACATACCCACCCACTGCCTGACGTGACACGTGAGTTTTGGGAGAGGCTCTCTGAAGATACAAATACCCTTTTTCCAGAGGGCATTCTGCAGAACAGAAAGGGACAACATTATTCCTGAGATGCACCCTGCACTATCTGCACCATAACCTTGCCCTTTAGCTATCTTGAAGCACCTTTTTTTGGCCATTATTTCCAGTGCTGATGCCTGGCTGGTCTGCCAGCCTGCAGCTGGGCACCACCTACCTCATGGTGCCCATGGGTTTATTTATTTTGAATGCTTCCCAAGTGCCAGTGCTTTGGAGGCCCCTGCACCCTCTCTCCTGCAGCTGCTGAGCAGACAGCAAAGATCACTCCCTTGTGCCAAGAATCATCTCACCTGGCAAACAAGCAAACAAAAACCACCACCTATTTCCACTGCCAAACCCAAGCAGCAAGGCTGTCCTGGGCTGTTGATCTGGGGAATGATGGAGCAGAAACAAACCAGCCCCACAGCAAAACACTTCTTTCCCATTTGGCAATGCAGCTGTACCCCAAAACAAATCCAGCCTTGAATGAAGGTCTTCCTCACCCACACTCCTCCCTCAAGTCCCTTGCTCTTGTTCACAGTGGCAAAGTCATCCAAGCTCCTATCCCCAGCACTTTCAGAAAGCTCTTCTCTGTTGCTTTAAATCCCATCACAAAATCCTTCCTGTTCACTAATGCTCTTTTTAATACTCTTGTGTGTCTCCTCTTTTTCTTCTGAATATAGTAATTTGTTTTCCTGCAGGGTGGATTTGTTTGTTTTAGTTAGTCTCACCCAGCACTTTGGATGAAAGAACAGTATAATTTGCAATAAGATGTCCTGGCAATGTGAAACAAACTCCAGTTAAATAAGGGCTATCTTAAGATTGCATGGAGGCTCCTAACTTTTATTTACATGGGTATTTCTCACCCCGTTTAGGCCTCAGAAACCAGCAGGGACATGTGAGGTGCCCAGCTGCTATTTCTCAGACTTGAGGCTTAGATGGATAGATGGGTTTTTTTAGATGCATAAAGAAAAAAAGCCAAAACACTCTGATACTGCAGAAATGCAAGCCCCAGCAGAACTTCCTAAGGGTAATTTTTTATCACTGTCCCAATCTTAACGATTTCCTGGTCAGTTTATATGTGGTGCTTTATCTCTGGCCAGAAAGCACCCACGCTGTCTCCTACCTTCCCCTGTACATTACTGCAAGAAAGGCTGGTGTGAATGGTTCTGCCAGGAGACAGGAATCTCCTCCAGGGCTCTTTGATCTGGGAGACACAGCCCTGTCCTATGCCTAATCTTCCACAGGTCTCAGGCCAGCTCAACCTAAGACTTATTTGCATTCAGACACTCACCAGCAATATCCTGTTTTCTAATTTAGGAAGCACTGATGACTACACGAGGGTTTTGGCTCATTCAGACTCCTTCCCTCTGCACTCTCCATTATACTGGCAATTCATCTCCATGCATGTGTGAAGGCTGGATGAAAATTTCTGTCTCTCAAAAGAGACAAAATGTCATTGTTTGCACTGCTGTCTGCTCCATGAATAACAGAGAACGTGCTGGGGTTAGATTAGCGTGCCAGTCCTGGTGGATCCTTCTCTAGATGTTTTTCCCTCACCCTCACACTAGCAGCGTGGTCTTTGCAAACCCATAGGTGACCTTTTCCTCCTCTTTGCAGGCCCAGCTGCCATTTCTCCTGAGTGGCCTCTGTGCTGCTCTCTGCCAGCCAGTTTCACCACTGCTCTTGGCTCCTTCGCACGCCCTTCGCTTTCGATGCCCGAACTCACTTTGAATCCAGTCAAATATTTTCATTTCCCTTTCCATCCAGACAATGTTTTTCCCTTTCCCTTCCAGATTAAATTCTCTCCCACACAGATGATTGTTTTTCCCTCCCCAAAGGTCATCCAGAAGGTGGTTTCATAACCAGTTCAACCACCGACGGGCCTCACAGCGCTGTCCTGATTCTCTCAGGGATGAGCTGTGGGAGGATACCCCAAGTGCAGCATGGGGTCCGACTGTCTCTGGGCTCTCCAGAGGGAAGTGAAGCCCTAAGAGAAGATCACCTCCAATCTAGCAGGCTGCCATCAGCCTCTTCTGCCTCCAGCCCAGCCTGGCTCATCAGCCTGGAGGGAGGAGCCCCAGCCAGCGCCTCACTGCTCAGCCTTACATAGGAACCAAAGGAATGCAACCTCCTTCCTCCCTCCCACCCCCCAGCTCCCCAGCCCAGGGTTTTCGTGTTTTCCTGTGCTGCAGTAAATCCCTTTGATCCAAGCCAGTGGACTTTGCATGTGCAAGCTGAGTGACCAGCCCACACATCTGCCTGACATAACTAACAAACTACCAGCTAAAGGAAAACATCTCACAATCCTTCCAGCCCCTCTGGCTGAGCCAAGTGGCTACCAGCCACTGGCACTGCTGCCTGCCTTCTAGAGGGAAAAAACAAAGTGTTTGTCATTTATAATAAATGTTCATAAAGTTTATAATTTGGCCTCCAATTTCCACAGCTCTTCCTCTCTACCCCACTCTTGTACTGGGAGGCAGGAGCTGCCTGCAGTGAAACCTGGCTGCAGGGTGAGCAGATTTAATGTGCCCATGGTACCAGCTCTGATTTAAGGCATCCAAGCATCCATGGGTTTGAAGCACTTAAGCAGGGTGGAGGGCCTGAATAACTTTCTGCTTTGGCCACAAATAAGATTGTTAGATAAGGCCGCTATCACACCCCAGCCCTCGATTCACTCAGATGGCTCCCAAGATGGGAATGTTCAAAGGTATTTAGGAAACACATTTCCACAAAGAAAAATGGGAGCCAGGTGTCTACCTGCTCCCAGGTTCTGCATCAAAGATGGCTTTGAACAAGGCTGAATCCCATCCTCATCACAACCCAAACCCAAGCTCTCCACACAGCTCTGCACAGCTGGGACATGGATGGGTGCAGGGTGCTTATATGGCTGCCAAGATTTTCTTTATATTCCCTCTTGCCTTTTGCCTTCCTGCTTTTCCTGATCACAGGGACAGTGGGGCAGGTTTCTCATCATGGATTAATTGTGAAACATCAGATTTCACAGGCTGGTGTGAAAGGAAGGGAAAGGTTTTGATACCGACTTTGACCAGACCAAAGGCATCTAAAATATTCCAGGATTTTTACTCCAAAGGGTGGAGGTGTTGAAAGAGTCAAGGTTTTGGCAAGCACACTCTCAGGACTTCTTGTCCATATCCCCACCTACTGGATGACAAACCCAGAAAGATGCCCCCCAGATCACCCTCTCTGATCCCAGGGTGATCCTGTCACATCCCTGGACCAACTTCAGGATGAGCTGTGCAGACCCATCCCTCCTTCCCAGCTGGAGGAGGAACACTCAGGTCACACCTGAAGCCAAGGCCACCGTGTCACCATCTCTCACAGGAGCCCCATCACCTGCTGTGGCCTTGGCTGGGATGTCCCCCTGGACAGCCCTGGTGAGGGACAACCTCACAGCAGCTCTGGTGCTAGGAGGAGCCTCCTGACTGTGGCACTGCAGATTTTAAGATGACTGCACCACTCTCCCCGGCTATCAAATCAGTTTCACAAGTGAGGTCACTCCTGGCAAGGTGGCTTAAACCAGTAAAAGCACTAGAAAACCCTTATAAAAAGATCAAACCCAATGCCTTTTACGTCTTTATGTGATTTATACTTTAGAACACGTAACTTTCACGGGGCTGCTGAGTATTTGATGGATGCAGCTCTCTTAACCACCCACACATTTGTTTGATTTACTGCACTGGCCCAACATGTTATTTTCTACCTTGCAAGAGCAACCTCACTCCTAGGAATCCGCCTGCATGATAAGGTGGTGAATTAAATGTGCAGTTATTGTAACAGACCACACATTTTACAGTAAAATTGAAAAAACTGATTACAGCAGTCCCTCTGGAAGCAAGAATAATCACATGATAAGACAGTGCTAATGGGAATTTATCATCTCCCATCACACGTGAGGGTCAGAACAAAGCAGCAAGGCACACAACTGCACAGCTATTACTGCCAGTGAACACCAGCTCAAAAGCTGCTGGGGCCCATGAACAAATGACAGGAGAGTGGGGATCCTGAGCAGCCAAACCTAAACCAATTCTGCATGCTTCAAGAAGCTTACACAGAAGCTCTTACATGCAACGTTAGTAAATATTACCCAAAATAACAGCCTGACAGGTCTCCATGTATTGTATTCCACTCTACCTATGCTATTCCACCCAAACTCCAGGCCATTCTTCTCTTGTCCTCACTGTGTTTTATCACTGGAGAAGGTCAAGAATGTGACTATCCCAAGGGCATGTGCACCTGCACGTCTGCATCTACACATCATTCCTCAAGTTGTCCTGGGGAAGTGAGTTCTGAGAGCCCAGATGGGCATGCCCACAGTTTTAGCATGAATGAGACACATAAATCCCTTGGATATCCACAAAATTACCCTGCAGCAAGCCCTAGAAGACATATGAAAAGGTTAATGGGGGGCTCCTCTGTATGACTGAACACTGGGGGTACATTCCCTGGCCTACCATATTTTTCCACTGCCCTGTTTCACAGGTAGAAGCTTGGGCTTTCAGAAGGTTTGTACAGGTTTGTTTTGTTGGGGTTTTTTTTTCCTCTCTTTTCTACCTGAGGTTAGGAGGAGATGGTTACGGTTAGGTGGCGAGAGGAGAAGGTGAGAGAAGCACCCTGCACACAAGTACCTGTATGAGTCCTCTGGTGAGCCTTTAAGTGGGAGCTCTTTGTATAAACCTTCCGGCACCCATTGAACTGACAGCGGTGAACCCTCTTCTTGTTCTCTGGGGATGCCTCTGCCCCTGGGCCTCCTTGCTCACTGTCACTCTGACCGCTTTTTACCGTCCCCGCTGTCGCTGTGGCCACTCCGACTTTCAGGGAGCTGAGCGAAGCCTTCTTGGCCACCAGTTTCAAGGTGACCGTGCCATCCACTGCCGAGAGAGTCTGTGAGGTTTTCACCAGGTGGCGGCTGAGCTCTGGGGAGGAGGGGGGTGTTAGTGAGGTCACTGCATTGAGCTGGGCCTGGTTGACGGCTGTGGGGCCTTCCGTGGAAGAGCTGGTGGGCTGCAGGCTGAGGCAGGTCTCAGACAGCAGCTTGTCCCGTGAGAGGATGATGTCCACGCTGGAGCTCTTGTCACAGCCACTCGTCTCCACAGGTAACAGGATGGGGTCCAGCCGCCGGATACTGTCCTCTGGATCCGGGGCTGAGGAGGCATGGAGGAAGCAGTCCAAATCCTCCCCAAAGGTCTCGGAGATCTTCCGGGGTTCAGTCTGAAGGTACCGCTCCAGCTCCAGGCATGTCTGCGGGGGGGGAAGGCAGAGAAACCACTGTTAGAGAGCTAGGGCAGGAGGAGGACGTGGTCCAGAGGCACACCAGCACCTCCTTGCAAGATGGTGACATCCTGGGGGACACAAGGAGTTGGCACTTTGGTGCTGCTGCAGTAAGATGGGGCGAGCAGAAAGCACCCACCACACGTCCATCCAGGTCTGTGCATCGCCCCACAGGCACCAGGCCTCTCCTACCTTTAAGTGTAACCTGGCCAGTGGTCACTTCCACGTGAAACCATCCCAACAGCCTTGCTGCCTGGCCACCTGCAAACGAAAAGTCACCTCCCCAAAGAGGTGCTGCCCCCTCCTTCACAAACATTAACTTTCACCCCACATTTAACTCAGTGTCGTTGGCTGGGGCCCCGTCTGTCCCTGAAACAGCACAGCTCTGAAGTGCAGCATTTTAAGCTGTCAGACAGAAAAAAACTTCCAGTGACACCACAGCTTGTTTAAAGGGCCCGAGAGAAGGAAAATTAGGACAGAACAAAGGGATCTACTGACATTTTCAGAGGGCTTTTAGCATACCTGGCCATATGGGGCTTCCTGTGTAGAAGACACCAGACTGACACACAAACTCCTCTCCCTATAAAAAGCAGGTGAATAGCCAGAGAGTTACACATGGAAACGTGCTCCTGCACCTCCAGAGCAGTGATCACCAGCAGGAGGATGGGGTGAGTCTCCTCCTTGAATGTACCTTACTATGAGGTGCCTGAGCGAGCCCCAGTAAAGCTTCCAGGCACCATCACACTGCCCAGTGTTCTCCATAACCAACAATATAAACTTTTATTGTTTATATTAAACCATTTGCTGCAGTCCCAGGAGCTCTTAATGGAGTTTATCAGTGCTGTTTTTCATTTCTCCCTGCCTGAGAGGCTGGCTGGTTTAGTACCACCACTGCCATTTTACACAGCGTGGAGAAAGAGGCATTCTAACTAAATACTTTTTAGTAACCTCTAAAAACTACTCCTTGGAGAAAAGTTTTAGAGATATTAAAAAAGGGATTTTAGGCAAAAAAAAAAAAATTCAGCCTATGGGAGCTGGTGACCCAACTACATCTCAGCCTGGAGACTCCAGCATCTGATCAAGAAACAGAAGCTTCACATAACCAGGTATAGGGAGCAGCTTTCCAATGTGCTTTCCAACAGTCTTTCAGGAATAACCCACACCAGGAGAGGCAATGCTTTTGAATAATTCCTCACATCATGTAATTTGGGCTTTCTGTCCCATTTAGCCTTCACCCAGAGGGCCAGAAACAGGTTTAGGGTTTTAATAAATAGAAGGTTTCCAAAGGAAAGAGCAAGCGCAATCATAAATTAGGGGAGGAAAGGGGAAAAAAAAAAAAAAAGAAAAAGGAAAAAAAGAGAGGGACTCGAGGCCATTAAATCTGATGACAGTGACATGAGATTTCAATAGCTGTGGGATCAGAAAGCTGCATGCTGGCTTAGGGCTGCCCGTGGAGGGGAGGCGAGCAGGAGGTGCTGCTCCTTTAAGGCATCACTACCCCACGACAACAATAGTGGGCCTGACATTTTTTTCCAGCTTCACCATTAATTTTCCATAAAGAGCAGTTTCTCGATGAGCCCTTTTCAGGCAGAGCCTGATGCTTCAGAAACCTGTAATTATTCCTGGCTCCCCCCTCCCGCAGCCATTGCACCTGTGCCATTTCAAGACACCAGCTGGTCATGTCTTGCCTTCTGCCTCTGAAATCCAAAACCAGTGGATCAAGCCCATCTCCCCATAGAGGGGAGAGAGAAGGGGAGGGGAGGGGGAACCAACCCAACAAACCACAACTCTGAGAAACACCATAATGAAGGCCCTGCCTCCCTCCCCCCTCAGCCTCTCCACCAAGTCAGGAGGGGGAAGAGCAAAGCCCTCCACCACCTCATCTGCATGGCAGACAAAGCCTGGGGAGGGCTGAGGGCCACAGCCCTTCCCTCACCCCCCCTAGGGCCCTACCTGCTGCTGCCTTTGCCAGAGCAGACCATCATTGGCACAAAGGAAGCATCTTTCCCCATCTGCACTGCCCAGCTCCTGCCAAGGACCTCAGGTGACCTTCATTCCTCCTGGCCCAGATCACCCCGGGGTGGGTTGGGGTGGGTTCTGGAACCAGCCCTGCTTTCTTCACTCCTGCCCTGCTGGCAAGGAGATTTTTAGGTCAGCTAAGCCAACCCCAGTGGCTTGAGCTGGAGGAAGCAGTCAGGTTGAGAGCACCAGGGTCCCTGCTCCAGCCTTGTGGGCCATCAGGAGGGGCAGGAGAGTCCTTTGGCTCCACTCCCAAACAGTTATTTGCCAGTGTGCACAACAAAGTGCCAGATTTTGGTTTGGTTTTTTGTGGGAGCTGCAGGATATTGACACTATCCAGAGAGATAGGGAACCAAACTTCTGGGTTCAGATGATGGTGCACCCCTGGAGATCTAGTTCCACTACCAGCCTGGTAGGAGAATGGTCCAAGGATCCCTAAGACAGGAGTGAGCTGGTTTTGTCATACTTCTGCTGGATGTTCAGCTTCTCCTTAACCACTGATGCAAGAGAGGAGGAGCTTTGTGTAACATGAGGTGTGACAAGCCTCTGGTTACTACAGAGGTTAGTTACTACACTGCCAGCAACCTGGTAGGTATAAACCTTCTTAGTGCCTGTGGGATTTACAGCAATAAAGACTCTGAAACTGCAGTGGGAAGGGGAAGATGAGTCCCCCTCGGGTGCACAACAAGAAGATCCATAACACTGCTGCTTGCTGTCAAGGCAGCTTGGCAAGCTGGGGATAAACAGTGACCCAGGACTTCAACCCCCCTGCCCTGATTAACCAGGATCACCCTCCTTGCCCCTTGCTCCTCCATTTACCCAGCCCACAGCAGGATGGTTCATGGCTGACAAGGAATAGGATGTGACTTTTTGAGCCCTAAGACACTTGCCGAAAGCCAGCTGGGAAAGGATGGCAATGGCAGAAGCTCTCCCTTTCCCAGCAGAGCCACATTCCCACCATGTGTTTCCTGCCCCCACACCAGCCACTCACTACACCTCCTTGCTCCCCATGCTGTGTTGTCACCTCAGCCCTCTGGGGCAGGTGTAGCAGCAGAACACAGGCAGCCTGCACACTGTGACACTTCCACGGGCAGCAGCAGATCCTTCAGACAGCAGGAGACAACCACTGCAGCACTGTCCTACACCTGGTAAGGACCAACTGCTTGTTAGTCCTTCCAGAGCCTGTGGGAGCACTGGGAAATTCAGCGTTCTGTCCTTCTGTCACTTCAGAAAGCTCTGACCTCTAAGCTACCTGCATTCTTACCTCTGGAGCTTGTCTTACCTGCTAAAAGTCAAGATGATTTCCCAAGCACAGTGAGTGTGCTCACCATTATCAACCACGTTGCAGGGGAAACCCAGCATGTGCCTCTCTGTCAGAGATGTGACAGATGTGCAGCAGAGCAGCAGAGCTGAGCACTCTGCACCCAGCAGTTTTGCTGCTCACTGCAACAAGACAAGCCCCAAGACTTCCCAAGTCTTGCAGGTAACTCTGACTCAGACAGACAAAGTTTTAGGATGCCTGTCCAGGCTGCATCTCAGCATATTCAGAATGCAGATCTGAAGGAGCTGGACCCACCACTCATGATTACTAGAGTAATCCAGCTGGAACCACAGCCATCATCAACGTACCAAGGCTCAAGGCAGAGCAGGTACCTGATGTCTCCCCTTCAGAAAATGAGCGGGGAAACACATGCCCATGGGCCAGGGGCCTCTGCAGGGACCCAAGTTTGGCATCTGGGTTGACATCCAGACAGCTCTGGAAAAATGTAATTCCAACCAATGACCCAAACTGGACTCTCAGTGTGCAGGGTATAAATCAAACACTTGCTCCAATGAATTGCATTTGCAGCCCAGTTGTGTATCAGCACTTGACCCATACACACAGGTGTTAGAGAAGCCACAGAAGCACCTGACAGTGCTGTGAAGTCTTTACAGCACTCAAACCCTTGGGCATTTTGCACAGCTAAAGATGTGGCACCAGCAAAGTGCTGCCAAGGGCTAAACAAAGCCTAAACACTTATAATGATCTGGGGACAAACAGTCAGGGAAGGCACCTTATCAGCATGTTCACTGGGTTCCTCTCGTTTCTGGTGCTAAAGCATTTTGATGAACATCTTGATTTTGAGTTTTTTGTAGTAGATCATGGGAAGTTCTCATCTGGAAGTGCTAGTCACCCCTCAGTGCCATTTTACTGCAGATATAATTGGACATCAAGCACTGATCTTGGAAGTTATCCAAAACCTAATTAAGAAGCTGGATACTTAGATCAGAATGTGACAGAGAATGAAAATGTCAAATGTGGTTGACAAGCAGGTCTGATCAACTGGCTCTGTTTACAATCCTTGAAAGGTTTCTCTTCATGGCATAATTTATGTGAGCAAAGCATAATTACACTTGCAGTAGTGAAAGTCAAATTCCAGCCTCCATCGTGGCCCCACTGCTTTCCACTGGCACACAAAAAAGGGGGCCTCATCCCTGATTTTATATAAATTATGAACATCTCAAGGGAGAAAAAGCACCCTCAACCTGAAAGAAACCCAAAACAATAATTCTGAGCTTGGTGCCACTGCAGTTCACTGAAACTCAGTACCAGGCTTTGGTTCTTCAGCAGAACAGCAGAACCTCTGAGCTATGGTGGCACTTGAATTGCTGATGCCAGAGGCAGAGATGGAACTGGATGTGGAGGGGCAGCCCTGAAGTCAAGATAAGAGACTCACCTGCCTTCCCCAAAATGCCACACTATTTTTGTCCCTAACCCTAAAACAGGGTTTGAAAGATGCATCTTCTCCCCACTGCCAAAAGCCTTCATTACTTCCTGAACAACAACAAAACTCAATACTCTTGCCCATCTCTTCCAAGATTGTCATCTGTTCCCACCCAGCTGCCAAAACCTCCAGCTTTTCCTCTTGGCAACCTCCACTGGCCAGTCGCTGGTTGTCAAAAAGCTGCAGCACATCAGAAGCTTAACATTTGGGACAGCATAAACTAAAAATAATTTCAGTATTAAAGCAAGTAGCAAGTATTAAAGCAAGTAGTTTTGCAAAACACACTGGGGAAAATGGGAAAGCTGCAGCCTGAAATGAATGAATTACAAGAAAAGAAGTTTCAGGCGACTGCAAATGATTTCTGGTGCAAAGGATTTGAGACAAAACTCCACATGACGTGGCAGCACATCTCTCCTGAGTGTTACACACTTCATTGAGGGAGAAAAAAGGCAGATAAACCCACTTTTCAGACCCAACAATAAGACACTTAACGACAGCCAACTCATGGTAAATATCTGCACGCACGTCCCTGATCCCTTCATGTATGTCCATGAGTTAAGGGTGTGCTCGGCAAACAGGCAGTGGGCAAGAGGAAAGAACAGGCACAGAGCCAGCCAGCAAGGATCCTCTGCTAGGCAAAGACTTGTTTTCCTGTGGCCACTTCCCCACATGCCTCAGCCACCAGGGCAGCCCTCTCTAACACCAGCTGGAGGAGCCTCACCAGCCACTAGAGACTGAAAGGGACTAACCTGTCAACTCCTGACCAGGATACAGAGGACTCAAGACTCTGTGAGCACATCACAACACCCAAGAGGTTCATTTTCCCCTCTTGATCTCAGCCCAAAGAATGAACCTGTAAGGAAATGTTTTCATCCAGATCAGCCCATCCACTGCTCCTCCTACACAGCAGCACACCCAGGGAACCCTGTCCTACCACCCATTCACAGGGATTTCTCCCTGCCTGTTCTCCACTGTATTATTTTTTTCTCAGAGCACAAAAGATCCTGAAATCCACATTCAGCAAAGATACATTTTCAGTAAGAAGTCACACAGATTTACTTAAAGGTTAGGATCACAAACCTTAACACAAACAGTGTTTCCTGTTGCTCTGGGGTATGATCTAACCAGGGTTACCAAAGACTCTTCATCAGCCTCTAAAGCACAAAGGATCAAACCCAACTTTGCCATAAATTAGCAATTTCCACCTGCAGAAATGGGTGGTAAACAAAATGCCTCGAATAGAAGTCTGAACCCATAACACTAACCAAGGACTCACAATTAAGATTTTTTCCCAAAGTCAGTGAAAATTAAGTATATCTTACCTAACAGATATTCTTTTAGATAGACAAGCCAAATTTCTTCACTAAAATCTGTGGTATTTGGGCTCTAAGCATTGGGAATTTCATCACACTGGCTGTGAGATATTGAACAAAGGACTGCAGCTAAGCATGCCTGAATTTGATAGGCATCTAGATTAAAAAAAAAAAAAAAAAAAAAAAAAAAAAAAAAAAAAAAAAAGGAAAAGGATTTGCAAACATGGAAGCAGGGGTTTGGAGGGCTTCTGTTGTTTTTCGACTGTTTAAAGGCAGAAAAAAATACCAACCAGTCACAACAACAAAAAATAGTATCAGTGTCAGCAAAGGATTAAGGATGGCCCAATAAAGAATGCAAAAGTGCTGGCAGCCCATTGTGCTAATACCAAAATATGATCACACCCACGTGTGCTTGTGCACCAGCACGTGCACTGCAAACCCCACAGCCACCAGCTGCACAATGACCACTGTGAGAAATGATATATATGGTACCTCTGCTTCAGAATCTCTCCAAAGAGATCACTTATTGATATCACAACTTTGGATGGCCTGGCTAGTGGCCCTCCCTGCAAACTTTTCTCCAAGCTTCATCCAGTATGCATTTAACCTCTTGCTGATGGGTTTGGAAGCTGCTTTAATTTAGGATTACAGACAGCAAACAGGCACAATCAGCTCCTCAAAGTGCCTGCCCTGACTCCCACTGAAATCAAAGGCTGAGGTTCAAAGCCTGCCTCAGAGTGTGGTAAACTTCTCACAGGAAATGGATGTGGGAGAGAAGCGCTCATGGTTGAGGAACCTACAAAGCAGAGCAACATTTCAGGTCTCCATCCTCAATTAAGATTCAGCTGTACTGCAGTGGGGTTACACAGCAGAACTGGATGCCTGGTAATTACTCTGGATAGGATCATGAATGAAAAAATGTCCTCTTCAGATATGCTTCATTAGCATTCAGAGGTAGCTGAACATTTCCTCCTCAGCAGCTGACACGATCCGTGTGTGTGCCCAAGCACCATGAGCTCCTTAAATCAAACCTGGAGAGGAGATGTGATCAATACTCTGATACATGGGCACTTTCAGAAGAATCCTCTGAGTCATCCCTGCTGCTCTGACCTAAAAACATAACAAACAAGAGTGTGCAAAACACCAAAATCCTACCCCACAGAACGTGGAGGCCCTCAAATCCTGCCTTTGCACAGTCAACGTTTTTGTGCAGCAGCTCCTCTATCTCTGATGCCCATTCATCAATCACCACAACTCCTGGCTCAGAAAACCCTTTGTGCCTCCTCTCTTTTGTATTATTTTTGGCTGTGGGTAGGAAGAGGTGGGGACCTGTCCGGGAAACAGGAAGCAGGAGGAAGGGGGAGAATGTGTTGCAGAGTAAGGACAAAACAAACAAACAGAAAAAGAATAAAAGAGGAATTTACACCATTTCTAAACAATAATAAGCAGACAGGACCTAAGCCTGCCCCCAGCCACGTGGGGAGCACTGGGCTGTCTGGGTGAAGTTTGAATTTACCCTGAGACAGCAACTGCTTGAGCACATTTGCAAAAAGCTGCTTTTTTTCTTCACGTTTTTTTTTCTTTTTTTTTTTTTTTTTTAAATCACTCATGAAATTTGATTATCTCAGAGGAGCAAGAAGATGCTCGTGCTACTGTGATAAATATGCCAGTCTGGGCAAGGAAGAAGACAACAGACTTCAGTCTCACTGTTGCTCTGAGAATAAAAAAAAAAATAACCACCTCAGAGCAGAAACAAAGCTATGGGAAGCACAACCGGATTCTCAGCTGGGGTAAATCAGCCCAGAGCAGCCCTGATTTCACAGTTCCTGTTTACATCAGCTGAGGACCTTGCCAACACTCCAGCTCCATGGAATTCTGCTCTTGATTAGCACCATTTAACTCTGTGGCTTACGTGAAACTGAACCCAACACGTTCTCAGCCGGCTGGAGATGGTTATTTTATAGTACAGATCCACTTTATGAGGACCAGCATGAACAAGTGGAAAAATGGGAAAAATATAAAAACAACACCAACTTCAGACATCATGATATTTGGATTTCTTTCATTTTTGTTCTCTTTTTTTTTTTTTAATTTGGGCAGACTCTATGGAGGTTATTCTCACATGCCTGCCACTTCTAGGCCAGTGTTTCCAACCACCCATGCACAGAAACAAATTCAGGTAAATTCACCTCTCACCCAGAAGCCAGGTGCCCTCCCAAGGATGCTCCCTTACAGCCAAGGGTGTTTTTCCATTGCTTTGCTCTCCTACACGGCTCTGCCAAGGTTCTTGTTTCAAAACTCCATCCACCAGGGACTTTGGTCAGCCTCAGATCTCCCAGGCAGTGCACTCAGACTCTGATAAAAGCAGTGCAGTCCTCTTTAAAAGCAGTGTGCAGGAGCACAATGCTGAAACACCTGCCAATGTTGGCCCAAGCCCTCAGACACAACCCAGGGGCAGCTGAGGAGACCTGCACCCCCAAAATGCACCAGACCAAACAGAGAGGAGATCTGGCAAGGCCTTTGGTGGAGGTTATCAGCAACTCAAGGGGAGCTGCCAGAGCTGGATGAGGCACTGCTCCCTGCCTGGTGGCAGGACCATGAGATCAGGCTGGTGTCAGGCTGGTTTCCAGCAGGCTGCAGCAGGGCATGGGAAGCTGGGGAGATCCCATGAAGAGCCTTTTCTTGACCTGAGACAGCAGAGCAGGTCAGATCTCCAGCTGCTGGGAGTCAGCACACCTCTGTGAGCCAATTCACACAGCCAAGGCTCCCACCCGGGTTCCCCTGCTTCAGCCTTGTTAGCTGTGGTCACCCACCCAGTTGTTATGGGTTTTAATATGCTGCAATATGAAAGTGTTATTTCAGGTCAAAGTTATTAATAGCAAAGCAGCCAGAAAATAGCCTAGAAGGAATGCAAATGTCTTGGTATTCCTGGAAGATAACAACAACTTCCCACCATCTGAGCAGCCACCAGGGTTAATTCAAGATGTTTCTGGGCACAGGACTTGGCTGTGGTTAGAGCAGGTAACTCAATGACAGACCATGACAGCTCTTCACAGAAATGCCCTCTCTGGGTACCTGCAGAGAGCACAGGGCAGAAGGGCCCAAAGGGCAGGACTTGGTTACTCTAAGCAGGCTGATGAAAAGCAGAGGCTGGGAGGTGTGATGGAGCAGCAGCAGAAACAGAGGCTAGGAGAAGCTCTGCTCTTCCTGGACAAGGTGAAAGACAGGACCTAACTGAGCCCTGCTCAGGAACCTGCCTGACTCCAGGACTTCAGTGAGGCTCCTCTTTTCAGCCTCTCTTCCCCTACAAGCACCCTCTCCTCGTTTCGTCTCTCTGCATCTCCTCAGCAACAGTGTTTACTCGTGCAGTCAGAGTAACTCACTCTCCTTTTCATACTCGATCTTAAGCCTCCTGTTTCTGCTGGCAAAACAGCCCTATTGGAGAGTACTCTGCAAAACCACCAGACCCTGCCTGTAGTTTATGTTGGCACCTTTCCCCCTAATATTAATTGGGAGGGTTCTCCAATTAATTTCAGGTGAACAAAGCCTCTCAACACCACCAGACAAAAGCAGCTCTCTGCTGGAGAGGCTTTCAGCATCCCTCCTGCCTGCATCCTCGCTGTGCAGCACCTCTCTCCGAGGTCCTCAGATTTCCAGCCCCATACCTAAGCATCCTCCTTGAGCCAGCCGAAGGAAACTCGACCCTGCATCTTTCCCCAAGGCCAAAAAGGCCTAAATGATGATGATGATGATGATGATGCTGGGAATGGGAAGGTGTCACCTTACTGGCCCCACCACAGACAAAGGGGCAGGGTCAGCTCCAGCTCAGGACAGAACATGGGCTGCAGGGAACTGTGGTCCCTCAGCACTCCTCCAGAAAGGAAGCAAACAAAACCCACTTACCAACAAGGGAAAGAGGAAACGTATTGTAGTTATTATAAACCCAACAGTGGACATGTTACCTGGCAGATTTCCAACACCCCCCCCCCAAAAAAATGTAGTTCGTTTACCTTAAGTGTCCTATTTTCCCCGATTTCCCTTTCCCCCTCTCTTTAAGCCTATCCAGCATCTCCAGAGATAAGCCTGTCTTTGTAGGCTGGCTGGATACTGCTCCTTCCCTCTATTGTCTCCCTGAGATGGGATGGAAGTCTCCAATGTCACAGCTCGGGAGACTGCAGCCAGGCTCTCTTGGCTTGGTTTGTGGGAAGGGGAAGAGCAGGAACTGAGGGGGAACAGCCCTCTCCTGCTGCAAGAGGGGGTCCTCTTCTCCAGGGGACAACCAATCCTCCCTGGCACTCTGTTGAGCATCAACACTGCTCAACTACAGCTTCTTTAGTACTCCCCTCCCCAAAGGGGGAGCCTGTTGCCAGCTATCATCATCCTAAACAAGCCCTGCAACAGCTGAACAAAAGCATCACATCCCCCCTAGCACGAATCACAGCTTCCAGGAGCTGCAGCTTCATCCTTGTTATAAACATCCCAAGGTAACCTTTACGCCGGGAGTGGAGGAGCCACACCAGAGGCCACAGCTCGAGCTACAGGCAACATTCCTGGGAGCCACTTCTCCTTCCAGCTCTGCTCCTCAAGCACTTGTGCTTCCCGAGTGGCTGCCTGGTACCAGAACTGAAGCAAAATGCCCAAATGCCTTGTGGTGGGCAAGGCTGCTTCAGACCCAACAGCCCAGGATCTGGGACTCAGAAAGGCAGAGAAATGTGCTCCAAGCCGTGCTGGCAGCCTGGGCACTCAGGACACATTTTTCCAGGCATCACCTGTGCCTTGGTTGCCCCCTGAGTCCCTGCTGGATGTATCACAGTGCTTTGGAACACCCGGGCTCTGCACAGAGGTGTCCCCACCCTCACCAGAGCAAGGTTCAGGGGTTTTCCTCCCTTTCAGATGTCTCTAAGCCTGCCCTGCTCCCGGGCTGGTGACACCTGTCAAAGCAACACGATGTCAACCTGACCCTGCAAGCCCCTGAGTGCCCCCAGACACCTCCTGACAAGCCTGCTAATGTGTCCCTTCCCTGCCACCAGTAATGGTGCATTCCTGGAAGCAAAAACTGTACTGAAAGTCGTCTTTGTGAGAGCTAAGAGCTCTCTTTGCCTCTTACCATTTTTACTCATAAATATAATATCAAGGTGATCGTGTTCTCCTCGGACTACTCGGTGTTCTGTAAGTAAAACCTGCAATTGGCAATTTATCAGATGGAAAAATAAAAGCCACATTTAGATTCTCCCTACACTTAAAAATGACCACGTGCAGCCTCTGAATCAGACTGATCTTCTTAACAAGGTCACGAGTATCAGCCGGGAGGAGGGAACAAAACCACCCTGCACATGTTTTTCCTTCTACACTGCTTTCTTACTGATGTTTTGATCACTTTCTAAGCAAAGAGGAAGCCTCTCCTGTTCCCGTCACCCTGTGTTTATCCACATTCCAGCAGCTCTCCAAGAGCAAGCACATGGTCCTCACCACAGCACATTTTGGAACCTGAGGCATGTCCAGCTCTGAGTGGGAGTGAGGTGGGAGCCCTGGGAGCAGCAGTGATAGAGCAGCAGATGGTGGGACACCACAAAACCTTCTGAAAGCCTCGCTCCTGCTGGCTCAGACAAAAAACACAACACAGCCTTCGCCCAGCCTAAGGACTGGAAAATGCACTTTAGGAGGCAGAGCCTCAGGAGTCAGAATAAATCCTCCCAGATGTCCCTGGTGACAAAGCAGCCTGATGTGATCAATACAGCAGCATCATTAACACTGCACTCCGGTACCCGAGGACAGTCATGTGTTCCTTGCACAAAGCATCTCTTACTCATTTCCATGCAAGCTGCTTTGCTTTTTCTGGGAGAGCTCTGCCTCCTTGGTATTGATCAAGCTCAGGTGGAATCCCAGAAACAGTGGGTGCATCAGGGCCTTCTCAAAAAGAAATTTTATTTCTAATGACTTTAAGATTCCTATCTTCAGGCTTTTTTTGAAGATCCTTTCTTCTAGGGGGCAGGGCGCAGACACATAGATAGTGGTGGTTACCAACAGAAAGCATGCCTTCATGATTAGCAGTTTTGGTGAAACGATTATGAGGATCAGGGGCTAGGTGCCTCTGGATTCAAACAGAAGCAATGGTAGCAAAAGGGTCCAAGCTGCTGCAGCTCCTGAGCCCCAGGCAGTCACAGCCCTTCCACGCTTGGCTCTTGACACACGCAGTTGCAGACTTCTCACCAGAGAAGTGTGGTGCTGCTCCAGAGATGCTGGCACAAAGTCCTCCCCGGAATGGGTGCTGCACAAGTGTCTAGACAGACTAAAATTAAAAAAGGAACGAACTACACGACACTGCCCACTGTCTGCAAAGCAGGGTGAGATTCTCAGGAGGAGTAAATCCCCAGCGCCGCAACCGCAGCTTGTGGAGTCCTCTTCATTTACACTGAGCAAGGATCTGGCCCAGCAAAATATTCCTCTGTCAAGTCTCCAGCCAAAAATTCCCCCACTAGACCACATTCCACCAGTTTAACTGCCAGGGAGGACGATTGCAGAAGGAATTTAATTAAAATGGAGATCAGGGAGCTGGTATTCTTTTCAAGCTCTGCTCTTCACTTCCTCTCTCCAGCAACCAAGTGCTTGGGTGTCCCAGTTTCCCAGCCTGGAAAAACGGGCAGGCTGCAGGTTCCCTGCTGGCTGAGGGCAATCAGTGGCTGTGAAGCATCTTATCTGCTCAAAGCCCAACCACCATCAAATCAAACAGACAGCTGAATGCTCAGAAACCTCTGGGTCTTGGATTAAAGGGGGATGTGGTTTTTTCTTTGCTGAAACAGCTCTGCCACTGCTCTTCGAAAATCTGGGATTCAAGAAGGCAACTTGCAAGTTTTGCTTCCCAGACTGAAGGTGTCATGTCCTCTGATGTACTGGGGTAGTGATGGGAATTTTTGCTGCTCCAGACTGCAGGAATTCAGCAGCACAGCCCCTGGAACTGCACTAGAGGTAGCACAGAGGGCACTGCCTTCCTACCATTTCTTCATTCGTGTTTTATTTCTGAACTTTGACTTTTGTGCAGATTAACATCTGGATGGATGAGGGATCTTCTGCATTCCTCTCCATTTTCAGCTCTCCCAGGAGGTCACAGCTACCCTGCTCTTCCTGACACTACCACCACCACGTCAGTTTTCAGCCCCACCTTTTTATTCACATTTTTTAGGCCCTTCAAAGTGCTGAGATCTTCCACAACTCGCCGTCAACAGCCAGCTTAGAACCAGCTACCACCAAGCCAAGTCAGCAGCACCAATCTGGCTTCCTACTATTTAAAGTCTGATCTGCTTTGCTACATTAAAAAAAAAAAATTGGCATAAAATTTTTTGTTTCCGTTTACTCTGATGGATTCACATCCCTCCCTACAAAAACATGCCTAATAAAAACAAATCAGAAAGCTAAGGAAACCGACAAAAAGCTCTCATTGTGAAGAAAAGCAGGGAAAAGGGCTTATGGAGGAAATGCTTAATTTTTTTGTGAGGCAGTACATAAAGAAAGCCATGAAGGGGCAGGAAACAAATCCAATAAATCCTTGAGATTGAATTTGGAAAAAGACAAAACAATGCATTCATGGAAGAAACAGCAACACAACTGCAGGCTCACTACAAAGCAGTAAGGCTGAAAAGAGACCTGGAACAGATAAAACAGAAGAGAAGACCAATCCAGCTTGGAGGACACGTTCTTAGCATATGATACACAGGAAAACTGGAAGAAAAACAGTGATGGAAATAATGACAACACTGAAAGGGACATTCACATTTATTACTATTTATCACGTCTGTTCCACAGTCAGTGCTGTAATACCCAGTCAACGAGCAGGGGTCTCACTTCATATTTCAATAAAATATTTATCTACTACTCTAGATAAAATATGAAGAAGGGAAAAAGTGCCCCAGGCCCTGCAGTTATGAACAGGGTGAACCCAAACAAAGCGATGGACTTGTACACGGAGAAGAGAGAGAATATGGGAGGGAGCTGGACCCAGGCAGGAGAAAGAACAGCCTGTTCAATGTTCCTCCCCAAAACAAGGTTTTAGCAAATGCTTCCAAGGAAAGCAGGGCCTGACCACAGCTGCCTTTCAAATGAGACTGAAAAGACAATAAGAAATGGCACCTGGGCAGAAGAATTTCATCCTCTAACAGTGCTAACTCCTGAGCCTGTTTCCAGACCCAATCTATTTATCTGCACAGTTAATTGCTGCTGGATGGAAGCAGTGACTGAAAGTGCCTTTTCTTCATATGTACCCTGCTCTTGAACCTCATTTGCCTTCAAAATCAGCCAGTAAGACCCCCTTGCCTGTGTGTGCACACACAGGGACCCTTCATTACTCACTTTTACACTACAGCTTTTTGACATCATTAACGCAGGTCTCAAAGAGGAATTACTTACAGAAGCAGATTTTAAGGTCAAAACGGGCTGTTCTGAAAATTTAGTGTGACCCCTGGATGACACAGCCCATGGAATTACACAGAAGGCTTCTCCAGACACCCATTTACACCCACTTCCAGGCTGGTTTCCACTGCTGGATACGAGAGCCCCAGGGTAAATCAGAATGGGATCCATCCTTCTTCCCATGCACTGAGACTGTTCAGCAATGTCTCTCATCTGTCTCCATTTCACAGATGGGTATTGCTGTCCTGGGGGAAGCAATGCTCACACCAGACATTATTCTACCTGGCAGTCTTGGGGAGAGCTCTCAGAACATCTTTTCTTTCTCTCCCACGCCCACATTTTCTTCATTCGAAAAACCAAAGGAAAGCAAACCATGCTACATCCTTTGTTTTACACAGGGCAGCTCAGGACCTCCCACTCTTTCACAGAAAGAAAATTTCTTTCTGGAGCAGTTTCCATTATTTATTAGCTGAAGGTGGGGGGAGAAATGGTATTTACAGGACGCCTAAGGCCACGCTCACTGCAAAACCGAAATAAACCAATATAGCGAGGGTACAACTTAGTGTTCCTATTGTGTGACATTTTAAAAAATGCACTCTCTCATTATGGCTCTTGAGAACAACTCCTCCTGTGGAAATACTCATGGAAATACATTTGTGAGAGCCATCCAGCAGCAATATTGTTTTAATCAGATCATTACAACAGGCGCGCTGGTTCTTGCCCACATCCCGATATTTATTCCACATCCTGACAAGACCTGGGGTTTGTAAAGCCCACTCTACTGCAAGGTGCCAAGTGACTCTGGGGACACTGGGCCAGTGTAAATCCATGTATCATCACTGTCAGTCTGGCAGATCTGCACCGGTTTGCATCAGCCCAGGATCTGACTCACTGCCTGATCTGAACTCCTCAACGTGATGTGGGTACCGCTCTACCCATCCAGAAAGAGAAGCAGCATTCAGGACTGAATGTCAAAGGTTTCCTTGACCTTTCCCACTTAAGGAAATGGAAAGGAGGCAGAAATTCCTGTCTTACACCACAGTGCAGCAACATCTGGCCAGAGATGCAACTTGCTCAAACAAAAGACTGCCTGAATTACAAGGCCTTGCAGCTGGTACAGCTCTGGCTGCACAAAGATGGTCCCTGTGAGGCAGCTCCAGTGAGGAGAAGGCTTCAGCCCAGGGCATCCACTCCAGTGTTGAGCCTGACAGGCACTCAAACTTGGAAGATGAGCATTTAGCATTTTCTAAAAGTCACGTGGGATCTGGGAGTAAGAAACCACCCACGCCTTTTGCTCTCCCTCAAATGTGTTCTTCCAAGAAACGTAACAGTAATTTTTATGTTGAAAAAAAGAAATCCCAATGCAGCCCTTGAGGGGTCTGGGCACCTCCTGGCATTCTTGGCACTGGAGGCAGAGGTGTCAGCCTGTGTCTGGAAGGTGTAATCAATGGGAGAAGCAGCAAAGCTCCTCCTGACCTTCACTGTAGACTCCAACACCAGAAGACTCATCCTCTCTAGAAAAAATAACCTTGTGGATCAAATCAGGCCCTTCCGTTTTCAAAGGCTGCATACAACAACCTCTCTTTTCACTTCACAAAACACAGAGGATGGGTGCCAGTGAGAGAAGTCTGTGCTGGTTTGCCACATGGAACACTACTCCAGGTGACACCCACTTACCCTGGAATTCTCCAGACTGCAGGAGAAGCACCTTACACACTCTTTCCCTGCGCCACATCAGCACTTACAGCAGCCTGCCCCTTCTTCCAAGCTATCAGAGACCTCTGAAACTGGATGTGCTTCCTTCCTCTGATCTCATCAGACAGAGAAACCTCTTTCTCTCACTACTTGACTGCCATTCCCAACATGTTTCATAAAGCTCCAACTCCCAGAGGCTTCTGGTTCCATGAGAACCACTTCTCCCAGCACTAAAACACAAGCTCCCAATTTCCTCAGCTGAGCAGACAAATGTGACTTTAGACTTCCCCAAAAGATCAGAAACCAGGAACAAACAGAAGGAACAGGTATCTTGCTAAGAAGCTGGTGTGCAGCAACCTTCAGATGTTCAAGACCACTCCAAGGTGCAGGCATAGCTGATGAGCAGCTGGGGAGGGCTGTGACACTAAAGTCAACCAGGACAGCAGCATGAGATGAAGACAGAAAAGAGCTACTTGGCCCACACTGGCTGTATTCTCAAATGAAGTCAGTCCACATCCCGTTGCTTCTCCCCTATTATTTTTAAAGGTGGACACATTTAAAAGTAAAAGCAAGAGACACCAAAGTCCCTCCCTATCTGATCTAGTCGCTCATGAGGAAGGTTTCCTTTTGCCAGCACAGATTTTCCGTGGAGCAGCAAACGCAGCCTCTCCGCTGTCCACGTGTCGGAAACAAAGCCACTGCTGGGCTGATGCTTTCCATATGAAACACCCCATCCCATCTTTCTTCTCCCTCCCTCCTTTCCATACTTTCATTACTCACAGCACAGCTGTAGCAGCTCGTGGATGAGTGGAATGTTTTCTTCAGAGCAGAATAAATTTTCTAACAAATCAAAAATGTGGCTGCAGCCCCTTGTGCATCTGGTGCACCAACACACCTTGCCAGACCCCTTGTTGATAACGTAGACAACAAAGCCAAAGGTGTTAACCAAACACCAAAAACAGGGACAGACCATCAGGAAAACTTCTGGAAAGCAGGACTGCTTGAAACATCTCCACCAAACATCATCAGGAGAGGGAGGAGAGGGAGGAGAGGGAGGAGAGGGAGGAGAGGAGGAGGGAGGAGAGGGGAGGAGAGGAGGAGAGGAAGGAGGAGGAGAGGAAGGAGAGGAAGGAGAGGAAGGAGAGGAAGGAGAGGAAGGAGAGGAAGGAGAGGAAGGAGAGGAAGGAGAGGAAGGAGAGGAAGGAGAGGAAGGAGAGGAAGGAGAGGAAGAAAAAAGGACAAAAAGGAAGAAAAAAGGACGAAGAGGACGAAGAGGACGAAGAGGACGAAGAGGACGAAGAGGACGAAAAGGACGAAAAGGACGAAAAGGACGAAAAGGACGAAAAGGACGAAAAGGACGAAAGAACCTTTCTGTCCAACCTGAAGTGTTTTATTGGAATATATTGGTTTTGGAGCCACCACCATGTCACACACTGCAAGACTCATGCTGTGTCATCTGGAAAGGCAGACCTGAAGCAAGCAAAGCAGCAACTCAAACCTGGGTCTCTAATCTCACACCTCAGTGCTGTGATGTGGCCAGTGTCCACCCTGGATGTAGAAAACAAGCAGGGAGCAGCACCTCTCTACCCACTGAACATTTCTGGCCAGGGCCTTTGCTTGCTGGAACCCTGGTTTTCCATCAGACCCTGGTGTAGGACAAAGGCAGATGACTCAAGGCACTCCCCCATCAGCACAAAGCAACCCAGCCCAACACCAACTCTCCCCCTCTGGGCTGGAGCAAAGACAAATCAGCAGAAATTGCAAATGTTTATGAACGCACAGAACTTTCCTTCTGCTTGCAAATGAACATTGCCCACTCAGGAGTCAGGATTAAAACCAAATGCCTAACAGCACAGTGGCCCATTAGTAGTGAAAGCAGCTTTTAAATCTAATTTACTTGTCATGCTGCACGCATTTCCCTCACCACACAATCCAAACAAATAGTCATTTTCACTTTGATTTCCAGTCACTTTCCCCCAGTTGCACGGGAAGCACACTGCAAAGGCAGCAGGTGGGCAAGACAATCCTCTCCAAAAGACACAAACTCTGCTCCCAGGCTTTTGTTTTTTTTTTTTAATTAAATATATGGAGATGCTTCCATTGATTGCAGCTTCTGTCAAAGCTCGTTGGCTTACAAAGGTCCATCAGGGTCAGACCCCAGCCCTACACCAGCACCCCTTTAAAACTGACCTTGGGAAGCTGTGGGGTTAAGGGCAGGATTTTCAAGGCAGGACACTAATTGGGGTGCCTCAGAAGGGCCTCTCACAAGCCAGCATCCTTCTCCTTCACATGCTTGCCCATCAATCACCCTGTCTCCGCAAGCTCTCCCAGGTCACTCCATGCTTCTCTCTGCTGTGCAGAGCAGGAGCTGCTGATCCCCATGCCCAGTGGCTGGGAAATAACCAAGGGGATGGGGACATGGTCTGTAAGCACCATGTTCACAGCCACCACGAGGCTTCAGTCAGTGTGCTTGCTGGACCTGCAGCAAGCATCAACACACAGGCTGTGAGTAAATGGCTCAGGCTCGTTAGTGTGTGTGCAGGAGAAGACACCACGTGAATCTTAATAGTGCTCCAAACAATAATGGATGTCACAAACACATGGCTGCACCCAGCAGAAATGCTGTGGGCTGGGAAGGATCCTTCAGGGGTAAGGAGAGGGAGACAGCAGGTACCTGCTTTAAAAGGGTTAAAGAGCAACAGAGAAGCTTAATATATCAGAGCTGATATATTAAACCTTTTGAACAATAACAACAAAAAAACCCCAACAAAAACCAGCCCATGCCTTCCTGCCCAACCTTCCTGCACTCAACCCCAACACCTCTTAAAAGCCTAGAGGAGGTGTGAAATCCCTGCTACTCACAGGCTGTCCCCCAGACAACAGTGACCTCTAGGCAGGGGGCCTGAAGCTTACCTTTTGGATCCTGCCTTTCACTTTTCTGCCCCCACACAGGCAGAGCAGGGTTTGGGGGGGGCAGCTTCCGAGGGGCTGACTGGCTGCCCCCCTCCCCACAGCCTGACACAACCTCCTCCTGCCCCAGCCCACAGCACCAATCCTGGCAGCAGCCCTGGGAGAACAAAAGAGCTGCCAACCAACTCATCCTGCAACCCAAGAACTGAGAAGCAAAGATTCGATGTCCTGATGAAATCCGAGCCTCCTAACTAGCTCCGGAGCGTACAGGCTGAAAGGATTCCTCCTGAGAAGGGAAAGGAGACATGAACCCTGCTCTGAAAGGCAGCCTGACCACCTGAGCTGCCTGGCAGCTTCCCTCCCAGAGCAGGGGTGGCAAATGCAGCCACACACGAGCTTATTTTGGTATACACACCTATCTCTGCACTGCCAGCTTGCAGAATGCCACCACAGCGGCCTTTCTGTAACGCTGCTGCAATCAAGCAACTGTTGGAAAACCCAGCTTTTTTTATATTTGAGAATAAAAGACAATAAACAAACCCTCAGTGGCTCAGAAGCAAGGAAAGCAGAAAGGACATAAAAATAAAATAAAAAAATAACTCCCCCTCCATGACTTTAATAACAATCTGAGTGCCTTGGAAACCAGGCACGTGATTTTTTTAACACAAAGTGGCACTACTGGGACCAGACAATGCCAAGAGAGTACCAAACTCCTCCACTCAGAACTCACGCAGTGCCTGCCAAGCCTGAAACCAAGGGAAGAAACCCAGGATAGGTTTCTCATCTCCAACAGCATCAAGCTGGGGAATATACCTGCACAACATCTGCACTCCAAACCTCTTCTCCACCCGGGAAAATCTGGGAGGGGGGGAGGCTCTTTCCCTGGCAGATTTTGTTTGTTTGTTTGCTACAGAACCAGCTGAACCCTGCAGTTCAAGTGAATTCCAGTTCATTTGGACCAAGCACTCAGGACCACAAAGAGGATCTGTGGGGAGAAGAAATTCAGCAATCCAGGTGGGTGGTTCCTGCAGCTAGACCTGAAGGCCACCACAACAATGGCACCCCCAGCTCCTCAGTGTTGCTGGGAGCTTGGAAATAGGCAAATAGGTAAGGGAATGGGCAGGAGACACCTCAGAGTCCAGGGACACAGCAAGGAAAGTAAGAGGGACTCAGCACCATTCTTGAAAACACCTTTATTAGCTAATAATAGGGTTAGAATTCAGGTTTACCATCAAAAGGAAACTTGCTGTTAATTACAGTAGCTGTGGTAACTTCTGATGAGGTTTTGAACGTGATGATCAAAAGCCTACAATTTCTCCTTCCCCTCTACAGAGTGTGACCAACTCGACAGGAGGTGAGGTGTACTATTACACACCAAACACCAACACTGCCCAGCCAGCAAGCAAAATCTTTTTTTTATAAGGACAATCAGATTCAAGGTTGTTCACCTGCAGCTAGAGCACCACAGAGAAGCAGCTTCCTTCTCACACCCCTATAACCTTTCCCAACACACAATGTTTCTCATCTGACAAGGACCCCAAAAACCCAAAACAATATCCAGAAAATACCATTTGCCTCCAGCCTGGGAAGCTCAAGTGTGAAATTACTGCGTGGAACAGCAGACCTTCTGCCACTTCCACATGGAAGTATCTATGTATCACCACTGTTCTGTAGCCTACTCCGATCCACGCATTGCCTGTTCAACAGGACATACAGAACCATGGGCTTGGGGGTTAAAGCCTCCCAAACAAACAGTATTTTCCAGCTGAGTACCCACATTATGGTTGTCCACTGCCTGAAGGTATTTACCATGTTTCAAAACCACTTGACACAAGTCACACACGTAATCAGCTATTTAAGACCCAACACGTGGATCCCTTTCATCACGCCAAGAAATAATCAGTTGTAACAACAGATTCTGTAAGGGAGGAATCCTGAGACAATGGAGACATCAATTTTGTCTTTCACCTCCTCCCATCAGGTGACAGGAGTCTGCTTTCAGCACAAGGAGCAAGCAGAGAGCCTGCAGGTGTAAATGGACCAGCATTCTGGACTACGCTGCCTGACACACGTGGCTGTTCTTGGAAGTCAACCATTCCTGCAAGTTATTCTCCAGAGGCATGATGTACTATAAGCACTTAAGAAATGTGTTACACTGTGACTGGAACCAAGATGAAACAGCAATATTAAGAGATGGTTTAGTTTATGTAGTGGCCAACTATGCCATTAAACTGGAACAATGGAGATGATGGGGAGGCAGGAATGTTCTCCAGTGTGATTTATGCCTTTCCAGTGGCAGTGGAAATTTTTCCTATAGGCCTGAAAATGACCCCGTCTGCCAAACAGAAGCCAGCCTGAAGATGTAAAGGTTCTGCTAGATTAGTCACCTTGGGATACTCCACTCTCATACAGCACAGGGATCTCCAAGACCTCTTGCCAGAAAGGGTCAGCCCTCAGCATCCCAGCCCCCACAGACCATGCCCCTGCATCCTTGCTGTCAGTCTCTTCAGAAAGGGGGAGACTGAGACTTGAAGACTTGATTAAAAATATGCAAAGAAGGCTCTACAGCAGCGTCGGGAGCGAAACAAAGGCTGCCTTGATCTTTTGCTTTACAGGAAACGTGCATCTCCCTTGGAAAGGTCATTGTTTGCTGCAGCCCAGAGCAAAGGGGTCAGCCCAGGCAGGAGGAAATGTTCAGGAGCAATTGTTACCCAGCAAATGATAATACACTGTTGCCACCTCGGTCCTGATGGGTTGAACCTGATGCCCGGCATGGGAAAGAAAGGCTGCCTCCTTTCTGAGAGGAAGGCAACTTGGTTCTCTGCTGATTTTCTAGCCACACAGGTGGCCTCTGCCTGCTCTTTGTGCTCTGACACTGCACAACTGCCATGCTGGAGGCACAGACCAGGCAGAGCGTGGACTCAGAGCTGAAAAGGTCTCCTGATCAGACCACTTCCCCACACCAGGATGGCCGGGCTTGAGTCCTCCAAGAGACCCCTGGAGAAGGAGCACAGGGGTGATTTGAAATGTTACCCACCAAGAGAAGACATGGCTGGCTACAAAAGATGCCTCCTGCTCACTGAGCTTTTAATGTCCCCCCTCACATTTGACGTTGTGAAGGCCCATTAGAAGAACAGCCCGAAGCCCCACCACCTCCATCCCTTGCCCAATGCTCAGCCCAGCACAGACAGAGCAGGACCACGTGCAGCTGCACAGGCTTGGCTCCTCACAGTCACCTCCCTCAAGAACAGCCTCCCACCCACCCACTTCCTTCCTCTGCAGAGCAGCAAAGCTCTCCTCAGCCCAGCACCCTCCCTCCCAGCAGCCTGGTTCCAGTCTTGGAGATGCCACATCAGAGAGCCTAATGTGGCCAGAGGCCCTCCTGCCCCACCCCAGCAGGTGCTGAAGCCTCTCTCTGCCCTGCTCCTGAACTGCAGAGTCAGCTGGCAGGGACAGAGAGCAACCACCACGCTTCAGAGGCAGCAGGGAGCATCAGGCAGAGACACAGAGATGCACCAGCCAGCTGATGGGCAGCGAGCACCTCGCCTTCCAGCACAGAGCACACCTCTTCCTTCAACCTCAGTGCCCCCCCCCGTGGCTCAGCGCTGCTGGAGGAGCCAAACAAAGAGTCAGCAAAGTTATCTCCCTCCTGATGAAGCTGTGCTACAAATTACTCCTTAGACCCTGACCTTCCCACTCCAAGAAAAAGCCCTCCTTGACCTCGAAAGTGTTGTGCCTGAAGGAGTACACCCAAAGCTGACACGCTGAAGCTAAGCTTTTGCTGCCTGGAAAACAAGCCCTCCCTTCCTAGTGTGTTTTAAAATAATGTGAAACACATCATGGATTAGGCTCCAGCTTCCACTTAGATATTTCCATTTTTACAATGTCAACTATGTCCAGGGTAGAGTGAGAAGGGTTTTTCTGTTTGTTTTGGGGTTTTTGGTGCTTTTTTTTCCTCCTTAAAAAGAAGGCTACACAAGAGCCGACAATCTCTTCCTACACAAAATCTGTTTTGCTTTGTACGTATCCCTGGGTTGCTCCCATTCAGCTCCATCTGACAGAAGCACAGATACCAAACGTGCTCACATTTCTCTTGTGGTGGGAAGGAAAAAGGGGAGAGAAGATCAGCTGACTGCATGCAAGCATGCAGCAACCTGCCTGAGCTGTGTTTCACCAGCAGAAACACCAGCAACTGCCCTTTGCCAGCAGCTAGAAAAGCATGGTCCAGGCTCAGGAGAGAAGGAAGACAGGGCTGTGGCAACACTTCCACCCCAAGGCACGCTCTGATTGTCACTGGGGCAAGTGCATCTGTTGCAGTACCACAGCAGGCACTGTTCCTGGGAGCAGGAACTGGCAGGGAATAACCTCTCCATATCAAGCAGTAGTAGCTGCTACTCACAAACAGGCTCACGACGTGACGAGGAAGCCTGCTCTTGACCCACAAAACTACTTCCCCCTTTTCAAGAGACTCTGAGGCAACCTCCTCGGGGTGCTGCCTTGCTGCTGGGAGAAGCAGTGATCTGGAGCCTCTGTGGAGCTCGAGTACAGCACCAGAGAGCTCTTCCTGGGAGCAGAGACAAGACCCATTCAAAGTGTTTTCACTCAGAATTAAAGCTGCTGCTCCGCAACCCCGACGCTTCCCGCAGGGATCACTCACTGCCCTATTAGCTCTCTTCCCTGGGGTCTCCACTGCAGCCTGTTTTAAAGCCACAGTTTTAAAGGGTCCCTTTAGAACCAAACATACACACACACACATCCCCTTTGTCCCCGAGTTGCTACGGTTTGCCTGAAATAAACAACCTCCCGAGCCCTGGCCACAGCAGCGAGGGATCCGGAATGCTGGAATCGGGGTCTGTGTGTCAGTGGGTCTGCCAAGCCCGCGTGGCAGCCTGCTCTGCACAGCCACCCTCAGCTGCTCCCACCACTCACACGACACTTTTGCTCCCTGCTGTTTGCGAGGAGAGCCCTGGCAGCAACAGGGGTATGAAACCAGAGGGTAAATACAGGATGCATTATGAAACGCCAGGGACAGGTTGGAGGATCCGAGGGGAAATAAGGGGGAAAACGTCATAAATTATTTTCAACTTCTCTTTTCAAACATCCGTGGATGTTCAAGGGGTTCAAGCAGAGGAGTGTGAGCTTTAAATGCCCTACCAGTAACAACGGGCTTGGATAGCTACATTGTACTGGATAAATCAAACCGCTGCTCTTCCACGCATAAAAGCAGGCAGCAGGAGAGAGAGTATCACACACAGCACTGCCCAGAGCATGCTGGCTATGGCAACAGATTAGCTCGCTTTGGACTCTCGGCACTCTTACTAACAGGCAGCTGAATATGCAACCAATTCAACAGTAATGATGCTACCGAGTTAATTATTTTTTTTTTTTTAAACGAAATGATATTAACCTCTTTGGTTTAATTGGCATGCTACACATATAAAAGGAAAGCAGATGTGACCACCACGGATGTGCGAGCTGAATATTAACAAAAAAGCATCCCCTCCCCCCCACCCCCAGAGGATAAAACAAAGTTGGATCAGTCGTTTTGCAAATTAAATCCTGCATGTGTTCAGCCCGGAGCTGTCACTGAACCTCCCGTTTAGGCACACAAAGCTGAAGCCAGAATGATTTTACTGGGGCAAACCTTTCAGAACCCCGCTGGATGACAATGCCACAGCCTCAGCGCTCGCCCCACCATCCACACGCCTCCCCACACAGCTTCTGAGGGAAAATATATGAATATCCCAAAAACTGTCCCTCCTGGAGACCCAGCAGGCACTGGCCTCACACCAGCCACAGCTCAGGTGAGGTGAGACCCAGCTGCTGGTTATTCCTGCAGCCACAGAGCCACATGTCAGCCCAGCCACACTCCGCTACTCCTACCCACCAGCGGGTTTCGGTTTTGGTTGGGTTTCCTTATTTATTTTTTTTATTTATTCCTTTCAAAGAGACACTAGTTTCCACAGTCTCGCCTGGCACACCACCTCTGCCAGAAAACCACATCCAGAAAGGGGACCACCTCACAAGGTCCTGCCATAAGGAGGAATCCTGCCTGTCCTTTGCCCTCAGCATCCCATCTGTCTGATAACTACACATCTCTCATAGCTCATTTTACACCACTCTTTTCTCTCTAACCCACCCTTCCCCTTGGTCTCATTTATTCAGTCATTTTAATGACCAGTCGTCATTTTAATGCATTCACAGTGCTTGATTTCCATCCTTAAAAGCACCCTAATTCTGTCTGCCTGTTATAGCTACCAGCCTCAGAACACGCTGGTTTCCTGGAACCAGCCTGAGGCATCATTGTTTGAAGATACAGCAAGAAGTGTGTGCTTCTCCCCACCTTCTAAAAAGAAAAAAAAAATTAAAATAAGTCACCTCTCTAGTTACAGAATTCAGCCTAAAAGCTTCTGGTGGTGCTTCCACGCACCTGCCCACCTCCCATCTTTGCTTTAAGCAACGATTTTTATTGACATATACTAATTACCTGAAAATAAGAACAGATCTATTCCGTTTCCACCACCTGCCAGTTGTTAGCACTGGCTGGAAGTGATCAGCCTTGCTTAAGAGAACGACAGTGACAACAACAACAAAAATCTAAGCTCAAAAATAAAATAAAAAGAGTCGTCATCATAAAAACAAAACCCTGAAGAATGTCACCGGGTCTCAGGTGCTGCCGGGTGTGCTCAGAAAGGGCTGAAGGCAAGCAGATCGGAATGGACTGCTCAGTTTGCCATGGCAAAAAAACCCACATTTAAAGGTTTAACCACGCGGATGATAAAAAAAAAATAAATAATATAGAACCACCAAAACAAAAACAAAAAAACCAAAAAACCAACCCTAAATTAAAGAACAAAAATAAAATAAAGTCAGAAATGCAGCCCCAGTGCACCGACTGTCTGCACTTAAGAGATTTACAGGAGAAATTTAAATGATTCACCTGCTGCCAGTTTTCCTCCAAGGATGGCAAAGCTGAGAAGTAGCCGGTGTCGTGGACAAGCTGGAGTTCCTGGAATATACTATAACTAGCCAAGACATCCATGCTGCTGCTGAGCAAGACCCTTTCTTTCTGCTTTTGTGTGTGTTTGTTTGCTCGGGTGGGGGGGTTGTTTTTGATCATAAAAAAAAAAAAAAAAAAAAAAAAGGAGGAGGAAAATCAACCAATGATAGATCCAGCGTCCCTTTGGCTTTGTTTTGTTTCAGTCACACTTTTAAAAAAAAAAAAAAAAAAAAAAAAAAAAAAGGAGAAAGGGTCAGCACGGAGGGACAGCGAGGGCCGGGGGCTGGGCCGAGGAAGACGAGTACCCCGCGGCCTCCGCACCGGGGCACGTCCCCGCCGCCGCCGCGCACCGCGGCCATGCGCGATGGCGACCGAGCGCCCCCTCCCCTCTATCTTTGGGGGACCCGGCGTTTCCACCACCACCACCACCACCCCCTCCCCGTTCTCCTCTCACCCTCCCTCGGCAGACCCGGCCCGGTTCCCCTCGCTCCCTCACACACATCCACATCCAACATCCCCCCCTTCCCTTCCCTCCCCTCCTCCCGCCTCAGCCGCCTCACGGCCGCACGGACACGCCCCCCCGCGCGCCCAGCCACTCCGGCAGCGCGTGACCATGTAAGGCCAACGGCGGGGCGGGAGGGGCGGGGCGGCGCGGAGGATTGACGGCACTTTTCACCAATGGCGATGCCGAGGGGTGGATCTCGGCGCTCCCATTGGTCGGCTCCTTCCGTCGCTCCCGCCTCCTACCCGCCCGCCCGCCAGGCGGCGCGCGGAGAGCTATTTTTAGGGCGCTATATAAAGGGGCGGCGGAGAGAGCGGCCGCGGCAGAGCGCGGAGCGGTGAGGGGCGGAGCGGGGATCCTGCGGGGCTCGGCCGGCAGCGCCGCTCCTCCTACCGCTGTCGGACGAAAAGTGCCGCGTCCGAGGCTTGCGGGGAGGCTCAGCCACGCCGTCCCCTCCGCTCCCACGCTGAAAGGGGCACGCAGCCGCTCAGCCGCCACATTCCCCTTTTTCCTGCCCATCCCCCGTGGTGCTCGGCGGGTCCCTGGGGGCTGAGGGTGTCCCGGCCCAGCAAAGCTTTTCCTGCCGGCCACCTGTGACTGAAAAGATGCACGGCTGAGGGGTTGGAAGGAGGCAGCTCCCCCTCCTCCAGGCACGAGCTGTTACCGGGAGTCTCCGTGTGGGACGGGAGCATCTCTGGTGGCTTCCGACCAGGGTTATGTGGGAGCTGAGCCCTCCCTGTGACACGGGGGTTGCCTCATGGATGGGCTCTGTGACCTTAAATGGTCACTGTGGTGCTGAGCTTCCTCAAAACTGCTCTGGCACCCCGCACCGCTGCCTTTCTGCTCCTGGAAGGGTTGTAAAGCTGCGTGTGCTGGTTGGAAGGTGATGGGGAGGTTCCAGCAGCAGCAGCAACGTTCTCTCTGCTCTCTTTGCCCTGCAGTCCCCATCAATTGCGTTGCCAGGGCTATAGCTACCGGGCTGCTGGGCAAACATCTCCCCAGGGATCTCTGCTGGTGAGTTCTGGTCATCTGTGTGGTTTGGACTGGCTGTCAGGCCATGCCAGTGCTGCCTGGGCTCAGGGTTCAGGGCAATTGCACCACACATTTCTTGCTCAAGGTGCTTAAGATGCCCCTGCACGCTGTCATCCTCCTTCTGTGCCCAGATGAGGCCCAGGCTCAGCTGCTGCAGACTGGTGCAATGCCACTGGTACCACCCCAGCTGCCCCACTCAGACTGATGGGGAAGTGGGAGTGAGGCACAAAATTCATTACTGCTCGTTACTTCGTGGAGTGTTTTCCCTCTGGGTGATGAATGGCTCAAGACTGGGACCATGTGAATGATTTTAAAAGCCATGCTTGAAGAAAGCTGCTCAGAGTAAGCATCTAGAAAAGAGCCCAGAAAACGGCAGCACCAAGCCCCAGATTCTTCTAGGTGTGCTGCTGTAGCTTTACAAGAAAAAAGGAGCAAGCACCCCAGCCCTAGTGCGAGGAGTCAAAATCTATAGGGAAAGGGGGAAATGAAGCTGAAGGAACTGCAGAAATCAGACTGAACATGGGCCATTTTCTCAGAAAAATGTTGTCACCTCTGCAAAACCACTTTTTGTTTGAGTGCTTTCATCACAGAAGCAACGGGACAGCTTGTGGGAGGTGTTGCTCAGGTTCTGACCCCAAGGATGAAGGTCTGAACAGTCCAGGGGCATCTTGCTGGAAGGTGGGTGTCCCCTGGGATCTGCTGGTGTCCCAGCCTTCAGCAGGGGAGCTGCAGGGTGTCTCAGACAGGACCATGGCTGGCACCTTTAGCTGAGCAGAAAAGCTAGGTGTGAGGCTGGATGTGAATAACAAACTGCTCTTCCTCATAAATACACCCATAAATGTGCAAATGCGTGCGCCGGTGGGAAGATGGGAGGCAAGGTCAGTGCTGCTGGAGAGGTCCTACAGACCTTCCTTACCCATTCCAAGCATGCCCTGCTCTGGCAGAGCAACACCTTTGCTGGGCACCTTGGGAGGGGAGAACTTAAAGCCAGGGGAGGAAGGAAGAGAAGGGACCTGAGGTGGTCAGAGCTGGAAGGATGCAGCACTTGGGTATCAGAACGCAGCTCCAGTACTGAGAGGGTTATGCATGAAATACCTGCTTCAGAAAACGCTTCCCTAAGCATTTTTCCTGAAGAGCTTGTCAGAACAAGGCCATATGCATATGCAGAGGACAAAAGCAGCAAAGGTTTAAGGTACAGTCTTCTTAAACACACACTTTTATCTTCGAATTCTGTAATTCTTGTGGCTGAAAACAAAACATATTGGCACTGTACTGCTGAACTCATTTGGTGTTTCTGCTCTTTGGATAACTAAAGCAAAGCTGGGTGCATGCAGGCAGCTCAGGAGTCCCCTCTGCTTCCTACTGAATGACTTTTAAGTTGAATCATCAATTAAAATCTTCCCACTTCTCTTGAGCTTCCTGCTGGACACAGGTCCCGTGGGAACAGCAGCTTCTCCATGCTCAGGGTGAAGGTGGCTCTGAGCTGTGGAGCTCAGCTGCTTCCCACCAGCCAAGGACCCAGGCTGCATTCTACCTGCTGGCCAGATCCACTGAGCAGATGCTGGTCTGCTGCTCCCTGGCTGCCTTCAGGAGGAACAGTGTCTGAGGGCAGGATTTTGGCTGTGAGCCTTGAGAAGGTGAAGAGCTGGGCTACAGCTCTGGCTGCTTGCCTGGGTGGTTTCCAGGCAGACATTGCATTTTTATTGTCTTGGATTTTCTGCTTTGGAGGTCAGTCAGAGAGAGCAGGACGGGGCTGTCACTTGGCAGAAGTAGGGAAGTTCAGACAAAAAATGAACTTGCTGTGAGGCTGGGGATTGTGCTGCTGGTCCAGCACCTGAGGCAGCATCCACCTGTGCTAACCCAGAGGTAAGGGAAGGCACTTTCTGCCCAGCTCTCTTTTGTTACCCAGGCTGTACTGACCTTACTCTTGGCAGGTAGCCACCTTCCCTGCTCCAGCCCAGCCACACCATCCATCACGGAGAGCAACGCCATCGGATGGGGAGGAGCAGCAGCATCTCCCCACTGCTGCACAGCTGGGCTCAAGGGCACAGAGGACAGCACCAAAATCCAGGCAAAGGGTGCAGGCTGAGCCTGCAGGGAGCAGGGATGGGTGCTTCAGCCATGGCACAGGTTTGTCCTGTTGTGGGAGGAGAGAGCAGCCTGCATGGGGAGGTGATTTTTTAGATCAGCCCCAAACTTGACTTGCTGAAACCTTAGGAAGGAGGTCTGGCTGGGTGTGCCATAGCACCTGGAGCAAGGGAAGGGGGTCTGTTTTTTCTTTGCCCCAGTGGAAGGACACAAACATTTCCTCGTCCCTTCTGCTCTTCTGGAGAAAGAGGAGAGGTGACTTCACTGTCCTCTGAGAAGAGCTCGAACTTCTCACTGCCTGCCCTAGGACCTCTGGCAACATCTTCTGCCCTCTCCAAACATTTCTCTGGGTACAGTCCCACCAGTGTCAGTGAAACAGCTGTGCTGAGACCCCCTGGGCACTGTTTAGGATACAGGTTTAGGGTACGTGGTCTTCTCTGTGGTGGACAAGTGTGTTAAAGCACTTTCTCCAGGTGTTTAGGCTATCAGCTTCTTCCCCCATCACTTCTGCCTGTTAGGCTGCCTCAAACTGAGAGCTAATACAGCTTTCCTGTGCTCAGAACCTCAAACTGAGAGCTGAAACAGCTTTCCTGTGCTCAGACCCTGCCACAGGGATGTCCAGAGGTGCTGGTTCTTCAGTCAGTGTCCCTCCTGGAGGGGAAGAGGCTGTGCCTGCAGGTTGGTAGGGTTGAGCTTGCCACTGGTTGTAAAGCCTTGCAAAAAGCAAGAGGCAGAAGAGCTCTGAGAAGCCCTCTGGAGTGTGCTTGGATTTGCAGCTGCAGTGGCTCCAGGAGTGGATGCAGAAAGCTCTCTCCAGAGAAGGTGAGAACCCATGGTGGTGGTTGTGGTTTATGGCCAGGGCAGAGCAGGAAAGCTTAGAAGCCTCCCTGCTGTTTGGGATTGCCACTTCCTGACACCCAAACGTGTCAGAGCATCTGTGGCCATGGCCATGGCTGAGGAGAACCACAGCTGGCATTCCACACTTCCTTCTGGCAGGCTGCAGACCCAGAACAGCACTCACCCCAAGGGCACAGAGGTGGTTTCTCTTCCCATCTCCATGCCCAGCATCCTGCTGCAGCCCTCATCCACACCTGGCTCTTCCCAGGGGGGTACCATGCTGTGAAGCTGGGCTGCCATGGGTGCCTGGAGGTGCCTTCTGGCCCCCCGAGACCCACAAGCTGCTCCCCAGATCTGCAGCCACAGAAAGGGGGGGGGGGGAGCAGAGTGTGGCACTGCAGGTCCCCTGCCTCCCCTCCTCCCTAAAACCAGGCTCCCCTCTCAAATCAGTGCCCAGGGGACACTGCAGGGGGTTTAATTGCAGGGCAGCTAACGAGCACTCTCCAGGATTAGAGATGAATGGGTTTAACCCATAATCACAGTTTAGGGCATCCAGGGGTCTCAGTGGATCCTGCAAGCTGAGCTCTGACCAGGCACAGGAGATGTTTGGTGGGAAAGCAGGATGTGCCATCCCAAAGCAGAAACATTATCCAGCAGAGTCTTCTGGACTGAGACAAAAAAACCCCAGCAAAGCCTTGGTGCTTGAAGGGAAGGTTGGAAATCACAGCTGAAGGGCCAGGTCCAGACCTAGCCTGGATCTGAATGCAAAGCAGTGCTCTCCATGGGTCAGAGCTTCCAGAGACAGATGGGTACAGTTACCAGTGGGAGATCTCATCCCTCCTGGGTTCCACCAGGAGTTCTGAACCCATCTGGATCCAACCACCCCCTCTGCTTCTGCCCAAAGTGCTCTGTGTGCTCCTGAACCTGCAGGCAAGGGCACTTGTCATTGCTATTCTTTCAGTGTTCAGCACCTGACATGAAGAGGCTCTGATCATATTAGCTGGCTCCCAGGTGCTTCTGCAGGACAAATAATAAATAGTAAAGACTTGCAAAGACCACCTCTGAGTCTTGGGCTCAGGGCTCTTGTGAGGCATCCACTTTGTAGACCCTCCTGGGTGGCTTCTGCTAGCTATAAATACAGTGCTTATAGCAGTTATTCATTTATCATTATCTTTTCTAGATGATATTTAATACCATATCTGAATTTTTTATACAGGCTGTTGTGGTTTGATATCTAAGCCAAGTATCTTTTTATTTGAGTCAAATGAAAAAAAAAAAATCAAATTAAGATGCCAAGACAAAAAGAATTCACTGTCTATTGAAATGAAATAGTTTCTGGGGTTTACATTAAATTAATATTTTTATTTTGTTCATTCTTAATTTTTCCACTTCCTGGTGGGGAATTCAGCTACATGCTAGGTGTGAGGCTGGGGAAAGCAGCTGTTTCCAACCAATGTGCTCTTTGGGCACTCAAGTGAAATCAGTGCTAGCAATTAGGCAAGCAAGCAAGCAGGTTAAAACAGCATGAGCAAAAACAATTTCCCTTTTCCCTTAATGAAGTTCCACGTGGAAGGAAGAAGGAAAGAGGATGAAAGGCTTTGGGGTGAGCTGCTGTGTGGCTCTCAGAGCCATGGTCCCTGGGGACTGACTGTCAGCTGGAGGTGATGAGCCTGGCAGGGCTTCCAAACCCTCTGCCCCAAACAAACACCAGCCTTTGGGTGCTGGGGCTTTCTCAGAAAAGTTTCTAACTTGTGTGGATCCTCCACGTCGAGCTGTGATAATGGCACTTATAGATCACACTGTGAAGATGCTTTTTATTGACTTAATGTGAATATTATTGCCATCGTTTATTACGGGGAAGTATCTCATAGTAATTGAAATACAATATGGTGCCATTAATCACTCTGAATACCAAATGCTAACTTTAAACTGCTCATAGTGTATTAAATGCTCCTCTAACCATAAAACAATCTGACTCACAGTGGGGTAGTTTACACGTGGCCCATGTTTGGGGTTGGTGCTGACTGACAGTTGTCTGGCAGCCTTCAGGTGCCTGTGGCTTCTCTTGGGCTCTTGTGAAGGTGCTGGCACTTGGAGCTTTCTGGTAACACCTGGAACAGAGGGATAAAGGGCTGCAAACTGCAGGTATGTCCCTTGTCTCTTCAGCAGCATCTCCACTGCAAACCCAAGGGATGAGATGTGTGAGAGTCTGAGGCATCCAGTGGGCTGTGCCCTCCTGAAACATCACTGGCTTTCCTTCCTTCCTCCAGGCAGCTGGTGAAGAAAAGCAGAGAGAAAAAAAGAGGCAGAAACTCAAAAAGTGAGGTTTGAGGCAGGGTTTGTGGAAATAAAGCCCACTTGCTTTCATGGGATGCTTTCCTAACTTCTCTCTCCCGTGTTAAGTCAGAAAGGAAAGGGGTTTCCACTTGAAAAAAAAACATTTTCAATTAAAAAATAATTCACCTACCAAAAAGGAAGAAAAAAACAGCAACAAAACAAAACAAAAAACCCACACAGAACTAAAAGAAACAAACAAAAACAAAACCTTAAACGCGTTAATAAAACTACAGCAGTGCCACCTGCAGTGCTTGAGGCAGCTGAGAAACCTCTCCCAGGGACCTGGCACAGCGTGGCTGGAGAGGGGCAGCTTCCCCAGGCTGCGATGTTTTAGGAAGCTCCCGGGGTTGCTGCAGAAGCACCGCTATTAAAACCTCTTCCAGGAGCCTCACTTGGTGCTTTAAAAGCACTCTTCAGTGGTGCTCACAGGAGGGGAGGAGATAGGTAAGGTCATTTCACAGGGCACACGTTTAAAGATTTTCCAAGAAGAGCAGAGCAAGAGCTTTCTGCTCTGGAAGGAGGGATATTTTTATTTTATTTTTTTTTTCCAACCAGAGCTTTTATTGTCAATATCTATTTTTAATAAAAGGGAAGCTACAGAGGGGGTAGCAGTGAGGGAGCCCGCTGTCTCTCTTCAGCTGCTGACATTTATCAGACAATGCCAACATCTCCTCAAAACAGGGGCTTGCTTGCCACACCTGTATTGATAATCCACATTTATCCCATGAAAATGGAATGGAAAATGGTAATGCACAAAGGAACCCCAGAGGCACAGCCTGGTGGTTTTACAATACAACCTCTTTGGCCCAGGGTCCTGGGTGAGCCAGGGTGGAGCAGCACAGGCTGCTCCCAGATGTGCTCTCCTCCTGCTCCTTCTTTCTCCCCATCCCTGGTGCCACGGGCTGTGTGTATCTCCATCCTCTTGGCACCTTCACATTCCTTCCCCAGTTACCTCCAAACAATCTCCCCATCAAGCACTGGTGGTGGTGTCAGAGCCATCCGCATGGCAGCATCCTGACCTTCAGTCCTGGCTCCCAGGGAGGGAGGAAATCAATATGGCAGTGTTACCATCCTGTCACACACCAGCTTCTCCTTCCAGGTGAAAAAAAAAAAAAAACAAAAAAAGAAAAGAAAGAATCCTCTGCTGCCATCGATTCCTTGGATGTATAGATCTGGGTATGGGCAGGTTTGGTGTCTGCCTTCTGCATGCAGCTCTTCGCCAAACGTGGCAGGGTTTGTTCCTTCAACCTGGGGGTGAGTTCTGCCTGGGGCATTTAAAATCAGATTTCTCTGAATTATTGAATGTGTCAATAAATAAAGGCAAGGAAGCAGGCAGGGAAAAAACCCAGAGGTCCTTGGTGAAAGGAAGCTGTAGACACCGCTGACAGGCTGTAAAAAGGGGGGAAAACAGGGGAATTTAAATAGAGTCAAACTGAGTGTCTTTGCTCTGGTTTCCTCTGGGTTTCTCTGGGATGGTGGAGTTGGACCCTGGGCTGGGGGAGCACTGAGGAGCTGCTGGGGCAGGAGGAGGGACAAACCCAAGGGAGCAGTGAGGAGGAGGAGGGGATTCGGGTGCCCTGCTGGCCCCAGCAGCTCTTGGGGAGCTGATGAATAAAACATGGCCTTTTGCAGAACATGTGTCATCCCAGCCCCCAAATTATCAAGTCCCTTGCTCTCCTCTCAAGAGATCTCGCCCGAGCAACCATTTAAATGAGTGTTACATTATTTACAAGTTTCACTATTATTAAATTAATGTTACATTCATCGAGGCTTTTGTTTTGTTTTGTTTTCAAGGCAGAGCTGTAATTTGAGCAACATATTCATCAAGTCTGAAATGGTGGCTCCAATTATTTTAACATTCATTTGCCTGTTCAGCTTCCTCTGCATCTGCTGCTTCCCTCCCTGCAGCAGCCTGGGGAAGCCAGAGATGGATTTGGGAGCCACCAGGATGGGACATGCCGGGTCCCCATGCAGGGGGAGCAGTGAGATCTTCTGCAGGAGGAGAAAATAGGATGCTGGTTGCACAGGCAGCACGTCCCCAGGCATGGAATTCTTCTCTTTGCTGGCAAACCCCTCCTGGCATCAGAGCACGTGAAGATGGGGCTAGAAACTCCTCAAATTCGGGCAAAGCACCCAAAAAGAGGCTCCACTTGCTGGCCTGGGAGCCTCGGTGTGGCAGTGGCATGCACTGGAGCTGAGGTGAGCAGGGCTAATTGGTTCCAACCTGAAAGGATGCTCTGGAGTGCTGGGTAAGCAACCATCACAAAGCATCAGCCATTCAGCAAGTGCTGAAAATCAGCCAGAATAGCTTAAAAAAAAAAAATGGGAAAAAAAAATTGTTTCATTATTTATTTTAACGCTGGAAGTTTAAGCTTTCCTGACATAAAATCTTATCATTTATTAATGCTCCTCACGCTGAGGCTGCATCCCACACCAGCCCAGGCCTCTGCTGCTCCTGCCTACTTGAGCCCTGTCCCACACCTCTATCCCCAAGAGGTGACTGCCACGCTGCTGGCACCCCTGTGCCCAGACACAGGCCCCCTAAAACACTGGGGTGGAAGGACCAATCTTTTTTTGTTTGTTTCTTTTTCTTTTTTTTTTTTTTAATCAATATATGTTCTCTCTTTTCCTTTGTCTGCTTTCCCAGCCCGTGAGATCCATCTGAGCTGCCACCACAGGAGCTAGTAACAGGCTTTAGGGTGTTCTTTGTTTATTTTTTTTCCCCTCCCAGAGGATCTTGTCTGATTATTACCTGCAGGAGCCTCTGGGGCAGGCACACCCCAAACATCGTGCCCCAGGGCTGTGCCAGGAGATGGATTTGAGATGTGAACACCCTTGCAGGACCCTGCTGATGGCCACGGGATGGGCTCTGGGAGCCATCAGGGCCCTGATTTCAGGGCTTTCCCCTGGGATTTCTCCACTGGGGCAGCAGCAGAGGAGCAGTGGGATCACATTTTTGGGGGGGATCAGGCAGAGCATCAGTGGGGCTGGGGGTGGTGGGGGAGGCAGGACAGCAGCACTGGGACAGATAATGAAATGTGGCCCCAGAAAGACACTCAGCCAGGGCTCCTCGGATGTGCCTGTGCTCTATTCATTAATCTGTGATAATTAGAGTTGTTTGCAGAGGTTAGCAGTGGTGGCACATGGTAATTAACCACTCCTTCCCCACCAAACAGGCTCGGGAAGCTTCTCCCCTGCCACAAGACCCGGCTGGGGCAGTTTTGGTGCTGGTGGGTCTGGCACTGGGAGCTCAGGATTTTTTGGGGGAGAACATTCCCCAAATCCTCCCTGTCTATTCCTGGACCTGCTGGGTAAGATTCCCCCCTCCCCCTTCATCCTTTCTCCCCCTCTCTACCCCCAGGCCCCCTCCAGCCAAACCCAGCTAATTAGTCAGATAGATGAGGAGAGGCCAGGCGGGGAGAAGCCCCGTTGCGTGTCCTACATTAGGAACTCACGGGGGAGCAGCCAGCTTGGAAGGAGATTGAAAGGGTAAAATTGTAGGTGTGCGTCAGAAAATAAGTGGGCTAAGGCTTTCCCTTGGCCCCCGGAATGATGTCACCCCTCTCCGTGGCCATCCAGCCCCCTGGCATCAGCCCCCAGCAACGGGGTGGCCAGCGGGATGCTGCTGAGGGGCTTCATCCCTGGGGATAAATGAGGAGCAGATGGTGGGAGGAGGGCAGAGGGGGCACTTGAGGATGCAGTAAAGCAAATAATGCAGGTCAGGAGGGAGCAGCACTGGCTTTAGCCCCCAAAAAGTTACCTGGGCAGCCGGATGGGGCAGCACACTTCTGGGGTGGGCATCACAGGAGTGTGTGTGGTGGCTCTGCAGCACAGCCATTAGCAAGGGTCTTAAACAAAGGAGCACTCCTTCTGGGCTCAGGACTTGGCTTCAGTTATCTGTTTTTTCCTCTCAGGACAAAGGTCTTGAGCCAGGTGGTTCAGTAAAACTGTGGCTTCATTGAGGTCAGTCACCCCTCTTATGGTCACCTCTCCTTGGTGGTACTGGGGAGCAGAAAAGGCAGAGCCCAGCAGGCTCCAGGCCCTCCAGAAATGAAAAGCAAAAATCTTTCTGAATTAGAATTCCCCAAACCTAAAAATGAATGTCATGAGTAAGTCTGGGGGGATCCTAAAATCCTGGCTCTGGGGCAGACCCACCAGGAGGCCAGGCACCTCCTTGCAGATGTTCTTTTTGTTGTTGTTTCTTGGTTCAGTGACAGTTCATTGAACAGGAGATGAAACATTTCAAGCTGGCATTTGTCAGTGAATTCCCAACTAGCTGCAAAAATGGATGCTTGCCTCTGCAGGGAAAGCACAGCCAGGGACACCTGCAGGGCTAGGAATCAGCATTTGGGCAGGAGGACACTTCTCTCCCAGCTTGCTGGCAGTGCTGGGGGTTCCTGGGGTCCAGGATCTCCTCTTACCACCTGTCTCAGAAAAAAACCAAAACAAGCAACAAACAAACAAACAAAAGCAGAAGGACTCTGGAAAGAATGCCAAGTGTTAAAAACACAGTCTGAGGGTTAAGTGGAGCCCTTCCTCTGAGCTGCAACAATTCACCCCAGGGCCCAGCTCAGCATCCTGGGTCTGGCAGGGATGCCAGTGACCTCCAGTTTCTGAAGGCTGAGCACAGCACAGAACATTGGCGTTTTTCAATTCCCTCTCCTGCTCCCCTTTTTTAACTTTTCTCAGGGGCCAGTGGTTGGTGGGAGCAGCAGTGACTGCCCTGGGACAGCAGTGTTTAGAAGCTGCAGACCCACCTCCCCAGCCACACTTGTTTTCTGTAAAAGAGCAGAAACCATGCCAGACAAAACCTGCTCCTTCCTGAAGCCTGCAGGATGAAAACGAGCCCAGTGTTTCAGTTCTTATTCCAGAAAAACAGTTCCCCCCTTTTTTTTCCAACAGGCTCCTGCAAAAAGATTTTCCATTAGTAACAGAAGAAGCTTCACATCTGGTCAGGGCTTCACCACCAGACAAAGGGGAGGACGTCAGCCAGGCAGTAAATGTAGATAATGGATTATCAACAGGGAGAAGAAACCCTGGGGGGGGAGGGATGAGGGGATGGGGCACAAAATGAGGCACTTGAGAGGGCTGCAGACAGCTCCAGAGGGGTAAGGTGGAGGCCCAGGGAGGGTCCCACACCGCAGTAAAGACCCAGACATGGAGGGAGATGCTTAGATGCCAAACAGTAAGGGCAGATCCCTGGGACATGAGTTGCTGGTTATTTGGTGTTTGCAGCGTGGCCTCAGATACTTCTTCAGGGCTGTCAGGGTCTTGTGGCTGCTCTTTCTGGTGTCTCCCACAGCAGGAATGTCAGCAGGAGCTGGTCTCATTGCTTCTGGGTCTCCCTCAGTCCCCAGGTCTCAGCAGATCCTGGTGGCAGTAACCTTGTCCCCTCAGGAAACCTTTCTGTAGGAGCTGAAGGGTGATGCTTGAGGAGCTGGGCAGGGGAAGCTCTGTCTTCCCAAGCCACAGCTGGGGCTCTCAGAGCAGGGAGTGTGTGGGTCCATGGCAGGGCCCTGGGGGCTCTGCAGGAACGTGGTGGTCCCAGCAGCCACCCCTCATGGTGAGTGGGGCTGGCCAGATAAAAGCAGGTGGATTTAGTCAAGCTCCATCCCTGGAGAACCTCACTGGTCCTGCACCCAGCTCTGTCCTCACTGCTGGCAGCAGAAGCAACAGGCTTTAAAAGCAGCTGTGGCTTTGCCTCCTCAGAAAGATGGGCCCAGGTCCAAATCCCACTGACGTCAAGAGGAGCCTGGCCCCAGCAGAGCCTGCTCGAGATGGTTTTGGTCTGGTGAGAGCTCATCAGTCACACCAGAGCTCCAGAAACCCCAAACAAAGGGTGGATCAGCCCAAAGTGTTTGTCTGGCCCCGTTGCCATAGTGTCCAGGAACCTCAGGCTTTCAACACAGCCGTGGTCACAGCAGCCTGGAGAGGAAGGGATGTCTGTCTGAGCCTGGGAGGGGAAACTGAGGCACAGGGGCCAGAAATCATTCTGCTGATGAGGGGAAGGGGAGCCCATGGGCTGTGAACCTCCCAGGAGGCAGGGCAGGCCCCGTGCTCACAAGTGTCAACAAAAGGCCAGCATCACATCTCTGGTGATGAGTGTCCATCTGCTTGAGTGTCCATCTTCAGTGTCACTCAGGTGTCAGTCTGCTCCTGGCCTGGAGGGGGGGATGCCCACAGCCAGGGGGTGGGAGCCATCCTGAGGTTTGCTGAGGGACAGGAACGTAGGAGGAGGAACAAGAGGCTGTGGATGACTGGTGGCAGCAGCTGGCCAGCTCTGGAGGCTTTGGTTTTTTGGAGGAGTCCCAAGCTGGAGGTGCCTTTCCAGCTGCTGCTGGTGTCATTGCTGTGGGCATCAGGCAGAGAGGAGGCTGGAGGAGGAGGGGAAGGATGCTGGGTGGCTGTAGGGGAGGAGGAAGGCAGCCATGTGCTGCAGGAGGAGGAGGAGGATGCTGGGTGGCTGTAGGGGAGGAGGAAGGCAACCATGTGCTGCAGGAGGAGGAGGAGGATGCTGGGTGGCTGGAGGGGAGGAGGAAGGCAACCATGTGCTGCAGGAGGAGGAGGAGGATGCTGGGTGGCTGTAGGGGAGGAGGAAGGCAGCCATGTGCTGCAGGAGGAGGAGGAGGACGCTGGGTGGCTGTAGGAGAGGAGGAAGGCAGCCATGTGCTGCAGGAGGAGCCACTGCCAGGCCCGGGCTGGCTGTGCAGGGCTGGGGCTGGCAGTGCTCTTGGTGCCTTTCCAGCAGCACCGGGTCTGCAGGAGGCCATGAGTCAGCAGAGCAGAGCTGCAGCAGTGTCCCCTGTGCCTGGCCACCAGCCTGGCCACCACCCAGGGGCTGGAGGTAGCCCTGGTGAGAGCAGAGAGGTGGGGGTGTCCGTGGAGGGACCACAGGCACAGAGGGGGAGGCAGAAGCCTGCGGGAAGACATCCAGGGGCTTGTGGAGTGGTGATGTTCTACACTGCCTCCTAGGTTTCTGGTCTGTGTGAATGAAGATCCTAGAGGGAAAAAGCTGCTAAAGATTCTCCTGCTTGCTGCTGTAGCTGCTGGGGTGGCAGCCGAGGTGTTTGCTGAGGAGGGCTGCCTGGGGGGAAGGATGCAAAGGTTCAGCATGGGCTTTTCACCCCAAATGTCAGCTTTGTCGTCGGGACGGAGGGGATGTTAATAACAAACCAAGGCAGGGCTGGACAGGCTCCTGCTGCTCACATTCTTATCACTTCTGTAACATTTGTGAGGCCTTTGGCCTCCCCAGGGTCCTGAGGTACAGCAAGGATCCCCGTTCCTAATGCCAAAAAGCAGCTTTGTAAAAACACTGCTTCCAGTCCTTTTGATCCAGCCCAGGGAAGGCTGGGCACCAGCCCAACCTGAGCTTTCCCTTGTGGGTCACCTCTAAGAACTGAACAAAGGGAGGATCTCAACATTCAATTAAAACAGAATGTGACTGGAAACTTCATCAGCGACTGAACCCCCCCGGCATGGCTCCAACCCCCCTGCTGCTCTGCTCCCTGGGATGCAGCACACCGGGAGCTGCAGCCACGATATTGTCTGGGAATGCTCCCTGGGAAAGGAGTCCAGGTACCCGTGGCCATGCCGGATGCTCTGCCCTGCCCAGATACACCCTGGAACCTTCCCAGTGCCTCGGGGATTAGGGAAACCCTGGTGCAGAAATAAACTTTGCTGACCTCCCCTCTCAGAGGAGAACCCAACCCCTCGGGGCTGCAGGGGCACCTCCTGGGTGGTGTGGTCTCCATCTCACCCCTCCATGTCAGGGATGTGGCTTTTTCCCTGTAATATTTCCAGACACACCATGGCAAACCGGGGTTTTTCTCACCCTGGGGAGCTGGGGAGGGAACAACTTTCCCCTCCCAGCTGATGCTGGTGCCCATACCCCAATCCCAGTCTCCTCTCCTCCCTTTCCTGCTTTGCCCCATGTTTGTCCCAGGGCTGGAGAAGCTGCAACCCTCCTGCTTGCTTCCCCTGGTGACTGCAGAGTGCTTACATCCAGAGAGCGCTTAAAATACATCCCGGACGTCTCCAGATTTATAACTTAATCGGCTGGTTGTAAAATGTTATGTCCCTTTTCAGCCCAGCGCAATAGGCTGGCCCCTCCTCTCCTCCTTTATTTGTTACTATGAATATTTGATGGCTGACTGTAACGAGGACTTTAAATACTTAAATTTATTTTCCTGTGCTGCATGGCCTGGCCCTGATGCTGCACGGTGACCCCGGGGTCTGGAGGGCTAAAGGGGCCAGGGACCCCTCGGGTGGGAAAGCACGGGAAGGGAAATGCACCCAGAGAAAGGGAAGAGCTGCTGCCTCGTTTCTCACTCAGCCTGGCTACTAACTCTGCAAATAGGTGGCCCCTGCCCCCAGCCTGGCGTGGAGCCTGCCAGGGCATAAATAATTCAAGAGCCGTGAAGAGGATTTCTCCCCTCCTTCCTCCCCTTTCCCTGGCTTATAACAAATGTTAATTTAATCAATCGGCAGTAAATCTGGCTGGCTGCTGACTCACGGCAGACGCTGCCCCTGCGGGCTGGAGCTGCAGCTTTCCTCCCCCCTTCGGAGAGGAGCAATGCCCGAGCCCCTTCCCTTGGTTTTCACCTTCTCCCTTTTCCCCTTCAGCTGGCAGCAAACAGAGACAGCAGCAAAGCCCATCCGAGTGGCATCGGGGAGCCCTGGCTGCTGGGCATCGGCTGGGAGATGGAGCTGCGGGACATCCCCGGGGGTAACACGGGGAGAGAAGGAGGGGGGTGACCTTGCAAGATCCAAAAGCTCCTTCGGGGAGCCTGGGACAGGCAGCGCTTCACCAGGGGGTTGGGTTTAACAGGGGAGTTACCTGTTGGCCATCGGTGGTGGTGGGACGAGGGAAAGGGATAAATCCCCCCGAAAGGGGCTGGGCACCAACCTGCAGCTCCCCAGGGCCAGAAGCCTCTTCAGCTGGTGAAAAAAACAAAGCAGCAACACAAAAGTCTCTGGAAACAAGTGTAAAGGTCCAATTGCTCCTCAAACGAAGTCTTTGGGTTTGGGTCTTTTTTTTTCTGCACTTGTTACTTGCTGTGTAGCAATCGGAGGATGCGAGGAGACCAAGTTGGAAACTGTATGTTGAAATGTTCTCCTAAACGGATTGGCTTGCAACGAAATGGATTTTTTTTTCTGCTTGAACATGTCCCGTTCTGCTTACTGAAAAAAAAAAAAAAAATCAATGGCAGCTTAAATAAAATTAAAGCATTTCTTTGAAAGTTTAATGGGGAAGAAAAAAACCCAAAGCCCTCCCCTGGTGGATGCACCATTTTCATCAGATAAAACCTATAAATATGAGCTAGAAAGCTTTTACTTGGCGGGTTAAAACCCAAAAATTACTCCAGTGGCCTTTTTTTGCTGAGATGAAGAGCAATATATTCCATATCTCCAGGGCACATGTCACCCCTGAAGCAGCCTTTCTTTTCCACCCCAGCAAGCCCTTCCTTGGCTGCTCCGGAGGCAGAGCATGGAGGTGGCACCTGCTTCTCTGGGAGTTTTAAAGCCAGCTTTTAAACCTGCCTGTACAAACCTTGGATTTCTGCGAGACCACGATGCTCCGGAGAGGAGCTGCATAACAATTAAAATGCTACCCTTGTGCTGTTTCAATTAGAGACCCTCTTAATTGCCAAGCCTTCAAGGGTTTTGAGCGAGCCCCTGGTGAAAGGCTGCAGCATGGTGTGGGGAGAGCTGGCATTCAGGTCCCCTCCACACCAGCAGCCACCCCGCTGCAGCCACATCAGGCTAGCACTGCTCGCTTGCTTCTTTCTTTATTTTTTTTTTTTATTTATTTTTTGTCACTGTGGTTCATTACCAAAGAGCTGGGCTGTTGTTCAACAAAGCACTTAAAGCCCTTGCTTCATCTGCAGGGAAGTCGGTTCCCCTTTGCGGCGCTGCAGCGTGGCTACTGCGAGGGCTCTCCTGGAAAGCACCAGATCTGTTGGCCCTCCTGTTTTGGGGGCATTCCTGCTCCAGAAGGAAAGAGGTTTCCGTGCCTGCACTGCCTCAGCATGGCTGCTGATGATTTTTTTGCAGGGTCACCCCTGGAGAGAGCCAGGGGGCTACCTGGGCTCTGCCAGGCTCCAGGCAAACAGCGTTTGGTGCAAGACTGAACAGGAGGGCAGTGGCTGATCCACAGAAGTCAAATATCTCTGTTAAAAATAAATAACCCCAGATTTCTTCATCTGGACTGTGAAAAGGGATGGAGGGAAACACCCTCCTCCTGAGGCTTTTGGTGGTGCCTCTCTGCCACCCCTCATCAGCGCATCAGCTCCAAAGGGATATCAGTCTCTGGGGCATGCACGTGAAGGATACAAAGAGCTGGACTGGTGCTGGTGATTGGAGAAAAAATAATTAATTCCACCTTCACACAGGTTCCTGCCTGCCTGGGAAGGGGCTACAGAAAGGAATCAGCACAGAGAATCCTTGCAGCTTACGGCACACAGAGAACCCATGCGGGAGGAAGAGGAGGGAAGTTTGCAGAGATGAATCCGGGGAGGCTGGTTTGAGTAAATCCCACAGGAGGGGTTTTTTCTGGCAGGAAATTTATTTATTGGCTCAGGAAAGCAATAAACCGAGCAGATGATCCTCACTGAGACTTCTGTGCTCAGGACCAAGGGTCTCCCTGTAACGGGGACAACCAGAGGACCGCTGAGCTTGGAGTGAAGGGCTGAAGTTTGACACCCTTCTGGGATCCCTGACAGTCAGCCCTTCTCCTGCCCATAAAACAGCCTAATTGATGCAAAACACTTCTTTTTTTTCTCCACCAGCGTGTGCCCAAGCAGCCAGTGCATTGTATGCACACAAAACAACAACCACTCTTTCGCATGGCTTGAATTAGATGGATGACAAGAGCTACCAGGGGGAGTCAATTAAGCTGCAACCTTGGAGTCAAACTTGCAGATTTTATAACAGTGCCTGGTAAATAATGGGTACTCGTGCATCTCCTTTCACTGAGAGGCACCAGCATATGTCTTTGAATATGTTCTCCTGGTAATTGCACAGGGAGTGTACACATTTGGTCCTGTTGTCTACTATGAATAATGCATAGTGGGGAGGGGGGAGCCAGGAGTGCCAAGCTGCTCCTTTTTAGACTGACTTTGTTATCATTGTTATTTAGATGTCACAGACGTTCTCCCAGAGAACCGTTTGTCTCCTTTGTCACTGCAAAAGTGTGCTTCTTTGGGAAGGGGGAAACAAATAAAAAATAAAAATAAGGAAAAAAAATAAAGAAAAAAATCCAGGGACCTGGGCTAATCTGAGATTATTGATGCAAACTGGCAGCTGAGATTCAGATGTGAGAACATAACCCCAATAAAAATGACTGAAGAGGATTTCTGCTGAATTTCCTTTTTTCCCCCTGTCTCACTAGTCCAGGCTGGGGGGAAACCCCCCCTGTCCAGTCTTGTTTAAATTGAGTAAGGTGCATAATCCTCACCTGATAGGGGCAGGTATTGGGGTCTGGTTTAAGCCCTCACTGCTGCTGGTGGTGTGCAGGGATGATGCCTCCCAGGCACTGCGGGGTTGTTGCCATTCCCAAGGAAAATCTGATGCCTGTTTAAAACCCAGCTTGCTTGTCAGGTGTTCCCTGCACCCCAGTTTGCATCATACATCATATAATACAGAAGTTACCTCCGAATGCATTGAAAGCAGCTGAGGGAGATGCTGCACGTGTCAATGCTGATGTACCCAGACTGCAATCATTTGTCCCTTGTAACCACCTTGGACTGCAGCTTGAAAGCACATGCAATACAAATTCAGTCCAGTTCAGCTCAAGTAGATTGTTTCTTATTAATACAAAGGGTACAAAGGGCTTTTTTTTTTTTTTGTCCCTAAGACAAACCTGCTGGCAGCCCTTGGGGGATGCTGCAGGGCCTGTGCTGAGGTACAGCTCCGGGTGGGGTTTCACTCCAGGCTGAGGATTAATACACACCAGCAGCTGTGGCTCTCCAAAGGTTGCTCAGGACAGCTGGTTCTTCCCATTCTTCCCATTCCCTCCCGTTTCCCCAGCCCTGGAGGGGAGGGAAACAGCCCCTCGTGGGCTGCCTTTTCTTTTTTCAAAGGGGCTTTTAGGTCTGCTTGCTTTTAATTTCATTAAAACCCCAGATATTTGGACACGTTCCACGGCCGGCTGAAAAATGAGGGGGCTGGAAAGGATTGTGTGAAAAAAAGTTGTCAACATATTCCTCTTCCCACACTCAGCTCTTCCCCCAAAGTGCCCCTAAAAACTCCAAAAATGTCAATCAATAATAATTAGCCCGGAGGTGAGAAAATTCCGGCTGGGAAGCCGGCGTGTTCCCCAGCCTGGCGGGGGATGTGGGAGGATTTGGAGGCACCACAGACCTTGCTGGGGATGCTGGTGGCCCACAGGGCTCATGGGCTCACTGCCCGGCAGGGGATGTGGTCCAGGGGGACATGGGATGTGGTCTGGTGGCCAAAATGAGCATCCAGGCACAGCCAGGGTCAGGAATTGTCTTGCTTGGACAACCTGGCAAGGTCAGAGCTGTGTCTCACCTGCTTGGCTCTTGAGGCAGCAGCGATTTTTTTGTTTTTTCTTTTTTTTTTCTTTTTCTTTTTTTTTTTTTTTTTTTTGGATCCCACAAGAGAGCTCGTTTTCAAGAAAAGCTTAGAAAGAGCTGCCAAGGCTTGTGCCAAAGACATTTGGGAGTGAAAGAACATTCCTGCTCCCCCCGCTGGCCTGCCCAGACCCCAGCGTTAATCACACATCGGTGGCGCCGGGCTCCAGTGCAGAGGTTGGGGTTTTTTTTCCCCTCTTAAGAAATTTCCCCCAGCTAATGAATGTCACTTAGGCAGAGCCTTCCAGAAGCCTGAATGAACCCAGAAAAGTGTCCCCGGGCAGAGGGGCTTGGCTCTGCCGGCAGGAACTGGGGGTACAAAGAGAGGATGCTAGGTAGGCTTTAGTGTTCAGGTGCCCAGAACCAAATATCTGTATTTTCTGTAGGAAAAGTGCCCTTTTGCCACCATCACTGGGGTGATGGACAGATAAAAAGAAGCACCTCGGCTGCAGGTCCCACTCTCACCATGGTCACCTGGCAGCAAAGAGGTAAAATGCCTTTACATTTCACTCGGTTGTGGAGGGCTATCACTGGACTTTGGCTCCTCACGGTGCCTCTTGCTCCACATCAAGGGGTTCACTGCTCAGATTCGGGGCTCCCAGTTGCTGGAGCTCACAACCAGGTAAACCTGCTCTGTTTTCTGAACAAAAGCCATCCCAGCAGCCCAGCTCCCTGCAGGCACCCGCCCTGCAAATGATGCAACCCGTGCTGGAAATGCATCAGTGCCCCGGGGGAGCAGCAGGAGCCCCGGTCACATCACCGTGTGCTTGGGGGATGCTGCAGCTCGTAGAGCCGCTGATGTATTTCTCTTTGAGCAAACTCAGAGAAGGTTTTCATGAGATTTTAATTATGCGGTGTTTTAATTACGGCTCAGTAGGTCCCCCAGTGAAGCCCCAGCCTGCCAAGAAGGGTTCTGCAGGACAGGGGGAAGCTCAGCTGCCTGGTGCTGGGAGGTGGCTGCTCCACGCAGGTTCCCTGACACACAGGCTGTGGGGAGAGGAGCTGGGTTCATTGCAGAGCCACAGCAAGGACAGAATGACCAAATTGTCCTGAAACAGCCCAATTCCACCTCTGCAGGGCCAGGGGGAGCAGTGGGGAGGGGCTGAAGCACTGGCTCTTTTCTCCTCAGCTTCCCCAAGCCTCCCCTTCACCTCTGCAGCCTGGGCTCCCATCCCTCACCCTGGGCTGTCCCTATCTTGGCTCTGGTGACAAATGACACAAGACAAATGTGGGGTTTCAGCCTGTGGGTTTTCAGCCCATGTAACTCAGGGCTTCCTCACAGCACCACAGGCTGCGTGCACCTCCAGAGAGCAAAGGGGTGAAGATGCAGAGAAAACTGGGGAAGAAATGGGAAGAGGTGTCCAGGGAGAGCTAGGAAGGAATAAAAGGATAGGGTGGAGACAGAGGGCTGGCAGGATGATTAGCACCAGATGGCAGGTATCAATTATTTACCATTTATGTACAATAAAAAAATACACTTTAACGATGGGAAGAGTACAGAACAAGCTCGAGAGCAATTGGAAAGCATATGGAAATAAAATGCAGCAATTTAAAGGGTTGTAATAAATGTGCATCGTTGGCTGTAGTGCCCCTGTAAGAATTACAAATGTTAAGCCTTAGTGAATTACACTTAAAAATAAATGTAACATAAAAAGGAAATTAGGTACACAAATAACTTTACATTCAGACATTTATAAAGGCAAATCTGTTTGCAGCAGCTAATTAGAAAAAGAGCTCTAATGAGCCTCACTTTTCTTTACCTTAGAGACAAGGCTGAACAGTTAAACGTGGATATAGGTGTGGTGGGTGCCATTAAAGACTCAACTTCCCCAACTTTCCGGGAATTTCAGAAATGAGCTCTCTCTTTCCCAGAGCCAGGAGCTGACACTCTGGTGCTGCTGAGGCCCCACGGGGTCTGAAGGGACCATCTGCACCTCCCAGGGGATGCCCAGATGCTGGCACTGCCTGCCTCCAGGATTACCACTCTTACTCATTGCCTGGATCAATAAATTAATGCTGACCCCGGGGGGGAGGAAAAGAGGTGGCTGCCTCCAGCTTGCTGTGTGCAGTTACTAATTTCTAGTGAATTAGGAACTTCTGACTGGAATATCGTTAAGCCGATCCCGTGCCACGGAGCATCTGTGGTCACTAAAGAGCAGTGGAGGCAAATCAGGGTACTGGCTCTTCTCCCCCAGCCCAAATTGTGGGGAATGACTTTGAAGTTCTCCACAAATGCCATTTCACTGAGCAGAGGTCTGGGGAAGGTTTGGTCTTCACTTAAATTGCCTTTTCCCCCTCTCCTTTGCCAAGGAGCCCCGGGAGCAATTGCCACAAGGGGATATGGCCTTGTGCCCTCCAGTTTCCATTCCTGAAAATCAGCCATAGAATCACTTTGTTTAGAAAAGACCTTTAAGATCACCCAGCCCAACCATTAGCCTAGCACATGGCAATATCCAGCACTAAACCTTGTCCCTCAGCACCACATCTACCTGGCTTTAAATCCCTCCAGGGACAAGAACTCAATCAGTTCCCCGGGCAGCACGTGCCAGGGCCTCACAGCCCTTTTTGGTGAAGAAATTATTCCCCACATCCCATCCTAACCTCCCCTGGCACAACTTGAGGCCATTTCCTCCTGTTCTATCACCTGGGGAGAAGAGACCAACAGCCACCTGGCTACATCCTCCTTCCAGGGAGCTGGGGGGAGCAATGGGGTGGAGAGGGGGCAGCTATGCCCATGGGTGCCCCCAGCCACACCAGGCAAGGTGACAGTGGCCAGGCCACCAGTGTTGACCATGACCCAGGCAGGTGGCTGGAGGGGGAAGATGTGCCACTTGCCCCAAAGTTCGTTCATTCTCCTCGTCACCCACAGCTTCTGTATTTTTAAATATTTAATCGTTGCAGCTCTGGTTGCCATGGGAACCTTCACACAGAAATCTGGACTTTGGGTTAATCTGAAGGATCCTTCCCAGGGATGGGCAGGAGTCGGATTTCCCCCCTCACCAAGGGGGTTATCTCTGCCTCCTTATGCCAGGCCCTGGTTGATCCCTTCCTTCCCCCATGCTGCTGCAAACCACACCCTGACCCAGGCTGGATGGGGACAACTCTCCATGGGGAACTCCCTGCAGGACAACTCGGACCCAAGGACAGACATTTCATCCCTTACAGCTGTCCCAAATACTCCTCAAGAGAGGTCCATCAGCCGCAGGAGGTGCCCTGGAGCAGGAGATGCTGGCAGAGACACAGAAAACCCGTGTCTGGTGCTCTGCTTTCCAAACTACCTTCCCCTGGGGGTCACCCAGAGGGGTGGGGAGAAGGAGAGGGCTCCCTCTGCACAGTCAGCACCTTTCTCTTCTATTTTGAGGCTTCTCCTCCCACTTTTGTTTAAACAAATCACCTGGATCCACAGTATTTGCCAGCTGGGGGCAGTGAGGCTGGCAGCCGAGGTGCCGCAGCCTGCAGGCAGCGTCAGGACACGGGAAGGGAACCCATTGTGGGAGAGATGATGGTGAGCCAGAAAGTGCCTGCAAAAGGTGTGCTCTGCTGCCAGCAAATTAGGGCTAAATTACAGAGTTGTCTTCAAGTCAGTTAAAGGTTTGTGCTAGGGATTTAGCTACAATTAAGAAATTAACAGGGAGGACAAGGTCGCTGCCTGGCAGCCGCGGTGGGAGGGGAGGGGGTTTGTGGGGATGATGGCCTTTTCTCCTGTCACCCAATGACACCTTTAATAACAAATCAAATCAAATCAAAACAAAGGAAAGACAAACCAAGCCCTTAAACCCTTTCCTGGGTGCCCCCCCTGTCAGCCCTGCCCCAGCAGACCCCGCCGTGTTCCCTCTGACAGTGTCTCAGCAAACACCCCACTGCCGACTGCCCCTTTTTTATTGCTTTACAGCACAGTTTTTCCTCGAATTTTATGGCATTTCATTAAAGCCGCCAGAAGGTGATACTGCCCCCTTTCCAGAAGTGAAATAAATTCAAGTTTTATCGCTTCTGGAAATGCTGGAACAGCTGTCAGGACATTTGATGGATTTTCTCAATTACAGGACTTGTGGAGCATTTTATACTTACATCCGCACCCAAGTCTGAGCTGCTGTAGGAGATGTTCATCCCCCTGCCCCTTATCTCTTTGCATCTCCCTCCCTAATAATGGTCAACTTGTTATTTTTCTCTTAATTCTTTTTTTTTTTTACTGTAACCTTTTTGCCTCCTCAGCAATCATCTCACATTTTCCTTCTTTATTTCCCAATACCCCTTCACCTCTCCACACAAGCAGGGGGTGACCCCAGAAGCCCTGTGGTGGCTCCATCAAAAGACACCCCCATGTCATCCTGGTTGGAGGCCTCAGGGAGAGGGGGAAGCAAGGAAGGCTGAGTCTCTGGGCTGCCCTGTGGCTTTCAGACACATTCTTATTGGAAATTAATCTCCTCTCTACCTCTTTCTTGGTTTCAGAACCCCCCAGTACGGGCAGCATCTCAAAGGCAGCCCTCTCCATCCATCCATCCATCCATCCATCCATCCATCCATCCATCCTCTCCAGCATCTCCTAAGGACATCCCTGATGGATGAAAGACTTTCCCAGTGTTCCTGGGGGGAGACAGGGGCAGCCAGAGGGAAGGGGGAGGTGTTTTAGTGGGAGATTGATCTCTAGAGCTCCCATCCAACCCTGATAGTTCTGTGATTATCCGTGTCCACTCCCTGTTGGAGCAGAAGGGAAACAGATCCTCAGCAAATCTCCCCCAGTCAAGGTGTGATCCCAGATTTATGCAAATGAGAACAATTAAGGCAATTAAAGGCAAAGAAGAGCTAGGGGAAGGGGAGGGGAAACTACTACCAAACAGAATTGCTATTACAGTCTATCAAACTGACACAAAAAAGATTAAAAACCCGATTTACATTAAAAAAAAAAAAAAGAGAAAAGAAAAAAAAAAGCCTCGTGTTCCCTAAAATAGATAACACATCCTGCTGAGAAAATCACTCCACACATAAAAGAGGATCCAAGGTGATTATATATAACAAAACTAATCTTCTATATTGCTTTAATCACCTCAGACCATTTCACCTGCTTATTTGTAAACTGTTAATCCGAGGGAAAGAACTGCTGGGGAGAGCACCCTCACTGCCAGCACTTCCAGGCCTTGTTTTCCTCACCATACATCTCCACACTCTTTAAGAAATGTTTGCTTAAGACTGTTCTGTAGTTAAGACAATTCTTCATGGCTTGAGCAGGGCACAGGGGGGAGGAAAAAGGGTGCTGGGGAGACTGACAAGCCAGCAGCAGGAGTCCCTCTGGCCTGGCACCGAGCAGGAAATTTTACCACCTAGTTTTAGGTGTTTTTGGGAGCAGCAGGGTCTGTGGGTGCAGCAAGACAGCAGAGAACACAGGCAGGGGGAGGTCTGTGACAGACAGAGCTGTGGTGAGCAAATCATTCCTGTGGGTCTGCATAACTCACCCCAAACATCTCCCTCACTCTTCTCACACGGGCAGCTTCCCCATCACCTCCAAACACAGGGTTGGGCTGAGTGGGAGGTGTTGTCCTGGGCTGTCAGCAAGGACAGGTTAAAAAAAAAACAGTAAAAATTCCATTTTCCAGCTACTGTACAAATCAGTCTGGTCAGGAAATAGGTGCACTCCCCTTGCTGAGACTCATTGCCTCCAAAATCTGGGATAGGCAGGAGAGGGGAAGACATGGAGCCTGGGAGCACAGGGGGAGAGGGAGGAGCATCAGCATCCTCCTCCCAGCTCTGCATCAGGGGTGGAATTAGATCATCTCCAAGTGAGGGACAAAAAGGCAGTTATAGATCCATTTTGCAACACCAGCCAACACCAGAGCTTCCATTTGTGACTTGCTGAGTGACATTACTTATCCTGAGTGCTCCTCTGACAATATAAGCACTTAATGTGAAGACATGTGTAAAATTACAGCAAAATGAATGAAAACCAGGAAATTATGTCAAGTCTATGGGGTTGCTTTTTTTCCTTTTTCCCCTTTTTTTTTTTTTTTTTTTTTTTTTTTGAGGCCTCCTCTCAATTTCTGCCTTGTAAATGAGGACCTGGGCAATGCATCACCTTCCCAGAGCAAGGGGCTCTTCTGCTCTTGATGCATCTGAGCAACTTGAATCCAATACTGGGTGCACTGAGGGGCACACAGAGCCTCATGCTGATGAGGCAAACCCTGCAGCACATAAAAGCAAGCTCTGCTCAAGTGTCCCATGTATCTCCATCTTCAAAGTGCAACACACTTATGGAAATTGCAGGTGCTGTGGTGCTACTTGTCTGGAAGGAGATGTTACAGATGACACATGAACCTGATTTCCCAGGCAGATGAGGTCTGCCAGAGGATTAAAGGAAAAATCTATAAATGAAGATGCAGAATCAAGTTCCTGCTGTCTTCCTTGGCCCCTCTCACGTTGGCTCAAGAGCCCAGCACTCCTGACTGTGTGCTTGGCAGGGCACCAGGACACCAGGATATTTACCTTGACACTTTTCTCCTTGTTATCTGTGTGCTTCAGCCCCTGATGGTGCCCACCTCAAGAGCCATCAGAGGTACCCTGGACATACCTCCCGGGCCAGGAGCTGCAGTGATTCCCAAGGAGACAAGATGCAGGAAGGGAAACCAAATTCCTGCTGCCACCTTCAGTGTCTGGAGTCCCAGGATGGCTCTGACAGAATGCCCACAGTGACAGAGCAAATGGGAAGATACCAAAATACTTTCATTTTTTCTTCAGCATGACATTATTGTCGTTGCAGTAGATACAGATGGATTTCTTTACAAAGGGTGAAATAACTCCAACCCAAGCTGTCCCAGCCAAAACAACCCTGACTGATCTGAACTGCATCCTTTTTCCTGTCTTGGTCAGAAAATAGACTGTGTGTATGAGGACTCCACAGGCTGTGTAAGAGAAAACATCCAGTAAGGAATCCCCCTTTTCTTTATGAGCACAGCTCTAGGTGGATAAGGTCAAAAGTGGGAAGGTAAATAGAGGGAAGAGAAATAGCCTGAGATAACCTGGTCTGAGCCAGGTTCAGCAGGTGCTGCTGTGGTCCCCATGCTGTCCAGCACCATCCACTGGGGACAAGGAGTTAGCAAGAAGCCAGGGAGATGGAGCAAGAGGGGAAGCAGCTTGCATCCCTCTGTAGTCCCTCACCTTTCCCAGCTGCAGGGGCAGCAGGGCAGTGGGTGCTCAGCAGGGAGAGAGCCCCAGCAGCAGGCTGGGAGGGTTCCAGCCGCAGCACCAGTCACCTGGGGGAAGTGATTTTCTTTTTGTCAGCACAGGCTGCTTCACAGGAGCAGGGAAAACCTCCAAACCTGGGACATATAAAAGGCATCAAGCAAAGACACAGAAGTATTTCCACTTGTTTCATTGCAGATAAGGGGGTGGCAGCCACCATCTGGAGAGCAAGCCTTGCTCTGCTGCAGCCCTCCAGCTGACACACCAGCAGTCAGTTATGATCTGTCATTAGACACGTGCACTCAGTACAGAGCATTTCTCTGCAGGCTGCAGCCTTGGGACTCATTGCTTGGGCAGGAGCAGATCTGCAAGGAAAGGCAGTGGCCTCCAGTGGAGCTGCAGTCAAAGCAGACAGTTGAGCTTTGGGACCAGGGCAGCACAGGGAAGGGCTGAGCCCAGAGCCCACCCTGCTTTCCCCAGCTGCATCCTCTGCTCTGATCAGAAACAGCACCTCTCCCTGCAAACCTTTCATCACTTAAGATCCCTCCCCACAGAGGTGACATGAGAGGAATGACAGGGAAGGGGATGATCAAAGGCTGCTGTTATCAGGATTCCTGGCAGCTGAGCAGGTTCCAGGCACATGCTGCCTCCAAGCTCCCACAGACTCCCTGCTGCCTGGCAGCCTAAGTGGGTGAGGTATCCTTAGCAAGCAGGGATCCAGCACAAGGAAAGCAGTGCTGGGGGAAAAAAAGGGCTTTACCCCAATAGAGCTGATGTGAGGTGGCTGATGAGAGCCAGCCAAAGAGCAGACACCATCAGCCAGAGTTTAACTTGCTCAGATAACCAGCAGCCAGCCTGGGTTATCAGCTTCAGAGCTGGGTCACCCCAGGTTCTTGCTCTGGGGCTGGGCTGGGTGTGCTCTGACAGAGCTCCCTGTGCTGTGCTTCCAGAAATAGCATTTCCCAGGAGCTGGCAGTGCTGTAGCATTGTGCTTCCTCTCCTCCCTGGCTGGAAGGTTTGTGTCTGGCACTGAGATGGTGCCAAGCTACACTGGTTCCTCACCACACAGCTCGTAATCCTGCTCTTCCTCACAGGTCACTGTCAAGCCTCAAAGCCAAGAGCAGCTTTGGGACGTTTATCCCACCTTCTTATCTGACATGTTGTAATGATGTTGTTGTCATGATGGAAGTCGTGAAGGCCAGGGAATGAGAGGTGAATGAAATTTGGTGCTCAGGAGCACAAAACCTGCTGTAGGTCAGAGGCAGGCTGATGTCAACCATGAGAATCTGCACCAGGAAGGACATCAGACCTGACTATGGCTTTGGAAGCTACAAATGTTCTACTCTATTTCCATCTGGCAGAATTCAAGCTTCATCCATGTTCAGTTCACCAGAAACTTCAAATTTTAGCAAGAAACCTGGGTGGACAGTGCCCAGTTTGTCCCTTCTTCACTAAAAGCATCCATGAATGAAAGCAAAATATTGCCATAGATCTTTGCACTGGTTTTATTTGTTTGCTTATGCTCCCAGAAGACCTAAGTGTAGGCATATTGAGACAGGTATGGTGGGCAGAGGGCAGGAGATCACCTGTGCCCCAGAGCTAAATAAAAGTGAGGAAATATCCTCTGCTACACAACCTCAGGTCCCCACGTGTGTCCTTGCCACTGTCCTCCTTAATCTCTTCCTACAGACAGGGAGAGGAGAGTTCCTTTCTCACAATAACTTACTCCCTATCCAGGGCAGAGCCTTTCCAACATGATGCTATTCAAATTAAACCACAAATCTTCTAGGGATAACACTCTGCTGCCTTCCCAAACCCGTTCTTGTTTTCTTTTTGCCTTCTTGACACCATTAGCCTTCTGAAAGTGCTAGCACACACACAGAGATAATACTGTTAATTTTATCGTGCTGGGAGAGGCACAGAACAGCCTCAACTCAGCCAAGCGCTTGGCTCGGGCTTATTCCCTGCCGTGTAATATCCTTTTGTGTACAGCTCTGCGTGGCAACTCCTTTGTATCAGGTCTTTCCGGGGAGGGGAGGGGGAGAGGGGGGCAATCAGCAGCTATCCTGCACAAGAGTCCTGCTCAGAGAGGGGCCTCGCAGGGGGCTGGAGGACACTTCCCACCACAGCCCTCACCTGCCCCCAGGAGATCATCCCCGGGGGGAGGCAGAAAGGAAATATTTGTCTCCTGTGCAACTAACCAAGCTGTCGTGGGTTTTTTTGTTGTTGTTTTGTTTTGTTTTTCCAACCCAGCAGATCCCTTCTGCACGCACAGTTTAGTTTTTGCTTCAAGTGTCGTGTAGGAGAAAAAAAAAAACAAAACAACAAACCAAAACAAAAAAATCGATTTGTTTTTCTCAGTCCAATTCCCCTCTGTCTAATAGGCCTGTTGTAAACGCCAATTTTACTGTCATTTACACTGTGCCCATCTGAGCTATTTTATCAATAGTTAAATAAGAATACTTTAGAGTAATGTGATTTTTTTTACCTGAATCCCAGTTTATGCTGGGAGGGTGTGACACAAATCTAGTAAGGAAGGCTGGCTATTTCCATCGAACAAATTAAATTACATGTTATATGGCCACACAAGTAAATATGTTATATAATTGGATAAATAAATACTCGTGATTAGATACAGTATCTCATCCTTACCTACACATAGCAGCAAGGGGAGTGGAAGCCCTGCACAAATCACTGTGCTTTAATAGCCAGCACTCCATGAAAATCGACCTGAGAGGGAGACAACAGTCAGGAACAAGCACACACCAAAAAAAGGCTAAACCTGGCTATCTGAGCCAAGGCCTCCTGCTCAGCCACTGAACCCTGGCTCAGATCAGCCCAGAGTCACTGCCACTGCAGCCTCTGCAGGTTAAAGCCTCAGCAGCAGTGCAGACCATGGGAGGTGATGGTGGAGCCTGCCTGTGGGATGGATGGATGGATGGATGGATGGATGGATGGATGGATGGTGGGGATGGACACTGGAGATGGACACCACCTAAAGGGCAGAGTCAAAGCCAGCAGAGCAGAGATTGGTACCTGCACAACCAAATGGCTCAGATTGCCCTTTTGCAGGGGGTTTGAGAGACAGAGAGAGTTAATGTCATTATTACTGTCAGACAACGCTTTCTCCCTGAGTGTGGAAGAGAAAATCAGGTCCTTTTAACCTGATAAACACAGCCCAGCTGGGACCCTATTTGTTGTTTGGATATTGCAGCCTGAGAGATAGACCAGAGTCCTGGCATGTTTTAAAGAAACTGGCTCCCTCACCCAGCTAAATGAGCAATAGAGAGGACACACCTGAAATAGAAACTGAGGAAGGCTCATGCCAATCATTCCTTTCTGCCACCCACTCTCATTTTTGCTTGCCTTTTGCTCCAGATTGACCTGCACCACTTTTTAAGTGTTGCTACTGGGTTTTGGTTTGGGTTTGGTTTGGTTATTTTTTCCCACTTCCAAAACCTTCTCTCTCCTCTTTTCTAGCTCTTAAGGCAACAGAGAGTTTTTGCATAAACCTGGACCCACAAGCCATGAGGTATGTGGTAAAAAGGTCTTAAAAGACCAGAAAAGCAATGTCTGTTGTTGCCAGGGCTACCTGAGGCAGGTTGTGTCTGCAGTGAGAGGAGGCTGTGCAAGGAATTTGGTCAAAATCCACTGTTAACTCAGAAAGAAGTAACCAGAAACAGAAAGAGTTAAGTGGGGATTAGGTAAAGTGAGAAGAAATTTGGCTTGAGGAGAAAGACAAAGAAAAGTGAAGAAATAGAGGCAAGAAATAGAGGTGGTGATGCAGGGTGGGGAATGGCTGTGTCCTGGGCTGGGGATGGAGGAGTTCCTGCCCCCAGCATCAGCAGAAGAGCTGTGCTCCTGCTCCTGCTCCTGCTCCTGCTCCTGCTCTTGCTCCTGCTCCTGCTCCTGCTCCTGCTCCAGCAGGATGGAGTGGCAGTGGGGCTCTGTATTTCACACGGTGGGGGTTAAGCAAAGTGACCAATTTCCTTGGACTAATTGAGCATGCAAGCTGCCTGCTTGTGAAGCCTCTATTTGGCCAGGAAGATTTATTACTTTTAGCAATGATGAATGTCTGAGAGCAGCGAGGGCAGACCTAAGCTGCAGTTCACTAACTTTAAGTGGGATGATGTTGAAACAACCATTTCTATTTTGGGTTACTTTGTCCTGAGTTAGCAGTGAATTTAGACCTCCTTCTGCAATGAAGTGCTCAGGGAGCCCAGTGAATCTTGTTCTCTGTGGCAGATACTAAACCTGTAGGGTTTTGTCCTTATGGCTGATGAGTAAGCAGTTTTAGCTGGTGCTGAGAGGCTACAGAATGATAGAAGGCTGCTCTGTACAGGAGTTTGAAGTTCTGCCTCTGTCTATCTCAGAAGCAGAGACTGAAATGGAGGACAGACAAGCTTTTGTCGTTGGGCTTTGGAAGAACATACCTTTATTATCCTCATCTTCCCCTCAGAAAGTCATCCTCAGTTCAGTGCTTTGTCTGTGCTATGAAATGCCCATGTCCACCACAGGGACATGGTGGCACCCCTACCTTCCCCTCCATCTGCTTTAAAACCAGTGGCTCTGTTGGAGCTTAATGTCACACTGGTACAAAACTCCCTGCACTGTGAGACTACACAGGTCCTCTAGAAACTGTCATCAGGGATTTGATGATGACAGATGATTTTGTTACAAATCATCCCCAGGGGTGGCTGTGGGCCACAGAAAATACTTCTGTGCTGCTGTCTTTACAGAGGTGTGTATCTCTGATTCCATGATAAAGATTATCTTGCATGCTGTCAGTGTCAGCAGTGTCGGTTGTTCCAGACTGCTATGTCTGCACTGTGCAGCCAAGTGCAAACCTTTCCTGATCTATATGTCACCCCTCAGCCCCTCTGAACCCTGGGCCACAGGCAATCAACCTACATGATGCTGTGTGCAAGGAGTCCACTGCTCAGGATAACCCACCTGGAAGCTGCAAAGCTGATGAATTTGCCTCGGAGTCTTGAGTGTAAGGAAAGTAATTAATCTTGGTGCGTTTCACTCATCATTGAGCAAAATTTTGCTGCTGAAGAAGAAAAGTGCTGAGCTTTCCAGTATGCTCCCCAAGCCAGCCTCTCCCTGTTGGACTGTGTGGCTGACTGGCACACCATTCCTATCCCATCTCCTACAGGGTCCTCAGCAGGCAGGGATAAAAGGAACACAAAGATGTTCGGGAGGGTAAGGGGGTTTTGCAGCTCAGACTTTCACTCCCACTCCCAAAGAAGTTCTGGCTTTGCTTAGTGTCCTGATTTTGCTCAGATCTGATGAGAAGAAAAAAAACAAACAAACCAAATAAAAGCAGAAAAGCTGTAAGGGAAGAAGGAATGTGGGATAGAGCCATCACAAGGCTTCACAGAAGTTCACCCAGCCCTGCCACTGACCCCTTGTGAGTCAGGGCTGAAGCCACACTCCTACCCTGAGGTCTAAGCCTCAGGCGGGGGGACAGGAGATGAAGAAACCAAAGACACATAAAACTGGGTGTCATCTCCAATCACTTCAGGCATGTGGTCTCCCCAGGCATCCCTTTTAGCCTGAGATAAGTTGGTCCCTGGAGTTACCTGTTCTATGGGGGCCCAAACTGGGTGGCACAGGAGCAGCGGCCACTGCAGGATGGCTTCTGCGAACTCCTCACTTATCTGACAGACTTTCAGTGGAGAAGAGAGAAAGAAATCCATGAGCCACCCAAGAGGCACTCAGATGACTACATTCGTTCTGCTTATTAGAAGTATTTCCTCACAGAAAGTACTTTTCTCCTCCTGAGAGGAGCACCAATGCTGAGCCCTCATGCTTTGATCTCAGGATCCCTCAGCACATCTTGGTTTGCTCTCTGTTGCGTCTCTTGTAATTTTTGATAGAGTTAGATGAAACTAACTTTAAGGTTGGTAAAATAAGTTCAGCCTGCTTGAGAAAACAAGAGCTGACGAGAGCGAAAGTAATTCAAAGAGCACACCAGTGTCCGATGTGGCTGTGCCAGAGCTGGAGCTTCAAATCTTGTTATGTAGTGCCATCTTCAGGTTTTGTGAAAGGAAAATCGTTTTCTCCGAGGCCAGGTGTAGCTTTTACCCAGCTGTGGCTCAGGATTTTCATTTTTTTGTAAGTGTATGAGATGTGATGAATCCAGGTATGGTTGTGAAGCAGAGAAGACAGGACTGGGCCCATCCGCTGGCCCCTTTCCCGCTCTCGGGTGGCACCAACAATCTGAAAAACCTTTCCCAGAAAAAGTGCCTCTGTCCAGCGTTTCAAACCCTGTCACCGAAAATGAGTTTGAGGGCCACAGCAGGTGGCTGCTCCTTTTCTCTGAGAGGACACAGCCCCGACCCAGCCTGTCCCTCCTGAGCTGCTGCTGCCATGGGCTGAAGCGGCCGCCTCAGCTCTGGAAATGTTGGTGTGACAGCTCTGATGCCCTTCCCAGAGGGTACAGACCCTGCAGCCCCAAGGGGACAGTCCCTGCACCCCTTTCCAGAGGGGACAGCCCCAAGGGGACAGTCCCTGCACCCCTTTCCAGAGGGGACAGCCCCAAGGGGACAGTCCCTGCAGCCCCTTCCAGAGGGGACAGTCTCTGCAGCCCCAGGGGGACAGTCCTGCAGCCCCGCTGGACGCTCACTGCTCAGGGCTGGGGGCTTTTACGGAGCTTTTCCTGTCACGACAGAGCAGCACGCAGCTTGTGCCTATGGTTTTGGGCCACCATGACTGCTTGGCCACCGGGCCGGAGAGGACAAGGAACAGGACGGGACTCGCCGCCCAGAGGGAACAGCGAGAAGCAGAGGAAGGTCCAGAGGAGGAGCAGGAAGGATGGGAGCTCCACAGAGCCGGGGGTCCCCTGAGGTGCCTGTGTATGTGCGTGTGTAAGAACTCGGGGCACCCTCAGCGGGAAGGTCGGGCCGCGCCTGTCCCTTTCCATCAGCGTTCGGCCGCCCGGCAGGGACAGGGGAGTGCGAAGCGGGGCGCGTCCCCCTTTTTTCCGCCCCCATCCCCGTCCCCTTTCCCCATCTCTGGCCGCCGCGGGCGGAAACGCCGTTCGCGCCTCTCCGCGTCCGCTCGGCTCTTTCCGCCTTCCCTCCGGGGCTCTTCGTTCGTTTCCGCGGCCGCTCGGCTCTTTCCGGGGGGGGCCAGCGGCGCGCTCGGCCGTTCCCGCCGCCTGCTGGGCGCTCGGCGTTTTCCGTGAGCGCTCGGCGTTTTCCGTGCGGGCCGCGGCGCGCTCGGCGCTTGCTCCCTGGCTGGCGCTCCTCAGTCGGCCGCTGCCTGCCTGTCGCCGGGCTGGGAGCGCCTGTGTGTGTGTGAGTGACGCGGCGGAGGTGTAGTTTGACGCGGTGTGTTACGTGGGGGAGAGAATAAAACTGCGGCGAGATCCTAGGCGCGAACGAAAGCAGTGACGGAGCAGCCTGGTAACCGGTAAGAGGAGGACGGCGCCCAGCAAACAGGGGCGGGGGGGAGGGAAGGAAATGGAGCCCGGCGGGGACCAGGGGAGCCTCCGGGCGGCAGGACGCGGGGGCCCGGCCTTGCACCGCCCGCGGGAGGGGCGCCCGCTTTAAAGATGGAGCCGAGCCCTGCAACATCCCCGCCGCCGCCGCGCCGCGAACAAAGGATAATGGCGGATGGGAGCCGGCCCCGGCGGCGGCCGACACGGCCCGGCGGCGGCGGCGACTCTGGCGGCAGCCAGCGGCGGCGCTCACCGCGGCGGGGAAGGGGAACCGCGGCCCCCGGCCCCTGGAGGAGGTGGCGGCGGCGGTGGAGGAGGAGGAGGAGGAGGAAGACGACGAGGGGGGGGGAGCGGCCGCGCACCCACCCGCGCCCCCTCCCCGCGCCGCCCCCCGGGCCCGCCGCCGGCTTCCCCGCCGCCCCTCGTCCTGCCCTCGGCGCTGCCCGCCGGCCTCGACTGCTGCGGGGCTCCGGCAGGGCTCCGGGGACGCGGGTTTGGCGGGGCGGGCAGCCCTCCTGCCGGTCCGGCCCTCCCGGAGCCCCGAGTGCGCTGTACCAAATAAATAAACAAACAAACGAAAGAACGAACTCTTTGCCGTGGTGGAAGCCAGTACGTGGGGGGTGTCCCGCTCCTAGGGTCTATAACGAGGAGGCTTTTTTGGTTGTTTTTTTGTTTCTTTTGGTTGTGTTTTGTTTGGGGTTTTTTTAATATTTTTTAAACAAAACATGTGCACGGAAGAAGCCGCAGCCGGGTCCGGTGGTTTCCCCTCAGCCGGGGCACGGCCGCGGTGCGGGGGGTTCTGTCACCCAGCAGCGGGGAGATGCGGGAAGGGCGCGGAGCCCCCCGCGCAGGTTACCTCGCAGCCACTCCGTTCCCTTCGGCTGCTGCCTCTCCCGGGAGTATTTTTAACCCGAAGTGAACTTGAGCCCGTCCCGTGCCGGTCAGTCTCGGGTTGGGAGCTGCTGGTGCCGGTTTCTCCGCAGCAGCCAGCAGGATGTCACCTCCGTCCCTGCCCTCGGAGCAAATGTCAGCTCCGCGGGCTTTGCCGCCCCACAACAGCCTGGCCCGGGCTGCAGCTCTGGGGTTCTTGTCCCGGTTCGTTGCTTAGAACACAAGGCGTTATGTTGACTTCATTTCTGCTTTCCAAACTGGATATATCTGCGTTTTTCTCTACAGTAATAGGCAAAAGAAAGCTTCTTAAAAACTTACTTTAACCAGAGGTGGTTACGCCTCTCAAGTGTATACAAGGATCAAAAAAAAGTGTATAGGTGTCACGGCTGATGAGAGACTTGGCTGAAAGCAAAATTACAAGACAGAGAATTGGCTCTGCCCTGGCCCAAACCAGGACATTGGGTCATATGACTTTTCTTCCCCCAAAAGTGCTGTTTGAGTTGTTGCTTTCTGATATTTTTTTTAAAGCATTCTTTTTTTTGTTTTCTGATCTCTCCTGAATATTGAAAGGCCTGCACACAATCTGCTTCTGTAATAACACCTGTCATCAAATATTTTTTTTCTGGGATTAGAAACGAGTTTCCCATTCCTTAAATAAAGGACTAGAGCCTTGTCAGATGTCTCTGTCAGTCCCAGTGTCACCAACAACCACTGCATTTCACAACACAGGGATTTTGAGGTTCTGCTTGCATGTACTAATCTCTGTCTCTCCCTGTACCAAGAAACGTGGATTTTTACAGCAAAATATGAAGTCACTTAAGTTTTAATTCAAGATGGGTATTTGTGAGTCACGTGTGTAGGCAGGGCTGTCATTGCTTGGGTGCTGAGCTTCTGTCCTCTGTCACTCCCAACACTTCCTTTGAAATGAAAGCCAGAAGTGCTGTACATCTCTTCACACTGAATGCTGCCAACATGAGAAGAGGGTTTCAGGAGTTGTAATTGATGATTAGACACCTGAGGACTTCAGTAAGCAGTGTGGCTGCTGATGGAGATAAAGCATAGTGCTTGGTGCACTTCATTCATTCTTGCCTTGATGGAACGTGCACTTCATTTTTAAATACAAAAATCTGACACCAGATTCTTGCTTGTTCTTTTGTAGCCTTAGAAACACAACTTCCTGTTTCATTTTATTTCATAATTGTGTGGGAAGTTCTAGGATTCATACTTTCTAACACAGATGTCTGCGTTTCCTCACCACCTTTGTGTCCTCACAGATCAGAGAGAAAAGGGAGCACAGAGTTGGTTGTGTGTGTGCTAAGCATCACTTACAGGTGACCTAAAATTAAGTTTTTGCACGTAGGAAATGAGAGTCTAATAATTTCTGCATTATTCTGCGTATGCATTATTCTTCATCATTAACTGCAGTAATGTTTTCTGTAGGATGTCAGTGTTTAGGTTAGTACTCTTAGCTTTATGTCTGGATCCGTAATAAATGATCTGCATCTCATCCATACCTTTTTTTTTGTTGTTGTTGTTCCCATATTTTTGGTGATGAGGGTGTCTGCTACCCAGGGTGAAGGGAAAAAAACAAACCCAAGGTCTGAAAAGGGAGAGGGGGCTGGTGATACAGAAGACTGAGAAGCATCTCATTTACGCTGTCAGGGCATCAATGTGTCTGTTTCCTGGAAGCCTGCACCAGCACAGTTATTGCTGGGACTGGTGTCCAATGTAATATATTCTGTAGTTTCTGATCCTTACCCTGGAGCAAACAGCCTCCTCCTGCCCAGGTGTAGCTGCAGTGCTGTAGGTGCAGATTTATATAGCAGGCAAGGCCCTGACCAGGAATGCTGCTGACACCCCTGCCAGACAAACGGGACGTTCACACCTCACCTGGGTTTTGGGATCTCTGGAGGCAAGAGGAGGTCATGCCACACTTCTCAGGGCTTTTGTGCAGTGAGAAGGCAGTGCTGGCTCTCTGCCCCTAGTCTAAAGTTAGTTTGGTGGGACATGGCAGCAGTCCTCATCTACACAACAACCCTGGTGAAGCTCTCCCTACCTGCATATACCTGAGGTTTCCTGACAAGGCAGTGATTTTTTTTCCCTGAATCAAAAACTGCCAATCAAAATTCCAAAAACTTACCTGTGATCTGTGCAGTTGTGCTTCATGGTGGTGAAGAAAACCTAAGCCCTCTCTAGTTAGTGATCATTGTAGATCTCCCAGCATCAGGCTTTATTCTTCAGAACTTTTTTTGCTTGTACTGCAGATAAAAAAGGTGAGTGAGAACAAATGTGACACCTTCCATTTTTCCACGTTCTAAAACAGCCTTGCCAGCTGTGCAGGAGATGAAATGTGCCAGGGCCTGGTTGGTCTTTTAGGTAAAAAAGCATTTGAAACAGATAAGTATTTTCTCATTTCATGCTGCTGCTTTTTTTTTTTCATGTCCGTGCAGCGTTTAATATCCTGTGTGAACTGGAGAGAACAGAAAACTGTGGGTGGTGGAAGAACCACTTAAAAGTGGAGAGGGTATAGAATTTGGAGGCAATGTGTTCCTGTTTGGATGCCTGTATCAGTTTTATACATGGGTAAAACATATATACCTACATTTGAGTTTGAAGCAGCTGTGATGCTGGCTAGGAGCTCTCTGATTTTGAGCAGAGTGCAAAGGTGCAGGGTTTCTTTTACCACTTAAAAAGTAAGCATACCTGTTTTTCTCCTGAGAGTATTGTGAGCTTGGGTGTTTGTCATAAATCAAGCCCATTAGATGAAAGATGGAAAAATAGTTCCAAAAATAGTTCCAGGGAGAGCCCTGCTGACTGGTGTTCCGGTTTTCATTACTTTTCTGTTAGCTTCCAAGCCAGGACAATACAAGCTAGCTTTGACAAAGCCTCAGAGGAAGCCTTATAATTAATTATTTCAAAACTACTTTAATGCAAGACACAGGAAAAAAAAAAGCCTACCCTAGATGTTTGCAAGCTTTTTGGGGGGAGAGTTCAAGTAATGTGTAAAAATCTTTGATGGTCTTTGTCTTAGAATCATAGAATCATAGAATCATAGAATTGGCTGGGTTGGAAGGGACCTCAGAGATCATCGAGTCCAACCCTTGAACCACCGTTGCGGTTGCTAGACCATGGCACTGAGTGCCACATCCAGGCTCTTTTGAAATATCTCCAGACACGGAGAATCCACTACTTCCCTGGGCAGCCCATTCCAATGTCTAATCACTCTCTCCGTAAAGAAATTCTAATATCCAACCTAAATTTCCCCTGGCACAACTTAAGACCCTGCCCTCTTGTCTTGTTGAAAGTCGTCTGGCAAAAGAGACCAACGTCCACCCGGTTACAACCTCCTTTCAGCAGTAGCTTCTTTGGGCAGTGATGTTATTGGCAAAGCTTTTTTTCCCCCATTTGGAAGAACTGTAAGGCCGGTTGGATTTTCCTCTTCTGGCAGAAACTCTGTCAGATAGCTTTCTAAACTTAGAAAAGAGCAGGTTCTTTTTATTTATTTATTTATTTATTTTTATGAGCAGACTAACAAAAAAAAAAAAAAAAAGTCCCCAAATTGTCAGCCTGAAGGAGTTTCTGAAGTATACCTGCTTTCCTGATGGATTAAAACCATATGTCCACATATATTTCTTTTGACAGTGATGCTGAGGCAGCCCCCATGTCTGGTGATTTCTTCATGTCTTTTCCATGGCACGGGCACTATTGCATGGGAACCCTGGCCAGGGAAATGATCCAACAGAGTGAGATGTGGGGAGCTTGGTGTTTTTGCACCTGTACCAGTGTAATCAGGGGAAGGGATGGGGCTGGAAGGAGCAAGAAGGTCAGGGCAGCAGTGCTGCTAAAGGAGAAGATGCAGCCTATGTAGAATCTTAAATTCTTGCTGTGTTTATAACCAAGCTGAACAGCATAGATCCCTTTGGGGCTCTTGCTGCAGCACAGGAACATTTAGTTAAGTTTAAGTTCTTAATGTGCTAAATATGAGCAAATGAACATAAGCAGCAGCTGATCCCCGACTTTATTATCATGCATACATCCTGTTTAAACACCTTTTGTGTGGGTTGTTGGTTTTTAACACCTATTGTGTTGACCTCCTCAGTCCTGTTCTCACATGCTTTGTTCCAATTTCTTTCCCAGTTCTCTCCAGCTCTGTGCTGCAGGGTTGTTAATCATCTCTCCAGCAACTCCAGAACCTCCTGTGAAGTTTTGGCTCCTATGTTACATTCATTCCTCTGTCAGACACTGCCCTAAATCTTCTCTCTTCCTCTCCTGCTATTCAAATACCAATCAGCCTTTGCTTTCCCTCACACCTTTCTTTGGGGCTGAGTGTGAATTCTCACCCAGATGATCTGATACACCCCCTGGAGTTATGGGTGGGAACCATTGCTTTCTTCCCTTTTTCTGGAGATTCTTCCTCTGGCTCTGGGTAGCTGGCCTGGCCTCAAACTCTGCCGGTGTCTGTCCATTCCTCCAAGTGGCCAGCAGCATGAGCAGGGTGTGTAAATTCCTGCCTTTGTGGTTTGTAGAGAACTTTCTCTTGAGAAAAATGATACAAGTAGAACCTGTGCACCTCTTTGTGCAGCTCATCCAAATTTTTCTCTTTTGGGCTGATAGGGAGATCCTGGGAAAACTCCAGGAGATACTGGAGAAGGGAAGATGTGAAGGAGGGTGGTGTGCACAGAAATGTGGTGTGTGGTCCTCACCGTGCCTTATGCTGTGTGTAAAACCTCATCAGCCAGTTGAAATCACTAACTCAGGAATAAGCCCTGCTTTTTTTTTTGTCAGGTTATTTTCCTCCTGCATGCCTGAGTTAGCTTGGCTGGTGACTGAGGTGCTCAGGAGGGCTGCAGGGAGAGGAGGCTGAGCACCCACAACCTTCTCCCTTCAGCAGCAGAGAGCTGGGTCAGGAGACCCATCTGGGGGAACTGCAGCACACCCGTGATTCCCAGAGAAAAGAAGGAAGAGCCAGGCTCTGTCCATGGTGATCAGGGCCACCTCTGTTTGTCTTTGCAGCTAGGAAAGCCTGACCACAGAAGGTGTCCCAGTTGAAGAAGAGAAAACAAGAGGAGAGTTGCCTTCTCTTGAAAGCCTGGTGGTGACACCTGTGTGGTTGAACTCTTGATCAGTTTCAGTCTTCCCATGAGGTCTTGGTCCCTTTCCATATGAGGAGCCCAGTCAGATCAGGAGAATTTCTTTTTAATAATTGAGGTTGGGTTGCAAGACCAAGCTCCAGAAGGAGTCCAGGTCCAACACCTTGGTGTAAATCCTGTCAGGTGGCCCAAGGCAGCTGGGCAGTGAGCTTGCTTTGGTTTCACTGCTGCTATGAACTGCTGAATGCCTTGGCCCTGTCATCCTGAGTTTAAAATAGTAATTTCAGCTACTAGGAGGGAAGCTGTAGCATTAGGTTAATGTGGAGTGCATAACCAGGGCACATTATCCTGGGCTGGGTGAAGGATGTGACCTGCTGCAAGTCACTTCTGTGGCAGTGATGGGGCTGCTTGGAGAACACGTGTCCCTGCCCAGCCCTCAGAGAGCTCCTATTGGCTGTATAAAAAATAATCATCCTCTTTCCAGCCTCCCCCTCTCAAGCAGAGTTGTTGGTCAAGCAGGAACCACCCAAGTGACAGAATACAGATGATTTCCTTTCACTTCCCTTGGCCTCCCTGAGGCAGAACAGAGGTTGTGTTGCTTTCTCTGCCCCTTCCTGGTTCCTCTTGCTTGGTCAGGGTGATTGTTCTGACCTTCAGCATTACCAGCAAGTCACATCTCTGTTCCATCGAGATGGCTGTGTTACCCACAGGTAATGCAGCTCTGAAACTCTGGCTCAGTATCTGAGAACCAGGGTAAATGATTCTCTGTTCTGGGGGCAATAGTTTTGCAGAGTCAATCTGCCTGGCAGGCACATCATTCCAGCAGCTCTCCTGCACTGTCCAGGCAAATGTAAAAATGCATGAAAAAATGGGCCAGAATCCACTTGTCTGATTTTTTACCACAAATTTCATTACGTTTTCCTTTCAGGTATTTTTTGTTTGATTTTTTTTTTAGGGAGAGGGTGGGTCACAGATTTACTTCTGGTTCACTAAGCAAGATAATCTTTCTCCCATTGCTTCAAGGCTAGTGCTAATTCACCAACCCACAATTATTTCAATATAACTAGCAACACCAGAGCAATTTTAGGATTCAAAATATTTCCAAGTCTAAGTTGTGGTTTAAGCTCCAAATGTCCTGGGCTTAATGTTGCAGGAAATTTCGTGAATAGGATGCATTCAGAAGTTGGAAAAGGGGCAAGGTTTGTCAGGAAGTGCTGGTTTTTTTGTGCATACCCTACTGTAGCACTCATCTGCAGAAAGAATTCAAAAGTTTTCACTTACTTGAGGGCATTGAAGTAAAAAATAGCCTATACTGCCTGAAAAGAAACAAAGGTATTAAATCATAGCAAAGAGTATGTTGCTTGAACAGGTAATTTTGGATTTGTTTCAGACATTTGACTTTATATCTGGTAAGTAATTATCAACTTTGTATAAATAATTAAGTCCATCTCACTTTCAGATGACCAGTTTTAAAGGTAATCTATTAATAAAAGAGTGGAAAGTATTGGTCTGAAACATCCCTTTTGTTGTGTTTTCTTTCTGGACTCATTAGAAGTGTTATTTTTTTACACAAGTCTTTCCAGTATTTACCAAATAATATAACTTCATGCTCCTGTGCCTTGGGTTAACTCTAGAGATGCCACATGTGCTCCAAGCATCCAGCAGGATGAGCAGTGTTTGTTCTAACAGTTTATGCCTGCAAAGCTTGCAGAGTAAATACATGAAGTGAAGTGGCATTTTTTAATGAATTAATCCTTCAGCCACTGACATTTAGGAGTGGATTAGAAACATTAGCAGTGGAGATGTCCCTTCTGGCTGATAGACACAAATTGCAGCACAGGCACAAATTCTGTCTAAAATTCTCCTGTCAAGTTTAACTGTGCTGCTGGGAATACCTGAAACTTCATGCTTGCCCAGAGTTTCTTACCTGATCTGAAAATTCTGAGAGACAGAAGAATGATGTGAGAACAAGTGTGAGCTGTGCCACTTTGGGACTGCCTTTTCACTCTGCAGAATTCAAACCTTAAAGCTTTTTGGGTTTGTTTGGTTTGCTTTTTGGCTTTGTTTTTTGTTTGGTTTTGGTTTTTAATTTTTACATGAACAAAACAAATGGATGGTGAAGATCAGATACTGGTTCCATGTTTTAGATCAAACAACTTTGTATAGTTTACAGTTGCCCTCCTTCATAATTGGGTGGGAAAGGAGACATTTACTTTGTTCACAGTGAGATCCCTGTAATTTCTGGGACTCTCCAGAAGCTTGAGTTTCAGAATATAAATTTACATTCATATTGCATTAGAATGTCATCCTTAATCAGTGTAGTCTCTAGGAAACTTCAGTCCAGCCCTGGAGTATGCTGTTCTGATAAATGTGATGTGTCTTAACATTTTCACACTGTCAAATTAACAGAGTCTGGAGGCAAATTACTTGGAAGTGGAAAGATTTCAGGTAATAATAAACGTGTTTATATGGTCATCTGTCTTGCTCACATTCCTGCATATGCTTCCACAGGTGATTCCTTCCTCTCTCCCAGGTGTAAGATTACTACAGGTTGTGTTCTTGGCCCTTGTGCTTGGAGCACTCTGATTAACCAGCCTGATGCCAGGCTGTGTAGTGCTCTGGGTTCTACTTTTTAACAATTTGCATCTCATTTGCTCTGAGCACCAAAATAGAGCTAGGTGATCTGTATGATTTCAAAGTAGCTTTTAACATTTGTCATGGAGCCAGTGATGGGGCACATACACAGAGCAGAGGCTGTGCAGGAGGCACTGCTATTAAATACCCTCATCTTAACACCCTCAGCCCTTCACTCTCTAGGAAGAAGAGCTCTGGGCAGCAGTCATATCCCTCCTGTAGCTGTTTGCTGAGGACAAGTGCCAGCAGTTATTTCCCCACCTTGGAGATAACCATTCCTTTAAAGCCAAGGTGTGTTGAGTCTCTCCCTCCAGAGCCACAGGCTGCCACGGGTTTGGGGTTGCAGCAGTTTCTCCAGCTGGTGCCTCTGAGCTGGGATGTTTAAAGGTTGCAAATCTTGCATACACTGCTGCCATAATTTTTATTAAGCAACCAGCAGCTGGGCATTGCCAAGTGAGCCACAGTGCTTCCAGTGGGCACGGGGAGAAAAGAGGTGTTTTGACAGCTCACATGGTTCTGTTTTTATGAAAGGAAAGCTGCTTCCTGCCATTAGTAGGTACTATGAGAAATCAGGTTCCAAATTAGGTGCTTTTAATGCTCTAAGAATAGTGCCACAGAAAAGGTGGTGAGCTGTAGTAAAGCACTCTCAGTCTGTGTATAAATGCACTGCACAAATGTGACACTGGTACCAGATGGGTAAGGATGACAAGATGTGCTGAATTCTCAGGAACAAGCACCTGCTCACAAGGGCTTTGTGAATAGATTGTCTACACTGCCCAGCCCATCCTGAAACATCTGGTTTCTCTAAAATTCAGTTTGCAGGCATCTTTGGGGTTTTTTTGTGCTAACAGTGCTTATAATTTGTTATCACAATTCTGCCACACATGAAGGATCACAGACTTTAATCATTTGCATTCAGTATGAGGACAGGGCATTTGTAAATAGAACACATTCATAGGTTATATTTCCAATAATAATAATAATAGTAATCCAATGATTTCCTGGGTATTTGTTTTTGACATTTTGCTTTGTCTCAGTGAAGCTTGGCAGTGTTTTGGGTGAATTTCTAAATTGGGAGGGGATAAGACAGTGGAGTTGGCATTTGTTCACTTTTCATTGTTACTCTTTGTAACTATTTGTTAAATTCGTTCCAACTATTAGATAAGGTATTACATTTTAAATAGGAAAAGGTTTGGGTTTTGTTTGTTTGTGTGTTTTAAAATATGAATATACATCTTATCAGTAGAATTAAAATATATATTTTGTTTGTTTTTTTTTTTAACTGGGCAGGAGTGTCCATGCTTTCTTTTAGTGTCCAGTTCAGAGTCTTCAAGGGAAAGGTTACAATTCAGTTATATCTCTTGGTGGTTCTGTATTGAGCTAGAGAAGGCAGAATGGTATTAAACTGGAATTATGTGCATGTGCCAAGAGCTTGCTGGATGCTTTTGTATTGGTTCATAAATATGGGATAGAAGAAGTGAATTGCAGTTAGTGACTCTCTTAAAAAGCTTAAAGGCAGAAACTAGACAACAGTACAGCACCAGGAGTGTGGAGTCAAACCAGGGAAATCCAGCAGTGAAGATCCTTGAAGCCACTTCCACTCACACTCCTGACTGTACCCTTCTGCCTGGGAAGTGTCAGTTCTGGTGTGTGATGCCAAAACAACACGCAGAGGTGACCAGAGGTTTGGGTGCTTGCTGCAGGAGCTGTCAAATGAGGGGTTTTTAGTTTAAAATCTGCCACTGCTGCTTCTGTAGTGAGCAGGAGATGGAGCGTGCAGTGTGAGTGGTTCCTCCAGATGCCTTCATCATTTGCACATCTGAATCCCTTCAGTGGGAGGGGTTTCCACCCCCACTGGAAACTCTTCCAGTCAGAAGGAGCTGTGGGGCACTTCTCTGGGCACCTGATGGGACAGCAGTGGGGCTGCAGGTTCAGCTGGGGGCTGGTTCCACTGCGTGCAAGATCTCTCTGCAGTGAGACTCAGTTCTGAGTTCAGGATCAAATATTTTATCTCCAGTGAGAAGGAGCATCTCTCCAGCTTTCTGTTCTCCAGTTTGTCCCTGTGATTGCTGTGTGTGAATATAAATGCTCTGACCACTCTGCCCCATTCTTGGCACTCTCAGTGGAGGTGGTTCTTGAGGCCGTTCATTTACTTGGCCTGAAGCTGCTGTGATCAGCCAGTGTCTGTGTGTTGAGCTCCTTCAGAGAAGGGGTGAGCAGTAGATTTGAGAAAAATTAACAGATACAGGTTGTGTCCATCATCTGTCACCCTATTCTGTGCAGAGGAGAGGGCAGGAGCAGCAAAGCCAGGGGGAAGGGGCTGGGACAGAGCCAGCTGGGGATGACAGAGAAGCTCTGGTGTAAATGGCAGTTCCTGTGCCAGCCCACTGCAGTCATTAGTGACAGAGGGAGAAAATTATGGGCCTGGCTTGTCCTGTTGAGCATTTATTACTGCTTACTTGAAGTCCCACGTGTTAGCTGTAAATATTATTTTCCTCTGAACGTTTTCTGTCTGGCAGGTGTTGGATGGAGTTGATAAAGCAGCAGTGGGGCTGTGGCTGGAGTGGAAATATTTGCAGGTTTCATGGGAATCCCCTCTGTAATTGCACAGGAAAAGGTGAAAACAAATAGTAATGTGTACGAGTGGTGTTTGGTGACCTTTTCTGTGCCCTGTGTCAGCATCCCAGAGGGTGAAGGTTGCTTGTGGCAGTGTTTCTGAGGTGCAAAGGGAGCTGTGCTGCCTCAAGGTGTAGCTAACACATGGTGTATGTTCCATCACTCTCAGCATTAGCTGATAGCAGAGAGTTGTCACCACGATGTTAAAAGACAGAAGAGGGGTAGTGGGTTGTACTGTGCCAGCTGGTGCAGCTGAAAAGCACAGAAGGCTTGGGGGCATTCAGGACCTTCACACACAGAAGTGGATGGAAAGTTATATCTGGTTGTATCCGTGCTCATCTGGAATAACAGAGGTTACAGGAGTCACTGCAGAACTAGTTCAGCATCCTTACTCACCCATCAGTAAGGGTCAGTAGGGACCTCAAAAGACTTCTGCAGCCTGCAGGAATTATTACATGTGACATAAAGTTTTCCCCCTCATGAAGAACTTTATTTGGATTTTCAGGGATTAGAGAGTGATTTAAATCCTGACTCATGAGGTTTTATCTGCCTTTCAGTCCAGCACTACTTCAGGTATAAACCAACCACAAGAGTTCTGGATATTCTTGTTATCTGTGTGCACACCCCTGTCTAAGCCCTGATAAATTGCTCATCCTGCTCTGTTGTGCATCACTGCTCAGTTTGTGCAGTACCTGAAATGGTTCTGATGAGGTTGTCTCTTGGCTGGAGTCACCGTGGAGCATGCATAGGAACTGGGAGACAGGTATTGATTTGCTTACCTTGGGCAAGCTTGCAAAAAAAAAGTGATGAAACTGGGCATCTCCTTCAACATGATGAAAATCCAAAGGGTTTGTAGTTTGCACTTCTGAAAATGCAGAACACTCAAGAAAAAACAGTGGGAATATGATGTGGAGGACTAAGAATGATAAAGAATAACGTGTGTTAAAGCTGGGATGGAAAACTGCTTCAGCTGTTGTCATTAACAAAGTCTTTAAAAACCATTTTGTAATTTATATTACAGATAGCAGTGGTGCATGGGTTTGCTTTTGTGCTTTCTGGAGGATTAAATGCAACGTGGAGAGGGCTTGGGACTGTAGGAAAGAAGGGGGTTATCATATTTATATGGACACGGGCTATTCTTGAAATTCTTAGAAAACTATAGCATCTAGACTACTTAAAATGGAGTGAGTTTGCAATGAATTTATTTCAGTTCAGCAGTATGTTCATGTGGGTAGAGTATTGTTTATCTGTGAGCATTTGTTGAATTAATACCTGGTTTATGTGAGACAAAAAACATTGCAACAAGGAAAGACAGAACAAAATTCCAGGTGCTTAGGAGAATGTAATTTGCATTTTCCAGAAATGTGTAAGTTTTCTTTCATTGTTTCTTTTTGAGGAAAATCATGTTCAATTCTTCCCTTTGCATTTCCAGAGAGTTTCTAAACTGGTGCTGGAATGAAGTATTTGGTACTTAGAACAATTTAGGCTGCATACACACACAGCAGCTGATCGGAGTATACAGATTTTGATTATACAATTTGATTGACTTGCTTCCTTCTGATGTGAAATGCAGCTACTGCTTTGCTGTTTTATCATTTTTTGCTGTTTTATCTGTGTTGGTTTGCAGTCAGTTCCTTGTAGCCAGAGGCCTGAGTAGAAGGGGCAGCACAGGGCAGTGCACACATTTAGGGCTGTGACTGGAGGCAATATCCCTTCTCACTTCTTCATATCTGGTATTTGGAGCTCTGTACAATACAGTGGTATCACTGCATCAGAATTGGGAACATTTCCTTGTCTTCTGAAGCTTATATACCAAATATTTTCACATCAGTGTTGAAAGAAGAACTGAAAAGTAATTTTCACAGATCAGTGCAGAATTTAGCTTTCATTGCACCCTGCCTACATGCATGGGTTTGGAAGTTAAGCAATCTCTTTTTATAGAATTGTGTGTTCTGGTGATCTGAGCTTGCTCAGTCATGACTTAGGAATATGAGTGTATTGAGAGCTGGAGATGGTACGAAACTGGGGTGGTGAAAAACTGCTGGGTACCTCTAGACATAAAAACATTTTTTTTTGCAGTAAGGTTCAAGGTAGAGATGGCTTCCATCTTTATCAGTGCTGACTTTAAAACTTCTGAGCAGAAAAAGCCTGAAACAGGGCCACACACAGGCTGGTTGTGGAGGCAGTTTGTGTGGAGATGTCAGAGATTTAGTTCAGACAGAAAAAGACTTAAAAGTGGATGTCCAGCAGGAAGCAATTGCAATTGGTGTTCTGCAGACTGCAGCTTCTGGGGAGAGGAAGGGCACCTTGGCAAGGAGGCAGTGCCCAGTCCTTACTCCAAATCATGGAGGTACTGGGTCAGCCTACTGCAGTTGCTCTAGCAATTAGCTTTTGGTTTGGTGTTTTGGTTTGGTTTGGTTTTTTTTAAGATGAACAAAATGCCTTTTGCTGATCTCATCACTGGGAGGAGGCTGGGCCTGTGTTCTCAGAAACAACACACACAGAAAAATCAACCTGAGGCAGACACCTGGCATGGAAAAAAAAATTTCCTGAATGCTGATAGTCTGGCAACCCTTTAATAAGCAAATGGAAACAGTGTGTAGTAATGGGAACTGAGCTGCATGCAGTGATTGCTGCCAGCTCCACCAGGAATCATGGACTTGCATACCAACCCAGACTTATGACAAATATTTGATTATAGGTAACTAAATGACCATGGAATCTGGAGCAGAGAACCAGCAGAGTGGAGATGCAGCCGTTACAGAAGCAGAAACCCAACAGATGACAGTGCAGGCACAACCACAGATTGCAACCTTAGCCCAGGTATCAATCTTACGCTGTAACAGTTTTGCCTTTTGGGTCATTTTTCTAAAGAGGATTAATGTCTGTTCAGGGGCCTGAGGGGAGGCTCCACTGACACAATTCTGCAACAGGAGTGATGTGTGGTTGCTTTAAGATCTGTTTTCAGGTTTTTACAAGCAGTAGAGACTTTTTAACTTCCCATCACACTTGGCTGTGTGAGTTCTGAAGAACTATATGTGTGTGAACTGTGTCATGCTAGCAGAATAATGAAGTATATCTGCCAGTCTTCCCCACAGCCATACCACTGAAAGGTATTTTATTCAGAATGTTTAATTTACTGGGTTTTCTTAATATTGACTGAATTGTTCTGCTCCTATGTTTTCTGTTAGAAACTTGTCTACAGCAGTCAGTTTAATGCAGAAGAAAACAAACTGAAAATACAGATAAACCATGCAGTAAATACAACATCTTACCAGCCCTGATTAGTATCATAAACATCATGATCAAGTGGAACTACCTGGCATTTGACAGCTCATGTTATCCTGTTGTCTCCAGAATATCACAATATTACTGGCTGTTTAGAGAGAGAGTGGGTAGATCATTTATTACCCCCAGATCTTTTTGGAGAGACAAGAAATGCAATCCCAGATGCATCTCTAATTTTGGAACCTGGTTTCATTTCTGGATACACTGGTGGTTGGCAGAAGCAACACCATTGTGTAAATGACTGCAGAATCTGTTCAGCTCTCTTCTGTGGCCATTTCATTTTAAAACTGCTCACAGTCTGCAAAGAACAAACAGGTTTTTTTAGACCTTACACTTGGGAAATCTGGTGTCTTTGAAGCGGCACAAGAATTTAATCAAATCACTCAATTTTATAAATCTTGAATGCCCTTTTGAAGTTGTTACCCTTTTTGGTAAACCAGAGGCAGCACACTTCCATTCAGCTGATGGAGCAGGGATTGGAGCAATTGGAAAGCAGAGAGTGGTTTTGTGCTGTGTGAATTTCCAGGACACCAGCTGCCCTGCAGCATCTTGCCTCTCTGGGCAGTTTTCTCACTGTCTAACTTAGGCATAGGATGTAGGTGGTGTGAAAAACACTTCAGTGTGAACTGAGTGGAAGCAGTTTATTTCTCTTTCAAAACCAGCAAAATGCTTCTCACTTGGTATGCATGAAGATTTCCTCTAGAGAAGCAAGAATGTTTTACATTGGTGTGCAACACACTCACCTCCAGGTAGCTGAATTTGCAGATAGATGTTGGGTTGCATGTGCTGTGTTGGGGCAAAATTACCCTAGTACTCCAGTGAGAATGCTTGTTTTCAAGTAAGGAAAAGCTGTGCAGCTATGGCTAAAATTGTGTGAACCACAAAGGAATATGCTGTGGTTTTCCCCAGTTTTCTCTGTTGTTAATCACCATATTTTTTGCACCTTAGCTTTTCCCCAGGCTTTATGTCCCTTCTGGAGGTGATATAACAGTCTACACATAATTCCTTGTCCTCTTCACATCAGCATGATGTTATTGTGATCTTTTTAATGTGTGAAGTGGCAGTGTTTGGCATCAGGGGGTGCTTGTCAGAGGCTCAGGAAAATCTAGATAACTCATTATGCCAATTTAATTCCTTCATTACCTCCTCTAAGGTCACCCCTCTTGTCAGCTTAGCTGACTTCCTGCATTGCCAGTGAGCTGAGGGTAGTTTTCAGAGTCAGAAGGAAAATCAGTTCCAGTTCCACAAGGTATGAGTCAGAGACATCTGTGGAAGTTGGTCCCTGAATCCAACCTCAGAGTGGCCTCCAGTCCATCAGCTCTGCTGCCCCTGCCAAGGGCTGGTTAGTCAGACATGCAGCATTTGGAAAGATTGCTTGGTAAAGGAAAATCATTTGCCAGAGGAAAGTGTTCTCATGCTAATCTCAGCCCTGGTTTCTCTCAAATGTGAGTTCAGTGCTGCCATGTAATGCTGCAGCTGTTTTCATTAAAAAAAAAAAAAAAAAAAAAAGGTAAGGGCACACACAGATTTGTGGATTAGGGAGGGATGGCTGTGGAGGAGAGAGGTCTAAATGTAATTCCCCTTAATTTCATTGCTAAACAAGATTTCCTTGTAAGTGGTGGATGTTTATGGAAATCCAGGGATGAGCTGGTGCAGCTTGTTTGGTGACCACATGCTCATGGGGACAGCAGGGGATTTACTTCTGCCCTGGGTCCTGAGCAGGTCTTTGAGGTTAGGTAGGACAGCAGCACAGCCCCTTCTCACAGAGTAGCTACATGGGCTGAGTGTCTTGAAAATGCCACTGAAGACCAGAGGATGGTTCCATTTCCAGACTTGGGTGTCTAAAGGAAGAAGCCAGCTCACCACGTCCAAGGGGAGGCCTGATGGAGCAGCTCTCACTCTCCTGCTGTCCTTCCTGTGCTGAAGAACCAAAGCTGTGGTTAGGAGCTGAGTGTTTAAAACATGAGCTGTTCTTCCTCACAGAGATAACTGTAAGAGCTGAGGTTGTGTTGACTTCTTACACTTCACCACAGTAACTGCCTACAAACCCTTTGTTTCCACTGCACACCCAGAGCTTCTGGAAACACAGTCCATTTTCTCCTTTTTTTTTTTTTTTAATGGACTTTGCCAGCTACTCTGTGTGGTTTAGTCTCTAGAACGACTGCCTAAAAATATTAACTTCTTACATCTGGTAAACACTTTGCATTTTCTTGAGTGAGAACAAAACCAGCTCCACTCCCCAGCGTTTCTGCCTTTGACTCAGCAGTGTCTCTAGTACACCCAAGTCCTGGAAATACCTAACTCAGGCACTCAAAAGGTAGTAATGTGTTTCAAAATGGAGGCAGTTGGGGTTTTCTCATTTTTGCCAGTGGTTTTACAAGCACAAGTGCTTTGAGCCTGCAGAGATCCTGTGTCAGTTTGCAGAGCAGGTCAGGGGGCTCAGGGGGCTTTACATCACACTGAAACACTGGGGTCACCCAACTGGGGTGTAGAAGAGGCATCATTCTTTCCCCCAGAGGAGGTGTTGGTAGTGAAATGAGAAGGTTTTTGCCAGAGCCTGACCTGTGCACACTCTCTCCTGGTTGCAGGTGTCTATGCCAGCAGCTCACGCGACGTCCTCCGCGCCCACGGTGACCTTGGTGCAACTGCCCAACGGGCAGACTGTGCAAGTCCATGGAGTCATCCAGGCTGCCCAGCCTTCAGTCATCCAGTCCCCACAGGTCCAGACAGTTCAGGTACTCACTGACTGCAGAAAACTCCTGTTCTGTGAATGGGGCTTCTTGGGGAGTCCTGCCATTTCCCTGGTTTCCAATGTGCCTGTGTCCCGGGTTCTCTTGTTGCTTGCATAGACTTTAGGAGCATGTTTGAAGGCAAAAACTATGCAGTAATTGCTGCTCCTGACTGTTTTGGTGTTTTCTGTTCTGGTTTAACCACTTTTCACTTTCAAATAGTGCTGAGCTTCATTTCCTCCAGAATTTGGTTGGTGAGTTTAACAGCTTCATGGTTTTTCTCACAGCAATACTCTACTTTGTCTCTCTACTGTATTTTCATATATCTTTATTAAGAGTTCATACTATTCTGAAGTGAACAAAAACGACTTTTTAATATCATGTAATCTTTAATCATTAATGAGGCTGATGTTCTGGGATGAGAGTCTTTGCTACTTAGAAAATATTTCCATTGGTTTACAAAATAGATGCCTGTATGTTAATGGTCCTTAAAACAAACCTATCAGACCTCTCATATAAAGGTTTAAAAATTTGCCTGTTGAGTGTGTTGTAAAGCCTTAGCATTTTCTCTTCTGCAGAGTGAGACAGATAATGCAATCTGAGGAGGCAGCTTGAAGAAATCTTCAACACCTTTTTTTCCTTTCTAACCACTTAAACCCAGTGTTACTGACTGCAGAAACAGAAATTGCTTGGCATCCAGCAGCTGCACAGGGCAAGGGCTGTACATCATTGTTACAGAGGTTTAGCTGGGTGTTACTTTTAAGAATAATAAGGCATGAATAATTTCAGATTAGGACATTCTGATAATAATCTTTGTTTACTCCATGTCAGCTTTAGTGCAGCTGTTTCTGGCAGGCTGTGTCCTCTTCAGCCACTGAAGTCAAAAGTTTAGAGTTTTAATCTCTCAGAGGTGACCAGTTTTCAGATAAGTGCACCAGTTACTAGCCCAGGGGTGGAAGATAAGAGACTGAGAGTGAAACCATGCTTGGAATTCACCAGGCTCAGTGCAAAGTCAGGAGGTGTTTGGAATGCTGCAGTATTCAAAGCCAGGTAGTGGCTGTCAGTCAGCCTTGGACATCTCCTCAGGCCCTTGATCTGATAGCTGAGTTTGGCACCAGGAAGCTTTCTGAGCCTTTAGGAATCTTCCCTGCAGTGCATAAAAGTGATCTGTGTTTCTGATACACAGTTTCTGATAGTTCACTGTCTCTGACTCTTGTGTATTTCTCACAGGACTGTAGTCTTCTGGAAAACAGTGGCTATTTTTATGTACTGGAGATGCTTTGGCAGTTTTTGCATGCTTCAGATTTAAAGTTCTTGAAATGTGATTGGTACAAACATTTTAGCCTCTTAAATCTTTGCATTTTTTTAGCACAGATGTTCAGAATTGCAGCACTGCATTCTTTTTTTTTTACCATCTTCCTTCCCAAAAAGGCAGTCTCTCTATAACATATCTACCCATTTACTTATGAACTGACGTTTCTCAACCTCAGTATTTTGCTCTTTGTCTATGCTGTCTTAATTTGGTTCTGCTTTTTGTCTTCCTAAATTTTACTAAAAACAAAATTTGTTTCCTTAAAATGGATGGAAACAAGGAGTTACTGAAAGAAAAAAGTGTGTGGAATTACTGTTTGTATTTTCTTACTGGAGTATTTAAAAGATAAAGGCTGCTTGGCACACTGGCTGTGGTCATTCTTCTCTGGATCTGTTGCTGAACAGCCTGCCCTTCCTGCTCATTGCCTTGGTAGAAGCACTGTGGAATAGTTGTGTTGTTTTTCACAGGATGTCAACAATTCCATAGAACAAAGACATTGGAAGTATCTTGTTAAGTTTGATTGCTGTTCTTGCTTACAGATCTCCACTATAGCAGAAAGTGAAGATTCACAGGAATCAGTAGACAGTGTCACAGACTCACAGAAACGAAGAGAAATTCTCTCCAGACGACCCTCCTACAGGTAATGGAGGTGAAAAGCAGAAGCATTTTGCTTGAGGGATGTTGTCTGCACAGCAGGAGACAAACTGGGAATATGTGGGGTTTTTTTAGATTTACCACCAAACTGAAATACCTCTTCTACAATTGTCTTTCCATGGCATAGGATGTAAAGAGATAAGCAAATAGGAGGAGGAGGAAGAAACCTCAGTTAAGACAGAAATGAGCTGAGAATAAGCCAGCTGCCCAATCTGTGAAACATCAGGGTATCAGGATGCTAGGTGCCTTAGAGATAGTTCTAATGGGTGCTTAATACATGCACTGCACTTGGTGTTGGCTCCCAGGCAGGTGTTAGGTTGTGAACTGGCTGCTCCTCACAAGCATTTCTGCTGATTTCCTTTATGCTCAGCTCTCTGGCTGAGGGCTTTATGGTCTCTGAATCAGGGCAGTTCCCCTGGTGTGAGGGAATAGGTTTTGATGTACTTTTGCTTTATTCAAACCTTTTCTGTGGCTAAAAGCAAGAAACTTGATGCAAATGGATGAGAGAGAATGATGTTTTTAAGAAAAAGGGAAGGTTGTTTTAGCTGTACCTTGGGCTGAGAAGACCCTGGTGAGAAGCACCTGTATCTGGTGCTGATCAGCACAGCTGCTCTGTGCTGGCTCCCTTGGCTGCCTCCCAAATGAGAGTTTGAAGATAGTGCAGGTTTTTCATTCTGCACCCATATTTTCCATACTGGGTTACTGCACTTCTCAGGTTTCTCCAGTGTTACGTGTCAAATAGATTTATTTAATATACACACACACACACACACACATATATATATAATTTTTACTAAAACCTCTGCACCACGCTGTCTTTGCCAGAAAAATTTTGAATGACTTGTCCTCAGACGCCCCAGGAGTGCCAAGGATTGAGGAAGAGAAGTCTGAAGAGGAAGCTGCAGCACCTGCCATCGCCACTGTTACGGTGCCAACTCCCATTTACCAAACCAGCAGTGGGCAGTACAGTATGTAGTCTGAATTTCTCAGTGGTGCTAGTGAGTGGGGATGAGAAGATGAAGAGCTGTTGTTTCTAGAACTGTTTGGACTAGGACGAAGTAGGAGGTGAAAACAAGGTGATTTAATTTGGCTGATAAGTGTGCCTTGTAAGCACCTTCCTGTTGTAAGTATTTGAAATGCTCCATTAACATCCCAGAACTCCTTGCCAGTTAGTGCAGCTGATGCATCCTGAGGCTAAACATTGGATTCACCATCTTACTGTTAGATAAACTTCTTAAATTCAGGAACCAGGTGAGGTAATTGAGAGGTTTCTTCTTTTCCTGGCAGACTATTAATCCTGGATCACAAAACTGTAAACTCTTTACAAGAATAAACATTACAGTCTGCAGACTGTCATTTAGAAAGTACTCAAAAAATAGGAACTTCAGCAACCTTGTTTAAAATTTATAATAAATATGTTTGTGTTCTCTTCATTCATTATGTTTTATAGTTATAATGCTTTGACTTAAAAGTATTGAGGATACAGCAGTAAAGCTAGAATGCACAATCCAAGTTTCACACAAACAAACACAGCATGAAATATGCAGAAGAGATAAAAAAACCCTTTTTTACATCTTTCTCTTAAAATCTCTTTAAAATTTTGTATCTGTGTTAACTCTTTAGCCTATTAAATTTTATTGAAGCTCCTGGGGTTTACTTAACTCTGCTTTCCTACCATAACTGTAAAATAACTGCTTGTGTAGTGTGGATACTTGAGATTTTGGTGTATCTGGATGTAGGAACACTGTGACACTCTGGAATCACAAATGAGGGGTGATGCTCAGTACAGCTGCATGGCAGGATTGAAGGAGAAAAAACCCCAACAACAAAGAAAGACTGCTAGGAGGGGAAAAAAGTGTGAAACTGGACCTTTATGATTTAAAACACTGCTATGAAGGTTGTGAGGAAGCTGTAGAGAAGTGGGGATACAAGGAAGAAATAATTTAAAAAAAAAATGGCTAGCAAATAGCATTAGGGGAGAGTGAAGGGCATAAAGCATGGAAGAGGAGAGGAATTTCAGATGAGAAGGAAAAAGAAAGAGCTGAGGAAAAGACCTGAATCGACCAAAAAGAAATTCCTAACTAAGAAATTAGAAAGTGTTCCCTGGCAGAGGGTTGTAGCTCTTCTGTGTGATGCTGTTGTAGTAGAGAAACTAAGTTGTGTTTTAGGCTGTGGTTTTTGACCCCCCAGTAGGGTTGTCACAAAAAGCTGAAAACTGACTTTTTTCAAAGCAGGATTTCTTTAGTGTACATTAGAGCCACGTGTCTGATTTGAGGGTGTGTAAGGGTCCAAGGGATTTAACTCAATATTCTTCCATACCTAGGCTTATTACTGTCAGTTAATGAATAAATTAGTGTCTTAAATGCTGTGTCAATCTTTCTTTTGTTTTCAGTTGCTATTACCCAAGGAGGAGCAATACAGCTGTCTAACAATGGCACAGATGGGGTACAAGGTCTGCAGACATTGACAATGACCAATGCAGCTGCAACCCAGCCTGGCACCACCATTTTACAGTATGCACAGACCACAGATGGGCAACAGATACTTGTACCCAGCAACCAAGTTGTTGTACAAGGTGAGATAATTCACAGACAGTCATTCTGAAAAAGGTTTTCTCCGTGCAGATAAAAGGCACCTAGCTAACTCCTTGAAATCTGTTCAGAAACAGTATAAACAGCTTTGGCACAGGTGAGTGTCCTTAGAATAAACAGAATTATGAAAGGAAATTTCAGACAGAGCCATTTGTCACATTTTCTTGGAGCCCTTCTCTTCAGGTGGGTAAAATAGTGAATATTTTGTGTCTGCTTCCAAACCCAACATATTTCTATTCAGATTGATACAGTTTTAAATGTTTTGGTTCTGCTTCTTAGAACAACATACTTGTCTTTGATTTTCCATGCTGTGTTTTCTGCATTTTGCCCATATGATTTTTTTAATGTGTTCTGCAGAAACTCATACCCCTTTAGAATTAGAGTTCTGAGTTCTCCCAGGTAGTCGTCTGCAACAACAGTAAATTTAAAGTGAAGGATTACAGTTAGGAAAAAAAAATTGGTTGGTACTTTTTGTTTCTACAAGCACACTTTAGTTAATTAGTAATTTTTTTCCCCTTTCCAGTTTTTCCAATTACAAGCCATGATGTCTTACTATTATGACTTTTATAACGAGTCACCAAGAACTTAATCATTGAGCCTTAGAATCATAGTGTAGTTTAGGAAAGTGTTTCAAGAGATCATTTGCTCTTGCCATCTACTTAGAGCAAGCAGGACTCCTTACACTTAGAGTATGTTGAGTTTTTTATTGTATTAAAATCTATGGTTTGATTTATTAAAAATCTAGATGGTATGGAAAAACTTGTTTATTAAAAATAACAGAAAATGCACCCCTGCTCTCATGATTGTGAAGCAGGTGATAGGAAAGTTATCCCATGAGGAGGTCTGCAGGCATCAGTAGCCAGGAAAAACATTGTTATTGCACTGATTGTCTGATTTTTGTGTTCTTTAGGATGTGGGGTTTCTTTAGGTGCTATCAAATTGTTTCACAAGCTCGGGCAAATACAATGTTACCAAAAAAAAAGCCCAAGAAACCCCAGGCCCTCTAGAGAAGTTACGTGCCAGCCTTCACTCTCTCTCTCTCGTTGGAGTAAATGAGTAAAAATCTCTGCACCCTTTTTCTGTACCAAATACTCACATGTGCAGTTTCTGCTTCTGCAGACAGGTGTTGGGAGCACAGCTAGAAACACTGTGCCCACCCTGCCTTCTCCTAAAAGTGCCCAAAAAGCAGAGAAGTAAAAAGAAATATACTCAGGGAGAAAGAAGCACTACAGCAAGGCAAACCCAAGTGTCCAAGCCCTGTGAAGACTCCTCCATCAGGGATGCCCCAAACTTCTCATGGGTTCATACACTCAGTCCGAGGTAGCCACCCCTCCCTGCTGTGCTGCATCCCCGAGCCGCCGTGGTGTGGGTGTGGATGTGGGTGTTAGGATGCTCTTTGCAGCAGGATGGGCCGTGCTGCCTCCCAACTGACCCTGGTGTTCCTTTGCAGCTGCCTCAGGAGATGTGCAGACCTACCAGATCCGCACGGCCCCCACCAGCACCATCGCGCCCGGCGTGGTCATGGCCTCCTCCCCAGCACTGCCCGCCCAGCCCGCAGAGGAGGCTGCCAGGAAGAGGGAAGTCAGGCTGATGAAGAACAGGCACGTGCAGACATCACACACTGGGGTTTTTTTATACTCACTCACACCCAGCACCTACCACCTGGGTCTTCTGTCCCACCTGGGGCTTCAGGAGAGACCTTGTGGCCATGTTCCGGGCTGCAAAGGTGGCAGAGACTCCCTGCGTACAAGAAGTCACCCAGAGGGGCAAGGGGCACAGGTTTGCTCCTGGGGAGATTTCAGTTAAACACAACAGGAGAAATTTCCCCTCTGAGGACAGTCAGACACTGTCCCTTCCAGGGGAAGGGGTGGACTCCCAGGCTTTGAAAAGTTTTTAAGTCTTAGGACAACAGAGTGCAGGGACACAAGTAAGCGGTGATATTAGATGGGTCGAACCAGATGATGCTTGAGGTTCCTTCCAACCTGACAGTCTGTGATTCTCTGCATTGAGCCAAAGTGTTAAGCACTGAGGATCATTCTTTGGTAATTTTTCAAAATACTGCTGCAGAATTTGTCTGTATCTAAGGATGCAGAGTGAGGAGGCACATCTGCTAATGCACTGTGGAACTTGAGGACTCCTGTGAGGTGTTGTGAGTTTGGCTGTTGCAATAAGGAGAAAAGTCATTGGTGAGAGGTTTGCATGGCTGCAGATACATTCTTGATTGCTCTGAGTGAATGCATTTGTGCAGTAGCAACTGCTGAATTCATCTGCCAGCCTGAAAAACCTCCTATGTTGTGCAGGTGTCCATATCTTCTGCAGATTGCTGAGCTGTGAACACAATAGAAAGTTACATGAGAGGCACAGTGCTTATCTGAGGAGCTTTAATGTAATAAATGGTGCTAAACAACAGAGCTCACTTTTTCTAAAAGGTTTTTGTACAGAACGTCACCCTTCTCCCCTTTGTGTTTACTTTTGTGGTATCAGTGAGTAGCAGATGTCACCCTTTCAGGTTCTGCATTCAAGAAAATATTAATTTGCATTCCGAATCCCTTCATTTAGTCAGCAGTCTTGTTCCAGTAACAGAAAGCTTTTGTGTATCAGAAAGCCAAGAAAAACAATGGGGGATTACCCCCACTTGAGTTAAATTGAAGGCTGTTGCAACAGTATCATGTCACATGTGATGCTGCCTGCTTAATAGGTATTTGCAAATCTGGGCTCCAGAGGAAAGCAGGGGAAAGGGATAGAGAGAGGCAGATGGTGAGGTGGTACTTAATGGGGGATTACAGTGTAAATATTCATAGATACTCTTGTGCAAATTTTCTGTGTAAATTTTTTACATTCTAAAAGGCCTCTTTTAATTCAGCAGAACTCTAGCTGTTTATAATGAATTGCTAATGCACACAGGCTTGAGGTGGCTTAATTTACAGCCCAAGCTGGCACAGGGATGACAAAACAAAAGGAAGAGTTGTTAGCCAGGAAGATAGATGAGTGGTTTGCACTGGAAGACACTTCATGGTCCAGTAGGGTTTAATCTCCTGGAGACACAGGCAGCAGCCCAAGATGTCTGAAATTCTGCGTGCTGCACGTGGCCCCCTGAAAGGCTGCAGGCATGTGAAGCTGTGTTTTTAGGTGTGACAGATGGATACCTGACTCCTTCCAGGGCTTACCAACTAGGTTTGCTTCACCCTCTCTCATTTGTGGAGCAGAACTCCAAAAATGACTTTTCAAAACTTAAAAAAATTTCTTCTTACTGGGTAGGTCCTGGAATAGAGATGGTTTTTTACCTAGTATTAAAGCAGCTATTTATCTGGTAAACAGGAGAACTGGGTTCAGCTTGGTCTTTACAAGCAAGTCTTAAAAGTTTGACTGTCCTGAAGTCTGCTTCAGCACATTAACACTGCCATGTTCTTGGCACAGCAGACAAGGACTAGAGAATGATAGTGGGTTGGTTTTGTGATTTTTTTAAATTTGAGTTGTTTCAATTATTAGTGCAGTGATGCCAGCATGATTAGTAAAATGAAAGTATTGCTTGAGAGCAAATATACAGATGCTTTAAATACATCTTTTTTTTTTTTTTTTCCATCTGTTGGACATGCTGACTGTTGAGTTTTGGTTGGACTTCAGCAAATGGAAAAGAGACAGAGATTAATAGTTGAATGTTAGTCTTACCTATGTTTTTATTATTCATCTCTTTATTATAATAAAATAAACGGGATCATTGCAGCAGCATTTTACTCAGCCCAATGGCTCTAATATAAATCCTGTGAGCAGAATGTTGTCATGGAATAGGATTCTTTTCCCACAGAAGCAGAATTGGCTTGCTGCTGACCTGCTGGGATCTACGTGTTGCCATGATCTGTGGATCCTGGCTGTGTGTGACTCATGAAGAACAGTTGCTAGGAAGTCAGACTTTTTTCTTGACTTGCATTTTATAGCAATACCTCCATATTCTAAAGATGGCAGTACTGGGTAAAGATTTGAACTGAGCAGTTAAATCACCTGTGTCTGCAAGTACTTGTTGTGGGCTTAGATGTCCTTTTTGTGCCTTGCAGAGAGGCAGCACGTGAATGCCGCAGGAAGAAGAAGGAGTATGTGAAATGTCTAGAAAATCGAGTGGCTGTGCTTGAAAACCAAAACAAGACACTGATCGAGGAGTTAAAAGCACTTAAGGACCTCTACTGCCACAAATCAGATTAATTTTGGATTCCCATCTTCACTTGTCCAGGTGGGATAGAGACTGGTTCTGGCTGTACCCAGAAAGACAAAGTAAACTTTTTATTTTCTAAACATTTCTTTTTTTCTATGCGCAAAACTGCCTGAAGCAACTACAGAATATACTTCATCTGTGCTTTGCATCAAACTGTGAATGTCCAAGTAATTGCCTCCACTTCTCCCCCTACAAGGTTATTTTCATCATCTGTCTCAGCATGAAGAAGAAGAAGAAGAAGAAGAGGCTTCTTTCCCATCTCCCCGTCCTCTTCAAAGAGTAACAGTGGTCACTTGGGAAGTTGCTGCGGGGAGGGTCCTTCTTGTAATGGTTTCAGGAATTTGTGCTGAGCTCTTTCCATTGCCTTAGAGACAGAACCACCCCAGCCTCTCTTGGTCCAGGGAACTTTGGGCCACGCAGGTGGAGCACGCGTGGTGCAGTGAAGAAGCAGCACTGGTTGCCAAATGGGTTTCACACGTTCACCATGAACTATACAGAAAAAACAAACAAAAACCATGGCTAAGCAGCATGCCAAATGGAAGGCTCTTCACAGTCACGTTCTTGGTGTGAAAATAACACAACCTTTTCCAGACTAGCCCAGGAGGAAGGGTTTTGATTTGTCCATCTGTATTAAGCCCTCCTGGACTGGTCAAAACTTCTCCATACCTCAAAAACAAAGGCTTCACAAAACGAGCTTCGCTGGTCAGTTGTTGCTTCTCGAGGCTTGTGTCTGTGCTCGTGTGTTCAGAGCTCTGAAGGCACAAAAAGCCAACACCAATGTCATAGGATACTGGGTTGGGAGTTGATACTTGAATGGGAAAGAAATTTAGGATAAAAAAAAGGTACAGTAGTAACGTTTGGAAAGCAGTCAGAGAGTGAGCAGGGTGGCACATGAAAGCTGTTTGTATGCCCAACAACTCAGCAGCTGAAGCACAGCCAGCTCCACACACACACTCCCTGATGTTGGTACAGTCCCAGGCAAACAGATTGTTTCTTTTTCCTTGCCACTCTCTTACCTGATGGAAATTCTTGTACTCAGTGGAAGCATCAGCCTGGCTAGCTAGATTCATTCTCAAACTGTGAGGCTGCCTTCCATCCATAAATTAAATGGCAGTGTGACAATTGCCAAGACAACCTCAAATACTGAAGAGGACTTCAAATACAAAGATCCCAACTTCTGCTTCGCAAGGGACAATATTAATGATTCAAACCTGGCCAGGCTAGCTTAAGTTCTTAATTTATTCAGAGGGTTTTTTCATGTAAAGATTTCCTGGGTAGCTTATCCCTCTTATTGCAATTACTCATGTGCCTCAGGCATTTGCAAGATGAATTTTTTGTGTGTGCACTGAGGAAATGGGATCTTTCACAGGTGTCCATTGTTTAAAACAAGGCAGACCATGTTTAAAACCAACTCTGTACAAAGCATTAGGGCTTCAAAGGAATCTTGCTCAAAAGGAATGTGTCAAAAAGAATCATGTGCAGTTTGTTTGCTGGCCCTCTGAAGCCAGTCTCTTGAGAGAGAAACTTGGGTCACTTGATGGAGTAAAGTTTACTTTGGGCTTCTGGTCAAATTTTTATGTGTAGAGACATATGAATAAGACTCTAGTCTGTACTAATGCCTTGCCTAGCAAAGTATTAGCTAATATTTTTTCCCATTCACTTTACCTGTTTTTAAGATTAATTTCAAACATGAGCTTCTAAAAGCTTATACAATCAGTGTGATGTTATAGGAACACTTGGAAGACTCTGGGCAGTTGAGTATCAAGCAGCCAAGCAGTATTAAAAGTTCTAGTTTTCTCATTTGAGAGGGCATTCAGTTTCCAAGAGACTTTAAAAGGAGCAGGGTTAAACTTGTAGCATTGTTGTTAAAACTAGAGTTGTCAATGATTTCAAAGGATGTTTGTATTTCAAGAAGAAACATTAGTATCAGAACTGTGGAAGAACTCATTTTCACAGGTTTCGAGGGGATTTATAAATGGTCTATTTTTATCTGCCATAGAGAATTGATTTTCATGTGTTTTTATTTAATGGAAGATGGATTTATTAGTTTAGCAATGCAGATCTAAAAAGGAAAACCCTAAATTCTCAGCAGTGCTTTTATGGAAGTTGCCTGGTTCCTCAAGCCAGGGAACAGATAGCAGTTTCTCAGAAGCAGAAACACTGATGATGATGGTGCAGGAGTCACCCTGGTACAACAGGAGGCTCATGGTGGCCTCGTTTGCAGTTGTGTGGCATGGTTCCTCCAGCTTTAAGACTGGGGGGAAAGGCTGTGGGTTCAGGGGGAACCAGCTTTATTTGCAGAAACTGGAGTTTTGTGCAGCACCCCTGAGTGATGCTGGCTGTGATCCCAGAGCTGTCCCTGGGGGGAAAGGAGCCCTGTCCAGTGCTTGCTGGCAGCCACTCAGCACAAAGTCTGGGAGCTGGAGGGACCAGGGGAGCCTCACCTGGTATCTGGATGGGGTTCTGCCATGGCAGGGTTGGTGCTGAGTGGTAGGGCAGTGAGAGAACCGTGTTGCTGCCTTGTCTTGTGCATGCTCTGCGGAGCGTCTGTAGTGCTTTTAGTCTCAGACCTCCTCAGCAGATAAAAGAGGAGGAGGTTATTTTAAAGTACAAGGGGATCTGCAAGAACTTTTAATTTTTTTTTATACTGCACTGAGGGTTTTAGGGACTTGAATTTCTTTATTGGGATTTTTAAGTGACAATAGTAAAAAAATATAAAATTATTATACCAAGTGCAGGGCTTGGCTAGGGTTACCCTTACATGCTTTACTAGTTGTACTGACCCAAAAAGGGAAAGAATATGACAGAGGAATACATGCAAATGTTATTTACCAAGCAGCAAGGCTGGGGCAATCAGCTTCTCTAAACTAAGGCAGTTTGGAAGTAGGAGGGAACTTAGGCTGGCAGGGGGGAGGGAGGATTAGTTTTATATCTCACGGTTGTGAGTTTTCAAGAATCGATAGCCTGTTTTACCTGAAGAGAGGGTTAGAAAGGGCTAGATCCATTATGTTAATAATAAACAAGAATTGATTTGAAATATAATTTTTGTAATGTCATTATTTTGCAAAACGACAGCACCGATCAGGCAGTTAAGATATTGTCAGAGGTGCTCTTTTAATTTAGATATTCTTGGAAAATACATATGTATAATATATGTACATATATATATATATATACACACAGTATATAATCTACAGCTCTGAGAGCTTTTAAGTCAGGAATGCTGAGTATTATAGTATATGGAGGTCAGAAAAAAATTTCTACTTTTCTGTGTGTGTCTGGGTGTGTGCGGGTGTGTGAAAGCTTCCCCCCCGTCCCAGTAGTTCTGGGCTGCATTATTCTAGCACGTTTTTCTGATTTGTTTTATGCTGTTTCTCATTTACAACATTTTCAAGAACTTTTATTTCATATTTCATGGCTTTTGTGAGGTTTGTTTTTCTTTTTTTTTTTTTTTTTTTTGGTTTGTTTTATTTTTTACTTGTAGAGAGTTTTGGAAAATTATGTAAACAGTTGCTTTACAACAACCACCACCCACCCCCCCAAGAATAACTTACTTCTGTGCTTTTTCTCTTTGGCAGCTATATAATCAAAGGCAAAAGAAATGGGAATGTTGTTAAGGTGTTGTTTTCTAAAGGAACCACTGGTAAGATTTCTGTTTTCCTCCTGGGGTAGTGGCGATGTGTTTTTATTTAAGCAGTGATTTCTCCAGAATCAGGTAGCTGCCAGCACCAAGTCCTTGTGTCTGAAAGCACAATTCTAGCCCATCAGGGCTGTGCAGACACCTGCAGGTTCTGGCTCTTCTCTGGTTGTTGTTTGCATTGCAGACACCACCTCCCCTGGTTCTTGTATGTTGATCAGAAAACTGGCAGGGTCTTTCGAATCGTTCAGAGGCTCAGGAAAAAACAAAAGTTAAGGTTTCATAAGGAAAAAACAGCCCTGGCAGGTTCTGATCTTCATTTGTACAACAGGTTGTTTCGTTCTTCTCAAATCTGGGCTTCCAGTAGGCTGCAGGTGCAAGTGGCCATCTCTTCCCAAAAACTGGCCTCTGCTTTTCTATTTTGTATTTTTTTAACTAGTGTCAGCCAGGCAGTGCTTTTTTTGGGTTAAAGTAAAGGCAAGTCTCTCCATCAAAACCAGTTCATTGTCAGGGGCTGCAAATCTATTGACAGTTCATAGAGGATTTGATTGGTTTTCTAGGACCCTGTTTTTACTGTAATTTTCTCACCCTGGAGCTGGTTATTGATGTAACATTTGCCAAGGATCTAACCAAAAGGCCATGTATTTATTTTTGTTACTCTGTATTTTTTGTAAATGTTTAACTAAAATGTGCACTTCTTAAAAAGAAAGAAAAAAATTATGAAACAAAGTGAGGAGCAGTTGGGTTTGTTGAGAAGCTCCCAGCTCCCAGCTGTTGAGAGGCACTCCAGCACAGTGGCTGCAGTGCTGCTGCCTGCACACACAGTTCACTCCTCTCCCCATAGCACCCGATTTTTTTTGCAAATTGAATTTTTTAAATTAAATTTCTCCAGCGTGGCAGGAGAGCTGAGCTGGCAGCACGGGGAAGAGTCAAGTCTGTGGTGTCTCAGAGCAGTGTGGACAGGATGGATGGGAAATTATTTTTAGAACAGAACTAGTTTCAAGAGATCCCATGTGGGAAAGGGAGGTTAATTTTTGAAGAAAAGCTAAAGTATTTTTCAGCCACTTCATTCCCCCTTTCTTGAGATTTGGCTGCAGATTTTTAAGAGCAGCATTCCAGGAGAATGAATCAAGAAACTTCCCAGTTCTTTGACACCAGGAACTGGAAGTACACTAACAACTTAACACCCTGCTGCAAGAGATAAAAGCAGAGCCACCTTTCTTTAGCAGGAACAATGATATAATTCAGCTGTCACCCAGGAATCTGTCACTGCCAGCAGGTTTTGAAACCACACAATACCTGATGGGTCTCTGGACTGTGCCTGGGAGTTTCCCCTAAACTTTGGGGTTTGTTAGCTGTAGAAGTCACTGTTTTTGCAGAAACCTGAATGCAGCAGGAATCTCACTCAGTCTGGGAGGAGCTGAGGCAGAGGCACCCAGACCCCTGGGGAGAAACAGAGTGCTGGGAGCAGCCCTGCTGAGTGTTTGTGTGTGGCAGCTTGGGGGCTGTGGATGGGGATGGCTTCAATCTGTCCATCTCTGGGGGAAAAGGGACCAGACCCAGTTGTTAAAGAGGGTTTGCATTTCGACCTTTTTTTTTTTTTTTTTTTGCCTTGGAATGTGTTTTTTAAAGGTGTTTAAGCTCTGGCCCACAAAGAGATTTGCTGGGGCCATTTGGGAAGCACAGATTGTGGAGTTGAGGTCACAATTTCCCCTGGAGAAGTTGGCTGTCCTCAGGAGCTGTGTGCTGGGGGCCAGGCTGTGAGGATCCGTGGTTGCTGCGCTCATGACTAGGGAGCTGTCAGGTCACTTGGTCTCACCTAATGGTATTTCTCTAAATTAGGGGACAGCTGAGTGAGGGCATGGGCAGGGATGGCCAAGAGCCACTCAGTGATCTTACTGAGGACTAAGGATGTTTGGATGCACTCCACAGGTCGTGTTTTATCCAGGTGCCACTCCATTATTTTATTTTTCTTTCGTGTGTGTGTGTATAATGACATTTATTTATATTAAACATTAATTTTTAAAAGTTCTAGAACTTCAAGTTTGTATGAGATTCGAAACTGTGCTGCTTTGTGGACTTCTAGGGATAGGGTGGGGAACGGGGCAAGCAGAGGTGCTAGTTGGCAGCCAACCCTTCCACAGACTTGTCCACAGACTGGTTGTTCACTTCAAAAAGGAGTTACTTCTACTCTGGATTTATTATTTAAAATTGTTTTGGAACCAGGTTTTTCAGGGAAGCTTCCAGAGCGAGGGTTATTGTTCTCCCTTTGTAATGTAAGCTGGAAGGAGTAAGTTCACCTCATCTGCATTTCTGATTCTTTACCCAAACCATGTCAGCACAGAACAGGGTATTTGAGCTTGACTCCCACGTAGGTGTGGAAGTTAGAAGACTAAATGAAAATCCATTATATTGAGGGAAAATAAATTCTTACTTACATTTCCCCCAAAAATCTAGAAACTATCCCTTTTGTGGGGTCTTTTTTGCTTTGTTTTGTTTTGGGTTTTTTACTTAATTTTTTTGTGCTTTATCTGTGTTTTAAAATAAAATTGTACTGGGTTATAATGCATTTTATTAACACTATGTACATACTAGCTGCTTTGTGTTTCAGAATGGTAGTAATTGCTTTGTATATTAAAGTGATTCTTGTGAATTTGTGAATTATTGTCATAAAGAAGTGCTTTTTCTTACTGTAACCTTTGTGGTATAAACTGTCATAACTCCCTTTTTACACAGACATTTATGTGCAGCCACATAAACATGCTTTAAAAAAACTCCACAAAGTCTCTTTTTTGAGCAGGATGTTCCACTTACACTCCTGAAGTGGCAAGTGGTAGTTAAAGAGGAAAGTGGGAAAAGGCATATTGTGAGCAGACTGTGGTGTCCTCTCATCATCTGTGGCCTGCTGTAAGTATTTCTGAGATATTTTTTCCAAAGGGAAAGCTTTTAAAATCTTAATTAAATTAAAGTCTAAGCTAAATTGAATTAGGGGAGAGGTTAACTTCTTAAAAAAAAAAAAAAAACAAACAAGAAACCCAAACCACCAAAGTTTCTCTTTTGCTTGCCAGATTTTGAAACCTGTTTTCCAGTATCCATCCTGCTGGCGATCAGTTCTCTAGTTTAACAATGTGTGAAAGACTTTTCCCTGTCATGGTTTCAATGTGCTTGCTGTCTTCCCCACTTTCAAGCATTCCTGTAAAAGCCCTGTTGACAGCAGGCCAGCACAAGAGGCAGCAAACACAGAAGGCAAAGATGACAACCCGGCTGCAAGGCTGGATCCAGCCACTGGGGTGAGAGCCAGAAGAATTAAACTCAGCACCGAGGTAAACACAAACCTCCTGAGGAATCCAGGGGGGAGGCAGTGAGGGAGCAGTTAGGGTTGGGGTGGTTTTCACAACTGAGCGTTTTCATGGAGGTGCTCAGAAAAATCTGCATCTGGGTAATGAGGGAGAATCCCAAATAGGGGTTACCCCTGGAGATACAAGTGCAGTTTGGCTGGAATTTCAGACTGAAAAGAATCAGGTAACACAGATCCCTGAGCAGGCAGTAGTTCAGCTGCTAAACCTGATGGATCTGCTGACACTGCTGCACCTTGGAGCTCTTCATCCATAAAGATACAGAGGTGAATCCCATACTGTGTGTCTTAATATTAATCAAACATGACTTTCCTCTGCAATGACACCTCAGAAGAGCTTGTTCCCCTGCAGAGTGGCATGTTTCAGGGGTGCTTTCACAATCTCACAGCGAGTTCAAATCTTACCTGCTCTCTTCCCTGTGACTTGGAGCCTCTCCTCAGGGTATTTTATTTCTCAAAAGCCCCTTTGTGCATTGCCCCACTCCTCAGGGATCTGTGCCCAAACACACCCTCCCTGTAGATGAGTTCACATCATCTGTTACACAATGCAATTGAACCACCCAGAGGAGACACTGACTTGGGATAACAGTGACAAGAGGGTACTCAGGCAGGGAGTTTGTGTCATTGCCAAAGAGGTGCTGAAGCATTGCTTTGTGTCATACCAGAGCAGAAGCTCACCTGGGACCAGTCAGTCAGGACACCAGAGTTTGCAGGTGTCATTGCAGAGGGACTGGACAATTACACCTCTGCTCCTGCTGTCCAGCACATCTGGTGTGGACAGACTTCACTCCTGACATCTCCCTGAAGCTTAGGACTGATGGGAGCACAAAAAACTGGAAGCCCAGCCTGGGAAAGCAGAAGGCAGTGCCCACTGTCTGGTGCAGGGGGGGCAGTCCTGGGGCTGGTGTCTGCTGTGACTGCAGCAGTGGGGAAACAGACACTGAAAGCTGCTGAACAGATGGAAAGAGATGCAACTGGTTTGGTTTAAAAGACAGAGCCATGCTGACCACAGAGGAGCTCGGGGAGAAAGAAGGGGAAGAAGAGTGGTGAGAACTGACAGCCACACTGCCCAAAATGAGAGCCAGGGAGTGGGAAGAGCTGATAATTTTTTTTTTCTACCGTTGCTCACAGAAGCAGCCACGTCTGACACGTGGAAGCTCATGTTATGGTTTTCATGAGAGGTGCTCTCTTCCTTACATCCTTCCATCCTCTCTTCCTTGCCTCCAAGGGACCTCGACTCTGGTTCCAGAGTGGATTCCCAGCCAGCTGCCTCAGTGCTGTTTTAGTGACACCGTGTGGCTCCTGGAGATACAGTCACAAGCGTTTTGGAGCAGCAACTCCAGCCCAGAGCCAAGCAAGGAATTTGGCTGAAAAAAAGAGGGAGGTGTCAGAGATGAAGCAAAAAGCCCTTCAGGCCTCATCCCTGGGAGCTGGAATGGTAAAGGTGTCATTTCCAGATTAAAGCCTGCACATCACCTCTGTACCACAGGCTCTCTGCATCTTTACCAGCTAGGAAGTTTGATGGAAGCAGAAGTGATAAAATGCTGCTGATGTCCATCCCCTGAAGCAGCTGCTGGTGTTTGTTGTTGCCCGTGTCAGAGACATGCATGCCCATGCTCAAACCCTAAACCTGACCTGGGGCTCTGTAAGTTAAGTTTAAAGAAGAAGAAAAAAAAAAGTTCTGTAGCAATTCCTGCGTTTGAAGGTGTAGGTGTCTCTTGTTAGCCTGTTGTTTTCACCAGTTTCATTCTTCCAGCACTAGAAGAAGGAAGAAATCTGCTGCTGGTGTGAGTTGGATTGCAGGCTGCAGCAGTTTTCACATGGGATCTTGTGGGACAGACACCAAGAGGTGTTCTTACAGGCTCAGCTGATGGAATCTGTGTATGGAAAGCGTGCCAAAACCTACACACTGCCCCAAGGACCCAAGTAGTAAACGTGCTCCCCTCACTGCAAAGCCTTCACAGCAGCAGCATCCTCTCCTAAAGAACAGCTCTGAGACACTGAGCCACAGACGAAGGTGGAAAGTGGAGCATTGTTTTTGTAGAGCATACTTTGTAAGTCGAGGACTGATTTGATATTTAAAGAGCAGTTGTAGCCTCCTTGTTTCACTTTGCCTGCTGGGACACGTGCAGGAGTGTCTGTCCCAAGGAGCCCTGGTCTGGCTGAGGGGAAGTTTCCTTGGCAGGGACAGCCTGAGAGCCACGACTGCTTCACTGCTGCAGGAGAAACCTCCACGTTTGCAGTCCAGGTAAGAACAGACTTGGGATCCCCCAGGCTTGGGGATCCCCAAGCCCTCCCCACATATATTGTTCTTTATTTCCCTATCCCTGTCCAGTTCACCTGGGACAGCAATAGAACAACTTTATGGCAGCTGCCTTTGTTGGGTTTGCCTTCTAAGTGGTTTCTTTTACCACAGCTTTTAAGATGCAGAAGGCATGAAGAGTTAAAGCATTCAGAGCTGGAGTCTGAGCTTGTATTTGACCCAATTTTGCTTTTCTAGAGTTAAGGAAACGATAAAGGGAAAAACCAAACAACAAAGCACTAGCATCTAAGTTTCCCACAGAAAGTAAGTGTGGTTTGATTTTAAACAACAGATCTTTTGATGACATGTTTGGTGCCTGGAGATTTCTGCAACTTAAATCAGTTTCAAAAATTACATTTGATTAAAAAAATCAGTGAAAAAGCCTGTGCAGCTCTACTGAGAAATGAATCAGAGGTTTGACAGGCAGAGCAGAAGAAGTCTGTATCAGACCAAGTGAGCAGACTAGACCATCAGAACAAGAAGCCAGTGAAATAACACAACTGCAGTTATATGCTTAGGAACAAGTGTATTGAGTATAAACAAGGGGAGGACTGAACAGCAACAGTGGTTTATCAGCAAAGTATAAGAGTCAGAGGTCATCCTTGGGACTCCCCCTCTGTGCTTTATAGATATGAACATCCTTACTGGAATCATAGTGGACCTCGTGCACAGAGAAGGGGCCTCTCAGCATCCTCAAGAACTTGTGATCCCGCTCGTAGCGGATGCGGCAGGAGAGCAGAATGACAGCTTGCTCTGAGCACAGGTGCTCCAGAGTCTGCAGCAGCTCCTCAAATGTTTCCTCCAGGTAAACGATGTCAGCACCCAGGATGAAGTCAAATGTTCCTGGAGGGAAGTTTCCCAGGTCTTTGCCCCATGTCAGTTCCTTCACCACAGCTCTGGGACGTAGTTCAGGAGGAAGGTTTGCCTGGACGTTGGACTCCAGGAGCTCCAGGGCCACTGCCCTGTCTGTGATGGTAACACGAGCACCTAAGCAGTACAGGGGTACACAAACAGTCAGTGTCCACAGACCTCAGAAGCACATAATATTAGGTTGGAAGGGACCTTGAGGATCAGCATTTGGAACAGCATAAATAAAAACATAAATACAGCATGCAATAAAAACAGTGCCTGGAACTCCAAGTCAAGCAGGCTCCTCAGTTCCTGTTAAACATTAACAGCTCTCCTGAGCTGCCTGATTAAAAACAAGCAAACGAAAGAACAAAACAAGCAAAAAGCCCTCTATCTACATACATACATCCTTCACCAGTCACTTGGAAATATAAAGTGTACTTCATGTGAAGATTAAGTTGGGGAGGGAACAAAAAGTGTTTGCTGGAGCTTTTCCTTAGTGTGTGAAAGTGGAGGATTAACCTTCTGCCTTTCCATAGCTGATGACAGAGTAAGTTATGGGGATTCTTATGATCAACCTGCTCCAGTTCTGAGAGAGGCAGCTAGAGAGCCTCTTTCAGAGGTCAGACAAAAGTGATGCCAGGCGAGAGAGTGGTTTCTGTCTGTGGCTTTATCTGTGCTGCAGCTGAGGATTAGGCAAGCACAGCACTGGGGGAGAAGAGCTGCAGAAGTGAGTGCTGCTGAGCTGAGTACCATGGTAACAGGCATCAGCTTTCACAGGGTCCCACCATGAAGTAAACCCAGTGGCACCATCCCTTCAATAAATCATGCAGCAGGCTCTGAAGTCTAACAAGAAAGGGAGATGACTCCAACAGGAAACATCACAGTTCACAAACGTAGCTTTGGTGCTAACTTCTGTAGGAGATGGAAAAAGTGCTGCTTTACTACAGTTGTCAATTGCTTCAAACAAGTAAACAAAAAAGCCCTTACCTAACAAGGTGGCCACTATTCCCAGCAATCCAGTTCCAGCTCCCAGCTCAATCACAGACCGATCCCGGAGATCAACGCCTCCCATCTCCAGATAAGCACAGAGGACAACAGCCTATGCCAAAAGACAAGGGCAGTTAAGCACAGGGCTCACACTGAACTCAGGATTTCTGATTTACACTCAGAGAAAGTTACAGAAAGAGACAGGCACTTCAGGTCTGCAGAAAGAGTCTGCACTCTGCCAGCAGTGTGCAGGGGTGGTCTTTCTATGAGTTTTATGGAAGACTTATACAGGCAAATGGAAAAAAAAAAAAAAAGCAGCATGGAAGCTCAGGCTGAGTTGTGTTCACACCACCTTCATGAGTCCCCATATGGAACAGGAGGCAGGAAGAGCTGCATTTGGAAAGGAAAATGTTAAAAATTGATGAATGAACACAGTATTGCTAAAGCCCATGGTGAGGTTTCTTAGTATCTTGTGTGGCATTTCAAAAGGTTTCTGCACAAACACAGGGCACAGGAAAGTAAAGTAACAACCCTTCTGACTGGTTGTATCTAAGGTGTTTCAGCTTCTCTTGCTCAGGAGCCCCTGCCATAGCACATTCTGCACGTCAGGGCAGAGCAGCAGCCCTGTGCACCAACTCCTGCGAGGAATTTGCTGAAATTGCTGTAAAACGAGAGGCAAAATTGCAGCTTGTGTCTGGACCGATGGGAAGCCCTGGGCCTGCCACAAATCCCTCGGGTTTGGATCATTCTTCTCCCCAGGACACAGTCTGCTCGGGCTCCTTTCTGAGGCCAGGAGCAGGAGCCCTGCGGAGCTCCGAAGGGACCTTGGGCCTCCCACCAGAGACGGGTGAGAGCTCTGCCTCTTATCTGCGGTATTTCCTCAGCATCCGGGGTGAGAAGGGGAGGCAAAGCAGAGTTTAACTCTTTCTGTAAAGGTAAAACCTGATGGGCATCAAGTCCTCCCTCCACAACACCCCGTTAAGCAGCGCCGTGAGGCGGTTCCGCCGCGGGAAGGAACCTTACCGCATCCCAGACCACGGCCGCCACCCCCAGCCGCCGCCAGTCCTGCCGCAGGCGGATGCTGCTGCTGGCGAAGCTGTAGCTGGCCCAGGGGCTGTGGAGCTGCCGGGCCGCCCAGCCGCCTCCCTCCTCGTACGGCACCAGCGACATCGCGATCGCCTCCCGACCGCCGGGACCCGCAGCCCCGGCTCCCCCCGCCTCACCGCGGCCTCCGCTCCGCTCCGCTCCGCCCCGCCGCCGGTACGAGGTTGGGGAAAGCAAGGCCTCGGGGCACCGCGGGGGAAGGCCCGGGGGACCTCGGGGGAAGACCCGGCGAGCACCGCGGGGGAGAGCCCGGGGCCTGGGCCGGGCCGCTGCTCAGGCCCCGCAGGCCCCAGGCGTGTCGGAGCGCCCGGCCCGGCCCCCAGCGCCTCCCCGCCCGGCTGAGGAACGGCGTCGGGGGGGGGGGGGGAGGTCCCCGGAGCGTCCCTGCCCCTCGCAGCCGAGGCGGGAGGAGGTTCGGCAGCCTGGGGTAGGGCAGGGGGAGCCGCCGGGCCTGCGTCCCTCCCGGGGAGGTGTCGGGGGCGGCCCGGAGGGGAACAGAACTGGGTAGGGGGGTGAGGGAGGAGGGTGCGGCTCGGTGACTTCTCGCATTTGCAGATCTGCCACGGAAATAAGGCAGGAGGTGCGAAACGCCCGTGGGCTGCTGTCCCCGCTGAGGTTCTGGCGCATGGGTTTTGGTTCAGGGGTGTCTGGGGTTAAGGTGTTTGTCCGCTCCTCCGTGTCTGTGGCAGTGCTGGGGGGCAGCCTGGAAGCTGTCACTGGGTAACTGGGAGCCCTGCCACAAACCCAGCACTGCCCAGGGCACAGCACTGACCGCGGCAGCAAAGCCAAAGCTGCTCTGGGGCACTGGGGCAGCCCTAAGGCTCCTCCGGCGTTGCAGGTGTGTGGGCTTCTCCTCGCCCGTGGCTCTGCTTCATCTCGTGGTTGGAAAAAAGCCCAACACAACGCTCTTCTGCTTTGTGTGTCTCCAGCTCCAGCTGCTTGAACTTGCTCCAGAGACTGCTGAAGGCCAGAGGAGGGACGGGGTAGCCTCTCTGCTGCAGGGACTCCACCCAAAGAGGCAGGACTGCAGCCATGCTCCTCATACCTTGCAAAGTACCAGGTGAAGCAGCACACCTTCCCTGCATCCATCTCCAGTGTCCCTGTGGCAGCTCCCAGTGTCACCATCATCCTGGCATGGCTGGCCCTCAAAAGGTGGGGGGCAGAACTGGCTCTGGTAAACATCCCCACTGCCCCACAGGGAGCAGCAAACCTGGCTGGCAGATGAAAGCCAGTGTGGTTACATCTGAAAGCTTGTTAATTTCACCAGAGTGGCCCCAGATTGATGAAAGGTTTTGTGGAGGAGCATTACAGGCTGCACAGGGGTAGCAGGAACTGCAGCTTGTTTTTAGGGTTCTGCTACTGTAGGGGAATGGAAACCAGAATTTCACTTGCCCCAAACCAGTTCCTACTTGTCTGATGGCAACTCAGACTTCTCCTCTCATAAACATGCCAGAGCAGGTGTGATGATTCAGCTTACTGTAGTTTTACATCCAAAAGTGCTGGTCCCTTGCCACTACTCCTGCTTTTGAGAGTCTGAAACTGCTCGTGCTATTATCTCATTTATATTTTTAATTATTTATATTGGCAGTGTGGGAAAAGCAATGGGAGTGATTACACTTGAAATGAGAACTCTGTTTGGTGAGGTTTTGAATCACTTAGGCTGTGCCTAAACTAGGACCATCAGGCAGATGGAGGGAAACTCCCCAGGCAGAAAACTTTCACCTCCACCTCCACCACCACACTGCCAGCCCTGGGATCTCCAGCTGTGGAGATGTGGAGGAGTGTGGCAAGGCTCCAGTCCTCCCAACTGCCTCCTGATTCCCCCCTAAAGCAGTTTTCTTCCCCTGCAGTATTTCTTAAGACCTAGGGTCTGCCAAGATAGCAACAGGAGTGAAAGGAGGCTCTGTGTTAAAATTTACACATTTGTACTCAAAAATAATACAGCAAGTGCTTTTATCCCAAGAACACCTTTCTGTAAGCCAGATGTCCCTGAATAGCTTTACAGCCCAGCAGGTTGTCTACCAGTGCTGCTCCACTTCCCAAAACTATTTCCCCTTCTTCCCTGCTAGTGTTGCTCTAGCAAATGTTGCTCCTGTGAGCTTTATACAGGACATCAGAAATTACTTCCCAGATCAGAAATGGACAGTAAAAAGGGAGACAAGTCCACTAGAAGTTCAGTAAGTGTCCCTTTTCCCCAAATGCTTTCTCAGCCTACATTTACCTGCTTTTCCCCTCTCCAGATCAACTTTTTAAGAAGGGACAGACCCCAAGTTTTATAGTGCTGGAGAAAGAGATTTGGGTTGTTCACCCTTCCTGACAGCGGATCAGGGAGATGCAGTGACAAAGAATTATGGCTAAAACAGTTGTGCAGAACTGAAATGCTTTTTCTCCCAGCAGGGCAGGAGCTTAGCACAACAAGTAAGTTGCAAGAACATAGCTCAGCTCTTAACACTGCAGAAGGCTGTGAGGATGCCTGGGCTGCAGATAAACTTGGGAAGGAGGGAGAAGCTGGCTTGAAGGTAAGCAAGAATGCCCTCAAGTATAAAGAACACCAAGTCCATTATCTTATTCAAGTACTTGCTAGAGCAAAGGGATAATGCTTCCAACTGTAGGTAAATTCTGCTACCTCAGACACAGCTAAGATGCTTGTGGTAAGAAAATATGTTTAGGAGCAATAATCCTTGTAGTACTCAGAAGAACAAAGAATCCAGGAGATGAGACAGACACGAGAGCGATTTATTTTGAAGCACTGCTAACACTCCTCCCTCCCCCTTTCTGAAATCTTTTCTTTCCTGCTTAATAGCTCAAATTCTCTCCTAGAATTTGGCAGTTCCTGTGGTGGTTCTGCAGACACTGCATGTGCCGCATGGCTGCACACGGATTTTGGAGCCATCCATGATGTGGGGAGAGTTCTGCATCCCTCACACAGGCTCTGGTTACCAAGGCAAAGGCAGGTAATAAATAGAAACAATCTGATTTTTTAAAATTTTTTAATATTTTTTTAAACTCTTGTCTAGAAACTTGTGTTGTTGATAACCCTCTGGCAGCAGCGCCTTATTCCAAACGGTTCTGTTCCACATTTGTGTGTAGAAACTTCTGGTTTAATCCTTTCCTCACCAAATTAATAGCAGCTACTTCTGGCTGTCGTTCCACTGAAACAGGAAAACTGTCTTTGAAGTAAGGTTTGGACAAATACCTGTTCTGCCAAGTGCTTTCATCAACCAAACCAACAGGAGCTATCACAAAGCTTGGAGGAACACCTGGAAAAGAAAGTGGTCTTTCTCCCTAAGTAGTGCTGTGAGTGACCATTGAAATGACCACCAGTGAAATGATTTAACAGTTTTACATTTTCCTCTTCACCAGCAGCTTCCAGATTCTCCACACCAGTGAGACAGATGAGGTGGTGAATCACTTGCTGTTAAATATAAAGGGAATGAACTTTAGATTAATTTGGCTGATGACAGCTTGCAGGTGCAGCATCAGGACAGCCTTGGCTCAAACTGATCGGGATCATCTTTGAAACCAGTGGAGTGAATTAAAAATCCAACTATCTGCAGAAACCGACAGGGTGACAGTAGGCCTTGGAACTTGCTGCTTCAGCAAGATCCTTACAAAAATGTTAAATCTTGAAGTTAATTTATGGCCTGATCTGGCACGTCGTTTTCTTTACACACAGAGTTGTGCTAAACAACGGAAGTAATCAAAAGATAGGAAGAAGTGTAAGTTCATAAGTGCTTGAGCTGAAAAGCAGGAAGTTTCTGGAGCCTCTGAAGAGGGAATAGTTCCTGTCAGTCACATTACATTCACACCCTCAGCCTCGCATCTTGATAAACTGTCACACATAATCACCAGGTTTACTAAGACGCCTCCTTACAGAAAGATCCCTCAGTTTTCAGTGGAACCCTGTGACTGATGCCTCCAAGGTCTTGCCAGTCTGAAAGCTCAGGTTATTCCAAAGTTCTAATTAAGGAGCAAAAAGGAAAAATGAGTAAGCTCTTAGCAAGCCACCATGGCAGCTCCAGCTGTGCTTCATTTGCTGGAAACCTCCTTCACTTCTCACTGCACTTCCAGAAGTTCACAGCCCTACAACCTTCTCCACAACCCTGGTGAGCAGGGGGCTGTGGTCAGGAAATCACAGGGTGGGGCTGGGATTTCCCTCCTCCACCAGCAGCTTCTGCACTCCTCAGCTGGCTGATGGTCATTGGCCAGGGTAATGTGTGTGTGTCTGGGGTGGGGGGAAATGCAGCAAAACCCCCACCCTTTTATGGAGGCTGAGTGGTGGCCAAATTGCTGATGGGCTCTGTAGGTGCAGTGCTGTATCACTGGAGATGAAATTACAGTGCAGGCAATGCACTGTGTTAATCTATCTAGTTAACAATTAATTGAAAAGCATTTAAAAAAGCATTTAAAAACAATTATATGGACAGGCAGATAAAAGCTATAGCATTCATGCAGATACAAGAGCATCTGCCTTTTAAAACCAAGCACAATGGTTTACAAAAATGTACAAAGAATAAGGAGGGTTTACTGGTATTTGTAATGGTATTGGCAGTGTTCCTCTCCTGCACTTGTTAGAAGACAGTGGAGAAGAAGCAGGAGTTCGGTCTAAGCAGTTTCAGGGACCTTCAAGCTCCTCAGAGCCTCCCTCCAGGCTTGGGTAGCCCAGGGTTGGAATTAAACCTTTAAAAGTTTGCCCTGAACAAAAATCACTGCAGGGCTTAGGCCTGCAATTTGTCTTTTCTGAAGTGTTTGTGTTAAAAGACTGGAAAGCATTTTCCTTTTCCTCATAGGAACTTGGTATCCCTGAGCTGCAGTAAGAGCTATTTCTAAGGCCTGGGACCTCAGGGCAGCAGCTCTGCCAGCCTTCTGCTCAAACCAAGGACAGCTTTGGAGCCTCCTTCCCTCTTGGCTTCAGCACATCTGGAATTCTCCTCTCAGGTACTAAGTCTCCATTAACTCTCCCTTAGCCTTGGATAAGTGGGCAGCTAGCTTTATTTTACCCTCAGACAGAGCAAAGGTAGGATCAGAAAAGAGAGGCTAACGTGAGGGAACTTTTAACTCCTGTGTGTTTGTGCTGTTGGTATGCCTGCAGTGATTCAGGTGCTTGCATGCCAGCCAAGAAGCCTCTGCATTGCCTGGAATGACATCTGAGATTGCTGCAGAGGCAAAAGAACAGATTTAATCAATGACACCAGCACTGCAGTCTGTCCTTATGCTGTGAAACACAGGCCCTGGTTTGCATGGATTCACCGTTAGCCAAGGGTAGTACAGAAGGTTTAAAAGTGAGAAAATTTAGGGCTGATAAAAATCCTGCTTGTGTGTTTTGGACAGCCTCAGTGGTTACTTTTTTCCCACAAAACACTGGCATTTTCTATTTCCTGAACTACTGTTTTCCTGCATTTTTTTCCCCCCTTAAATGGCCATATTCTTATGTTACTTGTCATCTTCAGAAGACAATCACACATGCAATATTTTTGTCCTGTCAGCTGCTAGGGGATTTCAAAACAGGATGCCTATTTTTCCCCTCATTATTTCCAACAGTGAGACACAGAAGCCTGAGCTTTTGTTTTCAGTTGGCTGTACAGGTTCAACCTGGTGATTCATTCTTCCTGCAGCTACATTTTCAGGAAAAGACAAAGTCCTGGCTCTTTTTCAAGTATCCGTAGACTGCTTGAGAGTAAAATCAGACAGTACTCCTCCTGCAGCTGGGGCACTTTCTAAGAAGGGAAAAATTGAACAAAACACATCCCAGAGCTTGTGTTATCACCCTGTAGACAAGCAAAAAGGCACACGGCCTTGGAAAGGCACGTGCAGTACTAAGTCAAGGTGAAGATAACAGGAGAATTTACAAGACTTAAGGTTCTTGGCCCTGTGAAGCACAACCAAGCATTTGCCAGGAGCTTGTTGACTGAACTAGTTTGTGGGCTGATGGTGACTGTGATGCTGGATGGCTTAGGGATAATCCTCCAACTTAATTTCAAGCATTCTGGAAGACACTCAGCTTCTTTTTGCATTTGGTGTCTGCAAGAACCTGCCCTTGGAGTGTTTCAGGAGTCATTATTCAGACAGGAGCTGGTAACTATGGTTTCAGACATCTGCTGCTGCCCACAGATGGAGGGAAGCCTGGTTCTGCATCATGAAGCAAGGGGCTTCAGGGCTGTGTGGTCATGATTCCAGGTGCTAAGCTTCAGAGAGAGGGTGCTGAGTAAAACCAGGTACAGATCTACCTGCAAGTAGCCACTGCAGGAAACGTAAGGACTTGTCTGAGAAGTGGAGTTCCTTTGAACACCAGCAGACAGTGGCTTGGGTATGGGGCAGACAGGCCAAGGAAAGAGACAGAATTACTTTCCACTGTCAGCCCACAAGCCAAAACACAGCTGGCAGCACTAATATTACTCCTGTTGAGCCTGGCAGTCTTCATTTATTATGCACTCTGCAAATAATTATCCATATAGTTAAGCTTACAGCTCAGAAGCTGCAGTCAGTGGTTGGCAGGGTTTGTTCCTTGCTGCTGCAGATCCTTTGGCCTCATGAGGCTCATGTCAGGAGTGAATCTGATCCTTTGTGTTTTCAGAATAAATCATAGGTTTTTTCCATCCCTGCATCTTGGGAACAGAGGTTGTTCCTCCTCCTGCTGTCACCTCCATCTGACTCGGATTTTGTTTCAGGATCCCACCTGGCCTTCCTGAAAAGCTCGTGTGGAGCTCTCCTGGCACTCACAGCACCTTCCCCAGAGGGCTTCAATTAGGAAGGGCTTCAATTCCACATCTTTGGAAAGTTCTATCCCTCTTGTGACTGTTGAAGCAGAGGGCACTCTCTGCACTCCATGTGTTGTTAAGTGTTAAAGACAAGCCATGACTTGGAGGAGGGGTGAAGGCCTGCCCAACAAACTTGCCCTCCTTAGGGAACAGTAAGCATGGAATCTATGCACTCCCATCTGTGCTGGCATTAGCACCCGCTGGAATCCCTTCAGCAGTCTGCCTTGAGCTATTTCTAGGTTACATTTAGGTCACGTTTTCTTTGTGAACACAGATGCAAGAGAATTACGTTTTATTTTCAGAACCTACAATGTCAGAACAAGCCAAAAGCTACTCTGCTCCTCTCTGTTCCCTGGGAGAATGCTGCAGCATGCTTTTGAGGATCAGACCTGGGGACACTACTGAATTTACTCCTACCCCAGCAGCTCAGCTGGGTGGCACCTGGCACCAGTGATTCTCCTCCCAATAGCTGGGAAATTGTTACTGCTGCCCAGACAGCCCTGAGACCTGGTGGAGGTGAGGGCTGTGAGAGGGGAAAACAGCCCAATGGGTTATGTAAAAGTGCCCTTGTGTGTGTGAGCTGGCCACTGGGTGCCTTGGCCAGAGAAAAGCAGGAACTGAGGGGTCCCATGGCACAGATCTCTCTTCCCTGAGCAGGAGGAAAAGGGGCTGAATCTCAACCATCTGCAGGGGAAGGTCTGTGGGAAGCTATTTTCAGCTTACCCGTTTGTTATTGCCAAGATCTGGCACCCAAAGTGCCTGCTTATCATGCAGAATGTGGCACTAGGTGTGTGCTGCCCATTGTACATCACAGTAATTGATTTTCTTATAATGGAAACTGCTTGATGATTCACTGGGGTAAATCAAGCCAAACAGCAGAAAGACATGACAGAAAATAGGAAGTGACCCAGGCCTGGTAATAAATCATGACAGAGGGTACTCAGCATATTGGTGTAGCAGTAAGTCAATGGAGTACTAAGCTGCATAAATAAAAGATAATGTGTGTCATCTCTGCAGGGTTGTTACTCAGGCTACACCTATGAAAAGGATTGCCTGGTTCTGCAGAAAACACACACAGCAACAGGTTTTGTCACACCATCCCAAGAGACCAGATCTGTGTGAAGATTTTAAAGAGTTGCTTTGCCAGAGTGAAGGAGGCAAATAAATATTCCTCATTACTGCAGCTACAAAGAAACATGCATGGAGCTGGAAAAATCCTCTCTACTGGTGACCTGAGGTATGTGGAAGCAGGAGCTTAAATTCCTCTGGAATGACAGGGAGGTGGGACAGTTTGCTGTTTCTGTGATTTCCAGGGATTAAAGTCAGCTTCCTCTTAAGACTTAGATGAATAAGGCTGCAGAGGGAAGCAGGCTACTGATTTCTTTCCTCTCCCTCTGCATGTTTGTATAAATCCTGGTTTGCTGCGAGGGTGCCAGAGTATGGGAAGAGCAGCCCTTTCCTCTTCCCTGTGCAGCATAACAACCCAAAGCAAGTGTGAGACCCCTGGGAACCTTCAGCCTCTTGGAGGCAGGGGAACCAAAACCTTCATGCCCAAAAAGCAGTGAGACATGTCACGTACTGCAGCCACCCTGGGTCCCCAGCATGTTTCATCTCTAAGGAGGGTGAGATGCAAGCCAGCTCTTATTTTTGTTTGAGAATTACTTCACTGAGCCACTCCAACTTTCCCTCTCTTCCCTCACCATCCTTGCCAAAAATCACTGGATTTCTTATAGGGGAGAAAATTGTTGTTTTGGGTGAAGTCCCTTCTTGTTTCTCTCCCTGACTCAGGTGAGTCTCTGGTCCCAGCTGATGGTGAAGCCCTCCCCAGACCTGGGAGCAGGAGCTGCCATCCTGCAGCTCTCCAGGCAGAACACTGATTCTGCAGAGGGACTCTGGGCTGAAGTGGTTCAGAAAGAGCTGAGAGCAAATCTCTGAGGCCCTGGTGTAATCCACAGCGAGGTCAGATTTCTCTGGAGGAACAAGGCTTTGCAAGCTGTCAGCAGTGTGTTGAGAGAGGCTTAGCTAACACAGCTTAGAGAACTTGCCAGCAAGTGAAAAAAGTATAATTCATCAGTCTGAGGGAATAATCCTCATGTAAGACTACAAATCATTTAGTTCCTCCCGTTACTGTGCCTGGAATTAAGTTGTATGGGCTCTAGAAATGCAGCATCTCTGGCTTCCTCTCTCCAAAGGAACCCTCTGAATCTGCCATGCTGGGGGAAAGCCAAGCCAGGGTTTGTCCTGCAAAATGGGAGTTAAAAACCCAAGGCTGCCTATCTCTGGAACAACTGCCAGCATGATAGCAGTGTTTTGTAATACTTGGTGTGTTCTTAAGTCTCCTGCAGAGCCATTCTCCTTATCAGCAGCCAGAGCTGTATCTTTGTGGTGATAGCAGGGTGATCCATTGCAGGATGAGGTATGTTGGTGTTTTTCAGGGCCTCTGACTGATGGGGGTATCTCGCCCTCTAATCCACCTTCCCTGGAGTCTATCTGAGCATTCCAGTCCCATTAGAAGCTCCCAACAGCCAAGGCTTGTTTTGCGTATGGGGGGGACAGCTGGGCAAAACACCTCCCCACATGTCCAGAAGCCCTTAAAACCTTTAGTAATGGGGTGAGATGGACAAACAGCCTCTTGAACTCACAAAGGCAGCACCGAGGCTTCCTGCAGCCCTTGCCAAGCCTCTGGGCTGGTGTGTGGAATCGCTGCGGGGCAAGCAGGCAGGACATGATTCATGTTATCCATAGAATCATAGAACGGTTTGGGTTGGACGGGACCTTACAGATCCTCTGCTTCAACCCCCCTGCCATGGTCAGGGACACCTCCCACAGCCCAGGTTGCTCCAAGCCCCATCCAGCCTGGGCTGAGACACTGCCAGGTATGGGGCAGCCACAGCTTCTGGGGCAACCATGGGCTCAGCACCCTCTCGGAGCAGAGTTTCTTCCCCATCTCTCAGTCTCCACTGTTCTAAAGCCATCGCCCCGCGTTCTGTCGCTGCACCGAGTCCCTCCGCAGCTTTCCCGGGGCCCGCCAGGCTCTGGGAGGTGCTCTGAGGTCTCCCCCTTGCAGCCCTCTCCACGGGGGTAACGGGGGGGCTGTGGGGGGGGCTCCTCCATTCCCGCATCGCTGCGGCTCCTCAGCCCCTGCGGCACGTGCGGGCCGGCGGGCGGGGCCCAGCGCGTGCACCCGACGGGGAGGGGAGAGAGGGAGGGAGGGGGGGGGGGGGAAGGAAGGGCGAGGCGGCTGCCGCGTGACCCCCAGCCCCGCGCCCATTGGCGGAGCGGCGTCACGCGGCGCCCCGGCGGGCGGTGATTGGGCAGGAGAGAGGCGTGGCCGGGCCTTTGCCCCACCCTCCTCGCCCCCTCCCCTCCCTCCCTCCCTCCCGCCCTCCCTCGTCCTCCCCTCCCCCTCCCCCCCGCCCCGCGGCCCGCGGGAAGGTGGCCGCTCGCGCCAGGTCCGTTGGTCGCCGCGCGCGGGAGGCGGCGGGGGGGGGCTCACGCGGGCGTCGGTTGGGGCGGCGCGAGGCGGCGGAGCTGAGGCGCTGAGTGAGGGGCTGAGGGGAGAGCCCCGCCCGCCGCCCCGCCCCGACCGCCCCGACCGCCCGCAGCCCGGCGCCGCGGCTCCCCCCCCTCCCCTCCGCCCCCCTTACCCCCGCCCCAGCCGGGAGCCGCGTAGCCGGGGCCCGGCGGGGGAGCTCCGAGCTCCATGGGCAACACCGTCACCTGCTGCGTATCCCCGGACGCCAGCCCCAAGCTCAGCCGGGCCCGCGGAGGCGGCGGCGGGGCAGCGCCGGGGCCCGACCGCTGGGCGGACGTGTACCAGGCGGCGGCGGCGGCGGGCGGCGGAGCGGCGGGAGGAGGAGCAGGAGGCTCGGGATCGGCGGAGGCCGAGTCGGGGGACTCGGATCCCAGCGGTGGCGGCCCGCACCTCCAGCACATCAGCGACCGGGAGTTCCCGGATGGTGAGCGGCGGGGCCGGCGGGGGGCACCGGGCAACGCGTCGCTGTCTCCGCCTCGACGAGCCCTGGGAGACCGGCAACCTGGGCTGAGGCGCTTCCCACCCACCCCCCGGCCTCCCCCTTTGTCCCTGCGGCGGGGGGAGCGGGCGGCCCGGTCAGCCCCGGGGAGGGGGAGGGTGTCTGGCCTGCCGCCACCCGGCCCCGCCGCTCCCTAAGCAAAGTTCCCCGCGGCGGCCGCGGCTCGGTCAGTGCCGGGGAGCCGGCGGGGTTGGGAGCCCCAGGAAAGGCGAGGAAACTTAAGGTTCCCTCGAGGAGGGTGTGGGAGCCCCGGTGCTGGAAGTCTTGGCTGGTTGTTGGTGGAGCCTCAGTGGGAATGTTGAGGCAGTTCGCTAAAGCTTTTGCCTTTCCAGCCCGTGTTGAACAAGAGGAAGGAAGAGGGTGTTTGGGGAATAAGGGAGTTAAGAATTGCAAAGATTGTGTGCCCATGACATCATTGTGGCTGGCTGGGGGTCACTGGTAATCTGGCTGTGCAGACTGCTCGGTTACAGAGTCACTTCACCGAGGTTGTTCCGCCTGTAGCTCTGGGTACTGGAGCTCCTAGGAGAGCGGCTGTTTGCCTTCCCCTTCTACCCGGAGCAGTGTGAAGGCGCAGACGTGCTCTGCAGTGCATCTCCTTTACGGACATGCCTGGGGAGGGCTTGCAGGCTTGTGCCTGAGTTACCCAGACAACGTGTAACAGGTTCGGGGTGTTCTTCTCTGTCTGTCTGCCTGCCTGCTCAGGTGGTACTGAGAGCACGCAGCACAGGATCATAGCTCAGGATAGTTAAAACTCGGTTTAATTAACAAGCACCTGGCTATTCCTTTTGGTAATTATTACCACACCTGTGTAAAATAGTCAGTTGAAAAAGATAGCCTGTCATCTTTCACATACAGTAACAATTATCCCTGGCCCTACATACTTGTCTAGAACTTAACTAGTATATTTTGGCTATCAGAAACTGGCTCACACAGAGGAGTGTGAGGAAACCTTCAGAAATGGGATTACTAAACTTGCAAAGCTCTGCACAGCACCGTGTGGTGCAGTTGTTAGACGAGAGGGAGCAGTCAGCCCCTTGGAGCTCCTTTGAGACAGCTGTGCAATGTAGAACAAATTATGTTTGCCATCTAGGAGAAGTAAAACTTTATCTTTGTGAGAAGATATTGCAGAAATCTCAACTCATCCATTATTTTCTTTAGGGAAAAGAGTCAAACTCTCCAAAGATTCTGGTAAACCAAGCAAAAATGCCTAAACTAAATAAATCCATTCCAGAATAAGAGTTGTGTTTCTTTGTAGTATGTGATCGTGTCTACAGTGCTAGGTAACTGAGCTTAATTGTGGAATCATCCTGATATCAAAACTGGCCTTGAAGTAGAAAATTATTTAATATTTTGAGCTTGTAGACACAAATAAAAGCATATAGACATGAATAAAAGCATATGCATTAAGACAGTAGGCGTCTATCACAAACTTTACTTTTTTTTGGCTATGAATGCTTTAGTCTTGAGGCAGAAGGTAGTCCTAAGATAAGAGATGTGTAAGTAGTGTATGTTTTGGATGATGTTAAAGATCCTTTTACAGTGGTGTGTGGTTCACCATTGCCTGGCCTCAGAAGGAGCCCTGCCAATGATAGGTGCTATTTATATATGGTTTTCTGGTTGATATAACTGTTTAGGGCTGCAGGAAGTATCGAAGTTTGTTATCTTTGTGAAAACACAGTTCTGGGTGGTCAATATTTGAAACAAAACTTCTTGTGTTCAATTTTGAGTCTTGTAAAGTGCTAGCTGGGTAGGACTGAAGTAGTTCAAAACATAAGATAGGATTTTTGAAGATTGAAATTGAGTGTTATGAAACAGAGGTTAGACTGACATTTTAAGTGATACTGCTGTTTCACTTGTAACCTTGTATGAAAATCATAAAGGCAGCACTTGCATACATAGCAGATAGCTGTGCTTATCCCTCTTAACTCTAGTATGTAAGAGCTGGCTGTCAGCACTCCCAAACCATGCAAGCAGCCTGTATGTTTCTGTGTCATTGGCCACTACAGAGCATTAGTTTGCTGCTCAAGTGCCCTAGTTTCATTTGAGGGAAAAGATTATTTCCATAATTTCTTGATTTGTATTGTTACAGGTTGGCCAAGATGCCAGTTCTGTCAATAACTGAAGGCTGGGAACCTAGCAACTGGCCTTTTCTTAAATACTCTGGCAGGGAGGAACCAGAGTGCTGCTGGGGAAAAAAGTCAAGCTCATCTTGGCTATTTTTGTTCCATGCTGCTCGGTTCTAGGAGTTTCTAAGAATACAGCTAAATATATCAGAAAGCAATGGAGATGCTTCGTTCCTTAAATTTCTGTCTTGAAGTTGTTTGTTGTTCTTGAGTCTGTCGGAATACTTTTGCACTTGTGATGCTTTGCATTGGGAATGCAGAAGTTACCAAGCGAGCTTTGGACTTCTTTGTTTTTGTTGCTTTGTCTTGTCTTTTGTAGCAAGCAGGACGTGGTCCTCCTCACACATCTGTGCTCTTAAATGGGGGTTGTTGTGTAGCTTGTCCAGCACGCTGCTTAACAGGCACTGCTTTCCACTTAGCACTGCTTAGATTGTCTGTATCGGATCAGAATTAAACAGGAACAGCCTCACTTTCTTAAAATGGAGAGGTTCTGAAGTGGTATTTATGTTAGACAAAAAAGGAGTGGTAAGTGGGATGGAGATAAATTGTGCTGTGGAGCTGAAAGTGTAGTGTTTCAACAAAAGTTAGTTCCAGAGGGAAGGGACTGTCAGATACACTGAGAGAGAATTTCAGTAGTGACTTTGTGTTTTAGAGTTCTCGAGATCCTGAGCCAGAGCCTGTTCACTGCATGGCTGTTCAGAATGAGAAGCCTGCACTTGTGCTTTGACCTGCTCAGCCAAGTTGTATTAAGTAAACGTGAATAAACGTGACCTTGTGAAGGTAGCTGCTTCCAAATAGGTTTATGCCTGCTGCTAGTGTTAAACACCAAAAAGCTAACCTGAACCTGAAGCTGCTTGCTGTGTTCAGCTGAGCATTGTTTCTGCTTTCAACATGGCAAAGGACATTCTGAAGCAGCTTGAATTAACCAAAAAGGCTTTCCTCTAGTCCTGGCAATGGCAGCTCTTTGATCTTAATGTTCATTTTGGCTTTGCTGATTACTGGGGTTCTTGCTTTTCTTGTTGTTGTGGTTGGTTTTCACCTCCCTCTAAATGAGTGTCTGCTACTCTTTATTTTGGGCTTTTCTTCCTGTCATACTTCTTGTGGTTACTTAGGGGAGAATTTCTTAGGGCTGACACTTTCCTGCCAGATCCCTGTGTTTAAACATAGATCTAACTTTTCATAAATTCTTTGGATAAAACTAGAACAAGGTGTTTCTTGGCCAAGTTTTCTCATTTTAGTTTCAAAGGTTATCTCACCACTGCTGCTTACTGAGTTGAGCAGTTTTGAGCAGAGGAGTGCTGAGGGGGGTGCAGGCATCACACAGAGGTTAGGTGGGAAAACAAATGGAAGGGGACTTGGGAGAGGAGAGTTAAGAAGAGAATGAAGTTAGTGAGAGGCACCTGGGCAGACTCAGACAGTCTGGTGCCTAGAATAACTCTTCAGGCACCCCTGAGCCTACATTTCTTTTTTCAACAGCCCCCTGGCTCTCAGGGGCAAGCTTGATGTTACCTGCATGCCTCAGTTCCTGACCAGTGCTGAAGATGAACAGATAAGGGAATTTATTGATTGTCTGGGAGATGATTTCACCACAGCTTGTCTGTAAACCTCCCTCCAGAAGGCCTAAATACTGCTGGTTCTGCTCTCTTACATAACGTCAGCTTGCTTCAAGCATGTGGGTGGAGGGTTTTTTTGCCTGTTTTTTAAAAATACTGGCTAAAATGTTAGTAAGTTAATCAGAAACCCAAAACAAATAAACAAACAAAAAAATCCAACACTGTTGCAAGAAATCAGCTTTTTATTGCCAGCAGTTTTCACTCAGGAAGAATTTAACAGTCTTGTTTTGGGTTTTATGCCTCTCTGTTTGTTTGAAGATCTGTAGCTGCATTGGCAGACAGATAGGAAGTTATGGGGGAAAATCAACAGATGATCCTGTCCCTCTTCTGGTGTTCCCTCTCCTTTTTAACTTTTACTCACTGAGGTTTTCACCTGACTTACACTCTTCTTTCTCCAGAACTTCCAGTATTGCTTTCCTAGGGCTGACTAGGAATTGATTACAAAAGTATTTATAGCAGTTACAAATAGTATGGAATCTTGGCAAATGTGAAAGAATTGACTCTACAAGCCTCAGACACCTCCTATGGTGTTGGCATAAGATGCCTAATGTCATGGCCTTCATGAAATGATCTGTAAAGTGCCTGATGTGGAAATGACTGGATTGCCAAGTTGATCAGAAATGATGATATTGCTCTACAAATGTGGGGACTGTAGTACAGTATCTGTATTTCTCTTCTTATGCTTTAAGGAATCATTTACCCTTTTCTCTTTTCACGAAATCTTGGAGACTTCCACAGTGATCAAGTTCTTGTCAAACTTGAGTTTTTAAGAATAATTGGCATGGAACATAGATACATGCAGCTCATATGTAGGGAAACTGGTTGGCTTGATTTGGTGTTTCTTAAGGCTTCCAGTATACCAGCTACTAAAACAGAGATTTCCATAAAATGGGCAATATTGAAAGGAAATTTCGAAGCATTGAATCAGGCTGTCCAGGGAGGTGGTTGAGTCACCATCCCTGGAGGTATTTAAAGACAAGGAGATGTGGTGCTTAGGGACATGGTTTAGTGGGACTTAGCAGCTTTAAGTTAACAGCTGGACTCTCACAGCTTTGTTTGTTGTACTGTGATTTTCATGTAACTTATCTCTAGGATCCTTTTCCCTTCTGGCTTTCTTTGGGAGGCTTGTTTTTTTTCCCTTCTGTCAGGGTAGATGTAGCCTAGCAGAAGTTTTGTGGCTGGAAGTATCTTCTCTCAAGTGACATCATTGTGGTGAGGTCATTCTGAAAAGCTGACTAACAGGGGAATGAATTCTGGTGTGAGCCAACAAAACACAAAAACCTACTCCTCCCAGATCCACATTATGCAGTTAAGTTCAGGTTTCTAACAATGTTTCTTCCACATATAGAAAAGATGAAGTTACTGTGGGAGACAGGAGGAAAATGCTGCCAAACATTAAGAACCCAGACCTTGGATCTGTAGCCAACAAACTCATTTTGAGATTTTAAAATCTATTTGTTTTGTTATTTATTGCAGCTAGAGTTTGAATTCTCACGCTTAATTCACTCACTAGAAGTTCATATTTACAGAAGAAAACTCTGAATGTTTCCACTTGGAGACAAATATTTTCAACTGTCTTAAAAAGCTTGGTGTAATTTATTTAAATGTGCCATAAAGCCAGATGAATACAACTGAAGATGATGCTTGCAGGTGATACAAATATCAGAGTTTCCTCAGCAGTTTATACAAAAATCCCACAAAAACGAGTAATATTGTGCATTGTTTGATGAGCTGTGTGTTCACAGAAGGGCTTTGCTTCTCTTTGAGTTCTGGAAGTGTCTTGAGTCATTGCAGTAATCAAACGTAGTTGTTGTTTTTCCAGTGTGAAAAGTAACACTGGTTTGTCATCAAACATGTCAGTCAGACTCTGATAATAAACTGCTGAATGCCAGGTTCTTTCAAAGACATGAAAAAAAGCTTTTCAGTAAAACTGGGACTAGTTTTGTTATGCAGATAGTTCCTTATTTTTATAGAACATGCTGCAGGTAAGCTGAGAATCCACTAAGTAACTGTAAAGAGTGACTGTGTTTGAGCTTGTGCCTAAAAATGGCACAAATCTTGATGAAGCTGTTCATTTTCACAAAAGCCTGAACTTGGTTTGAAGTTTGCATCAGTGTGAGCAGTTGGAAGAGGAGAAAGCTTAACATAAACCTCTCCTAAATGAGGTGGCACAAAGTGCAGTGCTTCTTATTTTGACTACCTGCAGACACCAGGAGAGACTGGAGTTTCTGCTGCTCCCCTGCTTTGATTTCTGAGCCAGATCTCCAGAGAAGTGGGGCAAAGCACTAGAAGAGTTGTTCTAGGAAAGCTTCCCTTACACTTGCAGTTATCAGCATGGATCCAGGAGTGTAAAATCTGGCTGGTCTTTAATGTGTACAGCTAGAAATTGTTATTTTGGCTTCTCAGTTGAAAAATGACAGCTGTGCAGTTCTGCTTTAGCTTCTCATGGTAGTGAGCTGTGTCACATATGAAGAAGGTCTATGTGGTGAATAAAAAGTGGACATCATGGAACCAGTTCTTTCTCCTTTTTAAATGATCCTACAGTACATGTAGTACAGAAACTCGTCTGTAATGAGCTGTTGGAAGTTGATAGATAACTTGAAGCCCATCTAGCACACAGTAGTTAGTAGATGGTTTGTGCTTGCTTTCTAAATTCTTCTGATTTTAGTAGCAAATTTGAAATGCTTACTGGGTTGGTTTCTTGTTGAACCCACTCCACTAGGAGTATGGTGTAAAAGAGAAAATATTTCATGCTTAATGAAGAGTGCTTGTGTATTGAGGCAATTTCTAGAGCCTTCTAAAATGTTACAGTGCACTTAGATATGTGCTGGGTATTTGTAGTGATCCTACTGTTCTTGTAGTAGTGCCATAAGGTAAATAGCTTTACAACATCCTTCTTGCCTGTTGTGTGAAGTCACAATCTTTAGAAATACTAATTTAACAATGAGGGTGGTCAGACACTGCACAGGCTGACCAAAGATGTTGTGGGATCACCATGGAGGTATTAAAAACCTGACTGACAGAGTCCTGGGCAGACTGGTGTCCCTGACCCTGCTTGAGAAGGGATTGGAGTTGGGTGATCTCAGGAGGTCCCTTCCAGCCTCAGTGAATCTTTCAGTGCACAAAGGCCAGCTGTGTGGGTTGGGTTTAGTTGTTTTCCTTTTTAAATAAAGTGCTGGTTTCCTCTGGGGAGTCAGTGTTTTCAAGGGACCTCTGCACATGCAAGCATTGGTTAAGATTGTTTTCACCAAGATTCTCCCTCAAAATAAGAGTTCCTTTTTTTTGAGAAATGCTTGGGTTTAAAAGCACTTTGTTACACAACAGATCCAGGCCTTTCTGTGTTCACATTTGCTGGTATTAGTTATGAAAACAGAGTGAGTTTTGTATCTTTTGAGTCCATCCTGTTATGGAAGAGAGGTGTGTTGTGTTGGAGATGGATAATCAGGAGGTCCAAGTGCTTTCATTCTGGGGAAGGGGCCACCCAGGTATGGTTTAAAGGACAGACAAGCCTGTGTTTGTTTGGGGGCATGACTGGAGAAGGCAAATGGGAGACAACCTCTGGGTGCTGTGGTGCTTTCAATGTGGCTGGTGTGGAGTAAACGCTTCATAAACCAGAATTGGTGATCTTGGGAATAAAGATAGAGGAACATAATTTAAAAGACAGATCATTTCTATGAAGCTATTGTTAGGAATAAGACTCTGAAATGCCTTGGCAAATCTGCCAGTCTAATTTGTTTGAATTTTTAATTCTTGGGAGTGTTAAGTATCTCACATATTTCACACTGTAAGATAATGAAATATAAGGGAAGCTCAAACATGAATCAAAGCTAATTAACCCACTGAGCAAGGGAAGAAATCCAGTTTACAGCAAAGAGGTGATGTAATGATTTAATGTTTTATATCTTATACCAAAATGTACTGCTGTCTAGTAAAGCAGAGGATGGGCATAAAACTTTTACAGGAAATGCAATTGTGTTCTGAAATAGTGAAATAGTCAAAGGAGTGCTGCTTGGTAACAGTGACATCTTTGTCAGCTTTATTTAGGAGAGAATACACGGAGCATGCTGCAGTGTGTAAAGTGTGTTCTCGCTAGTTAGAAGTCAGACCAGGGGGTGTGTACAACAGTAGGAAAGCGGCCAGCATTATAAATTCCTAAAACTCACACCCATTTTACGTGGTGTGGATGAGCAAAAGCAGCCTTTGTGCCGATTTAGTGTTGAGGAAAGGACAGATCCCGAGCTAGGGTCAGAGGTTTGGTTTTATAAAAGTAATGTGAGCTGCGATGTGGGGAGCTGTGTGCTGTGCTCAGCTCAGGGAGCTCACAGCGGCAGTGGCAGGAGCTGGGATTGCCTGCAGAGAGGCAGCCTCTAGAATCAGAGGGGAGCAAGTTCAGGCTTCTCTGTGAGACCAAGTTGGTCTGACAAACACCGTGGTACCACAGTTCCTCAGATGGCACCAGGAGATGCAGATAAATGTGGGGGATTTTTAATACACGGTTCTGGGAGGGCAGCTGTGCAGGTCCCACATGGCCTTCATTTCTGGTGGGACTCTTCCCTGCTCACTTCCCTGTTGCTAAGTGTGAGGGTCTGAGAGAAAACGTGCTTTGAGCTGACAGTCTCTAGAACAAGTATTTTGGAGTTGTTTTTTTGCATTCTGTACCATCCTGTTGTTTCTCTCATTCCTGTTACTGCATGTTTTAATTTCTATTGTTTCTGTTCATCCTATGGCACACCTTGCTGCTTTCCATTTGATAGCTTTCTGTGGTGTTTGAGCTTTTTATTACACATCTTTCTAACAGCTCCTAATTAAGACTTACTCTTATTTTCTGGGTTAGCTGTCTTGAGTTTGGCTACCTGAGTGCTGCCAGGATGAAATATTAAGAGTTACTTAGATTGTGAGTTTTAACTACAGACAGCTTGATCCCTTCCCCTGGCTTTTCTTTTGCTGTGTTTCCTGTTGCACTTTGCCTCTTCTCACATCCTTATCTGCCTCTTACCTTATGCTTTCTTCGTCACCTGTATGGCTGTTCCTTTTTGCTATTTCATGAACAACTCTGGCAGTTTAGGAAGAGAAAATCATGTGGCTTATTTTTACATTGCTCGTTAAATAGCATTGTCCAGAGAGAACAGCAGAGACAGGAAGGTTAAAATTCTCTGGCTACTTAGAAGGGAAAGCTACAGGGAGGCAGTCTGCTACTCCATGCATCTTTTCTTTGCGGTCTCTGGCAATAGCAGAGCAGATGGATTGCTTCTGCTAAGGGCACAGTACTGTGGGATAAGGAGCTGAGCTGCAGTTGGTCACACACTTCTTGTGTGTCTTGGACTTGATGAGTGACCATAACTCTGGCTGTGTAATGTGTGCTGTGGGTGCTGGTACACTGGCTGCCTCAGGAAGCATCCTCTGTCTGGCAGCACTGCTGAGGAACTGGAGTCTGTGTTCCTTTGCTTGTTTGCTCTGTGTTTGCATCCTAACCTGCTGAGGAGCATCTGTATTTTCAGTCTCTGTATTGCAGACTTCTGCCTGTTGGTCATACTTAGCCAAATACTTCCACTTCCAAATTGCTCCTTTATCAAATCTAAAAAGTTGGTTAATATTTGCCACTATTAATGAATTCCTTGGTCTGTGTCAAGGTTTGATTTTTAAGTGCTCGCATAAGAAACTAGAGTTGGTTTCTCCACTGGATCCTAAGCATGATTTTATTCATTTGGTACCAGGACCTCTACGTTGTGGGCAAGTTTTAAAGAACAGTTGTTCTGTTTTACTGAGATGTTAAGAGGTACCAGTATGGTATGCTGGATTTTATTTTAATTTTTTTTTTCAGAGAATGTAGTGTGCTGTACCTCAAGTATGAGCTGTAAGGCAAATACTGTTGTTGGCCTTCTAAACCAGGACTTCTTAAGTTTTAACTGCATGATTAAATTCAGGCATCTGAAAACAAAAACCTAACACAGCAGAGACTCAAAATCACAGTGTTGTGCATCTGGGAGCAGTAGTGCTGGGGTAAGGTCAGTGTACACCAAGTCATTGGAAAGCAGGGTGCGTGTGTCCCCTGGTGGGGGGATGTGGAATGAGGGGCCCTGGGGACACGGGGCAGTTCAGCTCCGTGTGGCTGAGGCTTGGCTGCAGTAATTCACCTCCTCCAGGCTTCCCCCACCGAGGCACTGTGTGTCTGTGCTTTGGTACTGTTTAACCAGAGTTCTGAGTTCTCTGGGATCACTCCCATCTTAATCTGAGTAATACATCCTCAGCTGATGTCATCACTTCTTTATTGTGACAAAGGATAAAAGCAGTCAATTTGTTCTTCAGTAATTACACATTAGCTGTACAGGGGTTTACTTGAAATTCCAAAAGAGCAGAACGGTGTAAGAGCCATGTTTTGATATTTAGCAGCACTGTAAAAGTTACTTAAAAGCTCAGGCTTTTTTTCAGAGAGGAAAATGCAATATTTTTATTTATGTTGGCTACAGTAAGGCTTTGCTGTGGGGAGCCTGTTCTGTGTGTTTCTGATCTTGTCTCCATCACGGTGCTTCAGCATTTTAAGGCTGGTTGGGAATCCTCAGAATCATCACCTTCTGCTAAAAGTCTCTTTGTTTTTTTTCCTTTCTGTTTCAGATTTAGCCTTGGAATCGAATCCATCTGATCATCCCAGAGCAAGCACAATTTTCCTGAGCAAGTCTCAAACAGATGGTAAGTGTTTTCCAATTTAAAAAAAGGCGGGAAGAAAACTGGAAGAATAGCTGCCTGGTTTAATTACACAGCTTGGGAACACTTAGATTGCTTAAATTCTGTGAAAACGTAGGGATTAATAATTTGTGAGTTTACACAGAAATGTGCTCATGGGCTGCTTTACTTAGCACTTAAAATAACATTCTTCTAAACACTTAAGTATCAGGAAATTTCAGTCTGGATCCTATCAGTCTGCAGGAGCAAAGCTCTCTGCACTGTGTGATTTGAGCTTCAAACAATGAGTGGTGGGTTGGTTTTTTTATGACCAAGGACTGTTTTAAAAAATGCTTTAAGTAATAATAAAAAAGAGGACAGTTTTCTGTAAGGAGTAATAGGCTTAAGCCATCAGTCTAAACCAGTTGCTTTGGAGTATGTTGTTTTAAACTGTTTGAATAGTTTCAGTAGTGTAATTATTCTCAAATCCTACTTTTAATTGCATAAAGGTATTGGGCTTTCAGTTTCTTTGCAGATCCCTTGTTTACTGAATAAAGTTAATTTTGAGCAATGACTACAGCCTGTGCATTCCCAAATGCTGTTAAGGAATAGAAGCATTTCCATACTGCACAAATAAAGAAGAATCCTGCCAACAGTAAATTGTAAAGTTGCAACATTGCAACAAAAAAGGAATTTAAGATATTCTTTTAAAAATGCTTCTGTTCCTTTGACAGTTGGCTCTTGTTTGAAGCACTGTTGATTGCACTTGAGATTAGATGTGTTGGTGAAAAGTTGCTGTGTTTTGTACCTTGGCATAGCCTTGCCACAGAGAAGTAGAATTATTCTGACAGGTCTGGCAGTTGCAGTAGTAACATAATCAGCTGTATCAACCTGGCAAGCTCAGGTGATGTGTGAGCAGTGGAGAAATGTTTGCCTCTTCCCTCCCTGCCTCTGAGGTCAGTCCTCAAAGAGAGGATCTGACCCACACATTTCAGATGCCTCTGAAATGAGCGCTCCTGAAGCTGTAATTAGCAAGGTGACACAGTTCCTGGGGCAGCCTGGCAGGAGAGAGCCTGAAGCAGGATTCAGCACTCCTCAGCTGTAGGGTACTGAGGTGTGTGTCTGCTTGTGTTCATCTAGAAAAATGCTCTGCTAGGGGAGGTGATAACTGCTGAACTGTTCTCCTGAGTTTGTGTTAGTTGAGTGAATTGGGTTTTACAGGGTATTTTTACAGAGAAGTCAGGCAGAGTAACCTCTTTTCTAATTTCACTGTAGTTTTTCTGTAGTTAATCTCTTGTAGAATTAATACCCTAAGTTCTTTCTCACTGAGATATTGTCAGGAGTACAAGTTCTGATTTAGACAAAAAAAAAAGAGAAAAAAAAGAAAAAAAGAAAAAGAAAAAAAGGAAAAGAAAAAAGAAGAGGAAGAAAAAAAGAAAAAGAAAAAAGAAAAGTAAAGAGAAGAAAAGTAAAAAGAAGAAAAAAAAGAGAAAAGAGAAGAAAAAGAGAAGGAAAAAACAAAAAAGAAAAGGAAAAAGAGAAGAAAAAAAGAAGAAAAGAAAAAAGAAAAGGAAAAAGAAGAAAAAAAGAAGAAAAGAAAAAAGAAGAAAAGTAAAAAGAAGAAAAAAGGAAAAAGAAAAGAAAAAGAGAAAAGAAAAAAGAAAAGAGAAGAAAAAAAGGAAAAAAGAAAGATAAAGAAAGGAAAAAGAAAAAAATAGAGAAAAAAAAGAAAAAGAAAAAAGAAAAAATAATAAAAAGAAAAATAAAAAGAAAAAAAGAAGAGGAAAAAAGAAGATAAAAAAGAGAAGAAAAAGAAAAAAAAATGATGTCTCTTCCAGTTGTTGATTTTCCTAAATATGTAAGAGAATTTGTCCCAAACCTAAACCCTGTAGAGCTGTCTGGGCTGGTCACAGGTGCTGAGCTGTGCTTTACCAGCTCTGTCCTAGTGCTGCTGTTGCAGCAGAAGTTAAACCTCAGAGGCTTTTTGAGAAGCTGACAGCTTACAATGATCCAATAACACAGTTGCAGTTCCAGGATAAATTGGCCCCGTTGTGCCAGCATCTTCTGCACAGTGAAATAAATACCTTTTATCTTCTGCTGCCTGGCAGGAGGAGAGAGAACACGAGTCTATTGCTGGGCACCTTCCTTCTGTGCCTTGGGCAGGGTCAGAGTGATGGTTGCTGGTGGGTGTTGCAGTTTCCATGGCATACAGCAGCTTCTCAAAGCTGAGATGCTTGTCCCTTAGTGCAGTGGGCAGAAGCAGCTCCTCAGTGTACATATGGTTAGCTGGGAGCAGTTTATTAGCTTGACAAAACTCAGCATTTTTTATCAATATACTTTTTCAGACAGCTAAAGTCAAACTTGAAAGTTTTAATATACATATTTCAGAAGCCTTAAGTTAATAGAATGACTTTACTGAATGTAAACTGGGGTTGTATTTCAGAAGCCTTTTGGTTCACAATTTTTCTTCCTCTTTCTAGTGCGAGAGAAGAGGAAGAGTAACCACATCAATCATGTAAGTCTGATACTTAAGTAAGTGTGCTACAGAAATGATATCAGTGTGTTGTGGCAAAGACAGACTCAAGACACAACTGTTGTAGGCATCTAGTCCAACACATATTCAAAATCCTCCTTAGCAAGATAGTTTTATCTTTGCCTGGCTTTAAAAACAAACGGGCACAGAGCATAGAATGGCTGATGTCAGAAGAATAAGAATGGATTTATTTTTGCTCTGTCACTCTTGAGCATTTCAGAACAGTAAAGGAGAAAATAAAATCAAACTGCCTACATTGTTGGTTTTTATACAGAAATAAAACTGGATTAATTTCCCAGCTGAGATGACAAGTCTTAAACGACTTGCTGTTTGAGCATCACTGCAGGACTTGCTGTAAGAAAAGTATCCCATTATGAAGCCTTTTGTATTCAGTATAATTATGGGGGTGGTTCTTTTTTCGTTTCTTTCTTTTTCAATTACAGTTCAGCCATAGTCTGCCAGCAGCAAGGGAAGTGTGATTGGATTGGTTTTGCTGGCAAACTTCAGCTGGAATGGGATATATTCCCAGGCATCTATTGAGTTGTGAAGGGTGCCAACATTTTCATATGGAAGACTTTCAACTTTTTAGACGAGGCATTTAAGAGGATTCTGGCAAATCCTAATGAATCTTGAACTGCTTGATTAAAACTCCTCCCTCAATTCTGACGTCCTAGCTCTAGTGTGAGGCATTCCCTAGAAATGCTCAGGGAAGTCTGCATGGTGACCCAAAGCTCATGGAATCCCTCTTCCTGAATGCATTTATCTTCTTTTGTCTTTTCTTTCCCCCCCTCAGGTTTCTCCTGGGCAGCTTACAAAAAAATACAGCTCATGCTCAACAATATTTATAGATGACAGCACTGTCAGTCAGCCGAACCTTAGAAGCACAATAAAGTGGTAAGAATCAGTTTGCACCAGCAAGGAGCTGAGCAGCAGTGCCAGTGCAAGGTTTATTTGGGCTGTGGTGGTCTTGTCTGTTCCAAAAGCAGTTACAGGCTGGAATAGGAGGAGCCCAGCACTGCTTGTTCAGGGTGCCAAGGAAGGATGTAGAGGAAATGGTGACAGGTGAAGCCAGCTTGCTTCCAGTGACACAACTAAGGTCTCAAAGCAGTTACCACTGCACCAGTGTGTCAGCATCTTGGGTTTTAACAGTGTGTTGGAGAAAGGAGCTCAAATCTTGGCACTGAAAGACAAATCCAGAAACACTCGATCTGGGAAACCTGTAAATGGATTTTGTATGGAGTAGCAGGGAAGTAGTGCACCACTGTGCGCCAGTGGTGTCAGTCTGCCCTCTAGTTGTGGATAGCAGTATGCTGCTGGCCTTGGGACTTTGTTTAGCCTTTCTACTTTTTCTTCATATATTTGTTATTTTGGGTAGGTGAGTTTGAGAACTTCTCTTGGTTCTCCAGCAAAATGGCTGTTCAGCCTGGGTACCACGGGGACAGACCTGTTGTGCACAGACTGAGAACTCTGAGACTTCGTGCTCAGAGCTGAGAACTGAGAAGAGTTTTACTGTGCTTGAAGGGAAAGTAAGGCAAAGGCCTAGAAGGTTTTACTGGCTTAACACTTAATTTCATTTGGAAATGTCTAAGCTGATTTGTCACTTTCAAATTTGGTTTCAAGCAGAGGCATCTAGCATGTCACTTCTTTTCTGGAGAAAAAACCCTAAAGGATGATGGCTTGTGCCATTTTGAAATGGTGTACAACTGGCAAGAGCTCAGAGCCTCCCTGTGACAGATTCCTGTGGTGGCAGTGTGCCTGTTGTCACTGCCAGGAAAGAAAGTCAGTATGAAATCTGGTGCCTTATTGACTCAGCAGGCTGAGATCTGGTCTCTTCCCCTGCTTAGACTGTCATGGCATATTCTCTTTTTTAATAATTGCTGGCATATTACTTTCATTAATCTCTGTTTGAAGCAGGTCCTAAATTAGGCAGCCAGAGTAAAACCCCCAGCAGAATCCCCCTGACACTGTATGTAACATCAAGTAGGACTTTTATTATATTTCAGTTGTGAGCAGGCCACATTTTCAGTATGTTACCTAAGCAGGCAGTGAAAGTGAGTGTTTAAAATGTGGTGTATTTATTTTGTGGCACACAGATCTGCACAATGAATACAACAGCAGCTTGGCAGGGAAATGTGAGTTGGCACTGGCAGGTCAGCACCAGAAACACAGAGTACTGGGGCACCTGTGTGGAAGCAAAGACATTCAGGGTTCTGGACAGCAGCTTGGGTGGTGCAGTGGGATGCACACACTCTGCCTTGTTAAATCTTTGTTTTTTCTTTCTCTTTTTTAGTGTAACATTAGCAATATTCTACCATATAAAGAACAGGTGAGTTTGGGGTTTTTTTGCTGCCTCCTTTTCCCCCCCTCTTGTGCTGACAGGGAGAGGTCAGTAACTCACTCATCCAGTGGCACATCCTTCCCTGAGCAGGAAGCATAAAAGGAGAGTGAGAATCCACTTTAACTCACCACAAACCAGCCTTGGAACTTGGTTTGGCTTTTCCAAAATACAGAGGTACAGATTGATTTTGGCAGGTGTCCTACGTACAGATAACCCCGTTATAGTCAGATGCAAAATTATAGCTGCCTTTTTGAAATAAATGCTATTAATGAGACAGTTTTACATTTTAAGGGAGAACTGTACTGAGCATAACAAGAACATGGATAGCAATTAATTGTTTAGCTTCTTGGATGCTCAGTTGTAAGTTCTCATCATTAAATGCTTTGTAAAAATACAATATCATACCATATTGCAGGAAAAGTTGAACTATAAAGTATCTCCCTATATCCTCTTTTTTTAGTGGAACATAGCATTACCTTGTTGCTAAAAGAGATTTTTACTTTCTAGAGATTCTGACAGATCATTGGATATTTTTGATGAAAAATCTCATCCTCTCACAGTAAGTGTTGAATTTTGATCCCCTGAATGTGAATCAGTATTGTTATTTTTCAGCATTTTTAGCTGTAATTGTGTAATTCATAAAAAAATGGCACCGGGTCCCAAGCAAATTGAGCTTAAATAAAGATAAAAAGATAAACACAGTGGAGGTGCTCTGGGACTTACCTGAGTGAATACAGCCTCATCTCTCACAGATTTGCCTTGTTAATAAACAGTTTTTAATAAACAAGTCTTAAGTTTGTAGAGTTTTATCCCTAAATATGACCCATTGTGCTAGGAATTATACACTTGATTAAATACAACTCAATAATACTGAACTTCAAGAGAAGACATATACAGAACATTTTTTTTCAGTACTGTGGCACTTCAAGAAAAAAGTCTGGTCCAAATCTCTTTTAACTGCCTGAATCTGTTGTTTCACATTGGAAATTATTTCTGTAAGATAAACTCCACTTCATCAGACATTTTCTTTTCTTTATTTAGCAACCTGACATCTTTGGATCTTTTCATGTGGCCTACCTGCTATTTAATGAGCATGAACAGAGGAAAATGGTTGTGCCCTTCAGGGAACACTAAAGGTCTCCTCTGTGCCTGCCCTACATAGACAGCAGTGAAGTGAGGGTGCCTGTCATGCTTGGAGGAAAGGCACACGTGGCCCCTCAGTTTCTGTGGCAATGGGGCTTGTGCTGGGTACCTGGAGTTCCTTTAGAAAGGTTAATGAGCTGGAGGAACTCTCAGAACACCTTGTCCCCTAAAGGTTCAGGCACAAGGAGGCCACCTCCAGGCTCTGTTGACTCTGAGAGCAGGAGGAACAAGTTCTGAGTGCCCACCATGGCTGTTCTACCTGTGGCAGAATTACTGACCTGTGTTCTTCAGCTTTTCCTCAGCTGAAAGGGAACCTTGCAGACTCTCTTAATTTTCTCTTTTGAAGAGCAAGTGCTTCCCTGCTGTGTATATATCTGTGATTCTCTTGTGGAGAGAAACCTTTTATTTAAAAAAAAAAAAAAAAAAAAAAAAGAAAATCCATTCTCTTCTAGTCTTTAAAAGGAGTTCCCTGGGTAATGGTTAGCACCTGTAACACTGATGGTAGCTCATGCTCTTTCCCATTAGATAAAAAGTGTTCACACCAAGTATGTTACCAGCTCAAGCTATTGTGTGTTTGAGATACTCACAATATTGCACAGCTGCTCACTAGGGTCAGTGCACTCACTTGGGGTGCATACACCAGTTGTGGGTGAGAAGCCCCCCAGGTGTGCCTGTTGTGTGACCTCAGGAGGAAGCCAGCCAGCCTTTGAGTAACTCAGAGCCCTCTGTTTCAGCGGGAGGAAGTCCCAGATGACTACTACAAGCACGACCCTGACCACAAGCACATCTACCGCTTTGTACGGACACTGTTCAGTGCTGCACAGCTGACAGCTGAGTGTGCAATAGTGACACTGGTAAGAGATGCCTGGTGACTGGAACTGCAGCTTTTGAGAGATGTTTTTCTCCCCTCGATGAGTGAGTAGGGCTAGACTGACATGTAAATAATGGTAATATCTCAGGAAACCTTGTCAATAATGAGGACCCTGTACACGTGAGTTATCAGAGTTGTAACCAGTCACTAAAAAGGAACTTACCTTTCTTTACATAAATATGTAATGCTTGATGTCTTGTCCAATCAAACATTGTTTGTGTCATAATCTGTAGCTTGCTGGAGAAGCTTGAGCAAGGCAGAACAGTGGGGGGATATAGAAATATCAGACACAGACATCTTTTATTTCAGTTGTGTGAGGGGAAGTGGGAGTTTTAGGTTCCTATTAACCAGAATAATGCAAGTAACACCCCCTAAGGGACTGAGAATCCATCCTGTAGGAACTCCAGGAGATGAACTTTCTCATTATTATGGCCTTCAGTCATTGCCACCTTTCTGTCACACTTTTAAAAATTAAACTAAAGAGGTGACAATTTTTTCCCCAGGTGACATGGAGGTATTTGGAAATTAAGAACAATAGTAAGAAAAAAAAAATCATTACAGTTTGATGTTTGGTTTCAGAAATCAAGCTGGGTATTAAAAATTGATGTTGATGGCAATCACTTACAGCCAGCCATCTGCATGCATGCACAGACGTGTGTAGGAAGGGAAAGAAAAACCACAGCCTGTGCAGCTGCTGCACTGTCAGTCTCTTACACTGCACTGCAGCCTTCATTGTGGCTTCTTTCTGAGCAGCAGCCTGAAAGGAGAACAGAGAGAACTGTCACCAAAAGACAGTGTGACAGTTAAACAAGCACAGCTTGGAGGACTCTCTTTAATAAGGAAACAAGTAATTAAGAGGGGCAGCTAGACAGACAGAGCTACAAGAACTCTGAAACTAGTTGGAGGTTTTTGTTTCTCCTAAGACGTGAGCAATTTTGATAGAAGATGCTGATGGCTAACCCCCAGGAATCAGACAGAAAACAGGAATGTTCTGTTTTGAAGTGGATTTTACCACTAGATGGCTCTGTTATGACAGTAACACCTTGAGTCCACTTGAAGACTACAAGCAAAGGGTGAGAAGAAAGTGTGCGGAGACCCTGGTAACAAAGAGTGATCCTGCCCTCAGCCCTGTGCAGCAGCTTCCTGCACCAGCGAGTTTATCTGAGGTTTCATTAGGCCCTTGGAATTAGTTTAGGGAACTGAACATATAAAACAATCTCTGTTCAAGTTTGAAAGTGTAAACTACTGACTGTGTGGCAATGGATAAAACAGTTGTACTGGACTAGCATGTTTGCTGCTCAGGACTTGGCTCTAGGTCTTATTTACACACACAAAGCTTTTAAAAATTTTTTATTTTTCTTGTTATAGGTTTATTTGGAGAGGCTTTTAACCTATGCAGAGATTGACATATGCCCTAGTAACTGGAAGAGGATAGTCCTAGGAGCTATTCTGCTGGCTTCTAAAGTCTGGGATGATCAGGCTGTGTGGAATGTGGATTATTGCCAAATACTGAAGGACATAACTGTTGAGGACATGTAAGTTGCAAGGTTTTGTGGTGGGTTTTTTGTAATGGCAAGTTTGTCTTTGGCACATGTGTAGAACTCGTATCTGCTGCCCAGCCTCCTGCCCTTTTTTAACCTAGGAATCTTTGGATCACCCTACTTTGAGACAGAATTGTATTAATAGTTCTAATTACTTGAGTAAGTATCTTAAGTTAGCTTTACCTTCTTTCTCCTGATGATGAACCACCAGACTTGGTGGTTGCTTGTTTCCACTGATTTTTTGCATTGCTGTAACTAAAGTCTCCAACTCACAGTCTCACCAGAAGTCTTCCTGAGGGAGGAAAAAAAAAAGGTGAACAAAATTTGTTCCTTGCCTTTTGTGTTCTAGAATTTGAAAAATTGCCAGGTAAGGCATAACTTGAGACTGATGTGTCTGTTCTTGTATCCAGCCAAGGCCTTGGTATCTTCAGGTCTGAACCCCTAACTGCTGCTGGTGCTGGCAGGAAGGTGTCATTTGTGTCTCTATTTGCATTGTGCTGTATCCAGCTGCAGCTCAGACTCTGTGGGTGAGTTCTTAGACTTGCCTACAGTGCTGAGAACAGAATTCTCAATTCTCAGTCTTTCTGAGAATTTACTGCCCTTGATAAACTTCCTGACATGCTGTATGTGTTCCTGGGTCCTGTCCCACTGCTGTGCTGTTGTCCACCCCGTGTGCAGGCTCAGCTTTACCCCAGGAGCAGGGGGGGTCCCTGTGTCTGTTCTTGCCCCAGGCTCACCTCCCTGCATTCAGCCTAAAGCTGATGTCTTAAACACAGTAAGTAATTTTTTTTATTCATTTGAGGCTCTTGAGAAGGAGGAATATCCAGTTTCCTTCCTTTTAGGTGGGGGGGCAGCATTTCTAAACCTAGGGGAGTTACCTGCAGAAACCAGAACATGCTTCATTATTCAAGTTAGTTCTTGTCACACACAGCAAACACAGTACCTTGTTTTGGACATGCCTATTGCCTGGGAGTTCTTTGTCTCCCAAGGCAGGGCTCTGCCATGCTGTCAGGAAAGCATAATTAGTGATTTTACACAATGTGCATCTTCACTCAGAGCCTGGCTCAGAGAGCTCATCTGGCTGAGGAACACACTTGAAGCTCTGCTGCAAATAACTCTGAGATGGCTGAAGTGGGGTCAGCCATGCTAGGAGTGCTGGAGTGTACATCTTGCTCTTTTTGATGTCTCTTCTTCCTGCCCTATTTGAGACAAATCAAATTGATATCACTGAAAATAATCTGTAATGAGCAGGATGTTTATTCTCTACTGCTGATGCTGTGTCTCCTGAGCTTGTCCGTACTTAGATTTTTTCAAAGCCAAGATGGTACTGGGGAAAATAAAACTGAATTTAGGCTTATTTTTTCCCCTCCAATTTAAAGATGGGATTTTTTTGTAACCCATCTCATTTGACAGGACTTAGGCCTTTGAATTAAGGCATGAGCAGACACTGTACAACCCCTTTCTGCCCAGGTGCCACACTGCTGCAGCTTGGCAGAGTTCACTGCTCCTGGGTTGGACAACATCACTGTAATCAGGACCTTGGAAACTGCTTCAAAAACTCAGCAAAACTAAGTTTTTAGTTTGTAATTCTACTTTCAATTAATAGTTGGTACTTTAGTGAATTGGTCAGCTTCAGTAGTTTCAGTATTTTTTTTAAACCAGTCACTTGCTGGTATTGGGTATTCTGGATGCAAGCATTACTGGGGGAAAAGGACAGGGAAAGGATTTCAGCCCCGACTGCATTCTAGCATTGGAGATGGCTGGTGGTGCTGCCAAAAAACCCCACCTTTTTTTTATTTGAACAAGGCAAAGGTGGAGTTTTACTTGATGGGGTTTTCTTTTGATTTTTGGGGTTGGTTATTTGGATTGGGTTTATGTATTTCAAATGGGGGAAAAAAATCAAAGGGAATTAAATTGATATTTGGAAATCATCCTTTGTCAAAACTTGCCTGCTTTGATGAGAGTGAAGCCATAATCATTGAAAAATTAACAGTGCAGCTGCTAATCTTGCTATGATTGCTTGTAAGGGGACACATGCTGTTCATTCTTTTGGCTACATGTATTTGTAAGTAAGGCACAGAAAACAGGGGCATTATCCTTTCCCAGTTTTTAAAGCTCTGTTAATAGACTTGTTAATCCAATGAAGAATTGTGTTTTTACACAATTAAAATGTATTAGTGTAGCGAGTACAAAAGGGGCAGTGAAGAGCATTTATTCACAAAGTAAATCAAGCTCTGATCAGCTGATCATCAAAACATTATCTGATTTACATGTCTATAGGCTTATGACCATATGAACAGGAAATTAATTTTGGCACTAAGTTCAATGATACTCCAGTCCACTATGCTAGCAACAAACACAAAGCTGCTATTCATCCCGAGACCTGCCAGCCAGCTCAGGACACAACCTGGATCATTTCCTCATTGATTTCCCCCTCATCTAATAGGTAAAACACCCACTTTATAAGCTCCCAAAAAGCAGCACTGAATTTGTGCAACTTCTGTGGTGTATTCGCAGCTGGCCTATGCAGCTGCTAACATCTGCTGCAACCAGCCAGCTAGAGGTGGGAAAAGTCCTCAAGCTGCTGTGGAACTGAGGTGCATGGTTTGGGTCCCAGCAGTTTCCTTTAGGTTACTTGGTAAAACACTGTTTTTCCTCTGCAGAACCCCTCTGCTGTAGCTGGCCCGTGGTACAGTAGCTGGAGCAGCCTTTCTCATGTCATGGCACTCTCCCCAAATATTTTTTCCCAGTGAAAGTAGCCGAGTGAGTAAAAACTGGACAGAGCCCTTTGACACAGTACTTTGTTATCCTGCCTAATGCTATTGAGGAGAAAATTCCTTCTCCCACCTAATGCCTCTTATTTATTTATTTATTGGAGATGAATCCATGTTGCTTCAAGAGGCTTTTTTCTGTGAGATAATAGCAGCAGCTCTTCATAGATCCATTTGTTGCCGTGGTGATCTGCCTACTCCTTTTGTTAGTCCTCCTCTACTTCAATAACCCCCCTTCCTGTTATCAGCCTGGCGAAAATGTCTGCAAGTTCTTCAGAGCTAATAAACAGCATACATCACTCCTTTCATCTGCTGCCTGCAGCGTGGGGCCGTTGGGAGTGCGAGTGGCAGATGAATTGTCCAGCTGCACTAATGGAACTCGGCAGAAGGCACCGGCCCGGCAGCACCGCTGCTGCACTCCAGACCTGCCCCTGCCTTTCAGCACCACCCCGTGACCCATCTCTTGAAACTCATCATGCACAGCTCTCCAGGACTGCTTCAAAGTTGCTGGGTTTCAAAACAAGCCTGAGGTCTCTCCAGTGGTTTCAGCCAGCTAAAACAATCTTCTTTTTTTTTTTTCTCCCCCCTTTGTCTTTTGTCCCTTCCACCTCCTAGGAACGAGATGGAAAGACACTTCCTAGAGCTGCTGCAGTTTAATATCAATGTTCCTGCCAGTGTTTACGCCAAATACTACTTCGATCTTCGCTCCCTAGCAGATGACAATAACCTGAGCTTTCTGCTGGAGCCTCTCAGTAAAGAGAGAGCACAGAAACTGGAGGTAAATGGGCTGAGCAGCGGATGCTGTCCCTGTAGGAAGAGCATCTGTTGCTAATCGAGTTAATCGGCAGTTGGAAAAACTAAAGCTTTTAGATGAGTGTCTTACAGGCTCAGTTAACCCCTTTCTGACTACAGTCAGCACCTTCTGAAACTGGCAGCTCAGCTTCCGAGGCAAGGAAGGGGCAGAGGCTACAGAAGCCTAGCAGGCTGCCCCATAAAATGGATGTTATTTTGGGAACTGTAGCTCAGCAAGGCTACTTAGGATTGAAAGGATTAGTGTCATCTGTAATGGATTGTCTGTCCCTCCCTGGTCACAGCCCGTGTTCCAGGCACCTAGAGACAGTCACACTCAGACCCTTCTAAATCCTACCAGCTGAGGGTTTCCCACTGCATCCCCCTGCACAGCTGCTTTTAGGTTGAGAGGGAGCACTCTCACTGCTCTAGTGGTTTAATAAACCATTTGTCTGGGGACAGCTGCAGAAACAGTAATACATTTTTTTTCACAACTTAAAACCTCACCTTTCAAAAAAAAAAAGCTGCTTTAAGACAAACTTCTGGACTAACTGCTTCTTAGGGGTCCTTCAGAATGTCCAGAGGGGTGTAACTACAGATCACTGTCCCTTTCTGCCTGTTGAGTCCCTGCAGCCTTTTTTGCTATGAAGGCTCATTTTTAAAAATCAGCTTCTGTAGAGTCAGTCTTCCCAGTTGTTGGAGACATTGTGACATTCTGAAAAGGCATTTTGAAAATACTGAAATTACCTGGGTTCCCAGGACAGAATTTGTCAGATCAATGCAACCTTTCATCTGTCCAGGTTTAATTGATGGCTCTGCATGTTGTTTTGTTGACCTTCCAACAAAGGCCTTACGGCAGGCCCTGTGTGCCCTGATCCCACAGCCCCTTTCAGAGAAGGGTGCACTGTGGTATTCTTGGTTATATTGTTCCATTGTCTACCCCAACCATTCTGCCAAGTGCCAGGATTTTTTAAATTTTGTCCCACAAGTGGCTGAACTTTGGGAATAAGCATGCTCCCTCCTGGTCCTTTGGAATGATAAGTATGATATGCCCACAAGTTCCTCTATTTAAAGTTAGCAATGCAGCTCTTCTGCTTTGCCTCACCCTTGTTACTTGCACTTTAAGCTAACACTGTCACTAATTGTAAATGTGGCTGGAGGGCAGTTCATATTCCACAGGAAATTGTTTACTGAACTGCTCAGTGCCCAGGCATAAGTGGATGATTTACAGATTGTGAACCTGTTCTGTTTTTTCTTTGGGGGCTTGGTATTTAAAACCAGAGTAACTCTCAGAGCAGTATGTGATGTGCCGTAAGGCGCTTACTGATACCTCCATGTAGGACATTTTGGGTTTCAGCTATAAAACAGGATAAATATTTAAACCATTTGCTAAAATTTTTAGTTCTGCCTTTTGGTTAGATGCCCACAAGCAGTTGGTAGGAGCCCATGTGAAGCACTGAATTAGTATTCCATGATTTACACCACCCGGGTGACTGGGGCTAAGGATGTCAGCAGAGGCTGATTGATGTGCTAGCACTGAAACAGGATGCAGAGTCTGCCTGGTCTTGCATTGGGAGCTCAAAGAATACCCCTCCTGAGCCAAATGCATGCCTCCAGAAGGTCAGCAGAAATAAATGTAAATAATTATTTTAAAATACATTTAGAAGCTTATTCATGCTCAGAGTGCTTTTCAACTTTTGAACTTCCAGCACACTGGGCTGTGCTGAATGGCTGCTGCCTTAAAGGGAAGGTGTAGGCTTGGGGCTTGTAGCTGATGGCAGGACTCTGAAAGTCCCTCAGGTGGTAAATTATTAATGGAGGTAAATGTTCAGGACTGATCTTCAGTTCAGCCTTTTAGTACAGGTATTATTTATTTGCATTGATAATGCCCGAAGGCTCCAATCAGAAATAGGACACACTGTTTTCTGGACAATCATGTGTTCCTGGGATTTAAATAATTAGGCTTCTTACTACTGAAAATTTTGTCTTGCTGCATGCACCAGACCTACCCACTAGGTGCAGTTTTGATCATAATTTCCACAAACTCCCACGGCTGAAATGGATCCCAGCTTTCTAATAGGTAGTGAGACTGGTAAAGGAATGAAGATAGCTGGGTGTGGAAACCACTCACCTCCTCACTTCCTGATGGGCAGGGGTTTTGTTAGCAGGGGGACAGAGCCCTTTATTTCCCCTCCAAAGCAGCTGTTATTTACCCTCATTCTAGGTAAAAAACGAGCAGTGCCTGTGCTCCAGAGTGTCTGCTCTGTGGTACCAGCCTTGTAACTCTGTATCTGTGTGGTCTGCAGGCCATCTCCCGGCTGTGTGAGGACAAATACAAGGACTTGTCCAAAGCTGCCATGAGGAGATCCTTCAGTGCTGATAACTTAGTTGGGATCCGCCGGTCTAATGCCATCCTCTCCTGAGGAGAGAGCCAGGGGCAGCACCGTGAGCCAGCATCCCCAGCAGCCGGAGGAATCCCACCAGCCAGTGGTGATGGTGTCTTCCAGCAAGAGGAGAGGAGGGGGAACGAGCCAGGGAGCCCAGAGCTTGAGGAGCAAAAGACAAGACCTCTGTCAAACCACCTCTCTCCTGCTTCTGATGTGTCCAGAGGTGCAAAACCAAACTTCTCTCCTTCTCTCTCCCACAGATGTTTGCTTACTATGTAGGCCTATAGCTGTGAACTCTTGAGGTTTTTAATAAGTAGTTTTAAATTTTAGAATTCAAACACTAACCACATGACTATAGCTACAATGTTCTCCCCTCCTCTTCCCTGTCACCCAGAGTCTCGCTGCATTTTATTTCAGGTCAATGCAGTGTTAACTAAAACAAAACAAAAACATGGGACTCTTAAAAGTACAAAGCCACCCTGGAGCTGAAAACAGTAGCATAGATGTGTTGACAGCTTTTCCCTGGTTTGGCTACTAAAAGCTGCTATTATTGGTGATCTGTTCATAACCAAGAAGCTGCCCAGCAGGAACGAATTCCAGCTCTGCACCCACAACCTCACTCCAGCAGAGATTGTCAAAAGACTTTGAATGCTTTGACTTGGGGCAGAGATGTGGTTTCATGTATTGTTAAAATGTGTAGGGTCCATGCTGCATTTCTTGTGAATTATGGTGCTTCTCATTTTCTAATACTTACATTGCTCTGGAAGAGATGCAATCTGTATATTTTTCTGAGGCATTGAATGAGAAAGTTGGTCTGGAAACATCATCACCATCCCCACGTTGCAGTGTAGCAATCCAGTGGTGAACGGCGTGTGTGCAGCACTGCTTCTCTGAGCTCTCCTGCAGATCTTGTGCTATATCCAGTGGAGTTCCTACAGCTGACATTGTGCATCCATCTTGCTCTCCTGGGGGGTGTGTTCCTGGGAGGGAGTTACATTCATAATGAGACAATAAAGAGTTTGATACTCCTGGACTACCCAACAAGGGAGATTGAAAAAAATATATTGTGTTCAACTGAGAATTAAAAACAAGCTTTCTATAAAACCCTTTTTTATTATTTTTTTGGTTGTTTTTGCAAAGTGAATTTTATCTGGTGCAACTGCTCTAGGGCTCTGGGGTGTGCTCTTTCTGAGACTTGGGAAGGGAGCTTACTCTCAGGCTCTGAACCTGAACTCTAAACAGGATAAGTATTATTAGGCTCTTCCTGTGACAAGTCTTTGTAGTATCTTCCCTTCTCAGATTCCAGGCAGTTTGCCCTCAGAGCAGCTCTCCCTCCCCAGGGCACCTTTGGGCACTTCCTCCTCCTGCCAGGGCCCCAGAGCTGACCCTGAGGGGCAGGGGGTGCCTGTGGGAGGGGGCTGCCTGCACTCCCTGCCAGGGATTTGCTGGGGCAGGGTGCCAGCCCCTGCCTGCCCAGCCCCTGGAACTTGGCGCTTCAGGTATTGATTACAGTGACATTTTGAAAATAATGCTACATCTTCAGGTGGTTTTCCTTTCTCATGTTTGTATTAAAAGAAAAGCTAATAAACTCTATTTTAATTAAAGTTAAAGGTGCAATGTGTGTTCTGTACAGCTGCCTGATTTCATTCCCCTTATAAGGGTTTGAGGCTCTGTGGGAAAAAAAGCAAAAACCCAGTTCGGGTACACCTCAGCTTGCTGGGAGAGGGACACCAGGACTTCCACTGAGCATCTTGGTCTCCCTAGAAGAGCTAAGAGTCTGGGACACACAGCTTTTTGCTTTCTCAGGGTGAAAATAAAAGGTAAACCAGGCAGAGCTGTTTTGGAGGGATGAGCAGTGATAGTGTTTCACAAGGAATTTTGTGTAGGTGGTTCTGCTGGAAGATGATGGGGGTGGGGGGAAACCCCGTAGCTTTCACTGTTCTTTAGGTATTGGTAGCACTTTTTTTTTTTCCCCAAGAAGACAAAAGTAACAGTCATAGTGAAACTAAAGGAATTACAGAGATTGTTACCTGCCTCTGCTCCCAGCTACAGGATCAATGTACTTTGTCTGCCATAACCCAACAGCTGAATAACACTTAATCTATGTTGAGGTGACCTCTGCCTGCATTCAGTTCCAGAGCAGCACTCTGCATCTGGCAGTGAGCACTGTTTGCACAGACAATAACCCTGGTACAGCCCAGCAGCAACAATGTGGGCACCAACAAGCACAACAGGAGCAGGGCTGTTAGGGGCAGAAGTCAGGGACAGGACTGTGTGCTGCCCCTGGGCTACAGCAGCCCCTTCCCTTTGTGTACAGGGACTGTGTATTTTGTTTCTAAGGGAGTTTTATAAGCACCTGGTGGGTGTAGGTTTGGCAGTTAAGAGGACAAGCACTTCAGGGATGGAATAAATCTCAAGACCATTGCCTCTAGATAAGAGTATAGGCGTCAAGCATAACCTGAGCAAGCAGAAGAGGGCAGAAGAGCAATTGAGGCAAGAGCTTGCAAGAAGGTTGTTGGTTGGCTGGGGAGCAGGGTGAGCTGGTGTGTGCTCAGAGCTCCCTCCGGGGCTGGCTGCTGGCCCTGTCCCACGCAGGGATTCCCCAAGGGGCAGCAGAGCAGTGCTGGACCACAGGACTGGCTGTCTTTATTAACCTGAGCTGGGAAAGCTACACCTGCAACAACAGTTTTGAGACCATACAACATGCTGCCAAAGTGACTGGAGTGCACTTACTGACATGCACAGCCTCCACTACAGCCCAGGTGACTCCAGATGACAGGCTAGACAGGAAAAGAGAATTGAACCAGTTGGATGTGGGCTTGATTGTTACAGGACAAAAAAAAAAATAAATCTGAGGCCACCTTTTCAGACAAGGTATTTTGACTTCTGCTCTGTGCTATTAAGACCTATTTGAGTCACCACAAGGTCCCCCTGCTGCCACTCTTCTTGTCCAAGCCAACTGTGCTGCACTTGCACTGGTCAGCCCCAAGCAAGCCAGTGGCTGCCTCAGGAGTGGCCCAGGTTGCCCGAACAGGCCATGGCTGGAGACAGGAGGGGGAACTGGCCACTCTGTAAGCTCCTGTTCACCCAGGGGCTGATCCTGGGAAGGGAGGATGCCAGCAGGGCTGCCAGCCTGCTGCTGGAGTTACCTCCTGGGGCAGGCAGCAAGTGCCTACACCTTTCTGCCTTGTGCTGAGATGTTGATGTCCCATCCACACCCCAGCCATGTCCCTGTGCCATGGGCTCAGCACCTGACAGCCTGTGCTGCCTGTACTTGAGCACAGGGCAGAGCACCCAGCCCTGAGGAAGGGTGAGTCAGGCTGTCAGGTTTATCGCCAGGCTGCTGGAATGCTGCTTCCAGGTAAGAGATCCTATCTAGTGGGACCTGGTGTGTGCCTACACACCTAACTAGATAGCAGACTCCTGCACCATTAGTCACCAGGCAGCAGCCTTAACCCCTTCCTGACGTGCTCCTCCCAACACAGCCCACAGCAGATGGGCAGGGGACCCTGTCTGGGCTGCAGCTGTCAGCTGCAGTATCAAAGGGCACCCCCAGCACAGCAGAGACTGATAGTGTGCAAACACCAATAAAAGTTGATAGTTAACCCTTTTCCACCAGCGCCGTGTGACCTTGGCCTGACAAGGAAAGGCTTTCAGCCAGGTCATGGGCACAGTCAGCCCCTCCATACACCATTCCTGTGCCACACAGCTGTGGCTGCCACACCAGTCCCCTGACATCCCTCCTCTGTGCCTCCCCATCCCCTCACAGGTAAGTTCTCATGACAATTGTCTAACAGAAGCAAATAAAATAACACACAGTTTGGGGTTGTTCCGTGGTTTTGGTTTTTTTCTCTTCATAAATAACTAAACACAATACTTCTCTTTGAATAAAAGATCTTCATCTTTTCACAAAACAGAATGCAGTTATTTAAACAAGGTTGAGCAGCACCAGTAAGGGCAAAGGCAAAAACCAACATGTAAACTGGCTCCAGCACACAGTGCACATGGCCATGGCTCCTTCCCCCCTCCTGCCACTTGTTGCTGAGAGCCAGGCTCAAACACAAGCTGCCTGTTCTAACCCACGTTAGATCAAAGCTCAAAATGCTCTTGCATTTGTTTTTTCAATAGGCAACCGTTTGTTGCTAATCTTGGATTATTGTTTTTTTATTAAAAAAAAAAAAAAGCTTTACACAGTCAGTTGCACTTTGAAAAAAAAACAAAAACAACAAAACACCACCTTTGACACGGTTTTGTTCATTGTATTGCGTGATGTGTGTTCAGCTGTATCTACAGAAGGCACTACAGAGAGAGAGGAGTCCAGCAAGGCGTGGATTGGAGCAGGTTGGAGTCATTTAATGCCCTGGATTACAACACAGCTACCCACAGCACCTGACCTGCCCGGAACACACCTGTCCCAAACCCCTACCAAAGGGCACTGCTCTGTGCACAGACCCAGCTGCCACACAGCTACTCACAGTCTGTGACACAACTCGGGGCAGTTCTGCCCATGGGGAACCACTGCACCATGCTGGTGAGAGCAGGGTGCTGAGCCTGCCCTCCACTGCCCCACAGCACTCCTGAGCTGCTCCACCGTACCTTTATCAGCACATGGGCCACTCCAGGCACTTCCCAGGCTCTGGGTTTAAAATGAGGTGGAAACCTTCTTGACTGAAGTGGCCCAAGGGTGTTGAGAACAACCTCGGATCCTGGCAGTCCTGCAGGAGCAAAGCCAACAGCTGTTTGAGCAGCCAGGTCACAGTGCCATATTTGAAGGAGGGGAAACAAGGACTCAAGCTGGCTGGGTGGTTACACACACAGTCACTGCTTAGGGTAAAAAAAAAAAAACAAACAAAAAAAACCACCACAAAATCGGGTGCTTTCACGACTAGGGTGAAGCCAAAGGCATCGACCTTTCCCTCCTGTGAGCCCCTCACCCTCGCTGCCCTCAGTGAAGGTGACAACAGTCCCCACAACCCATCATTCTGCTTGTGGGAGCTCAGCTGTCACCAGGCACCACTCCTGACAGTGCTCGGTGCTGCCCGGCCCGGGGAAGGGGGAGGAGGGCAGCTGGAGCCGCTGCGGGGACTTCCTGCATTAACTGCTCGCTCTCAGCCCCAGCGCTTCTCCAACAGAGGCGCAGCTTTGGAAAAAAGCAGCCAGAAGTGCTGAAGGTGGCTGGCTGGCAAACCCTGCCGCTCCCCGGGAGAGACAGACAGACAGAACCCCCCTGCACACAGCCCCTGCCCGCTGCAGGAGCACACACCCCCGGGGAGCCTCCTCTCTGCAGCCCCGAGCTCTTGCCGCACCCCCACTGCCCGTGGAGCCCCCGGCCCCACAGCTGCCCCCTCCAGCCCTCGGGTCAGCACGCTGCTGCTGACCGTGGGGGCAGTGGCAGCATCGGCACTCTCCACCGCCACACGGGGGTCCTGGGGACACCGTCCCACTGTCCCCTCGCACCCCGCCGGGCTCTGGGACGCAAACAAGCGCTCAGGGGTGAGCCATTGCCCAACTGGCCGGCGGGCAGCAGCACTCCAGGACCCAAACAGGGCGTGGGACCCCAAAGGGGTCACTCGCAGCAGTGCCAGACTCCTGGCTTTCCCGTCCCTCTGCCCCCACATCGCTGACATCACCTCTCCTTGCCCTGCCCGGGGCTGCAACCCGCCCCCCGAGCACGCTCGCTCAGTCCGGGGCAGCACCGCCACGGTGGGGCTGAGGATGCCGGGGGTGGCCCGGCTGCCACCCCCCCTTCTTCTGCGGCCCAGGGTCTTTGCAACCCTCTCCTCCCTGCGGCTGGGGTCACCGAGGCTCCCTATGGTCACACGTGGGACAGCGGGACCTGCTTGTGGTAGGAGGCCATGCTGGGCAGCACCGTCCTGCCCGCCAGTGCCGGGCTGGCCTCGCCGTACACGGCGGCCCCGGCCGGCTTCCTGGCCCGGCAGCAGCGCCATGTGAAACGCCTCCAGGACTCCAGTGTCTTCCCCGACCAGATCCAGACGCCGGAGGTGATGCCCACCACGAGGCACATGAAGTACTTGAGCATGAAGACGGCGTAGTCGGGCTTGGGGCGGTGCGGGTCCCCCGGGCAGGAGCAGTTCTGTGCCCGCTCCCAGGCCTCTCGGTTGTGCTGCTCGTAGATGTAGCAGGCGATGACGATGGTGGCGGGCACGGTGTAGAGCACGGTGAAGATGCCGATGCGGATCATCAGCTTCTCCAGCTTGTCGGTCTTGGTGCCCCCCTGCTTGATCACGCTGCGGATGCGGAAGAGTGAGACGAAGCCGGCCAGCAGGAAGAGGCTGCCGGTGAAGAGGTAAACCACCAGCGGTGCCAGCACAAAGCCACGCAGGTTCTCCAGGCTCTGGTTGCCCACGTAGCAAACCCCAGCCACCGGGTCACCATCCACGGAGCTGAGCGCCAGCACGGCGATGGATTTGGCACTAGGGATGAGCCAGGCAGCCAGGTGGAAGTACTGGGCATAGCTGGCAATGGCCTCGTTGCCCCACTTCATGCCGGCTGCCAGGAACCAGGTGAGGGACAGGATGACCCACCAGATGGAGCTGGCCATGCCGAAGAAGTAGAGAAGGAGGAAAACCACGGTGCAGAGGGCAGGGCCAGTGGTCTCGTAGTGGATGTGGTGGTGCTCCAGGTTGCACGCCACGTTGGCGTGCCCTGCCACCAGCCGCACGATGTAGCCCACGGAGACGAAGAGGTAACAAGCAGAGAGGAAGATGATGGGACGTTCAGGGTACTTGAAGCGCTCCATGTCGATGAGGAAGGTGGCCACGGTGGTGGAGGTGGAGAGGAAGCAGAGGATGGACCAGAGGCCGATCCAGAAGGTGGCAAAAGTCTTCTCATCCTGGGTGAAGTAGGGCTGGTAGCAGGGGATGGCACAGTTGGGTACCTGCCCGGTCCTGATGCGGTTGTAGAGCGGATGGGACTCTTTGGAGATGGGGACGAGGGGAGCTTTGCACTTGCAGGTCCGGCCGCAGTCCATCCCCGAGGGGCGCTGCCCGCCCAGCGGTGTCAGGTTTTTGGCCGCCTCTTTGCCTGGGCGGGTGGGCTTCCCGAAGAAGGGTGGCAGGGTGGTGGCTTCCGTGCGGTTGTAGCCCATGCAGAGCACCTCGGTGTCCCCCAGCACCGGCAGGCTGTCGCAGCTCATCCTCTCGGGCCAGGCGAAGCCGTACTGCTGCATGATGGGCGAGCAGCCCGCCTTGGCCCGCTCGCAGACGGAGCGGCAGGGGGGCAGCGGCTTGGTGTAGTCGGGCAGGCAGATGGGGGTGTACATGCTGCAGAGGAAGAACCGCAGGTCCGGGGAGCACTGGATCTCCACCAGCGGCCAGAACTGGTGCACCTCCAGCCCGGCTTCGTCCTGCGTGTCGTGGTTGAACTGGTTGGGCATGTAGGTGAGGTTGTAGCCGATGCCCTTGCACATCGGCACCGTGATCTCCTGGCACACCAGCGCTTTGGAAGCGGCGCGCCCCGCCGCCGGCAGCCCCAGCAGCAGCCCCAGCACCAGCGGCACCGGCAGACCCCGGCCGCCCATCCCCGACACCCTCCTACCGCCGCCGCATGCCCCGCACATCTGCCGCCCGCACCGCCGAGCCGGCACCGGGGCCCGACGGCACCGACCCGCCCGCTGCCGCCGCCACCTGCGCTCTGGGGCGGCCGGACGGACCCGCGCCGCGCCGCGCCCGGGACCGCCCCAGGACCGCCCCCGAGACCGCCCCCGGACCCGCCCCGGGGCTGCCGAGAGCCGCCCCCGCCCGGGACACCGAGTCCCTCGGCGGCCGAGCGCTGCGCCGGGGAACGGGGCCGGTCCGGTTCGGAATGTGGATGTGGGGTGAGAGCCTGCACCCGCCGTGGCTAATCCTCACCGGAGCTCCTCAGCCTCTGCCGGGGGGGTGGGTGGAGTGGCAGTTCGGAGCCAGCACCGACAGCCAGCACCGCCTCCGGTTCCGCTTGTAACCTCTAGTCAAGACGAACCCGCGGTGCACCGCACACAGGGACGGCTCACACTCAGGCCTGGCGGTGGGGAACGCCAGCACCCAAAATTTCCTGCACCCCAAATGCTCCCAGCTGCATCCTGAGCAAAGCCTCGACACATGACTTTGCCCGTGCCCCTTCCCAGGGGTGACCTGGCTGCCCTGATGCTGTGTCCAGTGGCCCTTCTGCCCCTCAGCAGAGCCCTGACTGCTGCCACCACACAGAAAACTCCAGAAAACTCCTCAGGGATTTTAAGGCCAGACCTCTTCACCACCTCCCAACTCCTCTGCCCACCAGCCTAGGTGTGCATGTCATTTGGCACTGTCAACCTTCATGCTTAACGACTTTAAAACAAAAAAGGGCCAAACAAGGCACAAAAAGGTCAAGTCCCTGCAGCTCTTTGCTTTATGCTGTAAGTTTTGCCTATAACAAAGCTAGAGCCACATGTTCCTGTGGAACACAGCAGCAAATCCCTGTGGCAGGAATCATCACTGCTGGGAGTGAGCAGCCCAGCAGAAAGCAATCAGGGACAGTTTCATTATGGCTTTCAGTTGATTATCCCAATTATAGCTGAGAGCAGAGGGCAGCCTTTTTATTACCATCATTGCTGTACAATTAGAAAATGCTGATGAAGCTCCACAAAGAGCAGAAATTCTCTTTTTTGCTGGTATTTTTTCATGTTTACTAGTGCTCCCTTGGGCAGTACCTTGGTTCAATTCGCCACGCTACGGGGAACGGGTCCACGGGTGGGAAGGGAGAAGGTAAAAAGGGAAAATGGGGCAACTGTTAATTTCTGTTGACCTATCAACCAACCCAGCCTGCTCCAGGTTTTGCCACTGCTCCAGATGGATCTAATTCTTAGAGCCTGGCTGTAAATAATGCTGCATTTGCTACACTGGGGACACATAAAATCCAATTAAGGGCCAGGTAGACATCTGTTGGCTTGCTCTGTGCTTCTGTTTCCTTTTTGTGTTTGTTTTTTGTTGTTTTTGTTTTTTGTTTTTTATGAATACCCAGCAGAACAACCAGAACAGGATTAAATGTGGTGTAAGTGCAAGTTGATAGGCTTGTTACTCATCCCTACAGTACAGCATGAGTACAGTGTTTTGCTTGCACCCATCAATGACAGAAGCTGTGTCTGCACAAAACCTACTGTGCCAAACCCTGGAGACAAAAGAGAAATTGCTTCCCACCCCTCACAACTTGCTGCTAATGTTAAAAATGTCTACAAATTATAAGGAAAGTGCTTTACCTTTAATCCGTGGGCAGAGGTGCTCATGAAGCTCCACCATGCTAGATAGATCTGCTTGAAAGTCCAGCCAGTCCCTGCAGGGGACTCCTGCCCAGAGGACAGGGCTGACAACAGTGCTGTGTTCACCTTCCTGCTGCTGAGGCATATTCAGCTGGGATGCAGCAACTCCTGCTAGAAAGATAAAGTAAAGCAGCAGTAAGTAATTCTGTATTTGGCTCTTCCACATGGAACTAAACAACTTCTGAGTCAATGAACACAAACTCTGGTTTCTAGCAGTGACACAGGCTTCAGCAACACCTGACCCAAGTGCTGCAGTTTCTAAAATGATACCACAAAGTCAGCTTGAGCCTGAAGTAAAATCCAGACAAGTGGCTGCATTTGAAGCTCACCTTGCTGAGCTCATCATTACATTACAATCTTTGTACAAATAATCACCTATAAAAATGTCTGTAATTAATTAGTTCCCAGTGACTACATTTTATTTTCTTGGGGGGGGGGGGGGGGGGCATGGTGCAGCCTGAAACTTTTCACTTATATAGTTTTTGAAACATACCATGTTGTGGTTTTTTTTTTTTTTTTTTTTTTAACATTGTCTCTTGAAAAGAAAACAGTCCCCATAGTGAAGTTGACATGATAAATTAGCATGGCCCTGGCAAAGCCCTCACTCTTCATTGGGCAAATACTTATTTATGGTCTTTCAAATTGTGGCTTGTGTAACAACAGGGTGAGTGACTTTCAAAAAACCTCCCCCACATATTGACCTGATAGAGCCTAATGGGTCCTTCAGAGCAATTAGGATTTATTGTGTTAACGTCTATTGTGTATAGAGACCATTTTAAAAACATGTGTTATTTACCCAGAAGGCAGTAATGGCTGTTTAAATACACAGTTAGATTGTTTCTGAAATGCTTGCTGCTCTATACCTAGCAAAAAAGTTACTCCCATTTTTTGGGGGTTTTTTTTGGTTTTTTTTTTTTTTGCAGTTAAATACTTTGCTCCAGTAGGATTTCCAAGCAGGGTGACTGTAACCCACATACATTTGTATGCTTACATCTGTAAGTGAACTGAACTCTCAGGAAAGCTGCCAAATGAGCAACCTTGAAGCACGAAATGTGAGATTTTTTTTCTTGACCAAGGGGCCAGTGCTGGCCTCTCAAGCTGTCTGAGCAGTTCAGACCATTTCCCAGCTCTGGAAGCAGGGCACTTCTCACCAGTCACACCAGTTCTGCTCTGAATGCCCAGCACAAGTGCCCTTCACATCCACCAAGCCCAAGTCACATATGGGAGCTAGCAAATGCCTTTATGAAATAACAATAGTAATATAGGCTTATTCCTGCCTGCTTTATCTTCAGACCTTGCTCTTTTGACCAAGGTTGTCTCTAAATTGGTTATTTGCTCCCTCTGCCCTCTCCTTTGCTGTCAGACCTGGTACAGTGGAAGTGCTCAAAGCACTTCATCTTTGGCACAATGCTTTTCCTGACCCCTCTCAGGCCACAACTCTGGGAAACTTGTTTCTATTTGCTTGGTTTCACTGAATTTAAATAATATGGGTTATAGCTGCAGTACTTTACTTCCAGGGACAAAAGCAGTAAGCAGTTTTCTAATCCAGGAAAGAGAGAGAGCCAAGTTAGAGGAACCTCTGGATGTAAATGCTGTAGCAAATACTTCAGGGCTAGGATGCAAGTTTGTAATGGCCAATGTGCAAAATCCTCTGGAGAAAACATTCAAGCAGCCTGGACTAAAACTGGCTGAAACTCCCAGTCTCTGTTTTGTGGAAAATTCCAGCTTTAAAAAACCATGTAAAACATACCAGTTTGTGCCAAACAGGGCAAGCTGCCTGTACTTCTGAGAAATCCTGCAGCATCAGGAAAAACCAGGAGGTTTCCTGTCACAGCATGGAGAAGACCTCTTAGAAGCCCCCTGCCCAGGGAAGCCTTGGGAACACAGGACAGGAAAGGTCCCAAAACAGGGGACATGGAAATGCTGGGATGTCAGGAGCTTGCTGGGAACTGGGCAGATTTCAGCCAGGAATCAGCCTGGTGAGCACTCGTCCCTTAGGTCCTGCCTGGCTCTCAGAGAAAGTCAGTCAGTCAAACCAGAAATGTTTCCAAGAAACTTTCTGTCCATGTTGGACTGGCCCTTGACAAAGAAACAGCTCTTGGCACCAACATCTGTGGCTATGGGTGGTCTCCTGTGGCCTTAAAATTCTATGAATTGGAGAAAAACATACATTAACAACTGTCACTGTTAAAAAAGCAGCTTCAGTCTGTGTTCAGAATAGGTCAAGTTCAGGCTGGCCTTTCCTGAAATTATGAAGTTTCAATCAGATCAGGATTCAAACACAAAAGCTGCATTTCCTCCCTAACCTCTAAGATGCTGTGATCAAGATATTCCAGATGCAGTGATTCTGGGCCCTCCTGAGGCAACTTTAAGGGTTAACTTCTATTTCCAGAAATTGTTACAGACTTGTCCTCTGGAAACTGTGCTCCTTTAGGACATACCCCACTGACCACTCAAGAAGAGAGACAAATACAAAACCGTATGACTTTGAAAGCTTTATGCTGTGGGCATCCTCATCTACAACAGCCTAGAAGGAGCAGGTTGACATGCAACACACATATGCTGTGTTTTCAGGTTTTCATGAACCAGCAAGCATCAAGGCCAAAGACCTCCTGAAACAATGTCCTCTCCCTGACCTTTGAGACATTCTTGCTAAGACCAGGCACTTCAGATTCTCTGTATCTGCATCTGACATCCTTGAAGTGCTTGACATGGGGCTGGAGGGATATTTGGAGCTAAGGCTTAGTGAATCATGTCACTCACTAAAAATTATTTCACCAAATTATGGTGAAATACAGATTTAAATCCCTACATAATCAACATTTATTGGACACAAGCAAGAAGAGAAACAGATGACAAGGCAATTAGCACTCACTGGAACTGTACATGTTTTGATTACTTCCTTCTGTAAGTCATTCATGGGATAATGTAATAGGTAGAAGTAATTTTGGAAAGGATTTTGGTAGGAAACTTTACAGTCAGGCACCAGTTATATGTGAAGCATTAACACCTGCAGGTGATTACAGCAACAGCATTAGCAGGGACTAGAGAACCAGCAGAATTCACCCTCAGTGAGGATTTCACCTTTTTTTGGTGAAATTAACTGTTCCACAGCTTGGGATGAGGGAGCAACTGAACCCTTCTCCACTCCTTCCAGAGTCTGGCACTGCCAGATCCCCACTGGTTCCACTATCATGGGGCACTGGGTCCACTTGGACAAATTACTGTGCAGGCTTCCACCACACAATTCATTACTTGCCCCTCACTGTGCCAGGTGCTGAAGGCACCTGCAGTACAACCCAGCTCTTCAGCTGAGCAGCCAAAGAACATAAAGAACATTAGAAAGAGCAGATAATTCTCCCTGCTTTTGCAGACAGAAAGATTCAATGATTGCCCTTATGGCCACAGAGAGGCCATAGAGAGAGAAATGAACCCTTCAGTCCTGAGCTGGAAAAAGACCATTCTGGCTGTTTCCATCCCACCAGAGCTGATCAGGCTGCCAGGCTCTGGCACCACACCACAGAGATGATCAGCCAGGGCAGGCTGATTGTCCTGCAGAGAAAAGCTCTGTCCGGTGGAGGGGCTGGGGAATCCCTGACCTGGGCTGGCCAGGCTAGATCTGGGCAGGACTACACAGCTCTCTTTGTGGGAGGAAGGGAGAGGGCAAGGTGAGAAGACTGTAATCCCTTCAGCTGAGGCTCTGCCAGGGATGTTGCTAATTAGCAGAGAGGATGTGTGGTGGCTGGTGAGAGACAGACACGTCCTGTGCTGCCAGACAGTGCCTTCCACCAGCTCTAGCTGTGAGACACACAGGCTGTGAGCTCCCTGATGGTGTTTGCCTTACAGGAGCCAGCCCAGCAGAGCCAGCCCAGCCCTTGCTGCCTGCTGTGCTGCCCTTGGCCTTGTGTGAAACCCGTGATGGGATTTGGGACAGACCAAAAGTCTTGGTTGTGAATCCTATTTCCACTGTTCTAATACAATCAAACCCATTTTGTAGAGACATACAGAGTGGCTGTGGCTTCCAGGGCAGGAAAAAAAGCCTGGTACTGGAGCAGCATCTGCACTTCCCCAACTTGCTCAGGTATCTTAGGGAGAGGAGTGTTGTACCTGTAGCTAGCAGAGGAAATGGGGAGATACTTTCAGTCTGTACCCGAAGAGGGGCACAGTCCAGAACTCTGTGTGTGTACGTTATCACTTGCATGTGCTGCAGCCTGGGAACATTCCCCACAGGGACTACTAAATGTGTTTGGTTGGTGTCTGGTCTGGGGTGAATCTGCCAGAGCCCAGTGTAAGTCTGTGGGGTTGTGTGTGTGGTGCTTGAGATCAACACCTGCTCCAGCACCTCTGTATCCCAGGACAGCTGAAACACACATCCATTAGCTGAGAAGATCCAACACACCAACCATCAGGCCCTGCAGCTTTCTTTTATGGATTGTAATTAGATTCCCTGGCAACAGAAAATGAGTGATTCACAATTTTGTGTCTCTGTGTACTCCCATTTGGGCTAGATGCCCTGAATTTCTTCTCAGTACTCGAAACACATTTCTGAAAGGCCTTATCTGTCTTATGGACCTCTTAACTTGGCATGTTCCTGAGACACAGATAACTTTTGGGCACATAACCTCCTGATCAAACCCAGTGTGAGCTGAAATTGGTAACAGCAACAAGCTGTCTACAGAATTAAGAGTTTTACCTGGAGGCTAATGCAGCTACCCAAGCCAAGTGCAAGCCACACTGGGCTGAAACGTGCTGTAAGAAACCCTGTACATCCCAGTGAAGGCCCAGAAATGACGGGAAGGGGATGGGTGCAGGTGCTGTTTGCACTGTGCAGACTTTAGTGGAGAAGAGAGGGCAAGGTTTGGTCTTCAGCATGAGCAGATCCCTCACCACTGCTAAGCTGACAGAGCCGCTATCAGGCCTTTCTCTAAACAGATGATAAAAACCTGTACAAGTGGCTATTTTGTGAGCAAAGAGGGAAACACCAGAAACAGAGAGAACAGCAGCAGTGACCTCCAAGGCTCTGCTGGGCAAGAGGGGAGGCCACAGACACACAGAGCCCTGCCACGAGGTGTGTTGTGCCAGGCTGCAAAAAAGGACAAGGCTGCTTTAAAGGTCCTTGACAGGGGCACAGCGCTGGTCCCCAAACCATACCCCTGTGCCTTGCTCTGGCTGCAAAGCACCTCCTGTAATTGGCTAGGGGCTTTAGAGAATGAAATCCAATTTACCTGCTACAAAGAGGAGCTGGATGGGGCCTCCCCAGAGCGCGGTGGGTAAAGCAGGGCTGCCAATTCCCATCCCCGAGCTGCTCCCGTCCCGGCTGGATCCGGAGAGAAGGGGGAAGGGGCAGGGGTGGCAGTGAGCACAGGAACAATTCACTGGAGAGCCACGGCGCTCTTTGCAGTTTGCCCACTAATTACTATTAAGCCCTGGTTCCTTTTTGTGTTCCGAGGGGCGTCTTCAATGTGGCACTGCTTCTTGGGCCTTTCATGCGCCTGGGCTAACCCCTCAATAGCAGACGTGTCCCCCCCCTCCTCTCGCTACCTTTCTCTCCCCCCTTTTTCTTTCCCCCTTTTGCTTTTCGGATGGTATTTTCTGTCCGTGTTGTGTAAGGCCCTAAATGAATCTTGACTGCCCCTACGGCCGACTGGAGCCACACAAAAGCCTCCCATTCCCGCGGGCAGGGCGCCATTGTGTGCCCCAACAATGCACTAATTGGCGGTGACAATCGTGGGGCTGGGGAGGAAGAGGGGGCGGTGGGGGGGGATGTGGGTCCTTTCCAATCAGTGAGGAGGGTCAAGAAAAAGAGAAGGAGTGTGAGGGGCGAGAGAAGCTCTGCTCTGCTCCCGCCCCTCCCTGGCAGCTTGCTCCCAGGTGCCCCCAGATTCCGATGGGGAAGGGCAAAGTGGTGGTCTGCATCTGCAGGGCAAAAGCAGTGGTTTTCATCTGCAGGGCAAAGACAGTGGTTTTCATCTCTTGCTACACAGAGCAAGAGGTGTGCAGACTAAAAGGGTCATCTCAACCTCTGGAGCTGTCTCCCCATCCCAGGGGCTGAAGAGCTCCTGTGATGAGGACACCACTGAGATAGTAATGGGAAGGGGTCACACCCAAAGCCAAGGGGATGCTACACACGTGAGAGATGGTGCTCACCTCTGACTGAGCTGGGCTGAAAATCCCCTTTTCTTGCACAAAGACAGTGGGACCCAAGGACAGGGTGTCCTGGAGTGCCCTGCTGGGGCAGCTGGTGGTCCTGTGCAGCAGGAGCTGGTGGTGCTTATGGGAGCAGGGAAACAAACCTGGGCCACATCTTCAGCACCAGCTGAGCTGAGGACCAGAGGAAAGAAAGAGCCAGCAGGTGCCATGGGACTGAGGTTGTTTACTGCCACTGGGATACCTCCCAGGAGTCAGAGGGAGGAGGGACAGACCCAGTCTGATACAGACTGGGCTGGAGAGAGCCCATGGACCCCAGGAGCTGCCCCAGTATGAAGTCAGCTCTGGAGTTTGGAGGCTGATGTAGGTGATGAGTCAAGGAGAGATTTCAGCTCTACTCATTAAAGATAAAATCTGGGGCAGGAAACAGCATGGGCAATGCTTCTGGGAAAGGAGCATGGAAGGCTCATCCGGCTGGCTGCCTAGGCTCAAAATTAATTCAGACAGTCGAGAGATGGGTCAGATGCTGAAGCACTCAACACATTTTTTCCAAACAGCCCTCCCAGAGAACAGTGAAGACCAACCAGCAGGTGTGGGGCTCTCTGGTTTCTGACAGGGAAAGCAAGGCAAGCCAGGCTAGCAGCAACACTCAGGTTGAGGAAGGACTCTGAAATGCCCTTTCTTGACAGAGATACTTCTCTTTTTTGGAGCTGCCTGATTTTTCAGAAGCATTGTCCAGAGCAGGGTCAAGAAGCAGGTTAACTCTCCCACCTCACAGGACACCTGTGGCACTGCTATGTTGGGAAACACTTCTGATAAATGCTTTGAGAGAAAAGAATTATCTCTTGCATCTGGAAAGAAGCAGGAAACATCCTCCCATGCAGTGGCATCTAACCAGAGAATAACTACATAGGAACCACCTCCAGTGGACCTGGCAAGTCCCAGGTATCCACACAGCTTGGAGAAATCTTGCCATGACCTCATGAAAAGCAGGGACAATGAGCAGGGAAGACAAACTGGAGCTACAGACCCATGGACAGGCAGGCACTGTGCCTGGATCTGAACTCCCTGGTGACTCCCTGACTGACTGTGACTGACATTTCAGTTTGCTCCACTACACACAAACACTGAGCTCAGCTGCGAAGCCTGGTCCTGCAGTCAAAATGTTGAGGGCAAGTCTACTGGGAGCCCAAGGTGAGAAGCAGAGCTGCAACAGCCCAGACCCAGAAGTGTGCCATGTCCCCAGAAACCCTGACACAATGGACTCTTGTCCTTTTCACTTCATGGCCACCTTGAGCACAGTCATTTTCTTAATGTCACCTCTCAGCTTTTATGGGTCATTGTCAGTATTTCTATGGAACACTAGAGGACAATTCAGATCAGATACATCCCTGCTCTTAGGAGGGACTCTCATCTCTCTCCACTGATGGCAGGGGGGACTTCTCAGCTGCATCAGGCTCCTGAAATTTGTTGGTGGCAATATCCTCCCTGTGACACAGCCACAAGTTACCTGCTCTAAACACAGCAAACGTGCTGCTTCTGCTTGCCCTCCCCTCACAGACCTCTGCACAGCTCCTGCCCTCGCACAGGGGCTGCAGGAGGGCCTTACACAGTGAGACTTCTCTGCCTCTCCTTTGCCCTAAGCCCTTCACAGCAGCACTTTATTGCTTTATGACAGTGCAGTAACACTTGACATAAATCTGTAAGCACAGCTAACAAAGCCAATACTGTGTAAATACCAACAGGACAGACCTGTGGTTTCTGCACTGTTTTACCTGCTCTCAGCCAGGGTTCACTCTGTGCTGGATGCACAGCCACTGCACAAGGCATCTGCCCCCTTCACACACTGCCACAGCTCATGCACACACCAAGAATCCAGCTCTGGCTCTTCCACACAGCTTCCATTGGAGTCAGCAGAGTGTGTATCTGATTCAAGATCAGCCATGCCAGCTGTGAAATCACAGGTAAGTGCTCTTGGCAAGTGCAGAGTCCTGGTCAGAACAGGACATTCTGCAGTATGTACACAACAAGCAACAGCCACCAGTGTCACAGGCCACTGGGTGCCAATGGCAGAGGGTGCTGGGGGCTCAGTGCTCCCACCCCAACCCTGCCTCCTGCAGAGCTGGTTAACTCTGCAGGCTCAGGGACTACTTACAGGGCAAGGACAATTCAGTGGAGGGACACTTGTCATGTTTCATGACTTAAGTTGCTGCAGTTTAGGTACCTGCCTGCAGCATCAGTAACAAACAAGAGAAATTTATAATCTTTAGTGCCAGGAAAGCACTTTGGACTGACCTTCCCCATGCATGCTGATTACAACTATTACTTTCTTACACAGAATCAGTAACTTGCACTTTCTTAAACAACACTTTATTAACAGTTCCTTCTTGTTCACCTGTAAATACATTGTACCTACAGGATGAACACCTACAATAAACAGCCGGAAACTTTCAAGACAGTGGGAGTTCAGCTCTGAACACAAACTCTTACCTGACTGCTCCTGCTTTCCAGATGAGCATCACAACTTCATTTTTAATATCTGAGGCTAATGCCTCAATTACAGAAAATCAAGTCACCTACTGCAAGGAGCAGACTGACTTTTTAGCATGTTTACAGCACCACTACCAAGTTTTATATTTGTCTACACTTAAAATGGTTGGAATTTACTCCTGCTTGCCTTGGAGACTTTGTCTGGTTTTACTTTTGACACCTGGTTATCTGAGCTGCTTTTCACCACCTTCTCATAGTGGTAACACTCAGGCCTCTAGATGGGACCACAATTTTGGAGAGTATTTAGTTAAACAAGAACTATTTTAAAAGACAGTCGTGAGCTATGTGCACACACCCCCAGGATATTTTTGTTTGCCCTCAGTGTGCCTTTCACTGAAAACGTATGGTAAGCCTCAGCTCCCTCTCCATCCCCAAGGAAAGCAGCAGGCAGTGAGCTCCATTTGGGTGAATTTATGCTGTACTGTAACTGGGACCTTATCACACACATTAAGGAAAAGCTGAAAGGAAAAAAGAAGTTTTCTTCATAGTTTGGGACAAGGAACTCGTACCATTTGATTTATTTTAGTCAATGTCCTCAGGACTTCAAAAACCTCTGGGCACTGTCACTCATTCCCAGAAGAGTCCAGTTCTCCCATCTTCTAAAAAACCAGTCAACTGGTTTAAAACCAGATACTGGTAATCTCAGCCTAAGAGCTAGAAGGGCAACGTTTTAAAACCAAATTGTTCTGACCTTTAGGAGAAGAGCTGGAGCTTGGCCTGGCACTATCAGGTGGCATGAACCATTCATGTGGCTTGGCCACAGGAGATTATCAACTCTCCTGGCTCAACATATCATGAAGAGTTAACACACACCCAGAACATGAAAAAAACAAAATCCAGGAGACTGGCTGTTGGTTATAACATCTGCCCATGACTGAGAATTGCCAAACACTTAAGCTTACACAGTTACAAATGACTGACCTGTCCCACCAGCACGAGGAGGGAATGAGGTGTGTGGGTGCTGGGTGGGTGTGGGAATGAGGGTGGGTGGGTGCTGGGTGGGTGCTTCCTTGCTCAGCATCAAGAACAACCAGCACTCTGCCACTGTTTCCCAAGGGACGTGGGGCAGGCTGCAGCTCACAGCCTGACCCTGGTGCTGTTTCTGCACCTCATGGTCTCTGAAAGGGGAAGATGTCAGAAGAGAATTTGCCCACCTTGTAAAGCAAATACGGAGGCAGAGAAGGTCTTGCACATGGTTTTCTCATGCAGCTTGTGTGGTCCCAGTCAAATATTAACTCGTTGCTTACAGCAGATTTCATCACAGGGGTGAAGTCCAAAGGTTCCTGCAGGAGAGAGGATTGACATTCCTGGTGGACTTGTGGTCTTTCTGAGGAGGGGCAGAAGGGCAGTGAGGGAGGGGATGTATCCTTCTCTTTGAAGGCTTTGAGAGCGTAGGGTTACGTATGAATTTCTCTGGGGACCCTCAGGCAGGGGGCTTAATCCACCATGGCTCAGTGCACCAAATCCACAGCTCCAGGGAGCTGCAGAAGCTCCCCAGCTGATACACTGGAAGCAGCAGCCCAGCAGAGCAGGAATCAGGGTTGGAGAACCCCTATAATGTGGGCAACCCCCTGCCCTTCCAGCCCTTTAGTCCAGCTAGGAGATTCCCCCCTTACTTTGGATTCAAGGCCCTCAGCCTGGACCTTTCTGGCAGAATTCCATGTGCCAGCCACACAGTGGGAGCCGCCTCCTCCCAGGAGTTCTGTATCCAAAGGTGTCCAACAACAACAGCTTCCCAGCAGCCCCCCTGGGAGCTGCTGGGGGTCAGTGCCATTTAAAATTCAGGCATTTGTGGCTTTCAGAAAACACTTCCAAACCCACACAGCCTTACACAGTCCTTGACAGTGCTTCTAGAGACCTCCTGGTTTAGACCCAGCAACAGTAAATATCATCATTTGTTTAGACTTGGAAGCCTTTCACCAGCAGATGAGCATTTCCAAGGAAACTTAACACTCTTTCCAAACCTGCCCTACCCACGGTGCAGTAATCACCAGAAGGCAAATTAAAAAGGACAAATAACTTTTTTTTACTGTTTATTGAGAGTTGCCTTTATACACGAGGGACTGGTGCTCTGATGCTGTCTTAAGTGAACCCAAACAGACCCTGCTCAAGTGTCAACAAGCAATTCAACTCACTGCATTTAAATTATAACATTATTACACAGCAATAATAAATTAAGACTATTGCCTAGCACTTGCAGATAATTTAAAAAATATCCTTGTCAACAGTAAAAACAGAAACCAAACCACAATACAAACCACAGAACAATGAAACACACATAAGGATGTTGCCAACGGAGTAGCACACACATGTCAGAGTTTTCCAAAAACTCCTGCCTGCTGCCAGTGATGCTGAAGCCCAGGGCAAGGTGTATGGTTCCTCTGGTGAGAGGGACAGCCCTAGCACCAGCCACTGCCCTGCCCCTGCTCTGACTGCCTCCACTAAACTAAAGGTGATTTGAAAGCTTTAAACCCTTCAGACATGCATTTTGCTCATGAATTCTTCCTTTTGCTTAGCTCAAGGACAGAAGGTCCTGGCATGAGCTAAGCTGGTACCACAGGTACCAATGCCATGACAAACCACCCTGGAAACACACTTTGTAGGCAAGTGCTTAAGCAAAACTAAAACAAATCCTCTTCCCCACCACACACCGCTGTGCACTGGAGGATTTTTGTTAGCTGAATGTGTGGGTTAGACACAGATAAATAACTGAGCCACCAACACACAGATGAGGCCCAATAAACTTTGGTCCTGGGCACCTGAGAGCTTTCCAGGACTGGATCTCTCTGTGGATGATGCCCACAGTGGCATTCTGGTGATCTGCATTAACAGCCACCGTGAGGAATTTGGACAAAATTTGCATTTTAAGATCTGACCCAAGCCAGTACATGCACTCCAGGGTTTTTTCAAGTAAAGAAGGATGAAGAGAAGCCCAAGTCATCTTTAAAATATAGGTAACAAAGCCCAACACCATCTCCATGCTATCCTTTCTCCTATTCCCCTCCCAAAGCACAAAAAATAAGAAAATGTTGTGGTCACCACCACCAGCAAGATGGAAACTGTCACGAGCAAGGGTTTCAATCTCCTATGCCAAACCCACGCCATGGCAGAGCATTCCAGACAGAATTCTTCACTTTTTAAAATTTAAGGCACCAAATCGAGCAAAAAAGTGAGGGGTTTCCATGCAGCTTGGTGTCTTTGGGGCTGGTACCTGCAGCCTGCAGAGCTGGCTGCATGCGGGTAGAACAAGCAAGCTGATGGGCTCAGCTGCCCCAGCAAAGGAGCAAGCACAGCCAGAGGAGAGGGGGGTTTCAGCCTACAAGGTGATCAAACAGCAGATTCCATCAGGAAATCCAACACAGGGAAATAGACACTACTATACAGTACTGTAAGGCACTCCTACTGGAAAGGGAGAACTGGAAGGCAAATTACCAAGGAGAGGATGATGAGACTTGACTGGTGCCAACGCAGCACAATGAGCTATGAAGCTCAAAGGCAAGCTGTGGGCTCAGCTCTGTGAGCAATGACAGGGACAGGGAGAGGGAAAGAGAGTGGGGACTGGCTTGCAGCTGAGCAGCAGAGTAAGAGAGGATTATGATTCGATTACATTTCTTTTATAGAGATCAACAGTCGTCTGCAATCCAGGCTGTGACCTTGGGGAGCCTGGGAAACTCAGTGCCTTCTGTTGCTACAGGAAAATAACAAAACACAACCATGCAGCTTCCCCATTTCACGGTAAACAGTCATCCTCTGGTTTGGTGTTTTGTTTTGTTGGGTTTTTTTTTTTTTGCTTTTTAAGTCTTTCAGGACATTAGCATCAATGCATTATAATAGACACAGAGATTCCTGACATGAAGAGGAGCCTTGGCGAGAGGAACTCTAGAGGTACCCTGATGATTCACTCCTAACAGGGCCATCCCATCCTGTGGAGTATTGTGAAAAACTCAGGCTCCTCACCAAGAAGCATCTTCTCTCACTTACCCAGGAAACCCTCAGAACAGCAATTCCTGTCATCCCAGCAATGAGCTCATATTGGTATGTGACAGACAGGATATTGTGTCACATCACAAAGCCCTCATTTTTCATCACCCAAGACAGACCAAGAAAAGCAATAGAAAGATCTGTCCATCAGAGATCCAAATTTCTCTTTTTATAGGTTACTATATATATAAAAAAGCTGTGGTTCTCATGCCCTGGGTAGGTCCTTCTCCCCATTAAAGGAAAGCTAGAGGGTCAGGGTAAAGAGGAAAAGTGACTTGGCTAAGGATCTCTACAGTGCCATAGATTGAAATAATCTCAGAGTAACTAACACGAGAAGTTTCTAAGTAGTAGTGCAGAGTCAGGCTATAGTCTGTAGCAGTGAAACACCCTACTTCTACACTGATTACAAGTTCTGTACAAGGAAAAGCAGTAACTGGATGTACAGATCAATTCCTCCATCATCAGCTATGAAAATGCCTTCTGTGAGAAGGAGACCAACAACACGTTTCATTCTCCATTCACACTGAAATGCTAGTGGTCAAATATAAGACTAAAAAGTATCACTGTGTGATTTCACCTGGGTGTGGGGAGAGCAGGCTGTGCAACCTGGAAAGACCTGAGGTCTGTTTCCAGCTGATGGCCAGGCTATCTCCTGCCAGCAGACAGCTCTTGCTGGAAAACTTCGCTCTGCGAGTTGGGTCTTTTGAGAGTTAGTAATGCCAGCAGCAGTTTGACTTCATTCTGTCTTGCAGACTGTAGAATTAACAGATTTGTTGCTACTGCCCCAGCATCTTCTGGGGGCAGGATCTGGCCTTTCATTCTGTTTAGGAGTGACAGTGACAGCAGATTTTACCTTACCTAAACATATGGAACAACTTGTTTTGGATAGGAGCTAGGTATCCCTGAGAGGAAAGCATCTTCGTGTCACATCTGCTCCTATAGTTGCCATGAGCAGCTGCATTAGCCATTCCATGGCAGAAATGCACACCTATCCATTTTAGGAACTAACTGGCTTGTTTACAACAACGTGGGATTTTAAAGAAATTACTCTGACCTGTACTGAACAGTATCTTTTTACATAAAGCTTTGGGCCCTGCCAGCACATGGTGACGACCTGGTTTTGCTCTTTGCAGTGGCAGTGGTGTAGGACCCATGACTAATTCCAGCTACTTTGCTGACATTGGACTTTTTTTTCCTCTGTAAATCTCTGTTGGCAAAATAAACTGTCCTGTCATACCTGTACAAACCCAGAGCGACTACAGTGCTGTCTACATTGTTATTCCAGAACTCAACAGGTACTTTGGAGATCAGGACAAAGTAACTAAGAGTATAAGTAGATAAGAGTCTGCAAAGTCTGAACTTGATTCCTTGACTAGTTTTTTACAGCTCACACAAGCAATCTTCTCTAAACTGAGCTGGACACAAAGCAGTGCTGTAAAGTATCTTCAAGACCAGAGCATGATGACATGAAAAACAGCACCTTCTTTGCTTTAATGACCCAACGTTGTCTAGAACTAATTCAAAGTAGTACCTGCTGGATTCTGACAGCTTGGGAGCTGGTGGCTGTGCCAGAGGGCTTGCTGCAGTGACACATGCTGACAAACACAGGAGAGTACTGTTTATTCAGCCAGGACCGCTGCAGTTCCTGTTTGCATGACTAATTCCACAATATTCCCCAGTGTTTGCATTTGTGAGCATGCAGGGAGATCCTCACCTGGGAAGGGTGCAAGGAACATGGTATCTTTAGGGACAACAGCCAGAAGCAGCTCATTCCACATGAAGAACAGGGAGCTGGGAGAGAAACATCCCTGCAGAGGGGAAGTGTTAATTTTCACGACAAAGGTGAATGATCCACCAGGTTTATTAAATGTGGGAATCCCTACACCACTTTGCCAAGAACATGGAAAAACCCTTACTTCTGGAAAGAAACTTCTGGAAAAGAAAGGCACTGCTTGTCTAGAGCATACAGATATAAAGGTGTGTCTGAACACATGGGTATTGCAGTTGCACTCCGGTCTGAGAGGGCTCAGACTCAGCTGCTGACAGGAGGCTGGGAAGGGCAGCTGCCACTTGCACTCCAGTGAGAGGGGATGCACTACAGCATCCTACCTTTCCATGGAAGCAGGATGGACCCTGATCTTTTATGTAAAATTCTTCAGCAGTTAGCAAGGTGCTTCAAGGATCCAGACTGCCTTCTGCTTTGCATACAACAGCTTCAGGTGATACAGAAAGCAAAGATCAGTATTCTGCATTTTCACAAAGCTATGTGAGAGGAAAAGAAAAATACATATGCATGTGATTGTGTGTGTGTATATATATATATATATATGTGAATGCTTCCATAGGTATCTGATATATGTTACTGCAGGGGCTGGAGAGAGTTCAGAGTGTGGCCTGGAGGGAGGAGGATCTCAGTGGAGATGAAGGTGCCATGAATCAAACATACTGCCAGTAATGACACACATCTCCCCAGTTAACCCCACTGTGTATTCCCCTCTCACAATAAATGTCATTTACCATGTTTGATACTTCCCTGCATTCCAGGTATGTGGAGCAGACCCTTGATGAGCTTCACTCTCTGCCATGGAAGTCACTACAGAAGAGTAAAATCCCCCAGAGCTTGCAGACAGCTCAGGACACAGACTGCACATGAACACAGCAAACTAATGTTTCATGATTTTGGAGGTACTGTCTAATTAAGGTGGGCAAGACCACTTTCCTAACTATCAGACTTACCAGGTTCAGCTTAGAGAAACATTTACAGTAAACTTCACAAAATAAAACCAAAACCAATGTCGACACTTACAATGTCTCAAAAAATGAGAGCAGCAGGGGGTCAGAACCAACACTGTGTTACTGGAGATGAGGACATGGCCTTGCACAGATCAAGAAAAACCATTGTAAAACCCAATGGACCTCAGGAACAGAGCTTGACTGAGGTACCCAGCCAGAACAAAAACAGCAGTAAGTCCCCTGCTTATCCGTGTGTGGTTATAAACACAGCTGAAGGAATTACTCTGCACCTTGTTTGCAAGCACCTCGAATAAAGTTTGATGGGAGATACTTTTCTTCCCTCAGGGAGGAGTGACATGTCAATGCACATCTGGAAACATGACAAAATGGAACCACTTGTCCACATCAGAAGGAGCAGGTAAGTTTCAAATCACTCCTGCCCGATTTGGTTCTGTGAAACACCTCACCAGAACCTCTGCCAAGGCTAATAATAAATAAATAATACACATAAATAAGTAGATGATGCATCAATTCTAAATGAACAACATAAAAAATAACATGGTCATGGCAGCAAATATTTTCTGCCTAGAGGAAAAATCTTCTCCAGAGGAGGAAAAGAGAAAGCTGGGTACTTAATTCGCTAGACCGAATATATTTCAAGTAAATGACATTTTCTGCAAGAGCTGGAGGCTGGACTTCAATGCAAAATGCAGTTTAGCCATTGGTATTTCAAAGCCAATTAGGCTTTATGCCACTTTGGCAGCTGCTATTCACAAAAGAAGGTCAGATATTATTCTGCAGAAAGATTTCTGCCTGGCTAAGCTGAGAAGTTGCTTGAGCTGGCAGCTGGGAAAGGGATTGATTTTCTTCAGGCTGGCCACTGCCTGGAGGAACTCATGTGTTCTGATATGACAACTCAAACATGTTGCAAGACTCTTCGAAGTTTTCATCCATATTCAGTCGCCTCCAGAAGGATTTCTGCTTCTTCTGCAGTTCTTTACGCACACACCTGGGGCATGGCACAGCCTTCACTTTGCACTCAGAGTGGAAGACAGCACCACAGCTTTCACACCTGCAACACAAACCAGCGTCAAAACCCAGTGACAAAACAGGAGCAGAGCATGCAACGGACCTCCCGGGTACTGTGGGCAGCACACGTGCCTTCTAACACTTCTGCTGGTTCCAAGAGCACTGAGGCTCAGAAGAGTGGAGATGTCAAAGAGATGGGCTTGCCCACACCTCTGCAGGTGTACAGCTAAAACGAGCTGACCTGCATCCACCTGCAGCTCCTGAGAATCTGTCCCTGCACTTCTGATACACAGGCAGAATTTTTTAGAAGGATCAAGACTTATCTTCATAGGTCCACCACAAAATAGTCATCAATTTTGTTTCATGAAAGACAAGTTTGTTGCTCTGGTTTGTAAATGAAAGAGTAAAAATACTCATTTCCATTAAGCTATGTTTCAGCATCTGCAACAGCCAAGGTAAGACATTTTTCTCACTGAAGTTCCAGTACTCAGCTGTTTTGGGAAGAGTAAAGTACAACCCACTTCAACAGCAGGAGAAGTAGTGTCCTGGTTTGGGTCAGGATAAAGGTGATTTTCTGTCTTGTACTTTTGCTTTTAGCTAAGTCTCTTGTAAGTAGCTGCACTTGCTGAAATTAACAGCAAGTTTCTCAGTGTTAAACCGTGACAAGTAGTCACTCCACAAAGTAATAAATGGAACAGAAGCAGATGGTGTTTTCTGCTCTGTGTCCTGTGGAAGATGGGACAGGATCAGCACAATTACAGCTTCTGGCATTCAAAGGTGCTCTATTCTGCTCTCAAAGTGATCTTATGAATTCAAACAAATCAGCTGCTCAAACAAGAGGACTGGATTGCTTGTGGGGCACTCTGAGGCAATGGATGTCATGTCAGAGCAGATCAAGCCCCAGTTCCAGCTGGTGTGGAGCAATGAAACATCTGGTGACCATGGAGTGGGCCATGACCAGACAGTTGGGCATTCTCAGCCTTTCAGTGTAAATAACTACCTGTAGTGATGAGTAAGTCACTACAGCTTTGTACCCAAATGAAAAAAAAAATAAGGAGGACAATGTTAGAGGTGTAAAGCCTTACATTTCAGTTGGATAATCAAATAATGAAAGTAACAAAACATCAAACTTTTAGAGCAATTCTGAAATAGAAATGAGGGGTGGATGGTCACCCTGGTGATTCTGAGGGAAGTCCTGATATGCCCCTCACTTTTCCTTTTTTGCAGTTACTGCAGTCGAATGACTATATGAGAATCCAAGTGTCCACTGTTACTCATTAGTGGGCTTTTTCTCCTTATTTGCTTTGAGCTTTTTTTGCTGAGGTTGTTTTATTTTTTTTTAATTTTTTTTTTTTTTTTTTAGAAATAAAGTTCTTGTCTTCAGAACCGTGAATTAAAATAGGAAACATGAAGAAGCAAACCCCAAACACTGAGGAGCCATAAGGCAAAGCATGGTGCTTGGGATGCAGTCTGCCCATTCTGAGAGAAGCCCACAAGCTCACGCAACTTGCCAGATGTATTGGCTGCATCTGCACCTCACCTGGAACTTCTACACCACCATTCCTGGCTGTGCTTCAAGCTTTATGCATAGGTCCAAACATGATCTGAATTTTATTAGCTGCAGAGCTTTGAGAAGGGTATGCAGAGGTTCAGAGAGGCACATTTCTAGCTAGCATAAACTGATAAAACTCAAATAACAAGTAAGAAAAAAATTTAAAATGCTAAGTATAATGCTGTGTACCTACTACAAGCTCTCTTGCACTGACACTTGATTGCCATTTTCTAAATCCAGCTGGTGAGTCTAAATCTGGTTTTGAATCAAGAGACTGTCTCACACAGTGATATTTACAAATTCAGTGCTCAGGAGTGTGTGCTGTGGCCCTGACCCAGTGAAGCACACAAACACATGCTTCAGACTTGGATCTCAGTGACCTCCTTGGGATTACTGATCTGCCTTCAATGAAGCACAAGCTCATGTGCTTTGCTGGCCTGGGATCCCCACAAACACACATAATGGGTGAGGGACAGACAGAAAGGACAGCAGTCTTTAAGAGTTTACATTATTCTGAACTGACACTAATGGTGATTTTATCAAGCTAATTCTCCCTCCTAAGTCAGCAATTTACAGTGCCCTGGAAGTTGCTAGAGGGTAATGATTGATGAGGAGTGTAGCTGTGTGCTCATGCATTGCCACTCCCTACACTTGCTCAGTATTTCTCCACAGTACACATGGAGGTGACAAAACTGGTCAGAAACTGCTGCCGAATGGATGGAGCAGGATAAGAGAGGAGCCAGCACATCTGCTCTCTCTAGTCAAAACCCATCAGCAGAGAAAGCAAAGATTGATGGTGTTTAAATTAATACAAACTCATTTTTCAGAAAGAAGCTCAGTGGAAAAAACTAAACTTCTCTCACAGAGTTCAGAATCAAGATAACTAATGTCTAGGTTTGGTCCATTTTGGTGCCCCCACCCCTGGCTGCCCCTCTAAAGACCTATTTCCTGCTTCCTTTGGGGAAGGTCAAGGTACTCCCATCCCCAACCAGGGGGTGCAGGTGACAACAGAAGAGGCTGAGGAAATGTCATTAAGTCTGGCACCTGAAACACACATGTATCAGCACCTGGTAAATTGTAAATTCTGGCAAATTCATTTCAAGGTTCCCACATGAATTTCACAGGCTTATGGTGCAAGCAGTTCTGGATTCTGCACAACAAATTGATTACACTTGTATATTCCAGCTGTGCTGCACCACTATTAAGATGCCCATGGATAAGATGACGTGCAACACAGAGAGGACTCCAAGGGCTTCCAGCCTGAGCAGACAAAATAAAACAGAGATGATCAAGAGGTGGCCCAGGATGTCATCTGACAGTTCTAGTTGTCTCAAGGAACCTTACAGGCTGACAGACTGCCCAGCATGACTGTGATGAGATGAAGCTGTGGAGAGCAGCAAGGTTTCTGAGGACAGAAATGCACCATGCACACAGGCTGCACCTCTCTGGCTTCCAAACACCAAGTGGGGAGTCAAAGAAGCTCATGGTTATGCTGCTCAGCCATGAAATGATCAGCCAGCCCAGGACAGATCCACTGCCTTTCCCACCTCATGAACAGCAAATGAGGGGAACCTCAAGGTCAGTCAGGACCTCTTAAAAGAGCTGAGAAGGGCAAAAAGTTTCCCCACCTCACTGCTGTGCTATCCCTTCTCCTGTAATTTTATACATTACCTTTCTGGTTTTCCATTTAAGAAAATCCTGCTTCCTCTGCCCCAGACCTTGCTCAAGTGAATAAAAGCAAGATCAGGAAGGGGTTAATCTAGGGCTCAACCCTTCATTGGTGAGAACTCCTCAGATTTCTTCTTCCCTTCCTTGCAGAGTGAAATAAGCTGAAATGGGGTTGGTCACTGATATTTTCCTCAGGTGATGCTATACACTCACCAAACATCCAAAATACTGTGACACCTCTAACCTGGCTGCTGGAAAGCCCTGAGGAGCAGAGCCCAGCAGCTGAAGGGAGCCTTGCCCAGAGATTCCAGTGGGATCCCACACTCAGCATGTGTGCCTGTCTGCTGAACTGCCTGGATGTGACTGTCACAGGTGCACCCTTCAAAGCTCCCTGAGATCTTAGCAGAACACAAAGAAAAAGAAAACGGACCAGGCTGTGTTCACTTACAACACACAAAAAAAAGCCCCAAAGGCAATCAATGCCTGACCCACACGTGCAGCAATATTATTGCAGTTGCCTAGGAACCGATGCGAGGAGCTGCCTGGGGAGGGACACCCGTGTAGGGAATGAATGGAACAAAGTTGGCACTGATATGACATTGGTTTGTCCCTATAAGGAGCTTGTTAGGATAATGCCTTGCATGACACACAGTCTTCACTAGACACAGGTGGGTTTTTTAATACCATACTTAAAATCTCTTAATACTTCAGACTTGCTCTTGAAAAAAAACTGCCTCTGAAAGCAGGAGGAAAAAAAAAAAAGGCCACACAAAACCAGAGCAGAGCCTGTTACCCAGATGTCTGAAATTCCCTCTGGATGATGACTGCAGTGTTCAGGGAGCCACTGGTGATTCACAGCATCACCCTGCTGTTCCATATACCTGCTCATCAGAAGGGCTTACCCTTAATACTCCAGGGGAAAAGCCCTGAACCTGGCAGATCCACTGCTCAGAGAGGTCTCCTCTGGCTCTGCTAGGTGCCACACCATCAGCAGGCCTTGGCCCCTCTGCCTCTCCTGCCATTAATGCACTATGTTCACAACGTGGTGGCTGAAGAACTGAAAGCAGAGTCAGGCAATATATTAACAGGAACATAATGAAATAATGAAATATTTATCAGGCAATACTATTAACAGGAACATTGACACACTGCCCCTCAACAGTCACCATTTGCCTTCATGACTACACTACTTTGCATTTTACTTTAAGTCTCCGGTCTTGGAATCCTGTGACTAAGCCAGGACTTTTGCTTTTAATAAAAAAGGACTTTGTGGCTCTGCCATAATGTTGAAAGCTACCTGCCTGCACCTAAGAGGGAAAAAAGGAACATCACTTTTAAAGAAATAAGTTAAATATACAAACAAGGTTCTTTAAGTAATCTTAGAATTTCTGAGCACTTTAGAGTGTTGCCTTTCATGGGCTAAAAAGCCATTGAAAAAGTCTTGTCTGGGCTACACAGAACTCTATTTGGAGCTGGAGAAGTCTGTCTACAAAGGAGAATTTGCATGAGGAGGGAGGAAGAACTAAAAAGTCCTGACTGGCAAGTGGAAAGTATCTAGTGAGGAAGGCAGTGCAGGAGGGAAGCCACAGAACAAAAACTGGAAGGGGGATGCATGGCTGCTGTGTTGAACCAGCAGGGCAGAGCAGTGCTGCAGGGAACTTCCTTCTTGAAATAAACATCTGCCTTCTCACTCAGTGCTCCAGTTAGCACCACCCTGACACTAGGCAGGTAAAAAACTATCTCTAAAGCTAATCCAGTTCCAAAATACAATGCTTGATGAAAAGCCCACTATGTTTTATCTATTTCTCTTTATGTGTTCTAGATAACATTACTGAGCTACACTGCACAGACAAAAATCAGAAGATTTGAGCCAGAAGATTTTAAGCAATTTTGACAGATTCAGGTGAAATTAAATTATCAAGAGAACTTAACATCTACTTAGGTGCCTCAGTTTCTTTAAAAAAAGTGCTGAGCAGATCACTTCAGGGTGCTCTGAAGCACCTCTCAACACCTGATAAGCTAAGCTCTTTCAAAAATGAGGTACTAAACTTCTAGCACAGTTCAGGGGAACTGAGCTTGGGGAAAGGCTGCTGAGCATAAAACAAACTCATCAAGGAGAGAGGGAAAAGACTGCACTTTGAGTGGTGCCTTTGACTTGTGCCAAGGTATCTCCTGGAAATGTCCTATGTATTTCAGTCTCCCTTTAACTTTCTCCCACAGGCTCCAAGCTGTCCACAGCAGCGTGAGCTGTAACCTTGCAAAGCCTCATGCAGGTGAAGCCAGGCTGTGGCTCAGAGCCCTCCATGGGACTGCTCACTCTGTGTGAAGTGAGGCACATCCACTGGGCTTATCAGGATGCTGCCCAGAGATTACAGAGGCATCCAAGCTGCCTGACACAGTAAGCCTATGGCATGTCTATTTTAGACCTGGGCCTTCTGGTTTGTATCTTAAAAGGTCTACATGCTTTACTGACCTGCAGAACAAATTAACTTCACAACATGAGAACAGTTTAGCCTTGATAAATGAACAGAAATGAGCAGCTCTCCATGGTTCACACACATCTGCAGTCACCACATAAAAGGCAAGAACTGACTAAGTAGTTCCTAGCCAGCTTTACCAGCAAAACACAACAAACTGTGGAAATAGTCACTTGTATGCTGATACACAGGCAAGAGCAAAACTATTAACTGGGTAGCACAGAGTAACTGTTACTAGATCTATAATCACTTATCTAACCAGACAGAAAACCCTTTCCAATGAATAATCCTATTCTCATCCCAATGGCATTTTTCTCAGCACTCCTCAAGATTTAAACCTTGATACAAATTGTTCTAAGTTATAAAACAAATGTGGCCACATATTACAGACACAGGCATTTTCTTTTCACTTCTGCATTAATGTTTTTTAATTGTGGGCAAAAAAGCCAATTTTTTTCACTATGTTCATGAAGAACAAGTAGTACCAGAAAGAGTTGAGGAGTGGTGCCTGGCTGACAGTAAATGGGCAAGGATAGCTCTAACAAGCCAGTTTACAGCCAGGGATAGTTAAAACTCATTTCACAACATCTGTAAAAATAAAATTAGTTATATAATAGGATAATTTTATACATTTATTCTGCTAAACCTCAGCCCGGGGCAAAATTGGTCCAAGAAATAAACCAGCAGGTAGATGCTCAGGTTGTTTAAGTCACCAGAGCTCCAGCAAAAGCAGAGCTGTGAGGGTTTACACTAGCTGGCAATTTGCTCCATGAAACTTGTCATTAACTCAGGAGGCTTTAAATGTGGTTCTTACCATCTGAAGGCCTTTGAAAAGATGCTGAAATGCTGACATTTAGAAAGAACCCTGAGGAACTACTATATAAATGGTAAGACAGAAGAGAAGAAAATGGTGACAAGAGGTATCAACCTGGCTGCAAGAGGCACCCACAAGTATGGGACAGTTTTTAAGGAACTGTTTAACTGGTGAATCGTGACTTTCATTAAGCTCCATGCAGATGGGCCACCTCCCAAGCACAGCCACAGAAAGGAAATATCATTAGAAAGCTTATGACTTTGTGAGCCCACCCTAACATTCAAGGCAGCAAACTGTTGTGCTGTATTGTTGAGCAGGATGTAAAGAGCCTGCCAAGCAGGGCCCACAGACCCGCTAATTAAGTGAAGGGATTGTGTTTGTTTTGGAACCGTTTGCCAACAAAGGAATGTGTCATGCTGATTAGTGAGAGAAGGGTATGTAATATATGTGTATTCAAACCCTGAGGAGTGCATAACCCAGGTATTCACTCTGTTTGCTCAAGGACTGACAAAAATGACTCTCAAGCAAATAACCTGCCCAAAGAAAAGCTCCAGTCCTGGAGAGGGGCCCTCCTTTTCTCTCAGCTCTATCTATCTCAACAAGACCCATCCCTCACAAATTCCTAGTGAAGGCTGCTCCAGAAACTCCTGAGAACATTTTGGAGAGAAACAATCTCTCCACCTCTAAGCTGACCTAAGAAGAGACCATGAAGATGGAAAGGTAGCAGCCAGCTGAGGACCACCTTGGAATGATAACAGCCTCTCTGACAGCTGTCACTCTGCTCTCCAAAGAGTGAGAAAGGTCAGGGAGGCAGCCAGAATAACAGGTGCTAGCTCAGCACACACACACACCAGACTTCACATTTCAAACATTCAACAGGAAGGTGAATTGTACAAAAGCTGCCAGGAACCCACTTCTGAAAATATTTCTAACCTGACAGCCCAGTTAGAAGCAGCAGCTTGCTCAGAAGTGAATGAACAACACTCCAAATGAAGAAGGAAAAATACTATCTTCAGGTTTCAGCTGCTCTTCCCTCTGGCTCTCAGCTGCTACAGCAGGGGTACTTGGCAGTCTAGTATTGAGCACAAAATGTGAATAGGTTGCTGCAGACAGCAGCTCCAGAAAAGCAGGGCTCACAAAGGTAATCATGATCAACCCTCACTGCACACTGTGCCCTCAGTGTGATACAATTAAATGACAAATCTGAGCTGTTTACTCAGAGCTCTGTACACCACTTGGCTATCAAGGAAAGCTGAACACACCTTCAGAAATTTCAGGTATAATTCCAAGCCTTCACTTGAACCTTTAGTGCCTTCCATCTGTCAGAGGCTGCTCTGTACATCTCCCTATTTCTAACCCTCATCTTCCCCCTGTGGCTATAGAGGCCAGCACACCCACCTCAGAGAGCTCTCCTCTCTAAGAGATGGAGATGAACACAAATACCCTCTCTCTGGCCTTCTCCCTCACTGCTGTGCAGCTGATGGAGCTGGTGGCATGTGCTGCCTCCACCTTGAGGTTGGAAAAGAGCAAAAACACAGCCCTGAATCTGGTTGGTTTCATAGAGGTGAGCAGGAATGAGATGAGAAAACTAACTAGGAAGGGAAATGGAAAATGCTGGGGATAAAAGCAAGGTTCAGTGAGGAGTAGAAAAGGAGTAGGCAGAATGACCTCTGACAAAATATGAAAGAGAAACCTTTCATGCTAGTTGTGTTTTAATTAAAATCATTAACAGAGACCACTGCCTTTGGCATGACATCAACCACAACTTCATGTGTGAAACATGAAAAAAAGTCCTTTCTGGCACCTAATTCACATAAAACCAGGAGCTAGAGCAGCTTCTTTTGGCTTTCACTGAACTGCTGACAAACACTATTTGATTCCAGAAGGATTTAAACCCTCTAATTGCAGGGTATGTCTCAGCTGAAGGGTGGAACAGTTTACACTCAACAATGTTTTTGCGACCAAAAATCCCCCAGACAAATCAAATGTACAAACACTTCAAGTAAACTTCCCTCCCCAAATGCTCTTACACATTCTCATCAATCTTCTGGGAATATCTTCAATTGCCTTTTCTACAGTCTCAACAGATATCTCATGTTTTATGTCCTCTTAGCCTCTCTTTGTAACTCAGCCTGTCTCACCATGCACCCCTTTTCTTTCTTGAGAGCTGTTTATAGAGCTCAGCTGCACACCTTGTTTAGCTTATGCCCACTGCTTTGTCAATCTATTTTTTAGAATGAGAGACTGGAAAAAAGAATGAGCAAACAGTCTTTGAAACTCAGGTCAGGCTGAAAATCTCCAACGAGCAGTCCTTGGTTACTGGTAATTTAACATCTCTGAGCACACAGGGGAACTCGGGTACCTAATGAAGCCCTTTTAACAGGCTGGTCCTGAATTTTTCCAGAGGTGGCTTTTCAATTTTGTGGGTTTTTTTCCTTCATTAGAACAGATTGGAGAACAAACTGAAATTACTGTATTTGAAAAAGCCAGAAAAGTACTTATCTGTGGAGGAATGCTGTGCTGCTGTGTTGCAATGTCTTTTTGTCAAGTTAAAAATAAAAGACCAAACAACCCTCTCCTTTATTCAAAATCCAAGATATTTGTGAAAAAGTGTGGTAACACTTCTGTGTTAGCTAAGTCCTCTCTGATTTCCTGCATCTTTCCTCTAAGGTTTTCCCTTCACTTCTGCCCCTCCTCTGGCATCTAGTTCTCTAAATAATGTGAATTAAATTTTGTCTAGCTTAGGACTGGCACATGCTTCTATTTATTTTGCAGGCACCTGAGAATAGCAGTGTCAGGTTTTTAAAAAAACAAAACTCTGGCTTCCACAGGCACAGAGGAGTATGCACACAGGAGTATGCACACAGACAGCAAAGAATTAGGCATAACATCTCAAGAGGAAAATACTTCAGAACAGATGGTTCCTGTTCTACACTGGACAATCCCAGTATATCCCAGTGACATTAGCTACCAGGAGGATGTCTGTGATCACCCCAGAAGACCCATTTGGCTTTTCAGGACACTTTGCAAAATCAGAAGAGCTCTGGATATACCACAGTGTGATGCTGCTGGAGGCTCTTCCTCTTTAGAACAGCTGCTATGAGGCTTACAGGGCTTTGGGAAGTAACTCTTCCCACCCAAGTCCAAGTCAGCTGATGGTGGCCTCCCCAGACCAGTAACCTGGTGCAGCTGCCCAGAAACATGCATTACTGGGATCCAGCTCCTAGCTATTGAAACAAGAGGTCAGGAGGCTGAGAAGCTGCAAGGATATCAAACAGTGTCAGTGTGCCTGACACTACAGTACCTGCTTGTAGCAACGTCCTCGAAGGGGTAAAGGATTTCTCCATTGTTGCAAATCTCACAGATGAAACCCTTTTGACTACAAAGGCTGCAGCTGTACACGTGAGAGGTGGCAAACTTGATCACCTTCCCCAAGAAAGGAGCCAGCTTTCCTTCAATCACCTGAAATAAGAAATCAACATGGAATGAAATGCCCCAAAATGACTACAACTCCCTGAAGGACTGAGACAATATTGATCAGTACAGAAATGCAGCTAAGTGCTGCTGCTTAAAATGAGAGGAAAGGGACTTCCCAACAACTACAGCACCATGAAATCAGTGATTGTAGCAGCCAATGAACTGGCCATGACCCAACCACAGAAACAAACTTACCATATCTCTGTTAGTCTCTAGATGACATTAACATACAAGATCAGTAATCATTTTATGTACAACAATGCATTCCTATTCTAAGGCACAAAAAAAGCAGACATTCTGTATTATTATGTAACTGGCAGGGATTGATACTGCCATCTATTTCTGATTTTTTTTTCATGTTATTTTTATGCACAAATCTCTGTCTTTGTTGCTTTTCTCCAAAGCACAATTTTTCTGCATATTTTTTGTGAATGGAACCCTGCCTTTCCTCCTTTAGCAAGGTTGTTTCCTACTGAAAACCACTGAAATATTCCCCACACTGCCAAAATGAAAAAATTCTCAGATAAGCTCTTGAATAAGAACTGTGGGTTTTCTCCTTCAGTGTCCAGCTCTCAAATCAAGAAGTCTCTCAGTGCTAGACAATCCTGCTAGACCATTAGAAGTGATTAGCACTCCCTGTGTTGGTGTGAAAAAATGGCCACACAGTACAGATTAAACTGCTAGCCACAACACTCATCTAAATTTGTGACAATGCCTCAATAAGGGGTGCTATTCAGGCAAAATACCTTCCATTCACATCAAACCTTCAGAGAGTTTAAGGAATTCTGCTGGTGTAGGGAATAATGAAGATGAAATAAGGCTCTAAGTGTATATTCTTCTCTCTTGGGCTTCCTGTGGGCTGAATGGCAGCCTGCCAGATTAGTAACAGAAAAGTGTCAAGGGATTTGATAGTGACCTTCTATAAAAAGGGAAAAGAATGCAATAATTGTAGATTGAAGGCTTGCACGGGGCTGCACCCTGAAACCTGAGAGTGGGGAGGTTTACACTGACATGAGTGCCAGATTCAGTTCAGGCACTCCTCCCCTCCACAGGGTAACAGGCTACTTGTCCTCTGGGTTTAGTGCAAACAGACCCAGAGAAAGCAAAGGTCAAGGCAGAGAAGAGCAACAGGGATTTTGGAAGCATTCCTCTCCACCATGAAGCAGAAAGGAAATAAATGTTTTTGGGGCAACTTCCTGCCCACCAGCCTACAGAGAGAGCCACTGCTGGAGAGCACAGGTGGGAAAGGAGGTGCTGGTGGCATGGAATGGCACGGGCTGAAACGTGCCCCTCTTCTGCCTTCAGCTCCAGCCTGCCAACCACATCTGCAACAACAGGAAGGGCAGTGTTATTGCTACTGCTGCAGACAGGACATCTGCTTAGGGCAGAGGAAAAATGACATTCCTATTGCATCCTGGTGTAGGAAGATCCCCTTCAACCACAACGTAAACAGTGCAGAGAAGCTGCTGCAACAAACAGAAAAATGAAGCCCTAGTTCAAGGCAGTGCTATTAGTAACCTTCTAGCAGATGGCCAGGAGTTAGTTTAGCCTTCTCTAAAATGGGTTTTGGTTTTAATTTTAAAGGAAGAAAAGTTTGGCTTGCAGACTCCAGAGTTACAAAGGGTCTGAAAGCCAAACAGCTCGGGAGAAGGGAAAAGTATGAAAACTGACAGTATTCAAAAAACAGGAGGAAAGAAACAGTGAAGCCACCCAGCTAGTGACAAGGCTACAATCACCCTCCAAACAGCCACTTCAGCTGACAGACGAAATACTCATGCAAAGATTGTGAAGAAATCACAATACGTATACATACTTCCCAAAGTATTTTCATGCTACAGGAACCATCAGGCCTCACGAGCTCAGATTAAAATGCCAGGCTGAAAGAGCTGCAAACAAACTCCCCAATTCTGGACTAATGTCACTGTCAGCAAGGACTTAAAAGTTGAATCTCTGAATTAAAATCGTATTTTATACAATGCCATAAACAAGATTAACATGATCAATTACCCTCCTAAGCACCAGGAGTGAATTTAAGTCTGTACAAGGCACAAAAGGTTTCTTGTTCTGAAGAGCTCCCAAGCTAAGGGAGATGCCCTGGGAGTGGGCTCCCTAAGGAGCTGCTGTTTTGTGTCCCTCTTTATTCACTTATTTGTATGGCTCAAGGTAACACTGCAGTGGGCTGCTTCTAACTTTGGCCACTGCAGACATACAATGAAGATGAGATCTTCAAAGAGCCATGTATGCAATTCTGCAATGTGAATTACAGGCCATTTTACTGTATTACAGGAGGAGGACAAAATGCAACATCAAACTGATACTACCACTATTTTTAGCATCTGTAAATTTTGTGTCATTTTGTTTCATCAGAGACCTCAAGGCTGTACACAGGATATGACTTTTCCTTGCAGCCTCCTCTTGTGTTTATAGCTAATAAGAATAAAATCCTCATTTCCATTTATTCTGGAAGCAAAAAGGAGTATTTCCACTTGCAGTCCCCAAGGAGTTTTATGGTAACACTTGCTCAGTAAGTGCTTTATAAGCTAGGAACAGCACAGGACATGTAACCAAAGGTGTCAAAACTTCTTCTGTGAGCAGGCCCAGGGTCAGTCAGCTCAGACACCCCAGAACCATGATGGCAGTCCCAGGATGTTCTCCCAGTTGAGGCTGGAATCTGAGCTTGAGTTCCACGGGAGCAAAAGCCATTAAAGAACAGATGTTAAATTCCCCAGTTTATCACCAGATGTGATGAACATTCTAGACAGGAGAGAAAAAAAATCAGTAGAGACTCTAGACACTTTTCAGGGCAGTGAGTGCTTGCTTTGAGGCAGAGCTCCTGTCAGCAATGCCAGCTAAGAAGGAAAAGGTAAAGGGTGAGACGCTCATTTTGCACAAGTCTGTGCTGTGAATTTGAGTGAGGGTCAGCAAAGCTCCTACCCTGCCTGTGCATTTTTACCAGCTTCTAAAACTGTGGTAAATATTTCCATCCCATGGCAAGCATGAATACCTTCAGTCACCTACATAAGGACTGTCAAAACCAGGAGCAGGAGGAGCATGGAGCTTGCCAAGCTTTCAGATACACTGTGCTGCTCCATGTGAGGAACTGCCAAGGTTGACAAGACCAGATTCTGAGAAGTGTAACGGTGTGTTAAACCACATCAAAGGTTCCTGGATTAAAGTAATTGTTACATTAAATTTGCTAGTCTGAGTAATTTCCAACATATGATAATGAGAGTAAAATCAGAAACAGTTTAAAAAAAACATTTTTCCCCCTTATATTAAGATCCAAGATAATGCAGAAGCAACAGATGGAGGGTATTTTAGTAGAAGCTATCCAGAATCTCAGAGAAAAGAGGAATCCACCCACATCTGTATATTCTGCCAGCTCTGACACAAGGGACAGCCAACAACCCCAGGCATGGTGTAACAGCGTGCCTAGAACACCTTCACTGTGGCTAAGGGAACAGGGAATAAGCCCTAGGAAGGAACAAAAACTCAGCTAGAAATGTCCCAAATTCTCCTCAGGCCTGGACCTGTAATTTGCCCATGTACCAGAAGCACAGGAGGAAACCCTAGAATCCTGTATCTCCAAAGAGGAGAATCTGCTGCTACTGCTCTGCATAAGAGCCCTGCCACCAGGGCTTAGCACTCCAGGTGAAGGGGTGAAAACACTGTAACTCTCAGGTTCTGTGTCCCTGCCACTCTCAGACAAGCTAAATCTGCCAAACGGTCTAGTGACCCCACCCTTGTAAATCAGCTTGTTAATCATTATTGTCACAGAGGTGATAAAGCTGTTTTATAGGCCAACACTGAGGCAGTAACATTAACTACTCGTGCAGGGGCTGGTGTATTTCCCTGCAGATAGCATTTATTAGAAGGCACTCTCTTTAAAGACACAGGTTTGCCTTGTAAACTCCTTCTGCAATACTGAGTGATCAGCTCCACTTATTTCTCCAGTCTGATTTACATGGCAGACACAAGTGACTCCTGGAGGGGATGGGTTAAGTGATTTGAAACCCCTACACCACCTTGAACTACAGCTTCAAATCTCAACCAGATTGTCCCAGCCTCTCCTCCTGACAGAAGAAAATTTATGGTTGTTTCTCAAGGCCAGACACACACTTGGCACTATACAAAGAGACAGAGACAGACAGAATTTGCCAGGAGGCACTGACGCAATGCAGAAAAGACATGAGAAGGCCAAGAGGCACTGAGAAAACAGAAGGGCCAGTAGACATGAAGCTCGTGCACCTCATTCACCATCCCCAGTTATATACATTGAAGGGATGGAAGATAGTTTAATTACTGGGATTAGTTGTCACAAGTGTGTCTGGCAGAAGGAGGCTGTCTGAAGGAGCAGTTGCTGGTGATGCACAGCTCTGCACCATCCTCTACAGCCAAGGCTGCTGCCCCTTCCTAGCTGCTTAATTTCTGACTTAAGCCTTTTGCTGACAAGCTCAGGGGTAAGCTCCTGCCTTGCCCAGACTCCTGAGTACCACAGAGAATGTGCTCCCTAGACTGAAAGAAAGGGAAAATAAAAACTCCTGACCAGATTGGCTTGGATTCACAACTGCTCTCACTGCCCTCCAAATTCCACTGGTGGAAGCTTTGTGGAAGAGGACCAAACACATCTTTCTTCACCTCTAGGACAGCTGAGAAATGCGCTTCTGAAACAACTAGCAAGGATATAAGAAAATGAGGCTAAAAAACCCCACCTTTAGCAACCTCCCCTGCAGCACAGCCAGCTGACAGACTGACTTGCTTAAACCTTCTCACCACAGAGATCCCACAACTCTCCAGTGCTCAAAACAGCTGAGAAGCTGTTCCTAATTCGTGCTTCACATCTCTTTGCTGCAGTCAACCATCTTTGCTTCACACTTGGCCTCCTATCTATCCTTACACAGCCCATTCTTCTTTCACAAACCATTTTCTGACACATTCCCTGCCTCAGGTGACCTCTGTCACAAGCTGGGAAGAACAAAAACAGACTGGGATGTAGGACAGCTACAGTGGTCACCTTTACCTACTTGCTAACTGGAGATCAAGCAGGTATTTTCTGATTTTTTTTTTCTTAAACATGGAACCTGAGCATTATGTCTGCCCTTTGACAGATTTCAGCAAGGTTGGGATTCCTGTGATGAAAACATGGACTAGACACAATTATGCTACAATATGCTTAGCTAAGGATAATGCAAGCAAGAGAACAGAAAGGGAAAACATTCCCTGCCTGGGAAGTTCCTGGTCATTTATATCTAGGGAACAGACAATGCTCATGGACTGCTGATTTCCTTGAGGATTTTCTCCCTTCCGTTCACCAGATTCTTAACACCACAAATTCTTGTTACCAGCTCAATGCACAATTAATCTTTAGTCCAGAGGAAAGGGAAATGGAAGGAGGAAGGATGAGCATGAGGTAAAGGCCCCTGAGAGGCAGATATCAGATCTCAGCTCTGCCCCATCTTTTGTGCAATACAGGGGGCTGGTCAGCTTTCCTTGCTCTGTTTTGACTCCCAGTCATCTCTTTCAGGTTGCCTGCCTTGTTTATTTCAATGGCAAGTGACTGCAGGGAGGAATGATTTCTTAACATGTGGGTACACACAGGCTAGAATCAGTCACTGTGCACTGATTTAAAACAAATCAGAAAAGAACACAGCAGCACCCCCAGGAGAAGCCCGTCTTTTGTTGGACCAGAAACCCAGCTCCTGGTGTCCCAAAGGCCTGTCCAGCCTGTAGCAGGGGTGGCAGCTGAGTGGATGGATGGGGGTGGGTGAGGCCAGGAACTGGGTTCACCCACTGCTGACACCAGCACCAGGTGCTGTCTCTGACACACATGACACCATTTTGCCAGGGCTGGCCTTGACACAAAGCCAGGCTGTGCAGCCACCTAACCCATCACTCGCACGGGGCAGAGAACATCCCGAAAGGAAACCTGGCCATAAACACTTGTGAGGAACAAGAAAACCCACAAAAACAACCACCAAATAAATCAAACTGCAGCAGAAATGAGTGAGAATTTGAATAAACAGAAATCAAAAGTTGCCCCTGAGCCCCCTGCAGCAGGCAGTCAGCACTGACGACAGAGCCATTCGCTGCTCCTTCCGATCCCCATCACTCAGCACGTTGTACTTTAATGTGGTGTTCAAGGGATGCTCCACAAACTAACCACCAACTGCAAGAGGGACTGGGGAGAGAAGGAAAAACAAAACAAGGTCAAGAGCAAATGCTGCTAATCTGTGACAAGCACATACAGGCGGGGAGCAAGGTGAAGATGGAGCTTTATATTGGCTGGGGGAGAGAAAGAAACCGGTGACAGTCCTGGTGAATTTATAGCAGGAGGCAGAGGATGACAAGGTCCCTGCAAGCACTGCCCTGCTCTGCTCATGGCAAGGAAGAAAAGCCTGGAATTGCAGCAGGTCTCTGGGCACAAGCTGACACGAGTGAGAAAGAGATGGAATTGTCTCAGAACAAACAACAACTTGTGCCAGCTCCCCAGCCAGCCCTGCAACAAGGCTCCAGCCCCACAGCCTTCATACTCACTGCCTTTCCATGGACTTTCCTTTCTCCTTCCCCTGAGGTTTCCAGGCAGCTGCATGTCAATTTTGTCACACCCCAAATTCTCCTAATCTTGTTGCAGGGATGAATTATAGGTTGTTTTAAGAAACAGGTATTCCAGCAAAGGTTAAAGGCTGCTTTAATCAAACAAGGTTGAAAGAGTAGCAGGAATCTGGCCTGGTAGAAAGCAGAAAGCACTTTCCTTAGCTCAAAACCATACATGACTCTAAATATACAGACAAGCAAATATGCATTCAGGCAGAGAGTATATGTGGGCTTCTTTTTTTCCTGACTTTTTTTTTAGATTCTAAGCAGGCAGTGCATGCAGAGACATTAACTGACTCTACATGCCCACTGAGTAAGACGTTATTTCCTGAGCGATATCACAAAAATAGAAACTTTCCTGCCTTGCACAGGACTGGATCAGGGCATTTTAATGAGGAGTTCTCTAAAGGATTTTAGAACAAGGGAGCAAAATACCAAGGAAACAGCTAGGTTTACTCTGAAAAAATCTCTGTGAGTACGAAGTGTGTTTTCAAAATTTTCTAAAAAAAAATTTCTTCTGTCTTCCAAGCAAGTAGCCCCAAGACAGTACTACTTTTTTCCTCAGAAAATATTGTTACTTGGTATGTTATTCCTTGAGGTATGTCCAGCTGCCTCTCCTGAGCAGACCTTTTATAAGAGGTACAGCAATGAGGTTAGATCCCAGTCTTTCACACTGCTAGCCCTGGTCTCCAGTACTGGGCCTTTCATTCTGCTCAGTAAAAAACCCCACAACTTAAACAGAATAGAATAACCCTGGTTAGTCCAAAGCATTAGAAAACTGATAAAAATTGGACTCCTATTGCCTCTTCTGGGGGCTGAAAGGTTTCAACTCAGGAGCTCCTGCAAGCCCCTGGCACCACTGCTGGATTGCTTTAAACAGACTTTCATTCTGAAAAGCCACCCTCATGCCAAGCTGCCTGAATTATATATTCACAGGGAAAAGCACCACCCATATTTAGTAAGCCCTGTTGAAAACTCTGGTTTCAAGCACTGCAAAAACGAGTTCTGCTGTGAAGAACAGCTATTAACAAACTTGCTGTAGCTCCACACTTGGCCTCCAAGGCTTTAACACACCTAACTCAGATGAACTTGTCTTCCTGGCTGTCACTTGCCAAAATGCTCCTGGCTGGCTCTGACCATGAGCCACTCTGAAAGACAGCAACTCCCTTTCCCAGCACAGCTGTGACAGAAAGGAAACAGAGGTAAGATCCCTGCCATTAACACTAATAGTAGGCAGAGCTGTCAGCACTTAGGGGAATTAAGCACACACCTGGAGTATCAGCCCACCTGACATTTCCTGTTCTGCTGCAAGGCAGCTCACTGCTAGGAGCTCCAGGGAGTGACTGAGAGGAGTGATAAAGGAACCACAGCCACAGGAAAGCATACAACCTGTTTAATTGCTGGTTTGTTATCAGACCTTTCAATATTTATGGAAATGTGTAGTGTGCCTGCTTCACATCCTAGGACTGTTTTCATGTTCTCCTGCTGTGCAGCTACCAGAGCCAGAGAGGTTGCAGAGGCAGGACACACAGACAGCCACCAGCATTATCTGGTTCTGGTCCAAGATGCACGTTTACAGAGGTCAAGTACAGCGTTATCTACGTGCCTCAAAATCTTCACATATTTAAATTGCACAACATATTTAACATAGGTCAGATGGCTTACCTCTCCAAAATGCTGGTTTACCTCTTTTGAACTCAGTTGTGGCCAGGATGTCTATTTAAACATACACATAGTAACGGGGCACCTTTTTTACCTTAATCCCATTAAAAATTACTTGTGCTGTGTTTCAGAGAAAACCTGCAGCACAGCTGGGAAGAGAGCCCAGATCTCCTGTGCCTGAGGATGAGAAGTAAAACCCAACACTGCTTTAAACCAGCTCTACACCCTGAGCAACATCTCCCATCCAGCTGGACGTGCACCTCTCCCACATGTGCTTGGGAGGCTGAGGACAGGAATCGATGTCCTCACTGCAGAGCTGAACCCTGAGCTGTGGCAGCTGGGGCACAGCTGTGCTTGGAATTTTGCTGCCCCTAAAGAGCACAGGGAACTCCCACCTGTAATTGTGTGAGGACTGGGTGACCAGAAAAGAAGTTTTATTCCTGAAAAACAAAACAAAACAAAAAAAGCAAAGAGAAAAAAAAAAAGTCTACTTCTACTTGCAGTCTTTACTATTGTTGGGAGTCAACAGGCAACTGTGCCTGGAGCTGTGATGTGAGTACAGCATGTGTTACAAGCCTGGAGAAGTGAAGGAGATCTAACAACCACTTTGTGCTAAGGCTTCCCAATGCCTATCTAACAACATACTAGGCTCAAATTAGGTGGAACTTATGTTTCATTAAAGTTCATTTTTATTCTCCACATTTTTGTCAGGGAACCTCATATGTGCAAGATCTTGAGAAATAACATGAAGATTTTCATAGTGGGAATGCTTCTCTTAGCTGAGCTGCTCACCTAGTCCAAACCTCTATCAGATATTGTGATCAGTACTCCACAGGTCAGGGGAAGATGAAATCTCTGATCTGCCTGTCAAGAGAGAAGACACCTTCCTGATCCTCTCAGTAAATAATATGTCTATTCTGAAACCTTTTAATCTCTTTATCTTATGTAGTGTAACTGTGGATATCCTTCTTATGGATCCTTTATCCTCTCAAAGATGATCAATTTCCAGCCTCAATAATAGCAGTGTGGCATGAAGTTCCTCATGCTCAGTGCATGTTCTGTATGTGTACCTGATACTCAAAGACCTGTGCTTATTACTGTGAGAACAGGGCTCTCCTGTCCTTCCTCTCTCTTCACATTGTTTATAGGTTCATCTACAGGCAGATAGCCAGGAAAGCTGATCTGAACTAAATGGATGTTTTAATTAAATTTTAAGGGATTAGTTTATCTACAATGTTAAAATAGATAAATTATACTACATTAAATCCCTGTGTGGACACACAGACCTTAATAGAATTTAGCTCACTTTGGTTCCAAAGTAAATGGAGATAAACCAAATGAAATCCAGTTATATTTTGAATAACAGTATTTACACAGTGATTCAATGTAATTCCACACATAATTTTTAATTCAAATATTTTGTCACCTCAGATGTATTTTTTTCCTGTGTGTTCCTGTGTAAACTACTACCTCACCAGGATTTGGTGAGTTTCCAAAATTAAGGGCTTTTTTAATATAATTTTTTCTGTTCTGCTTTTAACCTCACAATTAAGGTAGAGCCTTGTCCAAACAGATCCAACTGACAACCATCTTCAGACCACCAGACAGCTCAAGATAGCCACCAGGTAACTCTGCCATGTCCATAGGGTCTAGGCATGGAGTTCTGTAAAGCTTGGAAAGATATAAATTGGATTTAATTTCAGAATAGTATGATATGCTACCTCATCTACAGGCAAACAGGAATTTCAACTTTTTTACACCTAAGAACAGACCTTCATACTACACTTTTGAAACTCAGATGGCTGGTAGGAAACAACCTATGTTTTCTAGGATCTTTTAAGAGAACTTGGCTAGGAAACGAATTAGAATTGAGCTGAGACTAACCAGGGTAAGTGTTGCTCATATCTGAAGATTACCCCTCTCTGCTTTTCTAATTCACTCACCATGTCTTATCTTTCCATTAATCTTTAATAAACCTTTTAGTTAATTCCCCAAACACATGCAATCTACATGACAGCAGGACACAGTGCAAAAGCAGCCCGTGGATATGAGGGAATGGGCAGCAGAGGAATCAAAAGGAGGGGAAATGATTTAAGATCTAAAAAACCCACCCAAACTGCAGGTCAAGAGAAAATTCTGAGCAAGTGGGAGAAAAGCAGTGGCAAGGGGCAAACCAGGGAGAAGGCAGGGCTAGGAGGGTGTGAGTGTGGCTCCAGCTGTTGGATTGATTTCCTCAGTGGGGCTTCTCCTCCCCTCCCTTTCCACTCTGGTTCCACTTTGACAAAAACGGCCAATCCAATTCCAACCCTGGAGCCTCTGAAACGTGGAAAACCCTCTCCAGGCTGACAACAAGGATAGTGCTGGATTAAAAGGCAAACGCAATTTAGCTCACCCCTGCATAAATGGTAATCAAATTACACTGCCTCTAAATATGATAAGTTTGGGGCTGGGGCCCTCAGGGAATAGAAGGTGTCTTGCAAACACAAACACAAAGAAACATGCTAAAGGGAACTGCTAAATCAATGGATGAATTGTGACTCCCTCCCTCCCACAGGATGCTTGATAAGCTGCTGATTGCTTCTAAAACATCTACTACCAATGTTAGGAACTGATTAAGCAGCTTACAAAGCACTGAGGGCTAACAGACAGGCCCACCAGGGAGACTGCAGCCCTGGCGTTAAGTAGCTTGCTTTTTCCTGGCTTGGTTATTAAAGATGAGATAGCAGAACATGTTGAAAAGATGTGGAAACAGTTTTAGACCTCTGATGAGTAGCCTTTTCATTTTACACATGGAATAATTTCTGGCCTGTGACTTCACCAGCCAACAAAAGCCACATTTGCTGCATTTCCATAGTGCCTGGCTCCGAGGGGCACCCGAACTGCCTCATTTTAAATGTGGCAACAGGACCCATTCCCCTGCAGAAAAGGGACCACTAGGGAAGGGAAACATCTGTGGAAGAAGCTGCAAACAATGTGGTTTGCATATCACTGGCAATGGCATTAGAGTGTGAACTCAGGCTTGCTCAATTCAACCAGTATCAATGCAGAGACCTGTTCTGCTGGCACATTACCCCTGCTGTGGTCACATCTGTCACACAACATGGCACCACTGAACTTGATGTAGCAGCTTCCTGAGGTTTTTGTGGGCTTTTTTTAAAAAAATCTCTTCCCTCTTGAGGTAATGCTTTGCAGACTTTGTAAATAAAGCATCTTGTGCCAGGGACTGTACAAACTCCTGAATTCCTGAATAACTGTTCTTTCAAGCAGAAGAATACCTACTGCTTGCCACCTGTAGGCTGAGCCTGAGGATGAACCTTCATTGATCAGATGACAAATTTCTCACAGCAAAGTTCTCTTTGCATACTGCAGTTCTTTCACAGCTTCTTTCCACCCCCTTTCCAACACTGAGGCTCTAAGCCTTCTCTCTCTCCCCCGTAACCAATGCCCCTGTTAAACAATTTTAGTACTGGAGTATAAGCCACAGAGCTGGCTTGAAGCACAGCTATTTATGCTGTGATGAGCTAGAAGGGAGGTGTACAATTAGCAGTGAAGATGACAACACGTTTGCTGTGTAGCAGGTAGAATTAGCTGAAGAAACTTACCTGCTGAAGGTCTGCGAGAGAGTACAGATGGATTTGCTGGAGAAGATACTCTCTGGGAAAGATCCTGGAAAAGAGAAAAAATGGGTGTGTGTCACACCTTTTGGACTGGGAAACTCAAAAGTTCCCTCTCCCCACCAAAAGACTGTGACACAACAATGCTGGAGAGAGCTGAGAGAGGCTGGAGTTCTGTCACCCTTTAAGCACCAGCTACTTCACAGCATTCCTCATGGGCACTAGATATGGAAAGTGTTTCCTATGGTTTTTACTACAGGATTCCTGGTCTGCTAGAAAGGTGTAAGTTAATTTCAGATGTGATTTACAGTTTTGTAACGGAAATAACTGTATTGGGAAAAGTGTCATGCAGATACTGGATTTTTTTCCAACACAGAGTTGATTGCTAGCAATTCCCTTTTGCACAGACAAATACATGCACTGGTACAGACTTTATGATGACTTATTTGAGAAAGGTGATTTTTCCCTACATAAATTATGGTTTCAGGCAGGACAGTTGATTATCCACTGACAGACCCATGCAGTAAAGCTAAATTACAGAAACCTGAACAGAGAAGAGATGTCCTAATTAAAGTGACTTGCAGCAAAATGAAAAACTGGGTTAAAGTAACATTGCAGAGAAAAATGAACCTTGTAAAGGCAAGTGGATATTAACAAGGAAAGTTTACGAAAACCTATGTATCTGTCATAAAGTTGTCAGAAAAGAAAAAGCACATCTAATTAAAACGTCTTTCTTCATGTGCACACACAGAGAACCAACCAGCTTTATTTTCCATTCACATAGAACAAATACAACACCAAGGAGTGGAGAATCCCACCACTCTTGCAAAAAAAGCAACCAAGTATCTCAAGAGGTGCAACTGTCTTTCATTGCATGTTGCTGAGGGAGCAATGGTGAACTCCATTCCTACAGTTTTCCTAATTCTCAACTGCAATAAGCTCACTGGGATACTGTTTTTTCCCATTTCCATTCTGTAATTTACACCATTGCTCCCATTAGAGATGAACATGTGTCAGTGGCTCTGCTGCATGACAACGTCACAATGCACTCATCACAGTGTGAACGACCACAAGAAATCAGTCAAAATCCAGATACCACACAACACGTGCCACTGGGATCCCTCGTTTGCATGAAGGTTTATTGAAACTGACTGCTGCCAGGGAGCAAGCTCTCAACATTTTGAAGCCATTACTATTTTTCAGCTCTGTTACAACTTCTTTAAGATTTCCCCATCCTTCTCTCCTAATCACACAGGCAGGCACTCCACAGCACTGTAGCAGAACTCTATTATTTGTTGATGCCCTTACAGCAAAATAATTAGCTAACGAAAGATTTCCTTTTCCAGCAAAGAGCCCGAACAGCCCATAAGGCACAAAGTGTCAATGACTAATATCGATGACTAACATCACATTCCCTTGCCTTCAGGACTGCATTTTATTTCCTGCAAGTTCTAACTCCTAATAAACAGTGTGCAGATGAAAAGCAAACTCGTGATCAAGGGAATTCCTTTGGTGGGAGGGTTCTGAGCCACCACAGACCCCAGTGACAGTCATACTGCACTTGTTCACCTCCCTGAGGCACGCTGGTCTGCAGCAGCAGCTCTGCAGAGCCAGCTTCCAACACCTCCTCCCTCCCAAATCTATCTCCAGGAAAAGAAGCAGGCACTGCTCTCCGAGTCTTACGCAAGGCACACGTACTCACACACACAACCCAGCCACTCAAGTGTGAGCACTGCTTTTTCTCATCACTATGGGAACTGAGGCATTGAAAAACCCTCAATAAGTAATGCTGCTCCAGCTTCAGATTTGCACTGCTTCTACTGACTCAAAAAAAAAAAAAAAAAAAAAAAAAAAAAAAAAAAAAAAAAGAAATCACAATTTGGCTGTGGGGGGACCACAGAAAACCAGTGAGCAGACAGAGCTCGCATGTGCAACAGCATTTACAAAATTTCTTATGGAGCAACCAGACCAGTTCCTGTGTGGTTCCCAACACGTGGAGGAGCAAAACACTCCCTCACCACCTGCCCACGTCACCAAAAGTGGAGAGCACACAGCTCCAGGAGTGTGGAATCATTGAAATCACCTAAGAGCAGGCAGCTCAGCCCCTGGTCATCTGAAATACAAATTATACACCCTCACCACACCTGAGGTGAGCTGAGTGGCTGTTTCAAAAACACATCTTACTGTCTGTGATTTGCATCTCCTACAGCAATCTTCTGTCAGCCCCATTTGGAAAGGAAAACCAAAACTCAGCAGCTACCTGAACATAACTGGTGAAGCCAACCCCCAAACCCATCATCCTGCCAGCTTCTGGTGGCTAGGGAGCAAAAGCATCAGAGGCACCAGAATGTCAAACTCAAACACATTTTCAAAAACCTTCACTGTGAAAAGCAAGCCCATCAGCTGGGGCAGGAAATCCACCCAGACCAAGGATCCCAATGGGCAAAGAAAGGAAGGGTGACCTGTTTCCAAGGGCTTGCCTGTCTGCACACTCTCAGAGCCTAGCCAGGTGAGGGCTTGCAGGAAGTATTTCAGTAGGGGGCACAGAGGACTAATTCAGAAGACTTTGGCTTCTTGGCCCAGACACTGCCTCTCACATAACCAGCAGGCATGTAGCCTTTGCCATCTCCATCCCTTTAGACAAAAGGCCACTTGGCATCCAAATCAAGCTAAAATTACATTCATGTCTAAAACTCTGACACAGGCCCCAGGGCAAGCTAAGGTAACTACAGTTATAACCATTTCACTAGAAAATACGTATTTGCTTTATTTGTGAGATAAGAGCTTTGAGTATTGCTTGGGTTAACAGAAGGCCTTGATCCAAAAAGACCAAAACATGTGCTTGCATTTTATTTTTCCCTTGGTATAAAGGCCCTTTACAAACACCAAATGGGAAATGCCTGGTAAGTCATTGGAAAGCAAAATAAAAGATGTCAGATTTGTAAATCTTTTGACTGATGTGCTATAACAAACTAGATTTTTTTAAAAAGTTGGCCAATTAAATGCATTCAATAAACAATGTCCTTTCAGTCAAATCTTAAAACAGAAAGGAAACTAGAGTGAGCTAGACACAGGTCAAACACAAGATGTTAAGACTCATCACAATAAAAACTCCGGTCTCTGCTTCAGAATGTGACCTGTGACCCTCGAGAGGCAAATGGTATCGAGTGCACATCCCACTGAAAGCACTTCCTGGGCTTTCACAGTTTGGAAACTCCCGGAGCAGTTTCACCATCCATGCAAAACACAACTTGTGAGTCACAGGACTGCTGTGCTGGAAACCCTGGCTACCAGTCAGGGTTAAGCCTGCACTGAACAATCCAAGTTCAATGCTACCCAGCCCTCTGGCTTTGCCAGTTCCTGTCAACAATAAAATCCAAAGTCCTATTGGGTAAAGGTCTCCAAATTGCTTTATTGTTATGTGCTGGAAATGAAAGCAATTGATGCAAGCAGGAAAGAAACCCACCAGCAGAGACTGCTGGTCCATCCAGACAGAATGGAGCATTTTCAGTTTGATTATTATTCTTTTTTATTTGATACTTTGTAATCTGAAGCATAACCCTCAGGCAAGAGAGAACCACAAATTTCATCCCTTCCCTTCCAGCCCGATCTTATCAGGTAAGTATTTGCACAAACAAAGGTTATCTTTTAGTGTCCTCCTGCAAACAGAACCTCTGATAAGACTTTGCTTTTTGCATTTGGACAAAGTGTGTAGTCATGGTGCTTTGTTAGCACTAAGTAATTGCTCTGCATTTAAAGCCTGTTTATCATCAGCTTAGGTAATTTTTCTCCAAGGGGTTAAATACCCTGACAGCTCTGCTAAAGCTACAACCCATCAATCTGCCCAGCCCCGACATTGTAACCAAAGTACAACCCTGATAAGCAGAGCGAACTCTTCCCTTCACAGAGCAATCAAAAAACCTCAAGTTAGCTGGCAGGTGGGCACGACCAAGTCCCTTTTATGCCAAAAAGCCTGTTGAAACCCAGGATGGGCAGGGGGGAGGGGGAGCTGGCACCGCGATTTCATGTGCCAGCCAGGAGTGTCTTGTTTGACCAGGCTGGGAGCTGTGTGAGTGAGGTGTGAGTCAGGGAGCCGCCCCGCAGGCACCCCGGGCTGGCTCCTATGCAGAGCCTGCTGCCACCCCCCCTATTCCCCGGCACCGCCCAGCCGAACCTCGGCCCTCCTCACCGGTACCAATACCGGCACCGCCACACTGCCTCCCGTTCTCCAGTGACTCTGCCGCTCCACAAGGACAGAGGGGTGACACAGAAACCCAGGTATCCCCCACACAGGCAGCACGGTGCATAACCTCTCTTGCAAGTCATTTGATACAGAACCCGTTCCTTTAAGGCAGAGAACAGCATCAGAGGGGAGGTGGAAAGGCAGGATTTTTTCCCAGTGTTGCTAACTCTTGCGGTATTATTCAGGATTTTGATTTTGTATCTCCTTGGAAATCCCAACTTTCTGGCCAAAATAGTTACTCAAGGAAGTGGGGCCCTTAAAAAGCTGGTGATTTGAAAGTCTGAAGATATATAATTAATTAATTTAACAAAATTGCTATTTGTTTAATTCTTGTCATATTTTACGAGATAAATGATTTTTTTTCTAATTCTATGTGTTTGTCTAAAAAATGGTTTGTGAGGCATTTCCCATGCATGAGATACAAATGCTCTCTTCTGGTTAATGCTCTGGAAGCATCTTCAGTCCAGCCAAAGTGCTGAATCTATTAGCACACATGTCCAGGTAAGGCATTGGCTCCCCAGGAGCATCCCTACACTAACACAGTTACTCTTATCACCCATCAGCAATGTCCAGACCACACATAAACTTTCAACTACAAAGCAGTTCACCCACCCTCTCTCCTCTGTGCTTACTTACTTGAGCAAAGTTATGGAAACATTGTGAAAGGCAAGAAATTCTAACATTAAATTCAAGAATCAAATTTTTAAAAATCAAATGAAAACCCCACTGTTAACTAAAAACAAGATGGAGAAAACTAGAGGCACACAGTTTCATTCTGAAATCCAAACAACCTCTATTAAGTTGAAATGAAGAGTAAGAAAATTCTTTAAAGCACTTCTGAACCCTTGGAGTTTGCTGCTGAAGTTCCAATATAAAAACAGGACAAAAATTGCACAAGTCTTATTTAACATGGTGTCCATACCTAATAGGAGCTTATTTTTAAATAACTGGCTTTTTAAGGTGACCCATTCACAAAAGGTGAATAGAAACCACCAGTTTGAAAAGTGGCTGATATTACTGCTCCTTTTCACAAGAGAATGCAAGTGTGCCCCTAGATGGGAAAATGCTAACGTGAAGACCCAGCTCTCCTCTGGAAAACTGATACCTATACCCCAGCGTGCTCCTCAGCTGGATCCTGAGCAGGGCAGAGCACCAGCTTGTGCTTTCAACCTTCCCCTGGCTTGAAGAGACAGCAGGACTCCTTAGCTGCTTCCATCCACAGTTACTTCTCCAAAAAGACACAGAGGTGGTCTGCCTGCAAGAGCTCCATCAATAAGCACACTATTTCAGCTTCTGCAATAACCACATGCACACAGAATCTATATTAACCAACAAATGGCTTGGGCATACTGCTCTGCATTTATTTTCTCACTTTTCCTCACTTTTGGGTGTTACTTGCTCTTCAATTGGATCCTCTCAGGATTTCCAGGTATCTTCTTTGAGTGGGTTTCTCACTTATCCCCTTTCCAGTCATCCATGCAGCAATCTTCTTGTTCTGTTGGTCTCACTGTTAGCTCAGAGCCCTGACTGCTATGAACCACATCATTCTGTTCCTTTCCTGCTCAAACTTTCCTTTTGCAGCCCACAGTTTTCACAAGGTGTGCCTTTGTTCTCCTGCTTTGGGATTTTCTGCTCTCCAAATAGCCCACCCATTGCAAAGAAAATGCAGAGAACAGTCTACTCTGAAAGTCTGGACATGACTTAATGACCTTCTGCTGTCCTTGGTCTGAAAGATGACATAGCCCCAGCTTCACATACGTGAGGTACTGGGTGGTATAGGGATTGCATAAGATCAATCAGGATTCCTGTGATGTGTTTAGACAGGTTCTCCAATTGCCACACAAATATTTTGAAAGTAATCTACTCCTGTGTCAGAAGTGATATGTCTAAGGCCTCACTGTAGGAAGTGACAGGACTCTATTGTTCAGTATAACTGAATCTGGGCTTGTTTCACCTCGTGCTGACAGACGGGCAGGCTCAGTCAGGACCACAGGGCTGTGGTGCTGGGGTTACCTTTAACCCCCTGCAGCAGCATGCTCCCACCTGGGCTGCTGGGGAGATGCTAAGTGATGTCCCCAGCACTGGAATTCTGCTAGGGTAAAACTGCTACATGGCTGTTCTGGAGCTGCTGAACAAATGGCATCAGAGATGAGTAACAAGGGGGAAAGTTTTCCACAGAAATTCTCACCACCATTCAGAGGATTTACTCCCAGAGCAAGGGCACTGCAACGAGCATTGATGTGTTGGGGAATACACTGCAGGACATCTACCTCGTGTTACTGCCATCTGTCTAAAATATCTGGGCTACCAACACCTGGATTGTGAGCTGGGAGAGCAGAGAGCCCAGAGAGAGCTCTATGCTCAACTGGGGTTAGCCTGCCCTCCAGCAGCCATAGAGGTGGTGCCTGAAGACTTCCCAAAAAATAATTCCAGCACTTCTTTAACCTGAAGAGCCTTCAGCCATTACAAGAACAGAGGAAAAGAGGCTGTGGCTTCAATCTCAATCAAGAAAGAAAAACCAGAATAAAACCTTGGTAATTCAGCATGGCTTCAAAGAACCACCTTATTATCTCACAGACTTGGAGATGCTCACTCTTTCCTGGCTATCGATTTTACTTACTCCAGTTTGTTTGCCTGTCCCATTCATTCCTTATTCATCATCTCACAATCCACAGGCTGTGGTAGGATCTGTACAGCTCCACTTGTACTAATTCTGTGCTGGCTGGAGGTTTCACTCTTGTATGTTTCTGCCTGAACAGCATCCACACAAGCCAAGCAACCAAAACAAGCAAGAACTTGTTGAGGAAAGACATTTGCCTCAAATTATCTCTGTTGTAATCCTGGGGTGACAGCCACAGCAAACTAGGCTTACGAACATCCCTTGTAAAACAGGGAACTCAGCAAGAGGCTGGGAATCTCAGCTGGCTCATCTCCCAGCAACGCTGCTGACAGGCACCAGTGAAGGGCCTTGATTCTCCTCCCACTCAAGTCTGAGTTCCTTTATTTTGTTCCCTTGCAAATATAAAATGTGCTGAGAATGGAGCAATAGGTGAGAACAAGTTGTAACTGATGAAGACCACTTTCACTGGGAGCTTTGTAGACACTTTTAGGATGAGTTCTGCTTCTTTTCCTTTCACCCTTTTTCTTTCCATTCTTTTCACTTAGTTACTTGCTTCCTCAAAGTTCACAGTGTGGTTCAGCCCAGAGCTCTCTCTGCTAGATGCCAAGTTTTAAAGTTCCCCAAGTACCTATCTATGCACACAAACATTATAAATGACATTTCCACATTTAAGCCAACTGGATCCTGAGCTAACCTGGTTTATAGCCATCTGGAAATCTTCAGAAAAAGTGACTTGTAAGCACTGTAAACAGTTTTTTCTTCCCAGAGGACACCAAGAAGTTTCCAACTTCATTGCCATCTTAATTTTGCAATCTGGATTCAAGAGCAAGGTATAAATGCAGAGAAAGTGATAATGCAAATAGTGTTAATAAAAGGAACCTTGGGGTGATCTGCTTTTCCCTAATAAGGCAGGCTCTATCAAGTGTCCCAAAGGCAGCAAGGTGCCAATACAATTAATCAGTCTGTTTTAAGTTCTCCCTAGACAGCAATAGTAACAGTTTGTTTCAGTCTGTTTATATGGGTCTGACAGGTCTTCCAGATGCTGTGTTCACTTTCCTATGATTAATAGTCATTCTCATACTAAGGTGGAGACCAAGCAGAAAAAGAATGTTTTTAGAGCAAGACAGATAACTGGATTCTCTCCCCCAGCCTTTCACTTCTGACTAGGAAACAGCACTAAATTTAGGAATGCATACTGTTTAAACTCCTCCTTTTCTTGCAGCTTGCCCACATGAGCAGCCAAAGGGAAATTCAAATCACTTATTTTCTCAGTTTATTTTTCAGCTGTGCTCCATAAAGCCATCGCAGTGCCAGTGAGTATCTGCATGCTGTGATACGACATGGAGAAAGCAAAGCCACTGGAACCAGTTCTGAGCAAGGAGTAACTCCTTCTGGGAAAAGAACCTTTCTTCTTTTCCATCTCTGCAAACCTCTTAGAGCTGAGGTCTGAAGGACCAAATGAGCAATAAGCCCATCCCGACAGAGACTTCACAGACCAAGAAGGAGCTGGACTCTCCTGTGTGTTTTGTACACTCCTGCAGTGGCTTTTACAGCTCTTTTAACAAGTTCTATCAAACTGAAGATGCTTCACTAGTACAAAAGTAAACTCTTCTTGGGCTGGGCTCCTTCTCTCTACCACAGAGGATTTTGACTGGAGACAGTGTGAGGGAACCTGTAGATAAGGGAGCATTTGGAGAATTTCCAACCTTCCCCTTCTGCCATTCATTTTGATACAGGGAGTTTCTTCTCTCTCCTCCCCATCCCAAGAAAAGACCATGCTGTACTATTTTTTATCCATTGTCTCTTCACTTCCTCAGCCCCTGCCATCTCTCTTTTTTGGAGGTAGGTTTTTGTGCTCCTTCCTTGTCCAGTTTCCTTCATTAACTCTTATTTCCTAAGAGCCCTTCCCACTTTGAATCTTATCCTTCTCCTGGCTTTCCCTCACCTCTTTGTCTCTTGCCCACGGATTTCTCTACTTAGGCCTCCTTTGATCTCTGTTCTTTCACTCTCTTACCCAAGTCTATTCAGTTTCATGTCCTCCTGTCTATTTTAATCAGGGCATTCTTTTCTTCAGTGTTAATCAGAAAATGTAATTTCTTTCCCACCACTTTTTCTGAAGAGCAGCCTCCACGAGTCTTATTCTCCCTTTAGTTTTATTGCAGTTGAAGAGGATGTCAGAGGGAAGTAATTATAGCTGAACAGCAAAATAGCTCTGCAAGATAATGTAATCCTCTAGAATAAAAGAAAAATCACCCTTACTTTTGAAATGCTGTAAGCTGCCCTATCAAGTAATAGGAACTGAGCAGTAAGACACAAGCATACATCAACACACAGTGGGTCTGACATCAGAACTCAGAAGTCCTCTCCAGAAACCTGTTGCTATGTCCTTCTCTTAGTTCTAGGTAGTTCATGAAAGCAATGACACAGGCTATGTACAGAGCAGCAGTTTTACTCCTTACTTTGGATAAAGACACTTAGTGGAGCCTCCTGTCCCTCCCAGAGAGTTAAGGTCCCCCAACCCTATAATACCATGCTCAAAATACAGGCAGTGTGAGTCATCTGCTTCCTTGCCCTCTGGCAGCACATCATTTCAGAGCAGTGGCATTCCTCTTGACAGGCCTGGGGTATACAAAGGCTTCCACATGCATTAGCCATCAGATCAGCTGTGTCTGGAGCTGCTCACCTCACAGGATGGCACAGGCAGAGATATCTCCTCACCCCTTTCAGAGATCTGCAGCAAAATTAACTTTGCTTTTTTAAGGTCACAACTGTGGCTTGATGGTTTTAAGGAGATTGTTCACTTTTAGCAATGGACTAAGATACAGCACTTCTAAAATGAAGTTAACTTTTTATAAAACTACCATTTCCACCACAGAAAACTCAGTATGAAGCACCTTTTGCTGTGCTGTGACCATGAATGCCAGTGAACGAAACATTCAACACAGCCATGCCATGGCTGGAAGAGAGTGGCTGAGCAAAGCACAATGGCTCTGGTGTCACATGCACCATACACTGAGTCACATGCCAGGGGACCAGGTCTGGTCTCTGCCTTCCTGTGAGATCCTACCACAGGAGAGGGCAGAAGAGCTGGATGGGAAAATACTCTTGCACAGACAGGAAGCTTGAGGAGGAGTAAAAGATACTGACCACAATGTGTGACCACTGGGCTCATAGTTATCAACAACTTCAGACCCTATAAAAACATCTTTGGCAGTAGATAACCCAGCTGCCCAGGGAACCAGAAACAAGCAGAACATCCTTCTAAATGGGTAACATCTTGAGAACTAGACTGTGAGGGGAAAAGCAAAACAAAGGAGCAAAGCAACATAAGGGAAGTGCATCCCTGTGCTGTGTGCTGCTTGTGGCTCTTACCTCCTGCGCAGATCTTCAGCCACTGCAGCTCTGCAGCTGAACAGATAGGCTCGCAGAGACTTCAGCTGCTGCCTCAGGCGCACAACTGCTGCCAGGGGCTCAGCATGCTTGTACAGCATGGGGTTCTCCTGCTGGATGTCAATCAGTGGCTCCTCATAAACATATTCCAGGAACTCTTTGGCTTGCTTGGACACCTGAAAAATAAAGCAAACGGTTCAATGAGGCTTTCCTCCCAACACATCTTAAGCAGATCTTCCTCTCTGTGGCCTGTAGCTGTTCTCTGCATCTGAAAACTTCCTGTTAGCAGCTACAGATGAAGACAGAGCTGAGGGAGATCCAACTGTCCCTGCTTACAGCCAAGTCAGACTTCATCAAGCCCATCAAAGTTGAGTCTATGGGTAACTGCTTACTTACTCAAACTGCTGTGATATTTGCATCCACATGTATTTCCACTGCAGGGTAACATGGCTTAGGTGATGCTTTCTAAGTCTAAAAACTGATTACCAGCTCTCTTCCCTGTTAATATTTTCTGTTTGTTGTTTTATTTTTGGTAAGAAGCAAGTGATTACCTAAGTGTCAAAGCCTACACAGTACTATTCCAGGGTAAAGTACTACTCCCATTTGTTTGATGCTCAGTCAGTATGGTCAAAATTATGTTAAAAGAAAATAATGAGAAGCACATCAATCAAGTTGTTGTGTTTTGTTAAATACAGATAAATAAAGCTGAATTTTACTGCTATTACTTGCTCCCAGTGTTCCATCTGCAATAATTTTTTCTTATGCCTTTCTCATGATAGTGCTCTGTTCTATCTCCACCTGCAAAGAGCTACTGTAACCTTGATAAATTAATGGGACTTTTGCTCCTCCTAGAAAAAATACTCCTCTTTCTGAGGTGAGAAGGCCAGATTCCCTTTTTACTTGTCAAGTTTTTTAGCACTGGCAACGCTGAAATTTTATTAGACACAGTAACTGCAGTGCAAAAAGAAGACTGCAGTTAAACAACCTGCTTTTACAACTGTTAAGCTATTTGGCTGTAATATCTCAGCAGTTCCCTGACAACTGCTGTATCTGTAGCCAAGTTTAGTGACAGAGCAAGAGGTGATGGCTTTAAACTGGAAGACGGGAGATTTAGATGAGATATTGAGAAGAAATTCTTCCCTGTGAGGGTGCTGAGCCCCTGGCCTGGGTTTCCCAGGGAAGTTGTGGCTGCCCCATCCCTGGTAGAGTCCAAGGCAAGGCAGGATGGAGCTTGGAGCACCCTGGGCTGGTGGGAGGTGTCCCTGCCCATGCAGGGGGGTTGGAGCTAGATGATCTGTAAGGTCCCTTCCAACTGAAACCAGTCTCTACAAACTCAAACTGCCAACCATAGCAAAGTCAGAAGCAGCTGGGATGCAGCCCTGTAACAGGAAGGGTCAGGCACTCCTAACAACTCAAGTCTGCTCCAGCCAGCACTCATTTCAGCCTATGCACAATGCCCCCATGGTACCAGGCAGACTCAACAACCCTATTAACTAACCCAAGAAGAAATGAGAAGATAGGGGGGTTTCAGCTTTAAATGCTATGCAAGGATGGATACTAACACTTCCAGTCCATTATTTTCTAGAGACCACAAATTGAAGAGTTCAGAACCCAATTTACCAGAAGTTAGCCTCCCTTGAAGCCTCCTGGCACAGGGAGCTCATTCCCTGCTGTGTTTGTCTGGAAGCCACCTGAACCAAACTGCAATCCCCACTGGCTTGGGCATGCAAGTGGGGAAAACAGCTGGCCTAAGGAGGAAAGGATGTTCATAAGATTGCTTCTTTTCTTTTCCCTTCACACAAATGTGAGAAACACAAATATGAAAACAGTAGGGAGACAGGAAAAAAAGTGAACCTGGAGACTGAACTGCTGCTTTGGTCACGACAGAAGAAACATGCTTAACTGCCAAGTCCTTTCAAAAAGCTTTTGTAACAGTCAAAGGGATTTTTCTTTTCCTACCCCTGTGCTTCCAGGTGTGAAGCTCCTTGATGTTTTTTCAAGATCCTGGGTATGGGAGGACACAACTCTATAGATTTCTACAGCTCCTGATTTTTTTTTTCATGACCTGCCTTGCCAAAAGCAGATAAAACCCTCTCAATTTGCTAAGCTTAAGGAACTGATGTAACAGTTTACAGCTGCTACTCAGAAGCACAGGAGACCATGGAACTTAAAAAGGAAATGTGTCCAATTACAGTGCCCCATATCAGAGTTACCTATACTACCATGGGCTAGCAAGCTTGTCCATTGGCAAAAGCATCCAAAGAAAGAACTCTTAAATATTTATTCCCAGCTTCTAGGAAAGGAAGGGGGTTTTTACTCTGCACATAGGAGCTCTGTAACTCTGAAGAATCCTGCATTCATGGCACAAGACTATCATTTTCCTGATGGCAGACTCTGGCTATCTTTTAATAATCTCCCCATCTGACAAATTTTCTTCAAGAGAAAGCTGTTTTTTCTCTAATGGAGCATTTACTGGCTATTTTTTTTCCTTTTCAAATAGCCCATAATAATAATAATAATATTCAGAGACACAAAACATCAAACAGCCTCTCCTAACTGTGGCTGCTGGGTCTGGATACCTTGTGAGTTTGCTACTGCTGCAGCATACCCTAACCCAGGCTGCCAAACAGCACTGCCTCTGCTGGCTGGGAGGCATGTGATAGGCAAACACCAGAGCACTCAAGTTTTAGAGAAGCTGCTTGTGTTGACTTTAACCTCCAACCTGATGCAATTCCATTCACTGGCTAGCAAGCCAGCCTGCAGGGCGGTTACCTTGTACTTGGAAGTGTCCCAGTTATGGACCAGCCGTGCAGGGATGAGGAAGCTGTCATCCACATGGCAGGAGCTGCAGTAGTACCACCCACTGTAGCTGCACACCTTGGCTTTCCCGTGGGACAGACCTATGGAGCACTGACAGCCTGGAAAAAAGAGAGGAAAAGTCTAGGTCTGTACACCACACCAGAGGTACACACTCAGGATGCAGAAAGAAAAATAATTATTCCATCTGAGACCTTTTCAAAAATTTAATTGTTTTACCAATGAGCCATTTCTCATGCTCTAAAAATAGAGAAGTAAGTATCAGCATACTTGGACCAGTGCTGAACAAGAACACACTAACTCGGGCACCTCTAACAGAGTTCAGAGAGCAGGCAGAGAGGCTGAGGACATACCAAGGAGCTAAAGGCAGCAGACCAACTCTGAGACACACTGGGCATTCAAAAGCCACAGCCACCTGAAACCCATGACCCAAAACCTAGGCAGGAAACACCAGACCACAGAAGCACTGCCTGCTGGCTCCAGACAGCTCCCAGTTTCCCCCCAGCAGAAGGTGCCAGCACAAGCTAGATCCTGCTGACTGCTAGAAGGGATGCTGACCTGGCAGGCAGGATTTGTCCTACAGAATCAGCACAGCCAAGGCAAACCACAGTCAGACCATGAGTAACAACTGTGAACAGCAGTCACGTTGAGAACAAGTAGTCCATGACTAACACGAGTGACACAGCTCCACTTCCTTCAGGTTTTTCCCCTCACAACTGGATTACCCTGTGTCTTACAAGGTCTGAGGTCTGCCTGATACTTTTTTCACAGCTGGACTGCTTGCCTCTTCCCATACCCTCTTGTGTGGAGTCCCTGAGGTAAAACAATGTAGTCCAAAGCTGCTGCTTTAGCTGGAGAGAACTAATGAAGAGCTCTCCTTCACCTGATCACCTATTTTCACAAAGCACACACAAACTCCTTGTATTTGATACCTCCGTGGCTAAAACTAGTCAACAGGCTCAAATAATACCAGAGTGGAGGGTTGAAGACAGACAGCCCAGACACATTAAACAACCTGCTCAGGAAGTGAAGCTAAAAATGTTTAGATAAGATATAATGAGATGTCTATGGCTGTTATTAACACCTCCTTGACACAGCACACGTGACAGTATTTCTGCTTTTCCTTCAAATGAGTGTCCTCATATGACATTTACAGCTACAGACACAATTAGCACCATAGCCCCACTCTGGCAGGTGCTGCATGCTCAGATGGTTTCTGCTGGAGCTGGTTAGTACTGCTGAGAAGCAGAATCCCTGTACACCACTCTTAAGGCAAAAAGTACTAGTTAAACAGTTTTTCAGGCATAAGTCAATGGACAGGTTGTTTTTGCCAATTTAAACTCATTTTGTTTAGCATAAATATGTAACTTCTCCCAATGAAGGTGTCTTTTTCCCCCAGAAGTTATCCTGATTTGAGGAGAGGTTGCAGCTCTAAGTATAAATCAGACTCCTCCTCCCCATTAGCTGATATTACCACGTCCCTCTGCTCTCATCAAAATAATGAGAGCAGCCTGACCAACACAATTATTTCACTTCCTCTCTCTCCACACCCCAGAGCCATTTGGCCATACACACTATCAAGTGGATGGGTGTAGGACATGGCCTGTTTCCATCCCCATCTCCCCCTTCCCTTGCTTTAGGAGGATAAGCAGTTTCTTAAAAAACTCAAGCATACAAATAGGTCAGCTGATGAAAGAGGTAATTATGTTACTGTCTCCTCCTTCATAAGATCAGGGCATAAGCATAAAAATGTATCTCAAGTGTTGCAACTCAAGATCCATTAATGCAAAAAATGTGACCTCAGCTAATCCCAAACAAAAAACTCAAACGTTATGACTGTAAACTATTATCACTGTGGAAAAAAAATCTGCATGGCAAACATGAGCAGAACTTTTTGCAAAGCAGTATTTTTAGGGCAGAAAGAGTGCAGGTATTCCTTTTACAAGAGTGAAGTCAATTCAAGTAATTCAGCAGTGTAATAAAAAGAGCTGACCTATGACTGCAGCTTGGGATCAGAACTCAGAAACCAACAACTTGGTATTTTAGCACAAAGCACATATTTCTTGTCTGTTCTTTCCTGCTTTTTTTTTTTTTTTTTTTTTTTTTTTAAATAAAAAAGCAGTTTCCTGACTAGTCAGGTAAGAGAGTCTCCATGTAATCATGCTCCACTAGGCTGAGATGAAGTCAGAGGGCATGCCTGGCACTAGGCTCAGTATCAGTACTCTGTAGTACATACAGAAACATTCTTTCCACTTTTAAAATGCACTCACACATTAAGGTGAAGGTTTTGACCAGCTGAGGAGACAGGAAATCCCAGTCCTGTTCATCTGACATGACGTCTGTCTGACCAGCAAAAAGGAAGATGCTTGCAGAAGGGACTGACACTGTCACTATGGAGCCCATGTTGTCAAAAGCACAACAGATATCAATCTTGCCCCTTTGTGAAGCATTCCTGCTTTTCCTCATGGAACAAGGTGAAGCAGTACTCAAAAGAGAACATTCCCCCTTCCCAGGCTAAAAGGCAACAAGACCTCAAAGAGGATGCTGTGCACAGCACATTCTTCTGGGGCAGCCCTGCTAGAAGAGGTGAAGGAGCAGAACCCTTCCCACTAGTTGCCTTTGAATTTTCTGTCACTGGAAAGCACTGAAGCATCCATGTTTATACCTCAACTACCTCCATCTTTAGCACTCATTACATAGAGCCATCACCTCACACTGGATCAAACAGACCGATAAGTGACATGCAGTGTATTCCAGGTGCACTGCAGTAGCTGATGAGCTGGTAAAGCTGACTGAAGTCAATGCCATTAACACCTTTACTAACATTCCCCACTAGCCAACACTGACTCGTCTGGGGGATGAGGGAGGGGATGGGACAGAACACACAGCATTCACCTCTCACTCTGCACTCCTTGCCACTCGAAAGGCTGCTAGTTTGCCTTACTGCCCTAACTCCTATCCTGTGCATTGGTTTCTCCCTTATTCCATCCCTTCTCTGATCCTGTGTTTGTTTCCTTGTTCCTCAGAAACGCTTTTTAACACAGAATATTTCTCATTCTTCGTATTTTCAAGTAAATAATCATATTCTGAAAAGCTACCTAACTGCTGTAAGGTTGGGGTATTTTAGATGAGAACGTGGCACTGGCACCTACCTTACATTTTCCCTTGCCTCCCAAGCTTTGCTCGTTTAAAATCACCATCCTTTCCATTCCTATCTGTTGTGATTCATAATGATGGCTATTTCTACAATCCTTTCAAATCAAGCTATCAAAGCACTGATTTTCTTTGATGTTATGCAGTTCAAAGTGATGTGGTGTGACAAACATATTTCTGTGGCATAGACCACTTATGCTACTTTGTTTTTTTTAAGATGGAAAAAAAAAAGTAAGAGTGATAGAGAAAGGAAGGAATAGCCTGTGCCTTAATGCCCTTGGAAGTCCTGCAGCTAGATGGATGGCCAGGTATCTAAACTTGCCATCACATTTACCAGAAGGCAGTGCTATTCCAGCCAAGATAGTCCGATGTAGCTGACCTCCTCAGAGACTGATAAGACAACTCAGCAAAGAGTTTGGGGTGGGGGAAGGGACCATTTCATTTTGGCAGAGAACACACTTCCCTGCCTATAGCTAGAGAAAACACCAACTGCAGAAGGGGGGAAAAAAGCAGCACAACTTTCACAAAGCCCCTATGACTCCTAATGCTGACACAGAACATGACCCACGTAACATCTGAACAAAGGTCTGGAAAAACCTGAGTCTAGAGCAAGGAGAATACTGTGATATTTACTATTACCCTAAATGGTCATTGCCTAAAGGATGCTAGAGAGCAAGCAACAGAGGGAAGAAGCGTAGCTGTAGCTACACTGTGGACAGAATCAGGGAAGGAATGAGCAGAGCAGGAATATCACCATCAAGAGGCTCATCTCCAAGTGCTGAGACTTTGAGAGGGAAGAAGTACAGCAAGATGAGGCTAACCAGTTGCAACAAGCCTCTCTCTTTGACTTCAGGTGGTGGCAAGGATAGTATAGAGAGGGGATCCAAGACACCTGAACACAATTCCTCTTCTGCAAAATGTGGAAAACACTACTTGTGCCACTTCCAGGGTGTTGCATACTCCTATGGTCAAGGAAGACATGCACTTTTATCCAGATATTTTTATCCAGATACCTTCTGCTTTGATCTTTTAGCAAGAAATGATTGAAGTAGCTGCACAGTGAAAGAGAGACAGTGGAAGACAAAACTAGAATTATGTACACACCTGTTTTCCTCATTCAATAAAGCTCCTTGTTCAGTATCAGAAAAAAGCAACTCCCTTGTGATTGTGTACCATAATCAAATCTGTGACAGATTAGCTTAGAAGCTAATTCATTTAGAAACAACATACAATATGAAGAAAATGACCCATTGACTTCAAAAGGCTTTCAGCTTTATGAAGCCATAAAACAGATGAAGCAGAAGGAAGCAGAGCCACAATTCTTCAGTGTTGGATCAGACATGCAGCACTGCTCTGGCTGCTCAGCACAAACACAAGGAGAAGGTGAGAATTACTTTGGTTGCTGGCTTTGTGTTCCTGTGCATCTGCCCCAATTCACTTCACCGTGGGAAAACTCAACCTCAGGAGGAAGACACTCTAACAACCCAGCTCAATCCTCCCTCATGCCTGCCCAGGTTCCAATTTGCATCTATTCTATGTCCTCTTCCCAGCATTACCCTTTGGTTGGGTTTTTTGTTTGTTTGTTTTTTGGGGGTTTTGTTTTGTTTTTTGTTTTGTTTTTTTCCCAAAGCAATTCTCTTTCTAAAGAAATAATCAAAACTCCTAAATGTCCAAGCAAAGCCTGACACTTCACTCACCTTGCCTACTTAGTGAGCTTCTTACAAACTGTAAAAAACAAAGAAAGAAACAAACGACACCTTAACAGAAAAGGCAGAAAAATTTCCCTCTTGAAGCTACATGGGTTTGACCCTATCCAAGCATAATTACCCAAGCTACACTTAAGTTCCACAGCATTTATCTCAGCAACATACCAACCCCACTGCAATTATAATCTAGATCTGCTTCTCCAGAAATATGGAAGGGTTCATTCGTCCCCAATTCCCAGCATCAAACTGTTTTCTAAATAGACTCCAGAGGATGGAGCAACCCTTCTGCAGGGTATGCAGCTAAACTGTGCCTTCCCAATAAAACTAATACTAGTTAAGCCTGCAAATGTAACACTGCAAAAACAGAAATGTCAAAGTGTAAGCTTGCATTGTGCATATATAGGTCAAACCCAAAATTCCATCAGCAAATCGGGAGCAAACAATAAAACTACTTCTGGAAACTAGGTTTTGATTTGCTTGTGTTTCCTCCCCTGAATTCCACCAGAATACAGGTTGTTTACCCTTAGTGTCAAATGGTGGGGAGGGCTGAGATGCCATTCTTCCAGAGAACTTGCTCTGAGGGGACAGCAAACAGCCAAGAAGACACACTCCTCACAGAGTTACAGTCTGGGAGTCCTTTAAAGCATGGCCAACTTGTGTGCTCCTAGGCCATCCTTTCTACTCCTTTCTCCCCATTCCCAGGACAACAGTGCTGAGGACAAATACCATATACCACAAACTCATTTGCTGTTCTTTCCTCCATGAAATATTCTGTGCACACTCTGGCTCTTTGCTGAGATTCTGAAGCACTGCCTGGCAGGAGGGAATGCAAGCTCCCATGGAATGACCTACTGGCAGGATTCAGTAATTCACCAGCTCTGTAGTCAGGGATGGGAACTGAACATACTCTCTGGGCCAGCTCTTGAAGTCTGCTAGCTAGAAGTAAGTAGATAATTTGAGCATAATTAATAATGGTCTCCCCATTCCTACAGCTGATTACTCACACTTGGGTTTATATCCCAAGAAGGTAGACAAGACAACAGAGCAAAGAGCAGGCCAGCCATTTGTGTGACCAGAGAAACACTGTGCCAGTGTCCTCATCTATGGCCAGCTCAGCTAGCAAAGGCAGTCTCTATTCAGCTCACTTTTTGTATCTGCTCCATTAAGTTTGAAGACCACTTCCCTCTGCACCACTCACTCATGTACTTACACTGCAGGCTATCTGACCCACTGCAAATTAAGTACACCTGCCTACCCAAACTCACCCTTCTCTGGAAACCTGCCCCTCCACTCCTCCCAGCACCACAGTGGCCACAGTCTATTTTCCAAACATTAATTTAGACAAGGACAATGGTTTTTTCTGCTTGGCTGGTTCTGGCTAGCAAAGAATAAGAGTTTAGAAACTCCACAGTTAGCAGTGGAAGTTTTACTTCTGAATCAATGGAAACAGGGTCTGAAAGTCACATACAAGACTGGAAGACTATGGTCTAAAGCAAAGATACTTGAACAATAAAACCTTTACAGGGCAAAACATTCTCAGGGGATTTTAGAGCCAAAAATACAGGGAAGGCAGAAAGCTGCTGCAGTCTTGGAACAAAGGGATCAATTGAAATGAAACCAAGCACAATACACATACAGCACTTAGCAAGCACTATCCTAAAAGCCCTGGACAGGTGAGAGCAACTGTTGTTTGGGACTAAAAACATGTCAAGTGTTGACAACCTTTCAAATGACCTTCAGGTATTTTATTATTGTGATGCATTAGTTAAGATTTGTCCCCTAATATTTTTATTTCAGTAACACCCTAAAAATAAGTGCTGAGTGTGATGAAAGTATTTGCTGAATTCAAGAAAGGAGCATCCATGGTTTTCAACTATCTGGACTTAAGAAGTTTAAATTATATAGCATTCTGAGAAGCTGAATGAAGTCAATACTGAACCACGCTTTTTTTATTTTTTTTTTAATCAAACCTTCTGGCTTGCAATCTACTACTGTTTTCACTGAGGGGAAAAAAAAATTACTTTTCCAGCATTAAGGGCTGGTTTCAGATCAGTGGGGTGAGCCAGAGCAGAGGCTACAGGAGCTGGGCATGTTACCCATCTACACACATGATCACAGCACTAGAGGCAGAATGACTCCTGAAAAGCCAACAGCTTTTCATCTGCTGCTCAATTTGACAGGGCTGCAAGCTCAGGAAATAGACCATTTACTGACCTTGGCTTCTCTGCACATACTCCTCTGCTCAGCCAGCCAAACCAGTGAAGCCCTATGAACAGTATTTATCCTTCTGGCAAGTGAGGAGACATGAAGAAAGCAGGGAGGAGAAGACAGAAGGCACTCCAGAAGAAGAGCAAGGAAAGACATGCAGACAAATAAAAGGGAGCAGAGGACACTTGCAGAAGGCAGAAACTCCCACATCCATTAGGACTTGCCAGCAACTAGAGTTCCTGGCAGATGCAACTGACTCCTCTGAAAAAATGTTTGTTTTAATAAAGGAGAGGGAGAGAAAAAGTAAAAGGTGAAAAGGAAGAGAGACATCAGAAGAACAGGAGCTACAGAAGAACAAGAGGCAAGCGCAGTGGCCATTTGTCTTCCCCCTCTACAGAAATGTGAAGCCATGTGCCAAGGGCACAGCACCACTGAAAAGCATCTGAGGACACCTGCTCCTTACAGACCTCCAGAAGAAACACTTGCTCTGCCCACCATGCCCCAGTCAGCCCAGCAGGGAGACAGGACAGGCACTGGTGTATGCCCAACAAGCCACTGCTGTTTGCAAGATGCTGTGCTTGCCAAACACGTTTTGATGGAAGCCACCTCATCCCAAATTTGTTACATGAACCATCTGGGGACTTCTCTTGAATGCAGGTGAAATAAAGAATAAACAATGGTAACATCACCCCTCCCAAGAGATCATCCTAACATGATGCATGTCTCTCCTTTCCTATATTAAGGAATAAATCTTAAAACCTGACTTGCAACTAACTTTAACTTCAGATGCATTTGAAGACAAGAGGTAAGTCCCATTAAATTCTTACCTGAGCAGACCAACGCTCACAAATGCCACTGTTGCTCAGTGTCCCAACCACTTCCCATGGGAACACTGCTGTAACCCCAGCAACAAGGCAAGATCAAGCCTGCAGGTAGATGAACATGCAAAGGACAGAGAAGGCTGCCACTCCAGTGCCAGCAGCTTCTAGTTAGCTCCACACTCCAAAATGTTTGGCTATTTCAAGCCAAAAATGTAAGTAGTGGCAGCAAAAGGAAAAAAGTGTTTATAAGAGAATACTTCTCCACTGCTAATCAGCAGCCTATTCATTCATTTTTGGAAACTATGAGAAACAATACCCTGCCCTCTGCAGTACAAAGAGAGAAATGTGGAGGAAAGCTTTTGTATGTGCTGATCAAGCAAAAGAAAACTTTTTTCAAGCTGCCTTTCTGTGTATCAACAGTGTGTGTCCTCCTGCCCGATGACTACACCTAACACCACTGCCCTGGCTTGTAGCAGGAGCTGAAAAGTGCTGGGCAGACCTTAGGATAAACTCATCCACAGCCAGGCACAGCCATTCGCATTCTTCCCTACCTGCTCATAAGTGTCAGCTGTTTGTCTGGGAGCAGTCCCTTGAAAAGCTTTTACTGAGGGAGAAAAGGAAAGGGGGATGCAGTGAGCTTTTCAAACGGGAAAAAAAAAAAATCGGGGAGGGAAACTTCACAAAGACTGCAAAGAGGAAAAAAAAAAAAAAAAAAAAAAAACTGTCCCCATCAGGTCCTCCCAACAACCTTCTTTATCAGAGGTTCATTGTCAATCAATTAGCCAAGGCAGCAGGGGTCTGTAGGAAGGGGGGCAGCTCAAGAGACAATGGTCTGCCCTGTTGTATTACTATTTAATCACTTTTCCTAAATAAATAAAGCAGCCCTGAGGTGCTGTCATGTCAAGGGAATTTATAACAAAAAAACCCTTCATTTTTCATTGGTCATTACTTTTCCTTCCCTCCCACCCCTGCAGGACTAGAGAGGGTTATTACTGTAGCCTTAAGTTCCATCTTTGTGCTGCTTGCCTTTGATTCCCACTCGGACCTTGCCACTTTCTGGCACTAATTTGTCAGGCCGAACAAAGGAGGGATTTGTACCTCCTGTAAGGTCTCAATTAGGAAAGGCTTCTGCTGTATTATGTGCCATTGGGACAGGACACAAAGACGGTAATTACAGGAATTTGCACTAAATGGCTGAAGAATTCACAGCAAAACTTTTCTTCCTCCCCCCTCCCCATCCTTTTCCAAGCTCACCCCTCCCAGCAGCCCTGGGGAAAACGGCTCTCAATGCCTGGGAGCTGTAATTACCAACTGCAGGCCCCCGAGGTTAAACAGCAGCCCAGGCGGGAGCAGTGCACAGCCTCAGCTGGCTGCTGGGCCTCACAAGCCTCCTCAGCACTAACTCTGCTGACCCAGGCAAGTCTCACCAGTTTCTCCCAGTTATAATTACACTTTTTCATTTCTTTGAAGCACTGGGAATGCTTCACATGTACCAGCAAAAAGGCTCTGCAGGCCTGATAGGGCCAGAGCACCCTATTTCTGTGGGGAATACAGGAGTGAGAGCAGGATCACGTTGGGAAAGGAAGCCCACCCTTTCCCAACAAATAAGTCTGCTCCCATACCACCTAATGCAACACTAAAACCTGTTTCATATTAGAGACATGTACTTTGTTGCCATCCCAGGGCTTATTTTGAGGAGGTCACTGGAAATGCTCTCCAGGACCTCAGTCCTGGATGAAGCAGAACTACAAGATTTTCCTCTGCCAATCTCTGAACTGAAAAAAATTAGAAGAAAGGAATGAAGTTGGCACACTGTCTGGGACAATTTATAAAAATCCAAGTGATTTTATTTTCTATTCCTGCAGAAGGGGAGTGGGTGCTTACCTGCACACTTGAAGCTCTGAACTGTGAGCCCTCTCTCCAGAGACAGTGTGGTGAGGATGCTCAGGAAGCTGGTGGTCACAGACTGCCGCTTGCTCTTTCTAAGATCGTTTCCAAGGGGCCGATTTCCAGGTTTGTTCCTAAGTGTGACTTGGGGGTTCTGAGTTAAACTTCTAGTAGCATTGGCTGCTGCTGTCAGGGCCTCCATCCACTCCTGGGCCCTCTGGCGGGTCTCTGCACGCAGACGGAGGACATCTTGAGGAAAAATTACCTGAAAGCAAGAGTCACAGCCATCCTGAGTATCTGTCTGGACAGACAGGCACACGTCCACATTGTAGCTCAGCAGAGGATCTTCATCAAGCCTACCCGGTTGGAATGCCATGAGATAAGACCTGTTCAAGACAAAAGTAAATGCCTTCCAGTTATTCTGGACAGTTAACCTATAAAGAGTCCCTGATTTGAGAATATTTTGGTACTCTTTAGTGTTCTCAGTCAAATTCATGGATAGGAAGAGCTCCATAGGCTTCTCTAACAATCCATTGGTTTGTGAAAGGTCACTGTTATTTTCAGGCTTTGGCACATTCTCCAGTTTCTCCTGCTGCCTTGTGAAAGCAGGCACAGCAGCTCGCACCGCTTCCCAGAGTTTCTGTCCCCAGTCCAAAGCCTCCCATGAGGACTCTGCCTTCAGCTGTAGCTGTGAGTTGTCTGACAGGACAGTGTCCACCACCTTGGTTTCAATGCAACCACTAACAGTGACCCTTTGGAAGTGCACAAGTGGATACACACTGGGAAGAGCCTGGTTGCCACTGCTGTCCAAGCAATACAGATACAGTTTGTATGGGGAGAGCTCAGCGTAACAGGTTTGCCAGTAGCTGTCATTGTTTCTTCTAACTTCTAAGTATCCCTTCTTCAGAATATTTGGGAACATTGGCTTGTGTTCTGGAGGAAACAAAATGAGAACATTACCATTAGTTCTTTTAAAATAACAGTTTCAAATTGTTGTGTCATTCTGGCTTATCTGTCTTTCCTGCCCACACACGGTGCATCTGGATACATCACAGAAATAGCCACCTTCACACAATAGGCTGTAATTATCAAACACCAGCACTGACTAGACACTTGACCCAACAAGAATACAGCACTTTTTAACCCAGAGGTACAAAAACACTTTACAAAAAGGGTACAGGGGAAAAGATGGAGAAACAAAGCACTTTTCCTGAGATTAGCTGGAAGTATTATCCAGGAGAACAGCAATAGAGCAATGGAACACCACAAGTCTCCCAGAGCCTAGAAGCACTTCAGGTGCTTCTGAGGAGACCCTTTCACAAATCCCAGGCCAAGTCAAGGAGAGTTTTCTCTGTTGCCAGAAAACCAGCCACGAGTCATTCTGGGTACCAAAGTGACATGAATTTTAAAGGAATTATCTAAAGCATTCCTGAGTTTTAAAAAAGGTCTCCATGCAAAATTTGTTCCAACCTAATCTGCACCACTTCAGCCCCCATTTAAACATGTGAAGGTGCTGTTTTCACCTTGCTGGACATGTGGCTCAATGCAATTTCTGTTGGTCCCTGGATAAATTCAGTTGCACTCACCATTACACTCTAACACTGAATTTAACACTTGGCATCCTAAAACAACCCAGCCTGAGGAACAAATTTTGCTGCCGTTTGACTTCTACTTCACCTTTTTAGTAAGGGTACCTGTCATGGGTCCTGACTTACAAACAGTGGCAAAATTAGGACACCAGTGAAGGTTTCTGCCTCCGGGGTTCCATCTCCCTTAGGGACTGCTTATGCCTGATGCAGGAGCAAGGTACCCCCTGGGAGCAGCTCCTCACCCACTGCCTGGCACAATGAGGTCAAAACAAGATCACAACCAACTGACCTGAACAAACAGCATTACAAACCAAAGCAAAACAGGAGCTTCTGCCCTCAGGCTGACAACGTGTGTAACAGAGAAAGGGCAGGCAGCCAGAAGTACAAAATATTTTCAGTGCCTCAGCTTAACCAGTTCCCACTGATATTAACAGGCCATGCTCCAACAAATTTTAGGCACGATCACCTCTGAGTATGCTTAGGATGTCTTCAACTCAGAGCTAAGAGAACCCAAGCATCTGAAACGTGGTAACAAAGCTGAGACTGTACAGAAGTTACTGCATCTCAGTCTGTACTGGGATGCACTTGGCTTTTGCCTTGCCAGCTCAGCCGCAGCTTCCCCACACCACCCATTTACTCAGAAAGGAGCCTGCATTTTAACACCATGTTCAAAGTGCTCCACACTTTACCTAGAAAGATTTCCTACACCCTAAAACCAAAACAACCATTACAAATTTGCTACTTTAGCACTAGATCTGAAAAGGTGGGAAAGAAATCAATGCAACCATATTTTGCTGTCAAATAAGCTACTCTAGAGTATTTCAGCTAAATATGAATACTGAAAGCCTCATCTAAAACTCAAAATGGTGGAGAAAAACACTTTCATATCCCAAATGGATGGATACATGCACACACAAACACACACAATAAAAAGAGAACAAATTTTGTTCACTGTACATCTCTGGCCCTGACATTCATTAGTATTTCTGCACTAACTCAAAAGCCATTAATTTCTCTGAAACCCACACTAATCCCTTTGTAGTGCAGATAATGGGCAGCCATTCTAGAGTCATCTTCCCTTTCTATTAATCCAATCAGGGAGGCAGCACTTCTGCAGCTCCAACTGCAATCCCTCTCACTTCCATCAAGTACAGATGACAGTTCAAGCTTCTCCATAATAAGACAACTCATAACCTTCCCCCAGCCACCCCTCCTTCATCCTGCACACCGCTTTGCTTCTCTTTTGTTGCATTAGAGAAAGGCTATCTCTCCCTGCCTTTCAGAGAGGCACCCCCTCTCCCTCCTTCACCCCGCTCCTTTCCTTCAAGCCCCCACGAATCAGCCCCCCTGATGCTCCCTCCAACTGGGACAGAACCAGCAGCCAACTTGATTAAAACTGAAATGCCTCATATTGTTTAGGTCAGGGCAATAGATGCTGGCAGACAGGTTGAATCCATATGATACAAATCCACTCACACATTGCAACTCTGCTCATTTATCTTTTCAACATGCAGTGTGCCAGATAGTGTCTTTTCACTCAGACAGCAAAAGCTGCCACCTTTCCATCCACTTTCCAAACATGAACTACATCTTTTCCTACCTACAGAGACAGGGAGAGTAAATTGAGGAATAGAAAGAAGGAAAATCATCCAGAGCTATTTGGAGTTATAATTTCAAGGGGAGAGGGTGAAGAAAGCAGAGGGAAAAAGAGAGACTCAGCAGCTGAGGACAGGGCAGTTACACTCTCCAGTATCTCATCTGCTATGGGAATTGCCCACTCATCCTGGTTAGGAACCCTGCAACCAGCACACACCTACTCCTCTCCATACTTGGGGACACTTGGTCAAACCAGCACCACAGGAGAGGGAACCCAAACATCTCAGCATGTCCAGAAGATACATGTTCCTGACCAACTGGCTGCATGCATTCCTGTTGGTACAGCAGGAAAACTTGCCCTGTTTTTCACCACTGAAGCATTTTTGATTACAGTAATACCAAAGAACTCAGAAAAGATAAGAAGCAGAGATACCTAATTTCTGAGGGACTGGTGTTTTGAGGTGGCACTCCTCTCTGGGTTCTCTAATGCTCAGTAAGATACTAGCATAAGTTACAGAATCTTTGCCAATAGTCAGTCGTCTTCTCTGATTTCTGTAGAACTTTGCAGACACCTTTAAGACCTAAAATGCTCTCAAACTGGGTCAGGCTAGAATCCTCCTTGGTAAGATGCAGGATCACCCTCAGACCCCAACCTGTGAATCAGTGGTATGCTGCCCAGATATTCAAATTTAGATGTCTCACCTCCACAAATACACACTAGAGGACTACATAATACATACAACTGCCTTATGAAGGGAGGCAAACCTCTCTCCAAATATCTCCTGCACAAACACCTGATTACAAGATCATACTTTCCAACTCTCCCAAATGACAGCTAGGCTTCTAGACAGATAAAAAGATATGAAGTGTGCAGTTGGTATTTTTAAAAAACTGTCCGTTGAAAGGAGGTAAAATCCTGAGCTCATTGAGCACAGTAACGTTCTGGCTGAGTGACCAGATGTAAGGCTGTCAACCTGCTCTCACGTGTCTATTTTGCCATGCCACTGTGCTGCAAGCACTCCTCAGGCTCAGCTTCCTGAGAGAGCACCCTGCCAAAATCAGCAGGGCTGGCTGAGCACCTCCATAGTTGCTTGCTGGTGAGGGGCAGAAGGCATCAGCCTGCCAGCATGCAGGTGCTGAGGGCAGCAATGGCTCTGAAGCTCCTGGGTTCACAGGCAAAGCAGGCAAACAGAAAGCTCCCTGGGGAAGGTACTACAGCACCCACAACCTTGGGAGTGCCTGGGTTTGAATGAAAACATCCACAGGACTAGCAAAGAAACTGCTCACACACTGGGTTTTAAGCCTGTTTTTGCTGGACCCTACAGAGCAGCACTCTCCCTTTGTTTTCCAAGCCACACACCCAGAAATACAAAAGCCTGTCTTGAATCTGCTTACAGCTTCCTTCTTTGCTAGCTCCACGCTGCTCCTCAGCACACACAGAGCCTACTCCTACCACATTAGCTGTTCTGCCAGCAGGCCTACAGAGATACTGCCCCAAAGGCACAGCTCCCTTTCAGATCCTTTTCTTTCACAGCGCATGGAAAGGATCCAGGATCATTTTATGTGTATTATGAAAAAGCAAGCAGCAGAACAGATAAGCTCATAGTAATAAATATACTATGAAGATAAGGATAAAAAAAATTGAGAAGAGTTAATCTCTGCAGCTGCTTGGCCAGACTGGAAGGACTGGGGGACCTCTGCAGGTTCCAGAAGGAAATCCCTGACCACAATGAGGACTGACAGGAGTGCCTGAAGTTGCTCTCAGTATCTCATATGCATTCATTTAATCTGTATTAAAGCCCCAGAAAGAGATGTCTCCACAGGTTGTGGCAGCCACTGTGACTCCTTTGACCACTGCAGCTTTTAGCCAACCTTAAAAAATGGCTTTTGGTCTCTTGTGGAGAACAATTACCAGTCCCAGACACAGGCACCTGCAACACACAGTTTCTTGCTTTTGCTTCTCTCTTTTCAGCTCACAGTATCACTAAACTCTATGGCAGGCTCTTTTGTAAACAAAGAGGAAAAAAATCCCATGGCTGCCTCTTAACTCCTGCAGAGCAGCAGGGTCACCTTCGAGGTGCCAGAACTTAACCACCTCTTTCCTGTGAGGGGGCTTACCCTTCTGGCAACACTGAGCACTGCAGTGGGACTTGCTCCTGGGACCAGAGAGAAATCGATCAACAGATGGGCTAGGAGACACCTAGCACTACTGCAGATAGTATAAAACCAGGAGTTTTTCTTCAAGGAAATATGTCCATTTCTGTTTTTCTTAAGAATATTAATATTGCTATGCTTGACAAAACTACCTTATTGATGCCAGGTCTTCACAGTTCTAACTCACAGCTACTAACTGTTTAACATGAAATCATCACAATAAAGAGTGTATCAGACTGAAATCAGCCTCACTGAGTAGGTGTACAAATAAGTGTCTAAATACAGACTGGCTTAGGTATTTCTTAGTATAAACAGCACAAAAAATAGGACACCTTTTTTTTTTTTCTGAGGGCTGTGAGGGGAAATGGAGACAAAAAGATTAAGCTTAAAATGTTGTCAGGGACATGTACTGGCCTTTCATGGCTAGGTGTTAACAATGCTTCTGTGGGCATGTCCAAGTGTTACATGCTGAGGTAGATACATCAGATGGCCAGGACACAGGTGACAGAAACTGAGAGCTATCCCTAGGCCTTTGCAACTGTTCCTCTTCTCCACCCCTTTCACAGGAAGGACAGAACAAGGAACCCACTCTGGGAGATCTCCCTAAACAAAAGTGACAGCCATGCGGCAACTATGTCACAATGTAACACAATAACCTACAGGTCTGTGTGTATGTATATACATTTACCTACATATTGTATTTGTTTATATATCCACACATCTACAAGTACAACCATTAATCCCAAATGGGCTACCTATTCATAACTGGAACCATTCCACCACTCACACAGACTTTCACAATGCTTTGATATTTAAATTCCTTTGTCAAGTCCTGCCCTTATTTAGATTATAAAACCTTTGTGGTACTATCTACTTTACTTTTTCTTCATTAAGTGTCCATTCCACTTATGGCAACTACAAAATAAATCATGGAGATGAAGACAGTGGTTCAGTGTTTCCAAAGGCCAGAGCACAACATCTTCCAGTGTAGTGCTTGAGAAAGGAAAAGGAAAAATTACCAGTTTCTGAAATACTCCTTCCTATGGCACTGGAGATACCTGCCTCCATCTGATAACAAGGCTTCCTGTACCCCACACAAAGCTGGCAGAGATGCCTTCATACAGACAAATTGCATGCTTGAGTTTTTGTTAATTGCTTATGGACTGCATAGTCAGCATTTCTTAAGGTAACAGGGCAGAGACCTCTGGCCTCACAGTAAAGCTTTGTATACCTTCTTTCCAAATGGGCACTCTAACTTTTATGAAAACTGCCTTTGTTTGATTTGTCATTCTCCCAATCATTATAGCCTTCAGAGTGGGTTTTAGTTTGGGAAAATCAGGCAAGGAAACTGTAAGAAATATGTAACAAATTATTTTTCTTGAGTCATAATGGAACAAAACACAAGCAAGGTGCTTCAAACCATGAAAGGTTTTGAAACAGAAGTCAAGACTGTTTTAGACACTGATCCTTAGGCAGGCAAATTAACAGCTATATCAAACACAATAGATTTCTGCCATCCTAAGAGCTGCCTCACTTTTTGGGGGGAATGGTTGTGTAGGGTTTTCTAAACATGCAGCTCCTCTTTCAAGGTAAGTATTAAAACAGAAATAGCAATGAAACACAATATCAACAGCAACAAGAAAGCATCAGCACAAACCTGTGTTTCCTTGGATGTCCTCTCCCTTGGCTAAGGCCAGGTAAGAGAGCAGGGCGTAGTTACTGTCCCCACCAGGTGCAGGTGGCTGCTGCAGGGAGGTGCCTGTGTAGACCACCCCCCAGTTGACATGGCTGATGTCAGACCGTGACCTGTTGTGTCCTGGCTTGAAGGTGGAGGCCTCCTCATTGTGCACCAGGATGTCACTCACGGAGCGAGGCCTGTCTCTCCTCCGCTGGCAGATACTGAAGATGTTAAAAGCAGCAGTCTGCCCTTCCCCTGCCCAGGCCAGGCTGTCAGCAGCTGTTCCCCTCTGCACCACACGCTGATCTTTGGCAGGGAATGCTGTCTGAGCTTTGGTTTCCAAGAGGCCATTCTTGCAGTGATCCCAGAGGAGGCTGCTTTTGGCAAAGGAGGCAACGTTCCTCAGGTTCCTGCTCTCTGTTATCTGCCCAAATACCTCACGCCCAACCAGCTCAGGGACTTCCTGTACTCTGTACACCTCAGAGGGCTGCACAATCTTTTCAACCTTAGTATCAAAACTATTGAAAAAGTCTTCAGTCACTTCCAAGGCAGGGCTAATGTCATCAACCTCAAGAGCCTCCATGCCCTGTGCTGCCAGTGGGCCCGAGGCAGTGCAATGTCTTAAGAAGATACCACATCAATGTGCAGGGAAGGAGCTGCTTCACATCTGTCCTTGGCACACCATTACCTTCCAGATGGTGAGGCAAATACGTTCACCAACCACAATGCTAAGTGGCAGAAAGGAACCAAGTGACCTCCCTTCAGGTGGGAGACTTAACATCCACTGACCAGGTAGGCTACAGCCCCTTTATGCAGTCAGCTCATGGTGATGAGAGAACCTGTGAAGCAAAGCAGAGCACCACATCAGTAAGGGCCTCTTCCCAGATAAATATGTTTAATCGCATCACTCCGTCCACAGTCCCCTTGATGTTACTTTCTCCTTCATTTGACACCAACATTATTGTGTATGAAGAAGCAGCCTTTGGGGTTCCTGCTGTTCCCTGTGTGTGAACTCTGTGTATTATCACTTCTTGAACTGGAACCTGCCGAGAGCAGGATGGAGCAACAGATAAAGGGGAACCAAAGCTATCGATTTATTAGCCAGGCTTTAGAAAGCTGCACAGAGAGGTGGTCCTGACTAATACCACAAATGCAGCCACCTAGGGAGTGCTTAGTACAGGTTCCCAGGGGGCTGCAAGAAAAAGCTGAGAAAAGCAGCATTAGTAAAATAGGCCAACCAGCCTCAAACAGTTTTGCCTTTTTCTCCCAGATGGCTTGCCTGCCAATTTTAGGAGACCAACATCACTTTTACAGCAGCTACTTTGTCTACCTGTCTCCATAAACAGAACTGTGCCTAACCCACCAATGCTATTTGGCTGCTGCAGAGCACTGCATGTGAAGGTTGCAGTGAGGGGTTATCTCATTGCTGGCTTTTGCTGCACTAAGCTGCTGCCTTCTGACTTCTCTTGAAGCTCCATCCATAGAGCTGCCACGCTCAGGGAAGTGCACTGTAGGTGTGTTTAAACTGGGGAAATGAGTCAAATGCATGCAAGTTCCTGGGGCCTGGAATGCCTTGGGAGGCATTTGTGCTAGCAGGAGAACAGCTCTCACAGCTGCCAGGAGATATCACAGGACATGTGCAGGCACAACAGTTCCAAGTCAGGACCTACATCCCAATTCTGACCACAGCACCTCAAGTCCTAGACACAGAAAAGCTGTATTAGCTCAGAACTCTGCCTAGATTAAAACACTCTAAACAGAACTAATTAGCCTGGGCAGGGCTGATAATTAACAGCTCATTAGCTTGTGAATGCTGCTGAACTGCTACCAGGACCCAAGAAGATTTACACTTAGCAGGAAAACACATCTATTAAGCAGCATCAAACACACATAATACTTCAATTTAAGTTTTTTTGGTTTTGTGGAGTTTTTTTTAATAGAGAACCATCTATCTGCCTCACTTTAAAGTCACATAAAAAGGCACCCTTTCCTATAGCAAGCCAGGAGGGAGGAAGGATGCCAGCAGCCCCCAAGAGGGAGCACAGAATCCCCCTCCCATTCCTGCTTTAGTTGTGGCCATCCACCATACAGGTGTGTTCCAAAGCAGCAACTCACCCTCCCCCTAGCAGAGCAGCAGTTCAGTGCATGGTCTCTGCAAACACACACCAAGTAAATAATTTCCAAAACCAATAAGCAATCACATCCATAACTGGAAACTTCAAGCCTTTAACACTGGCATCTTTCACTCCTTATCTCTTTGCAAGGCTGCACTTCACTAGCCTCAGAGTAAAGCAGGACTAGGATCAGTTTCAACAAGTAAATAGAGCAGGACACTGAAGATAAAGCCAGAACGACAACCAGAGGCTCATCAAAACTGACCTGGAGTGGTCTGAAATCACACCAGTGTGTAAGCAGACTCAGCAAAGCTGTGTAACTGCCAGCTGACAGCAGTGGGAAATCAAGTCCTCCTGGGCACGTATGCCTTGTCACCTCAGTGCTTCATGGACTCCTGAAGCTCATTCGTGTCAGCAACCCCAGCACAGTGCATTGTTCTTGGGCACCTTGGGGCTTGGCAAATCCAGGAACAGGCTAAAGGATGTCATGAGGTGAAACCTCTCTACTTATTCTGCCCCCTCCTATGGCATGCCTTTCAAGTAAGAATGACCCATATAAAGATGCTGCTTCACAGGGGTAAACACAGCAGAGTACAGCCTTGCTCTCACTCCAGGGATTGGAGCACCATTGCTCCAGAAGAGCCTGCAACGTCCCAGTTAATGTAGATTTTAAATCATTAGGAAAGGTGGAAAGCAAAGGGAAAAACTGACACTTACATTTAACAGGTTCATTTTTAAATGCTGGAGGCTTGATGTGGCTGCATGTGTCTCTGAATCCTGTGAGACTGGAGTTACCCAGTGCTGTGCAGCCAAGTGTGATGATGGATGCTTAACTACAAACTGACCTCACATCCAGTAAGATGCTGAATCACAAGGTCATGAGAAGATGACAGGCCCCTGCATCACACAGTTCCCAGATTCCACCAGTCATACCTTCCAAACTAGTCTGTTTGCCCTGCTCAGTAAGGATGTGAAAGATAACCACCTGAAAGGTGGCAGCTTCACCCCTTCCTACACTGCCAAGAACCTCAAGTAAAAGAAGAAGTACCAGTAATTCTCCCTAATGCTGGAATTCTGCAACCACGTATCCTCCATAAGCACAATTTGTCATTGTCTGACAGCAGCACTCAACAAAAATTTTAGTAAACACTTCTGCAAGATTTTGGTGCCAAATGAAAGCAAATGTTCACATGGTGGTAAACAGCACCATCAGAATCTCCTCCAGGAGGGAAAACAGTAGAAATCGGTTCCTTGAAGGGGGAAAAAAGGCAAGCAGTAGGATGAACTATTTTTTAAATTACTATAAAACATACTGCCTTATGCATTGTTTGTTGGAAACACCTGAAATTTTCCAAAGACATTCAGCCTAAGTCAGTGAATAGGAGAGGAAGAGAGGAGCATCAGCCCAAACTATTAAAGACTACAGGGATTCCCAAAGCTAGAGGGAACTCCAAGTAGGTATTTGTTAATGTGAAGCAGAAACCTAAGAGCTCATACAGGCCTCTGGGAATTGGCCTTACTGAATAAAAGGTGGAGTATGGTGCATTGTAGTTAGAAAAACTGCTGGACACGGGGACTGCAGCAGCTGAAAAACATCTATTTCTGTCTGTCTGTCTAGCACAGATACAGCTTTCAACCATGAATGCACATCAGTCAGATAACTAATGTGCATTTACAACACGAGCAAAGGCTGTTCCATCACAGGCTTATAGTGGCCATATTACTCATATGGCTGAGGCAAACAGCAAGGATTATTGGTTATGCTGAAATTCAGTTTAGTTAAGAGTATCTCCCTTAGAGAAGCCACAGGGACTCTAACCAATGTGACAGCAGTCTGAGTGCAGAGAAACATCACAGGAAACAAATGCCAAGGGACATACACTGGAACAGGCAATTTAGCTTCTTGATCTGCTCCTCATGGGCCAGGGAAAATACCCAGGCATGGCATGACAGAAATCAAAAAGTGTATCTAGAGAAGCACCTTTCAGTTTAATTTCCTAAGGAAAGAGGGTCTTCAAAGATGCAGTTTTTGAACTGCTATTCAACACTGGAGAGGGAACAGGCCCAAAGTCACCCTCCTGCAAAGGGAGAAGCAGGCAAACCTTGGTTCCTTACCCTTTCTGGAATGCCAGTGTCCCCACCTGTGTCTCTCCAAAGTGGCCACAGTGTTAGTGTCAAATGGATCTGAAAACAGTGGGATGCAGAGGGGGGAAGCAGGAAGGAGGAATAGGAGGCATCACACAAGTTGAAAAGCAGTCTGGTGGGGTTTGGTGCTCACAGGACCTCCTTTTCAGTGAACAGCCAACAGACATGTGTAAAGCAATGAAGGGATACACAACAGATAGAGACTTCCCCTTTCCTCTTGTATTTGGAGAGATTTGGAACAATCTGGAAGTTCACAAGCAATGTGTAGCTGGGCAACTTTGTACATGCCAGGTGAGATAAAACAATAATAGGGTTTTTTTTGAAAAATAAAAATTTCTGTTTAAGGCCCACTGAAATTTTACAGGTATCTCCCTACTTCACTTTTTAGAAGCATGCTGAAAGGATAAGACAGCCAGCCCTTAAAAGCTTGATTTTTTTTTTTAAGTGATCAGAAAGATTTTCAATTTGTCCCTATGAGTTCTGAACAGAAATAAAAGACACAGTTCATTCTTGGGAATGCTGCTCCTCTAGGAGTCATTTAGTGGAAATCAGGCTGCTGAGCTTTCAGCTGTTGTATGCAGCAATGTCCTGCTGCAACCCAAAGTGGCTTCATTTAAGCAATGAAGAACATACAGAAGGGGGGCTACCAGATGAAGGCACTTCTCTCCTTCTAAGTAGGCCTCAGGGACAGTAAAGATGCTTTGGGACCTTTCTAGATAAATCACTGGCTAGTATAAATAGCAATATAATAACTGAATCCTTTACCATCTATGCCAGACTACACAATTAGTTTTCAGTTAGCTCTGCAGGGTGGTTTATTTTAGGCAGGAAGCAGCCATTGGGCTCCAGCAGAGCCCAGTAACATCAGCCATTGTCCCAAAAGCCAGGGGGAGGATAAGAAACACAGCATCTCCCACAAGAATACGGGAGAAGTTTCTTCCCTGGGATCACGGCAGGGCTTTAAGAAAATATCCTTGATGTATAAACACCTGATGTAATTGAAACGTTAACACATACCATGACTTCAGTCTGAAAGTGTTCTGCAGGAGTGATATACTTAGCTACTGCAGACTGGTAAAATCCTTCATTCCACATGCAGTGCCTTGTCTTATGTTTAACATTTCTGGGTTTTTTAAGTCCAAAATACAAATGACTCACTTTGGATAAATAACCATTGCAAGTGGCAAGATGAAAACTACTGTTGCTTTAAGTGGATGAGCATCAGTCCTAAGATTCAGATGCTTCTTTATTTTCATGCACTGTGTATCTTTCTGTAGTCACTCAGTAGGATCATGCAGTGCCTAAAATTAATTTGCCTGCCAGTCTATGGAGAACCATGGCTGTAAGAGTTCAAGGGTTGGACTTGATGATCTCAGAGGTCCCTTCCAACCCAGCTGATTCTGTGATTCTATTCTAAGAGTGTACTTGCAGAAGAGATAACTGGTTAGGAGCACGTCATCATTCCTTACACAAAAGTAATCTTACACAAGTTTTTTCCCCTACCTTGCCTTGCAAGGCCACTCATCCTAATGCTTCTGCTGATGTCCCAGCCACCACATGCTCCCACAGAACAAAATCTTTCCTGTCAGGCCTGATTCCATAAGGGTTCATTCCACTGGATGTGTACTTACTCCATTAAAAAAGCTGTTTTCTGCAAACTAGGAACACTGCAGCATTATGTCATACTCTGGCCACTAAGACACAGAGTGATGCCTGCACACTATGCCCACACACACTGGCTCTAATGATGCTGAGGGGGAAGCAGCCCGAATTCCTGCTGGGATAGCAGGGAAAACCACAGGCCAGGGCCTTTCTGGGGACAGGGGAAGGTGTCCGCAGGTGTGCACCGGACACGGGCACGTCTGTGCTCTAAATGCAAACACGGCCACGCCCGGCCCCTCGCACACCGCCCGCCCCACGCTCGGCGGGCCGTCAGTGCGGCCAGCCCTGCGGGTCCCTGGGGCTGGGGACCTCGCGGACCCCCCGAGCCCCGCACCGCCCCCAGACCCAAGCGGGTATTTACCTGCCGCCCGGGGCCGCGCTCTGCCCGTGCTCCCAGGAGGGGCTCCCGGCCCGCCGCCCAGCCGAGCCGCCGGCGCGCAGGCCCGGCCCGACCCGGCCCCTCCTCGCCGCCGCGCTGCTGCCGGGCGGCGGGGCCGCGTCCTGCCGCAAAGCCCTCCCGGCCGCCGCGGGAAACGGCTCCGCAGCACCAAGGTTCCTGCCGCCGCCGCCCGGCCCAGCCCCGGTGCTGGGGGAAGCCGGGCAGAGCTGCCCGGGCGGCGGCGGGGAACCTCGGCCCCGCGCCCGCTGGGCGGACACCGCCGGTCCCGGCGACCTGCCAGCCTTCCGTGCGCCCTTCGGAAGGGGTAACGGGAAAAGCCACGGGCTTCCCAGACAAACTCCGGAGTAACACTGCTCCTTGCCAGGTGCTCGGCTGCTGAGATGCTCAGGGAGCTGCTACGTGAGCTCTAAAGAACTGGAAAAGGCAAAGTGCTACACGGATTTTTAGGAATCCCCAGTGCAAGCACAGTGACCTGTGCACAAGGCAGTGAGGCACAGCACTGTAAATTCACACTGCCACGGGGCAGCAAAAAGTGCTCTGGTGCAACATGTTACCAAAGAAAACAAGTTCCAAGGCAATTACAAATCTCTTATTCCACTGGTATCTAACATGGCAACCCACCCACAAAATACACATCCCACAGAAATAAACTTCTGTAAGAAATATCCATGGGTGGGCTGGATATTGTACCTGGATTTTGATGTCTGGTGTACAGAGACCAGCTCTGAGTGGCAGGGTGCAAACACTGAAAACCAGGAGTGCAGGCTATTCTACTGACTGTGCATCCCTAGGGAGCCAGGGGTGCTGTGTCAAGCAGCAGAGACCACTTTTGTGCCAACATGAAACTGCAGGAGTAAGTGGCACTGAACTGTGCCATGAAGAGGTTTGACATCCAGAACAAAAGGCAGGTATGAGGTTAGCTTCCATAAGCTTCTTCTCTTCCTCATGGGCCAACCATTTAGTACACACCATAAAATGTGACTGACTCCACAAAGTTGTGTTCATATGGGTTCTCTCATTCCAATGACAGCAAGGATGAACGGGAGCCTTTGACACAAAAAATACCATTTATCTGACAGAAATGTAATTAATCTTGGCCTTTACAAGTAATGTCTTACTAGAGCACCATGCATTTGAAGTCCTGCTTCTCAAGATGAATGACTTCTTCACTGGGTAACAGTCAAAGATTGGTCTTTTCATTCTAATTCAACTGTATGCACAGTGATCCCTCAGCAGACAAGGCAGTAACATCACCTGCTCTGTTATTTATCACCTTGCAGCCTTTTCTCCAATGTTACCAAGACATTTATCTCTTGGGCTGATCAGGAGAGAGTATCCTTAGTCTCCAGGATCTGCCTGTGCTTCATGACCTTGCCTCTCAGCCAACTATGAACTGGGAGCTGCCCTTCCTGGTGTGGGAGGCACAAGATGTCAGTTCTTTCTTAGTGGTTCTGAAATCCAGCGAGTGACCAGTGAAAGCTGGAGGTCTGAACATATCCTGTGTGTACTGCAAAATCATCTTCTAAATACCAGGTCATTGTACCATGTACTCCAGAGGTTGGCTCCAGCTGATAAGAATCCAAACGCCTTTCTCAAATTGGGGAACTGTCAAGAACCCTTGGGCACACCCTTTACTGTCATAATGTGGAAGGTGCAATGCCCACTTACTGAGGCCACTGACAGACTCACCAGCTCACACCAGTAGAGCAAGAGACCCTCAGTCTTTCCCTGCTGCCTCTGAAGAGGCCTTTTTTTCACACATTTTAATTACTGACTCCCTACACAGAAGCTATTATCTCACAGGAAGGCCGTTAACAGGCATGTTCAGCACAAGATGAAACCTTTCCGATAATTATTCCTTGAGTTCATGTTTGTGAAAATAAATACCATCAGATGATTAAATTAAACACTGCAGCCAGCCCAACTATACACTATTTTCACTTCTCATGAAGGGGAGATCAAAGACAAAGACTCAGGTAGAGTTGTTCCAACTCCTCCAAGTTTGGTTAACAGCTGCCTATTGAACACACTAATTAGCTTCCTGCTTAGGGTGCGCAGCACAAAATTAACTGCCCCAAAACTGGATGGTATAGCCATTTCTAAGCTCTGTGAGAGAGAGCTGTGCCTGGAAAACATGAAGACAGGCCAGAAGAGGCACTACCTTCATCCTGTGGGGCTCCTGCCTCCCAACTCTCCCTCCCCTTTCTTTTTTGGGAGCAGATGTGCCCATCTCAACCCCCACCTCTGTGGCAAGGGGCAGCCCTGTTCTCACAAGCCCCTGGCTCAGGCACTACTTCCTGAGGCAGAAGGCTTCCCAGATGGAGTGCTGACCAGCACTTCCCCGCTCTGCTATCCCGAGCCGTGGAGGGCAAGAGAGGGCAGCAAAGCCCTAGGCAGTGTAACCCTGTCCCCCTGCCAGCCTCTGCTCTCCTCACAAGCACAGTCCCGCACAGCACCCCACAGCCCCCTCCCCACCCCGTGCACCCCCACACAGCACCCCCCGCACAGCCAGAGCTCTGCTATTCTTCTGCTAATGGGATTGGCACCGCTCAAAGCCGTCTGCCAGGGCATTGTCTGCAACCGCAGCAAGAGAAACATTATTCAAAGGCCATTCAGGCCCCAAAAGGAGCGGCAGAGCAGAGTAATTATCGGAGACTCTCCATTAACGAGGGCATCTTTGCTCTTTGTCTGTGTTGGTTTAATAAGGGCCGCTAATGGGGCCGGGGGAGGGGCACGCTAATGCTTCTAAACAAACCTCCTCCCTCCCCCGCCCGGTGAGGAGAGCCGCGGTGATGGGCGCTGACAGGCGAGCTGGGGTTACCGTATTGCGGAGTGACCTTCGGGAAAACCGAGTGTGAACCCAGTCGCCTCCAGCCCCATCCCACCCGCCGCTGGGAGCATCTTTTGGGATGGAGCTGTTCTCTTTTTAGCCTCCCCATATGGCTTGGTGCTTGCCAGGCCATTATATACCCCCCGCCCAGCCACTCTGATGTCACCTTGTGACCCTTCATGGCTGGACACGATGGCACTGAGTGGCAGTAATGAGGGACGACAGTGCAGATTAAGTTCTCGAAGCAAAATCTGGGGCTGCTGTCCCCTCCTTAACCAGCAGCTGTGCCCGGGAGATGCTGCTGGGAAGGCAGGACAGGAGCAGCCTCACCTCCCCTCCCCACACCCCCAGGAGGCAGAGCAGGCTGGGAGCAGGCATGGGCCAGCAGCTCCTACCTTCTGTCTGTGGGCATCTTCCTGGTGATGGAGAGATGGGCTGAGCTGAAAGCTAGGATCAACATCCTGAGATCCTCCAGAGCCATTTAGGAGCATGCTGCTCAAATTCTGATAGATCCCAGACTCTCTCCATCTTCAAATGCCAGCTGCAAAGGGACAAGTTCTGGGGCAGCCTGAAGTATCACAGGATCAGGGGCACACTGGTGTCTTAAACAGTGAAATGTGGACAAGAGGTCACAGGTGGTCTCTGCAAAAGACAGCATCCTAATAGTGAACTGTGATGATACACACCTGTATGAGTAATGAATAATACAGCCTTCCTTTTTCAACCCCAGCACACAAGTGTTCTGGATACAAGGCTGAGAAACGTTAGATTCATTTTCAGCCCATGAGCAAACTAAAGAACAATAAAAGGAAACAATTACCCTAAGACTCTGCAGGTGTTTTACAGTGCTCATGTACCTGGGCACGTGTCAGCAGTCTCAGAAACTCTCAGGTACCCGTTGAGAGCCACCCCACATCAGTGCTGCCCCTTTTGTCACAAGAAACCATGTTATTCAGCTGAGGTATGGAATGACCAATTTCTCTGTACAGGCACCCACCCAACCCTCTCCACTTGGGAAAACGTCATGGTGCTAAAGGTTTATCACAAGTAGAGGACATACAGAACTCCTCACTGCTTAAAGCACAAGACTTTGATTAAAAGAAACTCCACACACAACTGATCCCAGCTTTGTTTCCTGAGGGCTTGGCAGTTTTGAGATTTTAATGATTTTACCCTTCTGCTTTCAACATTTCACCAGTAACTGCATCTCTTGTAATAAAAGAAATTTTTCATAGGTCCTCCTTTGATTCACCTCTAGAGGATGAAAACATCTCAGAACAACCTTGCAAGCCAAAGACAGCGATCACCCTTTACACATTGAGAGCTAAGGCACAGGGAAATTAAATAACAATACCTGAGGTCATTCTTGCCATGGCAGAGCTGGTAAGTGGATATAGCTCTTTTTCTTCAGAGTCTTACTGCAGTCTTCTGAGATGAGTGGTGTTCCTTCTTCCTCTTTTGAAATGTCTGGAGGACCACACTCCTGAAACAGAAAATCAGTCTCATTTGCAGCATGGATACTGATACATAAAGCAGCAGGTTACTAGGAGCACATGACCTGGCCTCTGATTGGTGCCAATTTTGGATTGTGCCCTGAATTGTGTTTGAGCTCATTAATGTAGATTTAAGACACCTTCCCAATTGACCCCGTGTCTTGAAATGGAGAGGAAAAATGAACAAGTGTCAGAAGGAGTAAAAGAGGCCTTTCCAGAACATCAGCTGCATGTTTGCTAACTTTTGCAAGCAGAAGACATACCGAAATATGTGACAGGAAGCAGCTATTAATCTCTGCAAGCACATCCTGGTTTAGTTCAGTGTAACTTCCCTGCTTTGTGTCTGCATCCTTTCAGGTCTTCTTGCTCTACAAAACAAGTCTTGCTTTGTAAGCTTAGCAAAACCCTTTCCCTCTCCAATGCCCTTGGCTGGCACTTGTCATACCTGCTCTCTGCTCTTTGTTCCTGCTGGCCATCCTCCTGGCAGAGAAGAGAGGTACAGGGGAGAACCACCACCTGAGCAACCCAAGTGGCCAAGAGCCCACAAGAACTGGGGTCAGCAGCAGTTATGCACAGGCAATACAGATACAGTTTATAGGAGCTTCTTGCTGGGCAACCAACAGTGTAGGAAGACAACATAAAAGCTGGATTGAGACTACTGAACAGCAATGACTTCCATCTCCAATTGCCCTGGAAAGGTTTGGATAGAGACCTGACATTGAACCCAACTAGAAGAAGTCTGTGATGCCAGAGCTTTCACAGATGTAATCTGCTGGCTGCAATTTAAAAAAACATCTCTATTAACCGGCTCTTGCTAGTTCTTGCTGCTAGGAACTTGCTCTTGTTTTCTCCTCAGATGTTTCAGCCAGACCTTTGGTGTCTGCCTCTGTACAGCTCTACAGCAACTGTTCAGTTTAACATTGATTTAATTAGCAAGTAGCATAGTGGAGAAAGATGCAAGATTGTGTTTCTGTTGCATCCTGACATCCCTGGCTGATGCTGTAGTCATACAGGTGCTGCTGTAGTTAGAAACAAGTTACAGCAGCCCCAAGGCTCTCTTCCTCTATGAGAAGCAAGGGTATAAACCTGACCTGCAGGCATATCTTTCCCACAGCTTGCAACTCCTATGCAAATACTGTCCTGAGAGCTAAAATACTCATTACTCCATGTGTCCCCCTTCATAGTCATGTTCACAGAACATCCAGCAACACCATCAGCCATTCTGTAAACCCCAAAAAGCATATGCTAGAATAATCTCAGCTCTTCTCATTTCAACTTCTATTGGTAGGACACAAATAAAAAGAACGGGAAAAATAGGCTGACAGAATTGACAGGGAATCCAGCTAGATAAAAACTGCCACTGGCCTTCATAGAGATGAATCATCTGGGTGAGAAAGGAACAGGACTGCCCTGGCCAGAAGATTCTTTACAGTGTCATCTATAAGAAGTAAAGTAACAGCACCATTTGGTAAGCACTACATCCTTTTAGGGTAATGCCCACATGATCTAGCTTAATGCAACTGTGTTATCAGACACTGAGGAGAAAAACTTCAGCCCTCTGCACCCAGCGATGTCCTAATATCTTCTCTTTCACAAACCAGACTGAGTTATTAGTCATGGTAATCATCAGCACCTCCTGTTGGGGAAACTTAGGCAGGTATCTATGAAGCCAGTGTGCTCCAATGCTTTCCCATCCTCAGCACTTTGCAAGAGCCCACTTGTGCAGCTTCCTCAACAGTGTCTGTTCCAGCAGGAGACCATGTTCCTGGCTGTGATATTCCACTGAAATCCCCTCCTGCATGTGAGTGATCATTCTGTGTCATGTAACATGGTGTGTGTGGCCCTTCCTATCCAATGCACTGTACTTTACTCACCGTGGCCATCATGGTTAAGAGGCAGCCAAAACCCCAGTTAAACTGATACTGGCCCCAGAGCCCCTCAGACCTTGCTGCAGTGGAAGAAAAAAATCCTGACACTGAACACTTCTCACCCCTGAGCTGGAAAGGGTCAAAAAGCCTCATATCTCCATCCAGCGGTACCGAACTTGCTCACCTGACACGAAACACTTCACACTTAAAGTACACCAAGTTAGAGGAAGGAGCTTGCAGCTGCAAGAGGCTATCCAAAGCCTATATTTATGCCAGAGCAGCACTGCCCTCCCCCGGGCATGCCTGCCCCTGCACGCACAGACCCGGATCCCAAAACCCGGTAGAGCTGTCAATTTTGCCTTGCCTCAGGCACTGAAGGAGTACGATTGTCCACTTTCTGTTGCCCTGACACTTTCAGCAACCTAATCACAGTGACAGCTGAGCTACTTCTAAAGGAATAAAGATTTGTTGAAACAGAATTAAACAGGATACAGGTAGTACTTGCTGGGATTAGAAATCCACATGTAGATAACCCTGGGTGATTAAATGGATGTAGCATAAATTAAATTGCTCTGGTTATGCAAAGGTATCTTAACAAAAACATATACGATAGCTCATTTAAAGTGTGGCTGCTTTTACAGCATACAAAGAGCCCAGCTCCTGGTGGCTAACCTGCCCTCAATCACCCTGTTATGATGACAGATTGCTAGTGCAGAACTACAGGGAGATGGCAAAAAAGTTAGCTAGCAATGTTTCAGGATTGCTTTTAAGTCTCCTTAAATCCTGAGTGATTTGGAAAACTCCCCTTGGAATACTTCTTTGTGCATGTATATCGACAGTACATTTGCATCCCTCTGTTCACACCTGCATGCACTCTTCTCTGATCATCTGAATCCTCACAGACAGCAACACTCTTGTTATGCTGCTTCCTTCTCACTTTCAGGGTACAAATCCTGCTAGCTTCCTTTCCCACTCTCTGTAAACACCTCTGGCCAGCGGGAAACAGCCTTTTTCACACCCTACTGCCGACTGCTGAGCTGCTTCTGGTCCACCAGGCTGGCTTAGCCTTCAGTATCTCAGAGAAGACTGTAACTAGTCCATGATGTTTTTGCCCTTCACTGCCTCAAAATCACTGAGCAGCTGTTTGCTGGGTGGTATCTCATGGGAACAAGCACCAAGGTGTCTGCTGTAAGCCATCTGCCCCAGGATGCTGGCCCCTCTCCAGCTCCATGAGTGCCACACACTGGGGCAGATCTGGGGAGAAGGCAAGCACAGAGAGCCTTCAGAATTATAGAACCATAGAAACATTTGAGTCATTAAAGACCCTTAAATCATCTAGTCCAAGCATTAACCTAGCATTGCAAAGTCCACTACTAAATGAGTCCCTAAGCACCACATCTACAAGTATTTTTAATACTTCCATGGATGGTGACCCCACCACTGCCCTGGGCAGCCTGTGCCAGGGCCTGACAACCCTTTCGGTAAAGAAACTGTTCCTAAAATCCAGTCTAAACCTCCTCTGACAAGCGTCTGGGGCAATTTCTTCTTGATTTATCACCTGTTTACTTGAATCAACATCTACCTGGCTACAACCTACTTTTAGGTAGTTGTAGAGAGCTCAGAGGTTGTATCCCTTCAGCCTCCTTTTCTTGTGGCTGTTCCCTCTGCTGCTCTGAACCACAAGTCTAGAAGCAAGTCTTTCAGTAAGAAGGGACTGACAAGTCTGCATTTGTGCCCAAAGGAACAAGCTGAGCACAGAAGTGCAGCAGCGTAACAGGACATCTCAAGAACACTGACATGGTGCACTCCTGTCAGTGTATGAGTGGTGCCTGACAGATGCTGCTATGGCAGTTACAGCCAGCAAGCTGCACCACCAAGAGTGCTCCGAATCTCAGAGACTCAGAGACCTCCTGTGTATTACCAGAATACAAAGGGACTTCTTTCTGCAGAGGAAGTTGTGAAGATAAACCCCAACATGACAGAAAGGTGCTCAGATACAGCAGAAATTGCAGTTACAGCATTGCATTATCTGAGTGTCTCTGGAAGCCATGTGCCATTTCCTAAGCAGATAAATTCATCCCTTCTAGCTTTGCCAGTGATGGAAAAAGTGCATTATAGTTATCAATGTCACTTTACTTCCCATCTGTGTTTCCTCAAGAATTGTCTGAGATAACCATGTTTCACTCTGACTACTCAAGCCATGAGCTCCCTCTAGTATCAAAACCGATTAATGCAGTTGGTGCCATTCTAAAGGAACAGAGAGCTAAGACTTTAAAGAAAAAATCAGCTAGGTGAGGGGTTTGACAGACAGGACACCATTACTGTGTTTACACACCAACAGGCACACACAGTAACCCACTGAGCTTTAGTGACATTCTTCTGAAATACTTCTGTTTTCCTGTGCCCCATAGGCATGTGCTTACACTTTTTAAGCCACCCTGTCAGGAAGACAAGTGCCCAGTATGCAGAGGGAGCTATTTTGTGAAGAGGGCCATATCCCCAGGGGAAAGAGGGCTGAGGGGTGCTGGGGACCACAGAGCCAGCTGAATATATACATACTCGTACTGTCTGCAGAAAAAATAGTGAAAAGTGTGTCTAAAAACCCACATAAACAAATGGTAGGCAAATGATGTGCTACTAGTGCATACTTTCAATGCTGTTTTCTTGTTGCTTCACTGGCATTAATGAGAGGAAACAATGCTGAGATAGCTATCTGAATACTGATTTAATGTTTTAAAATGAGTTGGAGTTTATTGTACTGGTAGTTGACAAGCATTGTGAATTAAAAGACTGCAATCTTCAAGTGCTGTTCTCATCAGTTGTAATGAGCTTTTTGATCTTACATGGTAGAATTATGGGTGCCTGGGACTTCGAAAATTAAGCAGAAGCTGTTGCACAGAGCAGAATTTTGTACATGCGTGTGAAAGCTTGAGTTAAGAAGGTACTTTCTATATAAGCTTAAACGATGGAGCTAATAGGTATAAATTAACCATGAAAATAAGATTGGGACTCATATAGCAAGATGTTGTGCATAGCAAAGAAAAGCTCCCAAGATGGGGAGGGGAGGATCAGCTTAATTCAGAAAGATGTTAAAATAAAAGTCAAACTTCAGATCAGATCATATTCACTGAATTACTACATTGCTGAAAACTAAGCTATACTTTGCTAATCTGCATTCTGAATAAAAATGTGGTTAATGTTCATATATACAGCATTCACTGTACCTCCCAAACAATTCTGTGTGTATTTTCTGTTGAGATTTTTTTTTATTTAATAGCTTATAACATGCAAGACACTGAAAAAAATTGAAAATACTTTCTTTCAATCAGCAGACCACAAACCAGGCAAAAACAGAACGTTTATCTTCATCTCCCAACACTGCATCACAGGTGCCATTAAGTAATCTGACCAGTGCTCAATAAACTCACAATTTACTTGATAGTAGTCACACAATTATCTCAATCAACATCAGGCTGTGCTGCAGCTGGACTAGATGATCACTGCAGGCCCCTTCCCACTGAACTGCTCTATTCCCTTCTGTTCTAGTATGTTGGGGTTTAAGATTTACTAGGCATAAAAACACAGGGTATCATAAATAACAAATGCAGCGGATTATCAGACATGACAAAATATGAACATCCTGGAATTGCTTTTTCCTCTACCTGCTGTTGGTTATTAATTAACACTGCTTAGAAGCTTTCCCTCAGAGGTTGCTTCCTCATACAATTTTGCACAGACATTTAGGAACTGGAAGGATCTTCACTTTTCCAGGTGGAATTACTTCCATCTAAAGCACTTGCCTTTGAAGAGTAAACGGCAGAATGAAAACAGAGAATGACTAGGCCAGAAAGGTGCACCACGTCCCAAACAGAACTATCCTCCTGCCACAATATACACATGGTAATTTTGTGTGAAACAAAAACTTTGCTTCATTCACATAGCTTGGTCCTGCTCCTATGATCTTTAAGACCTTCATGTGTTGAGTTTCAGGATAGTTTAAAAAATAAGAGAGCAAGATGCTGAAAGTGTCTAGTAAGCCCAGTGAATACACCTGGTGAATTAAACAGTTGTCTGACTGGCTGGAGTATGGATACTTTGGATGCATCCGTTGTACTTAGGGAAGATCACATCAAATTACCTGTGAATTACTCCACATTACACCACTATTTCTCATGTCTCGGTTCAACTTCTATACAGACAATTTACTTTAAGGTTGCTTCACTTACACATCACCACCACTTATCAGCAAAAAGACTGCACTGCACAGGCTGAGAAAAATCCTAGTAAATTTCCAGGACCTCTATAAAGCAGAGCGCTACCCAAATAAACAAACACTACTCAAGTAAGTTACTTCTGAAACAATGTTACAGCTGGTTAAAGAATGAACGCAACTATTTATATACTTTTGTCTCTATATAAAAACATATATAGTTTTGTGTATATAAAACTGTTACGTATACGAATATGAAACGATTTGGGTCATATTTGCAGACCACTGGGAGAAACTGTGCCATTTGAATGTACAGTTTGGAAGCCCGAATACCACATGCAAAATACTATGATTCCTAGTCCTCCATTTTAAGATTAAATTAGTCAAGAATAAAAGTGAGACTGCTTCACAGAGCAAACAACTCGTATTTCCTCTACCACAGGTTGCCCACACACCTGCCCATATTTTTACTAACCAATTGGTGTGAACTTTTATCATGTTTAGTATTTGCAAAGTATTAATTTCCTTAGTTCTGACCAAACAGGTGTCTCTATGGCTGTGCTGTAACACAACCTGAGGGGCTTTGGCCTTTTTGTTCTGAAAAATAAACCTGTTCCCTCTCGGTGGTGAAGTTCTGCTAACGGGGTACACAGAAAGCAGCCTGGCAACTCTGTTAAGAACCCTGTTCTGTAAGTTTAACTTCTCCTAAGGTTGTTTAAACCAAGCTGGTGGTGATGTTACCCCACCCACAGGCAACATTTCCTGATGGGGCTGCCAGCCTCACCCATGGCATGCCAGGTGCCTTTCTGACAGGAAAAAAACCCCAACCAACACGCCAAAAAAAACCACAAAACCCCCCCCCAAAACACCTAAATAACAACAAAACCACATAACACCAAACCAAACAGAAAAAGCCCAAAACCAAAATACCACAACCCAACCAAAAAACCTCCAAAACATGTGAAGTTATATAACATGTGTCCTGTTATTCTCAAGGCACTAGGTGTTACAACAAATACCAAAAATGCTGGTTTTAGATTTAAAAACTTTTAACATAGAGATGGTCACTCAACTCTTCTGTGAGACATTTTTTTTTACTGTCACCTCCCATTTCTCTTATCTCTAAAAATAAACCTTTGAAACAAACGCCACAGTTATCGTTATACTTTTTTAAAAAAACAATTATTTTTAAAATTACCTACATCACTCCTACTTTATATGAACAACGTTTAGGTCTAACTCCATCTATACATTTAAAACTAAATTGCCATCTAAATCACTAAAATAATGCCTAAGAGGTTTTAAAATAGAGTCTTAAAAACTCGCTGAGGGTGCATATGGTAACGGAATGGAAACAAGTTAAAAATAGGAAGGAGGTTACAAGTGCAAATTTGTCCACAAAGGGTATGAAACTGCCGTTAATACCTTCCCAACATGGGCAAGCCGAACAGATACATGGACAAATCAAGCTCTATACCTGAACAAGGAAACGAAATGGAGTCATTCGGTGTTCAGGACATAGCTGCGTGACCAATTCTGAAGGACGCAACACGGCTGAAGAGTCCTCCCCTCTCCCCACAAAAATACCAATTTCGAAGAAACAGCAAAGAAATCAATTCGTTTTTCCGTTGGTTAACAGAAGGTAAGGTAGGGAGGTCCCACAGAAGGCAAACATACCAAGCGACCGGGCAGTCCCAGCGCTACAAACGCCTCTCCCTCAGCACTCCGGCTGCCTCAAAATGGCGGCCGTACCTCACAGGAGCTGCGGCGCGAGCCGTGTGCAGCGCGGCACGCGGGGCGCAGAGGCGGGAAGGGGGGAGGCGGGACCCGTGCTGAACAGGCAGGGCCTGCAGCCAATGGGATGGCTCGGAACGGGGCAGCCTCGGGACGGCGACCAATGGGTGGCGGCGGTGGTTCAGCGGGCAGCGAGCGATAAAGGTCCCGGCAGAGCCCCCTCACCTCCCCGCCCTGTGCCGGGCAGCCCCCGCTCCGCTACCGGGGCCGCAGCTTCATCGCCAAGGAGGGTCACCAGCGTGAGTGAGCTGGGGAGGTGGGGTTTTATTACGAGTTAATTAACTAGCAGCTGGGGGTGTGAAAGCGTGTTGCTGGTTGAGCTGATTGCGGTGGCAGTGGGTGTGCCCAGAGACTGCTCTGCTGTGTCTGTAGGCGTGTGTTGAATTTCATTTCTCCCGTCTAATGTTGGGAAGGGGTATTTTAATGTTTAAAATAACGATATTGCATGTTAGCTTGGGGAAAGCAGGTGCCCGAAGTGCGTTCCTGCAGTCCGGGTGCAGTGGTTTCCCCTGGGGCCCCTCTGCCCCTCAGGTGCTGGTTGTTGTCCCAGGGCTTGGGGCAGAAAATGACTTAAATATGATAATAACGTAATTTGTGTACCTGTCTGAATTAATCTTTTAGTCCCGCAGCCACCTGCTGTCTGCTCTGCTCGTTTTCGTGATGGCACAACAGCTTCACATGAGGAACAGAGGTAATAAAGCTGTAGGTGGAAGGTGAAGCAGCTGAAACACAAGTGCCACCTTCCCATAGCAGAGGTCTGAGGCTGAATGTCTGAAATATATAACAAAAATCAGTATTTTGTGAGCAGAAAAAACACAGGGCTATTTTTAGCTAAGTGTTGAAGCAGTACAGGAACTTATAACTGCAGCACATGGGCAATAAAAGAGACTTTTTCCATTGATTGACAAAGGTGTCAAGGCTTTGTTGTTCAGTAACTGTGTATATACTTGATTGCTGACAAATACAATGTGGGTGAGTATAGCTTATAAATACAGCTAACTCCTAATGCTTATAAATACACATAACTCCTAATGCTGACTTACGTGGGCTGGAATGTCTTGGCTGACTGAAAAAACAGACCAACTGGGGAGTAACCTGGGGAGTTCTGTGCAGAAACTGGAGTTCCCTTGGCAGTGCTTTATCTGTGCCTCAATTATGTCAGATCCATGTGCCCTTACTCCACATGGGGGTGGAAAAGATTTCTGGGAGATCTGAGACAGCTTGGTGTGCAGTCTTCTTGGGGCCAGAGTACTTAGGAAAATGGATCACATGTCAGGCAAGAGTTTTAGTAGTTCAGGCAGGTTACAAGATCAGCTTGCCTCCAGGTGGGGAAACAAGGCCATGTAGATTTTATGTTGGCTCAGTGGAGAACTTTGGCTAATAATCCTGCCAGCCTGGAAGAAGCTCAGAATGGCAAATGAGGTCTGCTACTGAGAAATTTTTTTGTAGGTCAATGAGTTGCCCACTTAAAAAAGCACAGTTCCTGGTAAGTCTTGCAAGAGCTGTTTGATAATAAACTCACTGGAAAGACCACAAGGCTTATGAGGCCGTGACTGGAAAATTGACATCTCTTGTCTTAAGGGTATTTTGTTTCTCAGTAGTTGCTGATGTGACAAAACTCTGCATAAGTATAAACACAGACCACATGTTCAGCAGTACTGAAAGAAACTGGTACTGCTTCAGCTACTGCAATATGCATTATTCTGAATTTCTGCTCAAGGACTGTTGGGAATTACGTAATTTATTTTTTTTTGTTTCTGCTGAGCAACATTAATTGAAACAAATTTATGGGTGAAGAGCATTAAGACTCAGAGTGATGAGCACAGTGGTGAAACTGTTGTTTTAATACTACTGCTGGTGTCAGATTTGAGTAAATGTATCAGAGTTATAATAAGTGACTTACAGAGTGTGTCAGGGTCTTGTAGCATCTCCATTTGCTCAAAGGTGTTAGTGGAGTAGTAGGAGTAGGTCAGAACCTCGTGTCCTCCAGCAATTGCTCCATGCCACACAGGCATACACTGGTGGTGTTAATCAGATCCCTTTGCCCATCCTTCTGCTTCTAGGAGGCTCCATGGGAGGCACAACTGGTCAGGGGAACTTGGTGTTGACAGCTGGAGATAGCAAAGGAAATGCTGTGAGTTATTGCACTTCATAATTGCCCCAATTATTCTGAGCACTTCTTCACAGCAGAATGGTCACCCTGTATTGTTCTTCCCAGAACTACAACACTTTTACTCTTTTTGTTCTCATGTTTTGGTATGTAAGAATATTTCTACCCTAATGGAAGCTTTTTTTCCTGGTAAGAATCACCTAAAATTTCTCTTCCACAGGCTTTGCACTCTGATTTGATTCGTGAGAAGCCAGAGAAATTGGAATATTCCTCTAAAAATGTTTTCTCTATTGGCTTTGACAAGAGCCTCTTTAGCTCACTGATACCGCCCATTCAGATGAGGCAGTGCCATTGTTGTGGTCTGGCTGGTGAGTGCCTGTGGTCTGTGCTGCATCAGAGGTGAGGGGGACCAGATCATAAAGTTAGCTTAGAAATGTCCTGAAATGGGTGGACATTTTTCTCTGTGCAAATACAGCAGGACATAGCTGGAGTTACAGAACCTGTAAACAGGAGAGAGCATTTCTTTATTGAAAAAAAAAAAAACAAACCCAACATGATAATACAGATACCTATTTCTGTGTCCTTAGGACTGTAGTGGAACCTGTAAAGCAGTTACTAAATAATACCTGGAGTCTGTATCTTAACAGCTATGGTCTCTTCTGATACAGGTGTTTCTCTCTGGCTTTTTTTCTTTTAAGGATCCCTCAGATGTTCACAGTGCAAGCAAGTACACTATTGCTCTACAAACTGTCAGAAGAAAGATTGGCCAGCACATAAGGCTGTGTGTCAGCCAGTGAACCAGAAGTAAGTTTGTTAAAAGCTCAGCCAAATTATTTTTGCAGAAAGACATCATTCCCAATGCAACTGAAATGACCATGAAAAGGAACTATCACAGTAAAATCTGTTGCTTATTCTTGGGCTAGTACTTCATTATCTTGTAATTGTCAGAAAAAACAGCTCATCTGCTTCAGAAGGGTGGACTTAAGGAAAAAGCATTATTTTTTCTTGCATGACAGGGAACTAAAAAATTTACCATTCTGCATGCTCTTGTGGGGAGAATAAGGGCTGACACAAACCACCCACTGTGAACACAGTCTTCTTCTTGGTTTGTTTGCAAGTAGGAGTTTTGCATGCTACTTGGGCTATCTTTGCTTCTTCAAAATTGACATGTTTTTCTTTGGTTACAGTGTCAGTAATAACAGTGGAGGGAAGTTACCTGCTAAAATGGAGAAGGGAGTTTATCTTAAGGTATGGAATATGATTTTCACTGTCTTGAGTCCCCCTGCTGTGAGCCAGCTGCAGTCTGCTTGCTGAGTTGTCCTGGAAAAGAGGTGTGAAAGGAAGAGGTGAATGAGACTGCAGCAGCTGTTTTTCGCTGCCTGTTCAGTGATACACCCAGGTTATTTGCCAGAGTAATACAGAGTCTTACTTATTACTGAAAGCCAACAAAAGCAACGTTTTGCATTTTTTTTTTTAATGATGAAAAGGTCTTTGTTTCTTACTACATGGAGCTACAACTGCTCTAGCTCAAACATGAACTTGTAGCTGTTTTCCATAGGGTGATGCAGCTCCTTTGGAGTGCCTCAAGACAGAAGAGCATGTCAGCAAAGTAATGCTTTCTGATCTGCAGACCCCTGGGATCAGAAAAGCTATGGAAGTACAGGTACTTGGATTGTGGAAGGATCCTGCAATGCTTTGTTAGGTTGCCTGTGAAGCTTGGGGAAGCAGGGATAGCTGGGTATCACCTCAGCTCTTTGTCTCATTTTGCTAAGATGTAAAAACCTTTTCTTTTTATAAAGATGAGTAAATGCAAGTAAATGAGTAAGTGAGGAGGATTATCTCAGTGAAGGTGAGCATTGCTGGTTTTGTTCTCTGCAGTTAATTACTGCTAGTTTCAAAGCAACAGAAAAAATCAAGTGTAGGTTGAAATGGATTTTTTGGGATGAATACTGGTCCTGACCAACATCCTGTCAGTTGTTCTTGCACAGCTATCACCTATGGTGGCTTTTCTCCTTAGGGTACAGTAACAGAGTTCAAGAGTCCAAGGGAATTTTACATCCAGATGAGTTCCCCAGCAGTTTTAGACCAGATCAGTAAACTTTCTGTGAAGCTGCAGGACTGCTATGCTAACACAGCTATTCAAGAGGAATACAGAGCTATCAAAGGGGAAGTCTGTGTCGTGAGGTCTTCTTTGTATCAGGTAACATCTGATTGTTCCTAAAAATTCTATGTTGAGCTCATGTTTTGCTTTTATGTCTCTGCCAGTGGAGGCTGCTAATCAGAGATCAGTTTATTGTGTTGGAATTGTGATGGTAAACTAACTTCCTAACATCTGGAACTCCATTTTAAGGTAAAGCAAAATATGTTGTGTCCTTACTTATAATTCATTCCTGCACAGACTTGGAACAGAGCACTGGTGAAAGATGTGGACACGTTGCAAAAGAAAGCACAAGTATTCTACCTAGATTATGGAAATGAAGAAAAAATTCCTCTCTCTTGGATGAAAGCTCTGCAGAGAGATGTCAAACTGTTGTTCCCTCCGGGTGTGAGTTCTGTTTTCCTAACATTAGCTGAGGTATTTTAAGTGAACAGCTCTGAAATGAGTGTGATCTGTGTCTCAGTGTGACTGCCACTGTAACACTGTTTTGCATTCAGTGGGAATGCTGCACAGGAACTGCTGTACTACACTAAGGTGGCACCTGAAATGTTCCTTAGCTGTTCCATAAGGTTTAGGAAGGCTGCCTGGCTTTTTCCTGTCCTAGTCCCAGAAATCTTGGGCTCTGATAAGCCCTGCAGGATGGTTAGGTATGCCTGCCTAGGGAGAGCAGGGGAAACAGCCTGCCTCTGTGTTCTCATGTGGTCTCTTGGACAGCATTAAATAGTGGGAGAGTTGGGGGAAATGTAGTTTACAACTTGAACCTCATTTCCCAATACTTAACTCTCTTGTGAAGAAAAAGTTGAACTGACAGGATCTCAAATTCCAACAGCAGCTTTAGCTTGTATATACAAAATGGTATTTTTGAGGGCCTTAATTCAGTCACTTTTTCTACAGGGCAAACAACCCCCTGTGCCCTCGTACTAATTGTAATTTTTTCCAGGTCATTAGGTGTTCCTTTGCTAATTACAATGCAAAAGAAAAAAGATGGAATGAACGCATGGCCAGCTTTTCCCAGCTGAAGGGAAGGCACTGCTCAGTCACTATTGTTGACATACTGCAAGAGGAAATTATGTTGAATTTTGCTGTGGATGTTGTTGTTCCAGATTTTGGTAAGTACTCAGTAGTGTGTGGGGGGGAAAAAACATTTAAGTCCTTCATGTTCACTTTCCCTCCCCCTATTCCTGCCTGTTACCTTTAAAAGGGATTTTTATTTTTTTCTTTTGCTCTTCTCCATCTGACCACTCTTTCTTTCAATCCACCCCTTACTTTTTAAATTTTCTTTTACTGCACCTTTCCATATGTCTTCTGAAAATGAAAGTAGTTGAGTTACTCAAACTACTTCTGGTGTATATTCTAAGCATACTAAGTGCTCAACAAATAAGTAGAATGTGCCTACCTTCTGACAGAGGTAGGGGTCCAGCTCAGGAGATGGTTCTGAAATACAACTAAATGATGACTACCTTACATGTTAAATTACTTTGTTTCCTACATGTGTATTGTAGGAGAATATCTCCCTAAAGTACCTGTGGAAATGAGGTCTGATTTCACTCCAGGAAGTAATGCCAAAAGAGCAGGCTCTCCAAAAGGTAAGCAGCCAAATCAAACTTAGTAAGAGATTAAAAAAAAACTTGGGGAATTTTAAGTCCTCCTGTGTTGCATGATATTCTGAAGGCAGTAAATACTCTTGCTGTTCACTGCTGTCCTCCCCTACTTGAAAACACTGGCTAGTGGGCCTTCCCTCAGCTCACTGGGGACAGTAGCACACTTGCTTTTTAATACACTAAAGTACCTGTTCAGTAATGGTTATGTGACCATTAATTTAATATGACAGGATCCTTCAAAGAATAAACTGCTTCAGTGTGTTTAAATTTTGTAGTTAAATTGAACATATTGTTTAAGTCTCTTAAGCCTGGCTGGTGAGGTTGCACCTTTCAGAATCATCCAGCTTTACATCACTAATTTTTTTTTTTTTTTGTACAGTGCCAGAAACCTATTCTAAGGGAAGGAAAGAAAAAATACCTGCAGATGAGGAATTCCTCCACTGTGCTAATTCAGTTATGGAGTGTATCTCAGTATCTGTTGGAGAATCATTTTCTGGTGTCATTTCCTACATTCAAAATCCAGAAAATTTCTTCTGCCAGCAGGTGGACAGTGCCCGTAAGTGACCTGCTGGGCAGGGGTGCCAGGTAGTTGGTGTGGGGTTTGTCTCTTCAGCTGAGGGTTGATGGAGGGAGGGAGGTGTTGCTGGTGACCTGAAATGTCTGTACCTCAGGAGCCATGGTGTGTCAGAGGATGGTTCTGGCAGTGTTTCCATTCCTCTTGGGAACCACCACTGTGATTCTGCATCCAGTACTCCTGATTGGCTTCAGGTTAAACATTGTGTTATGAGATGTTCTTCCAGGCTCTGAGCTTCAGATCCGTGTACTTGTGTAACAATTACAAGACAGTGTATGTTCCAAAACCTGTGTATTTTAACATCAGGTCAACTTGCTGAGCTTCAGATGTCTCTCAATGAACACTGTGCCAGATTGCCCAGTACCCCAGCTTTCCATCCTCCTGCTGGAAACGTGTGCTGTGCCCAGTTCACAGGTAAAGATGGAGTGAAAACAATGGCTCTTCATTTATGGTGCCCAAAGGAAAGCCCAATGAAAATCTGTACATTCCTTTCTAGAAGACAACATCTGGTATCGTGCTGCTGTCCTGGCTTGTCCCTCTGAGGATACAGTTTCTGTGGGCTATATAGATTATGGCAACTTGGAAGTTCTCCCTCTGTCTAGGCTTCGCCCCATGGCTCCAAGATTAGCATGCTTGCCAGCTCAAGCCATAAGATGCACCCTGGCAGGTAGGAAACACACTGACAGCCCTTTCAGGTTGGACCAGGGCAACACAAGTGGGTTTGGCAGCCACTGAGTGCTCTGCTAGGACTAAAAGGTCCCAAGCACTACATGGACCCAGGAGAGCAACCTGATGTTTCCAGGTTAGTCAGGGAATACTCCTGCGTAAAACAGATCTCTCTGGAAGGCAGATTCTGCCAATCTCACTATAAGGTTCTGACTATAACATGCTTTTTTAAAACAGAGTTGATGTTAAGAGGAAGAAGCTTATGGTAGCACATAACACTGGCTGAGAGTTGATGTTGTTCAGAACTATAGGTTGTACATGAGAGCTAAGGACTGACCTTTCTTAAAACATTCACACCCAGGAGGTACAAAGTCTGAATTTAGGTATCTCTTTGTCATAGACCAGTTGTACATGATCTGTCAGATTTTTACTAAATTCAAGTACTACAGAAGTTCAGAACCTAAATAGTTGTGGTTGGAATCTTGTTACAAGCATGAGGAGTTGGGGGTGAGTTGCTTGGCTTCTCTGCTGCTCAGTCAGTGGTTTTACACAGTCTTGTTGTACCTGCCCACATCTTGTTGAGACTGCACTGTCCTCAGAACCTTTCCATACTGTCTGACTTTCTAGGTGTGAAGCCACCACTGGGGGGCTGGACCTCAGAAGCCATTTCCATCATGAAACAGCTGGTGAATGACAAAGTCCTGACAATCAAAGTAGTGGGCAAAGAGAGTTATGGGTCTGTGGTGGAGCTGGTGGATTCATCACTTATCCCAGCAATAAACCTATCAGATCACCTGGTAGAGAAGGGCTGTGCAGCCAAGGAGCCAAGGGTAGCCCCAGCAGCAGCCAGGAGAAGGGATGTTCAGCCAGCAAAGGGTGAGTGTGAACACAGCCTGCTGATCTGGATGCAGCAGGTCAGTGCCATCAGTGAGGGTTTTAATTTGCCTCCTGGCAATATGACTTCCTAAAGCCATCTGCTGTCAGGCAGAATACTGGGCAGATGGAGCAGCATCTCAGCTCCACTCTTAGAGCTCAAAAGTTTGCAGTTTCAAGACTTTTCAGCTTTCATGTAAAAAGTGACCATTGAGATACTAATACCTGAAAAACTGGCTGTGAAGTGTCAAGCTGACCTGTAAAATTCTACAAGGTAAAAGTTACCAAACCTCTTGACAAAAAGCTTTGTCTAAAATGAGTGCTATTTGAATGTTTCACAACAGAGTTACAACTGAAACTTTTTTCCCCTTTTTACTTCCCAATTTATTACTTTTCTGAGGTGCCTTTTCTACCTTATCTGCCTATATATGCTAATAGTTGCTGAATGCACATGAAGCTAGAATTACCTTGGCTTAGATTTCTGGAAGGGAAGATAGGCAATTGTCAAATGCAGAACACTGTCAGAGTTGCTGCTGAGATGCAGTGCTTGGAGGAAGGTGGAACTCTTAATTTTCTTACTGTCCCCATCAGAGGCCTCCTTTGGGCACTGGAAACCAATGGAACTGGCTGTGGGTGAAACCCTCTATGCCCGTGTCACAGAAGTTGACAGCCCAGACTTGTTCTATGCAGTACCAGTTCCAAATAAAGGTAAGAAAGCATCCACTGTTCCTCACACCAGGCAGCAGTCACTGTGTGACCAGAAATGAATGCCTGCAGTCAGCTGACCCATGTGGAAATGTAGCTTGGACAGTGGGAAAAACACCAAAAAATGTCAAAGATGGGAGCAGGGGAGCTTAAAAGTATCTCTGCTTCTCTTTGAGCCCAGATGTGGTTAGATGTCAGGTGTGTTTTCCTGCAGATGAAGAGAAGCTGTGCAGGCAGCTGACTGAACTAGCAGACTACTGTAAATCTTGCAAGAGCCAGTCCTTCACACCCAGACAGGGTGAAGCCTGTTGTGCCAAGTTCTCAGGTGAGATAACTGTTGCTCCTTACATTTCCCTGACCAGTGTAAAATGCAGCTTTCCTTTCTAAAAGAAGCCACCCTCAAAGTTGGCATACAGTCTCTTAGTTCTGTTACAAAGGAAAGCCTGGCTGCACCTTTAGGGCCCAGGAGAGCAAGTAAGAAACAGGCTGTGCCCTGCAAAATACATGGAGATGTGAAAGGAAAGAAAGCTCATGACTTTATAAACCAAAATTTGTCTTCTCTGTCTAAGTTGAGCAAAACTCTGAAAGCAAGACTTAAATCTTGATGAATGCAGCAGTTAGAAACCATTCCCTTGCTCTGTGTGCTTACCTGTATTCAGCAATCCCTGGCAGACAGTACAGATTCTGGTTGCTGTGTTGGTAAGATGGTGCTTCAGGTGCCATTCCTCTTGTCCTCATCTTCCCAGGTGATGGCTGTTGGTACAGAGCTCTTGTTCTCAACACTACTCAGGCTACAGTGAGAGTGCTGTACACAGACTATGGGAACACAGAGACTTTACCACTCTCAAAGGTGCTGCCCATCCCTGATTCCCACTTAGAGCTGCCTTTTCGGACTATTATGTGTTCACTTGCAGGTAAATAAAAACCTCCACCCCCCTCAAAACCCCTTACTTTTTCTTAAATATTATAAATCTGTTACCTGTTCTGATGATCATTATTTAATGCTGATAAACCACATGATACGCCAAAATAGCAAACCAGTTAATAGTGAAAGCTGTCTCAGAAAGGATGTTTTTAGTCAATTACCTCTACAATCTACCTGTTTATGTATAGAAAATCCATAATCATCTTTCCAAATGCAGTGGTAACAGCCCATGTAAGATTCAAGTCACACAAAGGAATTCTTTCTATAGGAAACTTTTTTGCTTTTTTCAGGAATAAAGAAAGCTGAGTGGTCTCCATCACTTGTTGACAAGTTGAAAGAAATAGTATTGAATAAGCATGTCAGAATTACAGTGAAAGGAATAAATGAAAATGTTCACTTAGTGATGGTGGAGAAGCTCTCTGAAAGCAGCTGTCTGAATGTAGCAGACCAACTGCTCCTGGAAGGTTTGGTCAGACCCTGCACTGATGAAAAGTTACATGCAGAACAGGAAGGTATCTACATTCTCTTAATTACTCCAGATCAGTTAATTTGAAGAACTAAAAGCATATGGGGTGCCTAAGTGACTTTCCCTTCCAAAAGTTCAAGAATTCCACAAGTCATCTCTTCAATGAGGGAAGCTGTGTCCCATGTGTATTTTGATGATTTACTTTTCTTTTTTGTAGGCCATGGAGGAGAGACCAAATGCTGCTGTGCAGAACTAGAAACACGAGTAAGGTTCAGTCCAAGCAGTATTTACTGTGTCTTTACAGAACTGAAAAGAAACCTTGTGTGGGAAGCACACAGGAGTAGGGAGATAACAGCTAACCAGAACATAGAAGATGTGTAAAGTTAATATCCTGGCAATTCTTTTCATTAATTTCACACATGGTAATAGAGCACCCTGAAATGGAATCAGTCTGTCTATGGTACAGACTTGAGTCAGCCTGTGTTGTGCCCCACATACAGCTCTGGTTTTTTCCTGAAGCAAGAAGGCTCAGGAGTGTTACTGCTGCCTGTTTTGTAAAGGTGGTTGCTGTCACTGGGACAGGGGTCAGCTCTTCTGTTCAGTTCTGTGGTGGTGTTTTGCTGTGGGTACAGCTGCATGGGGAGGAAAATGCTGACAAGGTGTAGTTGAGGTAGCAGAGATTAATATTAGGAAATAAATGTTAATAACCAAATTCCTCAGTCCTAAGATCAATTTTGCTGGCTTTTTCCCCCTTCCTGATGATTTTCCAGCAGAAGGGAAATTATTGATATATATAGTGTATATATCAATATATAGTATTGAAATATATAGTGTATTATTGAACTGACCTGGGACTTGGCAAGTTTGTAGTGTTAGGACCTGCCCTCAACTGAAATCAGCAATTTAAAACAAAAACAATCTTACCTTTCTAATGCTTTGTTTATTCCACAGGTTAAAAAGCTTGAGCAGATGATGCTCTTGCTTTCAGACAAGTTTGGATTCCCTGAAATGAGAAACCTGTTGAACCACTGAGCCTCTGCCACACCAGTCTGTTCTGCAGCCCTACATGTGGAGTGATGATAACTGCAACGCCTGCTTCCTTCCAGCATGGAAAACCTACATCACAGCTTGATCAGATGTCCTTTTGGATACTGCAGGGTCAGATATGTTGGCCCCTGGCACTGTATATTTTAAGTTGAGGCTTTGGGCAAATGGAAGGAGCTTGAGATCAAGCTTGTCAGAGTTGAAATATTTTTGTTTAAGAGTAATAAAACACTAATTGCCTCATGTCTCTTAAGTTTCATTGCGTGAGCAGGCAAACCAAGAATGCAAAGCAAGATAGCACAGAGATCACAGGAACTGTTCTCTTCATCTGTTCCCAGAATAAAGCTTCAGATAAAGTCACTTACAAATAAAGTATTACAGGAACAAAGGAAAGGTTATGTTGCCTGTTACCAGTCACTAGTTTAGGCTGCTCATAAATTTTCTTACCAGCAAGATGCAATTGCTGTATTTTGAGTGGCATTCTTCTGTGTAACTGGATCCACCATTGTTTACTGAGGTTTCACAGTTTTTACATTAATGTTCAAGATTTTATTTACCACTGAAGAATCCTTTAAGATGCCACATTCACTTTCCTTGATCCAAAGTTCACAGATCTGTGGAGTACTTCAGTGCAGAAATTTTTTTTTCTTGGTAGCTAAGGACCATGGATAACAACATGTTCTTCCCAAGGAGCTGGTGGCTAAGCACACAGAGCTGTCCCCAGAGTGACAAAATGGGGAATTCCCTTTAACAGAACTTAAGAGGATTGCTACAGGCATTTCTGCTATGGCCTTGACAGAGCCAGGAAAGCTTAGGGACTGGATTATGTGATACATAATACACTGAGACCATAATAAGCAAGTGCTGCCCGTGGAAGAAGTGACTAGATGAAGTGATAGTGATTGATGATGCAATCCTCTCTGAAGCTCATCTCATTTATTAAAGAAGTCTTCCTGTGCCCCACAGAGAGCTTGGTATCCTCCATAAAGGCATTTCACTGAGAATCCACTTCTCTTAGTGAGACAGGGAGGGAGAAATTAGAGGTGAATTCAGCTGATGCTAATAAGCTCAGAGCTGTGTCCCAAACAGTGCCCCTGCTAGAAACCTTCAGGTGCATCCTGTGACCTTGTACCTGGCTCTAGGTACACCTGATGGCCACTGCCAGACAGCTCTGGGAGGGGGTGTAAGATTTCACATTCAAATCTTACCCTTTAAAGTTTGAACTGCCCTTCTCAGGCAGGAAAATAATCTGAAAAGTATGGGAATTCAGAGCTTCTGTTGATTTATTTTCCCAAGATTTAACAGTACTTCCACCAAAGATGCCACCTGCCCAGCCCCAAACTTTTCCCCCTTGTGATGCCCAGGCAGCTGTCATGCTGTGAGGATCCTTAACAACTGTAAGGACAACACTACCAGAGCAGATTCAGAGCTGTGAAAGTGCAGCTGGCAGCTTTCTCCAGCTGAAATTCATGTGTTCATCCTGCAGCTGAGACCCTAGAGAACAGGGGGCTTTAGCAGAACCTGAAAGGCCTGACCAGAACACACCCAAACCAGCAACAAGGCACACTCTGTCTGACTTCTTAGAAAGTAAAACCTGACCCATTTTGTGGCATACTTAAAAAATTAAAGGTAATAATGGCTTGCACTCATTAAATAAAGAGAAATCAGTATTTTCCACTGTGACTTGAGTTCAGATATGGAATCATGGAATCATTTTGGTTGGGAAAAATATATTTAAACCATTGAGTCCAAGTATCAAGTTAGCTCTTTTGAGTCCAGCTTAAATGGCAACTATTTGATTTAATGGGAGAAAACCAAATTTAATTTATTGCCAATTAAAATAGTGAAAAATGTAAATCAGAACAGCACCTTCCCCTCATGCTCCTCTCTTTCTCCAAGCTCATCTTCACAGTTCACTCCCCCTCACTTTGCCTGTGTAGGAAAGGCAGAAAAGTGGTAAATGAGAATGTGTTAAAACAATTTCCCCACTCCCCAAAAGTGCCAAGTACCCAGGAGGAGACAAAACTAAGTAGGAGGCCAGGCTGAGGTAATTTTTTAGCTTGTATTGTGTTCAAAGTTAGACACACCAGAGCCTGACACAAAAAACCTGCACACCCACCAAATCTCTCTGAAGATACAGATTTCAAGCTGGCAGAGCCCTCTCTCCACATCATCTGTTCTCAGTAAAAGAAGGTCATGAAGGTTTCTTTTTCTCCATCTTCCATATAGAAAACACCTCAGATGTGCCAAAAGCTTTGTCCACAGCCAGGAACATGGAGTGTGACACCAGTCTGCACTCAGGAAGACACCTACTGCACTGAGGATAAAGGTAAATACACACCATCAGCATTGCAGCTTTTCTGGGTGTGCTCTCAGAGCATCAAAAGCACCAAAATCAACAGTAAAGAAAGTTGTATATTAAAACAACACTTACCACTCAAAGCCACTTCAGCCAAAAGAAACTGCAATCATGAGCTGTAACTTGGAGAGCTTCCCATTTCCTGCAAGCAGCTTCTTGGAAATTTCACTTCCTCTCCTCCACTCTAGTCCCTTGCCAGTTACCTGGAGTACTCTCAGAGGTAAATGATCCTGAGAAAACATTCAGCACACAGTTAAATTTAAACTGAAGTAGAAGCCAAAGAGGAAACACCTGCACACTTCAGAAAATTGAAGAGTGTCTTCTCTAAGAAACATACAGAATTTCAAATTCTCTCCCTCGTTTAATTAGAGCTTTGAGAGAAATGTGAATGAGCAGAAGTTAAATTTATGTCTGAAAGAACAGTGACCTGACAAAACACTGCTGAATTTTTAGCACGGTCCTCTAGGAATTCATCACTGCACACTGGGATTGGGGACAGAAGGTATTTTTTAGGCCAAGTTTGTGGATAAGTTGTTAAACCCCTGTTATATTGTAAGGCTGGGGAGAACAGGAAGTGAGATTTGGTTTTCTCCCCCTGCTGATCAGTGTTTCATGTTCTAGAAAACACTGTGAGGAGGGTACTACATGATGAGCAGGAATTACAGCTTTTACTATTATCTTACTCAATGGTTTACTCCTCCTACCAGCTCCCCTTCCTAAAAGCCCTTCAGTCCCAGCAGGCTGGAGGACACAGAGCTGAATGCCCTGTCATCACTTGACCATTCATGACACCACTGGTTTCACTAAAGCAGTGCAAATTCCAAGCACAAATAAAATCTGTCACATCTGGACTTGATGAAACACAGATGTTTATGAACAAACTATGGATTGCAGACACAGTCACTGACATTGTCAAGTGACCACTGTGCAAAGGAAAAGGAAGTGGCCTTGTGATGGGAGAGGTGGGCAGTAAGGACTCTGGTGTCATCCCCACTTCTCACTCTTTTTGCTGGCTCTGTACTTGCTGTTCTTTTTGTGTGGCAGACCCTGAGCAGAGTGAGTGGCAGCACAGATCACCTACCAAGGAAGGGAAGTGCCAGGCCTTTGGGGCTCTAAATATGGTGGTTTGGAAGGACAGTTTGGAATGCTTCCTGTTCTGGATTAAAAGAAAAAAAAAACCAATAATTGGAAGAGGCTTTGGTTGTTTTAGACTATCACAGGGTTAGAAGTATACACTATTATTTCCTCATAAGGAATTTCTGCAGAAACACATCATTATCCACTTTAACTGAAAGCTTACTCTGGAAAAACCACAGAGCTGAAAGGACTTCAGACAAAAGCTCTCCACTGCCTCTACAGAATGAGCTTTCACTTGCCTCAAGAGAACATAAGATACATACTCAGGAGAAGGTGGAGATCTGTCCAAACATCAGGCTTCTTCTCAAGCAGCCCAGGAGACACAGCAATTCCAGTACTTCTGAAAATACTTCATGACATCTCAAGTACCATCTAGGGAACAAAGAACATTCTATCAGGAGCAGAAGCAGGTCTCTGATCTTTCCTGGAGACACAGGACTATCAACATTTAACCAAAGGATAGAGCTAAAATTTTAGGAGTGTTTTAGTGGTAGTTTACGTTGTATTGACACTGTCCTGCTGCAGAAAACCAAGTTTGTTAATTAGAAGAAAGACCACCACTAGTTCCTTCATACTGAGGACCCAGAAATTAACTCTTATGAAATCAGTAAACTACACAAACAGATTCTCACCCTCCTGTGAGCCTTATCACTCAGGAAAATTATCAAGAAGAGCAAAAAAAATCTGTTTAGAGCAGCATGCTCATGTTTAAACAGGGGCAGATTGTCCTCAGCAGAAGGCCAGCACCCACCAGAAGATCAAGTGAGGTGCACTGCAGAGAGCCAAGGATGGCAGCAACAAGATGAATTCCAAATACCCACACTGAAAGATCTGACTATAGTGCCATAAAATATCATCATTTGCCATCAATATGCATCATTTCACCACAGGTTAACTGTCATTAAAACTGTATTAAATAACTAGATGAAAACAACTGTACTCTATTTTTCCCCCTTTTCTCCAAGATACACACAATCCTTTAGGCATACATCACATCCAAACATAAGGTTCCATAAAGAGTGAAGTTTTTCTTCCATCTAGATTACTGATGAGAATTACTCTCACAGCACCCAGTGCTCCTTATTTTCCATCCAGGAAAGATTCCTTAGGACAAGGAACTTCCCTATTTGTCCTCAGAAAGCACCCCACGAAATTCCAGAAAACACATTGAGTTACTGGAGAAAATAAACACCTTGCTTGCCCTATGCATTCTGAATGGGATGAGATCCTGGGGCTCAGCAGCTTACAATGGGAAAAAAAAAACCCAAACCAACTCATAAACACTCTGGTCATGAGCCAGGTTTTTGGCCTCCCCTCCTTCTCCCCCCAGATCATACCTTAGCTGATGATTTGTGGACAGACCTGCTGGGTAAGTCTCTGACCTAAAAAAATCAACACAGCCTGTTTTACACCACACTGCTTACCTTCACTGAGGAGGTGCACTGCTGCTGGGAGAAGAGAATCTTTACTGCTGGGACAGGCTCTGAGGTTCATTCCTGCAAAGCTTTGTTCAGAAGGGAAGGGGAGATCAAGGAGAATTTTGTCATCAGAGGCACACAGAGAGCAGGAACGTTTCACAGCACCCTCCTCAGCTATACCACACTTTCCATCCCTCATGGAACAGATTCTTCCTGCCTAACCTTCTGAGAATGTCTGTTCTACTGAGCTTAAGGGAGCAGAGTGTCATTCTGCCAACAGAGCAGGCAGCTGCTATCCACAACCAGGAGCAGGAACTCGAGTGGCAGGGAAGAGGAACTGGAGGGTCTGAGTGCATGGGACTTGAGTGGAAACCCTTGTGAAGTGTGAAGGAAGAGAGGTCTGGTGGATGCTGAGACTGCTTGAGGTGGACTGAGCTGCAGTCAGAGGGATGTGAAGAGTAGCAAGTTAATTCAGTTGGAAAGTGAAGGTTTATTTTCCCTGGTAAGGTGTAAAGGTAGAGAGTCTACATGCCTGGGCTGAAGGTCTGACAGAAGTTTCTTCTTTGTATCAGAGATAAGAATGGGTGTCACAGACCTTGGGAAGTCACTTAGCTGCCTCTGACACCTGCCAAAACTCAAGCAGCTCTGTTGGTTGAGGCAGGACAGGCTTCTCTGTTATTCCACACCTTTACATTCCTGCCATGAACTCCCTGCACTGAGCCTGGGTGATGGGCTGGCACTCCCTCTCCTGAGTCCCCAGGGCTGCCCACTCCAGCCCTCCCTGCAGGGCCCTTGCTCTCCATACCCCTTCAGGACCTTCTTCTACCTGCTCTCCCTGGAGCTCTCCTCCTTGTCCTCTGTGTGTAGCTCTTGTGTGTCTGCCCACCAGCCCCCACAGCCACCACATAGACCAGTACTTCAAACAGAAAAATAATTTACATTTGAATAGCAATGTTATACATGAAGTTACTACATAAATATACATACACACACACACATATATACACAGGCATCTGCCTCTAAATTCTGTACAAACTGCAACAACCTGCACACCACACAAACCAGTCTGGATTTTCCAGCAGGCTGAAAAGGACTCATTATCACTCCTGGTTTACACCCAGGAGGCTGCCAGCCTTGAAGGGGAGTCAGGGCTGTGTGCCTTTTCATGGCTTCTCTACAATTTAGCAGAAGCAGTTCCTTTTGTAGGCACAGCCCTTCTTGTCAAGCCAGCCAGACACTGCTATGGGCAACCCAGCAGGAGAATGAACTGGAGAATAATTTCTTCATTTATAGCCTTGTGGAAGCTCAAGACTCCTAGGTTTGCAAAATAAATGCTTGAACATTACCACAAGAAAGCAAAGTAAACATCAGAAAAACATACATAATTCCAACACAAAGTAATAAACAACTACTTTGCACCAAGTTACAGAGCTTTCTCTGAAAAATTAGCCTTAAAGATTCTGTTCCAACAAAGCTAAGTGCATCACAAGTGGAATTGTTTACCTGTCCTTTTTTCATGTACATAGTATGTCTTCTCTGTAAAATCTAGGTGGACATTGGCAAACTAAGGTGCTGAGCTGAACACAGACTGAGTAAGGGTGATGAGTTTGTGTTCCTCCATTAGCAACAAGCACAGAAGAAATGGAAACACAGCCTTTAAAGAGGAAAGGTTATACTAACTTTAAAAACAGCACAGTGATAAACTGGAATATGTATTTGGAAGACAAAGAACTGAAATTCTATGAAAATTTAGAAAACCAAAACCAAAAATGCAGTGCTGCTTCAGGCAATACTCACAAGTAAAATTTCTCAGTGAACAGAATCACAGCTCTCATCCCCATCTTTTAAAACCAACTGATTCTGTACTGATTCTTGACAATTATCCCAACTTTTTATTCTGTTGTTCTCAGAACACTGTGCAAACTGGGGTACTGTGCAAATCCATATAATATTCCTAACACTAACTACAGAAGTGAACCAATCTTTTTTCTGGTTTTGTTTTTGTTTATGTGTTTTAAGTCTGAAGAAGACAGAGTCCTCAGACTGCACTGTACAACATGCAGAAAAAAATACCTACATTTATGATCACATTCTCAACCTTGTAACAGGAACTAATAACAGACCTGCTGATATTGATATATACAAAATACTCTGAAGCTGCTCTAAGAATTCAGCATCTGGAGCAAAGAGTGTCACTGTTCAACTGTACATTTTGCCATCAGTTTCATTTCATTCACTGCTTTAAATTGATCCCAAGTTGTATGCTTTTTCTTAAAGAAACATGCCTGCCACTGATTATGCAACTCAGTGGTTATGGCTTTGGCTTAAATGTTGCTGAAAGACATTGTTTATCATATTCAGGTTTTTAAAGTGGACAATTATTTTCCCTGGAAATTATTTTAAGTAACTGGGCCCACTTTAGAAGCTACCACTGCTGAAAATGATGGGTTTGTTTCCTGAATGCTACAGGGACAGCACACTTGCACACACTGCCTGGATTTACATGACTTGCTTTGTTTTCCTGGGCCTCCCCGTTGGTGGTGTTTCCATCACCCCTCAGCAAGTTTGCTGATGACACTAAGCTGGGAGGAGTGGCTGACACACCAGAAGGCTGTGCTGCCATTCAGAGAGACTTAGACAGGCTGGAGAGTTGGGCAGGGAGAAACATGATGAAATTCAACAAGGGGAAGTGTAGAGTCTTGCATTTGGGGAAGAACAACAAGATGTCCCAGTATAGGTTGGGGGCTGACCTGCTGGGGAGCAGTGTAGGTGAAAGAGACCTGGGGGTCCTGGTAGACAAGAAGATGACCATGAGCCAGCAATGTGCCCTTGTGGCCAAGAAGGCCAATGGCATCCTGGGGTGCATTAGAAAGGGTGTGGTTAGTAGGTCAAGAGAGGTTCTCCTCCCCCTCTATTCTGCATTGGTGAGGCCGCACCTGGAGTATTGTGTCCAGTTCTGGGCCCCTCAGTTCAAGAAGGACAGGGAAGTGCTTGAAAGAGTCCAGCGCAGAGCTACTAAGATGATTAAGGGAGTGGAACATCTCCCTTATGAGGAAAGGCTGAGGGAGCTGGGTCTCTTTAGTTTGGAGAAAAGGAGACTGAGGGGTGACCTCATCAATGTTTTCAAATATGTAAGGGGTGAGTGTCAGGGAGATGGAGTTAGGCTCTTCTCAGTGGTGACCAGTGATAGGACAAGGGGTAATGGGTGTAAATTGGAGCACAGGAGGTTCAAGTTGAATATTCGAAAACATTTTTTTCCTGTAAGGGTGACAGAGCCCTGGAACAGGCTGCCCAGGGGGGTCGTGGAGTCTCCTTCACTGGAGACATTCAAAACCCGCCTGGACACGTTCCTATGCGAAGTGCTCTAGGTGGCCCTGCTCTGGCAGGGGGGGTTGGACTAGATGATCTTTCGAGGTCCCTTCCAACCCCTAGGATTCTGTGATTCTGTGAAATTATGTTTATCTGAGCTGATAGCATGAGTGCATAAAGCAAAAGGTAGACAAGCAAAAGGTAGACAGCACCAATCCACTTCCTTAAAACCAGGCTCCTGCTTTCAGTTGCTATGACCACCTGCTAATAATGCAGTCCCACTGCCAAGGCTGCATGCACCAGTACACCTCAGGATAAAGCCAGAACCTAAGGTCAAAGATGTCAAACATTCACTACTACAGTTCACACACATCTCTTCACCATACAACCTCACATTCACCTGGAAACCTTACCTTTCTCCTCTCCTCCATCTTCACAACATTGACATTAGGATCAGGTCCAAGTTGCCTTTTCTTAAGCATCCATCCCTTTGAAATTCAGCATTTTGGACCTTTGTTTTGTCACAAAACCATTGATGAATGGATATACTTTGGTCTTGGAGGTGGCAGATTCTGTGGTGCTGGAACAGTTGAGGCTCATGAGGAGAAAAGCAAACCCAGCGTTGTGATCCATGTTCTAGAGCTAAGGAATTAAACTGTAGAAGACCTTCTGACCAAAAATGGGCCATGTGGATAGCATCCAACTGACTGAAAACTTGGAAAAAGAGAGGAGGTGTTCCACAGGGCAACTGAGTCACCTGGAATAGGCAGTGAGCCACACCAGTCATGAATGAAAGATCCATCTTCCAGAGCCAGGTTAAAATGCACCCAAATCTGAGTGTCACAGGGCAATTTTAGAAGGATGGCATTACTTTGAGAGCACCCACCATTCCTTCCAAGACATTTAGAGTTCTCTGATCTGGAAAATCCTCCCAGGCTCCACAGATTTAAACAGGTGATGAACTCTGAGAGTCTCTGATTTTATCTGGCCCCACAGGCAGTGCTTTTTCTCTTGGCTCCTGTTTAACTTGGCTCCCACAGACAACACCCTCTGTGTTTTCTTCAGCTTAAAAACAACAGAAGTCAAACACTGAAGTTCAAACTCCACTGTTAATGCTTCAGACACAACAACTGTATGCACCCAAAAGAAAACTGTTTCAGTAACTCAAGCTAACAGGAAAGCATTTTTCAAGTTAACTGCTGTCAAGCTGGAGAGCCAGTTATCCTTGTGGTAGCTCCTGGACAAAAGAAAATCCCAATCCCACAGGATAATTTTAACCAAACCCATGTGTGCATAGGGGTTTACACACACACAGAGACAGAAAATACCTTGAAATACACACTGACTGGACTGCTAGGTTCAAATACATGATGCTCCCTCCAAATAAACTCTGTAATATTATTCCCTCTTCACTGCAGATGTTTTTTTGTCCCCCTGCACTCCTCACAAAGAACTTGCCATTGGAAAAAAACAACATATCTGTTACTGATTTATAACCACCTCCTCCACATAACTTATGGGTGGCACCAATTTCCTCACAATTTCCAAATTCAAGCTGGTGATGATGGGCTGAGATCTTGAACAGGTAAAAAAAGGAAATGCCAAAGGAACAGTGAGTTCAGCCCCTGCAGTTATATAATCTTGTATCTGACTGCATTTCTTTTTGTGTAAAATCACATTGCTTTGGAAATTCACTTACAGCACTCATTGCAAAAAACCTGAGAGGCTTCAACATCTAGACTGAACAAATGGGTTTGATAACCTCTCTGAAACTCCCAGTGTTTCTCAGTAGAGTAGTCAAATTAATTATAAAAGGGAAAACAACCAGTTTCACAAATGTTTGAGTACAGCAGGCAGAAAGTCCTTCAATTTGACAGCACTTCCACAGTGAATGTCCCAGTATTACTGTAATGGAATTCAGAGTATTTCCTTATGTAAAATTTATGTCCTATTTATTTCTTCATGCAGTCTTGTCTTTCCATTTTCAGAATATTACAGACTTAGTACAAATTCCGTTTCTCTGACCTGCAGAATTCACCAGGACATATGGAGATAAAGTGCAGGCTATGATCTAGCACATCATTACCTAGATGTTCCTGCAAAACTACTCAAGACTCACCTTTTTAGAAGTCCTAAAAAGTAAGTTTTATTTTGTTTAGTGTATTTTCACAGTAAAAACTAATTTAATTGAGCTGAAAGAAGTCTGGGATTTCCCCATTATCAATGCATTTTTCTCCTTTCTTGAAGACAAAGAGAACAAACCCCACTGTATTTTCTATATTTCCATATTGCTGGGAGGAACACAACTTACCAAGTGCTGGATGGCTGCCCACAATCCGTACTGGAAGAGTGTGTCCATCTCCCAAGAGAATCTGGGGGACTCCTCCCTCCAGGCCTCTGGATTCATCCTCTTCTCCAAGTGCTCCCAGCTGGCCCATGGTGACCAGAGCCTGACCTGAGCCAGGCAGAGTCCCACTGTGCTGGGTCAGCCCAGCACCTGCTTGCAGGCTGTGTCCCTGACTAAGTACTAGGGAATTTATTGCACCCCCTGTGGAATCCAGAAGGCTTGCAGGGCTGGGGGGGGAATGGTTATTTACAGCTATCAGGGCTGCTGATCCATTTGTGGAGGTGTAAGTTGACTGTAGCTGTAATCCCTGTGAAAGAGAAGGCAGGAGAACTAACATATTATGGCAGGAGGAATTTCCATTTAGCTGGATAGCTTCTGACTTCCTACACACCAACTCTTCCAAACAACCCATCTCAGCTAACCTAGGCTAACCCTGTCTTAGAAAAGAACTAGGACAGTGGTATCCAGCAGCACCTAGAAGGCCACTTGTGGCTATAAAACCAATTTTTGGATACTTGGTTTCAAATCATTTCATAGCACTACCCATTCCCACAAGAGGTGGGCACTAACAAAAGAGCAAGAGATTGAGGTGGAGCCAGGCTGTCTTCAGAGAGGGAAACAGAAGGTAAAACAGTATTTCAAGATTGTATTTCTAGGGAATAGGTAATACATGAAGGTGTTTTATCAAAAAAGTAGTTAGGGAAGAAGGCCATGAGTCAGCTTTGAAGGGAGATGAGCTGTAGAAGGAGCTCTTTCAGCATGACATTCTTATCCTCACTTTCAGCCTGGAAGTTGGCTGATTTGAGCTAGGAGCAGTTTTAGGATTTCAACATGTTTCCTTAAGAAGCTGGAGGATGATTTAAAATGAGACATGCAAGGGAGGCCAAAGTAAGAGCTGACAGCCATTTCAAAGCCTGTGTTAGCAACCCAGTGTGTGGATCATCAGCTGACAGGGAACTTGCTGTTCCCAGCTTGCCTTCAGCATTCCCAGCACAGCACATCTGACATCCTGTCAACAGCCTGACTGTACCTGAAACTGTGCAAATATCTTGGTCTGAAGTGAAGACAGTGAAGACAAGAGCTGAGTTGTTTCTGGTGGCAAGGACTCTCCACTCTGGTTGGATTCTGCTTTGGTGACAACTGATTCCCCAGCTGAGCTCCCTAGGGTGCCACAGAGAGGAGGGCAGCAGTTATGACAATTGTTTTCTTCCTGTTTAAAAGCCTGTTTAAAATCCCTTCTGGAGAACACAGTAATTCCAACCTGCCCTGTGCTTAGAATTTCCCTTTATAACATGAAAGGTGGAACATTTCCACCAAAGCAATCAAACCATTCTACAATCTTTACACCTCAGTATGTGCTCAGTAACAGGCATCAAAACAAGTGTTGTCTTGCAAAACAAAACACTACACAGGAAATCCTCTCAGTCTCACACTGCCTTCCAAACTTTGTGAAATTAGGATAATTTACATAAAATATCACAGCGAAAGTATTGAGGCCTTTTAGCTTACAGATTACATCATAGCCTCAACACCTTTATGAAGGACTTACTTAATGATGTGCTGCTTTTCAGCACAAATTGATCCATTGCAGCAACAGCTAAAATAAGAGTTTAAAATAATCCCAAACAAAGCACAACATCGAGCTTTTTATTCACTGGAAATGCACTGGTGTAGATGGAACTGCTACACATAGATCAGGTTCATTTAGGAGAAACCACATAGTGAGACAAACCTCTGGTGGTTCACTGTTCCTGCTACAACAAAAATAAACAGATCAGGGAGTGACAGGGCCAGAAGGGGAAAGAAAGCCAAACCCATCAGGGCCTCTTGAGGCAAGAACTAGGATGAAGAGTAACTGCCAGCACAAGCTGAGGTGACAACTTGAGACATGACAGCTATGGCAGTGCCCCTGCAGACTGTCCTGTCAGCTGTCTGGAACAAAAAGTGCCTCTCTAGAAGCTAAGTGGACTTGTGTGACATAAAACAAATGACATTTGGAGACAGCCAATAATAATAAGTCATTAGTGCAGCCCTACCATCTGAAGGTGGCGAGGCAAGAGTAACAGTCACTGTTTCTGTGAGAACACTCCCCCTGTCTGTGGTCCACAGCAGCTGAAAGGAAAAACATCTCAGTTCTACTACAGGAGCACAGGAGCAGTGCTGGACCCATAGGAAAACTGTGCCTATAAATTACACTCTTATTTCCTTCTAACTATGGCCTTTTGGAAGCTCTTGGTTTACAAACCAAAACACTCAAAAAAACCAAAACAAATTTGTAAAAAAAATTTTTTAAAGTGCACTTTTATCCAGGAAGGCTAAAGTCTGCTCATGACACTTCAAAGACTTGAGAATAGAAAATAGCCAAACCATCTGGCTAACAAGTACCACCCGCTCACCTGGACCAAGAGCAGTGTAGGGAGAGGGAAAAGCCTGACAGGAGGGTACAGAAGGGCACAGCATTAATTAACAGTTCAGTTTTTCAAAGCTGATTTTAAGTCAGGAATTCCTTATCAGTCAGTCTCCTAATGGGGATCACTCTCTTATCCCTTATTACTCAACAGGTGGAAGAAAACTGAGGAACAGCATATAAGGGATCCTGAGCATTCTGAACTATCTACTTCATGCTTACTTCAGCTGCTATAAAGTGCAATTAATACCTGCACATTCAAAATGCTGTCCAAGCCCTAATATTGTACTTCATCCCCATTTTTCAGATATGGAAGAGTAGTGGTAACTTCTCCAAAACACAACGACACAGCCACAGATAAAATCTTCTGACACATACAGTATTTTCTACACCACATGGCTTTCAGTTCATGCAGTCCTCAGGAAGTGCTAGGACTGCATTAATTTGTCAATCAACAAATTGCAACCTAGTGATGATGAGATAAATACCAAATAAGCTCAGAAGGTTTTTATTCACATTTAATCCAGTCTTGCTCAGCCAGAGATTCCACTGAAAATATTGCTGCTGGAAATATAAAATCACAGAGAATTCTGGGTGAAATATAGCTAAGTGGTAAAAACTTTCAAAAAAAAAATTTAAATACTTCCAGTATTTAACTCCAAAAATCAGAGAGAAACACAAAGGCCAACCTACTGTGGCTGGGATGGCTTCTGAACTGTACATCATCTCTCCATTCTTCAGGGACTTCTGCACTTCATGGATGTGGTTCTTGATGTCATTCACAGTGGGGAAGAAGGACAGGTTACGTCTTTCTGGCACTTCATCAGCCTTGAATAATTCTCTTTCCACATACTTTCTGTCACATGTTAAAGGACATTAAAACACACATATTTAAAACACATTTTAATGCTGTTTTCCCCTGTTACAGACACCACCACCTCCTCCCAGTCCTTGTTGCAACAGGACAAGAACAAGCTGGAAGACACCTGACCCAGTTCCCTGTGTAGAGCTCAGTACCTGAGCTGCTTCCTGACGGCATAGACCTGCTCTGTGCCCTGGCACACCAGCTCCCGGATCTTGCCTGCCACCTGCGGATGCAGTCGGGAAGGCAGGACGCAGCTCTCGTCCCGGCCGGCTTCCTCCTCCCCTCCAGGCGCAGACACAGACACGCGTGAGGGTGAGGAAGGGAGGCAGGGAGTTCCCATCTCGTGGTACTGGTGGGCTTGCTGCGTGGGCAGCTGTACATACCACCTGGTAAGAAGGAAGGAGTTACTACACACAGGTCTCAAGCCGAGGCAAAGGGAAAAAAAAGAGTCTGTGGGTGGAACAGTCTGACAAACACAAACGACCCAGCCAGAGTGACTGAAGGTTGTACAGCCCCTGAGCTGGAAGATTGTGTCTTTCAGAGCTCAGGGCCCCCTCACACCTTCCCAAATTAAATAAACCAACTCAGACCCCCATATAACACCACTGTTTCTATTTCCTGCATGAAAACATCTGCTGAAATTCCACAGCTTGGTGCTTAACACATTTACCAAAGTAAATGCTCCAGAGCCACAGAAGTCACACAGACAATGTGGGATTTCTTACTATTGATATTCAGCAAGTGTCTTAATAAAGTGATTAACTAAAAAACTAACAAAAAAAAAAAAAGCAAATTATTGCACTTTTTTTATTGCTTCATTTACCAAGATAAAGAAAAAAGTTGAGTTTTCACCTGAGGACACCACCAGCATCTATCAAATTCTTCTTCAGCATGTTGAATGATTTCTCCCGCTCCATTCTTATGATTTTCTTGTCAATCCTAGGGTCAGTAGGAACTCTGTATTCTGGAAACTTCTGAACCTTTTTAATGTAGATCCTTCCAAGGGCAGAGGGAATAATAATAAAAAAAAAGGCCAGTAAAGAACAGCACAATAACTAACTAATGCTGAGACAGAGAACGATTCCCACTGGTATTTCACATCCTGCTGCACTGCTACTTTGCACCAGGCAGCCCAACAAACCTCATCCTTACTCCCTTCAGCATTTCCTCCTCCCCTCTAAAACCTCAAGTTATCAAGGAGACAAAGCTAGGGGTGCTCAGCCACCCCCCACAGAGTGCTCTGTCAAAGCTCACAGAACACTTCCTCAAGCTGCTGAGTAGCTCTTCCAGCTTTGTGCACAATTCTTACCTGGCTGGGCAAGTGGCTTTGTACAGATGGCCAGAGGTGCCCTCCTGCTCACCAGCTGCCTTGGGCTGGATCCGTTTCCTCCTTGGCCCATACTGGCACTCCATGATAATGGCTCTGCTTGCTGGGAACAGACAGTGATGCACTCTGATTTATTTGAGCAGCCACTGAAGCCATTACAGTAAAACATTCACTACAGAAAAGATAGGAGTTCCACAACAGTGAATTCAGTTTACCACCAGGCTCTGCAGGAAGCAGAACCCTTAATTGTGGCAAGTGAAACAAATGCTTCTCTGACAGCACGTAAGGAACACAAGAGTGTTTTCAAGTAATTCCCCAAACCTATTAAACCTCACAACATCCCTGTGATAGGTATGAAGGTAGAATACTGGATTCTGCCCTGGTGAACACAAATACTTTACAAGATGCTTACCCATGCAAGCTACCCGAGGAGCACAGTGCTGGTAATTAATCTCAGAGAAGCAGAATCCTCAAAACAACTGAGAAAATCCACTGAAATCAAAGGTCAGCAGCCATCTCCAACCTCCTGGTATAACACTTGAGGCTACTCTCTCTCTTGTAAATTCCTACTTGCCAGTCTGACCAATCTTATCTGCTGAATAAGACTGTTTCAGTGTGGCATACCCACACAAAACCAGACAGGCCTAAACAAACACTACTCAGCTCTATACCTGAGGCAAGTGTCTTCCAGGCAGAGAATTATCTACAGCAAACAGTATCTTGTCTCTTTTTTTCAAAACCAAACTAACTTAACTGTTGAAGATCTAGGACTAAGAAGACCTCACCAGAACTTTCAACTCATCCTTACTGACACAAATCTCAAAACCAATTTGACAGGGCCCTTGTTTTACAGAAGAAGAAACTATCCAAAATTCTTATTAAAAATAACAATCAAGATTCTGATGGTTAGTGCATGGTTTACACTCTAGAGAGCTACCCAGCTCCTCTTCATTTCCTCACAGCCAAACCACAGCAGTCAAAGTATTACAGATTGGTTCCACTTATGCAGAAGGGATAAACTCCTCAAGAACAACACATTTGTCCTGCAGTTTACAATTCAGTTACCTGCCACTTATTTACACCTGAGCCTCTGCCCTCAGGTGTAAAGGATGTTAATGGTTTTCACAGAGGATTTCTAAACTAAACCTGAATGTATTAGAAAGGCAACACATCAGAAATATATGTAATGCATGTTTGGGGGCCTGAGCAAAGCAAAAAATACTACAGCTGAATAATCTGAGTCTCTACTAGTCTACACTTCAACAACAACAAAAAAAATCTATGCATGTTTTTGCTCTAAATATCTTACTGTGGAGCAACTCATTTATCAAACAGAAACTAAAGAGGCCTCAAACACATGCCAACCTGTGAAGTCTGCACATTAATTTAAAAAAAAAAAATCTATCTGCTGAGATATGCTGATGTTTATTTTGCTTTTGAAGTTTATTTATTTTTTTTAAGGGTGCCATTTGAATAGTTTATCTGCTCCTGTGGAACGAAGTCTTTGAAGGACCTCCAGGTTTGGTAGGAACATTCAAACAAGCTCTTACCCTTATGAGAACTCACATCCTGACAGAGCAGATGGGGCCTCTACCTAAGGACCTCATCACAGGAATCCTCATCAAATGGTACTGAACTGATGTATTTGTAAAGAACAAAAGGAAAGAATCCCAGCAAAACACAGCCTGTGGTTTTGAGGGAAACAGGCTCCTTCAGACTTCACCATGGTGCCCAAGCTGCTCTATGTCTGTGCCTTGACTTTCTCAACACAGAGGAACACCAGGAAGCTCTTTCTTTACAGCCAGCAGGCAGCTGACGCCAAAATCTTGAACGTAGCTTTTTAAATTTTTAAAACAAAAGTTGAGTTACCTGCATTGACAAAGGGGATCCCATCATATGGGACATACTGAGACTTCCACATCAATCGTGTGGCAGGCCTGGCAGGGCTCGGAGACTGTCGGGTGCCCCACACACTCTGTGTCTGCTGCTTGTGCAGTGTCAGCACGCTCTCTAACTCCCTCTCGCTCAGGCAGTAGCCACGGTACGAGTCCCCAATTTTCTGTGTGGAAAGGAGGTGAAATCACAGCATTACTCCCCCAGCTGACTCCTGAGCTCCACACAAGAAAATGAAAGCAGTGAGGGGCTCCGGCAGGTGAGGATGCAGGCCCAGATTGTTGGAAGTCTTATGGGTTTTCCCCCCCACACTTACAAATTGATTTGCCAAATCGATTTGCCAAATTTGATTGGACCCAACACCAGAGCAGTCCCCGCTGAGGCTAGGAATTTGTCAGCCCTAAGCACCCCAAGACCACTGAAAAGATGATAGCAACTGCCAACTCTGATTTCCATGGGGCAAACCCAGCCCTGTTGTTCCCCCAGCACACAGCTGCAGTCAAACTTAGGCAAACATTTCGCTTGGCTCCTGCAAATAACCACTGAAACACTAAAAACTGTCTGTGCATCTGCTTCAACACACACTGCACAGTGCTGAAGGAGAATACACCTGCTCGTACCACCAGGAACCACAGCTCCAGAAAAAACACAGCTAACCTGACATAAAGTGGCAAAAAAACCAACAGCAAAGAAACCAGAAACAACTCCTTGAGTCTGCAGCATCCCTGTGACAGCTGTTCAGTGCTGCTGTGCCAGGGCTAGCCAGCACTCAGCAAAAGCACTGGGACAGAGAAGAGCTCTCCATCTGATTTTGGAATGCCCTGCTCACTGCTGCTCACACAGAGCTCAGGATCAGGCTGACCAAGCAGCTGGAAGGAACACTCAGTGCAGTTTTCCAGCCCAGTCTTACAGCAGAGGCGTGGGGAACGAGCACTGAAGTGTGATGGGTCTGATTTGTCACCTTCAGTGACAGAGCAGCCAGATGTTTGAATAACACTGACAGCAAAAGCAGCAACAGCATCTCTCCAAGGGTATCCACTCACAAACACTTTAGTGACAACTGCATAAAACCTTAAGGCACCTAAGCAAAACAAAATGTCTGTGCTTGGCAAGGCCTGAAGTCAAGAAAGAACAAGTTAACCCCCTGTGAGTGAGCTGGGCCAGCAAGGTGCTGCCAGTAGCACCAGTCCAGGAGCAGAGGCTGTGTGTGCAGAGGTCAGTACTCCAGCAGCTCACTGCACAGCAACATGCTGCTCCAGATGGTAGGGAAATCTCCACAGGCTGCACTCACACAGCCCTGGTGAGGAAGGGAAGCTGTTAAACCATTTCTGTCCAAAATATCATCTGAAAAACACAGGAGAAGCAAAACAGCCTGAGAAGTACCACAAGTCCCTTCCCTGCAGAAACCTGGTATGCCTCTTGTCACAAAGGGGGGACTGCAGTACCTCTCCACACAGGGAATAATGTGTGAGCATTTTTCTCTCTGTATCTTATATGTGTCACTGTAACTGGGTCACTGACCTTATTCTAGGGAAATGAGAGCAGACTGATGAAGCTGCTGTGCCAGAAAAGCAGTGATAATCCCTAAGGCACCATCTCTTGTTTTGGCTTTCCTTCTGCACAAGAGAAATCATCTCCCCAAAACTGGAGGGAGGGGGGGAGAAGAAAATCTCACAGCACATAGGATCTTTGCTCCAGAGGAGCTTCCCAAAGTAGGAAAAAAGGAGACAGTCTGCTCCACACATGGAAATGAACTTAGCTGATTAATTAGTGCAGTTTTTAATCTCACTGTCACTATGCTGATACCACACTATTTCAGTATTCTGATCAGAACACCAAAAACTAAGTAGGTTATTAAAAAATTATTAAAAAATATTAAAAAAAAAATCACCTTTTTAAAGCAATGTCATTACCCTAAAGTAAACAGATACTCTCCAACCCTTTAGCTTCACCCAAGCTTCAAGCAAAAGGAGTGATTTTCTTGCCCTTGGCCTCATCTCAGCAAGGGTAGAAAAAAGCTTTGATGACACACAGGCATCAAGACTGCAGCTTTCCTTGAGTGAACTCACAGCAGCAGGACACCAGAGGCCTCACACTGCCCAGGAACACCAAACACCAGCTGAACATTTCCAGGCAGTCAGGAAACCATCAGCACATTCACTCAGACCTCCAGGCTGCTGAAGTTGTTTCTATCCTGGCAAGTGAGAAGAAGTGTGAGTTGCCCTATTTATCTGCACCTCCTATAGATCTCCAAACTTCAGCTGGACCCTTCAGTCCTGTTACTAGCAACAAAACATTCTGCTGGACAATCACCTGAAAGATAAAGAGCACCTCTAAGTCCCATGGTCTCTAGTCTGAGCCCAGGAAAAGGCACAGGCAGCCCAGCACTGTTCAGGGGATTTACACCATGTCACTGACAAACTCAGCACTTACAACTCTGCTGACAACAAACACCTGAGGAAAAGAATTTGAATTATTCCTCCTTGGGCAGGCTGACTCTACAGGGGGAACAGCAACAATTTTTTTTATGTTGTTGTTTAAAGGAACAAGGAGAATTAATGCACTCAGGCAACAGTTCTGCTGAACAGCAGGGGCAGATATTCCTCAGAACACTTTCAAACAGACATTATTTTTCTCATGTCCTGTTCTTTAAAAATAAGAACTCTTCTATAAGTGCTGCTGCTGTGAATTTTAAGCACAGCAAGAGAAATTTCTTGTCATAGACTCAGACAGACCAAGCAGACCACAATACATCATCTCCTATAAAATGAAACCAGTAACAACTGACACAGATAAGCTACGTCCATTTTAAGACAGGAAAGAATGTACCACACAGAGCTAAAACCACAGTAATAAGGTTACACATCTTACTGGACTTAATAATTAACTGGCTGCTTGAATTAAGTGGCTCAGTGTTTGAAAGCAGCATCACCACCAAAGAGGAATTCATGTTATTAATTTTCTGACCTCTTCATATTTAAGTGGATATAATTGTGGACAGTACCATTTGGATGAGTAAGAGGCATACAACAAAGAGGAATGGATTAATGTATTTAGTTAGTCAAAGAATTGTTTCTAAGTGGATAGAGAAATGAATTTAATTTCCAAGTCCCTGCAACTGCAACTTCCAGTTATCAGTGGCCAAGCCAATAGGAAAAAATCTCAAATGCTGAGGATACATGAAGAGGTGAACTGGCTAGGAGGAGTAGAACTTTTCCTTTAAAAAGGTGTTAATAGAAAGTAAAATAACTAAGTTATCAGGAGGAGTCTGGTAGCAGGAGGAAGAGGTAGGTGATCTCTCAAGAATCTTCCCAGCTCCTCTACCTTTCTTTTTAGTGATCTTTGGTGCATCCTAGCTGTTGATACCATCCCTGTTCTGCAGGCTTCTAATAGGATGCAAATACAGAGTTCTGCTTAAGTCAAAAGCCATCCCAGGGAATAAAGAGAGAGCATTTTCTAGCAGTAGAGAAAACAAGCACAAGTGACCATGCTAGGGAAATCTCCCTCCTCCCCCCAGGAAAAAATAAAAATCTGCAAGAATATGTAAGATAGAAATCCTTAGTAAAACACTGACATTAAGGTGCTCAGTTAAGTCCCAGACTTCAATCATGGATTTTGATTTCTCAGTGACAACACAAACTAACCCAAAGAGTTGCAGACTTTGGCCACACAAGAGCAATTCTATTTTTTAATTAATGGATCACTAAGGGCAACAAACACCAGTCTCCTCAGCAGAAGACAGCAGAGCTGGGGATGTAGTTCAAAAGTGAACTCTTAGCAAGGCACACAATGACTTTTCCCAACACTACACAGCATCCAGACTTCAGAAGCACTTTTTTTGCCTCAGGAGCTGTTGATGGTCAGTTATTCTAGCACTCCCCCCAAAAACAAAAGAAGGGATTCCATAACATTTTATGCATTTAAATGTGCTAGTAGTGCAGTATCTTAGAGCTAGATGAAAAAAACATCACGTCAGAGTTCCTTGCAGCCCACCTCACAGTTCCTGAGACAACATGCCCACGCAGGGGTGTTTGGCAGCAATGGCTGGAGAGGGATGAGAAAGGGATCTTCTGCTGCCCTGGAAAACAAAACAAGACCTGTACAGACTGTGCACACAAAATTGATTCATAAACTGATTTTCACAAACTGCTTCTCTTCACTTTAAATGCTTCTTGGACATCTATAATTTGTGCTGTGTGCAATTATTCTGATCTCAAGTCTCCATTTCAAGAGTATTAGCCAAGGAGAAGCCAGCCTGCAGCTCAGAGAACAAACATTGTCTTTGGGTTTTTTTTTGTTGGTTTGTTTGCCTATTTTGTTTTTTGGTTGCTTTGTTGGGTTTTTTAAGCAAAAGAATCCCAGAGCACTCAGGAATTAAAATAGCAGGCATCACTTAGCCTGGGGACAGAATCAGGTGGTTATCAAGAGAAGAAAAACATAACTATCTTAACTTTACATAACTTAATATTTGTAGTAGTTTTGGTGATTTAGAGTGGATCAAAGCAACTTTTCCTCCTACCTGGTGGTGGTTTTTTTCGCTATGGTGAGAGCAGTCTGTGGATGCAGAATGTAACCACTGGCACTGTCACCTAGAGCAGCCACTGCCACAGTCTGCAGGCTCCCATCACCACCCTTCTCCGAAACACCTTTGCCAAAAGAAAACATTCTCCTGGTTAATAACTCAGCTCAGGAGGGGGGAAGGACAAGCTATGATTAAACCTTCTGTGTTGCACAAGCAAGCACCTTGATCTGTGAAATAAGCTTTCTAGCTGATGAAGCAGTTCTGTGGCTGTGAATCAATACTCAAACTCTAGGCACACATCTGAATATTCACTTGATAAAGTTGCTTTTAATCATGCTACAGCTAATGAATAAGGATCCTTTTAACCATGCTACAGGTAATGAATTCTTCCACAACAAAGCAAGCAATCAGTGAATTACTCTGCTTTACGTTTCCAGAAATCCATACAGGATTGCACAACTATTGTGTTGAGGAAATCACACACTGGTTGCTTTCACAACAAGAAAAAAAGGAGATTTAATACTGACTACTGATTGCCACAGTCACAACTGGTGAAGGAAAGGAAACCTGTACAAATGAGGTGCTTAAAAAGAGATCCTAAAGGATATTCTTAGTCACAGGAATACACAAACTCACCCTGAGTGCTGCTCCCATCCAGAAGCTGACCTTGAGGAATAATCACCTGGGCCATTCCTGGCTGGGCAGAAGGAATGACTTGCACCAAGTGTCCATCTTCTGACTGGCTGGCAACAAACATCTGTAAGGCAACCACAGAGAAGCAGGGATGGGACAAGTCTGTATGGTGATCAGCAGGCAGCAGGACTGGGTTTGCTAACTACCAGCACAGCAAATATTTTGGTTGGTGCTAGGGACTGTAAATTGATTTCACATAATAAGGAAACTGCCTACTTACTGTCCTTAAAATTACTCTCCCCTTTTAAAATAGCCATTTATTTGGTTAAAGGAGAGGGGGAAAAAGACAATTTATGGAATTCCACAATGAATTACACATTTACTTGAAAATTACAACAAGTAAAGTCCTCAGAAAACTGGAAGCCATTTGTAGTTGGGTTCACTGTGACCCCATTCGTGGACGAGCAGAACTAATCACAACACAAAAAACTTTGACCTTTAGTTCTAAGAAACTGTCTTCTGTGGGCAGCATTTCATGCAAAAGCAGAAGAAAAGCTCCAGCACTTGAAAAAAAAAAATTAACTAAATCTCCTAGAATTCTGGAAAACTTAAACCACTCTTTATGATAAGTTTTCTCATATTTACCATGGATTTGCTCCCAATGATACTACAAAGCCCAGAATAACAAAATGTGATCTTATTTTTGACTTATTACACTTTAAATAGGTGAAATATCTTCAGTGACAGTGCAATACATGAAAACCAAATCTGCTGGGTAAGAGTTAGCTTTTTACAGAGTAAGTGTTCAGAAGGATAAAATGATGCTTTAAGCAAACTGATTGGGAGTGAGGGGAGAAGCAGACACATAATGGGTTGGCTTGCTGCTAATGTCCCAATACTCCCCAAAAAACCACAGAGACTTAGCCAGGGAACAGAGACAAAGCAGCAGTGGTAGGGCACATCCAGGATTGGCAATGATAAAGAGCACAAGCTGCTGTTTAATAAAATCAGTGACTGCTGGGCACAGGAGCTGCCTACCTGAGGAAGGGCAACTGCAGCAGGAACTGAACATCTGAGAAGTTTCACCTTGCTGCTGGAGACAAAGTCTGAACCAGCTGTTGTGACTAACACACCAACCCAGCCCCTGCTCCACAGCACTCACCATCTGTGGGCTGGGACCCCCCAGGGGCTGCAGCAGATAGAGGGGGGGCCTGCTCTGATCTCCTGGGGGAAAATCCTCTGGAGGGCCAGGCTGGGTTGCAGCTGGAGATGGAGAACTGCCCGAGAGGTGTCCTGAGAGAGGCAAGGCAGTGGGAGAGTCACTCTGTCCACAGAGTGGGTCCCTGGAATCCATGCAGGTTGGGTGCTTTCACAGGGGAAAAACAGCCAGGCCAACTTAAATCTAGACTTGCAATTTCTGTTTGAAATTAAAAAAAGAAAGAAAAGGACATTTAAAACCAACGTGCTGTACTGTGCACTTGGAGGGAGCTCTCCTCCTTCTGATCATGAGCTAACACAAACACTTCTAGTTTGGTTTTCTGTTCCTATGCTGAAAATGTATTCATATTTCTCCTTCCTAGGACAAACTCTCTCTGCTAAGGTGAAAGAAAATTCCCTCTGCCCCAAATCTGTTCCCCAAACCCACTCATACCTTTAGAACATCTCAAAGGTACCCAGGAACTGAGACAACTTGTAAAAAAACTAACAGAAAACAAACAAGCAAAAAAACCCAAACCCAACCAACAATAACAAAAAAAACACACAAGAAATACACAAACAACCCAAAACAAACAACAAAACATGCCACAATGTAAAACATCGGCCAACTTGTTGACTTTAATCCTCGATAGTGTTATCCAAAACCAGGTTCTTCACCTGGTGTGTTAAGCCCAGTCCCCACACAGAGAGGAGTTATCAGACTCAGTCCTGCAGAGAACTGGGTGCCAGAATGCCAAAAACCTCAGCAATTTAAAGACATTGCATAAAGACCACACACAAACTACTAAATCACTACTGAACAGCATTTTGTGTCAGCTGGTGACATGCAGAACAATCTTTGTGCACAGAAATCTCTTGGCTAGGAATATCTGGCAATATCTGAGAACATTAAAGGTCCCCTTTCCCCAGTACCTGCACAGATGCCCTGTGGCCCTGGATTCTTATTTGCCACATTTGGTGACTAAGCAATTTCACCTGATCTTCAAGTGTTCTGAACTCCTCCTGCTCCAAGGCATGTCATCACCAAGTATCTTTTTTATTGAAGGATTTTTTAATTCAATAAAACACTACTTTTTCAGCATTATAATAGGATTTAATATAATTAATCAAGGTTGTCACTCCATACACCATCTGAATAATCATCAGTTCAAGCCCAAATGGTGCAAGAATACCATGGAAGGAACTTCTGTACTTTTTAAAAAGGCACAAGGGATTATTGCACAGGGAAGAAAAAGATAATGGATGAAAAATCACACTGAAAATTCAAGAATGAGTCTATAAAGCAAGCATCTACAGAGACAGGACATTGATCCCTCACCTGAGAAACCAGATCATTTGTTTCTGACTCTGCTGCACTGTTACAGTGCCCTATGAACACATCACTCCATCCTCCCAGACCAGCGTCACAGTCACCTCCAATTTTTTCCATTACAAGACAACCTGAAAAAGTTACAACAGTTTATGTCACTCTTCTGTACTTTAACCTCAACCAGGATATTGCTGCAGGTTTGGGTTTTTTTTAAGTTGAGTTTTAGTCTTACAAGTTCTAATGCCATTGCAAGCCAAGCCCTCAAGAGATCCTTGCTCTCTTTCTCTCTTCATTTCTCACTGCAGACATTCCAGCCTGCTGCTCCTGCAGGACAGTTCAGCCTCTTGTGTAAGAGAATTTGTCACTGCACACACAAGTACAAAGCACACACACACACATTCTCCTGACTGTCACCTAAATATGTCCACAAGCACTCAGCTAACAGCCAGGCACACCTAGAGAAGACCTGATAAAGCCAGCAATGCTTTTCAAAACTTATCCGTCTGCTCCCGTAATCACCAGTCAGGACCTGCAGCACCACCTCTGACAGGCACCCATCTTGGAGGAAACCACACTTGGTGTAAATTAAATTAAATTACTGTTGTTAGTCTACAGAGATAAGCTTTGGGCAGGAAAACAGCTACCAGAAACAAAACTTGGTCTGATACATGCACTGAAAGGCAGGCAGAGGGGCCCCAGCACTCCAGAGATCGACCTTGTACCCCCAAGAAAAGGAGCTCACTCTCTGGCTGCCATAAACCTTCAGGCAAAGAGGGGACACTGGACAGGAAAGTGCCACCTCTCAGGCATCTCTACAGCAGTGACCAATCCCAGATACTCACATACGAGACAAACTAACAAATTAACTCAGCCCTCACCTCAGCAGAGCACGTATGTACCAGACTACACACACAGTATGCCAGGCTGAACAGGAGAAAACTTAATTCCTGTGGTTTGGTGCCAGGGAGGGGAAAGGTGCTCAGTATTTTTCCCTTCAGTACTTATTTGATTTTAACTTTTCAGTGTTATATATCATATATATAATATATATATATATATACACACACATCATATATCACCTCAAGGAATATTATATATTCCTCAGGGTGAACCTTCTTGGCTGTGGTAGTTCAACAGCATACAGTGTTAGTAAGGACAATGTAAAAGGCTGGGGAGTCACTCAAAAAGAACTGGACAACTCTGGAAGCACAAATTTATTTTGTTTTGCAAAGTTGTAGAGGACCACAGACAAAGCAAATCCATAACTCCTTGGCTTCTGAAGCAGAATAAAGCATCCTGCTGACACAACATGGAGAAGTTAAGCTGCCCATATGCTCAATAATCTAAATACTATAAAGCAGATTTATTTTTCCATTCAATTTTCAAGTGAAGACACTAAGTTCCAAATTAAGTTACCTCATGTTTAACAAATATTTTAAAGCCTTAGATCCCAGAACAATTATGAGATGTTTTGATTAAAATGGGTGAAGCACGTTAGCAGCAAATAAAAAAAGAGACAGAAAACTATGCTTCATTGTCACTCAACCCTTTCCCCTCAGGTAAAAGAAGAACTGTCAGCTTTGCCAAAGCAGTGCATTTATTTGTTTGAAATAAAGTGGAGAAGTTTCTTCCAGAGATACAGGTGGCAGGGGAAAAAAAGACAGTAGTAAGGTAACTACAGAGTAACCCAGCTTCCTCCTACAACCAGCCCAAAAATACCTGAAGTTTTATCTTTGTGGATAAAAAAAATGCCCCTGGTAACTTTTTTTCCCTGTGCCACCACTAGGAAGGGCACGAACCACAGTAAAGCAGAAGAGGGAGGGAATCAGGGCAGTGATAGCCCCAAGTAAATGAATTACAATTAGCTCCACATTAACTCGTACCAGGCTTGAGATTTACCTCATCTCTGGCACACAGACAGTGCTAAGAACACACAGAATATCTGGAGACCCCTACTTTTAGCAGGCTTCCCAAGTCCCTTTTTGTGTGGTTCCACAAGCCTCTGGAAAACACACCTGTGTCACCTCTGCTGTCAAACAATGTCAGGCCATGGGGCAGGCTTAAAAACCAGGTAAGATTCCAGAGCATCACAAGGCTCAGCACCCCGCAACATCACACAGGTGAGGCCTGGCTGCCCCCTCTGGGAGGTCACCGGCAAAGAGGCGGAGGAAAATAAAAATAAATAAACTAATACATGTATATTGCAAGCAGACAGCGAGTACTCACACGAGCAGCCTTCTCCCCAAAAAGCCAATTCACTTACAACTCCTTTGGAAGCACCACGGACCGCGCCCCCTCCTCCGCCATAGCCCTGAGGGGAGTGGGGGGAAACTCCCCCAGGCCCGGCTGGAAGGAGGAGAAGGAGGAGGGTGGGGACACCTCACGGCCCTGCCCTGAGGGGAACGGAGGGAAACCCACTCCCCAGGCCTGGCTGGAAGGAGGAGGAGGAGGAGGGCGGGGTGGGGACACCTCACGGCCCTGCCCTGAGGGGAGCGGCGGCCGCCTCAAACCCCCCGCCCACACACACCCCCCGCACCACAGCCCCGGGACGGGGAGAAGCGGGAAAGGCACAAAGGCCCAGCCCTCCCGCTGCTCCGAGGCACGCACACAGACAGACTGACAGAGGGACTGACAGACAGAGGGACTGACACACAGACAGACGGACTGACAGACAGACAGAGGGACGGACCTGCCGCCATGCAGACGTCCCGGAGCGCGGGGGCTGCCAGGAAGGGGCGGCCCCGGAGGGATGCGTGGCAGGGCACGCTGGGAGCTGTAGTCCCGGGCAGGCGGTGAGGCGGGTTCCGGCAGCATGGCGCAGCTGACGGCGCGGTTCCGTACCGAGAACCCACGGTGAGAGGGAGCGGAGGGGCTCGGCCGGGCTGCCCCTGGGCTCGGGAAGGAGGGAGGGAGGGAGAGCAGCGGGGAGCCCTCCCCGCGGGCTGGGCGGTGACGGCGGTGTGTGTCCGCAGGTACGCCGTGGAGGATGTGCCCTTCTCGGTGCCCGCGGCCTCCGAGACCGCCGACCTCAGCCGCCTCATCAACAAACTGCTGGCAGGAGGCAGCGGTAGGTGCGGGGCGGCACGGAGGGAAGGGGACGGGGAAGGGCAGGGGGATCGCCTCTCCCTCGGGGGAACCGGCAGAAACGTGTCCGGAAGGGGCCCGGCTGGCATGGAGGGTTCCCAGGGGACACCGCACTCCTCTCCATCAGCAGCAGGCGGGAGGGGCCGCGTCTGCCCGGTACCGGGGAGCTCTGCCGGTGCCGCCCTTCCCGGGACACACACCCGTACCTGGAATCCCGCGGGTTGTCCCTCAGGTCCAGGGGTGGGCGAGCAGCTCTGCTCAGCAGAGGGAGGAAGCACCGCTGAGGCGTGGTGGGAGTGGGTACAGAAGAACTGATCTAGAAAAGGGTTTTAACAATGAAAGGCAAGGTTAACTCTGAACCCTCGCAGCAAATTCCCCCCTCGTAACTCACATAATCCCACGGGATTCAAGGGCTGTCCCTTTGTAACTGGGAGAAGAAACCCACTGGTTTCTTGAGGGGTTGCTTGCTTCACGTTTTGTGTTTTTTTTTTAAAAACCTCTTGTTGGCTCCATTCTCCTGAACCACCCACAAAATGATGCCCTTCTCAAGGGTGTCAAACACATACTGGCACCTGAACGTGGGTTTCTCATGATCTCTTTCAGAGGATCACAAGTATGTGGAATTCGACTTCCTCATCAATGGGCAGTTCCTGCGAATGCCACTGGCTGCACACATGGAGATGGAAAATATCTCCACAGTAAGTCAGACTCCAGCTCTCCCCACCTTGGGCAGACCCAGACATTTTACTTAGAATCATAGATTCATAGAATCGGCTGGGTTGGAAGGGACCTCAGAGATCATCGAGTCCAACCCTTGAACCACCGTTGCGGTTGCTAGACCATGGCACTGAGTGAACATCCAGTCTCTTTTGAAATATCTCCAGACACGGAGAATCCACTGCTTCCCTGGGCAGCCCATTCCAATGGCTGATCACTCTCTCTGTAAAGAAATTCTTTCTAATATCCAACCTAAACCTCCCATGGCACAACTTAAGACCATGGCCTCTTGTCTTGCTGAGAGTTGCCTGGGAAAAGAGCCCAACCCCCCCCTAGCTACACCCTCCTTTCAGGGAGTTGTAGAGAGTGATGAGGTCTCCCCTGAGCCTCCTCTTCTTCAGGCTGAACAGCCCCAGCTCTCTCAGCCTCTCCTCATAGGGTCTGTGCTCAAGTCCCTTCACCAGCCTGATTGCCCTCCTTTGGACCTGCTCCAGGACTTCAGTATGATTTCATCATTACACTCTCATGCTGGCTAGGTAGCTTTCTTTGCTCAGCTTTAGTTATTTTCTGACCTGCCAAAGGTAATTCACTGGGTAATTAAATCCATTCTGAACTGCAAAATGTTTAGAGAGTATGAGACTGAGCAGTGCGTGGAACATCCTTCCCCAGTCTGCTGTCTGTAGACAGTTCAGAGGGTAAATTATTCTCTTACTCAGTTCATCATTTATATCTTTTTGTCTCCTACACTATTAACTACACTGGGGGGTGATGGGGAAGGTTAGTATTACCTCCAGAAAATGCTCTGAGGTATTTTAGAGACCTGTATTTGTTTATATAAAACAGAAGAGGAACTTGAGAAGAGTGAAATTATTTGCTTTTGCTTCCAGCTTGCTATTAATAATAATTTGATAAAACTGTGGAAAGCAACATTAATTCAGAGAGCAACATTAATTAAAAAAATGAAAAAAAACTTCAGAAAATTTGTCACTTACCTGGCAAAGACCTTGGATACAGAGATCTGCTGCCCAATAAACTAATACATTTGCACCCCACTGCTTTTAAATATTGATAAAACTGATGAAAATAACCATAACCCAACCCCACACTAAATAAGTATTTTGTCTGTGAGCTCAGGAAGAAGTGGTGGAGATAGAGTATGTGGAGAAATACATGGCCCCTCAGCCAGAGGAATGCATCTTCCACGATGACTGGATCAGCTCTGTCCAAGCCACTGAAGAATGGTACCTCATTAAGCCAGTTCTGGCTTTTCTCTTGCTTATTCCTGTTGTGTGCAGGGGGCTCCAGGGTGCTGAATGGAAGGATATTCCCTCTCTTTAATTTTTGCTGTGTTTTTTAACCCAAGTCAGTCAGCTACTTGCCTTTGTAGGCAGTTCCTCTGTGCCATGACAGTGACATTCACTCAAGAACAAAACAGCTCGAGTGACTGGACGTGATACTGTTAGTACAAGTGGATTATACTGTAATTTCTTATTAATGACAGTCAGATTTCCTTATCTCTTTTTTTAATTTAAACCCTTGACTTCAGGCATGACATTCTTAAACAAAAAATATGATTGAGTACCTTTATGCAGAGCTTTTCTTTAACAAGACCAAACTGTCCATAATTGTAGTTTTCTGCTGTATTTCCACATGCATTTTCCAGTCAACTAGGGAGTGTTCTTACATTAAATAATAGTTTGAAAACCAAGCAGCTCTGCAGTTGTAGGTTTCAATGGAGCTTTGCTCTGTAACAAAAAGATTTTTTACTTTTCCAAGCTTTTTTTTTAAACCCACAAAGTAGTTATAATTTTAATTCATTTCAGCTAAGCAGTTACCATCCTAAGATTCCAGCTTCCTAGTCAAGGCTTTTTTTTCTTTTTTTTTTCATTAAAACATTGTTGGTTTTAAAGACAATAGTGTTTCACATTCTGTACCCTGCAGGATATTAACTGGCTGCTACGACCAGACTGCTCGAATCTGGTCTTTGGAAGGAAAATCCATCATGACAATACCTGGGCACACAGAGGTAGTGAAGGATGTGGCATGGGTGAAGCAAGGTGAGTGTATTAGGGGAGTACAAAGTTTGATTTATTGGGGGAGAAATGTCAGCATTCCTCAACTGTAAATATTTATCTAAATGCTACACTTATTTTGACCTCTGTCAGTGGTGTTAGAAATGAAGTAATGGTGTGAGTAAACAAGGCCTTTACCAGTAATGAGTATAGTTAGTTAAACATGTACATTTTCTAACCACACTGCAGTCTTCCTTAGCAAATACTGGTATGTGTATTTATAGTCATTGTACTTGCAGGGTACCCTGATGTAAACTGTGATTTTCAAGCTTCTATCTATCTGCCATTTCTTCTTTGACCAGAATAGTTACTATAAGGATTTTAAAGCTGAGTTGGGTGCAAACATGACTTTTCTTCCTCAGACAGTTTATCCTGCCTATTACTCACTGCTTCAATGGACCAAACTGTCCTGCTGTGGGAGTGGAACGTGGAGAAAAACAAAGTGAAAGCTCTCCACTGCTGCAGAGGACATGCTGGGAGTGTAGACTCCATTGCTGTTGATTGCACAAGAACTAAAGTAAGTGACTCCTGCAGAGGAGCCCAAGTGTTTTATCATGTTGGCAGCCCCTCTCTCAAAATTCATCTTTCAGTCCCAGCATAGGCACTATCATGTTTTGACTGACACTCATAAGTTGCACTCTGATTATAAATGGTGGTTATTGAGGGCCAGGAGTGCAGCATCAACACTGGAATATCCTTTCAAAGTGACAGACTTAACCTCCAGTATCACTAAAAGCTGCAGGGGACTTGAGAAAGCAGAGCCATTTTACTGCTGCTCTTTACTTCTGTGAGTGAAGTTGAATGTTTAAGTAAATTTTACTTCTAACACACATGAATCTTACATTAAAATTAATTATTTTCCAGTTTGACCTAAATTTTCAAGGTAAGTTTTGGTGAGGAAATGTTTTCCATTAGTGGTACTTCAGAACATGCAGATGGTAGAAGAGATCCTTTCCCTTTATCCAGGAGTTCAGCAGCTAAGAGCACTCACACCAGATAACTCCCAGCCTGACCCAGTATCACAAAAGTTAAAGTAAAACTTTCTGGTGCTGAAGGAAATAAGAGCTATTTTGTAGATATTTTTCCTGAAATGGAAGGAGAGAGAGTAATTTGATCTATGCTAAACATTTTGTTTTTCAAGGAGTTCAGTGCCCTTTCTCATGTATTAATTTACTGGTTAATTTATCAATCAGGAAATAAATTTAGTTGGCTTACAAGGTCAGTCTGGATGAACTTGTAATAAAATGTATCTGTTTGTACAGTTCTGTAGTGGATCCTGGGACAAAATGCTCAAGATCTGGTCTGCAGGTAAGAGAAGCATAAGCTGGGATTCTTGGTTCTCAAAAAACACCAAACCCCTGTGCTTACAACAACCTGAAAGATTGATATCTAAGTACCTTTTTTTCCTTTAGGAACATTTGAGTCTGTAATACTAAAAGCAAGCTAGAACTTTTTTTTTTAGGCTCTGGGATGCTCTATACTTCACTAGATTAAATTATGGTTTGGTTGGTAACAATTTCAGATATGGTTATCAACTGGGTGCTGGTATTTTATTCAGAATTCAGGACTTTATCTCTTTTAATGCATTTATATAAATGTGCAGATGTAAGTTATTACAAACCAGAAGTTTGTGCTTTATTTCTTGTTCTATTCCTTCCACAAGAAGGACAGTAAAATGATGAGGTCTTTTCAAGCAAGGGAGCTTAATCTCCCTTGATCTGAATGCTTTATTTATTTCCCATAAGTCACATTCTTTCAGTTTGGTTTCTTTCTGTATTGTATGTGAAAGAATGGTTGTATGTATCATGCACATGAATTACTGTGGGGATATTCTGAGTAACAATGGTCTTTAAAAACTAGGACTTCATTTTAAAACCGCATGACCTAGAGAAAACTGCTTAATTTAGATTCCTTTCCCTCATGGTCAAAACAGAAGTACTACTGATCTGGTCAGAGGTGTAAAGTTAAAATAATCATGCATCATGGGCAGGTTGGGTACTGTTGATCTACATAGCCTTAATAGCTGAAATGGAAATGCAGTACAAAAACCTCCAGGTTGAGTCTGACTGTCCTGTCACAGTACCTACAGATGAAGAGGATGAAATGGAAGAAGCAGCTAACAGACCACGGAAGAAGCAGAAAACTGAACAGTTGGGACTAACCAGGGTAAGATGAGCTCCAGGGTTGTCCAGGACTTTGTTTTAAAAAGTGTGGTCACAAAATAATTACTCTGGGTTAACTAAGTGACTATATATGAAAAAACATGCCTCAGACTGATACAGATCTGTTGCCAATACTCAATCTAATCCCATTCTCACCTTGAAACTCTAGACTCCCCTGGCAACCCTCTCTGGCCACACAGAGGCCATCTCCTCAGTGCTTTGGTTGGATGCTGAAGAAATCTGCAGCGCATCCTGGGACCACACCATCAAACTCTGGGACGCTGAGACTGGAGATCTCAAATCAACCTTGGTGAGATCACTGGACTTGGCAACTTCAGCTGGAGTCCACCACCTCAAATTAAAGAAAAGGTTGTGCAGAAATAGCAGCTCCTGCCTTATTTCCTCTTTTCTCTCCTGACAGACAGGAAACAAAGTGTTTAACTCTGTCTCCTACTCCCCCCTGTGCCGACGCCTGGCGTCCGGCAGCACTGACAGACACATCAGGCTCTGGGACCCTCGCAGCAAAGGTGAGCCCCAAGCATGCATCTCCTCAGAGCTGGTTTCTCACAGTCACAGCTTTTGGTTTTCCTTTAAATTAGTCAGTGTCCAGCTGTGCAGTTTTGGTTTTTGCTAGGGATGAGCCCTGCAGTGGTTGGAGCACAGTTAAAAGTGAAACAGTCTCCGTTGCAGTGCAGGGGTGCCATGTCTGATGGGATTCTGCAGAATTTTTGTGCTTACTTGTTCAGCTTCTATAAATCTAATCCACAGCTTAACAGTATTATCTTTTTATGTTAATAAGAAGCAATTTTGCTTTCTTTTTCAAAAATACTTGAGTTTAGTGACAGGAAAATACATTTTGATTATTTTTTTTTCTCAGCAGAACTGGCATAGCTTATAGTTTAATTTGAATTTGGAACTACTGGTGGGAGAAACACTTACCTTGAACACAAATATGTCACTGACTACTTTTTTCTCACTTGACTACTTTTCTCACTGCATTTGGTGTGCATATTCAAAGTACCCATTCCTGTTAACATCTACTGATGTCCTTTTCTGCTCAGATGGCTCCTTGGTTCTCCTGTCTCTGACATCTCACACTGGCTGGGTCACAGCTGTGAAGTGGTCACCTACCCATGAGCATCAGCTGATCTCTGGTTCTCTGGACAACATTGTGAAGCTGTGGGACACAAGAAGGTAAAATAAACACAGGTTCTTTGCTGCTCCAAAGGGATGTAAGCTTACAGGGTCACTTAACCAAATGAAGCAGCAAAAGCAGTCTGAGGCACTGGTTCTGAAAGTCTTCCAGATTAGGCTTTTATTAGTCCTCCATAATTAGGCTTTTCTGGAAAACACTCTGTCAAGCAGCACCCACACTTGTAAGAAGGAAACTACAGATTAAACTTACTAAAAAGCAGATTCATTACATTTCAGTCGAGTTGCTCTGCAAGCAGATGAAAAATGCTGCTGCTTTTCTCTTCTGCTACGTAGAAAAGATTAAAACTAGTTTTGTTTTCTGTGATTGCTCACATAACTTCAAGCACATGACTATGAATACCTGTGTTTTACCAGTTGCAAAGCTCCTCTGTATGACCTGGCTGCTCATGAAGACAAGGTTCTGTGTGTGGACTGGACAGAAGCAGGGGTAAGAATCTGAAGAGCATGTTACTGAATTTATATGCATGGTGAACGGGGCATTTTTTTTCCTTTATACTTAAAGGGAAAATAGAACAGTAAGTTTTAGGTGTGCTGTGGTTGCTGCTGGGTGAAAAAGGAGGTGTTACTGTCATACACAGTGCAGAACTTCCCTGTGCCTCTGCACAAAGGTGTAGGATGGCAGCTTAAGCTCTTTTAGCTTTGAGTGGGTGTTACACTGATGCTCCACACGAGGAGAGAGAACAAGACCAGCAACACACCTGGCTGAGAAAAAGCCTGCTCTGAGGTCACCGACAGCTGGGGCACACGTGCACACAGGGAAATGCAGCATCCTCTGCAGTGAGCAGTTCTGCTCCTGTGGTCGTATGCACATGGATGAAATGGGAGTAAAGTATTTGGTTAATATCCAAGATTCTCAGTGTGGCTCCTGTTCTGCATAAGAGGCATCAAAAGCTTTAGAATGTTTCCCACAAAACCTTTGCTGCTGATTTTAGAAGGGTAAGAGACAAGGCTGCTTCTGCACTTAGATTCTGGGTTTTAGTCATGCATTAACAGTTCATTATTCATTACTGCTGCTGAATGTCTTCTGATGAAAGATAATGAGAGTCCTTGACTTTTGTGTAGGTATTTTTGCTTAGTTCTGATATTAATCATAGTTTTCTTTTCCTCTCATCAGCTGCTCTTGAGTGGAGGTGCAGACAACAAACTGTACTGCTACAGATACCCAGCCACAGCCTCTGATGTGGGAGCATGAATGCCAACAGCCAGATTCCCTTTCAAAAGAAGATTTTTCAGCAGTTGCTCTCTGTTAGCATCCTTACACAACCAGCCTCTAAAGAGAGGAGTTTTCTGTTGCTGAGAGAACTGTTCTTCCTGGCTGTTGCACTGGTAACCTGTATCCATGTCTGTCACAGAAAAACATCAACAAGCAGTTAGGAATGTGGTTAGTGTGAAACCAAACAAAGGGTGTTTCCTCTGTTTTTGATGGCTTTGAATTAACATCTTTAAATGGCTGTCTGTATGGTCCCTTTAGTAAGGAGTAAACTGTTCCTGATGCTTACAGAAAAACACTTGCTGGACTAAATTATTTTTTGAGCTTACCTGCTTTCCCCTGGAAAAAAAATAAAACTTTTATCTACAGTTTGTGGTGTAGTGACTCACTTCAGACAGAAATCAGACTTCATCTCTCCTGTCAGTGTGGCTGTTGCCAGTTATAAGAACGGGTTTGTTTGTGAGGTTATGCAGTTGTTGTTTACTTCACCTCTTTGTTCTGCACTGACAGCTGGCATAAGCTGTTAACCTCAGCTAGCACACGTGTGCTGCCCCAACATGCAGCTCAAACAACATCACACATGAAGACACACATTAAGAGTGTTAGTTCAAGACAAGGTTTTACCTCCTGTGTCCTCTTCAGTGTCACACTTGCATTTTCTACTCATATGTCTGCTCTTTTTCAGCTTTCTTCTTGCTTTGAGACTTCCATCTTGGCTTCTGGATGATTGGCATTCTACAGCCAGCCCTGCCACAACACTCTTTTTTCTCTCTTGTTAGCATTTTGCTTAGTTTTTAGTGTAAAATTCTCAGCCTTTTCTCAACTAGGAGACTGAATTAAAAACACAGGGAGGGGGGAGGACACTGAACACATTTCAGTGGAAGTGACACACAGCCTAAGCCAGCACATGAGGAAAATGTCATCCCCGTGCTACCCCCCAGGGATGGGAGACCCCCAAACTCACCTCAGATCCCAGCTCCCCAGCCACACACTTTTCTTGGGCTGCTTTTTTTATGAGTTCAGGGCAAGGATGCAGCCTTCCAGCCAGCACTGCTCTGCCACTCTCTCAGATAACAAGCTAGAGTAGCTTATGTTCAAATTCATATGCCAAAAAAGCCCGGGCAAGTTAGAATCAATGATTATCTTTGATGTAAGCACATTGGCACAGATCTCAAATTAGGAGCAAAACTTGAGATAAAATTAATTCAGATGAAAGCTAATCTAAATTGTCCTGTAGACTGTATGAAATGAGTGGCTTTTCTGCTACACTGAGAAGCTGGCTGAATCTGGTCTAGGAAAGACAGCTGCTCAGTCTTGATGAGTCTACCAAGCCATCCAAATCAAGACATTTACTGTACAGAATGCTGAAAATGTAACACAAACCACAGGAATGGAGATTTCTGTACCAGTTACAATATTCATATTCAAAACTTCAAAACGTCAGCTTGGCACAGCTCTGCAGCTCATTCCCCTGGGCACCTAGTAGCTTGTGACCACCGTGGGATCAGTAAGAGTTTAAATGTCTGTAAAACTAAACCAACATTGAAATAAATGCTCTGTGATTGCCACCAGGACTTTCAGCCTAGCATTTCAGCAAGTGGCTTTTGTACAGATACAAAGTTTCAGGAGAATGATCATTTAATCTAGAATTAAAAATGCTGAAATGCGTTCAGCACGTTTAAGGTCATTCCCCACGCTCATGTACAAGTTTATACTGAAGGATGAAACATTGAAAAGGAAAAAGTGAGGAAGAGGATAAATCTCCTTAGCCATATTGTATATTAAAATCCCATCTATAAAGAAGTATTTTTAGAGAATTAAAAATCTGATTAAATTAACAAATGGCACTGTAACTTAGAAATGGAGTCTTCCTCTTAAGCATGACCAAAATTGTGGCATATCATCATCTTCCTGAGGAAATACAGTCTCAGTGTTACAAAGAATAACTAGAGTTTCCACAACTGTTTCTAAATACATCACTGAAACTATTTTTACAAGCAGTTACTCCAGAGAACATTATAATTACATAGCTTGCACTGCACACTGACCTACATGTCTCCCAGAAACAAACCCACTGAAGACTCTGGAGAGCAGAAAGATGACATTTCCAGAACTATCAGGAAGTAAGCACAAAAAAAATTAAGCTGGAGTCCAGAAGATTCTCAAATATTCTGTACATGTTTGATTAGGAAGGAAATAGCTGCTTCCCAGAATTCTTAAAAAAAAAAACAAAAAAAACTCAACAAAAACCCCTGAAGAATTCTGTTGGCTAATCTCTAGCTTTTTCCTTCAACTTGCTGTCTCATTTTTCCTTTTCCCCTTGGTGATAACAGCTTGCCTTCTTTCACATTATGGCAGTTTTAAATTTCAACATTCCTGGTGGTGTTATGTCACGTGTGAGCTATGACATGGTTCATTAATTTGTGTCTACCCAATTAAAAAAATACATACTCTCTCCTTGTCTGTGCAGCAGATAAATCATGAAGATTTCCACACAACCTGCACCACGAGCACTCTCTGACCAATTGTTCTTATTCTGTTCAGGTTAATCTCATTCACAAGACTTCTGCCACAGCAGGAATTGGAATAGGGAGGGCATGTGAATGTATAGCAAGTTTCTTTCAGGAAACTTGACATCAAACCTCAGCACCCCAGAGTCACCCCGCAGGGCAGCAGCAACACCCTCCTGAACCTCTGGCTAAGACTGCTTCATCTTGTACCTGGTTAACTTAATTACCAGGAAAGTGAAAGCTTTAAGTCATTTAATGCTTGAAAGGCACCCAAGGTAGCTTTTCTATAGGCTTGAATACTAGAGGGTAAGGCCCAGCAGGCTGGTGATGTGGTGAAGGACAATTGCTGTGCATCTTGGAGCACCCCACCAGAAATGCCAAGCAGCTCCCTCTGCACACTGAGGCTCCAAGCATTAGAGCAGCCAAACCCAGCATTTAGTGTTTGTCCTCTCCCAAATGCAGCTCCAGCTCTCAGCCTTTGGTTCCCTTCTGAAGGGGACAGTGGCACACCAGAGGTGCCCTCCCTCCTCAGCACCAGCCTGGGAGCAGGAGGGCAGGGTTGGGCTGTTTTCACCTGATCCACAGTGGGGAGAGGAAGGCAAGGAAAAGAGTTCTGTGTGCTGATCTCAGGGGCAGCTGTTGGAAAGCTGCTCAGCAGTTTGGAATGTCATAAGTAGTCCCTTTGGAGCTGGTTTAGAGGGAGATGGAGACAGCCAAGACCTCGGAGCAGATGGCTGTGTAACGATGGCCTGAAACTTGCTGCAAAGGCACAGACACAGAGAGCTGCATTCTGACACACACAGCTCACTCAGAGCTTGCAAGCAAGCCCTAAACTGAACCTTTTTATCTAATCTGCTTTCCCTAAGAAACCGTGTAAGATACATATGAGTACAGCATGTCTAAAAATAAATCTGACAGCCTTACTGGAGGGGAAGCTACAATGTCTGAAAGAGAACAAAAATAATGATTTTTCATCCTACTTAAAGTTCAGGAAAAATATTGATGTTTGCCAAATAAAAAAAAATGACAAAAACTGATGGGAACGGAAAATATTTTCGTGCTGAGAGGATATTACAAACAATGGTGACTCCAAGTCAGATCTCTCATTATCCTTCTCAAAGGAACTCTCCGAAATGTAATGCCCAATTTTTGCAAGGATTATGTAACCTTTAAACAATACTACTGAAAAGACTTTGTTGTCTAACTTTTATATAATTACTTCTTAAACAAATAATGATGAGATTGACCCACCCCATTTATTTGGGAATTTCTTCTGGCCTGCTGGGTTTAATTTTCAGCTCTTCTGGCAGTGGTTTTTCAGCTAGGGCTTATTTTTGTTTCTGGATTTATTCCAGAAGTTCAATGAAAAAAACAATGTCAAGGTAAGTCTGATGATTCTCAGCTTTTAAGCCTAGAAAAAGGTACAAAAACTCAAGAAAACAAAACCAGCTCTTAACATCTGTACTCAAAGCTACTTTTTATCATTTCCTATAACTACTTGTCAGAAGAGAGGGCAGATGCAGCAGCTTTTCCAAGAGATCTGCCTTAATAAATACCCCTAATCAATAAATGTAGGCAGCAACCAGAGGTATCATACAAATCATAATGGTTTGAAAGCCCCACCTGTTGTTCATGATGCCAACCTGTGTCAGTACACATTTTCTACATAAAGCACTGCAGAAGGAGAAGCAGGGAGTGCTTTCAACCTGCCAGACCAGGAGCTGAACAACCCGAGGTGCTAATACACATTTTTCAGATGCTTCCCCATGGGAGGCACAGGGGTGATAACTTGCAAAAGGGGAACAGCTGGTTAATGTCTTACAGCCACACCCAATGTTAGGATGAACCCAACCAACTGTGGCTTAAAATGTTCCAATGCAGCTACAGAGAGAAAAACCTTTGTGCTGTCCTCTGTACAGTCGCCAGCAACCTATTTCTACACCACTTGCTGAATTAGCTACTCCAAAGCATGAAAGCAGTTTTAAAGACACTGGACTTCCAAAAAGAGAACATGCACTCATTTCAGAAATGCAGCCTGAAATCCAGCAACAACCAAATGAAAACTTCACTGTGTACAGAAATCCATTTGTAAACATGGTTATGCTCCAATTACCTAAGTAAGTTTACACATAAAGACACCACATTTCACTGTCCTGCTTTATAGAATCATAGAATCATAGAATTGGCTGGGTTGGAAGGGACCTCAGAGATCATCGAGTCCAACCCTTGAACCACCGTTGCGGTTGCTAGACCATGGCACTGAGTGCCACATCCAGGCTCTTTTGAAATATCTCCAGACATGGAGAATCCACTACTTCCCTGGGCAGCCCATTCCAATGTCTGATCACCCTCTCTGTAAAGAAATTCTTTCTAATATCTAACCTAAACTTCCCCTGGCACAACTTAAGACCCTGCCCTCTTGTCTTGTTGAAAGTCGTCTGGCAAAAGAGACCAACGTCCACCCGGTTACACCCTCCTTTCAGGGAGTTGTAGAGAGTGATGAGGTCTCCCCTGAGCCTCCTCTTCTCCAGGCTGAACACCCCCAGCTCCCTCAGCCTCTCCTCATAGGGTCTGTGCTCGAGTCCCTTCACCAGCCTGGTTGCCCTCCTTTGGACCTGCTCCAGGACCTCGATATCCTTCCTGAACTGGGGGGCCCAGAACTGGACACAGGACTTGAGATGTGGCCTCACCAGGGCTGAGTACAGGGGCAGAATCACTTCCTTGGACCTGCTGGCAACGCTGTTCCTGATCCAGCCCAGGATGCCATTGGCTTTATTGCATAATTATTGGCTTTATGCATAATTAAGTTTTGCAGGAGAAGACACAAGAAGAATATTAAAGAAAAAGTAAAACTCTGTTACTGACTGGATCTAACAGCTCACATTTTATGGCACCTTCAGTCCCACAGAACAGGCCAATGAAGACAAGAAACAAGTAGCACACACGTTGGCCACACAGCATTTCTCATTAGCTGTACTCAGTCTCTCATGATGGAACTCGTGCTGAGAAAAGGCTTAAGTAGGTTGTGTTGTATATTGGATCACAAAGTATTTTTTGTAAAGAAACACCAACAGCTGACAGCTCTGTAGATCTTTGATAATTCTAGATTATCTGTAATATACTTGAAGATGCATTCAACTGGTGAAGCATTTCAGTCTCCCACTTCACTGCTTGCACTGATCAGTTCAGGTCAGACCAGCCTTTCTGGTTTGTTGAAGGACAAAACACTTCATTTATTGTTTGCTTGCCTACAGGAATATCCTGAGGTCAACTTAAATCTTGTTATTTTAAACATTCTAACTAGATTTAACAAAAATGTAACTTCATCTTTTCTTTGTTCTAGCTGTTGAGAACATGACTGAAGCTGTATTGCCATGGTTCAGAGTGGTTTTGCAGATCTGGATCTCCCTTTAAATCCAGATGCCACTCAATATTCAGCAGATGAACTGCCCTATGTTTACAGAGTTATCTGGCAGGCAAATAATCACAGTATTTTGTTATAGTGGTCTACAAAACAGACTAATTTCATTTTACACAAAGAATTCTTAAAACCCTGCTCCAAACATACAGCATCCTCTGGCATGATGGAACGTTTAGGTTCCAAGAGGAGCAGCATTGGAGGATCCCACTGTGAGCTTTAAGAAAAAATTCTCTCTAACACACCTTGGGTTTGGGACATTTTGGGCTTGTCTGAAAGCCTGTATTAAGTTTATATGGTTCTATGCTGAAAAATGTTTTCTGATGCATCACAGAGGAAAAAAATAAAAGGGAGGCAGAAACTGGATCTAGCCAATTTTTTTTTTATCCTGTGGTCTCCTAAAAATAAAATCCCTGGGGTTGCCAGGCAAATACCTGTTCCAGGAAAATACTCTGGGGCACAGAACACATAGAACAGACTCTTTTTAATTGTTTTATCTTCAAGGAAATGGCATGCTCAGGACTCACTCCTCTGAGACAGCAAAACTGTATTTGGGACATTAAGGTGGACAGGACAAGGTTTTTATTTCCTGAGAAGATGTGACTTTTCATTTTTACTTGAAGAAATTTGTTGGAACTTAACAAACAGCTCCCAGAACCCTGAAGGTCAACTCAATGGGCTCAAAACAAAGCTTGCAGCAAAATTCACTACAAAAAGATAAATTCTGTGCTGGAAAATGGAATTGTACCATATGTATCACAGGAACATGCTACTAAGCAACTTCTTAACAAGGGATTAAATATCTGCAACTCACAAAAAGCTGAAAATGATCTAGAATTTTCTCTTTTTTAAAAAAACAAACAAAAGCCCACTCCACTATTTGAAACAGAAAATGGAAACAAAAACTTCAAGATGAATAATTCATAATTACCTGCCTGCTCAGGTAGCATGTAGTTTCCCAGCTCATATTAACTGCATTCACAGCAGTAATTACAGGTGATTTTCCCTGCAAATTGTAAACTCCAATCTGCTGTAGCTCATCTACCCTACACAGCCCTAGAATATGCCTTACAGCTGAGCAGAGCTTTTATGAATTTAGGATACAGAGTTTTGCCTTAGCAAAAGCCATGCAAAAGCTCTGGGCTCAGCCAAGATGTTAAATTTGTTGTGGGTTGCCCAGGGTGAGTTACCTGCTGTCAATTACCCCAGGGTGCAGGTCACCCTGGTGCCTGTTTCTCCACAGACAACTTTCCCCCAACCTGAGTGCATCTGCATTGTTCCCCCATCCATCCCTGTCTCTCCTGGGTCAGCACAAGCACCAGTTACAGGCCCAGAGCTTCAGGCTGCTGAAACTGTTCTGCAATCAGACAGGGCAGGAGGAGGCAGGTAATGAAAACTGAATAAGGAATTAGGGGACTGTCCTTGCTTACCACAGAGCTAAGTCTTTCAGTTCTCTGTCTTCACAGACTGTCTTCATCAGCTTCTTGACATGTCTTGCAGTCTACCTGCATGTAACACAAGGTGTGAAAATGATTTAAACACCAGAAGTGTGTACAGCAGAATCATCCTTACATGCATGAAACCATAAATACCCAACCAATGGTGAAGAAATAGTCTAATGGTCACATAATAAAGGATCAGGTCCTGCTCACCTGGAGACAGGCAAACATCCACAGACAGCTGGACAAGGGAATGAAGAATGCAACGTGAGATTTCATTCACACTGCTGTGAATTCCACTTTTACCATTTAACCAAGCAGTCTGAGGTAGGCATGAATTTACCCATGGACACTGCAGTGAAATCCACACTCTTGGGAACTTGATGGTGCTCTCATGTGTACTGGCTCAACCCTTTCCACTGATGGAAAGCACAAACCAGATCAGATGAATTTTCCCCTAAAAGGGTTCAAAGTGCATTTTTTTATTTGAAGTAAATAAAGTATGTGAAGTATTTATTACCCTCAAGGCAAATCTTCAGGTTGTCAAAACCCCTCACTACTAAAAATAAATGCAAGACTAGCCCACAGCTCAAAGTGAGGACTTTTATTTTAGGCAAAAAAAAATTGAAAATAATAATAATCCAAAAAACATTCCACTATTGCAGTTTGTAAAATTGTCACCGTTTTCAGTATAAACAGTTCACAAGTCAGAACTCAAGATTCAAAACAACATTGTGCAAAATAGTACTGGCATAACTACACATAGCAAACAGACTAGTGTAAATCAACAATTCCACTGAAATTAGATGAGCTGCCCCAGTTTTACACCAGTGTACATCACTTCAGAACAGGCCCTTTTTTGCAGAACATCCCTGGAATTCCTCTTGCTTACAAAAAAAATCGCCTTACATGCAACAAGGAACTGATCAGTACAACACAGGCAAATAACATCTCCACGAGTTATCACAGTGTCACTGAGGAAAACATACCAGCCAGTTTCATACAAAGGCAAATCTAATGGCAGTTTGGGACACCCCTTGGCTACCCTCAAAAACTTCACAATTCAACAAATGAAAACCACTTAGAATTAAGCCAAGCAATGTTCTTCTGTAACTATTAATACATGGAAAATTAGGGTGGATGAGGTGCCCAGAAGTTAAATTTTTTATTTATTTCTTTTTTAGCTTACTAGATTTTTCCAAAGAGAGTTGCTTCAAAAAGAATTTGTGTAAGAAATGTTTGCTTCAAGTGTTACCAGGCCAAGTCCTCTTCTGCAACTCAGACAGACCTGTCAACATCACAGAAGTCTCTGCAGTCAAATACAAATCCCAACGAAGTACAACTAAACTAAGACCATACCTGAAGTATTTACTGATGACATGCAACAAAATCAAGCAAGCAGTAACAGGACTCCATTTACATTTGGAGCACTCAGAAAGAGACTGGTGCAGTTCCACTGGGGTCCAGGACTGAACTCCACAAACCACTTGTGAACAGTTGACATTCTCTCCCCACTTGACACACTCAGTAACAGCTTCAGAACAATGCATCTAGGTCATCCTTTGAACAAACAAAATGCTATGAGCAGAACTGATTCTCAGAGTTTCTGAACACTTGTGAGTTCATGTCAGGAAAATACACTGGCACATCTTGCAACACACGGACACTTTGTTTTCCTGCAGACCCAGGCTGAGAAAAACAACTCCCTAAGAGCTCCCTGATCACAATGAAACCAATTCCTCCACCTTGCTTTTCCAGTCCCGAGGACAGGAGGACCTTTTCTAAGAGCAAACATTTTCCTAAATACCAAATGGGTTGGGTCTAAGCCATAACAACATCTCCAGGCTACCACATCAGATGAAGGGCAAACACTTACATGGAGTTCCATGGAGAAAGCACAGTCCTGACACCCTTGAGTGCCTGGATAGATTTTTTTGCAAAGGATCTTTTTTTTGCAGGCTCTATTCACTTCAAAAGAACAAGTAAGAATGACCCATAAGCTTTGCTTTGGAGCTGCAGGTAAGTGCCCATTGGTTCTGGATGGCAACAGGTCTGCAAGGCTGGACATGAAAAAAACAGTCTTACAAATACCTGTCCTGCCTCAAACCATGAAGATAAAAGCAGCAGAGCTATGCAGACTGTATGTGTGCAGTGTGTGTGTGCAGAGAGTCAAATGGAAATCAACCTACCTAAGAAGTCACCCTGCAAGCACTGATTTTTGTCACTCCAAGTCTCTGGCAACTTTCTGTGCATTCTCCTTTGCCCTTTCAGTCTCAGAGAAGCTGTGAGATACTCAGAGTAAGGAAACACTCAGGAGGGAAATATGGACATCACTGGCAGTGAGTTACTGTGAAGACATCAGTTAGCATTTCAGAGATAGCAGGAAGAGAACAGATAATACTTCAGCAAGGAATTATTGCTGTACTACTGAGTTCCATTAAACTCAATATGCAACAAGAAGTTGAGCCTGAGGCAGAGCAAAGGTTAATGGATGTGCCTTTGTTTTTTCTTCCCAAAAAGCTCAGCTTCAACAACCTCAGATTCTCAATTCCAGTAAACTGTATTTCAGATGAACCAAAAAATAGCCCTGAGAGTAAACATACTTTTTAAGAGCTGCTATTGCTTTACGTAAACCAAACATGACAGCCATTTACTTGCACTGTCTCCAGTATTTAATTTTCATTCTCTTTTTTCCTCACTTGGGACATATACACACAGCCAAGAATTTCTTTCTAAGATATATATGTACTCAGGCATTATCTGTTACTTTTCCAAGTACCTAAGTTTGTTACTATGGGATTATGGCACCAGAAAGGAAAGGAATAGCTGAATCAAGTCCAACTTTAACAAACAGGTCCTCTTCCTCTTGTGCCTTGAGTTTTTAGAAAAAGGACTCCAGTAGCCATAGCTGCCACCACAGACTTTCATCACAACGGTGACCTCCTTCCTTCCTTTGACACCTGTACAACTTACAACTGGAGGAACACCATTTACTGTATCTCAAATATCAACTGCCAGTGTTACTGAACACTGCCACCACTCTCTAAGTGTGGCCAGAAGTGTAAAATACCAAGAGTATCAAGTGTGTCAAAGTGTGCATAAAAAGCAAACTTTCAATTTTTCGTAAGCTACAAAGTAGGCAATCAAAGAACTGTCTGGGTCTATGCATAGTTAGGATTTAAAGTATGCCAGAAGAACTTGAACCCTTTCAGTGAAACTGGTGGAGTAACGCATGGGTCAACCCCCCCAAAAAACCTGAATATATTTACATAAAAGAATTCTGAAAAAGCTTCATGCACTCTCAAAACGGTTTTGAAATTGATTTAAATACTTTATCTAACAGCTCTGCTATGGCACAAGACATCACACCAACAGTTTAAGGCTATTTTTTGTATGCATACATGTAAAAGCTGGTCTCGGAGCACGAGCTGTCATCTTTTGCCATAATTCTGAGTTTTTAGAGTGGATTCATAACAAAGTAGAGCTGCCACGGCAATAGAACTGTCCTGCATGTAAGAGGGACTGAATGTAAGTCAGGTTTTATAAAACCAAAACCCTCAGACATTTACATTTGGTTTTGATCAGAGCAGCTCACTAATTTGTACAGTACATTGTGCAGGAACACAACAACGTGATCTACCAACGAGATGCTCCAGTACAACAACAATAGGTGCAAAAGCAAAGCCTTGGGGTAGCAAAGCCCACTGCTATTTGGGAGAGTCACTCTGGGATGAAAACAAACATCAGAATGCAGTTTTGGTGAAGTCAGTGAAGTCTCAAGGCTGTAATAATAAAGGCTGTTTGTTAACTGTAGCCCTTTGGTTCTTAACCATTCAGTTAAGATCTCCTGATAAAGCACTAGGCAGTTCAGCACTGATGGAGGAGATTTTTACACACTGCTGTTACAGAAACAGAAAAGGGACTTACAAGCACTCCTGAATGATCTTCTAGCCATCCACTCCCACCAGGTTTACACAAACCTATCTACAGCAATGCATTTTAGGCTTCAAACTGCACTGAAACTGTTTCAGGAGAAAATAATATCCACAAAACCTAGAAAAGAATTATCATCTGGTAAAATTACACAAATGGGATGCACAAAGCCCCTTATTTTAAAACTGCTCAATAATTACTGCAGTGTAAATCAGAGCTGCTACTTCAGCATGGAGTTCTTTAGTCCCATTGTACCTATTTTGATGTGAGACAAGAAGGTAACCCAAATTCTGCTTGTCTGCTAACTGAACATGTCTATTATTTTAATGTCTCCTGGTACATTTTTCAATTGCTGATTTTTTTGGTAAGGTTTTAAAAAGGGGTTCATTCCCTATGACCACAGGACTTGGGCATTCTAGTGTGATTTACACTTACTTGCCAAGTGAAGTATGTTGTGATCAGTTATTTATGTAGGGTTTAAAGGAACAGTGTATGTGCATCAAAACCATGACTATTGTCTGTACAGGTATGCAGGTGGTTTGTTGTGGGGTGTTTTTTCCTCCAATGTGAAATGTTTGCAACCAAATTTAGCACATTAAGCACTGAACAAAATTGCTGCATTTGCAGTATAGTCTTTAAACTGATGCAGTTATTGGGTGACCTGAGTATGCAGCTGATCCATGGAAGCTATGTCCAGGCAAGTCAGTAGAGAACTGCACGTGTGTAACAGACCAATATTTGGACCCAGAGACTGCTCACGATAAAACTTTGAAATTACTGAATTTCACTCTGTAGGAGAGGTGTAAGGTCCCCTTGTTTATGAGCTGATATGACACTGGTGTTCAGGTCACTGCAGTTTTTTGCCTATCTATATTGTATATACTCAAACCCAAGTAATGCCCCCTAGGGACACATGAGAAACCCCACTGAAGTTCCTGGAGAGTTTCTCTTTGCAACTCCCTCTCCCCCCACAACATTTTTGTGTTATGATTTCCAAGGTCCCACAAACTGCTGCACACCAGGACAGAGCAGGTACCAAGCAGTCCTTTGGTCCACATGCCAGCCTGTCACTTGTCACAAGGGAGGAACATGTCTGTGGTGGAAAAATTCTGTGCCACAGATGCCATGCCTGGCACACCATCACCTCCAGCAGACACACCAAACACCACCACAGCACTGGGGGGGAAAACCATGCACAGATATTTCACTATTATGTGGCCAGGGTCTGTAGTACAGTGGTGAGTTACATCAGAGCAGGTCTGTGCCAAGAGTGATCACTGATTCAGGCTGACTAACTTTGTAAGCTGCCAGGCAAGCCTGGAAGAGGCAAGTGGCATGTTTTATGGAAGGAGGAACACTGAGTAAGAGCATAACATGGTTTTTTCCCCCCTCCCCTGCACAAAAATTCTACGGACAAACAGAACTATACTGGGGCAAGTGCTTTAAAATGCAATTTTCCAGACAATTAACTGGTGGGAATTCTGTGAAGAAAGGAGTTTTAAAAATGTGACTTACCTGAAGTACAAACTTCCAGTAACAACAAAATGTACACTATATACCAACACTGCTTGATGGATACTGGTTTAAAAGCTTGAAACATTAACTGGTCTCATTTTGCTTAGGGCTGAGGCTGTTCAGCAAGGCTCTCACAGATTTTGAGACTGCTTAAATACTTCAGCAATACTTTGGTCCCAGTAGCTGTAAAACAGCCAAGTAAAAAAAGAACTTTCCCTACAAACACAAAAAAAACACACAAAAAAAGGAGGGGGGGCATCATCACCAGGAAAGTGTCCTCTAAACACCATCTGCTACACACCAGAAAAGGCAAATTTTTTGTTACAAAATACACATTTTCATACAAAAGACATCTTGCAAAACCATCTGATTTCCCCTCCCTCTGCAGATTACAATGGTAAACGGAATCAGCTGTCTGGTCTTGGGAGTTTTGTTTTAATGGGAAAAGGGTCAAAGGACACACAGCATCGTAACAACTGGTCCTTTAAATGGCAAAGGGTTATGACAGTCTTTGTTTTCACCAGTGTTTAAAAAAGCAGGGAAGAAACAAAACCAGAGTCTTGATAAGCAGAAAGTGCAACAGAGCATCAGCTGCTGCATCCTCCTTAACTTCAACATGCTACCAAACTGTCTATTATACAAACAGTTCATTTACGACAGTGCCATAAATTGGTAAAACAATGCAAATAGTGTGATCAGAAAGGTCCAATCAACTGGTTCCATTTTTTTGCCCATTTTGTTCCATTTTGCCCAGAAAAATGTCAGGACAATCTAAATCTATCCTTCAGCTTCCTCGATATGTCCCGACTGCTGGAGGATAGAGGTCTGTGGTATTATTGTACTTGTTCCACAGGAGATCCTGTCTTGATCTGTGTTTGTAGACAAGGAAGCCACAGAAATGGGCTGTAACAAACTGGGTGTCATTCCCGAGGAGACAGTCAGGCTGTGTGTAGTCCCCTTAAGTGTGAGATCCTGTGTGGGAAGAAGTGGCTTGAGGATGCTGACAAGACAGAAAGCAGAGCCACTTTTGGGAATGAAATTCACTTTGTTCTTGTCAGGGCAGTAGAAGGCTGGAATTTCATGCAATGGCTTTGGCCTAGAAATAAAATACACACAATTGTTTGAAAATGATGTTGAACAACCAAATTCTGTCAGTGGCAGGTATGGATTGCTGGAACACATCACCAGAGACAAGGTTTGCTATCTCAGCATATAGTTCAACCAACCCAGAGGCTTGCTGGATAAAAGGCAGAGTTGGAAGGGAAAGAGTGGGTAGCACAGGAATGCCTTCTGTGTCTGTCTCTAACCCTGCAATGTAAACCTGCTAAGCTGGGATAGCTCCCAGACTGTTCCAGAGCCTCTTTTCCCTGCTGAAAAACAGCCATCAGAAACTTGTGCTCATTTTTTCATCTCGTATTGTCCTTCAGCCAACAACCTCCCCCTCTCTTCCATGTGTTTCTAAGGCAGACTTTTGCACCTCTGTTTTCCCTCTAATAGGTGATTCAAGGCAACCTTTCAGTCTGCTCTTGCAGGAGGTACCCTACTCTGAAAAGCAATTCTGTTGCTGAAGTAAGGCATGTTGCCATGCTAGCTGGTTCTTCAAGCACCCAAAAATTCAGCCCCATTTATAACCTTTTTTTTCACAAATGAAAAACCTGGAAACTTCAAATAGAATTAATGTTACCCAAAGGTTGATCTTTAAATGATTACACTCAGGTATTCAACATACACCTGGAATGCAAGTACAAGATGTAAGGAAGATTTTTGCCTAAGACTGCAGTGTCTATCAGCTGCCATGGCTAGGTAACAGCTCCAGTGGAAGCCTGTTGCACTCTGCAGCAGAACTAATATAGCTCTGAGATAATATAGGCATAAGAGAATCACAATAAAATTATAATCCTTGTGTGACAAAATGAAAGTTTTAACTACAAGTGAAAATTCTTGCATCCAAATGACCCAAGGATATTAAAATTCCACTGAAAATAATGATAAAAACTTAAACTTCCAGAATGAACCCGAATGACAGGAGCTGGCTATGTCAGAATAACCAAGGCATCAAATACTCAGGGTTAAATTCACTTCTGTCATTAAAAGTTGCACAGCTACATAGATGTAGCTGAAAAGAATATGATTGCAGATTTCCTGTCTGTGCCTGCCAAGCTGTGACACACAGCAGCTGATGCACCTGCATTACAGCTGTTAGTACATCTGTCTGGATCTGATTATTTGAGTTCTCTCCCACTATCTGCCAGGTAAGAGACAGTCCTCTCAAGTTACATTGATTTTGAAAAAAAAAAATCTCTTAAGGTTTTGATTTTAACACAGAATTCCAGCAAGAAAACTCATACACATGCACCAGTATATTGTCACACAAGCCAACAGAGATGGGACTGTTAGTATGGTTTTATAACTAGACTACTAATTTTGATCTGACACAAAATTAATAAAACAATGGGTAACTCTGAATGTTAAATGTTAGTCATTACACAGTAAAAATCAACTTACAAGCTCTCCTCAAACACCTTCACCTTCTCACAGCCCTCTGGAGGCTCACGCTTGAACATGTAGCTGTTGTTGGGTTTTGGTGAGGTAGCATATTTTGGCAAAGGAGAATTATTTCCATTCTCTGCAGGAAACAAGAGTATCTCATTACTTAACATGTGTCACACTATGAAAAACAATAACTACCTTAAAATGCCCCCCAAACTGAAACCCACTTGATTAACAGTGCTATAAAATTAAGAAACATTTTCATTCCCCTTTAAGTCTCTGTTTGCAAATAAGTTTAATCTCCATCACTTTCATCCTGTCTATTTCTCCCCTTTATCATTTTCAGGCTCCTCTGCAATCTCTGTTCATTCATGGACATTTGCAACTGCAAACCTGAATCTATGGTCCTGTGCTGTCATCACCTAACCAAAAGAAACATGCAGAAGCCACATTCCTTAAAAAGCAGGACAGCTTTATGTCAAAATATGAAATTCAGCTAGCACAACACAGCAGATCTCTTGTTAAAAGAGAAAAATAAAGAACCACAAACACTCAGAACTTTTTATGGTTGCATAGATAAAATGTTGGTAGTTTACCCATTTTGCCCAAAATCATTAAAAAATACCTAACAGAAACATCAGGACTAGCCTATTTTGCTGTTCCACCTCTGGCTGTTGCTTTAACTTGCTTACAGTACTTGAATATATTATCTAAAACAAAAACTTGTTGGGAAAGCAAATTCCTCAGTCACATCTATCCAGCTTCTGCTAAAGAACACTAGGTACCAGCACACTCGTGGTACTCAAGAGATGAGTAATTTGGAAAAAACAGATCATAAAGGAAAAATAAAAAACATCCAACCATTTCTCCACAGCCGTGGGAAACACAACTCCTCTTTCACTAGATGCTCATCCACAGAGCAACAAGTTTAGCACTGCGGAACTTTTAGAGTCAGAGGGTACCTTTATCTCTGGAATCAGCAAGAAGATCATCTGTAGAGCAGGGACTTTCCTCATTGCTTTCATTACAGATGGTCAGAAATGAGGTTGGGGACACAGACTGGGAGCGACTGCTGTTGTTGCTGCCCCTGTCTGCTCCACCAGGGGTCTGGGTATCGATGCTGCGAGTGCTGCTGCTACGCTGGACCAGCGGAGGCGGCGCTCGGTGCCCGTCTGGGATGTCTTGAGGCTGCCAAAAATAAAAGGGGTAAGAGGGCTGCTCTTACCTAGTAGCAATGTCTCTGAAGTTAGTAATGCTGAGGGATTTTTTTCTGGTTTTATAAAACTCTCTGAAGTGGAAAACCTGCATTAATTGTGTAAGACTCCAACAGAAAATAAAATAAATCGGGTTCAGAGACTGAGGACAACAGTGTTCAGGAGTTCACCAAACCACATAAATACTGAGGTTGGGAGGGACTCCTTCAGATCATCTGGTCCAATTCCCCTGCTCAGGCAGGTCCCCTAGAGCAGCTTGTCCAGGACTCTCTCTCTCAGGTTTTGAGCATCTCCACAACCACCTCTCTGGGCAGCCTGCTCCAGTTCTGAGGAGCCTCAGATGCTTCACAAAACAAAACAAACACCAAAAAGGCTTTTTGTTTGTCTGGGGTTTTGTGTGTTTGTTTTCTGATTGCATTAATTTTTCATTTAGGGCTACTGCCTCTTGCTTTGCCATTGGGCAGCACGGAGAAGATTCCAGCTCCCTCCTCTTCATTCCCCTGCATCAGATATTTATACACATTTAAAAGATTTCCTGGAGCTCTCTTTTCTCAAGGCTGAACAGTCCCAGCTCTCACAGACTCTTCTCATATGAAAAATGTCCCATAATCATCTTCATGGCCAATATTTTCTGATATTTTACAACTAATTTAACCTCTAAAAATACCTGAAAAAACCCAGGAAAGTTAAAAATGGGGAAGTTATGCTGCAGATGGGATGGGGAGAGTTCAGCTTGGGCAAAGAGAAGAAGGACACTACAAAAACTCCCAAAACAGACCTTTTGTTTTTTCATGTTTTACTGAGATTTCTTATTTCATGGGAAAACTAATTACATGACAGTAACCACAGAGGAAAAGTGTTGAGATTCAAGTTAACTCTTTCCTTCTTTTTTGCTTCCCAAGTGACTATTCACAACTAGCTTTACTAGAGGCAACAAAACTAATTCCAGAGAAATTTAATTAAAGCAAAACTACGCAAAGTAAGGCTTCAGACTTAGAAAAACCAAAATAGTCATAGAAAGCAATTATGATGGCAAATACATACAACAAGCTGTTCCTCTTTGTCTCCAGTCTCCTTAATTATTATCTCAATCTCCTGATTCAGTCCTTCAACACTGTTTCGGAACCGTGACCCTGTTGATTTGGTAATGGGTATGACAGGAACAAGGGCACTCTTTGGGATGGGAGCCTGGAGAGTCAGACAGTGAGAAAGCAAGGGAGATTTACTTACAGAAAAGTTACCACTTCTACTCAAGAGCAAACCTTTGAACAGAACACATCAGCACCTCACTATCAAGGAGTTACATGATATTATAATGACTGCATTAAAATGGATGCCTTAAACGAAGATACAGACATCCTGAATTTTGTTTCACATCTAATTTCTGTCAGGAAAAGCTTCCAACAATAGAGCCTCAAGAATTCCCTTGTCTCCCTCCTGGTTGATGTTGCCTTACAAGTGGAAATATAACAGTAAACACTGCCATGTAATTCTGAAGCCTTTTAAATATGTTCACATTCCTTTTGAAGGGAGATGTACCACAACTTCACTTCCTTCACTCTTGGATTTACCACTTGTCTTTTTATTTAAATTGAGCTTTATTGCAAGGCTACTACAGTAACATGACACGTGCAGAAGGAAAATTATTCCAGAAATGCAAGATTGCACTATGCTAGAAATGAATTTGAACATGGTAACTATATTAAGCCATAATCAAAGGTTGACAAACTGTTTAGGAAGACTTCCACAGAAAGCATAACATCCCAAACCCCAATGTTAATACATAGCTGCTTCAGAATGAACATTTTAAAAATCCTGTGTTTCCAAGGATGCATGAAAGCTCTGTTCTCAGAAAACATGTTACTGAAATATTCCAAAGTCCCTTCTGGTTCATCACAACCTCTCAAGATCTCCCCATCCTCTCCATTAGCATCCTCCCCCTGTTAAAAAAAAAAAAAAATCATACTCCCAAAACATGAGAAGATTCTGTGCTAAACTTCAACACAGACTCTTGACAATTATGCAGGGCACTACTACAGATAATGGAATGCTTCCTGCAAGCACTTAGTTCAGCTCAAAAGACCAGTGTGACAAAGTCTCAGCAGAATTCCTGTGTAAAATTCATGAACTCTGTGGTTTAGTGAGTTGTGACTGAACACATCTCCTCCACTGACTGAAGGGAGGCAGCATTCTCACCTTCAAAGCAGTTTGTTTCTGGCTTTCCCCTCCTGCCCCCCTAAAGTAACAAGACTGTGCACAGCCTCCAGAGCATTGAGATTTCACATGGGAATTCCCCCCCAAAAATGGAAAATTTGCCTGGCAGAAAAGCTACCTTGGAAAAACACAAGAAAACAAGAGAATTCTAAGTGCAGAGAATAATGCAGACTTATTCTCACAATCACAAATCTCTAAAGAAAGACTTGTGGATTCTATTTGTTTTGCTTCACCAAAACATAAGGATAGCTGTACAAAGAAAAGAAAAAAAATAAAAAAAGACACAAAAACTACAACAAGTTCTGTTCAGGAAATGTTTGTGACCATTTATGTCAGCAAAACCCAAACATTCTCATAATGGCCAAACTTGGAAAGATTTCCAAAAGTCTTGCCTGAAGATGAAAAAGAGAAAACACAAACCACTGGAGAAAAAAACACAAAAAAAGCCTGAGAAAGCAACCCTGCCAATTCCATTCCAAGAAGCCCTGGATCAACAGTGCAGTAAACTGACACAAGTCAGCATCAAGTCATGGAGCATTCACAGGGGCTGCACAGAGCTGGCCCCTGACACACAGCAGTGGCTACCAACCTGTGGCTACTCACCTGCAGATCTGGGAACACAAAAGGTGAAGCCAGGAACTAACACAGGAGAATAATTACAGTGCTCATGTAACAACACTGTCAGGGAGGTTTGGTTTGAGTCCTGAAGCTCAGGGGGTGGCACAAATGCTATGGGGAATGACAAATGTAGTATTTCCAAAATGCTAAGTTCTTCATCTCTGTGAAGCAACTACCAAGGCAATTTCCCAACAGATTTCCTCAGCCTTGTCAGGAATCCAGCTCCCTGAGGCTCAGAAATCTGTGTGACCCTATAGAATCAACCACTAAAACTTCAAGTTGGGAATGTAAAAGAAAAATCTAAATATTATTCTAAATGCCTAACTGCAAATGTTTCCACAGAGTCCTTCCCACAGTTCCTGAAGGAGCTATCTGCTGACAGAAATTCAAGCCTAGCAGTGAAAGAGGAAGCCTAGGAACTTTGCCCTTGGTGCCTACAGTTACAGATTTTCACTATGGCTTAGAAAATAGCCTCTAAATGCCAATAATCCAGGACTTTCACTTACTCTTTGAAGCCTCCTCTAATTTCCCCCCCTTTCCAAGTTGCTGGACACAGCTGGCACAAAATTTACCAAGAAATACAATGGTTTGTCTTATAACACAATGCTGAAAAGGCTGCTTTGCCTCAGTTTATATTTTCTAGTCTGTTTCACAAGCCCAAAAACTAATTATCTGTTATGCAAGATTTGATTCATGTACTCTAAAATTTGGCAGAATGCAAAAGACCTCCACACAAAAAGCAAAATTTCATGACCATAATGGTGAAGTAATTATGATGAAAAAAATATATACATACATTTCTTTTTTTGGAGGGAGGGTATTTTTCAGAGTAATAGCATCACTGTTTGTTTTCAAAACAAAAACCCACTAAGATTCTCTATATTAAAGGGACAATAACCTAGAACTCAAGAAACTTAACAAAAAAATACAAAAGCTACAGGCTTGTACAATACCAATCCCAACCTGCTAGACTGCATGTTATTCTCCAGTGTGCTGCAGGGCCTACACATCAAGAGTTGCTCTGTACACTTCTTTGTTTGTTGAAATGCCTCAATTGCCCACAGGTAAAGAACAAATTTTCTGGTAAGTTCTACACATTTGGATAAAATACCTGCATAAAGTATTTTGACCTTTTGAATTGCAATATTTGTAATATTTTCTTTTCTCTAAACATCTCAGCAATTTTCATAAACTTTCTCAGAAACCCCTAGAAAGGGATTGGGTCATTTATTCATCTTTCTCCTTTCCTCATTTCAGACTGTTCAGGGCTCCAAATGAATTTCATCAGCTCAGACTCTTCATTTCATAGAGCTCACCTACAGTTACAACACATTTAGCACTGGGTGGTATTTTAAAGTTCCCTTTCAGACAAATCACAACCTTGAATGGAGATAAAAACAGTATTATCTACCCAACCTGTCCAAAAAGGGCCCAGCTTTACCTGACTGTGGTTAATGGCTGCATGGTTACCATGGAATGGAGACTGCCTTTCCTTGTCACGGTGATGCCTGCTGCTGTGTTTGCTCCTCTGCAACTGCTGGCGCAGCTTTGCAATCTGAAAAAGGAAAAAAATCACCTTAGATCTCACTGGATCTATCCAGGTGCACACACAGGTTTATCAGTTCTATTCCATCACTCAAAATTCTTCACTACCACAACGCTTGCAACTCTTGTTAGCACTAAATTAGACTCATGTTCTTCAGTTCTACCAGTTCAGCTGAAACCCAGAAGATACTTGTGGAGGTTTAATAAAAACTTGAAATAAATAAGGTTTGAAAGTTTGGTCACTGCTGATTTCCTCCTGTGATGAAGGATGTCACCTGCATTTCACAACTACTTTCCCCACACATTCAGATTAGAAATGTTAGTAGTTCTACACTATTTGATTAAATCAATAGCAAATGGACAGCTATTCCTTATTTTTCACCAAACCCACTGTCTGTAGGATACAAAAAGCAGCACAGTATTCAGACCTCCCTGAAACAACACTGTCACAGTGCATGCCAGTAAAAAAATTTAACCCAAAGGTATCTCAAATAACAGCATTTCTGACCTCCTTAAGTTGATCATTGCTGCCCCACGATGCTGAACGTTTGTGTGAACTTTTCTTCTTTTCTAAATACTCTTCAGTCCAGGCACTTTCTGTCTGCAACAAGAAGAGTATAAGATTAATTTTTAAAAAAGGTAATTCCTATTTTCTGGCAGAGTATTTTGAGATGCATTAGCAGACAGAGCAGTGTTACAACTTGCTAGATTGAAACCTGCAAGTGGCAAGAACCCACTGACTAGAAGCATGTCTGGCAAGTATGAAAGACTGGGAGTGAAACTGTGTAATTAAAACACAGAACACAAAACCCTCCCAACTTCCAGACCTGCTCTAACACTGGAATGTGCTGGCTTCCCTTCCAAATTATTGAGCATAAGGTAGTACTAACAGCCAGGTGCACCACAAGCTGTGCTAGAGCTCTGAGGAACCAGCATGACACTGGTGGATTTGGGGGAGATGACACATTTCATTTCCTGCACAGATGCTTACCTTGGTATTTCTGACACATTAGCAAGGGTAGCTGGGTGTAAATGTTGGAGAGCTTGAGTCAGTACAGCTTCAAAATCACACTCATGCTCAGGAGAATGAGAAAAAGGAAGGCAAGGCACACAAGCACCACTAGAGCATTGCAAAGAAGGGAATGAATTTACCAATGCCTCAAAGGGGTTCAGGTTCATAGTTTCAGAGCACAGAAACTCAGAAGGTCTTGGATGATGTGGTATTAATCCCCATTTCTCAGGGAAAATGGAGCTGTAACTCCCACCACTTTCAGACACAGACAAAACTCACATACAAATGAAAATACACATACAAAAAGTCACATACAAATAAAAAACTCAGACAAAACTGAATAATATATTTAGTAGGGATGCTTTGAAACTCTTATTTCATTCCTAATTTCCAGAAGAGCAATCACTTAGCTTCACCATAACATAGAGTAATGGTAGCCCCTATTTTCAAGTCCCAAGCTTTGTCAATTCTCAAATGTCAGCCCACTCTCATCCTCTCTCCTAGCTCCTGAAACAAGTTTTAGCACTAATTCTAACTTCCCAGCTACTCTAATCTAAAGTAATCTAACACTCTGGTCAGTCTTGGCATTTAAATCATATTCAAAATTTTAAGATTCAAGACTTATTTCATGAATATCTGATTAATTTTAAAGGTTAAAGATTGCTTTGATGCTCATCCTAAAAAAAAAAATTAGTCAGAAATAATCTTCTTACAGCAAGAACAGGTATAAGACATGAAATTATAGGAAACCTTTACATGAAGACAGAAATGTGATATGATTTCTGTAAGTCTCCTCCTACTTATTCCCCATTACACACTGGAGCCAGAATATCTTGTAAGGGTAACTTCATCCAAACATCCTGTCTTCAGAAACACCAAACAATACAAATGGAGAGCCTAAACTATCTTGGGAACTATTCACATTTTAAACTTGTCCCTAACTTAAATGGTTGAGCTCAAGCACACCAGAAAGATTAAAAGCAATGATGTCTCATCAGTGTCATATCCACACAAGCTTTGGGATGCAGACACACATCTGTACATCTGAAATTTTCTACTGGTTTGATAAATTAGGAAGTGCAAAGAGATCATTCTATTTCCCTCAGCAATTTACTAACACAAATCAACACTAAATGTACTCATTCTTCAGAAATATCCATTGCTCTTTAAATTCTTCCCATTAATCTTCACAAATCCTGTTCCCCCTTATATATGAAAGCCCTAATAGCACAGCACCTGATGTGTAAGGGTTGGAAGATAAAGACAAAATTAAAATGTGAGACAAAAAGGATGGTATCTAACCTAGCAGGAACATACACAGATTATAAAAGTCTGACTATGACTCAGATTAAACCAAAACTAAACTGGAATAGATCAACTGAACATAGCAAATACTTTGGCAGCAATATAAAAATGTAATTGTTTTGCAATAAGTATTATCCTAAGAAATTAAATACAAAAATAAATAGCTGGGGCACCCACAGTGGCTTAGTTCTGTCCTTTAATAGCTAAGCATGAACTCCTTGTATATCATACACTTTCCTTCATCATCCTCCTCTTGCTATGACTTGCTTACCTTTTTCAGCCCACCTGCTAACCATTTTTTCCAATTGATTTTTGTCCACATCAACTTTGCATCCATAGAAAAGGCTACAGAAACTTCCCTACAGGCACTACAGAAGGCACTTTTCAATTCAGTTTTCAGACATACACATAAGGAGTCACTAAGTTAGTTTTCTTGTATAAATTTAAACTAAGCAGTACTCAAGACCAGTGCAATCTAGTGTACTGCATTCTGGAAGAATACTGAGAAAATGCTTGTGCAGTATTCCAGTATTCTTTTGAGGCAAGGAGAAAGTGGAACTCTTTAACAGATATTACAGTTCCCAGCCTGTTCCTCCAGAAGAATGCAAATAATTCACACAGGATTCCTGCAATCTGAAAACTGACAGGAACTTGCGAGCAAGAAAGCTAAATGTGAATGTTTTCAAGGAAGAAGTTTGCTATATGTAAATCCTATCTGGCACTTATATACCCCAAAAACTGTCCTACCTGTGTGGCTTTGTCTCTCATACAGGGAGCAGCTTGTCCATGATTATCACGAGGCCACTGCCCAGCCAGGTAGGGAGCAGCGAGCGTATCCAGCGAGGAAGTGCGGCGAACGATGCTGGAAGGGCTTGATGAGGGTGGTCTGGACTTGTCAGCTAGGAAAAAACCCACTCGATTAGAAAGAAAGCAAGACAGGGAGCTTAATTATTTTAATTGCCTACAAGAAATCATATCAAATCTGAACTACTAAGTTAGTATTAAGTACAGAACAAGATGGTGTTAATATAGGAACGAAGTTGGTGTTTCCAGTCTTAGTAAGCAATTAAATGTGTTTTTATGGTTTCCCTAATTACATCCTTATTTGCCAAATGCTGCACTGGTATCCAGACACCACCATTCATTCCCTCTGAGGTTCAACAGTCATTGCATTCTTAAATGAAGAAGGTTTGGAAGAAATAAAAATAGCAAAGTTTCCTCCTACATAACAGCAGAAAAATCTGTGCTGAACGTTTTCAATTTAATACTGAGTTTGGAGGTCGTCCTACTAACCCTTTACACTTCACCTACTTTAATTCAAGGGACACTATAACCTGACATGCTTTATTAACCACCCAGTATAGGATATGTGGCAGACTCATAGTTATGTCTAACCCTCAGATCCAGAAGTCAACTTTGATAAGGTAATGATTTACTTTTTATAAGATACTTATCTCCTCTCTTTACATGCTACTTGGAAACCATATTCATATTTGCCTGACACTACACCTTCTGCAACACCTCATTTTTAGTGTCTACATCACTTCTCAAGAACAATTCAGATACTAAGAGGAACCCTCACTGAAAAAGGTGAACTATAACAAGCACAAGAGGTAACAAGGGAAGAATTTACATGCTCACACATCATTCATTACTAGCTCTTCCTGATGTAAAAGGCAAACCCAAAGATTACAAAGATCTAAGATTACTGTCAACTCATCTCCTCCCCAGAGCAGCAAATCTGCAAGAACTGTGCATTCATCTGGCCTGCCATGAAAACAAAAGCCTAAACAAATGGCTAGCACACAGCAAGCAAGGTACAGAGATCAGAGGGGAGCTTTACCAGGGCACTGGAAAAACTCAGTGATATGTCCTTCCTGACTGTACCTGAGGATGAATCCTGCACTAAAAATACAAATAACATGGCCATTTGTATCCTACATCATCTCATTTATGGGCAAAAGAAGTTATGTCTGATCATCAAAAAACACAAACACTGCCATCACAAGTCCAGAATTCTATTTTTAAGCCATTTCAATCTACTAGAATATTCTCCATAAATATCAATAAAACCTGTCAGACAGATTTCAGTAGTGCAGCCAACACCTCAGTCTCACAGAACACCAACCTGTCCAGTGTAAGTCTGGTGACATTCTACACCAAATATCCCCAGGCAAGTTCTGCATTAGAAAGATAGACACTGGAAGTGAAGAGAGCATTTCAATTCAGGTTTCAGGAAAAAAAAATTACTAGTACTATAATCAGCCACATTCATATAAAGCAATAGAATCATAGAATCGGCTGGGTTGGAAAGGACCTCAGAGATCATCGAGTCCAACCCTTGATCCACCGTTGCGGTTGCTAGACCATGGCACTGAGTGCCACATCCAGGCTCTTTTGAAATATCTCCAGACACGGAGAATCCACTACTTCCCTGGGCAGCCCATTCCAATGGCTGATCACCCTCTCTGTAAAGAAATTCTTTCTAATATCTAACCTAAATTTCCCCTGGCACAACTTAAGACCCTGCCCTCTTGTCTTGTTGAAAGTCATCTGGCAAAAGAGACCAATGTCCACCCGGTTACAACCTCCTTTCAGGGAGTTGTAGAGAGTGATGAGGTCTCCCCTGAGCCTCCTCTTCTCCAGCCTGAACACCCCCAGCTCCCTCAGCCTCTCCTCATAGGGTCTGTGCTCGAGTCCCTTCACCAGCCTGGTTGCCCTCCTTTGGACCCGCTCCAGGACCTCAATCTCCTTCCTGAACTGGGGGGCCCAGAACTGGACACAGGACTCGAGGTGTGGCCTCACCAGGGCTGAGCACAGGGGCAGAATCCCTTCCCTGGACCTGCTGGCCACGCTGTTCCAGATCCAGCCCAGGATGCCATTGGCCTTCTTGGCCACCTGGGCACACTGCTGGCTCATGTTCAGCTTCCTGTCAATCCAGACTCCCAGGTCCCTTTCTGCCTGGGAAAAGCTTTTTGGTTTATTATTTCTGCTATGAGATCTCAGCACTGAGCTCACAGCAGACCTCAGTTTTGGAGTTACCACACACTTAAGACCCCTGTACCACAGGAATTCCCTCACTGCTACTGCCACCATAAAGCACACTGAAGGGTCTGTTTGAATCAAAAATTTTCAAAATTATTACTTTTGTCTGAACCATGGGAGAGAATATGTCTGCTAATGCAACCTGTCATTCCTTAAAAATTGCATTTGCTTCCAAAGTGATGGCAATGTTGTATATGTTATGTATGTGTATGTTATACATGTTATTTGTCACAGAAATAGCTGCCATATTCTGTTTTTTTTTTCCTGAATTATTCTTTCTCCTCAAGAAGCTTCTCTCCTTTTACCACAGGGAAACAAACAAACAAACAAAATAATCAGAAAGTGCATGTAGTCTGTCACATCATCTGCACAGACAGTGCAGCAGGCAGCTTCAAAACTGAAACAGCAGAAATGTTTACCCTGCCTTCTCATCCACAAAAAAAAAAAGATTTTAAAAAAAACCTGAAAGAATATTTTGCTGGGCAGAGAGAAAGAAAACTGGAGAGAATGAGAACAAGCGCTGTAGAGCCTGCTTAATGTTTTAGCTCAAACAGAAGCTGCTCATTTCAAGGCACAAAACCTTTGTGCTCTTTTTTCCTCTCCTATAAAAATTCCTCCGGGGAACCCTGATTTCAGATTACTTTTATTCAGATTGGGCAAGGGCGCCTGGATACATTTTTTACTTCATCTTCCACCTTCACAACCTACCTTACTACAAATTGCCAGAGCCTACTACACAACTCTTGCTGTTTCAAAACATCTCAATGGGAACACAGACAATGTTTCCATTACACTTCCCTCCGCAGCACTTGAAGCAAGTGTTCAGCTGCTATTTTTCCTTGATGTGACCTACATAACAAGAGATCTGCCTCCATAGAGATAACAGTTACAACAGCTGTGGCTGATGAAAAACAATGGAGCTGTTTCATCAAATAGACGCTTCTTAAATATTAAATCTGCTTTAATTGGCCTGATTATCTCTTTAAACCAATATTTGTGATAAATATCAACCCTCCTATCCACCAGCCACTACCCTAAATCTGTTTAGAAGCAAAGTCTTTCTGCAATCTGGCTTCAAACTGAGTGAAATAAGAGAACAAAACCCAGCAGCTAAGTCTATCCTCAGTCCTGTTGATACCTTCCTATGTATTTGAAATTAAAGTTTTGAGACAGGAAAATAAAAACTCCAAAGACACATCTTCCAATGGACACCAGGAGAACACAAAACAAAACCAGAAGAGGCTGAAAGAGCCACTGGGAGAGCACAGGACCCCATTACCCACAGAAATTCCCTGACAGAGTTCCTAAGTGAAGCTTTTCACACTGGTAGGGGTGAAAGAGAGAGACCCAAGCAGCTTCTTTGGCACCTGGGCACACAGCTGACCTATTTCTTCTTTTGTGGTCAGCCTTTTCCTCAGGAAGGACATGGATGGGATCTCTCCAGTGCACAGATGCCTTTTCCCCAAATCTCACACAAACACAAGGGAGCTCAGGGCTGCACCTCTTGTTTCACTGAAAGCATTCAGCAGGCTCAACTGTGTTTATTTCCCTTGGAAGACAACCTTGGCTATCACCTTCCCACAAATGTTAAAGAAACACTCACACTTTTGCTGCTAGTAATTCAAAATTATCCCTTCCTAAAAGAATGAATTAATGCTGTTTTACAAAACCAGGCCTCAGAAAGCCCAAGAAGTTCAAGTTACTTAATTCCAGCAAATTAAAATATTTTTATTCCAAGTAAGCACCCCTGAAGTGTTGGCCACAAGAAACCTCAAGCACAATTCTGCAAAAATTCATTCATTTTCTTTACACTTACCTTGTGTTAACAGCTTTGGTAAGCAAAGCAGGCACGCAACGGTGCACAAGGCCTTCTGTACCCTTAGCCTATAGTAATGTCTTCCCTAACTATTGCAAAACCTTGGTAATTAACACTGACAGGTCTGCAACTATTGTTGTGTCACTCACTAAATTATTAAAATAAATAAATTCCACAGAGAAACTGAAGAGTTTAATAGAGTTCCATTCATTCTCCCTTCTCCAAGGAGGGGTTCGCATCTGAACTCTCTTTGGACTTTCTCATGTCCTTTTGTAACAATTTTCACCATTTCCTTTCAGGCAGTATTAACTCTTACTCATACACTATTTCAAATAATTGAAGGCCAATGTAGGTCCAAATAAAACTAATGTTTCTCCTTAATTTTCAGAAGAAATTTAAATGTCAAATACAATCAGCTGGAATATACCAGAAAGTTCAGCATCCAGTAAAAAAATCTCTCACAACTTCAAGGCACCCAAAAGGGTCATTAAGGATCTGTTATGGCTCTGCTTTTAACCTTCTTGTTCTCACAGCCTGCTACATTATAATAATTTTGGAGTTGAAGAGGTAAAGAAATGTGTGTGAAAACTGACCTAAAGCTGGATACTGCAGGACTGACCTCACAGAGCAGAAATGAGGCTACACCAGGGATGGGAAGGACACTGCACATCAACACGCAAGTAGAAGCTGAAGTCTGTGAAATAAGTTCTAGAGACTGCAAGGAGGGGAAATAAAAGATAAAAACTGAGTAGCAGAAAGATCTAAGATCTCAGTCATGTTTAGGAGGGAAGCAGCAAGAAAAGCACAGAAACTTAGAAACTATGCCATGGAATTTTTCAGTGTGTAATTATCTCATTACCAACCAGTAATTCAGCTAAGTATTTCCAATATCTAGTCACAATTCAGTTCAGAAAACAAGAAAAAAGGAACAACAAAAAAATACACCTGAAACCCCCAAAAGAAGCTAGTAAGTCACATGTGTAAGTTCACAGGTTAGGGTCTTCAAGTCTTAAGCAAGTTGAAGACAACTATGTCCAAAACTGTTCAACTCCCCAGAAAAGAAAATGTGAAAAACATGAAGTATGCAGCTTTAAAGTATACAGCTTTTGCTTACAGAACCAGTACCAAAGTTCAGAAGTTATAATTCATCTAACCTCAAGGTTCATTTAACCTGAAAAACATGGCTGCAGCTGCAGTAATGAACAAAGCCATCATTAACTGAAAGCAAGAAACAGGAAAACCCAAGTTACCCTGCAGTACATTCTGACTGATGCCCTGAATGGCCTGCCTGCCTTCACAACTGTAGCCTTTATTAGTAAAAACAAGATTACACTTCCATGTTCTCATCTGCCACTAAGTTTTCTCATCTAGATTAAGAAAAAAATTAAAGTTAACTCAGCCTCTGTCAAGCACTGGACTACACAATCCAAGTGTTAAGCACTATCAAACAGGTTTAATTTGCAATTTGGGACAATACAAGTACTGTACCAGTAGACACATTCCTCTATCCAAAGCCTCACAATATAACCTTAAAAACCCCACATTACTCATATCTGAAAGGTAGAAAACATAACTCAGAGCCTGAGCACCTTCATGGCATTACTCTCTTACACTGCAGACAAGCAGCCATATGGCAGTCTGATAAAGAATACGTTTGAATAAATAAAAAATAATGAAAAACCAAGTCACACAGACACAAGCTTAACTACTGCTCCAATTGGTTATGACTGTCTCATTTGGCAGCACCACTCAAGAGCCAGGACAGAAGACAAAAGAAAACCCATCACAGTAGTTTGGTTAGAATAATTATTTTTCAAAGGGGGAGCATCACTAGGAAACGTAGGAGTGTGAAAGGGAACCACGTTGGTCCTAGATTAATGCAGATTCACTTCAGAATTAGTGAACTTTATTGTGTAGATCCCCACATGGCATTTCATGAGTAGCTGTAAGCTTTGGCATCTCAGCAGTCACAGATTTCACCAGCTCTGAAAACTAACACAAAGCCTCCCTCCTGCATTTCTGAGTGAACATCTACCTCAGTCAGAACAGGGCTGCCATATCCAAGCCTCTCTTCCCCTCAACCAGATGCAACACATTGCTCACATTTCAGACTTCCCAGTAAGTACAGTTTAGCCATCCAAAACCATTAAGAAGCAGGTTGCTGCACAACTTATGCCCTTCCTACGTTATTTCCTAGCTTGGCTGTATCACGAGGCTGTCACCACCCCCCCAGTTCACACATCCTCCTGGTGACACGGGCTCCTGGTGACAGTAACTCCTCAGAGAGACACCGGCGACCTTTTTGCTACACTCCTGTGCAGAGCCAGACAGCTTCCTCACCACAACCAGATGAAAAACCAGGGGGGTGCTGCACAGAACGGGCCGAAGGGCTTCACAACAGCTCCCGAACACCCAATTCACCTCAAGCTGGTACCGATGTCCCGAGCACCACCCCGGGCAACAGGAGGGCTGCCTCTCCTCTCCTCACCGGGCACCCTCGCCTTTCCCTGCCCCTCTTCCCCCAGCCGGCAAGCACCCACAGAAGCGCCCATCCCTTCCCCACCCGGCAGCGCTGCTACCTGCCCGCGGCAGGGCACACAGCCCCGCTCCTTCCCGCCCCGGCTCCCCTCAGCCAGCGGCGGGCGGGCAGCAGGTGTGCCAGGGGAGCGCTCACCTTTCCAGACGGGGGAGCTGGGGCTCTTCCTCTCCGGAGAGCTCTTGCCTTGCTCCGGCGACTGCCTCCGATGCCGGACCCTGCCCGTCGCTGTGGCGCTGCCCTCGGGGGACGAGCACGGCGAGGGCCCGCAGCCCAGCGGCGGCGGGGGGGGAGGCGGCGGCGGGAGGTGCTGCGGCCGAGGCGGGCTGCCCCGCGTCCCACTACCACGCGTGGGGCTACCCCTGGAGGAGGCGACGACGGCGGCGGCTGAGGCGCCGCTGCTTCCCCCTCCCCCGGGAGTCTGCGTGGCCATAGCGGGCCCGCCGCGGCCGCCGCTGCCTGCCGAGCGCGGGAGCCCCCCGGCCGCGCTGCCGCCGCCGCTCCTCGTAGGGCTGCCATGTTGCTGCTGCTTCAGCTGGAAGGGCACCGTGGCCCGCATGGGCTGGAGCCGGCTCCCGGCTCCCGCTCCTCCACCCGCCGCTCCGCTTCCTCCTCCTCCTCCTCCTCCCGACAAGGCGGTGGCCGGCGTGGGGGAGCCGTTTCGCCTCACCCGCGGGTGGGACATGGTCCCGAGGCTGCCGCGGCTCCTGACTGAGGGCGACGTCTCCGACGCCTCAGGCGGCGCCCCCCGCGCTGCCGCAACCACCTCCTCCCTCCCTCCGCCTCGTCAACAATAGTGGCCCCGCCCGGCTCGCCCCGCCCACGCAGCGCTCCCATTGGCTCGCCCCGCACGGCCCTGCGCGGTTACGGCGCTCCCATTGGCTGAGGCGGGCGGGGCAGAGTGGCCGAGCCCACTTGGGGGGGGGGCTCAAAGCGAAGGGGGGTGGGCAGCGCTTAAAGCAACACGCGGCCGAATGGCCGCGTGTTGCTTTTAGCGCTACCCACCCCCCCCAAGCCTTCCCCCCCAAACACATCCCTTAAATCTTCTCCATATATATCCTATATAACGTCCTAAGTGGTCCCTACGGGATGCCCGGGTGTTTATCCACCAATGGCTTTGGCACCATCGTAGCGCGGCGGGGGGATGGCAGCGGATAGGTGGGTAATATCCAGGCAGACTTGACCCCCTTTTTGTCTTTTTTTTTCCTCTCAATTGCTGTTTGGATGTTTTTTTGTTGTTTTTTTTTTTTTTAAGAGACGCTTCGCAGAAGGAAGGCACCGAGGGCTCAGTTGCTGGGTTAATGGTAGTGGGGATGAAGGTAAATCTCAGTATTCACACCTCGAAGAGGTGGGAGAATGGGACTATCTTGTTTGGTTTTACTGCCAGTGCAGGAGTGTGAAAGGGAATTTAACTCCTAGATTTCCACGTTTTTCTACATATCAGTCAGCTGTACCCTGTAGATGCCATTTCATGAGCAGCTGTGAGATTGGGTATCTCAAAATTCACAGATTTTTCCAAAAGGTGTGTTTGACAAGAGTCAAATCAGACTGATTTTTTTTTTATTTTTTTTTTTTTTTTTCGGGAAATCAGACTGGCCAAAGAGACCCAGGCTGGATGCGTTTCTGATGATGAGAACTTACTACAAAATTTGCTCTTCCCTTCTGGATTAATTAAACATCTTTTGAAGGACATGGTGCTTGCTCACAGGTACTGCTAACACAGCCTGCAGGATGGCTTACCAGGTCAACCCAAACTGTCTGCATGAGGTTGTACCCTGCCTGTGCATCTGCTGAACAGGACAACCTGAGCTTCAGTGTTCCACTAGTAAATGCCTGGGAGGTGGAAAACCAGCACCCCAGCCTGTCTGGAGAAGCAAAAGGAACCTGCCTGCTGCTTTGTTGGCAGCCCTGGACAGCACATAGTTACCCTAAAACACATTAACCTAGGCAGCATTTATTTCACTGCTTTGCTGCCATTTTCACTCTTTGCAGCCCCTCCTGCCCTGACAGCCCCCATGCCAGTGCAGTTGCTCAGCAAGTTTTCATCCCTTGGACAGTTTTACCCTCCCCAGAAACACCGGGGTTGTTTGGCAGCAGCACGCCACAAAGATATTTTTAAGGCATAAAACACTCTGCACGCGTTCTGATTCCTGTTACTGTTTTGAAGAGGCCAAAAATGAAAGGTACTGATTCATGTTTATTTGTGTGAGGCACGTTAGGGAGCCAAGTCACGACTCTTGAGTGCAGAAGAGATCTGTGACAATTATAGTGCTTCCCACATCATTGTCACACTGCAGAAGTGGCTCTGCTCTGCACAGTTGTGAGGAGGGTCTGAATCCTGCTCATCAGCAGCTGGGCTGCTTTACATGTGTTAGACATGAAAGCTGAACATGTAAAGTCATGTACTGGGACCTAATCAAACACCATGTTCCTCATGCATTAATTTGTTTAAGCTGTAACAAATGTGTTACAACAGGATCTCACTCCTACACCTTATGGAAATCATGGAAATAACTATAGAGCAGGATTGTGAATAGCTTGAAACTTTCTTTTCTGTCTTTTCATTACACAAAAAACCTCAAAGCAACACCCTGGCCCTCAGTAGGTTGCATGCAGATTCCCCCCAAACTCTCCTTGTACATCACACCTCTGAAGAGGGGATTTGTTTCAGCTCCTGCACCCCTCACTGCCCTGGGACTTGGCTCAAGTGTCCAGAGTGACTCTGGACAGCACACCTCACCTGGTTTCATGTGAAACCTTTACCCTGGGGTTTCCTCACACCTGTGACACTCTCACTCTGGCCATTAACCCCTCATGTCATGGTGCCAAAAAACAGGGACCTACACCCTGAAGTAAAAGCCCCGTGGTAAAAGCTGCAGGTACCAAGAAATGGTGGGAAGCAGATCAGGAGTGCCCTCAGAGGCAGACAGATCAAACACACTGAGCTGCATGAACCGCTCTGAAGCCTGATGAAAACAGGGATGCAAACAAGGCAGGGAAGAGGTAAAAACTGTAACCCTGAATGAAAAGCAGAGAAACAAGTGTCAGGGAGGTCTAACTCAGTTCATAGGCCCACATCTCACTGCAGGGCTAGCCAAGCAACTAATAGTTGGGGGGGGTTTGCTGTACTAAGGACTGCAGACTTCTGAAGAGAACTGCTCACTGCTGGTGGTAATACACAGACATGAAAAATGTACTGTAAAAATAAGAGTAAGAGCAGCAAGCCTTATCAAAAAAGACTGCACTCCAGGTAGCTGCAAATAGGCTGGTGTCTTAGTCCAAAATTAAATGTCTGCAAAGCAACACATGTAAAGGAGCAATACTGTGCCTGGAATTGTTTTAGCTACTGTTGTTGCAAGTCCTATTTGAAGGTTGAAAGATTAAAGATTCAGTGAGTCTAATCTAAACACTAGATTATGCCCTAGGATATTTCACTGCATTTCTCATCCCTCCCCTCTTGAGTGAGTTTGTTTTGCTTGTTTATGTGGGTGTTCAACACCAACAGGAGAAAAAGACACTTGAAAAAAATAGGACAAATATCATAGAATTTGCTTCACACAAAACCTGCAAGATCCTAGTTAATATTTCAGAATATTGAGGGGGATTTGAGGAGGCAAGCAGGCAGATTGAAATAAGGTATTAAGATTAAAACATTTAAAAAACAACAGATGGGACCTTGGACATAAACCAAACTACACGTAATAAGCAGAAGACAACTTAAAGCAAAATGTGCTCTTGCTGCAGTTTATGAAGCAGAATCTGTAAGAAAAGTTATCTTATAAATAACATCCTGAGGCCTCAGTGTCTCACTGGCACTAAGTTAACACATTCTTGACAAACTAACCCTGTTCCTCAATGCAACGCTTACCTGCAGGCTTGAGGTGCTTCCACTGCAGGTTCCTGGCACACGTAGGAGAAGCATGAGGTTCATGTCTTTAAGCTCACCTACATGTGACATGTTTTCCAATACTCACAGATCCATTTTTAAAACCCGTGTTCAAGCAAAAACCTCACCATGGATGTGCAGTGCTGCAGGGAAGGAGCCAAGATGGGGTCCCCAGGTGAGCTCTTGCCAGCTGAGAGGGACTGCAACTGCTCTTGGGTTCTGTTGAGAAAATGAGCAACAGGAAAGACATGTTTTACACTGCATCTCTGAATCCTGAATCCTCTGAATCCTCTGCAAGCCACTGGCACCATTTTTGTACTCTGAGTATAATGGAACTACAGACTGCAAAATATTTCACTTGTTTACATTATCACTAAGTTTGATTTTGTTGGTCCAGCAAGACAATTCTTGGCATGGCAACAGATCTGGAGGTCCTCAGCTAACACCTCACACCTCAGCAGAGACCCAGCAAGGGTCTCCCTCCTGCTGGAGGTTCTCTGGCCACCTCCTCTCACAGTGAAACCCATGTGCTCAGCACCAGCATCTTCCCCATGGGCTGGCATCAGACCTACCACTTGCTGCAAGGCTTTGTGTCAGAGCTGGGCTTTTAACTCATCCAGAGAACTGGAGGTGCTAGAAGTTACAGCATACCTACAGGGCTTGAGAATTGCTTTTCATATAAGAGGAGAGAGCAGGAAGGGAGAAAGGAATAGAGAAAACAGGTATGATTTCAATAAGGCAGCAGACTGGTAAAATACCAGTCTTAGCAAAAAAATGCAGCCCACCCATCAGTACCAAAACCTGAAACAGCACAAACTGACCTCACTGCTCATGCACACAGCCTCGTGCTCACACAAGTACCTTATGTATTATTAGTATTTACTTTCTGCTCATTCTGATTGGTAAATCTGACAGCCCATGGCATGAACTTCTCACAACCAAAGGCTGCACTCGGTGACAAAGGGCAGCAAAAAAGGCTGTGCCATTCCTAGGAGCTGCCTGCAGGGCTGTTACAGGCAGTGACACCAGTCAGTGAGCTGTACAACCTCTGTACCCTCTTTATCACCATGCCCTACACTATCCTTTCCTATTAGCACTTGGCAGGGAGAACAAGGAAACACAGCCAAAGGCAGAGTCCTACCATAGCTCTGCCCTCCCTGCATGCTCCTTCCCCTTCCTCAGCTCCATCTCATGCACTGGAGAAGCTGCCCCCTGACTTTTTTCAATATTGGCACCCTTTAGATTTTTTCCAATGCCCATGGGAGCCCCAGTATAAAAAGCTGTTTGCTGAGTGGATACAGCCTTGCTTTCCTGAACCCTCTTCCAAAGACCTCCCTGGACAGACAGGGAGTCTGCCAGCTGTCTCAGGCAGCATTATCTCTCCTCTTTATCAAAGAGGCATAAGTGATCCCCAAAGCATGACGTGGGCTCAGGTCACCATTTGTGGATTTCTCACAGGCTCCCCTTGTGGTTCTGAGAGCTGAAAGAGGAAGATATCCAGACATAAAAGCAGAACACCAGAGCGTGCCACTTAAATGCTAGGAATCAAACCATTTCAGCTCCTCTTTGGATGAAGAATGACAACCTTTCAGGCTGATGTGAAAAGCTGAATTTATTCAGATACAAACATTTTGGTATAGCTGAGTTTTCCTGCCTGCAGAAAATTAACCTTCTTATCCAATAGAATGTGCTTTGGGTCATGGCAGTGAGCAGATGTCTATAATCTCCTGCACGTGGAGAATTTCCATAACATCAGAATTAGCAAGAAGTAAATGGGGAGAAAAAACCCTGAATGGAAACAAATGGAAGACTGACATGGCCGCGTTCCACAAAGTACATTCTGCAGCTGCATCACTGCTCTGGAACAAAGGGGAATATAATTATTGTTGGTTTACTTTCATTTCCCATTAGCAAAGCAGAAGCCGAATAAAAGTGGTTGTAATTTCTGCAGGAGGGAGCTGGCTGAGATGAGTGTATGAGGTCACACAGGGAAATCTGCTCGCTCCTAAGCCTGGGTAGCTCACACACCCAGCACAAAATCTATCAGTGAAATTCACCACCAAGACTTGGTTACTGCAGAGCTGAGTCAAGGCTTCTCCCGTGCCCTGAGGATAAGGCTCAGCCCCAGCTGCTGGGTAGGGCAGCACTTGGTTGGGGAGGAGTGAGAATTGCTGGCTGGGGGTGTCCTTACAGCCCCCACACAGGCAGGACCCCTGCCCAGCTGGCCTCTGCCTCCTGCTCCTCAGCCACCCCAGCCAGCAGCAAGCCACTGCACAGGAGCACAGTGCTCTCTTTCAGGGAGGGACCTTCTTCCTGTCAGGAACTGCCCTCATCTCTTAATCCTCCTTTTTTGAGGCAGAAACCCCCCAGGGGAGCTGCTGCAGATCCAGCCTGGAACACAGAGGCTGCCTCCTGCTCCCAGGAGAAGCCAGGTCTGCCACGGTCCCTCCCTGCACCCAGGGGTTTCTCAGCCCATACCCTGCTTGCCTCAGTTTGTTGCTTCCTCCTTATTTATGGCAGGAAGAAATGAAGCTCCTCATTCTATATCCTTTCTTTCTTTGGGTTCTGGAGGTAGTTCTTTGGCCACAGAGGTGGAAGACTTGCACCACTTTATTTGCTTGCAAAAATCATTGCTGCGGATAGAGAAAAATAAATTAACACGAATTAACTAAGCTCCTGCTTTTAAGAGTGCCCTGGCATTGTCTCCTGACAGGGAGGGGAAACAGTGCAGCAGTGTGTGTGGGAAGGGCAGGAGGATGCTGGATTGACTGTCCCACCTGCAGGGGCTGTATCCTGCTCTGGTCCTCTCTCGTGCCTGGTTGACATCAGTCCTGGGCTCTGCCCCAGTGCAGCTGCACCAAAAGCAAAGGAGAAAAGTGTTTAGTTTAACACTTTTTTTTCCCCCCCTCTTTCTTTTTTCTTGTGTTTTTGTTGTTGTTTTTTCTTTTTCCCTTTTGTTTTTCTGCATTTAAGCACTTAGTAGAGGGACAAGGCATGAGAAGAGGCCATGTTAAGGCCTGCTGCTTTGAGATGCCTACCAACTGGTTTTGGTTGCCAGTACAAGCATGTTGAGTGGCTGAGGGGTGAGAGTGGGCAGGAAAAGCAAGGAGAGGCACTGGATCAAGGCCTGGTGGCTGCTGGCTGTTACCTGGGCCCTGCAGCATCTCCCACACCCTGCTCAGCTGTCTGACAGTCCTGTTCATCCCTTGGCACTGAAATGGTTCCTTATCCTTCACCCAACACCACACAGCTGCACCAGAGGCTCTCCTCTCCTTCCTGGGAGCATGCCTTAGCACTCATGGCCAGTAACACCCTGAAAAACCCACAGAACACCATGCTTTATGTCATTAATATGATCTTTAATAAATGGAATAATGCACCATTTTACAGCAAGCCTTTTTCCTTTTGACCTAAAGAATAGCCTTTTAAATGCTCTTATCCAACGTCTCTGTATCAATACAATCTCTTTATTTAGGTTTATATATAACAAAGCAATTCTTACAAGTATTCATAGAAAACTCTGTAGTGGCTTTAACAATGTCAGCTTTCATAGTGGCATCCACAGATGATTAAAAAACAAAAATTAGCTTTTTATTTCATACTCACACTGTTCCATGAAACACAACTTATACAGCATAGCAAGGGTATTGGGCAGCTTATACAAAAGAAATAACTGAAAAAGCAATTATTTATAAATTCATACATGATATTTCCTCAGTTATTTGAGAGGAAACCCAAAAATACCCGTTAACAAAAGGGTTCTGATGAGACTACATACTCTAGGGTTTCTCCCCCTCTTCCCCAGAAAAGCTCGCTCAGAAAGTAATGCTCTCTTTACAGTCTTTCTTCAGGAAAATGGCAGTTTGACATCTCCTTATTTCAGCTTCTACAGACCAAACCCTAGACATCAGTCTTTGCCATGCTCATTTTCCTCTTATACTGCATTTGTGGGGAAAATAATCAACAGCGATTGTGAAATATGATTCCAGCTTATATAAATGTGAATAGAGCACACTTTCCTCTAGAGACATAGAGCAGACAAGAAACATTACATACAAACCTTTTTAAATACATTTCAACAGTGTGAAAGAGAGAAGAGAGTCACAAACCAGGAAATTTAAAAGTGACAAATGAAAGTCAGCTCTAACTTGGACTTGCCTGTTCCTTTGTTCTTGGGAACAAACTACAGACACATTAACTATTTTCTTTCCTTTTGAGTCAACAAAACTGAAGTGTGAGTCTTCATTACAGAGCTCTGAAGCACAAAAAGAAGTTAATCAAGCACTCTAGATAAAAAACTCACACGTTTTTTCTTTGTCTTTAAAAACAAGAGAACGGGCTACAAAAATTGACTTTTGAGAGACCTTGCAACTAGGAAGCTACAAAGGGCAATTAATTCTGCTTTAACAAACAAGATGCTAGGGATGTGTGCTCCTGTGATAAATCTGCAGAAGCCTGCAAGAACTTTCCAGAAATCCTTCTTACTCTGACAGGTCCTGTGTCTGCTGAAGCACGACAGATGCATTCAAGATAACCAACTGAATGACTTGAAAATTCACACAGCTGCTGATCAATAGGCTTTTAAAAATATCTGACAATTACATTATTAATCAACATAACTCACCCTAGCTCCTGCTTATTATGCACATATGTATAATAGACCACAGTGAAATAAATAGAAATGGCCATAATAACAATTCATATTGGGAAGGCAGCCACTGAATCAGACCTGCACACAGCCCAGCTCAGCATCCTCAGGGATGGGCTTTACCTGGAAACACTCCACTCCCACCTTCCACCTTGGCTTTCCCTGGGAAATCCTCCCAAGAAATTTTTACAACCAGTGCCAGCAGAACCTGACCTGCCTCTGGGGGCAATCCCTGGCAGACTCCTCTCTGATTTCAGCAGCACTCAGCTCAAACACAAGCTGGTCAGATGTCCATTTCTGCAGGTGCACTCGTGCCAAACAGAACTCATTTTGATTTCCAGGAGTCTCTGCATCTGCCAGCTGCAGAAGTGGAAATTCTGCTACAAGTTTTGAGCCAGTCCAGGTCTGATTTCTTACTATTTCACATCAGAACTGAGTGTACTGGGAGCAGGAGGGGAGTGTGAGATTAAAAAAGGGATGTATTTCTACAGCTACAGTTTTAAATGACAATATAGAAGTCTAAAATGTCACTGGATTTAAGACTATGTTTATAAATGGCAACCACACACATAACTAGTGCTACTACACTAAAAACCCTTGTAAAAATTATCATGTATTCAGTATTTTCGGTTACTTTTCAACCTTTAAGAGAGGCACCTGAAATTACTCAGCTTCAGATCAAGTTTCTCATGTGCATTCCTAACTTTCTCTCTCGTAAATCCATTCCCCCTGAACAATCAGTGACAAGTCTGGCATGGGAGATGTTGCACCACTGGGTGCTATGTCAGAGCCCGATCCCAATTTTACTGTGATGCACTGAACTTAAAAATGGCATCAGAAAAAGAACACTGCATTCACTGCCACTGCCACCATCTGATGCTGTAACTCGCAGAATTTACTCCTGGAATTTATGCACAACATACATATGCATCTAAATACATACAGAGTTTACATAAAAATACAGATATTTGGCTTCACTGCGATATGTGCAGCTTTTTCACTGAGGAAAGGCTTGAAGTTGAACAAAAACCAATAAGCACATTTAGATAAGGAGATGAATCTATTTACCTGTTAAAATGGACAGTGGGAGAGCAGAGAGAAAACTGCAAATAATCCAAATTTATGCAGAATACTAAGTTACCCAGTCTATGATCCAACTTTTCATAGTCTAATCAATCTTCTTTTAATTGTCCTTGATAAGCTGCTCCAAATGTTTCAGTTAGCCATCGGGTCATGTATATGCTACTGAGCTTGACAATTATTATTTGTATGACTTTAAACAAGCCTGTCACAGCAAGAGGTGCTGTCATATTTTTTATACCAGTGAGAATTACAGCATAATTAATTTCTCCTGCGCTGACTGCATGTGTGAATCCTAAAATTCTCCTTAATTAGGCTTAATGATGTTTCAGTGGCAGAATGGCTACAATGTCTGAAGGTTTTTTGTGAAATAAATTATAATCTGAACATATACTTAGTAATGTTATTAGTGGGCTATGTGTTTTCTAACACTTAAAAAAGGAATCTCATCGGAGCAAAATGTACTGAACACTGAGGCTATGGCATAAGCAATGTATCTTTTTTAAGTAAAAAGGCCATTATTATTAAATTTAGCCCAATAATCTATTCCCTCCAAACACAGAACTTACTTATTCTCCTTTCTGAGGCAGGTAGCATTAAGGATTTCTTTTGGAGAAAGCTGGCAGGTGGGAAGATACATACTTTCTAGGCATATTTATAAGGTGGGTTTGTTGTTTTGGTTTTTTTTTATTTCCTGAAGCCTGACAGCATCCATCTTCCATGGGATTTTTGTCCCCACTTCACTGAAAAAAATGAAACTGTTGCCTTTGAAATTTAGGTCACTTTCTGTATGGAAACAAGACACAAACAGCAGTAAGAAACAAACAGAAATGTTCTTTGTTTCTGAGAATATTCTAATGACAGAATCAGTTGGTTTTCTTTTAAATTAGGAATTATTTTACCTTTAGCTGTGCAGTTTAAGTGCATCTTGGAGTTTCAAGAAAGGCATTTTCAATACTACTTGTTTAGTACATTGAGCTATTGAGCATTATAAGCAAATGGAGGGGAAGTTTTGCAAATAATCTGAGCTGTAAATATAAACTCGAGAAGAAAATAAATCTGATTATGAGGCATGTCTGTCCAAATGGTTAGAATTCACATTCTAAAAACCAGGTTATGGTGGTGAGCATCCCTATTATAAGAAACAGAAAGAGACAATGCATTAACCTAAGCAACTCTTCTGGCTTCTACTAGCACATCATTTTCTAAAACCAGTAAGATTCTGGATTTTGGCTTATATATACAAACATCACATGTTTGCTCTAACATTTTACTTGAATTATACATTATAAATTACCATAGCAAATATTCTACTGTTGCCTATTTGACAGTGGCACAATTCATAGGTATTTACACTATCATTCTATTTTCATTTTGCTATATTTATCTTGTCTGCAATATACATGAGAAATTGATAGAAAATTATCAACTTTCATCATTATCCATTTAAAAAACAAAACAAAACAACCCACAAAGAAAACACCTTTGTCTCCCCTGATTATAGCACATTTATCAACTACCCACGTCTCTGATCTGTAGAATTCTCTCTCTTACATCTATTTCATTTGGTTAAGGATGATTCCCCATGGCATGAGACACAATTCAGCATTAGATTTACAGAGAAGGTATTCTGTGGAGATTGGATTATGTGCTGTGAGCAAAAAAAGGGCATTACTAAATTAAGGACTGAAATCTGATCTCACCTAGCTGTGCATAACTACAGTATTTTGGTACCTACTTAAGAGTTTGTTTTGACTGACCTTTAAAAATAAATAGTTTTGCCTCTATTTAACTTATGGGGTATTTTGTAGTTAATGCACACTTCTGTTATGTTACCAAATATGTTTGTCCACGGTAGATTACAAAGCCAAGACCTTCTACTAATTATAATTTATCCCAAAAGCCTTGCAGCAAGTGACAGAAATAGATAAAGGAAAAGAAATTGCTTGCTATAAGAACATTTAAGGAAAACTGCAGAAGAACATTTTCATCCAGTATTAAAATGGTTCTGACTGCACTGAGCATTAAAAAGTTAGGTTTCTTACAAAGGGTTGGCCTGGAAATAAAGGCCAGAAGACTGTCTGAGCAGAAAGAAACAGGAGTGGGAGCAATTAACTCTTCTTTCCCCAGAATGTCCACATTCTGAAATGCTGGGGGATGGCAGAGGCCAAACAAAGAGCCATGGGGAAAGGAGTGAAGAACCCTCAGTGTGCACCATCCCAGAACAGCACCCTCTGCTTCACATGGAGACTCCAGGGCCAATGGAGAAGAAAACCCCAGCCAGCATCATGAGCAGGGTGCCAGCAATTCTGACTCAAGTCCTGAAACCCAGCTGAGCAACTGGCAGGTTTTCAACATCTGGGATGCGAGGCTGCAGCAGATGGGAGGCTGGGGAGGGAATTGAAAGCAGAGCCAGAGGAAGGCTGTAGTTTTGGAGAGGGGAGATAAAACTGCAGCAGGATGACAGAATTAAGCCTCAGAGACGAAAGGTACCACTTGAACTGGTGCTTAAAGAACACGGGGAGCCCAAAAGGTGTCTCATGGCTTGTGTCTCTACAACTACATTTAGTCGATGCCTGGGTTTAGAGAGTTATCTCTTGGAGGTATCTAGGAGAACCTAAGAAACATCAAAAAGCATTACAAGTGAAAATCATAGCAATCGAGCTTGGGCAAGGGAGTTTGGGCAGCAGGAAGAATCAGATGTAGCAAGGAGTACATCATTTCAGTTGTACTATCAGATATATTAGAACAGGGGTGGCAAAGTTTACCTCCGGGGCTAAAAATGATATTACAGCAAGGAAACAAATGAGCTTGAATGCACAGAGCATCTGTTTCAGTCAGCTGAAAGGAGCCTGGCTGGGGGAGGCAATTGTCTGCTGCCAGCATCCTGCCACAGGAGCTTGGCAGGCTGACTGAATAGATTTCCTTTCTTTGAACATCCCCAGATACATTTTCATATCATTTTCAGATGAAGTGATAAGCCCTTACTGGGTACCAAAAGCTGACATGTGTTCTATCTTTTTTATCTAAATAGCTTTTACTGAAATATTTGCAACCAGAAATCATTTTTCTCACATGGAAGGATATTTCTTAGATGGAAGGAGTTGTCCTGACAAAGAAGGAAATTAATTTTCTTTCAGTAGGCAGTAAAGACAATCCTTCTTAAAAAAGGGTAAGGTTTACTTGATATGGTGAAAAAACAGTTTATCTCCATAGCTATAACATTAATGTAACTGACACCTAAAATCAACGTGTATACAAACTGAAAGAAAGGTCTAAGCAGAGGGGAAAAACCCCAGCCCTCCCCTGCCCACACTCATAACCATGAATTTTTAAAGCATGCAATAAATTCTCACAAGATGAATGAGGGGCTCTAGAAACTCTGAAGGGAGGAGGAACAGTTTCAACTCAACTCAGCAACAACAGTCAATGAGGAGGCACCTACCCACAAAAGCAGTCAGGCTGATCTTACCCCAGACTGCCTGCCAGGAGGTGTAACAGGAAAGCTTTGCAACTCATCACAAAACTCTTTTATGCCAAATAAGATCCATGATTTTTCCTCTGTAAACAACATATGGCCACAGTCTATCTTCACTAGACTTTTTAGGCATGGCAGTTATTAAGATTTCTGAATAAAGTGTATTTTTCAACGTACATCATTAGTGATCTAAATGAGGTGTTACGTGAATACAGGGGTGAAACTGCACACAAAATAAAATGGAAAAAAAGGGCTAACATGGTTTGCTTATGCCTGTTCAAAGTTCTGTTATTCAGAATTTCACAGGAGGATCAAAGGAAAGGTACTGGGCTCGGACTTTTTTTCTTTTTTTTCCTTTTTTTTTTTTTTTTTTTTTTTTTTTTTTTTTTTGTTTTGTTCCTTTTTTAAAGCCCTTTCAAACTGGGGAAAATCCATGCACTGTCACCTCAGAGCACAGTGTGATTTAGGCAGCTGCTTCAGGCTGGCTACGGTGTGCAGAGTTCCCTGTCATGACTGGCTGACAACTCCACTGTCAGGGAAAAATCAACAAATGCAGAAAGGGGAACAACGTGGCAGTTTCAGAAACACACTTTTCAATAAAGCATACTGTGAACTATAGACTATTGCACATTTCAACATGACACAAGAAAAATAAGAGGTTTAAAAGAGAGTAATACACTCTGTAACATAGAAATATACAGACTAGCTTGTGCACAGAAATCAAAACATGGTTACAAGACACCACTGCAGTCAAACCTGTCTTAGAGTCTGCTTACGATCTTAGTGACCTTAAGAAACTGGTCCAAACTGATTATCAGCAATACCATTTTTTTTTGTTACTTTTTTTTTTAAAAAAATATTTTGAGACCACATTTTTGATACACATATATATATTCCGTGGTCAAAACAGACAGACTTAACTTTAGCGATACTAAATAAAAGTGCAAAAACGTTCAAAAAACCAAAACAAAATAAAAAAATATGGAAGCATAAGCTAAAAATTTTCTGCATAGCTGAGATCTATTTAAAGCGAGTCCTCGGTAGGGGTTGCTGACAGGAGGAGAAAGCAGTTTTTTTTTTAAAATGTCTTCTGTGTGTTGGGGTTTTTTTTTTTTTTTCAAAATAATGAAAAAAAAAATAAAATAAAAAGAAAAAAAGAAAAAAAAAATAAGTAAAGGGTCATTTTGTTTGCTTTTGAAAGGGTCTCACAGGCAGTTCACTCCTGCATCCTTGGACACCATGGTGGTGGCAGTGCCCCCCTCTGCCAGGTAGACAGCAGTGTTGGATTTGGGGTGTCCTGGGCGGTCGGTGCCGTTGTTGTTGACCTCACAGGGCAGGGGCTCTGTGGAGATGACCCAGGTGGAGGGACGCCACCGCTTCAGGGAGTACGGAGTCTTCACACGCTTCTTGATCTTCTCCCCAGAGCCAGACTTCCCATCCTGTGAGGACTCACCTACTGAACAAAAAAATAAAGTGAAACAAACAAGAAAAAATAATCCCAAACCGACCAACCAAGCAAAAGAAACAAGAAGAGAGCAGGAAATAGCAGTAAGGAGGAAGATAAGATTTAGACTGGCTGTTATTCATGCAAAACAGAACAAAAGAACAAAATCTTATCACAGAAAGGCAACTGCGTGGCAGAGACACACAGAGAGAGGTGTTCCAACCACAGCAGCTGCCACTAAAACAAGGGGTCAGATTCTGTTCTCTGTCAGAAATTACTTCAGTGAAGTAATTTGTGTTACCTTGAATGCACATTGGCATCAAACAGCAGAATCAGCATTTGAGATTTGAGGGGCTTTTGCAATCATAGTACCTTACATTACCTGCAACAGGAGGTACAAAAAGATGTCGCTGCTATAGGATGGCAAAGGCTAAACTTTTAATAGCATAATTACATCATACTTCCCCAAATCCTACTTCACCTGGCAAAGCTTTTCACCTGCAGACAAAACAGTCCATGCTCCATGCAGATACTGTGTCAGGATTTGGGATGCAGGGTTGCAATACTGGCAAAATCAACTTCAACCATGGTAAAATTAAACAAAATCTGGTCTACTTTATATGACTTTCAAACCCTTTTTTTTAAGTTAACCTTCATTTAAAGAAAATTACTGCAATAACCTTTTATCTTTACCTCAGCAAGATTTCAACTCAAGATGTCTACTGAAATAAATTCCCTCTCTAACTACTCTGATTAATTTTTAGTATGTACATGGTAAACTGACAAAGGATTGCTGCAATTGTTGGAGCTAATACAGACAGAGAATGCCTGACCCTCTCCACAGACTGGGCTAATACAGTAAAATCAGTTGCTTTAAAGGTGCTGAATCATTTAAGCAGCTATTATAATAAATTATTTTAATCAATGTCTCTTGGAGACACCTACTTTGAGACAATGAGGAAAAATAAAGAGAAGTAGGTGTAATGTTGCCCCTGAAGAAAGAAACAGGAAGTTTTTCAATATGCTTTGAAGCTGCAAGGAATAATGGAAGGTAGAAATTACTCCCTTCCTAAAGCCAGAGTAGAGAGGTTATAAAGGGACAGATCAGTGCCATGCATGTGGCAGGAAGATCATATCCTAACCTGTGCTGGAGCTGATGGAGACAGGACTTTACTGACAAGATAGAAATTGTCCTAACAGAAATCACATTTAGATGGGATTTAGCAAGTATGCTTTGAGAAGGGACAGGAGGGACAGAAATGCTGCCTATTTGGGCAGATACATGTGGCTATAAAGTAAAAACCTGTCAGGGAAAGCGTTCAGTCCTGCGGGCACTTACACTGCGTACTACAGCTATCCAAGCTATTTGTGGCCGACAGGTCCAGCGAGTTAGGCCTCTGTGCTCTTCTTGTCTGGGTCTGCCCAGGGTTCCTCACAATGTTCTGGACAGTGGCTGTGGCTGTGTCTTGCACTGGGCAGGGGTTGCTGTTGTTGTTATTGGCGTTTGTCCGGCCGGTGTCCAGCGGTCGCTCCCTCCTGTCCACCAGGCGGTCCAGAACCCCTTCATCATGGCCCACCTGCTGCTCCCTCCTCAACAAGGGTTCGTGCTCATCAGGGCTTGAATTAATATTCAGCCGACTATCCTCTCCACTGAACTGGTTCTGGAGCATTTCCTGAGCCCTCTGTGCTACCGAGCTGGCTGCCTGGCCGGTCGGCACCGTGCCGTTGGCGTACTGGGCTGTGCCAGCGTGAGAGTTTATGCTGTGGCTTCTCCCAGCCACCCCGTTCATGGTAACTGTCACAACATGAGGTTCTGCAGCATTGATAGTGTTCATCTTGGCAACCCCCGTCTCCACTTGCTTCAAGTTTGATTTGTGCTTGCCACCGAATTTTAACCGTGGCTCTTTCGTTGAATTTTTGGTGTTGAGGGGGAGGCTAGTGGGCCTCTTGGGAAGGTTCTGTTGCTTGGGCAGAGGATAGACCTGAGCAGATGGGACATCTGGAATCAAACACGCTTGACCATTGCCAGCTTGTGTGAAGTCCTGCTGTCCTGTCACCTCTACTGCAAGTTTTATCAGCGGGTAGAGCAAGCTGGAACTGGTGCTGCTGAGTGGATCTGGCCCGCTGAACTGCTTAAGGGAATGCTCCATCAGGTTCTCATCAGAGCTTTCCTTCAGGTTCTTATCCACTTCTTTTGGATCCAGTTTATTCGTCTCTAAGTCCTCCTCTGTAAGCTGCAGACAAACAGGGGTGGGCCCACCTGGCTGCATGACATTTGCAGTATGCAAGTTTGTTTCATCTGAGTAAGGCATTTCAGATATGGTGGTCATGCCAGTGCTAGGAGTAAGGCCAGTTGTGTTGGTGGTGGTGGTGTTGGTGGACAAACTGGTGACACTTGTCTCAGGACTCGGGATGCGAGCTTGTGCTTGTTGCCTCTCATAGTTAATGGAGTTTCTGTTCTTTTCCCCTGAAGTCAAAGGCGTTGTGGACATTGAGTGCTCAGAAGAAATGTTCTTCACTATGCTGTCAGTGTGGTGGATGGAATCTTCAATGTAGGAAGAGGAGGAGTAATCTGGAAATGGCCTGATCTTTGACACACGCCTATGATGTGACAGATTCCTTCAAGAAAAAACAAAGTTATATTAAGACCATATAGGTAAAAATCACCTCATATTATAAAACCTCTCTTAAGAGAGCTGTATGTCTTTCTGTTTCTTTTTATGTATGAACTAAGGACAGATAGGGTGTAAACTGAGACCCTTCAGTAACTTCCTCAAAAAACCCTGGGTAGCAGAAAATTTTGTCACGGATGTCACCTATACAACTCAGTCAGGTAGCAGGAATTTTCTGCTATTTGTCCAATATGCTGTCTGTCCATCTCACTGCTGTGGTACTGCTCTAGTCATAGAGAAGTGATGCTGAAGGACAGCAAACCAAGAGCCCAACACACAAGATGGAGAAAGTGGTGCTAAGATAAAGTCACAAGGTCCTAAACCATGAAAAACCTATTATTTCACCAATTTAGTTATTCTATGATTTGAAGGTAATTTTTTCCATTACAACAAGCACTGCTACACACAGCAACATTGCTCTTCTCTCAAATCCAGGTGTCTAATGAGTACTACAGCACTAGGGCCAGTCCTACAAACTCACATTTCCTCTGGACCATGTACAAGCAGAGACTGTGCAGCATCTCTCTCAGGGGGGCCAGAATAACAATGACTTAAATGATGGCTCTGTAGTTAATTGAAAAGCTAAAGGTTTGAGACTTGGTAATTTCCAGAATTCATATTGCCTGTAAATGCACAGTTTTCAGAAGAACATTTTAAACAGAACTTTTATGCATCACTTAGCAAGAGTCCTCACAGACAATTCCTTGCCACTTTTTACCTTTGCAAGTCTGCTTGGACAGCTTGCCTGAGTGAGCAGCACAGCTGTTTATGTGAAAGGTGCTCAAATCCTGGGGACACCCAGGAGATCTCAGGCACAGAAGCAGTCAGGATGATGTCCTACCATACCCACCTGCAGACCAGCTCAGGTGAGACATGCTCACTCCACAGCTGCAGAAACCTTAAGCCAGCAGCCTGCTCTGGCTTCCTTCCCTGAGGGAGCTGAGCACTGCATGGGGCATTTGCTGCTGCCTAAAACCAAACATTTTCTCTCCTTACCGCTCATTTTGCATGGCAGTTGACATAGGGTTGACTGTTGGACTAACTGATTTGTTTCTCTCCCAAATCATCATCAGTTCTGCCATCCTCTCCTCAGCACACTGTGCTGTTAGTCGAGCTTCAGCATCTTGATCCCAACAGTCTTCAATTGTTTCTTTAAGTGACCTCACAGCCTGCCAGGAAACAAAAAACAAATCCACTTCATCTTCTGGTTTCCCATTTTATGACAACATTCTGTGTGCATCAGAATAGTCACAAGCTGGTAAGAAAGACAAACAGAAGAAAGCCAATTTCATTCAAAGCCAGGTCACCCTAAAACCAGCAGGAGCAAGACTAATATTGTTGTATCTCAGGCAAAATTAAGACAACAACTATTTAGGGAAAGCCACATACTCCATTACCTTCACAATTCAGGTCCTGGCCCCTGCCTTGCTTCCCTAAACTGCACACAAATAACACAGCCCTGCTCATTTCATCATGATCATTTCATCCTCTGTTCACTACTGTAACATCCATAATTAAGCAGCCCCATAAACATCAGTGAATTTGTCTGCACTATGGGAGGAGATTCTTGCTGCCCTTGTTTTACAGATGGAGAAACAAGAAACAGGCCTGCTTTCCTGGGGTCACACTGTGGGGTGAATGGTGCAGTCAGAATTTGAGCTCAAGACCTCCAAAATGTGCTGCCATATGGTCAGAGACCTGGGGAGGAGACAACTGAAATGATGAGCAGCCAACACTGCAGCTTCCGCTGCCCCCGGCGTACAGGCAGCCACTTACTGGCCCTGCTGCCAGTCAAGGGCACATGGAGAGGAGATGGTTTGCCAGAACCTTAGAGCTGGACCAGTCATCACCATCATCATAATTAGTATTATTATTTTGAATTTTTGGGAAAAAAAAATGGTGACAAAATAATGTGTTAGGTAGTTTAAATCTGGAGGTCACGGCTAGCTCAGGGTCTAATAATACTGCAGTCTACCAGTTGTTTAGAACATAACATTCAAAATGGTGTTCTGCAAAACAAAACAAGCCTTCTTGAACTGTTTTACATATAACTGTCTTCAAAAGCAAATGTCAGCTTGGTTCTTCCAACAGTGCATTTGCCAACACGACTGTAGTTAAAACAGTTGCTGCTCCATTTCCTATGTAGTTTGGGCATGGATTATTTTTTTTTCTCCTGCTCCCCACCCAACAGTGGCTGGCCAAAACTGTGTAATAAAAGAACCTCTCTATGAAGCTCTGAACTCAGTTCCAACATGTTTTACAGCACTGTTAGTACTGGAGGCTATGCTCCTCTCTGAAAATGGTTTCACACATGTTTACAAGCACCAGCAGAGATGAGGCCTCAGGCTCCCCATGATCAGCACAGCAGCCACAAAGTTATCAGCTAGCAAAGGCTTTGAAGATGGAAGGGCATCACTCCAGTAAGGAAAACACCTTGGTAACTAAGAGTCAAATATGTCTCTTTCATAAGCTATTTAAGCTTAAACAAGTTACCAGGTATCAGGCAGCACTCACTTAAGTCCATTTCACTTTGCCTGCAACAAAAGCCAAAGAAGAAGGGGCTGGCATGGCCTCACCTTTGCTGCAGATGAAAGCAAGCAGCTGACTTGCTGGAACTTGTTGGCCTGCAGCACAAGCAAGGCTCTAGGCCATAGCTGTACTAATTCAAAACAACAAACAACAGTACTATGTTTATAGTCCTGGAAATAAAAAATTGGAGATCAAATGGAGCCATATAAAATCTCTAATGTAGTTATAATGAAATGATTGCTAGAAGCTGTAGTCTCTGCAAATTCTGAGGACTATACAACTTAAGAAGTTTATTAACATGTTTATAGATTTTAGTTTTGGAAGAGTATATTACATCTTTGCCAACTATTTTAGGGTGTTATTAGTTTATAAGATGCCAAAAGGCAGAAAATGCCTTTGTATTTCTCATCCAGAATACAAAGAACATATGGGCACTTTGTGGATAATAATACAGACGTTGTCTAACAATGAATGTAACAAGTTATATTCTGTGTATCACACCAGCATCTGTTAATAATCACAGTATTTTTCCTTTAAAAAAAATACAGCTTTCGTGTATATGGCTTTTAAAAAACTGAATTCAATATTAAAGAAGCCTAGACAGAAGCAGCTCCCAATCCCTAAACAGTAGCAAAAAACCTTTTTAAAAGCACGTATTAAAAAAACTGCTTTCAAGAAGTGAGTATGCCCTATAGCTGGTTAAATGACTGCTTCCTTGAAAATGTTCTCTCACCAGGCTGTTCTCCTTCCATGCTTCTGGGAATTTTGGTCTTTGCTTCTCTCTAGACACCAAGACTTGCATATCTTCAAATGTGGGATGGTTTCCGACTTCTGTCTGGAAAGCCATCTGGTATTCTGGCACAGATTCCCCTGTTAGGAAAAGAAGGAAGAAAAAAAAAAAAATCATAGATTAAGAGGCAGAGCAAGAGCTTTCAGGTGATGAAAGGTATCATCAAAGTTGCTGTCTAGCGAGATGTTCTCTGCTTTCCCCCAAAGCCTTGACTTCACAAAAAAAGCTGAATTAACTGCAAATGAGTAAGTGCTGCTCAGCAGCCTCTCAAAGGATGGCATCCTCAGACTTTGCTGGCTGAGTGGCACATTCAGAACGTCTCAGAGCCTGAGGATGACACCTAATTTCTGTGAAACATTTCTGAGTGAATCTGTTCATGTACCTCACTTGGGAGGGAGCTCAGCCGGATTCCAAGTCCCTGCACAGAAGTGCAGCTGTTTGACTGCAGAGGGAATGCTGCAGGTCAGATTAACTCTCTATGCTCCCTCCTGGCAGGAAGGTGGTGTCTGTGACACACTCTCACGTGCTGGATTTCAGAAGTCTGCTTCCTCTTGGTTTATGTTACAGGTATGGAAAAATTCCCTGAATTTGCAATGTCAGTGGAATAAGTAGAAGTGTGACTGGTGAAAGGCAGTGCTGTATCACAGCACTTTCCCACCCATTCTTCCACAAGGGAGGTCTGAAAGTCACTTCAGGCACTTCTATTAGTCCTAAGAACTGAAAGTACTTCCTTTGCCACCAGCCCAGCTCCCAGTGTTTGTAAATGCTGGACAATAATAATAGTGCTCAAACTGCACTTACCATGAGGCCTGCAAACTGCTTACACAGGTATTTTACATATGCTTTGAGCATAAGCCACCCTTTCCACCCAAACACACTGCTCTGACAACTATCATCTTGAACACTAGGTGGCACCGACTCGATGGCAAAAAAAAAACAATTAAGAAAATGATTTCCCTTAATTCAATTTAAAAAGCTACAGCAAAGGAGTAGATTTGGCTGCTGGTTTCTACTACTGATGTTTTCCCCAGCTTTTCTAGTTACCTGGGAAGAGGTCTGTACACCTCATGAATATCTCCCAGTAGATCAGGCCTAGTGCATACATATCTACTTGTTTCAAAGCAGATTCACAGTCCCTCAAGTTCACTGCTCCTTCCAGCACCTCTGGGGCCATGTAGCGGATCGTGCCCACCTGGAAAACATGAAATCAAAGCTTCAAATCAGAAGGCAATTTCCAAATTCAATTTATTATGGAGATTTTTTTTTTTTAATACCCTGCTTTCCTTATTGATACTTTCTACAGTTCAGGAAAATTGAGTTTTCTTACAATCAATGTCCTTAGCTTCTAGACCCTCATCAGGAGTCCAGTCATAATAAAACCTTTCCCTCCTCATTCACTTTCTCCTTTGTATGAAAGCAAAATAATTTTGTCACTTACTCTGTGTTCTCATACACAACACAGGAGAAATGTTTATTTTTCCTGAAATTACTCTGTTTAACACCAAGGTACGTATCATAATTGAAGAGGATGCTGCTGAACAAGGAACCAGTTCTTTTTACTCCTGGACTGTCAGCAAGGCTCTCCCTACATCTCCCATGGTCGAAGGTTATTAACAGCCTTGAAAGACAAGACATTAATTTCCACTAGGAAATATGTTAGATGATAGCAATCACTCATCAGTACTTGTAGGACAGTATTTTCTCACAGGACTATCAATTTCCCTGCATTTTAAACAGTGGTTTCCTTGTTCTTTTGTTCCTTAAGGAGAAATCTAAAAAGAGGACCTGTGCACTAGGTATGATTAATTTAGCACTTGCTTTCTAGGGGAAGGTGATTAGCACTGCAAAATGTGAAGGTTTTTTATAAAAGCACAAAGGAAACAAACACACTGAACTTAGGAGACTTAAAGACTTTCACTCTTTGTTTAAAATACCTCACTCTGTTTCAGCAGTCTATATGCAGGTGTCAGTGCCTTATGCTTACACGAAAAGAAATCAACAAAAACCCACTTACTGAATCATAGCACCATATAAAAAAGAAAGCTCAAGAAATAAGTTTTTCTTTTTGCCCAGAATCCATTCTGAGCTACTCCTAGCATATGTCTTCCCAACCTGTTCTTTAAATTCATAAAATGATCCAAATTCTAGACAGTCTTCATCATCTGTCCACTCCAGTCCTTGGCTGCCTTGGTTTCCACATAACTAACCTAACATCTCCCTCCTACCCAGTAATCCCATTACCTCTTGTCTGACCCACACTGAATGCCAACAGTTTATCCCTTTCTCTTGTTCACTTTGTTTGAAAACTTTACTTCCCTAAATAACCCCCTTTCTTTCACCTCTTCCCACAAGGTACTCTTTCAAGCATCCCCTGTTATTTTGCCCCTGTTCCTCCTTAGTTGGTCCATGTCTCTCTCCATGGAGATGCTCTCCAAATATACCCATTGAAAGTCCAGAAAACTGCATGTGACACAGAAGGAAATGGTTGAAGGATACAGAATGCAGTAAGTCACCATGTCAGGAAATTAACACCAAAACTACTAAAAAATGTTTGGTTTTCAGTTAACACTTGCAGTACAAGATTGAAGGGACCTGTACCATATCAGGAACAACATGGCAACCACACCTACCTTGGATCCTCTTGTATCTTCCCCCAAAATTTCAGTCACCAGGGCTGTCAGTCTTTCAAAGTGCCAGGTTTGGTTTTGACAGTTTTTAGAATAAACCAAATTTCTTCCTATCAAGGTTTCAGCCACTTCTCACCACTACTGAAGCACTTCCCCTTACAGGAGCTGTACCACCTTGGCATTCTCCTGATGACAACACTAACAACTATTTCTCACTGTTACTCCCATAGCAATCTGTCCCCCTTTACACCCAGATCCATCTCCAGTTGTACTTACCTCACTAATGGCTGCATTGTCTTCCTCACCTGGGCGTACCAGTCTGTTTCCAGTCAGCTTCATGGAGAGCCCAAAATCACTGATTACACACGTCCCATCATTCTTCACCAGGACATTGCGGCTGTTCAGGTCACGATGGGATATTGCAGGTTTGTAATGGTCTATTTGGACATAAGGAAGTGGTTGTTATTATTTGAGCAGTTCTACTGTCTGGCAGAATGAGAGAACCTCACTACATCTGCTTAGCTATTAGATGTTTAACTTATCTTTTAGAAAGCTGACATTTTTGCTTCTTCATACTGAGCTCCACAGCATGCTCCTACAGAAAACTCACTGGCATCCAGAGTTCCACTGTACAATGCATTAGGCTCCTGCTATACAGTCCTAGTGTTTGCCAAAAAACTTCTTTCCAAGGGATGTGTCAGCATGATTTTGGCAGGGGAAACCTTGTGTACCTAAGCACAGACCTGCTGCTAGAGCCCTGACAGCCCTTCCAAACGCTCTCTCAGATCCTCACTCCGGTGTTAAACACAGCACCAACTATTTACATGGTGATTGGAACTGGCACCTATTCAGAAGATATGTAGGCAGTATTATTTCAGAGAGTCTGAACATGTTAATCTTGCAAAGGATATGGTCTTTTCCAAAGAATAATCTCAGTTGTTCCTAGTTTATATGCAATTTAATCTGTTAGCAAAACAGCCAGCACTGCAGAACCAGCTTTAGTGTGGAATTTATTCTGCTCCCTGAGTTCCTTCCTAGCCATTCCCAGGCCAGCCTATGTCTGTCTCTTTTTTTTGAGGGAAGATTTACACATTTTCTGGCTGCTAATGGACACACCTGTCTGCACATTTCAAAATGATGAAGTTAGGATGATAGCTGCAGTTCCAATGGCACAGAGGAATTCTGATTTAGGTATTTTCAGCCTTGCATTTTGATAGCATTTCAGTTGTCATCCTCTGCAGGAGTTGATGCTTAACGTTTAAGACATATAGTTTGGAATTTTAATCCAAACACTAGCACCTCAGTGTAGAATTAGTGTTCCACCCTCTTACTTACTGCCAAAAAGCTAAGGCTTCAGTGCCAGGCCATATTCTGCAGCCTGACACAGCACAGAATATCTTGGAATATCTGCTTTATGATCATGATATTTCAGCTGCTGAAATGCTGCTGAAGAATACAAGCAGAGATATAAAGACATAAGTCAACATGTTGTGACACCCAGTGGTCTGATAAAACACTAAAAAGTCCAGCAGTATCATTTGTATACAGCAAAGATGAGGCCCACACCTTTAGAAAAAAATAAAGAGAAATGATAAAACTGCAGTGGAGTTAGAAATCCATCATTCCTCTTTGAAATTCTTCTCTTTCTCATCTCTCTTTCACACACAAACTAAAAATTGCTTTGGTGATTTGTGCCTGAACTGCAAAAACAAACAGATCACCCCATCTGTTTGCTCTCTGCCAGCCAGACATCCCATGCTCCAGGTCTTCAGTGATCTGTTGCCATGATACAGCAGCCCTGCTCAGCTCTGCCTCCTCCTCCTCCTCTTGCCTTTCTCTGGGGCTCTGCTGGCTCCTGCTCCATGTTTTCATACAAGCATCATGGGTGCAGCCCACAACAGGGGATTGTTCAGGAGGACAGAACATACCAGAAGTTCTGAGCAATCGATTCGCCTGCATTGTTTCCTACTTACCACACGGTCACAAAATAAAAAAGAAAGGTAGGAGGCTACTAAGAGAAGGAAGAATACCTTGAACACCTTGGCACCCAACCCTGGCCTTACCTCCTCGAGGTAGCTCCGTGTGCAGGTAAGCCAAGCCCCTTGTTATGGAGTGTGCCAAGCGACAGGAGCTCACCCAGTCACTCGTGTGGAGACTCAGATACTTGCACAGAGAACCCTACACAAAAAAAAAAAGAAAAAAGATAAAAATAACTAAAAATCTTTAAGAGTTGATTTTATTCACTATTCCTGAAAGGTGTCATCCTGCAACTCCTTCTTTGTTGACCCAGATGTCCTAAGACACAAGACTGGACCAAAGTTTCATTAATTTAATTTGGCTTATCTAAAGAAATGGAACAGAAAGTTTATCACAAAATAACAGGGACTGTGCCTTTAGGAATGATTATATATTAGCTATAAAACAAAAGCATAGCACATGGATTTGATTTATTCTTCTGAAAGTCATGCTGAACAACAGAAGAAAGGAAACTGCAGACATAATAGCCTGGATTACTAAACAGTGGTCTTTAAACGATTAAAACTTACAGAATACTCAGCATCTCTCACTGGCAGCTCCCCCACTATGATCAATTTATACATCAACACAAAAAGCCCCCAGAGGCACTTCAGAATAAGAGTGAGTCCACACACTCTGAAGAAACAGGTAAAAAGAATGCCACGTTCCCCTTTTATTGAAGGAGAATTTCAATGAGAAAAATAGGGGATTTTTTAGTAGTTAGAAGTGAAATCTCCAAGAAAACCAGAAAGTTGCCAATTATGATACTGATATATTCTAGCAACTGAGAATTACCATCTGAAACAAGAGCCAGATCCTGCAAACTGCAACATCTTCAAGCACTTATTATGCACCTAGGTCCCAATGATAACACAGCTTAAACAAACTGAATCCCTATACATGACAAACAGATCCTGGTAACAAAAATAAATAAGAAAACAAAACAGAAACCTGAGTGTCTACCTAGAAACTAATTACAGACTCTTACCCTTTTTCTTATATAAAGCTGTTTAAAAAAATACCAGCACTCTTATGAGCCTCCAACTGCCAGCAGCTTGGGTGTGGTACCAGATTTTGTGGCCCAGTGGGTTGAGGTTCCAGCCCCTTCTCCCAGGGGCCACAGGGCTGGTGCCCCAGCCTGACTGGGAGACATTCACAGGATAAAGATCTCAAACCAGTGTCAAGAGCTGTCTGCTGCAGAGCTTGATAGCCAGCAGGGATTCTTTAAGATGGCTGAGGGCTGGGATTTTATGCTTTAGTGAAGTTTAATGTAAATGACAACCAAGGAAAGTATTTTGAGGGAGGATGATGCTTTGGACAGGGAGTATTGAACCTGTGTGGGTTACTCCTTATGGAAATAAGATTTAGGGCTCCAGTTTGAATGGTACAATTCCCTTTTAGTAGGGCTGCCACAGCAAGGTTCCTTCTCTGCTGTTAGCTCCTCATACTGCACAACATCTGCTCACTGAATTAAGGATCACGCTGTGCATTAACTATACCTGCTGTGCTCTTTTTCCAATGACTTCCAAACCACCACTGGATTGATTTTAGACTAATGTTCCTGTTCTTAATACCACATGGAGAAAGGGTCTGATAATATCATGTCATCTGTGCATTTAGTCAGACCATTAACAGATCCTGTTTATATAAGCAACAAGACACACTTTTCCATCAAATTCCATTTCAGCTGATAATCCTTTCACTCGAGAAAACAGCAAAACCAGATCACCTGTGAAGACAATAACTCTGTGTCCTCCCAGGAGCACAATACTTGCTTGATTTCACCGTACTCCATTACTGGAAAACAAGCCTGATGAGCTCTGCCACTGCCCATACGGTATGGGCACTACTGAGCTTTTTCTGTTGTGGTTTAAGTCTCTGCAATCCCTCCCCTTAGATGCTCCCCTCTTGTAAGCTGATATGATCAAGTGTGTTCCCACTCAAAAGTTTCAGCTAAGAGACCCACGTACTGGTGAAGTGCTAAGTTGGTGTAGATATATTCAGATATTTATTCACATGTATGCTCTCAACTTGAAGCACAAACATACATGTAGAACCTCAAACACCTTGAATGAGGCCATTGTTACTGCTACTAAACTTTCCTATGCGTAAACCCCCCATATAAATTATATTTTATCCTTTTTCAGGAAAGCATTCATGCTGTGTATTTTTAAAACACGTTTTGGTAATCTCTTACGTTGTTTCTTTGTGTTACTTGAGCCTTTGTCCTGTTGTCCTCATAATGGATCAAGATCCAGCCACCATTTTTACACACTACAGTAAATATCAACTTGCATGAGACCAAAAAGCTTATTTTAAAAAATTAGTCAACTAAGAAGTGAGTCCTTTGCCATACACAAGTCCCCACAACACATAAATTGCTAAACAGAGTTTTCTGCAATTTCCTATGCGTAAACCCCCCATATAAATTATATTTTATCCTTTTTCAGGAAAGCATTCATGCTGTGTATTTTTAAAACACTTTTGGTTTTGTGCATGTGTATACACTGAGAGATCATTAGGAACCCAAAGCAATGAATTTTAGAAAGGTAAGTTCATTCAGTTAGCTCAGGAGATGGAAGATACATTTCTGGAAAGTAAGGCTGCCTCCTTTAGAACTCTCCTACATTATCAGTATATGGTACAGCAAAATAAATACAGTATGCAACAGAAAGCTTTACAGAAAACAGGATAAAAAGCCAGCATGATTTATAGTGCCACAAACTAGCTTGACAGTGATACTGCATCTATTATGTTTCATTGTAAAACTCACCATGTACAGCTACTGAATGAGGTCATAACTACAATAACAGAAGTATAATAGCAAAATGCTAAGAAGTTTTACATTTCTTAAATTATTTTAAAGGAAAACCAAATCTTTTAATTCTGCCCTTGAATGCTGCAGAGTTGACTGAAAAACCCTGCACTGTAACCAAGAGGAAACAGTGCAGCCTGCTCTTTCTAAGACTGCATTTGGTAGCACTAACTGGGAAATCTTAAAGGATATTACAGTAAACCACACTCAGGTCCATTAAAATTGTAATTTATATGGATTATTCTTCCCTTACTGTGCAAGAAGCAGCAATGAAAAGCCCTGGCAAACACTGAAGTGCATCCTTTGTAGGTGGCTATTCTTAGGTATCTCAAGTGATCTGACTGATTTATTTGAAGCACTTACATTGGGGTAATATTCCATCACCAATAAATATTCCATACGGCCATCAGCAGTGAACCTCTCATCCCCCACGATGAAACGGGCGATGTTGTCGTGTTCCATCAGGGGGATCCTGTAAATGTTCCTCTCGTTGACAAAGTTCTGACGATTAGCAAAAGAAAAGACTTTGACAGCAACCGGGCGCTCATCTAGGGAGCCCTTGTACACTGCCCCGTAGCGACCCCGGCCAATCAGCTGGGGAAAAAAAAAGAAAGGAAATAATTAGTCCAATAAATAACAAACCAAGAATAAAATAAGAGAAAATCCCAGTTTTCACTCTACAAGGATTGTACGCCACCTTTTACACTGACACTGTAAAAAAAGAATTAATATAGGGAATATTTTGTACTGAAAACTAGAATTAGAATCTGTCATAAAAGCTGCTTTGGAGCTGGAAACTTCAGGCCAATTTAGATCTTCCTAAAGTGATCTATAGTCTGAACACTCAGTAAATAAACCATAAGCAATCTATTCAGCCTGTTGTCTATATAGAATCAATGCAACCCATGTGTTTTGTGCTGCTGTGTTATTAAACTTTTGTCTACTTACAGCTTTTTTGTGATCAGTTTTAGTTAACTCCAGAGATCACAGGTATGTGTACATTTTAGGTTGAGGATAGCTTTATAAGATATGTAAGACAGCCCTCAAAGTGGATGGCAAAGAGGCAGAGTCACTTTAAGGTATAAACCCAGTCTGGTTTCTGTCCCCAGAGATGTGGAAAGGCAAATACAGGTTAAGACAATTTGTCCTGCAACACCCTGTGACTAGGGGTGAGGAATCAGTTCCTTAGGATTTGAGGACAAAGGACAGAAAACCCTGTAAAGCAGATCCCTCCACCACCAAGGTTGCTGCTTTTCCCAAGACTGTGTATCAGCATGAGTAACTTCATGCTGGAGTTTTGTACACTTCTGCAATGTTCTTGTATTCATGTAAACTCTGCCTCAAGTACTTTTTGGTTGGCAGAAGGCACTCATCTCCTTTGCTGTCACCACTAGCCCAGGCCACACTGCATGTCTGCAGCCTGAAGCTCTAAGTGTGACTTCTAATGGGCAAAAAGGAGGAAAGTACCACCCTCAGGATCTCTCAGCCCTTCTACAGTTTATTTCTGGCTAAAGGCTTTTAAAACTTCCACATCTGTTCTATCAAGCATACCAATGAAAAGCCTAACATTTTGCAGTTTTCTGGTGATCCATCTGACACCAAACAAAGAAGCACCAAAGTTGAACATCTACCTCCAGTAATTTGAGATTATCCAGATCCAGAGAGGGCTCTGATGCAGCTGCCTCCATCATGTTCATACTGTGCAGGCCTTGTTTACGGTCTCCTGTGGAAGAGGGTGGGGAAGGAATCAGACAGTTTCCTTTTTTTTACTAGAAGTGAAAACAATACAGCTTACCTGGGACTTGGCAGAAATACGTATTCTATTGCAGGCAAGGACATAACAAATTAAAGGAAATCCTGTGAAATCTTCTCAGGGTCAGTAAAAGCAGTAGTGAAGGTGCTGATAGCTACAAACTTAAGGCTATCTGCTACACAATTATTTTGACAACTGAGTGTCACTGGCAATAACTATAAAGCACATTCACAGCCTCACTTAAGCTGTGCTGAGCAGAGGATTTGAAGAAAAACAGGTCCCAAAATGGCAGCTTGGAAAAATCTCTCTGGACTGTTATGAAAGGAGTATCAGCATTAAGTGTCAGAGGAGAAAGGGGAACATTATGTACAAACATCTCACAGGGACTGGGGAGAACGGGAGATTTAACTTTGAGAAACAGCCAAAAGAACAACTAGAAAAAATAAAATAGGATCATCAAACCCTACCTGCAAGCATCCTGTAGCCAAAGAACAGAGCGGCAATCAAAACAGCCAGCACAGACACAGATGCAAGGACAATAACTATAGTCTCATCTCGATGAAAAGAATGAGAAGAATCTGAAAGAAAGCAAGATGAAGACTCTTTAGTTGCTTATTTAAAAGAATCATCACTATCAAACACACGATTGTTATTACAACAATGAGGAAAAATATTGTACTCTGGGCTGTAAGACATTGCACTAAACATTTTCCTTTTAAAATCTAGAGATGGCAAAAGAGCTGATCAGCACATCCACCAGCATCTTTTCCCTGTCTTCCCAGACAGGGAACTTCTCTCTTGCTGTCCAAGGCCAATGGCATCCTGGCATGTATCAGAAACAGCGTCACCAGCAGGTCCAAGGAGGTGATTCAGCCCCTGTACTCAGCGCTGGTAAGGCCACACCTTGAGTCCTGTGTCCAGTTCTGGGCCCCTCAGTTCAAGAAGGATATTGAGGTCCTCGAACAGGTCCAAAGGAGGGCAACCAGGCTGGTGAAGGGACTCGAACACAGATCCTATGAGGAGAGGCTGAGGGAGCTGGGGCTGTTCAGCCTGGAGAAGAGGAGGCTCAGGGGAGACCTCATCGCTCTCTACAACTCCCTGAAAGGAGGTTGGAGCCAGGGGGGGGGTTGGGCTCTTTTCCCAGGCAACTCTCAGTAAGACAAGAGGGCAGGGTCTTAAATTGTGCCGGGGGAAGTTCAGATTGGATATTAGGAAGAATTTTTTCATGGAAAGAGTGATCAGACATTGGAACGGGCTGCCTGGGGAGGTGGTGGACTCTTCATCCCTGGAGACATTTAAAAAGCGACTCGATATGGCACTCAGTGCCATGGTCTAGTGACTGTGGGGGTAGTTGATCAAGGGTTGGACTCGATGAACTCTGAGGTCCCTTCCAACCCAGCCTATTCTATGATTCTATGATTCTAAGTCCAGCACAGCCACACAAGGCCAAGGGGGCACAGTCCCTGCTCTGCTATCTACACCTTAAGCCAGTTCTCTGCTATGAACCAGGCTTGTAACCTTCACAAGTTTTTTTGAAGTATTTTTCCCTGAATGAAAATCACAAAAAGATCTGCAAATAATGCTGCAACTGTGATGAATGCTGAATGTTTTGTTTTCAAGTATCTACAACGTCCATGAGATACAACTCCATTTGTGCAAATATTTCAAAATACCTCGAGTTTTGATTTGTTTTGTGTCAATGTGCAGATAATTTTAGCATAATTCTCACTCCTTAGCTGACAAGAGACAGAGATACCCCCACAGTCTGCAGCAGAGTATCAAGAAACCTGAAACAATAATAAAACACTGAAGAAACCCAAATAACTGGTTTTATTGGGACTTTTTGATTTTTGAAAAAATGGAAGCATCTTGGATTTTTCTTTTTTTTCCAGAAGGAAATAAAGTTGCACTGAAAAAACCTGTTAGTGCCTGGAATGGTTAGCTTAATGCTTCCCAGTGCCAGCCCCCAGCCTTGCTTCTTGCAGGCATATAAAAATTCAGCCACTTTTAATATAAAAATTTATTACTGCAGATATTCCTCTGATGTCAGAATCACTGGAATGTAGCACTACAAGACCTCATTTACTCTGGCTTCAAAACCGAGTTTGAAACCTATGTTTAAACTTGTCTTATATACTGCTAAAAGTACTCCTAAGAAGACTGTAATGAGACCCAACTATGCTAAAACCACAAAATATAAAATGCACACAAGGCTTGAGTGTTGGGTCATTTTTTAGGTGAGACTGAAATGCAATTTATCCCAGTCTACCCTAGTTGAATAAACTGACAAATTCACTGCTTGAACTGCATAAACATGATTCACTTACTGCAGGTCCCAGTGTGGATAGGGACAAGAGAACCAGATAAGAAAAAAAAGCAAACTTTAAAAACAGCTTTCATTTTCACATAGCCATAATGGTAAGAGGAAATAACAAAAAGGTGGTAAAACAAAACACTAGAAAGTTTCAACAGTGACAGAAGTCTGTGAAAAAATCATCCACCAAAATTAACTTGCTGCTCAAGTCTTACAGACCTTCTAAATAACTCCTCATTTCTTGATGAGGAGCTCTCCTCATCCCTCCAGCTCTCCTCTGGGGGCTTTTTACCTTAGTTTTTTTTTTTAAGCAGAGCTGTTTCTTAGCAAACCTTAGACTGGCTCACCTTGAGCCAATTTTTAAACCTTAGACACATTTTAAATAATCTTGCCAACATTCCAACAGCCACATCAGTCCTACAGTGTGAGTTAATACTGCCAGGTTGTTGAGTGACATTTATAAATTTAAGAATAATTAATTTCTTAATAAGGGTAACAGAACAGCTCAATGGAGTGGTAATGTGCAGCTCAACACTCTGTGAGTGGGTAAAATGCTGGCTATGACACACAGCCACTTCCCAGCAAGGACAATTTTACCATCTTTTACTTGTAAGTCTACACAAAAGAGAAGTACAAAACAAACACAGTGAAAAATAGCCCAGATGACCCTCCAAACCCTGCAAAAAGTGTAATTATTTCTCTCTGCCCTCTATCAGCTTTGTATGACTGTGTATGACTAATAACTTTGGATGTGTCAGACTATCCATCTTTCTTAAACAGGACACAAAGGGATATGTCACCTATTGACCCAGTCTTAAACCCTTCCCATGCTTAACAAGGCACTTGCTAACTAATTCATTTTTTCAGGTTTTTCAGTTTTTCCTTTGGAGATGTTTCATCTTTAGCTTTTTACACCAGCTGCTGATCTGCCTTGCAATGCAGAGATGAGAAATGCCAGCAAAGCCAAAACCAGACAGGATCTCTCAAGGCATTTGCAGATCTTCACAATTCCTTTTATCTACTTTCAAGAACCATAACACATATTTTATATCTACATATGCACACAAGCCATGTGCCTCTTGGTATTATTTGGAGATGCATTTTAACTCTCTCACCAAAAGGCACATCAGCCTGGGTCAACAAAAATAACTACTGACCTTTAGGGAAGGCACTTTTAAAATACAAATGAAAAATACACATGGGTACAAATTTACAGATTTATTTTCATGTGTTCTTCCAGGAATTTATAGTCATGAGGAGCAGGAAATTCAACATGAAAATTTATTTGGTATTATACTTCTTATCAATAGCTCCAGGTGCATCACAGAGCACCAACACAACTTTCAGAGGACTTTTTTTGTCTGAAACTGCTAACAACCCTAACTCAAAATCTGCCTTAAAAGACACCTGCCCTAGAGCCTCAGTATTTTTTCATCATGTCATAGTATGAACTGGTTTTAAACATGTACAAGTACTATGAAACAATCTCATTTGAGGTTTTGGAATCATTACCAAATTTGGGGTATTTCTTTAGTGACAAATGCAACGTGAACAAAAAAAAAAAACAACCAAACAACAAAAACCACCAAACCACAACTGCCCAATACTGCCTTCAAAATGCAGAGCAGGAACACTGGTATCTCAGTATTAGTCCCATACCAATATATTGCAGGAAAAAAAAAAAATCAACAATAGCATAAAAAGCCCCAATAGCACATGCTGAGTGGGATTAGTTCCAGACTCCAGAAAATCCAATGATCAAGGAGCTGAGTGCTGAGCCAGTTCCTACCCACACTGGCACACAGAAGGTACCAGCAAAGCTTCCTGAGTTGCTGTCACTCTAACTGGGAGCAGAGGTTAGCAAGTTGCTTGTTTCACTGCTGCTTATATGTGAGGTTTTTATTTCTATCTTCCACTTAGCCTCCCCAGTCTGAAACAAAATCTGCCAGAAAAAAAAAAATTCAAACCAACAGAAACTGCTGTAAGGCCCACAGTGCCTTAGGAGCCAACTTCTTATCCCACTTGGAAATATTTTGCCAGTAACTCTGATACCAGTCACCATTTTCCTGATGTCCACCAATCCCACCATCATAGAGAAATAGCACAGAAATAACATATATGACAATCATCAGCAGCATCTTTTTCCTTTTATTTATTTTTTCTTTTTTTAAATAAAAAAAGGGTAACAAACCACGAGTCAGGCTCTGAAGTGTTGTTTCAAAGCTAGGTATTTATCTGGGGGCAGCCATATAATAAAGGACATCAGCACATAGATTTTCAGTGGGCCTCTAGATTGCTGTAAAAGATTTTCATTCAGTTTTTAGGAATCTGCCTACTCTTCATGTAAATGACTCACAGCTGCTCATCTGTCACACAGTAGTAAATAATTCTACAAAATCTATTAGTGTATTTAAGTTTAGATAAGTGCTGCATAAAAACATTTCAGAGAAACATACAATTATTCTATATAATGAAAATCCATTTAAAAATAATTACCTATGTTCCCACAGGATATCAAAAGATAAGCCAAGTGGTCTTGCATCTGATAGGTACTGAAATATTAGTACTTATTCCAAGTGCCATATTACTGAGTAAGTAGCAATGTGAGTCTCCAAACCAATAAGGAAAACACTATCCATCCTTTAACCTCCACAGCACAACACTAACATCTGACTCTTCAAAACAACTGCAGCTGTAGGGACTTGGATCAAAGTCAACACAATTACAGAGAGACTCCAAGATCTGCCCGTGCAGATCCCTCTCAAAAGCAGCAGAGCCTTCCCACCACCCTACAACTGCTGCTTTGATCTGATGGGCTCAATATGTTCATTGCCAATCTGATGTGGAAGTTGTTCTTCCACTGAGGAATCTCAGAGGTTCTGAGGATGGGAGCAGAAGCAGGAGGGAAGCCTCCTGAGCAAGGGGGAAGGCTGGAGCACACGGGGACAAGGGGGCTTTTGGAGCACATGGGGACAAGGGGGCTTTTGGAGCACACGGGAACAAGGGGGCTTTTGGAGCACATGGGGACAAGGTGGCTTTTGGAGCACATGGGGACAAGGGGCCTTTTGGAGCACATGGGGACAAGGTGGCTTTTGGAGCACATGGGGACAAGGGGGCTTTTGGAGCACATGGGGACAAGGGGGCTTTTGGAGCACATGGGGACAAGGTGGCTTTTGGAGCACATGGGGACAAGGGGGCTTTTGGAGCACATGGGGACAAGGGGGCTTTTGGAGCACATGGGGACAAGGGGGCTTTTGGAGCACACGGGGACAAGGGGGCTTTTGGCTGCAGATGGCTGCAAACATGGTCTGCAGATTGGAAAAGGGACTTCTCAAGTGTAAGTCATTCTACTTGCTTCTTAAGTTGCATTACTTCTCAGAGTGGCCCTGCAACAAGATCTCAGTCCTTTGAAGAAACTTACAATTAGCAATCTCTTCCAAGGGCCCACAGATCTCAATCACAATCTGTTCATCTGGGCAGTCTACACACAGCTTACATCAAGTGTGTCCTAGGAATCTTTCACAACGTGGACAGCTGCATCCTAGCAGTGCATTCCAACCAAACCAAACCACCTCATCAGGTCTTTTTTTCTCCTCTTTTCTGGACAGTAGTTGACATTTCTTTCCAGCCAGCTGACCACTACCTCATTCCTGATCCACTGTCCTGCACCAAGAGAGTTTTGTCTTCATCAGGCTGGAGCACATGACCAGCAAGCAAGCCTCCAATATAAACAAAAAGTTTATATTTATAAATAAATCTTAAATTCATTCAGCACAGGCAAGAAAATTAAAGAAAAAAAAAAGCATAGAACTTGGAGCAAAGAAATATGTTAGTAGCCTTTTAGATACCATGGACATAGGTCAGACTTTCATATATGCAAACAAGAATCCCAGTCACACAGCCATCTGCACCCTACCCCCATTTAACTGGATGCATCCAAGCCCCTGTTTTTGGTTAAGCTGGAACTACAAAGTCAGAATACCTGCAAGTGATATTCTACAGACCTCTACAGTGTACTCCAGCAGGAGCTGTTCTCAGTTTTCCATTAAAACTATGCAGAGCTGAGAATGATGAAAGGGAAAAATAGCATTTCCCAAACAATCCTGCTGCTCACCTAAGCTGCATCCTTCTGTAAATGCTTGAGAATTTACCAATTAAATTAAAATCCATGTCCAAATTTTGTAATAAGTCAGTATAAAATGTAAATATCTCTGTCCATGTGCCCACCTTCAGTCCTTACTTAAAGCAAAGCTCAGGTAAGGAATAATACCCAGGTACAATCTTTGGAGGCACCTGAATCACAATGAAGTTGGCAAGAGAGCTTCTGTGGAAGAGGACTGAGCACTTGGTGCTCACACAGATGAAAAGCACAACAAGAACTGTATTTTTTTTGTGGGAGATGGTGCAACATTCTTAACAAAATAACCCTGCCAAGCAGCAACCCTAATCTTCTCTCATAAATGAAGATGGATGTGTAGTCCCTGGACTTCAGAGCAAATCCCTCGTTTCTAGTCTGTCATCTTAGATGGAGGAGAAAAATTGCACTCAGTTTCAATCATCCCACCATCTGAAGAGAACATTTGAAGAGTCACCAATACATTTCCAATTTGCACTTAGCATCATTGTAGTTCACTGATATTAACTTTACATGGAAAGCCTTATAAAGTGTCCTTTATCTTTTCCTGTTTTCTTCCATATCAGGAGAGCTAAAATTTTAATTCATTATTCACATCATCACGAAGCTGTGTGGAAGCTGGGCTGCAAGAAAGCACTGGAGTCTCATGAGACTGGCTGTAATGCCACAACCTGGCAGTGATGCATCACAGATCCCATCTGCCTCAAACCATCACACAGCTTGGGCTGCTAAACTCATCTCCCAGAACACAGGACAGAGGAGCCCTGCCACAGCTACAAGCCAGTCAGTCGTGATGGCAGAGTTTCAGCAGGAAGATCTGTCTCTGAAAATCTGCTGTCAGAAACTGCAGTTGGGGTTTCAGCTTCCTGGGACTGGTCTCCAAGAGGAGGGTCCCCTTGCTGCCCCCCAGCCAGGTGGGCCCAGGGCTGGGATCCCTGCTGGAGCTCTGTCCCCCTCTGGGGTACCAGCTGCCACCAAGCACCTGATGCTGGGGGGATTTTTCCTTTTTTTTTTTGTTTTGTTTTGTTTTGCTTTGTTTTGAGAACTGAAGGCTGCACTGAAACTTCCAAACTAAGCCTGCGTGGTAATTGCTTTGGCAGAGAAGTGGGTTATGCAATCCCTAATGGCTCTGTCTTTGATGATCAGATAGAGAGAGCTGAATTAGCAGCTTCTCACATTTGTACAGAAGCAATCCCTAAACTGATAAAACCCCAACACGAGTTCTCTTTCTGCCCCTTCTTCCTTCTTCTGTTCAGCTCAGGCATCTTCAGTGTTATTTCTAACACAACTGAACAGACCCCTATGATCATGGCATATGTAAAATGAACAGCAATTAAAAAGAAAACCAAATTTAGATTATCTTTCTGAAGGTCCCTATATACTGGTAAACCCATGGTTACTACAGAGATAAAAGGAATACCTTGCTTCTGTAAGGCAAACTGCATTTAAGTGCACCTCAAACTTGCATTCAAGCTTAATGGAAAGCTTATCTAGACACTTAACCACATACTGGGGACTATTTTGTAAAACAGTCAGAAAGAAGTTTTCTAATAAAAAGGTGGAAAAAACCCATTTAGATTGTTCCTTACTTTGATCTTGGACCAATGGGACTTCCTTCTTATAAAATCAAATAACAGCAGCTTTGACATAATAGAAATCTTCCAGCTTCTATAAAATAAATACTTGATCAAAAAAGTGCATGTGCTGCAACACAAAAAATGAGTACTTCAGAAAGGCTCTTTAAAGCTATTTTAAGTTATTTTAAATCCAATGGACTCAATAACCAAATATTTAATGCTTGTAATGTTCCCAGGCACTAAAAATAGATTCCCAAAAATGACATCAAAACACTAAAATGTATTTTTATATGGGTGAGCAAACAAACCCCCCTAAATCTTTTAGAAAAGCCAGCCCTGGCAAAAATGCCAGCCCTGCATTTTTGATGTTTCTGAGAGCTCTGGAGCCCACTCCTCTGCAGGCAAGACTGATGTCCCAGCAATAAAGCTGCACCCCTATGCCTGACATCTGGGAATTTTTTTTTCCAGTCAACCTTGGCAACAGGCGATGAAATAGGAAGCAATTTAACAGACATGACTGTACAGGGTGTTACTCTAAAACTGTTTTCCTAAACATGCCAGGAAATCTGACTTAGAGTACAATTTTAGGTGACTAACCTCTTCTAGTGACAACCCAAGATCAATACCAACAGATGAATGAAAGTGAGAATGAGTTCTGACAAAATTTTTCAGTACACTTGAGGTTTATGTCCTCATATTTCATATTTAATGTCCTGAATCAGCTTAACACTGTAATCCTCAAGTGTAGCAAATGTTTGAATATTAGTACTTAGCTCTCCCGACTTAACTCAAGAACTCTCTCTATACTTTCAGTCCAACTCAGTGTAGCATACATTCTTTTCTGTAAAAGGTTTTGTAATTTGTGAGTTAAACCTGACACTTTAGAAACATTCATGGTTACTAAAGGCTGTGTTTGCCTGGCTCATGCCAACTCAAACAGCACCCATAGTATTCCAGAAGATATGCATCTCCTGCTCCAGCTTCTCCTGTCATGGTGTTAGAGGGACAAAGTCTAACACAAAAGCACATTTCCCCTTTTCCCATTAATCCTTCCTCGTGCTCACCTGGTTTTCCCAGTCATCTTCTCTACACAGCCATATAATTTCTAACATTTACTAGAGTCTCTTTTTAGGATTTAAAAAATATCTTAAGTTGGGACCTTCAAAAAATCCCCCACCTCTCCTGCCCAACCCAGAGGCCTCAGCAAGAGATGTTTTCCTCCACCCCTGTATCCTTGCTTAAATGGAGCTTCAGCTGGCTTCTGGGCAGGAAGAACTTCCTTCTCAGAGATACTGCACAGATGCAGCTATTTGGGGACATCCTTAAGCAGAAGAACACTAAGGGCAGGGAAGGCTGTGGAAAGCTGAGGAGCATGGCAGAGCTCTCAGGAGGGGAGAGAGGCTGGGGGGAAGTTGAAGCAGTGAGAACCTCCTAGAGAGGGGAAGAGCTGGAATGCCAGGAGGATCCCACCAAGATCACCACTGACACATAGCTTCTGTTCCCAAAGCATCAGCTGGGCTGACCTTCTACCAAACAACTGCATCCTCTGTGAGGGCACATGAGAGCGTATGTTAGAGATGTGTAAATGAGTAAAGTTTTCCTAAAAAAAGAGAAAAATTTCAGAACTTGAAATATAAAGCAAAGACAACCTCAGGTTCTGTTTCTGGCCCTGATACAGAGAAGCCTGACCTCAGGGAGGTGGCTTTGCTTCTCTGTGCTTGACGTTAGCCAGTTAGATAATGGGAAAAACATTCCCCTCCCTCACTTCAAAGGTTACTCTGATTATTTCAGAAGAACACGAAGATGAAAAAGGCAATAATGATAAATAGTAATCCTTAGTTTGCACTTATGCAAAATTCTTCTAGAGATCTAAGTAGTTGATTTCAGATGAAGTACAGAGGCTGTTTGATGTTGGTTTCTGGCAGCACACCCCAGTGCCAGCTTGAGCATCCCTTGCTTCCTGCTCCAGCCCTGTGGTGCCTGCCAGCTGTGCTGCACAGCTGGGCTTCTGCTGAGCAGGGAACAGGCTGGGAGAGAGGAAGAGATCCCAGGCTGCACCCCTGCCAGCACAAACACACATCAATCCAGATCTGAGGCTGGTATCAAAGGATCAATCCACCTTACACGCTGGCTAGATGGGAAACACGGCTCGCAGAACACGTTCTGTCTGCCCTACAGTTACAAACTTGTTTCAAACCAGGAATAAGAATTTCAACAGAAATCTGAATAGGTCACAGGGAGACATTTCATAATCCTATGGAATGGATTTGCTAACCGTGTTGGGCTCTGTGTGATTGCAACATTAGCTCCACAGCCTCAATGAAAACATTTTTACATACTGAATAATAAAGCTTCTGTAACTTTTCTGCTTTAAACACATTTTCAGTGCCATGCAAAATTTTCTTAAATCAATCCCTGAAGTTGTCACTGCCCTGAGTATTGGTTTCAGCTGTTTGGATGATGCTGTACAATTGAACTGTAAGACTAAGACTGGTATCTTCACAGAACTCTTCTTTCTACAAACACTGTAAAAATTAGAATGGGAAAAGCAGCCTTTTAAAAAATGCACACAAAGAAGGCTTCTGTCAATCTGATTTACTCAGATCTCGATTGTACCATGAAATCCTGTTAAATGAATGGCAAAAACCTCAAGTCCTATTAAACAAATAGAAACCTTTTTTGTCAAACAACAAAACAAAATTAAACCTGAGGCTGATGCCCTCCTGACAGATGTTCCTGCTTTAACACAATCACAAAATACAAGCAACCACAGCCAAGTTTTTCAAATTACTCTTCTGGCTCCCAGCTGGATACCATCTCATCATTTCTAGATCTCAGCAAAGACACAGTGAAACTCACCCACTTTTCATACATACTTGTTTGGTCCCCCAAAAGACCTTCCTCTGAAATTATTTGCCCATTATCCTGCTGCTATTCTTACAAGAAATCAGATTTAGGGATATGCAATTCTATAAGCTCTATTAAAGTGAAAATGCATAACCAGGACAAAAATTAAGATTCATAATTGCCAACCAAAAGGAAAGGCTCCAATCAGCTTTACACATCCAGCCCTGCACTATGGTTTGGAGGGTTTTGTTTTGTTTTCCTTGCTTATCCCTTCTAACAACTCACAGGTAATCAGTCACCTCAGTTATACCTCTGGACAGGTACCACCCCCTTGCTGTTTTAGACAGGAGTTGTGTTTCTCCATCTATCATTTCAAAAAGGAAATCCAAGTGTCCAACAGTTTCTGTGATGCTCAGAAAACACACATTCTATTTTTCTTCCTAAACTTCCACTTGCTGTAGGATCTTGCATCCAGGAAAGGTCTGCCAAGAGCCCAGTGCCCCCCAGTGAGGTAGCAAGCTGTCAAGTACTGGAGCCCATTTCTACCAAACAACTCAAATATAGCTACATTACAGCTGTTAGGCCAATACTCAAACTTCAAAAGCCATGGGCAAGTACATACTTGCTTCTCCAGGAGGGAAATAAAAAAAAACAAACCAAAGAACCACAGCTAAGAGCACCTACCTGGTAACTGTTTAATTTTATAATAATCTAGGATGAATGGGGAAGCCTGCCTTCCCATCACAGGGGCAGCATGGTGCTAACAGCACTTCTGGGAATAAGACCCTGCTGCTGGCAGAACCCATTACCATGATCACAAACACATAAATGCAGGGAAGAGGCTCAGGACCTGCTTCTGGCACCGAACCTGAGAGAAACCATACCCCACTGAAACTGATCATTTCAATCCTTATCCTGACTGCTAGGAAAAAATCTCCAAATGGAGCAGTTTATGCTCCCCTCCCAACCCACTCCTACATTAGCACATAAGCATTAAATGAACAAGTCTTTGGAGAACACTGAGGTGGCCCATCAGCTCAGCTAATTAAATATTTAGCACTGCACTCCCCCATGCTATAGGAAATTTCTGCCCACAGCAAACACAGCCAGAGCTGACTGAGTGCAGGGCTGTGCTCACCCCCTGATGCAGATTCCAGCAGCACACACTGCCCAAGAGTAGGGTCAGGTTCAGCAGAACTGGGAAAAGCCATTCAAACTTTGGAACCTTTGGAACATTAATGCACTTGAGTCTATTCTGGAACATTCAGTGGAAGTAAGGATTCAAAAGTTATGAGTTTTCCCCACTAGCAAAATTTAATTACAGCTATCTTCAAAACAGTTATCTATCACTCTAGACTATTATGATGACTGTCTCCCCACAACAGAGCTTGATGTTTTTTGTTTTAATTGAAGTAATTTTTTAAAAATACCAGTTAACTGATCTTGGTAAAAACAGGAAAAATGTTAGCATAACCAAGCTATAAAGCTCAATTCTCAAATTAATCTAAACCCCTCCCCTGCTGCACTGTCTCCCACTGCCACTACACACTCCCTGTTCAGCTGGGCAGGGTCAGCTCACCCCTTCCTCAGCACCCCCACTACGAGGGTGCCTGTACAAGCACTGTTTGCAGGAGCTCTCCTGGCACACTCCTTGGGAGGGGTGTAAAGCTTTTGGTTCAGAGTCTGTATTTATTTAACCCACAGGCATTTTGTGCTTGCTGCAAAGCTGCAATGGAGCATCCAGCAGAGGTGTGTGCAGTGCTCCCTTCCCCAAACCTCCTGGGTGCTTCCCCACTGCCTGAGGAAGAGAGAGATCCAGTTACTCTGCAGGGCCATTAAAAAACTTCTTCATAATCCAGTTTAAATATTTCCTGTCTGATCATCTATCACACTGACTCCTGATGCTTTCCTCCACTTCATGTCACACTCAGCTTCCAGCAGGTTTTCTCTGCTTTCCCACAGCACTGCAGTGCCTGGCCCTGCATCCCCAGGCACAACACTGCTAAGTGCAGATCCCTGGGGCTCAGTCAGCACCATCCATTTTGCCTCCCTCACTACAACTCTATCCTCAGAGACACAAATGGAGGAAACAGAGCAGCACTTAGAATGTAGACAATTTGTGTTTGCTGCACCTCAGATGTCTGCCTTTCAGGAGTTCAGGTTGGTTTGAATGTGGCTATTTTCTCCACTCTTGATGTTAGGTTTTTTTCCTGGATTGTTTTTTGTGATTTTTTTTTTAAATGGTTTTAGGTTTTTTTTTTGTTTGTTTGTTTGGTGGTTTGGTTTTTTCTTTGTGTGTGTGTCTGTGTGTAGTTTTGCTGTTGTGCTTTGTTTTTTTAAATTATAAAAGGGACATACATTACACACTGTACTTGTGATGTACATTTCTAATAATGTGTTGGGGTTGAAACCATTTTATTGGCTCCATCCATCCAGCTCTGGATAGATGCTAGATAGCATCCATCAGATCTGCATCCCTTCAGATACATGTATCCAATTTGTGAACAGATTGACCTCAGGGCTCTAAACCATCACTAAGGTAAATAGAAATGCTTTTATTTGAGATAGGAAAAAAAAAAAAATAATCACTGTCACTGCTACAGCTCTAACACCTATACTTCCAGTCCCAGTGCTACGAAGTTGAGTGATACAAGGACACTTTAAGCTTACTTTCAAAGTCAATACAAACGTCTGGAAAAAGAAATTTTTGCTTAGTCTAAGAAAATATTTACAGACCTGCAAGTAGTTTCTAAATGAGTCTAATGCCACCAGCCTAAAGGAAGGCAAAAATCTGGGCCAAAGCCAAAAGCTGTCTAACATTACTCACAGATCCTTGAGAAAACTTTAGGAAACAGTTGGCCTAGTGCCAAGAAACATACATGCAGAATTTTGTAGGCTCCAGCTCTAAAATGAATGCATAAAACTGTAGTGCTGAAACTCTGAATCCACCTCACTGGAACCTCCAAAGGGATTTAAGAGGACTGGACATAAAATCCTATTCAGTCTCAAAGCAACTTGGTAGAGGATATTTGACAAAAATAAGTCCTTGCTCAGACCTCTCAGAAAATATTGAATCTCTTTCAAGTCCAAAGCAAGAAATAAAAGCTAAGGCAACAGAAAGCCTTCACACTTCAGCATCTTTCCTTGCCATTACAGACTGAATTTCTGACTTGTCCCTTTAGACACAAGTGCATAGCAAATGTTCTTCCATTAATCAATTTTGTATGGAAGCATACTACACAAATCAGCTTAAATAAAATCTAACTTTTGAGAGTATTACCTTAAGACAAATAAATAAATTAATTGCTTTCAAATTACTTGCAGAATAAATATCTTAGTACCACAGAATAAAATATTGATAATCAAAAGACACTTTTGAGAAAGAAATGTCTGGCCTGTGTGCATAAAACTGATGACATTCAGTATTCAGAAAGATCCATAGCTAATCTGATACTGAGCTGGGAAAAAAGAAGCCTGATTGCCTATCACAAATTCAGTTCTACAGAAAACCAAACACAGCACTCAGTTTCCCAACTCCAGTTCTTAGGTATTAGTGACCATAGTAACACAGGACTGCTCGTTTTATTTATTATATACAAAACAGGGAAAATAATAACAAAGAATGCTACACATCACCACCATCTATTTCAATACATAGGGAAGAGCACTCCCAAGCCTGTCATGGAAAGATAACAAAAAGAGGATTGTGACTGGAGTTGAGTAACAGCACAAAAACCTCAAGCTAAATGAAAAGACACAAAGAAAGCCCCAGTAGTGGTACACAGAGGTAACTAGGGCTTGGGGAACTCTACTCTTTGTATTTCATTTATGCCTCCTTGTAACATTTTCAGGAATTCCCCTCGCCCTAATCTGCCCTAATAACAACAGCAACAAACAAATATAAACAGACTTCCCCTATCAACTTGAATCTCTGTTTGCTTGAAGGCCTTTCAATAGCACAGTTCTATTCAGTGAACATACTGTTATCATCTCCTGTCTGGACAGGAACAATGGGAGTTATTTGGTCTGGATAGCGACAGCTTTGGAAATGTTTGCAGTTGGTGTCTGATCAGGAGTAACACACCCAGCAGCACCCTGACCTGATGCTCTGCTTTAACAGTTTGGCTGAAAGTAACCCAAGTGCTCTAAAAAACAGCTCAGCACACTGCCAAAAACCTAAAGCTTTGTTACCTACGGCTCCAAAGGTTGTGCCAGACTGAGATCCCATTCGTGTGTCACCTCCAGACTGCTCTCTGAAGATGCACTGCATGCAGGATGCTGAATAAGGAGCCAGCATGCATGGGAAGTCATGGCCTGGGCTTTCAGCATCTCAGTGTTTTCCAGATACAGAAAAAGAAAAAACAAGTTACCAAAAAAAGGTCCAAAAGCAAAGATTGATGACCATCTCTGAAGAGCCAGGATCTTTCTAATCCTCTGTCCAGACTTCCAGTCCTCTCTGAGGAGGCCAAGTGCCACCATGCTGAGCTATGGATATAGCTCTGGTAGGACTGCAAAGCTGTGTTTTATTTTTGCTAAGTCATGACTACAGAATACAGAATCTTGGCCAATTCTGCCAGTGTATTTGGTTGAGAAGAGTTACCTAAGCACACTGGCAAGCCTTCAAAGAAGAAAGGCTTCCGTGGTGCTGTGGTCTTAACTCACACTGAAGTGCTTAGATTTACAGCACCAAGTCTCAGAGTTTTTGAGGTGACTGGAACAGTTATTAGGAGCCTGCTACCACTTTTACATCTGGTTGTCTATCTGGAATAGACAGGCTATTATATCTATCTGGAATGTCCCAAAAAGCTACACCTATATGTCAATCTGCCTGTCAGAGTTCCTACCTATTTCTCACATTACCTGGGTTGTTAAACAGCAGTGTAGGACTTTTTACAGCAACATTCATATTGTACACATGTATCACACTGCATATGGTAGCACCTGAATACAGACATAAATAACACCATTGTCTGGTCTCCATTTTGCCTTGAGATGAGACAAAACCATTCCTTATCTACTACTTTTGTTATTTACAGCCCACTTTTCCACTAATGCATTCTGAAAGAGTCCAGTTCTTAGGAGCCTTATCTACTTTTGCCTTCTGTAAGGCATTCACAACAAAGCCCTGTCCTGCCCTGCCACAACAGACACCTGCTAATCAGGACTTTACTAAACAGTATGGAAGGGAGACAACATTCAGCATTCCCAGTAAATGGAAAAAACATTTGTGCTGTGTTTGTATTACCCAAAGATATTTGCAAATCTTTAAATTCTTTAGAGTGCATAAAACATACTATGAGAAACCTACTTGTAGCAGAGATGCAGATTAGTGCCTCAAGAACTGCATGTGATACAAGAACTGCATATGATACCAGAATTGTGATTCCTCTATTTTCAGATACAAGTTGGCTTAAAATGTACATTTTCAGTACTACTGAAGGTGGCAAAAACCACTGATTTTTTTTTTTCCCAGAAAATGGATGTTTCCTTTCTTCAGTCTAGATCTTAAATGAAGCATTTGCTGTGTAGTACCAGAAATATGCAGGACACTTCAAGGATTATAAAGATGTAAAACAGACAGTTATATCAAATGAATAATCTAAAAGTTATGTCCACACCTACTTGAAGAATTGAGATCTCTAGGGACTCCCAAAATAAAATACTTTTAGCCCCCTGAAACAAAGCTGAAACAGAGCTCTAGCACTTCACGAACACGAGGTTGTAATGTCAAGAGAAAGACCAAATCCCAACTTGGACCCTCCAAAAAGCTTTTATTTACATTCAAATATATTTTTAGAACTTTTAAGGTTGCTCTGGGAGGTGGTGACACATTACAAACTGCTGCTGGCACAGCTCTGACCTCACCCTCTGCAGCTCTCCCATCAAGTGTGCTCCAGACAGCAGTTTGACAAAGCAGTATGTACTCCTTAAAACAAACAAACAAACTAAAACAAACAAACACACAAACAAAAAAACGAGTTGTTTTTTTGTTTTGTTTTGTTTCTAAATAACATCTGAAATGTTTCTCCTTTTTGTTAAAATAAACATGTTCTTATTTTTTTAAGAGTTTTTATAACATTTTGTGGCTTTGGTGGATAGGAGAAATTTTAAAACAGTTGCACACACATTTCCAAAACACTTCCATCACAGTGCAAGTAAAACACTCCAATTTTAACTCCCTGATCAAACATTTCTCTAAGAGAAAAAATTTACATGTAGAGCTTTCTGTCTAAACAGGCTTTGCCTTCACAGCTAGCATTTCATATTCAGACTCCAATTGCACATCAAAGCCTCCCTTTTAAATTCAGCAAAGATGCACGTTTTATCTCAGGAGACTACAATGTCTTAGAAGTTACAACATTAACTGCTGACATTACAACATTAACTGATCAAGCATTGGAATGGGCTGCCCAGTGAAGTAGTGGATTCTCTGTCCCTGGAGATATTTCAAAAGAGCCTGGATGTGGCACTCAGTGCCATGGTCTAGCAACTGCAACGGAGGTTCAAGGGTTGGACTCGATGATCTCTGAGGTCCCTTCCAACCCAGCCAATTCTATGATTCTAGGATTCTATACAAGCAGTCTTTAGGAGATTCTGCTTTTGACATATCCCCTCCTAACAACATCACCGAACTGAAGTTACCCAACAAGTGTCACCAGTTACCTGGGGTGACTTGCAAAACCTTCCACTGATTCTACAAAAACTAAAGCTTTCACTTGGATTTACACACAACCCTCTACACCAATGGGTTAAATACTTATTGGCTCTCTGCAACAACTTTCCCTTCTTTTTCTCCTCCACATCAATGCACAATCCTTCCACCTTCCCCTTAGCTGCAACAAGACAAGCAGTAGCTTTCATTAGCACACATATCCAAAATGTTTTCACTAAGTATTTGTAGCACTGTGCACCCTGTGTCACCACCCCCTCTGCAGTTAGTTCATATCCTGTAACCAAATAACCAGAAAAAAAAAGTCCTTTGGAAATTTCAGCCAACATTTGTTGCTATGAGGAGAAAACCTTACATTATTTCAACAATAAAATGTACCAGTAACCCTCAACTCTTGCTTCGAGGGATTTTTTCCATGTATCATGCAAATACATCATCTGTCACAAAAAAAACATACTCCTAACTCTCAGTTGCTGTAAGATTAATCTATTTGCAGTGCCAGGAATGCAGCCTTGAGGAAAAAAAAAAATTAAAAAGGCTTTGTTGGTTTGATCTTGATGTTATTTTAATGTGAAGGTTTCATTACAACAATGTATCCATGACCAGTGAAGGAGATAATTCACCTCTTTAGCTACTTAAATTCTATTTAAAGTGCCATTAGGAATGACTGTAGCACTAATGAATTTGTCTTTAGAAGAGTCTCAGGATTTGGGAAGCATTTTTGTAGACATGAGAGGAATATATTTAGCAAGTCTCAAAACAAATATTTGAGAAAGCCAATACACTGAACACTTCCCCAGGAAGCCCTTTTTAGGTTGGGCCAAGGGGTATGTATATACACACACTGGCTCCAGTTAAGATGGAATTTTTGTTTTGTAAATTTTTTTGTGCAAATACAAGAGAGAAGAATAATGAGCCTATCCACAAGTGATGTAGAAAAGCATGAGAAAGAGTATTTTTCCTCAAAAGTGCAAGCTTAGGTTGAGGATGAAAGGTTGCTCTTGAACTGCTGCATTTCAGTATCTCCACATTCCACAGGGAAATCTTCAAATCTGACAAAATGCCATTCTCCAACCTCTGCTGCTCCTGGCATCAGGGAACAGCTACCTGAACTTCTGCATTTCTAACATCTCCAGACTGTGGGCTCTGGACCACACCCCATCCTACATCATTTGCAAAATTCTACCTGGAGGGTCTAGCAGCCAACAACTATGCAAATCTGCCTTGATTATCTTTAAGATAGAAGAGAAGAATATTATGACTACTCAGATGTATGATTGCTTTACATTAGCAGCTGCACATTAAGAGGCAGTGAGGGTTAAATTCAGGGCTTCAAGAACCTGTTTGTCCCTAAACTTATTTTTCATTATTAAAAAAAGTCCTGTTGTGAGATGGGATGGATTTCTGATGTTTATGTCCAGAACAAATATGAACTAAAAAATATAAAAATAATTTTAAAAATCCATTCTTCGTAGATAGTTTTGATATATATGTTTTTATATCCTAGAAGACAACAATTACATGGCAATTAAGTGTAATACTTAAGAAAATTGCTTTATTTTATTACAATAATGTGTTATATCTAACATTTAAGATCTTCATTAACTTCCTTTAGTCTTTTTGAATAATTTGTAGTCTAGCTACATTTTAAAATACACCACTGCTAAATGTCCTACAGAAAATTTAAGACAAAAATCAAATGAAGTAAGTTTTTTTATGCCTCTGTTATTCTTCTTGAAGGAATTAGCTCAAGAGCTTAACAGTATTCTGCTGCTTCCACAGACCCTTCAGTTCTGAGCAGCCCCAGCTCTGATGCATGGTGCAGGAGTAGAGCTTTACAGATAAAGCACCCTTGGTGCTGGGATGGGCAATCCCCACCTCTGCACCTCCTCCAGCAGACAGAGCTGTGCTGGGCTGCAACCTGCTTTGCTTACACCTAAAGCCAAATTTGCCAGATCTGCATATTCTGAAAAGGGAAGGTGAGACAGGAACACAAAACAGTCTGAGCCAACAGCAGCACATGCAGCAGCACTAAATTGCAGCTGGCTGAATTAAGGACTGTGCTACAATTTATTTTCTCTCCTAGCCTCATTTTGCAAGGCAATCTAGATCTTTCAATATTAAAAATTCCACTTAAATATTATTTGAATAACTTAGCACCCAATAATTGAATTCACTGAGCTAGTAATTTCTACCTCTTGAGAAGCACAAGCACAAGTAATTTTGTAGGAACCACATCTTCCTATTTTGGGAGGGGACAGAAAGGGACAAGGAATTATCTCTAACTTTCTTCCCCTCCTGTGTAGATCCCCTGCACAGCACTGATTCCAGCCACACTGGGGAGGCCAATCAGATGGCTGTTACCAGACCCAAACAGAGTCTGTTCTGCACTGCCAAATGGTGATTGTTTACTGGTTCTACAAAGAGTATTATCAGCCAAAAGGCACCATGCCTTACCTACTCTCTTTGTCCATTTATACTGTATACACTTTCCCAGTAAAAGGTTGCTTCTTTTTTCAGTATGCCAAGCCCTCATATTTTGACCTAAGTTGCTTACAAAGATTCCACTCCAGGACCAACTTTTGAAAGCATCAGCACTTTCAGTATCTTAGAGTTTAAGTTAAGGAAGCTTTACCTCCATTTATGCATCTGCCTCTGTTCAATTTCTCTTATTCACAACTCTTTTTTAGAAAGGCTACCCAAACGTTTGTATTAGGCCACTTACTCAGCTTCTTTACAGGTTCTTCACTCTTGGAACACAGCACAAAAGTGTGTTGGCTAGTTATGATCTGGCTTCTGAAATGGGAGGTTAAGGAGCCTGATCCCGTGGTTGGGATCCAGAGAGTATGTTGATTGTATAATAAGTAATTTAACAGATAATCTAATCTGGAAGAAAACTACATTGCTCAAACTAGTACTCTTTGAATGTTATGCCAAAGGTAATCTCTACCAGAGATAGGCAAAAGAAGGAAGTCAGATTTCAAAGCACTCTAAGACTGTTGGAGAGAATTTCAACAGCCTGATATCAGACCGGTTCTACCACCCAAAGCCCTCTGGGAACCAGGGCTGAACAGAGAGCCCAGACTTTTCTCATGTGCCATAATGTTAATGAACCTCCTGGCCTCTTTTTAACACAACTCTGATCCCTTCTGAGTATCTCCAGAGACTTCAGATATTGGGCATTCAAATACCAAAGCATGGGACATCAGAGACTATTTTGGAAAACAATCTGCATTCAGGAGTTGCCTATACAAACAATTCCCTTGCAAGCATTTAACTCCCTGGTGCAGAGCACCATGGAATACACAAACATGAAAAGCAGCCTGTGGAAAAGCTCTGTTCTGCTTGCTATTTCTGCTGCATGTAAATAGAAAAGTCACAAGTTCTGCATTTCACAGCACCATGAAAGAAGGGTCTTTCTCTAAATGATTCCAACCACGAGGTGACAGAGATGGCAATGTGTGACTTACTGTAGGGTGTTGTATCCGTGGGGTCAGGAGGTGGGAAATTCTCAGTGAAGTTGACATTGCACAGGTCTGTGCTACAGCAGCAGAAGCGGTACGTCCCATTCTGAATCAAGGAAGGGGTGGTTGTGACAATGCACTCCTCAAAGTGACACTCCTGTGGGTCTCCTATATGAGACCAGCAGCCTGTAGGAAGAAAAGAATGAAAGCATTCTTTTAAAAAGTGGCATAAAATTAATTCTACTGCACAGACAATAAACACACCTGTAGAAATCCATACATTACACAGTTCAGTGTCACAGAGTGGGGTGAAAACAGCGAGCATAATTTGCTTGCCTGACTTCAATATCACCTTTGAAAATAAAAACTGGAGAATTTCTTCAACACGTGACCATAGTCAAGGAGAGAAAATATGGGCAGGAATGAAGGCCTACATCAGAGGTGTCCAGCTGTCAAGCTTAGTATGACAGTGCCTGAATTCTTGAGCCTTCAAAGCAGATTTAAGCCATTCCTCACCATTTTGATAGCATAGCCAATAGTAGCACCCTCTGGCCCAGAGTCTAGATGAAATGGTGACCCAGTCCCCTCCTCAGAGCTGGGCCACAAAGCTGCATCTATAGGCCAAACACCCAGTCAATACAGACACACATTTTTACTTACTGAGACACTTATTTTTAAATATCTCATTGCATCAATGCATTTACTGAGATATACTCAAGAAAGGCATCTTCCTCTGGCATCCTAAGTGACAAGCATTTTGAGTGCTTTTTCCTTTAACTACACATTAATCTCTTCGGCCTCTTTTAGAAGTAATTTGTTTCAAACAAACTTTCAGTATTTAAAATTGTTAAATGGCAAGTTTACAATTATGCACTTGTATGCATAAATGTCAAATAAATCATGCTACACATAGGTGCCAAGCAGAATGGCCAGCTCTGCAGCTCTGCTCCTTTGTAGGAGCTGGCTAGAGCACAGAGGAGCAAAAGGAAAAGCAGGACAGCAGAGTGAGATGTTACAAACCTTGCTTCACAAGATGTATGTCTCCTTCTCGTGTTTTCTCCCAAAGCCCATAGCAGGTACTGCCTTTCATGCACAAAATGGTGCCATTCTCCTGGGAGATCCTGCTCTCACTGACTCCATGGTCCTGCTGATATGGGTCCTTAAAAGCACACAGCCGCTCCTCGCTCTGCGCAGCTTTGGACAAAGAAGGGAAAACATTTTTTGTCAGCCATTTTATGCATAAAATAGTCACTTTCATAAAAGGACTATAAAGGTCTTCTGGAAAGTTACATTCAAAACTCTCCTGAACTACACATATGTGTTCTTTAAACTGTACTCCAACAGTCAGAAATTTAAATTATGTCCATCCCAAAGTTACTTTCATAAAGAGGACAAAAACAACCTCAGCAGATGTTTCAAAATGAATGTGCAAATGTTCACAGGTGGAGAATAAAAATTTCATGGCATAGTGTGCATCATCTGCATCATCTGTCCTCAAGCACAAGTTACACAACTGTTAGCTGGTTTCTGCATTACTTAATTGTTTCCAGATCCTAAACCAAGATGATATTTTTCAGACTGCCACCCAACCCAGTGCCCACCTAGTTCAGAGGGGTTTTTTCACTCTCATCCCATTGCCCTTCCTCTTTTTTCCCTGCATTATCATAGAATCATAGAATTGGCTGGGTTGGAAGGGACCTCAGGGATCATCGAGTCCAACCCTTGAACCACCGTTGCGGTTGCTAGACCATGGCACTGAGTGCCACATCCAGGCTCTTTTGAAATATCTCCAGACACGGAGAATCCACTACTCCCCTGGGCAGCCCATTCCAATGGCTGATCACTCTCTCCGTAAAGAAATTCTTTCTAATATCTAACCTAAACCTCCCCTGGCACAACTTAAGACCCTGCCCTCTTGTCTTGTTGAAAGTCGTCTGGCAAAAGAGCCCAACCCCCCCCTGGCTCCAACCTCCTTTCAGGGAGTTGTAGAGAGTGATGAGGTCTCCCCTGAGCCTCCTCTTCTTTAGGCTGAACAGCCCCAGCTCCCTCAGCCTCTCCTCATAGGGTCTGTGCTCGAGTCCCTTCACAACGAGTCCCTTCCAATCCAACAGTTGCACTGATATTTACTGCTTTCTGCTCAGCAACCCATCAGTCTGGGCTACACAACTTTCCTGGTGACCACCCACAGAAGTACTACCAGCTGAGTAAAACCCATCACATCGACCAGCAGTTCTGGGAAACACTGCCCATAAACAGGGGCAACACTGCACGTGAAGTCTCCCTGTGTAATGTCCAGCAGGGACATGACAAGACATTAAAAAAGAGCACAAAAGTAAATAGCCAACAACCCCTTAAAAAAAAATAAATAGGGTTTTCTTTATTAAAACAAAGCCACCCACAAAAAGCATAGTATTTTGTACAAGAATATTTAACTAATTTGCTTCAAAGATTTAAGAGCTCAAGAAGCTGCTGTTTTACCGCTGTGGCCACTGCTTACTTGTTCATATCACCTCAACAAAACGACTCAACCATGCCAAGCTACATCTGTCATTTTCTCTTTAGGAAGAGGAAGCACCTTCAAACAATTAACTCTAGAAAGGCATCCAGTCCAAGCTAAATAACTCTTATATTTGTAGTGAATATGATATTCAGAATACTTTCATTTGTCCCACAAATGATGTTACAAAATGCATGAAAGGTTAAGTGTGCACTTACAGCACACTTAAGTGTTATTCAGTGGTAAAGCTCAGCAAACACCCAGTCACAGTAAGAATTTGCACTACGTATCTCAATAACCAGATTTCACCCCTCTCTTTCACTCCCATGAAAACACTGGTGGTGCAAAGGTGCAACGTGGATTTTTGGGAAAACAGATTTTGAACTTAACAAAATTCCAGCATACACGACTGTAAATTATTAAAGGTACTTTATACCTGTAAAATATCTCCTCACAAACCAAAGGACTCACAGATAACTGTCTCACTTACTATTCATTAAGGATTCAAAATTCTCTTATGCTGAGACAAAAACAAATAGGTGCACCATGCAGAAAGCAGCCTGCAAGGGCCTCCCAGTTTATTCTGTGGCAGCAGTCATTAAAACAGCACAATTTAGCTTCTTTTTCAGTGGTCAGGCAAGGCATGTACAGTCAGTGAAGCTAAATGACAGCTCAGTGGTGGCAAAACTCTCAGCTGAGGAGGCAGGAACTTCTTGAGCAGCTGTAATTCAATCCTTGGCAGCTCCAGACACTCTTAGAACCTGGGCAGAAGTCCATGCTCCTCACCCACCTCTCTGCACGCTGGCCAGCACACAGTCTACACCTGCCACCTGGAACCAGAGCTCTGAAGTGATAAATACATATACTCTATACTACAAAGCAGAGCCTTGGTCCTCAGGAACTCGGTCGCCTCAGTTTCCTATCTGACTCTTCTTCCAGGCTGAGCAGAGCTGTCTGGCTGGCTGAGGACAAAAAGGTCACAGCTGGTGGCTGAAGCAGTGGCTGCCACTGGCACGTCCTGGGTTGATGCTGAGGAACAGCTGAGTATGGCAGGAGTGAAGCATCTGTCCTTCTGAGCACTAGGACTACCCAGGCTGCAAGGCAGGAAGGGACAGGGCTCCACTGACAGAGAACTGCAGCACACAACTTTCTGAGAACTGAAAGGAGGAAGAATTCTCATGGAAAGGCAATTTTCAAGAGAGAACAGGACAGAATTACACAGCGTTGTCAAATAGAATGTATCTGCTCCTCAGGACACTGCAAAGGCTTTAAAATGAGTAGCATTTGATAGTTGAGTGGGAGTTGTGTCATCTGAGATGGTGGCTGCTTACTGAATGCTCAAACTGCTGCAAGATAAGCCCTTTCCTCATTTGCCTTTATTGTGAAAAATAAGTCTAAAAGAGCAGAACTGAGAAAGCAGCCACACAGATTTGGATTCCTTATCAAAAACCTGCTGTTTTTTAAAAAGTAATTCCTGTAAAGTTCACTTTCATAATAGCTCAAAAACTTTTAACTTCTGAACTAACAGGGAAAAAGTAACGTATTTGTTTGCTTGCTTTCTACTGAGAAATCCAGTCCAATGTATCATGTCTGTGCCCAGAGATACAAGCAACTTTGGCTGCCTACCTTTCTGGTCTCTGCACCTTTCTATAAATCTTAGGATCCAGGGGTTGAGAAGCAAGAACGTGCAGAAGATACTTTAAAAAAAGTTAACTATAGTGCTAGAAGCTGCTCTGCTACACACTACAGAAAATAGCTGCTGCTACCAAAGACTTTTTTGATTTTATAAAATATATTGCTTTCTAAAAATACCTGCAGAGGGGAGGAAGGGGCAAGCATGAGAAAGTGCAACACCCACTGCTGGCAACCCAAGTGTCTGCCAGTTTCCTAGCAAACTAATAAACTTGCCACAATTTACTGTCAGATGATCTCAGTGAGAAACTTCTCCAACAAAAAATAAAGTTTGCTCACCCAACAACTGGAGTTCTCATGCTGATTGCTGCACATTCTTATCTCCATGATGGCTCAGGCCCAGCACAAGCCCTGTGGGAGCAGCACTCAGCTGACCCCTGCCCCTTCCCTGATGGCACACAACATCTGGTGAACAGGGGACACATCTCAAAAACTACTTCATTTTTTCTCTATGGCCTCTGTAAAGGCCTCATTGTTGAAGCTGTAAAGCCGAAGAAACTTGGGTAGGGCACTCAGATGTCCAGAAACTGTCTTGCAGAACAACAGAAGTGAGGAGCCACTGCAATGTCCCAGCAGGATTTCAGCACATTCCTGCTCTGCCCATCTGGCAGAAGGGTTCCTCTTCCAGGCACTACAAATCACTGTTCTGTGACTTTTGTGGGACACAGGTCTCAAGGTACTTAACATGCAGCAATCAGACAGAAAAACAAAACTCCTCAGCTAGAGTACCTGCTATTTTTGTGTCTGAGGCATGGGCACTGGCAGGGTAAGACCAGAACTACTGGGTACTTCTGTCTTCAGTTTGAATAGATCCAAACACAAGGAGACACCTCTACGTTCAGACCTTTATGAAACAACAAGAGCAATTTAAACAAACAACATATGTATCCTATGAATACTGGGGCTCTTGAAGGGATCCAGACCCTTTGCTACCTGAGTCAGCACACTGCCAGGCAAAGCTCCTGCAGACAGATGTGCTCACCATACACTGAGGACCCATCACAGCTTCCACAGAACCAGCAGTGCTCCCTCAAGTTGGGAAAATAAAGAAGCCATTTACAGATGAAGCTATACAGTTTATCTGCCCAGACACGAAACGTCCCCCCCGCCAACAGAACAGAGACCCAGCACCAGAATAAGGGGCAGCACAGAGTTCACAGGATGTCTGCTGCAGGGCTGAAGTCATCTCCCAGACCTCTGCTCTCACCAACAGAAATCACCTTCTACCAAAATCTTTTTCAGGCCTTTTCAAGATACCTGCAGTAAAACCATCTGCAGGAAAATAATTAAGATCAATTTGAATTGGGGTTTCTCTAAAAGGAGAGATGTACACATTTAACTATTAAATCTAAAGCATTCCCCCAAAGATTAGAAATCTATTTAACAAAATGAGGAACTTCTTTTGTGTTTGGGTTTGGGGTAGGTGCCTGGCTCTTAAGAGTTCACTGTACTTGATGCAGTTATCTGATTAAATCAGTAGGTGATAACAGTGTGGATAACAGAAATACAGATATTATGGCTACAAAAAGGAGAAAGTCACCTATAAGGCTGCCTCTCCAAAACTGGAAAATATCTATTTATTCTTTTTTTCACAATATATATATCTAGGAAGGAAGAGAAGAACTTTTGGTTCTTTTACAGTCCTTATAAGGTAAATTTCATAGTAAATTCTATTTGTGCACCACACAAACTTCATTAAGGACAGACTATGAGAAAGATTTTGAAACAAACAAATGTTTACATTTCCACTGAAAAACTTGCTACCCTCGTAACAAACAGGCTGACATTGAAAAGGACAAACAATTAAAACCTGAACATCATGAAGGGTTTATAATGAAATGCCCATTCTCCATTCCTCTTCAATTTGCTTACCAGACAAACTATGTCAAGATAATTCACTAACAAAAAATTAACTCAAACTTTGTTCTGTCATCCAGTAGAGATCTCCAACAAAGACAAGAAAGGAAGGAAGGGACCTTTCCCAGAAGTTCTACCAAGGAAAAAAACCGTTGAGAGTGGGACAAGCTCTTCACTATTATAAACCAGAAAATCGGAATGGGCTGCCCAGGGAGGTGGTGGATTCTCTGTCCCTGGAGGTTTTTAAGCAGAGACTGAATGTGGCACTCAGTGCCTTGGGCTGGGAACCACAGGGGGAGTGGATCAAGGGTTGGACTTGATGGTCTCACAGGTCCTTTCCAACCTGGCTGATTCTGTGAAGTAACCAAAATGAGTTTTGTTGCTCTCCAGCCCATTTTACATCTATATTTATATAAAAGTAACCTTTACTGTGTGGTTTCAAAAATATGCTGAAAATGTGATAAGCATTACAAGTGAGTGTAGGTGCTTCAAGGAGTAACCCCAGAAACACGTTCCTAAGCATTCCTGCTTGGCTGCCATCACTGGGGTGTCTGATCACCAAGGGCACATTCACAGGCAGATCGTGAAACCTGATTGTCATATTCCAGAAGAGCTGGGAAACTGGAAGAATTGCACTACATTAAGTTACTTTCCTGAAATCATAAAGGAACTGGGAATTGCCTGTAGTTTCCCAGTCCATCCTGTGGCTCACTCTTACTGCCAGAGTGCTCTGGAGCACAGAGCTCACCCCCATGCCTCCACAAAGACTGCCAGGGCTTCAGCATTTTCCTTCTGGCATATGGCTCAGAATTTGATACTATGGCTATCTCAGTGTCTATCAGTTCTGCAATCTACCAAACCAAACTGGCAAAACAAGTCATTGTAGGAAAATGAAATAAATATATTGATGTTCTCAATGCTTGCTCTCTGCAACCACACTGGTGTTTTTAACTGCTCAGGAACAGAGAAGTGGCTCAGATGTTTGTGTGATGGATGTCTGCAGAGGTTCTCTACAAAACCATCCTGAACATGCCTGCTACTTGAATATTTGCCTTTGTTTCCCAGTAAAGATGTTTTTGGACAGCAAAGATAAAGAGAAAATGACAAGTGTATCTACTGTCTGTCAGAAATGTTGCATGCTGTGAATACTCAATTCACCCATACTGGGGTGAGCTTTAACTCTGCCACTGCTTTTAATATGCTAATTCTTTCGTGACCATTTTGTGTTCTAGGAAAACATAATTACTGAAAACAGTTACAACAGAAATAGCAAAAGTTACAGGAATCCAAGAGCAAATCCTTAGCACATGAGTCATGCTCTCATTAATAGCCTAGGAAGTGGGTTCCATTAGTACCGAATCGGGGCTTCCTGTCCTCACATCTATTCAGTGCAGAGCAGGGAATCTACACCCAGTGCCAAGGCAGGAGGAAAGGAAGGAAAAAGGACTCAGTTACTGAAATGCTACAGAGAATGTTTCTGCTCCCTGTCCTAACTGTCAAGATGAAATAAATAAATAACAGCATTTGCAGCTTCGTGATTAATGCCAGGCAGCACACGAACAGAGGCACCTGAGATAAGAGTCAGCAGACAAGAACAGACTGGTTGGCATCACAGACCACACACAGGTACCATGCTGGAAATCGTGTCCTGCTGCCTCCATGCCCACACAGGTGAAGATGGGGAAAAAAAAGACAAAAACAGAAAAAGATTCCTGAGTATTTGTTTACTTGCAATGGGATTTCTTTAAATATGCGACACCAAACACTCATCTGGGAACCTCATTAGGCTGCGATAGATTCTCTGAAGAGATAAAGGTTTTTTTCCTGTAACTTGTTTTTTGAATTAGTGAGATTTTCATCAGAAGGGCCATGGACACAAAACCTGTTTTCTTTCAGCCCTGTCAGCTCTATGAGGAGTTCTTCTGTTTACACAATATGGGGAAACATCATCAGCCTGCAGGCAGGGTTATGAGATAGCACATGTCCTCATCACACCAACTTTTAAAAGGAAAGTGATGAAAGCAGTGCACATCAGGAGGCTCCTTTACGTATGTCCTTTCAACCACCCAGAGCTGATCTGTGGTCTGATGTACAGAGAAACAGAATCTTCACGAAATCATCACTTAGCCAGCACTCCATTGGTTTTTTCATCTTTTTCTCAGAGGCTCTAACAACAAATATTTCAAATGTGCATATATTTATATGCAAATATATGACAAGCAGCCATCCACTGAAAGAAATCCTTCTCCCAGAGACAGGCCATCCTTAATACTACCTTAGAGCAGGAGGAAAAAGCTGTACTGCAGAGAACTGTTCATGTTACACAGTTACAGGTGTGGTCAAAAGCTTCCCTTCTCCTGCTAACAAAAGGAGAAGAAATGAGCAGCACAACCATTGGAGCTCCTCCCATATGTTACAGGACTTACTGTGTACCTCAAGAGATCCTGCAAAATGTATTTTGATAACAAGACCCTTACAGTTTATACTCAGTGTTAAAATCTGGAATAATCTGCTCACAGCACTGCATGCCCTTAATTTTCAGGGATTAAAGTTATTTTGGTTTTGTCTGCTTTTGCTGTGTAATATCACAGTCTCAAATGCTGACAATTAGAGCCAGGCTTTGGTTGAGAACCAATGCCAAAAAGGCACTGATAGCCCCTGAAAGTGATTCAGGGACTGCACATGCAGAGGACTAAATCCTTTATGTTCATTACAAGACCCTTTCCCATCAAAATAGCAGGGGATTAGAAAATTCAGGAGTCTTTTTTTTCGTGTACATAAAAGACTTCATTTTTTCCCTTCTCCTCCACCTAACCTTTAAGTGAGTAAGTGGTTTTAAAGCCTTTTTTCTCTTTCTTCCCTCTCTAGCAGAGTGCTGTCTGCTGATAAACACTACCAGCAGCAACTGAGACGCCAACCTTTTCCTGTTGTGCATTCCTCAGCATACGTGGGTATGTTGGGGTTTCAGCTCCACTCTGAGTACCAGTGCCCTGTTAGCACTGAATGACCCAAACACAACTCCACCACACAGCAGTGTGATCACACAGAGATTTATTGCTAGCAGCTGACAAATGAAGTAGTCCCAAAAAACTGCCAGACTTTATCCAAAAATGTGCTGCCCATAAACCGTGCCACTGCTTTATTTTCACAGCCATCTCAGTGTTTCTGAGGACAACCACACTGTGCAAACCTCATCCAAAACAGACATCATCACAGAATCACAATTTCATCCATCTAGGAAGAATACAAGAGAGCATGGCAAGAAAGCTAGCAACACCTGCACCTGGCATAAGATCTGGAGGGACAAAAGTCAAGAATTTCAAGCAAATTTGTCCCAATAGAGGTAATGCTGGTTCCTGGTTAACATTAAAAGGCTTAGGCATTTTTCAGCTGATATAGGAAGAGATTCAAGCTGAATCTGGAATGAGATCTGGAATCTATCATTGACTCAGCCAGGGTCCAAGAAGGACACACTAGAGGTAAAACACCTGAAATCTCAACCCAACAAGGTAACCTTTTGTTACCTCCAGTTTGTCCATAACAGGAGTTGCCCCCACCTTGCAAGATTTCCTCCAGAATATAAACACACAAACCAGAAAAAAATATCTGCTTCCCTCAGTGATTCAGCATTTTCCTCAATGTTGTTTTATAGCTGCATTCAGCTGGTCCCCAGTTAGAGCACCTGGCTCTAGTGTGCAAGTCTGTCTAGTTCAGCAGGTTTCTGCCTTCCCTCTTTCCCCTGTGCTAAATTACCATTGATTTTTTAACAAAACATAATTAAAACTAAATGTAACGAACAGGTACTGCAGGAAGGTTATCAGTCTGTCCAATATGAAATTTCTAAATACATCACCTGCTACCAATGAAAAACCCACTCTAGTATGTTAAAAAATAACAACATTATCTTAGTTCAACAAATATACAGGACTGATGACATTTTATCACACCATTTTTCACTTAAGGAACAGTTAAAGACTTTGAAGCAAGAGATCACAGCAATTTTTTGGGGGGGTTGTGTTGTCAAAACAGTAAAATGTCATGGCATTTTAGTATTCACTTTGTAAACTTGAAAATACTTATCTTTGCCATCAAACTTCAACATACAGCCAGTGTACAGCCAGTTCTAAAAGCTTCACATTCCACATTAAAGCAAAACCCACTCAACGTGTCCTATAAATGCAAGGGTCCAAGCCAACTCAAAAAGCCTTTGGAAGAAGCTATCAAGCTCAAATGCTGGAAAGCAGAAGTAAATCAGCATAAAACACACGATTAAACCATTCAATACCACAGAACTATCAAATCATGGAGTATGTCTAAAACTCACTTCAGGGAGAACCTCATCTAAACACACTGGTGGAGTCCAAAGCACAGAAATATTTACTCTCAACTGCAAATGCTTGGGTTTTGCATCAATCTTAGAGCTTCCACAACTTTAATAAAGGTAAAAAGATGGTTTCCCATGGGGGTTCATATGTTAGAAAGCATCTCTGTGGCTTCAGATCACTTTGTTTAGCTTGCTCCATCTTCTTGTCGCGAGAAGAAACAATGCTTATTCAACTTCAGGGGCAAACAGGAATTCCAGTCTTTACACAAAGCTGAATCAGCTCAGAAAGAATCTACTCAGGGACTCGTTTCGTTGGGCAAAAGAAAATTATATAATTTCTTTAAAAAGTATTTTGTAAGCCAGCTTTGATGTATATCTTCCACTTTATTTAAGTATTACTCAATCTGAAGCTAAAGGTCACTTATGTCCAGATCCCTGGAAAAAAAAAAAACACAGGGAAGGAAGTAGCTGGCTTTTCCTGACTCAGTGGGATTTGGACATCCAGCTTCTCTAGGTCTTCTAGAAAAATCCCAGCCAACATTTAATCTTCTAAAAGCATGAATATGTGTATTACAGGATTTAAACAAGCCTAGCAATCTTCCATTTTTTAAAAATACCATTCACTTCCTAAATGACTATGTCCCTATTCTAAGAAAAGTAGATATTTTCAACTGACTGTTTAGCAGTTATGTCAGAACAAAAATCATCACAGCCACATTCACACATAATCTTTCCCAGTGGCCTGTGCCTGTTTGCAGAGCTGAAGAAGCCCAAATCCTTTATCTTTGCCCTAGACTGGAGTTCAGGGACTTCCTTCTGGGTATGAGTGTCTGGCTTTTGTTTATCTGGGCTGTCAAAGTGAAGTATCTGCACCCAGTAACACAGGAAACTCTGCAGCAAAAGCAACGGCAAAGCCAACTAATGCTGTGCTGTTTCTCCTCCCAAATCAGATGTAACAAACTTTCCAGAGCAAAAACTGATTATTTCAGAGCCGACTTCAGATTCCCTCAAGACAAATTTTGTTCCTGGATATTCAAGTGATCAGTCTCACTTCTCCAACAAGCAGAGATGCCATTTCTCCTGCCAATCTTATTAAAGCATCCACTTGAAAACTTTTCAGCAGCTTCAGTCTGGAGGAAGACAGTCCCCATACAGCCTGTTGCTTACAGTATATAACAAAAATTCTCCCTGTAAACATTTTTAGGAAGCTTACACTACCGGCAATACACTGAAACATTTGTAAACATTTGTAAGCAGATATTATGTAGTCTGAAGCTCCAGAAAATGGAGCTCCAAAATTCTAACTGTATTCTGCTCTCAGTAATATGTAACACACTTTCAACTACTGAAGCAAAACCTGTTTGGCTCTGAAATCTTAAAACTAAAAAAAAAGGAATAAAGGCAAAAACTAGTGTATATACTGATACACTTTATTTTTTAGGTGTTAGGAAGAAATTCTTCCCTGTGAGGGTGCTGAGCCCCTGTCCCAGGTTTCCCAGAGAAGCTGTGGCTGCCCCATCCCTGGCAGTGTCTCAGCCCAGGCTGGATGGGGCTTGGAGCACCCTGGCTGTGGGAGGTGTCCCTGCCCATGCAGGGGGTTGGAGCTTTAAGGTCCATTCCAACCCAACCCATTCTGTAATTTATGTAGGTGTCAGGCCTCTCACATTTTCAGAATTCCTCAAAGCATACATGTTTAAGTTCCAAACTATCTCAAGCCTTTATCTGCAGGGCATTTAATGCTATGCCACCAAATACCCCAGAAGCCATGGTACTCTTGAGTCAAGAGCAGAGGCAGGAGGGGAGCTCCCCCAGCACCTGAACCCAGCCCAGGTGAAAGCCAGGTCATGCCAAGGACAGAGGATTATCAAGGGCTCCTCAGAGATTGTGGGCTGCTGCAGCAGCTTGGGACCTACTTCAAACACTCAGTGTTCTCCAACTGAGAGAAGGAATGTCAAGAACTGTGAGCTAAAGACATTCATGGGTGCTTGCTGGACTGGGCAAAGCCAGAAAATACTGACTTGCTTCTGCTAGACTTCAGAGTTATTGGCCCAGTGAACACAGGGCACTGTTCACCTCTTTCTTGGTGTTACAGTGCTTGAATTGTTAAGAAATTTCTTGGTGTTACAGTGCATGAACTGTTAAGAAATGTATGGACACAGCACTGAACTATTTAAAATCAATTAGTCCATTCCCTTTGCACATTTATTCTTTCCTGTTTAAATCTTTGTTGTACCAATAACAAGTTCACCAGCTAAGAAGGTGATACAAGATAACTTGTGCAAAGTTGGTATAGTCAGAAAAATCCCTGTCTAGTCAAGACAAGCCTTTCACTAACTTCTGGTTTCTAAGCTTATGCAGTTAAAAAGAGTATGGCTGGGAGATGCAGACAATTCCAGGTTACTGAACATGCTTTGGTTTCAAGGACTGGATTTCATGCACTGTACATCACACCAAAGAAACAAACTTCTGGAGAAAAAGAAAAAAAAATTAATTTTAAACAGTAGAAGATGTTTTTTAAAGATCTTTCTTGATGCTAATGACATGAAACAAGGAAAAGGGCACTCCCAAAACACAGACACACAGAAAAGACTGTAATCAACCTGCTAAACATTTAGCATTACACACCTGAGTATGGGAACTACATTTATGCTCAGAAGTCCATCTTAACTCCTCACCCTTCACATACACCCCAGGCAGCAGAAGCTAAAACATCCCACAGGACACAGCAGGTAGCTATGAGCACGTACTGTGTCAACCACTACTGAGAATGGTATCATCTCAGAACTGAATAAAGTAAATTTTTATCTTTAATTTGAACTAGAAACATTAGAAAGCAATATAACTCGCACTGAACATTTAAATAGCAGCTTTAAAGAAATTCAAGCCAGGCTTATTAATTCATGTCCTTACTTTCTACCAAACTGGCTGTTGTTTATGAAAATTAAATTATAACATGGGAAAACACTCATGTTTGCACATGCATTACAGAAGCATGTTTCTTTATCAAACGTACAGTGCTGTACAGAATCCGGGATGCTTTAAATAAGCCACACAGACATTCAAAGTAGGCTTCCTATTCTTTTAATAGATTTGTATAATGGAAATCTTATTTGCAAACTCTCTAAATAAGACATCCTGATCCGAGCCTGAATTACTTGAGATGGTGATAAGCCAGATAAAAACAATTTCTGGTGATTAAAATACAAATCCTTTCAACGTTAAATGAACTTCAGGCCTCTTTTTTTTTTCATAAACATCTCAAGAACAGACATGTTCTTTTTTTTTTTTTTCTTTTAACATAAATACAGCTATCAAAAAAAGGGAAAAACCCAGAAGCACGGTGAAAATACCCAACTCATAAGCTGAAGATGTCGAGTCTTAGGGCGAGATACAATTTATTCCACAATATTCACTAAACACGTTTACAGGATCAGACAGGTTTTCAGGATCTCTGAGACAAACTAATACTGCAATCAAAGGATTAGCAAACCAGCTGCCTGTGTGCCATTACACCTGATTATCATAGTCTGTAGACAGCGAGCTTCCTTGGAAAGAGCTTTCAGGAATACTCCATTGTTGCCAGGAAGGGTATGCCAGAACAATGTAATATTAACTCACTGCTTTCTTCATTATACATAAAAACCTGAGCTTAATGGAATAGAAGTTCCACGAGGTTTTAGGAAATCTCACATTATAAACTACATTTACAATAAAACCTGGCAAAATGAAGAAGCAGATTACAGAACAGTGTCATTCACTGCTAAGGATGCTGTGCAGTGAAGGTTTGACTTTTCACTCCTCTCCAAGTCTTAGTAAAAACAAAACTGATGCCAATATTCGTGTCTGACCAGATATTAGGATAAAGTCAAGAAAAGACAAAAGTTGAACAATTTGCAAGTTCCACATTTCTCTACAAAATGTTTGCAAAGAGCTTTTCAGTTCACATGTGGAAAATCAGCAAAATGTAAACTTTATAACCCTCAATAACAGAAGTTTATTTATTATTGGAAAGTACACTAATAGTTTGCTATGTCCAAACACTTTCCTCTTTAGGGCTGTGAGAAAGAATTATTGTTCTCACTAGAAACTGAACTGCTACTGAACAGGAAAGCAGCAGAACCCAGCATTTAACAAGATACTAAAGTGTTTGCAGCATTTAACAAAGATACTAAAGTGTTTGCAGATTTGCATACCCCCCCCCCAAAAAAAAAAAAAAAAGGAAACATCTTCACTTTGCTACTAACACTTGAGCATTGTGTTGTTTCAAGACTGTTATGAGTTGCACTGCTGGTAATGGGAGAGCATTTGCATCACTCCAACTTGATACTACTACTATACAGGAAATTCAAGATTTATTAACTATAAAGAAAATTCAGATGTGGAAGGAAATTATTGTGGTGATTCATGCATCTGGCCAAACCACGCCTTTCAGATGACACTGAAGCAAAGCCAAGACCAGTACCCAGCTAAGTTCATCCCTCTGGTAGCTCATAAAAGAAGTTATTTTAGCAGACAGAGTAGACAGAGCTTTATCTGCTTATCAGAAGTATCGATGTGGCATTTTTCACTGCATATGGTTTGATTATTATTTTTTTTAATATGTAATTTGAAGTTACACATAAATGTACACGGATTCAATGTACAGGGAGAAAAATAGGATCATCCTGATTGCAGATTCCAGCTATTGATACGGCCTAAGTGTCCCAGAAGATAGAAATTTCACAGCCAGTGGAGAGACCATCAGCTGCCTAGGGCTAAATAGAGAACTATAAATATGCACCTATGTGAAAAGCTATTCAAAGCTTTTCACAAAGCTTTTAGATTAGGTAGATTATTCCTCCCCTACTTGCTTCTCCTCTAGTTTGTCTTCTTTCCCTCACCTTCTGGGGATTTGAAGATCTTTGAACATCCTCTATAGGAGATGAAACAACAGCCACTCACATGGCACTTTTCAAATGCTCAGTCTGAATGAGGCAGAGTAGGTAAAGAAAAGAAGCTTACCACAGTTTTATCCTCAGCTTCTTTGTTTACAAGGTGGTTACTCTCCAAACGGTGAAATCATTTGATATCATCATATCAAATGATGAAATCTTGCTTGCTGTCTCTCCCATAATACTGAAAGGTAAACCTCTCAGGTTTGGAAGCTTTTCTCACCCTTATATAAACCCTTGTCCCTATCCATCCACCCAAGTAAAGGTTGCTAAGGGGTTCAACAGACAAGTTCATGCACAACCTCTTTGGTTTCTTTATTTTAAAAAGCAGTATTTTCCATTACATCTTGTTTATTCTAAATCACAGTTGCACGTCACCAAGGACAATGAGGATGAGAAAACAGGAAACACTTTGATTGATGTGGGTTTAACGTTACCCAGCCACTGGATTATTCAGAGACCAGAATAAAACTAACAGAAACTACAGGGAAGAAGCTCCTAGTAACAGAATCAGTTCTATTTCATAGAGGAGAAAAAAAACCCCAAAATAGCCCAGCTCCTGCTCAGGCTCATTAATCCTTTCTCCCTCTGTCCCCTCTCTAATTAGGATGATGTGAGTGCTGTCTGAGAAGGCCAAACCATAACGATGTACAACACGGATATTGATGCAAAATTGGAAGTAAAATAATGAAAATGTTGGCAGATATGTCTTTTCTCTCTAGAGAGAAGAGCAGAACACCAAAATCCACCTTATCTTTGTAGGATAATGAAGAACATTCCACAGAGGAAACGTGCAACTGTTCCCATCAGTGACAGCAAGTCACTGACAGTCAGGTACAGAGGGAAAGGAAGATTCCATGGATAAAAAAAAAAGGGAATTTAATTGAGTCATGCCTGAGCTTTCTCTTCCCAGTTAATGAGTACATGAACTACAGAAGTCAGCCTCTCAGCAGAAAGCCACCATTCCCTTCATCTGAAACTCTTTCAGCTCAGTACAAAGCCAAATAGGGAAGCAAAGGAAAAATGTAAACAAATAAAAGAATTGGCTTTTCTGTATGAAACTTGAGTTCATGGGGATCTGCAGCTTTAAAGAACGTTAGCAAGACATGACAGCTCATAGGCTTTGCCACATCAGTAACTTGTAACTGAAAAATATGGAAAATATCAGTATGATGAAATTCAGCCATCTCTTAATACCCCGAGCAGACTTTACTCACAAAATACCATCATTCACTGGGACTTTGAAAGCTACTGAAAGAGTGAGTGCAGAATCTGTCTCACACATTTAAAGCCCTGGGCAGGTCTTCCCCAGTGCAAAGTTCATTGTTATTATTTGCTTCCCTTCCATGTCCCTTTTGCAGCCCTGGGTCTCCACCCTGCTATTTCCCCTCTCAGTGCTTAACCCCCCTGCACTCCCCATGTTGCCTGCATGCAGCCTGACAGCATTCAGCCTCTCACTGATCTTTTCCAATCTGCTCATCACTGCCTCTTCTCCCCAGGACAGCAGCTGCCAGTTTCTCCCACAAGCACCAGTACACCTTTTCTAGGTCACTCGACAGATACAGCATGTCCCTGTCAGTCAGTCTCCCCTGCTCACCCAGGCTTGTGCTGAAACCCATCCCCAGCACATTGCACCCCCACGGAGCTGACACCCTGTGTGGCCCCACTGTCCTTATCTCTGATGTTCTTCAGCCTCTGACCTGACCTCCACACTTTGCCATTTACTGCCTTGAGTCATTAAGCTGTGTCTTTATTCTGACTGTAAATAAGCTGAGACTGGAACCAGCTCGTGATCTCATCCAAACAGGACAGGAGAAAACTGTCCCATCACTCTCATGTTGCCTGCTACAACAAAGTGCTTACCAAAGTCCATATGCAAGGGAAGTAATTTGTTCTCTGATTGCATGGGATGACATTTGTGTAACTCCAGAACTAGGGAGAAGGAAGGCAAGGACATTCCAGAGACCTGTCTGGGCCACAGATTTGGCTGGCACCAGCACTCCCCCAGGAAGCCTCTCCAGCTCCTGCGTGTTCACCCACAGACAGGTACAGCACTGCAGCAGGAATGATTGCAGAGACTTCTCCCATACTGCCTTGTTCCTACTCACACAGAAATTTGGCAGTCCTCTCCTTCACCAGGTCTGCTCTATAACCCAGAGACACCAGATGGTGAGAGCAAAAGTGGGTTTTTTAGATTCTGTTCCCCTCTACCCCCACAATAAAACACTGCCCACTTGCAGTTTTCAATCAAATGTGACACCGATTTCTTAAGAATTAAATGAAAGCATTCTGGGCAGAGGGGGAAGATACCAGAACTGTTCCAATGGAGCTCAAAGTTCCTTATTAGACATGAGATTTCACAGGGAAAAGAAAGATTACTTAAAAGTGCCTCCTACTTAATACCAGCACAGCAGCTCTGGCAAGCACAACGCTCCCAACTCTGCCAGAACTTGTCCCATCTCCAGACCTAATCCACATTTCTCACTTCTACAACTTTTCAGTACACACACGTCACCATTTGCACTTCACTTAAATTGCACAGAAGTTGTTAAATTCCAGCCGAGTGCCAAGCAGCAGTGTTAGAGTCAGACTGGAGGTCTCCCTGCTCCTCCAGCAGTGGCTTCCCCAGGCAGAGCAGGTGCCATGGAGCAGGGCAGGCAAAGGAAGGGGTGTACTGTGCAATGGCTTGATGAGCTTCCATCTAAAACCAGACAAGCTCCTCACAGCAGGGTCTGTTTCTAAAGCATTACAAACAGTTGAGTCCTTTGGGATCTACACACACACAGCCCCAACACCTTCTCCTGAAGCACACACTGACATTAATCCTACACTGGCACAAACACTATCTCAAAAGAATGAAGAATTTTGTTAAAAAAGAAAACCTACTCTTTGCAGTAGCATGAACAGAACAGACGTTCATTGCATTTAATTTCATTTCATACAGTTTCCTAGATATGCACAACTTGATTAAGAAGATTCCACACAAGTCACTATTTCAAGCTAAATGAATCTGAGGCTGTCGATTCTTATTTTCTTAAGCTTTATCTTTTGTATGTGTTCAAAGAAAATAAGTTCTGAAAAACATCCCTGCAAGTATCACTATAGCAACTGCAGCTCTTGAAGCTTCCTTGGTGCAGCACACTCAGATTCCAGATGGAACAAAATGCCACGTCTATCTTGCTTTTTAGAAGGTGCCTCTCTCTCCTCTCCCACAAAGCCTCCACAGACTACCAGGGACATCTGCTGCAGAATTTGCTCTTGCAAAGACCACACAGACAAATTCACCTATTTTTGCAGTTCTGAAAATAAATAAAACAATTGGTTATCACAACTTCTGCACCCAAATGTCTGTGTGAAATGTCACCAGAATGACAAAAGAACTATGTGAGGTATTTATTCAAGTCCCTTCACAACCCCAGGGCTGACTTCATTGAGGTCAGTGGCAGTTTTGTCATGCATTTCAGCAGAGCCAGAATTAGACCCTTTTAGACCTAAAAGAGGTACTTTGAAGGTTGTAAACTAGTCCAGTAAACTACCTCTAGGGAAAAGACAGAAGCCTGGAGGAAAGGCACTTATACTGCCACCCAGGGAGGAAAATAATATCACTGTGAACTGAGTTCAGTGGTTCTACTGTTGTGTGAAGTCAGTATTATGGAAGCAAGAACGACCAAAAAATTGTTCCAGGTGCCACTGTGACCTATAACTGCTGTTTTAATATTCAAGTAAAAATTAACACTCCATGAAAACACATTAGTTCTCCATTGCCAAAAACACATGGAAGAAAAAAACAATTAAAATTCCTGATAGATGCTCTGGCTTGGCCCCTACTCTGGAAAACCACTAACAAGATATTAATCCAGCTCTTGTCTCATCTCTTTTTGTGTTTACAGAAGCCATCCCTCATTTCCAAGGTGAAGTTCTGACATTCTGCACCTTCCTGGCCTGAATGAAGAGTCAGGAGCAGGTTGCAAGGAAAGGCTCTGGTAGTGCTTATGGCAGCGTTTGCAGGATGCTTTCAAGCCTTGGTTTTCAAACAGCAATGTGGTCACAGACCAGGAACATCCGTATGCCCTGGAGAATCAGCCCTTTGTCCTCCAGTTGACATAGATGGAAGCAATCCCCAGTCCATCAGAGAACACTGTCTCGAGTCCTTATCATAGAATCATAGAATCATAGAATTGTCTGGGTTGGAAGGGACCTCAGAGATCATCGAGTCCAACCCTTGACCCACCGTTGCGGTTGCTAGACCATGGCACTGAGTGCCACATCCAGGCTCTTTTGAAATATCTCCAGACACGGAGAATCCACTACTTCCCTGGGCAGCCCATTCCAATGCTTGATCACTCTCTCCGTAAAGAAATTCTTTCTAATATCTAACCTAAATTTCCCCTGGCACAACTTAAGACCCTGCCCTCTTGTCTTGTTGAAAGTCGTCTGGCAAAAGAGCCCAACGTCCACCCGGTTACAACCTCCTTTCAGGGAGTTGTAGAGAGTGATGAGGTCTCCCCTGAGCCTCCTCTTCTCCAGCCTCAACACCCCCAGCTTTCTCAGCCTCTCCTCATAGGGTCTGTGCTCGAGTCCCTTCACCAGCCTGGTTGCCCTCCTTTGGACCTGCTCCGGGTCCTCAATATCCTTCCTGAACTGGGGGGCCCAGAACTGGACACAGTACTCAAGGTGTGGCCTTATCATAAGGTCTGTCAGAGCCGACAGATGGCTCAGCTCTTGTGGAAGAAAAAAATAATTTCCTAGCTGACCTCAAACACTTGGGCTTCCTTGGCACACCTCTCAAAGAACTCAGGAATAGGGAAATGGGGACAGTGTGACTTCTCATCCTGACAAAAAAAAAAATACTGGAGGGAAACAGCAAAGACTATTACAGTCACTGGTGGTAAAAATGCAAGGAGAAGGTTAAAGTTGCCATGTGTGCCAAATGTGTAGGAAGTGTAAATTAAATTATTTTCTTTTTTTTTTTTTTTTTTTTGACAATATATTTTTAAGTATCATGAAGGGTTGTCTGCAATTTTTGATGGGTGTCCTGTAATAAAGCTTGGGTCTGAGAAAAAGTTCAAGCAGTATCAATGTCTGACTTGCAAGCAAGTGAGAGACTGGCATTAACAGCAACAACATTTCTTAAATTGTTGTCTAAATTCTTAAACCAAATATCTATACAAAAATTATTTTCTAAATTATATCCAGGGAGCTTTAGTTACTAAATGCAAATCCAGACATGCAAATTTGATTACACATTTCTGGCATGCCATCAAGGCACAGAAAAATGCCACATACACTTGTCTGCCTAACTAACTGGAGATGACTCAGCTCATAATTATTCAGAAACTCATATTTGATTTATTTTTTTTTTAATTTTAAATGAGTTCAAGGAAATAGCTTCTCCCTTGTGGATATTTTGTGAAAAAAGCAAAACTCTGATGAAATTACTTCCTTCTAACTATCTCAGCTACTTTTAGGCACAAGGAGGTCAGGCAGAGCCTATGGCTACAGAGTTCCCAGGTCACAAATAAACGACTCCAAGAACCTGCAGCATGATTTAGATTATGCCAAGGAAATCTACAGCCTTCTAAACCATCAAACAGACACTTTGAAATAAATGTGAAGGGTACATGTAGTAATTCAAGGTTATAAAAAAGTCACCCAAGGCTTCTGTGATTATTTTTAATTTTACTTTGTACCTCATCAGTACCAGCATTACTAATTAAACAAGTGGTCAGTGATACTTTTCCTACATACCAGGAACTGCTGGATGTCTGCAGCATGAACATAATAAATATGTGAAGCAACTTACCTTTTTGGTCTGGAGAGAAAAACCTGAGACTTTCATCTTGGTTAGGAATATTTCCAATTTTTAGGTTTTTATTCTGGTATTTTGAATACTTGCAGAGCTACCATTTCTGGAAAGTAATAGCCATCAGTCCGTGCTCCCCTCTCTGAGGCCAGCACCCCATAAAACTTCAACTGATACTCCACAAGAAATTGTAATCAGCTCCTTCTAGCTCAAGTATCAGCTCTGGGTTGAAGTGCCAGCAACTCGGTGTCCATCCCTCTCTGTGCTTCCTTCTCCCCAGATTCCTCAGCCCTACAAGCACAAGACAGCACCACTGCACTGACCCAACATCAGCTTGTGCAAGCCTCAGAATAATGCTGAATCCCTTTGGAAAAGCACAGAGGGAGCACATTTTCTTTCAGACAACACAGGCGGTTGATCTGCACTGTAAAACAAATGCAGCTTTAAAACCTAACTGTACCCACTCCCAGAAAATGCTCAATTAAGAGCCTGGAATGGGAGAGGCTGTTTCCCTCCTGGAAAAGCAGCCCAGCTCACTGAGGATGTGCTGGGTCTTCAGACAACAGAGGGCTATTGAGATGCCCATTCTGGCATGCTGTTTATGTCTCTATTAAGTGATGTGCAGCTGTACAAACAGCAGTGTGTCACCAGCACACAGCCTCCTCCACTGCCATTTATCTCACTCAATAGCACTGCCATCAGCTGAACTATGCCCAGCATCTGGAAAACAGTAACTAATACCTTCAAGACACAATCCCTTTCTATACAAAAACCTATCTATGGGTCTCAAACAGTAAATTGCATGGCAGTCTGTCTACCACATCTCCACAAAGGGGTTATGCTGAAACTGCAGTTCCTGGGGAGGCTGAGGGGCCATGTGTTGGTTTTATGAATATTCTGATTCATTATCAGAGTCTGTTCTCCAAACAGAGAACAGCACTGTATAAATTTTGCTGTACATCCAGTACAACCATCAACAAAAGCCACCATTTATTTATTTCTCCAGGTAGAAAAGGTCTCCCCAGCTGTGCTAATGCCATCATATTCCCAAACAAACTATTAAACTGATGAGGAGGAGACTGTAATTTCCAAAGGAAAGCCTGGAAAAAGAGTTGTTTTTGCAGATCTGCACAACAAGCTGGTGGAGATGATGAAACAGGAGCTGAGAGAGCTGCCAGCCCTGCCTGGCAGGAGGCTGTAACCCTCTTTCTAGCTCCCCATCCCTGCCACACACTCACCCAGTCACTCCCTGCACACTGGTTTTGCCTTCACTCCCTGTCTCACAGCACAGATTTCCATCCTGGCTCTTCACAGCATTCAGCAGGGGCAGCACCCTGATGCAAAGATTTTTATCTTGCTGCTGCTCAGAGCTACTGTGATTTTCTTTATAAAGCTTCAGATCTTATCCAGTTAGAAATCATAGGTTAAACACAGAAGGGGAAGATGGGGGGGGGGGGGGAAAGTGTTCTCAGAGCTGAAAGTCCATCTGGCCTGGCAGAACTTCACTCCAGCAGAAAACATTCCTTTTTGATCTTTAGAAACAGTGTTGCCTCAGTAATTGAGTATTTCAGAGAAGTTACAAACTGCTAGTAGTTTTTCCTGTAAATGGCACAAAGAATACACTTTTAACATAAGCAAAACAAAACCATCTTGACACCTCTCAGAAAGGATGGTATCAATCATTTATAGCTGAAGGAAAAGAATGGATTGAGATGCTTATTTTCAGAAAATGATTCACAGCTGACCAAGAATGGGAAATGTGCAAACTACACCATATTTTTGTTAGGTGGTGGTGTTTACCTCTTTAGCACGTTATTTCTCATGTGATTTGGAATATAGCACAGGTCAGCTTTAATAAGGGTGCAGGAAGAGCTTTGGAGGTGGTGTTCCAGTTACTGAGTCTCAGCAGGGAAAGGAGAAGGGAAGGACAGGAGTAAGGCAGCTGCAGAGCACCAGCCAGGGTCCAGCTGATCCCCCAGCCCTCAGGTAACCCCTTGAGCCCTTTAGCACATTTAGTGTCAAGAAAGGAAAAAGAGAAAGGAAAGGAGAAAGGAAAGGAGAAAGGAAAGGAGAAAGGAAAGGAGAAAGGAAAGGAGAAAGGAAAGGAGAAAGGAAAGGAGAAAGGAAAGGAGAAAGGAAAGGAGAAAGGAAAGGAGAAAGGAAAGGAGAAAGGAAAGGAAGAAAGGAAAGGGGAAAGGAAAGGGGAAAGGAAAGGGGGGGGGGAAGGAAAAAGGGGGAAAGGAAAGGGGAAAGGAAAGGGGAAAGGAAAGGGAAAGGAAAGGAAAGGAAAGGAAAGGAAAGGAAAGGAAAGGAAAGGAAAGGAAAGGAAAGAAAGGAAAGGAAAAGGAAAGGAAAGGAAAGGAAAGGAAAGGAAAGGAAAGGAAAGGAAAGAAAGGAAAGGAAAGGAAAGGAAAGGGAAAGGAAAGAAAGGAAAGGAAAGAAAGGAAGAAGGAAAAGGAAAGGAAAGGAAAGAAAAAGAAAGAAGGAAAGGAAAGGAAAGGAAAGGAAAGGAAAGGAAAGGAAAGGAAAGGAAAGAAGGGAAAGGAAGAAAGGAAAGGAAAGGAAAGGAAAGGGAAAAGGAAAGGAAAGGAAGGAAAGGAAAGGAAAGGAAAGGAAAGGAAAGGAAGGAAAGGAAAGGAAAGGAAACGGAAAGGAAAGGAAAGGAAAGAAAGGAAAGGAAAGAAAGGAAAGGAAAGGAAGGGAAAGGAAAGGAAAGGAAAGGAAAGGAAAGGAAAGGAAAGGAAAGGAAAGGAAAGGAAAGGAAAGGAAAGGAAAGGAAAGGAAAGGAAAGGAAAGGAAAGGAAAGGAAAGGAAGGAAAGGAAAGGAAAGGAAAGGGAAAGGAAGGAAAGGAAAGGAAAGGAAAGGAAAGGAAAGGAAAGGAAAGGAAAGGAAAGGAAAGGAAAGGAAAGGAAGGAAAGGAAAGGAAAGGAAAGGAAAGGAAAGGAAAGGAAAGGAAAGGAAAGGAAAGGAAAGGAAAGGAAAGGAAAGGGAAAGAAAGGAAAGGAAAGGAAAGGAAAGGAAAGGAAAGGAAAGGAAAGGAAAGGAAAGGAAAAGGAAAGGAAAGGAAAGGAAAGAAAGGAAAGGGAAAGGAAAGGAAAGGAAAGGAAAGGAAAGGAAAGGAAAGGAAAGGAAAGGAAAGGAAAGGAAGGAAAGGAAAGGAAAGGAAAGGAAAGGAAAGGAAAGGAAAGGAAAGGAAAGGAAAGGAAAGGAAAGGAAAGGAAAAGGAAAGGAAAGGAAAGAAAGGAAGAAAGGAAAAGGAAAGGAAAGGAAAGGAAAAAGGAAAGGAAAGGAAAGGAAAGGAAAGGAAAGGAAAGGAAAGGAAAGGAAAGGAAAGGAAAGGAAAGGAAAGGAAAGGAAAGGAAAGGAAAGGAAAGGAAAGGAAAGGAAAGGAAAGGAAAGGAAAGGAAAGGAAAGGAAAGGAAAGGAAAGGAAAGGAAAGGAAAGGAAAGGAAAGGAAAAGGAAAGGAAAGGAATTCACCAGAATACAGTGAATCATTCACAGAAAGTGGTCTCTCATTGAGTCACGGAGTGGGATTTTCCTCTTTGAGTCAGGGGTTTAAATTATTTGGAATGAATTATCACTCCTCTCAACAATAATTTGCAAACTTCATTAACATTATAATTTAACTGTCTGACCCACTATCCTATAACAGGGTATAACCCAAATCCTTGTTAACAGGACACAAAACATTTCCTTTCCTTGGGTGAAACCACACGTTCAGATCCCACTGGCAGGCAAGTTCCAGCTAAAAAGTGTAACTTTAGTAAATTATCAGCCAGGAACCATCAAACACCCCACTTCCTCACTTCCTCAGGCTCACTGCCAGCACTGCCTGAGCTCAAAAATAACCTGTAGGAAGTTTACTGCCTTGACCATCTCATGCTGCAAGCAGTTCTCATCCCAAGCCTTTAGTTTGACACAGATAAATTACATATACACAGCAAGTATGTAGTGTTTAGCAGAAGCACTTCATCTTCCAAGCTGATATTAAAAGCCCTGGCTATGTGCTGTCTGCAGTACCTAATGAACACCCCAAGTAAATCCTAGGCTAGGAGGAGCCAAGAGAGAGGCTCCATCCCAAGCCTTACCCACATGGAGCACCCTTTCCCCAGGCAGGGAGAAGGTGACTGCTCCATCACCTGTGGCTGAGCAGGGGACCAGACTCATGTAAATACAGCAAGAAACTGCACTGAGGAAAGCCTGAGGATGAGCTCTAACAAGCACAGAGTGGAGTCACAGAGGTGCTATAGGTAACAGGTAACATCTCCCCAGTGCTGAGAGGGAAGGGGGTGCAGGTATCCCCGAGTGACACTTGCCAAGAAGACTCTGCTTCCCAGGAAAGGGATTTCACAGCATGCTGTTCAGTGAAGCTCTGAACATGGACAATTTAGCCAAGGCAAAGCAATTAAAAGAACAAACAGGGTGTGGGAAAGCTGGGTAGCAAACAAAGGAGCATGGACAGCAGAAAGAGAAGAGAGAGCAAGGCTCTGAAGAGATGCTGGAAGGCAGCAGATAAAGAGTCCATCAGCACAGGAGTGGTAAAGCAGGTCTAAGTTACCACTGCTGTGACAATCCATTCCTACATTAATCACACATTTCAATTTGTGCATAATGCAGCTATCAGCTGAAATGTAAAACCACATTTATATCTAAATAATGATTTTAAATTGCATTAGCAACCTACTGTAAGGTTCTGGAGAAAACGTTTGCACTAACATCATCATCTCACTTTCTTAATTTCAGACTGTGAAATATATACAAATTAACATCTGTGAAATGCAAAAAAATATGGATTTATATGTAAGGATCTTTGAGAAGAGACACAGGTTCTGCATAATTAACAGCATGGAGGAGACAGACATGTTTGCTCTTCTTAATAACCAGCATCCTGTAATTTAGCAAGCTGCTATCATGAAAAACCTGTTATTCCATTTATCACTTTCTCACCAAACTGGACTGAAATTTTAGTCTGGATTTCATTTAAATCTTCCTTTGTAACGGTGCATCTGAACACAGCTCCATAATCACAGCTCTGAATATTTGCTATGCAGGATGTATTTTCAGGGAGAAGGGAGGTGAAAGACATTTTCCTTTAGCTGCAGGAAAGCAGCCTTTGAATCAGACAGAGGGACCCAGAGTGAAAAGGCACCAACAATGCCCACATCAGGGTAATGAAGCAGAAAAGCAGCAGAAAAGCAGCAGAAAAGCAGCAGAGCAAAGGGGCTGTGAGGGAACTGGACCTCCCCCACCGTATGGCCCAGGCTTCAGGTGGAGGCCACTCACCTTCCACCTCTTCCTTCTGCACAGGGCTCCAAAAAGTGCACTTCTTATTTATTTCACCACCACCAATCCACTGTGTAATGTTTAGCATGAAGTAGACAGGGGAGACACACAGCCCTGGCCTCTCAGCACTCCTGATGTATGCAGAAAATGAACACAAGACCTTAATTTTCAGCATGAGACAAAAGGTATAACTCCATGCACATCATCTACAGGGATCATCCCACTGGTTAAAAGGCATCTCAGCCAGCTGACTGCTCAGGCTATGAAAAGGTTTCATGCTCTTATGTTTCCCTCCAGCTCCTCACTTGGTGCTGCCAGTGACAGAGTAGAACATTTCTGAAACCCTACTCTTCCATTGCATATGTTTTTTGGATGATTTTCAATACTGCCCAGCAGTTTCAGATGTTAGATACACAAATATTTCATCATTTTCAGGACAATTTTCTGGCTTCTAAGCATCAGCAGCTTAGGACTCTCCAGGTACAGAGATTAGAGCATTTTCAGTTAAAATAATTAAAAAAAAAATTTAAAAAAAGAAGAAAAAAAAATCTCTAGAAATTTTTCTCCCTCTTCTTTGAAAAGAACCAACTGTATCAAATCACAGCTTTCATTAGAAAACAAAAACAAAAAACAAACAAACAAAAAGCCAATGGGCTTTAGCTAACTAAATACAAATATGGATGTCAAGCAACTAGAAATCTTAAATGCAATTCCATGCCCTCTAATGTCCATTAATTGATATTCAGGATATGACATGAAGTTGGCTGCATGAGGAACACCACCACCACTGCATTTAGTTAGCAATGGCCTCTTTCAGTCTTGAAAGGATTTACAGTGTTGGAATAGACAACTTAGTACCTGTAAGCTCCTGTTAAAAATGTCCACAATTCACTACAAAAAGCATTTGTTTACCAGGTCACATTAAAAAAAAAAGTCCAGTCCAGTAGTAAAGCAAGAAAGATTGATGACAGCTCTGCAGATCTGATGTTTAAATGCCCTCCTCCACTGTGCCTTCCCATCTCTCCCATTTTGTTCTCCAAGCCTTTCAAAAGCAATCTGTGTCTGCACTATACTGCTCAGCAAATAATTATGCACATCACCTACACATCTTTATTATTTACATTTTCTTATTATCCTAAGTAACCAAAGGCTCACAAAACCAAAAAGTTTAAAAAGCTTTACCCTCCCTGCTGCCAGGGATTAGCATATTTAAGCATTCTAGGGTGGCCTGGGTGAAACAAAAGAGAAGGGCTGGGAAGCACCACAAAGCAAGGCTTCTCAAGCAGAAACCTTCCTTTAAAATAAAACAAAAGAGAAAAACCCAACACTTATGCATTTTCACCACTTGCTATTTACCCAGGGACAGAAATATGGTCTAAAATATGATTAAAAAAAATTAAATCAATGCAGAAAATTAAGAAGTTGTAATGAAAATCAGTGTATCCCACAGCTCAAACATTTCTTTTTTCCCTGCAGAAAAAGTCTGCCCTAAAGTTCACAGTAAAGCACAATACAGTCAAGCCCTAAACGAGCCTCCTTCTCCTATAAATCAAGGAAACTACACACGGGAATAGAGGATGAAAGAAATTTCTCTCTCTTTAGACAGAAAGTTCCCAAAACATCAGCCCTTAAGCCACGCTTTTAATTGAGACAATCCAGTTTTAAACTGTTTAATATGGTTTTTACACATTGGCTGTGAACAACTGACTCTCTCCAGCTCCATGGACCACTTGTGGTTAGACAAAGGTTTTTTCTAATCAGCTGCTCAATAACTCTAGACAAGGCTGTTATTCAGTAATCCAGGAATAATTCTCTTTTTCTCCCAAGGCCATTACACTGCCTCCTAAACCAAACTGAAGTAGGATTAGCACCTTTTTATTTCTGAAAATCATTGAGCTGACTGTCACAGTGCTTTTACCAGAGTTTCACTAAATTTTAAGCTGTGACCTTGCCCTGTATTGAGTAATTACAGTATAGAATTGTACAAAGGATAGTAAACTACTAAGCCTTTGCAGAGTAAATTCCACAGCACTAATTCTTCAACCTCTGTGGAGTTGAAAGACAACAGCACCCATTCCACAGCCACCTAACACCAGGTACATCTACCAAGAGATGAAGAAATTCCAGATTTGCTCAAAGAAATGAAGTATCTGCTGTGTTACTGATACCACTTCAGGACACAAAACCTTCACTTGGCTCAGTGCTTTTGAAGTGCTTTAATACATTTTTGATAGCTCAGTGAATGGACTAGTGGGTAGTTCATTTGCATTTATTTTGATAGAATATGCAAAGAGGGTCTCTGAAGATACCTTTAAATAAACTACAGAGAAAACATTCATTATTTCAGTAACTATGAATGACAGAAGTTGTCCCAGAGAAATCAGACACCCGTACACTTTCTGCATTAAAATTTAATTGGATTATTTACTACCAATGTGATTTCCTTCCTGAAAACCATTTCACACTCAGCTGTGACAAGCCTCTAGCAACTCCATCAACCATCACTCAAACTGAAGCAGAAAATCAGTGACAGCCCTGGATCCTCCCCAGATCTGAGAACGTGCCAGTTTTGGCCTTTTTGGACTTTCTATTCCCACACAGCTTCCTGTGAGTAATCACCTTGCACAGACATTTCCCAAGCCACTTCTTAGCAATAAAACTGCTACTTCCTTCTCTGTGCTGACCCCCAGTAACTTCACTCCTACTGATCTGGACAAACACCAGTTGACTCTGGAGCCCCAAGTGTTGCCAATAATCAGACTTTCCTTCCCTTACACACAAGTGTCCACGAAATTCAAGACTATTGGTGCTGCAGTCCGATGCAAACATCTCAGGTCTTCCTCTAAGATAAGATAAAGGCATTGTGAAGGGGGAGAGTTTCAAAGAGCTGATGGAAAAGATTACCAAGCAAGACAATTGTGCTGTATCACTACAAAAAAGACCTCAAATTAGCTTTATGAGAATGAACTTTGACAATAATGAAAGACAAAAATGTGTTTGATCACTCAGAACACCTTTTCAATCTACTTAAGGTAAATGGTTACTAAAAGTTTTTAAAAACGAGCAGGCATATGTTTCAGCTTGGAAGGCAGATGAATACATCTGTTGATGAAGGAAATACAGCTTTGAAGATGAGCTGTTACAAGGAAAAGGCATTTCTTTTGTGCACAAGAAAGGTGCACTTTACTGCAAGTTTTAAAAATCAGTGTCTCATTAACTTAACTAGTCCATCACCTGGACCTGGCATTACTAAGCATTTCTTCTACCTGCTCACACCTTGTAAGCCATTTTGCACATCTCATAAATACAAAATTCTTCTGCAAAACTCTACAATACATTTCATATTTGAAGCACTCAGTTATAACATTATAATGTTCTCTTTGCTTCAGTCATCCATCTCATATCCAGAGGAATCATTGCTCTACAAACAGATGCAAACCATGTCTTGTCCAGTGCAGGTTCTACCAAGTACCTTTAGACAGCCAGCTATGACACTAAGGTCCAAGAACACAAAAAAAGAATACACCCCATTCTGCAGCAGAGGGAAGCATTGCAGGCTCTTTAAATTTAATATACACATAGAATCTAAGAACACACAGACACTGTTTCAACACCTAACAGCCCTGAAGCTCCTGAGGAGGTACAGTGAGCAGGCAGAGCTAAATTTCTCTCTCAGAATAATTCATATTAATATGGAAAATTTCCAAGCCTGGTACCCAAGTGCTGCACACCCCTACTCCCCACAAGAGCTGGAGCTGACCCACAGCAGGAGCCCTCAGGAGCTGCTGCAGCTCACCAGTCTGGCAGGGAACTAGGTCAGTAACCCCACAAGCACACCACTTACATTTCTGCCAGGTTAGTGACTTAAAGCTGCTTAATGAAGGGTTCCAGAGGAGTACAAGGGAGAGGAAGGGACACACAGCTAGGAGCAGGAGAGAAGCTGGAAGAGAGAGATGTCTTAATGGATTGCTGGGGTAGGATGACTAAATCACCAGGTTCAGGAACTGCAGCCTCCTGCCTGGTTCCTCCAGACCCTCGCCAGAATGTGACAAATAACTGGGATGAGTAGGAAAAGACCTGTAAGCACTTTTCTGCCTCTCCCTACATCAAAGGGCATATCCTGACCAAACCCAGCTCTCGTTACTTGCAAACATTTTTTAAAAAAGCAACCCTGTGCAAAAATCAAGTTCTGTATTCATGGTTATGTATTTGTGTGGCATCTTCAAAGCCACATTTAGTATCACCTCCATAGAGAAATTCCTGAAATGAAAAAAACAGGAATGAAAACATTAAAAGGTGGAAGGATGAGAAAAAATTATTTCTTGGTAAAACTGGTTCACCTAAAAGAAATGCAGATAGAATTGTATATTAAACAGCTGTTAAGAATGGCAAAGATAGGTAACTCATTCATTAAAGAATTCACTAAAAGTTACACAGAATTGTTCCAAAATTTTCTATCCTGTCTTACCCAAAACATAAGCCAAACCCATTAGTTTCAGAGTTAATATAAACTGCTAAAAAAACCAATATAATTTCATCCAGCAGTTTATACTAACTCTGAAACCAAGAGTTTCCTGTGGGGTAATGGCTTGCTTTTAATGAAATCATAAAGAAATCACAGCAAACAGTTAAGGATTAGAAAAACAAGACAAGATGTCTACAACTGTTATGAAGAACACTTAGAGACATCCAGAAAAGTTTGTCTGCATGCTTCAGCAGCCATTTCAGAGAGGGGAGGGAAAATCTACCTTCAAGACTTCTTTCTCTCAGCTTCAGGAAACTTTTAGAAGTAAATCATACCCATAATCACTGTAAATCATGGAAAAACAGTAAAGTATATCGAGTTATTAATACTGCTAAATATTTCATCTTGAAGTTAACTTCAACTGCACACCCAAACACTTACACAGACTGCTTTTAAAAGATGTACTGATATAAGCAATGGAAATTATTACTAGATATTAAATGATAAAGTTAATGTTAGAGAATAAATTAAAGTTTGTGGTAGAAGCAAGAATACACAAGATACTGAAATTTAAGTTCTTCCAAAATTTCCCTTAAAATAGTTGTTTCTTTCTGCTGTCTTTCTCCCTTACTCTCATCCAAGACATGTAGCTACCCCTGCCCCATGTTCTGTTCAGACAAGGACACAGACTGAGCAGGGACCTTGGAGACCCAAGAAAACTCTGCATGAGAGTCACAGCTGAAGTTTTTAACCTGCCAAGAAGTCTGTTCTCAGCCAGGTTTTTGCCCCGGGGTGTGGAGGGTGGGAGCAGGCCTGGAGGAGGAGAGGGAGGACTGTAGATTTTTTGCTGTTGTTGTTTTAAATACAGTATTTCAGGCACACAAGAGTGGTCAGCACCTCCTGCTTCTAACCCAGCTTGACTTGAAGTGACCTTGCCTCTCCAACCTCGAGAGGAGAGAGAAAAGGATCTGTGAATCTCTTCCAAGTTCTTCAGAAGCAAAACCATAGCAGCAATTTATTAGAAGATGCCATGACAATCACATTTTAGTCACCTCATAGGCAAAACCAGAAAGCTCTAACAAGCTCTCCAGTGCTTCTGCAGCATTAAATAATGAAGACAAACACAGCCAACACTTGAGAAAACCCGATCTGGCCTTCTGGCTGGCTGCCACAAAATCCTTACTTCATTTAAATTCTGCTCCAATTCTAGTCTCTTATTGTTTCATTGCTTTAGGGAGCTTTCACTTCACAATGAGGGCACCTCTGCCAATCTCTCCCTGCCTCTGTAAATAATTTACTGGCTACATGATTTCATCATAAGCTGTGACCGGAACTGCAGCATCAGAGAATTTAAAACATTGGTGGTAAGATGCCCACTCCTCCCCAACAGCCAGAGTTCTATCAGGGGCCCTCTGGCAATGTCTGAAAAACCTGGAGCAGGTACCACCAAATGTGTTTCATCAAGATGGGGATGAAATTCCCCTCCAAGAAGGACAACTGCTTCAACACAGCCCCTGTAGGCTTCAAATGGAGTGAGTACACTGGTAGAGCAAAGGGAGAGGGTACTCTAGACTGACTCCCTCTTGTGTCTTTGAGCCAGTCTCTTGTACACCTGTGAAGATTCATCGTGCCTCATGCCCAGACAGAGCAGTCTCAAGTCAATTAAGATATAATAAATCTCTTTCTGGCTCCCTTAGAAAACTGTCCTGCATCATGCAGTCTTTAAAATCTAGAGGGAACAAGGAGGTCCCTCATCCACACAGACCAGCTGCACCCCTTCACTTTCAGAAGCCACTGGAAACTACCCTTGCCTTCACCCCTGGAATGATGATACACTTTTACTCCTTCTGTAAAGGCCTTCGGAGCAATCTTCCATGTGTAAAACCAGTTGTCAGACACACAGTTTGTGTCACTGGGGCAGTCCCTGGAGAGGGAACACAGAAGTCTCTCCGTGGGGATGTAAGGTTTTGTTATTTGAAAGCATGACTGTAAAATTCAGTACAGACAGCTCTGGAGAAGTTTATGCTCTGCAGGAAGACATGTAACTTGCAAATGGATCCATTAAAAACACTCAACTGAGTGCAAGCCCTTCTGCTTTCAGCAGGCACTGGAATTCCATCCTCCAGAGCCCCCAACTCCTGTGAGGAGCATCAGGAGTAGGGGCAAGCTGCAGAAGATCAGTCATGTGAACTCTCCATCACTGGATAATGGAATGCTTGCTTTGCTTCAAAAATTTGTTAAACAAAGTTACAGATTTCTCCCTGCAAACTCCACAAAATTATTTTACTGAGTATTGATGGGTTTTTTTAATTTATTCATAATGTCATAAAACAAATTCAAGCAGAAGGAAAGTTTTTATCAAAACTGCAAAACTGTGGAAGCTATAGTAGCAATTCAGGTAAACTGGGTCCCACCTATTCCATTAACACACTAGCTCTGATTTGTCATGGCCTGTTTATCATGATTTGGTTTTGCTAGAGTGACCACCACCAGGAGTATGTTTTAATCTGGGTGCTATTTCAGCTCAGTACATTCACATACATAACTTGAATTTCAAGTTTTAGGACCTTTCCTTAACTAACTGCATTGTTAACCATCTTTTCCACGTTATCCAATTAGGGCCCACACTGAGGGACAGTAGGGCTGACATTATTTATATTCACTTACTCTTAATTTAAATTGAAAGGGGAGGGAATAATTACATTTATTACAACCAAGACTAGAACTCTGCCTGTAATTAAGGATCTGACACATCTTAGAAGAACTCTATTTTTGGTTGCTTAAAACATTTGCCAAACTATCAGTGTGGACAAAGATTTCATAGAGCATGTGCTTTCCTACTATTTTACCTAGAAATAAAACCCAGATTCTTTTAAAATGATGCTGTCTTGCCCGAGAATAAGACTGGAAAAAAAATAGCTTGTGAAGTCCATAATAAAATACTTTTTGAAAGTATTCTGTTGACAAATTCTAAAACTGGTAGAAGCTGAATTTAAGATGTGGCAGATGGGCTGCCTCATACTCAGGGTGTGGCTTTTGGTTGGTTTGTGGCTAACTCTTTTTTTCATTTGGGGAAGTGGAAAGGGAATAGAGGGAGGATTGCTCATTTTCTTGACAAAGTACCAAAATTATAGGCCTCTGAAAAACTTCATAAGAGTCTGTTTGGAAACTCAATTTTTTACAGACCAGCAGCACTGGACATGCTCTGCAGCCTTTCCAGCCTGCTGGATTGTTGCAGATGCTGCTTCTGCAGGCAGGTAAAATGTGCTCAGCTGCTTCAGCAGCCACCTGAGGTCAACCTGCCTTCAGCTCCTCCTCCAGCACCCAAGCACCAGCTCTGGTAAAACTGGAACTACAAACACAGCTCTCACCTTAGCTCCTTGGCACTTGCAGGGGTGGAACAGAGGAAAATAGGAAGAAAGCAAGGCACTGGGAATGCTGCTAAGGGGTGACAAGCAGAGAGAAGACAGAGCACAGAAAGCAGCATCGCTGCTCAGACAGGCAGACAAAAGGAAAGGAGGTCAAAACCAAATCAAAAGATCAAAAGCCTGGAAGAAGATGCAACTGAAACAGAGGAAAAACACATTGGAAACGCTTGTACTCCCCAATGAAGAGCAACTTTGCTTTCTAGAAGCAGCACATTTTTCCCTCTCTTTTTTTTTTTTACTTTTTTGCTCACTCTCTAGGGACATGGCATTTAGACCATGATTCTGACCACAATCTTCTCTTAGGGAAAAAAGATACTATTGTAGTCAGAAACAGTAGGAAATAAACTGCTAGGTTCAAAGGATACAGCAAGAGATGATTTTAATGACATTTTGTTTTCAGTATATAAAGGTTTTGGGTTTGTTTTGTTTTTTTTTAATTGCTTCCATATCCTTATTGCAGACAGCTCTCAGCAGGCTATCTGGGTGCAAGACAGCCTGCAAGACTGCTTTTTCTGTCTTTGCTCTCCTTCCTTAGCAGTTGCTTTCATGGTGATCTTTGGAACTAAATCTCAACATTTGAAGAACAGTATTAAATGACCTTCTGATTGATTCAAAGATACTGATTAGATATGAAATGTAAAAGAAGATGCAATGCTTCAAGGGAGAGAGTCTTTGCAAATGTATTTGCAAACTCTGAAGTTTCTAGCAGTGCACATTTCTGGAAATAACCAATCTCCCAGCAAAACATGCAACAATTTCCAAATCCAAACTCGTATGGCTTGTTATCCCATAGCATGAAATAATATGGGCAGAACTAGAAATACACAAATTATGTGTAGAAATATAGAAATTTGGGTAGGAACACACAGATAATCCAGTGGCTACCAGACAAGCCTACAAGTGCTGAAGTCAAGCAGCATTTCACCAAACACAACTGAAGATGCTTTAGGCAAGCCACTCTTTGAGCCTCAACTCACCATTTGAACCATGAGCAGATAACACAGCCACATCTCACCAGGTTCTGCTCCCTGCTTCTGGCACTCAGAATTCCAACTCAGGCTGAGATTTCAGTTGTTTTTGAGCATTTGTGAGGACAGCAATAGCAGGGAATACTTGCTTTAAAGAAAACAAAAGCTTTTAGACGTTTCAGTAAAGCAAGTGCCCATCCCTGGCAAGCTTTAATTTTTCAGGTAAGAAAGGACTACCTGGAGTTCCAGTATTTAACTGAATAGGGAGATTCCAGTCCTTCAACTGTCTGGTTTCAAGAGATAACTCAGCTACTTCAACAGCTAGTTTGTATTTGTATTCAGCAGTATTTAGAGAATTGCATCAACACGTGTGCATGTGTCATACCAACATCAAAAGCCAACCACTTAGCTTCACTAAGCAGCCTACAAAGACTTTCAGCAGAAAACAATCCCTCTCTTTCCAACCTTTCCCAGTGACTAACTCAAATTTTATTTTTTTTTAATATGCCTAAAGAGGTCTTTATTGCCTAGGTCTTGTGAGGAGGATTCATTCCTCACACCTGCCTAGTGCCTAGAGCTTCAGCCATTCAGACAAGAGCAAAATTAGGAAAGTTCATCTCTAATTATGTTATCAAGCATTCCTGAACCTCACCCACATTTCTTGTGCTTCCAAAGAGTGATTTATGGAAATAACCTTTTCCATTACAGATCTCTTACCTGTTCACTTGTGAAGCAATTCCACAGCATACATTCTTCTATTTTCATCTACTATTCATTTGCATGCCAGAAGAGATTTCAATACTTTTAATTCTACTGTACTTTTTTGTTACTACATTCTGAAATCTGCCACCTAGCTGGCATGCTTTCCCCACAGTAATGAAACTCCAGTTCAGTGTCCATGGTCCCTTCAAACTGCTTTTATTATGGCAATAGTGTTAAGCTTTGGCAACGAGCATAATTAAGCACATTCAGGAATTGCATAACACTACATCCTCTTTTTTTGGAGCTTGGATGCTGAGGAGTCCCAATTGTCCAAAGATGACTCAAAATGTTGTCTCTCAATTCCCAAGTCACTCATTTTAAGACCACAATCATCCTGGTTGCTGTCTCTCACACAAGGAGCCTTCAGGAAATTTACAAGGTACACTATTAGCAAAAATAACACCTGAGATGAAGGGAAATAAGTTGATTAGAGGGAAAAAATAGCCACAACTACCTTAAAGTTTTGTCATAGTACATATAGTTTAAAATTCACCAAACCACAGAGAAATTGGTGATATCTGAGTAAATGGATAAAATCCACTTTTCTTGATTCAGATAGAAGCCCACTGGATTCCCTCGCCTTAGTTCCCCCTAAACTCACTAGCTGAGATGTGAAAAATGAACAGCTTCAGAAAAAGGCAAGAGAAAACACTCTCAGTGTTTCGTATGCTCATTTAAATATCCTTTTGTTGCAGAGTTTCTCAAAATCTGCAGAGAAGGCAGGGCTCAGAGCAATTTTTATATACTAGTGTTGGACACCAAATCATTCCAGAAACACAACTGGACAATGCTCAGGCTCAAAGTCCCTCCCCTCTCTCCTGCACAGGCAGAAGAGACACCTGGAGAACCTCTGACAGAAGGTAGGGAAAAAGCTACAAAAAACCACACAGGAAATACACAAAGATGAAGGAAAGAAGAGTAACAAAATTTCAGCAATGTTATGTCCCTACACTTAGGTTTTTTTGAGAAAAAAAAAAAAACCACTGTTGAAAGAAAAGGTTAAAAAAATGTTCTGGGATGGCAATGAAAGAAATCCAAACTGGTGGACATCAATGGACCAGCAGCCAGCAGCCCAGAGATCTGTTCCCCTTTTCTAGTGGCTGCTAAGCAACAGCAAGATACTTCATCTCCCTATGGTCCTCCTTCCACCCATCATCTGCAGTCTGTAAGCACCCTGATACAGCTCCTCATTCCAACCAGTTAGGCCTCAGTGCTTATTTTTCTTTTTTTAAGCATCTGCATTGCAATGGGCAGTGGTATGCAGAGCACAACTTCTCAAAACATAACTGATGTCTCAGAACAGAAAATCCAGGGGATGAGACTTGTCTCCAGCTCCCAAGAAACAACAACATTTATGGCAACTTAGACAACTGCTTAGAGGGGAAAAGCAGCTATTTTTAACTATTTTGCTTAGTGGCTGCACTTGAGGGAGGCTCCCATTTCCTTTCCCTGCCTTACGTAGCAGCCCTAAGTACTATTTCCTTTACCCTCAGCTGCTTTTACAAAATATCTGGGCTTGTAGCTTGCAACAATGCACTGTCTTCAGTCCTGTCCCAGGTTCAAAGCAAACTCCTTTGCTTCCAAACCAGCTCTGCCCTGCAGAGCTGCAGGCAACTTTACCTTTGAATGCATTTATTTCTGGTCCATGCAGAAACAGCAAAGCTGAAGCAGGGAAGGGCCTGAGCATGAACCAGCAAGCCAGGAAGGGGATCCAGAGGTAAGGTGCTGGTGCTCCTCCTGGTAAGAGCAGAGAGGATGTAGGTGTGCTGTGCTGCTTGAGCACTGCTACTTGGGCTCATCATTTGCACTCTATCACACTATCAGAGGAGCCTGGAGAGACAGCACTGTACAATTTGTCAGCTCCTGGTAACAAAAAACCAAGTATTTGGTGGATCATTAGAGGAGTTTTGAAGCTCCTCTCTAGGAATACCATTGCTAAAGACCTACTTAACTTGCTTAGTTTAATTTTGTTTATTTAAAAGCTATGAGAGGTTTATTATCAATGCTAATACCAGTCTTCTGCACTCCTTAATACAACTGGATAAATGCTACCATATGCCAGCAATGGGGCAGGAGAGAGGAATTCCATCTTCTTCCTCAGATGGAGACATTTGAGATGAGGACAGTCTTTGTATTCACATTTGTATACATCTGGTGAATAAAAACCGGAAGGATAGGAAGGGCAGATCAAGCAAAAGCTACAGCAGTTCTAAACTAACTTCCAAAGCCTGATCTCATCAGTCTTGGACAATACAGCTCCAAACACAAAGATGAGAATTCAAAATAATTCTAGCAGAACTATAAGGAAAGGTATCAGCTATCACACTGATTACTGAATAGAGATCTCCAAGACAGTATGATGATTTTCTTTTTGAACTGTCACAATCTCCCCTCCTCTCCTGCCCTATGTCATAGTTGACAACACGGAGAATAATTTTGCTTTTCTTCTACACACAGCGAAAAAACATATTACCAGTTTGCCTTTCAAAAGCCCTAGAAGCCTCTAATAAACTGCACAATAGAAGAAATACTTTGGAAATTTGTGGCATGGAATCTACATACTCCCTAAGGGCTGGAATAGCCCTTAACACCATTTTACCCAAAATGCCCTCCTCCCCAAATCCTAACCAAGGCTTCATGTGATTCTACCAAAAGCATTATTTAAACACGTATCTCAAATTGCTTCCTTAATTACTCACTCAAGCTCATGCATGTTTAAAAGAAGTTTAGCAGCTGAGCCACCTCTCCTGGGCTACCCTGAGCCAAGTTTATGTAGGCAATGACTGTCCTATACTGCCTCTGATCTCACCACACTGCATTTCCCCCAGAACAAATTATACATTCACAGAGGATCTGTCATCTGCCAGTCAAGATTCTGAGAGCTTGTGTTCTGCAAGGCAATAAAGGCAGAAAAACAAAAGAGCCCCACTTTCAGAAAGCATACCAGAAGAGTCAGGGAAGCTAAGCATTCCTTTAGGGAAGAATAAACTTCAGTATTTTGCACTTCCTTTATGCATCCCAGTTGATCTGAGCACTTATCAAAGATCTCTTTTTAGTAACATGATACAACTCGTTCCTCTTCATTAAAGAGGAGAAACACATAAAACAGCAATTCTGAAGTTTAAATAAAAATGTCTTTTTTACAATAACTGAAAAAAGGGGAATAAAGAAAACGAAGAAGAGAGCTTATCAATAGGGAAGCACACACGAAGAGCCACCTCTGAACTGGGGATATGTCATCCAAGGGGCCAAGAGGCAGGAAAGTCTGAAACTGCAAGATTCTACTCTCTATGGGAACATGAAATTACCCTTTTTTCCACCAAATGAGGCAGAGATCCTGCTGAGAAAAACACTTAATAAAAGCTGTCACAGTTATGCAGGAAGCCACTAAATGAAGGTCAGACAGGTAGTTAAAATGACTTTTTTTTGTTGTTTCGTATGACTGATTTGGTGTTTGATTTTAATGCTCTGCTTTTTGGTAATTCTGGTTTTACTAGTGAAAACTATGGGATCATTATTCATCCTCTGCTGAACACAATGTTTGCAGCTTCTCTAAGTGCTCCACTTGGATCTCAAATGGTGCAAGGATTATCATCTGCTGCTCATGCAGAATAATTGATAAGAGACAAGAAAAGGTGTTCACAAACCCAGCCAAGATAAAATACAAAACTACACTGGGAATTCACTTAATTTATCTTGCAGCAACTTTGCACGTGCATGGACTCAGCTTCTTTCCAAAAACTGTCTTATTGCAGGTTTGGAGCATGCACACAGGCAATCAAAGTAAAGCAGCTGGCAAACTATTTCATTTCCATCTGAACCAGTCCTGTCCCTTTACAATCTCCCTGCTTGTGCCTCCAGTCAGGGGCATCTGCTACTCACTGTCCTCAAATCACCAAGAAAACCTGAAAAGTACCTTTTTACACTTTCCCCAAGAGCTCCACCATTTTCCTCCTCAGCAGTAATGTCTACATGGAAATCAAGCTAAAATCCAGCAGAACCAATGGAACTGGGCTCAGCTTGTGCTACATAACACTGAAACTTCAAATTCTGATAGCCCTTTGCCTGGAAACCTATTGTGCTTCAGTTAAAGGGTGGAGATGATTCTCTAGTGGTGTTTCCCAATATTTTTGCTAAAAAAGCATACTTCAGCCTTCCTCCCACCTCAATGAGATAATAAGCTTTTCCTTCAGTCAAATTTAATATACTGTACAGCACTTCATCAAGCTATTTCTTTCAAAAATCACCACCCCTAATGAAATGAGAAGAAGCCAACATTCCACAATCCAGACAGCAGCTTTCCAAGTCAAGACTCTGAAACTTCAGGATGAGTATTGCTAGTGATGGCACCCAGCTCTGCCCCGTGCCCTCCACAGCACATTCTTCAGCTGCAAGGTCACTTTGCAGAAGGTGATTAGCCAGCCTTGTTTGGTACAGGGTACAGAATGATGCTCTCCTGCCTGTCTAGACTGAAACTCCATGGAATGCAGCTACCTCTGCACCCCACATTCCCACACCTCAGGGGAGTGAAGCAAGCCCTGGTGTTATCAATGGAGCACTGAAACTGACTGCTTTATGTCATCAGCACACAGGAATTTACAACCAGATTCCGTCAGCCTCCTTTATTATTGCATATTTCAGCTAAAAGTAGTAACTCTATGTGTTAACTGTTATTTTAAACTATTTAGTTGCAATTATATGTTGAAAGCACACGTCAGGAACATAAAGGTAAAATTCACTACAGGCTTGCTTTGACTATCCTAAAAAGAGTAATAAAACCAAAGGCAGAGAAGGGTGGGCAAATCTAGGAAAAGGATCAAGACACAAATATCTTGTCCTGGAATAACACTGGAAAGCACCCAGCCAGGATGTCTAGTTTTATCTGGAAGCAAGGACATTGCAGTCAGCTTACTTCTCAGTGTTTCTTCATAGCTTCAATCAAATGCCAGATTTCCAAATACCTCTGTCAGGCTTAAAGTGCTAACTATAAATTTGTATAAATGAACACTGGAATATTCAGAACACTGGAATACTAAACTGGCTGGTGGGATTACAGCAGCACCTTGTATAACAAGCATCTGAAAGTAGAATATAATTGTATTGAACTTCATTGCCCCAAAGTGATTCTGGCTTTAAGCTCACAGCATGAACAGAAAAATATGTGAAAAAAGCAACACTGAGAGGCTTACAGGTGGCACCAGTTCAGCACAGAAAGGGGAAAGTGACTTTAAATACAGGACATTCACACAAATTTTCATTTTCCCCTCAGTACTCAGATATGGAAGACAACTTAGCTGGCACATTTAAAAAGTTCAGTATTTAGGATTATCTTGATTAACTTTAATTAGAAGCCTGGCTGAAGGCTGCTGATGTTTTTAGTTTTTATGCAGCATTATATGTACAAACCTGCTGCAGGAGTGTTGCAAGTGATTCATAACAGCATCCTTAAAGGTATTTCAAATTCTTCTCTCTGGAAACTGTGGGTTTAACTACATTTTTAGATTTGAAGTTGTCAGAAAAAATACCAGATACACAACAAATGCATGAAGCCTGCCACCAAAGAGGAGCCATAACTCTTCTTGGTAGTGGTAAAGCAACATTTAAACACAGGTACTGTTCATGTGACTTCATAGCCCCTCAGTCACTTGAATTAAGCACTACCTATGAGAAAGCTCTGGTTTTCATAAATAATTACAATTTTATGGAATATTAATCCTCAACAAATGCAAGGAGGTAAAATCATAGAAAGGATTGACATTACTACATTTTTATTATTGTTTCATGACTTGTCTTCCTGGTTTTATACACTCCCCCATATTTTTTCATTCTTTTGCTATGCTGTGTCACATTTGGTCTACATAGTCCTGTGCCCAAGGGACACAGCTTCAATTTTAAGTGCTGTTACATAGGCTGCATCCAGATTAGTAAATTATAATTAGGGTTAAATATTTGTTTTGCACACAAACATTCTATTGCACTGCTTCTTAAGATGAGGGAAGGCAAACTTGCTGACAGCTTCATTAATGGTACTGCTTCCCTGACAGGAAACAATAAAAGCAGAGAAAGCCTCTCTATTTTTCCTTTAAGATACTTTTTAGTTTGTACCAAAAATTTAAGGAAAGAAAATATTTTGTACCTTTTAAATTCTTAACTAAAAACAATGTTAAACAACTGTGGCCAAGTAATTGTGTTCTGTTGCAACAGCATTAACTACTACAGACTAAATAGAACTAGAATTCAATTAGGCCAGATTCTCCTTAGTATAACTAAAAAAAATAGTTATTTAACAGGTCCTGGCAGAACCTGGTTGTAACTAATGAGCGTCGAGTTTACCAGCCTTTTTTTTTTTTTTTTTTCAATTAAGAACAACGAGCAAACAGCTAATTTGCTAATACTGAAATGCTAGGTTTTAGCAGAGAAGTAGATTGATAAGTTTGAATTTTGGTAACATACAGAGGAGGTAAGAATATATATATATATATACATATAATATAGCTAACTGTATATAATATACAGACACACACACATTTACACACATAGCACAGGTCATCTGCACGGTGTCTAAGCAACACCCACTAGAGCTGGGGATTTGTGGATGTTCTGCCTAAAAAAAGTTTCCAGAGACACCCAATGACTCCTGCAGCAGTAGGGTAAATACCCTGCTGCTTCCAGGTCTTTCTTGTCGCTCATTGAGATGCAGGGAGTCACTCTCCCAGCCTGCAGAGCAAAGCAGAGCCGAGCCGGAGCAGCTCCCGCACCGCACCGCCCCGCACCAGCCCAGCCCCGACACCTGCAGCGGCGGCGGCAGCGCCGGGAGAGAAGCGGGAGAAAAGCACTGGAAACATCAGAAGCTGAGACCGCGGGGACATCCTCATTGCAGAGCTCCTGTAATCCTTGCCTGACTGCCACTGGAATGATTTTAACACCGGGAAGACTGTCCCGGGCCGAGCGGCTGCTCCGCACGCATCATGCGGGGGTGCTAAAAAAACGCTGCAATCTGCCCACTGCCATCTTGGCTTTCTGCAGCTTACTATATTGGTTCTGCACATCATCCCCATCTCAGAGACAGCTAAATATAATGAAAATCTATATTTAAGAACTGCTAATCATATAAAAAAACTACTCTTCGGCTAAGAAGGTCTCTCGTCTGCAAATAAATATAGGAAAATAATTTATAGTGTCTAGGCTTCAAACAAATGAGAGAGGACTGGCCAAGTTCACAGCATGCAGCACATACCTACAGCATTCAGCATGTCTGCACCAACATTTTTGCAATTTGGAAGGCACGGGGACTCCAAGCCCCCCAGCCACAGCAGCTTTGCTGACTCCTCTCTGAAGGACAGCACCAGAAGGAAGGATTAAAGCTCAAGTAGGTTCAGCAACAAAGCAACTACAGCAGAACCACTCCCTCGCCGACAACAACAAACACTTTTTAACAGTGGAAAATTACACATATTCCCTGTAACATCATCCATTTAATACAATCATTACTGCAGAAAATAGCTTGAACACAAACCATTATTTTTCTTAATGTAAGTTGGTCAAGTCCAACAAATTTCAGAGCAGCACAGGACTGTGGATTAGCTGAAATACTTGGAAAAAAGTAATTAGGATTCTCAAACATGGATGGTCTAGGAGTTGTGTTTGTTCCACCTAGCTGTACTCATGCTGCTTTGGTTGCAGAAATGAAACGTTTTGTTTTTAACAGCAACCAAGTCAAACTAAGTGCAAGGCAGAGCAGCAGAGCATGTTGAGTCAGTCCTTCTTGTCACTGAACTATGCTAAAGCTGCTCACACCAGGTGAACCTGACCTTTGTGACTTACAGAGGGAAATGTACCTCATGCTAAGAATTATGATCTTCAGAGATGACACTGCCAACACCCAATACTTTGATATTAATTAAGTGCTGCATTCTCTAACCTATAAATTAAGGAGCCCAATTAACATACATGACCTGAGATTACACTTTCAGTCATCCTACTTAAAAAAAAAAAAAGCCTCTTACCCATATTTCATTGCACTCCAAACAGTATATAGAGCAGCTCAAGGAGCACAGATGTAGTATTTGGTTTTGGTTAAACCCAGCAGTGAGAGCTGCTGTGCAGCACTGCCAAACCCAGGGGCTGGCAACAGCCAGGACAGCAGCTCAGGGACCCCCTGTCCCACCAGCTGTGACACTGCCTGACACTTGCTCCTACCCAGAAAGTGACAGTATGTGCCTTTCAGGCAGGTATGAACCCTGATTCATACAAATAATAAAACTATTTTTCATGCACTTCACAAGTGCACACAAGTGTAGTATCCAACAAAAGCATTCATAAAGGCCACAGGGAAAGCCTAAGTCATGGCACAGTTGAAAAAAAGATCGTAGGGAAGTTTAACCTGTGAGATATCTGAACTAAAGCTAAGTGTACACACAGGATAGTAAATTAAATCCAGCTTTGAAAGTCTCAGCAACAATGCATACTACATACTGCAAATTACTCCTAGACACTGAAACTGTGATGATAGCCATTCAGTAAAGTGCTCTGGGTATTGTTTTGGAAGTCCAGTTAAAAAAAGTGCCTACTACATTGTCTCAGAAACACAAATTGTTCCACAAGCAGCAGACTAATTGCTCATGAACATGTCCTTTCTCCCACACTTCTTACCCAATTCTCACTCCTCCCACAAAAGGGATCCTCGGCTCTCTCCCAGATTTCCTGCAGCATGCTGAGTGAGCAGAAGACAGAATTTACTGTGCTTAGCCCAGAACAGTGGATGTCTGCATAAACACACTCACCAGTGTCCCTGGGCTGACTGGGCAGCCACCTGGGAGCAGAGAGATTCACCTGGGCTGAGTTCTGCTCAGCTTTCCCCTGGGGAGATCTCTGCCTTGGAACTGCCTCCCCTATTCAGTTCCTGGTTTCCATGAACACAGTAGCAAATTCATCTCTTTAGACTCTTTGCATCTTTCACATATGGTTTAAATTGACCAAAACAAAAAATTTCATTTGATGCAAACCCAAGAAGACAACTGGGAAAACTAACACACACCAATGCCTCGGAATAAAAAGCCAGCACCACCCAAAAACCTTGTGATTCCTAAACTTAGATGACCGAGGGAAGGGGTGGAGGGTAAAGGCATTATCTAAATTACTGGCTGCCTCATTCGTTCTCACAAGAGAGAAATCTTCAAAACTGCCTCCAAAAATTACTCTTTCTTTTCTCTCCCCCCAGCACAGAACCTTCACCACACAACTGCAGTCCCCCAGAGTCTGGCAGAGAGACACCATCTCTGGCCAGCCACCTAATGTGCCTTGGTTCTCATCCCACTACAAACCAGCTTGGATCCTTCACCCTTCCAAAGCCCTCCTGCCCTGCCAGCCTGCTGGCACACCCAGAGCCATCTCTGCCATCTCCACTCCTGCTCCCTCCTCTGCAATCCAGACCCCTTCAGTCAGGAAGGCACCATCAGAAATCAGAATTTTAAGAACAGCCTAAGTTTTCAAAACCAGTTTTTAAAAACTGCAAAAAACTCAGGTTAAGGCACTGACAGTTAACAGAAGCTTCTCGTGGCAAATTACTGCATCCAAGTTGGAAACACTGAGCTCCCACATAAGAACTCTGATGGTCCCTGGCACTGGTTGCAGGCACAGCCCATGCCACATGTCCCCATTGATCACCACACACTAATTAAGGCACATCTGAAACAATCATGCATTCGAATAGAAGGGAAGAACAACCACTGCTTGGTGCATTATGAAAAAATAGTAATTAAGCCCTGTGACAGGACAGACTACCTAAACAGGCTGTGAAATCCTCTGCACTGGAGGTTTGAGAGATGTTAGACAAGCTTTGCTATCAGTACTGATGCAAGCAGACCATGGAGGAAATAGAAGTTACTTCCAGCATTACCCTTCTGTGAACTTCATTTCAGAGAAAGAGGGAAAAAAAACCCCACCAATATCACCCCTCAAAAAACAAACAGGCAAAAAAACCCAAAACAAAAAAAACACCCAGCAAAACCACACCAATAGTTGAGTATCCAACCTGATTTTCTGTTTTAGATAACAGCTCTTTCATATCACATATTTTTAAATTGAAATTCAAGCAATGAGCAATTCCACCAAAAAGTTTAATAAAATTAATACTTAATTAAATACCTAATACTTAATTTAAAATTAATATTTAAAACTGCAAGCAAGCTATGCACAGATCTTTGCCCTAATCAACATAAACCATCACCAAGACTTATTTAATTCAGGGCATAAACAGTTTGTTCCCAATGAAACTTCACACACAGCTCTGGCTGGGACAAGTTAGGTTGTACTCAGAAAATGACAGCACATGTTTGTGACACAGCCAGCCTGAGCCCAAACACAATATAGCTCCAGGGGCAGTAAGCCACACACAGTTGTTAGGAATAAAACATTTCCAAGGAATCTGACACACCAACCTTCTCATCCCTCTGCTGAGGAAGGCAGAGGAAGGTGGTATCTGCCAAGGAAACACCACCACTTACCACACAGACTACAGAGAAATACTTAATGGAACATAAAAAGACCAGGCTAGGCTGATATTTCAGAAACACCTCAGAACTCAAACAGAAAAATAAATTTCATTTTTAGGTTGCGTCTGAACGAGCCATAAACAACAGATATATATAGCTCTGGCAAAGAAGTAGAGATTGGGGTGCATAGAGGTATTTTTAAAGAGTTGTTGAGTGTGCAAGTTAGAGAGAGTCAGGTACTAACTCAAAACACTGAATTTAAAGAACTGAACTGAATGGCCAAGGAGGCTTTTCCTTGTGTCACACAATTCATATTTCAAACAAATTTCCTTGAGATACTAAAGTAACTTTAACCAGTGACACAGAATTGGATAAAGATGCTTCGGTTCACTCATTTTAATGAATAATTAAGATGATCATTTAAAAAAAATATTTCAATCTCTATCCAATTCCATTCACACTGAAGATTTTGCAACCCTGTTGAGCCACACTGACTTATGGAAAGATTCCCAAAGCTAAGAGGCCATTCTGTTTGCTTTAATTTTCAGCTTATATTTTCCACAAATAATTTACATATCAGACAATGGAATGCTGTCTACCCTGGTTATGCATAAAGAAGGAAAAGTGGTTTAGTATTGCATATCACAGATGGCAAGCAAGTGAAATGAAGGAAGATTTTATCTTTAATATCGGGTACATACAAACACCCAAACAAAATTCTTTAGCAAGAGGAGGGAACAGCTCAGAGGTTCACCAATCACCCCCTCAGGCACAGCCCTCACAAATACTCTGCAATACAAGGGTGTAAGAAAGTGCCTCATAATTCTAAAATATTTAGAAAGAGGTATTATTCCAAGTCATTTGAGATATAAGGGACAAAGTAGTACAAATTTTGTTTTCCAGTATAACTTTTCCAATCCCTCAAATGATTACCCAAGCCTACCAGGAGCAAAGTGCCCTTGCATTTCTCCTTACGAGTTACACGAGTTAATTATGGAGTTACCAGATGGCTGTTAAGATCTGGATCTTATGGAGGAAGCCAGTAATACTTTCCCCCTAATAATCAGAAAATAAGTCTAAAACTAGAAGTTTTTTGTATCTTCAGTTACAAAGGTGAAGGAAGAATCATCTTTCTTCGTTTGCATTCCAGGTTATGAGCTGAACAGTCATCTACAGCTCCACTTTAAGATTTATTTTTTTCTTGCCTTCTTTATGCATCTTCACACCTTTCCTGCCCAGGCTAAGCCCAAGTCTGTGTGGAGCTCTGCTCAGAGAGGTCCAGATACTCTCCTCCAGACACAAATTCACAAACCTGTTATGAAAATACTTTCCCTCTGATGTAATGATTCTGCATTAATAAACACTCAGCTCTGTACACTGCTGAGATATAGTATTCATTCACTAATCAGAACTAAGAATTAATAGGGGTTTTCAGAGCTACAAAGGCAGCATTTTCACTCTGATGGGAGTGTAGAGTTTATACTTTGGGGGAGGGGAAGAGAAGAAAGAGTGTTGGATCTTTCATGAACATAAAAGGGCAGAATTACACATTAGTGTTGCTTCCCCATGTATAGACATTTTTTTTCTGAAATGCAATGTAAACTGAAAGTCAACGATTTGTTACTTCAACCAAAGCTGAAATCATCCCTGTAATTACTTTTAGGGAGGATTAGGACCAGGGTTTTCTAAAATGTGGATTGTTAAAATTTGGCAATTAAGAAATAAATCACAATGGGAAAATAGGTTCCTATTCACCAAAGAACGAAACAAGCTGGCACCGTTAATGCCCTTGTAACAAGGCAAAACCAGAACCGAGACACTGGGAGTGCTGTTGCCAGGTCAGGATTGAGGCAAAACGTGCAAATGGGCTCCTACCCCACCTGCCCAGCCCTTGGCCTGCTGCAAATCCCTCCCTGCTCCTCCACCAACCTTTCTCCTTCATCAGGGCACAGAAATTACCAACTCAGGGGGGAAAAAGCCTACGCTTTCAAAAATCTGTATTTGAAAGAGAAGTTGAGATGCTGGGTATCCTTGATTCCTACATGCTTTAATACAAAGATTTCCTGACCTTCAGAAGTTCCTTCTTCCAAAAAAAAAAAAAAAAAGAAAAAAAGAAAAAAAGAAAAAAAAGGAAAACACTCCAGAAACTACCACAGCGAGACGCTGCAGACAGCAATCTAAAATAATGGCAGTCAAAGGTCAGGATGATACAGGCAACATCCATCTTTTCATTTAAATATCTCCCTGAAAGAGACCTTTTAAAAGCAGAGGTGAGAAAATCAGGGACTATCCAGGCAGAGTGCTGAAAAGCTGCCTCAACACGTGTAATTTACAGGATTTTCCTAATAATAACAAGTATCTTCAACGTTGACAAATATTTAAATTTTCCGACCTCAAAGAAATCTAACATGGAAACTACCTCCAGCCTGCTGGTCACCATGGCAAGACATAGCAATTTTCTTATCCAGATTCCCTTATGAATTAAGACACCTCGGGTTAAAAAACAATGCTAAAAAAAGCAAGCATTGCAAATTGGACCCTCAGTAGTAGGAAGACACCAAAGTCCTCGAAAATGCACACCAGGAGAATGATTGGATTTTAGTGCCTAACAATGCTGGGTGACACTCAGAAGGCCTCAACATGCTCATCTGTCACCCTGACAGAAAAGGAAGGGGCACCAGACCAATACACACCTCTCTGATTCAGATACCACAGCCCACCACCCTGCACATCTGACACCGAGCTTCCCCGCCAAACCAAAAACAGGTCTAGAGAGTCCAAAAACAAGGATGAGGATTCTCTCTGCATATATACTTCCAACTTCTTGTTAAGGGCACTCCTGAAGATCTTTCAGCATTTCGTGTTACTGTTCCATCCTCACAAGTGACAAGAGAAACAGCTGAATTTCTGCTTCAGGTATCTCCTCCCAGAAAAAATCCACAAGCCGGTGAGTCTGTTATGAAACGGCAGCACATGTTTAAGGCCCCTAAAAGGACCGATGCTGATCAAATTTAAAATGGCTGGGCCCAAAGATCCCACGGCAACACCGGCACAGCTCTTGCTGGCCATTAAAATATATATTAAAAATTCCTGCGTTGCCTTACAAAGGGCGAGGTATGCAAAACGAAAAGATTATATATTTTTCCGAAACTGAAATAAGTTATTAGACAAGAGCAGCAGATCTAGGCAAAGCACGGCATCCTGAATGCAGGTCGGGTTCATTTGCACAATAAAGCAGATTTCCTTCCCCGAGACTCTTAGCATATCGAGATTTCAAAACTTTTACCCGGCTCCGCCACCGAAACAAGATGATACACACCACTCTTTAAGGAGACGCAGATGTGCCCAGATGCCAGCGGACCCCACCCCCCTTGCCTGTGCCAAAATGGCTAGTTGGATACACAGCCTGGCTACTTACCAGCCGCAGTGCTGAGCAGCAGGGTGGCACTGGAGAGCAGGAGCACCAGCACAAGGTGCTGCAGTGAGGCAGTCATACCTGGGGACGCCGAGGAGCCAGGCAGGACGAGGAAAAAAATTGGAAAAAAAACCCAAAAAACAAAAAACCCACAACAAAACAAAACAACAACAACAAAAAAATCCCGAAGAGAGGAATCTCCTCCTTCTTTCGCGCAGCCTTCCTCGACTCTCTGGGTTCACAATCCCGTCTGGAAGAGCAAATGGCAGCTGAGAGGAGCCCTCTCGGCTCTCACTCCATTACAGCCGCTGCCTTCATCTCCCGGCAGCCGGCACCGCTCGGCGGGCTCCGGGCAAGCGCCTGCTCCTGCCCGCCCGCCCCGAGGCATCGCCCCCCGCCCGGGCACGGCGGCAGGCTCCCGACCAGCTGGGCACCGAGCTTATTCCCCACGCAGCTTCACGATATCGAAGAAACAGCCCGGGTGAGGCGGTAACATATCCAGGCGCGGTCCCGCGTCTGCAGCAATGTCAGTCAGAGCCGCCGCAGGCCGGCGGGGCACGGAGAACGAGCTCTGCGGGCTGAGCCGCCTCCCGGCCCGGCCGAGCTCTCTGTCTTCTCCCGGCTGCCTCACGCCCCCGGGAAGGCGGCGGCGATCCCCTCAGTCTCTGGGCGGAGAGGCGCGGCCCCCGCTGCTCTCAGGGCGAGGGCTGCGGCGGCATCGCGGCCCATCAGTCTGCCCCGCCGGGCGGGCTGCACCGCGCACCCCCGGCCACCCCGGCGGAGCTGCGGACCGGGGCGGCGGGCGGCGAGGCCCCTCCCGGCCGGCTCCAGCTGCCGCGGCACCCGGCTCCCCTCGGCGGGCAGGAGCGCGGCGCAGGCCCTTCCCTCTCCTCCTTCTCCTTCCCCGAGCCTCCACAGCGCCAGGCAGCCCCCGGCCCGGCCCGCTCCTCTCTCTCTCTCTCCGCTCCCCCGCCGGGGGCCGAGCCACACGCAGTTCGTCCGCGGGACGGGACCGCCTCAGCCCCTCCGCTCTGCCAGCGCCTCGGCTCCGCGCCGGCGAGGGGCCGCCCCGCTCCGCCTCCTTCCCGAGCCCGCCGCCGGCTGCGGGCGGGTGCCCAGGGCGGGTGCCGAGGACCGGAGCCTTCCCCGCAGGCTGAGGGCCGGAGCCTTCCCGCAGCCTCCCCGCAGGCTCAGGGCCGCCGCCTCGCCTCACCGCCCCCTCCCTCCCGCCGGCCCCAGACACAAAGGGGGCTCGCGCACACCGCCTCCCGCCCGGCCCGCGCGCCCCGCCCCGCCCCCGACCATAGAGGTGGGCCTCCAGGTAGCCAGAGGGGCAGGCGGCGCCAGGCCCCGCCATGTTGTGGGAGGGGGCGGCGGGACCGGACCCGAACTGGGCCGAACCAGGCCTAGCTCCGGCTTGACGAGGGTAGAGCCCTTCCCGGCAAGGCCTGAGTGCCCGTCAGCTGGGAACCGTGAGCTCAAGACTCACAAAACTGCGTTTAACAAAAAACCAAACCAAAACCCAAACAAAACAAAGGTTTTTTTCTCGCCCTGAGGTTGCACCCGCTCTGAACGCCGCGCTCTGCCTGGCACCAGCCCCTCAGGCCTGCCCTCTGCTCCAGGTCACCGACGCCACCGTCCCTGTTGATCTCCAGGCACCGGCAGTGCCGCCCATTTCTCTGTGAGTGAGCCCAGGCCTGGCTGCTCTGGCTGCTTCAGACACCTCCCCAACCAGAACCTCTGTCTGCCTGTTCAACCGAGATGTAATAATTCCAGCAGGAAGATAACGCCAGTCCTGCGAGCTGTTGGCATGCTTCAGCCTTTGCTGTGCTCTCCAGGACCAGAGGAATAAGCGAGGGCAGGAGCTGAGGGGAGAGCTGTGACTGGAACCTGCTATCTGATGTTTGGGCCTAGCAAGGCTCTTTCAAACAAGTTTTACTGGGTGTATCATAGAATTGGCTGGGTTGGAAGGGACCTCAGAGATCATCGAGTCCAACCCTTGAACCACCGTTGCGGTTGCTAGACCATGGCACTGAGTGCCACATCCAGGCTCTTTTGAAATATCTCCAGACACGGAGAATCCACTACTTCCCTGGGCAGCCCATTCCAATGTCTGATCACTCTCTCTGTAAAGAAATTCTTTCTAATATCTAACCTAAATTTCCGCTGGCACAACTTAAGACCCTGCCCTCTTGTCTTGTTGAAAGTCGTCTGGCAAAAGAGCCCAACCCCCCCCTGGCTCCAACCTCCTTTCAGGGAGTTGTAGAGAGCGATGAGGTCTCCCCTGAGCCTCCTCTTCTTTAGGCTGAACAGCCCCAGCTCTCTCAGCCTCTCCTCATAGGGTCTGTGCTCGAGTCCCTTCACCAGCCTGGTTGCCCTCCTTTGGACCTGCTCCAGCACCTCAATCTCCTTCCTGAGCTGAGGGGCCCAGGACTGGACACAGTACTCAAGGTGTGGCCTCACCAGCGCTGAGCACAGGGGCAGAATCCCTTCCCTGGACCTGCTGGCCACGCTGTTCCTGAGCCAGCCCAGGATGCCATTGGCCTTCTTGGCCACCTGGGCACACTGCTGGCTCATGTTCAGCTTCCTGTCAATCCAGACTCCCAGGTCCCTTTCTGCCACTCTGTGCCCAGCCTGGAGCTCCCCATGGGGTTGTTGTGGCCAAAGCGCAGGACCCGGCACTTGGCCTTGTTGAACCTCATCCCCTTGGGATCAGCCCAACTCTCCAGTCTGTCCAGGTCCCTCTGCAGAGCCCTCCTGCCTTCCCGATGATCCACACTCCCCCCCAGCTTAGTGTCAGCTGGGAATTTGCTGATGATGGACTCAATCCCCTCATCTAGATCATCAATGAAGATATTGAACAGAACTGGGCCCAACACTGATCCCTGGGGGACACCACTAGTGACCGGCTGCCAACTGGATGCAGCCCTGTTCAGCACCACTCTCTGGGCCCGGCCCTCCAGCCAGTGAAGGTTCTTAAAAACACCCTGCACGCAGAAGGCACCTTCCTGTCTGGGCTTCTCCACAGGACTGATTGTGGTAAGTGCTTCCCTGTGCCTAAATTTCCACAGCAGTTTAGAAATGGGGTACACAGAGTGAGTAAAAGCACAGAATTCCAGCTCCATGCCTCAAAATATTGAGTGCTACTGCATAAAATGGTGTAGCTGCAAATCAGAGTTACTATTTCAGTGATAATAAAAGGTTTCTGCACAACTCCATTCAACTCTTCACAAGCCATAACAGGTGAACCAGATGAAATCTGATCTTGCATCATCACAATGATTATTAAATAAATTCTAGTAGGATTTTTATCATCATGATGCTTCATCCAGAAGCATAGCTTGACATTCCTAGGGTGAAGCTGAGCTTATATGGTAGATTCTTACAAAAAATGTGTTAAAGGTTTATTTACAATATCTGTACTTCCCATCTAACGTGGGTACTGGTGAGAGACAACAAAACATAGAAACCCACTTTGTAATTTCTGTTGCCACCTTCCAGAATTACAACCATATGTTAACCACAGTGTCCTTCCTGCTATTTGTGGAATGTAAACTGTCAAGAAATAACCTTTAAAAGAAAAAAAAAAAAAAGGAACCCCCCCCAAAAAACCAACACCCATCAACAAACAATAGTTTTACTACCAAGAGACATAAAACCCCAACATTGGGTATTTTTCATGGGCCAAAAATCTGGTGTTTTTTTCCTGGGTGGGCAGAGACAGGGAGCTAAGCACAGAGGTTCTGCTCAGCTGGACCTGCCAGCAGGAGCAGCACCATCTGCCTTGTGCACAGAAAACAAGAGCCCAGCAGTGGGGGCTGCACACTCTGGGGATGGCAAAAGAAAATGTCTGTAGTTGTTTATGATGTGAACCAAATGCCTGAAGGCAGTGGCAGGAGTCTCACCCCTTCCAGCAGCTCTGGCTTTCTCTCATGAATGAGTGCTGCAGTTCTTCTCCATCTGAAATAGCACAGAACAGATATTCTGCCTTAAAACGCTGACTTTTCTTCTTTTCTCTCCACAAAATGGGTTGGATTTCTGTGCTGTAGTTTCCTAGAAAGAAAGAGCAAGAGGTGCTGCTTTTAACACTCTCATTTCCCCTCGGTTTCACAGAAAGCCCAGCCCCTGATCATGAAACCCCCCTTGTGAAGCCCACGGGGGCTGTGGATTTGCTGTGCCTGAGCACTTAGCAGATCCTTAGAGTCAGCCCTAGCAGACTGCACAGCTTTCTCCTCCTCCCACCCTGCCCAGTGCTGACTTTCCCATCCCCCTGGGGGCTGCCCCAGCCCACCCCTCCGGGCAGATGTGGGGAGGGAGCTCTGGTGCCTCCGCAGGGCAGCAGCTCCCCTTTCCCACGCTGCTGGGAGGGACTCAGAGCTCTGAACTGTCAGGCTCAGGCTCCCTCCTTGCTGGGAAGTGCGGACAGACAGAGCCTCCTGTGACAGACTGCTGTCTGTGAGCCTGGGTGGGTGTTCATCAGTAGCAAGTCAGCCCTGCAGAGTCATAAATGCTCAGCAGGATGAAAACTGGCAGAGCTGCAGCATGGGAAACCTGTGGTGTGGGCTCAGGTAAGGGTAGGGGGGCAGAGAAGAGAAAACCCTTAAAAACTTACTGAGACTTAAAAGGAAACAGACTGCCCAAAGCCCAGGAAGAACTTCACCCAATGAAGCAGTGCTGCCCAAACTTAACAGGCATGAGAGTGATGAGCAGAAAACCCTTGTGAAACAGCTGCCCTCTGCAGCCCTGTTCTGGCCAGGAGGCTGTTCTGGGCAGGGGCAAGGAGGAGAGCAGCAGAGGGGCTGGGGTATGGTGTCTGCCAGTTCCCCAGGGTGTCAGCACCAAGTGGGGCAGGGCTCCTGTGTCCCCTCCTTGGGAAGGGAGCTCTGAGTGACAGGGCTGGGAGCTGCCCCTGGGCTCTAGCAAGGCACTGGGATGAGAAGCAAGGCTGGCAGGCAGCAAGGGTGTTTCCCACTGCCAGCCACACTGGTGCAGATGTTGACATCACCTGGGAATTCGGTGCTGTTCCCAAGTGACATTAAACTGCTCCTTGTTAGCAGCATCTCCTCTAAACAACACACGTTCATTCCTCATTGCCTGGAACAGGGAAAAACTATGGGATACAGACTGGGAAGCATAAGAGATCAGCAGAGGATAAAATGAAGAAAAGCAAACTGGATGGCCAAGCAATCATAGAATCATAGAATCGACTGGGTTGGAAGGGACCTCAGAGATCATCAAGTCCAACCCTTGATCCACTACTGCTGCAGTTCCCAGCCCATGGCACTGAGTGCCACATCCAGTCTCTTTTTAAATATCCCCAGGGATGGAGAATAGCTTGAGCCCTGCTTCTTTTCAGAACGTGCAATTTTCAGGCACTTAAAAAAGATTTCTCAGGATAGGTTCCCTGCTATCCAGGAGTTTTTCAGCGCTGACGCAACGTAACTCTTATCATGGTTGGGACTCAGGGGACTGCTCTTTTTGACAGGGCCTTTCATGAAGTCAGCAGCTCAGTTTAAAACAAGCCATAAATTACATTTGGCTGCCCATCAGCTTGGCCAGAGTGTTCTCTCAGTGCTGTCATAAGTGCTGGGGAAAGAGGATAATAACACGGCCCAGCATTTATCTTTTAGGGAGTATTTTGTTCCTAATTTAAAACCAAAGCATCACCATAGCACTGGCTCTGATGCCTAAACAGACTTCATGCTTTAAAACAGCAATCAAGATGCTTGCAGACTTTCCTACAAACCCCCCCATTCTGGATCCTCAGTAGTGGCTTAACAAAGAAGGGATCCTTGGTAAGTTAGGGATCTGTCAGCAGGATCCATCTCACCTCCTGTGACAGAACATGGAGAGAGAGGTGGTTTCTGATAGGAAGGATCCAAGCCTTATACAGCTCTCCAGATTTTTATTAACATCTTGAATTGCAGCCAGGACAAACTGAAAAGACAATACTGTTTACTTACAGTCTGCTGAGTTAGCAGCTACAGCTTCACCCAGCACAGCCAAACAATCACAGGCAGAGGCTGTTACCCTGGCAAGTATTCAGTTCCTTCTTTTACATCCATTTTCCCATCCAACCCAGGGTGCCACACAGAGGCACTGACACATCCCCTGGGAGTCAGAGGTCAGGCTAGCAAGGGTGCCAGTGGGAAGAGCATAGCCACAGAGAAATGGATATACAATAAGCTAGAGGGAAAATGATGAATCTTATGGGGACTTTAGAAGAAACTTTAGAAGCCCAGAAGTACCTCTCTTCAGCGTGGATGCATTTCCTTGGGAACAGGGAAAGGCACTCTGCCCTTCAGAGCCTTCCTGCAGCTGACTGGTTGCTTTCACCTTGGCTGAATTATTGTCAGTTTTTGCTCCTCTTCCAGGGCTCGGCTTCATCTTGAGAACCAGATCCCACAAAAGAGGGGCAGAGAGACACCAAGCCATGACTGAAAGCCCAGAAAAGTCCTTTGCAGGAAAAAGTCAGTTCCTTTCTGTTCTTTCTGACAGGCAGGAAAAGCCCTCTCCACCACCACTGGTCTGCCCAGACATGAGGCTGGCAAAACCTCCTGTGGCATCACACACCAGAGCAGGCTCTCACCCTCATGGTTCTACCCACAGCCTCAAGGAAACAGTAAATGGAAATCCCTGCCTCAGAAGGAATTCATTTCCCCCTTAGTCCAGATAAATAATCTGTGCCAGACACTACTTTTGGCTTTTAGACTCATAAAATTCCATCTGAAGGCTGTTAGGACTTAATTTTTCTTTGTCTCTGAAGCATAGAAAAGAGCAACAGCCTTTGAGCCTTTGGAAAAAAAACCCAAAAAACCCCACACCACCAAAAAAACCCTTGCCAGTATGAACTGGTAAGTGTTTTCAGACCTGGGTTTTTCTAATCATACAATGTTGCTGTGTAATCTACTGCAAGATGAACAAAGTCATAACAGTGTTTGACATCATCATCCCATATGGGAAGAGAACTTTTGTGGCAGCTTTGTTTACCTTTTGGCAGGAGACATAATTAATTTAATGCAAAAACTAATTGCACCATTTTTCTGGCAGTCCCTGGAAATACTTATTTTTATGTTAAACTTACCAGTTTCCCTGGTTGTGTTGTGATTTCCTACGGGGAGCCCAAAACTGCCTGATCAAAGATGTGAGGGGCAAGCCTGGAAAATGAGGAAGGTGGACATGGGACAGGTCAGCCTTTGGTACCTGAAGGGAAAGCAGAAGAAGGTGCACACTGTGGGATTAACAGACAGAGGGAGTATTTTGTATCCCAAAGGATTAGCAGTGAAGGAGTTAATATCCCTTTTTACGTTTCATAATACACGATATTTCCCTGTGATAATTAACTACCAACAGTGTTCATAGCAGTTGCTGTCTTGCTTTAGAGATAACACTGCTTAGTCTGTGGAAACTTTATCTCCATTTTGGGGGTGGAGGTGAAAGAAACTTTCAAGTTAGCTCCCAGAAGCACCTCCCACTTTGAACTAAGCCTGAAATCTTATGTTAAAGGCCCTTTGCAGCTTGCCTGAATCCCTTGGCTTGTTTTTCACAACATAAAATGGGAAATTTGCTGCAGGGTGTTTATCAGTTCAAAACATCACTTATTCATTAAATCCAACAATGGACTCAGTCAGAAACAGGAGATGTAATGAGCTGTGTGGGAATCATCATCTGCTCTGCAGCAGAGGGTATGTCATTGCCACAGACCTGCAGGGTTTCATTCCTGAGAGCTCTCTGAGCCTGCTCACGACAGGCAGCTGGGAACAGAACTCATGGCATCCCCAAGACACTTCTCCTCCTATTCTTACTTTCTTTTTTCCTTCTGGTTTTGGGGGTGTTTTGTTTTGTTTTGCTGGTATTGTTTGGGTTCTTTTTAATCATTCAATACACGAGCTACTTGGCAGTGCAAGCCAAGGTTGGTTTTCCAAAGCCACCTTTTCCTTTTTGTTCTTTAATTTCTTGCAGGTAATTAGACCTAAAAAATATTTCTCTAATCAGCACAACACTTCAGCCTTTGAGAACAAAATGAAACCCCCTAACAAAGCCTTGGTGGATAACCATGGATAACCATGGATAACCATGGCAAATTGATGTCTGGAGAAGCCAGCCTGTGTGCATGTGTATTGCTGGCTGTCCTCAAACTCCACACCAGCTTGACAAGCCTCAGACATTCCTCTAAAGGAGAGAAGCAATGTCTACAGAGCAGTGTTACTTGCTGGTTTAAATGACATATTTTAATGGCAAACCAGCCATGCCTGTAGCTGCTCCCCAAACACCCTGAGTGGTGGCAGTGGTGGCACCTCTTGCCACTGGAGGTGGCTGCCAGGTGTTAGAGGTGTGAAGCCTGGGTGTTACTCTGCTCCCCAGAGGATCCATTTTACCCCTCTGACATATTCTTTGCTTCTTACCACGCCTAGATGGGTGGTGGGGATGGTGACACAGTCAGGGTTGCATTGGCCCCTACCTTTTTCCATCCGTTCTTTGGCAGCTCCTGTGCAGCCACGGTTCTGCTCCAAGGCTGCTGGCTTGGGCAGTCATTTGGTGTAACGGGGCACACATATCCCATGCTCTCTGTGTCTTTCAGCAGCTGCAGCACAGCCCTTGGCCTCTGCTCTTACCTGGCTTCTGGGTCTCTCCTAATTGCCTTTCCAAGGAATCAGCAGCAGTGCTGAGGGAACAGCTTTTCCTCAGGCTGCCCACAACAGTAGGAAGGTCCCCAGGAGCCCCAGGTTCCAGGGGAGGGTGCTGCTCTGAGCATGCCTGCTCAGCATCCTTCTCCTGCATGTGGCCAGCTCCAGGAACATCACCTGGAGAGAGATAAAAGTAAAATTATTACCTCTCCCTACACCAAACAGGAGATCTCCGTCCCTTATGCTCCTGCCTGTAACCTGACATCTGTTGCCTGACAGTTTTAAAACATTTTTATCCATGAAGACTGTTCCTTCAGGTCCAGAACGGGTCAGCATCTCTTCAGGCTTGCTTGCCTCTCAAGGATCAGTTTGGAAAAATAAACTCAACTGCTTTCCTAGAACATCCACCAGAAATGCCCTTGCTGAAGTGAGAGAGGCCACACCACTTCACTGACCCCATCCACCAAGGGCAGAAGGGGGGCTGGTGGCTGACCCCCCAGCCAGCCCAGCAAAGAGAAGACACCAGCACCTGTGTCTGGATAACCCAGAGCAGGCAGAGCCAGCCCTGGGCTTCACTCCTCCTCACCCACAGCCCTCACAGGTACACTCAGTGATGGGACAGGGGGGTGCAGCCACATTTTGTGAGGGACAGAAGATTCCTATGGGCCGGGGCTCTTGGATGCAACTGGAGAAGTCTGAGAAGTTCCCCTGCAGCCTCCCTTTGGAGCAGGTCCCTGGGGCAGCCCAGCAGAGGAGCTTTTGCTCACTTGGAGTTCCATGTTTGGCTCAGCAGAGCCAACAGCTGTAACACAGCTCTCTCCTGTCCTCCTCCCTTGCCTGTTCTGTTGATGAAATCTCTCACCCCAATTTGGGAGATAGTGGTGTTTGCTAAACACACTCTGCCTTGCTACCAGAAGAGCTTCTGACCTTGTCCTGTCTTCTTCTTGGCGTTTGGCAAATACTTATCAGTGCTCGCAGTGACCTCCAGCCAGCTGGGCAGAAAGCTGTGGAGCCAAACATGTGCACAAAGAATTCCAGGGGCAGCTGTTACTCCTGCATTATCTCCTCCCATGGCTGCTGCAGCTCCAAGTAGTTAATGTGTGTTGCAGTTTGCAGCCCCCTGCCCTGCAGCAGATGAAAGAGCATCTTCCTTCAGCTCGGGGCCATTAAATCCATCTCAACAAGGAGGGCCTTCAGCCTGCCAGCAGCCCGTGTTGCCAAATGTATCCTGCCCTCAGATGAAACGGAGCCCAGAACAGATGCCACAGATCACAGACCTGCCCTCTTTAGCTGAGAAGGTCACCATTTAATCACCCTTCCCAAATTAAATGAAACAGAGGCCGCTCTGTGTGTATCCAAACATAGCACCCCTTCCCTTCAGCTCCTCCTGAAGCTCAGGCATGAGCTCTCTCACCCTGACATGGAGAGGTCCAAGCCCGACCAGAGTTCATTCAACCCCAAGAACACAAACGAGTTGCTTCCAGAAAATGAGTCCATTGCAGCTAGAGACAATTATGAAAGGCTGAGTGAGGCTGGGACCAGATGTGTGCTCTGCTCACCCCAGCTGTTGCTTAGAGCCAAGCCCTGGTTTGTTTTGCTTTTGTTTTTTAAACAAAACAGAGGACTGACAGGAATCAGGGCTCCTCTGTAACAAGAAATACCTTCCTAGTGTTTTTCTGCACAGCTGCAGCTGCCACCCACCTCCTGCCAGGGCATGGTGGCTCTCAGGGGGGGGACACCCTTACATGCTAGGATGGAAGTGAATGGTGATGCCATCCTGTTGAAGTTCAGCTCCAAGAATCAACTGGCTGTCTTCGAGAGTTTCTGGTTCTTTTATCTTTTATGCTCTGTACTGTCCCCTGGAAATCAGAGGGACTGCATGGCTTCAATAATCCTTTGCCTTCATGGCACATCTCCCCATCAGAGGATCTCAAAGCAGTTTGCCAGCCAGAACGGGCACAACTTCACACTGTGCCTGCTAGATAAGAGGAGGATGGAATACATTAACTGCTTAAAAGCACACAGCAGCTCTGTGGGATGAAGGAAGAAGAAGAAAAATATATATCCGTTTGAGAACTGTAGAGGGTTTTATAGAGAGGCAGCCTGGCAGGCTGCCAGGATGCTGAAATTGCCACCCCTACACAACCACAAACACCATGGAAACCAGCTGGGGACCAAGAGGCAGGAAGGGAGATCAGCAGGAGCATGGCAGCCAGGCTGGGACACTCCTGCTCTGCAGGCTGAGGGAGGAGGACATGCCCAGCCACCAGTGCTGCTGCCAGGGGGGAGCAGGGCTCCAGGAGGAGGTTCTGCCAAGTCTGGGCTAACGCTGCTTTCCTGATGGATGACAGCAAAGATGGGGATGCTGGAGACTGCTACATCATGCCAGCTGTGGTACAGAGATAATTGAGACCCTGAGTGCCAGGTAGAGCTTCCACATCTGCTGGGAGGTGTAGGAAGACTCAAGTAAGTTGACACTTTAATGAGAAAGGGGAAGGAACATGCACACACAAGCTCCTGCATGCCCTGTCTGGTGAGGCATGATAAAAAGGCATGAGATACTCAACAGTAAATTTCCCCCCCCTACAAATAGCAAGAAATCTCAAGAAAGGAATCCTTGAAGCTGATAAAAAGTAAGGAAAAGGAAGAGACCTGGAAAACAAAACCAAAAATAACAAATGAAACTGAATATAACAGGAATAACAAAAATAAACAAATCCAGGAAAGTGGTGGGGGAGGAACAAACACACTGTTAATCTGTGGAGTACACCATGCACACATTAAACTACCAAGGAAGCTCAGAGAAACACCCAGGTTCCCAAGTGAGCAGGGACAGCTGCTGGGGACCAAACAGCACACATCCCTTGGAAAGCCAAGGCAGGAGGAATCCGAGCATAAAACACCTGTACTCCTTCCAAAATGCTGCTAACAGGAACAGCAGTGTCTCTCGAGGAAGTGGGGTACAGGGCAGCCCTGGGGATGTGCAGGTCCCAGAACCAGGCTTGGATAAACCAGCCCAGTGAGTGGAAATGAGAGGCACACTGAGAGGGAGCTCTCCCTCCTTCTCTCAGCAGCTGAAGGGTGCAGAGGTGACCTGCTCCAGATCCCAGCTGGAACAGAGGCCAGGCGGAGAGGGGAGCATCTCACAGAAGAGCAAAAGGGACTGGAGAAGCAGAGAAGCAATGGAGAGGAAGCTGTGTGAGAAGACTGAGAGCCAAAGGGTCTCCCAGCCAGCACAGGGGAGGGCTGGAAGGAAGAGATGGGAAGGCTGCCATGAACATCCCCCACAAGGCTCTCTATCTAGGAACAGGCGAGGGCCACACAGCCAGCACAGAACCCTGCTCACAGCCCAAGAACCGGGTCTGGAGGAGGGTGAGAACAACAGGATAACATCAGGCATTTCTCACGGAGCTGAAGGACCGCCGCTGGTCATCAGGAGACAAGTGCAGATGGGAGACTTTGAAGCAGTGCCAGAAAAAACAAGCTACAGCCAGGGTCAAGGAACATGGAATCCAACTCCTAGTTGTCAGCAGTTGTGGTGTATACATTGCTGAAAACAGATGCAGTGCCAGGAAAATCCAACTCCCAGTGTGAAAAAAATAACTTAAGAATGATAATGAGCAAAGCCAAAGTAACTGTGACTGTGAATTAGTGATTACACAAAAGCTTTTATCTTAAAATTATGTTAGGCCAAATTCTGAAATCAGTTTTTCAGCCAGAATGTTCCCTCGGGACCCTGTGATTTGGCCACAAGTTGCTACATCTTAAAAAAAGAAAAGTAAATAATTTTTTTTTTATAAAGCTAACTGATTGCTACACAGCCTCAGCTTTGCATCAGACACTCCTTTGGGAGGGAGCTGGAGTTATCCACCTCATGCCCCTGTCCCTCTGTACAGCCTAACCACGAGGCACAGGGCAACCTTCACTGTTGGCTTCCTTACCTGGCTGCTATTCAGAGGAGTGGGAACATGGGACTGTTCCTTCTGCAAGGAAGCACACAGTAGTCAAAGCTCCCTGAAACAAGTAAGATACCATCCATGCTGCAGTTCCTTCCAGTAGAACGTGTCAAAGCTGCTCCTGAAAAGCTGAGTGCACAGGAGCTGGGTATTGCCACAAAGAAAAGCAGCCATCACCACTGCCAGCCCCTTCCACCTTTTTTGCAGAGCTGCCGTGTTCTTTGGTACATCAGGAATAAACAGAAAGAAAAAAAATAAAAAAAGTCTTTTCTAAATAACTGTTCTGGTTTAAAAACAAACACTGCCCTACTGGCAGGCACACAAGAACAGCATCAGGATCCTCTCATCCCATTCCCCAGCATGAACCAGCCCAGCAGGAGCTCCAGGCTTCACACCTGGAGGCCTCTGTGCAGTTTCAAATGGGGCATCATAGAATCATGGAATCATAGAATTGGCTGGGTTGGAAGGGACCTCAGAGATCATCGAGTCCAACCCCTGAACCACCGCTGCGGTTGCTAGACCATGGCACTGAGTGCCACATCCAGGCTCTTTTTAAGTATCTCCAGACACGGAGAATCCACTACTTCCCTGGGCAGCCCATTCCAATGGCTGATCAACCTCTCTGTAAAGAAATTCTTTCTAATATCTAACCTAAACTTCCCCTGGCAAATCTGAGGGTCCTGCCAGCAGAGCAACTGCCCCACAGCTGCACCCAGAGGCAGCTCTCTCCCCACCACCCTTTCCAGTTCTGGTTCCAGACCCAGGGAACACAACCCTTCCCTGCTTCTGCTTTGGGTTTGGCTTGTCTTAAGTAACATGCTGCCAACCTGCAATTTCTGAAGAGGTATCAAAAGCACCATGGTGACACGATGACCATTTTGAGCAGGAAACACACCTTTCCTCTGAAAGCCCTTCCAAAAGCAAGGGAACGTGCTCCAATACTTGTCCTAAAATCTGAAGCTAGAATGCTCCCCAGCCAAATACGTGGGTAATAGCTTTTTCAAGTCATGCAAACACTTTGGAGATTCTGAAAGGAGAAATAGCTGGAAATAGTTTCAGATAAAAGAACCTTTTACGCCAGCTGGCAAAAGGCAAACAGATGGATCAGATAGATGGAGAGACGGGGCTTAAAGCCACTTTTGTCTCAGCAGTGGGCTGGGCTTGTGTATGCAAGGTCTGAAGGCAGCATATCATATCATCTGACCCTTAAATGTTAGCTTTATGAAATCATATCAGATGAAGCCACAGTGTTCAAAAGCATCTCTGGGCTGGCAGGACACTCACCCTCCTCCCGCTTTGCCCAGCAGCACCTTCACCAGACCCTGGGCCCCCCAGGTTCTCCCCCTCAGTTCAGCAGTCCAGTCTCTGCTAAAGGTTGAGGGGATTCAGCTCCGTTATGGCACAGGGAGGCTCCCAAATATTTAGGCAAAACCACTTTTTCCTCCAGAGTGCAACAGCAGCAGGGCAACTGCAGATGGTGAGAAGTGAAGGGTGCTGTGAAGGCAAAACACGTTTGATATGCTTCACAGAAACTTACTGACAGCAAGTGGGATGCCAACCAAACAGGGCAGGGCGAGCAGGGGGTTTCTTTGGTAGCCCATGCTCTGTGAGAAAGGCAGTGCTTTGGTGAAGCTGGGATTTTAGTGACTGAATCCCAAGTGGCCAAACTGAGCTGCCTGAGGAGCAGAGTTACACCCTGGTTGGTGGGGATGGGTCTGAGCCCTGGGTCTGCACAAACCCTCACTGCCTGCTGCCAGCCAGACACCCACCTCCCAACACTTGGTTGCTTTTTGTATATGGGATTATGGGGAAGGGCTTAGGATGCCCCCAGTGCTGGCAGCTCGTTTCATGTGCTGTTTGTGACAACCCACAAGGACCATGGTCCCTGCAGGCTCCCTCCAGGCTTCAGGGGGTTGCTCCCAGTGTGAGATCCCGGCTTTGCTGGGTCACCAACCAAAGCAAACCCAGAGTCTCTGTAGCATCTCAACCAGCACAAGGAGATCACACAAGTCTGTAAAGATTGGAAAGATTAAAATAAGTACATTGAACAGGGTGAGGAGTAGTTTAGCTTTCTTTTAGAAATGTGGGGATTTTGCTATATAAGGACTATGTGTCTCTAGAGATTTCATGTCAAACTTGAATTGCTTAATGAATATTAAATATTTATCAAGCAATTCACAGTTGAAAGTGGCCTGCAATGATGAATCAGAAAAGAAAATCACCCCATGAATTCATCCTGAAGGACTTTAATACTCACCTTTAGAGATGGTTCTGCTTTTCACATCAGACATTAAACTCCTTCCTGTCCTGTCTGCCCGGGAATCTCTGGGTTACCAAAGACATGGCAGGATTATGCCATCAAAGTTACAACATCACAGCCTTGATGTGAGTAATCCCCACGTAAATGGGAAAGAGCAAGACATGCAGTCTGTGTGGTGGGTAGGTGTGGAGTCAGACTGCTTCCTGCAGCCCGTGGGGGTGTGGGAAGCACATCCCCTCCACACAGGGATGGCTTGGGGTGGTCTCCCTTAGCACTTTCTTCCTCAGGTCCCTTTGTAGGGTTCACCTTCCCCTGGTCCCCCACTCACATCAGGGCAGTGTGGCTCACAGTAAAGGGATCACTCCCTTAAATCCATAAAGGGAAATATATATAATATATACAGGATTCTTTGTTTTCATAAGCATGTTCATAGGGAAAAATCCCTCTCTACACGAGGCACATCATAACTTTCTACCTGTGGCTTCTCAAAGACAAGCAAAGCTGCCTTCCGTGCACACCACAGAGCCAAAAATACCTCAGAGAGCACCCAGACTTCTTCGTCCATCTTAGATAAGTAGTTGTCAGGAGAAGACATCACCCAGAATACTTCTCTCTCCTGTAGGCATCATCTTGTGATGATTGGCACAGCAGCACTGAAGGGCACTTGTGAAGCATGCTGATATGGTGCAACTTCTGCTGATGTGAAACACAGCTACAGGCAGGCACAGAGCTCACTGCAGCCATTCCTAAAGGTCAGGGCTTCACGAGGGGATGGCAACCAGCAGCTGACAGCCCAGGGAAACCCAGATGCTTACTTGCATATTGAGCAAATTTGATTGAGAAATCACAGAAACATTAATAAGCACATGTTTTGTTATTCTACACTTCAGCTTAGTTCATTTGGGGTTTTTTAGGTTAAAGACACACTCAAGAGTTCTTTCTTATACTTCTGACCTCAGCAAATATGTTGTTCAACTGTCAGTATCAGAGTTGGGAGCTCTGATGATTTATTGCAGACTTCATGCTAGCTGATATTTTGTACAGGCTGTAGACCCACACAATTAATCAATGCTTCAGCTTTTATCAGCCTAAGTTTCTAAGATTTAGGCTAAACTAGATGAAACTAAATCCTAAAAATGTACACACCAGGATCCTGCCAAACCCCAAAAGCTCCTACTTGTACAACTGCTGTCGTTTTTCTCAGTTGATAATACAGTGTGGGACATAACACTTGATTTTTTTCTTAGTGCCTGGAGCTACTTGTAGATTGTGTCCTAGATTGTCCCTTCAGATTGCACAGGTACATTTGGGCTGTGCTGCTGTATTGTCACAGCCCTCAGTGCCTGGGCTTGTGACTCACCACACCACCACGAGGTGCTGGAGGAACCATCTCTTGTTGGAAACCAGTGGGAGGCTCCAGGAAATGCCAGTTAGAAAGGGCTGGAGGCAGCAGCACAGTAAAAATAAATCCACACCTAGCACATCAGAAGATACTCATTAAAAAGGGAAGTATCTGTGTCCCTGCTCTGACATGGTGTGTGCATGATTTGACAAAAGTAGTTCCTCAGCCCCGTTTACTGGTAAAATGCTGCACATCAGCTGGGCTTTGGAAACCAGAGAGAAACAGATCAACCAGATGGCTGGTGACTGAACAAGGCTCTGGCCCTCACTACAAAAGCCATCCTCAGCATCTGCCTCTCAGCACAGCCTGGGTGAGACCCTTTATGAGTGACTTCAAAGGTAAGCTGACACATCACCACTGATCCTGATGAGTTGCATCCATCTGAAACACTGCACCAGCAGCTGAGCTTCCTGCAGGCTTCTCAAGAGATCTGAAACTCTTTCAGGCCTTTGGAGTCAAGGCTTTGACTCACAGCTCCTCCTCAAGTTCACCATCCTGCTCCAGAAACAGAAATGAAGTAAATATTATGAGACTTGCAGACTACCCTGGTCAGAACAGTACATTGCTTTCCACTTCTTTGCATTAGATGAAATATTTCATCGCTGGCAGGGTGTGGCCAGGCAAAAGGAATGGTTCATTTTCTTTAATTAATTTTGGTACTATTTGTACCTGCGCCTTCTTTAATGGTTTCAGGTGCATCAGTTATCAGGAATATCTGCTTCAAGGCACAAGCAGTGAAAGTTCTTGATCCATCTTCCCCTGCAGGGTTTTACAGCCTCTCCTCCTGCAATAGGTGCGAGGCCCTTTCCCACAGATGCTCTGGAGTATAACTATTTTCACTGCCAAAATACTTAAACTTGGGGGGCTGGGGGGGTGAAGAAAAAGATAAAAGGCTTTTCAAAGCAAGTGAATCAGCCAAGGGGGAAAAAATAGACTCGGTCTCTCTCCTACCAGTTTAATTAACAGCATTCCTCTCCAGGGACACCAAGCACAATGCTAACCCCTCTGAGTGCCTTTCCACAGCCCAGCCCTGCAGCTGCCCCCTCTCTGCCCCCCCTTCCCATACCAGAGCTGCTGTGGGGGGGCAGGGGTGTCTGCTCCCAGCCAGGGCCTTGCTCCAGCCAAGCCTTTGAGCAGAGGAGATAGTGCAGTGAAAGGAGCAGGACTGGTTGTGCTTCAAGATAAGATTGTCTGCCAGGGCTTTGTTGGAGGCAACCTTGCAGATGCAGGAAGGAAAACAAGCTGTAAAGATGGTAAAAGGAGAAGGAAAAAAACACCCCAAGGGAAGTGGTGCTGGCACAGGAGACCGAGAGCTCCCCAGTGAAATAAACACGAGCAGCACAAGTCAAGCAGCATCTGATCCTGCCTCAGGAAGCCCCTCTCACATCCTTCTGCAACTCTCCCTCTGGACAGGGTGCCAGGGACCTTGGCACAAGATGGAACAGCCCACCTGAACCTGCACTGCTCCAGCCCTCCTCAGCAAGCAGCCAGGAGCACCAGGGGCTGCTCTGCTCAGTGACAAAATCTGCCCAGGACACCAACTGTGAGGGCTGGCACTTCCCAGGCAGGTATGAGCTGATGACCATGGTGGCATCAGGAAGAAAAGCACCTGGTGGCAGAGTTTGGAGAAGGACAATGAATTGCTGCTCCTGCAGGAAAGGCAGGAGGTGAAGGATAGCACCAGGACAGCTGGCAGCCACATGGGAGCTCACCAACCCAGACAGGGCTGCACTCCTGTCCCATCAGCTTCCACTGGTTGCTTGGTTGTTTTTCCAGATTTAGCCTCCAATTGCATCTGTTCAGGCCCTGCATTCGATCTGTCTCATGGACATAAAGAACAAGGACCTTCTCAGAGGGTCACAGAGGTAAACCCAGAGCCTCATCCCCACCTGGGCGGTCGCCCAAACTCAAGTGTGGGAGCAGCAGGGCCCAGCTGGAGGGTTCCCTCCTGTGCCCTCACCCACCAGTGGTGGCACAGCCCCAGGGACACACAGAAGGCAGCAGAAGTCATTGCTGCTGCTTTTTGTTCAGAGACTTGTGGTCTTTTTTTCTTCAAAACAAGAAAGAGACACTTGTACTAAATACCTCAGTTTGTTTAATCCACCGTACAGAAACAAAATCCTGAGAGGTTCAAAGCTCCACTGTTTACTCTATCAGGCTTATTTCTGGGCTAAATAAACCATCAAAATCTGTCTCCAGTGAAAACATCAAAACATGCTGGTTGAAGCTGATGAATAGTTAGCATTTGGCAAAGACAAAGCATGAATCCATAATTATTGTAAGATGAGTCACCTGGAGAAACCAGAGCAGTAGCCAACACAAAAATCCCTCTGAATAACTCAGTGAGAACCTGGAAACACACGCATCAGAGACAGGACATCATCAGCCCCGGTGCAAGCCAGAGAGGGGCAAGCAGCTCTACCCCAGTTCTGGGGAGGACCTCTCATGGTCACCTCTGATTGAGCACCTCCTGCCTATCTCACCAGAAGCCCATCCCTGGATTACCAGGGCAGCCCAACATCCATAGTCCCTCTATGACTCACAGGACTGGAACAAGCCAGACTTTTGCAGACAACAAAAAAGATAAAAATCATATTGCTTGGGGCAGTGCCAAGCTATTATTTCACCCAATTAGAGTCTTGAACTGCTGAAAGTTAAAAGGATTTCCTCTCGAAAGAGAACATTCCACAGCCAGAAAGTCTCCAGAAAGGTACAGGAGCAATAACTCCTGGTTGTTGGGCATTAGGAAACAAGTGTCTAGACAAGGGCTTCTTCTCTGGTTTGTTGTTGATGACATTTTTAAAAGATGCTACAGTACAGATCCTGGAACTTGGATTTCTCTTTTATACTCTCTCCACCTGTGACAGATTCACATGCCCAGAGCATGCCTGGGATGGCTTACAGACCTTTGGTTATTTTAACTACCACAGCCTAAAGGTACCACCTAACCCTCTGAGGTGAAAAGGGATGGGCATCACTACCTGGGGATGCTGCAAAGCTCCAGAGCAGCCCCTTTGTGCTGCACGTGGCATAGCTGGGTCCAGGCACAGGAGAGCTGCTGGTATTCCTCACCCTGCTTGGAACATCCTTTCCCTGACCTGCCTGCTTTCAAGTGAGCAGAAATTTGGACAACTGTAGAGAAGGACAGTTCAGCTTTTCCCTGGTGCTGCCTTTCCCAGGGCAGGCAGGCTGCAGGGAGGAAGCACACTGCTTTGCCACAGCTCTGCCCACTATTGCTTCAGCATGTCACAATACACTGATGAAGCAATTGGCAATTAGACTGCATTTATCTCTATCTCCAGTGTTATGTTCACACTGTATAAATAACAGCCCATCTCCCATCTGCAGTACCTTTCATTGGGCATGGCCCTGCTGACCCTGCAGGGAGCAGCAATAAAGCCTGAGCTCAGCTTTGGGTGCTGTTGACCAGCTGCCCAGTGCCAGGCCAGTTTTTACAGAGATCAACTTTTAAACGTGCTTCAGGGCCACTATGAAAGCAAATCTCTTCTGTGCCACCACGCAAAAGGAACTGTTGTGTGTTTTGGCACAGTTAGTTTTAATTCCTTCTTCAAGAAGAATTTACTGTGGCTGCCCTGAGCCTGCCTGAAGCTTTATCAAGAGAGATTTCATCGTGGAGTTTAGACAACCTTGCTTGCAGCCATTGTACTGTCAGACAGGTTTCCTTCCTCTTCTTCACAGCACTTCTACATCACATCCTATCTACAGCTCTTACAGGGCTTCATAAATAATGTGATAACGAGAGCCCTGAACACTTAGGGGATTTGGGAGGCATTATCTCAGTTTTTAAGAGGTGGAATACAAAGATCAGAGATTAAGGGTGGCAAACCCAACGGGCTGTGATCCAAACGACAGGAGTTATTCTACCTCATTTCCCTTGGATCTGGAGCCCTTCCTGACTTCCCTGCTGCTTGCCCAGCTCTCTCACTTCCGCATCCCAGCACCTGAGTCCTGCCCTGCTCTCCCTCTCCAGGGTAGTTTACAAATGTCACATCACTCAGTCCCTCATTGTATTTTGCTTGAGGTCTGTAGAGACAAAAATGCTGTTTCCATCAGCCAGTAACTGGGATGAGAGACTGAACATCAGAAAATCTATTGCAGAGTAGTAGTGAAAACCTGGAGCAGTTAAGTAGAGAGATGCTGAAGGAGCTGTCCCAGCTCTCAATAACCTGGGTCTGGACTTCCAAAGCAGAGTGAGCACAGCCCCCATTGCATCCTCTGGGGACAGAGGTGCCCAGGGAACCTGTGCAAGATGCTCTCAAGCTGTCAGCCATCCTTTTGAAACAGCTTCATTTACCCTGTTCCAGGCTTAGCCCTAGTTCAACAGCCTTTTTTCACTGCTTGCTTGAAGTGCCATCACCAGGCTGTTCATCACCAGGCTTTTCCTTCTGCATTCAAGAGTCCCAAAGCACTTAGCCTGAATCTAACATTAGTTTGAGGATGTTATTTTTGGTTTTGCTTAATCAATAGACAAAATACAAGTTCCATTTTGGGATGAATGAGCTCCCTCACAAAGATCAGTGACACACAGTACAGGCTCTACAAAATGTGCTGCTAAATGCACAATTATTTCTCACAAGAGAGCCTGTAAAAGCCTCAGGATTTAAACTCCTACTGTAAAAAGGTGAAAAAGCTCAATCCCTGATGAAAAGCTTGTCCTACATCCTAGGTAAGAACCACCTCTCTGTGCAAAGAGTTTATAGTATTTCCCAACTACAGCTGCAAGTTTTATTATTATTTAAAGGTACAAGACTGCACACAAATGCCCAGATGCTTTTTTTCTGGAAAACCATGCATGAGCAAACCAGTCGGATCTGATTGAACTGATAAGCAACTTAAAAAGCAGTCACCCTGGCTTAAGACAACTGCACTCTGTCACCACTGTTTTTTTTCAGTGATCACCCAGAGCACTCAAGTTGAATACACTCATCAATGTTTCAGCAGCAGCCCTTTGGGATATATGGCTTCTTGTTTTGGGGATGAAGAGTTCAACACTTCAAAGCAGAGCCTAGAGTATTTCTTTCCTTACCTGCTCTAGTAGTGGTGGCAGATAAGCACGTGGTCTGTCCAGGACTGAGAAGCTTAAAACTTGATTCCTTTTCTCCACCCAGGATTTCTGAACAACACACAGAGCTCTCAGTGCTTCCTTCCTCTTCAAAGGGGTTTCATTCAGTAAAACTGAAGAAAAAACCCAAAACCTACAGTATTTCAGAAAATTTGAAAGAGATTAAAGTAGAAAGCTCTAGTTATTTTGGTATGGAAATGAAGGCTCCCAACAACAGAGCAGAAGAGGCAAAGACCCACTGCTCCATGGCCAAGCTCCAAGGGGCTGCCTTGTGAGGGGGAAGCTGGCCTGCACTGCACACTGGCTTGCACCCATCAACCACTCCAGTGTGCTGTGTAAAACCAGAGGTAAATCTCATTCCCTTGTTATGAAAAGAGCAAACAAAAGGGAGGGAAATGTCTGTGAAAAAGAAGAAACCAACAACTCCTCTCCATTTCGATCCCACTGATTAGAGGTACCAAGCAACTGATGTTCATACAAATTTTCTGATTAGGGTAAATTATATAGGATGGTTTCTGAGCAGCACATACATAATTTATCTGATACTTCTGAGGAAGCAACTACATTAATAGTTCAGAGGAAAGTGAAATGTCATGTCTGTAAGGACTTCTGTTTAAAAATCCATTTACAATAAAACAAACCAAAGGCACTAATAGCCAAGTCTTCCGTCTCATTAAGAATAATTTTTAATACCTTTGCTGCCTGCTCAAACGTTTCAGCTTAAATTAATCTTACTTGTCTAGCAAAAAGCAGATGAACTGGAAAGGTCTCAGTATTCCTAGGCAATCCTGAGCTCTGCACAGCAAGCCATCAGTGACTGCAGACAGTGCAGCAGGAAGATCCATACGTAACAGCTAGGACAAGAGATGGCTGCAGGATGGCAGCACAGTCCCAATACACTGGTTCAGGATACTCCTTCACCATCCTCTCAATTATGGCTGTTAAACTCACTGCAGCCTTCCTGGAGAGGAAAAAAAAAAAGCCAAAGCAGTTCATGCTCTCAATACTGGAAGCACTGCATTAATAAACACATTACCCATTTTGTTAGGGATTCAGTATATCCATTTGCAGTAACAGACAGGAAAGGCACAGGCAGGTAAACACCAAGAGCTGGTCAATAAGCACCAGCCACACACACAATTAATGAACTGAATGATAAGCATATTCAAATAAAAACTGTTTCTTTTTCCACCATAAAGCTTCAAGAGTTTTAGCACCTTGATCATATGATGCTACCTCAGTGCATCTGTTGTCCCTACAGAGAGAGAGGAAGGACTGGCAAATGGCTGATCTCTGCTACTCATAAAACACTTTGTCCTTTCACCTTCATTACCTGACAGCTGAAGAAGTCATTTTGCCCTGGGCTTTTTATTTGTTTATATCAAGTGAAGAAAGTTGCCACGATTACCACAGCAGCAATGCTGAAGCTAAATTATTTCAGTTCAAAACATGCATCTGATTCTTGTCAGAGAAACAAAACCAAACTGTTTTAAAGATGATTAAAAAAAGGCTTTCTCAGGAGAACTACAGTGCAGACTCAATAACCCAGCTTAGCTGTTCAAGACATTTCTGGTATTATGCAGAGATATTAAAATCAGCTTTACAGACAATTTAAAAATATTACAACTGTTGAATTCTTTAGAGAATAAACTGCAACACACCACTTACACATTTAGAATTGTTTTGCTAATAATTCATTTAAAACAATCTCAAAAGTAGTCCTATTAAAAATTATAAAACCAGCAAACAAGGTAAAAATGAGAGGCATAAAATCTCCATAAAAATGTTTTTATTCTTTATCAGTGGAGACTGCATATGAAAAGAGGATCTATTGTGAGCTTTTCAACAAAGGAAACTGCAAAAACCCCAGCAATCCTCCTAAGCAGCAGAGACACTGGGGTATCCTGTTCCAGGGCAGAAGACAGGCTATCAAACCTATCTCCTTGCCCTCTTGCAACACAGGGAAGTTACAGTATTCAGCAAGAAGCCAAAGAAATTATGTCAAGAAATGCTACTGAGACAGCTGTCCTTTGTTCCCCTCTGCTCCTTATCAGTCTCCACCTTCATCTTTAATTTTCTTCTTTTTCTTCTTCTTTTTCTCTGTGTTCTGCAAACAAAACAATGTTGCTATGAACAAAGCATAAGGAGAGGCAAAGCAACACGTGTAGCTAGGCAACCCAGCTCACACTCCAAAGCATCACAGCAGCTGCCACACTCAGCAGAGCACAACCCAAGAGATGTTCCCCTCTTCTGCATGGAGGGAAGTTGTGCTGTCTGCCACACAGGGGACAAAAATCAAACTCCATGTTAAGCACAGGATTTCAAAACCCAGCACCTCCTTTGGTTTGGTCCCACTGTTGCTACAAGTCATCGAATGATGCTTCACCAGCTCAGGAGGTAAAGTCTGCTCCTGACAAGTCCTAAACACGTCTGTGATCTGCACCAAGGGACACCCTCCCCACACACACAAAAAAAATATGTAAAAAGAGAGAAGACAAAAGCTGGGGGTCTGAAAAGAAGGGGAATCACTCCTGCTACAGGCACAAATTTGCCAAACCTGATTTTTAAATGCAAACTTTCTTGGGCATTGTAGTGGTGGTATAATGAAATAAAGTTACTAGAGCTACTAGAGTGCCCTTACACACCATGGGTTATGCAGATAAGAACACTTTTTTCCCCCTCAGTCAGTAACTTTTGGAGAATTCATTCCCATAAGGGATCAGGTAACTGAGATTCAGCCTCACCTCAACCGTGGGGCTGGCGGGGAGTTCCTCACTCAGTAGCTCTTCTTCAGTTTGCTTTTCCTTATCCTTTTTCTTTTTCTTCTTTTTGACAGGCTCATCATCTTCTACAGCTGTCTCTTCTGGATCACAGAAGGAAGAAAAATGAAAGGCTGTCAATTTTATTAGGAGTGGAAAAGGCAAAAAGGAAAGGCTTTCTATGAGATACAACAGATGCACTGATGACAGTAAGGATGCAAAATACTGAAAACCACACTGCCCTTTCTTTTTATCTCTCTACACCTATTTCCTCTCCACTGTTTCCCTACCTGCATGGCCTGCTCCCTGCTATAATCAAAATATGGAACTAAGGCACAAGTGACAATGATCAGACAGCACTATTCACATCTCTTGGTACAAGCACTACTACTGTATGCTGCTCCCAAAGCTTAGAACAAGCTGTGTGTTTTCACCAAAACCAAAACAGACAACCCACAAATATTTTCACCAGCATCACAAGTGAAAGGACTCTAAAATCCACGTGAGAAATGCACTCAGCCACCAGCAGTAACTGCTTGACAACCATTTCCCTGCCTGGAAGTTGGAAATCTGCTAAGCAGGACAATTTTTTTACTGTTTAGACCAGCAGACACAAAGATCTCTTAATGCTGAGCTGACACAAAGCATTTAATGCAAAACCAGAAACTCTTTCCTGTCCCGGAAGACAGGAATTGAATTATTTATATAAGCTGAGAGGAATGTTAACCCAAGGAAAGATTTAAGTGTGCTCTCTTACATTTATTTTTCATCTGGCCAAGCTAATCACAGTGGTAAAGGCACTGTGAATTACCACACATTTTCTAGATTACAGACCACAGCCTTAGGAATCTTCAGGTATGGAAATCAAGCAAAAATCATTACCAAGCTGACAGCCTCTCCAGTAGCCAGGCTGTCACTGGAGCACACTCAAGTTAAATGCTTTGTATGACTGAGGCAGTGCTGGGTACTGAGTCTCTCAGTGCATGGTGCTCGTGATTAAGTTCATGATGCAGCAGCCCCTGTTCTGCAGTAGCTACAAACCTGAGATGCTAACAGAGGTGGTGTTTGCAGTCTGTACAGCTGCTTCTGTAGGTGTGACTCAGTAAGTAATTTTCTCACTGTACTCCCCCCAAAAAACAAATCAGTTTAATTTCAAAGCACACTCACCCCTTACAAAAAGAACAGAAACAAAAGCAGTGCAATTATTAAAAAACTCCAAACACACAACCTCCTAACATCTTGACTGTGTGTTGTCACAAGTTCAGTTCCTCAAGGCAGCAGAAGGATTGGATGAGTCTAAAATACACTTCAATCTCTGCCTCTAACATAAGCTTCAGACAAAAAAATTGGCTTCAGGGTAAAAATTTTCTAAACATGTCTACAGGAGAATACAGCCAACTAACACATGCCATGTTCTGACATCAAAAAATGCCAGAAGCAAAACTGCAAAGGATTCCAGATAAAGGAATTGGTAAATATAACTGTAAGTGGATTCTGCCATACATATTCTGCCATACACAGTGAACAGCATGCAAGCATGAGGCATTCAGAATGTGTCAGAGTAAGTATCCTCACTTGCCTATTTAAGACACAGGGAAATAAAAAGCAGCTGAAAAATAAGCACAAACTACATAAAAGCCACAAAGTACAACAGAAGCATATGTCTCATATTTTGCTGTCACACCTTTTCACTCAGCTGGGTTGCTAAGTTATGAATTTTCAAGCAAAATGTTGGGTAGTAACCTTGGAAAAATCTCTTCTTGTTACCCCATTACATGTCCAAGTCTGATAGAGCAGGCTGTCACAATTTACAAGGCAGATGATGCTCCCCCTGCACTCAAAGGCATTGTCACTTTTCCCAGCTGGCAGCAGGCTCCTTCCTGAAGATTTTGGTTGCTGCTTTCTAGCAAGGCTCATCACAGGACTTCAGGCTTTTGTACCAAGGCAGAATAAGGATAAAGGCTCCAGGGGTCCTGGTCTTTTCCCTCTGGGTGCAGCAATCCTGAGTCACTCAGGCCCAGTGGGGTTTCCTTGTGACACAGCAGCTGACAAGAAAGCCAGCAGCTCTCCCCCCAGGCACAGAAAGCAGCACCAGGAAAGCCCTGTGATGGATGGAGCTGTGAGTGCCAGAGATACCTGCAGTAGATCACTCACCCATTTCCACTGGCTAGCCCTGCTGGTGGGATGCCTTCTACTTAGCTATGTTCAAATTCAAAGACCACAGTCACAAAGATACCTGTGCTGCTTCCCTTCCCTCACCATTAAAACAAGTTTTAACAGACAGCTCCTTATGTGGACTACAACTTGTTCCAGGCTCTATCCTTCTGGGGTTTTTTAAGTGTAAAAGATGAAAGTGGTTTAAAGACCCACACCTCCCCTGCCCGTTCCTATCCAGAGTATGGACACATCTGCACCCCAAACAGGAAGAAAGCAAATGCCACACATTATTACAGCAACATTTGCCTTTTGGACTGGCACAATTCAATTATTGTCCTCATTTACAATCAGTATTAAAGCAATAGTACTGAAAATCACTTTTTCAGCAACTGCCCAGCTTATTCCTATCCCTTACCTTCCTCTTGTAATACCAACTACATCAAAACTGATCTGGCTGAGGAATTTTTTTTTTCCCCACACTGCTCTCCCACTACCCTCATTTACCATGCAGCTGCACAAGCAGCAGGGGAAGGAGGGAGCAGAGATTTCTCTCTTTGTGTAATCTCTGACCAAGGAAAAAGCTTAACAGAGCACTGCATCAAAAAGAACAGAGCCAAGAACAGCAGAAATTAAAGGTTCATGCATATTCAAGTGGATATGCAACATAAATCTTAATGCTGGGACCCCCTCTGCATTCTGCTGTGTATTATAGAACTTCCTGAACCACTCCAACTTCCCAGACCACCATCACCCCCTCTCTGGCACACACTGTGGAGTTACATCAGCTGTACTGGACAAGAGCAAGGTTGTGGTCTGTCCAGCCTGTGCCAGGGAAATTCAGGTAATCTGCTGGGTGATCAAGCACAGGAATTTGCAAACACAAGCAGTGCTTTTTTAAAGGGAGGACAGGGTGAAAGGATCTGTTCTGCAGACTGGTGATATGATATAAATAATCTCTCTGGAAAACACTTTTTCCATAGTCTGAAGCAACTGACACAGTTCTACTGCCCAAGAATCCAAGCCCAACAACCCAGCTGACATGAAGAACTAGGAAAAAGCAGGAGCCATGAACCACACACCTGAAGGGTGCCCTGTCTTTTCAGGATGAAAAGCAACACATCTGAATCCTGTACTTGAGGGGTTTGGAAGATTAAAAAAAAACAAAACAAAACAAAACCAAAAAAAACCCCAGCAAAGATTTCTGTGGTCCAAAAGTATTCTGACCACCACCTACTGCTCAAATTATTCTTGGCAGCTCAAGAACACCTGCTAAGCTCCACCCAGCCCCTAAACCAGAAGGTATCAATGCTCAATAAGAAAAGGAAACAAACCCAAGTAGGTGTGCATATAAAAGCACAGACCATTGAATAATGTATCTGTGCACAGAAAACACCCTTCTCATATGCAGGCTAGAAATGAATGTAATCCTTCACCTCTGAGGAGCTGACACCGGTGAGATGTCAGCACTTGCTTTGATAACACAAGGGAAGACCAAGGGAACAATTCATAGAGTACAGTCAGAGCAGATAGTTCAGGAGATTATCAACAGCAGTAGCTGTGAGAACACCCACATTATCCAAAAAGAAACAAGCAAAGTTCATGCCTCCAAAGCACTCATGTGTCCTTGTCTCATGATAAGCACGAGAACAAGCTGGGGCACTGATCTCTGCTTTATAGAACACAGGATTCTCCCTCCACTGTAACTTTAATTCTCAGCTACATTTAGGTTCCTACAAGTTGCTCCATCCATGTACAGAGACACCATGAATGAACCAGAGCCTGGAAAGATCACACCCCAGTGTCAGCTGAACACAAAGAGGTACAAAACCAGCATAACTGTGCTCTGATACTCCAGAAAGGGAAGGTTTTGACAGCCCTCACCTGCTGCAGGCACCAGCAGCTGACAAAACTTCAGAGTGGCTGACCCCCAGATCTGGCTCAATCTCACTTGAAGTGATCTTAAGTCCTCTTTTTCCCCTCCCAAGTTACACACTGGGTACTCCACCACCACAGCAAGGAACAGTCCAGACATTCAGAGGTGCTGAAGTGCACACAGTAGAGAAAAGTTTCTTAAAGTGAACTGTAATACAGAACTAGATTATTCTGAATTGTAGTTCAAAAATCTTTCTTTGCACAGTAACTTAGAGGAGAGTGCAACTGTGGTCATAGGAGAGTTTTAGCTCTCCAGAGAATAACAGTTATTCCTGTGTTATGTATATTCAGACTGACATTTCCAAGTGTCCCTTTACCTCAAATTCTGATATTCCATGTGTGGAAGTTGAAGCACTCTAGAAAACATTTCCATGCAGAATAAAACAGCACCCTTTAGAGGATTAGTACTATTTAAAAATACATTGTCATGCTCAAGGAGAATAACCAGGTGCTGTTGAGCCCCACTGCTCAGTGCACACAGCAAGGTGTCAGCAGCACAGATGCAGCACTGACCTTTGGTCTCTGCTTTGAACTTCTTTGCTTTCACAGACACCTCTGTCTCTTCATCTTCCACTTCCTGAATTTTGCGTTTCTTTGACACAGCAGGAAGTGTGGAGTCACCAGATGGGTCAAACACTTTCACTTCACTGCAATGAAGGAAGAAGTCAGTTTAGGTAACAAAAAGAAGAGCTAGCCCCTGGGTAAGATCCTGCAGTTGAACATCAAATCTCCAACACACCCTCCTGAGATTATGCACAAATCAATCCTGCTCAGCTAACGAAGCTCCTACAGGTAGTAAGGCCAACCTCCAGCACAGGAATGGTTCACCAGGAATCATGGCCACAGGAGATACTCCAAGAGGTGCAACTGTCTAATCTGAAGATACCAGTTAAGAATTTGGTTCTGGTTTATATCTGCTCAAGGCTCCACAGAGCACTTAAATTACCCATCAGATGGATGTCTCTTGCTAAAAGCCTTCCCAGTATGGCTGTATGGTCGTAAGCACAATTTGCTACCTCCACCTAATGAGTACCCTTAAATGAGTACCCTTATATTTATGTGTATATATGTAATACATGTACAGAATCAGCAGTATCTTTTGCTTTCCTGCATTGCCTCTCTATCATGATGCTCACAGGGCACAACTCACAAGGCCTCTCCATATCACCTGAATCTCCAGCTTTATGGGACATTCAAATACCTAATCTCTATCTGACACTGCCTCTTCTGCAATCCTGCATATTCCTCTGCTCAGCCCTAAGCTCCTCTACAGGCTGCAGAGGACCAGCTGTGCAGAAATCCAGTCATCTTTAGCCAGAACTTTTCAGGGGCATTTCACTCATCTAATAGTAACAAAGAATTTTTTTTCTTATTCTGAACAGAATTCCTACTGAAGGAGAAAGAAGTTTTAAACCAGCAAGCCTCAACTATTCCCCCACAAGCCACATACAGAGCATCCAAACTTTTTTGAAGTAGAAATCTGCAGTAGCTGCCTAGCATGGATTAAAAAGCAGCTGAGGCTGGTGAGTAGACTGGAATGTGTGTGGTACTGCTACCAGACAGTGCCATCAACTCATCCTCTGAGCATCAGAAATTATTCTTATGGGTATTAACACTGCATATTGCTCTTCAGATATTGATTACACAGCCTTTTTCAAAAACCCACAAAAAAAAAAAATCCCAAACAAATATGTCAGGCAGGTAATGCACTCTTTCACACCTTTTTTGGAAAGCACACTGAAATGCTGCACTTGAACCTCATCTCTAGAAACTGCCTCACAATTAACTTCTGAGACATTACACTTTGATGCAGCTAATTCATACAGGATCCATAGTTCCATAAAGAACCAAGAGATTCTTGCCAGCCCCAAAACACTTTTTTAGAACCATCTCCATAAAGCAGTACTGCCACTTTTGTACTACAAGGACAATTTGACAGGAACCAAGTAACTTTCCCTTTTAGGCAGCCAGAGTAAGCCAAACAGCCTGAGACTATCTTCAGTCTCTCCCCCAGGCCCAGACACATTTGCAAAGCAAATCTTAACATCTCCTGGCAGGAATTCATAACTCCTCATTTCCAGAGGTCAGAAACCAGCATGGATCTTGGTCTCCTCAACACCCTCACCCTAAACTGCTGCCTCCTGACACGCCCTGATGCTTTACTTACCAACACTGTCTTTTCAAAAGCTGCTCCAGAAATCACAGCTACACTCCCAACTGCCTGGCATATGGAAACCAACATTACAGCCAGGCATGAGAAACATGTCTGGGGACTGCAGATGGATGCAACAGTGCTATTTTTCCCCTCACAGAACTAGCACCCAGCCCTGCTTTTGCTGAGCATTTGCTCTCTCTACAGAGGCTCAGCAAAATAAGCAGGCCAGGCTAAACAAGCAGCCTGCAATCAAATTAAGGTAAAAACCCAGATGTCACAGCTCAGACTAATAATAACCTGTTCAAATCCTTAGATGTTCAGCTGTCCCAGTTGCCATTTACAGTGTCACTCTAACAGTGTCCAGAGCACAGACCTTATCTATCCTTGGTACAAATATTACTTATTAGGTACAAGACCTATGCAAGAGGATGAGCTCTGCTCAAAACAAATGCTGTGGGGGTTTTTTTTGCCTTTTTGGGTTTTGGTTTTTTTCCATAAGAATAAGACTACTAAGCAGGTCCATAGGACAGCTTCTATGTCAAAGAAATTCATTCAGACTCTGACTTTCTCAAATGTAATTTATTCAGGATGGCATTAAACTAAGCTTCTACATACTAACTCCCAGAACTCTTCATCTTTTGGGGCTGATGTTAATAGCACATAAACACAATTGTTATCTGATGATGTCAGTAATTTACTATTAGAAAATCAGGGCTGTTTATCAAAGTTCCCTGGCTTTATCACAACTGTAAAATGTGGGAAAATGGAAATGGCCATTAGCAATGGGAGTTGTAATCAGCATTTAAGAACTGAAAGTGTTTTCTGTAACTTAAGTCAACTCAGCCCACAAACCAAGAAGATTCACATAAATAAAAACATGAAGAGCTATTTATACCCAGCCAAGCTAAAAGGCAAAACTATTTACCTCTTGTTTTGATACTTGTCTGCTCGGGCCAAGGCTTTTCCAGTGCCACTTATTCTTCTTAACTACAAGAAAAATTTAAAAGAGAAAAAAGTTACTCATAATGAAAACAATTCACAAGATAAGTTTTACAGCTCTTGAAAAGAATTAAAAATTGAAAGGCAGACATCTATAATTGGTGAGGCTCTTATGTACTTGTATGAGTCTCACAGTACAGTATGAGTAGAACAGCAACAGGGAGGAAAATGGGGTGAGAAAGGCCTGTCTTCCTAATACCACTTTTCAAGAGCCCAATTTAATTAAAGGGCATCTAGTACTGGATCAGACCTTCCACAGCCACATGACATACAGCACCATTCTTCTAAATTCCCAAGACCTGCTCAAATTTGTGCACACTTTCTTTTTTTGAAAGGATAAGTGCATGTCAGGGCAGGTATCACCCTATGCCTGGCATAAAGCCACATAAAACCACAATACAGGCCCCAAACTGGATTTGAATTAAATTTGTACTCGTCAGTGGATCAGTTTGTTTTGGTATTAACATGCCTCCTTGCCTTTGTTGTGATGGGAAGTATCACCTCTCATGAAATGCTCAAGGAGGAGCAGGCAGGTTTTTCTGGATTTTTCTTGTTTGTTCTAGCAATGCCAGTACTACAGCATTAGTATCAGATCTTCTAGCTTGAAAGGCTGAACCCAGCCATCATTTACAAGACCACATGCAGCAGGCATGCCACCTGAAAGAGGAAAGTGAATCCTATCTTCTCCCAGCATGCTGTACCAATAGCAACAGATGGAACAGCAGGTACAGAGAGGCAGGATATGCATTAGGTGATGGCAGAACAATGCAGCCATTTGCAGAATAACATCTGCTTTAGTTACAGAGAAAGCTCCTTATGACCAAGCATCACCATTATTCAGATCCTGGGGAACCACGGTGGAAAACCTGGGGCAGGGAGCAGGGTGGGGAAAGAAAGTCTTTCTGCACTTTCTTCTAAGGTGGAGAGAAAGAGGCTATGAAATAATAAGCACATCCCTGCAATTAGCACAGATGTAGTGGAATGTGAATGTATGATCTTATCTTGTTCAGAATGAAGATTTTTTTTCAGCACAATGTAATCAAAGACAGGCATGTAAACAAGAAACATTGACACCAAAAAAATGGATGCAGACAGCTTACCCACTGCTCCAGCCAGGCCTGGGAGAAGCTACAGAGTAAGGGTGGCACCAGGAACGCAGCTATGTGGAGGCAGAAAGCTCAGAAGCTGTGCATCAGAGAGCCACACCACAAATAAAACACACTGGCTTCCTGCAGCCTCTGCTAGACTTACCCCTCTCTCCTCCAAGTGCCTCATTCTTGTCTCTACTTTCAGCCTGTTCTCAGCTCCCATCTCAGCACTGGTGTCTTCTCCCAGGGCATCGTAACGAATGGTCAGGGCAGTCTTAGCTGCCAGCATTCGGGAGATCTGCAGGAGACAAAAAGAGTATCAGATGCTGAGACTTTACCTTAAGGCAGCCATTCACTCTGATCTGGAAACCATACCCACAAAAGAACAAGGTAACCCTTTACCAGCAGTATATAGTCCTAAAAAATTAGTACATCATTCTTTCAACACTGAAATGCTGTTATTTGAACACCTTATTTTCTAGATAAATAGAGGGAAACATCTAAGACAGCAACGTAGTTTTGCACAATTCTCTCCACCCCAACTTTTTAGGTTGAGGTGTAACTTCTGGCTGGGTGGCTTCCACCACAAGTCGAACACATAGTCACCACCTGCATTATCAAAGCCCACAGTCTTTAAAGCAAGTCACTGAAGTTACCAGCTTTAGCACATCCAGAGTCTGATTTTCACATAAAACTGAAGCCTGTAGCAGCTTAGTTTACTACCGTGTCGAAGAAAACAACACAGCCCTTGAGAAAGCCAGCATTACATCATAACTCAGCAGGAATGCACCTGTGATTACCTGGATGTGTCAAAGGACAATCCCATTCACTTTTTCAAACAGGAATGACATCCAAAGATTTATGTTTCACATAACCATGGAGCAGGATGGGAAGAGTCTCACTGGGAAGCCCAAGCCATCCCAATGACAGACACTCATGCTCTGGAAAAAGCAAGGCTGGTAAACAATTCTACAACTCACCTTTCCTTTGTTCTTGGTATTGGTTTGGCCCACTAGGGAAGCATGATAGATAAGGCCAAATTTAGGAGTGTCCCTTTTAGTCTTCAGTGCTCTGAAGAGTGCCTTCTCAGCACCCAGTAACTGAACTGTTGAAGCTGGATGTTTTGCCAGGTTCAAAAGGGAACCTAGAAGGAGGTGACATAGCAAGAGTAATTTGTCAGGGGTGCATCTAGAGAAGCAGGAAGCTAGATTTCTACACTACTAAAAACCAAGAAACTCCAGAGCCCTCTCTTTCCATGAGAGCTGTTTCATGTCATTTCCTGAAGGACAGGTAAGCCATTTCAGTCTTTCGTGCTTCATCTATCTTGGTTTCATTTCAGCAACAGGGAAGAAGCCTGACTCAATAAAACATTCCACCAGAGTAATGCCTACTCCTGCCAAAGTCTGGCAGCAAGAATCTGCCACCACAGAACTGCAGCACAGATAACTGAAATAAGGCTGCAGGCTTCAGCCAGCCTGACTTTAAAAGCCTAATGCCACTTTGTCAGCATTTTACCTCAGAAGTGACTGGGCTATCAGCAGGAGGCTCAGTAAATGTCTCAGAAGAGGTAGTGACTTAAGTTGCCCTCATATTCCAAAAAGAATTCAGGCCAACTAAGAACATCATCACAGACTGCTACCAAGCTCGTGCTGCTATTCTCAGATTCCTCAAGAGCCACCTTCCTCCCCTTTATGAAGTGATGTTCCTCAGGACCTTGCATAATGCTTTCAGCTCACCAGCTCCTCACAGAAAACCTCTCATGAGGTTTGTTTATCAGTGTAACCAACCTGCATGAGCAATGAGCCTTGCTCCAACCAGTTCCCCCACCATGATGGTGAGATTGGGAGCAATGGCCATCATTCTGTTCTTCAGGTAGTCGTATAGCTGGCTCCGATACTCAGATATCTCAATCACCTGCCATGGACAGAGTTTGGTTACAGGCATCAGTATTGATCAGCTGACCAACACATATTCAGAGGTAAATATACTGAAACAAGGAAGTGCTGAGAATTCTAATAATTACAAAAGGCAAAATGCACAGGCAATCGTGAGCCAGAGTTATAAAAAGCTTCTGAAGGGACCTATTCCCAGAGCAGAGCTCCTTCCACAAAATGCATTTGATCTGTACTGCTCATTCCCTTATGCAACTTATTTTCTCAGCACAGCCCTGGATACAGGAGCTGACAACATGCCAAAGGCAGTGAAGCAGAACAAAAATACTTAGTAAGGACATTTTCTTTAGGACAAAACCCTGGAACACTCAGTTTTCAGATAAATCTTTGCCACCATTCTCTTGAAAGGGGATAAATGCTCTTTACTTTTTCTATACAAAATACACACAATTAGAATGTACATTAAAAAGCAGCCTTGTCTAGACCAGGAACTAACTACTCCTAATCCTGCCACTCCCTGGTACAGACACAAAGGCATCCAACTGGCACCACTCAAGTCAGAGGGAGTTCACATGCAATCTAGATGAAAGCAGGACAGTGCTTCTCTTCTGGGGCTTTAGTGCTTCACTTTTACTCCAGGGTTTATCACCTAGCTTCCATGGTGACAGGTTAAAGAGAGGATATATAGTACCATCACCTCAAGGGTTAAAAGCACAATGATGCCAAAATTCCAACCCAAAGTAGGACTGCCATTTTTGTTAAGACTTGGTAGGGACATTAAGAGTCTGAGATGGCTCAGATGAGGTAGTGACTGAGCACCCTCATGTCTGTACATCAGGAATGCAACAATACAGGAGTCATCACTGCCATCACAGGTGTGTGGGAAAACCCCTCCTTGGTAGAAGAGGCTCTGGTATGGCTAAAGTAGAGTTCCTGTTGCTTTTCTTCCCTGTGCACATACCTGATCACAGAGATGAATTATGTTGTTTATATCTTCTTCTGATACTTCTGTCCCCATGGAAATCTCAGCAGCAGCCTTCACCTCCTCTTCAATCTCCTCGGACAAGATGTCAGAAACATCAGAGGAGGCAAAATTGCTTCTGTCTCCTGTGGGGGACAGATGAAGGCATGTTTGTGCTGGGGGCGAGATGAACCAGTAAAAAAAGCACAGAAACAGACAAAGATAAAAGGCCAAAATAACAACAGTGAGTCAAATCTGCCATCCTTTTCCATTCTCCCAAAGTGTTCTGACTTTTATGTTTATACATGCTGAGAATGGTTGGAATATTAAATTTGAAACTAGAACAAAAGCCCTTTTTCTGTAACACTGCATACTTCACTTTTGCAGTAGATGCTTACAGGAAAATTTTCAGTTGTATGATTACAAAGGAAGAACTCCAGGAAGCAAGCAGTCATTTTCCACTAACAAAACCTATGTAATTCTTCCTGTATTTGGGAAAAAAAACCTCCCTCAAAACCAGTTCTCTCTCTGGACTGCAAACTTCATAGTTCAAATAAAAAAATACAAAATCATCAGTACAAAGCACATGCCTAAGAGGTGAGGCAAGTATGCAAAATGTTACAGTGGTCCTTTTTTCTGCTTGTGTGAATAATTGTAGCAGTTCTAGTTTCTGAGAACATCAAAACCAAGAAGCAATTCTCCTTACGTCATCTTTTGGCAACAGATTTTCAAACCAGTCTGATGACTAATTGTGATTCTAAGATATGCTGGTGTCCATGAAGAACTGACTGGTTATATGGTATCAGCTTTCTCAAGCTTCAAGATGGCAAACTACATCAACACACAGATGCAAGCACACACCACTGACCCTATTCACAGTGTAAACGTGTGGCAGCCAACGGGGTGAGTGAGTGAGTGGCTGCCTTCACAGCAGTGCTGTGTGCTGTGGCAGCACTGCACACCAACACACAACACTCCCCAGACTCACACCTCTTTTGTACTCACCAACTTTCCGCACACATTTACAATATGTGAGGTTATCTGTGATGATTTTGCCCAGCTCAGGGAAGTGCCAACCATACCATTCCCTACAGCGCATGATGTAATTGTTCAGCTCTTTGTCCAAGTCATCGAGAAGTGCTAAAAGAAAGAAGAATGGACTTTTCTTTTTTTCCTAAAAAGGTAATCTAAAAATAGTAGGTAATCTAAAAACCCTCAACTCAACCAATTCAATGAGTGTAAAGGGATATAAACAAGTATTTTATCCCAGAGACTGGAACAAAACGTAAGGAGCAGTACACTAAAAATCTCCACTTATCAGAAAACTGCACGATCCCAGGCACAATATTATAGAAATATTAGAATTTCCATGAGTGTGACCTGCAACTTTAATTGCTGGGATTGTCTCAGCCTCCATTAACAGCTGTAAAGCTCATTCCCTTGGAAGGGTAGCAGCAGCCAGTTATTTGTCCTCTCAGTCAGCTGAAGTGCTACACACAAGATGGGTGTAAAAACATTTTAAAGGTGAGAAACTGATCTACTAAGCCTTTTAGTTGCCTTTAGAAGACAAATACACCCAACACAAATCCAGCAGGCTCACCATTTACCAGACATGACCAATAACTGGATTTACAGGATGACTGTAACACCCACAGCATATATTGCTACAGAGCCCCAAGGCTACAGCATTTCTCACTAACACAACCCCAACATTCCCATCTGTTGTCTCAGTGGTAGTGACGAAGGAACTGAATTAAATCATTAATTTCAGCTTAACTACATTTCATCATTGACAACAGTCTGGGAATTAATATTCCAAACAGGATTCCTCACCACTGCTTCACAGCAAACATGCCAATTATCATGGGGATGTCCTCAAGGAAAAATGAGGAGAGGGCTTCCCTAGCTGCCTTTACAATTTCAGTCTGTTTTCCACTAAGAAAACATGGAAACTGAATGCATCATTACACACTGCAATGGTTTTACATGCCTAACAAATAGGTCTATTCCTATATTGCCTTCTATGCAAGACACCACCAAAATGGCCAGAAAATCCTGTCCTGTGTGACCATGACTGAAACATGCTAGGAGGAAACTTACAGCAATATTTTTCTGTAATCAATGTAAAGAAGTCAGCTATCATAAGCCAAATCCATCAATAATTTAAGCTCTAAATATACTTACAAATTGCCTGGATAATCATGGTATCCACTTTGTCTGGGCTGAATTTCAACTTGTATCGTGAAAGGCTGAGGAGACAGGAACAGTTTGATCAGCATCCTGACATCACCACAGCTCTGACACCTACACATGCACATACCCTGCAAATGGACTCAAAGGGAAAGGGAAGGCCATCCTTACACGTGCAGCAGACTGAACCAAAGAGCTGGGGCAGGAAATGGGCTGTTTGGGGGTTTTCTTCTATATTGATTCCCCACAACAGCATTTCCAATTCTGCAGTGGCTGGAGGCAACCCACAGAACTGCACCTACCCAGCAGCAAAGGTCAGCAATGCTAATGTGAAGCAACAGAAAACACTTCCTGAAGCAGATTCTCACTGTCTGAGACAGCCCATGATCATCCATCTTTCATGTATCTTCAAAATTTCTCACTAAAAGACACTTGATATCAATGAGGATCTGCATTTTCCAGACTCTTTTTCCATATTAGTGCCCATTTTCTAAGGACACACACATCTATTTTTAAGGAATTAGCTATAGCAAATCTGCTCTCTAAGTTGCCACTGGCTCAGGGACAGGACAAGCTCATGTCAGAAGATGAATGAAATGTTACTCATGAATCAGTGCTTGACCTCATGGTGATCCAACAACTTTGTGTTTAACTACTGTTCCACTACACCTGGGGCAACAAAGTGGGAAAACAATATTTACATTATATCGGGTTATTTATTCTGTCATAAATCAGGAAATCATGGTCTTCACCTTGTCTCAGTGCCAATGAGTTTTAAGTGACCCATTTGATGCCACAGAGACATTTCAAACAAAATCCTCAAGCAGGTGACATGCAATGGAAAGCTATCAACTGCAGCTCTGGGTGAAGATGAAGCCTTCCCTAAAGCGTGGCTGCAAACTGGAAAGCCCTTCCCTTATAAAAGAAGATTCCAGAAACAAATCTGACTTGACTTTCAGAGTATGAGCCCATGTCACACATGCAGAGGTAGCCAGGGACAGAGTGTGGCAGAGCAGGGATGGCATGGAGGTGCTGTGTGGCCTCACCTGTGTGCCAGCCCCAGACACATGGCTGCCATCTCTCGGGAGGGGAGCCCTGTAATCAGCCCTTCGATCTGCGAGCGGATTCCTCTCATCAGCTCTGTAACCATGGGGCTGTGTATGCAACTCAAGTTCAGCTTCTCCTGCAGCATGGACATCAATGACATCAAGTCAGGAACAATGACATTCCTCTCAGGTCCTTCCCCCCTGCAGCCTTTTCTCACAAAACCTGTTTTTCCAGGTGTTTTCCTGGCATTATTTTGCCTTATCTCCCGATACCCACTGTGGATCACACAACAGTTTCAGGCATCCCTGATGCTCAGGCAGTTCCCCACACAGTAACAGTTCCATTTGGGAGATTTATAATTAAATCTCTATTTCCTATGTAGACACTGGAAACACAAGATACAAAATCTTGGAGTTTACTACAAATGGTCTGGCCACAGAAAGTTCAGAGGTAGAGGGTAGGGTGTTCTGGGTCTTTTTCAGAGAACAAAATGGAGCAATTGGTTCAGAGTTCTTGTTAGTATTCACTTTAGCACTAAATCCTCCTCATTTTGACACCAGGAGGTGATGATGAGATGAGCAGAATAAAAAAAAATAAATTTAAAAAATAATAATCAGTGGGCACCTGGTATTTGGTTCTTCCCTCTTTTCTGGATGAAAAGGTTCTTCCCCTTTTCTGGACTAGGGAAATGAATTTTTGAATCTGCTGGGTTTTTAACCAGTACTGAAGACAGAAATCAAGCAAACCTGAACACCTCAGTACACTTTTAATATATCCTTCATTATGTACTCAAGACAACACGCCAGCAAGACAAGACAACAAATTCCCAGCAAGCACCCAGTACAGGTTTGATCACACAGATCCTACAGACTGCAAACACAGCACTTGCAGCATGATCAGTTGTTAATCACTGCATAACTTCTGGGACCTGACTGTAAGATGTCAGTAGCACGAGGCAAAATGAAGAAGAGCAAAATCAGTCATCACCTTTATGACACCTCCAAGTTTGGCATCTGCTACAGCTAACTGCTCATGGGCATCTTTGGCCACTATCTTCTTGAGAATCTTCTTCAAGTTCTTGCTGAGCTTGCCTTCTACGAGAGCTGTGGATGCTGTATAAAGCAGAAAGACCAAAGATGCAGTTTCTCTCTCCTTCTAAAACATGTAAAAATAGCACTCCTAACTAGGTATTTGTGTACTAATGGCCCACAGCAGCTCTAGTCCAAGCTGCAATGCTACTTTGCCATGCAGTGGCTAAAATCAAAACAGGAGAAAATTACATACTGGCTCCTTTGGAAGCCTGAATCCAAAACCCTTCTCCCAGTTGCCTCTCCTTTCTGCATGTGGTTTCAGTTCTATTTCTGTCAAATTTGTTTAAGGATCTCTGCACACAGTATGCCATATGCTTTAGACACATGTTTAACATTTCCAAAGGCATGGTTATATGGGAACATTTTGTGTATCATTTAATTAACCAGCCATTTTCCAGGTCCCTTAGTCAGCAACCACAATATTCTAAACTGAGGAATGGCTCATTTGCATCCACTGATGGTGATAATACACTGCCTAAAGCCCACCAAAGAATGATGCCAAACACACTGTCTGGGCAGCCAGACACAGACCCTTTCAATAGAGCATGTGGACTAAAGCATTTTAAAAGGATGTTCTTCATTCTCAGGTATTAATAGATCTTCAAGAGCTTTACAAACCCACACAATGTATTTTAGGCAGGCACTTTTATACAACTCTCTGAGGGTCAGCTCTGTGCTCCACTGAACTTCTGTGACTGATGCAACATCTTCATTACAGTCAGCAGAGCAGAGGCCACAGAGTTTTCATTTCCAGAACCTTGGTGAAACATAAGGGTAAAATCTAAAAGTTGTGCTGAGTTTCCTCTCAACCAACCATGGAGACAAGTTTCCTCCTCTCAAGGGGACCAAGAGCTTCTAACCCACTTGAAACAGGCAGAGTCTTCCCTTCAAAATGAATGTGCCCTAGGTAGTCTGAGTGATCTCTCCCATTTCACAGCTGAGTAAACCTGAAGCAAAGCAGTACAAGTTTTTGAGAGGTTTACTGTTGTTTTGCTCTGGGTGTTTAAACTCCTGAATTTCTCTTACATGGAACACAGATTTTTTTTTTTTTTCAGGCTGAAGAATCTCACAGGCATTATATGTATCCATCAAACACCTGAACTAAGTGCTCTGATATCTGTCTGTTGTCTCAGTGGTAGTGACGAAATGCTACTCCAATCAGTTACACTCAGCTTCAACAAGAATCCATCATTGACAACAGCCAAAAAACCCACCCTTCTACACAGTGCTCATTAGTGAGCTGCCTGGGAAACAAGCATGGAAGGACAAAAATAGACTGCATTACATTTGTGCTGCACTACAGGCTGGGTGGGTGATCTCATAAATCAGTTGACTTTGAAAGATTTGTAACTTCAAAACTAAGCAAAGAAACAGAACAGGGAGAAAGACTGAACCTGTGCATAACAGGGATTAACTCACTTACCAGCAAGTGCTTCTGTTGTGTCCTGAAATTTTTCAAAGTGTTTCAGCTTCACTCTATAAAAGAAAAATACAAATGTGTAAACAACAAAACCAGATGTAAAACCAGAGCCATTTTACTTTTACTCTGCCCCTGCTATGATGCTTTTCCTCTTCTCTCTAAGACTGTGAGAACCAAGATTAATATCCTCAAAAAGAAGAGCTCTAAACCTGATTAAGTTTGATAAAACTTTTCAGTTGAGTCTCACAACTTCAAATTACAAATTAAAAAAAAAAAAATTAAGAGTATTTTGATCTAGTATTTCTAGGACCAACACAATCAGACAAACCCAGTTCCCCTTTCTGTTCTGTGGTTCATATTTAAAGACAGACATCTTTGAATCTCAGCACTGCACCCTGATTAATGAGGTGTCACTGATGATTGACTGATGATAGCATTTTCCCACTCATCTTCCACAAGGGAACTGAGGAATGCACAGCCTGCACAGCTCAGGTTTAATATACTTTTCAACCAAGTGCATCTTCAAAGACTTTAAAACCTCACTGATTCACTGCCCACAAATCCTGAAGTCCTCCCCTGTAATTAGATGTTTGAATACCAATTCTGAGCTGCACTTAAAACAAACAACAGAAAACGTTTCCATCTTCAAACTGCTGACCAGTGCCAGAAACCCTGAGTGTTTAATCACAGTGTCAGATCCTTAGGCCCAGCTCTGCTCTCCCCCTCACAGAGCCTGTGGTGTTGATATCTAGAGTTACAGTTAAGAAGCTATCTCAATCCAGTAAATTCCTAGTCAGGGACAGGCATTTGACTAACCCAGCTCTGATTAACCACTGCTCTTTGTGAGTCAAGTGTCTGCAAAGGAAGCAAGGTCACAGATAAAGATGAATGCTTGAGTTAAGCACTGGCAAAGCCCCACAGATGCTCCAGGCTTACACTGATGCCTTTTCAGAAAGGCAGGAGAGAGAGGAATTACTTTGATCAGAGATCCATTACAAACCACAGCCTGCCTAGCAAGTGGCCCAGATGATGTTTCCAAGACAATATTAACAATATCACAAGCTGGGATATTCTGGCCTCTTCTCCAAATAGTGTCACAGAGCAGGGTGAACCCAAATCACAGGGCAGAGCTTGCTCAGAGGTGTGGGTTATAACCAGAGCTGGTCAGAGACCTCCCAGGGGAAATACCCCAGGCAGATCTGGAATGAATCCTGCCCATGGCCCAGGTTCAGGGCCAGCTTGGTCAGTGGCCACAGCCACCCCATGCAGCTCCACAGTGGGGACAGCACTCCCTGATGGATGCCATGGGCAACACCACCAGCCCTCAGCTCACAGATTCACACCCTGTTAGGTTCAGATGCATTATGTGATTTCATTTTTTCATGAAGAATTTCCTGAGAGTACAAAACCTTGTCATTTCAGCCAGTTCTAGCACTACAAGCTTGCCTCATGAAAACAGCCAGGCCTCCTTAAAATATTGTCCAATTTTCTGCTTTGGTGACACATGGTAATGACTTAGCAGCTTACATGCACCACAAAGAGAAAAAACAGAGGTTTTTTTCACTTTGATATTCCATATAAAGTTTCCCCAGATATCTAACTTCACATCATCAGGGTTCCCAGCTTTCAGGTTTTGCAGTACAGGAAAATGAAAACCAACACTGCTCTCTGGCCCTCAGATGTCTGTAACTACAGGCAGTCATGTCCCTTCCAAAAGCTATTCCCACATAAAGCTGCTTACATTTTGTTTGCTTTTTCAGGAGTTTCAAATTCTTTCCATAAACTGTCAACTTCTTGGAGCTTTTTCTCATTCAGAACCTGCAGAGGAAAAAAAAAAAACATTCACACAAATACATTTACAGCACTTCTGAACAACTTTCAACCCTGCATTCAGCAGAGGAGGCCTGAAGCAGATGCAGAGGGCATTCCACCACTGGGAGTTAATGCTGAGCAGGCCAACCAGCTCAGGTTTGATGATTTCCAGCTTCATCATTCCCTCCAAAGCTACAGAAGTTGCTCAGTCATGGCTGGGTCCTTCTGAACCTGCACGTGAAAGCAAAACCTTCTCCTTGTTTATCAAAAGTGGACTTGCTCCACCTCCTCTACTGCACTCCAGCACAACCCCAGTGATCCAAACCCAAACTTGCTCCTGCTCTGGGAAAACACCAACATGTCTGGGATACTGAAGAGGAAGGGGTGATCACACAGGTTATTTTTATTAATCTGAGCTGTCCCAAGGAAGAAAAAAGAACTATAAAGACAACTTTCCACTGCAGCTTGGTAATGAGCTGAGATAAAAGAGGCAGCAATGGGTTAATGTCCTCTTGTACAGAGGAAGTCAGGGGATGCTCCTCAGATTTTAAACAGCACTAGATAACAGTTACACCTCTAAAGCCCACTCCACAAATTCATAGAAAAGAACAGTATAATCAATATCCTTACAACATTAAGGCCTGGTCAAAGGGTTTTCTCAAACTCAACTAGCAGTTGAGCTAATCAACACATTAACTCATGTCCCACAGGATCCTGGGGCACAGGAACACCTTGGGGAAGCTTTTCCTTTCCCCACCTGACAGATTCTTTCCTCCGGTTCATCCTTCCTAGCCCAAGGCCTACAAAATTTTCAGCCTCTTAACAGACAGGGATAGACAGAGAAACATAAAGACATGGAAGCTGATAAATCAGGGTTGTTAGCATAGAAAAATTACAAGCCTATGGATATTGTGTGCCCTGCAAGACAGTAATGCATACTGGAAAAAACTCTTCCAAGATGTAGAACTATGCTTTATCTGTCCTGGCTATTTATGGTATCTGCTCCTCCAATGGGACTGAGGCTTACAAAGGAATATCATAGAATCACAGAATTGGCTGGGTTGGAAGGGACCTCAGAGATCATTGAGTCCAACCCCTGAACCACCGTTGCGGTTGCTAGACCATGGCACTCAGTGCCACATCCAGGCTCTTTTGAAATATCTCCAGACACGGAGAATCCACTACTTCCCTGGGCAGCCCATTCCAATGTCTGATCACTCTCTCTGTAAAGAAATTCTTTCTAATATCTAACCTAAACTTCCCCTGGCACAACTTAAGACCCTGCCCTCTTGTCTTGTTGAAAGTCGTCTGGCAAAAGAGACCAACCCCCCCTGGCTCCAACCTCCTTTCAGGGAGTTGTAGAGAGTGATGAGGTCTCCCCTGAGCCTCCTCTTCTTTAGGCTGAACAGCCCCAGCTCTCTCAGCCTCTCCTCATAGGGTCCCTTCACCAGCCTGGTTGCCCTCCTTGGGACCTGCTCCAGGACCTCGATATCCTTCCTGAACTGGGGGGAATATCCATCTCACAGGGGAATCCCTTGTTGTCCTGGTTTGGGCCAGGATAAAGGTGGTTTTCTGTTTCTGTACTTTTGCTTTTAGCTAAGTCCCTTGTAAGTAGTTGCATTTGCTGAAATTAACAGCAAGTTTCTCATGCAGTGTGTGTGCTTTTAGGACTGATAACACTTGATGTTTATAGTTACTGCTAGAGACTGGTATGCAGAGCCAAGGACACAGAGGCCCCACCTGAACCCTCCTTTAGGGAGGAACGGACAAGATAGATGCCAGAATTGACCAAACAGAGGATTCCATCCCATATACGTCACACTCAGTATAAATTTGAGGCATCACGTGGGCCGAGCCAGATCTTTTCCTGTTTCCCTTCCTTCACCCGGCATCCTGGAAGGATCCTGTCTGTTCATCTGCCTGTGGTCCTGATCCATGCCAGCCCATATCTGTGTGTTCCTGCCTCCAGTTCCCGACTGCTGCCGACTCCAGGAGTCCAGCCTGGACTTTCCCAGGGCTGCCCTGCAGCCTCGGTGGTGACGTGAGAGTTATTGGGGGAAAGGAGGGAGGAATGTGGTTTCCATTTTCCTGTATATTTGTATATATTTAGTAATTTTACCTATTTATCACTACTGTTTCATTAAAGTTGTGCAGTTTAGTTTCCAACCCATAAGTCTCTCTCCTTTCTCTATCAAGGAGAGAGAGAGATTAATAGAGAGCATCTGTTATTCGGTTTAATCGCCGGGCCAGTGTTAAACCGTGACACTTGTTGATCACCAAGACACAAAGTCAGGGCGAGCTCAGTCCTGCTGCCAATGGACTAATGCTAAAAGGAGAAGTGGGTAACCCTGACCCTTTCCCAACATTTGGAAGCACAGACTGCGTGCAGACAATTTAAAACCAAACAAACAACCCAACCACCCAACCTCCCTCTAAAACCCCACCAGAGCCCATCGTGGCAATCTCCAGACGCTTTAAAGCGGTAATTCTAACGGGTTCCAGCAGAGAGCTCCCGGCTCTCTCCCTCGGGGAGGTGTCTGGGCTCCGCTCCCGGGTGGCTGCTGCCCTCTGGTTGCTCCTCACGGCAGAGCGAGCAGGGCCCGCAGCTCCCCCTCAGAGCCCTCACCTGCGGGGTGCCAGCCCTCGGGGAGCCGCCGAGAGGCCCTGGCTGGCGGCACCGGAGGGGATTCCAGTGGCCGAGAGCTGGAGGGCAGCACCCAGCGCAGGCACCCCGAGAGCAAACCCCCTGCAGGCTGCGGCTCCACGGGGAATGCCCCGGAGCAGCAGCTCCGGGCGGGTACAAACCTGCATTTCGCTGTGTTCTGCCTTGGAACCGCCCTGCCCGGAGCTGCACATCCAAAGCCCAGCGGGAGAGGAAGCCCTGGGGCAGACAAGGCCGGCATTGCCCTACGGACCAGAGGGGCAGCGCAGCGCCGTGCCAGCCCCCGTGCCCTGTGCCGCCTCCCTCAGGGCCCCGCCCGCCATGACACGGCCCATCCCCTCACCTTGAAGATGGCGTAGCCGGCGGCGGTCTCGAACAGCACCAACATGGTGGCGGTACCGGTACCGGGCCGCGGGGGCACGTGCGCCGGACCAGCGCGGGACCCGCCGAGCACGCGCGGGCGCGCGACGGAAGAGGAAGAGGCGGCGGCGGAGGAAGCGGCGGGAGGGGAAGTGAGGGGAAGAGGAAGGGGAGGGAGTGAGGGAAAGGGAGAGCTTCCCCCCGCGCTCTCGCGAGCCACGTGGCGGGATGGTGCGCACGGCGGGAGGGGGCGGAGTCTGCGGCGGGGGGGCGGGGCGGGGCCTGTGAGGGGCGGGGCCTGTGAGGGGCGGGGTCTGCGGGGCGGCCGTTACCTGAGGAGGTCACGAACCGTACCTCACGGGACGGTACCGGCGTTACTTCAGTTACCTCACGGTACGGTACCGGTGTTACTTCAGTTACCTCACGGTACGGTACCGGTGTTACCTCCGTTACCTCACGGAACGCTACCGGTGTTACCTGACGTTACGGTATTGGTGTTACCTCCGTTACCTCACCGTACGGTACCGGTGTTACCTCCGTTACCTCACGGAACGGTACCGGTGTTACCTGACGTTACGGTACTGGTGTTACCTCACGTTATGGTATTGGTGTTACCTCACGGTACGGTACCGGCGTTACCTCCGTTACCTCACGGTACGGTACCGGTGTTACCTCACGTTATGGTATTGGTGTTACCTCACGTTACCTCACGGTACGGTACCGGTGTTACCTCCGTTACCTCACCGTACGGTACCGGCGTTACCTGACGTTACCTGTGAGGATCAGGCCTGTGTATTAACAGCCGCGTTTCCCTGACAGAGCGGCGCCAGACGGCCGGCATCCCCTGTTCAGGGCTGCAGGGCTTCCTGGCGCTGCTGCGGTGTCCCCGGGATGCAGAGGTTCCGGCCCAAAGCCGTCCATTCCTGACGGCTTCTGCTTTGTGTGCTGAGCCGCTCTCCGGGCCTGCGGGCAGGCGGTGTGTCGGTGTAGGCCGTACGTGGGCCGCTCCCCGCACACCGGGCCTCCCCTGGGAACCGGGTGCTCCTGCCCGCGGGGAGAGTCCAAATGGACCCGGGGCGTGCTCCATACCGGGCATTCCTCCGACTGGCCCTGTGAGTCAGCACGCCTGCCTTCCTTCTGCTGCTGCTGAGAAATACACTGGAAAGTAAATAGCCAGAAACATGGGTATTTGCGCTTTTCTTCTTTTTTTTTTTTTTTTTTTTTTTTTTTTTTTTTTTTTTTTTTTTTTTTTTTTTTTTTCCGAAGGAAAGTGCTTTAACCTATTTTAAGGTCTCACAACTAATAAGGCTGCCAAATAAATTAAGCTCAACTTGAAAGGCACTTTCCAGGTTCCCCCGAGTTTTAAAGTGCTGGTGCTGCTGGCTCCCAGCTGCTGTTGAAAAGAGCAAATTTTAGTGTAAATGTTGCTTGGTTGCCTGATTTAGAGCACTCTGTGCAGCACTAACTGCTCTCAAGCAAAGATATTGGCATGATGACATTATAGATTGTTCTTAAGATCCAGCTTTATAGGAAATTTGTTTTTGACAGCCCAAGGAGGCTTTGTGCTGCAGTTTTGAGGAAAGCACTAACATCTGTTGTCTCTTAAACCAGGTGGGTGTGAAGGAACAGCAGTGACTTCAGGTGATGAAGATAAGCTGCAGATGGAGAAATTACAGAGGATATAAAAGCCCTTAGAACAAAATAAGGTTATTAGGGAAGAAGTCTTAATGGAGGCTGCTGCAGCAGCAGGAGGAAGAAGAGGAGGAGGAGGCAGCAGGATGAGTTTTAGCGTTTGTAGGAAGAAGCTCATGTAGGTACATTTAGATGGAGGGGATGTGGGGCTTTTTTTAGCAGGCTGGGTAAAGGGAAGGGAGGTATTGTCACTGTAGTGTGTTTCAGTGGTGTGCCTGTGGTGTTAGCGTGTGTAAGGACGATAGCTATATTCTGTCTTGTGCCAGTAGCAGCTTTTGTTACAAGTTTGCGTAGAGGAATGGGTAAAATGAAGAATTACATTCCGGTTTCACGCTGGGTGTTAACCTTATTGCTGTAAGGTTACTCTTAAAGAAGGTTACTGCTCTTAAAGCTGCTTTCAGTTGTGACTGGAGGTAGTGTTGAGGACAGAGTTGTCTGTCCCTCTGTTCCGTGGTATCGTGTGTGGCTGTGGAGCCCTTGAGTGCCTTGTTCTGGTGCTTTGTGTAAGCTCCTGGCACAGCACACACACAGCTGGCTCTCCTGCCTGCTCGCCCTTGTCTCAGAAGAGACTCTGAACTCTGTAGCTCTGCACAGCATCTCTGTTGGTTCTCTTGACGTTCTTCTCCCCTCCCTGGTGCAGTATTTTATCAGTTGTGATCCAAACATCCTCTCAGGAGTCTGGGCCCTGCCAGGCTCGCTGCCCGGTGTCCGCTGCCTCTCTCACAGCCCCGGGATGCCCGTGTGGCTGTCCCGCCTCGCCCCCGCGGTGCCGGTTCGGCGGCAAGTCCCGTGCGGTGGGCGGTCCGGCCCGGTGTGGAAGTGATGTCAGGCGCAGAGGAAGTCCCGCCCGCCTCGGCCTGTGTTTGCGCTGCGGGCAGAGAAAGGAGCGGACGGAGCCGCGGCCCAGCCCAGCCTGCCGCACGCAACGGGGCCGAGCCATGTCTGACCAGGTACCGGCAACTGCGGACCCCCGACGCAACCGGGACCGGCGGAGCTTTCGCCGCCTGGAAGGCGCCGGGGGGATGTTTGCGGCGGGGGGCAGCCGGTCCCCGGCCTCGGCCCAGCCCGCGCCCCATCCCCTCTCCCTCTCCCCGTCTGTTCCTCCATCCCCCGTTCGGTTCCGCTCGGGACTCGGGGCGGGTTTGGGCCCGCACAGCCCCGGCGCTGGAGGCCCGGGAGCGCAGCGAGGGCCGAGCCGTGTTGCCCAGCAGTTGTTGTTCCCTTTCGTTTTCCGTGTCCCAGCTCCGGCAGGATGCTCTGCTCTGTGCGGGCTGGGCCCGGCCTGCCGGCTCCGCTCTCTGCCCCGGGAGGGCTGGGGAACTCCAGGCTCTGTTAAACTTCCCGTCCTCCCTCCGCTCCTGGCACATCCTCACGTTCGGGTCGGTTCTGACTGTCCAGCTGCAGGTTAAATGGTCACTTCTTGTACTACGGGTTCCCGGCTCGCTTGGCTCCCTTTGCTTACCGCTCTTGCTTTAGGCTGCTGGTGGAAAACTAAAACAGCGTTCCGGTTTGGTGTTCTGCTTTTCTGTTTGTTTATTCGGGCTTTTGTTTGGTTTGTTTTAGTCTTTTCGCCTTGCCTTTGTAAGGCAGTGTTTTCTAACTTTGTCGTGACGGTTCGACTTTGGAAAAATCAATGTCAGTAGCTACGAATGATGTTTGTTGCAGTGCGGTGAAGTCAAGAACAGCAGGAGTGCCAGCCAGGAACTCACAAGTATCCCAAGAGGAGGGTAGGCTTAGCACACAGTGTGTCTGCTTTGGGGAACGGCCGTGGTACGCGGTGACCCGGGAGTGCGAGCCGTGTGTCCCGGTGGGCTTCCTCCCCGGGCTCGGTTCTGCAGCACAATGAGGGATCAATGCCCTGGGGGGATGTGATGGGATGTGATGCTGCCTCTCTGCCTGTGGGAGTGCAGCCAGGAGCTCAGCTATTGCTGCCACCCGGCAGGACGCTTTCCCGAGGAGTGAAATACGGGAAAGTGGCAGCAAAAAACCCCAAAAGTCAGGTTTTGAACTAGATTTTGTAGCTGGATCTTCACGTGACCCGCTCTGTAGCTCCCTGCGTTTGTGAAGCAAGGCATGTTTTAACACATAGCAGCTTTCATTAGGTAATTCCTTCTCCAGGCAAGTTCTGCTAAAACACATACGTGTTTGTTCTTTGGGAATGCTCCAAGTATGTAAAATTCATCATATGCACCTTGTTTGGATGCATGTCTTAAAAGGCTTTGGTTTCAGATTTATTTTTTTACCTTTTTTGGATAGCTAAGTGTTATGTGTTGTCATACACTTTGGGGGGAACTGTGCAACAGGAGCTAAACAGAAGTTACAGTATAATGTGCAGTAATGCAGCACTGTAAATCTCACTCCTCTGCTTATCAGCCCTGCAGAAATAATTGGAGTACTCAAAATTCTGTGTTGCTTACACTGATTTCCTTGCTGTGCCCTGGAATTAAGAGGATACAGTTTGTCACCAGTTATGATAATTTGGTTTGTCATTTTAGTGTAAATAAATGTACTTGATTCAGTTGCTTCAATAGGAAATTAACCTTTATGCTAAGTAAAGACACTTGGAAGAAGGGCAGGCTTCAAAAAACACATGGCAGCTTGGTGGGATCTAAGCAGAAGCAAAAAGAATAGTTTTTCCTCTCCCTTCAAGGGTCTCAGGCTGGTTTTACTTTGAGTCTAGATGCTGGCATTTTTATCTCTTGGTGTGCTACTAATAAAAAAAGCTGTAGTTTGTATGTGGTTTTGCTCCTATAACAAATGCAAGAGTTTGTCTGTGTTCAAGTCCAATTCCTCTAGTAATTTTTTGAGAGGTTACCTGAAATGTCCTGAGTATATGGGGTTTTTTAGGCTTAGAAGTTGAAGTTTGATCACTTCAGAAAGTCAGAGGAGGAAAGCTACAAGACACTGCCTTACAGTGTTTGTTTTGTGGTGTAATTAGCTGCAATAGCAACACCAGTGTGTTCCAAGAAGCTTTGTGTGCTTTTTTTGGTGTCATGAACTTAGTGTTTCCATATTAATCTGAGACAGCACTAGAAGCTTCATTTTGTGCTGTTTAGGAAAGCTGTGGAAGGACACCTTCAAAACTTGAGGAATCTGATGCAATTCAGAAAGTGGTATTCCTTTTTATAGTGTGGCATTCCTGCTCTGTTTGTGTGATAGTCTTTTTCAGTGTACTGTTTCAGGAGATGCCTGAACACCAGTTCTTTTCACAGTGTGAGTAAAAATGTGAAGACTTTCTTGCAGAATGCTGATCCAGAGTTTTGTTAGTGACTGCTTGTAGTTTAGTAACTTTGCAGGTTCCTTGCTTTCTTTGTTCTTGAGGGGTTTGTGTTGGTTTTGTGATTTGGCCTTGAATAGCAGTGTAGTTCACTCACAAAATGCAGGGAGCTGTTTCAGACTTGCTGAGTCTTGTTGTGTTCTGATTTCAAATACTCTTTTTAAGCTCCAATTATTGGCATTGTCAACACTGAGTCGATCTTATTTCTTTTCTTTTTTTTTTTTTTCCCCTGAAATAACAGCTCATTTGCTCTTATTTCATGGGTGAGAGCTTCATACAGCATCCTTACTGTATGAACCTTTGAGACTCCACTTCCCTCTGCTGTTTCTGCTGTTTGCTGCTTCCCATATTCCTTTTTAGCACTAGAGCCCTCTTTCCCTGAGAGTAGGAATCAAACATCTTCCAAATAATTGTTTCCCACTCCCACTGGCCAGAGGCACTGCCACAGTAGCTGTGATGGTTTGCTGTACCTTGTGCAGGTGTGTTGTGGAAAGCTGAGCAGGGATATCTTGGTATATATTTCAGTGACAATAAATCCTGGGGCAGTTTTGAAGTTACAGAGTTCAGATGTGTAGAGATCTGTATCTCTGGTTCCTAGAGGTTAGTAGTCCTGCAGAGGGACAGCAAAAATGCTGGTTGTGCAAGTTACTGGAACAAGCCAAAGGTTCTTGTTTTCCTTTCTCTTGTTAGTCAGGAATGGAATCCAGTGTATTTTTATTCCTGCAAATAGCCCCATGAGGTTAGAGTTCAGCTGTGTTGGAAAGGGAAAACTTTGGGGAGCACGGTGAAGGTTCCTTTCACACCTTTTAAGTGACTTGATTTGGGACTTGAGGGTATCTTAGTTTCTTGAAAGCTTGGGGTCAGTTTTTGTGCTTGAGCTTGGTGAGTGATGAGTCAGTCCCAGCAGTCCAGGTTGTGCCCAGGTGGGTATTAAAACCCAATAAATTAAAAGTAGGTAAAGTCTCTGGCTCCTCCTTTCTTGTCATCACAGAAGCAGAATGGATCTGGCTTAAGGCAGTGAGTCAAACTGATCCAAAGAGCACTTCCTCTCTCTTTCTTTCCTCCAGACTGAGGCTGGTACAGACAAGAAAGGTGTTTGCAGACTCCCCCCTCTGCCCATCCCCGAATTGCCAGCATTCAGAGAAATTGTTCATTTTTCAACCTTGTTAGGGGGAAAAAAATACTTGAAAAGGCTTGTCCACCATTTTAATATGGATATAAAGTCCTATCTGGATGGACTATGTATAGAATGTTACTACATAGTTCCTTGGGGCTTGACCCTAAAGTTCAAGTCTAGTCGTACAAGGAATTTTTCTGTATACTCAGCAAAAACTCTTTTCAGACCTCATAAAATGTATATGGTAGGTACTTGTACATATTTTGCTTGTTTTTTCTATTGTGTTAATAAACTATAAAAGGAAGATTGTAAACATCATGAGGGTATCTCTGTTTCTGTCTGCTTGGGAAGATTTCTTCATCAAGTGCCACTTGTACCTGAGGCAGTGTCTGTGTAAAACCCCTTTGTGCTGCAGTGGAATGCAGCTGGAGGCCTGACCTGGGATCTGTAGGGACAGGCAAGGGCTGGGGTTAACAGGACCTGAGCTCTCAGTTGTCTTACCTGTCAGCTGCTAACACCAACACTTCTGTGTCCTTAGTTCATGTCTTAGAGAACATAACACCTAAACCCTTTTGATGAGCTTCAGTGTTTAAGAATTGTGGTCTTCAACGTGCTAGAAGGAAGCTGTTCATTAGGGGTGTTTTGTTGTCACAGAAAATAGGAAGGCTGAGCATCCTTTTGAAAGTAGTAACTAGAGTTGATGCCACAAGTGCTTTCTGCTTACCCTCCTCACAATGTGCTTTGTTTCTGTCAAATATCTGAGCCTTTGTAGTACACCTTTGTGTCATCTATTTCCATATGATCCTTCTCTCAGCTGTTACATTCTTTGGAGTGTTTCTCTTCTGTCATTAATTAAACTCTCCACAGTTGGCCCATCAGCTTTTCCTAATGCTGTGTATAAGTTCTCACACACAGAAAGGAAGAAATAAGGTGCCTTGGGTAGTCTGCTTTCACATAATAAGGAGGATAACCACAACTGTCATACAGTTCAACACTTGGTTATTTTCACTGGACAGATTGTTTTTTTTTTTTCTTTCCAGGAAGCAAAACCTTCGGCTGAGGACTTGGGAGATAAGAAAGAAGGGGAATACATCAAACTCAAAGTCATTGGGCAGGTGAGTTTTTACATAAGAATTTGTTTGTGAGTTTTTGTGTTGTAGAAATTAAAAAATGAAAACTGATACCTCTTCAGTGTGGATCCTCCCCTGCCATAAAACACTTAGCAATTGCCAGTAATGTGTATTAATATACTCTGGTGTGGTTTTTTTTTAAAAGCTTGAGTCATTTATCCTTATGACTCAGGATCTGGTCAGTGTGATCCCCATTTTAAGACTAGGGGATTGATTTAGCTAAGGAAATTAATTAAAATGTGGCAAAATCGATACGTTTGGGTCCTTACAGTTCATGTACGTGAGGTCAGCTTTTTGTGTAGGGAGAGGAGGTTTCTGTTGGCTGGCATGTTGGTAGAAGTAAATTATGATTATTATTCATTATGTGAATGGTGGATTATAAGTCTGAATTCAAGTTGTGTTGGAATGTGAATGTCAATCCTTCTTGAACAGAAGTCCTTCTGTGCAAAGAACCTCTGGTTCACATGACTTGGTGTTAGCACAAGTGCTGTGCTGTTGACTGGACATGGAGGACTTAAAGCAGGACTAACACAAACTTACTTACCTCTTGCTGCTTTAATTGACAAGGATGAGAATGCATTCAAAAGCTAAATGTGACCTGCATGCTTATTTTACAGAACCTCTTGCAGACTATTTTGTCTGTAGCCATTTTGACAGTTGTAGTTACTCATTTCTTATGACTGAGAGAAAGGGTATAGAATAATGAGTAACTCCTGAGGTTAGTGTTGCCTTGCCAAGTCTGCTTGTATCCTCACTTCTAGATAATTACTGTAGTTGGAGGAGGTTTTGTATATATTTTGAAGTGCAAGCTCTAACTTGTCTCTCTGGGAATCTTAGAGCAGAAGTCCCCTGTGTATGTGTGTTTCTGTTTCTTAAGCACATCAGCTGGGTAAAGATGGAACCACAGACTGAACCCTGTATGGGTTTTAGTGCTTTACAATCTAAACCCTCCATAGTGAGCCTGAGGCTGTACTATACCATCTGTTCTAAAGTAGAGCTTCCTGTGGAAGGGCATAATGAATTAGTGATAAATCATCCTGGAGGTTCATTTTATGATGCACCAAGGCATGCACGGTGATAGTTGAACTGCATTCCATATTAGTTTTAAGTTTTTCTTATTAAAAGCCTTAAAATTGGCACAGGTTAAGTAAGCAGTTTCTACAAAGGGAGTAACTTTTTTCCTTTCTGTTCTTAGGACAGCAGTGAAATTCACTTCAAGGTGAAAATGACAACACACCTCAAGAAACTCAAAGAATCATACTGTCAAAGACAGGTTTGTGAAACAATGACACTCTCTTCAAAAAATGAAATGAAGCTGAACACTTCAGCTTTTTGCACTGTGCTTTCAAACAGACATTTGTTGAGACAGTCAAGCTTCTGTCTCAACAAGGACAAGCATGTGGCAGTACAAATATAACAGGTCTCTTAATTTCTTTTGCCAAGTAAAGGCATTTCTACTTGCAACAGTTGTGATTTTTGTAATAAATTTAATATTACTGTTTGAAAATATATTAGTGGCTACTCAGAAACTTTACCTTTTAGAGTGCTCAGGCATGCATTTATACTTACTGTAAAACATCCTGTCTCCAAGCAAAGTTCCCTTAAAGCCCTGGAATGCTGCAGCTTACAGCCATTAATATGGTAATTGATTAGCACTGGCTCTTATGCCCTAAGTCCAAGAAATCTGTGATGTTAATGGTGGGTGCAGGTAAAAAACTTCCTGTTGCATAACAAAGAAAATACATTTTCCAGATGCTGTGGCAGAGACTGAGGATTCACTGCTGTTATTTCCAGAAGGCCTGGCCTAGTTTACCCTCCTGCTTTGGGGATAGATACCTTGTACAGTCTTTTCTTGAATAACTGTGTTGGAATTCTCTTCAGGAGATAAAATAAATAATACTTGGGGTTTTTTTTTCAGAATACCTTGAGATACATGGAACTTGTAAATTGAAGTGTTCTTTTATAGAAGATGTTCTTTTTTGCTCTCCTTCCAGAGCAGGAACAAAGAAAAGATACACCTGATATCTTTGTGTCCAAATGGTTAAAATTGTGATAAATTTGAAATCCTGGTGTTTTTTAAAACAAGGTTTTGGAAGTAATGAATGCAGCATTCTTACTGGCTGATGAATATATATGTTTATGGAATTTTTTATTTTTTTTTATGAAAGAAATACATGCTTGAATAAACACAACTATATCTGTCTCCCAGGCTGAATTCTAGATTCTCTGATTAAGGAGATCAGCAGTCAGTACTGTTTTAGGTATCATGTAGCAGTTCTGTGGTAAAGAAGCCATGAACATTTCTTCTAAGCTGGCCAGAGGGGTTGTTGGAACAGTGTGAAAAGCTGTCTTTCTGTGAATTTTTCTGCCTGGTTATTTGCTAACAATAGTTCTAAGATGTAATTGGTGCACAGACCAGGTTATATTTCACTGTTTGCTCATGATTTGAAAGAAAAAGATGCAGCCTAAATTTTTTTACCATTGGGATGCTCTGTTCTCCCTGCTTGAATGCTGTTCCTTTTTAACTCCTCCATCTCTGCTCTTTCTTGTCCCCAGTACAGAGCTTCTCCAGAAGTGGCAGAAGTCAAGGCCACTGTTCCCTCCTGTGGTGGTAAAATGTTGGGAGAGCAAGGGCAAGGGTTTGTGAAGTAGACATTGTGTTCCCCTGCTGCCTTAGGACCTTTAGTAAAGGTGGTACACAGCTCAGATGAAAGCTGGACCTTCACCTGTAAAGTTGTTGTGGAAGGCAGGATGCAGCCAGCACTTCATAAATAAAAGAATACAAGGAAAAAAAAAAGCTAAGGAAACTTCCAGCTTGTTGAGTTAGAATTCTAGTGAGACTTGAGAACACACACGTGTTTCAGCACTGTCATGTTCCAAGCTTGCAGCAGAATAGCTGAGCTCCCTGCATAACAGGAACTAACGCTTTCTTTTTTTACTTTCCCATGTGGAATTTTTATTAAAATTGTATGTTTGCTTGTGGTTTCTTGTAAATTCATACAAGTTTCAGTAAATTGTTGTTTTTCTTGTACATCTGTTTCTTTCTGTAGGGTGTTCCAATGAATTCACTCAGGTTCCTCTTCGAGGGTCAGAGAATTACTGATAATCATACCCCCAAGGAGGTGAGTTTCTTCCTAGGAGAAGTGTCATAGTTCACCAGAGAAACTGAATACCAAACTGACTGCTCTCTGATCTGCTGGGCTGTTAACCAGAATGGTGTTTCTTGAAACACAGCCAACTTTTTAAACTATATTTAGTCAAACATAGTCTGAATTTGTTTGTGTAACTAGAATCTCTGATAAGGCTGATACGAAGTTCAGAGGGAGGCTGATTAGGCCTCGTGTTCTCTCAGGAGAGAGAATGTAGTCACTGCTTACCAGAGAGAAAAAAAAAATAAATCTACCAATGGAACTTCCCAGTTGTTGAGACAGAGCTGCAGTGTGACTTTGGGATGAATATGTGTGCAGTTCACATTTATTAGCTCCAGGTAAACAAACAAAACACAGGTTACTTGAGCTGCCCAGTGACTTCCACCAATGGTTATGACAAAGCAGGAAGAGACACTTGAATTATGGCCTTCTGAAAATCAGATGAACTGGTGTGTTGTGATCCTGAACACTGAGTGCACACTTGCAAAGAGGCTTGGAGTTACAAGCTGTAGGGTTTAGCTGTACTCTGAGCTGGTGGTGTGCTCACAGTGTTCATCCTCAGCTGGCTGTGCAGCTGGTGCATTCAGGAGGGTGTTGGTTGTGCTCCTGTGCATCTGTGTCCCGGGAAGGGGTTTGGAGGGAGGTGAAGCACATGGCTGATATGTACTGCTTCACAAGCAGATCTGGACTTCACTGGTAGAGCTTGGTTTTGACTGAGATGTACAAAGCTGAAGGAAAAGGACTAAAATTCACGTGTCATCTTGTGAGATGATGACTGGAGTGCTTTTTGTCTCCTATGAATTACGATGGGGCAGAGGAACAAAACACTGTATAATTTGTCTAGGACCTGGATGCAGTACACCAGATTTATGACAATTACATGCTGGTTTTTTTCTTTGTTCTTACAGCTGGGGATGGAAGAGGAAGATGTGATTGAAGTTTATCAGGAACAGACAGGGGGTCACTCAACAGTTTAGATCCTTCTGTTTTCTTCCCCTTTAATCCTTTTTTATTTTTAAATAATAGTTCTTTTGTAATGTGGTGTTCAACACTGAATTGAAACTGGCACCCCATCTCTGGGAGTTTATTTTCAGGCGTCTGGTATTTTGAATTCTCGTGCTCATTATACACTATTGTTTCTGTTTTCATTGTGCTGAACTTTTGTGATCCAGCTGCAGCCCTGCTCCCCCCTTCCCTCCTGCCCTCCCCTCTAGAAGTACACGTGCACACATGCATTTGTATGTTGCTAGGTTCCTGCATCTCAGGCACGGGGGCTGTAAGATCTGCCAGGTGGGAGAGTGTTCTTAATGACTTCCATATCTGCCCTGAAGTTTTGATGTGTGACTGTTTCACTCCTGGACTATAACTTTCAGTGCGAGATGAAGTTTTTCAGAGAACTAAACTGGAGAAATTGTGTGTCCATAACTCAGAGCTGTTTTGCTTAAAGTGTGCTGATGGCCCGACAAAGAAGACGATCGAGTGGGAAAAGGAAAAGCTAGAACTGTTGTCATCTGTACTTTGCTCCAGAGATGGCTTTGCTGAAGACATAAAGTTGAAAACCCTAATGATGCTTAAATCTTGCCAGAAGAGCCCAGAAGCATTTTAACTTCATATAGCAATTAGTACACGCAGGTATTCATGCAAGAATGTTCACAGCAGACAACTGGTGTTACTTTGACACTCTTGTTTGTACCTTTTGGCCTGGGACGTGGGTTTTGAATGGACATTGTCTGTACCAGCTTCATTTAAAATAAACAAGAAAAACAATTTTATAAACAACTTGCATTTTCTTTTCAAATGTTTGGAAACGAGTAAAACCATTAATATTTATAATTAGGGCATGCTTCTCCAGTAACTACATCTTGAAGCCAGAAAAAAAAAAGGAAGTGCTTTGTAAATATACCTCATTTCAAAAAAGGTTACTTTTTTTTCAGCTTGCCCTAGTAAAATACTTGGATCTCCTTGTTTTGTAGGTGGCTATTTCAGACTACTAGCTGTCTGTTTTCTTGTTAGAGTATTCACATAGTTACATACAGCTTCACTTCATGCACAAAAGCTAAACTGAAAATGCAACTTGGAAGGAAATATGAAGATGTTTTTAATGTTCACATTCCATATGATTATGGTACCACTACATCATTTCCCTCTGATGGATGATATGGAAGTGTCATGGTAGTGCAGCAGGCATCATGACGAGGGTCCACTTTCTGATCAACCTAGCTGCAGGTTCCAAAGGGTCATTTTGGGAATGTTACTGGTTATAAAAGCTCAGATGGGAATTTGAGCAGGGTAGTGAGGAGAGAATGTTTCTGTACTGTCCCTGCTTCAGTATTTTTGCAGATAAATAGGACTTGTTTCTAATTTGACTTGCTAAATCAAGTTCAGTTTGAATTCCAACTTCATTTAGGGACACGTTTTAGTCATGGCATAGTTGGAAGAAATAACAGATTTTGACTTAATTAGTTTTTATGGCACCTGCTGTAAAGCTAGAAATGCCTTTTCTTTCATGCTTGTGTTTTTTGTCCTGTTACTGATTTAGTTATACTTTTGTACACCTAGTTGCACTCAGCAATTTTTTAAAGATTAAAAGTTCTGTTTACAAAATGCCAGGATATGGGGTTTTCTTAAAATATTCTGTCATTCAGTTCTTAGGGGGAAGAGACACTGCTGCTGTGATGTAGAGCAACATGGCTTCTTTGTGCTTATTTCCCTTTTTTTTTTTTTTTTTCAGAGTACTAAATATATCTGTTCCACAAGTCCAGAAAGAAAACAGCCTTGTGATTGTTATCAGATTATCTTTTAATTTAAATCTTTATGTTCTCATTAGTAGATGAATTCCCATTATCCCTTTTCTGCAAATTAGGAGCTAAGGTGTGAGGGACAGTAGTTTACTGTCACTGAGGAAGCTGCAAGGGGAGCTGAGAACAGACTCCAGATCCCTGGCTTTGAGGCTGGTACTGTAATTTGGAACTAACTTTCTTTGCTTTTCTCTCAAATCTGTTTTATGTGCTCATTTAAATGAGTTTCTGGTTGAAGCACTGCATTCAGTCCTCTGGAGGCTATGGAGGAGGAGGGTTTCCTGCAGAATGCAGCTGCAGTAGAAGATTGATTTCTGTTGTGTAACCTTGTCCTCAAATTCATCTCTTTGGTACAAATTACTTTGTCCTCTTTCTCAGACTTCGTGTGGCACCTCAGTGGAGCTGCTGGTCTAAAGCAATGTCTGTGCTGATAATTTGATGGAACAGGAGTTACAGAACTGTCTCAAAGATCAGTATTGAGAGCTTGGTGTAAAATGAGAAGATACACACACCATAGGTGCACTGGTGCCCCTTCTATAGGAAGCACGTTCCTGGAAGTTGTATATTGAAACAAAACCTGAGTTTTTAAGTCTGGGATTAAGCAGGCTTGAATATTCTTCACATCTCTGGGAGGACTGATAGTTTCAAATAATTCCTTTTTGAAATAATAATCTGGTGTAAAGTTTCTAAACCACTCAACTTTAAAGCTTGTTTCCAGAAGTCAGGTTGGCTTTCATATGATGGAGAAAAATAACTAATCTTATTTCCTGTGATTTTTCTTTATCTTTGTTTGTGTGCTTACCTGCATGTTGGAAGAATAGAGTCCCACTGATGATGGTTTTAAGTGTTTTAAGAAAAGAACAAAGTTGGGAGAGGGAAACAATTCTCATTGAATTGGTAATGCAGTAGAGGGTGGAAGCTAATCCTTGCTTTATTTTGAGTTGTGAAATGTATAGATTTAATATTCACTATGATGGTGTATAAAAGCTTTGTTGGTAAGTACATTACAAAGTTAGATCTACCAATTTTTTTAAAGCTTGTACATTTAAAGGATTTACGTATTCTCAAGTATAACTAGATTTATATGATCATAGAATAATTTGGGTTGGAAGGGACTTCTAAAGGTCATCTAGTCCAGCCCCAATTTATGATCAAATCATCAATTTGAAAATAATTTTTTTTAAGTTGAATGTGTAAATGTTGGCAGGTTTTGGACTTCAAGTTTTAAGTCTGATGCAAGTTTTGACTAACTGTTGTTTTAGAAGCACAATAACTGCACACTAGTTTTTAGCTTTTCCTGCTTCAAATAGAAAATATTTTAAATAATACAACAATAATGTATCTCTGCTGACCCATGCATCTTCTCCAAGCACTTGTGAATTATTGCTGTGCAGGGAAGTTTTCTTAAATAAGATGATCGATTTCTGAGGCACCACACAGAACTGTAGGAACACCCCAAGTTGGACGTGGTGTAAACAAGTTTTGGGTTGCTTCTAGCACCAGTACTTAATGGATATTTACTTCAGTGAGGTTCAGCCTCAATTTGGAGAGTGCAAAAATTGGCTGTTGTTCTCCAGAGGACACTCTGGAAACTGCAGTATGAATTGGCACTGCAAATGTTACACTGCCTCACATTAGACACTATTAGAGAAGCAGAAAATAGGATAAACCTGAGTGGCAAGGAGGAAAAGTTGCTCTGGTTTCTCAGCTGTCCTCTTGCTGCTGCAGCTTAGCCTGTTCTCAAACTCTAGCATGGTTACTGCAGTTCTGTGGTTTGGGAGATGCCTCCAAGGGTCAGCACTGAGGTCTCCATCCTTACTGTGAACTGATGGGACAAAGATTCTGGGGAAGCCTCGGGAGGGCTGTCTGGCTTGGTATCTGCTACCTGGTGGAGCAGGAATGCTTTTCCTTGCTATCTGTAGGATGTGTACACAGACCCCAGGGCAGTCTTGCAAATCACTTGCAAATGCTGGAAAGGCACACTGTTCCTCTTCTCCGATTGTAGCTGCCACCTTTCTGCCTTTTCTGCTCTTTTTTTTATCCTGTGCAGATCCCATTGGAATCTGGAATCAGACTGGAACTGAAAGACCTCACTACGATAACCTATGCCTGGCACCAATCATTTTTTTAATTGTTTTATATGGTTCTTCAGGCCTAGTTTTTTTTCAAGTACCTGAAAATAAGAAAACACTCATGGACAAGGAATATCCTGAGCATGTTCTAGTCTAGTAGTTTCTAATTGTAGTGCTTGTTAGAACTGCAGATGTTCCAGATCTGCTCGTTGCCTGCAGACAGTGTTAATAAAGTGGAATATAGACACAGAATTCCTCACTGGGTTAGCAGGCTGGTGCTTTGACTTGAAACTCACACACTCTGCTTGTTGCTGTCTCACTGGTAGTTCTCTTGGCTTTGACACAGTGCACACAGTGCCTGCTGGAGCACTGAGCCTGGACTGGAGATGGGACTTGCCCCAGGAGCAAGGTTTGGAATGGGTGGGGGAAGAAAAATCCTGGCTTGTGCGGATACATTCTCATGGGCCAGAGTGTTCTCCTGTCACAACAGCATGAGTGGAGCAACCAGGAGAGAGTTATTCCTGCTCAGCTGTTGTCCCCATGTGTCATTTTGTCCCTGGCACAGACAGATGGATCTAGGTTTCCCTTCTGAAGGCCTGTTAGGCTATTTGCACTGTTCTGGGTGTGATGTGCAGATTCCCAGCTCCTGTGTGCTGGGGTCCTGGTAGGGCTGGATTTTGGAAGCATCCCATCCAGTGGACTGCCTAAAGGTAATCAGAGTTAAGGTGTGTGGGGAAACGTAGTTGGGCTTCTGTCTGTAGTGTAAATAGCTGCCACAATCTGTAGGATTAGGAGTTAAAGAATTCAGATAAGGTGTATGTGAACTGCTGATGGAATTTGGGGTAATCTTAGAAAACTGCTTAAATAGCAAAAGAACTGCATTGTGTCTTGGAGTCCTGAGGGCAGCTTAAGAAGCTCCTGAGGTGCCAGTGCTGCTCTTTAGCATCAACTGCACTGACACAACTCCTGACTGCAGAAGTGTTTTTAAATAGTCTGGCACTAGGTGTGAAGATGTGTTATCACTGAGGCAAAAAATAACTTCGTACTGATTAGTAGCTACAGATCTGATGAAAACCTGTATTTGTGTTTTTCCTTCCTCTAGAGGTAGTCTAGCACTTCCCTCTTTCTTTATTTGCTCCTTCGCCTCATATCTTGCTTTCTCCCAGTTTCTTTCATACTCCAGGCTTTCTGCAGTCTTCACCAGATGCTGACTGTTCCTCCCCTAACCACATTGCTGCTGCTTGCTGTCTGCATTTTTCTGCCTCTTAGAAACAGATCACCAACAGCTAAATACTCATTCATGCTCAAACACTTCCTATTTAGGAAATGTTTCTCTCATCAATTACAAATCAAAAGAAAATATTGTTGTATTACTGACATTACAAGTGTTGATTATTGTCTCAAACGTGAGGTTTTTTTTTTTAAATCTGCTTGGCATTTAGGTTTTCAAGCCTTTCTCTTGCAGCTGTTTGTTAGAAGGTAGAAGTTTTGGTTGTTTTGGGTTTTGTTGGGTTTTTTTTGTTTGGCTGGTTGTTTTTTGGGTTTTTTTTGGCTTGCTTTTTGCTTGCTTTTGTTAGGTATTTGTTTTTATTTGTTAGGTGTTTGGTTTTTTGTTTGTTTGGGGTTTTTTACACTACGTAGCTACAGAGAAGGTATATAATGAAAGCCTCAATAAATTAACAGATGTTTTTACTACCAGCATCTTGCATCCTAGCTAGGCTATGGAGTTTCTCTCCTTCAGGCTGCAGGGACTGTTGTTTCTGCATCTGTTTAATAGAGGAGGAGCAGCTGAGGTTCTGCAAGCTTGGGACTTGGTGTTGTAGGAATTCCATGCCAGACTCACAGGCTGAATCCATGTCTTTACCAGAAACCACCCATTCAGCTGGATTATCTGCAGCTCAAGTAAGCTTGAGCCTGTCTATATATCTCTGCTCCTTCTTCCTCCAGCTGTATCTTCTGGAACTGCAGAAGCTTTCTGTGATAACCCTCCTGCTGCTGCTGCTGCCAAATACATGGTTGGGCTGCATTCTGTGACTTCTTTGCTGCCTCCTCCTCCTGGTGCCTCTGCTCTTCTGATTTTTGTTTCTGTAAACTAAAACATAAATTATGATTAACTGCTGTAGCAACCTTGGCTTTGCTGGACATTCTTACCAGGAGAGCATGTCCAACACAAAGAGATGAGCAGATTGTCAAAGCGAAGGGGAGAGAAATTAGAGGAAAAAGAGAGAAGAGGTGCTGGTTAGTGCTTAGTATATGTCTGGTTGGTTCTGCAAATTTAGTATTTAAAAAAAAAAAAATCACTGTCTACTTTCCTTCATATTGTCTGTAAGGGGCACAAATTTGAATTATGGTTTGGATGTGTGTGCTTTTGAGGAGAACAGGAGGCCCATGGGATACAAAGATGCATAGACAAGGGATGGAGGAGAGCACAGAGAGAGCTGGGAGAGTTCAAAGAACAAGCTCTGGAAGGAAAAACTGGAATGCATGTTTGTGGAACGAGAAAATAAACTCAGAACAAGAACCCAGGCTATGCAACAAGCAAGGAGGTAACGGAAAGCCTTGGCTGAGACTCAGATGTAAGCAGAATGGCAGTGAAAAAGGGCTGGTTTTATGGGAGGATTTACAATGTAAGCAAGGAGCACAAAAGAAAGTCAAGCAAATTTAGAATCATGGAATCATAGAATTGGCTGGGTTGGAAGGGACCTCAGAGATCATCGAGTCCAACCCTTGAACCACCGTTGCAGTTGCTAGACCATGGCACTGAGTGCCACATCCAGGCTCTTTTGAAATATCTCCAGACACGGAGAATCCACTACTTCCCTGGGCAGCCCATTCCAATGTCTGATCACCCTCTCCAGAAAGAAATTCTTTCTAATATCTAACCTAAACTTCCCCTGGCACAACTTAAGACCATGCCCTCTTGTCTTGCTGAGAGTTGCCTGGGAAAAGAGCCCAACCCCCCCCTGGCTCCAACCTCCTTTCAGGGAGTTGTAGAGAGTGATGAGGTCTCCCCTGAGCCTCCTCTTCTTTAGGCTGAACAGCCCCAGCTCTCTCAGCCTCTCCTCATAGGGTCTGTGCTCGAGTCCCTTCACCAGCCTGGTTGCCCTCCTTTGGACCTGCTCCAGGACCTCGATATCCTTCCTGAACTGGGGGGCCCAGAACTGCAAAGGAATATTTTAGGATTGGGAAGTTATGTACAAACAGACTAAAGGCCTCCTGCTTTAGTGAGAGCTATTTTAAATTATTTCCAAATTAACTCAGCATTCTCAGTCCAGCAGTTTGACTTGAATACCTACTTGCATTTCCTGAAACTGAGTTAAGCAAGGCATGGGATTAATGTAAAAAACTGCTTTATAAGTCAGACTCATCCTTTATTTTCAGCCACCTGATTAAAGCTGCTACTTCTTCAAATCTGGATCCTGGGGATACCCTCCCAAGCCTTCAGTCATTTCTAGGTCGGTTGCAGCTCTGAAAAATCACCCAAGGAGGCCGCTGTTCTCCCCGGTAAATACCATCCCTAAGGAAAAAATCAGGATGCACAGGAGCGAAGCAGTAAATCGGGGTCAGAATGAGTTGTTTTGTGTAAGCAGAACGTTTCAAAAGCTGAGTAGAAATGTGGTAATTATATTACACCAGAGCTTGCTTCAGGTACTGATGGGTTTCCCAGGGCTTTGCCTTATGCATTTGTTGTTTTGGTTTGTGGGTTTTGTTTGTTTGTTTTTCCCCCTAAAGCTATGTTAGCAGAGGTAAGGAGCAAAAGTGCTCTTACTGCTTTTTTTTTTTTTTTTTTTTTTGGTAGTATCATAAAAGAATATCTTGTATCATAAAAGAATACCCTATGTTGCTATAAAATGCCTTTATAATCATTTAGTTGCAAGTACGCTGAGGTTTTTGTTAGGAAGAATGTGCAGAAGTGGGTTTGATGCTTTATGGATAGTGTGGAATATCATCTTCATGAACTCACTGTAAGCTAGGTACAATTTTTTTTTAAAACTGGATTTGTTTAATGACTTTGATTCACTGTTGATACTGATTCTTCATTAATGAGTGAAAACTGTAATTTTATGATGGACTGAGAATGCAGAGCAATGATAAATAAAGCATTAGTAATTAAGTTAGTAAACATACACAGAACACTAAGGAAAATACTAATATCCTGCTCAAAGATGGAAATTTATGTATGCATGTTTCAGACAAAAATATCTGATGTTATCCTATAGTTTGGAATTTGTCTGGGGGTACTGGGTAAGTTTGCTTGGCCCTTTATGCTCTGTGTTATTAGTCTCCTATTATATTAGAAGATGCTCTGCTACATATGTCTCTTTATGCTGGAACATGGATGCATTTGGATGTGAATGCCTGGCTGACAAAAAGCAAAGACTCTACAGTGGTTCTGTGCCATCATTCCATTTAAATATTCCCTTCTCAAATTAGAATTTATCCTCACCAACTGCATCTCTTCTGTGCATCTCCTCTGTTGTTCCTTTTCCAAATCTGCCTTCACTTCTTCCATTTGTTCTTGCTACTTTTTCTTTTTCCATTTCTGTTGTTCTTGCTTGTTCCTCTTCTCCACTTCTAGCTGCCACCTTTCTGCTTTTTCTGCTCTTTCTTTATCCTGTGAACATTTCTCTTTTTGCCATTTTCCAGAAGGAAGCTGAACACAAATACAATAATGCACTTAAAGCTGGTGTTGTGTGAACGATGATTTATCTGTTATTAACTGAGATTCAAAATTCCTGAAAGAGATGTTGTTTATGTACTTATGGAGAAGATTTGACTTATATGGGAATTTCCCTGTCGCTGTGACCAACAATGCTTGTTTTCTCTATATGGTAAATGTTTTACTATTTTTTTTGCCAGTAAGTACTTGCCTTTGTGATATCTGATGGCTCTTAGGTTAATCTCCAAGTATTTTGTGTTCCAGTAAGCTGCTATTTAAGCTATATTGTCTGAACCTCTGCCAAACTCGTATTTCCTCCTATATTTCTGAATATACGTTTTGAAGTTGTAATACACGAGGGAGCAGGCACAGAGGTTTCATCTAATTCCAGGAAAGAGGACACTTTGAGGAAAAATCCGAAAAAGCCTGAAAGTTACCAGACCTATCAGCTAGAGGCTCGCTATGGGGACACGGGGAGGCTGCAAACAGTCTGTGCTTCTCCAGTTCCAAACTGGGAGGGAAGGGAACTTCTCTAGGAGCTGCAGGGATGTAAGGCAAAAAAGGGTGAAGTAGAGAGGGTGTGAAGGGGACCTACCTGTCAGGAGCCATGTCTGGGAGGGATTCCTGAGGGGAAGCTCTGCTTGCTGTGAGGAGAAGCTGTGAAGGAACTGAGGTGTCCTGCCTGCCCTCAGGAAGGGTTTGGGACCTGCCGGGGTCACCCCACACAGGCAGCCCAGACATAGAATCATAGAATCCTTGGGGTTGGAAGGGACCTCGAAAGATCATCTAGTCCAACCCCCCCTGCCAGAGCAGGGCCACCTAGAGCACTTCGCATAGGAACGTGTCCAGGCGGGTTTTGAATGTCTCCAGTGAAGGAGACTCCACGACCCCCCTGGGCAGCCTGTTCCAGGGCTCTGTCACCCTTACAGGAAAAACATTTTTTCGAATATTCAACTTGAACCTCCTGTGCTCCAATTTACACCCATTACCCCTTGTCCTATCACTGGTCACCACTGAGAAGAGCCTAACTCCATCTCCCTGACACTCACCCCTTACATATTTGAAAACATTGATGAGGTCACCCCTCAGTCTCCTTTTCTCCAAACTAAAGAGCCCCAGCTCCCTCAGCCTTTCCTCATAAGGGAGATGTTCCACTCCCTTAATCATCTTAGTATGGCAGGAGCTGCTCCATCCAAGGGAGATGGGTTCACCCACCCCTGTGTGCATGGTGCTCAAGCAAATAAAAAGCAGAACCTGTTGCTAATTAGGACTGATGAGTGCGGGGGTGACCCTGGCTACACCTGTGCTGGGGTGAAGGAGCCGGGGCTGCTGGAGGGAGCTGAGGTCTTGGGGCAGGAGGTGCTGCCCCACGGGGAGATCTCTGGGGACAGGAGCCCCTCTGCCCATCCTGCTGAGGAGAAACCTCTGGGCAGGGTGGTGAGAGGGGAAATGTTGGGGCTGTGGGACTGGGGAAGTGCCCTGTGAGGAGAGAGGTCCAGCACGTCCTGGCCTCCCCTCAGTGCGGGGGCTCCTGAGGCGGCAGCCATCTTGTGGAGGCGATGCTGGCAGCAGAGCTGGTAAGGACATGCTGATAAAATCTTTATTCTCATTTTTCTGTCGCATGGGAGTTTCTCCAGCACAGCTCCCTGCACTTATTTACCCTCCTGCTCCCAGCTGGCTGGGCTGAGAGCTGGATGCAGGCAGCCCAAGCAGGGGGAGGCCATGGCTGCCGGCCTGGGGCTGCGGCTTCCTCAGCTCCCCTCACCCCAGCGCCCTCTGATCACACACCTTCTGCTGCCTTCCCCACACGGATCCACTTCTGCCTCTCCCCGGTTTTGTTGTGTTTTTATTTTCTGGAAAAACCCAAAGCTAATCAGTCAAATCAGTGTGGAAGGAGTACATTGCTGGTGTGGGTGATATGGTTTTGGATGCTGTGGACACTTCGCTCAGTGCTGATTCAGGCTACAAATGTTTAAGTCTATGGATAGGTTTGTTACTATGTATATATGTTTGTTCATGTAAATATTTTTGTGGGGCAGAAAAGTGTCAGAACAAAGTGTAAACAGTGAAAGTGTTGTGTTTTCATCTGAGGTCAGAGAATTTGCTCAAGTCATCAACTCATACCTTGATGACTTTGAATATTAAAACTTTTATTTTTGGTCTTTCTGCTCGCTTCAGTTTCCGCCCGAGTTCGGCAAATACACAGAGAATCTTATTTTGAATCTTCATTGTTATTAGTCACACAGGTGCAACAAAAGCAGCATTGGGACACTGGGACTGTAGTGAACTTCCATCCAGAAAAACTGGTGGAAAATGTTCAGACTTCATAGACAGATATTAACCTACATTAAAGTAACTAAAAATGTAGTTGATTCATGTGGTGATCAGGAAATTGTTGTACTAATTTGTTAGTTACCTCACAAGAGCTGCTGATAAGAGAATATATAATCTCAGGATCTGCACACCAGGACTTCACCCCAACTCCTGCAGCCAGCTCAGTGTCTGAAATTGGACTGAAACCAGTCTGTAACATAAATGTATAGTCAAAGGCATTCCAGGAGAAGGGACAGGAAGTTTTGCTGCCATAGGACTTAAAATACCAAAGCTGCTGCCAACTGTTTTGTTTTTTCTGCTCTCTGGGAAATCTTCTCTTTTAAACTGCATTTCAGAGTTGTTTTTACTCCTGTCTGCTCCTGCATTGTGTGATGGCTGGGAGATCCCAAAGCTCTTGATCCAGATTCAGGCTACAGGAATCTGGATTCCTGTAAAACCTGGGAGATGGGAGGGGAGAGCAATAACATTAACCATAAAATTTTAGACCTGATTTTATTTGATAAAAAAAAAAAAGCTTGGGAAGGTGTAGAAAAATCTTGACACTTGGCTTCACTCCTGGCTAAACCTCTTGCCATGTTTCGCATGTCTGTAAGGTCTGAAACTCCTCAGAATGATTTGTCAGTGCTATATCATGAACAAATCATGTAATTGTAGTGGCCCTAGCAGGTAGCTGCTGCTCTCCTTGGAGATCACTTGTCTCATTACTGAGGAAAGACAGTCCCGTGCTCTCTTCTCTCCCGTGCTGTGAGAAAGATCCAAAGCCTCATTTGCAGGTGCCTTACATATTTAACAATGGTGAATATTTTAATAATTACAGTTTAATTTCTGTAACACTTATCATCTAAAGATCCTGAAGGGTTTTAGAAATTCACGGTCTGAATTTTGTTTACTTCAGGAGTGATGTGAATCCACAGCTTCCAGTGACTTTAGCAGCAGTGTTGGTTTGTACCTGAGCAGTAAACTTCATAGAGCCTTTTACTTCTTTAATTTTTACGTTTTAAGAGGTCTCATAAAAGTGCCCTAAAAGTACTTGGATGCTGTAGCAGTCAAACTTTTTAATCTGAGGACTCTGACAGGATCTGTCTCTGACTGTATAAATAGGAGACAATGACTCTCCTTTCTCATCATGATGTCTTGGAGGCATTTATTGTTGGGGTACTAATGCTGGGAAATTCCACTCTGATGCTTCACCGTGCTAGACAATGTGATAGACAATAATGTCATTAAGATGCCTGTCCAAAATAGAAACAAAGGAAATGGAAAACTAGTCTGACTCTTGTTTTCTGAAATAATAGTTAACGTTTTAAAACCTGCTGTTTCTGTGTAAAGTCAGTTTGCTGAAGGTTTCTGTGTGGTCCATTTGTGTAACACTGCATTCAGGTTTTCCATCCTTTGCTTGTCTGAATCTGTAAAAGTGAGTATCAGCTCTTGGTTAGCTTAGGCCACACTCAGATCTGAGCAGAATAGTTTTCCTTTCTGAACATCTGTGCTGCAGCTGTGGTTCAGTGCCATTGGTCTCAGGAAATAAGTGGCCAAACCATGGGATGAGAGAATAGCTTTGGTTCTAAAGTTGACATTGGGAAACAAAAAAAGTGATTATATTTAACTCCCTTACCCCAGAGAAATTTGGAACTTGGTGTTGCAGTCTCTTGTGGCTCAAGGTAATGGATTTCTGATGATCTATCAAAAGTATTTTCTCAGTGTATAGGGTGCTAAGGCTTCCTAAATCATCCTTTTAAACAGGGTTTAAATAAGAACTGGTGATTGTATGGTCAAATTACTTGGGATTGATGGATAAAGTGAAAAACCAAAATAACTCTCCAAGGTTTAGGGTTAAAGACTTCGTAGGGGCAAAAGTGTCCCCCTCTCTGCTTGGGGGGCAGAGGGGAAACCCTTCTGCTACCCCCCTCCCCTTTTAGGTAGCATTTTAGAATTGAAAGTTTGAGGTTCAGATGTACTTCCAAGTCTTTGAAACCAGTACTGAGCTGCCAAATTATAAGATTAGGTAGAAGGCCTCATGAAACCCTGTATCAGTCATCCCTTGAAGAGATCCTTTTTTAAAGTTAAAACAAGAGTTTGCAGGTGACCTCTGAGCAAGACTGAAGCTGCTAGGTCAACACTGTGCTGCTGTCAATTATCAGACCTCTGCTCTTGGGAAAATTAATATTAAAATAGGCTGCAAGCAGCAGTCTCTCTGTCTTCCTCACAGAGCCCCAGGAGACAGTTTTCTTGCTGGCTGCAGATGGAAGTTTGAGAGATTAAACTGTAGAAATAAGCCATTCTTTAGCAGTAGAAGTTGGTCTTTCCCATTCATATGTAAGCATGGTACTTGGGAAATACACAGTAACAGAATGGGCTGGGGGAGGAAGGAGCAGGGTTTTCCAAACAAACAAACAAAAAACCCACAGCCGTGCTCTGTGTTGTGTGCTTTTCTCTGCAGAGCTGGCCTGAGGTGGAGGGTGTGAAGGCACCAGTAGAGAGAGCTGTTGTTTCAAGGATGCCTGAGAATCCACGTAGGATGTAGAGTTTGCTGTCTGGGCACAGCACTGAAATGTGTTTTTGTAAAACTCATGTGAATTTTTAAGCAGACAAAAACTCTTGTAGAGATGGAGCTTCCCCACCTACAGCTCTCCTAACAGTTACAGGCTTCAATCTGTGCTTCTGGTTTTTCATGCTCTCTGCCTTTAATGACTTCCAGGGTATGAGCAGAGCTCATCTCAAAAGCTGTTCTAGGTTGGGGCCCATCTTGTCTGCCATGGGATGTTGGTCAGGAAAGGACTGAGGGAGAGGTGAATTCCAGCTAAACATGTAGCCAGGTCTTGTAATGTATGTCAGTCGTGGTGGGAGTCAAATTCAATGTAACAGCAGGAACCATTCTTCCTGAAGTCATCAGTCACTGCTGAGACTGCCACCACTGTCAGCACTGGTGAAAATGGTGCATCCCTAGTGTGGGGGGGCTGCTGCAAGCCCAGGAAGGAACACAGCACTCCCAGCTGTTCTGGTACCCATGACCATTTGCAAAGCTGAACTGTGACTATTTATGTTTAAGGCATGTGTAGATTGCTTGTAGAGCAAAGCCCTGTGGGACTTCAGAACTTGGACAAATTGCAGCAGAAGACTCAACGGAAGATGCAAGTTCTTACCCTGCTACCTGCTGGAAACTTCCTGAATTCTTGATGTTATGTGACCTCAACTGGCAGAGCATCTCCAACCTTGCCAACCTCGCTGGTGTGGGGGTAATGAAATCTGAAACCAGGCAAGTTTTGTATGGTTCCGAATTTCATCACATCTCACACTTGTAATTTCTTGCCTGGGGGAGGAGAACTCCAGTATCTTTCTGTCTCCAGAAAGGAGGCAGAGCCTGCATAGTTCCCCCATGCCGACTGATTATATTGGCTTAATCATAATTGAGGAAGGAGTCAGATAGCAGCTTGCGTGTGATACTGGCATGTAGAGCCCTGTACAACCTAAGATCAGCTCTGATGAGACAGCAAGAGGGAGTGGGAGCAACGTGACAAACAGTTTCGCTGACAGATCTTGCAGTTGTCACACAAAGCTGAAGTGCACATGTAAGAGCAAGGATACTGCCTTTTGCCAAAGAGTTCCTGCTTTAAACAGGAAATACTGACTTTAGGAGATCTGCTTCAGGTGTCCAGGATCAGCACTATGTGCTATGAAATGCCAAGCCCATCTGATGGGTTTGTAATCTATGTAATAAAAATATCAAAATGGACAGAAGCCTTTCAATATTAAACTCTTTTTTCCAATGAAAACCACACCAAAAAGAAGGAGAATTCCTGAGACTGCAGAAAGAACCAGAAACACAATCAAGGCATGCATGTTTGCTTCTCTGGATTATTAGTTCTTACCGGTCTGTGGCTTTGTCATTTTTCCTGCTTTGCTGCCCCTTTCTCTCACAAGAAAAATGGAGTTCAAAAAGATCTTTTTTTGACCTTGGTATCACTTAGTAGTATGTACTGCCAGTTCCACCAGCCCCTGCTGCTGCCTCTGTGGTCTCACACTGTTGTTCACAGTGTCTTCACATGGTACAGAGTAGATTGTAGTAATGCTGGGCATGATTTCAACACCAGCCCTAACTTTGCTTTAAAGTGTTCATAGGTATATGCTGTGGATTTGACTTTAAGTCTTCCTTTTTCTCCTCCCTGGCAGCTCTACTCATGTCAAGAGTGTGCTAGTCTTGAGATAGCTGCCAGTGTTCAGCTGGCAGAGGGACTTGGGAGGGAAAAGTCTCTGCAGTTGCCTTGCACTGTTTCTGCAGCAGAGAATGAAGTGGGAAGCACTCATGGAATTGCAATAATGGAAGAGTTCTCCCAGGTTATCTCAGATCAGTGGGCTTCTGAAGCATTCCATAAAACCAGTATGGCCTATAATGGAAACTGTTTATTTACATCACTGGAATCCTGTAATTTGGCATGTTGGGATCCATCTTATCTTTCTCACCTCTTTTTTAGTCCTTTAAATGCTTTTCAGCTTTGTATGACCCTAATGACTTGAGATTTCAAACCTTCAGCAGCTTCAGCTCCTTACCCCCCAGTATCTGCTCTGTAGGAACAGTGCTTTGAAAGATCTAGGGATGTTTTGGAAGGTTGTTGTAAGGAGAAGAAAAGGAAAAGAAACTAACAGAAAAATGAGTTCTGTGGCAACAGCTCCAGAGGGAGTTTTCAGAGTTGGGATGTACAGTCGTTACGAGCTTACTAACAAGAAATTCTGTGTGTGTGGAGTTCAGAAAAGAGAAATCAACTATGAAATGAAACCCATGCTGTGTGAAAAGGTGTGCTGTAGGAACTTCCCTGGTGTGAGCAATGGGTAGCCAGGAGAGCTAAGAGGTTTAGCTAACAAATGCTAGAGAATAACAGATAAGAGAATGAAACTCCCTCACTAATGCACTGCACTGTTTTCTTTAGTGTTAAAAACAGCAGGAGAGAACTGGAATTGCTCGGTGTTAGCAGTTCTAGCCTGTTACACACATGAAGGTTTTGTACATGTAAAGTACAAAAGGGAACACGTGGCTTTTTTTCATCACTTCCCTTTGTTGAACTTCCCTCTCATCTGTTTCTTCCCTCTTCTCTTGGACCTCCATAAGCCTGAAGCCAGTTCTAAATGACTGAGTGCTGCATAGTGCCAGCCTGGCTTTCTGAGCATGGTGATGGTACCTAGTGACTGACCCTGCAGCAACCAGCTGTCAGCAAAGATGTTGTGTTACCCTGTGTCTCTGAGTTGTGTCACAAGGCTGATGGGAGCCTCTGTGACATGGAGCTCGCTGCTGGGTAAGTTTTACCCTCTGAGCTGCCTTGCCTTGCCACCTGTGTGGTGCCAAGCTCCTACAAAGTCAGTTGCTGGGAACAGTTAGCAGAGCAGTGAAAGTTGATTAAGAAAAGGTATTTGGATCTGGCAACAGAAGCTCTGAAAATCAGGAAACTGATCCTCTGCAGAAGGATACCTGGCAAGAACAAAAGCAAGTGAACTCAGTAAAGATTCTAGGCAGAGGCACCAAAATTAAGTGGGGCATAGGAGAGTAGCTAGAGAGTTAATAAGGTTTTTCTTGTAGTTGTCTTACTGAATTCTTGTTCATATTGCATGATAGATCCTTGATACTAAAAGACACCATTGAAGGTAGTGTCTGCTCCTTGCTCCTATTTAAGCTATTGGGAATTTCTATGTGGCACCTAAACCCCACAACAAAGCTGTTATAAGATTCTTGTCCAGGAAAACATGTAAAGTACGGTAATATGGTGAGTAGCTTTACAGACTGTTTTATAAAATCAGGAGAGCAAAATTTGATTTGGGGTGACTCGACTTCTGTTCAGAAAAGTCAAGGTATATCTAACTTTTTAATGAAATAATTTTCTGCTTTTGAGATGGATTTGTAAAAAATCAGTGTAGTGATTTTCCTCAGAAATTGCTGAACTGAAAGAAGTGATGGGGAAAAAAGGAAGGGTAAACTTGCTCTGACTCAAGTCTTGGGGATCTCAATTGAGCATTAAAACACATTTGTACCATCAGTCTCCTTAGATGTGAACATTGCTGAGCTTAATGAGAAAGCAGTGAAGCAGGATGTCAGTTTCTTATTAACTCAACAAGACTTGTCTAGCTGTTTCCATGCTGCTTTTGCTTGCTCATTAATGACCTCCACTATAAAAATAACAATCCCAACTCCCTTAGCCCTTGGGAAGACCATTTTTTATGGTCTATCAGATGTTAAATGGCCTGCTAGCAATGAAGAAACAACCCTGTGAAATGCTGGTCAGCATTTTTGTCTTGTTCTTTTGCCTAGACAAAAAGTGTAATTGATTAAATTGTCTACTGCAAGATAACAAATGCAGGTGACACACTAAGCCCAAGTCACTGATGTCTGCACTTCATTCCAACCAAATCCAAGTTGACTTCAAAGTAATGGAGTCACAGCTGTAAGTAGCTGAGAAAGAAGATAAAGCTGTCAAACTTTCCATGAACACCACTGTAAGTGAGTGAACTGCATAGAAGGAAAATGTTTGTCAGTGACCCATCGCTCTAAAAAGGCAGAAAGCGTAGGGAAAAGGAAGTTAAAATAGCATGGATGTAAGTGATTGTTTCCTGCATGTGCTGGCTGGGTACCTCAAGGGGGGAAATGGGTTCTTGTGTCAGAACCTGAGCAGCTTCTTGCAGACAGGGCTAACAAGTGAATCAAGTGCTGCCCAGGTCTGCTTTGTTAGCCAAGGGCTCACCTCTGCTGTCCCTTCCTCACAGCTCCACGGAACTGCAAATAATTCCCAGGAGTGCCTGGTTGTGAGTGGCCAGGTTACCCAGAACAGGATTGCTCACTGTGATTGGGGAGTTTTTCAACTGGGCTGTGAACTCTTGGCACTGAGTTAGCTTCATCTCTAGAGGTGTTTCACTGGGTTCAGTGAACTCTGCTCATGCCTCATCAGTCAGTATGGGAGATAACTGTGATGGTTTTGGGGAGCATGTGAAGATAACCTGGGGATCAGAGCTGTAAGAACTCAGGGCTTTGCTCTGAGGGTCTGCTATGTTTCTGAAGCTTGGGAAACTAGAATTGAAGGCTGTGTTAATGATTTTCAAACTTCTTAGTAGTTCCCAGCTTTGTCCCTAACAACTCTGAATATGGAACAGTTTTAAAAATAAGATTAAATTTGAATTTTGAGTTTTGTGGTTTTTTGGTTGGTTGGTTGGCTGGGTTTTTTTGAGTTTATCTGGGTTGGGAATTGGTAGACTTCTGGGGAATTACTTGACATCAGTGCAAGCCTGTTGAATCAAGCACTATCAAGGTACCTATATAAAACCAAAATAAATGCCTGCACAATCCCTATTTGGACTGAGATTAGTGATTTGGCTTGATATGAAATCCCTATCCTCTAACCTGGAAAACTTGCAGCTGTAAAAGAAATGGTATTTAATAACAGACCAAGACTTGATTTCAATGGAAGCATTGTCTGAATAGGGACATCAGAGCTTGGTTCCAGAGCACCAATAAAAAAATATAAAATAGCCTTTTTATTTATTGGGCACTCAGACTTGAAGACTCCCAGGTGCCTATTAGTCTAAGGGCTTGTCTGTACAGGAGAGTTAGTGTGCAATATGTTGGAATATGAATTTACAGTGCACCAGCTCCTCTGTGCTCCTCCTGTGTTTGGATATTTTTAGCACACAGTAATGGTGCCTTTCTCTGTGGCAGTTCTTTCAGCTTTGAAAAGAAAGTAAATCACATTCTGCTTAATGCCTTTGTGGTGAGCAAATGCCAAAGAGTCAGTGCTCCCTGAGCTTGTACCCAAAATTCCTCCTCTCAACCAGTGCTAAAGGGTGATGTTTGGTAAGATTCTGCTTTTGTCCACAAACAGTGATTCTGCTCACTTTTTTAGAGGGGAGGAAAATAGTGTGGTTTCAAAAGTCCCTGTGTTACTGTTCTCAGTACAGCTTTGGATGTGTAGGAGTTTAGATCAGGCAGTTTCAGTATAACTCAGTTCTTTTCATCAATATGTTACAGCTGACACTTAGCAAAGAAACCCGCAATGGCCTGAGATTTACTGACCTTCCTTTTTTTTTAACTTGGTGAGTCTGAAGCTCGAGTCCATTCAAATGGAAGCTCAGATCCATGTGGCATTATGGTGAGAACATGGAGTAAGAGGGAAGGAATGAAAGTATTGTTGTGTGGTTTTGTTTGGGCTTCTTTGTGGCAGCACTGATGTTTGCCATATTTTGAAACTCTGAAGCTGTAAGGTGCCAGGACAACCATTGGCTTGCTCAGAATTCTTGTCATGAAAATTTTGACAAAGAAACCTGACTGCTAGAGAGGCTTTAAAAGATGAGTTCTTTGGTTTTTGGCCTAAGTTGGTAAGAAATGTGCATCAATGACTGTCAAGCTAGGATCTCGTGGGAGAGGGAACAGGGGACAAAAGTCTTGCTGTTTCTCTTTGATTCATACAGGATCTAGTCATTGTAGTAAGACAATTCCTCCACACTTACTACTCTTAAAATATACAGAAACTTTGAGAATTGATCGTGAATCTTCAGAATTGGCGTTACCTTGCTGTTCTGCTTCAGGTATCCATGGTATGTCACAGGAATGCAGCAGAGAACCAAAGTCTGGCTTAGTCTGTTTATCCTGCATTAATCTGAAGCTTCCAGGGAGACAATCCGGACTTTGTGGCTCTCTGAATTCAGCAACAGTGCTCCTGTTTCCTAGAGGAAAAAGGCAGAGAAATTAGCTGTAAGTCCATGCACCAAACAAATAGTGCCACAGGACTAAATTTCACATAACTTACTTGTAACTATCTCTTTTCCTGACAAGAAAATCTGCTTTGTCTGGTTCTACTCCTCTGTGGCAGAAGAAAACCCCACCACAAACACATTAATGCTAAAGTGTCGGTTATTGGTTGTTTGCTTTTTTTTTCCCCACAACTCTATTGTTAAACAAATGAGAATGATTCTATACAATTGGAGAACCAAAGGAGCTGAAAGCATCACTGCTCAGTCTGGGACTGGAGGAGATGAAAGGTGACAGGACATCACCCCAGTGAGTGGTCTGCACGGGCTGACTGGTGAACAGTCAGCACTATATGTGCTGAGAATTGGGCTGTGTGCTGTTTGCAATTGCACAAGTCTGTAGCTAGAGCTAATCAGGAAAACACATGTTCTTTATTTCAGTCATGCTGGGAGAAGGCTCTCATCCAAGTAAAATTTTGCCTTGACCAGTTGATGTCAAGTGTACAGAGCTTGTCCCTGCATGAGATGTTTGTGAGGCCGTGCCATGCGCTGTCACGATCATGAAATATTTGAGTTCACCATCTCCTGAGTTGTAACTGAGGGGTCTGTCCTTCACACGGGGAGTGTGTGTAGCTACAATGGAAGTTGGAGCATCAGTGTCAGTGGGGTGAGACCCTTCCCTCTGTCCAAAAGAGCTGACCCCGTGCTGAACTTTTTTGGCTGTGGGAAGGGAAAAGTATTTGACCTTAAATGACTTGCACAAAGAGCAAGAGGGGGACTGTTAGGCTGGGTCTTGCAAGCAGCCTGGCTCCTTATCCTCTCTTAGGTCACTAGACCATATGTCTCTCTTCATTCATGCCGATGAATTCTTGGACTGTGCTGCATTTCCTCCCTTGAATAATAACCTTTAATGAAAAGGAAAATGAGAAAACAAGGTAATGACAGGTAGCACAGAGAAAACATTGGAAAGTGAAGAAAGAAATGTCTGGGAGTAATAGCAGTGCTGATGTTCCCATGTAAATGATTCAGGATCTTTCTGACTGCCGTAGGAGCCAAAATGATAGTTGCTGCAGCCTACAGAGATTTGGGCAATGCAGGGAAAATTTTGAAATTTAACAGTGATGGTCCCCATGCTTGTTCTCAAAAGATAACTCCAGCTCCCTCCTGCAAGGGGTGAGGTGGTTTCTGAGATGCAAAATGCCCCTTTGGAGGTTTAAGCCTGTACTAAACCAACCTGAAATACTAACTATCTGAAGTAACTGGTTAAGAGAATTTGATAAATTACTGAGACACTCAACTCAAAGAAAATAGGCAAAACTCCCAGCTACATAATCTGATTTATCTGTGCCAGGATTGCACTAATGTGCCTTTAGTATCTTCTTTAGCTCCATGTCTGTTCTTTTCACCCAAACCCAGGGATTCTGGGCATTCTTAGATGACTTTTTTCTTCAGACTATATGTTTTGTTGTAAATGCATTCACCTTCTCTGCCCCTTTCTCTGTTTAGAGGTCAGTCGCCTGTGACAGATGCTATGTTCTGTCTGGTATGTGCAGCTAACCACTTCTGATTGTAGCTAACGTGGTTTTAATTAGCTCTCTTCCTCTCTGGTTGCTGAATAGAGCTGGCCTCAGGTGGAATTTTTTAATTGTGCTATTGCTGTCTGTTACAGAAGCTGAGATTCTGTTTATTGCATAAATTTGAGGAAGAAAAAAAAGACTTTTTGTAGCAGAATTCACAGGAACGTTCAGAACTTCTTGAAGTTATGTGAACAGTTGTTTTTCACATGTGTGTAGTAATGTGCAGAGAAAGTCAGGAAGATACTGCCCTTTCCTTCCTAGGTTTGATTTATCTGTTTTGTATTTACTGTGTTATCTGCTGATGTTTTTTGCATGTGGTTGTGAAGTGGTGCTGCTAAGAGCTGACTTCAAGTTCCTGCTACCTCTTGAGGAGCTCTTTCCCTGAGATGTTCAGGGGAGCCACAGGCTTTGTCTTCTCACACTCTCCCCTTTTCTCACTGCCATCCATTCCTTTGTTCAAGTGACCTCTGACTAAGTGATCCAGTTTGCTACTTTGTCAGAATATTTTTTTTAATTTGCTTCTTTGTTGCTTGACTAATTTGCAGCTGTGTGAGCAAGCTGATTGACTCCTGGAGATCTTAGGAAAACTTCTGGTGTAAGTGAAGGAGAGGGAGTGTGTGATACCTGTTGTGGCAGGGTCAGCTCTTGAGCCTGGCTCACTGAACTGTACCTGAGGTCTGCAAAGGGAGAAGCTGTCTCTGTTAGGTGTGTGACTGAGGACAGAGCTGGGCCATGAGGCAGCAGTGATGGGAAGGTCTGCCTGCTGAATATCCTGCCCTGTGACAAGCCTGGGAATCACCAGCCTCTTGGTCAGGGCAGGAGAGAGCAAAACTCCACAACCTCATGGGCATTTTCCCAAGTGTATCTCATTGGTGGGCTTTTGGGGGGGAGTATTCTTTGCATTGTTGGGACTGGGTTGGTGTTTTTTTGTTTTTTTTTTCTTTTTCTTTCTTTTACCCAAGGCCTTCCTCCAAGCTATTTAAGTACGCTCTGGGAAAAGCTATCTCTGATTTGAATATACCATCCTCTTATCTATACAACCCCCAGAATCTCCTATCTCCAAGGCAGTGGTTTCCAAGATTTGGGTGGGTTCCTGTGAAGATAATTCACAGCAGAGGCATGACCTTTATCCTTGGTGCTATTTAAATAGCTTAAATATCTATTGACTTCATGCCTTGTGATTTCAGTTGCTGAAAAGTGAACACTGAAGAAAGGAAGAGTTGACCTCCAGTATCAGATGGGTGATATCATTATTTATAGAGTTTTGCAAATACAGATGGCATTTTTCCAACAAATTCACCCCCCTAGCACTACTGTGGCTGGATACTTTTTAGAAGGAATTTCTGCATCCCTATGGAAGCTACCAGAAGAAGAGACAAGTGTCTGTTGTAAATGCTGAAGCTGTTCAGGGGAAGGCAAAGATGTAAATGAAACAACTGAGAACCTTCTTTGTCTGCAAATGAATGTTCTCCAGTGGTTCTAAAGAACCAGGCTGTTCCAAGATCAGGAATGCTAAGAACAACACTAAACTGGGGCCTGTGGGTCAGTGCAAGGAGTTCAGAAGGAAGAAATTTAGAATTGCTTTGGACTTGGTTTCCCCACAGGAATATTGCCCATGTTTTTAAACTACATAGACTTGAGTTTTGTTTTGCTCTTTGCATTCTGGAAGCACTACAGATTTTTGTTTTGGTATCAGATGCAATTCTGTAGCTGTGTGATAGTGTTAGGTGATTGCAGGAGGATACATAGTGCAGGAAGAAGAGAGTCTCCTTTACCATTTCTCTACATTTATATCAGACTATCTTTGAAGATTTCTGACTGCCACCTTAGACACTGCTTCTGCAGTAAGATCTGTGAGAACAGACTTCTGCTTATGAAGTTTTGTTGTCTCCTTGGACTAGAAGGTTCCTTGCATAAGGTCTTTAGTGATGTTCCTCTCAGCATAGGTTGGGTTGTTGATATTAAGCAAACAAATAAAAGGTAAAGTGTAATCTGGCTCTTTAAACATTCCTCAGGCTAGCAATACTTTAGCTTGGAAAGGAAGTACTGGGCTTTTACCTCTTCCCAACTTTGATATGTTTGTCTATCATCATTCTACATTTTTATCTGAGTGGTCAGATACAGCTGATAAAGAACAGCTGTCTGTGGAGGAGCTGATTTCTGCCTGGCTGCAAACACCACTGTCTGGTCAGGACACGGGCAGTGAACAGGTTTCCTCAGTCTTTATATATAATGTGTTATGAGAGCTATTTTCTATGAGTTGCTCTGCTAATTGGAAATGTGTTATCCAGGTCATTAGTTACTGAAGATCAATCATCTGTGGTGTGTGTGTTGGTTTTGCTATTTTGTTTGGATTTTTTTTACAACCAAAAGCTTCCCTTGAGCTGGCAAGTTAGGTTTGTCATAAAGGTATATGACAGCATATCTGGCATCCCTGTCACATAAATGTCACATACCTGCAAAAACCAAATGGACTGTCCTTGTATCTGTGAAGTTCTGAGGCTCGTTTTTCTTCTGGACAGCTGCTGTCAAAGACTTTATAGTTTTCTGTAAAGGTGACCAGAAGAATTTCAGAGCCAGGACGTATAGTGAGTGATGCTTAATATCTGAAACATTTTCAGAAATGTTCCTTCTAACTGTAAGTATTAAAAGTAGATTCCTGGATGTGTCTTAATAGCCAGGCTTTCTCCTGTTTTTGGGTGGTGGTGTAATGTAGCTATGAACTATTTGCTATAATTTTGCTGGGCAGAAGAAACTGCATTTTACTAGTCAGGTGATCCCATCTATAATTTGCTTTTATAACTTAGAGTTTGTTTTTATTAATGTTTATAAAGTGCTTTGAAGTGAATGGCACAGAAATTTGTATTACTGTGACATCTGTTCCTCTGTGGGAGGGGGTGTAACCTGGGGGAGCTGTGCAACTGTAAACCAACAACACAGCCTGAGTCCCCATGAAGCTGTAAAGAACTTGAAGTAGGGTGGTTGTGTTTCCGTGGCTCCACGCTGCTGTTTCCATTATGCCTCTGCTTTTACACCAGCAGGGAAGGTCTCCACAAACTCTGGCAGTCTCCTGAAGCAGTAGGGTTTGGATGGTGTTGAAAGGTCTGGTGGGTGACCATGGCAATACAGTTGCAGGTGAAAGGAAGCATTCAGCTGCCGTGCTAAGCCACTGTCATGCTGACAAGGACATGAAAAAAGTTTCAGGCTTTCTGCCATTTCGTACCCTATGCATAGTTTGTCCTTTTGATATTTGTCTACCATGCTGCTCCTTAATCCTGCTTTGCCTTATGAAACTTTTCCAAGATGCTTTTTCTTACCAGAGTTATTTCCATGAATTCCCTTTCCAAGTTGTTATCTTGGGTTAGTGTAAACTCTCCCAGTTTGAACAGATAATGTCTCTGGTTTGTATTTTAAACAGTACTGTGTGCTTTTGCGGTGCTATGAAATGGTTATCACAGGTAACATAGGAACTCGTTTGGGCTTCAGATTCTGATTTTCTGTGTTGTGATCAAATTGGGATGGGTAGCAGCTTGCTGACTCCAGAGCTGTTGCTTGCTTATAGTAATTCTCACTACTGGGATGGTTTGAAAGCAGCTTAATTGTAAATCACTGCAGAGTTTGGATGCATGGTTTGTTCAGACTGACTGGCAGCCTTTGCCTGAAATAGGCCCAGGGCTAGAACAGAAAAACTGTTGCAGAGCAGGAGCGAGCTGGATTGGCACTGAGGTGTGGGAAGCTCATTTAATTCAAGTTGTAGCTGGTGGTATCAGCACTGCACTTTCATGAGGATAGAGCTTCACTTTGCTGCCAGCCTGGCAGCTTCCCACTGGGATAATGTAATGCAGCTGCAAGATTGTTTTGGCTCTCTGCTAACTCCTTCCCATACTTTCTTTAATAGTCTATCTCCTGCCTTTCCCCATCCAATCATAAATCCCTTCCTAACATTTCTTCTACTTTTAAGAGCTGGTGAGGGCATGGCAGCTGATACCGGAGCCAGTATTCCTCCATAAAAGGAGTGAAATATGCTGCCTTTTGGGGAACTTCAGGGGTAGATTCTGGGGGACTGCACTTTGTTTAGGTTTGTTCTCTTTCTCAGCTAGCTGTTCCTCCCATCACAAGGTGCAGTTTGTGTATTTCTGTGACTATAAAAACAGGTCTGAGGTTTTTGGAATGGAATAACAATCTGGTTTGCTGGAGTGTTGACTTATCTAAAGGAATGTGTAAAGGCCTGAGACTCACTCTTGGAAAACAAAGAGTTTGTTTCAGGACTTCTTAATAAATCATCATCAAACATGGGACTAAGTTTGGCTCTCTAGAGACTAGATGCATAGCTGTAGTTGCACAGTTTGACCTGGTTGCCACATTTGTTTTGTAACAAAAGTAATTATTTATGTTGTAATTCATGTACCAGTTATGGTAGATTGTTGTTTTAGTCTCAGCTAAAAGAGGCTCAATTTCTATCTATAGCCCAGCTCTCCAGTTCTTGGTGATCAATATTGAAAAGGATTTGAGACTGTAGTTAACAGCTTCCTTATTTCATAGCTTCAAATCCAGAAGGTCTAATGCAGCTTTTAAAATCAGGATAAAATCTCCTGTTAAGGCAATGCAGAAGCCTCCAGAATCTGGATAAGGCAAAGGTAGCTCTGCACACTCTGCCTTTGGCCACAACCTTCTTGCTCAGAATCTGCAACTAAAAACCTCCTAACACATCCTCCCTGGTTTTTATGTGTCTAATTACCCTCTTCCTTAACAAGTCAGGGACAATTTCTGCTGCAGTTGGTAGGATCCCTTCTCCTCTAGTACCAAGGTGGTAAAACTGTTCCTCTTCTGCTGCTCTTTCTCTGCCCTTGCCCTGACAAACCCTTGTTGTTAAGGGAGATCTCTTCCGGACACTTGTGTTGGTGCTGTTGTGTCACAGATTGGTTGGGAAACCTGCTGAGGACCTGCAAAAGATCTGGGGGAATTTCTCTGTCTAATTTTTGTCTGTCACCCTGGTTCTCTCAGGCAGGTCTGCTCTTTGTGTGGTGCCAGCGGGAGGGTGGGAGGCAGGGATCAGGCCTGGAGGCCATAGGTTAGAGTTAAATAAAACCTTAGGAGGCAGAAATTGCATTTCTAGATCTGGTTCTGGTTGCCAAAAAACGCTGGCTGGCCTGCTGTGTGAGGAGCAAGCTCAGACTGACTGAGGGGGGGGGGACATTTGGCTTTTGGTTTGTATTTTCTTTCAAAAAAGTTTGCCTCTGTTGTTTGGCAGCACAGAGTAGGAAGGCAGCAGGAGGTTATCACACCATGTGTATTGGAACTAAATCGGTCTGCATCTGGAGGGTGCCAGCATGTAAAGGCAGACAGTGTAGGATGCTTTGGGTTCCTGAGATATTTTTATGAATGAAAGGTGCTTCTGAGAGGAATGCATGCTGGAATAGGCAGTGCTAATGGAGAGTCTCTGCCATCTCACATCTCCTTATCTCCTCCAGCTAATCTGCCCCTGAAGATAAATGTTTAATAACGTTCCTATTTGGTTGTACTTGTGAAAAATGGTTAAACTAATGACCCATATTGCAATAGATCCATTTGTAGAGAGCAGCACCAAGGGTTCAGCCCCGTGCTGCTGATTCAGCAAGATGTCTGTTTAATTTGCTGTGTTTCACTAGAGCAGCTCTTGCTCTCAAATGATTTACCTGGCACTGAATGCAGCCCTCCTTTCACTTGAAGAAGGGCAGTGATTTCTTTGTGTGTATAAAAATTATCAAAAATCTCCCGTGCCCTTGTAAATGTAAATGTGTGTGTGAGACAGAAATCTGAGTTGTGTCATGAGTTGGTCAGATGGCTCACGTGGCAGTAGCTGCATGCAGGAACTTGTGGTGCAAAAGACTCTGAAATTTGCTTCGGTCACTCAGACAGCTTTTTTCTGCAAATGTTAAAAAAAGGTGGAAATGTGGCCAAAGTAAATGGGTATCACACTTCAAACAAGTACCTGTGGAATTCTTTCTGTTTGGCAAATGGAGCACTTGTAGTCACTTCAGTGGGAATCTGTCTGGTTTAAGGAATGCAGTATCCTGACCTCAGATCCCTGCCAACACTTACATCGTGAGATCCACTGAGCCACGTGGAACTGCTTGTGCACATGAGTAATTTTATGGACACCTTTGTGTAATACGCAGGTCCAGGACAGTGGCTGTTAGAGCAGGCACTGATTTTTGATTGCAAAGTAATGGATTTATGGGTTAGACTGCAGTGACAGTGACCCCAGTCGCATACTCCTGCTGCTGCACTGGGGATGGCCTCCTCTTCCTTGTAATCTATCTCTTGTAGAGGCCAGTTGCTTTTATAAATCCTCAAAAAATCTTCTATTAGCTATTTAAGGGATACTTCTCTGGAGTTTTTTTTATTTGTTGAGCATTTCTTGTCAACTCGGGTACGAGGTTTTCTTGCTTGCCTCTCTTTATACAAGAAATGTGCTGAGACAAATGGATCCTGATACCCCAGACTGTGCTCTGAGGTTGTGCAGCCTTGCCAGTGACACTTTATTGTGGACCTGGACTGAAGAGTGACAGAAATAATCTTCGCACTGTTACTAAACAGCCTTTAAATTAGTAAATGGAAAGACAGAGTGAGGCCCCAGGGAAGGACACAGCAAAAAGTATGAGCAAAACCATTCCTTTCACAGCCTGAGAATTCTGCCCTGTGCTTAACATGATAATGGCTGATGTATCAGAAGGTTTGCAGCCAAGCTGAGCTGTTTCATAGTTTCCTACTTTTGATTTCAAAAGCTCTGATTTTTTTTTTTTAATTGCAAGTGTGTAAAGCAGGCCCAAGGCAGGAGGGGAAGGAGTCTGAATAGATTCTATTGATGCTGTGTCTCCTCTTTTATCCTCCACAGTAAATTAGAGTAGTTTCCATCTTCTAACCCTTATGTAAGTTCAAGCACACCTCGCAGTATAACCATTCCCATTTAACCTCTACCTTCACCACAGTTTCCCTGCTTGGTACCCTTCATTTCACCCTGTGTTTAATTTGGATAAGTGCTGATCCACAGGTTTTATTAGAAAAAACCTGAGTCCTCAGATGAGGTAGTTGATTTTATGCTGCATCTTCAGAGCTGCCTTTTATTGGAAGTTCACTGAAAAAATTGTTTTTTCCTGAATGTGACAGGGTAGGGCTTCATCTGGATACCTGTACTAACCACTCAGGGGTATATATGGGGGGAATGACCAGAACATTCTAGAAGAAAAAGGCCCAAGCTTCTGCAAGGGAAAATTAGTAGGGAGAAGCAGTTTTCCTTACTAGACTTACTGACATAGCTGGGAGGAGGGAGAATAGATAAGCTTTTGGGCCTGCAAGCCCTTGTCCAGGTCTGCTAATTACCCACTTAATGCAATATTTTCTTTTCCCATAAATATTTTGTGTATTACTTCATACTGAATTTTAGAAGGAGATATGACTTGTGTGTTATTACTCATTTCTTAAGTCTAAGAGCTTTCATGTGAATATCTGTAGAGGCTGGCTCTGCTTTGAAAGAGTAGGTCAGTCTCCTGCAATGAAATAGAGAGCATCTTGATGAGGGTCTGTATAGTTTTCTCTCTAAGTTTTCTGCTTATAGAGCGAGTTTTAATAGCATTGTTCCTTAAAACAGGGCAGATCAAGCAAGCTGATGGCCTCAGAAACAGAAATTTCATTTGTTTTCTCCCTTCTACAGGGGGTACAGCATAAGCAGTGCCAGCTCCCAGGTGCACAAGCCTAATAATATAGCAAATAATACTCCAGGACAGGGATGAGCCCATGTAGACCTTAGGCTGCTGTAAGGAAGCAGAGGCAGCTGAGTGGTGATGGATGAGACTGGCCAGGGTCTGGCTAATGTCACCTGGTGACATAAAAGTTGTGCTCAGAACTCTGTGGAGGGTCTGTCCCCTGTCTCCTGTGTATGCAGGCAATGTGGGGGGTAGGATCCATCTTCAGTGTTTCTGCTTTGGGGGGGGGGCCCAACTGGGAGATGGTGTTATCAGCTGAAGGAAAGCAGCTGACTCAGCTGAGCCCTGCTAGTGCCTGCCTGAGTGCAGTCAGACAGGTAGGGTCTGCAGCTGAAACTGCCTGCACCAAAAGCAAGGTCACAGACACAAACTCCTGTAGAAATGACTCAGAACTCTAGATGGCCCATTTTAGTGTGACATCCCACGGACCAGAGCTTGCCCTTACCCCTTTCATCTGAGATCTTCCATCTTGAGTTCTTGCAGAACCTCGTGTGCTCCATCTTCTGTGATAATTCTTGAGTACTGCTGTGAAACTCAGGAGTGAACTTTATGCTTTTACCCACTCAGTAGTGAGTAGCTCCCCATAGCCACCCAGGCTTTCAGGAAGAAGGCAGTGTAGCTTTTTAGTTCTGAACAGGATGGTGTAGGTTGTTTCTTTATAATACAGAATTAAAATAACATCAATTACAGTTTTGTGTCTTTTCAAGTGTCTATACCTTTTCTGCAATCTGCTAACATGAATAACAAATGCAAAATGATCATATAAGAAGTCTGTTCTAATTATAAGCATATTTTTATCCATATAAAGGATTGTTCTAGTCACCTTGAAATCTCCCTCCAGAGAATGACTGCTAAAAATTTCATGTGCTTTTGCTCTAAAATACTAGAGGGCCCTGTAGCTGATTGTCCTATAACAATAAACGTAAGGACTTTGTTTTGTACGTGGTACAATGAGGAAATTCTTGATGTTCTGTAGACCAGTAGCATTTACATTTTTGCAGTAAGAGAGCAACTTGGTATCTGTGACCTGACGACTCTTGTTATTAAAAAATACTTGATAAATCCCTCGTGAATCTCTTGGCTAAAATGGGAACAAAAACCTCTGCTATTCTTCAGTAGAGTCTTTTACGGAATATTTAAAAACTGTGAATAAAATTGGGAATACTTTCTTGTTCCAGCCTGGAATACAGGCATTGCTCAGACTGTGGTTAACCTGCATGTTGGTTGTGCTAAACTGCTGACTCTAGCTAAGTCTGTTACTCTTTGACAAATCTGTTAGGATTTTTTCCTTCAGTTGAAATATTGACATGAATGTTGAGGGTCAACATCACTGGTTTTGATGTAGTTTGATCTAAAAATCAGATTCCTTTCTGCATTCACTTCTATGAAATTGCTGAACTATAAGAACATCATTACAAACATGAAATGGTTGTCTTGGGGATGGGTGACATCCTAAAGGGTAACAGGTGTAGATCTGAGGATGGATACCATCTGTCCACTCTCTAGCTTCCAAGACATGGAGTTGAAGAACCTTCAGTGTTGGGACTGTCACATGAAGAGGTCTTCATGTTTGAGGAACTTTAAACAAATGGAGACTTTCTTGCTTTTGCAGGTGTCTTGGAATCCCTGAAGAAGCGAGCACCTTGTTGCTGAGAAGCAGAGCATGGAAACCCCCCCACCTGTGGCCAGCATCCCATGGGGCTGAGATCTGCAGAGAAACAGGAAGGTAAGGGGAGATGGCAGCAATGTCTCACCTCAGGGCACTGGGGAAGTGTGGTGGTGGATGGACAGTGAGAGAACCCTCTTTGGTTGGACTGATGAGGTGCAGGTGAAAGGAGACAGACCACACAAGAGTTGGTGCTTGTTTGTAGGTGTGTGTCACTGGGAGCAGGGGCATCCCGGGGGGTCTGGCTGCTGGACACCAACCTGGCCATCAGGGTAGCATGAAGGGCATCCTGCCACGGGTTGCTAACACAGGCATTGTGAAGAGGACTCATGTGCCAGAGACAGCTTAACTCTGCCAGTCCCACAAGGAGCTGAGTGGTGGCTGGGGCAAATGTTCCTTCAGGGAAGCACATTTCCAAGAGAAGCTGTGCAGAGGGGTCTGGCTTCACAAGTCTCCTGTGGGCTCCTGGGAGAACTCCTGGGAGAACTCCTTACCTGCCTGCATTAGTGGCAGTTTTGCCATGGAGTTTGCTCAGGCCAGGGCTTTGCCCAGGGGTTAAGATTAGAGAAATCCACGTTCTGTTGGAGGTTCTCAAAGGGGATCTTGAGGGATTTTCTGGCATCTTTGGTCACAGTACCTATGGTAACTTGGCATGAAAGATGTGCTTTGAGCTAGTGATAACTGCTGGAAGGAAAACAGTTTTCAGGCTTTTCTTGTTCTCTACAAATAATCAGCATCACTTAGATTTAAAGAATAAATTGCCTGATGAGAAAATAATTATTTAAAACTGCCTTAATGTATTTTAGCTGTACCTGAGCTTGTAATGTCAAGTTCTCGGTGAAAATATTTGTGGTTTCTTTTATAATTAAGTCTAGAAGTATTGAAGGAGTGAGACAATTTGAATAGAATGTTAAATTTGGAATCTGGAAACAAATATTTGTGTAAAGAAAAACATTTAGTGTTAATTGTTGATTGTAAAGTTCAAGGGTAGATGTACTAAGGCTGTCAAGTCTTAGTTTTCATTAATTACTGGATTTTAAGATAGAGTTTAATTAAGAGACAAATAGTATAAGTGTTGACTTTCTCTCTCAGAAACAAGCTTTTTTGTCTAGAAAAATCTGATAGTGAAGAAGAAAACGTGAGCCATACACAACTCTTCAGATGACTCCAGTCAGTTGTTTCTATATGGTCACATTTTTACTGCACCAGTGATCATTGGCTGTGCTGCCACGCTTCCCACTTCTTCCTGTCAGCAAAAAAGTTCCTGGAGACACAAGCTCTGTTTGGGGTTGTTTGCATTCTTCACTCCTAGGCATTGCTTTGTGAATATGATGGTCCTGACCAGAAATAAGACCTACTCATTCCCCATAAACTAGCCTGCAACTTAGCTTTTTTGGGAATTGTATAACTTGTCTGTCAGATGATTTGTGTTGGCTGGTGAGGGCACATAGCAGAAATACCTGAGATTACAAACTAATTTCCTCTTCCTATGACTCTTGCAAGGGAACATGGTTCACAGTTTGCACATTCCAAGGCAGCTTTGACACTTGTTAGCACACAGCTAACATCCCCAGCCCCTCCGTGGCTGTGCTGTGACCTGTGCTGCTCAGGACAAGGGAGCTTGCTGTGCAGGTGTTAGTGGAAGTGTCTGAATGAGCAGAAGGAATTCTGTCTCAGTGAGAAAAATGTTGACTGGGTCCTGTTCTTCATTTTTTCAAGACTGAAATCTGAGAGCTACCTATGTAAAAACAAAACTAGTCTTTGGCTTGCTTATGTTTACCTTCATCTGGATTGAAGCTGAATAAAAGAAGAACATCTCATATATGAACAGGCTCTAATAATGACGTAGAAATGACAAATAGTCTACAATACATCATCTTTTATTTGGATTTTCCTTGCCCATCTGCTACCTTTCTGAAGTTCCTGAGTGCAGGTATTTTTCTTTACTCCCTCTGGTATGTGAGCAACATCTGGGCCCTGGTGGCTTCCAAGGTTCCAGCTTCTCATGCAGTACTCTTGCTTCCACACCAGAAGTGGCAGGTTATTTTACCTGGCACATGGATGTCTGTTGCCAGGGGTCTGTTTCTGGGCTCACTGTGTGCAGTCCCTTTGGGGGTGGCCTTGGAAGTGCTGTCTGGAAGGATGTCACTGCTGCTGGGAGTTTTAGCACTGCCTCTGCTCTCCTGACATGCTGGGTCTTTCTTTTCAGATGGAGGCAGGAGACCTAATGCTGGGATGTTGTTTTGAGTACATAGCTCATCATCTTCAGCAAAAAAGGCATAGCAGGCAAAATAATGAAATGCTGCACAAAATAAGTATTCTTCCAAACAGGAAAAAAAAACCTTAATAATTCAAAGAAAGCATTTAGAAATTTATAAATATGTGAAGTAACTTGTGATTTCCATGCTGGCAATCTTTATCCATAGCTATCTAATTGATCTGCAGTTTTGTAGGCATTTGCAGGTGGTTTTTCTCTTATGATTATCACTCTAAAAAGATGAGCAATTTTAGTGACTTCAAGGAAATTCAGTTAGTGTTTGTTTAACAGAAGGACAAATTATGGGGGTTTGCTACAAAATGTAAGTATTTTTAAGTAATGGATCTGCTCCTGGGTTTGTAGGGCCATGTAGAAAGGTATTGTTATAAGATCCTTCCTGGGGAGCTATATTGGACTGTGTTGTTCACATAGAAATAACTATTCTGTCATATTCCACTGGGTAACTGCCTGCACTGTTGGGTACTGAATTTTTAATGTTGATCACTAGCTTACTGAAAACAAGAGTTATGTGCATAGCCATGCTTTCAGTTCTTGTATGGATATTCTGCATCAGAGTTTTGTTTCAAGGCATAATTTATTTGCTATAGGAAATATTTTAATTTCTAACCAGTAATCAGTAGGCTTCTTTCTGTTGTGGATTATGTGATTTGCTTGCAGTCCAGGTGCTGTTTGCTGAGGGATGAGATGGAGTTAACTGAAGTTATTACATCTACCATCAGGCAGTCTCCTTGTGATACAGGCTTTCTGCCTTTCTTGTAATGGCCCTTTGTGCTGGCATTCATTCTTCTTGCTGCCTTCCTCTCCTCCAGAGCAAACTCCTGATTGCCTGTTAGGGACCACACGAAGCTACTTTGGTGTATGTCTGGACAGGCTCCCGTGGCCATCTGGTGCTGCTTAGCTGTACCTTCTGGACCAGCAATGACTTCACACAGGGAAGGAGCCAACAAGTTCTCATGGCTGCTGGTCTCTGGCTTGGGTGTGTAACACAGAGCTCCTGGAGAAAGGGAGGTAAATGAAATGGAGACACCAGTCAATGTTTTTGTGACTCATTCCCTTACCCACTTTCTTGGAAAAATTAGTTTCTGAATTGTGTGTTGCTGCTTTTCTTTTGCATTTTTTGTATTTATATACTTGGCAAAGTAGGTAGAGTGTCATCTTTTAATTCTGTTGGTATCAGGCACCTAATAAATACAACTTAATTCCTCACCCCTGTGCAATGCTGAACTGACAGATGCCAGCTAGGATAGCTCACAGGCTGCAGTCCAGTTAGAAGCTCATGCTTCATGTTTGTTTTAGCATTTCTAATCTTAGAAACTGGGGAGGAAAACTGCATGTGTTGCCTATGTGGCACTGATGTGACTATTTGGTTCTCTACATAGGTTTTTCTTTTCTTCTTGAATTATCTTTGATTATTAAGTAGCAACAGACATTTTACTCAAGTCAGAGTTGTCTGTTAGTGGGATTGCAGTTTGGTTTTTTACAGGTAAATTCAAACAAAGTTGACCAGGATTTGTATGTGTATGGAATCCAGCTCTAAAGTAGTAAGAATAGTGCCTCTAATTTTTGTTCCTAGATGTATGTCTGACACTCCTGCAGTTATCATGGTGTGATGAACACTTATTTAATGAGTTTTTCTGCTAGGTTTCTTAAGTGACAGTGTAAATTCACTGACTGTGCTAATGATATGGTTCCCTGTGCTACATTACCATATTTTTATCATGTTTTCTGGGCTTCCTTATTCTTCCCATATGTCAAAATATTTAAGAAAAGAGCTGTGCATTTTCTTTTTGAATTAGTAAACTTTCTCTAGGACTGGATGTCATGAGGCAAAGGGAAATGATTCCTCTCAGGTGGCAAGTCTGAGTGGATTGGCAGATGAGAATGAGGCCATGATACAGAGAAGGCAAAGTGCAAGACTATAACACTCTGTTACAGATTTAGGCAGAGCAGCTGGCTCCTAGTGGTCCCTTCCAGGTCTCAAACTCTGTGAAAGCCCAGGCAGGAGAAGGAGTGGGGAAACTGAGGAGGCCAGGAGAGGAATGAGAAGGAACAATGGGACTGTACTACAGATGTAAAAACCCTTTTCTCCTGTTTTCAGTTCTCGAACTCCTGATTTTGTTTTGTTGAATGATATCTGTGATTCAAGAGTCAAATTGTTGCCAGGCAGACTGGGGAAAGTCATTACTTTTTCAAGTAAGTGACAAGAAGGATAGTTTCCAATTTTTGCATTTTAAAGGGAAGGAGCATTTAAGCATTAAGTAATGATTCCTGAGGAACAGCTTCAAATCATGCTCTCCCTAGGTATTTCTATTATTGTATTTACAAAATAAGTAAAAAACCCCATGCCACTTCAAGTAATATACCCCAGCAGCTGTCATGCTGTCAATGTAAAATGCTGTTTAACTGTTAAGAGATGTGTTGGTTTGGTTGCTTTTTTTGTTTTGTTTTTATTTTTTTAAATAAAACCCAGCCAGCAACAGCAACAAGGAAGCCACCCCACAGAGGTAATCCTGCCAGCTGGTGAGCTGAAGGGATGGGCCTGCTTACTTGGAGAAGCAGGAGCTGAGATGCAAATATGACCCAGAGGACTGGCAAAAACGGGCCTGCAATGTTCTAGATGGGTCTTGTTTAACTTCCTTGGGAAAGGAGGAGATGACTAGATGACTATTAACAACTTGCTTTGGGTTTTGAGGGAGCAAAGGCATTTCCCCACACTTTTTTTTTCTTTTGTACCGTTGCAGTGAAGGACATGGCTGTTGTTTTGCCCAGTATATGGAGGGGGTAAAAAGGACAAGTGTGCAGGGTACCTGCTGAAGACTTGCTTATCTCAGGTGTTTTCTTTCTCTGCTGTGCCTGTGCTGAGAAATCTGTCTTCTTAACACTTTCAGCCTTTGTTGCCTTGGCATCCCCGATTCCAAATCTGATCTTCCTTCTGGCAGTGTGTGATGTTGCAAACTAACCGTGGGAGGGCCACCTGAGATCTGCTGAGCTCTGTGATGTGCCCTGTGGCCCTCTCTCTCTTTATAAAGAGATACGGCCCTCGGAGACTACGGGTCCCAGCAAGCAGTGCTCTGTGCTGATCTGATAAGAGCACCCCAGATGGAGATGTGCAGTGCATGTCAGGGCGTGCTGGCTGCATGAGCCACACCTCAGCATTTCAGATAAGGGGAGCTGCAGACTGCTCCAGACAATGCCAAGGAGGTGCAGCTCTGGACTGGCCTTTCCATTGATTTTTTAATTTATTTATTTCTGCCCCACAGTTTAAGGAATTGTGGTCTTGTTTCCTGTCCAGCCTTGTGATGGGATTCTGGTACATAGTGTGATAGCTCATAGTTTGGAATAACTCTGCAGTTGGTTTCTGGAATGCTTTTTTACCTCCTGTTAAATGGCTGCCCACGTATGCTGTGCAGGAATGGGCAAAACTTCTGGGAGTCTCTCATTGCTTCAAGAAAGGGTGTTGCTGCATGACATCCAGCCCAGTTTTCACTTGCCAGCAAGACCTGGCTCATTCAGACAAGCTTTGGCTAAGCAATCTGAAGTTTGGGAAGGTTTATCTGATATGACTTTTTAAAGTTTGTCCAATACAGGCAGAGACTCTACCCTACTTTGACACGGACAGCTGAGAAGGGAGCTTTGACACGCCTTTGGATGTGAACGATTTAAGGCACCTGCTCTGAAATGCTTTCAGATTAAGAGTGCAAAAGCTGACTCTGCTTGGATGCAGTTCAGTATGGGAGTAAACCCTTTCTTCCAGTCTTAGGCTTCATGCCTTATAGGGCTGTCTGCGTGTAGCTGTCTTCTCTACAGCAATGCCTTTATGAGTGCTGGTCTTCAAGCTGGGCCTGCATCTGAGCAAGTGAAGGCATGGCAAGGAGATCCTTTGAGGTTTCATTGCATTTTGGGTTTTTCTTATGTATGTAAACCCTGAGTAACTTATCTGAGATGATAGGTAACTCCAGTGTTTCTGGTATCTGTTGTAAAATACAAGCCTAGGATGTCAAGTGCCTGAATTATCTCTCAGCTTTATTTCTTGCTATGCAGCTCTGTGCAAGGATGGTAGAACAAAGCATTTTCAGTCTTTTAAAATCCAAATCAATCCCTCTTGCCACCAGCAGGGTGGCTGTATTGGCTTAACCAAGAGACTCATTTGGTCCAGCAATCAGTCCCAGTTCATGGTCAATAATGGACTTTTAGGGAAAGAGTAGAAATTATATGTGAGAAAGGTACTTCACATTGCTCCCCTCCTTGGAGCTTGGGCTTACTAAGTTAACAGTTGCTTCTGGATGTTCCTGCCAACTCATTCTCTGTCCCTCTTCATTCTGTGAGTGCACCTTTGTATGTTTAACAACAAAACACTATTTGGATTTAGTTCTTTCTATAGCTGTAGAGTATAGCTACTGCATGGTTGTGTAGTAATGGGTACTGCAAGAAAAGCTGCATGAAGGCAAATAGGATGCTGTCACTCCTTTCTGCTTAATGTATTGTATATTTGGAAACTTGAAGATAATTTTCAAGGCTGCAGTTTAGTCATGTGTTAGCTCTATTTATAATTCTTATTGAACCCCGAGATCTGGCTTTTATCTCAACCTGATAAAAAATGGAACCTTTGGCTATTAGAGCTAACATTAAGTACCTGGTCACCAGAGATGACAGTGAATAAAGATACCTGTCAGACCCTCAGCACCATGAAAATAAGCATGTTTGGCCTGCTCCAACATCTGGAGAATTTCTGCTGATTCCAAAGAGGTGCCTTGTTAGCCTGCATAATATGAATTCTTATCTCTGTATCCTTTTTAATCCTTTCTTGTTTTACTTTGTGCTTTTAAGCACAGCTATGTTGTTTGATTTGACTCCCTTCTGCAGCTCAGCTCTCTGTAGAAACAGCTTCATGGAGAGGAGTGGCACCACGGTGTGCTAGGAACTGCTTATTGGGTAAAGTCAAGATAAAAATGTTGATGCAGTGCTTTTCAGGGAATAGCCAGCTGTGGAGACACGGCTTACTCCAGAGGAACACTGTAGTGAGGAAAGTAAAAATGTCTCTGACACAGAGTTGGAGAAATCTCACCAGTCCTTATTATAGGGCATACTTCTTTAGCTTCCACTGCAAAGCATACAGTTGGGTAAATTTCTAGTAGAACAGGATTTGATGATTTTGTACCTGCAGTTAAACCTCCAGGCTGCTGCACAGTCACATCTACCACGGGATTTCTATCCAAGCTGCAATTTATTCTGACTTTCTGGCAGAAGTGGCTTTTTTCCCCCAAGGCATTTCATCAGTGATGTCTTTTCTGGTCCTGGATATACTCTTGTTCTCTCTGACTCCACCTCAAATATGTCTGCATCTTAGAGCCTGGCTATCCTACCTTGTCCCCTGTGTAATTACAGCATGAGTAAACTATGCAGTGTGGCTGGGACCTTGGTCGTGTTCTATCAAGAATATAAGCTTGGACATAGAGCCCAGTCACAGCACTGCAACGATGTCATGAAACAACCCTCCTTGTTTTACTAGCATGGGGAGGGCCTTTAAGTGCTTTTCCTTGGCATATTTCTGGTCACACCATTTCACATATCATTGTCCCAGGTGCCTAGAGCAGCCCTGGGGGTGAATTTAAAAGTACCCCTTTCCAGCATTTTGCTGCTTCCTGCAGTTCTAGAGGAGTAGGATGCACTTTTTAGTTTCCTTTCTTTCAAAGCATTAAGTATTTACACAGTTACAAACTCTATTCCAGAAAAGCTCACATACTTGTTACACATTTTAACCGTGGGACCTTAAGCTCAGAGGCCAATCTCTAGGGTTTTTTGTGAAGAACTTTATCCTCAAGGACAGGCAGTCCACTAACTAAGCATTTGTAATTTGTTCACTCTTAGCCCCTTCTTGGGAAATGTGCAATACTACCCACTGTCAGAGACAAGATCCTGGACCAGACTGATCACTGGTTTGTTTTGGTTCTGCACATGTTATGTGTCACGCTTACGTGAGACCCCTGAGACCATTCTGAAAGCTGTTCCCACAACAGCAGCGTTTTAAAAGCCCAAAAAGCCAAATACAAACCTCAAAAAGCTGATCTGTGTTCCTCCAGTACTGCATCTTATTCTGAGCCTCTGATGAGGATTTGCATGAGATGCTTTTACTTCACCCTCCTGGTCCTCTCCAGAGCCTTATTTAGCTGTGACAGAATGGGGCAGGACATAAAGGAGAAGGGCAGATAAAAAAAGGGCAGAGCCTACAAGTGGGAGGTGTCTCCTGCCACTGAATCTATCATGGATAAAAGGCACTGCACTCCAGATGCCCCTGAGGAGGAGGAGGAGGAATGTTTCCTCATGACACTTTTAAATGTGTGTTGTGTTGCAGCAGGACTTCCTTCCTCCAGAACATTGCCACACACAGGCACAGCCCTGACTGAGGTCGGGGAGCTTGAGAGATTCCTGCTGCCCCAGAGTCACAGCCAGCAGTGACAGCAGTGGCTGCCCCATCAATGCTGCCTTGTATGCTGCGTGGCTCTAAGTTTTGTCATTCTTCAGGAATCTGTCAAGTTCGGGACAAATATGTCTGCTGTGTGGCATGGAAAATATTACACATATTTCTCATAACTGCAGGGCTTGTTTCTCTCAGAGAAATTGACTCCACAGAACAAGATTTCTCAGTCAGAGGATGTTGATAGTGATGTTCCCCCAAAGCCTTCTGTGGGTTTGTGTAGAGTTTGTGTCCCTTGGATTTTCTCTATAGTTCTGCTCACTCCTGTGCCTGTGCTCTGCCACAGCAGCCTAAGAAGTTGGGGTTAGTCCAAAATCCAGTTTCCCATCAAAATTATCATTTAAGGATTTATCATTATTTTTGAGGCTGAGTTGTATACATGTGCTTGCCTCTTGGCTGGGATGTTTTTCTGCCATGCATGGCAGAAATGAGTTTAGTGCACTGAATGAGGTTTAATGAGCTGAGAGGCAGCAAAGTGGAGCAGTGAGTACCTGCAGAGCAGGCAGCTTGGTTTCAAGTAGTGTTCTTTGCAGCCCCACTCCCCATTTTCTCACTAGTGCTCAAACAGGTACTTGGTCTCTCCTCCTGCCACGTCCTTCTTGCCTTCCATAGTTTTCTGCAAGCTTTTACCTGTCCTCAGGCTGCTTTAGACACAAACAACTCTGTTCTACAAGAAAGAAGTTTGTCAGATCTGAAGCAGAAGTGTAGCATCTATGGAAGATCAGAGCAAACCTAACTATTTTTTAGGTTGAGATGTTGTGGCTTTGCATTCTTGTTCGACAGTGAGAGCTGTGCTGTCTCATCAGATGGGAGGTTTGGCTGCAAGAATCTCTGTGCATCCTGGTGCATCCTGTGCCAGCTGAAGGGTGCTGGCTGATGGGTTGATGAAGAAGTTGTCTGGCTGGGCTTCAGCAGGCTGTGCTCAAGGGCAGCAACTGGGATTTGATTCCTGTGAGTGCAGGGAAAGCTCCTGGTTTACTCTCTTACTGTGCATGGGCATAGGTTAAATTCTAATCTAATTGAGAATTCACTTTGTTTTCCAGGAAGTGGTATCTTGCTTCAGCAATTTTGTTTTTCTTTAAGGTGTTGACCAGTACTTTGGAATTTGAAACTGTGTATCCTGAAGAAGGCATAGAAACTTAATTTGAATGCAAACTGTATTAAGCACTCACATCCTGTATCCTAGCAGGAATTTTACCGAACAGGGGAGGTATTCATTGAACTGGGAGCACAGCAATGTCAAGTTGAGAAGGAAATTACTATGGAAATGAGTTTCAAAAGCCTGAGGCAGATGTAGGGAGAGGCACATTGTACCAGCAGGTTTATATGGCCTTTCCATTACTTCAGCAGCAGCATATAAGAACTTCCTGGCTTGGAAAACAGTCTCTGAATTTCAGCAGTTTTGCTCTGTTGTTGCCGGGCAGCTTCCCTGCCTGCCTCAGCTGGGATCAGGGCATCTCCTGCTTTAGGAATGGCCTCCTCTGGGGCAGGACAGGGGTCCTGCAGCTCAGTCTCTCTGTGGCCAGCAATGGTTGCTCAGGAGGGAAGGAGAGAATCAGAGAAATACATTAACTGCTTTCCTACTCTAAAGAAGCACCTGAGTAGGCCTGTAGGCTTAATAGTCTTTGTTTAGATGGTTTTGTTGTTTTTTTTTTTTAAATTGCATAGATTTGTCAACTTTTTTTTTTCTTTTTTAAATCATGCATTTCAAGACTCTGTGTCTTGTGGCAATGAGCTCCACTGCTAATTTGAATGAAGTGAAAAAATCCTCTCCCATCTGCTTAAGGTATCATGTTCCCCAACATTTTCATATTTCAGAGAAATGGCAAATAAACTGCTTATTCCCTATGCTCTTTATGATTACATAGATCTATAGATCATGGGTTTTGTCTAAAGGTTTTAAGTGAGTTTGTTGGCTTAGTCCATTGCAGAAAGATGGTGGTACAAGCAGAAAGTGGCAGTTTTCAGAAACAGCAAACAATTCTTATAAATTCTGGAATAATCCTGAAGCAGTAGTGGATTCCTGATACAGTGGGATGGGCAGATTGCAGGTAAAGAGATACATGGCTTGGAGCAGGAGAACAAAAATATTAATCATGTTGAGAATAACTGGTGAGAAATGATTGTGTGGGAGGGAAGACAAGTTGTTAATGTATAGGTGTATGTGTTACAGATTGTTGAAGACTAATAGAACTTGGAGGAGCTCAGTTCATTTCAAGTCCTTAGACACTGAAAGGAAATAAACTGTAATCCCACCTTTTTTTCTTTTTCCTTTTTTTTTACTTTGTTGCTTAAAGTATTAAGAGAAGAAAAAGAAAAAAGCAAAATAGACTGAAAAAGAGCTTTCTGCTAAATGATGTGAAAAAGTGAAAATACTCAGTCCAGCTCTTGAGTATGCTGGGTTTCATTCAAAGCACTTTAAAATTGTCCTGATTGCTCCCAATAACAGAAGAAATGCAAGAATCTCTTGCAGAGTTGTTCATGATCAGCTGTGCTGTTGGGGTTGAAACTGCTCAAGTGATTTCAGATTGAAAAGCTTAATGAAAACTGGTTTGGATAATGAACTAGGGAGATGATGCAAAGAGAGGCTCCAGTGGAGGCAGTGTCCAGCCCAAACACTTTATCTAAATGTCCTGTCAGTTTATCAGTTGGTAGATGCCCAAGCTTTGTGGCTTCCCACTACAGCTTTAAGAGACAAAACTAACATGCCAAATCTAGGGAAAACAGATTTGTTCAGAATGCAAACATTGCTGTCTGGGTGTGTCTTCTGGAGAGCATGGAAACGGCAGCAGTAAAATTATCTTACCAGGCTCAGTTATGCAATACTAATACTTTATATAGTGTTATTAAGAATAATCAGAAAGCCTAATTAAACTCCTGTCTGCTGGTATCTGCTCACTGATGTGAGTGGAAGATGCTTTGGATGCCATGTCCTGTGAATCCTGCTAGCTGAGAAGAATGTTTACCCTGTTTGCCAGGAAGGAATGTGTGTGTGTGAACATTCAGTTTTCTGTTCTACCTCCCTCTGTATAATGCAATAGGGTTTTTCCCCCCAACACTTCTCCCCAGTAATAACTCCAGGATCATCTTCATTATTCTTAATTATATATATATGAAAAAATCCCAACGATTTTAAGAAAGATAATTTTAATTATCTTCTAACTTAACTTTAAATGCCACTGACTTGCCCAGTGGAGCCTCTCTATTGTGCCAGAATCCTGGGTTCTGGGGAGTCTGAAGAGGTGCTTCCTGGACACAGCCTGGGCAGATATGTTGCTCCAGGAGGTGTGGATGCCCAGTGTTGTGTTGTCATCCTTCTGCAGTGTCTGTCCCATCTCCCTGCTGCTGATGAGTTAACAGCCTCTAAGCAATAACTCACAGGGTGTTTATGAAGATGCTTACAGGTAAGCAGATAAGCCAGAAAGAATCTAAGAGAACTATGATCAAGCTCAGTTACCTTTTCAGTCTGTTCTGATTTTAGCCACCTCCTCTGCTTTTGGCTGTCATCCCAGGCTCAGTCTCTGTGCAGTGAGTTGCCAGTGATCTGAACAAATCCCAGTGTGGTGTAAGAACTGAAAATGAGTTAATGAGGCCTTGGAGCCTTATCTCAAGTACTCTGCAATGTATCATACTTGTTACCTGATTAGCATGAGTGTCTCTCATGTCACTCCTGTGGCTCTTGAAGGACTAACCTGGGAGTCCTTTTACTCTTCATGAGCTGGAAGGATCTGGGTTCTCTGTGTCCCAGTGAGCAGGCATGTAAGGGACTGAAAAGATATATATGGAAAAGAAAATGGTTTTCTGGAAGACAAATAAATTAATTGTAGGAACAACAGCTCTAAACAGTGGTAATCTCCATAAACTGCAGATTCTGTGAAACTGTAATTGTGTCTGTCAGTTAGTCATCTCCTAGGCTGTGTAGATTATGGAATGTATTTATTGGCAGCTCTCACAACAGGCCACCCTGTACTTGCCCAAGTGTTTCACAGAATAGGAGGCATGTTGAAGCTTGTCCATTTTCCCTTGCACTACAGCCAATTACTGCATTTAATTGTTCTTTTCCTACATGCATTTATATAATTTCTCCTTGGCATTCCATAAATTCTGCTAGTGAAGAGCACTGTAAGCAACAGGTTGATACCATGCGGCATAAAACTTGCACTGGCAGTGCAGGAACCTGAGGGGTGGTGTGGCTGTGCTGGCCAGCAGAGCCAACCCATCCAGCCCCTTTGGGTTCTTGTTTTGGTGAAAGTCCAATTCCATGGTCTTCTCAGGTGCCAGGTGAGAAGGTTTCCATTTCAGTTCTTGGGCTACCTCAGGGAATGCTGTGCAGCAGATTAGAAGCTACAGGACTAAAGTTAAGCATTTAAAAATGAGTCTATGGACATAATTCCCTGAATGGTTTGACCATTTAGGTGAGCCTGGTGTTATTTAAACCTAAGAATTTTATTCTCCAGGTTGAACGCTTTTTCACATGCTCATCATAAAGGCTTTCCTTTCTCTGGCTGCCCAGAATCAGTAAATGTCATGCCCAGGCTCTCTTCCTGCATAAAGCCAGGATTTGCCCTGCAGAGATGGATTGGGCTTCTCACTGGACTCTGGGGGACATGAGCAGCTGCCTCCAGTGGAGACCCCAGGCCTGCAGCTTTGGAGCTGTTCCCCTTGCAGCCCAACCAGAACCCTAATGCAGATCTCCCTCCTTGTTCAAAGAACAGAGAATTAAGATGAGATTTCCTGTTGTCTGTGCATTTCCATGTCTATCAGCCCATCCTTCACAACCTGATCAGGAGGTGAGATTTTAGGAGTCTTTTTTCAGGACCAGAGAGCTTGCAGCTTCTCCCCTGTGGCAGCCTGTTGTGGCTGGGGACAGCAGGATGGGTTAATCGTGGCCCCATTTCCTGAGGTCTCCTGCAGTCATGATTTGTGAATGCCTGAGAATACCCCTGCTGAATTCTAATTGTTTGTGGCAGTCGGCACATGATTTCAAGTGTTTGGTCACAGCAGTGTTCGTTTTCTGCTCTTTTAATCTTTGATGGATGTTGCGCCTGGCTTCACTGATGTGGTTCAGGACACAGTAGGCAGTGATTTCCTATAAGATGTTTTGTCTCGACTACAGAGGTGTGGAGTCCCTATACCATGGCCAATATTTATTAATGACATCCCGAGGTTTCTAAAGAGAAAGCTCAGCCATAGACCATTAGAACCTAATCTATTCCAAAATGTCAGTTGCAGTTAAGGAAGAGCTATCTCGATCGCACTGAGACTTTGCTCATTAGTTCAGACTCTGATTAGCAGACTGATTAAAGGTTTTCTCTTTGTAAAGGTTCACTCTTTATCTCTGCAGATATCGTTACTATGTAAGACATGACAGAGCTAGCTTAGGGCTCCTGCAAATGCTGGAACTGGAAAGTATTTTTGTGTGTGTGTGTGCAAAGTGATGCATGCCTGTACAGTGTGCATGCATGTTTTAAAAAATACTTAATTAATAACATAAAACATATTCATTTCTGCATATGAATAGGGTTGAATTTTGTTGCACGTTTCAGCCTCTTCAGCTGGTGTTGTTAGTGTGTGCTTGTATAAAAGGTCAAGTTTTCATATCATATGTAAAGCCTGTAGGATTAAGATTTTAACAGCAATTTGGGGGTTGCTGGGTTACTAAGTATTTTGTGCAGAATACTTGGTATCTGAGATCATTAGGACTGGCCAAATTGCTTCCTGTGATTTAAACATTGCCCTTGCTGTTCACTCTAAGCTACGTGATTGTGATAGTGCTGAAATATTCTAGGCTTCTCCTAATATTTTACCTACAAATAGCATTGAGCTCTGGCATATGCCTGTACATTTCTCATGGTGTTCAGTGAAGCTGGCAATTTAGTATATAGGCTCTTAAAGGAAAAGCTTGTTGGTTCATTCTGTGTTTGTATAGTGCCTTATATAACAGGGATGAAGTCTGTGTATTTCTGGAGCCTAGATAATAAGCTGGCATTATCAAGAAATGAAAACAACCATGAGGTGACTGTCAAAGCTTCCAAGTCATTTTGCAAGATGTAGTTCATAAAAATAAAAAGGGTGTTTTCAACTTTTATTCTTGAGTATTTTGCCTTGTCCATGAATCATTTTACAAACACCTTGTAGGCTAATGAGGAAATAACCAGAAAACAAAGACAGCTTTAAGAAATTGTATGGAAGTCAGTGTTCTCAGAAGAGGAATCAGATGGTTATTTCCAGTCTGGTCAGAATAATGCTAACCAGACATTGCTGCCACTTGGTTGCTGGGGGATGCATGTATGGAACAGAGGATTAAGTGCTCGTGTTGGTCCTGTCATCCCTGAGCAGATAGTTTGTTTAATTATTGACAAAGTTTAGCAGCAAGACCATGCTCTGGAGAGCAGGAAGCATCAGTACTGCCTCTGAAGTTAGCTTGCAGACCTTGAGGGGAGTGTTGACCCTTTATGTGCCAATCTCATTAATCTCGTTCAGCAATTTCAAACAAAACACCCAGCTTGTTTCATTGCAGATACCATATCTCAGGTACCTTGTCTTCTAGCTGACAGGCTAGAGGTCTTGATTTTGCTTTTTTGTGAGTGTCACTTATGTAAGGAACTGAAATTGCCCTTTGGGCCCATGGCTTTGATAAAATCTGTAAAACCTTTTGGGCTGATCCTTTTTGGAGCAGGGTTACCAGGGCTGCCAAAGAGGATAGCAGGGCTTCTTCCAGTGAGCTGTGACAGAAACAGCATGTCACAGGATTAAGGAAAGAACAGAGATGTCTGGTGACTAACTTCTAATTAGCTTTGCCAGATTTATCACAGACTTGCTGTTTGCTGTCCTATCTCCTGCACGAGGGATGCAGTTGTTTGGCAAAGGCTCTGGTTCTTCTGTATTTTGGTGGTGGTGACCACTTTGTTAAACCCAGGTTTTCAAAATGCCAGGCCAATGTTTTTATGCCCTGCTCTGTGTGACTTTCAATACACCACTAAACTTGAGCTTATGTATAAAAGAGGAAGAAAAAGTCTCGGTCCTCAGCTCTGCAGACACACTGAGGAGCAGGCACAGGTGTGTGCTCTGTACTGCTTTCCTCTTCCAGAATCTTGAGTCTCTATTTCCTCTTCTTTGCTGGAGCAGAATCAGCAGTGTGGCTGGGGAGCCACTGCTTGTTAAGCTGCTGGGTCACAGCCTTGAGGGGAACTTATTGTTTTGTAGTTTATTTCCCAATTAAAAGCTGGATTCCTCTTTCCAGTGCTGTTTTTCAGGAAGCATCTACTCTGTGCAGCCAGAGTCTTTTTCAGAACACCTGCACTGCTGCTAACTTCAGCTGGGCTTCTGAACATCAGGTCTGGGAGTCTCATCCTGGAGGTAGGTCCTGCAGTGGCAGACTCTGCAAGCAGTGTCTCTGCTTTTTCCTCCATGCCCTCCCAGCCCCCCAAGGTGCACTTTCAAAGTTTGTTTGGCAAGCTACAACCCACGCCTCTTTTAAATCTTAAGACCAACCTTGATTTCCATAAAGTAAGTGCAGAGATGTTTGAACAAACAAGGAAATGTTAACCCTTTCACACAACTGTAAAGCAGATCCTTGCTTCTACTCTGCTGCTTTTACTTTAATGCAGGAATAAGAAATCACAGGTCAAGTTAAGTTTGTCCCTTTAACTAGTCTCCAGGGCTGCTTGATTCCTTAGGGTGGGATACCTTCAGTGTTTGGAATTCCCAGACTGGAGTGCTATAAAGGTAAGAGAGGAGTTCTTTAGTCTCCTCCCCAGAGAATAAGGGGTTTAGTTACAGACATTGAGACACTGGTAAACCCCTCAGCTGCCCTTGCAGTCTTGCAGCTCCTTGGCAGCAGCTGTGCTGGTGATGATGAAGTTGTGCTGGTGACAATGAAGCCACTTAGTTCCAGGATCAAGGAGCTACAAAGGTGGCATCAAGTCATACTTGTGTGTGACCCTTTCTGTCAAATGAGAAACTTGTGCAGCCATGAGATCTCCATCAGCCCATGTCAGTGCCCTCTGTCTGCTCTGTGCCTAGTTCATGGAGTGCAAATGAAAAGATTTTGTCCTTGGCATGTCCTGCAGGGCCTGGTGCCACAGCATAGCCTGATGCTGAACCTTCAGGTTTCTGGCATCTAGTGTGGAGACAGTCACAGGAACATAAAGTGAACAATTATTGGGAAATGGTTGGGAGAAAAAACAACCTGGGGGGTTTTCAACTCTTTGATCAGCTCTGACTTTCCTTCCAATGTAAAAGTAAGCAGTATTTAAGCATTTGTCAGAATAAGAAAATACGTGATGCTGGGTGAGGATCCTTGCTATCTGATACTGATCTTAACTAAAACCTTGTGTCATTGGGAAAGTGGCACAGCACAGGTTTGCTTAATTAGAGAATTTACTGTCGTAGACATCTGAGCTTATCTCTGGGTGTATATATAGCACAGAACAAGACATAGGATGCTGGAAAAAAGAATTCTTTCTGCAAGTTTGGGAATAACTCGTTACATCACTGATGGTGGAGCCAAGAATGAGCTAAGCAAAGTCTTCCCAGGCAAATGCTGGTAGCAACTCTGCAATATCTCACACTATCAGAGATTGCTGGATAAGTCTAGTCCCCTTAGAACACCTTACTTCTACCTTTTTTTATTTTTTTTAAAGTAGGGTTGCTGCACTGCAGAAAAAAAAATCATGTCATTGGCATAGGTGTAGCTTACTAGTTTTAACAGCAATGAGCTATGCAGAATGCAAAATACTATTATGTAATTGCTTTGAATATTATACCATGACTTGAGAAACATGAGAGCCAGAGGGATGAGTATTATGTAGGGTGGCTGACTCTTTGCTTTTCAATCCAAGGAGGAAAAAAAACCTCTTGTCTAGTTAACATGAAAACTTTTTCCACTTGAATAGAAGTAGAAAAGGTTTGTTCCTTGTCAAGGGTCATAGACATGAAATGCACACATGAACTGGCCCTCTTGATGCTGATGGCAAAATTCCAGCACTTTGTGAGAGCCAAAATCTCCTCCATGTGGGCTTCAAAGAAACCAACTCTCTATACAGCAATGTGTTTGAGAAATAACTCGCCCTTTGTGGAAGCACAGAGACCATGCTGGCACCATTTAAAATCTCAGGACAGGTGCAAATTTAGTGATAAGAAATGAACTCTAGCTGATAACTTGCAAAGGAAAGAGGGAAAGATTTACAGAGAAGGTGATGCTAAAGAAGATGTGTGAACATCAGGTTAATTTTATTAGCAGCTTGTTAACATCAGTGAGCAGCAGTGGCCTTCCTGAGGCTTTTTGCAGTCACTGTGTAGTTATAACAGAACCAGGGACCTCGTGTGATCTGTCAGTGCTTACCTGCTTTCTTCCACATGCCCAGGTGGCTCTTGTCAGGTCTTGGAAGGGGTGCAGCTCCATCTCCAGTTTTCTCCTATGCTTGTAGCCCCTCATTCTCCTACCTGTCTTTTTCCACGAGGGCTCAGCTGGATTCTGAGAGTCCAGAACCAGTGCACCTCTTCTTGTACTGGAGGTTTTTGGAGGAGACAGACCCGAGCAGTCCTTTGTGATGTGTTTTGCAGTTGAAATCTTGCTGAAATGGAGAGTAACTTTCATAATGCTCCCAGCTAAAATAACCCTGAAGCAGAGAAGGAAAAAAGTGGGGAAGACATTGGAAAGGAAAAAAAAAAAAAAAAGCCAACAACAAACCCCAAATAAACAAAACCCCAAAAGAAACAAACAAAAAAACAAACCAAACAACCCACAAAGAACAAAAACCTTTCATCAAACTGGAGTCTGTCAGTTTGTGGTTTATGAGCTACACAGGGAATTGTTCTTTCCTTACCTTTCACCATCGTGGCTTTATCTGCTGTCATCAGCAAATGTCTCAGATGAAGCTCTTGTGTCTGCACCTAGGGATTACAGCACAGCACAGCTAGAACCTGAGGTGTGGTGTTCTCCAGCAGACCACCTGCAGCAGGAAGTGCTGGAAAGCCAGGGTTCAGGCTGTCGATCAATCATCCAGTTTTATCCTCTTTTAATCTAGCAATGCACTGTGTAACTTCTGGGGGGACTTTACCTGACTTCTTCTCAGCTGCAAAAGGGTTCAGTGGGTGAGGTCCAGACAAGCCCTGCTACTGCAGGTAACAGTACTGAACAGATGAACCACAAGTGTTTGACATGCCAGCAGTGTCACATCCCTGCACAGGGATGCCTGGTGCTAGAGCCCTGCTCACAGCTCTGTGCCATGTGGTTTGTATGACAGCAGCTCCTCAGGACACGGGCTGCTCTACCTGGCTTGGTTTGTGACATCTCATCCAAGACCTCACTTGCTGTGAAATGTTTTCTCCTTTCTGAATCGGGAAATGAAAGGATTTCAAGTGTAATAGTACAGGGATTGAATGTCTAGGAACAGAAAAGCAATTGGAACTTACCTGTTTCTCTTCAAAATGTTGTTCCCTTTGCTTTTTCTCTTTGTATAGTTAATCTATTTAGAAAGAGAACAGACACATGGCCCCTGCCTCAGGTGGGACAGGTAGTTGCTACACCATAGCAGAGTTCCTGTAGCATTTAAATTGGTCCATAGCTCTTTTATACTGTATCCTCTCTCAGTCCATAATTCTGTCCCCTCGTAGCTCAAGAAATATTTCTCTTCCTCCAACAAGCCTGTAAGTTTTCAGGAGAAGAGACTGATTACACAGTGGAGAAAGATTTGCTGTAAAATTTTCCTAATATGGGGACTCTAAAAAAGATTGGGGTTTCCCTCAAGCTCTAGCATGCTCTGTCATAGGAAAGGCACAGCAGATGTAGCTGGGGCAGTCCCTCAGCCTGAGATTCATCCCCATGCTCCTCAGAGGTTAGAGAAAAGGCTGCCCTAGGAATGGTGCTGGGAAGACAGAGGCTTTGAGACTGGTCCTTTGGTGTGCCCTGAATGAGGAGGGTGAGAGGGGCTGTGACAGACCAGTTGTCCAGGGCCACTGGGAGAAAACTGTAATGCTGACATACCATGTTCCTCTAGGGAGAGTCTTTGGTTTCTTCAGTGCAACTAAAGGCAGGGATTCCCAAATTATTCTCATAATTGGGGTGTTCAGGTACTTCCTTTGATGTAATGTTACAGTGCCCTAATCCAGCTTCTGATGACCCAAAATTACACTTTAGAGTAATTGTTCTGACAGCAGTGCTTTTTACAGGGTGAACAGTCCTGGTCCTTGTGGGAGGTACAGCAGAGATGTAAAATCCATCTCAGGGCAGGGTGAAAAGTTGTGAAAAATACACAAAGTGATGCTTTCTTTCTGGCCTCTCTGACTCCAGTAGAACTGCAGTGCTGGTGTTGGAAGGAAACTTCAGGGTAAATTCTGGTCTGTATCCTGCAGACTTTAGTTTTTGAGCATCTTCTGTGTGACTGGATCAAAATATGATTCTTTCAGGAAGAATTCTGAGGATTCACTGGGTCGGGTTAGGGCCGCCATGCAGAGTGCTGCTGGTGTGAACTGACAGTAAAAAGCTGTCTGGCTGTAGCTCTAATGTATTCACTTTTGATTGCAACACTGCAGTGCATCATATAAATGAGTTTGTCCTTTTAGGTGCTGTGAAATGCTAATGGAATGTGCTATTCAAACAAAGTATTACTTTTAATCAGGATAACTGATGTAGGCTCAAAATACCCCCCACACAAATCAGCACTAGCAGGTATATACATATTCATCTGAGATTTACCAAGACAATGATTTTCCCTTCAGAATATTTTTGTGCTTGTTAGCTTCACAAACAATAATTATGTTAAGATTCTCTAGTTTTAGCTAGAGCAGACATGTTTCCCTCTCATCATATTTCACCATTGGTTGTTATTGCATCTTGATTTTCATTGCAAAGAAGGTACTGTAAAATAATTTGTCATTAAAAGGATTATTTCAACATTAGTTATAATTCTGAAATGGAAAATATTTAATCCTTGGGAGCTATTAGTGAGAAATTGCTAACATCTTTGGCTCATAATGCACACACAGAACTGCAGCTTACTCTAGAGGTGTTCAGCCAGGTTCTTTGTTCAGCAGTGCACTAATTCCTGGCTGTGCCCTGCTAAGGTGTGACTCCAAAGAGTGGGAGAGCCAGACAAGCATGCCAGGGTTGGGAAGACTTTGAGGGAGACTTAGCCCAGTTACGTTTTTCCCTCCTGCCTGTTCTGTGCAGTTGTTACTCTCTCTGTTCCGGCTGCCTTGCAAGATGTTGGGATCTGTGAAGTCCCACCAGCACCCTCCTCACTGTGATCAGGGTTGTTTCCCTGTTGCTGTGGTGGCAAACAGAAATCAAGATCCTTATGTCAGCCAGGGGAGAGCACAAGCATACACAGAAATACTACAGGGACCAGGGGTGGACTGCCCTGCAGTAAATACCCAAAGGTGACAGAATAACATTGTTCTTCCCAAGCTGCTTTATTGTATTTTCTTTATGGCACCTTCCAAATTCATTTATTGGCTGTGAATGGAGAAATCCAGCCTTATAAGAGCTGGAGGAGACCATTTGCAGGGACTGGTTTGTAGAGCACAAACCCTCTATGGGTTTCTGTAGGCCTTCATGTAACCTGAATGACTTTTTCTCCGGCTCTTCTATTGTCCTCTTGCAGAAACTTAGTGTAGGAACCTTTCACCCTTCCCGTGTCACTGTGGGGAGGTGCTGCTGGGTGCAAACACGCTCTGCTCTCACTGCCAGCTCTTCTGCCTGGTCCTGAAATCGGGAGTCTGTCAGCTGCGCTTCAGCATCCTCTTGTGTAAGTGCCCCCTGCTGCCATGTACAAAGACTTACAGCATGTTACAACACTACAACTTTTAACTTGATTTTATACAGCGTCTTTCACTCTACATGTGCTCAAAGTGCTTTACAATTTACAAACAGCAATAGAAAATGTACAAACCAAATACGTCTTCAAACAGAGGAGCTGCTTTCTTCAGTTGGCAAAAATGACACTCTCCATAACAGAACAGCAGTAGAAATGAGCCTGTACAGGCAGAGCCATTCTACATTTTCCCCAGCTTAGGATATTTTTCTTCCAAGCATAATTATTCTTCTGCTTTATAATAAATTAAATTAAACATAAATTAAGAAAATAGGGATTTAGGTGAGAGTATCAATCTAAACGTACTTCCAAAGCTGGCTGTTGACTCTCTGCTTTGCATTTCCTTTAGCAGTTCTTCTTCATTGTGCCACATAGTTTTTGAGCAGTAATTAATTACACTTCATGAATGTTGTGGGAAGGGGCTGTATTGGCCATTGCTCTTCACCACTGTCAGTTCTGTTGGTGAGTACTGTTAGTGTGTACTGTAGAAGGGTATGTAACTTACAATTAAAAATCCAGTACTTGAATACTACATCAGATCAGCTTTCAGTTCCATTAAGATAAACATGTGTAAATTCAGAATAATATGTTATTGAAATAGTCTCTGAATCAGTAGCTCTGAACAGCTATGGTGAACATGCATTTTCAGTGAGTATCAGAGTGTATCTCCTCGACACAGGGGTTGTAGTGAGAGGTTTGCTTGGTAAAAAAACAACTCAAAGGCTTGAGAGCAAAGGAGGAAATTTGGGCAAAGAAAAGAGAAGCAGGATCTGAGGAAGGGAATGGAAGATGTCTTTCCAGTGCCAAGAAGAGGAAGAGGACCGGGCTGAGAGTGGGCTGAGAGTTACATCTTGATGCATAAGGGAGAGAGGGAAATACATTTTAGAAATGTGGTAAAAGCTCTGGTTTGTCAGTTCAGTTGAGTTGCTCTGACACAGCAGCAGGAGTGTTAGGAATACACCTGTTTGGGGTGGTTATCTTTGATGGAGAGCACAGCATCACTTTGTGGGAGGGGGACACCACAGCCAGTGTTAAATATCTCTCTCCAGCATGGTAACTGCAATCCAGCTGCACCTCTTTGCAGTGCAGAGGTTGGATTACTGGCCTCTGGAACTATACCACCTTGCCCCACTGTTGTGTTTGCTCTTGCAAACTGAGCAGGATCACATCTCCTTGGGATCTGTGGAGGGAGCTCTGTGGAGGTCGCTGGCATGCCATGGAACCCTGTTTGTTCAGTCAGCAACACTTTCCTCCTGGTGTCCCACTAAGCCAGTACAGCAGAAGGGTTCCTCTGCCACCATGCAGCATGGAGCTGTGTGTGTGTATGTTTGAGGCTCAAAATACAAAGCCCAGACACTGACTGGTTTTGATCATTAGAGATTTTGTATGGAACTGGTTAGAAAACTGGGCTGTTAGCCCTCATACGTTGCCAACGTTGTGTTTAGATAACACTGTTCTGCCTGCAGAAATATCTTCCAGCTCTCCACTTACTCACTGCTAACCTAAGCTGAGCTGCAGTGTTGTTTTTCCCTGTTTTATGAGGGTTACACAAGAACTTTTGTACAGAGGAGGCTGTGAACTGCCTGGGACGGGGGCTCTGTGCTGGGAAGCACTGCAGTCAGCCTGGCACGCACATCTCCAGATGAAACCCAGAAGTTAAATTGTAAGCAGGCAGGCAGCCCCTTGCACAACAACACAGCAACTAATGGGGGGTGTCAGGGCCAAGCCTCCAGCAAGCCCATGGACCCTCAGGTAAATAAATCCCTGCAGGACCCAAGGAGACCAATGTGCACTGTACGAGCAGCTGGTGAGTTTTTCAGCAGTTGCAGTTGGCTCTGTATGTGTTCTCCCAGTCCTCAGCTAGGACTGGGACTCACTGTTAGCTGGGACTTCTGGGGGGATCATCTTGACAGCAAGATGCTGTGCCTGTTTAGGTGGCCAGTGGAAGCACAGGAGCCCAGTTCTCCATCACCACCAAGCTGGGCAGGAACTGGCACAGGATACTCTGTGAGGATTTAAAATCAGCATTGCACTATACCCACTCTTGCCAGTTCCCTAGAATAAATGTGAGGGGCCCGAGGTTTATTGTCCCTTATGTTCAGATTGTTAGGACTCACACTGGGACTTTATGGCCACTTTAAGCATTATAATGGTACTGCTCTGTCCTTTCCCCCCAGGCCTTCTGCACTGTGGGAGAGGCATAAAAATGCAGCAGTACATGGGACCCCAACTCAGAGCTCACTAGATGGCTGGCATTACCACAGGATATATATAAAAAAAAAAAACAAAACTGAAACGGAGACTGACAGGGGGAGTTCAGTATAATATTGCCAGCAACGTGTTACTTGCTCAACACAGTTGCAAGCTCTGTGGGATCAAAGCAGTTCTGCAGCCAGTACTGGCTCCATGGGGGCAACAGGGCTTTCACCCAGGCTGTGGGGTGGGAGCAGCTTTTCCTGCTTGGGAACCCTGCTGGATTGGAACTGGAAGCCCAGAGGTGAAAATGTCTGGAACTGGTCATTGTTTCACAGGAACTACCCAGGCTTCCACACGCTGCTGCTTCAAAATGGAGCAGGCAGGCTCAAGCTTTCAAAAAAAGTTTTGGTTACAGCCCCTTGTTAGTTTAATTTTAGTTCTTCTGAATTGACATATGGCAGGCATGATTTTTAATTAGAGCTTTAGCTGCGTTTTACTGGTAGGGTTGCAGAGCACTGTGGAATTTACATTAGGAAAAAAATGGTCTGTCGGTAGAGTACAAGGCTGTTTAGTAATCAGAGTGGAAAGTTAACTTTGAAACAAATTGGCAACTGATCAGATAAAATTCAAATCGGTAACATTTGTGTTGGAAACCAGCTCAGATCTGGGAAAAATGGAATCTAAGCTATTCTGTTCCTCTTGCAGAGGAACTGACTGGTGAACACGCTGTGTACATCAAACCTCGTGTGTAACACCCCCTACAAAAACAAAATTAATACTTTTATGGGGTTATCTGATTCCTTTTTGCATTAGTGTAAAACGAAGCATTACTTTGAAGAGAAGTTTCCTTACACACTTCACAAAACAAACAAACCTCCTTTGCCAGGCAAAAACTAAAGGTCAGAAGTTCCTCCCCCCTTTTGTTTTCCTTTTGGATCAACAGGGTGTAGTAGAGAGATACCGGGGGATGTTGTGCTCCTCTGCCTTTGTCACACACTCCCCTCTCCCGGCTCCGGGTGTGAGCTCTGCCGGGGACTGAAAGAGTTAACGCTGTGTTCAGGCCTCAACCAGCAAATGCATTTAGAGCTCAGTCCAGCACTCACATGGTTTGTATTCTTGCTCTGCTGGAGTGGTGTGTTCATGGCATCTGGTTCCCTGGCAACAGCTTTCATTGGCTCAATCAAAGCCTTTTCTTCTTAAGAAAGCTCCCACTGTGACACCCTACCACCACCACTAATCACCATCTTAACCGAGTGTTTAAGATGCAGCTGGTATGAAAAATAGCCCTTGTGCATGTGAGAAGATTAAGAGGCTACCTTGCACAGTACACCTGCCCTGGAGAGTGCTCCCACTCCTCGGGGCTGGGCATACTGGAACCTGTCTGCTTTCCTGATGGAAGAGATGAGGCAGCTCTACACGAGGAGCCTGCTCAGAAATCATCTTTTGTTAGGCAGAAATCCATAAACCTTTGTGTCTTGTGAATAGTCATTTCCTCCTTGCAGCTCAGATGGTGTTTGGGCCTCTGTGCTATTGACAAGGGGCAGAAGTGGGATGTAGGGGGTGTACAATAAAATCCATATTGTTGGAGCTGTCTCCCCTGGCAAGGAGGAAGCAGGAAGAAATCTCCCAATATGTGAACAGGAGAACAGTGGCAGCAAAGAATTCACATTCAGCCTCCTCAAGGGTAACGTGTGTTGGGATTTCTGGAGGTTTGGAGTTTGCATACAAGTTCAGAAAGGCTCCAGCAATCATGCCTGGCTGGCTGGCAGAGGTAGGGGTGCAGAGTAAGCAGGAAGCTTGAGCGTTACCTCACCCTGCATCCTGCTTCCACTGTTAGGAATGTGGTCCCTTTGAATTCCTGAAGCTCTCTTTGACTTGGCAGCTGACAGAAATTCCCCCCTTATTTTCCTGGTCTTGGAGATGATCACCTTGGAGGATGCTCTGTGACCATCAGAGACCATTGGACTCCAAGGGAATGATGCAAGTAGAGCAGAGATGTAGGAGGGGGTAAGCACATGGACAGGCAGTGTGTGCACTGTATCTGTGCTGCACTGGTTACTTGGTCACCAGGCAAAGCTCACAGGCCAGACAGCCTCCTCCTCTCCTTATCTCTGTGCTGTTGGGCAGGGAGCAAACACGGGTTTGATTTAAGGATGTGGGCTGGAGAGCACACAACATCTTCAGCTGCATGGCTGTGTGTGCCTGAGCAAGCAGCCAGGGAGGACTGTCTTGTGGTTAAGCTGGAATCAGGGTGTAGCTTCTCCCACTGCACAGCCTGGGGAAGCTCTGGACACAGGCAGAGGAGGCACTTTCCAAACCAGAAGTGAAGCTGTGGTGAGCCCAGGGCAGCTGCCTTGGTAGCTGCTGCTGCCAGGGTGGAGCAGAACTGGTCTCCAGCACTGGCTAACAAAAGGGGAGAGCAGTAAGAGCAGGGCACATCTACAGGGAGTCTTCTCTTCTCCAACATTCACTCCTCACCTCCAGCAGTGGGCTGGATGGGTTCCTGAGCCAGCACTGGGTCTTTGTGTTTTAGCAGACTTTGTGAGATGGTTTCTAGGTGCTTTCTGAGCCCAGCACTAGGCTGGCACTGCTCCCTTCTACTAGGACAGCAAAACTTAGTTTTGCTCACAGAGAGGACCTGGGGCTGGTTCTGTCTTCGCTTCCTAGTGTGCAATCCACCCTGGGAGTCCGTCTGCAGGGCCTCTGCTTGGGGTGCAGTCAGGAGCATCCTGGCTCCTTCAGACACCGCAGCAAAACAGGGATGGGATCAGGATGCAGCAGTTCTCAGGCACAGCCATGGCACCAGTGGGATACGATGCCTAAACAACTTGCAAAGTGGGAATCCTTCTCCATTCAGGAGGCTTGTGCAAAGATAAATCCTTAATATACAAGAGATGCTTAGTAGCTGCATGGCTAACAGCCACCCTGAGAAGTCTGTGTGTGTTTTAAAGGAAAAAAAAATATTTTAAAGGAAGAAATTCAGAAGGAAGAAACTGTAGATTACAGCAGCAAAGAATGCCAAAGAATATGGCATTCTGAGTGTAGTAGGCCTGGTTTCTTCAGTCACTTGTAACTGTTAATTAAATTTATTTTAACTTATTAACACCGAAGTCAGTAAAATAGGAGCCTGTGGCAGGTACTAGAACTGTAAAAAAACCCTGTTTTGGACATTTAAGGGTCTGATTTGGTAAATTTGCTTTAGAGGCTGAGTGTGAGGGGTGTTGTTGCTTCCCCCTTCCCAGAATGTTTCCAAAGACCAGGGAATTGTGTGTGTGTAAGGAGCTACACCCACTCTGCTGTGCCAACAGTCTCTACCTTTTGACTGCTGCCTGAGCCTCAAAACAGGCAATGGAAACGTGACTTCTGCAGGGTAGTTGGTAGGAGTCCCTGCTCCAGTGAAAATTGCTTTTGCTGTAGTTAAGCTATGATTTCAGAAAGCATTTATATATGCATGCTGGTTTACCATGAGCTCTGTAACAAAGGAGTTTTGAGACTTACCCATGGGATTAAAGGGAGAGGGAAGTCCTGGTGCTGAGGGGTTTTCACCTGGCCACACAGGTGGATAGCTGAAAATGTGTAAACTTGTCAGAGTGCAGAAGGAATGAGACCAGAACGTGGTCTCTGTGCTCTCCTTCACATCGCTGAGCAGGTACCTTTGGGAAGAGGTCTGAGAGCTTTCCTGTCACATAGGCAGACAGGCTTTGACATCAGACAGCAGATTCTCCATTTGTGGATTTAAGTTATTGGAGTGAACAGAACACACTCTTGCTTTATGGGTAATGAGTGAAAGGTAGAGATTACTTTTTTCCTTAAATCATTGGGTAAAATGACTTTTAAGGTAGAATTTGTGCTATTACTTGATTTCCTACTTTTTAGGTTATCAAGAAACCAGAGTGACCTTTATGGTGTCCCTTCTAATCAGTCTGTGCACACGTGCCTTTAATTATGATGGCAGCACCCAGTGGATAAAGAAGCATCACTATTTTCTTTCCAGAAAAAAAAGAAAAAAGATCAGAGGCTTAAGTGTGAGGCACACACACAGCTGCCAACCTTTGAGAAAGGATGTAAATGCTGGCCTTCTGCAGAGGGCTGAGTTTCACCCTGAGTAAACCTAGAGCAGGGTCATATAATATATTGGTCCGGAGTCAAAGCCCTAGATTTATGTTATGTCAGTGAATGGGGCTGTGTCTCTGGCACTGCTGCATAACCTCTGGCAGAAGTTGTGTGCTGTGAATAAAGGCCAGAGGCCCGTTGTAAAAACCGTGATTTAGGTGCTTGATTGGGACTCCAGAGATCTGGTTGCTTTTCTACTTCTCCTTAGAAAGTAACTCAGTCTTACTCTATAAATAAGGGTAATAATTCCTCACCTTGCAGGGCTGTTTTGGGAATAAATGTGTGAAGTAGTGCAAAGCACTCGGGACTCCAGGGCTGGGCAGCAGAGGCAAACCAGCCCAGGATGGAAAAGTGTCATTGTTCAGGCAGTGCTGCCACAGCTTGCAGGAGAGATGAATGCCTGCAGAGAGGAGTTTAAAAAGAATATTGAAGAGCTGCTTTGTATGCAGAGCAGTGTCAGTCCTGCCCCTGCAGTCAGCCGGGATGTGGGGGCAGTACCTGGTCCCAGGCTGGAGCAGGGTGTTGTACCTACAGCCCATGGGCAGGAGGAAGGTTATGTCAGGCATACCCTGTGCTTTGCTGTTCCCTCATCTCTGAGAGCTTTGCTTTTCAGCCTCTGATTGTTTTGTTGTAACCAGCACAGTTTTTACCATGGAACTGGTGATACAGATCTCCCAGTGCACCTGGAGCTTTGCTGGAAAGTGTGCAGATAAGGTCTCAGCCCCTTAGATCTCACCAGCTGGGGCCTTCTTCTTCTCTCAGGGACCTTTCTGGATTAGGTGATGGTATTCTGGTTTTCCAGCACTGACCCATAACTCAGCCCTGGCACAGGCATCAGCCTGCAGTGCTCTGCTGGAGTTTCACACTGCCAAAGCATCGGCTGGTTTGGGGCGTTTTTTGGCTTCCTTGTATGCCTCAGGCCTGTGCCACACCGAGCAGGAATTCTCTGATCCCTTTACTGACTGGCACCCAATGAACTGGCAGTCAGCAGAAACAGGAGTTACCAGCCCCACTCCTAAAGATATGTCTGTAGACTCACTGACATTTCTATGCTGGATCCTGATTGTGAAGCAAAATCAATTTTCACTCTTCTCCTTGGGCAAAGAATGGTAAATGAAATATAGCTACAGGAAAAAATACTTCTTATATTATCTAAAACATCTTCCCTTTCAGACATTCTTTGTGTGTGTGCTTTTTGTGGGTTTTTTTTTGTTTGCTTGCTTGTTTGTTTTTTAAACCTTAGGTTTTCAGAGTATCCAGCCTGCTGGAAAGAAAACATATTTCAGTCTCACCAGTATTATTTACGAGCCCATCTCCAGCTTCTCCCAGGAAGGGTTGATAAGCCCCGGGGCACTGGTGGAGGCTGAGCCCTGCCTGTGAGGGGCTGGAGCAGGCTCGGTGGCCTCTGCAACTGGAGATGGTGCTGGAAATCTTCCACCCAGCATTTTAGAGAACAGCAGGGATCAGTGCTTTCACACTAGGAGTCAATTAAAGAAACCAAAATTATTGCCGTTTGAATAAACAATTATTTCATTTTCACCCCCACAGAAGCTTGTTACAATGAACTAAAAGCCAGAACTAATTAAATGATCTGATAGCACAAATCAGATCAGAAGTGTTTCATCTGGTTTAATTAATTTTTTTGCCAGAAATCAATGCTACTCTTAGCATATGCTGATTTAGTTATTTATTTATTCATTTATTATTTCTGTAACAGTTTCCATTTATATCTGTTTCCAGTACTGCTGGGATTCTCACTCTCTGCAGATAAAAGTGGGAGTGTTTACAGAAGCTCTTACTGCCAGGGAGATTTTTAACCCCAGAGGCAGACAGTATGACAGATACCTTGTAGGTCAAGAAAAGGGACATTAACACCTGAATCTGAGGACTTTTTTTGAACTACAGCATGAGATGTATGCCCTTCAGTCCACCCTCCTGGTAAACTCCTGATTTGCTGGTGACAAACCCTGTGATGAAGATGCAGTGGCAGTCACTAAAAGCACAGGACAGGTGTAGGCTTACCCCTGGCCAGCCTTCCCTGGCCCTTTTACCCCTGCACATGAAATGCAGTCAGCTTGTGCTCTCTGGTTATTGCTAACCAGCTCTGTCAGCTTGCTGTAGGACAGCTGCTGCCTTTCCACAGGGTACTGACACTCCTTCTGAGATGTTTTTTGGGAAAACATACACTCTAGCAATGTATTCAGAGCCTGGAGTTTGGGATTGGAAAAAGGTTGAATTCAGGACTCAAGTTTTGTGATCCATCTCTTGATCTCATCCTGGTGCACCACCAGTAATGCAGAGCTGTGTGTGTCCATACAGAGGTGGGAACAGCCACAAACAAACTCTCTGGTGTTGCAGTCTTTCATTTCTGTATTTATTTTGCATTTGATAGTACGTTCATTGCTCAGCCAAAGCTGCCATCGAGGGGTTTGTGAGTGGTCCCAGAGCAAGCCCTCAGGTGCTGCAGATGTGCTGCAGTTGTGCTGCTTGTCTTGGCCCCTTCAGTTGCTGTTGCAGGACAGAGCTGAGCAAACTGGCTACAGGAATTTTTACCAACAGGAGGACAGAGGCAGGCTCTGGGGACTGCTGCTTTGGGTGTAAAGACCAGGAAAATATGAGAATAGCATTATTTTCCATCTGACTTTCATGAGGACTGGTGACAGGCTTTAAAGTTTAAAATAGCACTATTAAAGCAATATAAAAATGTACATATTCAAGCAGTGTCAGTAAGATGGGATATTGTCACAGCATAATGGGTGCTAGCTGCTTGGCATTGGAAGTAGGACAAAAAAGAGGGAGACACTAATGTGATGCTTAGTTTCCTAGGGAGCAGAGAATGAGAAATAAATAGAGGGACAGAGCAACACTTCTGAATACACCCTTGCCAAGATGAAGAGCATTTGAGCAGAGTTCTCCATGGCCTCACATCTCCGAGCAGTTTGTGCCATGGCAGAGATGGCACTCTTTGCCACCCTACCCCTGCCAAAAGAAAGCTTTCACTGCCACAGCAGCCAAGTTGTGTTGTAGCATCTTACACCTTCCTGACTTGGCCAATGTGGGAAGCAATAAACCTTGCTAAAAGCAGGCTCTGAATCACCTTCCCTGTGCCCCCCTGGGGTTGGCCATGCTACTGGGCATCCTGCAGGTCAGCTGTGGCAGCTGCCCCACTGCAGCTGGCAGAGCCAGAGCACTTGGCTTTAGCATGAGGAGGGGGCTTGCCTCTTTCCCTCCTCCTCTGTTCACCTGGGGGATTCAGAAGTGTGTCTCCTGTTGGTGTTGACTTTGTAAGCTCTGCTAATAATGGTGCCTGGAGCTCTTCCTCCCCAGGGGAATGATGGTGATGGTCTGTGGGCTCTGTGCTGGAGGGTGGATGGAGCAGTCCTGGGGGGGGGCTGCCAGGCCAGGCCAGGGCTTGTGAAGCAAGGAGGTGTTGGTCCTGAGGAGGAGAGAGGTTGGTGTCCCCCTCCCCTAGACCCTGTGGCTTTGAGCACAGCAGTTTTCCCTCACTAAAAAGGGTTTAGGCTCTGTCCTGTAGTGGTGTGCCCTGTTCCCCAAATGCTTGCACTCTGCCTTTGAGATAGCACAGGCTCTGCAGTTATGGCCATATTGGGGCATGGCTCAAACAGCACAGTTAAGGTTATGTTTGCTCCTACCTTAACTCTTTATTTACTGGTTTCTCAGGGAATAGCTAGGCTGGCATTCTAGCAAGGTGCTCCACGCTCCTGGCAACCGTAATGAATTTCTTTGTCAGCAAACCTCTTATTTTGAAAATTTTTCTGCCTTTTGTCCCTTCTTACCAGCTGTACATGATGCAGGTGAGGTGGGTAAGACTTTCTCAGGGACACGGGGCTACCTGTGGACAAACCCAACTCCTGTTTCTCTCCTCAACTGCCCGTGGTTCCAAAGCTGAGCTAAATGCCTTCACCCATCCATCCCAGCCTGGGGACACCCCTTAGGCTGCCCCTGGGTCCCAGCTCAACCTTTTAAGTTTGTTTGTGTTTTTCACTTGCTTTGGGTGGATTTCAAATCAATCACTTCATTTAAGAAGCCATCAAACAAAACATGCAGACATTTCCTCCTTTGTTTTCTTCTTCAACTGAAGTAGTTCAGAGTGAACTGGAAAATTATTTTGCTTAATTCAAATCCATGTTTTGGAGTGCATGGGGAAGTAGCTTCCACTGTTTAATCACTTCAGTAGTAATCATTTGATGAAATATCCAGCCAGTTATTTTGTTTTGAGGTTGGGTTTGTGTTGTGTTTGGGTTTTGGTTTTTTTTAATTGCAGATAAATATTTTCCTTTTATGAACAAGATAGTTTCCCCAGTGTCTGGTTTTCATTCTTAGGGGGTAGTCAGCCAACTAACAGTCCCACTGGCCAACACCAGTCCCACTCAGCTGGAGATGTTTTGCAGTATATGCTATCACACAGACTCCACATGGCAGCACTTTGTACAGCAACCAAAAGAAGACAGGCAGAAGAGGGCATGTGACAGTAAATCCCATCATCTGAAGAGCCCACAGACTCCTCAGAGAAGGGAACATTCTTTACGGATGCTACACAAAAGCCCAAAAGGTGCTGAGTGACACTTCCCACTTTCATTACTTTGGGAAGATTTGGTGTCATCACACACGTCTCTACTTTGCTGCTAGTGTTTGACTGTTTCCCCACAGAAAGTGAAGCACCAGCTCACTCTTTACCATTCTCTGCCTCTTAATGATCAATTATTTTTAATTGGAACCTCTTGCATTGTGCCAGATCTTGAGAGGCCCCCATCAAGATCAGGACTGCAGCAAGACGGGAACAGTACCAACACGTACGTAGGGACAATAGAGGCGTTTTTGTCCCAAAGAGCATGATCCTATTAAAAGAAAGGCTGAACAAGGAATGGAGGTGAGGATGGTTGTAAGAATGTGCAGACCGTGGGCAAGTTTGGGAAAAGTATGACAGTCCCCTAACCCCTAGTTTGGTGCCCTGTCTGCTGGCACACACTGCTTCTCATGGACTAATAAAAATGGGTTTGTCTGCACAGAATTACATTTAAGGAGAAATTAAATAGGCTGGTGTTGGTATGAGAAACTTTACCAGCTAAATTAAGATGCATCCAGGGATGAGGCTGAGAGGTGGAGCTTGTGGAAACAACAGTTATCAGGACACAGATTTAGTTTTGTGTGTATAACTCACTACTGCAGCTTTAATGTCTGTCTGTAAGTGATGCATGAAGTCTGAGGGCAGTGGTGAAACACTAAGAAAAGGGCACTTTATTAATAAAGCTGTTTTTAATGAAAACAGCAAAATGGAAGAGCCATTTAAGCAAAATTGCTGAGTCTCTTGAGATTGTTTTCTGGTTATTTTCAGTTCTTGTACTGAGAGGTTTTGATTAAGACTTGCATCAGAATGCAGTGCTGCAAAATCTTTACTTGGGGAAAATGAGAGGCACGGAGCTGGGCCGTGTTAGCCAAATGGCAAAAACAAGATCCCTGGTTGTGGGCAGCAGGACAAAACTCTGTGCCTTCATAACAAAGCAAAACCACCCACTGATGAATTCATTTTGCTGAAATGGGATTTCTTACCAGGAAGGAGTTTCTAGTTCACACTGACTGTACAGCCTTTTAAATCTGAGAACGCTCAGATCCAGGACTTCAGTTCAGGCTATCATAAACACAGAAAGCTGCTGTGGGATTAGGCCTGGGTTCTGGAAACCCAACCCACCTCCTGCCCCTGCCTTAGGAGAAAAGTTGTGGAGCACATCCACTGTGCTGTACTGGTCCTGGTCCTGGTCCTGGTCACTCCCAGCTGCTGCAGAGAGCCCAGGGCTTGGGCTTCATCTGCTCTGTGCCTATCAATTCTTTAGCCATTGTGAGAGTTGTTTCTGCAGACCCAGTAGCTGATTTCCTATCCTCAGAGAGCAGAATCTGTAAAGAGAACTAGAATGAGTAAATCCTCTCTCTAGAAGGGGTTTCTATCCGCTCGCATAATCCCGCTGGGTTCCAGCCTGGTATGCAGAGCTGTGTTAGGGTGTCAAATGACATCCCTTCTGCTGGCTCTTGGCCCTGCTGGAATGCTGCTTTGCACATCTCGTAAAGTAAGGACGGGAAATGCTGCCTGAAACTTTTATATTTCACCGTTAATTACAAAAAAAAAAAAAAAAAAAAAAAAAAAAAAAAAAAAAGAGGCAGGAGCATTGCAAATAAGAAACGCTCTTTTCATCATGCATTAAATAAAAAAGATTCTATCTCTACATTTAGTTTTTTACCCTTTCTGAAGACTGACTTCTGCTTTAGATAATCAAAGCTGGCTTTGAACTAGCACACACAAAAAATCTGTCTTTTCTTTAAAAATAGCCCTATAGATATATATACATATCACAGCCTTTCATTCCTTTTATAGATGGTTTCATTTCTGTGAGAATGTGAAAGTTCTGAGCAATCTAGTGCTCACACAGGCACCACAACAAACAGGGGGAAGGAGGTCCAGCACATTATTGCAATTAACACCGGTGTTTAATTAGCAGACAGTTGCATTGGGGAAGGGGCTGTTGATTTTCTCTCTTCACTGGTTTCTTGATGAGAGACTTACCTGTAACTTGCACTCACACACGTGTGTACACGTGCACTCCACGTGGTAAACGTGTGGAAGGAAGCTGTGCCAGGACACTGATCTGATTCATGCTTTAGGTAAACATTTTTGGAAGTAGTTCCCTTTGACTGTCTTCCATAAAACCTCTTAGGTTATAGTTTTGTTTGTCTGGGGGGAGATTTATGACCTAGTGGATGCTTTGATGCTTGTAGGGATCCTTGTTGGTTTGTTGGTTTACTTTATTTAGCAACAAAAACCTGATGTGTGTGGAAGGTGAGTGGGTGCAGAAATGTCCCAGAGGCACCAAGGCAAGACACAAAGGTTTGTCCCAGTCAGCTGAGATGCATCTGTATCTCACTGGTGAAAGGAGGACAGTAGTTTCATGCTGTTCCCTCTTTTGGGGGCAGGAAAATGTCCAACCATCCTTCTCCTTGGCCATAGTGAAGAGAAAGATGTTACTGGAGGTCATGGTAGCAGAAAAACGCTGAGGTGCTAAGAGAGTGAAAACAAGGTGGGTTCTCGGTGCTGTGTGAGTGCTTGGATGAAGCCTTGGACAACTGTCACTGTGACTTAGATCTGCTCACTGCCAGCTGGAGTGAGCTGGAGATGAGAGAGGGACAGCAGAGGTGTCAAGGAGCACGTTTGTCATTACTGTGTCTAGAGACTGTAGAAGATGAGAGATGGAGGAGCACAGGAGGAGCTAAGCAGGGTACAGCACCTGCACAGGTGGCTCAAATCCTTGTCTCTGCTGTGTCCAAGCTCCAGGATAACACAGGTCTGTCTGGCTGTACTGATGATTTTCATGCATGCCCAGCTCAGTGTAATCTTCTAATTACTTATCTCGTGTCTTTATTCCCTCTCACACCTTATATTAGAGCCCTGGATAGAGTGATATTCCTGTCAGTGCATGTGCCCTACCTGCCTAGGTTTAGGTGAGACAACAGAAGACATACAAATAATTTATTCTTGCTGGTGGTCTTAATTTTGCATTCTCTGGAATGGGACTTAGTTGCAAAACATCAGCTTGTGGGACACATCGGACAAAGGTGTTTGTGCAAGCCCTGGCATCTTTGTATTTAATTCCTTCTAATTTGGAAGGTGTTTATTCTCAAAACATTCCCATAATATATGGAAGTGCCACTGCTCCAGTTTAAGGGCAAAGAGTCAGAAACAGAGATGAGATTTTCCAGTCAATTACCAAGACCTGCAGCTGGGAATTCAAGTGCGTATGGAAGGTGCTTTCCATGTACCTGCCTGAAAACTGCTGAAAGTCTGGTTTCAAGTGGTCTGTTCACCATCTGTGCCAGTGCAGGTAATCAGGCACTTGTCTTCCAAACCCAAGCTTAGTGCCTGCTTGCTGGAACACCCTTGTGTGTCCATCTGAGCCAGATAACACGTTTTTCTTCTGCTACAACTCCTGTCAGAATTCTCTCTTCACCACAAGTTTTCTCTGAAGCCTCTCCGTATGTCAACACCGAGGAAAAGAAACACACAGTGGGAATAACCTTAGTCAATTGTTATTTAAAAATTGTGCTGGAGGCCCTGTTTATTCCTGTTTGTTACCCATATCCTCATTTATCCCAGTGCCATGGTTTCCTGGCACAGTCAGGCTGTCTGTGAGACGACGCCCAACCACCCCACCCAGGCAGTGCTGGGCCTCAGGTCTTAGCAGAGTCAAAACTCTCCCTGTCCTCCTCTGACTGAGCACGAACTCACACCTCGAGTACTATGTCCAGTTCTGGGCCCCCCAGTTCAGGAAGGATATTGAGGTCCTGGAGCAGGTCCAAAGGAGGGCAACCAGGCTGGTGAAGGGACTCGAGCACAGACCCTATGAGGAGAGGCTGAGAGAGCTGGGGCTGTTCAGCCTGGAGAAGAGGATGCTCAGGGGAGACCTCATTGCTGTCTACAACTCCCTGAAAGGAGGTTGTAACCGGGTAGACGTTGGTCTCTTTTGCCAGACGACTTTCAACAAGACAAGAGGGCAGGGTCTTAAGTTGTGCCAGGGGAAGTTTAGGTTAGATATTAGAAAGAATTTCTTTATGGAGAGAGTGATTAGACATTGGAATGGGCTGCCCAGGGAAGTAGTGGATTCTCCATGTCTGGAGATATTTCAAAAGAGCCTGGATGTGGCACTGAGTGCCATGGTCTAGCAACCACAACGGTGGTTCAAGGGTTGGACTCGATGATCTCTGAGGTCCCTTCCAACCCAGCCAATTCTATGATTCTATGATTCTATGATTGTCTGAGCAGTCTCAGCCCCCAGTGCACATATTTCAGTTCTGCAGTTTGGGCATAATTTTTGTCAAAATGGATCAGTTCTAAGTGGGGCATCTGGGAACTCGCCATGCGCTGTATTTATTCTCCCAGTTCTATATTACCCCGTGCAGTGCTCTAGCTGCCAAAACCACACACTCGTGTTGGCATGAAACAATTATCCTGGTTTATATAGAACAGGCTTGGCAATAGTCTATCTCAGTGAGCACTCCTTGTGCTGAAAGATTCAGAGTTGTCTTTGCCTCTCCAAGCAACAGACTAAATTTCTTTCAGCTGGAATCACAGTTCTGAAAAAAAGGAGCAGAGAGCAAGAGTGGGAGACCAGGGTGTATACAAAGGACCTGCGAGGTCTGGGAGGAAGTAAGAATCAGATGCAGGAAAAAAAAAGAGACTTCTTGGAGATACAAGCTAGTAATTTGCTTTCTAAACCCATGTGAAATTACAAATAGTGTTTACTGTTGCCAGTTGGTGAGCAGGGAGATGTGTGGTTTTTGACTTCCATGCAAAGCTATTGGTTGTGGGTGAAGTACTAAGACAAAAACATGCAATCCTTGGTGTGGGTATTCCACCAAAAATAAACCCAAACAAACACTGACATGTTAGAAAAGCACTTTTTCTGCAGAGGCAAACGTTCAGTTGCTGTTGTTTTTTGTGAACTTCAGAACTGTTGAAGCCTCCTGTTTAACTCCCCTGAAATAATACTTTCTTCTAGAAAGGAACACAAACATCTGTGAAACTGAAAAACCAGTGATTCTATAGTCTAGTGACTGTGGCAGTAGTTGATCAAGGGTTGGACTCGATGATCTCTGAGGTCCCTTCCAACCCAGCCTATTCTATGATTCTATATGTTAGTCATGAAAATGTAGTATATATGCTCTAAACTTACAGGGGTGTTGATCAACACTATTACTTGCCAGAGTCTTGTGAACAAAAAACGCTGCTAAGACAAGGGCCAAAGTTGAGAGGTAGGAAAACTCCTCCTTAAACTTCTAAAAATGTTAACTGGAAGTAGACCTAAACATTAGTCAAAGAGAAGTGACTTTGCAGCAATTTGCAAAGGCCAGTAAGGGCTTTTTTTTCCTCTTTTTTTTCAAGACAGCTTCACAGATCTTTAAAATTGTTCTCCATTCTGAAAGTAACTGCTACTTTGTTATCAGAATGGTGAAAGATTTTTATTCCAGAAGGCCAGACGCTATCTCTACTTTAAATTCTCCAAATTGTTTCCACTGTGAGCAAATTCAGTCTTGATGTGAGTCACATCTGCTTAAAAGTGAGTAGCAGTTGCTTTTACTTTACACCAGCATCAAATTTCATCTCCAATCTCAAATTTTAAAGATCAACTTAAATCCCTGGATTTGAGTATTTCTTGTAAGTGACTTCAAATCCAGAATTACCTAATAGGAAGTAGAGAAATAAAAGCATCCAGCTTTAGTGGTTTCTGGTGGAAACAGCAACATTTCCCTTGAGATGTGCCTTGTGGACTTTAAAAAAAAAATCTGTTCAAGTTTTTCCACATATGGACAAAAAACCAGTGATCACACCTCAACACATTTCTCACCCAGCTAGCAAGGGGTGGTGGTGAGTGGGGAGAGGAGCAGGGACACTGCTGCCTGGGCTGTGGGCTTTGCTGTCCTGGGTGGATTAAGGATTAATTGTGTGTTTAGGGGTGGCTGTGGGTGCAGAGAGAAGGGGTGTCAGCAACACTGCTGCTCCCCTCCCTTCCCAACCCTTCCATCCCTCTGGCCGGCACTGCTGGATTAAGGAGAGGAAATGTTTATAGAAAGGCTCAGGTTTCCTAAGAGGGGGGGGATGAACCCCCCTCAGCAGCCAGCAGCAGGCTCATGGTGTGGAGCAGTTTGAAGCTGCCTGACTGGCAGGAAAGCAAAGGCCTTTTCAGAAAGGCAACTTGACAAGTGAGGGATTCTGGGGAGCAGCTAGAGATGTGTTTAAATAAAAGATGTGGCTTTTCTGGAGAGGCAGCGTGAGACCTGTTTGTGCACTTGAAATGCAAAGGGTTATGTTTGAGAGCACAGTATCCCAATAAAACAGTGCCCTGAGAGAAAGTGCAACTATTACACGCTGTGTTTAGTAAATGGAACAGCATTGCACTGCAACCACAGCTGCCATCCAGCTAAGGCATCTTAGATCTCTGTTCTGTAACTTAAATTTTGCTATAGCAATAGTTTGGGGCAGAGGAAAGGCAAGGTACCAAATAAATTGGCTGAAATCGTCAGAAGAGAGAAGCTGTAAACTATCATCATGTCACAGGTATAGAATTCTGTTTGGAGGAACACTTTCCATGATTGTAGCAGCAGCTTGAGATCTAAACACTCATTTCAGTTTGAAAAATGAAATAAAATACCCCCTTCCATTGAAGCTATCAGCCTTCAGATGACTGTGCTAAGAAAGTCTACAGGCTTCAGGGTAGCTATTAAGATTAAAGTAAAAGTCACTTGGAGAAAACTGGAGATAGCAAAGGTGCTGGAGGAGAAAAAAGCCAGTTCAAAACACTGCCCTTTGAAAGCTACTGAAAAGGGCCTAGTCCTTACTGTTTCCCTAAAACACTCCATCCCTCAAAGCCAGGAATTAATTTACAGCACTTGTAGCATCCTCCAGTTCTCAATCTCAGTCAATTCCAAAGTCCCTTTGGAATGGGAAGAGAGCATTATCCTTTTTTCCTAGATAAGGAAACTGGTTTATCAGCTTGCCCTCAGCTAGGGGCAGAGCCTGTAAGAAAACTTGGCAAGGATGCAAGCACCTCAAGTGAGGGCAAGTATTTGAAATGTTCTCAAAATGTGATCAAAAAGGCCAGTTTCAAGTCACACCTGAGCTTCTGGTCAGTATATTGATTCACAGCTTATTCACCCAAAAGGCTCTTGTGTCTCCCATAACAAAGTAGCAGGAAAGATGCCACTCAGCAGGCTCCAGAAGGGGGGGGGGGGGAAGCTCTGTGAGCTTTCAAAGAGTAAAAGAAGTTCTTGGGACTCTTGTATTAAAAATTATTTATTTAGTGATCTGTACATGGGATGAAGCAGGCCCTCATACAGACCTTCCAAAAAAAAAAAAAAAAAAAATCAAGTAAAAACATAAATACATTTTCTTACAAAACCAAGATTTACAAAATATACATACTGCACTTGTCTTACATGGTTGTTTTTATCTTACTCATCCACGTGCACATTATAGAAGACAAAAATCCCAAGCAAGTGTGAGATCAGATTGACTGAAGGATTTGGCTGGTGGGCCCAATTCCTTGTGCTCAGACTACTGGTATGCTCTCAGACAGCAGCAGTCTGTCCCCTCCACCTGAACAGGTTTTTTTTCTTTTTAAGTTTCATTCCAGACACTTTTCCCCCCAAAAATGAAGAGCAGCTAAAGGGTGGAGACTTGCTAAAAATCCAGAGTTTCCTATTTTGTCCTTAGGCAAGAATACACACACACACACACTCTCATAAAAACAACCCTTCGGTGAATATAAAGGTAAAGAAGTAAAGGGAAAAAAAAAAAAAAAAAAAGAACAAGTTAACATAGAAATTTCAGAATAGAAAAATCTGTCACATTTCAAAAAGAAAACGATGCATTAGGTGATAAATTTTTTAATGCCTTCCCTTCCAAGACATGATCACTGGAAACTTAACCAGTTGTATTTCAGCTGAAAGAAGAAGGCTCCTCATTTGTAGTAACTGCTTGCTTGGGAGCCTCAGCCCTTTCCTGCACCAGAAATCATTGCCATGCAGTGCAGGGAACCTGAGGAACAGGCAAAGGGTTCACCGGGAGGCAAAAGGATTCCTGCTGTCCCCAAAAGCCATCTGTGTATGGACTTTAACTGCAGAGAGCCCACAGCAAAGCAGGAGAGAAAGCAGGTTTATGGGAAGGGAAGGAAAGAAAAAAAAATCCTATCTTTACGTTCCATATTCTAATGGCTCTTGTTTTGGCAGATGCTTTCAGTTATGCTCTTCTTGCCCTCTACGTCTTGTGTTTCTTTGGGCTGAGAAAAGCGACCCATGCTGAAGGGTAGGGGAACATCCTGCCTCCTCCTTTCTTCATAAAAGGAATGTTTTATTTCTGGGAGCTCCTCACATCCAAGGGTGAACCTCAACGACTTCTTTTTGTTAGTTTGCCCATAAAAACTGATCCCATGCTTACGCCTTTCTACATAGAAAACACTTTTGTTTCACCCTTTGTCTCCTAGAACAAAGGCAAGGGGGAAAAGCCTTCTGCTGAAAAGCAACAAGTCATTTCTTTTCAGGGTATGCAATACCGACCCCCTCCTTCCACACAGCAGCAAGAACAGACTGAGGGCCGAATTTTCACTTTCAAACAATTGAAACAGGTATGATTGAGGTAAAAAAGGAACTTGTGAGCTGGCAGAGCAAAGGCGTCTCCCCAGCAGGGTCTGGGCTGTCGCTGGCGTGTGGTACTCACGTGGTGGCTCCAGCTCGGGCGCTGAGCTCCGGCTGGACCACAGCAGTTCAGAGAGGGTTTGGCTACTGCTGAACAGATCTGGCTTCCCCTCCCTCTGGTCCAAAGCAAAGCAAGATGGTTTTACTTGTTTCTGGTTTATTTCGATTTTTTCCTGCACAGAGGTAGAGAGAGATAGAGAGACTTCTAGTGGGTAAACTACTTCCTCATCCCCTCGTTGGCCTCTTCTGTGCTCTTCCACTTAGCTGGACATACTGGACACAGCCCCTCTGATCCTTTACACCAATAATTTTTTTTTTTAAACTGCCAGTGAGGAAGAAAAAGTTTGGAAAAGCTCTCTCCCTTCCCTGCCTCCAGGGAGCCATTGCCTGCTGGGTGCCCCTCTCCTCTGCACGTGTGTGTGTGTGTGTGTGTGCTCCAGAGGGGATTAGGGGGGGTCTCATACCGCCGTCTCCCCTTTGCTACCGGTGCTCAGTCTGTGGTAGAAGCGTCGCCAGGACTGAAGGGTTTTGCCAGACCAGATCCAGAAGCCAGTCGTGATACCAACAATCATGGTCATGAGATACTTGATCATGAAGACAGTGAAGTCCGGGCTCATGGGAGCAAAGTGGCTGGGACAGGGCACAGCGTAAGTTTTGCAGGTCTGGAGGAGCCACGTCTTCTCCCAGGTGCCACGGAAGGCCTGCTCATAGAAGTAACAAGCCAGGACAATTGTGGCAGGCACCGTGTAGAGGACGCTGAAGACCCCGATGCGCACCATCAGCTTCTCCAGCTTCTCCGTCTTGGTGCCGTCGTGCTTCATGATGGTGCGGATGCGGAACAGGGAGACGAAGCCAGCAAGCAAGAAGGAAGTGCCAATGAAGAGGTACACAAACAAGGGTGCCAGCACAAAGCCCCGCAGAGAGTCCACACTGTAGATACCCACGTAGCACACCCCACTGAGGACGTCCCCATCCACCTGCCCCATGGCCAAGATGGTGATGGTTTTGACAGCGGGCACAGCCCAGGCGGCCAGGTGGAAATACTGGGAGTTGGCCTCGATGGCCTCGTGTCCCCACTTCATGCCGGCAGCCAGGAACCAGGTGAGGGACAGGATGACCCACCAGATGGAGCTGGCCATGCCGAAGAAGTAGAGGATCATGAAGAGGATGGTGCAGCCTTCCTTCTTGGTGCCTTGGGCCACAGTGCGGTAGCCGTCCTCGGAGAAGCGCTCCAGGCACACCACCCGCTCCTCCAGCAGGAACCCTGCTGCGTAGGCCACTGCCACCATGAAGTAGCAGCCCGAGAGGAAGATGATGGGCCGCTCTGGGTAGCTGAAGCGCCGCATGTCCACCAGGTAGGTGAGCACGGTGAAGAGGGTGGAGGCGCAGCAGAGGACGGACCAGACGCCCACCCAGAGCCGGGCGAATCGCACCTCTGCCTCCTTGAAGTACATGAGCCCGTTGGGCCGGGCCGGCTCGCACGGGGCCCCGCAGTCCCGTTCCCCCAGGAACCGGTACCCCAAGTACGGGGGTACCTTTAGCTGCCGGGGACAGGAGAAGGAGAAGCCGGCGGGGGGCTGGGGCGGCGTGAGGAAGTCGGGGAGGTAGCCAGCCGTGGGGTGGGCAGTGGCCCCCCGGCCCGCCGCCCCGCCGGGCCCCGGAGGAGCGTCCGAAGTGTTCTGGCCCACGCAGATCTCGCCCGCGCCGTGGACGGGGAAGTTCTCGCAGCGGAGCCGCTCGGGCCACTGGAAACCGAACTTGTTCATGAGGGCCTCGCAGCCCTGCCGGGCCCGCTCGCAGAGGGAGCGGCAGGGCGGGATGGCCTGCTCCAGCACGGTGCAGACCGGGGCGTACATGGAGCAGAGGAAGAACTTGAGCTCGGCCGAGCACTGCACCTTGACCAGCGGGTAGAACTGGTGCACCTCCAGCCCCGCGTCCTCCTGGTTGGTGTGGCCCAGCAGGTTGGGCAGGATGGTCTGGTTGTAGGCGATATCCGTGCAGAGCGGGATGGAGATGGGCTGGCAGAACCCGTGGTCCGGCACGGAGATGCCCTTCTCGCCGTGGTACTGCTGCCCCGAGGCGCCCGCGGGGGTCCCCAGCAGGGCGGCCAGCACCGCGGCCAGGCCCACCCAGGGGCAGCCGCCGCCTCCTCCTCCTGCTCCTCCGGACCGCATCGCCGGGGCGCTCAGGGCCCGGGGAGCCGCGGGGAGTCCCTCAGATCCCCAAGGGCATCAGCGCCCGAGGGGGCCCTTCCGCGGGGCAGGGGCGCGGAACAGCGGCGGCTCCGCGCCGGACCTCCGACACTTGCTGCCTCGGCTCTGGCGGGTCGGCGCCTTCCCCCGGCCGAACTTTCCTTCTCCCGCCGGAGACGGCGAGACAGGGGACGGGCGCGGAGCCCGGCGGCGGCTCCGGCCAGCTCCGCGCAGGGTCCGGCGGCGGCGGCGGCGCTCCCCGCCCGGCTGCGCGGCCCCGGAGCCTTATGTTACGGGCTAAACGGATTAATGCCGCGCCCGGCTGAGCCGTGTCCTTCACTCCGGGGCTTAAATAACTTTTAAAATCCAATTACTGCGCGATCCTCCCCGCAGCTCGGCTGTGCTGGGCTCCGCTCCCGATGGGCGCCGCTGCGGGCTGTGTGTCCGGGGCAGCCGTCTGCTTTCCGCCTCGCTCCGTTCCGTTCGACACGGCTCGGCTCCGCTGGGCTGGGTTCGGTTCGGTTCTGCTGTGCTGTGCCTTTCCGTGCTATGCCGATCTCCGCCGCTCCCGGCCCGGGGCCGCCACGGCACAAAAAAGACCCATATACGCGCGGGCGCGCGCAGGGCCCCGCCCCCGCCGCCGGCCCCATTCACAAAGCGCGGCGGGGGCGGGGCCTGGAAGCTCCCACCCACCAATCGGGTGAGGGGGGCGGGGCGTGCCCGGGGGGGGGCCAAGTTGTGAATAACTTTTCCCTGTGGCGGGCAGGGCGGGGGCTGCCCCGCCGGTTCGCTCAGGGTGGCCCGACCCAACTGAAACCAACTGGCTGCCTCCTGAGCAGGCTCTGGAAGTGCAAGCAGCTGCTTGGGCACCGAGTTATTAATAAAAAATAAAAAGAAAAAGGGAGAGAGAAAAAGGGAGAGAAAAAAAAAGGGAGAAAAAAAAAAAGGGAGGAAAAAAAAAAAAAAGGAAAAAAAAAAAAAAAAAGGGGGGAGACGGAGGAGGAAAAAAAAGCATCGCCCCAGTGTATTTGTGTAATGAGCTGGTTGCGCAGTCGGGATGTTCGTGTCTGAGCGCCTTAAACCCTCCCCGGCTTGGGGTTTTGATTTGTTATCGCAGCATGACCGTTGCCTTTCGCTGGCAGAATGAATGCTTTATTCATGCGGATCTAAGCGGTAGCTGGGGGAAGGCAGCTTTTTTTGAAACGTCCAGTGTTACCTAAGCAAGGAGGAGAAGTTTTAACCCCCCCACCTGTACTGCTGCAACCCCGCAAGAGACGTGTAAAGGCTGTAGAAACGCAGCGGTTCCTCCGCGGGAGCACCCAGCCTGCACCCAGGGAGAAGGCGATGGGCAGGGGGCTGTTACCGGCCTGACCAGCGGTGGGGGTGGGGGGCACAGTTCTGCTTTGAGGTGTAATCTTATTTTTACTCCTTGACTCAAATGTGGGCTCCTGTTAGTGACTAAGCAAATACCTCGATCTGTGCCCTCCTCCAGGGCAGTTCAGAAGAGCAGGGTTTGGCTCAGGGAACTCCCAAAAGCAGTTGTTCGACAAATGTTTCCTCTCCTGCTCAGGATCAATGTGTCCTCATGTCAGTGTCACCACGGAGCTGCAGCTTTTGTTCCATTTGTTAGGAAAGGTTGACAGTTATAAACAGGCTTATTAAAATACATTTACTCCTCTAAAGTTGATATGTTTTTAAAAATAATAATAACCCTCCAAGTTACGTATGGGCAGGACTAGCCACTCGTGGTTGCTTCTGGAAGAGAAGCAAACCTTTTCTCTGTGCTCAGGTACAGCTGTTTCAGAGCACCTTGGAGGAACTTCAGTTTTGCTGTTTGCTGAGGTTTGTTATCTGAATTCCTCACTTTTCTATGCTTAGTGACTGAGCAGGTTTTTGTGGTACTCTTCACCTAAATAACCTCTCATGGTACAAATGTACATGAAGTTGGCTACTCTGTTGTTTATTCTCTGGCTGTTAGTAACCTTCAAAAAGACTATTTTTTCCAATTGTTTCTTTTTTTTTTTTTTTTTTCCTCTCCCCATCCCATCGTTTAGCAGCACTCCTGGAGCTGTTGAGCAAGAATCACCTTAAAGCCTCTATTTTTCAGTTTGTCTTCTATGGCTGATTTAATCTGCAAAGCACTTTGTGATATTAACTGTGAAGAACATTGGGTGAGAGGAGATGTTTCACTGGTGGGCAATGACAATGCAGAGAAAATAAAGCAACTGCAAACTTTCTGCCCCATGAGATGAGAGGAGAGTAAAACTTACCTCATGGAGTAATGCTAGGCCACCCCAGATGGCAGGAATGTGCAACAGGATTTACTAAGCTGGAGGAAGTCAGTCTCTTGGGTGTGTTACCAAATTCCAAAGTTTTTTTTTTCCCTGCTTGACCTGCTGGGAGATGGGACATAATCACTAAGAAATAAAAGAAAAGCAGCAGCAAAATTCAGGATTCTGGAACCCAGGTTACCCCAAGGCATCCAGAACCTCTGTAAGTAGCACCAGACATGTTTCATAAAGCAGCAAAATTCAGGTTTCTGGAACCCAGGTTACCCCAAGGCATCCAGAACCTCTGTAAGTAGCACCAGACATGTTTCATAAAGCAGCAAAATTCAGGTTTCTGGAACCCAGGTTACCCCAAGGCATCCAGAACCTCTGTAAGTAGCACCAGACATGTTTCATAAAGCAGCAAACTTGTGCTCGTCTGCTCTTTTTACCTCCATATCAATTCATGAGTGTCAGCCTGCAAAATTACTTAAATTTCCTGACAACAGGAGGGATTCTCATCAGCACATGAGCACAGGCAGCCACCTCAGCCAGGTTAGCAGCCACCCAGAACAAATGTGCTGTGCTAGACCTTGCAGCCACACAGAGATTGTCCATTGCAGCCACGTAGCAGTTAAAGAAAAGGTTTTTTCTCAAAATCTCCTAACCACCAGTGTTCCGAGTGTCCCCCAGGGTCTGTCAGCAGCAAACCTTCACTGGCAAAGTCCTGGCAAGGCCAAGAACAGATTTAGAGCAGGGTGTTGGTACCAGCTCTGCAGATCTCTGGCTAGACTGCTGCAGATAGGCAGGAGTTCTTAGGAACAATCAATTATCTGGCTTTTCACTTTGAAAAATAAATCCAGTTCAACTTCCAAACCAAGTTACTGAGGAGTGGCATCCCTACACGATGTCTTTTCCTCCTGTTTTAAAGCCTCCTTAAACAGTGCCAGTATAATTTTCCTTGTTTCCTCTCCCATCTGATAGAGAGCTCTTCCCATGGGGGGAGGGAAATCAAAACAAAACACCCCCTCCCCACCTCACCGCTTATTTTGGGTGCCTGGGGGTGAGCATTTTCAGATTACCTGTTGCAGGGCTCCCAGCCCTCCTTGTCCTCAGCAGAACAAAGCCCATCGCTTCCCCCTTCTCCTTCCCCCCCTTCGGCTGGCAGAACCAGCTGGTGGGGCCTGAGGGATGTTCCTGCTGCCCTGGGAGGGTTGTCCCAGCTACATTCACTGAATAAGTTCCAGGACACTTCTAACCTGAACGTTTTGTAGGGTACAGCCAGCCTTGCATGATCAGGCAGGCTGCTGAGCTAAGAACATCGAAATTTTACACTCCCTGGAGCTCAGTGGGGAAATGCCAGGAGCCTGGGGGGTAAATGATGCATTTGCCTGGTTTACATAATTATTTGCATAATTAGAAATAAAATAATTCACAGTGCTACATCTGCTTGCATTTCTATCAGCCTGATAGATTGTTCTCAACTGCTTCTTATCTGAGCTCACCAAAGAAATCTCCTTTCTGTGGGGGAGTGCCTGGTATCTCACAGGCAGGGGCTGGGGAAGGGAAGCCCCTGCCCCCCACCACCGAACCTTAATTTGAAATGTGATTGAAGACATAAGAAACTGATTGAAAAGAGCATATGGGGAGGGCACAGGTGACAAAAGGAAAGGGACACTGCTGGAGGGGATGTGGTTTCCCACAGTGAGAGAGGTAAAAGCTGGTTGCATCATGGATTTGTAAGGTAATTATTAGCTTATGAAGTGGTGTCTCAAAGGACAGGGAAGCAGCACTGCCTTCCACATTTACCATCAAATTGGGGAAAACATGAGGAAACTGTTCACAAAGACTGACTATCAGCCCATTGCTTTTATCTCCCAGGTCCATGAATAAGAAAACAAAACCCAAGCTGATCTGCTCATCCCCACTCAGCAGTTCAGTGAGGACATCAGTTACATCTTAACCCTTCCGTGACACTTCCAGTTCTGTTATTTTACAGCGAAGTCACTCTGCTTGCTCACAGTTAGAGGGCTGAGGAGGCCCTGTGGGACAAAATGCAGGCAATTCCTCCTTATTTCACTTCCTTAAGCCTGGTGCTTTTTTAATAAGACAAGTTTTCTGCTGGCAGCAGTGTTAGCAGCCGGGCCCTCTCACCATTCTGTCTGGGTGCAGTAACACCACAGTATGGAGAAGGGAAACTGCCAGAGACCAGGGGAAAAGATGACATTCCTGTCTGCTGTCCCTGTTCCATCCGTGGGGGAGAGCCTGCTCTGTCAGTGGGGATGTCTCATAACCACATGCCATCTTCCTTCCCAATCCTTTAAATCTCAACATGTGCTTCTGTGCTGGGATGCTTCCCAGACTGCTGTAGCTGATTTTGGCCCTTTCCAGGCACACTGGGATAGGGGACACGTAAGTATGGGCAGCACATGGGGTAGAAGTGCTTGGGATGGAGCTGCCCCATGTTCCCCAGGCTGGCCATCTTCCCTCAGGTGCTGCAGGAGTCCCAGATTCTTGGATGCTCCAGCTTCTGAGCTTGTCCCAGTGCACATGAACATGACTCACAGGTCTGCAAAAGCCTCTAGCAGAGTTACTACTTGCTTTATAACCTGAAAAATATTACAAATTTAAAAAAAAAAATTAAAAAATAGGCATGCTCTTCCCTGCTTGCTCTCAGCACCATGGAGCATTTTTTCAGGAATTTGTATAATGTCTTTTTGTGGTTCAGATTCCCCTTCCCAGAACTATATTCCTCCAGACTTCTCTTCCACACCATGCATCCTCGACCTAGTTTGGACTCTGTCAGAGATCCCTGTTCCTCTATATCTCAGTGATTTTGTTGCTCCATATCTCAGTGATTTTGTTCCTCCTGTGTGGTTGGCCCTTCCATAAGTTGCCCTTCAGTTTCTGAGGCTAAAGACAAGTGCTAACACCTGAGTTCTGGGTCCTTCCTGCACAATTACAAGTGCTAACACCTGAGTTCTGGGTCCTTCCTGCACAATTACAAGTGCTAACACCTGAGTTCTGGGTCCTTCCTGCACAATTACAAGTGCTAACACCTGAGTTCTGGGTCCTTCCTGCACAATTACAAGTGCTAACACCTGAGTTCTGGGTCCTTCCTGCACAACTATAAAGCCATGCTGCCTGTAGGAAAACTGGGGGAAGGTTATTTTGCTTTTCTGCAGCAGGCCAGGTCTGTGTAGCTCTGCTCTTTGCCTCTCTGCCACCCAGGTTCCTTCAGCCTCTCATCCCAGGAGTATTTCTGCATCCAGTTCTAGCAACTCAAGGCTGACTGAGGTATGTCCCAGTTTAATGAAAACTAGCCAGGTTTCTTTAGCATGTGTGTGGATTTTCTGTCTTGTTGCAGATGGTGCCTCAGTATTTGTGAGCACTGAGTACTGTGAGGGATGCAGTGTTTGGGTGCATTGTGCTGGCTCTTTTTTTTGAGGTTGTATCTGAAATCCTCTTCAGTGCCCAGACTGAGGGCTTGCACTTGTCCTCTTTGAGTTGATGGGTAAGGATTTGGTTGCTTCAATGGAAACAGTGCAGGATATTCATCAAAGCCTCAAGCTCTGTTTATGTAGGAAGAACCAGATTTAGCCCAAAATAAGAGATGATAGAGGCCCATTATGGACTCTGCTATTACACATGTTAGTGGTAAACTTAGTCTAATTTGAAATGCCTTGAATAGTGGGAGCATTGCCATCTCTCTTGGGACATGGTTCTGCCACCTCACAGTCCTACTGGCAGGAGGCCACTGCCTGGTGTTTAGACAAATGGTTTATCTTTGCTGGAGTTAGGCTCACTAAAGATGAGTGCAGCCTCCAGGAATATGTTGTTTCCAAAGCTTGGAAAACAAGGGAAGAAGAGCTGTTACTCAATACAGAATCTACCAGGTGTCTAAAGAGGCTGAGGAATTCCTAAGCCTCTGTTTACAAAATCCTCTCTGCTACTCCTATGAATGCTTAGATTACCATCCTGTGTTTAGGGTGAGATTTCCTTAACCAACTACACTTCCAAAATTGGATTGGAAAGAGAAACAAACACTTTAATTACTTTTATTTTCCCTCTCCCCAATGGGCTCGCACAAATTAACCCAACTGCAATTAAACTTTTAAATGGAATTGTTTCTGCCTTTGGTCCCAGTCCTGCCCTGGAGATCCACTTGCCCAGGTGGCTCCTGCTTTGGGACCATGTGAAGCTTTGCTGCATGAGCCTGCTGCACCCCTCCAGGCCCTGGAGCTGGGGGGTGATGCTGCTGGAAGGAGAATTGCTCTTTCCAGGGAAGCCCCTGGGCAGTGGTGACCCCCTGAGTGTTTCAGCCAAGCAGTGCTGTGCCAGAAAAGGGGCAGGGGGCTAAACCCCTGCCTGCAGACAGCTCTCTGGAAAAACTGGGGCCTGAAATTTGTGGACTCACATCACACATACACACTCTCCTTTACTCTATTTTTTTTTTCCCTGTAGTTTCTAAGGGATAACTTCTCCCTGGGTGTCAGCCTGCACTGACTGGGCTCTCTTGGAGCTGCTCTGAAGGGCTGGAGATACTTGGCTGATTTCCTTCTCTGAAGGGAGGGGAACCAGAAAGCAGCACTTCAAATAAGCTCCCTCCTCATGGAGTCTCTGGAGGGAATGAGGGCCCATTTTCTTAATTACATGTTCATTAGTATGTTTAGTGCTCTCCTCCCTCTCTTCCCCCAGCTCTGCCACCTGGGAGTTCCTACTATGTTACTGGAAAGCCACAGACGTTTATTTAAATACCACATAGTCAGATTGGAATGAAAAGCTATGAAGCTTCCCCTCTTTAATACTTTTTGAAATTATTTATGGGCTATGCTTCTTGCCTACGTAGAAGGTGCCTTCTGAGATTCCTGCAAGTCAATGCAGAAATAGCTGTTTGAATTGAGCAATAATTAGAAGCATATGGAGCAAAGCATCAGAGAAATCCCATTCTGCTAAAGAAACACTGCTGTCTGACATAGATTTCAGCTGCATCTAACATTTTCTCATCTGGGCTAAAAAGAAATAACATCACATGTCTGGTTTGCACCTCCCAAAGCTGGGAAATGCAGAGTAATGTCTGTAATTCTGCTTGGTGTTTCCAGCCCCTCTGTTTGCCTGGACCACGATTTCAATTTTGTTTATTTGCCAGGCTTCAGAACAGTGGAGATGCAACTTCTTTCTGTGAATCTGTATATATTTTAATATTTTTTTACTAGTCTTTGATTTTTTTTTTATTTCGTAGTTATTTAAAATGCTGAGGCAATGTTCATGACTTAGAACAGGTTTACAATCCTTTTGTAATCCACAGGCACAATCTGGGGAAGATACTCAGAGTTCTCAAATCCTTATTTGCTGCCAAATTCTTCCATGCTTGATGTGGTAGATTGTTTGGCTCTTGACTTCTAAAAATAGCAGGTCCTCTTCTCCAGATCATCCCTTTGAGTTTAGAGATAAGGGAAACCTCTCAGCACCTCAAGGGGAGACCTACAGCACCCGAGCTCAGGTTTTAACTCTCTGCTTCTCATTTGCTTTGCTCACACAAGTGCAACTGGACCTGGTTTGCTGCGGGGCTTTTGCTGAACTCTGCTGCTGGGGTGAGGTTATTTTCCTTCGATGGATTTAACTCATGACCTGATACTGGCCAGGAAGCTGCATTTTGATCAGCTGCTCCAGGACAGAAAAGCAGTGGGTTTAATGATGAACTCACAGGTATCCATGCAGGGCTGTTGGGTAGGCAGGGATCCATACTCTGCCTGTGGGACAGGAGGTGATGCTGGGAGCAAGGCAGGAGGTGGCATCGCCCTGTGTGCCCCTGGTCCCCAACCCCTGGAGGCGTGCAGGGCTCTGCCCGGGGTGTCAAAACTGAAATTCTTGCTGCTGATGGGTATTAAAGTGTCATTGCAGAAGCAGAGATGTTAGTGCTGGTGTCTGCAACCTCCTCCTGGTTTATTTTTGCGAAGTCTGTTGCAGGTGGTGGGGAATAATGCAGGGAACTGAGAACTGCCCCTGTACTCAGCCCTGGTGAGGCCACACCTCGAGTACTGTGTCCAGTTCTGGGCCCCCCAGTTCAGGAAGGATATCGAGGTCCTGGAGCAGGTCCAAAGGAGGGCAACCAGGCTGGTGAAGGGACTCGAGCACAGACCCTATGAGGAGAGGCTGAGAGAGCTGGGGCTGTTCAGCCTGGAGAAGAGGAGGCTCAGGGGAGACCTCATCACTCTCTACAACTCCCTGAAAGGAGGTTGGAGCCAGGGGGGGTTGGGCTCTTTTGCCAGACGACTTTCAACAAGACAAGAGGGCAGGGTCTCAAGTTGTGCCAGGGGAGGTTTAGGTTGGAGATTAGAAAGAATTTCTTTACGGAGAGGGTGATCAGGCATTGGAATGGGCTGCCCAGGGAAGTAGTGGATTCTCCGTGTCTGGAGCTATTTCAAAAGAGCCTGGATGTGGCACTCAGTGCCATGGTCTAGCAACCGCAACGGTGGTTCAAGGGTTGGACCTGATGATCTCTGAGGTCCCTTCCAACCCAGCCAATTCTATGAACTAATATTGAACAGGGAGTTTCTGGGCAAAGCAGCATCTTGGAAGGTGCCCCACACGGTGCAGCCTCAGTGTTTGGGGGGTGCTAATCCTGGAAAGAGCATTTGGACAGTGCTGGCAGCTCCTTAAGGTGATCTATGGGCGTTTGCAAAGTGCTTTAAGGAGCTTTTACCTCAACTGGGACGAGAGCCCCTTCTCTGGGTGAGGATCCCTGTGGGGGGGTGGGAGCTGGTGCCGCCATCTGATGTTAGGCTCTGATTCAGCTTCACCACAAGGGTCGGGTCAGCTCCTGTGTGAGTAAAGTCTGCAGCCGCTGCTCCCGAGATACTCTGCAGATACGGGGAGCTTCAGCTTTCCACCTGAGCAGCTGAGGAATAGCTACTCAACAGCTTCTAAATTTTAACCAAAAGTTTTCCAGAGCTCTTGTTTTCCAAATAAGAAAGAAGGAAAGGCTCTGTTTTCCAAGTATTTCTAAGGCGATTGTGCTTAAAACATGGAAGATCTAAAAAATTAGGTCTGCTTCAGAGGCATGTCTTAAAGCTGGGGTGTCATGGGGGTTTTTTAATATTTTTTGTTGGTGCTTTTTTTCTGTGTGTTTTTAGTTTTGTTTTAAACGATATTGACCCTCTCTTCAGGATGCTCTCAGCTTCTGGGTGCCACCAGCAGGGCTGTGGGGAGGGAGAAAGCTCCCAGAGGTGCTGATCCACCCCAGGGAAGCTGCAGCCGAAGCAAGGCAGCCCATTGCCCACAGAAGTGATATTTTGCTAGGATTCCCTAGGCTCTGAGAGTTTATTTCCTAATAGTTCTAGCTAAAAATCTACCAGAACTGGTAGAGAGGTTGCATAAGAAATTATTATTGCTTTTATCCATCTTTGAAGTTATTGATGGGAAGTGATGTATTTTTTTAGTTCCATTTTGTCCAGATCACTTTGGGGAAGAGTTGATTGTTGAAAGCTTTCCCAAGAAAATAGTTTATTGGTAGTATTTAAAGTCATCTTATTTTCAAATGTGCAGGAAAAAAAAAAGGCAAATGGGATAGGAGCTCATCTGGAAGCATCATGGGGGGGGGAACCCAAAATATATGTTATCCTATGGTTGGGTTTTTTTTCTGAAAAATACTTACAAAAAGACTGTGTGACAGTTTCTTCCTTTTCACCAGCATGCAGTTAAAAGAAAAATCCGGTCCATTTTTAATGCAAAAATGCCAAGTGTTTATCTCTAAGCAGAAGCAAAAACAAAAGCTGGGTAAACCCAAACTGTATGGCCCTGCACCCCTGCGAGGTGGGGAGGAATTAGTGGCTTGCATAATCAGGCCTGGGGAACTCATTTTGTCATGCTCAAAGGGCCACAGTGGTGCAGCAGCAGGGGTGGAGGGATCAGCAAGCACCAACAATGAATTCCCTTCATTTTTCCAATTTAAGGCCTGAGTAGAGGAAATGCAAAGCTTTTTTTAGGGTTTTTTTTTTCCCCCCCCCCTCTGTTTTTTTTTTTTTTTACCTCTTTATTTATTTATTTTTTTTAAGGGTAGATGAAAAGAGCAAGGCAGTAAAGGAGCCAGGTTGACACCTGTATCTGTGACAGCTGAGGCGAGGGAAATAGTGGGAAAGGATGAGCTGGCAGCAATTTGGAACTGTCCCCTTCCTGGCTGGGAGGCTCTGAGTGACAGCACAGCTTTGTGTGGCCATATGGTGCAACATCTTGAAGGGCCAGCACAGAGGGGCTGGTGCCAGTGCTGGGAAGAGGGGGACCAAGTCATTATCAGAAACCAGATCTCCAAGAGAGAGGAGACACTAATAGAGGATTTTTCTCCATGCTCCACTGTCCTCCCTGCCCAGCACTTGTGTGCTGAGCTGTGGTTAAAGGACAGACTTCTCCCCCAGCTCTTGGTGCACAGGTTGGTCACTCTGCAGGACAGCATGTCCCTCTTTATATGTGCTCTCACACATTCCCTCATTTTATTCACCCAAACCCCACGTTTGTCTTTTTTATCACCTGCCACAAGTGTTCTCCCTGAGCAGAACCACTGCAGCACCAGGGAGAAGAAGGGTTCTGTTCAGCCTGGGCTGCAGCTGGGACCCTGGCAGCCCTGCTGCCCCTTCATGTAAAGCAGCACCAGGACCAGCAAGATCAGTTGTGATGAACCCTGCGGGTTCCTGCTTGTTTTCCCTGTTATTAGTTGGTACATTACATTTCTTTCCAGCAGGGCAGAGCTAATGTCTGCATGGCAGTGCAGGCTGAGCTCCCAATGTGGGGACGTGGATGGACTCCAGGGACAGAGCTGCACTTCCCCTTAATAAGCTCCTCGCACCACATTAAAGATAAAAGGGGAAGGGAAATATTTATATTCTGACAAAGCAGCTCTCCCTTCAGGCTTTTGTTTTATTTATTAGCTTGCTCTGTCCTCTTTTGCAGTTTTTTCCTCTCTGTTTCGGTGCCTGTGTTCTCTTTTTCTCCTTTTTTCAGTAATTTTGTCCCTGGGAGACAGCGCCAGTGAAACTTAAGAATCAGTGCCCAAGACATCAGACTCAAATTGTGCAATTCCCAGTTGATAAGTGCAGCTCTCTCCATCTGTGTTTTTAACACAAAGTGATGATTTATAGTGCTTAAACAATTGAATATATTGCATCTGGTTTGCTCTGATTGCTTCAGATGAAACTGTAGAAACGGGGTGAGCTGGGTTTTGATGGTTGTTGCTGTTTGTTTTTTATACATTGCAACACAGATGCTGAATATCCTCCCTTGTTTGTGTAGGCAGTGGAAACCACTATCATTCTTGTCTGGAGGAGCCCTTACTGAGGCATGACACAGCTACACCAAGACCTTTCTAACCTCATTCATCAAACACTTCCCTTCCTCTGAGGCCTTGTCCCAGGGGACCATTCATTTCCTTCAACTAATGTGCCACACGAAAGGCATCTTGGGTAGATTCCTGTGCCTGGGTCTAGCTCTGCATTTGTATGAAGGGTTCAAGAAGACAGAGGAGTGGTATGAGAACACGCAGTTGGTTGTGTTCTCTTCCATTCTGCTTCCTTTGCTCCTTCCCAGATGCTGCAGGAAGTTATCTGCTGGCTTGCAGTGTCAGGGACAGCCGTGTCCATGTTGGGATGCTTTTTAGAGCTGTATTTTCCTGACAGTCAAGTATCTCCCTGCCAAGAGTGAAGCATCAAAATTAAAGAGAGTTGGTGGCCAGAAGCATCACCTCAGTGACATTGCTATGCTTCTGCCTGCTGCAGAACTGCAAACTGTCTGCTAAGCCCAGCATTTACACCACATTTACACAACCGTGTTGCAGTGGTGTAAACTGCAGACTGCTGAATGAACGGGTTCCTTGCAGCTGGCTTGCTTTTACCTTCCCAGTCCCCCCTGTGAAGTGCCACAGCTTTGTTTCCAGGCTGATCAGGAAGGTGAAGGAGTTTGTTAATTGATTTTTCTCCCTCCCATATCAATTAATGAAGCCTGTCGAGGGAGCTGTGTGCTCTTCTCCCTTAGTTAATTAATCCTTTTCCTTTATCCTCACAAATAACGGCAATAAAGCAATTAGCAAAGGATTTACAGGGTGTGGAGCAGTGAGAGATTCCTCTGGCTCCTCTGCAGCTCAAGCTGTTCAGCCCTGCTGCAGCTCAGCCTCTCTCAAAGGGATTTGTGTCCCCAGATGTGAAGTCCCCAGCCTGCTGTCCCCCAAGGGACAGTTAACAGCTTCGGTGCCAGTCCTTGGCAGAGGTCTCCAGGGGACAGTGCCACCAGCCTTCCAAAGGGGCAGGCACTGGTGGCACTGCTCTCCGGCTTAGACTGTGAAGTGTTCTTGTCTCAGGTGGTGAAGATAAGGCAAGGCTCAAGGATTTCAAGTCTTTTTTTAGGCAGGGAACCCAGAGTTTGGCTGTTTCTCCCCAGGTGAGGTGTGACCTGCCCCTGTGCCCACACCTCTGCACAGGACTTGGCACTGAGGGTGTGACCCCAGCAGGTACCACAGCACTCTTGCCTGGTTTTGATCACTTAATGGTTTCAAACTGTCAGTTCTAATAATTTGCCTATAAATGTTATTACTGAATAGTATGTTGGGGTGTTTTGTTTTTTTTTTTTTTTTTTTAATAATATCCCATGTAAGAGATGCTTTGAGTATTTATTTTTTCTTGCTGCCTAAGGAGATTACCAGCAAGTAAAACTAAGCAGCAGGTCCTGAAGCACTTCATCAAGGACCATCCATGGCCTTGTTGATGTCCTTGTCCCTTGTCCATCTATGTCCTTGTCCCATTTAGGTTGGACATTGGGAAGAATTTCTTTACAGAGAGGGTGATCAGCCATTGGAATGGGCTGCCCAGGGAAGTAGTGGATTCTCCATCCCTGGAGATATTTAAAAAGAGACTGGACGTGGCACTCAGTGCCATGGGCTGGGAACTGCAGCAGTAGTGAATCAAGGGTTGGACTTGATGATCTCTGAGGTCCTTTCCAACCCAGCCAATTCTATGATTCTATGTGTTTAACCTTCTGTCTGCCTGCAGTTCCCCCTCTGCCTTCTCATTAGCAGCCGTGGTTCCTTGCTGGAAGGTCCATTTCCACCCTCCTTCTGGAGGCACAGAGGTGGAGATGGAAATCTCCCTCTTCTGCACTCCTAGCTATGAAAACAGGGAAACCTTCTGGTTCCCTGACTGATACAGTGGCCTGGAAAGGGCAAGGAGATCCCACCAGCCTTGTGTGGTCACTGAAGTGTCTCTTCTGCACTGGAGCCCTCAGGGAATCAGGTCTCTACTCTGAGTGCCCCTCTAGCCCTTCTTGGTCATCAGTCTTTCCAGAGAAAAAATCACTAACAGTGAATCCTAATCACTAACAGTGGTGTCTCTGCAGCTGGCAGGGCCCAGGCTAGATGTTGGACAGTGAAGTGAAGCAACTGATTGCAAGAATGTGAAGAAAGTGTGCATGGAAGAGTGTGCTCAGCTGTGTGTGAAGGGATGTGTTCAGGCAGGGACATCTCCAGCCTTCCCTCAGCCAGGGTGCTGCACCCTCATGCAAAGCTATGGCAGAGATAGTGTGTGTTTGGTGTCTCCTCAGCCTCCTGCAATGGTCCCAGCCAGCCTGGTTAGCTCTGTCCTGCTCTGAGCACTCCAGGCTTTCTGAGCTGCCCACAATCCATGAAGGGAAGAGCTGGTGAGCTCTGGGAAGCATGCACTGCTGTGGGGTGCATCAGCAGCCCCGATTCCTACCTCCCAGCTCCACAGAAATAAAGATGTAGTGTACATACTACATGGCCACTCAGTCTGTCTGACTTGTGTCAATCCTTCTGTCACTGTGGAGAAGTGTGGTGCTTTTTTTCTCGTTGTCCATCATGTTCCTTGCTCACCTCTGCCATGCCCATCCCTGTTGTGAAATGTAAGCCTGGTGTGGTGCTGTGGAGTGGCACTGAAGAGCTGTGGCTGTTGTGGGTGACAGCCTGTGTAGAGTAGATGCATATTTGTCCTTAAGGGGAGATGCAGTGTTTCATCCCCAGGGAAGGAAGAATGACCTTTAGTCCCTCTGGATATGTTACAATCTGTCCTTCCTTTTCTGTTTCCTGTGAGGTTAAAGACCTGCTGGTGATGATTAAAAGTACTGCAGTTTCTTCTCTCTCTAAATAGTTCTTTTGAGTTATTTCAGAGGCTAGAAAGGTTTAGGTGCATTTTCCTTTTCACCCTGATGCCCACCAGAAACCAGAGTCTGCTTCATTTTACTTTAACAAAAATGAAACCTAGTACCCTTTCTTTCTGATCATGTTTAGCAGCCCAACATCCCCTACCCCCTGTGACAGATTCCCAGGGGGATATTTTTTGCAGCCTTCATATGAAGAGCTCTCTTGCATGGGATCTCTAGTCTGGAGCTCCTAGCACTTCTGAGTTCACATGTCTTTGCATCATAGCTGTTAGGAGGCAAATTCAGAAATTTGCTTGTAATTACAGTAGAAATGGTTGTCAGGGTTTCTATCAGATCTTTTTCCCTCGATCTCCTTTCCTAGCCTAGAGCTGCTGGAGTCTTTCTGCAGAACCCTGACAAAGGTATTGTTGAGAAAAACCCTAACAAGGTGGTGCCAGAAGATTGCTTGTGCGTTGCACAGATGGTCTGCACGTGGGCCACAAATCCAGTGCTTTGGGAAATGTTGAATTTCCTCTGCTCTGGCTTCACAGCTGATTCCAACATGCACCACAAGCCCCACTGACACTTCCAGGAAGTGTTGGACTCGCTTGAAGACTCTGTGCAGCTGCAGATGCTGTGGAAATGTCTGGGGTTTCTGGAAACTGAGTAACCTGGGGTTGCTATCCTGCAGTGTTTCCAGCTGGGCCATCAGGCTCACAGAGATCCCACAGAAAGGTTAAAAAAAAATCCTCAGATTCTCTCTTCCTTCCAGACAAAATCTGTGGGCAGAAGAGGGCATGTCCGATTAAACCCAGACGTGTCAGCCCTGCTCTAATCTGTCTGCTGGATGTCTGCAAGATGCAGGGAGATCAGGCAGAAGATGAATGGTTTGGCAGTCTCAAACCACACTTTGCTGTGAGTAATGTTAGCATATTGATGCAGCCTTTCATTCCCAGCATTTCTCAAAAGTAATTAGTGCAAAGTTCTCCCTAGGATCAGCGTTTGAAGTACTTTTTCCACTCCACATTCCCTTTTTGCCCAGTTTCTCATCTCTTCAGGCCCTATGTTTGCTCAGTGGCAAATCCCCATGCAGCAGTTTCATTTCTTTGTGTTCATCCTACCTTCATGGTACCTGGGACTACCTGAATTCTCCCCCTGAAGGTGGCCCATCCTGAGTAGCCTGGAGATTGGATCAGGACAACCATCCTACTCTTGAACCCCTCCAGATGACAGCCCTGCACGCTGACTGGGCTGCCTGGGGACAGGGCATTGCTTCCAGAGCCCTGGCTGCTAACCAGGAGGGCTCAAAACCACCTCCCTGGAGCTGGAGTGGCCTTCAGGCAGTTCCTGTCCCCTCAGATAAGTGACACATTACAAACACACCCAAATTAAGAAAGCTGCCAGGGAATATGTCAGGAAAGAATTTCCTGTTTCAAATGGCAGCGTGAGCTGGTGCTCTCCCACATTAGAAATACAGATTGCAGCTGGGGCTTGGAATAAACACAAAGTGGGGTGAGCATCAATGGACCTGTCACCCAGGAGGAGTGGGGCTTGCTGGGGTGTCCTCTCTGCCCCCACCAGGGTGCTGCAAAGGGACCTCTCACCCAGACCCCTCTGATGGCTGTGGGCAGCACAGGGGTCTGCAGCACCTCTGTCTCTCAAAGACAGGAAAAAAGTTGTATTTCAGGACTTAGATCTGTTAATGACCAGGCTGGAAAAGGATTCTGCTTGTTTTGCTTCCTCTGTCTGTGCAGCTCTCTTTGGGTGTAAGCACTACCTTCTGGTGGACTTTTGGCTGGCCTCATTCTGTACCTGCCTTGTTCACTCACCTTCTGTCTTTCTCCTGTGGCAGATGGCTCCTCTCAGATCAGGAGCCTGCTGCTGAACAATTCCATTTAGGCTATGGAAATGGGGCCTTTTGTTTCTCAGCTTTTCCCTCAGTGTAAGCAGGGTGGAGGTAACTGTGGTCAGAAAGAGATAGAGGAGCAGTTTGCTGGAAATTGCCTTCCAGTCAGAAAATCAAAGTGCTTGGCCAGGCCCCTGCCATCTTACAGAAACATACGGAGTTGGAGCAAGGCAAGGTGTCAATTCCTCTCCTATACTTGTGTAAAACTGGGATTAAGAGTTGATTGACCTTAACTAGGCTTTTTGGGGAGGGCAGCCCCTGCTGTAAGCATTGCAGTGTGGTCTCCATTTGCACAAACCCTTGGTGGTTGTTGGGTGAGCTACATGCAAAGGCCATGCTGTGCTTGTTGAGATCTCTGAACATCCAGCTTTGCTGCACCAAAGAGAGGGAGGCTCCTGAGCATCAAGGTGTACAATCTCAGGTAAATTAAGTAACTGCACGTAGATCAATTGGATTGTGTCCTTAGCTCCCTGAAAATGAAAGAAAAAGGATTAATTTTCATCCTTCAAGTAATGTGATTTTAACAGCATTGTCCCTGGCTGCCATTCCACTGCCCTCTGCCACTGAACCCAAGCTGCTGGAACTTGTGGTTTAAACCTGCCCATGCCTCCCCTGGCACCATGCAGTCCAGAAAGACCAGCATGCTCTGGAAGATGCTGTGTAATAATGAAGTAAGCATAGGTCATCTTTGGTAGAATTTGTATTCAATGCTATTTAGAAGTGAAGCTGTATCCAGCAGTACTTAGGAAGAAGTGCTCTGCCTTCTAGAAGAACAGTTCTGCCTCTGGTGCAGAGGGTTTTGCTTTTTATCTCTAAAGCCTGACACTGACAAGTCTTGTCTCAAAGTCTCAGGGGTGAGAGGGAGGAAAAACAACCACTTTGAGCCTGAACTTGAATGAACTAATCAGGTGTCTGAATAGCACCTGATACCACAGCACCAGCACCCATCAGTGCTCTCTGTGGATGATTTTGAAATCAACTTTGTAAAACACTTTGAATTTCACCTTTTCCTTCTTATTCTGTGGTCTGATGATAATGTCCAAGTATCAATCAAACAAAATACAGAGGGGGACTGTGTTGGGGTTTGTTTTTTTTGTTGTTTTTTTGGTAACATTATTCAGGATTAGCTAAATATGAAAAGCTACTAATCAGGCATTAGCTGTTGTCATAATATGACCAGAACCTTGTGGATTTCAGTGAAAACTCCTGTATCACATCTGTTCTTTGTTCAGTTCGTGGCTTGGAAATTAATATTTAATGAGTGCCTAATCTGCTGCACTTTTCCCCACAACTTGGCATAAAGAGTGATTTATTTAGTACATTTTGGCTGTAATAATCTGCTGTGAGCTGGAATCACCACAGCTCAGCAGCTCCTCATTGGGGAATAGTAAACACTTGGCAGCTTTTGAGTCAGTTATGCTGTGTCTAAAGTAATTTGCTACAGCACGGGTGGATCACAACGTGGAAGCTGCTTGGAGCCAAGTCCTACATCTAACCTGTTGGTGGCTTGAGAGTTTTTCTTTGGGCTAGGTGGTCTTTGGTTGCTTGAACCAAATGTTGCCACCAAAGATGTGTTTTGAAGCTCTCCAAAGGGCCACGCATTGGCTCAGACTCTCAGGTCTCTGTTGTGGACTGGAGCTCATTAGGTTGCATCCAAACCAGTTCTGGCTTAGCATCCTCCAGAAGGAATTGTCCAAAACCACTCTGCAAAGCAAATCAGTTCCTATTAGGTGGTGATGCTCAGGGTATCTGCATTTGTTTCAAGAGTTCAGTGCTGCTCTGGACCATCATACTAAGGCAGACACACCCACTCAAACATAAGGATATCTTCTCTAATTAAAAAAAAAAAACTGTTGCCCAAAAGCTATTCTGGTTGTTTGGGGGTTTTGTTGTTTTGGGTTTTTTTGACATACCATTGGATTTTTTTGATTTCCCAAACCAGCTCCTTAGTGACAGGATTTTCCATTCCCTATTGAAAATTAAAACTGATACTCTCTCAGTGCCAGACTGACAATTAAGCTTGAGGCTTAATGTCAATATTTCCAGCTAGATCCAGGCACCCAAGCATTCAGGTTGTGCTTCAGGCCATACACCCAGGGCAGCCCTGTTGTGCCCACTGCAGAGAGTTCCCTTCTCACTGCAGCTCACACTCCATACTTGTGTGTGGCTTGGCCAGGAGCTCATCTGGCTGCATTGCCTCTGTGTGTATTTGTGTTTGTACTGGCAGAGGGAGTTCAGTCTGCTTTGACTCTGCTCAGTGAGGGATTTTTCCCTCTGCAGTAACTTGGGGTGGGATTCTGAAGCCCTGGTTCAGGTACCTGCCTGCTTTCCCAGCTCACTCAAGCTGTGTGTGGGTTAACCTCCTCTCCCTTCCTTGCCTGCCAGGATGGGCTCAGCATCCTGCTCATGCTGCACTGCCTCTGATTACATCTGCAGCCCTGAACAATGGGCTGTTATCTCTTTGTCTGTCTTTTGAGTCCCTGCAGTTCTTTGTTGGTGACAGTTCTTGCAGAACACCACAGCTCTTTCCACCTGGCCAGAGTCTTCCATGGCAGCACCCCCTTTCCCAGGGAGTGCTGGGGCAGCCTGCCTGCCTGACAGACGGCAGCATTCCTGGGAAATGGCTTTGGGTTTCCAAGGTTTCTGTTCTGAACCAGCACGAGGTTGAATGTTTCTCCCAAGACTTCTTTCAGACTTGGTCACCAAAATCATCATCCTTTCCCATCAGAGAGTTTTCCTTTGTGCCCAAGAAGCATGTGGTGGAAAATAAAAGCTGCAGCTCTGGCAGAAGTCAGCCCTCCCGGCCCTGCTTTTGGGGATTTAGTTCCCTCTCATTTTTAGCAGTGCACAATTCCTGCCTCTTCGAGCTCAGCTCATGTACTTAATTTTATCAGATGCTCTCCTGACACTGGTGTTTTCACAAATACTGGTATAAAGTGAGATTTCTTCAGCCTGATACAAAACATTCTGGGAAGTTACCAGGGCAAGATCTTCACTTTTGCAGGAAAAAGGGGGGAAAAATTCCTGTTAGTTTTTATTTAAGCACAAGCCAGATACTTGCCTTAAAAAAAACCTGTGACAGATGCCAGAGCACAAGACACTACTGAGCAGTTTCTTTTGTTCACACAAGCAGCTGGCTCACTGTTACACCTGAAGAGGTAATTAGAAAAATAAGTAGGAAGACTAATTTGCAACATTCAGGCCTTCCCTGGGAAGGTATTGCCATGACAAAAGGAAATAAAGGAACTCTCAGCCAAGAGCAGGGGCACTCTCCACCATTTTTCACTCTCCCTGGCAGCTCTAGGTAACCTTTAACCTCTTCCCACCAGCCTCCTCAAAGAAGCTACAAGATGCAGGAGAGGAAAGGAGAAGGCTCTGGTCTCCTCACACAAAATGCCCCCTGCACTTAGACTTGGAACAAGCATCTTTTGTTTTGGTTCCCTCGTATTGTGTTCCTTTCAGGTACCTCTAGAAAGGAGAAGGCAGCAGAGGTGATGGTGTCAGAGGTGCCAGGAGCATGGGCAGCTCTGCAGGGGCTCAGCAGCCACCCCTCACTCCTGTGACACCTGGCAGGAGGTGGCTCTCCCTCTCCCTCTCCCTCTCCCTCTCCCTCTCCCTCTCCCTCTCCCTCTCCCTCTCCCTCTCCCTCTCCCTCTCCCTCTCCCTCTCCCTATCCCTATCCCTCTCCCTCTCCCTCTCCCTCTCCCTCTCCCTCTCCCTCTCCCTCTCCCTCTCCCTCTCCCTCTCCCTCTCCCTCTCCCCAGATCTGCTTCCTGAGCATCGGGCACTGCGGGATGCATCCCGTGAGCAGGGGAAGCACAGCTTGCCCTGCATCGCCAGGAGCCGGGTGACGGGTGCTGCCTTCAAAGACTTCTTTGTCCATAAGATGGCGTTTGAATTAGGAACTTGTTTAGCCAGATTCTCTTGTTACAATTTACTGATTCATTGGGTGGAGAATGGGAGGGCTCCAGGATGACAGAGCCAGACGGTTTCAATTAATGATTTTTTATTTTTTTTTTTAATTTTAAAGATCTCATTCAAACAACCAGTGCATCTTAAAATACATGCAGAATCAGCCAGCAGGAAGAATTATCAATTTTAACCTACTTGTTCCTTTAACTAATCTGCTGCAGGGAAATAAGCTCTTTTATGAGTACTTTTCAGAGAAAAATTTTAAGCTTGTAGCAGATGAAATCTGTGGGGTTTTCCTTAAGAGCCAGAGGTGGTGGAGAAAGGCCTTTTTGAAGAAAAAAAAAAATCTCCAAAGCTCTCTTACTGTCTCAATTAGATCACAACAAGTTAAGTATCACTAGGATTAGTAACATGGAAATTAATTTCTGTTTCAGCAGTAGAAGTAAAGAGAAGGACCCAGCTCAGGCCTCCCACCTCTTCTGTCAGATGTAGTTCTGACAGTTCTCTCTTGATCACATCAGCATGGATAAACCTGGAGTTAGATCCAAGAAGATACTTCAGCCTTATCCCCCCATCTTCTGTTTTCCTCAGCGTGACCCAAACCCGTTTGGCAGCAGGTCCCACCTGCACTGGGACAGCCCCCGGACCTGGCAGGGACAGTCCCTCTTCTTCCTCCATGCTCCTTCAGCCAGGCCTTGGGTGTACATAACCTTCCCTGCAGGAATCCTGAGGTCTTTCTCCAAGCTGCTGAGGGCTGGTGATACTCACAGCTTCTACTTCAGTTTGTGAAGTTTCTTGGAAATCTTCCAGGATGTCTGATTGTACCACTGAGGGACAGGGAAAGGTCTGGACTGGTCTTGTGTGAGCTCAGCCATTTAATTTGTCTGTCATTACTTCATGGGTATAGGTTACCAAGAATGTAATTCTCAACTTTCTTACAAAAAAGGGCAGTGGTCTAAGTTTTCTTTTATATCTTTAGTTGACAAAAGAAAAATTACTCTCTGTGGTAGGCTCATTCTTATTCTCTTCAGGGAATAAGCATCTCTTCTCTTATTCTCTATATGCAGACACACACTTGTGTGCACATGGGCATTAGAAACATCATGCACACACAGCTCCAACTTCTCCCAGAATTTAAGTAGCAGGAAGTATTGAGCCCTGAAGATTGTTACTGATAAAAATCACATATACTCTTTATGAAGTCCATTTTCACATCAGAGGTTTCTTTTGATACATTTTTCAACATTTGAATTCCCTTCTTGTTTTTTTTTTTCCCCATTTACCCCTCTCAAGGCAGCATTCAGAGTAAGTATCAGAGTGTGGGGAAAGGAGACTTCTGAATGAACTTTAGCCAATTTAATAAAACTAGAACAAATCAATAAGCCACCCAGGCATCTAATGCTCTCAGTATTCCCACTGACGGTTCCACAACATCAAACAGTATGGAAAACATTTTCAAGGTAAGTCCTCTGAATTCTGAAGCAGGTCCCTAAAGGCAGAGAGATGGAGGTTTTCTTGGCCTACCTGTTTAAAATGGGTCGTGCTCTGCATTCACAATCAGCTCAGAGCCAGGCAGAGCCCTTCAAAGCTGGGGCTCCAGCACAGAGAGCTCTGCTGGGGCTGGCAGCCAAGGTCGGGGAGATGGGGAGAGGGGCACCATGCCCTCACAAAGCTTAGCCTGGCACAGTGATGGAACCTACTCTTCTCTCCATGCAATGTCTACTCATCCTTCATGCCATCCCTTCTCTGGCTTCAAAGAGAAACTCTGGGCCCAACCACCTCCTTTCTGTCCTCTACCAGAGCAGTCCAAGCACTGGAAATGAAGGTTCTTGTGGTAGTTGGTGTCCTTTGCTGATGTGATATGTTTTGGTTCCCAGGGAACAGACACTGTACAAGCAAAATTCTGTGGTACAGCAGCATCATGGTTTTGTCTCTGTAAAAGTGAAAGCCCAGGATGTTTCCACTGTCAAAAGTTTCTAGCTGGATCTTGAAGGAATAGAGGGCCGTTGCAGGACCTTTGGGGCAGGAACAGCTGCTATGGGTGGAACTGGTCATCTCTCTCTTCTCCCCTTCCTGCCTCCCTCCCCCAGGTGAAATGTGCTGCACTGATCCATTTAACAGCACTTAGTCTGAAGACATCTGTCAAAACAGTGAGGCTGGTCTGGGATCACCATCCCTGCTGACCCCAGGCCCTGCTGGCAGCTGGTGCAGAGCTAACCTGGCTCTCAGGGGGCTACCCTGGCTGCCCTCAGGGCAGGTGGGTCCTTCACGGGTCTCTGCTTTGCCATTTGTGATCCCCTTATGGTCTTTTGTTCCATGGAGGTAAGAAGCAAAGGTGAGAGCCAGGGTGATGCTCTCTTGGTGTCCAGATGTGGTCTCAGCTGTGCACTGCTGTGGTCTGTTCATAATAGGCTTGGAGGTGTTGTGGTGATTCTGGGGGATGCCCCCTCAGCTGCTTTGCTCCTGCCTCATGACTGCAGACAGATTTGTTGTTGGAGAGGTCTGGCAGCTTCTTCCTGAATCCACACCTGGTGTCAGAGATGGAGGCGTTCTGCAGCTCTTACAGTCTCTTATCTCTAGGGAGTTAGTAAGAGCTGACTTTGCCAAATAAGTTGTTATATTTTCCCAGTGACTGCACGGAAATTCAGGAGAGGCTTTGGATCCAGAAATGGCTCCTGGTTCTGGGATCCCTGCTCTCAAGTGCTGGTGGGGATGCCAGAAGGACTGAGGAGGTCACAGGGGGCACCATGCTCTGTGCTTCTGTGTGTGAGAGGCAGGGCATTTTCAGCTAAAGCCACACCTGCATTTGAAAAAATTGCCTCATTTCTGGTTTTTCTTTCATATGCCAGCTTCAGATAGATATGAGAATGATGGATTTCAGCTATGTTATTTCAGAAATTTTCTGGTATAAGTGCAAGTCTCACTCTTCCTTGTGCCCCAAGTGAGCAGAAGTAACATTTCCCACTAGAGAAGGACTAGCAGTGACTTTCAAAACCAGCCCAAAGGGAAAACATTCAATCAGGTCAATGGTGGCAGGGATTCATAGTATGTTATGAACTATCCCCTTTTAAATTTATTTTTTGTTTATTAGTTTAATTTAAGCAGGGAAAGGGGTGAGTGGGGGTAGGGAGCAAAGGAAAACACAGTTCCCTTGTTGAAAGGAAAGAATGAGTTTAATGTATACAGGCAGAGAGAGGAGGAGAGTCCTTTCCCTGTTAAAGAGTTTCCATATGAGCTCTTCTTAGGCTTCTGATTCTCTGTATCTCTAAAGGTGGTGGCACTGGTGACAGTAGGATATGTTCCTAAATGTATTCCTCCCCTTCAACCCACCTTGCATGGGAAAGGGCTGCGGTAACAAAAAGCAGACTGTTCCCTCCTCATGAATATTAATCAGTAAACTCCCCCTGCTATTTTAAATCGAAGGCTGGTGCTAAAGCCCTTTTTTCCCCCACTCAAGCATCCCCCAAGGAAAACCCTGAAAGTCCTGGGAAAGCCAGGCACAGAGGCTGCCGTGACTGGAGCCCTTCTAGGCAGTGACATATAAAACTCTGGGGTCAGGGGGCACAGCCAGAGGAGGAATCAGCTTTGTTTCCGCTATGTGTTGCTGAAAGCTAAACCTTTATGGAACTTTTCTAGCTGCATTTTGGGCTATTTAGCTTTGAAAACAAAAGATTTATTTATTTTTTCCTATTCATCGCAGTTTTTGTCCCAAGTTGACAGCAGTGACATAAGAAGGACCCTCCCTGTTCTGAATTGGAGCTGTGTGTATTCCTTTGGCCATCACTGCTCTAGTACTAATGTTGTATGATCTTTGAGCAAAGAGAGGGGGGGAAAAAACCCAAAACGATTGCACGGAGCCAATGTAAACACCCATTACATCAATTAACTCTGCAATAAAGAAACTTCTCACTGGCATGTAAAATATGTTGATCTGAGCATGTACAGTACTAGATGATGTCCAGAAACCCAGCTGTGTGCCTTCATGATCCACTCAGCTTCAGATCAAACCAGAGGAATATTCCCAAGGACACGGGGTGATCCAGCCGGAGGTTGGCTTGGCTCCTAGATAACCCTCAGCAGTGCTGAATGATTCTTTGAACTCGGAGCAGTTTGTGATTGTATTCAGAAATAACACACGGACTTGCCAAAATCCAGGAGTGTATCAGCAACCAACGTGTGTTTTTCCAGTGCCTGTAATGATAAGGCACTGCAGAGCTGTGTTATTTTCTCTTTGGGGCTGTACTAGCACTTGCATGTGCTTCCCCTGCCAAGGCTGCAGTTCATGTCCTGAGGAGTGTGCAGTCAAGAATAATGTTTTAAAACCTTTGTCCTTTATCAAAGGAGCTGGATAGACTTCAAAGAATATTGTTACCCATATCTTACAGCTGGGAAAACTCAGGCAAGGAGGGATGACATGGCTTCCCCAAGGTGATCTGGTGGGTTGGTGTCCCAGCAGGAGAATGAAGTTGTAGTTCCTGTGTGTGGTGGACACCTCATCTCATCATGCTAAGAGGGTCAGTTCGTGAGGCTGGTTCAAGCCTTTGAGTGAGAGGTGCTGCATGCTGTTAGTGAGGGAACTGAGGCAGGGGATGGGCCGCCACCAGCTGATCTGTGGCTGCTGGTCAGCAATAGCTGATGGCAACAACGCTCATGGGATAGGCTCTGTGTCAGCATGGACTATAACCATGGCTCAGGTTTTGGGAATGATGTTTAAGGACACTGCTAGGGCAGAGGGTGGGAAGATGGAGGGTTTTGCTGCTGCTGGTTTGCTCACTCTATACCCACGTGTGTACACGCTGGATCCAAACACAGTGTGCCACCCAGCTGAGCTGGTGATATTTTCCATTATTTACTCTGGAGAAGGGGTACTCGATGGATGTAAGGGCAGTGGAATGAATCAGAAGTCCCTGATCCACCTTAAAGCTTTCTAACACAAAGATAAGCCTTCACAATGCTTTGAACAATTTAGAGCTTGGAGAGTAAACCCATGTGTGATCAGCATCTTGGGCTATGTGGCTGCAGTGGTTACCCTAAACCCACATGTACCATGTCCATGTTCTGGGTGTAGTTCTGAGGGGTGTATCTGACTGTGCTTAAAAGAGATGTTCAGGCAGAGCCTGTCCTTTGTCCTTGCCAGGTCTGGATGAAGTGGATGGTTGATGCTGGTATGAAGAGCTGTGTAGTCTGCAGCAAGGTATCAAGCAAAACTCTTGTAGATCACAGAAGGCTTAAGGGGGTTTATCAAGATCAAATTGTTCAGCTCAGGACTTCTCCAAAGCGATGGCAGTGGTACAGTTCTGTCATGACACAAGAATCAGAAGCATCTGTAACTAATAGCTGCAGGTATAAACATGTATTGTTAATTAGAGGTAGTTAATAGTTTCCTGGCTCCATCAGGTGCTTGCAAATGTTACTTACTCTTTTCACCCTTCTTTGGAGGAACCTGAGCTACATCTGACTAATGCAGTGGGTGAATAAGATGATGGAAGTGTCAGTCAGTTCTAATGCAGTGCCTTAGATGTGTGGAGTGTGAGAATGAAAGTGTTTGCTAAAAATCAGGTTACTCATTTCAAATGGAAGAGTTTGGCTGCCTGTGTTTTGAAGACTGTGCTGTATGATGACAGAAGAACCTCAACCAAGAAAAAGATCAGGATTACTCTGAGTTTGAAAAAGTTTATTCTAACTATTTGAAAAGGATGCAACCACTCTGTATTCAGGAAACTACCCTCATGCCAGCATTTTATAAAGATATAAAATAAAATATTTAGATGTTAAATGGGAAGCTCAGGTGCAAACTGGGGAATGTACATTGACATGGACTTGACCCTGGCAGAAGTTGTGGGAGATCAGAAGCCCATCTGGAGAACTGGTTATTTCCTCTCATCTGTACACTTTTCAGGAATCCTTCTCCATTCAGGCCTTGTGTATTCTGTGAACAGATGCAGATCTTCACTCCTATATTGCATGTGGTATACTGGCAATAAGGGAGGGTTTCCAGCAGGCAGGTTTGGCACTCTGGGGATCATACAAAGTTGACTCTTGATCTCAAACTTGTAGGTTTTCTGAAAGTGTCAGCTGGCCTGGCCAAGCCAGATGTGCTCATGCATCACAGCCTCAGCCCTTTAGAGGAGGGGAGTGAGGCAGCAGCAGTCGGTACCATAGATGTGACACTCCTTTCCCTGTCCCTGTTCAGCTGTGGCTGTAGATGGCAGAGCCAAGGCTGGCCATGCTTTGGAGAGAAGGGGGCTGTCTCTGGGCTGCTGCACCATAGGCTCTGCTGGCACTGAGTGTCTGAGTGGTTCCCTGTGGTGCATGTAAGAGCTGAGTTCTTGTTTCTACTTCTCCTCTGCAAGTCTCCCCATCTGTCCTGCTGACTTCTACACTCCATAAACCTATCAGGTGACATCTCTTTCTCTGTGGCATCCTCTCTCTACTTATCTAGGCATTTGAATACCTCCCAGTTAGTGATTTCTGGCAGAATAATGTGTGGCATTGATAGCACAGTCTGTAGCCTGCTTGCCTTTCACTTTCCTGTTTGACCATTTTAACTCTGTTATTTCACAGATATTCAGTCTCGAAATTTTATACAATTGAGGCACACAGACGAAAAATCTCCACTGGTAAAGTTATCTAAACAAAGTAGCCAAACCTTGAAAGGAGATCATTACCCTTGAAAGTGCATCCTCACAGATAATTGATAGCATAACCATCTTTCAGACCAGATGGTTTCCTTCTGGATGCTTACACAGAACAAAGTATCAGGAGCAAAGTGGCCCTTATGCCCTCAGAACAGAGCCTGCCATTGCTTCTTAGACTAAAATCCATATTCCAGAAGGATATAAGCTAAAAAGAACCCTTGCGTTTCACCTGATGGTAATTAGCTTCATTGCAAGAGAAAAGTAATTCCTATACATTGGTGGGTTCTTCCTCTAACATTTGATATTGTATGGTATTGAATATACATGTACGTGTACATACCTATTTGTCAGTGAATATAGAGCTGCACAAGGCATAAAGATATATCACAATTTATACTCACCTTTATCTTATGCTTTTCTTTATAGAGATTTTTGAAGGGTAGAATCTATCCTTTTCATGAAAAGGAAACTACTGTGTGGAATCAGCACAGTGTTTACCTCACAATCATGTTTAATGGCTGAGCTTGGGCTGTCCAGCCTCCCCTTCTGAGCCCATGGCTCAGGCTCTCATGGCATCATAGTTCCTGACCTCTGCTTGTTTGTGCTTTGGTGTGGACACCTGCAGGACTGTACTCTCCTAAACTGATGAGACTTGGGGATTGTGAGAGGAAGGAGAGGATATTTGGGAAGAGCAGGGAGGAAGGCACATGGCTCCTAAGGGAGTAATTCTTGGGCATCCATCACTGGGAATTAGGACTATACTGTCTCTTGCTTTTTGTCTCTTCCATCTGGGCATGTGGCAGAGGGCAATGGGGCCGCAGAGGGGATAGGAAGGGTAGAACTTGTGAAAGCAAAGCAGTGTAGGAAGGACTGATCTACTGCTCTTCTGGTGAGGCTGGCATCAGTCCTAGACTCAGGGAGTGATACACATCAGAACCATCTTAGATTCCCCTGATGTTCTTCCTGATGGTTCTTTATTTTTAAATTAATTTTTAAACTTTCACTACTCTTGCTTTTATGAAGTTTCCTCATCAGAACTAAGCAGCTGGGCAGCTGATTCGTGTAACACTCACCAGCACATCCAGACTGAGTAACATGATCTGATTCCTGGAAGCCTTGTCCTTCCCATCTCCACTTCCTCTTCCACCCGTGTCTGAGGAGGTGGCAGCCTGGAGGTGGGCAGGGGCAGGACCCCTCTGCCTCATCTTTCTGCAAGATGTTTGTGCAAGAGGGACATGGTGATGATTTTGTAGTCTTTGGGGCACAGAAGTGAAGCTTTTGCAATCCAGAGGAAGCTTGTAAGGTGTGAGGGGAGTTTGTCCTGTGGTGTAGGGTGCTGAGAGCAGGATGGATGGTGACAGCTCTGGCATGGTGTTGTGTTTGGGCTGTCCCCAGGAGCCTGGCAGGGATGCCCCTTCCCTCTCCTGATGCCCACATGTGCCTTGGGAAAGGTTTGACTGGGCCAGCCCAGCCTTAGGAAGGGCAGAGAGGAGAAGGTCAGGAGATGAAAGGGTCTTTGGAGTCAGTCCTCTGGCACCATGCAGGGCAGGGTGACTCTGACACCCCATTAGGCAGCTGTTCAAAGCAGGGGATGAGGTGTGGGAGGCAGCAGCACGGCTCTTGTCAGCACGGGGGGAGCAGAGGGGCTGGGTCAGCAGCTGGCACAGGAGCTGCTCCAGACCTTCTGCCCTGCCTGTGGCACTTGGCACTCTGCTGAGTCTCCTTCCCCAGCAGAAAGGTTTCCATGCAAGCGGTCTGAAGGCCTCTGCTCATGTGGAGAGATCCACAAACAAAACTCAGTGGCTTCTAAGCTACAGAGTGGCAAAACTGCTTTGAAAAAACAACCAGGCTTAAATTATGCAATTAAATCCTTGTCCTTACTGAATGCCTTGGCTTGAAGGCTGCTTGGGTTCAGTCACCTTTCTGTCCCTGTCAGTGAGCACCCGTGGGTGAGGTCCCACCCTGAGCTATGGGACTCAGTGCCACTGCTGGGGCACCTCTTGTAGCTTCTTGAAAACTGAGCACCAGGTGGGCACCCATCACCCACCTGATGGATTCTCATGTTCTTTAAAGTTGCTCAGAGGGATGTTTGGCAGCCAGTCTTGCCTTGCTAATTACTCTCTCAACTTCTTCACCACTTCAGGGCTGAACTTCAGGTTCTGTATTTGAAGGCAAGGGGTTAAGATGCTATATGACAGTGGCACTGAAGGAGCTCTGATCCTTCCTTCATGTTTATGATATATTTACTAGTTTGGGGAGATCTCTGGTGTTTCCTTTGCACAACTTTAGACTGTAGGAAGGATTTTCTGCTTTTTTCTGCTCAGCTGTTTGCTGCATGACTTGGGTTTCTCAGATACTAGCTGTAAGTTTAAGAAGCTAAAATTTGTTAGTGTCATGGGTTAATGTTAAAAATCAGAAATAGTACCTCCAAAGGTTGCATATTCCAGCACAGCAAGTAGAGTGCTTCCAGCTTCATCAGCTCAGTCACTACTGCCAACTCTCTTTATTTCTTTGTATATTTTTAGTGTGAAGGCACAAGTCTGTGGACTTGCAGAAGCTCTGCTTGGCTTGTAAAATAGCTACTCAGTTTTCCATGTACATTTGTCCAGGCAAAATCCAAGGGGCCTGGTTCCCTTGGGTGGGAAAGACCTCAATCCTTGTCTGTTGCTGTTACGTTTTTCAGTCCCGAAGGAAGATCCCAGTTGGTTCATTTACAGTAAGCATTTCAGAGAGAATCTCCTGCACTAATTGCCATGCTGCTTACAGCCAGAGAGATGCAGGGTTTGCTACTGCGTGCACCTTAAAACTGAGGGAGGGTGACAGAGTTTGTGATTTAAGACATAAACAAGTGTCTCTTTCTCTGGGGGAAGGTGAAACGTTACTATCATCTGCTCAGAGGTGGAGTGACAGGTTTGCACTGGAACCCAGCTAACTGCATCTCAGGAAAATGCTGATCCAGTCACGCCTGGGACTGGATGAGAGGAGACACTTCCCTCCCTGCCTCTGCATTGCACAGTGGAAGCTGCTGGTATTTGATGAGCAGTAACAAGCTGTCCTACTGTGCCTCCCCACACTGCCAATTGTTTGTGCCAAGCCTGCTGAAGAGGCAGAGCCATGTTTAGCACAATGAGATCCAGGGACTCAAATATGTTGTGGCATTAATTCCTGATGTCCTGGTTGTGGATGAGAGTTTGTCTGCAGTTGTAGAAAGGCTCACTCCTGATGAGAGGGGAGTTAAAAAGCAGTTGTTTCTGTGTAAGCTGATCCCATCAGTCTCCAGATATCCTGGGTGTGCAGATCTGGGATGCTGTGTTAGCCTTACCTCAGTGCTGCAAATTGCAGTCTGATCACCTCTGTCCTCAGGGGTGCTTTGTTGCTCATAAGTCATAAATACTGTGGATAAAGCTCTATGAGTGGAGAGTCAGAGATCTACCTAAATGGAAGCAGCTCTCCTGGGTACATCTAAGGTGTTTGTATAGACCTGCAAGAAAGTTGAAGGGATGTGCCTGAGGATGAGAGCACCACGTGCCCTGGATCCTATGGCACCCATCTGTCTGGCAGCTCATCATTGTCATCATGCCTGCATCACACACCTACCAGAAAGGGCTCTGCTGCCCTTCCTGAGTCCACATGTGGGTGTCTGTACTCTGCTGTGTCAGCCTGGCCTGTCTTTGGGTCTCTCTGGAGAAAACTGGAGCAATATCTGCTTCAGAACTTCTTGCTGACGTTTTTAACACTTCCCATCTCTGTCCTTCCAGGAGATGACTGTACACTTCTTTACCATCTCCCTTTTATTTCCCTCATCAGTGTCTCATCCCCCTTTGCTACCCTCTGCCAGTGCTCCATGTGCTCTCTTACTGCACAAAAAAAAGGCTCAGCACAGTCTCCATGCTCTCCCCTCCCAAAGCTCTGTCCTTGGTCACTGGAGGGATGACAGACCTGGTGGCAGCCTGGTGGCAGAGGAGCTGCAGAAACATCTGTACAGTCTATTCCTCCAGGTGATCAGAGGGCCCTCCACTGCAGGCCTCAGGACAACAAACTGACAAATGCTTTGCAAGGAGGCTGCTCCCAGTGTTAAAAGAGAGGGAAATTCATAGTCATTAAATAGGAAAGGATCAACTCATCATGTGCCTTGGACTTTTTAAGCAGACACAGCAGGAGAACAGAGCAACTGTGCCTTCCCTTCCCCCTCACAAATAACTGGAGTCCTTATTTCAGCAAGTGCCACACAGCTACGTGACTCGTTTCTGTTTTACAAGGCTTCTTGGTTTTAGCTGTGACAAAATTCAGTGCCTGTAAAACTCTTTTCACTATCACCTTCAGAAAATGGCACACCTCTGGTTTCCTGCTGGTGGCCTCAGACATTTCTACTTGAGAAATTTCTTTCCTAGGACATGGTATCATTTAAGGGATGGTCAATCTCCAGATTGCCCTGTCTGTGCAGTCACAATACAGTGCAATTTCAATATGTGTATTTTACTCTATCAGCTTGGCATGTGTCCTGAATACTGTTAGAAAAGCAAGGAGTGCTTGTTCTAATGCTGTTCTGAACACTTGTGCAAACCAGCCCTGTCCTCAGCATCTTCTCTCTTGCCTTAGGCTTTCCCAAGGGGGACTGGAATACTCCTCCTCTGCTTCTGTTTGATCCTCTTCTGGCCAACAGTTCTCTGTCTTTCAGCTCTGTTGTGACTTAACCTTTCCCTAAACTGCAGGAGACCTTGTTTTAGTGTTTGTGTAGAGCCCCCCAACCCATTCACACTCTGGGGAATCTTGTTTTCTTCATGGCATCTCAAGTCCATCCATGCTGTTCCTCACATGTGGCCTGAGACTGCCTGGGGAAGAGCAGATCTGTCTGTCCTACACTTGATATCCAGGCCATGGCTCCCTCTGAAGTTCCTGGAAAGGGGAAGCTGTGTCTGGCCCTGGCACAGGGGCTGCTGGTGCAGGGTCTGTCTGTGAGACCACAGCTGATTGTAACCACTCAGCTGGTACAGAACACTGGGACACTGCCCATGGGAGTCGGAGCACTAATTCTCTGTTTTATTGTTAGCACAGTGAAAGACATCAGTGTTAGTGTCTCAGGGAACTTAGGCTTGAAACTTTTACACTTATTTTATAATTTTAAGGGTCTACTGTTCAGTTTGTAGCAGGTTTGGGTTAAACCAGTTGTTGGGATTGGTCACTCAAAACTGAGGAGTCCTCCAGCTCTGGAGGCCTTGCTCAAAGAAGGCTGACTGCCTGTGTGCCTGGCATTTGCTGTTGGCTGACCTGTCCTTCCGACTCTCTAGACATAAGAACAGCTTCAAATAAATCTCTGGATTTCAGTGGATTGGGTTTCTATGTTTGATATTGTGACAGTCTAACAGTAAACTAGCTTCTTCTCCCCTCTCTCTCCCCTGCCTCCCTTATCACTATTTTCCCTTCAGAGTCTGTCTCCCTCCGTTAACAAAGGAATAAAAATTCATCATCTCAGCTCACTGCTGCTCCTTGCTTAATATTCAAGATGGAAAGCTGGTGATTTTAACTTAGAAACAGGAGAAGAATGACTTACACTGCAGATCTGGTAAAGCTTCTCCCTGCCTGTGCTGCTTTTCTCCTGCTATGTGAATTAAAACCATCTCCAGTTTCACAGTGGTAATTTCTGCTCCAAATACCAACTCCTGAAGGGCTCAGCTCCTGAAGTTGTTGCCAAGTCACCAACTACCTTTGTGAGATGTGGCTGAGATTTGGTCCAGTGGGTGAAAGGGAAAGAGGGGAGAGTGATTATGGAAGCAAATAACATCCCAACTATAAGAACTGAGGTAATTTTCATTTGCTTCCCATCAAATCTTCTTATTTTGCCTGTACTGACTATCTCTGGTACTGTCTTGTTTCACTGAGGTTATTGGTGCCCAATTAGCCTTGAGTCTGGGAACACATGGCAGAAAATCTGCATCAAGATCTGAACATTACACCTCATTTCAGCCACATCCATGCTGTTACACTTAGGTGATGGCTTCTCTAGGGCAGATGTGCACCCCAAGATGGAGCAGTGGGCAGGAGGAAGGTCTTGTGGCCATGTCCTCCTTGGCATCTGGATTGGATCAACCAAAGAGGCAGTACATTCCTTTGTGTCACAGGGCTTTTTGAACCTATCTCCTGTAAGGCTCTTTTGTTCCTGATGAAATGAGTTTTGGTTAGCAGCTGGGAGGAGGAGAAGCATTGAAGCTGCAGCACGTTGCTGTTTGTGCAAGGAGTCCCTGAAAGGGAGCCCATGGCAGGACCTTGTGCTAGCTGAGGACTGTGAGGATGGCTGTGTCTGTTCTGCAGGGCAAAGGGAATGTGGCAGCTGTGACAGAGTGGGGTTGGTGTCCTTTAAAATGAGGCAGAAAACTTAGAGGGGGTGGGTGGGTGTTCAGTGAAGACCTACAGTAGTCTCTCTCACTGGTGCCCTGCAGGTTTTAATTAACCAGGTCCAATTATTCAGCCCATATCCATTTCAATAGTGGGTTATACTGGGAGGAATTCACCTTGAGTGGGGTTTGTGGCCCCTTCCCTTAAGTCACTTTCAGATAAGTGAATATAAATGTTTAGAAGTCTGCACAGATCCAAGCAGCAGTAATTCTTTTCTGTTAATGCTGCAGTTTATTTATTCAGAGAGAAAAAAAACCCAAAACAACCGACAATTCAGAAATCAAGAGGAGAGGAAGCAGTAATTTATAATTACTTTGCTTTTAATTCAGAGAACAAGCACAGCTGATGTTTGGCTCCTAATCTGGTTATGGCAGTCCTTGCCTTGCAGGCCAGGGTGAGCTGAGGGGGCAGCACAGCCCTGAGCCTACAGAGCAGTGAGTTCTGTGTCCCAAAGGTCTCTCGGGTGAGCAAAGTCCCAGACCTGGTTCCAGGCTGTGCTGAAACCCATGTGCTTCAGCTTGGTCCCAGCCTGACACTTCCCACCTCTTGCTGATGTGCCCGAGGTGAGCTAGTAACCAGTCAGTCATCTCTGGGGTTGTGCTGCTGAAGCACTATTTCTGTCCTCTGGGAAAAGTTCTCCAAGTATTTTCCCACCTTGCTTCCTCCACCTCCTGCCTCCCTTGTCAGCTGCAGAAACATCCCTGGTGCTGGTGGCAGCAGAGGGGCTGCTCAGGGTCCCCTCACACAGCAGGTCTGGGCCTCCAGCAGTGACCAACCCTGCTCCCGAGAAGCCTTTGGGGTCTTGTTCAGAGACTCTGGGAAGCTGCAAACGTGGCTCTCCCACATTGCCACAGGTCTCCTCTCATCCTCTCCTCCTTGCAGGGATGGGTGCAGAAGAAGTTTTGACCCCCCCGCATGGGAACTGGGGCTCTGAGGCAGTGCAGGGACACAGGAGCTGCTGAAGAATAATTTAAACACTGTAACTACCTGTCTGTGGTGGTGTTGTTATTCCCTTTTATTCTGACTGATGGGTTGAAATGAATCTGAATGTATCACCGGTGAATGTGGCTGTGTCCCAGGGCAGCTGTGGGTGGGGGAGAGGGATGGAAGTGCCTGGGCTGCCATTGTCTGCCCAGGGAAGTTCACTGGGAATCAGAGCTTTGCTCCTATCCCCCACCCTCTGGAGCAGACAAAGTGGAACAAATGTCCTTGAGTGCTGGTGATAACTTAGAAGGAACAGAGGTGATGAGCAGAAAATGGCATGATGAAAAGAGACTACAGGGGATGAGTAACAGCATATGTCCTATTTTGCTGCAGGGGCCTTCTGTTTAAAGCTAACTCAAGGGTTTGGATGCAGTATTGTTCTAACTATGCAACTGTTTGGGGGTTGTTTTTTTTTTTTTTTTGCCTCTGTGCTTAGGCTTCAACTGCAGAGATCTCTCAGGTTTCAGAGTCTTTCTGTAATTAGAAAGAACAGCTTAAATCCTGACTTCAAACGAGAAGCCACCAATCTGCTGTGTAAACAGAGAGCTGAGTGAGCTCCCGGGAGGGTCTTTAAAACGTGTTCCCCTAAAGCCCTGGTGGGGAGGCAGCAGCCCCTGGGCTGGATGGAGCCCTCATTGCTAGCAGGCAGGAGGCTGCTCAGGTAAAGAGTGAGGCTGTACCTTCCATGGTGCCACAGCCCTGCTCTCCTCAGCTCCTGCCGGCACCAGGAGGCAGCTCAGAGGATTTTCTCCTCGGGGAGCTGAATCGCACAGCCTGAGGTGCTGGCCTGTCAGCTGCGGGGGGGCAGGACTGGAAATAACGTGATACCTGGTCCATCATCAGCTCTGCAGGGACAGAGTTCCTTCTTCATAATTTTTTGAGTATGTTTGAGCAGGCAAGTGGCATCTCAGGTGTTTGGATAGATAGTGCTTCACATGGAACTGAGCCCAAGCTGCCCCCGGCTGGGTCTGCCTTCTCTAAAGTCACGGTCCCTGTGGGCTGGGCAGAACCTATCTGGATCCAGGCACCTTCCCCCAGCTGCTGCTAACAGAGCAGTCACACTGTGCTGTTCCTGTGGAGATGCTGAGAGCAGACAAAAGAGGAGGCTGAGGTGTGAAAGTCTATTACCAGACTACTTGTACTGCTTCTGCCAGTCCACCTTGTACAGAGGGTAAAGGAAATGTATGGAGGAAAACTATTGTCCTGCACTACCTGCCTTATCTGTGCTGATTGTTGTTCAGGGGATTTTAATGACACTATAAACGGGAATCTCTGGAATTCCCTGGTAGGCACACAGCTGACTTGCTCTGGAAATGGCCTGTGCAGCAAGGAGAGCTGAGGTGCTGCTCAGTTTACAGAAGCTCACAAAGACTTTGTCAGGCCAAGAATGAGTGAGGTCGGTTCCTGCTGGCCCTAACTCTCAGCAAAGACCAAGAAAGCTGCTGACAGCTTCAGAACTGATCAGGGAGTGTGTGTCCATGTAAAGGTACTTTGTGCCCACTTGTGCTGCCTCATTCTGGCTTGAAATGTTCATGAAGACACAGGCTTAGCATTGCAAACCCATCTGTATGGACTTCTCCTTACTTGCTTTCAAACGTTGTCACTCTGAAAATAGAGTGGATTTGGAGAAGTAAATTCACAGGAACAGGATGGGGTGTTTCTTGAATGCTGAGAGGGAAGTGCACCTTTGGCTACTGATAGAGGCTAGAAAGGGCTCTCTTTTTGCTTCTCAGGGCCAGCATGGTAAGAACCTGGCTAAGATACTTGCCTCTCTGTCTTCCCCCCCTTACCCATAGTGTACTGTGTGGCTAGGAGGCTCTACCAAACATTTCCCTGCAGCTGTGAGTGCCTGCTCTCCAAAGAGCAAGCAAAAGATCCTCTCAGCATCTCACCCACTGTGGGGTGAATGGCAGCAAAGAGGCAGTCAGCAGCACAGTGGGACACATGTCCTGTGTCCATGAAACCTCCCATTCCTGGCACGGACACGGAGGCCAACATCACTCTTGTCATCTTGGTCTAAATCCTGGCAGCGCTTGTGCAACATTTTGGGCAGCTGGCAAAGAGGCTTGTGAATTGTGGGAGGTGGTTGTGGAAGGGCTTTGCAGGAGCTAGCCCTGCAGTGTGGGACTGGAGGAACTCGGAGCCCTGAAGGCCCAGGAGGCAGACAGCCTTGCACAGTGTGCTGGGGTTCTCCTGCCTGCTGGCCTGGCCTCCACTGAGACCAGGAGAGAAGCAGAAAATCAGACACAGTTTGCTTGAACAACACATTTGCAGTCATTCTGGAAAGGACTTCTGGTATCTGGGTTGCTGGCTGGCAATGTACCATCTACAGACTGTGTACACAGTTCTCAGTCACTTCATGGGCTGTGTGGGTGGAAATGCACAAAAGGTACCAGAGAAGAAAAAGTTTTGACTCTTCTCTTTGAGAACCACACCAGAAACTGCAAAGATGAGCAATATGAGCAAGAAATGATGTGAGATTTGGTCTGGACTAAGTAAGGCCGGTGAGCCTAAAGAGGACTTATGCCAGATAAAAGGCCAAATCTTTAATGGGTCCAAGCATGGGCTCCATTTAGGTCACCAGGCCCATAGTGATTTGGTGGAAGAGGGACTTGAGAAGCTGTTATGCTAAAGGGGATGGGAGTGTGATAGTAGGCAGCAAGTTGTATATCATGTGTGACTGCAGTGTGTTGTGGTAGCAAGAGAAAAATCACTAATGAGATCCTTATCTGTGTATGCAAAGGCATCAAATCACAGCTGAGGGAGGCACTGGTTCCTCTCTGTCTCTGATGAGATCCCAACCAAAATATACAGCATTCAGGACTGGGCTGTGTCACAGCAGAAAGGAGCAGATAAATCCAGGAGGACTCGGGGAGAGGCACCGAGGGGCACAGTAGGACTGGAGGAAAGAAAAGAAAAAACAAACCAGCCACATAGATAAGATGGAGCCTGAGAAAATGAGATTACATTTGTCCATGTGCTGGCCAGGTGTGAGTCCCACCAGGGAGGGGAGTAACTGAACTGCCTGTAACAAGCTATAGCCAGAAATAATAAGATAAAAGTATAAACCATGATTGGCACTAATATTAGGTCATTCCTCCTCGGGATACCACACAGACAAACCTCCTCTGTGCAGAGAGGGAGGGAAGTGCTTTTGCATGGCATATCCAGCTGGAGAAAAAAATCCATGGCCCAATCCCTTCCACAGCAGTGGGTCTGAGTAACCACTGCAGGAAGGTTTGGGGTTTCTCTGCTCTGTTTTTTACCTCTGTTCCAATAGCTATTGATAGCCTTACCCAGAGCACTTCCCATCTCCTTGCTCCACTCAGACCCTTATCATACAAGCGAGGGCTGTGCTGGGAAGGGTCTTGCTTCAGCTGTCTCTGTTGGGAAGCAGTGGTGCTGGGAAAGAGAAGCCTTGGAGGGGAATCTGGGCAGGGGACTGCCACGAGCGGTCTGTTGGGAGAGTGTTGCCAGCAGCAGGGAAATAATGGTGTGTTGTACATGTGATCCTTTGGCCTTTTGGCTGATGAAGGAGCCCCAATCAGGCCTGCCCTTCTGGGCAGGGGATGGGAGTGCACACTGGGTCCTCTGTTAATAGCTGGGAAGAAATTCAAGCAGTCAGCACCACCTCCAACACAGGCAGCCCCTCAGTCAGTGGAATGAGGCGTGAGTTTCTTGACTGTAATGAGCTTGTTTTTCCATGAGATTGCTGTAATAAGCTGTAATGAACAAAGAGCTGCAGGATACAGATGAGATGGCAGATGAAACTGCGTGTTGGTAAACGTAGAAGTAACGTGGGGAGAAGCAATGGTAAGTGGATGTGTAGGTACGTTAGCTGATGCCACCCAGAAGGGAGCTCGGGAGCAAAACTGTGCAGCACCAGTCAGACTGGAAGGTGGGGGGGGAATGGTTGGGAAAGGAGCCGGCAGCAAAACAGAAAACATCATTATTCTGCTGTATAAATCCATGGTGCGTGTGTGTCTTGACTGCTGCATGCAGCCTTGGTCCCCCAGACAGGATCCAGTTGAATGAGAAAAAGTGTGGCAGTGCTGGCAGGAGTCCTGCAGCATGGCAGGGGGCTCTGGCTGGCAGCAAGGGGCAGGAACAGAGCTGGGAGCAGCCACAGGGTGAAATTTTGAAGAGCTGTGGGTCTGGAGTGACAAGCATAGAGGCAACAGGTATTAAGTTACTCCTTTATGGAGGGAAAATAACCAGGCTCTCCAGATTGGAAAGGTGACAGCTGAAGGGGTTACAGGAGGGATGTGCAGGGAGATGTGAGTGAGGAATTTGCACACAGCATGAGAGCTAAGGGCCAGGAAACAAAGTTACCAGGCAAAAGTTTTAAAGGAAAGTGAAAAGAATTGCTTTTTTCATCAATGCAAAGCCAAACCTGGAACTCATTGCCACAGGACACAAGTCAGTGACACGGTTATAGATGAGTTCAAAGGGTCTGGAAAGCTCATGAAAGTAAAGTCTAAAAAGGGATGCTAAACTCAGGGATGCTTACACAGCCCCCAGCACAGGAAGTGTCCGTGCTCCAGACTGCAGGAATCTGGGAGAATCTCCATCCTGTTCCTTTCCTGCATTTTCCTTTAAGCTGCCACATTGGCCACTGCCAGGTAGGGTGCAGAAGAAGAAGGACTTGAAGTCCAAAGCAGGTATGGCAGAGGCTGTGTTAGAGGTCTGGCTGTGGCTGGGTCAGAACAGACTGCACATTCTCCAGGAAGCCAGGCCACATTTAGCAATTAATGTCCTTGTTCTTACGACTGATGCTCTTTCATCACAGTCCTACAGCAGGGAAGGGTTAGCTGTTTCAGGAACCTGTGAGATTAATTCCTGACAAAGAACTGTCCAACCATTTCCTTTAGGGGAGCAGCCACAAGAAGATAGACCTTTGTTCTGCACCACTGACTGCTTTAGGTCATCCCCAGAGATGGATTTAAAGCAAAACCTCTTGAACCCTCTTGAACTTTAAGGAAACTCATTCCTCAGTTTTTCCATCTGGCTCAAAAGCTCTGCGAGGGTCTGAGATTCAGACACCTCTGAAGTGAGGGGAAGTCTGGAGCCAGATCTGCAGCCGTAGCTCCAGGCCATCCTGAGCTTTTCATGTCAGCTTCCTTTGAGGGCTCCTGCAGCTGGGCCAGGCCAGGGGACAGGGACAGCCAGAGGAATTCCTCTCATTTACCTGCAGGTAAACTACCTTAAGAAGGCTTCCTTATACCAGACAGCTGCTTACTGAGCTGGAGTGTGAGCAGGCCTTTTTGCTGCTTTTCCAGGACTTTCATCCCCCCCTCCTTCAGGAAGAGTAGGTGTCATAAGATGTAGAGCTCTGCCATGTAATTGTCATGAAGTTTATATCCCATGATTCCTGTTTGTGAGCAGAAATAAATTAAGCACCTGGATAAGCCCTCTGTCTCCTGCCCCTCTTCCCCAGCACACAGGGTGATGAGAAAGCTGCTGAGAAACAACCACAATTAACGAGGGGGTCACTTTTAGTTCAGCACCATCAGCTGGTTAATTGGCTGATTCCATTACAGTTCCCCTTATCTTCGTGCCAGCAGAGCTCCCAACAACCTGCTTGCTGGGTAATTAATCCTGCCCAGGGTTTAGCTCCTGAAGCTGCCTCTGCTGGAACAGGCTGTGCCATAACCAAGTGCTGCCTCTGCCAGCAGGGCTGCTTCCCTCCCAGCTCCTTCCAGAGCCTGGCTGTGGGTCCTGAGGGCAGAGGGGACTCGGGGGGACAGTGCTGTCCTGCAGGTCAGCCTTTGGCTCTGTGATGAGGAGCCAGCCCTTGTATTCTGTTCCCCCCCTTGTGCTTGGTGCTGCTGGAGAGTGAGGCAGTGCCATGAGAAGGGAACTGCCCCTCTTGCAAGTGCAGGTCACTGGAGTGAGCAAGAACACAGCAAGTTTAGAAAGCAACCAAGCAGGGGTCTGACCAGCAGAAAGAGAGAGCAAGAAGGAAATAAATATGGAGAGTTATTCTCCATCTGGGCACTGGCTGGGTGGGAAGCACCCATCTCAGGGGCTCCTGTGGAGGAAAGAGCAGGCAGGAGCAGAGACAGCAAAGGAGCAGCTTCAGGGAGGTGTCTCTTGTGTCACTGTTGAGCCTTCTGCCACAGGCTACCCAGGTGGGCTTTGGGGGGGTGAGGTGGACCCTTCTTTGTCCTAGTGAATGGACAAGGCAGAAGGGCAGATTTGGTGTCCTCTATCTAGAGAAGCCCTCTCAGGTAAGCTGTAAGTGAGGAAGCATTTGCCTCAGCCCTCCACAGGCTGCCCTGTCCTGGGGTGTGTGGCAGGTAGAGGTGTGCACAAGGGGGTTAAGGCAAGAAAACTGGGGGTGATTGATGGGAAATAGTAATTCATGTAGCCTCTATCTACTGGTTTCTCATGCAAATGCCCCTGAAGATGAGTGAGTGGAAAGTAGGTCACTTTGGTATAACATCCTTGAAAGCAGGGGTGTTGGAGATGCACAGAGAGAAGGCATGATGCCAGGATTAGCAGGGATGGAGGCAAGTGAATGCTTTGGGCTGTGGGGAGAGAGGTGCTTGCATTTTTGCCACCCATTTTCAGTCTGCTCTCATTTTCAGGAGGAGATTAATTCCCTCCAGCTTTTCTCTTGAAAAACTTTCCTGTGTCAGGTGCTGTCAGTTGCTTAACTTCCATCAATCAGAGGTGAAAGTAGCCCAGCAGTTATTAACTAAGTCACCCAAGTGCTTTTTATTCCTGAAAGTTGGAAAAGAAAGGAGATACTCTCAGAGATACCAAGTTGTAAAACAAATAGGACTTAATGGGATGGCTACTGAGGTGTTCCTCAGATCCCCTTTGCAGCTTGGCCACTGCAGGAGCACCATGCTCCTCCTGAGCTCAGGGACTCCTCTGTGGGAGTTCTCCCACCTGAGCTGGGTTTTGCTTCAGCCAGCACCCTGGTATGCAGGGCTGGTACCCAGTCTGAAGCAGACTTCAGAGCAGAAATACATCTGCCTTCTAGCCAAGCAGGACATGGAAAGCTTTCTGAGCAGGGTTACTTGGGCCACCAGGAGGCTGTGAGGACCTGACAGAACTTCATAATTGCACAGGTCTGTTGCAGTGTACATCCATGCACAAAAGTCCTCACTATCAGCTGTTGCATACACCAGATTTGGTGTTGGTCTGCATGCATCAGTTCAGGCAAGTGAAACACACAAGAGGCATGAGATAATGTAGAGATAGTGGTGATGAGAAGGGATTGCTTTAAAAAGTGGTGCCTCTGGAGGAGCTGATGAAGGCTTTGGCTGCTGAGGAGGGGAGATCAGCATGATAAAGCCAGAGGAGCTGAAAGGACACAAAGGGAGCCAGGGAGCAGGAAGGGGAAGGCCTGAATGGGGCATGGGGTCAGCAGTTAAAGTCTTGAAGAGGAAGGAGGGATGGAGGAGAGAGAGGGAAGGTGTGACACTTGTAATGAGCAGAGGAAGGCAGCTTTATTGGTGAGGTCTGAGCAACCTAGAAAGTATGGAGAGATGAGACGACATGGCAGCAGTGAAAGGGAGAGTTGCCAGAGCCTGTTCAATTCATTCTGCTCACAATCCATAGCTGATAAGTGACACTTCCTTAGCAGCATAAACAACCCTCGATTAAATTCATATCTCTCTGCTACTATTAGGAAAAATTTCTTCACTGAAAGGGTTGTCAGGCCCTGGCCCAGGCTGCCCAGGGCAGTGGTTGAGTCCCCATCCCCGGTGGGATTTAAAAGCTGTGTAGATGTGGTGCCCAGGACTGTGGGTTAGTGGGGATGTAGCAGTTCTGGGCTAATGGTTGGACTGGGTGCTCTTAGAGGCCTTTTCAACCAGAGCTGTTCTGAGGGTGCCCTCAGACATTTGTGGCCAGGAGAAGCAGTGCCTGCTGCTCCATGTCCTTTCCTCCTGTGGAGCTACTGGCAGGCAAGACAGCTGATCAAAGAGCCAGATGGTTTTTTCCCCTCTGTGATCACTGGTGTCAGAAAAGGAAGGCGTGAGGAATTTCATAGCCCGTGCCCTGCCAGGGCAGGATATCATTTTGTTTCTGGTTCCTGACAAGTGGGAAAGCTGCTGCTTTGCCACACTGCTGCTCCCTACCTCTTGGCTGGCTCACAGTGGCTGCACAGCCATCTTCACCAGCATCAGTGCATCAGGAGGGTGCTGGCATTTCTAGCTGCACAGCTCTGCCAGTTGGCAGCCTCAGCTATGGTTGTGTTGGGGATATTCCCATTTCATACAGCTTTGGAGACCATGATTTGTGGGGGCTGAACACGTTTGAAGAAACTTGTCCAAGAAAGGCAAGAGACACTCCAATGTGTCAAAGAACAGGCTGGGGCTATTGATCTATTTGGTGCCATATTTTCAAACTGCTGCCTGCTGGGAGCCACATCCATCTGTCTTTTGTTTTCTCTTCCTCCAGAAATATGTACTAAGTACTGTCTGATTGACTTAAAAAGAATGAAACAACCGATGTTCAAGGGAAAATCCACTGCAATGCAGGTCATCCTGACTTCAATGGATAAGGCACCTGAAGGCTTTGATATTGCTACTGAGAATATTAGAACTGGTAAAGCATTAGAAGCAATGCAGCATTTAGAACCTTGGGAAGTTGTTCAGCAGGAGTGGTAACAGGGTTGATGCAGGAAAATCCTGAGAGTATGGAGGCAGAAGTCAGGAGTTTGTTGCTTTTATTACCAGACTGCCTTTACAAAGGTACCAGTGAGACATCAGGTTGGTTTTCCTGCACAACTTCATTGCCCACAAGCATCCTAAATGTCAGATGCAATCTGTCTAAATTCTGAATTTCTGCCAGAAGGAAATATATATATGTTCTACATGATTTTTTTTTCCCTTTTTCTTCAGGAGCCCAGTGTTAGCCAATGCAATCCTCCTTGAGAGGAAGGGGTTTTAAATGGCCAGACCCACATATTTCTGACCATTGGAAACAGAGCAGTGCTCAAATCTATTCTTTGTATCTGTGAATGAGTTTTGGCTTCTGTGTGGTTATTAGGAGGCTTTGTTTATTTTCTGGTGAAGGTAGGTAAGGTGCTGGTGCTGTTGGTCTGCTTGTGCTGTGGAAGGTCTGAAATCTGTGTCACTGCCAGTACATTATAAATAATCTGCACATATTTTTAATCAGGTACTGTGCAGCCTTGTGAGAGTCAGAGGAGTATCTCAAGTGAGAATTTGTGTTCTGTGGAGTGCAGCACCTAAGTCCTTCCAGCAGGAACATGCATCAGATCTCTTCTGCTTGTCTTTCTCCATAGGTTTGCTCCGTGCACCCCTTCTGAGACAGCCTCAGTGTGCTGTGATTTTTTTGCTACCAAACCAGTAATGCTGTCACTGCCCCTGCTTGGGTGTGCTGGTACTAATAAGCCTCCTATTGGTTAAAGCATCATTTCCTCCAGTCAGGAAGGTTCTGTCACAAGAAGGGTGTTTGTTAAGTCTTCATGCAAGGAAGAAGAAAGGGATGGAAGAGGGGAGCTGCGTGTTGCTTTGGCTGTGCTGGGCTGGTTAAAGTAGCCCCATTTTTGTGTGTAGACAAGAGGTTAGGCAATGTGCAGGTCTTAGTCTGGGGGACAGAACTTTAAAGCAGTCATTGAAGTCTAGTGTCAGTTTTCAAGGCTGAAGAATATTATTTTATTTAGGCTTCCAGACCAGCCTTGCTCCAGGAATGCACTTAGGTTGTTTTTAAAGCAAACACGAAATCAATAGCCTGGTGTTCTGCTCTGTTATTCCTTGCCAGAGCCTAAGGACCACACATGGGTTTTCCCTCCTCTTCATCACCCTGCCAGGCATGCTCCCAGGCAGCTCTGCTGGATGGATGCAGGGAGGATCCAAATGTCCAAACACCCATCTGGGCAGTCTGTGCTGCGGAGTATTTTCCGTCAGGATTCCCTGCAGGTCCTGCCGTGAAAGGACCAACTCACACGGAGTTTATCCATCCTCTGGCTGCAGTGGGAGCTGTGTCTGGGCAGAGGCAGAGCAGATGCTCCTCGGGCTCCTCCGGTCCTGCAGGGCCTGGGGCTGAGCCGTGGGGCCGGGGAAGGTCTCCAGTTCGAGATGGAAACGGGAGAGAAACGGCTGGAATTGGAAGTGACCATTTCGTGTTTGATGTTATTCAGAGGAGCCTGTTCTTCATTTAGGACATTAATAGTTGTAACAGAAGCTGTAATATTTCAACAACAGTGGTGATTAGGAGCAAAGAGGCAGCTAATCTCCATCTAAAAAGAGCTAACTAGCCCGTCCTTTAGCCCCCACCACACTGTCACATTTAAATATCATGAATATTCACTGCTTGGCACCCAGCTGGCAGCTGAGCTGTTTTGACACAAAAACCTTCAAACTCAAAGAGTTTTTAATCAGCCTGCAAGAGAGAGAAGAAGAAAGTGAGAGAAAGAAATAGGAACAGAGAAAATGAATCAATGAGTTCAGCAGAGAGGGGGGTACCCGAATCCAGTTAACCCCTTCCCTGCTGTGAAGCAGGGGTGGGCAGTTCATCCCTGGTGTGGCAGGAATAGGGGTGGCAGAAGCAGCCTGTACCCAACCTGCTGCAGCACCTCGATGGCTAAAACTGACTTGTCTAAATCTGCTGCATTCTTTAGACGTGGTGGGGGTGAGTTCCTGCTGGATCTGTGCTTCATGCCATATGTTTGTGTTATGTTTTCGATCTAATGCTGGGAACCACAAAGTCAGATTTATTTTGCAATCAAACTGCAGCTGAGTTTTGGAGCTTTGTGGCCCAGGATGCAGAGCTCAGTCACATGTGGGGGGATCTGGACCTGCACCTGAATGTTGAGGGCACAGTGGGGACTTCTCTGGCCTGCTGGACCTCCAGTGAGGTTCTCCTGCAGGCTGTCTCATCTGCCTCAGGGTCTTTAAAGCTGAAGTGTGCTCAAAAATCAATGTCCTGCGGGAAGACCCACGGAGAAGTGAAATGTAGGAGTCTGGGACTACTAGTTTAGGCAGATGATTGCTGGAAACAGGTCAGTGGGGATAATAAGCAACTATCACTGGAGGAGTGAAGTGGGATAGCTGCATCCTATTGCTGTGTAACACAAGTTCTGGTGGGTGAGTGAAAAAGAGCAGGGTTGGAGGGGAGCTTGAAGGCCCTGCTAGGTGGTGTGATGTAAGGGGTGCCACAGTGGATGGGCTGAGAGAGAGAGGGATGTGGTGGCAATGCTGCATGAGTCAGATGTGCACTACTCTGATCCATCTGGACTGGAGGTGGAGCATTATGGATGTCAGGGAAAGACCACAAGGAGAAATTAATGTAACCAAGATGGGAGATGAGAGTCTGGGAGCAGGTTTTTCCTGTGTGGGTTCCCAAAACCTGAAGCTACTGTAAGATTTATTAGGAGTTACTGAAGCTGTGGTGGCTTTTACAAAACAGAGTCTGGGCCTCCTTGGGGAGGGAGCAGCAGAAAGATTTGGGTTCCACATTTCATTAGTGCTTTCAGGATCCTCTGATGCTTTCCAGACCCAGAGATCTCACCCAGCACTTCCAAATATTCAAGCATGAACACAATAGCCAAATGTGCTTTGTAATCTATTCCCAGGCAGCAGCCAAAGTGGCTTTTGCATAGATTGGTACTCACTCTATTCAATTTGATCATTATTTTGAATGGAATACTCCCCATGAAGCATGCTTGGAACAGCATCAAACCCTGTGGGCTGTGGGAGGCACATCCATCAGCTGTACCCAGGGATGTATTCTGGAAAGGCTCACAGCTGGAGGGGAGGATTCATTTTCCTGTGGACTTAAATGAGAAAATAGCTTGAGCTTTTCTTCAGTTTCTTCCTACCAACATCTGGCCACTACTTAGAATGAATTTACATAGTTGCTATGAACTCTATCTGGGCATGCTTCCTTTGCCTGTGGAAAAACATGGGAATCTAATCATCTAGTACAAAAACAAGGTGTTCCAGGTAATATGTGTCTCCAGGACCCTGAGGACATGGATTTGGAATGTTTTAGAGGAAGTGGATCAAAAGTATTTTACTTGACATTCACCCACAGATTTCTGTTGTCTGACTCCGTTGTATTTACATGTAGTTAACACCTTCTCTATTAGGTAAGGGAAATCCAGGCTGAGCAGCAGGTAGCAGAGGACTCACTCACCTGAGTCTGCCCTCTCCCCAGCCTGTACAAGGAGCACAGTGATGCTGTGCTGGTGCTCTGGGGGTGGGTGCTCAGATCAGACAGAAAACAGAAGTTATGGCCATCTGTGGTCATTAAAATTCCACAACACCTTTTGGTAGTGAAGAGGTTGGTGTGGGTGAAACCAGCCCACTTGCAGCCCACCAGAGGCTGCCAGGTGAGGTTTGCTCAGGTGTATTTTCAGCCTACCTGCCCCAAAGTCACTGTTCCCAGAGCTGGGAGCAGAGTGGCTGCATCCCTGTGACCAGCAAACAATCTGAGCAGTGAAGAGTGGGGTGTGGAGGGTGCAGGTGGCAGCTCCATCCTTCCTCCCACTCAGTGGTGCTGGATGGTGGCACACGCATTGACAAGTCTGTTTGCAGGAGGTAGAATCACAGAATAGTTTTGGTAGGAAGGGACCTTTGAAGGATTCCTAGTCCAATCCCCCAAAATTTCTGTTTAAAATTTTTTTTGGATCCTGAGGATGCTTGCAGCAAGCTGTACTGTGAGATGTAGCCTGACACTCCAAGGCTATTCTGTGAAATACAAAAGGTTTCAGACTCTTGTTTTGGGTTGGATCAAATCTCTGTGGAGAAATATAAACTTGGTGTGAGAAAAAAGGCCCTCCAGAAGATGAAGAGGGGCAAAAGGGGTGATGTTGGTGGCTGGGACCTTTACTGAAAGCTTACAGACCCCATCCTTGGCACTTGCTCTCATCCCTCAGTTGCCCTGCTGTGCAGTGGCCCAGAGGACGAGCCAAAATAGCTGAAAAAGAAACTTTTTTTTTTTTTTTAATCCCTTGAGTTGCTGTTTTTTTTTTTAAATCTGGATCAGTTCTCATTCTCCATGTGCTACACAGGCAGCATGCTGGCACAGCTGGTGGTGTGGGCAAGGGAGCCGTGGGGAGCAGGATTGCTGGAACCTTGTGAACTTCCCCCATGGGACACCCTGGTAGTGAAACCCACCAGGGCTGGGCTGCTGCATCTGCTCCTCTGCAGTCAGTGTGCTGTGGGGATGGGTTAATGCTGTAAAATGGGCTTTTTATGGAGCCTCTTGGCAAGGCAGAAAAACCTTTCCCATTGCCAGGGTGTTCTTTTTATTCAACAATTTGTTCCCGGAAAGCAACCCATTTAACCAGATTTTCTCTATTAAGGGACTTCAGCTGCATTTGTTGTTTTTTGAGCTTATTCGGAGTGCTCTCAACTGCAGAGCAGGCAGGCTGGTACAATGGGTTTGTCTGAGGGAACTGAAGTGTGCACTGCTGGGATTCTGCCTGCTGTGGGAGCTCCTTGAAAGCCAGATGTCACATTTTTCAAAGAGTGATGGGTGTTTACAAACACATGGCCACACATACTCAACACTTCCAGCAGCCACCAAACTAAAACTCCAATCCTGTAGTTTTGCTTCTCTACTCACTTGCCACTTTTCTACCCATCCAGCCAGAGCAAGTGAAGAAACCTTCCAGAACCTGGACAGGATTCTCTCTTTTATTTAGATGAGAAAAAACCCGACCAAACATTACTGTTTGCAGAGGGCTGGATTTAACTTTCCAACTGGGGCCTCTCTTCTGTAAGTTCTTGCAGACAGAAAGCACCAACTGCTAGCAAGATAATCCAATTTCCCTTCTCTCTGAGGAAGACTGCCTGCCCCTCCCCACCCATGCTGGCTTTCAGTCTGGCGAGAACTTCTCCCCATCCTCTATACCCCAGGCAAGATCCATATCAAAGCTTCAGCCCCCCAGGGTTCATTAGAAGGCATTTATTTCTGCATATTCTGGGGGGTGGAGAAGGCAGATAACTTTATTCACAATGCAAATAGGTTGTCCTTACTTTCAACCCTTCCTTCAAACCAGGAGACATTAAAAAAACATGAGCTCTTCTAAAATAATAAATACATTAATTCTGCTGGATGTTACAGTACTGGTGCCTCCAGAAGAGTGCCCTGGCACCATCTGATGGGAAAACCCAGTGAAATCTTTCAACTCTGCTCTTGCCCTGGCTCCCTGAAAGGCTGCTAAAAGTTCAGCTGAATGGGCTGAACCCCTGCTAGAGCTGTTGGCAGGTTTTAGAAAGACTGTTAGCGGGTAGTTTTGCACAACAGGACTAAGATCCTTCAAGGAAAGAGGGAAAGTCAACCCAATTCTCTCTGCAAATTTGAAGCGCTGGTCTGTGGTTTACTAATGGTGAGCAGTGAGTTATTAAGCTCATCACAAGGCAGCATCCTGCTCCCCTGGTCCAGAGGGAGCCAGCTATTAATAAATCAGAACCCAGTGCTAAGCTACAGGGATAAAAAGGATCTACATTAATATGGAAATGTTAATATCTGGAAGAGCAGATTATCATCTAAATGGGCTAGAATGAGATAGGACCATTGTTTAGAAGAAATGGCTTGCTTCAAATCTCATTAGACCTGTCATCATACTAGCAAAGGAAGGTATCTGCAGACCCTTGGATGCTTGGTATGTGAGGTGATCGTGCTGGGGGGGTCAAACCTCTGCCCAAGGCTTGTCTGTCCCCAGGGGAAGCAGAGGCTCCAGGTACACCCCGAGGGGACAGTATGGCTGTTGCCTCCAAGGGGTGTGGAGCTGCTGAAGGGCTGCTCCTTTCTGTCCCTCCAGAGCTTTTTCTAGAGCCACAGAGGAGGTGGGTGGTGTTAAAAACACTGACTCTACGTTTAAAACTTTTTATTGAGAGAGATATAAGTAAAGGCAGTGTGCTGCAGCGCGCTGGGCAGCTGCGGAGCCGTAGCCCCCACCACCGGCTCGCGAGTTCGATAAAGTAAAACCGGTTCTTTTATACTTTTCATAAACCCCCTTCCCCTTAGTCTCTTATCAGTTTATCATTGGTTTTCTTTTTGCGGGCTCTCCCAGCACTGGTTCTTGCTTCGCGGGCTTTGCTCTGCTGCTGAGGCAATGGTCACCTCACGTCCCTGTTTGGCGGGCCCCTGCGGTCGTTCCCTCCTCCTGTTCTTCTGGCTTTTCTTCCTTATAAGTACACTTACAAATACACCCCAAAACAACAGGATACAACATGCTATCTCAACAAACTGACCAAACAAACATTATTAAATTGAAAGATACACTCAGCAAAACAATAAACTACAATTTTAAACCCTTATTTTTCACAGGTGGAAATCTGTGAGATGAGGCAATGTTCTCCCCCACTTGCTCATACAGACTAGAGGAAACTCTGGTAGCAGTGCCTGCTGTGAGGGGAGGAGGCAGAAGAAGAGGAGGTCCTGTTCAGGGCCTGTTTCCTTCCAGTCCAGGGCCCCAAGGCAGACCCCTTCCACAGCCACCTCAGGTCTGGCATGGAGTGTCCAACCTTCTCTGCTCACATTCCCCCATTTTTCCTCACTGAGTGGAGCAGGACCAACCCTGGCAGAGGCTGTGGTGAAGGCTGGTGCACACCAGCAGCTCCCTGCAAGCACGGGGACAGCTGTCTGCCTTCATCTGTCACCCCCAGATGATAACTCTCTCTTCTCTGGGGCGGCTGCTTTCTGTGTCTCTCCCTGTCACCTTTGCAGGTTTTATGGTTCTCAGGTCACCTTCTCACTCATACCCAGAGCAGCCTTGTTCTGCTTGCAGGAGCCTCACACAGGCCCAAGCTGAGGGCCCCACAGCTATCTCCAAGCTTGTCTCAGCTCCTTTGGCATGGGATCCACAGAGGGGTGGTCAGCATCCCTGCTTCTAGAGTGCTTGCACACAGTCTTCTTTCAGCTGAGGTAAATCTTTCAGGTCTGTATCCGGCTGAATGGCTTCTCAGAGGGGTTTGTACAATACAGACATTTATTTAATCAAATGGGAAGCCTTCAGCACCAGGCTGGTGCAGCATGGTCTGGTTTGTCTTGCAGATCTCTCCCAAAATCTGTGTTGCTCAGAGCTGTGATTTTCCTTTGGCACCTGTGGCACTTCCAGCCTCAGTCACTCAGCAGCTGAGCCCTCCAGCACATCCTTCAGGAAGTGCCCAGCCAGCCCAGAGGTCTGGCTTCTGCTGCCCTCAACACAGCCCCAGGAAGACCTTTAAATCCTCAGGAGATGTCACACAGGGACTGTGGCCCAAGCTACCTTGGGGAGGCTGCAGAGCTGGGGAGGCCCTTTCGTAATGCATGGGTTTTGTTTGCACAAATATTGAGACTGTTCTCTGCATTAATAATAAAGTGGATTAAAGACGCCCTGTTTTCCCTCATGATGCCCCTCTGGGGTTTCAGTGGGACCAAAGCAGATCTGGCGTTTAGACTAAAGAAATCCCTGCTCAGTGTCTGGGAGTCTCCTGAGAGGCCATAGATCTGCACTGCAGCTGTGAAATGTGGCATCTCCCCTGTTGCTTATCAGACAGCTCTGCTTCTCCTGGGAAAACTGTGCCCAAAGGATTCAGCCCTTGCCAAATTTTCAACTGGATTTTGGTTGTTTATTTTAAGTTTAAGCGTCTGAACCAACAAACTTAAAAAATGCTCTAAATCTCTCAACATAATACCTTAAAATCATAATAATAATAAAAAAAATAATCCCTCCAGGCTGCCAACTTGTATTTCAAGATGTAGTCTTAAATGGGCTTAAATGACTGAAATTCTAAACCCTCAGAAAATTGAGTTTAATTGAAAAGAATAATATTTTTCTTTTCTCCTGTGGTACTGCACCTGTTCGCAGCCTCTGAGTCACCTGAGTTTTAAAATGGTTCCTATGAAAAGTGCCTGTGTGTGCAGAGTGCAGCTCTTGTGGCCTCTCTGCCCACTTGGCAGGGCCAGGGAGCCCGAGGTGCCAGTCACCAGAGCCAGCTCTGCCTCAGCACCTCCTCAGCTGGGCCTCCAGGAGAGCTTCCCCAGAGCTGTGCTCTCCTCCTGTTTCATGTCTCTGATCATTTAGCATGCAAAAAAAATCAGGGCAGATATTTTAGGTCCAGAGACTAACCTCTTAATTTTTTCTAATATTTCTGCTATGCTGAAAGGCAGGATTTGGATATGATGCTAACAGGGACCCTGGAGGTGGTGTCTGGCTATGAATGCAGCTACATCTCCCCCAGCTTTGAGTGTGCTCCAAGCAAGTGGGTGGGCTGGGCTCTATAAATGGGGTGTTCTAATCCATACTCCAGGTTATGAAGGGAGGGATGGTAGAAAACATACAGCTACAGTCTATGTAGGGAATATGTTAGTGTTAGAACCTAAGGGGGCAGCTCTGCTCCCTTCACAGACATCTGTTTGTTGGAAGTACTCAGTAACCAGGTTTCTCAGGCTCAGTAGCTCAGCAGTACAGGCATTTCAGATGAGAGTGATGTTACAGCCTTTCCAGGGTTGCTCTCCCAGCACCCAGGTCCACAGTTTTTCCTCACAGCTGCACAGTACAGAGACACTGGGAGCATCAGAATGAAGCCCCCCAAGAGAAACCTCAAAAAAGCACCCTCCCCAAGGACCCCCAGTCCTCTGGGTCAGACCCTATTGAGCCCTAGATGTGATGATCCTCCAATATGTCTCAGCAGTAAGCACATTTGTCTTGGAAACAGCTTCAGCAGCATATTTTGTGTGCAATTTCTCTGCTCTGAGAGGTCTGATGGTTGGATATCTGTAGGTATTGGCCCCATGTCACCATCTGCTGAATGGTGGTGACTGACAGAGCTGCCTGCTTTAAAGGGACAGCCAGCACTGGGGAATCCCAGATTTGTGCCCATTTCTGGTGGCTCTCCAGGGAACGTGGTATCCCTGTGGAGGAGGGTGAAGGGCAGCCCCCTAACAGCAAGCGGATTCTGATGCTTTTATCTGCATCCCAGCTATTTTCAGAGTATGCGGTGGATGCTGTCTTTGAAGAGCTTTGCTACCTGTCTAATCAGCCTCGAAAAGACTTTGGGGTATTAAATAGAGAATAATCAATTCCACTGTCAGCCAATAACCCTCTAGGAAAGAAGTACAGTAAAAGAGTTCTACTTGTCTTAGCAGATGTTGCTTGTTGATATAATCTCAGATTCAGAGGTAGTTGAATTTGAAGAGCTTTTCTGGAACTATTCAGAATACATGCACGTGGTGGGGTAAATGGATGGAGTATGACTGAGCTGTTAAAAGATTTGGCTTTGTAACAGTCCCTGCCTCTGAAAATGACATTTCATCTTAGGACCAGCTGGATGAGTGTCCTGCTGTGATGCAGCAGCACTATGGCCCTGTACATCTTGAAAGCACTGGTGGGCTCAGCCCCTGGCTCCTGCTGGAGGGGCCAGCTTGCTGGAGAGGGAATTGGAATTCCAGGCTGGATGCAGCCCCGGAGTGCCTGTGCTCCACCAGCTTTGCCATACTTGTTTGACCAGGAAGGAATGGGACTGGTTTGGTTATCTTTTAAACGGGTTGTGCTTTGTCTCATTATAAACCTCACCAGGTGCTGCCCTTTCCCTGCCCTTATCTCCTTCAAGGGCAAGGCTGGAATGCAGGAGGGTGCTTCTGCTAGGAGCTGCTCTGGGCTGGGGGCCAGGCCGGGATGACCCCGCTGTCCCCTGCCTGCTGCTTCAAACAGCTTCCGACTGCCCGGGGGGTGGGGAACGTGTCAGAGAAAACACTGAAAAGGGAGGAAAGGTGCAAGAAGGGAGGGGGGGAAAAAGTGCAGCAAGGAAGCTAGAGACAAACTTCAAGTTGTGGATTATTTCTCACCCAGGCTCTAATTAGGAAGCCCCTTCTAGGACTGTGAAGCTGTCAGGCTGCCAAATGTCAGCCTGTTGATCAGAGATGGGGATGGTCTCTGCCCATCAGTTTGGTGCCTGTGGTCCTCCCAGGTCCTTCCCCTCTGGGACTCACCCTCGCCACTGGCACCTCAGGGGGTGCTGGGGTGCAGTGGAGGACTTATTATTCTCATGTAAAAATCCAAAATTTAATTTTTCCTGCTATCCAGCCTCTTGGCCCTGGCTCTGCACGCAGAGGGTTAACCACAGGGTGCAGAGTGTGATTCAGATTCCCAGGGAAATCCCCAGCTTATCTGATGGAGCCTGTTAGTCTGCTAATTGAATAAGCTCCTATTAAAAGTTCAATGTTTTTTAATGACTGCTAACAAAGGGCCAGATTCTGATCTGATCTTTTCTCTGGGATCGTTTTTGCTGATGGTCCAGCCCTGCCCCTTTTTCCCCTCCTCCTGGCACCAAAACTCCAGCTCTTGGGGCTTCCCTGATGCAAAGTAAGGGACCAACTGGGCATCCAAACCTCTGTTTTCATGAGCCAAGGCTTCATGAAGTGTGACAGGCAGGAAGCTTTTAATGGGAACCTTTGGGAAGAGGGAGAAGGCTGCAGTGCAGCCAGCACGGGAAAGCACTTCTTGGGAGCCTACCAGGGACTAATTAACTTTCCCAGTGTTGAAATCAGGTTGATTTGTTGATTCTGCATACAAGATGTTGTCTGTGTCTGCATAGGAAAAATGCTGTGTATGCCTCTGCATATGCACATTCAAACCTTAATTTTAATTAAAATTACGTGCCTTGTATCTGTATCTCTCGTTCTCTATGGGAATTGACGTCTAGAAGGTATTTGCCTAACAGGAAAAGGGAAAAAAAAATGTGGTTAGTATTTAAAGTGAACTTAGCTGGGTTCCAGGGTAGTTTTGAAGGAGAATGTAACAACTCTGGTTTCACCCCGGAATGGAGCTGAGCTCCCTGGCATGGCCCTGGGACCACATTTGCTTTCCATGTCTCACCTGAAACTACCCAGTGGGTTCCCCAAGCCAGTGTGACACCAGAGCCACGAAAAAGTTTTCTGATGTAATTAGAAGGAGACTCTTTTTTTGACTTTTTTTCATGCTAGCTGGGAATATTATCTGTCCACCTTCACCCCCAACGTGTGTCACCACACCCCCACAGTCCCTTTGTGTGTCCCTTTTCTTTTATTCTGCCAGGAAAGTTTCTATTAAAATGCAGGAGCTTCTTTTCAAAGGTCCCACATTTCCACACTGCCACCGAGCTGCTGCTTTAAAAGTTTCATTAGCAATCCCTAAGTGGCGTGTGGCTTTTTGCCCCCCACAATAACAAAAGTGAAGTGTCAGAAATCTCCAGCTCCTGTTATCAGAGTCTAAACCCCACTTCTCAGCCTTTCTGTTCCCCGCTCCCAGGTTGCCAGGTGCTGTGACACGGCTCCATCACACCACGATGAGGAGTCCCAGCAAACAGAAAATTATTTCCAACTGGCAAACACGCTGTTTACTTTCCAGAAAAATTGCACTTTCCCATCTGACAGCTGATCAAGGGATCTCCTGCTGCTGTCAGCATGAAGAAGTGTTTAAACACAGGGATGGAAGTTTAAACATTTTCTCATTATCACAGAATAAAAAAAAAATAAATTAAAAATAATAATAAAAAAATAAAAAATGAAGGCATTGAGAGCTTGGGACCACCTGCTGTGGCAGTAATGAAGCGGTGTCACATGCCCAGCCGCGGGACTTTTATCTCTGCCCCGTTATCAGTACCGTGGTGACACCTGTCTCATGACCCACATGCCTTTCATCTGGGCTCCCCAAATGCGAGGCTGCAGCACGGGGGGATCTCACTGCTGCTTTTTGCAGCCCCCATTTTAAAGAGCACTGCCCGCTTGTGCCATTGCAGAGAGGGGTTTGCAAGTGTTGAAGCTCTGGGATTTTTTCTCGGGGATATGTAATTTGGCCCAGCAGCTGGCTCCAGGCTGAAGTAAAACAGAATCTTGGCCTGGCAAAGAAGTTATTTCATTTACTGCAATATGTTTTTAAAGCAAATATTTAAGTCTGCAGTTAAACTCTCTCTACATAAAAGAGGATCTTAAAGGATTTCTCCAAAATCTCAGATTTGTTTTTTAATTTTTTATTAGGTGATGAGAAGAAACAGTTTGATGACCCTCGAGCACAATGATCTCCATTTACATGCACTTCATAAACTCTCACCTGCTTTACCAAGTCATCTCACCCCTGCCAACAGAACGTCGTTTCTGGAAAAAAGGAAAGGTCAGTCCTGCACCTCTCTGCCAGTGTCTGGGATTTTTTGTGGGGTCTTCAACAGCAAACACCTAAGTTTGGGATAGACCCACACTCATGATACCAGTACTGAGCACTTACCAGAACCCACGAAACAGAGCATCAAACATCCTGATGTGGCAGGGTCTGACCACCCACGTGAACAAGATGTGAGCAGGTTGGAGATGGGAGAGTCTGAACTTCATTGCTCTTTTCCTGCTTCGTGCTCGGACATGTGTGAAGTCTGGTACTTCTCTAACCCCTTCATAATCTGATTCAGCTCACTAAAGCAATAGAAAACTAACTCAGTAAAAGAGCTAACAGTTTTCTACCTGTTTTGTGTGCTAAGTCAGCTTGTTGAGGGCTTAGGAAAGTGCCAGAAGAGAGGACTGTGAAGCGTGAAGCAGGGAGGGAAATGGGGGAAGCACAATTGCCCTTTTGGGTGACAGTAGCTTGGTACATGAATTCAGATGTGTTTCTTGTTACCCTCTCTTCCTGACTTACTACAACACTACATCCATTTTCCCTGGGAGCTGTTGGCCCTGAAATTGTGCAGGCCAGGGGATGGAAAATGTACTGAGATCTCTCTCAATAGTGCTCCTGTTAGCTTGGCAGAGGAGTGGTTCTGGGACAACTTCTCTCTCACATCTGGCACATTTAAGGCACTGGGCCTCCAACGTTGAATTCATTAACAGAAGGGTGCTGGGTTGCAGCACATCCTCTTGCCAGGGTCTTCAGAAGGTATCATTGGACCCTCTGGCAATTTAGCATGAGTGCTTTGGCCATTATGGGACAGCAGCAATGTAAAAGAGCCCAGCCATTCTGCCTGCTGCTCCAAGGCAGAAGACATTTACAACTGATATTCTGGATAGACACCATGAGGAAAGTGATTCTGTTCTCATCATTAGATCCCTCACTGCCCATATATCATGAATCCTTTAATTTAACTCACCTTGAGTATTTAGTGGCTCCTAATTAGGAGCAGACATCCAGCCACAGCCATCCCACCAGTGCACAGGGAATGCAGAAATCCCCTGTCCCAAACTGGGCATCCTATACAGATGCTCTGAACACCTCCATGACCATGCAGTGCAACTTGGGGTAGAGAGCTCTCTTCTACTGGTGCAGCCAGCCAGCCTCTTTACAAAACTTTCTTACCTGTACCAGCTCTTACAAGCTTTTGCAGTGCAGCAGCCAGTGCCAGCATGCATAAGAACTGTATTTATTTTTTCATTCTGAAATGGTTCCAAACACCCTTCTCTCCACGAACAAACCTGCACACAGGAAACTGACAGAGAGAGAGACACCTAAGAGGAACTCTATGGGATACTCTGGTCTGATCTTGTTTATACTGCTGTGAGGTCACTCTTCTGTTATTCCAGACTCTTTGCAGAGCAAATGAAAGGCAGAAGGTGACATACTGAGGCAAATCTCTGTTCAGTATTGCAAAGGGAGGTCAGGTGTTCACACTTGCTTTGAGAGTGGCTGCTGGTTGGGAGATCTGGGTCCATGCAGTCAAGAGGCAGAAAGACTTTTAGAACCTAGCTTGCCTTTTCATCAATGCAGGGAATTTTAAGGACTGTCACCTAATGTCAGGAATGCCTCTTGCCCTCTGCACAGTGCCTGCAGGTAGTCTGTATGCTCTTTCATGCAGCTAATCTATATGTCCCTGAAATTATGTCTACAGTAAGGGCAAAGGGGAACATAAAAAGTTGGGCTGCTTCCTGCTCAGATCTGCAGTATTTGGATAGCAAACAATGGGCTGGGGTGGGGCTGGAGATCTATCTCCATTACACTAAGATGCTGCCCTCCAGCTCCCTATGGCTGCCACTCATTGCTTCACTGTTTCTCTGTAGCTCCATGACTGGTTTTGTTCCAATGCCTTCATGCTCTGCATAATTCTTGCCCAGAGAAGTTTTCCCACTCATGCCAGTGACACTGCTCAGATAAATGAGAAGTATTTAAGAAGGTCTGTGCACCTGCACCTTAATGATTTATCTTTATCATCCCCAGATCTGCTGTGAGGTTACCCCAAGACTTCTGGTTTTTGATGTCCCAGAGCTGGGAAGAGGTATCCCAGATGACAGAAACCACATGCAGCAGTATACCAACACAGTAAGTTGCTTGCTTTCCTGTTTCTTCTAGGAAGAGAGAAATGTCACTGTAACTGTAGTTGGGAAAGAGCACTCTGATTTCCCCCTGTATCCTGATCAGCACTCGCCTCGGATTAGTGTTCCTTCTCATGCTCTGTCAGCAGCCCTGAGATCAAGGAGATTAAAACACTCTGCTAAGTCATTAGTGAGCCAGGACCCCCTTCAGCAGCTGGACCAAAAATAGGCCATGTTTGGCTGCATCTACTTTCTTTGCTGTCTCCCCTCTGCTCATCAACACCTGCACACATTTGGGACCCAGTTTAAGACGACCCCTGAATTCAGCTCTAAGCAACCAGTCTGCAATGCACGTCTCATGCTCTGCTGGTGTGGAACCAGTATGCTGGTAATCCTGTTAGTGGTGGCAGAAGCTCCCTCCAGGAAATTATAACAAGTAGTCTTAAACAATTCCTTTTGTTGACAACTTTATCCAAGAAACCATCTTCCCTGGAGACATCACTCAACTTTTGACTAATCCCCTCCTTCCCTCGGGAGCTCTTTTGTTGAAGGAGATTGTAGGCAAACCCCAGGAATGACAGGTCTCCATAAGCCTTGGATCAGCCTCTGCATTCTTTCAATTGTCAGTCCCCATCTGTCCTGTTTGTACATCGATCTTCTGGTCCAGGGATCTCTCTATTAAGTGACACATGGCTGAGTTTATTCTGCAAGTCCAGTGTCCAGACTGTGCTGTTACATCTTCATTGCCAAGTCAATCTTTCTGACATTGCTTTCTGAAAAACAAAAGGCAGGACATCTGCACAATTCCGGTCTCTTCTACTGAAAGGTGATTTTTAAAAGTGCCACCCTTCACAGAACTCTGCCATTGCTTTATACTCTTAAAGATTTCACTTCATTTTTGTCAATAGCAAGAGGTATTGCAAAGGTCCTTGGCATAATGGAGGGTAGAATCTGCCCCTGTTGCAAAGGTATTCTGTTAGCATAAGGATCCATGGCCTAAGTCCTGGACCACAAGGAAAAATAAATGATAATTACAAGTACTCTGCAGGGATAGTGACTTCAGGTGCTTTGCTTGTTAACCACTGGTTTAAAACAAGCTTTAATCTTCCTGTAGGTTCAGCTACGTTTAGCTGGGACAGCTGCACACATATATATGAGGCACTGCATTATTTATCTGCATTTTGAGTGTCAGAATGAGGATGGAAGCAGATTCCAATGGCCCTCATGTTCCTCCTCAGCAGGTAGAGGGAAAAAGGTGCAATAGAGTAGAAAATGCATGGAATGTTGGCATGGAGTGTATGTCACCCTGGGATAGATGCCTGGCACTATCTCTTTCCTTCCTGAAACCAGAAGGAGAACAAGGAGGAAACTGTGGTGTTGTTTTGTCCCTTGCTGTGTCACTCGGGGCCCATGGATTCATAATTGAGCCTGGTATGTTTGGTTTTTTGGTTCTGTCTATTTTTGTAAGTCAGGTTGGCCAATGAAGGAAGGCTGGGCAATTTCATTATGTTCCCAGGAAATTCCATTCCCTTATGTGCCAGCGTGAGGCTGTTGTGCTTTAGATGCCTATCTACCTCTGATTAGATTTGAAAAAGCAGACAGAACCCCCTGCTTTCCATTGCTAGCCTATTAAAATGCCAAAGAAATTACTCTTTCATTTATAACCTTGCATGCCTGAACCCAGATGCCTTTTTAAAAAGGAGAATTAATATGAACACCATCAGTTATCAAATCTTTCCCTGTAATGAAGTGCAGAAGAAAACTTGAGTTGGTATTTAATCTTACGTTTTGTAAGCAGCTTAAAAACAGGGACACTATCACTTTGAGGTCAGGTTAATATAAAAAAAATGTGAATAAGTGCATAAGAGTATCCCTACTGTATTCATAGTTTCATTATTTTAAATCACACATTTGTGAAATGCTCTTAAATCAGTTAAAACTGGCCAAACCTCAGTTCATCAAAGACTGAAGCCTGAGTGCCCTCCTCGAGTGAGTTGTCCCAGAAGCCTCAGTGGAACTGACAACCAGCTTTTTTTGGCAGGATTAGTTCCTCTCTGATCACAGAGAGGGAACAGACGCCTTGCCTGCACTTCGCTGAGCAGGTGAGCAGGGAATGTATTCAGCTGCCTCCAAAAAAACCCCAATCTGCTCACAGGGCTGACAGTGTCAGGTCCTTCTTGAAAAGGCTGAGGCTGCCCTGTCTGCCTGCTGTTGTCTACATGGAGAGGGCAGATGGGGTGGAGAGAGGCTGCAAGGCCAGGTCCTGAATGCTGCCACCAATCCTACAGCAGGTACAGGCACAGGAGGGTCTCCCTGCTAGCACAGCCAGGTTGCCCTTAGCTTGGCAGACAGCAGGACAATCTCAAACTAATTTGGCCTCAAGATCAGTTTTCAGGTCTGCCCTGCAAGCACAGAGCCAGCTGGTGACACCGACTGGACAGGTGCTGGTAACAGATGCAGGAAGTAAGCAAAGAGACAAGATATAATAAAAGGGTATTTTCCAGTAACTTCTTTCAATACCAGTGATCTTAAGTGAGCTTTTGGTCTTCTGTAAGAAAAAGGAGATGAAAAATATTTATGCTGAAGTGTGATTTGAGTTGTGTTGTTAGAACAGTGATGGATTAAACCTGAGGATGTTGCAGACTAAAGAGATACTGCCCAGCTCTCCTTCCCTTCCCTGGCGTGTGACATCAAAATAAGTCAGCTATAAAATGGGAACTCAGTTGACAAGGACAAAGGTGAACAAAGCAATTTGGTCAGGTTAAGCAATGGGGAAAGGAAGCATTATTTTGACTCGGGAGGCATGGGAGGAAAGGGCACTGGCCTGAGACTGGAGAGTGTGAGGAAACAAACCCAAACCTCCCATGATACCACTGAGCTTTGTGGATTTGGGCCACTGGCTTGCTGATGTCTTCTCTCTGGATATGAGATTTGTCCTCTGGCTGGGATGTGGTCATACAGCCCTGGGTATCAGTTCTGTTTTCCCATCTTCAGTACACAAAGGAATTAATGTGCTAAGGATGATGGCAGCAGCTCTGAGAGTGGCAATTAGACCCTTACCCAAGAATTAGTTAATTATCCCTGCTTTCCACCAAAACTTTCTGGAATCTCCTGAGAGATGGCTTTTTTTTTTTTTTTTGTAAGAAGGAAACAGAACACAGATTTCAGGCCACATTCTCACTCCTGAAGCTGTGAGTATTGGTTGTCCTGTGGAAAAATCAGGTTCAAAATGGTTCTTTTCCTTCACTATGCTACTTTCCTAATGCTCTCCGGTGTCAGTAGCCACACTATAAACTGAATCAGGATCCTATTTCTCACAGGTCCATTCCTTCTGATTTTTTTTTTTAATCTGGGCACCCTTCTCTAGAAATCTCATCTACTGTTTCTTTTATTTTTTTTTTTTCCTTTTTCTCTTTCTTGGAGCAACCAGCAAAATACTTTTTGGTAGAACAGTGGTAGGAATGCTACCCGCTAATCAAAAGGATTCAAATGGATCCACGCACTGCCAAGCTCTCTCCTTCCCACCCAGCAGAGGGGGGAAAAAAAAGAAAAGAAAAAAGAGATAGAGAGAAGGCACGGAGCTTCTCTCCTTCAGCAATCTCACAAATGCAAAACCTTCCACTCCAGTGACTCCTCATTAACTTACCAAATCTGACAGTCTAATTATCGTAGCTGCTTCACGCTTAGAATAAATAAATACTAAAGTGGGTGTTTAAAGAAATTGAGCAGTGAAATTCAGTCATCTAGACAGTCAATAGAGAGAGTTTATTTTAAATTTTTATATTCTTATGTATTTATATCATTTTAGGAAAGATAATGAGATAGTTGTCTTTCAGCCTAATTGAGTTCCTAGGCTCGTGGTTGCTTGCTGTCACAATCTCAAACTTAGCTTTAACTTTTGTGCCTTAGAAATCTGATCACTACATCCCCATTTCTGCTGATAACTGGTTGAAGGCAGAGGTGCACTCGAGGATGGGAAACAACTACATGGGAGTTCCAGTCCAGATGTCTTTTGCAGCAAACAAGACAACTAAATCTTCTCAGATTTGCATTTAAGAGTGTTAAAGGGAAAACGGGAGTGAAAGATATCTCAGATACAAGTTGCAATTAGACAAAATACAGAAAAACATCTGCTCTGATGCAATACGTCTGCCTCCACGAAGGGTATTAACAGCACTCCCCCCAAGAGCAGTTCATCTCCCTGAACAATAAGACCTTTATAGAGATTCTCTGGCCTGAGATCAATGGGAGTCAGAGCATTTGATCCATGTCTGTAGGACTTTGTTTCCAGAAGTCATGTGGGCCAAGCTTTGTGCCACTTGTGCTTTTGCAAGAGCAGGAGCTGAGGAGCCAGCAGAGGAAACCTTCCTTCTTCTCCTGTCTGTCCTTCTCCCCATGGTGCTGAGCCAGCCCTGCACCTGCCAGCACCCTGTCTGTTCCAGGCCAGAGCCTGGATGTTGTTGGGCAACATCTCCAGAGGCCTGTGTCCCTCCCACACATCTGCTGGGATGCTGCAATGGCTCTTTCCCCGGGCAGTGGCCCCGTGGCAGAACCACAGAGCCCTGCCAGTGTTGATGCAAGCAGAACTTCCACCACCACGGAGGTCAGGCCAGGCCAGGTGAAGTCAGGGGTGTTTTTCCTGAGTTAAGTGAAGATTTGCTATGTCACCTCACATTAAAAAACTGCTTCTGGTTCAGGAGTGACAGCAGATTTGCTGCTCAGCACCAGCTTTTGTTTATTCCTGTATTAAGACACACTGTAATACAGTTTCATACACCTGGTCTGTGCACCTTCACTTTCTAGGTATGTGTGTCTGATTTGCAGTGCAGAATGTCCACTTGCTGTGTACCAAGGTGGTACAGCACAGAGGTGTGAAAATGCAACCATGTAAGCCTGTTAGCTGTGCAGGAGAACCTGGGGACACCAGCCCACCCAAACAAGACGTCTGTGAAGGCCAGCTCTTTGTACTTGCCCCATGCAAACATCTTCCAGAGCTGGCCAGTCCCAACAGCCATGGGATTTTAGGCAAGCCATGGCTCTGAGCCATAACCCCCTCATTGCCTGCACTTCCTTTGCATTAGCTGAGATGCAGGGGACATTAAAATAACAGTGCTGTGCTAGCATCAAGCCTTCCTCCCCCTGCTTTGTCTCTGCAAAGCTGAATGGCAGGCTGATGTAGGAGAAATGCAACAGTGTCTTCACCACTTGAGACACTGGTTTTGGATTGCTGGAGGGAGGGAACACTCAGGGACCAACGAGTCCCTCCAAGTCCAAGCCAGGGTCACATCCTCACAAGACGCAGCCGTCCTCACAGGGCACAAAAATGGGACTTGGTGACCAACTTCCATGCTGATGGCATGTGAGAAAGGTCTGTGCAGAGCCTGGGCGTGAGTTTGCTGGGGACAGAATCTCAGAATCTGAGGTGTCCAGTGTGTCAGGGCTGCTTGGCCAGAGCTCTTTTTGCAGATTGTCTTCTTGGGAGCACACTGGAGCTCACCCCACAGCCTATAGCTCACCCTCCCTGCTTGCAAGTGTGCTCTAAAGCCTTCAAGGGCAAAAGAGAGGGAAAATAACCCAAATCTATAACTAAGAATAATAAGCTGCAATTGTTACAGCGTCTGACCTTTCTGACAGCAGAGTGAGATACCTTCTCAGAAGGCCCCTTGCACTTCAGGACTGACACGGAGTTGAGAGCACAGCTCAGGCTTTCTTGAATCAAAGATCTCATCTTTCTTCCCTGGAGTGATTAATTGGACAGAAAACATTCTGCTTTTGCAGGTGGCAAAGGGTTAGACTGAAGTTTTATCAGAGCTGTGGTAGTGCAGGGCTGCACTGCACAAAGATAATTGTCTCAGGATTGGCTTAGGTCCGAAAAAAAAGGACAGCAAATGCTCCAGTTTTATGAAAGGTCATCACTACCACTGCTTAGGCTACTAGCCATGGTGGAGGGCAGCTGGAGAATCCCCTGCTTCTCTCCTCTGGTGCTGCATCCAGAGATGCATGTGTAGAACCAAGGCCACTGAGACAAGGAGCAGGGTTTGAGTAACCCCAGAATTCTGGTGTGTGTGAGACACAAGGGCAAGCAGCTGCAGGGGTGGCCCACCTGTGGACCATCCCTGCTCAGGGGACAGAAAGTCTTTCTCTCTTACAGCTTGGGTTACTCTTTTTTTTTTTCTGGAGCTTTGAGTCCAGATGAGCATAAGCAACAGTGACCTGTTGCCCTCTGCAGGAGCTGACCTCCAGGAGGCAAAGAGCCCCGTGCTCCCTCTCTGGCTCTCCAGGGCAGCAGTCAGCCTCTGGCCATCAGCATTCCCCTCAGTAATCAGGGATACTCTCTGGAAGGGTACTTATCTTTGCAACTCTGATTTCTCCAATTATTTTTATCAGGGACTGACTTTTGAAAAACATCCTCTAGCTTCCAGTTTGTTATAGCTACTTGTAGAAAAGAGGACAGTTATGGAGTTATTTCATAAAAAAATGGGAAATAACTTCTTACAGCAACCTTTTATTTTTTCAAATGTTGTTTGTTTCCCTCTCACTCTCACACACCTTGGGATCAAGTCCCTCCCTCTTTTCACCTTTCATCACCAGCTCATTCTTTGCCCTTCTGCTTTTAACTTTCTCCTTCAGAGTTTGGGGACCAATAGCCAGCATCTTCCAGAACTAAGTGGGAACAGAATCTATTTTAAATCTGCACTGTGTTATCTTAGCTAGGAGAATTTTAAAATGACACAGTGAAATTCCAAAATACTGTGGTGCCAAAGTGACACATGAGAACAAATGTCTTACAGGATGATGGCAACAGGGATGGCTACGCATGGAATTGCTCATATTGCACAACTTTTTCAGGCTTAAAGAGTCACTGATAAATGTGGTCTTGCACGATTGCACTGCAGCTGTTTCAGCCCCGTGCACTTTGGTTCTGTGTACAGCACAAAGGGTGCTATGAGAACACTGTGCAGTTTCCTGTCCACAAGGTTCTTCTGCCCACAACACAGGGGGCAGCAAACAGGGGATGGTGCAGAAACCCAGGAGAAGGCAATCTGTCCCCTCTCGGGCAGCACATCGGAGAGACTGACACATTATGGCAGCCTGTTTTCTCATTCCTTCTATTTCTCCTCACTCTCTCCCTTTCTCTCACAGTGTCTGTCTCTGTACCTGTTTTTTTTCCACACTCTCTCTCTCTCTCTTGGCGCTGACACTTTCATCTTCTCCCTTGGGGATTGGAGATGTCACTGCGGGAAGTGCTTGTCCGCCTCTCCGGCAGCAGCAGAGCCCTGTGGCTTTGACAAACCTCATTTAATTGGGAGGAAGCCAGGAGGGTTTGAAAGAACTGAAACATCCACGAAACTCCTTTTATCAGGCATAATTTAAACTCTGCATGGAAAAAACCCTATATGTATAAAGAAAAGTCAACTTCCCTCCTGCTGTGCGTGCTCCCCTCCTCTCCCCCCGGCACAGGCAGGCTCCTGCGAGATTCCATCTTTTCATTTTTCTAAAAGTGTCAAAGTAGATTTGTGCTCTGTGGCTGGGTGAACAGAAAAGGAATGCAGATGTCTCTCACTCACACACATGCACACACAGAGCACCTTCTGAAGGGCAGTGGTTTGGGAGAGACACGACCTGGCTGCTCCTTCATTTGGGATGTGTCACAGAAGGCAGAAATTAGGTTTTCAAATAGCTTGACAAGACAGTTCAATAAGGCTGCTTCTTAATTGCCCCTGTCTTAAAAAAACCACCACCAAACTCACTAGTGTATTGGGTGCCCAGGAGGCCCTTTGGAAGGTGAGGGCTCTCTGGCCTGCTGCCCAGCAGAACCTGCAGCTTCAGAGACCTGGTATTTGCTGTCACCTTGGGGCAGGAGAGGCAGATCTGTGTGTGTGTGTGCAGCTGTGTGCTCTAGAGAAGGGAGCAAGGGAAGAAAATCAAGCAGGTAAAGCTGAGAGAGAGCTGGTGGGACAGGAACAGCTGCTGTCCCTGAACATCAAAGGCGAGCAGGAGGAGTGGTCCAGGGGAATTGGGGCTAGCACATCATGCTGAGCAGCTGGGAATTGGGGACATCAAGAGGGAGTCAGGATGAACACACAGTGTGAACCAGGCAGAGGGAAAGCTCTGGGCCCCTGGGGTACAGAAAGGGGGAGAAACAACCTGGAGGAGCACAGGCACCTCTGCTTTGTAAATGTACCGTGGTGGCAGCAGCCCATCCAGCGTCTCTTGTAAGTGTTACCACTGTGGTCAAGTGGAAGAAAACAGAAAAAACAGTCAGGTTTGCAATGGGATGGAAACTTTGCAGCATAGGGGAGTGAAAAGGCAGGGCAGGCAGAAAAGGGAGAGATGTCTGGGTGAATGGCAGAGGCTTCCACAGCATAGAAGAAACTCAGCAAGTGAAGTAGCTCTTGCTTGGTGAGATGAAATCAAGAGTTCACTTGCCAGCAGCAACCTGATATAGTTGAGGAGTCAGAGGGCTGAAGAAGCCATGAAGTGCATCTTGTGCAGAGATCTGGCCCTGAGGAAGGGCCCTAGGCATCCTGGAGGCCAAATCCTCTGCTGCTGGCACCCTGCACATCCTAGGAAAACAGGAGAAAAGGTGGCATAGGAGATGAGAACAAGTCAGAAAGCTGGCACCGGACCCTGACCCAGCTCTTCTCAGAGGAGGGGGACAGACACAGGGGAGCTAGATAAACATTTGATTTTCTCTGTGTATACACATCCAGGATTTTAGCTCAGAGTCGTGTTTTCAGAGGAATTTTAAAAATAATTTTTTATCCTGTAAAAAGAAGGCTGTATATAAAGGGAAAATCCTGCTGGGAAGACTATGTTTTACATGTGGTGTCTGGAATATCAGAAATTGGTGTTACCAGTTCACAGTGACAAGGCAAGCGACTGACCCACTGAGCAGACCAGGGGTCAAACCTGAAAAACTAAAAAAAAAAAAATCCTGTTTCCCCTTTTCTTACCCTGGAGCTAGTAGTGCAGCTGGTTGTAAAGTGTGGTGGGTGTTCACAGAAATGAATCTGTTTCTCAGGATGAGTTCTTAAAATAGATGTAATATACATATGTTCCACGTCCAGCAAATACCAATGCCAAGTGGCTTCTCTCTAGAGGAGTGCACAGCTGGGGACAAGGAAGTGGAAGAGAGGAAACAAACCAACAAGGAAACAAATAAAAAGAGTCATTTAGTTTTACAGCTTTTACTTTGTTTGTTTGTTCTGATCATGTTTCAGCACCAGGAGGCCCGTGTGGAGCATGGCCTGTTGTGCTTCTCCCCTGGCTTCCCCTCCAAGTGAAATCAGCTGCTGGGAGCCCTGCACTCCCCATCCCTGCACAGGACATTTGACACACTGGCAGTTTTGTTTTGAGGAGTTAAAACGTAAAAAAAAAACAAACGGGGAAAACCACCAGAGAGGGACAGAAAGAAAAATCCTGAGAAACAGATTTATAAAAGGGGTCTGGATGCACTGTGGTAGGAAACTGCTGAATTGTCACCTCCAGCAAAATGTTTGGAGGAGCAGGGACAGGACAGGGAGCTGAATCACCCAGCCAGAGGCTGCTCACACGGCAGGCTCTCTCTGGAGACCTCTGTCCGTGTCAGGCTCTCTCTGGAGACCTCTGTCCCCTCGTCCTCACTGCCACAGGCTCCCAGGGGCAGCCAGGCCCTTCCCACCATGGCTCAGGCTCTGGCTTTGGCTGAGCTCTGCACAGAGCTCCTCTTTGGATTCTTAATTGGCCATGGAGAGTCATGGCTGAGTGCTCTGCATGAGGCAACTCTTTCCTTCTCAGGAGCCAAGCGTGGCCAGGAGGCTGTGGGGCTGTGCCAGCCTGAGGACATGGAGCTGGGGATGGGTATGGAGCTATGACTGGGGCTGGAGCTGACCCACAGGCAGCCCAGAGCCCCTCAGTGTAGGGGTTTTGTGGGGCCTGCCAAGAGATTGTGGCCAGAAAACGTAAGTGCAGTCCAGCAGCATGGTGAGGAACATAGTTGTTTCTTTGTTCAGGCTGAGAGAGAGGAGATCTTCTGTTCCAGGACCTCTTGTTATCAGGGTTTGGGACATGCTGAGCTGTGTGTGTTTCTGCAGACATGCATGACAAGGGCTGGCACTTCAGCAACCTGCAGCATGTTTGTGCAGAACAGTGTCTGGAGCCCAGCTCTGAAGGGCAGTCCCTTCCCTCAGAGCAGGGCTGCATCCCCAGCACTGAGACAAACAGATCATGAGCAGCAGCGATGAAAAACCTGCTTACATTCTCAAAGAATATTTTATTCTTGACCTGTACCTGAATGCAGTCCTGAGGACAATCCTTAGTGTTTTCCCATGGATCTATAATGCCTCTTGTGTGCCTCAAAATCAGTGCTGCAAAAGGTTTCAGTTTTAATGATGTTTTGAGCTCGATTTCTGCTGGCTACAGACTTCTTTCACTGATACATATATGCATGATGTATACGTGTGTGGGTACCTATATATGCTTGAGAAGTACTCTGCTGTGAGCTCCCTGGGGAGTGATGGGGTGGTGCTGGTCAGGCTGAGGTGTGTAACCATGGCCATAGTCTCATAGCTTCTTGCCACTGAAGAATGTGTATTTTCCCCTCCTGGCTAATCACAAGATTGTTTCATTGTCTTGTAAAAATGCTGTCCTTGCACGCCTTCTTTACCAGTGTTGAGCAACATTCTGACAGTCTTGTTTCTAGAAATAGAAACGGGGACAGTGCAGAGCCTGTCTGCAGCCTGGGCAAGGGGGCCTGGGAAAGCACGACCTTCTGGGCTGCACATAATGTCACTGAATCACTGCTTATCTGAGAATAATCACTGCTCCTCGGAGAATAATAACCCCACTATGTGTCTACCTCTGCTGCAGTCTCTCAAAATCAGTTGCCTCACTGATGTTAGATCTGCTTGTTACCACAGAACCACCCCGCTCTTCCTGAGCTTGCCAGAAGAGCTCATTTCAAGTTAAATGATTGCATAAAGAAACAAATAAACCCACAGGCAATTTTGACATTGCTGTTATAGGTAGCTTACCTGTCACAGATGACTCAGAGTCTCTGAGGTCTCCTGGAAGCAACCAGTTCTAGAAAGTGTAATGTGCAATCACAGGATTAAATGAAAATCAAGCCAAAACCCATTCTTTGAGCCCTTACAAAAAAAGCATGCTCAGAATTTCAAAGGGCCCTATAGAATCTGTCATCTTGGTATTTATAAATATACATTATTCCTATAGGACTTGAGTACCAGCATTGATGTTAATAAGGCTGTTCCAGTCCTGTAACCCTTTCCTGTCCTGCATCTGTGAACACAGGCCTCGGGCCCCCTCCTCGTGCAGTGTGAGCATTGGCTTTGACTTCAGTCATCAGCATCAGTCCCCAGAGCCTTCACACAGAGGGAGGAGCAGGAGGTTTGCAGGCCTGAATCCCTGGGAATTGTCTTGGCTTTCCAAGGAGCTGCTGAGCTTCATGAGCTGCCTGGTGGGCACTGGGGCTTTCCTGCATGGATCAGGCAGAAAGGCTGAGGACAGAGCAAAGGCACTGGGGTCCCCCTCTCTTCTTGCCCTCAGCTCTTGTTGTGAGCCCCTCACTAAGTTTGCTCTTTATCAAGTTAACCATTTGCATCCATCTTTTGTATTTTCTGATTCAAACATCTCTACCAGACCGGAACTTTGCAGAGTTTGCAGTTTTGGGGAGGCTGTGTTGTTTCTGTCGCTTGTCAAGAATAATCTTTCTAAATATTGTGGGCAATGGAGAGGGGATACATTCCTCAAATGCTTTCCTAAGAAGCATGAATTTTCTCAGGTTTAGATATGAATGAACGAATGGCTTAAGCCTGGAAGATTTTCCCCTTCTAGCTGACCAACAGAGACATTTTCTTGCCTCAGAAAGGCTGTAATTACTGTGTTTTCCTGAGCACCACATCTAACAGCAGAGCTGAACAGCAGAGTGCTCTGGCCATGGAAAGGAGAGAGGAAGGGTGGTGTAAATGCATGAACAGGCTGAGTAAGTGCAAATGACAATCTTTCAGCTCTTAACCTTTCCAGCAGCCATTCCTTTGCCACTAAGCCAGGCAGGAGCAGGTTGTTAAACCTGATTATCACAGGGTAAGAAACAGTTCACGGCTGAAGTGTCCTCCTACCCCCAAATACCAAGGTAACTGCTAGAGCAGTAAATGGCAATATAACCTGGGACAGGATTCATGACTGCTTAGGTGCCAGAGTTTTTGGAATTATTGCCAATGTGCAGAAGTTATATATCCCAAATCAGTCACCAAGATGAACTCTGGCAGAACATTCCTCTTGGATCAAGAATAACGTTTTCTCTCGATCCTCTTTTCTTCATTTTGCCCTCTGAACCGTAATAAAAGTATAGAAAAAAGAAAAGGTTCATATTGAGTAGAGATGTAATGCTTCCAGGCAGAATAGGAGAAAAACAATTTTTAAAATGGTTTGGGAAGGCATAAGATTTTTTTGTATGAATTAGAAATTCTTACCTCTCACAGAGCTGACCAAAAGCTTTCTGCCAGAAAATTTTGATTTGTGAGATGGAAACATTCCATAACAAGACATAAGTTTCCTCTAATATTTAATAAAAATGTAAAAATGACTTAAATATTGTAGGTTAGATCCTCTGGAACCTTTTAACATTAATATCATTTAATGAATTTAACATAAAACTTGAGAAATGCACGTTCAGTTGATAACACCAGCTCAAAATGTCTCAATGAGATCTCACTGAAATGTCACACTGTTTTTGTGGAGTGCATTTTCAGGACTAACATTCCAAAGAAGAAATAGGGTTTTCTTTACATTGCAGCTAGAAATATCAGCTTGCTTGCTGAGAACTGGGGGGAAATGTCTGAATTATAACTCTTCGCTGTCTCGAGCAAACCTCTTGACTTAAATTTAGCATTCATATGACCTGGAGATTAATAATTATCTACAAGGGGCAGTGTAAGAGCCAGCGAGCCAGCCACTGGTGTCCCTGTCCAAACACATCTCTCAGTGGAGAATTCTGCTTGAGTGAGGACTGCCAAACTTGCCACTTTGAGTATGCAGAGCTTTGATGATAAATGGAAGATATGGGTAAGAAAACACTGTGTCTCTGCTCAAGGACTTAATGCAGTTAACTAATCCACTTTAAATCAGTTCAGATTAATCTCCTGACTGACCCCGTATAGACAAACCCTTAGAGAATGCTGAGGCCCCATTGTGTCAAGCAGGGTAAGAGCAGAGCTGCAAATATTTCCCTTACTGTAAGGTTAAGACCAATCTGAAATTTTAAAACTGCACAAACAGCTACTCCTTAGAGATAAGGGATAAAGAATATTTGGATATAATTCCAAAAAAGTGGATGAACTGCTGATTTAATCGTCTTACAGTGATGGTACAGACATAAAGTGATGGGATTGTGTGGGGCTGATTGGCTTGTTTAACAATACCATCAGATCTGAAAGGTAATGCTGGGGTTTGTTATTTTTTTTATCCGGATGCAAGGCTGGGTGTGCTAATGAGGAAATACCTTCTTATATGAAAACCCAGGTGGAAGTAGCTAATGAACTGATAATGAGGCAAGCAAGCCAGGGGACAAAAGTTAAACTTTCCTAATTGATGAAGAGAGAGAAAGAGAATGCCAAGTGCTGCAGAATGGAGGCTATGGGGTTGCAGGCTCACAGAGAAAATTTCTCTCATTAGTGAAATCTCTGTGGCTGGAGGACAGGAGCAGAGCTCTGTCTGTGTGTCAGGCTGTGATCTGCAGCCTTTGCCCGGTGCCAGGCAGATAGGGAGTCCCCCTGCAGCCTGGCCAGCCTGTACTGCACATTAGTTACAGTGCTGCTCTTCCCTTTGGGATCAAAGCCACATGCAGTTGATTATGACAATACAAATTTCATCGGTTTAGCATTCAGTTTCCAACAGTCCCATTTGTTAAGTGGAGCATCAGCATAAAAAGTGAGAGAGAAAAAGGGAGGAAGATAAAGCGCTGGGAGTGCAGACCCCATCTGCATCCTCAAACATGTCATTTGAAGTTTGGGGTTCGGAGCCTCTGCTTGTTGCCTCCATCTGCTGGTGACAGTGTGGAAACACAACAGACATTCGAATCCGTGCTCGGGAGCACAAGTTGACCCCGGAGAGCTTCTGAATCTCATTCAGCGTAGCAATACGTGAGTGCAGATGCATGAAAAACTAGACTTGATTTAAGAGTCGTTGCTCCATCTGGAAAAGCCCTGTGTAAAACCTCCACCTGCTGAGTGAGGTGATGCTACATGCTGTAGGAAACGTGCTCATCAGTCAACCTGTGCCTTGATCAGGGCCTGAAGCTCACTCGGGGTGAGCTCATCCTGTTATAAACAAATAACCACTGTTCCCTGCTCCTTGGAATCCAAAGTCCAGAAAGAGGAAACAAAAACCAGCTCGGTGCACTGGGCGCTCCAGTATCCCCAGTTTGGCAGAAGCACTAGCTTAATGTCATGGGCTGGGATTCCTAATCCTTTCCTGCCCTTGACCCCTGCTGTCTAGATTCAAACTTGCAGCCATTAATGGGTCTGGATCAAAACACTGGCCTTCTGGTGTCACCAGTGGTGTTTAGAGGGGATTTAAACTCCCTGCTTTTCAGCACAGTGAAATGAACACAGCAGTAGATTAATGCAAGGATTTGAGCTCACACAGCATGAGAGCTTTCAAAAATAGTGTTAACAGAGCTACAACTGCCTCTTTCAGGGGAAGCAAAATGAGGGGAACAGAACAAGTGAACAAACAGGGGGCAAAGCCTGGTCACTGTGGGCAGGGCTCCTCAGCCAGGGAGCCAAGGAGAGGGACAGCCAGTGCTGGGGACACTGTGGGACAGGAGCTCTCCCACCCTGCATGTCCTGCAGGGCCCAGATCTGCCTGGAATTCCTTACCCCTCAGTGTCTCTCCTGCAGAGAGGGGAGGGATCACCAGCTGCAGGGCTGCCCATGGCAGGATTGCTCTCCCATCCTTTTTGTTCACCTGGGGTCAGGCACAGGCTGAGATTTTGACAAACTGTGGGCAAAGGGCATCGAGGTCCATTTTTTACCTGCTTTATACAAGAAGGCACCAGGGCATAGTGTGGATAAATGCTCCTTTGCACATTTCATCCCTTGCCAGCTGCCTGTAGAGGAGGCAAGGGGAGCTGCCTGGCTGTCAGACCCCTCAGCCCATGCTGTATCTCCTCTTCAGGCTCTGCACCAGAATATGCTCAAGCCCACAGAAGTGACAGGAAAACATCTAAAGGTTTCCAGCTTTCATTTCAAAGATTCCTACGAACCCACCTGGCCCAGGAACCCATCCAGTAACAACCTCAGTCTGTGGCTCAGCCTGCTCTGCTGAATCCAGTGGGAGTTTTGCCATCAACTTCAATGAGAATAGGATCACACCTTGGTGCTTTGTGTTGCTGGTGTTCATTCCTTGCCTCTGGCAGGAACCTGTTTGTTTGTTTGCTGCACACACATCAGTGGGACTGACTGAAACATTCAAGCCATCAGATTTGGGGAAGCCTCCAGAGTTTGTTTGCTTATTAGAGCCATCCCAGGCACTCCAGCTCTCACAAATGGGCTGGAAATAACCTCAGGAGAGAAGGTTTTTTCTCTGGCAGACTCCAGGGCTTCCACTCTGAGGGTGTCCTGGGGGTGAAACAGCACTGGTGCTCCAGGGAGGAGAGGGGAAGTGCACAGGAGCATGTGAATGGCAAATAGCTTCCAACAAAGAGACTCATTTGCCTTCTTACCAGCAGTCCATCAAAAACTGACTTGATTTAGTTCATGACAAGGGCAAATAGTCCAACTTTCTTTTGTCTCAAGTGGTTTGTGCAATCCAGGTGTGATGCAGGTGCTCGGTTGTCCGTGGCTGGAGCAGCTCTGGTGCCCCGGGGCAGGGGATGCTGCCTCCCCAGCTGGCACAGCTGCAGCCCCAAACACGGGCTCTGCACCCCTCTCTCGTGTATTTGCTGGCATGGTGGGATGCTCCTGCAGGAAGGTGAGCTCTAACTCCTGCATTTCTGTCTGCTCCAGCCACAGGAGGCACCAGTGTCACAGGATCACAGCACAGGTCAGTTCTGACCCACTGGAGTCCACTTGGGAAACTTTCTATCAAGCCTGAAAGCAACTCAGACTTGAAAACTACCTTTTTGGACTAGGCTCGTCTTTACTGGAGCTATCTCCATGCTGCCTAGGTGTCTGTCCTCTGCCTCCAGCCCTGCCACTGGCTCCTTCCACAGCAGGAGATGAGAGCACTGGTGCTGGGACAAAGCAGAGCTGAGTGGGAGGCACCACCAGGGGTAGTTCTGGGCACACACACCTTCCCTGATGTTTCTACTCGTTTCTTTGCTAGCACAGCCATACTGGACTTTTAGATTGTCCCTCAGGGAGCATCAGGATACCTAAAGTCATCAGCACTGAGAGTTTTTAGCCCCGTATGCACAGATGACCATCATAAAAACCCTTTCCTTTGTAACCAGTTAGTCCCCCACACAGGCATTTCTTTGCTCCTGGAATACCCTTCCCAACTTGTAGGCTTCCCAGCCAAGCCTTCAACAGCTCAGAGAAGAAAGTGCTTCCTCCAGCTGTCTGCTCTGTGCTTGCTCCCTGTCCAAATTAAACTTGCTGTGGACAGCAACACATTCCCATTTCACGCTGGTTTGATTAATGTGTCTCAGCTAATTGTGTGAAGGATTCCAGTCCTTTTGGCTGTGAGACCAGGTTATTGTTCAGACAATCGCGGCTACCATGTGAAAATGGGGGCTGTTTAGTGTTCATGCACCAGAATCAAAGGAGGGGCATCTTGGACTGGGTCACAGAGCAACACCCACTTCTTTGAAAAGATGTTACTATGCTCTACTAAACCTGTAAACCTCTTGCTCAAAGCACGTCTTCTCCCTCCTCCTCTCCCCCCTGCTCTTTTTTTCCCCCTTCTGGATAGACGGGGCTCCCACCACTCTCGTAGGGCACAAGCAACAGAGAATGGCTGGATTGTGGAAGGGTGGATTTCACATTCTAGGGTTTTTAATATTTCACTTTTATATTCCTCTTAGAGAATGATCCTGCTGAGAGACTGAGAATCAGTGCTCATCAGTTCCCCCTCACTGACACTTGAATATATTTTCCCAAGAGAAAACATTAAACAAAAAGAGAGAGATGGAGAGAAAAGGAGAGAGGGGGGGAGAAGAGGGAGAGTGACTGAGCTAGCTTTTCAAAGCATACTTCTCAACCTGCCCACATCAAAATAAGAGACAACTGGCCCTTTGAAGTCCAGGACACAGACTTCTCTACCAGCCCATGTGGAAATAAAAGAAGCCAGCTTTATAAATCACACAGATTTCTCACCTTGCCCACATCAAAATCAGGGACAGTGACCTTTAAAACTGAGGTTTAAAGGCCCCCAAACCAATCTTCATTAAAACAAAGGAGAGCTCAAATAAACTGTGCCTCCAGCTACCTGTCAGCTTTCCCAGTCTAAACCAGGAGGCACTGGTCCTTTGCACTGAGGAGTGGAGACTGCCTGCCTGCCTCCCCAGTGACACCTTCCCTCAGCTCAACCTGCACCCGTGCTCAGCCAGGCCCCTTGGCCACACAGCTGCCTCTGCTGGATAGGGCTGTGATGGAACCCCTGCCCTTCTGAGGTGCAAGAGGGAAGCAGGTGTCCCATTCTGAAAGGGTTCAGAACTTCAGCACTATCTCTGGTCTCTGGTGTAAATTGTGGACCTTGGAAGCAGGTCCTCACAGAACAAAGTCTGGGCCAGGAAGGCCTCCTCCAACCCTCTTAGTTGCTGAAATATCTGAGATAAAGCAGACCTGGATTTCTGTACTGGTTGCAGCTGCAGGTGTTTGGTGCTGTTACTGTTGTTACTTACCTCATGTGAAGTGCCTTGTGCCTGCTGGTATGGATGAGTTGTGCTAAGGAGGTAAAGCCATGTATTTAAGAAGAGTTCACAGCATGTGATATGGTACTGCTAAGTCCAAGCACTTAAAGCTTATCATTCAGACACTCCCCCAAATTATCAGATTTCCTTAAAAAAACCAGTGACATTTTAACATGGAGAATGTCAGGGTGTTTTATTCACTACTTCTTCTCCAGCATTAGATTTGCCTCACATCACTTACACTTTGCTTATGATAGACAGTTATTTTTCCTTAAAATGAATGCTGAGAACTATGATATGTGGAAATGGCTTCACAGAAGCTTGTGGTAACATTGCAAGAAAACAGGCATCAGTAAAAAAAAAAAATAAATTAAAGAAGAATGAAATACAAAGCCTGGCTGCTGCAGTTGGTGTGCAGCTGGTAGCAATTTGCTTTTCTGAGCCACAGTTGGGAATCAGCTGTGAGGACAATTACAGCTGCCTGGAGTGGAGAAGACAGCCACAAGCAGGGTCTGCACCTCGGGGCTATGGGGGAAGTAAGTCAGGCTGCTCCTGGGCTCATCCTGTCACAGCACGGCCATGGGGCAGGACCCTGCCCTCTGCTCACCTCTAAAATCATCTCAGAAGCTTGAAAGCTGCCCAAAGAGATGGTGCCTTGCAGTGTTCAGCCATGAGAGGATGTTGTGAGGTGGGTGGTACTGAGGGTCATTTGATGGAGATGCATTCTTGAGTGTGTATCATGTAAGCAGGGCAGGTCTGCCCAAAGTAAACTCTGGGTGCACAGGAGGCAGCTGGCCAAGTTCAGTACATAGTACAACTGTACTCTCCAGGGTCAGTTTAGCACTTGGCCTCTCTTTGGTGAAGAACTGAAGAAAATAGTTACTGGTGCATGGCTGTATTTTGCTACCTAAGGTTTTCAGCAAACGTTGAAGTTTTGCTGGGTTGAGTTGTTCAAGCATTTGGAGCACCAGTTGCTGAATGCCACATGAATATGGATTGACATTTATCTTTTCTGAGTCCTTTCAAAAGATGCTATTCCAGCCCATGGATTGAGATATATTTTTTGGAATTTCTGAGGTAACCCCTGTCTTCAAATGAAATTCTTTGCCAAATCAGACAATTACTTACATTTATTAAATTGAAAAAAAACCAATCCCCATGAATAATGAACGAGTAATCCTTTGTGTAACCCCCCTCAATCCAGCTGTTAATTCTCTGGTCCATGCCATCAGACAAAGCCAAGCAGCTTCTCTGTACCTGCTGCTCTGCCATGCTTCCCAAGCAGACCCTCTGGAATATTGTAGTGACAGGTCACGGTGCAGCTGAGCTCAGTCCCCTTGGGAAGAGGGATGGTTTCAGCCAGAAACATTCTGACTGTGCCCATGCTTCAGCCAGAGCTTTAGGCTGGTACAAAGCCTTGTCCTCTCTCTGCCCCCTGACTGTGAGGAGCCAGCTGAAGGAGTCAGCTCATCTGCTGTTGCTCAGTTTTCTTGTGAAGCTGTGTTTATGTTTGATGTAGAGAAGCCTTGTAGTGCTTGCTCTGGACGTGGCAGGTGTTTGGCTCAGACACAGCAGCATGCTGGTGGGCAACAAATGGGGAATTTCCAGCTCTGTGTCAGGGGATCATCATGCTGGGTGACACAGACTCATGCTCACAAGTGCAGACTGTCTCCCCAGCAGTGCAGGGTGCCCCCATCATTAGGACACGAAAGGAACTGACATTAGAAAGCAGTAGGAATCCCCCTTCTGAACCTCACATGGCAAAATACCTCAAGTCAGGCACTGAAAGCTGCTATAGGGAGCTCTGAAATCTTGGCTTAACACAGAGCCTCATTACAGGTTGTGTAATAACATAAAACCTTCTGTGAAAGGCACTAATTATTTCATGGCTCTTAAAGCTTCCTCATGATTTTTAAATAAGTTGGTTTGGGTTTTTTTTTCTTTTCTTAATTATTATTATTCCTTCTGCAGCACAAATCCTGTTAATCATGGTATTAGTTCTAATGCCAGAGAAATGGCAATGGGACTGTAACCCTCCAACTGCAAAACCACAGGGAATGTGTCCAGAGATTTCAGAGCCATAGGGGGAAGGATCCCCTTCATTCACACCCTGAGAAACTGGGCCCTGCCTGAGCTTTAAACCCTGTCAATTGACTAAGTGGGGATTTTCTTTTTTTTTTTCCTCAGAAATTCTTCCCCTGCCCCCCTCTAGGAAAGAGAAACTCAGCATTTATTTAAATGGACTGAACTTGGGTCTAAGAACTGGACCCACTTGTTTGTCTTTTGATCACACTCTAGCTGAAAGCAGAGAGGAAACCCCTACCATGCAGGAGTATTTTTAGATGAAGGGGTTAAAAAGGAACCATCAACTGGATGATACAAAATGTTCCACATTAAAATGAAGAAAGATCTCTGAAGAGCCCCTCAGAGTCTTGCCATTTTCTAGGTGGTTTAAGAGCAGTGTTAGAGCTCCTTTGTGAGAATATGGTGTGCTGCATCCTACAGTAAGTAAAGGATTTAACAAGAAGGAACAGAATTTGCAGCACCTGCACACCTTTTATGCCTTCTTCAATTTGATGTCACTTTAATTGGCTTTAAATTTTTGATGAGATGGCAAACATCAAAGTAAAGACATTTGATTTACTCCTGTGTCTGTAAGAAAGTTGCCAAATGTAAAATGGGTTACTGAGTCTCCTATGACCTTGGCAGATGATTGGACAGAAATATTTCTGCTATTCACAGGACATATTGTTTAAGACTTCAGAATTAAGTAAGGGGCTGGAGCATTAGTTTCTTTTTCTCTCCCATTTCAGGGCCTGTTTTACTCACCATCCAGATCTTCACCAGCTGTTCACAAGTACCAGAAGTTCTGCAAATATTTGCTGGCCCTGGATCATTTCAACAAATGCACAAGAAATCCAAGGTATGAACTCCTTCACGTACATGGCATATAATATAGTTGTTGGGATGGACAAGAGAGAAGGGAAAAGATGGATTTGTTGAAATGGAAATTTAGAAGCCCTGATTTGTAAATGCAGAAGCTGTAAACCCTGTGTGTTTTGCAGCTTAAGTCTGAAAATCACGGGTCTGATGTGCAGGTATTGTAGGAGGTATTGACCTCCTGTCATCCCCTGAGAGTGTGTGTGTGAAGCAGGGCAGGATGTGGGGTGTCTGTATGGATGTAGATAAATACAGGCTTCAGGGAAGGCTGATGTACCTCTGCTGTGTGGTGGTAGGTGGGGTGTTGTGTTATGATAAACCCTACTGATTGTAGCAAGTAGGAAGGTTTCCTTTGAGAAGGTCCATCTGGGACACCCCTGGCTTTGCAGCACTGTTCCAAGCACTTGCAACTGGCCCTTCTTGTAAGTTGTATGGAGTACCATTAGTGTCATTCATGCCCTACTGGTTGTAACACTTGAACTAAAAGCTGGCATGTCAAATATGTCACGTTCACATCCCCCTGTGATTTTAGAAAAAAAACCCAAAGCAGTCAGAAATTCCATACAAGTCTGTGCCCATCTTTTTCTTATCAGCAAGCTATGAACCATCTGGACTTTTTTTTTTTTTTTTTTTTCCCCAGTACCAAGGAGTTTGTTTCAGGTCTCTTTCAATTTATCCTGTTACCAACCCATCTGAAAAAGATGGTGGTGGCAGAAGGCTGTGGAATATAGGTTAGTTTCCACGAGAAAAAGGTGTCAAGTTGGAATGACAACTTGAAGGATATGTTAGACACAGAAAGAACCCAGAGGCACTAACCATTAGAGTTTCCTTCAGAAACAATTAGCTTTTCACTGCATAACTGAATGCAAGATTTTGTAACATAAAGAACTTGGTGACAACAGCAAGTTAAGTATTCTTATTTTTGTGCCATCCGCTGCTCTGCACTTGTGCCAAAGCAAGCCAACCAGCTTAAAAAAACCCACCAAACCCTGCAAAAAATACTTAATTTTACAAAGATGAATTAGTCCTGCTGGCAATAATGGGGTAGTTGTGGTCAGGGTAGACATACCTGTTTGCAAGTATTTCCATCTCTTATTGTGTGATGTAAACTCTGCTCACTTGCTTTTAACTGTTTTTCTCCAGAACTTCTGTGTTTTCTGTCTTTTCATCAAACCCCATCACAACATTTCAGTCTCAGTCTGGTTTGGTTATAGCCAATTGGAGTCCTTTAACCACTGAAAACCCATCTTTGTCTAACAGACTCTGAAAGTATTATTTTCACTTGCTGAGCTACAACCAGTAATCTCCTGTGGTCATCTGCAGTGCTGTGCTACCCTTGCACCTTGTTTTTGCAGTACTGTAGGTTCTCTTCCCACCTGGCTGTGGTTGTCTTGGTAATCCTTGCACATCAGGTGATGCCAAGCCTGTTTGCAGATCTGTATCTACTGCTGTTTGCACAAACATCCCTGGTGCACTTCTCCCTTAGCTTCCTCTACCCTAGCCTTGAGTCATGTCAGTTGAGCTTCTTACTTGTCTCATCTGCTCTTACAAGGTCCATGAAACTTAACCCACAGCTTTTGCAGCACGTATTTTTTTTTGTGTAGATGTTTCATAGCACTACCACATCAGTAGGTGTTATTTTGGAGCCCACAGACTGATTCTACTGAGTCCAGTTTCATACCAACCCTCTCTTTTCACAGCTGATACATGTCCCTGGATGGCTTGCCCTGTTTTGCACCCACAGGGGCTACTGAGTTCCCACTGCACAGATTTAACTGTCTGTGGTCAAAGCAATTTAGTACTCTTGATTCGTAGAGAGAAAAGAATCAGCTCCGTGGGTTTTTTGGAATAAATGATCCTGATGTTCACCCACAGTCTGGGTTCTGATATGCAAGCCAGAAATGGCCATTAGACTGGAACTGCAAAAACTTTGTGTGGACTCACTACAGCCCCCAGATGAGACAGATGCAACTAGACCTTTTGCAGAGATCCTCTCTGATGAACAGAGCTATCTGTGCTGTTTCCTAAATGGAATCTAAGACAATGAGGATGTGGGGACACAGCTGGGGGTATGCAGCAGTTACCAAGGAAAAGGGGCTGGGAGCAGAGGGAGTGCCCTGTACACATGGTCCTTGTGGCCCAACTGCTCTGCTGCAAAGGTCTAGGGCACGAGAGGCCGTGGCAGACAGAAAACCAGGTTTCTGTTGTTGATGAGAAGGTTTGAAATCTAGACAGAGCAGTAACTGGAAGTAAGAACTAGGAAGCTGGTTTTTCTCCTAGGTTCACCTAGCATTTGCTAAGAATTAGCAAAAAATTCACACCTAATGGAGCAGTGTTTTCAGTGATGGGCAAGCTGTCAGTTTGAGAAGAGCAACAACTTGTGGGTGGTTCCAAATCCACCCTCTGGTAGAGCTCTCTTTTGGATCCCATTCTCTCTGTAAGCCTTAAACCTCAGTGTCTCTAATAAAGACAAAACTATCAGAGCAACCACCACTGTTGGAAAGGAAAGGCTTTTTGTTTCCTTTGGTGAGACTCAGCTGACCAGCTGCCTTTAATGCCTGTTTGGTACTGTACTGATTCACTAAGGGCAATTATGACTCTTTATCTCTGTGTTTCCAGATGAAATATGTGTTTCTCTATAAAAAAAGGCCAGAAGTACCTAGAACAACTGATATTTTCCCAGGTATTTTTTCCTATCTGTTAAAGTTGGACTTAATACACTAAGTCATCATATTAGCCTTCCAGTGGGGGCCTCAACTTTCCCTCTGAGATGGGGATACAGTTACAGCTCTGCCAGCATTATGAGGATCCTTCTGTTAATGAGGATGATTAAAGAAACATTCATTTTGAAATTTTCCATAATATTTAGACCTAGTTTTGCTTAGTTTTCCTCATTTTCCTTCTTACCCCTCTGATACTCATTTCAGAGGTACCATTAACCCCTTCTTCAAGTGTACAAGTTTCTCAGAGGGTCTCAGGCCCATCTGGCTGCCTTGGGAAGGATGCATAGAATCATAGAATCATAGAATAGGCTGGGTTGGAAGGGACCTCATAGATCATCGAGTCCAACCCTTGATCAACTACCACCACAGTCACTAGACTATGGCACTGAGTGCCATATCGAGTCGCTTTTTAAATGTCTCCAGGGACGAAGAGTCCACCACCTCCCCAGGCAGCCCGTTCCAATGTCTGATCACCCTTTCCATGAAAAAATTCTTTCTAATATCCAATCTGAACTTCCCCTGGCACAATTTAAGACCCTGCCCTCTTGTCTTGCTGAGAGTTGCCTGGCAAAAGAGACCAACCCCCGCCTGGCTCCAACCTCCTTTCAGGGAGTTGTAGAGAGCAATGAGGTCTCCCCTGAGCCTCCTCTTCTTCAGGCTGAACAGCCCCAGCTCCCTCAGCCTCTCTTCATAGGATCTGTGTTCGAGTCCCTTCACCAGCCTGGTTGCCCTCCTTTGGACCTGTTCGAGGATCTCAATATCCTTCTTGAACTGAGGGGCCCAGAACTGGACACAGGACTCAAGCTGTGGCCTTACCAGGGCTGAGTATAGGGGCAGAATCACCTCCTTGGACCTGCTGGTGACGCTGTTTCTGATACATGCCAGGATGCCAGTGGCCTTCTTGGCCACCTGGGCACACTGCTGGCTCATGTTCAGCTTCCTGGCAATCCAGACTCCCAGGTCCCTTTCTGCCTGGCTGCTCTCCAGCCACTCTGTGCCCAGCCTGGAGCTCCCCATGGGGTTGTTGTGGCCAAAGTGCAGGACCCGGCACTTGGCCGTGTTAAACCTCATCCCATTGGAATCGGCCCAGCTCTCCAGTGATGGGAGATGGCCCCAGTGAGGAGGGGTAGGGCAGAGGGAGGTCTCAGGAAGGGGCCTGGACATGATGTTTCCAGATATGCACATGAATCAAGACAGTGACTGCTAAAGCAGAGGTGTAGCTGTTGTAGGGGTATTTAGTGAATATAAACAGTTTCAGACAGCACAGTTGCATCTGCCTGCAGACCCTGGGGCAGGCTCGGCCACAGCTCTTACTCCTCAGCCTGCAGTGCTGCATCACACAGTAGAGATGACGTTGTCAGGATTAAGATCTCAGATACCTCTGTGGCATTCCAGAGTTCCCTCTCCACAGTACCTCTGTCACTGGGAGGTGGCACTTTCATATTTAACCAGAAATCCATCCTTTCTCTTGTTCCTCACTGAGCAGTGTGGTCTGTGCAGTGGTAGAGCCCTCAGCCTGTATCTCCCATAGTGGGGCAATGCAGACCAGGCTGGGGAGAAGGCTGTAGAGGGCCTGGTAGGTGGCATGGGGATTGCTGTTCTACATGAGTCTGCCTGGGAAGATTCCTGTGATTTTAATTTCTTTGTTATCAGAAGATTATACAAAGAAAGCCTGACTGAAAAGAAGACATGACTTAAGGCACTCATGATGTTAGCAGCTACTAGTGCAGCATGAGCATAAAGCACTTGGTGTTTAAAAAAAAAAAAAAAAAAGAAAAAGGTCTTTCTGATAGGCAGTGTAATCTCCCTGAAATGTTAGTCTCCTGGAAATCCCTTAATTGAATCTTCTAAAGTCTGGAAGAGATATTGAAGGAAAAAGAGACAGAAAAAAGATACAGAGAGATTAAAGCAGCTTTTCTAGTTAGTCCAAGAGCAAGTGAGTCTCCTTCTGTATTTCTTCCTTTATCTATTCAAGGCCTCATTCACTCCCCATGTGCCTCCCACTGACAGTATTACTGCTTGAGCACACTATGCATGAATTGCCATAATGTTTTATTTTGTTATAATTGGTTTCTTTAAACAGAGGCTTTAACACCCACTGTCTCATGCCATTACCGATGGCTTTCTGACCTGTCTTCATGTAATTTGCAGCATCCAAAAGGCATAGTTGTTTTTCTTTTTTTTTTTCCAATAGACAAGTAACATCTGTGTGAATTCACATTATTTCCTAATAGACAAAAATTGAACTTAAATGCAGCATACATCAAGATAATAAATGACTCTTGTAAGAGGAAGTTAGTGAATAGAACTGGCTGAAGTAGTCTCTATTCTCTCAGCATGACATCTTTCTTTAGGGCAGAGACTTTGAAAGTTATTTTAAGGAGGTGTTATAGTGAGGGTGCCTGTAGTGTGGATGTAGTGCAGTGGGACAGAGAGGAGTTTGCTGCTGGAGCTGCTCAGGGGGCTGGATGGGATCTTTGTGCAGCACTCCCATGCTGCTCTTCATGATGTTGGTTTTGCCAGGCTTGTGGTGCATAGCTGGAGCTTTGGACCAGGGTCAGCTTTCAGGAAAAAAAAAACCACAAACAGGCTTATACCAGCATCTGCTTATGCAGACCTTCCAATCTGCTAGGCAGGCATCTTCTTCAAACTCAGCAGGCAGTTCTGAGAGAATGTCTGGAGGGGAGAGGGGACAGGTAGCTGGGGACAGAAGACAGGACTATTTAGGCTGGCTTAGCAGCTGGAAGCCATTAGAATTCATCAAGGTTTTTCCTCCTTGGAGAAATCTTTAAGCAATTAAACCAGAAGCAGGCCTAGGGAAGTGAACAAACTAAAACCTCCTGTTTCCCCAGCCTGCCCTCCAGGCTGTCCGAAGCTCCAATAAGCCCCAGATCTCTGGGGAGATGCAACCTGAGAGGACCTAGAGCTTTGCTGTTTGTAAACTTACCCAGCCCTCCTCTGGAACATCCTTCAGCCTGCTGCACTTCCACCCTTTTCCAGGCACATTATGGGATAGAGGCTATGGGGTAACAAGGCTTCAGCAGAACAGAGCTCTTCTCCTGTATGAAGGGTAGAGTGCATCTGAGACATGTTCTTTAAAAGGACAAAATATGACAGAAATTATTCGTTTCACACACCTTGCCATCTCCAGACCCTTTCAGAAACCCTTTCATGCCACATTTTTGTAACTAAGGCCGAAGTCCTTGTTGCTGCTGGATGGATCCATTGTAGCTGTCTGAGGTTTTCTGGGTAAAACCATGAGGGCAGTTGTAGTACAGTTCCTAAGTACACATTTTGGAAATTCAGCTCTTTTTTTTTAAGAAATGGACCGTTGTTTGCAGGAGCAAGCTCAGTTTGCCACAACACAGACCAGGATTTCAGGAGACATTCTGATTTCAGTGTTCAAGTCAAAGAGATACAGCAACCAAAAGGGAGGTTTGGGCAGATGGGTTTTGCAGCTGAAACCAGCAGAGGGAGATCCGTACGCACCCGATCTGCTCAGCAGAAGCTCCACCAGTGAACGGACTGACCTGACACTGAACTAGTTGTTACTTTTGAGCTAGAAGAAAACAAAAGGACCTGATTTGAAGAGATATAATGAAAAAGATATGATGAATGAAGAAAGCAGAGAAGCAAGCAAGAAAGCAAGGAACCAAGAAATATCTAACTCCTGCCACCAAGTCAGTGTAGTGAAGCATGGGCTGAAACAAGGCATGAGATTGGGCAGTAGATAGAAACAAAACACAGCAAAAGTAATCAGACTTCACAACAGAAAAGGTATTATTCACCAGAAGCTTAATCTGAAGTGGAGGAAAAACAGTGACAACCATACTACCAGCCCGAAGCGGCCATTTTCCCCTCTCGCTGAATGGGGTCCCAAAAGTCATAGAATCATGGAATCATAGAATTGGCTGGGTTGGAAGGGACCTCAGAGATCATCGAGTCCAACCCTTGAACCACCGTTGCGGTTGCTAGACCATGGCACTGAGTGCCACATCCAGGCTCTTTTGAAATATCTCCAGACACGGAGAATCCACTACTTCCCTGGGCAGCCCATTCCAATGGCTGATCACTCTCTCCGTAAAGAAATTCTTTCTAATATCTAACCTAAACTTCCCCTGGCACAACTTAAGACCCTGCCCTCTTGTCTTGTTGAAAGTCGTCTGGCAAAAGAGCCCAACCCCCCCCTGGCTCCAACCTCCTTTCAGGGAGTTGTAGACAGCAATGAGGTCTCCCCTGAGCCTCCTCTTCTTTAGGCTGAACACCCCCAGCTCTCTCAGCCTCTCCTCATAGGGTCTGTGCTCAAGTCCCTTCACCAGCCTGGTTGCCCTCCTTTGGACCTGCTCCAGGACCTCGATATCCTTCCTGAACTGGTCACTCTTTGCATCTGTTTGCCAGTCCCGACCGTTCAGACTTTTGGGACCCCATTCAGCGAGAGGGGAAAATGGCCGCTTCGGGCTGGTAGATTCAAGGCTTGAGGTAAACCCATAGGCCGACTCTTGGTGGTGCTGTGGGTAGGGTTCCCCCCATTGTAGTGCAATGAGGCAACCAGGTGCCACTAATTACCAGGTAGTGGGCATGAGCTCCTGCTTTTAGCTCTTATTGCCCCCCTAATCCTGCTCATGTGCAGTGGGGGCCCGCTGTAATGAGGCACAGGTGGGTTTAACACAAGCTCATGCCCACTACCTGGTAATTAGTGGCACCTGGTTGCCTCATTTCACTACACCCCATCCCTCCCCAGACCCCCAAATTCCCCCCTCCAGGACCCCCAAATCCCCTCCAGGACCCCTAGAGGCCCAAAAATGAGACCCCAGACCCTCACGAGACTTCAAATGAGACCCCAGACCCTCAAATCCCCCCCAGGGACCCCAAATCCCATCCCAGGACACACTGAGAAAATCCATGAAAACCCATGAAAAATGAATGAGAACCTTTGAATAACCCATGAAAATCCATGAAAAATCCATAAAACCCCATGAAAACTCATGAAAATCCATAAAAACACATGGAAATCTATGCAAATCAATGAAGAGCCATGAAAACCCATGAAAATCCAAGGAAACATGGAAATCCATGAAAATCCATGAAAACCCCAAAAACCTGTAAAAATCCATGAAAAATCCATTAAAACACATGAAAGTCCATGAAAACCCAAGCAAATGCATGAAAATCCATGAAAAATCCATGAAAACCTCATGGAAAATCCATAAAAACCCATGAATACCCCATAAAAATCAATGAAAAATCCATGAAAAACCATGAAAATCGATGAAAACCCATGGAAATCCAGGAAACCCCATGAAAAATCCATGAAAGGCCAAGAAAACCCTTGAAAATCAATGAAATCCAATGAAAACCCCATGCAAATCCATGAAAAATCCATGAAAGCGCATGGAAAGGAAAATTCAGGGCAAATTCAGCAGAAAAATGCCAAACAAGGAAATGAATTTACCTGTTCCATAGCCCACATCTCTCAGAACCTCACACTGAAGAGCTTGTTGGGCTGTGCTGGGATCCAGAGCAAGCATTTTAGCAAAGAGCTGCTGGGATGCTACAGGAGCAAACTGGAGAAAAGCATCACACTTGTGTTTGAATCCCACACTTCTGTGTAATATTTTCAATAAACACAGCTCTTCCAAAGTAACTCCTGATTAAGTCCCCAGGTAACCTACATCCTAACCCGAACTCACAACTTGAGCTTGGTAGTAGAAAGTCACAAATCAACTTCATCTTTTAGTACCTGTGCAAGCGTGTAACCCGTGCGTGTCTCAGCAGTACAAACAGGATGGCACGTTTCTTAGGAAACCCACAAGTATGGAAGGAAGGGAATAAAGCCCCTAAATAAAGCTCCCAACTCTTTTCCATAACTTTCACATGGGGTTTTTGACCAACAAGAAGTCCAAAGGGTTTTCTTTAGAATACCTGGCTTAGGTAACTCTGTGTTGAATGAGTTTATGACTCGACTGTGATGTTAGCCAGACTACATATTGAACTGTAGCCAGTTGTCTGATGAACAATTAAGTGCTCTGGGCTGGTTTTTCTGGACAGGGATAACAAGCAGATGTACCAATCATAAGAAATGTTTTCTTAACTGCAAGCTGATGGGTGGCTGAAATTTTAGGGCCTTCTTCCCTCCTCTTGATGCTCTTAATTAAATCAGGGTTAATACATGTTCTGTGGGTGACATGGGAAGATTAAGATCCTGAAGACATTTCTCTTTAGATTTAATCTATGTTCATTCGGCAGAAGACAGTGACGTTCATGGGCTTCAAGAACATTTAATGCTGTTACACAGCTGACTAAACAAATTCTTCATCCTTACAAAGCAAACTCTTCTCTCAGTTTTCAGCAATAATGCTTCTTTGGTTTCACTGTGTTGAAACAAGCTAATTTTATACCATGGGGCCACACTGCTGGACAAGGACTCCCACAGATTCGACTGTATCAAAAGGAGGAAAAAACCATGGTATGAGATCCAAAGTGACCAAAGTAGTCTTTTGATTATTGCATGTACAGTTAATACAAAAAGAATTTTAATGTTCAGGTTTTTTAGTTAAAAAGCCCCTTCCCTCTAGTGCCTAACACTATGAAATAATCTGACTTGCCTCTGTAAGGTAATCACCCTGCATACACTGAACTTGCTTTAAGAAGCCCACTGTTTCTGCTTCACCCCACCCAGGCACCATTCACATGAATGTTCTGAAAAATGTAACCAACAATGTCTGAATAATACTCCAGGGAGTTGTGTTGGAAAACTGGGCAGCCCAGGTCTAGAGAGCTAATTAATTTGTAAGTCAGTAGCTGACAATGCCAGCTGAGAAAGATACACCAAATGGCTGAGGCAGCCCTTTGGACTGAGAAGTTAGTTGACACTGAAGACAAAGGGGGAAAAAAGTTCTCAGTAAAGCCTAAGGGGAAAAGCAAGATCCAACCACTAGAAAACCTTTCTGTTTTTCACTTCAGTCATGACTTCTTTGTGTCAAGTCAATACAATGAACCCCTTCAAATGTAAGGTTCCATCTTACACAAAAGTAATGCCTTTGAAAACGAAACTGGATACTCATTTGTGTCAGCAAACAAAAATTCACTCCCTTAAACAAGCTTTTGCTACGTATACCAACAGGAAATCTATACTTTAGAGTTACAGGACAAGAAATTAATGGTATAAACTTGCATTTTGATGCAACCTACTTCTGATCTGCAACTCTTCATTCCCAATAAATACGTGGTCACTCTCTACAGTCATTTATCCAGAAGACATGGAAAAGCAACACCCTTTCACAAAGAGAGTTTTGCAGTGTAAGACGACATGAAATTCTTTTTCCTCAGGCAATACTGGTATTACAGTACAACACCTGCTCTTAAACAAAACACTCTTCTGGCCATTATAATACTTATGCAAAAAGATCCCATTTCTGTGTCCTGTTTCCCAGTATGGTTATCTTACCTTTCTGCTGAGCTGTTCAGCCGTGCAAGCCCCAAATCTGCGAGCTTTGTCTGCCCTCTGGTGGGAAAAGCAAATAACTATTTTGTGGCAATCCTGGTAAGATTTTCTCCCCACAAACAAGGTGAAGTTGGAGATTTGGAGACATCTGCAACTGACCTTTACCAAACTGCACTAATAAGGCAGCAATGCCTTACAATCTGTGCATCTCTTCAGTAAACACATACAATAACTCACTGAACTGCCAAGACAAGTAAGCAAAATCAGGTATGGTCATCAAATGGCATTTACATCACAGGATGTTAGTAAAAATTTAGATGTATACTGTAAAGTATTCCAGTCGGCAGCTTTGAAAGAAAAAACATGAAGCAGGAAACTGCTGTTTTCTCACACTCACTTTTTTTTTTTTAAGTGCCTGAAAGGGAAAAAATTGTCATCTCCACATATACAAACACCTACCCCCCAGATCTATTATGACCTAAAACTGCCAATAAAATTCCTCAACCCTCATTCCACTACTGCACAAGCCACTACCAGCTCTCAGCTACCAACTACACTTCCTCTGCTTCCATCCACCTACACCCTTCATCCACCACGCTCCTCAGGAACATTGCTCCTGGGAGCCTCCTAAATCATTCTGCCTGCCTGTCCTGGTTTGGGTCAGGATAAAGGTGATTTTCTGTCTTGTACTTTTGCTTTTAGCTAAGTCTCTTTAAGTAGCTGCACTTGCTGAAATTAACAGCAAGTTTCTCAGACAGTGTGTGCTTCAGGGACTGATAACACTTGATGTTCATAGTTCAAGAAGTTCAAGAAGGACAGGGAAGTGCTTGAAAGAGTCCAGCGCAGAGCTACTAAGATGATTAAGGGAGTGGAACATCTCTCTTATGAGGAAAGGCTGAGGGAGCTGGGTCTCTTTAGTTTGGAGAAAAGGAGACTGAGGGGTGACCTCATCAATGTTTTCAAATATGTAAGGGGTGAGTGTCAGGGAGATGGAGTTAGGCTCTTCTCAGTGGTGACCAGTGATAGGACAAGGGGTAATGGGTGTAAATTGGAGCACAGGAGGTTCAAGTTGAATATCCAGAAAAATGTTTTTCCTGTAAGGGTGACAGAGCCCTGGAACAGGCTGCCCAGGGGGGTCGTGGAGTCTCCTTCACTGGAGACATTCAAAACCCGCCTGGACACGTTCCTATGCGAAGTGCTCTAGGTGGCCCTGCTCTGGCAGGGGGGGTTGGACTAGATGATCTTTCGAGGTCCCTTCCAACCCCAAGGATTCTATGATTCTATGATAGTTACTGCTAGAGACTGGTGTGCAGAGCCAAGGACACTGCTCAGTTCTGAGGAAAACATTTTACTGTCCAGGAGGATAAAGAGGTCCCACCTGAGCCCTGCTTTGGGGAGGAACAGACAAGATAGATGCCAGAATTGACCAAACAGAGTATTCCATCCCATACACCTCATACTCAGTATAAATTTGAGAGATTACGAGGGCCAAGCCAGATTTCCTGCTTCCAGCTTCTGGCTGCCTGCCCTTCCTGCCTTTCCTGCTTCCCCTCCTTCACCCAGCATTCTGGGAGAATTCCATCCCTTCCTCTGCCTGTGCTCCTGATCCATCCCAGCCCATATCTGTATGTTCCTGCCTCCAGCTCCCAACTGCTGCTGACTCCAGGAGTCCAGCCTGGACTTTCCCAGGGCTGCCCTGCAGCCTTGGTGGTGACGTGAGAGTTACTGGGGGAGAGGAGGGAGGAATGTGGTTTCCATTTTCCTGTATATTTGTATATATTTAGTAATTTTTCCTATTTATCATTACTGTTTCATTAAAGTTGTGTAGTTTAGTTTCCAACCCATCAGTCTCTCTCCCTTATTCTCTCTCCTTTCTTTATCAAGGAGAGGGAGATTAATAGAGAGCGTCTGTTATTCTGTTTAATTGCTGGGCCAGTGTTAAACCCTGACACTGCCAAAACCCAGGTCCCAGGCCTTTCTGGATCCAAACATAGGTGATGAACATCGCCTCGCAGACCGACAGGGACCATGGAAAAAAAGAAAAAAACAGCTGGTCCGTAAACTTGAGAGGACAGGTATTTTGTTATAGGTGTTCTTCCAAGTGTTACAGTAATTCCAAGCACATATCTGAGGGGAAAAACGGAACGTGCATTTTTTTATAACAAAATGGTCATTCTTACATACATCAGCAAGTATTGCCTTTATCTGATGGAAAAAAGTTGATTTGAAAACAGCCTTTTTATGTATTTGGAAATGATGGTAGTTTTAAAAGGTCATAATACAGGAACAAAAAAGCCCTTGTAACATTCCAACATTAAGCTCATCTATTAGAGAAGCTTTTTCAGATAGCTTTCTATTTAAATGCTGCAGGCTTTACAGATAGTAGGAACTTCGGGTGACTGAGCAGTGCCTTTTAGCTGTGGAAACTGTTAAGCAAGCCTTGCCATCTTCTACTCTTCCCCTTATAAAACTGTGTTGTGTTATTCAGCAAGTTAACTGTTGGCAAAAATAGAAGCCCTTATCTGCTCGGTGATGCTGAATAAAGGCTGTATTTATCATAGAATCAGAGAATCATAGAATTGGCTGCGTTGGAAGGGACCTCAGAGATCATCGAGTCCAACCCTTGAACCACCGCTGCAGTTCCCAGCCCATGGCACTCAGTGCCACATCCAGGCTCTTTTGAAATATCTCCAGACATGGAGAATCCACTACTTCCCTGGGCAGCCCATTCCAATGTCTGATCACCCTCTCTGTAAAGAAATTCTTTCTAATATCTAACCTAAACCTCCCCTGGCACAACTTAAGACCCTGCCCTCTTGTCTTGTTGAAAGTCGTCTGGCAAAAGAGACCAACGTCCACCTGGTTACAACCTCCTTTCAGGGAGTTGTAGAGAGTGATGAGGTCTCCCCTGAGCCTCCTCTTTTCCAATTTATGCCTCGTATTTATGCCTCACGAGAGCAGAACAGGACTTTGACAGTTTCCTAGAAGGAAGTATGAGTGCTGATATTTGTTGCTAGTAAAAATGCTTATGCTAGAAGTGAGTGTGAGAAAACAGCAGTTTCCTGCTTCATGTTTTTTCTTTCAAAGCTGCCGACTGGAATACTTTACAGTATACATCTAAATTTTTACTAACATCCTGTGATGTAGATGCCATTTGATGACCATACCTGATTTTGCTTACTTGTCTTGGCAGTTCAGTGAGTTATTGTATTTGTTTACTGAAGAGATGCACAGATTGTAAGGCATTGCTGCCTTATTAGTGCAGTTTGGTAAAGGTCAGTTGCAGATGTCTCCAAATCTCCAACTTCACCTTGTTTGTGGGGAGAAAATCTTACCAGGATTGCCACAAAATAGTTATTTGCTTTTCCCACCAGAGGGCAGACAAAGCTCGCAGATTTGGGGCTTGCACGGCTGTACAGCTCAGCAGAAAGGTAAGATAACCATACTGGGAAACAGGACACAGAAATGGGATCTTTTTGCATAAGTATTATAATGGCCAGAAGAGTGTTTTGTTTAAGAGCAGGTGTTGTACTGTAATACCAGTATTGCCTGAGGAAAAAGAATTTCATGTTGTCTTACACTGCAAAACTCTCTTTGTGAAAGGGTGTTGCTTTTCCATGTCTTCTGGATAAATGACTGCAGAGAGTGACCACGTATTGATTGGGAGTGAAGAGCTGCAGATCAGAAGTAGGTTGCATCAAAATGCAAGTTTATACCATTAATTTCTTGTCCTGTAACTCTAAAGTATAGATTTCCTGTTGGTATACGTAGCAAAAGCTTATTTAAAGGAGTGAATTTTTGTTTGCTGACACAAATGAGTATCCAGTTTCTTTTTCTAAAGGCATTACTTTTGTGTAAGATGGAACCTTACATTTGAAAGGGTTCATTGTATTGACTTGACACAAAGAAGTCATAATGAAGTAAAAAACAGAAAGGTTTTCTAGTGGTTGGATCTTGCTTTTCCCCTTAGGCTTTACTGAGGATTTTTTTCCCCCTTTGTCTTCAGTGTCAACTAACTTCTCAGTCCAAAGGGCTGCCTCAGCCATTTGGTGTATCTTTCTTAGCTGGCATTGTCAGCTACTGACTTACAAATTAATTAGCTCTCTATACCTGGGCTGCCCAGTTTTCCAACACAACTCCCTGGAGTATTATTCAGACATTGTTGGTTACATTTTTCAGAACATTCATGTGAATGGTGCCTGGGTGGGGTGAAGCAGAAACAGTGGGCTTCTTAAAGCAAGTTCAGTGTATGCAGGGTGATTTCCTTACAGAGGCAAGTCAGATTATTTCATAGTGTTAGGCACTAGATGGAAGGGGCTTTTTAACTAAAAAACCTGAACATTAAAATTATTTTTGTATTAACTGTACATGCAATAATCAAAAGACTACTTTGGTCACTTTGGATCTCATACCATGGTTTTTTCCTCCTTTTGATACAGTCGAATCTGTGGGAGTCCTTGTCCAGCAGTGTGGCCCCATGGTATAAAATTAGCTTGTTTCAACACAGTGAAACCAAAGAAGCATTATTGCTAAAAACTGAGAGAAGAGTTTGCTTTGTAAGGATGAAGAATTTGTTTAGTCAGCTGTGTAACAGCATTAAATGTTCTTGAAGCCCATGAACGTCACTGTCTTCTGCCGAATGAACATAGATTAAATCTAAAGAGAAATATCTTCAGGATCTTAATCTTCCCATGTCACCCACAGAACATGTATTAACCCTGATTTAATTAAGAGCATCAAGAGGAGGGAAGAAGACCCTAAAATTTCAGCCACCCATCAGCTTGCAGTTAAGAAAACATTTCTTATGATTGGTACATCTGCTTGTTATCCCTGTCCAGAAAAACCAGCCCAGAGCACTTAATTGTTCACCAGACAACTGGCTACAGTTCAATATGTAGTCTGGCTAACATCACAGTCAAGTCATAAACTCATTCAACACAGAGTTACCTAAGCCAGGTATTCTAAAGAAAACCCTTTGGACTGCTTGTTTGTCAAAAATCCCATGTGAAAGTTATGGAAAAGAGTTGGGAGCTTTATTTAGGGGCTTTATTCCCTTCCTTCCATACTTGTGGGCTTCATAAGAAACGTCCCATCCTGTTTGTACTGCTGAGACACGCACGGGTTACACGCTTGCACAGGTACTAAAAGATGAAGTTGATTTGTGACTTTCTACTACCAAGCTCAAGTTGTGAGTTCGGGTTAGGATGTAGGTTACCTGGGGACTTAATCAGGAGTTACTTTGGAAGAGCTGTGTTTATTGAAAATATTACACAGAAGTGTGGGATTCAAACACAAGTGTGATGCTTTTCTCCAGTTTGCTCCTGTAGCATCCCAGCAGCTCTTTGCTAAAATGCTTGCTCTGGATCCCAGCACAGCCCAACAAGCTCTTCAGTGTGAGGTTCTGAGAGATGTGGGCTATGGAACAGGTAAATTCATTTCCTTGTTTGGCATTTTTCTGCTGAATTTGCCCTGAATTTTCCTTTCCATGGGCTTTCATGGATTTTTCATGGATTTGCATGGGGTTTTCATTGGATTTCACTGATTTTCATGGGTTTTCTTGGCCTTTCATGGGGTCTGTGTGTGATGCCAGCAGGTGAAGGACTTGCTGTGTCTGGTGACAGAGCTCAGGGAGGAGGTGGACCCCCAAATTAGATCCCAGTGAGACCCCCACCCCCTCTGGGACCCCCCAGGCTGCCCCACGACCCCCTGAGCACCCCCAAATGGGACCCCAGGACCCCCAAATTCCCCCCAACACCCCCCAACGAGGGCCGTGGGGGGGTTCGGGGTCCCATTTTGGGGGGGGTTATGGGGGTCCTCAAGGGGTTTGGGGTCCCACAGGGGGGCCCTGGGGGGGAATTGAGAACCTTGGGAGGTCTGGGGTCCCATAGGGGGGTCTGGGGTCTCAGTTTGGGGCGACTCAGTGGGTCTAGGGTCTCAATGGGGGTCTGGGGTGGGGCATTTGGGGTCCCTGGGAGGGATTTGGGGGTCTTGGGGGGGATTTGGGGGCCCTAGGCGGTCTGGGTTCCCATTTGGGGGGGTCTGGCGTCTCACTGGGGGTTTCAGGGTTGGGATTTGGGGATTTTGGGGGGGTCTGGGTCCCATTTGGGGGTCCTGGAGGGGATTTGGACACCCCGAGGGTGCCCCACGACCCTCTGGTCCCCTCCCAAATGGGACCTAGACCATCCTGGGACCCCCAAATCCCAACCTAGGATCCCCGAATGGGACCCCAGACCCCTTGAGGACCCCCAAAGCCCCCCCAAAATTGGACCATGGACCCTCCCAAGACCCTAAATGAGACCCCAGAACCCCCCATCTCTCCCGAGACCCCCAAATTCCCCTCTCCAGGACCCCCAGATCCCCTCCTGGACCCCCAGAGCCCCCCCAGAATGAGATCTCAGACCCTCAGAAGATCCCAAATGGGACCCCTGGCCCCTACACGACCCCCAAACCCCTCCAGGGACCCCAAATCCCAACAAAAGACCCTCCAGCGGGACAGTTAGACACCACTGTGGTTTTGGAGTACTTCATCCTTTTTGTAACACTGCGTGATTTCCTTTCCTTCCTATATAGCTGACACTTAGGTGTCTGATCTGCTTTAGTCTGTAATACATCTTCTGAGGCACAGTGTTCCTCACAACTTCTGCTGCTGTAGGTATTTATGAGATCAAAGTCAGTACCTGTCAAACACGCTAATGAAAACACCTTAAAACCAGTTGAGCACAAAAGGACATTTCAGCAAGAGGAAAATGTTGTTCAGTACTTTTGCAGTTAGCATTGAAGAGCCCTTTCAGGTAGTTTGCCTTTACAGTTCTCCTTAAAATGTTTCTGTTGCTCAATTGCATTTAACATGACAAATTAATTCAGGCAAAATATAGCTGCCCCGGTCAATTAGAAACTTAACTTTTCACAAAATATCAGGGTGCTGCTATTAAATGCAGTCTACTCAGTCTAATGCAGAATTAAGAGCTCTAATGCTGTGAATAAATATCATCATGACCTGGCTTCACAAACAAAGATCTCAGAAGGGCTCTCCCCAGGCTTGCTGCAAGCCCACTGATGGCTGAAAAGGCCGATGTGGGACAGGCAGTGGGTTTGCAAAAGGCCCAGCAGAAAGTCTCCTGTGAGGGGACACCCAAGGCATGGTTCTTCTGTGCTGTCTTTTCTCCTCCAGACTGATTCTGTGTGTGTTCTCAAAGGAGGCAGCAGTGTTATGGATGTTTCAGGGAGTCCCCGGATCTCCTCTCTGGGGCTCCTCTGCTGTGGCACCAGTGGCAAGTTCACCACAGAGCACAATCTTAGGGAGGTGGTGATCCTCCATCCCGGAGATGTGCCCTGCCCAGCACAGCTGTGTCCTCAGTAGCAAGGCCTCAATACTGGTGACCCCTGCCTGTTCAAGGACAGTGACATTGGTCACACAGTCAGTCCAGTGGATGCTTAGGATTGTACGGAGGCAGCGCTGATGGAAGCGTTCGAGGTGTTGCAGGTGGTGGCAGTAGATGACTGTCCTGGTTTGGGCCAGGATAAAGGTGATTTTCTGTCTTGTACTTTTGCTTTTAGCCAAGTCTCTTGTAAGCAGTTGCACTTGCTGAAATTAACAGCAAGTTTCTCAGACAGTGTGTGCTTCTAGGACTGATAACACTCGATGTTTATAGTTACTGCTAGAGACTGGTGTGCAGAGCCAAGGACACTGCTCAGCTCTGAGGAAAACATTTTACCATCCAGGAGGATAAAGAGGTCCCACCTGAGCCCTCCTTTGGGGAGGAACAGACAAGATAGATGCCAGAATTGACCAAACAGAGGATTCCATCCCATATACATCACACTCAGTATAAATTTGAGGCATCACGAGGGCCGAGCCAGATCTTTTCCGGATTTCCAGATTTCCAGACTTCTGGATTTCCTGATTTCCTGCTTCCCTTCCTTCACCCGGCATCCTGGAAGGATCCCGTCCGTTCCTCTGCCTGTGCTCCTGATCCATGCCAGCCCATATCTGTGTGTTCCTGCCTCCAGCTCCCAACTGCTGCCGACTCCAGGAGTCCAGCCTGGACTTTCCCAGGGCTGCCCTGCAGCCTCGGTGGTGATGTGAGAGTTATTGGGGGAGAGGAGGGAGGAATGTGGTTCCATTTTCCTGTATATTTGTATATATTTAGTAATTTTTCCTATTTATCATTACTGTTCATTAAAGTTGTGTAGTTTAGTTTCCAACCCATAAGTCTCTCTCCCTTATTCTCTCTCCTTTCTTTATCAAGGAGGAGAGAGAGATCAATAGAGAGTGTCTGTTATTCGGTTTAATTGCCGGGCCAGTGTTAAACCCTGACAATGACCCATGATTCAGACCCATATAAAAGAGTGGACAGTACAATGGCTTTGGAGACACCAATCTTTGTACTTTTCTTCAGTGTTTATTGCTGCAGACTCTTTTATGAAGTCTCCTGAATGCTCTGTATGCCTTTCCTAATCTGTTGTCTATTTATTTGTTGATCTTGGCATCCGAGGAAATAATGAATCCCAGGTAGCTGAACTGCCAGACTGACTCAAGCTGTTATTTGCCTATGGTCATGTGGGGATGATGGAAGTCTTTATGTGGTGAAGGCAGGTAGAGAACTTCTGTTTTCCTCAAGCTGACTTCTGCAGCCTCTGCAAAGCAGGATGCTTGTTGTGTAGTGGGATGCGTAAGGAAATAATGTGATTGGAATGACCTGCAGGGAAATTTTCAAGTTTGGAGGCAATGGAGTTTTTAATCATGAAGCCAACTCTTGAGAGGTGTCTTTCAGTTTGGGGTTTGCCTGACCAATAAAGTGTGTAGCCAGCACCGTGTTCTTTAGGACTGCCTTCCTCAAGAAGATGAAGAGCAGCAATGTTGATGTTAAGTTCATGGGCAATTAGAGCAGAATGATGCTCAGGACTCCCTCTGTCTGCTGTATCAAGCATGGTTCTGATGTTCCAACATGTGAGGGTCAATCTGAACACACCTTTAGAGGCAGGTGTGTGCCTTTGTCTCTTTGTCTTTGTTCAACAGAAGATGCCCATTGACCGCAGGTAGCCAAGTGGGTAGAGGGTGGAGATGATCTTTGGTTGGGCCACCTTTTCTAGGCCCCTCTCTGTGTGAAGCAGGCAGTGCTCTCCCTGAAAAAGGCTGCTTGGTCACTCAGGATGCTGCTGAACAAGACTGTCATCTCCTGAGTCAGTCTTGAGTGACCAAAGTCCCGAGCCTCCTGCATGCAGGGTTGGGTCTGTGGCTTCCAGTGCACCTTTACTCTGACATTTTGTCTCTCTCCTGTCCCTGCAGGGGCTGTACAGGTGTGGGTTTATCCCTCAAGCCTGCACTGTGGGTTTCGTAGGTGAGGTGCAGTGGGTGAGGAACTGGACCCAGCCTTTACTCCTGAGGTTCATCTGCCAGGGCCCAGCAAGCTGGAACAGTGACAGGGAAGTCCCTAGGACATAGGTTTAGTTAGAGTACCCTTCTCTGAGATGGATGGCCTTACAGGGCTAAACGAGCTCCATCTTCCCAGGTTTGGAGTTGGAGTTGTCCTTCTGGGATGGTTGCCTGAAGGCTGCTGAGCCCATCCTGCCCATGGACACACTTTGTCTGACCCTTCAGCTGTGACCTCTCTGGCACGGGAGACCCCGCTGGAGGTGTATGGCACCACCAGGAGAGCTCACAGCCTCACCAGGGCACCCAACCTCCTCCCCCACGACAAGGGGGTGCTTGTGGAAGAGTATGAATAAATATATAGATATATACATATACACAAATAAATATACCGCTCAGTTATGTACCATAATGAATGTACAGCTCATTAGTGTTTGGCTAACTGTTCAGATTAACAGCAATCCAAGCAATATTGCAAATGCTGCAAAATCCTAAACCAGGACAGTCTATCAAAGACGAAGAGATTGAAGGACTCCTAATAGCTCTTCCTGGGTCATCATAAAGGTCTAGCTGGAATTTAGTCCAGAGAAAGTGCTTTTCAGGATGCATAAGGGAGTGTGATCATCCCATCAAAACATGAGAGATTATTATTAATCTGTATTAAAAGAGATAAATGAAATGGAGTGTGATATCCTGCCAGGTGTGGCTTAGAATTCTCCCTTCTTTCATTTGAATTAAGAAGCGGGAAAACCCACAATTAGTGCAGGGTATGGAACTGAGGGAGAAGGAAGTAATTTAAAAGTGTGTTTTCATTTCTCAGATCTGAAGGACCTGAGGGACCATCTCAATTAATGGTTTAAACAAGAGCATCCACCTGACATGCTGTATAACTGTTGAGAAAATCTAAGTCAAAAAAAGTCTGGGCTGTGGAAATAGAAGGCTGATTATTACTTTTAGTATTGTTGTTCTTGTTATTATTGTGATCATTATTTTCATTATTATTTACATTAATATTTTCGTTTTCATAGAATCATAGAACCATAGAATTGGCTGGGTTGGAAGGGACCTCAGAGATCATCGAGTCCAACCCTTTTACCACCGTTGCGGGGTTGGACTCGATGATCTCTGAGGTCCCTTCCAACCCAGCCAATTCTATGATTCTTTTTTTTTTTTGATCTTTAACATGTAGGAATTTTCCAATGAAGAGATTTCTCCCATGCCTGGCAGTAGACAAGTTCATCAAACTGCAGTTCATCAGAGATCTGATCCTGCAGCTGTGAATCTGTATGCTCAGAAGCAAAGGTTTATGGACATTTTGGTAATGGCACTTCACCATTGGTACCCTCCTGTATGGCATTAAAAAGTTGAGAGATTTTAGTGATTCTGGACCTCAACTGTGTGCTTTGCAATCAGACACAAATATCTTTCAGAAATGGCAGCCAATGTGGAATGTTGATACAGAAATTGTTTCCTACACAGAAGTCATACCACCACTCTTGAGCATACAATGTTCTGCATTTTAAAATGCAGGGAACAAATATTCTAAAGGGAAAGGGCATATGTTATTGCAACCCTGGGGCAATACCAGCGTTATGAAATTGATTTTGTTTGGTATTTATTCAGCTATCCTGGATTAAGTATATCATTACTCTGCAACACTGCAGTATGCAAAGCCTCAATATCCCACATAGTCTCTATCAAAATATACGTCGGCGTGTATATATGCTTGAAATAAAATCAAGATACAATATTGCAGGTCAACTCAACCTATGAAAATATGCACCAAAATATGCTTTAGGATTCCCAAGCAGAATTTTGTAAGGCAGTTTGTTAAGTCTCATGTTTTGTTATTCCCAAAGTTTAAGAATGCCATAATTTCAACCCCAGTGGTATAATTTTTCTTCTGACAGGCTGGTACCTGCTGAGATGCACATAAATGCCTGGTCAGTGCAATTCAGGTGAGCTCACCCTGTTTGGGTGGGACCACTTGTATGAAGGAACATTTTATAAACAGGGCCACCAAAGTCAACAGCTGTACAGGATTCATCTGTGTGAAGTAGTTATGGAGCAAAGGAAATCAGAAATTATGGATCCTTCTCTTGAAGTTAAATATTCACAGTTAAGTAAAAGGGCAATAGAATTTTGTGGCAAAATCCCAGGTAGGACAGGCAAGGCAGGAAAACCTGGAGGTGATCTTGCAGATGTACTTAATAGTATTTGCATTTGTTAAATACCTGGTAAAGCACATTAAAAAACATTCATAGAATCATAGAATCATAGAATTGGCTGGGTTGGAAGGGACCTCAGAGATCATCGAGTCCAACCCTTGAACCACCGTTGCGGTTGCTAGACCATGGCACTGAGTGCCAATTCATGTGCTAATATCCTTTCACAGGATCACAGTAGCTGTGTCTCTATGAAGATGTTTCTAGCTTGATTAGAAATGCCTTCATACAATGATCCCATTGGTTGAGCTATTGGTAAGAGAGGCTTACCAATGAAACACCATGATGCACCATGATATACATTAGTATTGAGGACCATATTGCAACGATGGTTCTTAAGCATCTCTTACGAAAGAAAAGCCACATATTAACAGCAATTCCAGCTGCCAATAAGCAGATTGCATACCCTAAGTACCAAAGGTATGGCATGATTGGTTTAATCTCTACCCCTGTGAAATTTCCAAAGGAAAAAGTCTGATTCCCACTCAGCGAAGCCATTCTTCCACTGGAGTTGGAATTCAAACTATTCAGGCAAATTGGTCAAAATTTGAACTGGACTTGAGCCAATTAGCCCGGGCCCCACGTTGTAGTTGTCTTATTCCTCAACATATCTATACACAAGTCACTACTATCTCTCTGTGCTAAAATTCACTAAGTAATTCAGCCAATAAATCTGTCAGGGTTTAACACTGGCCCAGCAATTAAACCGAGTCACAGACGCTCTCTATTAATCTCTCTCTCCTCCTTGATGAAGAAAGGAGAGAGAATAAGGGAGAGAGACTGATGGGTTGAAAACTAAACTACACAACTTTAATGAAACAGTAATGATAAATAGGAAAAATTACTAAATATATACAAATATACAGGAAAATGGAAACCACATTCCTCCCTCCTCTCCCCCAATAACTCTCACGTCACCACCGAGGCTGCAGGGCAGCCCTGGGAAAGTCCAGGCTGGAATCCTGGGGTCAGCAGCAGTTGGGAGCTGGAGGCAGGAACACACAGATATGGGCTGGGATGGATCAGGAGCACAGGCAGAGGAACGGACGGAATCCTCCCAGGATGCCGGGTGAAGGAAGGGAAGCAGGAAATCAGGAAATCCTTCATGTCTCAAAAAAACCCCCCAGATAAATATCAGAGATAAGTGTTCCTCTTTCCTAGTAAACTGACCATCACATCAATTTCAAAATGTATGTCACTTTATAATTGCAGCAGAACACCAAATTAAGATTTTGGATAGATTCTTTATTTTTCCTGGGTAATCCATGACATTTATTACAGTTCAAATGACTAAAAAATATGGTAGAAGACTATTATTCTGTGGCCATTTAAAAAGCAAATGTATTCCACTAAAAGGTTGAAATAGAATGTAGGAGTTTATTAGACATACCTGTCACTTTGCCTAAACATGAACTTGAACTAAAAAAATCTGTGGAGAGGTAACACTGCTGACACTACACATGGCAAGCTGGCAACTCAAATTAAAATGATACACACTGCTTGTTTTCAGGTTTGGTACCACTCCTTTATCTAGAGGTGAAGTAGTAACAACAACAGCAACCTCCTTCCCACCCAAAAAACCCAAATCAAGCATCCTTACATCTATATAAACTTAATGATGTTTATCTTCAGGAAAATACTTCCTCCTGATGAATAACTAGCACAATCAGCTGTCTTTCGTTTTAGTGCTTTTCAATCCCACTCAAATCTGAGCTTCTGGTATAAATTATTTAGCTCAAGAAGTAAACTTGTATTTCTAATTAATTACTTGCAGAAGAGAGGATGTAGTAAAAAGAAAAATGGACAGGAATTTTTTAAAATTGCAAACTGACCTTTGAAATGTCAGGAATTTGGATGCTTCCTGTAATCATCATTCTGTGATAAATGAGAGCAGTAAATGTAAAGATCCCAGGTTCAAAGTGTGTGTAATCGAAATCCAATGAGAGATCGATGGCCTTTTGGTGACCTTTTCAGAAAGGTCAAATAACAACATTTATGGGAAACTTTTTTTGTGCTTGGAGGATGATTATAAATGGATTTATTACATTTCAGTGTTCTAGATGTGGAGCAAAAGTATGTCTACGTATGTGAGTTCTATATATTTATCTGCAGATGTCTGTAATTTTCAGTCACTCACCCTTGTAAAAACGTACATTTTAAACAAAAATATCATAGAATCATAGAATCCCTGGGGTTAGAAGGGACCTCGAAAGATCATCTAGTCCAACCCCCCCTGCCAGAGCAGGGCCACCTAGAGCACTTCGCATAGGAACGTGTCCAGGCGGGTTTTGAATGTCTCTAGTGAAGGAGACTCCACGACCCCCCTGGGCAGCCTGTTCCAGGGCTCTGTCACCCTTACAGGAAAAAAATTTTTTCGAATATTCAACTTGAACCTCCTGTGCTCCAATTTACACCCATTACCCCTTGTCCTATCACTGGTCACTACTGAGAAGAGCCCAACTCCATCTCCCTGACACTCACCCTTACATATTTGAAACATTGATGAGGTCACCCCTCAGTCTCCTTTTCTCCAAACTAAAGAGACCCAGCTCCCTCAGCCTTTCCTCATAAGGGAGATGTTCCACTCCCTTCATCATCTTAGTAGCTCTGTGCTGGACTCTTTCAAGCACTTCCCTGTCCTTCTTGAACTGAGGGGCCCCAGAACTGGACACAATACTCCAGGTGCGGCCTCACCAATGCAGAATAGAGGGGAGGAGAACCTCTCTTGACCTACTAACCACACCCTTTCTAATGCACCCCAGGATGCCATTGGCCTTCTTGGCCACAAGGGCACATTGCTGGCTCATGGTCATCTTCTTGTCTACCAGGACCCCCAGGTCTCTTTCACCTACACTGCTCTCCAGCAGGTCAGCCCCCAACCTATACTGGGACATCGTGTTGTTCTTCCCCAAATGCAAAACTCTACACTTCCCCTTGTTGAATTTCATCATGTTTCTCCCTGCCCAACTCTCCAGCCTGTCTAAGTCTCTCTGAATGGCAGCACAGCCTTCTGGTGTGTCAGCCACTCCTCCCAGCTTAGTGTCATCAGCAAACTTGCTGAGGGTACATTCTATACCCTCATCCAAGTTGTTGATGAAGATATTAAACAACACCGGTCCCAGCACCGACCCCTGAGGGACTCCACTCGTCACACACCTCCAACCAGATTCTGCCCCATTGACTACAACTCTCTGACTCCTTCCTTTCAACCATATGTAGATGTTTACCTTAATGTACACATATTATTTGAAATATTTAGTTAATATTGCTGTTAATGTTCATAAATCATTAACATATTTCTTTAAACAGATAAAATTTTATTTATTTATTATTAAGTTCTTAGGAAAATAATAGGAGTATCTAACACGAACTCAGCAGGAACTTGTTTTCCTTTGTTAACAACAACAATGTATTGTGAATTAAACTGGCAACACAGCATCAGAATACACCCAACACTTTGAGAGAGGCAAGAGTCTCACTTTCAGAGGTAGATTTTAGGAATAAGTCCACTGAAGCATTTTGTTCTATAGGATTGTTGCAGGCTGCTTTCATGTTTATGTTATGCAAATCAGCACCAAGACGTCTGAAGTGATTCAAAAATGTAAATGAACCAGAAGACACAGTCATGACCAGGACATCAGCTTTCTGTGTCTCTCCTGCAGTTCTAGAGTTGAATTGATGAAAATATGCTTTTTTACTGATAATTTTTCTGAATGTTTGATGTGATTTCTTGTGGAAAAAATGCATACGTGTGTTCAGCTGTTCAGCTTCCAGCAAGGGGCTTTGCTACCTTTTTTTTTTTTTTCTTTTTTAATCTCCTTTAAAATATATTGTGGAAGAAAAGCTATTATGTTTCTGTGGAAAAGAATTGATCGAGTTCCTACACTTTATTACAAAACCTTCATGTGCTTGTAGCTAAATCATAATTGCTTAGAAAAATTCAATTATTACATCAGTCTAATCATGAATTACTAGGGAATCATTAGCTTTGGCTGGCCTGTGTTTTACTGTGTGGGTGAATTTTAATCAGGTACCCTAGTTGCTGAAAATTACCATTTATTGAAATATATTATGAAATGGTCAAACTACTTTGATGTAATTTGACCATCCAAGATTGTATATTGTAATTTGTAATTACATGCTGTTACACTTTTATAAGTTCAAAATGCCTTCTCTAAATTCCCAAGAGCCAGTGAAAGCATTTAACTTGTCTTAGAATCATAGAATCATAGAATAGGCTGGGTTGGAAGGGACCTCAGAGATCATCGAGTCCAACCCTTGATCAACTACCACCACAGTCACTAGACCATGGCACTGAGTGCCATATCGAGTCGCTTTTTAAATGTCTCCAGGGACGAAGAGTCCACCACCTCCCCAGGCAGCCCGTTCCAATCATAGAATCATAGAATCATAGAATCATAGAATCCTAGGGGGTCTGATCACCCTTTCCGTGAAAAAATTCTTTCTAATATCCAATCTGAACTTCCCCTGGCACAATTTAAGACCCTGCCCTCTTGTCTTACTGAGAGTTGCCTGGGAAAAGAGACCAACCCCTGCCTGGCTCCAACCTCCTTTCAGGGAGTTGTAGAGAGTGATGAGGTTTCCCCTGAGCCTCCTCTTCTTCAGGCTGAACAGCCCCAGCTCCCTCAGCCTCTCCTCATAGGGTCTGTGCTCGAGTCCCTTCACCAGCCTGGTTGCCCTCCTTTGGACCTGCTCCAGGACCTCGATATCCTTCCTGAACTGGGGGGCCCAGAACTGGACACAGGAACTCGAGGTGTGGCCTTACCAGGGCTGAGTACAGGGGCAGAATCCCTTCCCTGGACCTGCTGGTGACGCTGTTCCTGAGCCAGCCCAGGATGCCATTGGCCTTCTTGGCCACCTGGGCACACTGCTGGCTCATGTTCAGCTTCCTGTCAATCCAGACTCCCAGGTCCCTTTCTGCCTGGCTGCTCTCCAACCACTCTGTCCCCAGCCTGTAGCTCTGCTTACCTAAGTCTTACCTAAGATGTTTCAGAAAGAAATGGAAAGAATGGTAGGGGATGCTGCAGTGTATGGATGCTTTATTAGTAAAGCTTGATCTCTTATGTAGTTTTGGCTACCAAAAGATATTTTGTCGGGCCAGTTATAGTTCTGGAACTTTTATGTTGCCTCCCAAATGCTGCATGTTCAAAAAAACCAACCATCTAAATCCATGAGAGATTTTATTGGCAGTTCAGGTCTTGCTGGACAGCAGGGCACCCATAGAGAAACACTCTATTAATTCTGTCTTACTGAGGAACCTCAATGAGAATTTGCACTTTTGGGCAACTGAAAGTTGAACCACAGGACCTGAAGTAAATCTGCAAGGACCAACTTTTGGTACTTAAACTGTTCATAGAATTGTTTGCATCCTTCATAGAAATCCAAAGGGAGATCTGAGAGCCCAATTCAGTTGTTCTTTTTTATAACGCATCATTAGTGAACTGATATGGACAATAATATAATTACTCTGATCACAGCAAAAAGGTTTGATGTCTCTGGTGACAAGTAACTTGCTCACACACTCCTTGCTCTATGAGTAAAGATGTGGTGAAGAGAGAAAAAGAGGAAGTTAAACAGTGTAAAATACCATTTATAAGTGGATGTAGAAATAAAACTGCAGGAAGATAAGCAGTTTTTACCATTAGCACATTAAGATTTGACCTGTAGTTGATATTAAATGAAAAAGACTTCTTCCACGTGAGAAAACAGCAGTATGTCTTAGGTGATGCACTTCATTGGTATGCACCTCTATAATGCCAAATCATAGTGGTAAAAAGCATAGGTGCTCTGATCTCTAAGTGGCCTGTGCTGTTTACTTCTGTCTTTACAGTATGCAACATGAATTATTTTTGGAACTATCCTAAACTTAGCTGTGCCAGTTATTATTTCAAACCATTATTCTGCAAGCCAAAGCTTGAGCTACAAGTTGTGATGTGTTGTGTTTTTATTTGCATTACCAGATGATTGGATGCTGCAGACAAATGGGACTTGGACTCTAATTTTTCTGACACGGCTGAGTGATGCATTTAATCTTGAATACAGACAGCAGAAACTGGCTTGAAGTATCTGAGCACGTGAGTAATATAACTTGTGATTAAAAGATGGGTTATGTTAAGACAGCTTTGTCACTGCCTTGCTTTGAAAGACAAACTAAGGATCTTTAAATTGAGGCAGTATGCACAGCATGTCAAGATGTTGTCTTTCAAAGCAGTGGAAGCAATTGCTTTCTTTCTTAATAGTTTTGGTCTTTACTATGAAATGAGCTTTCAATACATGATTCCTCTCTTGCTCCTGAGTCTCAATGAGCTGCTGGCCTCTCCATTGCCTCACACAAGAGTGAGCTGAGCTGGGCTGCCCTCTGTGGGTGTGTGTCCCACCTTTATTGGCCCCCTGGTAATAGGGGGCCTGCCCTAACCAGGCACAGGTGGACTCACACCCACTCTTTGGCAACTCGAGGCACCTGGTTTATCTTGTTTCTCTACACTCCTCCAGCAAGAGCATGGATGAGAATAGTAAAATAGAAGCTTAAAAAATCAGTGAACAGGTTAAAACCACAATGATTTATTCACTTATTTTTATATTTGGCTAATTTTCCAGCACTGTGTACATATGCTTTCATTATCCTAAGGAGATTTACATTTTAATTCACTACACATAGCTAACCTTTGCCAAAAATAATAAATGTCATAACCTCTCATGCTCCAATGTATTGTTTAACCAAAAAGACCTTGAATCTATCACAATGTGTTATTGTCTAGTATTAACACAGGAGTTAACAACTCTACATAAAACGGCATGTTGTCTGGGCATTAAGTCCTTGGATTTACTTGTCAGGTAAGGAGTAACTATTGAGATGAATATTGGCTTCATGTGACTTAATGTTTTGCTCACAGTTTTGCATTTGTGTCTACAAATTTAACTTAGTTTCTGAATACCTTCAAGTGTCTGATTCACTCTGATGCAGCTACTGAATTTTACATTCACAGTTTAGCTCGCAGATGAGTATTACATTTGCAGATACTGAGCTCAGGCCTTGATTTAGCTTTAAAAATACCTGTCATGGTAAAATATTTGTCCTTCCAACATGAAACAAATTGTTCAGCTGTCAGGTATGTCTTACTGATAAAATCAGGGTGACGTTTACCTGTGGAGATGCTCCATTAGGGATATGTTTTGAAGTAAGAAAGAATATTAAGAGTACTTATGAAGCACTAATTGTAAGAAACAGGTTTGAAAGTTCTCAGGAAATTGCCTCCATTGAAGCATGAGAAAACTTGCTCTAACTTACGTGAGTTTTTCTGTTTATCTCTTGTCTTTCAACCTTGATGAACCCTCAAACTTTCCATGATGTCCCACGTAAAACCTTCTGTTTATACAGGAATAAGCATCAGCTGCTTCATTGGCTGTGTGACTATCCCAGATTTAATGAATCAGTTCTCATTCCAGAAGATTTCTACTGGGCTGTCAGAAGCTTCCAATAAAGTATAACAATAATACAGAAAATTATTTTAAGGTTGTCTTGTTTAAGAAAGTGTAGATGCCTTGACTTAAGATTCCTCTTGCAGATTTACAGGCTTCAGACTTAGAAAGTGTGTGTTTTGTGAAAGAAACAAACCCCACCAAGCTGGCTGTTACAGCAAGTGTATCTGAAATACCATCAAATGCCACTGGTTTGCCCTCCTGGCATGTACGTGTCCTTCCACTGTATTTAGCCAAAGGTAATTATTATGGTAGGCTAAGCATTATGGGGGTTTTTGGGAGATGGTAAATATCTGTGAAATAGTATAATACTAATATTTCTTCAGCTTCACCAGATAAAGATGTTCCAGTAGAAAAACACCCACTGTGGTAATTTGTAAAAAGACTTTTCTATTATTGCTGCATTTGCAATTGCTGAAAAGATGTGTGGCATTTAGAAGTGCCACTTTCTAAAGAGAAAGGTACCTGCAGGTTTTTCCTTTTCAGTGGTTCTTTAGACACTTCCATACACCTAGTTTGTCATTTTCATTTTCCTTTCATGAACAGAATTAAAACTGCTGGTGTTACCAGCTTTCGGCTTTGTAGAGAGAAAAAATTGATGTTCATACAACAGAGTCCTTGATGCAGAAAGTGTTGGATATCTATAGATTTGCAGTGGCTTTGCTGTTTGAATGGAGACTTGAAGAATCTTGTTGGGAGATGCACTGAATTCTCTTGGGACCGTTTCATAAAATGACCCACAGAAAAATTTCCCAAAGGGAAAGAAATACTTCTTGGCTATTTCATGTTTTTACCTCTCTAGGTACTAGACTGAGCTCAGCTTACATGGGAAACATCAGCCTGATGTTATATAAATTTTCCATTAGCACAGAACAGCTGAGGAAACTCTTCAACAATCTCTTCCAGGTAGTTCAGCAAACAGCAAACCTGTTGGGGAAACAGTTCAGAAATATACAGGTTGTGAGCAATCCTGACTTACTTCAATTTAGGCCACATTGGGTTAATGGTTATTGAGGCCTAGATAGAGGTTTTCTGAGAATGAGCTACTGGGAAAGAGATAACTTAATTGGCAACAGAAGAGGAAAATAATTATGTGAGAAGGATCTTTCTGTGAGAATGGAATGTGTAACTGGAATACAAAGCCACCTGCATGATGTGATGGTGTAAACAAGGCTTCTCTATATAAGTGAGTGCAAGTTGTTAATAAAGGATTTCATACGATCATATTGATGTGCACATGGAATCCTTAAGCCTCCGCAGACTGTTTTCCCACACATACCATGACTGATGCAAAGGGAAAAAACACCCAAACCACAAAAGACCACAAAAAACCCACAAAACCCACAAAATGCCACAAAAAGCTTTTGCTGCTCCATAGCCATCTATTTTCAGCTCGATGTAGTATATAGACATCTGTCTTTGCATAGGTTTTTGCATGAGTGCCAATCCTGGATGATGAAGTCTTGGATTTTCTTAAGGTGAAAGGCAAAATGAACTGCTCTGAAAACTGCCAAAGCCATGAGGTGTGCTCTTGGTAGCCACTCAAGCCTAGCAAAGCCCATACAGAAGGGCACTCTCCTCTATAATCAGATTTTAGCACAGGTGAGATGCTTCAGTGTGCAAGGAAGTGCAGGTGTTTCTCAAAGATTTAATCTCCATCCCTGAGCTACTGTTGTCCAAAAGGGCAATAAAAGTGACTTTCCTTGCTTTTGCTTCTCATGATTGAAGGCAGAAAATGGCAAAGCAAAACAAAGCAAGAGGATGGAAATCATACTGCCAGGTCTGATGTAACTGTTCTATTCTACACCTTTACTGGAAACTGTTCAGAAATTACAGAAAACTAAAACATGAACAGAGTTAGAAAGGAAAAGTTGGATCTTTAAATTTTTTATCTTGTCTTGGAAGGCCATAAGAGATTTTTCCAAAGGACTGTGGACTGCTGCAATATGATCAATGGCTAGTGAGAAAAAGCTGTAAATTACAGTGTGTGTGGTTTATAATGGTTTATAATGGTTGTATTCAAGCACTCCAAGTTCAGACCTGGCAGTTGAGTGCATGGAGCTGATGTTTGACTGCACCAGTTCAGTGATGAACAGTCTGACACCAACCAAGCAGCAGTGGATTCAAACAGGGTCATAGAATCATAGAATCATAGAATTAGCCGGGTTGGAAGGGACCTCAGAGATCATCGAGTCCAACCCTTGACCCACCGGAGCAGTCCATAGCAGATGTCCAGACTGGAACATGATATTAGGGATGAGCAGTTTACTGAAGAGTCAGAGGTTGAGTTCTGACTGCTGTCAATGACAGGAGATTTGTATTGAGGGGTGTTTGCTTACTGCCCACAGACAAAAACCTCCTTGTGAATGACCTGAGAGATCTGCATGTGGATCTGCTTTCCAGGCAAAGTGTGAGTCATGGGCTTTTCTTTTCTCCTGTCATGAAAAGTGTATTTTAAATATACTTGTATATACTTCATAAGAAGTATATTTATATATACTTTCTATATGCTTATGTGCATAATAGTGTACTTAAATACCAGTTTAGGTACACAGATAACTAGGGTGGCCTTTGTACAAAGCATTACAAGATTTTTTTTTAAATCTGCCATTTCTCTAAATATTCCCTTCCAAAGTTGTACCATTTCAAACCTCAGTTATTCTTCCAAGACTGCAATGTATTTAGATGGTATAATGCATCGTGCTTGGTGGACACTGAATCTGAATGTAAAGGAAAATTCAGATTCTTAGTTTCTCTATACCTGTATAAAACTGTGGTATCAGCATGATGAAAATTTGGTAGGATTAAATTTAATTTTTTTCTTATGTTCAGGGCTATTTCTACCTAGAATTGTAGAAGTGTTATTTTTCCATTTTACGTTACAGCAATTCTTAAATTTTCTTTTTAAATTGTTGATCTTGAATTTTATGCTTTTATTTTCTATTTTATGTGCATGCACATTAGAGAATTTGGAGCATAAGGCGTTCTCTTAAAGTATTCACTTGTGGAAAACAAGCTATTGCATTACTAGATTTGTGGTAAAGGATGCTGACATTCATATTAGAGCAAATAAAATTAAAATAAGTTATTCTAAATTGTAAAAGTTATGGTAGATTTCATTGACATAAAACATGCTAACTGGCAGTTTTATGTAATGGCAATCAAAAAGCTCTACAAGGAATATAAGGTCTTATGCAAAGACTACCAACAAGGCTAACTGAACAAAAAACCCCACAATGTCCTATGAAGGAGAGATACTAAGGAAATGTAAAGAAGACAATATTCCAGTATTTGAGACACAATCCTGGAGTGCCTGCAGCATAAGCATAGTTTTCTGAAAGCTACAGCAACTTGAAATTACACCCTGGAGGAAGACAGGTGAGTGAGCAACTCTATGTACAGCTCCGGGACACTATTGAAAAGTGTGTTTAACCTTCTGCTCCTCCACCCTGTTCAAGAGGATGGATTGTGAAAGGCAAAAGCATAGAAGCCTTAGGGGCTTATTTGATAGGGATATTTCTGTACCTCCTCTTGATCTTTCTCTTAGTATGTATTTTTCTCCCTGTCCCAATTCCCCTGCATTCCCACACAGGCAATTCATGAAGAACCAACTTTCTTTGAGCTCTTCACCTTTCCTGCCATCTTCAGAGGTCTTTGGCTGAGCCCTTCCAAAAGACATTTCCGAAAGACTGAGGCACTCCAATGTCTTTTCCCTATATTTATGTGAATATACTTTACATCCCTTCTGCTGTTGTTCTAATCTGGTCTAGTTCAACTATTCACACAGACCTTTTATCTGCTCTTGTGCCCAAGAGGTGATTTCCACCCATCCCTATTACCCTTCTAATACCCTAGGGATTTTTTTGCTTAATTCTCTTTTCATGAACTGTGATCATTATCTTGACTCCATCCCATTAATTGTTACCATCCATCTGTATTGAACAGTATATGGCTGAAAATGAAATGTAGAAAACCATCATGGGCCTGATCACAAATATCCTCAGTTAAATGTAACTTTTCTGTTTGATTTTCAGTGGCTGTAGAATGAGATGATAATTTCCCTTTGAAATAACTTTTCAACTTAAAAAAAACCTATGTAGGCTTCCAGAAAAAGTCATAATGTTATTTTCTGGATCATTCCTGAAGTTCTTTGTTCCAATAAATCCCTGGAGGCTGGAGAACTAAGGGAGCTTTGGATTAGCTGTCTGGAAACTAATGGCATTAAATCTTTTGCTGCTGGAATATATTTAGGCTCAGCATTAATAATATGGGAGGCTGGATGGCATAATGATGGAGCACTGGCCTGGGATTTCAGAGGTCTGGGCTGTGTTTTTGAATCAGCCAATAACTTGCTGGATGACCTCAGGAAAGTCACTTTACTTACTTTTGCCTTATTAAAAAGTTCAATGTGGAAAGTGCGTTGAACTCCTGGGGTGTCAAGTGTTATATCACCACCACATGTATTGTAACCACGTAGGTGAAATCTATTAAATGTCAAGCAGAATGAAAGTAGTGGGTGCCTGTGGGTAAGGAACCTTTTATGGAAACTGCTTGAGACTCCTGTCAAATCCGTATTTCTGTAACAAGCATAGAAGAAGTGTGAGGAATATGAAAATGCCCAAAAGTTTTGGGGTTTTGTTGTCCTACAAATAGCCCTTTGTGCTGAAAAGACTAGTTTAGTAATGATATATTGCATCATTTTAGATATAAGTAGAGGATGTGTGAAGTGGGATTCTGCAGGATGTTACCCTGGTTATTCCAGCAGTCAGCCTGGTCATTAGGGCACAAAATAACTCACACCAGGACAGGTACAGTGAGTATAGAATCATAGAATCATAGAGTAGGCTGGGTTGGAAGGGACCTCAGAGATCATCGAGTCCAACCCTTGATCAACTACCCCCACAGTCACTAGACTATGGCACTGAGTGCCATATCGAGTCGCTTTTTAAATGTCTCCAGGGACGAAGAGTCCACCACCTCCCCAGGCAGCCCGTTCCAAAGTCTGATCACCCTTTCCATGAAAAAATTCTTTCTAATATCCAATCTGAACTTTCCCCGGCACAATTTAAGACCCTGCCCTCTTGTCTTACTGAGAGTTGCCTGGGAAAAGAGACCAACCCCCCCCTGGCTCCATCCTCCTTTCAGGGAGTTGTAGAGAGTGATGAGGTCTCCCCTGAGCCTCCTCTTCTTCAGGCTGAACAGCCCCAGCTCCCTCAGCCTCTCCTCATAGGATCTGTGTTCGAGTCCCTTCACCAGCCTGGTTGCCCTCCTTTGGACCTGTTCGAGGACCTCAATATCCTTCCTGAGCTGAGGGGCCCAGAACTGGACACAGGACTCGAGGTGTGGCCTTACCAGTGCTGAGTACAGGGGCAGAATCACTTCCTTGGACCTGCTGGTGACGCTGTTTCTGATCCAGCCCAGGATGCCATTGGCCTTCTTGGCCACCTGGGCACACTGCTGGCTCCTGTTCAGCTTCCTGGCAATCCAGACTCCCAGGTCCCTTTCTGCCACTCTGTCCCCAGCCTGTAGCTCCCCATGGGGTTCTTGTGGCCAAAGTGCAGGACCTGGCACTTGGCCATGTTGAAGCTCATCCCATTGGAGTCAGCCCATCTCTCCAGTCTGTATCAATGATGATGGAGAACACTGGTCTGCTGTTTTAGATAGCAATTTTATTGATAGGCACCACTGAGAAAGCTTCATCACCTGTGGCAGAAAGGCCGGATTTGGGACTACAGCAGGAACAAATCATTAGCAAGAACCAAGCAAGGGCCAATTTTTGAAATTTGGACATGGCCTCTCTTCACTAGGAAGATAAGAATGGGGTGAATCAAAGGGATTAAAGGTTATCTTTGAGAAGTGGGGGGGATTTGTGAAGTCCTAGACTCTGGGAAAGGGCAAATGCAATCCTTATCTTTAAAGTGGAGAAGAAAAGGAGGACAAGAAATTAAAGACAAAAAAAAAAACCTGAAGGAGCAAGAAGTTGCTTTGTAAGGAAAAAAAAAATACAACAAACCCAAACAAAAACAGCCCAAGGAAGTGTGAAACAGACACCTGTCAAAAGCAAACTGAGTTTCAAACCAACTTTTTCCTATGAAAGAACAGAGAGGCTAAAGTAGAATTGCCCAGTGTTATGCATTCGGACCTTTGTAAGCATAAGGTGGCAGCTTCAAAAGTAAACTGGGAAAAAGGTGTCTGTCATTAAACTGCCCTTGGCTGGTACAAGAGTGTCTGGAAAGCCACAGCCACCAAGAGGTTATTAATGGTGCACTGTCAAAGTATAAAGCAGAACCTGGTTGCAGCAGTAGCCAACATTTTCATCAGTAGCTTAGATGATTAAATGAAGGCTATGCTTATTAAATATGCATACAGGACCATTACAGATATTCAGGATTGTTGCAGAAATAAAAAAAAAAATAAATTCAAAACCCTTGACAATTTAGTGAAGTGGCCTGAAAAATAGAGTGGAGTTGAGTAAGGAAAAACAGGAGGTGCTGAACTTGTGTGATGATAACCAGCTGTACCAGCTCAGAAGAAGCTGGATCTGCAGGGGGATATCTGGGGTCTTGCTGAGCATCACTGGTGCAAACACTTAAACACTCAAGCTGCTGTGCAAAATACACAAACAGCCACTTGGGTGCACAAGAGGAAACTTGCCCTGCAGGGTAAGCAAAGGCACCCTGGTGAAATCCCACGTCTGCTTCCAACACTACACTCCAGGGAGGAGGAGACAGGAGAATGGGAGGTGTAAGGCAATGTAGCTGTAGTACTAGTGAAAATTTAATGAACTGGTGTTACTGGAAAGAAAAAAAGAAGACAAAGGTGTTACCTGATAATTGCCTTCAATGCAGAAGGTACCACTGTGAATGCAGAGAATCATTTTTCTCCATGTCCAAGGGAATGAGAGACAAAGTAATGAGCTAAACCTGAAGCATCTGATTGAGATTAGACATACAGAGCGAATTTCTAATAGTATGGGTAGTTCAGTGTGAACACAGATTTCTGTGCTTTCCCAGAAAATCTCCATACTTGGAAATCTTTAAGAACAGGGCAGACTAATGTCTGAGTGATTGCTGTAGAGTTGACTTGGCCCTAGGGCAGCTATGATGGTCCCAGTCCTGCTAGGGAAGGGCAAACTGGAAGTCAAAACAGCTGGGACATAGGATTTGGGGCTTTCATTGCAGACTTTTTTTTATGGTGCATGTTCAGTCTTTTCCTTCTATTGCTGCCTCAATGCAATTTATATGTGGCCAGTCTATGATAGTTTCATTAGAAGGGCAATGTAAATAAAAGTGGTGAGAAAAATATACTAATGTTGGTAAAGTACTTTATGAGCCTCAGATGAAAGGCAGTATATAAGCACATGCACTATTATGGGAAATCAATGAATAAAGTAATAAACCAAACTGAATAAAAAATGAAACAAAATTCCAAAAAAAGTGCTGTACTTTTGCACATGAAACCCATAAAATATATATATTAATCTTAAATAATAACAGCCCATTTTTAGATTGTTTTTTTTAAACTAAGTCTCTTTCACTTCCCAGAGTTCAAAAGATTAATCACAGACCTATGTAATAAAAAGTAAAATGTATTTCTTATTACCTATTCATATTGCAATCCTAGCATTTGAGATGATTACACACTATATATAAACACATACCTGCTATGTAAGGATTTAAAGTGCTGGGAACAAGGGATAGGCAGTTCAGGATGAGCCCTGTGTGCATGGCACATCCCATGATGGCATCCCGGAGTATGCACATCATGAGAATGTCTAATCTGTTCCTGAAATTAATTTGAAATGAATTTGACTTATTCATTAGTGAGATGAAGAGAACTGATTGCACTCAACTTTTTTTTTCTTTTTTTTCATCAAATAAGGAATACTCTTACCCTCAAGGTTTTATTTTTGTTGAGCTTTTTTTCCTTGGAAAAAAAATGTTTTGAAGATGATAGTGATTTTAAAGCAGATGCAACCCATCAATCACATTTGAATCCCACGGCACTGTTTTTGTTGGGTTTACTTAATCAGTTAATTTTCAGATGACCTGTTCCACTTCCCTGTGAATTTCCTATTTCTGAAATGGGAGTTGTTTCTGTGACACACATCCAGCACTCTTTGGGTAGTTTAAGAAGCAATATTTGTGCAGAAGAATTAACTGAAGATGTTTTTTAGTTGGAAAGTTAACGAATAGTTCAGGCAATCAGGTTTCAAGGAAGAAATAAAAGACTGTAGCTTAAAATGAGCCGAGTCATTAATAAGAGAGGTGGTAGGCTGACAGTCAAGTTTGTGTGTTCATTAATGATTACAGGATGTATAAAAATACATAATAACACAAATAAAAATGCAGTGAACAGCTGGTTCCTTTCCTTTCATAGCCAGGTTATTCAAATTTACACTTCATGTAACACTAATCCCAGCTGGAACTGGAGACAGTTCCAGATGCAGCAGCAACTTTAAAGGACATCAGGAGGGGGTCAGAGGGGTACTTTATGAAATGAATTAATGAGAGTTAATAATGTATTCTACATTTACAAGTCCTTTCATCTCAAGCTCTTGGAGGAATTTGCTGCAGAACAGAAGAAACAGTTACTGCATCAAATTCTCAGGAGAACTTCAGTCCTATTAATGCAGTGCAGGAACCAGGCATCTAATGACCATGCCACCTTAGAAAAGAAGACCTCAACACCCAAATTTTGATGGATTTACAACCATTTAGATGTTTTCAGTGTCTCCCAGTTTTTTTTTTTATTATTAAAGAGAATACGAGCACAGGGAACTCAGTTCTGTTCTCTCACCCAGCTGGGAGCTGTTGACACCAACAAAGCTGAAATCCATAACATGCTGGATGTCTTCATAAAAGAGTCAGTAGGGAATGGAAGCATCTTGTACCTGCAGCATCCTACAGGATTTATAGGCTCAGATTCAGGCCCAGAAATATGGCAAGTGGGAAGTAATGTAATTGTGATGGTGAATCATGACTATTATAACCACGTCTAAAACTATCTTCCTGCAGTCGCAGATTAATACTATCCAGGGTAGGGCTTGGAGAAAAGCAACAAACCAATTAGCTTTTAAGGATAAGTGAAGAAACCAAATACAGAATTTGAGCTATTTAGCCTTTTTCATGCAGAGAAACACCATTACTAGGAATACTTGACCATGTTAAAAAGCCAAAGAGAATGAAGCAAACGTAGCAGTAATTGTCAAGAAATAATATTGTTTGCAGCAGCATTGTAAAAGGAAGGGGAAAAAAAAACCCCAACAGAGTATTTACTTTGGTTTCTAACCTTAATTCTGATACAAATAAATTATAAAACACAAGAGATGTAAAGAGAATCAGGCAAACCATTTTACTTCCTCTTGTTTTCTTTTTTTCTTAGATACTTCCTGGAGGACTTGTAGAACACCCAGAATTGTCAGGAGATTATCTTCTGCTCTTGCATAAGAAGAAACAGGTCTGTCATAGGTGTTCAGCAATGAAGGTTTAAACATTGTCTTTTAAATGAAAATTTATCTGTAAGCCTGGTGGTTGTGGGGCCCTCAGTGAACATCAGAGAAATGGGGAAAAGGAGGGTTCTGTTGGTGATGTTTTATTGGGGGACCCTCCTGAAAGGAGGTTGTAACCGGGTGGACGTTGGTCTCTTTTGCCAGACGACTTTCAACAAGACAAGAGGGCATGGTCTTAAGTTGTGCCAGGGGAGGTTTAGGTTAGATATTAGAAAGAATTTCTTTACAGAGAGAGTGATCAGACATTGGAATGGGCTGCCCAGGGAAGTAGTGGATTCTCCGTGTCTGGAGCTATTTCAAAAGAGACTGGATGTGGCACTCAGTGCCATGGTCTAGCAACCGCAACGGTGGTTCAAGGGTTGGACTCGATGATCTCTGAGGTCCCTTCCAACCCAGCCAATTCTATGATTCTATGATAAATACAGCCTTTAAATCAGCATCACCGAGCAGATAAGGGCTTCTATTTTTGCCAACAGTCAACTTGCTGAATAACACAACGCAGTTTTATAAGGGGAAGAGTAGAAGATGGCAGGGCTTGCTTAACAGTTTCCACAGCTAAAAGGCACTGCTCAGTCACCCGAAGTTCCTACTATCTGTAAAGTCTGCAGCATTTAAATAGAAAGCTATCTGAAAAAGCTGAGCACAGACCCTATGAGGAGAGGCTGAGAGAGCTGGGGCTGTTCAGCCTGGAGAAGAGGAGGCTCAGGGGAGACCTCATCACTCTCTACAACTCCCTGAAAGGAGGTTTAAGCCAGGGGGGGGGTTGGGCTCTTTTCCCAGACGACTTTCAACAAGACAAGAGGGCAGGGTCTTAAGTTGTGCCAGGGGAAGTTCAGGTTAGATATTAGAAAGAATTTCTTTACAGAGAGAGTGATCAGACATTGGAATGGGCTGCCCAGGGAAGTAGTGGATTCTCCGTGTCTGGAGATATTTCAAAAGAGCCTGGATGTGGCACTCAGTGCCATGGTCTAGCAACCGCAACGGTGGTTCAAGGGTTGGACTCGATGATCTCTGAGGTCCCTTCCAACCCAGCCAATTCTATGATGATTCTATGATGAAATTTAAGCCTGGATTTTGTTGCTGCTTGGATCTCAGCAGTTAGGTTACACAGATGTTGAAGGCCAGTGGCACAGTTCCACCTTGCACACAAAACAAAGGATGGGGAGCTTTGTGATCTTACATATGAGTGGTAACAAGACCACGAGTTGTAAACCAAGAGCTACGGCAACTGTCTTCTGGGTTTCAACAAACAACTCTTGAGGGAGAGAAGGAGAATTGTCTCCTGAAGGAAGCAGAATGGTGATTCAAGGGGCTGTTTCTTGAGACTGTACAGAACTGGATCGCCACTTTTTAGGTGTAATTATCATCTTCTCTCCCTAAGTGAATGCAATGAATTGTAGGAGTTGGGTTCTTAGCTGATGGCAACAGGCAGAGAGGGAGTCATCCTGTCTGGGGAAGCTTTCCAAATGTCTGAGTTACTTCTTGGCAGTATTTGGTGTTGGGCACAGATGTAGAGTACAGCTTCTCAGAACTGATGGTTTTATGGTTTCAAATAGTTCACTGGGATACAATTTGGCTGGTTCAGCAGATCTTGGCTCAGGACTTCAGTGCATTACATTATGTTTGTACCAATTTTTGCTTTTTTGGCATTTAGCTGTAGTTTCTGCCCTTTCTCCAGTAAAGGATTGCAGGAAATTTGTGAAGATTTAAGTGGTAATGAATCAGCGTTATTGTCTGCAGGCCTGAAAGGTGCTGATCACTGCCTCAAACAGGACATGCTCTTCAAGAGAGTGACTGGTGGTCAGACATCTTCACATCTAGACAGAAGACCAGATTCAGGCTGTCATTTGTCCTGTAGGTCAGAATAGAGATGACCCATGCAACTGTTCAGGAAGAGATGTGGGGCAAGGGCTTTGGGAATTCAGATTTCCTGATTTGTCTGGTTGTGACTTTGATTACTTCATCCTGATCCTGACATAGGTGTTGGTGAATTTCTTAATGATGCCCTGTGATAATCTATATTTTTGATCTGGCTGTTTGTATTGTCAGGTGAAATAATTGGAATTAAATGTTTTAGGTAAGACCTCTTCTGGATTTGATTTATGCAGAAAACACAGCTGAAATTGATTGAATATGACAATGTTGATCTGTTCTACTGAGGTTAGAACCTAATCCAAGACTCACAAGTATCTTTCAATCAGTATCAATGAAAAATGGGGAAATAATGTGATTTCTTAAAACTAAGATGCTGTTTGTCTCTATCTTACTTTTGACTCAAAGATCAAGCTCAAAAAACCCCAGGAAGGATGCACTTGAAATTTTTAAATCAACTACACCACCACCCCTCAGAGGAAAGACAGTTTTACAGTTATATTAGGAAAGTTTCTATGAACAATCAAACTTCCTTGTCAATACTCTTTGCCTGGTGCTTACTTTACTTCCCAACAAATAAGATGTTCCTATTTGATGATATTTGGATCAGACTCAGAGTGAATCACAGTACTACTGCATAGTCTTCATAGTATTTTATTTTTTTTTCCTAAATTATTTTATAATGTTGACACAGATGTATCTGGAATTCCTCCCAAATAGGCAGGTCCTGTGTCAGGTATCTGTATTTCTAGCACTTGGCTGTGATGCTCTTGCTATTCTGTCATTGTCCCACATCCCAATGAAGTTTTCCCAGTGAGAAGAGGCATGGAGAGCAGAACAGTGAAGTATCAGCTGTGAGGCTGCACCTTGTAGTTCCTCCATCAGGCTCCCTCCCTCTCAGCACAGCTGAACAGCTGTCATTACTGTGGCACTGATTAGTGCACAATTAAAAGAGTTGGGGTTTTTTTTGTTGTTGTTGTTGTTTTTTTGGGTTTTTTTGCCTTTTGAGATCCAGACTAAGCCTGTATCCGGAACAGCGTGGCCAGCAGGTCAAGGGAAGGGATTCTGCCCCTGTGCTCAGCCCTGGTGAGGCCACACCTTGAGTACTGTGTCCAGTTCTGGGCCCCCCAGTTCAGGAAGGATATCGAGGTCCTGGAGCAGGTCCAAAGGAGGGCAACCAGGCTGGTGAAGGGACTCGAGCACAGACCCTATGAGGAGAGGCTGAGAGAGCTGGGGCTGTTCAGCCTGGAGAAGAGGAGGCTCAGGGGAGACCTCATCACTCTCTACAACTCCCTGAAAGGAGGTTGGAGCCAGGGGGGGGTTGGTCTCTTTTGCCAGACGAGTTTCAACAAGACAAGAGGGCGGGGTCTCAAGTTGTGCCAGGGGAAGTTCAGGTTAGATATTAGAAAGAATTTCTTTCTGGAGAGGGTGATCAGACATTGGAATGGGCTGCCCAGGGAAGTAGTGGATTCTCCGTGTCTGGAGATATTTCAAAAGAGCCTGGATGTGGCACTGAGTGCCATGGTCTAGCAACCGCAACGGTGGTTCAAGGGTTGGACTCGATGATCTCTGAGGTCCCTTCCAACCCAGCCAATTCTACGATTCTATGAAGTCCTCTCCTTTGTTTCAGTTCAAGGCGTTTGCCGCTAGATGGTGCCAGCACCTGCTCCCTGCACCATGGTGCCAGATGGTACCGAGGGCTGAAAAAAGCGATGTTTTATGACAGCAGCAAGAATTACTTCTCTTTGGGAATCTAGATTCTGCCAAAGAATCGTTGTTAGGCCTTGCTGAAGTGCTGTCATTTTCATTTAAGCTCAGGGCCCTCCGCAGCAGGCAGCTCCACAAAGGGTCTCACCTCGTCAGCAACAATTTCACACAGGTGTGAGATTAGGGGAGAAGCTGCTGAAACAAAAGATACTTTTTAAATGCAGCAAGGGTCAGCTACAGAAGTCTGGTGCTAGGTGCTTCAAAAAGAAGGTTTCAAGGTGCAGGGAGGAAGTGCCAACTCTTACTGGGAGTGACTGCTGCCCGTGCTCCCTCCTGGGATCTGCAAACCAGGAGCTGGGGATGCCGCGATGCTCTGCAGCAGAGGCAGAGCACAGACGTGGGAGATAGAATTAAATCAAAGCTATGGATCAAGAGCCTGGTGATTTTCAAACTTCCTTTAAAGAGATGGCACGTCTGGGAGGTGAGTTACAAAGTCTCAGATTTTTCCCATAGACCAATATGCTCAAAGCCAGCTGAGACAGGGGTGTCCCCAGATGGGGTTTGTCTGCCTGGGGTATAAGCCATCGACACACTGGAGGTATCAGCTATTTATTAGCAGTGCTAAAGGGATGCTAGGGGGTATTCCTGCAAAGTCAGCACAGCATTGGAATAGTCACATATTGCAAAATCACACATTTAGTGCAGCTTTTACTGGTGCTTACAATCTTTTCTCTTGGAGCTGATCTGTGTATGGTATCCTCCAAGCTGAGTGGATGAGGGTCTTCAAGGGGAGGTGGGTTTCCTACCTTCTGGGGGGTCTGCTTTTCCTATTCTAATGTTCAAGTTCACCTAAAGGACACATCTTTATTGCAGTATGGCCAAGCTTCCTGGGCAATCAGCCCACTGAAGTTTCCATTGTCTGGTTTTAGATCTGTCTGTTCCTTCTCTCCCATCATCCTGTCAAGAGGTGATTTACATCAGTTCCTTATTTTTGTTTCTTCACTTAGTTAAGAATAACACCCATAAAGGTTTTGACATCCACAGGACCTTTCTGCCATGCACCAAGAGGCTGCTCAGTCAGGTCACAATGCCACTTTCTCCTCAGTCTTAAGGTCCTGAAACAACTAAAGGAAACCAAAGCCCACAGTCACCCTTGCACCAATATCATGGAGTGACATAATTTCACTTATAATCTGTGTAGGTGGAAGAGGAAGGCAAAAAATATTGGGGGAAACCTGCAGGTCCTGTTCCCAGGGCTGAGAACCCAACAAAGAGGGAGAACCCAACCCGCAGGGAGAGGGAGGACTAAGGAGGTGATGAACTAAGATGAATTTTTCTTCTAATAATCAGGTCTGATTTTAAGAAGCAGGCATTTAGCATCAGTCTGTGTTCTCTAGACTGGTGTACACTGAAGTAGTGTCTTGGCATATAAATTTCATGAACATAGTAAGGGAACAGGGTCTTTGGAGACCTTCTTAGCTTATCAGAAATGGTAAGAAAAAATATTATTACCATTTTACAGGTAATGTTTCAAAACTTAGATTGAGAGTTACATGGGACACAAGTTTTCCTAAACCTCAATTTTAACATCTAAATCTAAACTCTCAGTTTTCCTTTTCCTGCTGTAATAGAACCACAGCTCTGTTCTCCAGCTTATCAGAGCATTTTCAGTGACATCCTCACCAAAACTTGCAGATGTTATATCTGCCATTTCCTGGTTGGAATTTTCAAACTGGATTTTTTCAAACTCAGCACTTCTCTGGCATTTCTGGAATGACATCAAACTTCTTATTTAAGTTGCTGGAGTGTGAGTTTAGGATCCTGGTTTAAGCCAGAAACTTTCCTTTTGAAAATTGTGGTCAGCAACTGTATAGACTTAAAAATAATAATAAATTAAATTGTCCTGACAAGAGAGTTCTCCTGAGTTTTAACCCTGGCAAGCTTTTAATTTCTTTTTCCTCCCTCCTAGGGAAAGGATTCACTAAAGATACAAAGCCCTACAAAACTGTCAGATCAGATGCATGCTATGTATCATTAATGGTGTAGTACAAAGCAATAATCCCTATCTTGAAAACCCTAATATTTTTTTTTCTTTGAAGTTGCCTGTGCTTCCACCCTTTACAGTTCCCATCGGACTGTGTAGTGTGATTTAGATGAAATCAGTGATTTCAGGGTAAGAAAGCAGTGACAGTGTTCCAGTTTCCATCTCAGCAGAAACTTTTTTGGACCCTGTGATAGAATCCCTGCTAGTTCAGGGCTTGCCTTTGGTGGGCATGTTTACTTTCCTCTTTTCAGGAGCTCTACAGACTAGAGAGCTGGGCCGATTCCAACGGGATGAGGTTCAACAAGGCCAAGTGCCGGGTCCTGCACTTTGGCCACAACAACCCCATGGGGAGCTCCAGGCTGGGCACAGAGTGGCAGAAAGGGACCTGGGAGTCTGGATTGCCAGGAAGCTGAACATGAGCCAGCAGTGTGCCCAGGTGGCCAAGAAGGCCAATGGCATCCTGGCCTGGATCAAAAACAGCGTCACCAGCAGGTCCAGGGAAGGGATTCTGCCCCTGTACTCAGCGCTGGTGAGGCCACACCTCGAGTCCTGTGTCCAGTTCTGGGCCCCTCAGTTTAAGAAGGATGTAGAGGTCCTGGAACAGGTCCAAAGGAGGGCAACCAGGCTGGTGAAGGGACTCGAGCACAGACCCTATGAGGAGAGGCTGAGAGAGCTGGGGCTGTTCAGCCTGAAGAAGAGGAGGCTCAGGGGAGACCTCATTGCTGTCTACAACTCCCTGAAAGGAGGTTGTAGCGAGGTGGGAACTGGACTCTTTTCACAGACAACCTTCAACAAGACAAGAGGACACAGTCTTAAGTTGTGCCAGGGGAGGTTTAGGTTAGATATTAGAAAGAATTTCTTCACGGAGAGGGTGATCAGGCTATGGAATGGACTGCCCGGTGAGGTGGTAGATTCTCCGTCCCTGGAGACATTTAAAAAAAGACTGGATGTGGCACTCAGTGCCATGGTCTAGCAACTGCTCCGGTGGGTCAAGGGTTGGACTCGATGATCTCTGAGGTCCCTTCCAACCCGGCTGATTCTATGATTCTATGATTCCTCACTCCTGGAGATGTTTTGAGCTTCTTGTGTTCCTGTCAAGCTTGGTCAGAGAGGTCACCTCACCCCCTAGTCCTGAAACACAACCTGAGGAAGGCCTCAGAAGTGAGGGGCTCATGTCCAGGGCACGTTTGACAGGTGCAACAGCCAATGTGGACGTGAGGTTTTCTTGAAAGGATGCTGAGAAAGCAGATTGTTTCTGATGCCTACCTTTATTTCTTCATTTAATCAAATCTTCACTCTTTTGGAAGGCCTCATTCACCAAGTTGCTTTGGTAGGCAAAGGGAAGGCTTCTTGACTCTTCCAGAGAAGTAGGAAAAGATCCTATTGAAGTGTCACATGGCACAACATCATTGCCTGTAATTGCAGGTGTGGGTACCTCTGGACTTTTGTCCTCGTTTGCCTTCTTCTTCTAGCAGTTTTCAATAAAATATTGTAAATAAAGGGGAAATTATTTAACATAGAAAAATTATCACAAAAACACCTGAAAAATACTATCCATCAGTATAATTACTTTAAAAGGTACTGAGCTCCATATGGGGAATCTTAACTGTGAAATGGACTCGATCTCCTGAACAGTTTTATTCATGCAATGCAAATACTCCTTGCAGACAGCCCAGGTGCAATCATGAAGATTCAAATGGAGAAGAAAATGTAGGTTAAGGCCTGATGAGAAACACACAACCTATAGGACTCACTTTTTGCTGACAAAGGAGATGCCAGTTGATAGTGTGCAAGGGCACACTGAGCAGAACTCTGGCACAGTAATACACAGTATTACACTAATAATATAACACAGTAATACACTTATTCCTTTGGATATTCAGGTTCTGTTTGAAATTACTTTTAAAAGTTATCAGATGGTAATTTTAGAGCAGTGAAACAAAGAAATTGCAATGATGCTCTTGATATTCTGCAGGCAACAAACCATTTTTCCTTGCATCTCTGAGGGAAAATCAGAAAATTTAAGAACTTCATTTTCAAAAGAATTATTTGAATTTTTCTCTTGGCATCTACAGGAATACATGCACTGTGTGTATGCCAAGTATTCTGCATGTCAGAATATCATCACTAATCCTGGGAAAAGAGGACTTCTTTTCAGAGGACTCTAGGGTGCAAGTTGTCATTTGAAACTTCTCTGTATTTTGGTGGTGTTGGGGTATGACCTGGAAGGTCATCTGGTCCCCAAGAGAGGACTTCTCTTAGAACCAGCAGCATGTTCCTTCTGTGAAGTATGATTGGCAAAAATTCTTGACCTTGGGAAAGATCTGAAGTGAGTTAAATACAGGAGATGCCTGGAACACAGGAGAATTCCTGCCTGGAATACAGGAGATACAGGAACTGGCATTGCTTCCTTCCTTACAGGGCCTAATTGTATGGACCTAAGACTGTGTAAAATTCACAAAGAGTTGTTGAAGAGTGCTGGATGTTGTTTAGTGCTGGCTGAATTTGTTGTTCAGTGTCTCTGCTGGGTAGAAGATGTACAAAGCAGGGGATGTGAGCCAAAGGGACCAGTTCCTGATACTTGATAAAGAGATGGTAAAGAAGTCAGAGGAAGTTCACTCTACTCTTAAAATCTGTGCACTCTCCTTTTTAAATCCAAGCAGGATTTGTTAACCTATTGCCCTTCACCTCAGTATCTGCTCTGCCATTAAAGCACTGATCTCTTCTTTCTTCTGTACTGAAAATTACACTGTTCTCATGGAAACTGCCATCACTTCTGGAGCAGACTCTATCTTGTCTTCTAGACATTTATAAGTGGACGTTAATAGCATTAAGTGACTTTAGTGTAAAACAAATGGAGAAATGCCACTGATTGGCACAGGAAATGAACTACAATTAAAATTATTTAGTTTATTTGGTTTATCGAAGTTTGCTGAGGGAATTTGCTCATTTGTCCATTTGCTCAGGATGTCCATTTCAGAGGCTCATTTTGAGAGAGAGACATAGTGCACAGAGAACACTAATAATAACTTTTGTCAGGAATGCTTAAAAGAAATCTGTTTTCATGGCCTTTCCTTGGAGCTGGTAAACCAGAAGCCTGGATTTGTATGGCTGAGGAGACATATTTTACCTATATTTTCTGAGGCAAGTGTGTAATACAGTTTTATTTCTGCCAGAATCTGTGCTGTTAATTTATGGAAACTAAAGGCAGAGTGAGATCTGTAAAAGCATTTTTTAAAAATTGCTGTAATTCAAACATCTAAAATAATACATCCAGGTTCTTCCTTTTGTTTATCTGTTTTCTTTTTAGTTATTTTCTGGAATGAGCTAGTCAATTTTTTTCTGTTTATTGAGGCTACTATTTCACTACAGCTGTCTACATGAAAGAGTACTTACAAACATCTGCTTTGAATTGTTTTATTTAATTAACAATTTAATGCTTTTTTTTTTTTGTGGTGAACATAGCAACTGGAGTTGACCTCATTATTTCTATTAAAAAACTGAAGTACTTTAATTACATCATTGCTTTCCTCCTCGGCTCATTTCAAGATGATGTAGTTTTGATTTGTATAGCCCCTCCTTATTTTGAGTATTTTTAATCTGAGTTTTCAGCTTTTGAACACCTGTACCACTCTAGAGTGCTACAGGATGCTCTTAGACAACCAGGTTACAAGGACAGAATCCAGCAGCCCAGTTTCAGTTCCCTTGCCCTTAGAAATAGAGCTCCAGGTACTAGGGAGATGTATCCTTCCTCATTCTTCCAGGCTGTTAGTCTTTAACACTTGGTAATTCATCTTCATTGCAGACACCAGTATAGCAGATGAGCAAAGTAATTGTCAAGTCTCTTCATGCAGGGCTTATCTCCCCTCCTTGATGTTGGGTTGGACTAGATGATCTCTGAGGTCCCTTCCAACCCGGCTAATTCTATGATTCTATGATTCTATGATTCTATGATTCTATGATTCTATGATTCTATGATTCTATGATTCTATGTCTGCAGTTTGTATCATGCATCAATTTATGGCCATGGGATCACAGAATGGTTTGGGTTGGAAGAAACCTTAAAGTTCCAACCTCCCTGCCATGGGTGGGGACACTTCTCACCAGACCAGGTTGCTCCAAGCCTGATCCAACCTGGCCTGGAAGACTTTCAGGGATGGAGCAGTCCCCAGCAGTGCCCCCACCTCCCAGTGACACTGTGCTACTGGGGCACAGGCAGAGCACAGGGGGTGTTCAGCTGACAGGCACAGCAGCCACTTTGCTCACCTGACAGCTGAACCCCCCAGCATCTGCTCCCCTTATCCTGGTGAATGCCCTGACCTGGTCACAGCAGCTCCCCAGTTACTGCAGAGGAGCTAAAGAGTTTCTCATGCTCAGTTCCTCCTCATCAGCCTCATCTCAAAGTGCCTTTTAGCTACAGTGCCTGGAAGTTTAGACAAAGGAAATGAGATAGAAGATCTATAGTGTGAGCTATCAAATGCTGGAAGAGGTGGTAGTGGTTCTTCCTCCTGCTATTTTGTAAAATCTAATCTTACACTGCAGTTTCTGAGGCCAGTCTGCTTTGTTCCAGCTCATCCAAAATACTTTGTGTGCAAATGACCTTTTTGCTTAAGCAAGAAAAATGGATCAAATATTTGTGTTCCAAGTTGCACTGATTTAATTTTTGGTTCAGTTTTTGAACTAACCTTGTAACATTGATGACATCCAATTTCATTAAACTTAATATTATGAAGCAGTGCAGCAAAGCAGCTTACGCTGTAGTTAGGATCCATGCATGATACACATGAATACTGGTATGATGACAGATGCAGTGCTAATGACTGGACACCTTTCTAGTGACTTTCTCAGCCATTAATTCCATGTGCTGTGGGCATGAGTTTCCCAGTGTCTGAGAAGCTGGCTTGGTTCCTTATCCCCTATTTTTTAGGTGCATAATGAAATTCAAGATCTAGCAAGAGAGCATGAGAGTGTATTTCTGAATAGCAGCAAATACAGCCCCAGTAGCAAGCCCTTCTGGGAATATTTATTTCTGTATAGTTAAGGTCTGCACGCTGTATGTGTTACAAGGTGATTGCTTCTAGGGAAGAAATACATTTTCATACATAATGAAGCAGTGCACAGTTCATGCAAGCAGATATTCTGGAAATTAAACTATGAAAGAATTTCTTTATACTGTTCTCAGTGGTGTGCTGGGAATATATGCTTTCCTAAATTATACCTGAGCATCTCCAATAGGTACATTATTAGATGTTGCATACTGAACTTCACTGACTGCAAAACCCCAGCATGTATCATAGAATCATAGAATCATAGAATTGGCCGGGTTGGAAGGGACCTCAGAGATCATCTAGTCCAACCCTTGACCCACCGGAGCAGTTGCTAGACCATGGCACTGAGTGCCACATCCAGTCTTTTTTTAAATGTCTCCAGGGACGGAGAATCTCCCACCTCACCGGGCAGTCCATTCCATAGCCTGATCACCCTCTCCGTGAAGAAATTCTTTCTAATATCTAACCTAAACCTCCCCTGGCACAACTTAAGACTGTGTCCTCTTGTCTTGTTGAAGGTCGTCTGTGAAAAGAGTCCAGTTCCCACCTCGCTACAGCCTCCTTTCAGGTAGTTGTAGACAGCAATGAGGTCTCCCCTGAGCCTCCTCTTCTTCAGGCTGAACAGCCCCAGCTCTCTCAGCCTCTCCTCATAGGGCCTGTGCTCGAGTCCCTTCACCAGCCTGGTTGCCCTCCTTTGGACCTGTTCCAGGACCTCTACATCCTTCTTAAACTGAGGGGCCCAGAACTGGACACAGGACTCAAGCTGTGGCCTAACCAGCGCTGAGTATAGGGGCAGAATCCCTCCCTGGACCTGCTGGTGATGCTGTTTTTGATACAGGCCAGGATGCCATTGGCCTTCTTGGCCACCTGGGCACACTGCTGGCTCCTGTTCAGTTTCTTGGCAATGCAGACTCCCAGGTCCCTTTCTGCAAGATTCAGTTCATTCATTCATATCCTTACAAATGCAGCTTCAGTGAACTTTTAAAACAACGCATCACAGTTTTATGTTTTATTATTTTTGTTTTCAGCATAAATCATAATAAAGAAGACATTGCTTACTTTCATATAACTTTCCCTTCCTTAGCTTCCTTGCTCAGACAAACCACCACAACAGCATCATGGGAAGAGGAGCAAACAAATAGTAAAAAAATGCTCTGTTCCTGTAAATACACCAGTTAACTATGTATGATACCTTCAGTAGGTTTTGCTAGAAGGAAAGCAGATGACACACTTGCCTGCAGAATTACTTCTCAGATTGAATATTGTTGGTGTTTTTTTCTGTTTAAGACAAGGCAGTATCAAAAAAGGGTTTTATTTCTATGCTTTTGCCCAGTATCAACGTAAGAAAAGAAAGCTTTTCTACAAAGCAAACACAACTGGCTGTGTAAGGAGGTATCTCAATGCTTTGGCAAAGAATTGAAATGCATTATCAAGTGAAAAGAAAGGAGAAAGGAGAAAAAAGAAAGGAGAAAAGAAAGGAGATTTTGTCTCCTCCTCTCCCCCCCCTGCCTCCCTCACTGGAATGAGCTGCTTATGAAGTCTGCCAGGCTGACAAGTATGGAGAGAAACTGTAAGAAAGCAGGATGAGATACCTGCTTTTTAATGTGCTTCAGCTGGGGCCAGGAGGTCATCATTCTCAAAGTGTCATCTCAAATCGCTCATTAGACCCACTCACGCCTATGAGTTGTCCAACAGAACACCTCTCCATCAGCTGATACAGCTACTGCCACCAAAGAAGATTTTATAATACATTTTTACTTGCAACTGAATGGAGGTATACTAATTTTTTTTTTTTTACTGTTACATTTAATTTCTGTTCCTGCTTTTATTTTTCCATTTTAACATACAATCAGAACATAATAATTACCAAAGTGTCTATAGCTCTCTAGTCCCCATCTCTCTCTAGTTGTGAGAGAACACCACCACAGGACATCAGTAGGATAAAATGAAGTGGTTTTAGCTGTAGTATTTCTGTATGCTTCCAGAAGATAAAATTTTTCTCTGATGAAGATTCACAGAATGGTTTGGCTTGGGAGGGACCTTAAAGATCACCCAGACTTCAGCAGGTCCTATGCATACAGACCACTGAAGGACAGTAAGTGCAATGGGAGGGAAGTTTCCTACTCAGCCTTCATTTTCTCATGGTCTCCTATCAGATACAGGCTGCAAGCAATGCAAGCCTGCTGCTTCAATGGGTTGGTGATGAAAGTGACAATGTGTGGTCCTGAGTTTTAGAGAGGACTAAATGCCAGTTTAATGTCAGCTAATGTCAGGTGACACCAACATCTCTGCAAGCTCAGAAGAGAAAGCAAAGTGCTTTCTCCCAAGTAGTTCTCCTTTCCTTTTCCTTTTCCTTTTCCTTTTCCTTTTCCTTTTCCTTTCCCTTTCCTTTCCTTTCCTTTCCTTTCCTTTCCTTTCCTTTCCTTTCCTTTCCTTTCCTTTCCTTTCCTTTCCTTTCCTTTCCTTTCCTTTCCTTTCCTTTCCTTTCCTTTCCTTTCCTTTCCTTTCCTTTCCTTTCCTTTCCTTTCCTTTCCTTTCCTTTCCTTTCCTTTCCTTTCCTTTCCTTTCCTTTCCTTTCCTTTCCTTTCCTTTCCTTTCCTTTCCTCTCCTCTCCTCTCCTTTCCTCTCCTCTCCTCTCCTCTCCTCTCCTCTCCTCTCCTCTCCTCTCCTCTCCTCTCCTCTCCTCTCCTCTCCTCTCCTCTCCTCTCCTCTCCTCTCCTCTCCTCTCCTCTCCTCTCCTCTCCTCTCCTCTCCTCTCCTCTCCTCTCCTCTTCTCTCCGCTCCTCTCCTCTCCTCTCCTCTCCTCTCCTTTCCTCTCCTTTCCTCTCCTTTCCTTTCCTCTCCTTTCCTTTCCTCTCCTTTCCTTTCATCTCCTTTCCTTTCTCCTTTCCTTTCTCCTTTCCTTTCCCTTCCCTTTTCCTTTCCCTTCCCTTTTCCTTTCCCTTCCCTTTTCCTTCCCTTTCCTTCCCTTTCCCTTCCCTTTTCCTTCCCTTCCTTTTTCTCACTTTTCTTGAGTAGATGCATGGATTCTGTGACTCCAGTCAAGGCAAAATTTTTTACTTTCTTTTTTTTTCCTTCTACTAAATCTCAGCCTTTTTAGAACAGTGGGATTTTTCCTTGGGAAAAAACTTCTCTTTGTTCCACGAACGGGTTTGCACCACAATCGCTGCTGCACTCACTGCACCAGATACAAAATTGTTCATAGTTCAGTGAAAAGCAATTTCAAAATCATCCCTGCTTCCAGAGATGCTGTAAACATCCATTTTGATCAGTTAAAAAACATGGTTGCTTTTACTCAAAGCAGTGTCTGGGATGATTTTGTTTTGATTGTTCAACACTGTTGGTGTTGAAAATAGGAATGTCAGCATTGGAAAGATAGTCCTTAGGCACTCAGGTTTTTTAACAGCAAGCAAAATTCTCATTAACAGGCAATTTTAGAAAGCAGCAACATTCATTTTTTGGACTATTAAGCATATAGAGTGTTTATATTTCCAGCAAAGTGTGAATTAATGGAAAATAAAATTCTGTCATGCACTAGTGCTACAACATTGCAACATAATGTATGTGATGCTGATTATAATTCAGCCTTTCAACAGGGTTACACATGATCAAAGCTTCTGAGGTAAGGATTATGTAACTTCAGTGGTGGGAAACAATTTTGATGTTTAAGTCTCCCTTTTTCTTTCTTTCTTTTTTGTTTCTTGTTAATTACTCGTTAAACTAAAAAACACACCAAACCCAACTCTTTGTCTGTAATACCCCTTCCTAATTCCAGGCAGATGTGTTGGGTGTCACATCCATTCAGCTCTGGGTTTTCTGCCCTAGGTGAGCCTGTTTTGATGTCAGCCTGTTTTGATGTCTCAGTGACAGCAGCACCAGGGCACAGAAAGGATGCCAGTTTTCGAAGCTAAATCCCAGCAGGTAGGACTGCACTTCCCCTCCCTGACAGGTGGCTGGATCTCCACCAAGAAGAAGGGATGAACTTGTCCACAGGGTATTGGCTTTCCACACATACCTTCTGTTAACTGTGTTTTTTCTGAAACAGTGACAAGTCACTCTAGAAGACCTGGTATGTGGTTATCCATCACTGTCAGCACACCCCAAACCCCGAAACACCTTCCCACAGGACTCTTTCAGATGTTAGTTTCATGATCTTAATGACTTCTGAATTTTTATGTCCATGGGCACTATGGCAACTTCAAATAAAATTCTGTCCTTCTGAAAAAAAATGATGAGATAATACTGAACCTCTTATTTAATCAATTGTTATCCAAGGAAGAACCACAAAAACAACAGTAATATTTTGGTTTTAGTACAGAACTCATGAAAACAACCTCAATCTCTTGCTTATCCCAGGACCTACTATAATTTCATATTGCTGTGGCAGTGTTCAATCTCTAGGAACTTTCTGGAGAGCCTGGTTTATGCCATTGGTTAATGTTCTAGACATAAACATGGGGCTTTGTTGGTCAGGATATATTCTTTTCCTTGCCTACTTTCCCAATCACATTGATTCATTTTTCAACAACCTGAACACGTTCTTTGCTGCTGCTTTAACAAAGCCCACAGAGCAGAAACTTCAGCTCACCTCTGCAATCCCCATCTCACTTTATTATTGCAGACCCAGATGTGCAGAGGTTCTTTCTGATTTTACAGGTGCAGCACTTAAGCTTTCACCTGCCCTTCAGAGACTGCAGAGAGGACAAGGGTCAGTGCTCCACTATACATCCTACCAACAGCTTAGCCGTGGAAAATTAATGAGGTGCCAGTTCACTGCCTCTCCTCAGTGCCACTAATCTTGCACATATGCTTTCACACAACTGGCAGATGTGGCCAAGGAAAGACACAGAATCTAGCTCAGCAGGAATCCTGCTTGGAAGTGATATTAACAGAAAAAACACACAGAGGAACTTCATGCTTCCTTTACTTCATTGAAGAGATGATACTGCTGTAAGGAAAAATGTCAAAAGCAAAATAATATTATTGCCATGAAACATGGAAACCTAATGTCTCCTCTCTATTTGTCCTAGAATTCCTCCTAGAATTTCTTCCACCACGGAGATGGAAGCAAATACGAAGCATTTTGGCTGTAATACCTACTAATTGGGTTGTCTGTCCTTTCAAAAAGAGGTATCTGATTTATATTTTTTAAATTTTTCCTTTTTAGGAAATTACAGAATCACAGAATGCCTTTGGTTGGAAGAGAACTTCAAGATCATCCACTCCAACCTTTCACCAACACTGTAAGCTCAGCACTAAACTGTGTCCCTAAGGACCACGTCCCCATGCCATTTAGATATCTCCAGAAGGGATGGAGACTCCACCACTGTCCTGGGCTATTCCAATGCCTGACAACCCTCTCAGTGAAAAAATATTTCCTAACATCCAGCCTAAACCTCCCCTGGTGCAGCTTCCATCCATTCCCTCTGCTCCTGTCACAGTCACTAAGGAGGAGAAGCTGTTTCTCTCCTCACTCCTCTCAGCCTCCTCTTCTCCAGACCAAACACCCCCAGCTCCCTCAGCTGCTCCTCATAGGAATTGTGCTCAAGGCCTTCAGGAGCCTCTGTGCTTTTCTGGACACAGAACTGTTTTTATTGGTGGCCCCCAAGTTTTCCTAAAAAGAAGTTGATGCTATATGTAGTTATCCAAATGATGGTTCTTTTTAAAACTGTTATCAAATAGCTGAAAAATCCCCATTAAAATGCTTTAGCTGCCTATTAACAAACTCACAGAGTAAAATTCTCTAAGACTTCAATGGAGCTGCCTGATGCCAAAATACATTTAATTGGCACAGCACTTAAACCATGTATTTTCCAGGCTTCTAGATCTTTCTGAGGTGGAAATCGTTATGGAAAGGGTTGAACAGCAGCTTTTGACACTGAGTGTTGCAGAAGACCTCCACAGCCAGCTCAGCTCTGGTAAACTTCCAGCTTACTGGCATGCATGAGTTAGAAACAGGGGACTGTGGGGTATTCTCCTGGTTTTCTAGTGACACTGCTCTTGAGGCAACACACAACATCTGCTGTGAACACATGAAATCCTTTCTCACTGAAAAGTCAGCTGCCCACTTGGTTTAATAGAACCCAGATTTGGGATTTGGTCAGGGGACTCAGGCACAGCTTGGACAATCAGCAGCATAAAAACCAGAGAGCCACCAAACTTCTGGTGGGAGAAACATGAGAGAATCAGGCAGAGAAATTAATGCCACAATTAATAAAAAATATAGATAAAAAGCCTGGCCCTCAGTGCCTCAGCAACATAGAATTTATCACCAATCAACACATAAACCCCAAAGTAACAATAATAGGCCTGGCAGCCCTGGCAACATACACTTATTTTTAAAAAATAGGTTTTAAATTGTTCTCATTTCTTTTTTCAGAAGACCCCCAAGATCTTGATTATGCTGTTCAGTGAATGCTTGAATAAAACAATTTTTCTAGATTAAGACAAGTAACACTATTGAGCAACCTTTTTTCAGCTTCCTATCTAATAACAATGACTCTTTAGATAGAAGTGCTGGTATCACTTTTTTTGGTTTTTTTTTTCTTTTGTTCTTTTTCTTTTTTCCTTTTGCTTCTTCTTCATTTTTTTAAATTTTCTTTTTTGTTTGTTTGTTTTTCTTTTCCCTCCCCTTTGTTTTTCTCTTCACTTCCCTTAAACAATTTATGTAAGTGCATACATAAAACTCTTGTTTGGTTCATTCCTACTTACAGTTAGTAACAGTTCTGGGTTAATGACTGTTTGCTAGTGCAGAAACTAGTACTGTGGAAGAACATCCTAACTCTCTGTGTTTTTATCTGCCAGTTCTGTTGCTCTTTTCCTGTTCTGGGTGCACTGTTTGATGACCTGCCTGAGAAGCCCAGTAAGACCAGTGCAGTTATTTTGTGCTACTGATCCTCACCTGAAGCTCACACCAGGAAAGCAGAGTGTAGGACAGGCTTATGATTGAATTCAAATCACATTCTGGAAATGGTCAGTGACCTTAATTGCATTAGAAGCTCCTTCTGGTTTTAGGCAAATTTGAAAAAAATCCCTCACCTCTCAAGATCCATAATATATATATGTATTTACTAATTACTATTTGTTACCATGTGAACAGGATGGAAATAACCTGAACTTGGGAGCAAAAGGAGTTTTAAAGGGAGATCAGCTCCTAGCAGCTCAGCCAGGACTGCAGGATACCCATGAACTCCAGAACCATTTTATTAAGGCTACATTCTTCTCCAAACAAGACTCCCCATCAGATGACACAGACTGCTGCCAGTCTGCCTTCTGTGCTCCAGTCATAGAATCATAGAATCATAGAATTGGCTGGGTTGGAAGGGACCTCAGAGATCATCAAGTCCAACCCTTGAACCACCGTTGCGGTTGCTAGACCATGGCACTGAGTGCCACATCCAGGCTCTTTTGAAATATCTCCAGACACGGAGAATCCACTGCTTCCCTGGGCAGCCCATTCCAATGCCTGATCACTCTCTCCGTAAAGAAATTCTTTCTAATATCTAACCTAAATTTCCCCTGGCACAACTTGAGACCCTGCCCTCTTGTCTTGTTGAAAGTCGTTTGGCAAAAGAGCCCAACCCCCCCCTGGCTCCAACCTCCTTTCAGGGAGTTGTAGAGAGTGATGAGGTCTCCCCTGAGCCTCCTCTTCTTCAGGCTGAACAGCCCCAGCTCTCTCAGCCCTTCCTCATAGGGTCTGTGCTCGCGTCCCTTCACCAGCCTGGTTGCCCTCCTTTGGACCTGCTCCAGGACCTCAATCTCCTTCCTAAACTGAGGAGCCCAGAACTGGACACAGGACTCGAGGTGTGGCCTTACCAGGGCTGAGCACAGGGGCAGAATCCCTTCCCTGGACCTGCTGGCCACGCTGTTCCTGAGCCAGCCCAGGATGCCATTGGCTTTCTTGGCCACCTGGGCACACTGCTGGCTCATGTTCAGCTTCCTGGCAATCCAGACTCCCAGGTCCCTTTCTGCCTGGCTGCTCTCCAGCCACTCTGTCCCCATCCTGGAGCTCCCCATGGGGTTGTTGTGGCCAAAGTGCAGGACCCGGCACTTGGCTGTGTTGAACCTCATCCCATTGGAATCAGCCCAACTCTCCAGTCTGTCCAGGTCCCTCTGCAGAGCCCTCCTGCCTTCCAGTTGATTGACACTTCCCCCCATCTTAGTGTCATCTGTGAATTTGCTGATGATGGACTCAATCCCCTCATCTAGATCATCAATGAAGATATTGAACAGAACTGGGCCCAACACTGATCCCTGGGGGACAGCACTAGTGACCGGCTGCCAACTGGATGCAGACCTGTTCCCTCTTTTTCATTAGTTGTTTGGGTGCCCTTGTGCTATAGCACCTTGTCAAGATTCCCTTTCAGATATTCCAGTTGAGACATGGTCACGATTAGTTTGGGATGGAAAACATCACTCATTAAATAAGACTAATTATTGGCATAATTTTCTGCTTTGGACAGATTGTGACAATCTTACATAAACACTGGCACTAAGTGTTAGGGCAGTCTGATTTTTGACCCAGATCTGATTATTTTGCAGCACACACAACTGTGCTTCAAGGGGAAGATTCCCCCATGCGAGGTTTCTAAACATGGTAAATAAAGCCATCTGCTCTGGAAGCTGGATTTTTACATTATATGCCCTGTTAACCACTATTTTGCACACCAAGCTATTCATGTCTAAAGAAACAGCTGTGCACTTCTCTACAAAGAATTCTGTTCTCCCCATTTTACACATTTCTGGGCCAGATATCAGATTATTAAAATAACCTCTGTTCTTCTTACATTCACTGATATCAAGCTAATTTCAATCTTTTCCCTCTCCCTTGACCTCTCATGTTTCTTTCCACTTCCTGCTTTCTTTTGACCTGTGTTATAAATACAAATGCAATAAAGGTTTTATGAAAAGTTTACTAATGAAACTGTCTAATATTTGAAAATATAAGTATGCTATACCTGTTAGAAATGATAAAGTAATCAAAATATCTCATGAAAGAAATCTCATCAGTCTCAAGCCCAATGTAAGCATCATTTTCTCTACAGAGATGAGTGAAAGGCTTAAATGAAGGAGGGGTTTCCATAATTTCCAAAATAAGAATATACATGATTCTTTCCATAGCTTTCAGTAAGTATTTAAGGAATATTTTTTTCTTTCCCTTGACAACTGTATTTGTTTCTAAATTGTTGTTTGAGTCAGCAAGTGATTAAATTGCTATTTCCAGGACTATTTTTCTGCTCTGTGCTCTCTCTCCAGTCACAACTACCATTTCTGGTTAGAAAAGGAGTGAACACAAGTGTATGCTGCAAATTAGCATCTGGAGGGAACATTGTGCTGTTTCATCAACCACATTTTTAGCTTATTGGGTCTATATGGGTTACTTTAATAAGGTTTAATATTTGTCCTCTTTTTATCCTTATGTGAACAGAGACAACAGACCAGACACTGATGTCTCCTTTGGGAAACTGGGGCACCATCTGGATTCACACCAGTGAAGATTCTGCTCAGCTGGCTCACTTTCTATCCAAGCCCTAGACAGGTTCAAGAATATTTTGATAGTTTAACTTATTAATTCCTTTAATAGTTACTATTCTCCTAACACATCTTCTACCACTGCTTTGAAGACAGAGATAGGAATATTCCACAGTTTATTTGAGCTTGTTTGAATGGTCACTTACCCTTGTTGTTAAAAATTTGTGCCTTTTATCTACACTTTATCTAAACCTTCACTTTATGTCATAACTATTAATGAAAATATAATTTAAGGTGGAAAATTAGAAACAGGAGAAGCTAGAAGAAATAAGGAAGAAATGGACTGAAGAGACTTGAGGCAAGGCTTAAGATATTTCTGAATCTCAGAAATGGCAGGAACCAAACCAGCAGTTTTCATCTGGGCCAAGTAAGTCCAAACATTTTAATTTTTTTTTAATTGGGTGAACAAAAAAGGTGTGAGATATTATCTTTAAAGAGGATTGCATATATCATAGCTACCCTCTCTGGCTTCTATTTTAACTTCAAGATGGTTTCAGGATTTTTTTTTTTCAGGATTTTGTTACAGTCTAAAACATTTGACTTTTGTTACTTCACAAGTGGGCAGATATTAAAAAAACCCCACAATGTCTTGATAGAAAATACAACTGAATGTCTTGGTCTAATTATATATAAATGAGTGGTTGAAATACAAACATAGACAAATGGATACATTATTTGCCAGTTCCATTTTGTATTCCTTCTCATATTTTTCCTCTCTGTAATCTTTCACACTTTTTTTCCTAAATTCTTAATCCTACTACTTTGAAAATAGTACATTACTCCCAAGATCAAATGAGATCCTGAGGGAAGCATTTAAAGAGAAGCAAAATGGTGATATTTATATATCTTGCCATTTGGCAGCTAACTCAAATATCTAAATTAGAAGAATAGTTTCCCTCAGTTTCCCATAGAGCTAATATAGAGAGGATGTTCCAGTAGGCAATCCAAACTGCAAAACTAAGTTCTTGCTATGAATTTTCTTTTGGAGGTCCCACATTTCTTCCCCCTAGACTGCATAAAAAATATAAGGAGGTTAAGATAATTATTTAAATTTAGGTGATATTAGCAGCTCTGAAAAATACTGGTAGTCCCCTGAACAAATAAATCCCAGCTGACAGCACACAGTACACCAATACAACATCTGAGCAGTTACTTAGAGCTGTTAAGAATTTATTATGCTGGGTCTTAACAAATAAACTATTCCTCAGTGATTATGGTTCAACTCAACCATTTTAAAGAATATTATAAAGAAAAGTACACTGCAAATCTACATAGCAAGCATTTGCCAGCTAATTAGCATGATCTTAATTTTTTTTTTTTTTTTTTTTACATAACTTTTTTACCAGTTTTTATTAATAAATAATTTTCCCTGTGCAGGTCAGACCAGAAGCATCTTAAACAAAGGTCTCATTTCCATAAAGCTGAGGTGGTCTAGATTTAGTTAGATTTTCTGTTTATTTTTCCTTCTTTCTTTGTGTTCTCTCTGTTTCTAAGTCATCACTAAGTTCAGACTGTTACTGAAAGAAGAAATCTTATCTTCTGTGTCACTTTCAGCTGACTTTTGCTTACTGTGGGCCTTGGTATACTCTGTATACTGTGGCCCTGAAAGCTGTCTAGTGACCATCCCCAGAGCAGATTTTCCTTTTCCTTTTAATGCAACGAGCAGTAAAAGGGGCTCACATTTCAGCAGTGGAATGGAACAGAATGGGAGCTTGCAGTTCTGTCCAAGCTATTAAACTGAAGCCTTTCTTTCACATGCTTACATCAGGAAACAAATCAGGTCTTTAACTCTGTATACATTTAAAGTTTTTACTTGCTTTTCCTTTTTTTCCAATCTCCTCAGTTTTTCTTGTGGCTGCTTGCAGCACTCTTCTGAACTTGTGCTTCATGGCAAACATGCCACAGAACCAGCTCAGTGACTCAGGAACTAAAATCAATACGTTGTTTTATTAACGTTACAATGATGGACTCACAGGAAACCAGAGCTGCTCCCCACTGAATCAGGTTTTTTTACTACTTATATATAATGCAAGATCAAATTAACTGTTTAGTTTCCCTAAATGAACTATAATGAACTTTTTGTTTCTTTATATATGTGGTTCTTCTTGACCACAATGATCACAGATCTAAAGAGCCCAGGTGAGACTGCATGCAAATAAAGGTTTTCAGGTGAATCTTAAACTGTCTGCAGTATCAATTGCTGCTGTGTATACTCAAGTTCTTGGAAATCATGTAAAACAGCATGAGTGGGGGAGCATCACACCCTCCAGTATCCCTACAACATCTCACATCTTCATTCTTTACCTGCAAGGCTGTTTGGAAGGAACAGTCTGAGCTAATGCAGTTTTCATCATGGAAAAAAAACTCTTCCATGGCAGCAGCTGATCCATGTTGAGAAAATCTCTTGCAGTAGCAAAGAGAGGGACAAATCAGGGGCTGAATTACTATTTCTGTTTTGGATAGACACGTGAAGAACTTGGTTAAAGTATTACTGAAACCCATGTTACATTACATTTTCAGCCAGACATGGCTGACTCTCGTGTGCCAAGCTGCTGGACATTCACCCTGGCAAAGGAATCATCTCAGGAAATGCTTCCTTCTTATTTGTGGAGCTGTCTCATTCTCAGCTGAGCTAGCACTTTCTCTTTGGAATTTCCTAACAGGTTAAAAATTGCACGAGAATGAGGTCTGCTTCTCACTTTCAGTCTCTCACCCTTCTGGCAAGACCTAATTTTGTATAATTTACCTTTTTTTGGTATAATTTACCTTTTTTTTTTACAAGTCAGAAACTTTCTGAATGATATTCCACCATGATGTTCAACTCTTTTTTGCTGTAAAGATAGCCTGTTACTATTTGACACAAACATCAACAAAATTGCATCACAATGGCTGATCATCACTAACTTGCTTTGGAAAATGTGTTCCACAAAAAGCAGTGACTGCAAAAATGAAGATTACTGTGGGTGTTAAGAGTGAGAACACAGAGAGGACAAGGATGAAGAATTGTAGAAATAAATAAGTTCTGTGGTGCCCTACTTCTTATTAGAAATATTTCAGTTTATATGAATTATTATATTAATATTTAAAGGACTCCAACCTCAAACATAGAAAAATATTAAAGCTAACATAAGCTATAAATCTAAAATAGAAGAATGTGTTGATTTAAAGACTAGCTGATGGTATAAATTCTGAATTTACTCTATCATATCTTCATGTGGTATCACCCTATCTGATTTTAAGTGTAATGTTTATTAAAAATGCAAGATAACTCATACATGAAACCCAGACATATGTCCATGTTCTGCATGAAAAATTTAACTTTGCTTTGTGGTCCCATACAATACAGCAATACATATACTGTTCCTGTCCTCCCACTAGATGGATCTGTTCTGTTCTTCCTCCCATATGTATTCACATCTGCCATAGTGGGAGGTAACCAGTTTAGAAATGGAGAAGAGAACCTTGGACTAAATTCTAATCTCATTTGCATCACTCAGTAACGGAGTTACCAGCCCTGCACGTCAAAAATCCATTATCATTGCTATTTCTAACCTCCCTCCCTCCCTCAGGAAGGATTTATTTACTTGGATTGTCCACATTGTAATATAGTTTCTATGTATCTGCACAGAGACAGAGGGCAAATCTCCTACAGCATTATGAGATACATGAAAATACCTGAAATATTTTTACTTTTAAAATACTGCCTTCTGTGTCTCATATAAAAAATTCTCACCTTTTATGTCTGGGTTTTTTTTGTCTGGTATTTTTTCCCCCCCAAACAATAGCCTAGCAATTGGCAGTGGTGTCCCAGGCAGGTTTTTTCTACCCTGGTCCTTTCAAACCAGGACTGTCTCATTCTTTATACATCTTAGTAGCTTGTTCCCCTTTTACTTTTTGTGGAGCAGAGATATTCACTAACTATCCATGAGAATTTTTTCTGGTTTCAGTGTTGCTACAGTTACTCAAGAATCCATTTAGATCCAAAGAACCCTGAAAATTGCAGAAAACAGAGTGTATGGGCTGGACAAGCTGGTCTCAACTATTGGCTTCTTTTTAACAGCATCACTCTTTATTTCAGCCTTAATTGTAACTGAATATTTGATAAAAAATGAGTAAAATTGGAGTAGTCATACAAAAGGGAAAATCACTTCACCAAAATATGCACAAAAGCATGAACAAAACATTATGCCTGCAGATCCTTTATTATTAAAAACAAGAGAAGAGGCACTCGATGTTCAAGTCACCTTGTACAGAACCTGGACATTCAAAGCAGAAGAGCAGAAACAGGGAACATACCAAAAAAAGATTAATTCTCAGTGGAAAGGTGATTTTCTCCCAGGAACGACCTTTCTACTTGCTGTGAAGTTAAAGAAAAGTGCACAGCAGAAAATGACACCTGATAGCAACCACATCTTTGGTGCTCATAAAACTGTTAACTAAGCACACACAGCATTTGTAGCTCAGAAATGTGTAGCTTTCCATAAAAATTCCTATCTGTGGGAAACTATGTATATTGAAATGGATAGAACTGCTTACTCACTGCAAAAATGTTCCATGTCCAAATGAAAGGCCTTTCACGACGCAGTAAAATAATACAAATTCAGTATTTTTACATGCCCACTTTCAAGTTGACTTTACACTGCTCTGGCAAAAGAATCATTTAATTGTTTTGGTTGGAAAAGACCTTTAAGTTCATCAAACACAATTGTTACCCTACCCTGTCAACTCCACCACTAAACCACATCCCTCAGCATCACATCTACACAGCTTTCAACTATTTACAGGGATGGTGACTCCATCACTGTCCTGGGCAGGCTGTTTCAGTTCCTTACAACCATTTGGGTGAAGAAATTTTTCCTACTAGCCAATCTAAACCTCCGTCAGCACAACTTAAGGTCATTTAATCTTGGACTCTCACCTGGCTAAAATCTCCTTTCAGGTCGCTGTAGAGAGCAAGGTCTTGCCTCAACCTCCTTTTCTCCAGACTAAACCACCCCAGCTCTTGTTCTCCAAACTTGTTCTCCAGAACCTTTGCCAGTTTTGTTGGCTTTCTCTGGACTCACTCCAGCACCTCAATGTCCTTGTAGTCAGGGGCCCAGAACTGAACACAGGATTTGAGGTGCTGCCTCACCAGGGCTGAGTACGAGGGGATGATGATCCCTGCCCTGGTCCTGCTGACCACACTTTTCCTGATCCAGGCCAGGATGCTGTTGGCTTTCTTGGCCACCTGGCTCATATTCAGCCAGGTGTTGACACCTCCACATCCTTTTCTGCCAGGCATTTCCTATCTGCTCTTCCCCCAGACTGTATCATTGTATGGGGTTGCTGCAACGCAAGAGCAGGACCTGACACTGACCCTTGCTGAATCTCACACAACTTGCCAACCTCTACCATTAAAAATAAAATTTAGTAGAGGAATACTGAAGTCCATTTTTAAGTTCACGTGGTCAGTCACAGCCAGTTTCTGAAAGATATCTTTCTCTTGACTGTTCTTCCCCACAGAAGCTGTATCTTTAGGCAAACAGGCATGACAGAGCAGTGGAGTTTTTTGCCACATCTCGCATTCAGAGCTGGGTCTGTGGAGAATCCCAGAGGTTTTTTAAGATTCCTGGTACTCTCAAGAAGCTTGTTGTTTCTGTAAAGGACAAGAAAGGAGCAAAACAGAGGATGATTTTCCTTTGTATCAGTTCGGTCCAGAACTATTTTGAAGCCCGATGTGCTTGTGTTGCTCAGTGAGCACTAATTACACAGTCAAAACCCTGAGAACACCCAAAACTGACAACGGTGCTCTGTCCCCCTACCCACTCCCAAAATCTTTCTTGCACTTCCAGCTGGGATCTCCCACCCCATCATTATCCCTTGCACCTGGGGCTGGCTATGTTCCCTCTGAGGGCCTGCAGCACCCACCAGCTGTGCCCAGTCAATTAACAGTGCTCATTAGTCAGGTCTGCTGCAGCAATCGGACCAGGCTCGGGCAATCACCCTTTTGCCAGTCAGAATCAGCTCGTCCACAAATCATGAAGACACAAAATCTGTGTTTCTTAGGAAGAAGACCAGCAGCTCAACCTCTAAGGAAGGTATGGCTTTTGCTGCGGCTGGAGACTTGTGACTTCCACATGTTGTTGCTGACCAGAGCGGGAAGGTTCTTCGGGCATCTCCGCAGTGGCAGGTTCAGAGCTTTTGGGTGCGCGTTTCCTCACACACGCGGGTGTGGGAAGGGATGGCTGCACCGCCCCGCAGCTGCCCGCGAGCAGGGGGAGACCTGAGCCAGCCTCTGCCAGCACGGCTCGGGGCACCGGGGTAGCATCCCCATACTTGGGTGGGTGGGGGTAAAACTGAAGGTGAAGGCGGCCACCCCCGCCATTCCCACCGAGGGGGGGGACGACTAAGGGGGTGGGAGCGGGGCGGCTCTGCTCTCCCATTGGCTGCCGCGGGGAGCGGTTGCTGGGCAGATTAGGGGGCGCAGCGGGGGTTGTCGGGGGCGCCGTGAGGAGAGCGCGGCGACGGGGGTGGGTGGGGAAAAAAAGCTGAGGAAAATGCCAAAATAATAATAATAATAATAAAAAAAATATATATATACATAAAATCCCAAGTATCAAACCACAAAGCTCCACTTGGTCGCGCCTGCTTAGCCCCGGGGACAGTGCTTGGTGTGTGAGGCAACGTGTGCTGGAGGTGCTGCTTGCGTGAGGCCTCTGCGCACCCTGGGCAGTGCAGGCTCCTTGCGGGGCGCGTCTTCGTCTTTGTTTTGTTTCGGGTTTTTTTCCCTTGAACTAAATTTAAAATGCGTGCCTTTCTCTAAATCAAGTCGTTTCAGCAGCTCAGTAGCAAGTTTGGAGCTTGAAATTTTGATTGAATAATCAAATGGAAACCTAAAAATGTCGACCTTGCTGCATTTCATTATAAAGGGGCTTAGGAGAACCCTTAATTATTTTTTTCATAAGATTCCTTACTTCAGAAAAAAGCTCTTTGTGATTAATGTGGTCACCGGCTGCTCCAGGTCTGGATGCCAGAACATTTTATTTCTTTGCCTATGACTAAGCAAAGTTAGAGCTGCTGCTGCTTTCCTTTTGCCAGCATAAGAAGTCAATAAAACGACGTAACTGCTCCAGAATAAGTTACTGGGTAATTTTATCTAGCAGTGAGTCATAATAAATGAAGGTTTCTCTGGCGTGTTCAAGAGTGGGTTTCTCAGGAGGGTGTGAGGGTGCTGGAGCCTGGTGTGAGACAGTGGCAGGTCTAGAGCTCCAGCTGATAACCTGTATGGCACTTGCCAAAAGGGGAGCAATATTTAAAGAAGTTTTTAATTAAAAAGCTTGTAAGTTGTGCTGCAGGTTAATTTAGGTTGGAAGACTTTTCAGAAGCTCATCTAGTCCAGGCTTGTGCTCAAAGCAGGACCATCTGTAGGGTTTGACTGCTGTTCACAGGGTGTGTGTTGACCTGGGTGGGCAGTGAAGCACCACAAAGCTGCTTACTTGCTTTTGCTTATTGCCAGTGGGATGAAATAAGAAGAAATGAGTTAAAACCAAGAGAACGTGGGGGGGGGGGGGGGGGGGGAAGGGGAAGTGGGTTTTGAGATTAAAAAACAACAACCAAACAAAAAAGAACACCCCAACAAAACCCACAATAATGTAAAAATAAGTGGAAGAAAACAAGTGATGCAGAGGCAATCACTTGCCAGCTCTTGTGGGCAGACCAAAGCCTAGCCAGTTTCTGACTAAATGATGGCTAACTCCTCTGCTCCCCTCTTTTCTCTTGTGTAGCTGAGCATGCTGGTGTATGGCATGGAAAATCATTTTAGAGTCACTGCTTGGTTGTCTCGGCTTATTGTAGATCTCTCAGTGTGCTCACTGGGGAGGCAGAGTGAAAAACAGAACACCTGAGTGCTGTATAAAGGCTGTCCAGCACAAGCTGTAGCTTTACTGTGTTATTTGTGCTGTTTTGGTCAAACTCCAATCTAATCAGGTCAAACCTGAGTGGCTGGGAAGAAAGCTATCTCTATCCTAGACAGGTCCAGAATGTCAGAGCTTTTCTCCACTTGAGTTTTGAGAATTTTCAGAGGTGTTAATTCCTCTCTGTGCAGGTGGTATCAGTGCCTGTCCACTGCTGCTTTGAAATTCCCATTTTCTTTTCTTGCATGTAATTGGAATTTCTTTTTCTCTAGCCTGTCATTGTTGCTTCTTGTCCTTTTACTGACTGTGCCCTGGGGAAGAGTACTGGTCATGTCTGCTCTGTAAGCACGCCTTAGGCTGCTGAGGACAGAAGTTAAGATCCACCTCCTAAACTTTCTGATCTCCCAGGGTGAATAAAATCTGTTTCTTCAATCTCTTTCTACCCTTCATGAGTCCAGCCTCCACTTCAGTCGAGAGGTTACTCCATTTTGGTCTCCATTGGGGGGCAATTTAGTGATCTGGTGACAATTCTGTGTGTGTGGAGGCTCAAAAGAAGGCTGAGTGCTCCAGGTGTGGCCTCGCAGCTGCCAGGTAAGGGGGGGTGCAGTCCCTCTGCTTGCTGTGACTTTGCTTTGCTCTTGCTGATCCATGCACTGAAATTAAAATCCCTGTCCAGATGGGAACCTGTACCTCCTTTTTAGCAAAGCTGCACATAGACCATCTCCAGCCTGTACTGTTTCATGGGGATATTCTGTCCACAGTGCAGAACTCTGCAGTTTTGGGCTTATTTTACAAAGTTCTATATTTCTGTTACTCTAAAGCAATAAAGTAGACCAGCAGTGCAGAACAAGAGCTTCCAATCTTGATATTGGATATTATAACTTCCTTACTCTCCAGTGGCAGGCGCTTCCAGAACATCTGAGTTAGCTTTAACGTTTTGTGCTTGTTCCAAAATGAGGGAGGGGTGTCCCTTTCTTGAGTGCCTTTCAGATTACTTTGCAAACCGCAATAAATGACAGGGTGAGATCAGATTGTATGAGTTCAGGATGATGTGCTGGTTGCTGATATCTGCTGTGGTGAGTGGAACAGCAGCCTGGCACAGGCAATGAATCCCTTTTATCAGTTTTGCTGAGGTACTTGGAATATCCACCCTAGTTTCAAAAGTATGTAAAATCTTAACAATTTGCAGGTTTGTGTGCAGAATTTTTATCTCCTTCCAGGGTATGCCAGCTATATTGAAGTGATATTGTGTTATGTATGGGGAAATAGAAAGCTATCATCTCAAAACAGACCATAATATTGCACCTTATTAAAAAATACAAGTGGATTTTCTGCCAGCAACCATGACTTACAATAATGACTGTTATCAATATGCAATTACTTCTGTTACCCTAGAACATATTGACATTCATTTACTTAAAGATAATGTAAGACATTTGTATTCATTGAGGTAATCTATGGATATGATTAAATGTGAATGCCCATCTTGTATGAAATAGTAAGATGAAAAAAATTGCAATGGGAGCTTCTGCACAGCTAAAAATAGGCTGTGTTCTGAAAATTACATTTGAGCTTATTTGAAACACAGTGGCAAACAACTATAAAGAAGCACGAAAGCATAACTTGGGTGATTACTAATTCAAACATTCATTATTTCTAATGATATTGAGGAAACTGATAAAAAGAAAAAAAGACAAAATAAAATAAAACCTGTTTGTGGAATGAACTACAGTCTGCGATCGATGCGGAGCAGAAGTTCATTTAAATGGTGAATCTTGGTGGGAGTAGAAGTCTGGTGTAAGCTGCGTGCATATGTTTTGACGAGGCAAAGGTTAGATGTAGCAACATGGGTATTCATAGAACCATAGAATCATAGAATTGGCTGGGTTGGAAGGGACCTCGGAGATCATCGAGTCCAACCCTTGAACCACCGTTGCCGTTGCTAGACCATGGCACTGAGTGCCACATCCAGGCTCTTTTTAAATATCTCCAGACATGGAGAATCCACCACTTCAGTGGGCAGCCCATTCCAATCTCTGATCACTCTCTCCATAAAGAAATTCTTTCTAATATCTAACCTAAACTTCCCCTGGCACAACTTAAGACCATGCCCTCTTGTCTTGTTGAAAGTTGTCTGGCAAAAGAGCCCAATCCCCACCTGGTTACACCCTCCTTTCAGGTAGTTGTAGACAGCGATGAGGTCTCCCCTGAGCCTCCTCTTCTTTAGGCTGAACAGCCCCAGCTCTCTCAGCCTCTCCTCATAGGGTCTGTGCTCGAGTCCCTTCACCAGCCTGGTTGCCCTCCTTTGGACCTGCTCCAGGACCTCGATATCCTTCCTGAACTGAGGGGCCCAGAACTGGTGTAGTGGAACAAAGCAATCAGATGCCTCCGATTACTGAGAAGTGGGTGTGAGCCGGTGTCAAATCCACCTGTGCCCAATTAGGGCAGGCCCCCTATTGAGTATGTGCAAGACCAGGGGGCCAATAAAAGGTGAAACTCAGAGCCACAGGCTAGCTCACTCTCAAGCACTGTACTACCTTTATTGCGCCACTAGCGCTCATCGCCTCCAAAGTGAGGCTTTCTGTGGAGTCTCGAACCCGGGGCTTTCAGCATTGCAGTACTGGGTCTTAACCAGCTGCGCCACGAGAGCCTGCGCCACGAAAGTCGAGGCTGGAATCCTGGGGTCAGCAGCAGTCAGGAGCTGGAGGCAGGAACACACAAATTCAGGCTGGAATGGATCAGGAGCACAGGCAGAGGAAGGGATGGAATCCTCCCAGGATGCTGAAGCAAACAGGGACAGGTGAAGAAGGGGAAGCAGGAAGGGGTTTGACCCTTGTTATCCCTCAAATTTATACTGAGTATCACATGTATGGGATGGAATATTCGGTCCAAAATTTGAATATTGGTCATTTATCTTGTCTGCTCCTCCCTGAAAGAGGGTTGCAGGTATGACCTCTTTACTCCTTTTGTCTTTCCAGACCCCAAGATGTTCCTCAGAACTGAGCGGTGTTCTTGGTTCTGCATTAAATTCTTCAGCAGTAACTATAAACATCGAGTTTTATCAGTCCTAGAAGCAGACACTGTCTGAGAAACTCGCTGTTAATTTCAGCAAGTGCAGCTACTTACAAGAGACTGAGCTGAAAGCAAAATTACCAGACAGAAAATTAGCTCTATCCTGGTCCAAACCAGGACAGTTGGCTACGTTTGAGTGAAGCTTGATGTGGTTGGTTGTCCAGTTATATGGTATAAAACGCTGCATTTCTGCAAATAACTACTTTGCTGTTTTTCTAATATACCTCAGCTTTAGCAAACTTTGGAATTAAAAAAAACCAAAACGAACAAAACAAAATATTATACCAAACCAAAACCCACCATGGAAATGTCTATGATATTTTTTTCCCCATGAAAATTAGGGATATCAAGTAAACTCCCTCCATCTGCTGACCACACTTCTATGCAGCCCAGGATAACGTTGGTGCAGATGCATATTTCTGGCCAAATTAGTGAACAAATGCACTTTTCTTTCCAAATAATGAAGCTGAGTTTTTGTCAGGGACTGCTGGGAGTTTAGATGCGTTGTTAGACTTTCTTGTATGGTATATGGGTGAATAATTAGGAATTAGGCTTTGCAGAAGGATTTGCTGTCTGTAATTTGTAGCTCAATGCTGTTAAAGAAGACTTTGTTCCTTGGCTGATTGTGGCAGTAGCTGCAAAAGAAACTGATGATTTCCGAAGTCTGTGTTCATAATATTTTTCTCCAAAGAAAAAATGAAGTTATGTTTCTCAGAAAAAAAAAGTAAATTATAATCTGAACTTTCTGAAAGGCAGAAAAGAAGTCTCATGGGTGCTGGAATCTGGAACACTACCTGGAAAGCTTAGTTTGACTGGTTGTCAGGGTTTAACACTGGCCTGGCGATTAAACCGAATAACAGATGCTCTCTATTAATGTCTCTCTTCTCCTTGATAAAGAAAGGAGAGAGAATAAGGGAGAGAGACTGATGGGTTGGAAACTAAACTACACAACTTTAATGAACAGTAATGATAAATAGGAAAAATTACTAAATCTATACAAATATACAGGAAAATGGAAACCACATTCCTCCCTCCTTTCCCCCAATAACTCTCACGTCACCCCCGAGGCTGCAGGGCAGCCCTGGGAAAGTCCAGGCTGGACTCCTGGGGTCAGCAGCAGTTGGGAGCTGGAGGCAGGAACACACAGATATGGGCTGGGATGGATCAGGAGCACAGGCAGAGGAACGGACGGGATCCTTCCAGGATGCCGGGTGAAGGAAGGGAAGCAGGAAATCTGGAAATCACAGCTTGGCCCTCATGATCCCTCAATTTTATACTGAGTGTGACGTGTATGGGATGGAATCCTCTGTTTGGTCAATTCTGGCATCTATCTTGTCTGTTCCTCCCCAAAGGAGGGCTCAGGTGGGACCTCTATCCTCCTGGACGGTAAAATATTTTCCTTAGAGCTGAGCAGTGTCCTTGGCTCTGCACACCAGTCTCTAGCAGTAACTATAAACATCAAGTGTTATCAGTCCCTGAAGCAGACACTGTCTGAGAAACTTGCTGTTAATTTCAGCAAGTGCAGCTTCTTAAAGAGAGTTAGCTAAAAGGAAAAGTACAAGACAGAAAATCACCTTTATCCTGGCCCAAACCAGGACACTGGTAAGTGTCTGCTTTGACTGGGACCTCACTACAATGTTACTAATATTGCAAGTAGTTTCTCTTCCAGTTCATCTAAATCTGGGTTTCTGTCTAGTGGCAGTGAAGTTTGTGTAGTCTGTGAACTCCTCTGGTTAGGGGGTTAGCAACCAGTGTATCAAACTCAGAAGCCTGCCATTTGATTTAAGGCTAATGGTTTGCTCAGCTGTTGCTCCAGGAATGTTTGTTCCTCTTATGAGTATTTCCTTTTGAACTTGCAGTCCTTTATCTGTGCTGAGAGCTCACACTGGGGCTTGCAAATACTTGTGAAATGCTTTCAGCCATCATATTTCATACTTCTGTGTAAGCTGGGATGTGGTCTGCTCTCTGACCTGACCCTAATCTGCAGTGAGTTTGCTCTGCAGTGGGGAGAGCTGAGGCAGAGGTTTTGTTCCTCTGGAGCAGCACTCACAGTTTCTTCATATCAAGCTTGTGGTGTCCCACCACATCACTCACTGTAGCTCAACCTTATAACCTACATCCCCGTGTGCTATGAAACTGGGGTGTTTCCAACAGACAGTAACTCTCAGCTACTGAATACTGATGACTTAATTTGCTGCTTAGGCCCTCACTCTCTTAAAAAAAAAAAACAAAAAACAAACAAAAAAAAAAAGTAGAAAACTTACCTTTCTGTTACAGAAGTAATGCTCTGGGTATATCTGTAGAGGTAACAAACTGATATGACTTGAGATTAAACCAGTTAGACCTTTAGAGCTTCTAATCCCCAGCCCTTTGAACGAATGAAGCTGTACAAGATTTTTAATGTGAAGTTTTGCCCACTGCTGTCTCCCAAACACTTGTTCTATCCCTTTGGGGGATTTTCAGCATGCAGACATCTAGGAGGACAGCACAGTACTGTGTAAGCAGCTTGCAGTTTTCTAGGCTTGCCTTAGGCTTAACATCCTAGCCCAAGTCAATGGTTGGTCTTCAAACTTCACAGCTCTGATGTAGGTGTTAGCCCTGTGGCTTGGTGGCTTCTTGGTGGCTTCTTTAGAACCTTGTTCATAATGTATCTTCTAGAAGTCTTTGTAAAAAAAGTCTAACCCTAGTCTCAGCTTTATGCATACTGGGTAGTGCTGCTAACATGGTCTAATGGAAAGTTAACCTCTGACATGAGGCAAGCCCAGGAGCAGGTTTGATTTATCCAGGAGTAAATTACACATGGTCTGTACACTTTGAAGGGGGTACGTGTTATTCCTGGGCAGTCGTGTTGTTCAGTCTTCAGAAACACTTGCAGTAATGGTAGAAAATGGTACTGCTTAGATTAATACCTGTCTTGTATAATTTCATAATTATGTAATATTGTAGGTGGTCCAAATCATTCTGGGGAAGAAGGGGGACAGGTGGAGGGAGGGGGGGGATGTGGCAGAGTTGTATTAAACTTTTCTTTCCTATTGAAAAAATGGAGGCTTGAAATAAACAACAACAACAAAGTCTCCTGCCAGAAGCTCTTAAGAAAGGCTGGAATGCTGTAATTTAGTTTAAAGTGGTCAGATCTCCACACACAATTTTTTGTCCATTGTATGTAAGACATTTTGGATTTTGAAAAATTGTAGTAGGTTTGTCAAGCAGTTGACTGACACCTTGAGTCCTGTGTCCAGTTCTGGGCCCCCCAGTTCAGGAAGGATATCGAGGTCCTGGAGCAGGTCCAAAGGAGGGCAGCCAGGCTGGTGAAGGGACTCGAGCACAGACCCGATGAGGAGAGGCTGAGAGAGCTGGGGCTGTTCAGCCTGGAGAAGAGGAGGCTCAGGGGAGACCTCATTGCTGTCTACAACTCCCTGAAAGGAGGTTGTAACCGGGTGGACGTTGGGCTCTTTTGCCAGATGACTTTCAACAAGAGGGCATGGTCTTAAGTTGTGCCAGGGGAAGTTTAGGTTAGATATTAGAAAGAATTTCTTTCTGGAGAGGGTGATCAGACATTGGAATGGGCTGCCCAGGGAAGTAGTGGATTCTCCGTGTCTGGAGATATTTCAAAAGAGCCTGGATGTGGCACTGAGTGCCATGGTCTAGCAACCGCAACGGTGGTTCAAGGGTTGGACTCGATGATCTCTGAGGTCCCTTCCAACCCAGCCAATTCTATGATTCTATGATTCTATGACATTGTATTGACTAAATATAATTTCCTCTGACAACCCTGTGAGAATTCCTATTCACAGTAAATGCATGAGCTTATTGAATATTTTTTTTTAAAAAAATACTTTTGCGTTTCAAGCTATGAAAGTGACACCAGACCCTTTTCTCCCACACAGCTTAAAGACATGCCTGTCTGGTGGCCTGTGTTCTGAATAAGAAATATGGACAGAGAGGTGCAAGTTTTTATTTTTTGGTGGGGAAGCTTTGAGCTTGCACGAAGGGCCATCACTTTATAGGTTTTTGGGTGATAAAAAACCTGGAGTAGTTCACTGTTACAAAGACTGGCATATCACAAGATTGGATTGATATAGCAGTGATCTTCTGTCCCAGTTTCAGTGAAATAAGATCAGATTGGAGTTCCTTGGAGGAGGGGGATTGGTTGCATATTTATATATAGTTTTTTTTTTTCTAGAAGAAGAAATTTTTCATCTGTTGATGGTGCCAATCTGCATAAGAGTTGGCATTATTTTAGTGCAAAACATTTTATTTATATCGTTACTGTGTGGTACAATAAATCAGTCTGACTTGCCCTCTTCCCCCCCCCCTTCTTCCTGGGCTCATAACAGATGAGTGCTTTGTAATTCTGGAAGTGGACGTGTGTCTGGATGGAATGGGAGGGTGTCAGAAGTCCAGTGTTTGTTGGGCATGATTTGCTATTTGTGCTTTTGATGATACAGATTGTGTTAATTGTTGCTAAAAATGCTGAAGATGCTGAAGATTCAAGGTGGTTTTGTTACCAAGCTTTCCATCTGTTAGGTTGGAAAGCTCACTTAGGTGAGCTGATGCTGAAGGACAGATGATGGAAACCAACTGAAAATGCAGCAGGAGGGATGGTGCTCTGCCTGGATGTTGGGTGGATGTCAGGGTGGGTGAGGTGTCCTGGGGTCTCTGCATGGCCTCAAGGGCATTTCTTGGAGGCAGCTGTTTATTAAAAAGATAATTTGGTTTAAGGGTGTTGGTTTTATGAAGTTACCTTGCTGTTTTACTCTATTGAAGCATGAATGAAGTCATTAAACCACTGCAATGCCTTCCAGTATACAAGATGCATCCAAGAAGGGAAAGTAGTGCTTGTGTGGCATGCCCTCTGTATAAGACCACAGTGTCTGCTTTGTGTTTGTGCTTCACACAGAAATAGGCTCTGTCATCACTTCAATTCTACATTACAGCATATTAAACACAACATTTAATGAAGGTACATATTTCTGTTCCAGCTGCGATGATTAGAAATTTATTTCCAGCCACTTATGAGTTTATTGCCTGAACATTAATTGTTATCTGGGGAATAAATAATTGTTGGAAGAGAGCAGGGTGATTTTTCCTCTGCTGGCATGGGTGTGACACTGAAAGGATTGAGTTCTGAAAAAACTGGCAAGTAAGGGAAACTTGAGGAAAAAAAGGAGATTAACTGGGAGTTTATCAATTTCCAGTTTCCTCCCCCAGGAGAAACTGACGTAACCTGCTTCACCAGCTTTCAAAGAGAAATGTAAATCTTACAGTGCCCTTCACTATTAATAACGAAGTGAGAAGATTCACACATTTAAATGTGGTGTTTAGAGCCTGAATGAGTAATTTATAACAGATAATTTGCAGTGTCTGAGGAATAGAGTCATTGTCATCCCTTTCTATTCACAGTCTGTAATCAGGGGTGTTGGGGCTCTGAGGGAGTGATAAGCAGCTTCCAGTTTATGCTGGGATTGCACCTCTGTGTGCTGGTCTGCACCATCAAACGTTTTTCTGAGACTTGTTCTTTTATGTCCAGAGAGGTTATTCTTAAAACAAAGCAAGGGGTGACCAAGTTATGAGGCAACCAGATCAGGCTCTAGCAAGATTCCATGGCATATGAAGAGAACTTGTGCCCACTGCCATCAAGTCTGTGTCTGTTTTTTCAAGTGTGACCTTAAAAATCCTGTTTAGAGGATCTGGCTCTCTCTGTGAGTGCTCCACTAAGTTGGCTTTGTGAAGTAGTTCTAACCTCAAGCTGAACCTTGCAAAAGGTTTGTCAAAATGTTTGAATACCTCTATTATCTCTAATTAAAAAATGGATTTTCTAGTGTTTATGAATTCAAACTTTTTTTCCCTAAATGGTATTCAGTTTTTCTTTAAAGTTGTTGGTAGGGCTATATTAATCTGGTGAAATTCAGAAAACACTGGCACATTTTTCCTTAAAAAATGCTTCTGCTTTTGGAATTTGAGTGGAATTTTGCTTTCTTCTAAGACACAATGTCAGGGTTTAACACTGGCCCGGCAATTAAACCGACTAACAGACGCTCTCTATTAATCTCTCTCTCCTCCCTGATAAAGAAAGGAGAGAGAATAAGGGAGAGAGACTGATGGGTTGGAAGCTAAACTACACAACTTTAATGAAACAGTAATGATAAACAGGAAAAATTACTAAATATATACAAATATACAGGAAAATGGAAACCACATTCCTCCCTCCTCTCCCCCAATAACTCTCACGTCACCACCGAGGCTGCAGGGCAGCCCTGGGAAAGTCCAGGCTGGAATCCTGGGGTCAGCAGCAGTTGGGAGCTGGAGGCAGGAACACACAGATATGGGCTGGGATGGATCAGGACCACAGGCAGAGGAAGGGATGGAATCCTCCCAGGATGCTGGGGGAAGGGAGGGAAGCAGGAAAGGCAGGAAGGGCAGGCAGCTGGAAGCTGGAAGCAGGAAATCTGGCTTGGCCCTCGTGATCCCTCAAATTTATACTGAGTATGAGGTGTATGGGATGGAATACTCTGTTTGGTCAATTCTGGCATCTATCTTGACTGTTCCTCCCCAAAGCAGGGCTGCAGGTGGGACCTCTTTATCCTCCTGGACAGTAAAGTGTTCTCATCAGAGCTGAGCAGTGTCCTTGGCTCTGCACACCAGTCTCTAGCAGTAACTATAAACATCAAGTGTTATCAGTCCTGGAAGTACACACTGAGAAACTTGCTATTAATTTCAGCAAGTGCAGCTACTTACAAGAGAGTTAGCTAAAAGCAAAAGTACAAGACAGAAAATCACCTTTATCCTGGCCCAAACCAGGACAGATGAGATGAAAACTTAATCAGAGAGGTTGAATCGCTGGCTTATTTTGTTGTGTCAGTGTCTTACTGTTTGGGGTTTTTTTCCACATTTTTCTAGCATTTGGCTACAAACTTTTTCTCACCTCTAAATTTTCCAACCCTGTTTGCAAGAAAAATCCATAATAATAATTCAGTAACTGGAACGGAAAATTGTATCAGGCACTAGTGTGAATTTTGAAATCTCTTTGTGCTCAACATTCAAAGGAAGTTCATGCATATGGAAGCACAGAGATGATAATTATGGCAAGGGGTTAATGGCCATGTTTTATGGTAAAATGAAACACAAATGTCAATGTCCTTGCTGATGGGAAGCCATCAGCTAAAAGTCCTTGCTGTTCAGTGAATGACATGAACCTCAGCAGATACTTGATGTGGTTGGTCAGTGTGTCAGCTTTCCTGCATACTTGGAGTATGCAGGGTAAGGATGAAAATGATCCCTTGTGTGTGGCAGTGTCAGGGTGGAGCACAGAAAATGGCAAGTGGTAGGGCCAGAACAAGATTGCTCCAGGCCAGCTGGTGTCTGAAGTCAAATCTTATGGACGTGATGATGGTCCCCAGTGTGCTTGTTTAGAGAGAAGCAGTTGTAGAGTGTTTCAAATCTTTATCCCCCTGGTTTTTCTTCCAGGAGTTGAAGACATACATTGGGTTGGTCTTCTCCTCTGGAAAGAAGAGCAGAAGTGAAATGTGTCATAAAAAAAGAGACAAAAAATCACAAAACCAAACAGCAGAGCTCTAGAAATGTTGATTATCAATAGATTGGTGAGACAGATTCAAGGCCCTGTGGCAAGCTGGCCCTGAAAGAGGCCAGACAGAACAGATAGGTGACCTCTTTGTTACTGTTACCAAATGGTGCTGAGTGCCCTGTAGGGCATGGTCAGTTCTGACGGGCATTTCCAAGGGGCAACAAATCAGCAGAAGCCTCATTAGCTCAGTTCTTCATCATGGGAAGAATGGCTTGTAGGATGGAGTGACATTAGTCACCCAAAGAGCAGACTGGAGAGTTGGGCTGATTCCAAGGGGATGAGGTTCAACACGGCCAAGTGCCAGGTCCTGCACTTTGGCCACAACAACCCCATGGGGAGCTCCAGGCTGGGCACAGAGTGGCAGAAAGGGACCTGGGAGTCTGGATTGCCAGGAAGCTGAACATGAGCCAGCAGAGTGCCCAGGTGGCCAAGAAGGCCAGTGGCATCCTGGGCTGGATCAGGAACAGCGTGGCCAGCAGGTCCAAGGAAGTGATTCTGCCCCTGTGCTCAGCTCTGGTGAGGCCACAGCTTGAGTCCTGTGTCCAGTTCTGGGCCCCCCAGTTCAGGAAGGATATCGAGGTCCTGGAGCAGGTCCAAAGGAGGGCAACCAAGCTGGTGAAGGGACTCGAGCACAGACCCTATGAGGAGAGGCTGAGAGAGCTGGGGCTGTTCAGCCTGAAGAAGAGGAGGCTCAGGGGAGACCTCATCACTCTCTGCAACTCCCTGAAAGGAGGTTGGAGCCAGGTGGACATTGGTCTCTTTTGCCAGAGGACTTTCAACAAGACAAGAGGGCATGGTCTTAAGTTGTGCCAGGGGAAGTTTAGGTTAGATATTAGAAAGAATTTCTTTACAGAGAGAGTGATCAGACATTGGAATGGGCTGCCCAGGGAAGTAGTGGATTCTCTGTGTCTGGAGATATTTCAAAAGTGCCTGGATGTGGCACTCAGTGCCATGGTCTAGCAACCGCAACGGTGGTTCAAGGGTTGGACTCGATGATCTCTGAGGTCCCTTCCAACCCAGCCAATTCTATGATTCTATGATTCTATGATTTGGTATGGGGATTACCAAAACACAGAGTTGGCTTTTAAATATCCTGTTATATTTGCTCAGTACAAGAACTGATGTGGAAACAGCTGCCTTGGACTCCCCAGGAACATCCTGGGCTGCAAAGCTGGGGGCCTTGCAGAGCAGATGTGTGTCTTGTGACTTTGTTTGTTGTGCCACATGTGCCATCCTGGCAATGTTTTTGCCCAAAGTAAAGGGTTCAGTTTGAAAATTTTCGAGCACTTGTTCAGTCCCTCTCAGGAAACAGGGAAGTGAATTCTGAGCTGATGCCAAGCTTGCAAAAGTAATTGCTGAGGTTTGAATCCTGGCAAGAGGAGGATGTATCCATCTGTTTGAGGCAGGGTATTGGAGGGATGGAGGAGGGGGGAGAGAAATACTCACTCTTGTTGTGGGTTGGGATTCTATCTCCTTTCTTCCAGCCCAACCAATACCTATACCCTAATTGTGGAGGTATTTGAAGATTACTTAGCTATATCAGCCCTTCTATGGGAACAAATACATTTTTCTGATTTCCTGAATGAAAAGCTTGTAGAACATGGCTCTGGAGATGAATTAATGTTTAGACCTGAGTATCTGAGCTAATGCCATTTCTTTCATACAGAGAAGCCAAAATACACTTGTACTTTGTAAGACTAGAACCAAGTTTATGAGATGACTTAGTAGCCAAGTCTGATTCTTGGCTGTCAAGAAAATAAAGGCTTTGTTGTGACTCTGAGTATTGTTTTGCTATGCTGACCTAACTGAAATTATGCTGCTTCAAGCCAGTCAATGAAACAATCTCCTTTATGCCCTGACAGCTCAGCCTGCATCTTTGTGTTTCCCTGTAGGTGAGCACTGGAGGAACGTGCAAGTTCCATCAGCAAGTGCTGGTGTTTATTTGCCTAAATTCTCTCTGATAGTTGGTTGCCCATCTGTGTACCAAGGAATAAAATCTGAATGGCTTTGAGTTATCAAACTGAAAAACTTCCCAGTACTATTTTCTGTTGACTTGGAAGAAAGTTTTCAGATCAGTGTGCTGAAATGCTTAAATTGCTGGAATTTCATATGGGTTATTTTTGAGATATTTTGACATTTTCAGATTGACACTTCTAATTGTACTATGTGAGAGCTTTCTTCAGAAGGGATGTGCAGCACTTTAGCATTTGTTGCGAAAGATTTTGTGGTATTTTTAGAGAAGAAAATTATCATTAAGTCCTAGGAAATGTTGAACAAAGCTTGTAAATAAAGTACCATGAAGCAGGTGTGGTTTGAAATAAGAAATTTGAGTTAATGCAGTTTTAAAAATCCTTACTTTATGAACTCTTGCTTTTTGAGTGTGGCTTGTGGCAAACAACTCTACAACTTGGAAAGTTCTAGAGAGGGGTGTTTAGTCAGTGCTGGGCACAGGAGGGGATAATTCCTCCAACATTCCAATAAGCTTTTGTTATACACACTGAAGTTCTACATATTCATCAGATTTTGCAATACACCTATTACATATGCATCACCTACTTCTGCTTTGTATTCAAATTAGTCCCAAGAGGTAATTTTCATTATCTGCTCCCTCCTGCTCTTGTGTAGTATCTCCTGGTGGTGGTTGTGAGGGTTGTGGGGATGGAGTAAAAATGAAGCAAGTTCTTTCTCTGGGTAAAGTTTTCACCTCTTCTTCTCCAAGCATGCACATTTTTTCAGTCTGCAGCCAAGCTGACAACATGTTCTGTTTCTTATCTCAAGGTTGCTATAGTTATCAGTTTAGCATATATATTTCCTTTATAAGGTGATGACTACCTAAACAATTTCTTAGCTTCTATTAAAGAAGCATTCTGTGTTAGCTTCTCTCAGGTCAATGTGACCCCTAGACAATTCTTAGCAGGCATTTTATATTAACCCTTACATCATTCCCCCCCTCTCTCTGTTCAGTTAGTAAATTCTTTTACTTAACCCAATGAATACTCTCTCTATTTAGGCTTCTTTTTGAAATATTTGCCTGATTTTACCTTTTGAGGGAGTTGATGTTTCTTCCACTGCTCATGGTCATTCATTGGTCTATTAGTACAACACATAAAACACCTGAAAGAGATGCCAAAATCAGCAGCCTGCCCACACACTCAACAATTAGTAATATTGGTGTACTTGACAATGCTCCTAGTAAGAGATAAATAAGCTTTTTCATCAAAACCACACCCACATATTGACAGCTCAACCAAATCTGAAAAAACATTAACTGCTCTTTTGGAATGCCAGGTTTGAGAGGCCCAGTTGAGGTAGCCTCCCATTTTCATAGAATCACAGAATTGGCTGGGTTGGAAGGGACCTCAGAGATCATTGAGTCCAACCCTTGAACCACCGTTGCAGTTGCTAGACCATGGCACTGAGTGCCACATCCAGGCTCTTGTTAAATATCTCCAGACACGGAGAATCCACTACTTCCCTGGGCAGCCCATTCCAATGCCTGATCACTCTCTCCAGAAAGAAATTCTTTCTAATATCTAACCTAAACTTCCCCTGGCACAACTTAAGACCCTGCCCTCTTGTCTTGTTGAAAGTCGTCTGGCAAAAGAGACCAATGTCCACCCGGTTACACCCTCCTTTCAGGGAGTTGTAGACAGCGATGGTTTAGGAGCTTTCTTTATTCTTGTATGATGCATCCAAGCTGTTCTTTAATTTTGACAGCAGTGTGTGTAGCTAGTAGCACCTAAAATATACCTTCCCATTTAGGCTCCAAAAGAGAATCTGAAAGAAATCTAACATACACATAATCACCAGGTTTATCATCATGTATGGGCCCATTGAGACCTTGGGCTCTAGTTGCCCAGAACCAATTTCTATATTTCCTGCAGTTGTTTCTGTAAACTTATTACAAAATTAGTTAATAATTCCTCCCCAAGTTGAGTCGATGTTCCTGTTCCTGCAGCAATGTAGGGTCTCCCATACATTATTTCACATGGACTTAGCTGTTCTTTGGTTCTGGGTCTGGTCCTAATTCAAAAGTGTCAAAAGTAATGATTGAGTTCAGGGCAAATGAGCCTCTTGGCCCAATTTTACAATTTGCAGCTTAATCAGGTGATTTATCTTTTCCACCTTGCTGCTCAGTTGAGGCCTGTAGGGGGTATGCAATTGCCAGTCTATCCCTAAACATCAGCTAACCTCTTGTACTAATTTTGAAATAAATAGAGGTCCCCTATCTGATGAGATGTTTGCTGGGATTCCGAAACCTGGCATTATTTCTTGTGATTGTGCTTTGACCACCTCCCTGGGATTTTCAGTTCTGGTGGGGAATGCCTCCAGTCAGCCTGAAAAGGTGTCTGTCATCACTAATAAGTGTTTATAGCCCCCTTTCTTTGGCACTTCTGTGAAATCAATCTGCCACTGTTGTCCAGGTCCATTTCCCCTCCCAATTTGAACTACTTATTGTTTTGGGACTACTTTAGGATTACTTCTAGGACAGACATCACATTGTTGTACCACCTACCTGACTGCTGTATACAAATGTCTTCCTTTTATGATCTTAAGATGTTTAAACAAAGTTTCCATTCCCCAGTGAGTCTTTTTGTGTTCTTTTCTTAGCAGGGCCCACAACACTGGGGAAGGGACTATCATTTTCTTTTATGGGGTATGAGACATCATCACTATGTTCACCCCCTATGTCAGTTATAAGTTTCTGATCCTCCTGTATATATATAGGATTTCTCTCGAGTATAATTTGTCCATCTAGAACAAGGGCATTCTCTATACCTATTACTACCTTTGCCCATTTTGCCTCTCTATCTGGCAGTCAGTTCCCCATTTCTTCTTTGAGGTTTCCTTCTGGTGCCTCAATATGATTATATGAATATGAATTATTGCTGTCTTCCGTGGTAGCTGGACAGCCTCGAGTAGCTTCAGAATTTCCTCATCATGTTTAATGTATTTTCCTTGGGTGCTCAAGAGTCATCTTTCTTTTCAAATTGTTCCATGTGCATGAACAAACCCAAAGGCATATTTAGGATCTGTGTATATGTTAATATTTTTCCCTTGGGTCAACTCCAACCCTTGAGTAAGGGCAATTATTTCTGCTTTTGTGCCATGGTATCTGGGGCTGAATTCTATTACCTCAGTGGCAGTTCATAGAATCATAGAATAGGCTGGGTTGGAAGGGACCTCAGAGATCATCGAGTCCAACCCTTGATCAACTACCACCACAGTCACTAGACCATGGCACTGAGTGCCATATCGAGTCGCTTTTTAAATGTCTCCAGGGACGAAGAGTCCACCACCTCCCCAGGCAGCCCGTTCCAATGTCTGATCACCCTTTCCATGAAAAAATTCTTTCTAATATCCAATCTGAACTTCCCCTGGCACAATTTAAGACCCTGCCCTCTTGCCTTACTGAGAGTTGCCTGGGAAAAGAGCCCAACCCCCCCCTGGCTCCAACCTCCTTTCAGGGAGTTGGAGAGAGCAATGAGGTCTCCCCTGAGCCTCCTGTTCTTCAGGCTGAACAGCCCCAGCTCCCTCAGCCTCTCCTCATAGGGCCTGTGCTTGAGTCCCTTCACCAGCTTGGTTGCCCTCCTTTGGACCTGTTCAAGGACCTCAATATCCTTCTTGAACTGAGGGGCCCAGAACTGGACACAGGACTTGAGGTGTGGCCTTACCAGGGCTGAGTACAGGGGCAGAATCACCTCCTTGGACCTGCTGGTGACGCTGTTTCTGATACAGGCCAGGATGCCATTGGCCTTCTTGGCCACCTGGGCACACTGCTGGCTCCTGTTCAGCTTCCTGTCAATCCAGACTCCCAGGTCCCTTTCTGCCACTCTGTGCCCAGCCTGGAGCTCCCCATGGGGTTGTTGTGGCCAAAGTGCAGGACCCGGCACTTGGCCGTGTTGAAGCTCATCCCATTGGAATCAGCCCATCTCTCCAGTCTGTCCAGGTCCCAGTTGTTACCACATATCCAGTGAGGCTTTTTCCATTCAGAACGAAGCTGCTTCCACCCCTGAACTAATTTTCTCTTTCTTTCATAGTGTTCTTCTTAAGGTTTTGTTGACTCAGATAGGTTGCCTCTGTTGTCTGGAAACAATCATGCTCAACAGGTTCTCCTGTATTTCCATTCAGGAAAGAAGCTGGTTGACATTAGTTACTACTATTGTCACATTATCTTGTTCAACCATTATAGCTTGATATTCATGGAACCTTTGAGGAGGTGACCAGTGGCCCCCTTTCGCTTACAGACTGCAGAGACTGGGAATCTAACACAGTGATCTTCTGGCCCATTCTGAATTTTTAGGTCTCCTGGATATTAGATAGTAAGGCAGCTACAGCTCTGAAGCATCTGGGCCAGTCTTTAGCTGTGGTATCCAGTAGTTTAGAAAAATTTGCTACTGCCCATCTGTCTGGTGGGCCATACAGGTCCTGAGCCAATATCTCTAGGGCTATACCTTGTTTTTCATGTGAGAATAAGAAAAATGGTTTAATGGTGCTGGGGCCTCCATTAGAGCTTTCTTCAGTTTCTCAGAGGCCCCTGTTGCTGCTTTATTCCATTGAAGCTGTTCCTGGTCAGTGTTGGTTAGTGCACACAATGGTTTAACCAGTATCCCATAGTTATAAATCCAAAGCTGACACCATTCTGTTATTCCAAGGAAGGTTTGTAGTTCTTTGATTGTTCAGGGTCTCAGGGTTTGGCAGAAAGGCTCCTTCCAGGCCTGCCCTAATGTGCCCTGGCTCACACTGATTTCATATTCCAGATAAGCCACCTGTTGCTGAACCGTTTCAACCTTTTTCTTGGATACACGATACCCTTGTAAGCCTAGAAAGTTGAAGATACAGTCCATGTTGTGCATGTGTCTCCAGTTTCAGTGGCTCTCAGGATATCATTAATGTACTGAAGTAAGTTGCCTGTTCCAGGTGGTGGCTCCCAGGGCTCCAGATCCTTAGCCAAATGATTGCCAAAAGTCGTGGTGAGTTCTGGAATCCTTGAGGCAGCACAGTCAATGTAAGTCAGGTTTTTCATCCAGTTTTAGGTTTTTTCCATTTGAAAGCAAACAAACTTTGACTGGCATTATGGAGAGGGAGGCAAAACAAGGCATTTAAAACTGTAAACCAGGTTAAATTTGGGGTGAAAGTTGTAAGCAAGGCATATGCATTTGCTACCACTGGGTGCAGATCCCCTGTGGTTTTATTGATAGCTCTTAGCTCCTGTTATACTTGAAGGAGTATTATAATTAGACTGACACTCCCTAAGTAACCCCAATTACAGAATTTTTTTCTATCATTGGTCTTATCCCTTCCTTCAAATGTATAATAACTAATTTAGCATTCTTTGCTCTCCTCTGGATATCAGAAGCCCATGCTCCTGGGTAAACTTGATGTATTATCTTTTGGTCAGTTTTTCCTTCCGTGGGAGTGGTGGCCAATAATAAGCTCATTATTTGAATATAATCCTGCTGTTTTAGTTCAAGAGTTATTTCTCCTTTATTAAATCTTATTACTGCTCCCAATTATTCCAGCAAGTCCCTCCCAAAAAGGGGCTTTGGAGAGTTGAGCAATATATAAAAATGTATGTATCCCTATTTGTTTGCCCACTTTGTATTTTAAGGTTTTACATAAATATGCCTTTTCAGCTTGACTGGTGGCCTTTTACTGTGACATAATCAGCACCTCTGTATCCCTTCTGTACCATCCCTGCTCCAACCACCGTGGAGCATCTCCCTGGTGGGTAGGCTCCTTCCCCTTGAACCCTTGCATCAAATACCACTGATGTATCCATGAATGGGGTCTCTTCTGTTAGATCTAGGAATTTGTATTGTAATTAAACTTAAGGTGTACAAAGATGGGTTTAAAATTTTAGTTTGGCAGCCTGGAATTTTTGATTTCACTTTGGGAGAGACTTTTTGAATAAATGACTCTTAAAGAAGACAATGATGACTGTTGCTAGTTTAATTGCTGTGGTTTTGTACTCTGTTCATATTTGAGGAAAGAATACATTTGAAATATTAGTTGTAGAAAGCATAACCTGCCTAGGAATTAATGAAAATAGCAATAAGCATAGCTGAAACCAGAGTTCCAGACTATTTCAGCTTCCCTCAGGGTAGTTACTTTAAATTAATTTTTCCCCTTTAAATCAATTCTTTCTTTCTGTCCTTCATCCCAAAATCTGACTAATTGATTAAAATTATCCAGAAGATTCCTATTGATTTCTAACAGCTCAGTTATTGTTTTGTCTTTCTGTTCTGCTTATCTTTGACCTGAACATCCTTTCACCCTGGTTTTGAGTGTCTCCAGAGACAGACACACCACATCTCTGGGCAGCCTGTTCCATGATCTGTCACCCTCAAAGTAAAGAAGTTCCTCCTGTGTTTAAGTTTCTGCCTGTTACCTCTTGTCCTGTCACTCTCCACCACTGGAAAAAGACTGGTCCCATCCTCCTGTCATCTGCCCTTCAGCTATTTATATGTGTTTATAAGATTCCCTCCTGAGGCTTCTTCTGACTGAAAAGACCAAAGTCCCTCAGCCTTTTCACATAAAACATCCTAATAATTTAGATTAAAATATTCTACTATTGGCTTTGAATAACAAATAGTAGGTCCTGTGCATTGGAGCTCATAAACAGCACCAGTTTTTAATCAAGAGGTTTTGAAGGATTGCGGAAGAAAATACAGATCATGATCAAACCAATAAATCAGGAAGGTGATTTACAGAAGCATTTCAAATACAGGACTGAAGCAAGGCTGTGTTTTCCTAAACCACGTTGGATGTGTTACAGGAGTGTAAATATATTGTGGTGAGAGCAGTGGCACTGGAAATTTGTTGCATGGCTGAATATTAATGCTAACAATTCTTAGTAAAGCCCAACCCAAAATATAGCAAGGATAACAACCAAGGTTTAACCAGGTGTGGGATGTGAGGGAAAGAATTGATGGTGGCATGCAAGTGTGAGCTTGAGTGCTGGGGAACAGAGTGTACTCTCTTGCATGACTAGGAAAAGAGTTAGCTTGAGTGGGAAGGTCAGGATTTCCATTTTTGCCTTGTTGAGCTGTAGCTGAAATATCAACAGCCATAAGGAGATGTTGAAATAGATGGGAGATGAATCATTGGCTTGGAAATGATGGCTGTGTTTGTATTTCCAGAGATGATCAGCCAGAGGCACAGGACTAAGGGAGATAATAAGAGCAGGTGGTTCTCAATACCTGTAGTATTCCTGGAATCTTGATTTTCTCTTTCTTAGGGGAAGTCTGGAACTCTGTCTGATACTGGATAGGGACAATTAAAACCCCAAACACATTTAATGATGCTGATTTATCTATTCCCTTGTAGTGTTTGCTTCCTTCTTCTACCTTTCTGGTTTCTGCAAGTACACTTGTGTTGTGATCTTTGGAATATATTTTTCTTTATAACTTGCCATGTAAGCATGAATCCATTTTACTTTTAAAGCTTTGACATAATTCCTGTTCTATGTATCACCACTATTAAGAAATCAAATTGAATGTGTTTATCATGTTGGAATTCTTAGAGTGAATTGCTGTAAAAAACTATTCAGGTGTTCTGAGCTGTGCATTTGTGGTATGGTTTTCTTCTCCTAAAGACAAGCAGCCCGATTTACACTGAAAAAACTTGATGCTGCAGATCATTCTCCTGACCCTGGTGGATCAAGGGTTGTACAGAGTGGTAGATCCCACACCAATTGATGGTTTTCCATTTGTCTGAGCACAATGTTAAATGACAGAAGGAACTTCTATACAGTTAGGAACATTATTATATTTAAATATTAACTACTTGCAGTAATGTTTTCCTACTACTTTGAAGCAGGAACTTTGAAGTGAAAGTATTCTACAATGAGGTCTCCATCCCCTCTGGATGAATTCTGGGTTCAGTCCTACAGGCTGGTCCTGGTCTCAGGTCAGTCTGCAATAGTTAACTTGGATGACAGACTTCTCTTCCTTTGCAAATTGTTTGCCTTTGTTAGATAAAAGATGAAACTTTCTATTTTCTTGCTGTGTCTTGGTTGAGCATTAAGTTGGTAGCAGTGGTGTTGGTGTCCTCCTCCTGAAATATATGAAGGAGAAAGCCTTAACACAAAATGGGCCTTGGGAGCATCTTGCTCCTGACATATCATTTTATGTTAGTTACAGATGCATCCTGAGCTGTACTTTCTGCCTCACTCTTCTATACCTTGTGTCTTATCTCTCAACCACTCCTCCAGACTCTTTTAAATGCTTCTCTGTGCTGAGAATTGTGCATTTTTTTCCTGCAGATTTCTAAACTGCAGATCCTGTAGCCTCTTCCTGTTAACTGCTCAGCTCCCCGAGTCAAACCCTGGCAGAAGGTGTTCTGTGACACCCAGGGCATGAACAGAGTATTTTCAGTATTTGTTCATCTGCACATACATTTGCTTTTTCACGTCTAGATGGACAGACAGTTGGATTTTTCCATGCTTAAAAATGAATCTTGCTAAAGCAGGTTCATCTCAAAGAAAAAAGGAAGAAACAAAAATATTCCAATTATTTTGCTGTGTTCCATAAACTATTTTTTCTTACATTTTGACTGGGCTGTGGCTTTCTGTTACAGTTTTGAAGACAGGGAGGTTTTTGAATTCCACTTTCTTCATGTAATTTTAATATTCAGCAAGGTTCTGTGTTTGAAAAGGCATGGTGTCATGGTCCATAACTATTAATATTTCTTATTTTGTTTGTTAGGAAGTATTAGCCACTGTTCATGCAAGTCCTACAAATTGCAAAGTAACCAGCTTTATGGTTTGAACAAATTACAAAAGTTTATTTCAGGGAAAAATGGCACCACTTTTGGAAGGAGTCTTCGGAAGGAGTTAATAGAAGAGAAACACAGGCAGAACAGGTTTTTAAACAAATTAAAAAAGGGGGAAAGGGCTATTAAAAAAGGAAGAGAGCAATTAAAAGGTCTTTTTCACCCTCTGAAGAAAGTCTCAGGGATCTCTGTCTCTTTGAAGTCACTGATGCTCTGCTGCTCCTTGATGCTGCTTTTCTTCCTCTCCTCGCTTCTCATATTCTGCTTTTCCCTCTGACTTTTTATATACTAAAAAGTTCCCTTTCTGTCAGTTATTGCCAGAAGTTTCAGATTAGTAGCTGTGAGTCTTCCCTTTTCATTCAGGTTTTCCCGGAATTCTCATATTTGTTGCCAATGTGCATTAGATGTCTGGTGGTCTGCAGTATTAGCATTTCATCTTTTTTAACCCTGACAAAGGAGGTGGGGGGCTGTTGATGAGATTTTGCTGATGAAAATAAGTTGGATACATTTCAAAGAGTGCAAACAGAAATGCAGAGCCAGGGTTTTGCTGATGGAAATAAGTTTGATATATTTTAAAGAGAATCTCAACAATGCTGGTAGAGCCAGGGTTCTGCTGACTCAAGGCAATTTTCTTCCTGTTTTTTCAGTGTACCCCCATTACACAGGGTCCTTGCTTCATTGGGATGTGTGTATGATCCCACACAGCACCTGGGCAAAGGGCACATGGGCAGAGTCTTGCTCAGGTCTAATTTCAGAACTGAACTTGGTCTTTGGGTGGTTTGGCTGTGGGCACCTTGAAATCACCTTCTACCTGCAACTGAGTGCTGTGCTAAGGACAGAGATTGTTGCTGCTCTGGTCTGGAGGTATAACACTGTAGAGAAACAAGATAAACCAGGTGCCTCAAGTTGCCAAAGAGTGGGTGTGAGTCCACCTGTGCCTGATTAGGACAGGCCCCCTATTGAGCATGAGCAAGACCAGGGGGCCAATAAAGGTGGGACACACACCCACAGAGCAAGCTCGCTCTTGTGCGAGGTGATGGAGAGGCCAGCAGCTCATCGAGCCTCCAGAGCAAGAAAGGCTCTTCCCGCTACATAACACCTCTACTTTCTCAGCTCTTTGAATCATAGAATCATAGAATCCTAGGGGTTGGAGGGGACCTCAAAAGATCATCTAGTCCAACCCCCCCTGCCAGAGCAGGGCCACCTAGAGCACTTCGCATAGGAACGTGTCCAGGCGGGTTTTGAATGTCTCCAGTGAAGGAGACTCCACGACCCCCCTGGGCAGCCTGTTCCAGGGCTCTGTCACCCTTACAGGAAAAAACTTTTTTCGAATATTCAACTTGAACCTCCTGTGCTCCAATTTACACCCATTACCCCTTGTCCTATCACTGGTCACCACTGAGAAGAGCCTAACTCCATCTCCCTGACACTCACCCCTTACATATTTGAAAACATTGATGAGGTCACCCCTCAGTCTCCTTTTCTCCAAACTAAAGAGCCCCAGCTCCCTCAGCCTTTCCTCATAAGGGAGATGTTCCACTCCCTTAATCATCTTAGTAGCTCTGTGCTGGACTCTTTCAAGCACTTCCCTGTCCTCCTTTGGGAGCAGGATGTTGTGGAGGGCTGGAAGTCCTGCCCAGCTGAGCACTCTTGTAAAGTGAATAAGAGGGAGATTTAAATAAATTCCTAATGCATTGCTTCAGACCTGTATTGAATTATTTGTGTAGAAGTATTTGTCATCCATTGTAGCTACACAAAGGGGAATGAATGGGCTTTCTTCTTAAAGACTGAGATGATTGAGAAGAGAGACACAGTAGGCATGCTAAATTCTGATTTCTATTAAAGAGAATTTAAGTTAATATGATTATCATTTATTGAGTCTGAGTAAAATTCAAGGGATTTAGCATGCTTTCAGGGAACAATATTACTTATTCTGTTTAAACAGACCACCTTGCAAGAATATGTTGAAAACACTGGAGACATTCAAAACCCGCCTGGACACGTTCCTGCACGATGTACTCTAGGTGGCCCTGCTCTGGCAGGGGGGGTTGGACTAGATGATCTTTCGAGGTCCCTTCCAACCCCTAGGATTCTATGATTCTATGATTCTAAGCAACATTTTTAAAAAGTTTGTCTTTTAGACAGTCTTGTGAAATTACTCTAAAATACCTTGAGATTAATATACTGAAAGTACCTTCAGCTTTGAAGAGCAGAAGTCTCCATTTAGGGAAAGTGGCTCGAATTTTTTGATTAACTGCGTCTGTCTGCTTCATCTCTTCAGAAATATTCATCATCAGTCTCTTCAATATATAAAATATATATGTACTGCAGAGAACTTGGGTCAGGCTCCTGTGTTTTCTCCAGGGAAACAATATTAAAACAGTCTATGATACAATAAAAACCTTTTCATGGTGCCAGAAATTGCTCAGTTGATGACTTGTTGCCACTAGCTAATATTTTGACACAGTACCTCAAAACTGCTTTGCTAATAGCTACCCTAAAAAGTAATCATTTTAGCTGTGGAATGGGTGGATGAAAGTAGAAATTAACAGACTGCTGATTCTGAGAGCATCCTAATATAGTTCTACCTTTACATTTCTAAAATCATTAATTAAGAAACAAATCTGTACAGCATAACAGCAGCCAGTATTACATCATTACTCCTTAAGAGGTAAATGGGACAATTATATAAATGATCAATGAATATAAATATTTAAGCAACTTGAGTTCAGTAGGTCATAGTGGAAGACTAGATGTTACTATGATCTGTCATTTTAATGAATCATATGAGGAATTGTAAATGAAAGCAAAAAAGCAAAACCTTCTTTTGGAAATACACGTTTGCCACCCCCAGCTGGGCTTCTGTTTTGTTGACTATCAGTGATTAATTGTAAATGCTTTACTTATGTTGATTACTGAGCAATTAATGATGCAACACGGATATCTTGAGCATGCCAACGTGCCAAGGCCTTGTTAAGATCCCCATGTATTTGAGGGCTCCTTCTTTGAAGCGTAGCACAGGGGATCTCAGCACCTTGCTTTACTGGGACCTCTGTCCTGTGCAGTGTTCTCTGCAGTAAAATCTCTCTTAGAGCAGAGAGGTCTTTTTTCCACATGTGCATATATAGAGAGATGTAGCGGGAGGAGCCATTCTTGCTCCTGAAGCTCGACGAGCTGCTGGTCTCTTCCAGGACTCCAGCCACCACACAGTGCTTCCAGGGTAGAAGTGTAGCGGGAGGAGCCTTTCTTGCTCCAGAGGCTTGACGAGCTGCTGGCCTCTCAATGCCTCGCACCAGAGTGAGCTGAGGTGCCTCCTGTGGGTGTGTGTCCCACCTTTATTGGCCCCCTGGTCTTGCTCATGCCCAATAGGGGCCTGTCCTAACCAGGCACAGGTGGACTCACACCCACTCTTTGGCAACTCAAGGCACCTGGTTGGCAATGTCTCTCTACAGAGAGAAGTGTGTCATGCCATCTTTTTCTATCCAAAAAATCAAAGTTTCTTGTTCCTGGGAGCCACAGGTGTGCCAAAGGGTGAGAACCTAGCTGTAACTTGTATAGGCAATACTGGGCAGATTTGTCCTTGGGCAGCAGGGAGCTCCTTTCCTTGCTCTGCATTGCAACCAGAAATAGAGAAGCATTTGAAACACTGTGTGTGGAATCCCAGCTGAACCACCCACTTGCTCTGTGTGGGCACATTGGCCATGAAGCAGTAGATGTAGAACAGCATTTCCTTACAGCTCAGAAGCTGGTGGACAGTCTACAAAGCTCTTGGGATTTTTTGGAAGCATCCTGAGATGCCAGTTAGTGGCCAGTTGGTCAATCCCATGTGCTAGAGTAGTAATCCAAGTAGTGGGAATCCCGTGTGAGGGAAAATGTGAGTTTTGGGAAAATGAAGTGTAAAACTTCTTTGTAATGTGGCACAGCTAAGAGACCTGGGCAAACTGAAATGTTCAGTCTGAAAGCTACTAGGATCAGGTGATTTTAATGTGAAAGTGATTACGAGAACAGCAAATAAAAATACTGATTTGATACTGATTTGTAATGCTGCAGAAAAGTTTGTTTTGAAAGGCATATAAAATATTTAATTAATTAATGACCAAACAAAATGTAAGTGTGCAAGAATTTGTGGATTTTATTGAACTAAGTACAAACACTAGAGTATGTAAAAGCAGCCAGTCCTAATCATATTTCCTAGGAATGGAAGAGAGATTTCACTGGAATTCCTTGATTTCATAGAATCATAGAATCATAGAATTAGCTGGGTTGGAAGGGACCTCAGAGATCATCAAGTCCAACCCTTGAACCACCGTTGCGGTTGCTAGACCATGGCACTGAGTGCCACATCCAGGCTCTTTTGAAATATCTCCAGACACGGAGAATCCACTACTTCCCTGGGCAGCCCATTCCAATGCCTGATCACTCTCTCCGTAAAGAAATTCTTTCTAATATCCAACCTAAACTTCCCCTGGCACAACTTGAGACCCTGCCCTCTTGTCTTGTTGAAAGTCGTCTGGCAAAAGAGACCAACGTCCACCCGGTTACAACCTCCTTTCAGGTAGTTGTAGAGAGTGATGAGGTCTCCCCTGAGCCTCCTCTTCTCCAGGCTGAACAGCCCCAGCTCTCTCAGCCTCTCCTCAAAGGGTCTGTGCTCGAGTCCCTTCACCAGCCTGGTTGCCCTCCTTTGGACCTGCTCCAGGACCTCGATATCCTTCCTGAACTGGGGGGCCCAGAACTGGACACAGGACTCGAGGTGTGGCCTCACCAGGGCTGAGCACAGGGGCAGAATCCCTTCCTTGGACCTGCTGGCCATGCTGTTCCTGAGCCAGGCCAGGATGCCATTGGCCTTCTTGGCCACCTGGGCACACTGCTGGCTCATGTTCAGCTTCCTGGCAATCCAGACTCCCAGGTCCCTTTCTGCCACTCTGTGCCCAGCCTGAATCTCCCCATGGGGTTGTTGTGGCCAAAGTGCAGGACCCGGCACTTGGCCTTGTTGAACCTCATCCCATTGGAATCATCCCAACTCTCCAGTCTGTGGAGTTCCTGTTGGAGTTGGTGGTCCTGGCAGTTGTCTGTTGTACTTCTCAAATGTCTTCCAGCAGGAGAACTTGCACTGCTGGTAGATGTTCATTTATTTGATGCCACAGTGGATAGATAATCTTTCAGATGCCATAAGACTGTTGTGTAAGAGGTAAAAAAAAAAAAAAAAAAAAGGCATTTAAACTTCTGGAGCGTGAATGCTAAATATGTGGAAGACACTCAGCAAGTCCAATGGTAGCATATAGTTTCCCAATGAATGGGAAAACATGCACGACACAGTCTTCTTTTTGTGCTACCAACACAGTTACATGGGAAATGTCAACCTGACATCCTGAGTAGCAGTTTCTCTCACAAGAATGAAACGTGAGATTTTGGTCCAATGTGTCTGGTTAAGACATCTAAAAGTCTTTCAGTGAGCTTGAAGCTATCTCTTGGGCAAGAGTTGACTTTTTTTTCCTCTCCAGATGATTATTTTACTAAACGTTTGCATGAATAAAATATAATCAGAAATTATGGATTTATGGTAGGAAGCAAAAAGTTTCTGCTTAAGGAGATGGTCATTGAACTTCTGTGATTTAAGAATAATCATGCTTTAAGCCTGGCTTTTTACTGTAAGAATCAAAGGATGGGTTAGATCAGAGGGGATCTTTTAAAGACCACCTTGGCCAACTTCCTTGCCATGGGCAGGAATGCCTTGACCAGAAGAAGCTGCTCCAAGCTCCATCCAACCTGGCCTTGAACAATTCCCATGGTGAGGCACTTAGGATTTCTCTCACAATCTGTGCCAGTGTCTCCCTCTGTGTTTTTCTGGATATTCCTTACAGTCAGTGTAAATTTACCCTCTTTCACTTGGAAACTGCTCTGGGAACCCCCAGATCTGGATGTAATACTCCAGGTGGGGTTTTAGGAATAGGCTGGAAAGAGAATTACTTCCCTTGACCTAATTCAGTGAACTTTGTTACTTTGTTTTGCTTTTCAGTTTGAGCTTTGCTTGTTTCTTATCTCTTTTTGGGCAAGTAGTAAGGTCTTTTGACATACAAGAACATAAAGGTGATTTCAGTGCTATTGTTTCTTGGTATAGATTCATTATTATACCTTCAGTACCCCATCTGCTCTTAATGTGAGTAGAGTGTGCAGGTAAAATGTTGCAAGTCCTTAAATTGAACTTGTAATGAAAAGGGCTAAATGGTCTTTTTCAATGAAGCATTTTTAAGAAATGCTAATATTTAATGAAATGTAACTTAGGTACTATACAACTTATTCAACTTGCATTAAGGTTGGAGATGTAGGATTCATCCAAAAAAACCCTGTCCCCAACTAATCTCTCCCTTCCATCTGCCACCTTATGCCAAGTGTCCTACCACCCTCCCCTCTTTTGCAGCAATTGTAGAAACTATTCTCTACTGGTTTGCAGATCTAAATAAAAAAATCAGCTTTAAAAAATATGATATTACTGTTTAGAGGCAGTGAAGCAATAAAGCAAATCAGTTTGTTGAGCTAAAGAACCAAATTATCAAAATGTAACTAAAGAGATTAAAGGCAAAGAATTTGAGGTCTGATGCTGTTGTACTGGTTATTAAAATGAAACATCTGTGCTCAGCCAGCTAATCTTGAGATCACAGCTCCATTTCTGGACAACCTTGCTTTGCTCCTTGCAGTAAGTGAACTTTTTAATGGAAATAATTGAATAAATAATTATTTAAATACATATTTAATAATTTTCCCCAAAATAATAGAAATACAGGTACTGTAAACAGAATTTTTCATGGTTGCTATGAGTTCACTAGTGATCTCAAAGCCTTTATTCAGATTTAGACTTCTTATGTTGTATTTGTTCAAAGACTTACGGTTCAGAACATCTTGAGGGAAATGACTCTACAGGCTATACAGATAAAACACTTATTGGCCCTTCCAGTACCATGGGCCTGCTTGTTTTTTCTGCCATTGAATGATTATTCATAAGACAATTTGTTTAACCTTGGCAGTGTGCTTACTTCTGCTAGGAATGCTTAGAGTGATAGGCAAAGCTACATGCAGGGTGGAAACAGTCATCTCAAGATCTGTTTTAGATGCTGCCACCAAAGGTGAACCCCAAACCTTAATAAATATTTGGTAAGTGATGTTTGATCAGCAGTAGGACAAGAGAAAATGGCCTCAAGTTGTGCTGGGGAGGTTTACATTTGAAATAGAGAAAATTTTCTTAATTGAAAGGTTTTTCAGGCACAGGAACAAGAATGGAATCCCCATCCTTGGAGGTATCTAAAAGCTGTGTAGATGTGATGTTGAGGGCCATGGTTTAGTGATGGTCTTGGCAATGCTGGGTTAAGAGTTGGACTTGATTTTAAAGGTCTTTTCCAACCAAACAGGTTCTGTGAATCTATAAATGAAGGAGAAATAAAACAGACACCAGAAGCATTCACTTTGGATTTATGGTTCCCTGAAAACTCTCTGTGTCAGCTTAACTGTGGTTCCCATCTGAAGGTCAGAACTGTGGTTACTTCTCCGATGTGAACTTGTTGCCTGTAGTCCAAGCATGTGGTATGCCTGTGAGATCAGCAGTTGTTGCTGAAGTAGGAGGCACTTTATTTATAGCTAGGTCAGCTTTTTCAGCAGAAGTGATAGAGTAATTGCTCTCTAATGCTCTGATGTCTCAGCCATCACTTGGAAGTGGTGTCTTGCATTATCTCAGCTTGGGGATCTAATACTGAACAGGTTTTAAAAGGCTGCAAGCTGCTCTTCACAGAGCTCCAGAGTGGAAATTGCCCCATTCCTGGTCATTACCACCTAAGTGGTAGTTTGATTTTTCTGAAAACATCTATTCATCAATACCCACTTTGTACAAAGATGTTCCCAGCCAGCCAGACTCCCAGTGAAAACCATCTCTCCCTCTTGAATAGCCCATATTTTTTACAAGCACAAAATTTGATCAAATCACACAAGAAAAGAGAATTTTTGAGAACTGTGAAAAATACTTTATAGCATAATTTTCTAAAGGTAAGTGTTAATGGTCAGTTACTCTGTGTGGTATTTCAAAGTCTGTCATTCCTCTTGCCTCTTTCCTAGGAATTCTGTGCAGATTTTTCCAGGTGTATTTAATAGTGACTATTTTTCTATTGTAACTGGTTGTTTATACAAGAGACATAAATAAATTATAATTATCTCTGAGACGAGAAAAAAGGCTGGACTGATTCTTGACCCAATTTTCTTCTCAGTTTATGTTTCAAGTTTAATTCTGTCTTGTTTTGCATTGTCAGCAATTTCAATGTTGTCTTTTACGAGGAAGAAGAGTAGATCACCAGTGAATTTACTGCTGCCAGTTTGGAAGAGGAACAGAATGCTTTTAAGTGAGGTAGAGGTCACAATCCAAGCATTCAAGCTCTGTAACCAGCATAGTGGAGGACTGTTTTTTTTACTAAAAGAAATTATGTGATGCCACATAACTAGAAATGACCCTCAGTACTTAGCAAAAATGATGCTAGAAAACCAAACAGTACAAAAGGTGAAATGACAAGGGGACCTAAAGTAACACGGAATGAAATGGCAGAGCAATAGATACACTTAGCTATTTCAAGAACTGTATAATTCACTTTTTTTTTCTGTCACACTTTTATAGCAAGGAAATAGTTACAAAAATAGTCTGCAAGATGTTTGTATCTATAAATATTTAATAGATGAAGTGTTAAAGTTTTAGTCAAAGCTGAAGCAATGAGATGTCGGTCTTTAAATGAATGCTTAGTTTGTGTGCTTCCAGATGATATTTTTTGTTTAAATTGTTCTTCAATAGTTGAAAATGCATAATATGGCTCCTTAATTATTGCTCTTTTTACTACTTCATCCCTGATAATTAGTGACCTGCTGTAAAACTGCTTCTTAGAGGAGGAGGAGAAAAAAAAATTAACCACAGCATCTTGTCAGCTTGAATGCCATGCTAAATCAGATTTGCAGCATGGGTGTCTGAGCTCTGTGTGATGAAAAATGATGGATGTGCAGCAGTGCAGTGCTATAGAGGGGGATAAATTGCTCTGGGGCTGAGAAACAGCAAGCAGGTAGCACCTGGGAGTTATTAGTGTGCAGAAAAAGAGGGGAGAAAAGAGTTGAACTGCTGAGTGACTAAAAAGGCAAAAAAAAAAATCCCATGTGAGCTGAGTTTTTAAATATGAATGTTTAACAAAGGTCAGAAAAAATTCTACACCAGAATGTGTTCTCTCACGAGCTTTCTTGGAGAAAGGTGTTCAGGTATATGTCTCTTAATTTTAATATTCAGTGTTGGGGATGGCTTTCCCTCAGTGCAGAGTCTGTAAAGGGAAATGTGATCTGAAATGGTTCATGAATTTAGGTCAAATTCAAACAGGAATTAAAGCTTCCAGTGGAGGTTTAAAAATGAATACTGGTGTTTAAAGTAGGCCAAGTCTTACAGCAATCATGCAGTGTTTGAGTGAGCAGTTGAGTTCCTTGCACTGCCCTGGTACTTGAAAATTCCTGCTTTTTAGGTGAGCTATTGTGGACACCATTCCATGGTCCACATTACTTTAAGTCTTGTATGTTAAATCTTGACTTAATGTCAATATTCCTGCAGGAATAGAAACTAAAACGTGGGTTGTCTATGTCCAGTGCTGCTTCAAGCTGTGATGAATGGATGAAGCTTTTTGGCTACCCTAAAGATAGGGCAGGAGTTTGTGGGATTATCCCATTTGATTTAGTGTATTTTGAATTATTCTAAGTGTATCTGTTTCATGCCTCCCAGTAGTATCTGTTAATGCTTCATGGAGCTGAAAATCCCAAAAACCTGGGGAAAGGAGAGGAAGAAGGAGAATCTCTGTTGGAGGAGCCAGCCAAAAGGCCTGTGGACCTATGAAGCGTGTGAAAAAATCACCCCTGATACTTCTTGGCCTGCTTTAAATTGTGTGTTGGTTAATGGCTTTAGATCTTATTTGGCAGCTATCTGATAGTATATATTGCCTTATTATTTTGTGCACAGAGTATTCTGCCATTCTGGGGGCTGATTAGCACTCACTGATTTTTATTTTTAGGGGAACTGCCTTCCTGTTTTTCATAATTATGGGCTGTTCATAGGAGAGACGTTTGTCTTCATTTGTAGCTTCTTCAAAGACACCATACAGACATCCACCAAATGCTTCAGGAGACGGGTCAATAGCATCCAGGAAAACTACCAATGTGGGGTGTTTGTGAGGAACTCTCTTGTCTCCTGCCTTTGCAAGTGCTGTATATACAAGTCAGGGTTTGACACCGGCAATTAAACCAAATGAGAGATGCTCTCTATTCATCCCTTTCCCCCCCCAGATAAATAAAGGAGAGAGAATAAGGAGAGAAGCTTATGGGTTGGAAACTAAGCTATGCAGCTTTAATGGAACAGTAATGATAAAAAGGAAAAATTACTAAATATATACAAATACACAGGAAAAGTGATACCATGTTCTTCCCCCCTCTCCCCCAATAACTCTCAAGTCACCACCGAGGCTGCAGGGCAGCCCTGGGAAAGTCCAGGCTGGACTCCTGGGGTCAGCAGCAGTTGGGAGCTGGAGGCAGGAACACACGGATTCAGGCTGGGATGGATCAGGGGCACAGGCAGAGGAAGGGATGGAATCCTCCCAGGATGCTGAAGCAAACAGGGACAGGATAAGAAGGGGAAGCAGGAAGGGGTTTGACCCTGGCAATCCCTCAAACTTACACCGAGTATGATGTGCATGGGATGGAATACTCTGTGGTCAATTTTGGCCATTTACCTTGCCTGTTCCTCCCTAAGGGAGGGCTACAGGTGGGACCTCTTTACTCCTCTCCTTCTGGAAGGTAAAATATTCCTCAGAGCTGAGCAGTGTCTTTGTTCTGCACACCAGTTTCTAGCAGTAACTATAAACATTGAGTGTTATCAGTCCCAGAAGCACACACTGACTGAGAAACTGGCTGTTAATTTCAGCAAGTGCAGCTGCTTACAAGAGACTGAGCTGAAAGCAAAAGTACAAGACAGAAAATTACCTTTACCCTGACCCAAACCAAGACAACACATTTGTTAGATTTTTAGTGGCTGCTTGAAACACAAAGGAATTCCTTTAACCTCCTGTTTATCTGGATTTGTTTAAGAGCTCACATTTAGAACAGTGACTCTCACTGAAGGGTAGGCAAATGGGGCATCACATTTGTCATCATCAGTCTTTAAAGGGAGAAAAACTGTAGCGGGAGGAGCCATTCTTGCTCCTGAAGCTCAACGAGCTGCTGGTCTTGAGCTTTTTCTGTGGGTGTGTGTCCCACCTTTATTGGCCCCCTGGTCTTGTTCATGCCCAATAGGGACCTGTCCTAATCAGGCACAGGTGGACTCACACCCACTCACTGGCAATTCGAGGCACCTGGTTTATCTCGTTTCTCTACAAAAAACAGTTTTCCACAGCCAACTAAGTAGTTTGGAGTTTTATTGTTTTGTGTTGTAAATGTATCAGAGTAATCTGCAAACTTGCTTTGCTTATGTCTACACTCTAAATATTACAGATGTGCTTAGGAGCACAGTATTTGTTTTCCCTTTAATTTTCCTTGTGTATTTTTGTAGCCATCTCTCCCTACTGGTTGTATGATTGAGGATATCTTTTCTAGGCTGGCTAATACTATCTTTGCATTTACTCATTTGACTCCAGGAAAAGTTTTAGTTGACTGAAAAGTAAACTTGAACCTAATACTTGGGAAGCCAGAGAGTTCAGAAACACAAATAGTCAATGTACACTTAGAAGTTAAGCCTTCATTAGAAAAAGCTGAGGCTATGGATAATTAAAACAAGACTGTAGAGAATGACTGCATAAAAAGATTTTTATATTAGTTATATTCTGTCTAGACAAAATATGCTCATGTCTTTTGGAAAGTAAAATATAGTTTATATACCTTTCACTTAGGTCTTCACTTCCAGTCAGTGTTCAGCTGGTCGAAGTTTACTAATTGACAAATTATTACTAATTTTGCTAATCCAATTTACTAGTAAAAATCTTCACTAAAGAGTTGTAAACTTCGAATTTTGGCCTTCAGCACAGGTCATGTCAGTCTTTAATTCAGATGCAGTGCTGTTGCTGCTAGGAGTGTGATCTTACTGAAGGAGGGATGAGTCTTAGATTATGGAAACAAATTCTGTAAATGGATTGTCCTGAAATGGATAATGTGTGGATAAAAACTATGGTATCACTCCTCAAGACTATTTAAAGTGTAGTTTGACAGGGTAACACAGCATCAGCTTGGTGGCTGTTCAGTGCACAAGGTGAGAGGCAAAGCTCTTAAAGATGTGACGGATGACTTTACAGAGACTCCCAAAGTCAAATGCCATATAGTCAGAGTTGATCTAAGTCTCAAAGAAACTGAATGCTGTAGTCAGGTGTTTTGTGACAGATGAGATGTTTGGGTGATTACCTCTTCTCCAGAAGGAAAAAATAAACACAACCTGATGGGTATGAGACATGCATTCCCTTAATATCTATTTCAAGCAGAGCTTTACCTTGTATTGGGCACAGACTTTCAGCTCACCTTATCCAAACAGCATTTGCTGTCAGGGAATATTTTTGTTCTGAAATAGATAACTTCTTTTGCATATTTTCTGTGATAAGTAGGAAATTACGGGGTAGAACCAGCTTTGTGCAGCTTTCTGCTGCAAACAGTGCTCAGATTTTCCTGAGAGAAAACCTCCTGTAAACACAACCATCAGCAGACCTTTTCAGTTATTTCCTTTAAAACTTTGTAATCTGGTATGGTTCTGTTACAGTTTATAGTAGAAATAAAATAATATTTGTTGTAAAATTTCAAAATGGACGAACTAAGAGTTAGAAGGGGCTCGGGTAGACTAAAACTCTGGGAATAAGTAACTAGCTGAGAGTGAGCTGACCCTTACAAGAACAATGATCAAAGGAGAATAAGGAGTGTGTTGACTGTCACGGTTTAACACTGACCCGGCAATTAAACCGAATAACAGACGCTCTCTTTAATCTCTCTCTCCCCTCGATGAAGAAAGGAGAGAGAATAAGGGAGAGAGACTTATGAGTTGGAAACTAAACTACACAACTTTAATGAAACAGTAATGGTAAATAGGGAAAAATTACTAAATCTATACAAATATACAGGAAAATGGAAACCACATTCCTCCCTCCTTTCCCCCAATAACTCTCACGTCACCACCGAGGCTGCAGGGCAGCCCTGGGAAAGTCCAGGCTGGACTCCTGGAGTCGGCAGCAGTCGGTAGCTGGATGCAGGAACACACAGATATGGGCTGGCACGGATCAGGAGCACAGGCAGATGAACAGACAGGATCCTTCCAGGATGCCGGGGAGGAAGGGAAGCAGGAAAAGATCTGGCTTGGCCCACGTGATGCCTCAAATTTATACTGAGTATGACGTGTATGGGATAGAATAATCTGTTTGGTCAATTCTGGCATCTATCTTGTCTGTTCCTCCCCAAAGGAGGGCTCAGGTGGGGCCTCTGTGTCCTCCTGGACGGTAAAATGTTTTCCTCAGAGCTGAGTGTCCTTGGCTCTGCATACCAGTCTCTAGCAGTAACTATAAACATCAAGTGTTATCAGTCCTAGAAACAGACACTGAGAAACTTGCTGTTAGTTTCAGCAAGTGCAGCTACTTACAAGGGACTTAGCTAAAAGCAAAAGTACAGAAACAGAAAACCACCTTTATCCTGGCCCAAACCAGGACAGTTGACCCCATCAGCAAAAACATTAATCAAAAGGAGAACAGTTAAGCAAACTGATACCATGTACCAAAGATCAAGATAGAATATTGTATCCAGGTGGTGGGCCAGGTGGTAATGACAGCTGAAACGGTAAACCGTGGATTTATAGTTTAAGAGATGACTATCTATTGTTATTTGTAAGATCTATGTGACTGTTTGTCTATTGTTATCTGCATGATCTATGTGACTGTTTGTGACTAAAATTTATGCAACTCTGCACGTAGCCCACAATGTAAAAGAGTATAAAAGCTGAACCAAAAACGAGGGTCTTTGGAACCCTGACTTGGGACGCTAGTCCTCAGGCTTCCCGGGCCCTGAATAAAGCACCACATGAACTGACTCTGTTGGTTTGTGTTTTGGTTACGGGCAACAGTTCCACTGAAGTTTTATGTTTGTACTAAAACATTTGTTTTTTTAAAATGTAAAATAGGTGTCCCTGTCTTCCTGGCTCCATCAGGGAAGAAAGACAAATATATCTCCAACATTCCCCTATCAGTGTAGTCAGCCCTAAGGAAGCTTCAGGCAGTTTTTTTTTGAAAGCCTTGATCTGGTGTAGATGCAAAGTTCTGCCAGATGTAACTACCTTGTAGTGTGTGGCCTAACTTAATATTCACATTTGGACATTCAGTTAATGGCTGTTACACTGAAAAAGCAAAAAAAGAGGAAATTAAATCTGAGAACCATCAGTTCTGCCACTCTTGCTTTTTGTAAGGAAAGAGTGTAGCAAATAGAGGTCAGTTCCTTGGGGTTTTTTTGTGTTGTGTTTTTTCTTTTTAAATAATATTAATGAAAGTATCTTACAGTATTTTCATATTTTAGCTTGTATCCTTAATTTCCTTGAAATTGCTTGAAAATGTTTTCTCTAGTCTGTCTTGGAAAAAAAAAGAATATTCCTAAATGTATATTTTATCTTTACAGTAATGCAGAAAATTTGGTATGAAAAAAAAAAATTCCTGAAAATCAGTTTGACTTTTCTAAATCAGGAGTACCTGGAAAACCCAACACTAGTAACTAGTATTGGTATTTCTGATCAGTGAGACTTCGGGCACTGCTGCATTGCTGAATCTGAATGCACTCCTTTAAATGAAAAAGATCCTTCTGCTAATTTTAAAAATAAAACAGAAGTTGAAAATGAATTCTTACAGAGAAAGTGAAGGTAAAACAGGAATTGCATGGGTTGTTTATGACATAAAGAAATTAAGGGTCTCTGTAGGTCTTGTTTAAACCAGTGCAGCGTTCAACCTTCATTGGGAGGTGTTAATGGAGAGTACTGTCTCTGCTCACTTACTACAGGTTTGATAAAGACACAGATTAAGTAGCAAGGGAAATGGAACATTAACTGCAATAAAGTGCCAGTAATGTAAGGAGACAAACTAATAATGACAATGGCTATGTCATTGATGGTGAAAAATGAAACTTCTAAGTTTTTCCACCTCCCAGGATTTGCAGCTAATTGCCCTTTCTCAAGTGTCCCATGTACAGCTTTGTTTTCCATTCCTTCTGTCTGGGTTACTTGATGGGAAATTAACACAAGGTAACTAAACCTATCAGCAGCTATGAGGGATCATCTGGTGTGTACTGCAAGCATGTAGGTCACAGGCAATATTAAATGAATTAATAAAAAGCTTTCCTGAGGTATAAAAACATGAATGGTTTATAGATATAAACTTCAAGAATTGTGTATAAAGTCAGTGTTCGGATGGGATATAAATCACTTCATAACTGGAGCTTCTCAGCAGTCACTTTTATAGATGAGTACCTGGAAATTTGACTTTATTGGTGGAGAGGGATGGTGCAAAGTCTGCAGAAGATAAATCCCAGTTAAAGATGAATTCTGCCTGCAGAAATATGTTCTCTGAATCAATAGGTTAAAAGCTTGCTTTTTGTGTTATGAGAAAGTATCTGCATATCATCTATTTATGGTCTTTAGTGCAAGATTTAGCTAACATGTTGCCCTTCTAGGAAGGGAATTGCAAGTAGTAAAATACAGATGACAATTCCAAAGAATGACATACTATCTCTTTGTGTTATTTATTACTGTGTTCATTGTTAACGTTCAACTTCAATAAGTATTCAGATATCTATACATTAGTGAAAAAAATAATCTGTAGTTGTAGGAGACTGTTGCTAAGAATATTATGGCTGTGCTTTTTGAAAAGCTTCCAGTATTGGCTCTGAAGTTTTCCTTGCTGAAATCCAAGTGAAGAAGGCTACGTGCTGGAAGGGCTGAGTATTACCAGGATGCTATGCAGCAATGTTTGGGATGGAGCATTGCCAAAATGGGGGGAATTTCTTGGCATGAAACTTGACTGGATAAAAATCTGTAGTAAATTTCCTGTAAACTTAATCCCATCTGGAAGATGCAAGGGTTTTCCACAGCCTGCTACGTCACCATTTCTCACAACTTCACAGAAAACCTTGGAATACAGCATTAACACAGCTCTAGGTAATCTTGCTGTGCCACTATGAACATAAATAAGGGTAAAAAGAGATCTTTTTAGGTGGATTATAATCCCCATTGAGAGCAACACAGAGGTCTTGTCTTCAACTGCAGTTCAGGGAATGCAGCAACTCTTGATCTGTTCTTGACAATATACAGGTGGAGGTTTCATCATTTCTAGAGCTTGTCTGTACCTCAGTTATTGCCTTAGGCCTGGCCCTTGCAGCTGGTATGTAAGATGAGTGATAAGCAAGCCTTCCCTGCCTGGCTTCATCTAAAGAGTTGGTTAACTCATTACCCAGTACCCTCTGAGCTTGGTCATCCAACCATTTCACCTATCCATCCATCTGGAGTATAGCACCAGAATCTGGACACAAGACACTCAAAGTCTTGCTGAAGACAAAGGAAATGCTGTCTGCTCTTCTCCCCATGATCACAAATAGGGTCAGATTTTAGTCTAGAAGGTGGCCAGTTTGATCAGGTCTGGTTTCCCTGCGGCACATCCTTGTTGACTCTTCCTAATTGCTTTTTGGTCCTTCGTCTGTCCAGAAATGTTTTTTAAGAGGATTTGCTGCCTGAGTTAGCCAAGTGTATAACCTAAGAGCCTGAGACTTCACAGAACAATGTCAATGGGGTAAATTTTCTGTCTGGTGTTGTATTTAATGAAGAGTTCCTACTTCAGCTGGACTGAAATTGGGTAATGAGTAGCATTAGAAAAAGGGAATGTATATCCCTTATTGCATAGCATGTATCTGAGAACTTGCAGGAGCAGTTTCTCATGAGCTCAGAGTTAAATAGATGTTTGCTCTGTGAGCAGCTTACGTGTAGTTTCTTCTTTTTGGATAGCAGTTCCACATTTTGGCTCTTGGTAAAGCCAGTGTGTGTTAGTATGGGACAAAGCTGAGAGAATGAGGGTACAAGAACCTCTTGCGTTCAGTGCTTGCAAGGTTCCTGACAGGGCTTTATGATCATAGAATCATAGAATAGGCTGGGTTGGAAGGGACCTCAGAGATCATCGAGTCCAACCCTTGATCAACTACCGCCACAGTCACTAGACCATGGCACTGAGTGCCATATCGAGTCATATGTTGACTGCCTGTAAGAATATTAATTTACATAGACTTGGGAATAGTAGTGGAATAATAAGACTATGCTTATGTTTTGGAAAAGAAGAATAAACCATGATATAAATTGATTCTCCAAAGTTACTTAAAAACCATTAATTTGATTACATTAGTTCTGTCTCTTCCCTAAGTGCTTTTGCCTTTTTCTGTGACTGGATTTATGTTAGAAGTGGAAGCATTTTGACTGCACATGAAGGAAACAGGGGGAGCCATATGTTTCCTTAAAGTGTTGTTAGGTTGGATTTTTGACTTGCTAACTGTTGGGAAGGTTCTAGGAACCTCCTATTAGTTAAATATGGCATCTACAAGATGCCTGCCTTGCAGAACCTTGCAGAGCTGTCTGAAGAGGGTGGAGAAGGACACATGTAAAGTTAATTTTTGTACAAAATGAGAATGTAAATAAAGTAAGAGCTTTGCTCATTCACTGTTGGGGTGTGGTGACCATGTCTGAAGCTGCAATAGAGGAGGTGAAAAGCAGAGGGCAGAGTTCAGCTGGGTTCAGCTGCAGCAGCCACAGATACTGAGTAAAGTTTGAGTAGGAAAGGCTGGTGACACTACTGTAAAGCTGAAAGGGCTCTTAATCCCAAAGATCCCTGAAAATCCCAATCCTTAATCCCTAGGGCTCCCTGAAAAGGACTCAATCCCAAAGATATGGAGGGAATCAGACTTTTTGGGTCACAAAATTTATGACCACGTTTGCATTAATTTAAAGTAGCACTTGGAAGACACAAAGTGGGCAAGGAAAGTTATAGGCACCCAAGATTGAAATAAAGGTCTTGGGAGTGATAGTGCAAAAAAAAAAAAACCAAAACCCCAAACCAACCAAAACAAAAAACCCAACCGAACAAAAAAGCAACCACCACCAACAAAAAAACCAAACCAAACCCCCAAAACTAACAAGCCCAATGCATGCAAATATCTGCAGAGTTCTCAGTGAGGTTTTTGTTGGTTTTGTTTTTTTTTTTAAAGCACAAAATTTAAGGTTATCACAAAGATGTATCAGTTCCTACAGGTTAAACACTGGAATTGCTTTACCACTGCGGACAGTCTATGTTTCTTAGATTAATTTTTATTGGAAAAGGATAGGAAAGGATCCAAATGCAATGGATTCTCACTAAAACAAATATTTGGCAAAAATTAAGGTATTTTAATTTGTGCATCTATGTTGTGCTCCCATGTCAAGTATGCAGACATGTGCTCTGGGCTGGTATGGAGGAGTATGAAGCAGCAGTCCACATTTTTCACTGGTGTGTGCTTTCTGCTTCATCACTTTTTTAATGCATCTACTCAGTTGTTCCCTCTTTCCAGACCAATTGCTTTTTGCTTCCCAGTAGGCTTTTACAACCCTTTTAAGTTTTTTGTAACTGCTCTCTAACTTGATCTAACATCCAAAAACATCCTTTGAAGTGTGATGAGAATTTCCCAGACTTTTCTTCAGTGCCAGTTCTGAGCACTTCTCAGTCCAGCCTTGCTCAGCACAGTGAATCCTTATCATAGAATCATAGAATAGGCTGGGTTGGAAGGGACCTCAGAGATCATCGAGTCCAACCCTTGATCAACTACCCCCACAGTCACTAGACCATGGCACTGAGTGCCACATCGAGTCGCTTTTTAAATGTCTCCAGGGACGAAGAGTCCACCACCTCCCCAGGCAGCCTGTTCCAATGTCTGATCACCCTTTCCGTGAAAAAATTCTTTCTAATCTCCAATCTGAACTTCCCCCGGCACAACTTGAGACCCTGCCCTCTTGTCCTTGCTGAGAGTTGCCTGGGAAAAGAGACCAACCCCCCCCGGCTCCAACCTCCTTTCAGGGAGTTGTAGAGAGCAATGAGGTCTCCCCTGAGCCTCCTCTTCTTCAGGCTGAACAGCCCCAGCTCCCTCAGCCTCTCCTCATAGGGTCTGTGCTCGAGTCCCTTCACCAGCCTGGTTGCCCTCCTTTGGACCTGCTCCAGCACCTCAATATCCTTCTTGAACTGAGGGGCCCAGAACTGGACACAGGACTCAAGGTGTGGCCTTACCAGGGCTGAGTATAGGGGCAGAATCACCTCCTTGGACCTGCTGGTGACGCTGTTTCTGATACATGCCAGGATGCCATTGGCCTTCTTGGCCACCTGGGCACACTGCTGGCTCATGTTCAGCTTCCTATCTCTTATCTTGAAGAGTTTTAGACACAGGCTGTGTGACTCCTACACTATACTGTGCTGATACTGTTGGTCAGTCTGTCTATTCATGTTGTTCAAGTCCTTATCTCTGCCTTGCCTCCAGTACTTGCTTGCTCAGCTGTCAAAGTGCTAACTGGTTAGGATTAATTCACTTCAAAGCAAGGTGAAAATAGAAATAGCTGAGTATTTACTTCTGTGTCTGCAGCAATTACTTGTGGGCAATAGGTTGGTTTCTGTCCTGTGGCCCCCAAGTGTTGAGCTCTGGGTAGGATTCTGATGCCCATCTGCTTGAGAAACTCCAAGAAGGGGGAGTGCAATGAGTTGGGTCTCCTGAAGCAGTAAAATAGAATAGTGATGCTGCATGGTTGTTGTTCTGATGTATAAATGACCAGCTAGGGAAAAAAACCCAAATGTTTTTTTTATGGTTGCCCACTTGCAATATGGGAAGTGCATGACTGTTGTTATATGTGTGTTACAGCAACACGTTGTTGTAAGTGAATTAATGGTAATTATGTGCAGGATGCAGCCTTGGGTTTTAAGCAAGATTAAACTGCAGATGCCTAAAACAACTAATTAAGGGTAAATTACGGCACCACTTAATAATCTGATAGAACAACTTCTTGTTATTTGCTTTAAACACTTCAGTTTTACTGAGAAAGCAGGTAGCAAATTCATCCCTAAAACATGTTCCTATTGCAGGTTCCTGGACATTTTGGTGCTGGAGAGGGTGCAGAGAAGGCCAATGAGGCTGAGTAGGGGCCTGGAGAACCATTTTTATGAGGAGAGTCTGAAGGAGCTGGGGCTGTTCTGCCTGGAGACGAGGAGGTTGAAGGGAGACCTTACAGCTCTCTACAGCTCCCTGAAAGGAGGCTGTAGTCAGGCAGGTCTTGGCCTCTTCTTCCCAGTGGCCAGTAATAGGATAAGAGGTAACCTTTTGCCAGGGGAGGTTCAGTTTAGGTATTAGGAAAAATTTCTTCAGCAAAAGAGTAGTGAAGCAGTTGCACAGGTTGCCCAGGGAGGAGATAGATTTGCTGTCCCTGGGGGTATTAAAAAAACTGGTAGATGTGGTGCTTTGGGAGATGATTTAGTGTGGGAGTGATGGTTGGATTCGGTGATCTTGAAGGTCCTTTCTAACCATGATGATTCTACGACTGTTTCAAATTGAGTAACAGTCTTCTCCTTTCATCCTACAGAAGGGAAGCACAGTGTTTTGGTTGAGGCAAGATGACTGAGATGAGATCCATGTTCTTTAGGTTTTGAGGGAACATTTTGGGTTGTCTGTCTAGGGAGGTAATAAATTCCGTGGGTTCTGTGGGCTCAGCTGTGGTTTCTCTGGTATGGTGCTGGAGGAAATCACAAAACTGTTGTGGTCCAGTAACACAATTCATGTCTTGGTTTTTCTTTTCTCAGAAGTTTGTTTTCTGTCATCTGTTCCTAAGCTGGAGCCAGGTCTGTGCCTGCACCCTGGCATTACTTAGAGTAGCTGGCAATGTGGAGGAGGAAAGAAAAGCCTAAACTCTTCATCTCAAAAGACAACTCTGCCTTTTGAGAAGCAAAATGTGACTGTCCTGGGAGGTTTCTCTGTCTCACAAAGAGTAACACAAAGTCCAGTAGCAAGGATCTTGGCCTTACAGGAGTAGGAAGGTGTTTCTACCCCCAGGTACATGAGGTGTTGGGTTCCAGACAAAACTACAGCTGGATGTCTCTGATCAAGAGCAGTATAGACCTGGTGCACTTCAAGTTCAGTGTTAAACTCTTCTGGTGTGATGTTTCCCTAACATAACAACCTGTCCTTTGTAAGTACCTGGTCTATAGAAATTTTAAGGTTTTAAGGTTTTATAAGCAGAGGGTGAAAAGCAGTTACTATAGCAGTTCCTATGAAAAATTTAAGGGACCTTGTCACTTGATTTCGCTGCAGACAATTGCCTTAATCCCTGGAGACTGCTGCCTTCATAGAAAGCTCTTTAATTCTGATCTTAAATTCCTAATTCTGTATTCCTGACTCCTTCCTCTAGAGCACTGCTTTAATATCCTTCCAAAGGCAGTACATAGAAAGGTTTTTTTTGTATGGTTTCTTCAGCCTTCGATGTGCCAAAACCTTGGGAGGAGCAGACTACTTCAGTATTAGGTGCCACAGCATTTGCTAGGACTTTGCTGTGGGCAGCTGTGCCAAAGAGCCAGGTTATGGGGGAGATCCTGGGTTGTAGATAATGTAGCTCGTGCTGAGAACATGTATTGGGTGTTTTGCAGTCCTTCGTGCATGGAAGTGAACAAAAGGGAGTTAATTCTTCCATGAACCATGTGAATATACCTTAATCACTTCAGCGACTTATAAACAAACACTTTGGGAAGAGAGATGATGCCTGCTTTGTGATTGTTCAATACTTCATACTATCAAGCATGAGAAAACATGCTGCAGTAAATATTATGGACTGCAGTAAACCAATTTAATTTGCATATGAATCTCAGACTTCTGATGCAGATGTTTAATGAAGTGAGCTGGTTCCCCCCAGACTTTGCATTACCATTTTGAGTAATTTCTTTACTTGCAGTGTTCTGTACAATCTCTTAAAAGCAGGAATGCCAGCTGTCTTGTCTTGGTTTTTTCCTGCGTTGTGTTCTAAGGAAATATTTTAGCTCACAGAAAGATGTTCATAATGGTGTGGTGTGGGATAAACCTGAAAACTGACATTATGAAAGCTGACATTAAGTGATGTGAGAACATCTTGCTTGAAAACTTTTAGTTTTTAAAAAAAAGCTAAACAAATGTATTCTTAAACTAGAGCTGATTTTTCATGGTGTAATGACACTGTTTTTCAGACAAATTAAATGAACTGTTGTTACTCTAGATATAGTGACTCAAGATTTCATGTTTAGGAGTAGAAGTAAATTTTGGAATTTTCTAATCCAAGCAAAGTATTTAAGTAGTATCCAAGCAAAGTATTTAATAATAATGTTTTATAATAATGTTTAATAATAAGTATTTTGTAATAATCTTAGAAATAGAGCACAATATAATACTCAAATTATTTGTGGAGTTGTTGCTGAGAGGAAAAAAACAGTAATTCCAAGGAAAATGGAATGAAGGGACAAAAGGACCAAATAAACCCAGTACTTACATGTACTTGGCTAAGCAAACTCTGGACAGAATTGGTGGGATGGGTATCTGGAGCTACTGCTTGCATGTGTAGGTGCACAGAGGGTGGCAGGAGAGGAGCTTCCCTTACAGATGTGACCTATCAGCATCTGGAGATCCTGGCTCTGGGGTGGTCCCTGTTGCTTGGCTTATAAGGGCAGGTGGGGCCACCCTGAGTAAAATGATGCTCTGGTTCTGCTGTTAGGAGCTTTATTAATTCAAGAGCTACACTACAAAAAAGACACTGCTAAAGATTAAAAGTTTAATGTAGGGCTTTCCTAGTACTTTGTACATCCTTTTTTCAAAGCTTTTTTTCTACTCCTTAAAATAGCTTTCACTGTGCAAATGCTTTATTATTATTTATTGCTTATGTAATGGTTTTATGTTAAGCATTAGCTGCAGTTTTCCTGTCAACATTGTTCCACGTAGAAGTATCTTGAATAAAACAAGAGCATCAGCAAAAATGTTCACCTTGCCACTCACAGCTGTATTCATCCAGCTCTTGGCCCTGCTTCTAGAAAAATGTACCACTTGCTGTGACTTACATCATACAGCTTTTTTTGCTTTTTTTTTTGTTTTGTTAAAGCTATTACATATTTGATTAACTCCTTCATCCTTTGCAGCCATGGTGAGTGGGGGAACGTGCAAGCAGCACTGACCACAGTGATTAAAAAAAAAAAAAAAAAGGTCTGAAAACAAGAAAATAAAGGACTGACCTGAATAACCTGCATTTAGAAAGCAATGGCTCTCTAATATATGTTTGATAGAAGGTGCTGGAATTGCCATTCTCTGGAAGATTCCCTCTGTCCCATATCACAGCTATTTCTTCCACAGCTGTGTGACCTGTTTCTGTTCCTTAAATGCAGCTAGGAGATATTACATACTTAAATATTTTTTTATCTCATCTTTGTCAGTTCTTAATTCTCCAACTATCTTGACTCACACTCTAAAGTTGCTGAAGTTTGCACAAGGTAGAATTTATGTGTTACCACTTAAAACAATGCAAGAAAATGGTATGATGTGCTACAGTCCTCTTAGTCCCAGCTCCTATTTTTTCCATTCCACTTACATCCTAACAAAATATTGATTCACTCTTTTTAAAAATAAGCTGGAATTGGATATTAGCCTTGGCTAAACTAGGCTACTAACGAGATGGCCAAATGAATTTTTCAAAAAATTGCAGAACTAAGTTTCTTAGCAGTTCTGTTCCTTTGTTTTTTTAGCAAAACCCAAACCTCTGAGACAGCAGGTGCCTAATTCAACCATCAAGGAAACACTAGGCAAACTTAGAATTAGAATTTTGGGAGTTGGAAGTTCCAGCCTCCCTGCCATGGGAAGGGAACACCTCCCACCAGATCAGGTTGCTCAGAGCCTTAAAGCCCTGTCTGGCCTTAAAAATTTCCAGGGATGGGACTTCCACACCCTCTCTGGACAACCTGTGCCAGTGTCTCACCACCCTCATGGTGAAGAACTTCTTATCATAGAATCATAGAATTAGCCGGGTTGGAAGGGACCTCAGAGATCATCTAGTCCAACCCTTGACCCACCGGAGCAGTTGCTAGACCATGGCACTGAGTGCCACATCCAGTCTTTTTTTAAATGTCTCCAGGGACGGAGAATCTCCCACCTCACCGGGCAGTCCATTCCATAGCCTAATCACCCTCTCCGTGAAGAAATTCTTTCTAATATCTAACCTAAACCTCCCCTGGCACAACTTAAGACTGTGTCCTCTTGTCTTGTTGAAAGTCGTCTGTGAAAAGAGTCCAGTTCCCACCTCGCTACAGCCTCCTTTCAGGTAGTTGTAGACAGCAATGAGGTCTCCCCTGAGCCTCCTGTTCTTCAGGCTGAACAGCCCCAGCTCCCTCAGCCTCTCCTCATAGGGTCTGTGCTCGAGTCCCTTCACCAGCCTGGTTGCCCTCCTTTGGACCTGTTCCAGGACCTCTACATCCTTCTTAAACTGAGGGGCCCAGAACTGGACACAGTACTGGAGGTGTGGCCTCACCAGGGCTGAGCACAGGGGCAGAATCACTTCCCTGGACCTGCTGGCCACGCTGTTTCTGATCCAGGCCAGGATGCCATTGGCCTTCTTGGCCACCTGGGCACACTGCTGGCTCCTGTTCAGCTTCCTGTCAATCCAGACTCCCAGGTCCCTTTCTGCCATTCTGTCCCCAGCCTGGAGCTCCCCATGGGGTTGTTGTGGCCAAAGTGCAGGACCCGGCACTTGGCCTTGTTGAACCTCATCCCGTTGGAATCGGCCCAGCTCTCTAGTCTGGTCCCAGCTTGCACTGCATGTGAGGCTACCAGTAAATTGACTTTCTTAGTTCAAGTTGAATACTTAACAGGGAGAGAACTTCTAATGGTATTTTAATAGTATTCTGCTTGGAAAGTTGAATCTCATATAACCTGTATTTTTATTGCTGTATTGTTACCTGCAGGCTTGACCCCACAAATCTGTTGTTTTCTGGGGAAAATCTGCTGAAATCAGGTTAGGAGAAACCAGTGATTCATGGAGAAATATTTCCAGCAAAGCCATTCAGAAATTATTTTGGATAAAATTCAAGATAGTTGTCCCTGAAAAATAGTCTTTATAATATACAAATTTCACTTAATTATATTTCAAGTGCTTTGTAAGGGACCTTGAGTATCCTTTGAGAAGGATAAGGGTTTAGTGGGTTCAGCTAAAACTAGGACTGGCAAGCTGTTGTCTGCAAGCCTTTTCTTCCTATGAAATCAGATGTGGTCTGATGTTAGAATTTTAAGGAAAATGCTCTTTTAAGGAAAATTCAATAAAATCTTTATGTTAAAGGCTAAACCTAATAAATCTGCAAAATAATTTCTTCCTCTAGTCCTCTGCTATTACCTCAGATATAAGATGATCTCAGATGTCTCTAAATAAAATGGGTTCACTAATGGAATAGGTAAACAAAATAACAAAACCTGTCTCTCTGGGGTTTTTAACTTTTATCCTGTGATCATTCCCCATACTCACATATTCTGTTTGAAGCTAATATGTTAAAGTTAAAATTGGTTTGGAAGTCATCTATTCACTCTCTACATCTGTTTGCTTGTTTGCTTTATTTTTCAGTATCAAAATACCTTTGTGAACCATATTCAGGTAAAAAAAGCTTATTCTAATTAAGTTATGCTCCTTGTAGCCCTTTTCTTGAAAAGAAGGCATTCAAGAGCCAAAAGAAAAATGAAATGTGAGAGCAAAGCCTAGGTAAAGATAGACATGTGTTGCTTCTGGCAGTAAATTAGTGTTTCTCAAAGCAAGTTTCAAGTAGCTAGATAGTTCATTAGGTTATCAGGTCATCTTATCTTAAAATAATTAATCTTCAAATGAAATAACAGTTCTCTTAATTTTGCTGTCACTGAGGATATTTGATCATAATGCTTCAAAGTGTGTGATGATCAAAGTAGGCATGCTTCTGCCCCATTATTTTACCTCTGAACTTCCTTACTGCTCCCTCCAATAGTCAGATTATGTTATTTTACAGAGTGTTCAGTGGTATTTGTTTAAATGCAGCTTTTTAGTAGAGCTCTGAACGTTTTATTTTTGGTGCAACGTTGAAAAAAGAGAAGGGCACGAACATAGAATTCAGTGGCTTGGTTCTACTTTTGCTCAACAAAAACAAATCCTCTTTTGAAATCAGTGACTTTGCTGTGATGTTGCAGACACAAAGGATGTTTCCTGGTTCAGCCTAATTCCCACTGGGAAATGCAGACTCTGAGAGAGAGGCAGGAGGGGATGAGGATCAGAGGTGACAACAGATGCTGTTGCTGTCCCCAGCCGTTTGCTCTGTCACTTTGATGGATGTTTCTGTCCCCAAGGCAGGGATGTCTGCTCAGCTCAGGAGCTGGGCTTTGAAGAGCAGCAGTTCTTAGTCTGGTGTAGTATGATAAGTAACTTCTACTTGGGTTTGCCTTACTACAGGGGGCTAAATGCATAACACAAAGTGATGCAAGAGAGGATTTGCAGGCAGATCAAATGTGGTGTCTCTGGGACAGCCACATCTGGCACAGATGCAGGACAGGCAGGGGGGGAAGCAGGTGCACTCTCAGTTCTAGACTGTTGCCTCAAATTTCTCAGAGTATATATAAATGATGAGACTACAGGTGATACTTAGAGGTAAAATCAACTGTTATAACTTTCTGTGTGATTTATCAAGAATGGGACAGCCTTTGTCTTCAACAGTAATAAACTTAGTCTTTCCTTCCACTGGAAGACACACCAGCACTTGAAACTCCTGCAACCAACATGATTGGACTAGAGGACTCTCTGGACAGGGTTGGACTAGATGATCTCTGAGGTCCCTTCCAACCCGGCTAATTCTATGATTCTATGATTTTAACCTTTAATGAAAACTAACAGTATTTGTATTGATAACAAAGTACATTATGAATTGGCTTGTATTAAATGTTGCCTTGTAATACTACAAATTAACCTGGTTAGCTACCTGAAGCTTCCAAAACTGACTTGAAATTGAAGAATCACTTTGTTCAAACACTTTTACCTGTAGCTTTGACCTCAGTATTAAAAATACGTCAATGTTGAATGCAATTAAGAGTTCCTGTATATCTATCTATCAAGGAGGATCAAGTGGAGCATGAGGGTATATCACAAATGAGACATCTTCCGAAACTTACTTTAAAGACCCTGAACACGTCCAGAACCATTTTTTAATGTTTTACTTGTGTGTCAGGGAGCTGAATTGCAATGGAGATATTGAAAAGGGTACTGGCAGTTGCTGATGGTTTCACCCTCTTAGGCTTTCTCAAGGTTTAGAAGGTACCCCACTGGAAGAAAGTGCAGTTCTCAGATGTCCTACACCATGGTGTGGGACAGGGTCAGAAAAGCAACGAGCATGTCCTGATCTTCTGCCCTGAATACAGTTGAAACCAGTCGTGTACTCCTGACTTCTTCAGCCCTTAGAACTGAAGCTGAGAAGCTGATTCTTTTTTTTCTTTTTCTTATAAATAGTATAAACGTGACATGTTTTATAACACATATAATGCCTTCCAAGTAGGTTTTATCACACTTTCATATCAGTTGCCTGTTCAAGTAAAGCTTAGCCTTTTCTTTCCTTTTTGCATGCTTTTAAAACTAGACATCATTTAAATAATATGCCTTTAATGCTTTCCTTGGGTCCTAAAACTCAATAGGGAAATAATAGTTAAGGTGAAAGCTGAATACGAGTTAGGTATTCTTCTTGTCTGGGAAGGACTTATTAATTAGTTGGAGATAATTTCATTCACATTTGCTGCATTTTCTTATTTGTTAATTGTTCTCATTAGCTTTTCTAAAAGCATGAGTAATTGTGCAAGCTACATTCAGAATACAAATCAGACGTAGCAGATTAGTTTTACCCCTAATTGGTGAAGATGATTTAATGAATGCTTCTGCACTTACTTTCTTGCTCTTATGTAAGCAAACCTGGGTTACACTTCTCACATTCTGAAAAGTTTTAAAATTCTGAACATTATTTCACTTGATACACACACACAAACCTGTAACTTAGTGCTGGCTTTGCATGAAAATGAAACCTATAATTTATTTTCACATACTTTATTGCAATTCCCTGGAATGCATTTAGGCAATCTGATGAACTCTGGAGGCTGTGGTAGAGACTCCAGACGTCATCCTATGAATTCACTGGAATTCATTTTAACCCTGGCTTCTTCCAATAACCTTTTCCTACACTATTAAACAAAATTGTTTTACAGGATTAGTACAGACTCAGCAGGATCCTGATGTTAAAAAAGCACCTCTTGTCTTCAACCAGCTCCTATTTAGGAGGAATGTTCTTATTCATGCTACAGCAACCTTCTGCTGTGGATTATTTGCTGGTCCACTATGTCCCCAAACTCATGGAAGGTTTCTGCTATGTGGGACCTCCCAAGGTGGCTCTAGAGCAGTCCCATGGGGGTATCTGCAGGAGTGAACGCCGTGGGCAATTTGACAAACTGGTGGTAGGGTCAGGAGGGGTATCCCAATGGGAAGGTCTGAAGCTGCTGTGAAACTGGAGCAGTTTAAGCAGGTTTTAATTCTTTCAGCAGGTGAATCCGAAGTGATGATGATGAAGTTTGGTCTAGGTATCATTAGGGCACATCAGCTCTCAGAGTTGAGGTGGAATGGAAACTGGAAAACATTGCATTTTTTAGAACAGATCCAAGAACTTCTTGTTTCTTCTGCAACCTCTAAGAAGTTATTTGGCCTCTGTTTGTATAAGGGGTACAAAATTGGGTTAAAGCTGAAAGCTAAGTTAAAGCCAAGTGCTGTATGAGTTCAGTTTTCTGCATTAGCTTGATTTTTGAGTCACACTTCTCAGACCTCAGTTTCCCCAGGCTGACCTGGAAGAGCCAGATGTCTCTTGGTAGAAAATGGTCCAAAAAACCTGAGCAAGCTGAACATGGAGATCTAGGTGGCTCAAGTAAATGTTGCCTTTTCTAGCTGGTACAGTATAGCACATCTGAAGATTTAAAAAAAACCTTGTGCTGTCTTAAGATGTCCTCATATTCAGGAGGCCAAAATCATAGGCCTCACCATAGGCCAAAATACTGCATTGCACCTGGATATATAATGGACTATAATACGAGGTTGTCACCTTAATATTGGGCTAAAAAATAGGAATATGGGCAGTTTTGTAACATGTAACTTCCAGGTTGGTGTGTGGGTATGAATTAGGGTTGTCTGATCAAACTTTTTGATGTTTAAACTGCGCTGTATTATAAACTTAATTATGTCCATTTAGGCTTCTGCTTGGTTCTCACTGAGGCTGGAGTCCAACAGTGTACTGCAGTGGGACAAATAGAGTTTGACTGACCTCTAACATTGTTTTTGGAACTGGAAGTAGAAGCAAAATAGCAACCTGTAGGAGCACCTGCATTGAAATAAAAATGTTAGAAAAAAATTATGAAAGGATGAGATTTACCTATGTCTACTTGTATCTCTGGATTACATTTAATATGCAGGAAAGAAATGTGTAGTATTTTATCTGAAGTGTGTAGTATTTCATCAGCTGATAATTTGGTATGTATGTTATTGCTGTCTTTTTTTTCCATTGAAAGGAACTTCAGTTTTTTTAACTATAGCCATGGTCTTTATTGGCTGTTTCAATTCTATTATGTTTAGTCTTATGTCATAGAATCATAGAATTAGCCGGGTTGGAAGGGACCTCAGAGATCATCTAGTCCAACCCTTGACCCACCGGAGCAGTTGCTAGACCATGGCACTGAGTGCCACATCCAGTCTTTTTTTAAATGTCTCCAGGGACGGAGAATCTACCACCTCACCGGGCAGTCCATTCCATAGCCTGATCACCCTCTCCGTGAAGAAATTCTTTCTAATATCTAACCTAAACCTCCCCTGGCACAACTTAAGACCCTGCCCTCTTGTCTTGTTGAAGGTCGTCTGTGAAAAGAGTCCAGTTCCCACCTCGCTACAGCCTCCTTTCAGGGAGTTGTAGACAGCAATGAGGTCTCCCCTGAGCCTCCTCTTCTTTAGGCTGAACAGCCCCAGCTCCCTCAGCCTCTCCTCATAGGGTCTGTGCTCGAGTCCCTTCACCAGCCTGGTTGCCCTCCTTTGGACCTGCTCCAGGACCTCGATATCCTTCCTGAGCTGAGGGGCCCAGAACTGGACACAGGACTCGAGGTGTGGCCTAACCAGGGCTGAGCACAGGGGCAGAATCACCTCCCTGGGTGATGTCGTAGTTGTTCTTATGCTTAAAGTTAAATTTTTGCTTTTGTTACAGAATGTATTTCTTTTTTCCCAAACTGTGAAGGTATAAAAGCATCCTCTCTAAAGAGCTACGTTAGGTGCCTCACCTGAACTGCATGTTTTAAAAATATGTACAGGACATTAGAATACAGGTGCATTAGATGAAGAGTGAGGTGTGTGCTGGAAATCATCAGAGCATCACGAATAAATGAGACCCTGAGTAACCTTGAGGCTTGTTTGCAGTCAAGTGTGTTGATGTTCACTACCTCTTCTTGTCAGTCAAATACAAAAAAATTCTACTAGTAAAATGTACTATACTAATCTCACTGAGTGCATGATGGCTTTAAGTGCTGGTCAGACTTTGAGTGAAACAAAGGAATCTTTGTGGTCAAAATGTAGCTGAAGCGTGGAGCTCATAATTTTGATTTGAAAAATCAAAGCTTGTTTTTTTCACTTTTATCTAAAAATCTTTTGTCTGCTGGTTATTTTGTTGTGGTTCTAAATGGGTGTTTGACAGTGAAATGCTTGAATTAAATGAGAGTCATTCTCCATTGTTTGACACCATCAGTACCGTTAGTGGTGTGGAAAACTGCTCTGTGGTTTTATGGCTCCCATGTTCATGTTACATGAAATGCCATGAAGGCACTGGCCTTCTGGAAAGCTGTAGGTCCCTTCCCTTTCCTCTGTGCTTTTTCTGTGCAGGTATACCCTGTCCCACAGCTGAGAGGAGACAGTAGGAATGGGGCAGGTCCATAGCCCCATGGTATGGTATCACCATGGCAAATGGCAGCCCATTGGCTCTTCATGACCCCTCTGCTGCTTTGCCTTATCTGGTTTAGCTGTAACACTTAACTTGAGCTTTTTTATTCATTGACCAAGTGCCCAAGGCAAAAGTGTTTAAATTGTTTTTGTAAGGAGCAGGTCTGGTGTGGGACTGGAGGCCTCGAGTGGCTGTGCTGTGGGGATGTATGGGGCTATGCCATGGCTGTGCACAGCAACACAGACCCAAGAAGCAGGGCCAAACCAACTTTAAGATCAAAGAAAAAGAGCCCAGCATCCATATATTGTTGTGCAGAAAACCTGGATACAACGTGGAGGAGCAAATTGAGATAAAAAACATATAGAAATGTTAGTAAATGCATGCTTAAGAGACTGCTCTGAGCTAAGCCAAGAGTGAAGAAGGACACCATCAATGTGAACATCTTATTTCGGTCAGCAAAGGACCCATGGTGGTGACAGCTCTCTAAACACACCAGCCCCAAATGAAACCCCTGGCTGATGGACCCAGAGCAGCAGGGAAGGGTGAGAATGACACCAAGAAGTCACTTAACCCATCTCATTCTTTCTGCTGTGATAGGTAATTTCAACTGGTAATGATGAGACTTAAAATATCTGATTTACTAAAAATTGATTCTTGGCATATATGTATTTTATATTCAAATGAAAGATGTGCTACTTGTTTGCCCCTAAGGACATGACTTGAACATAACCAGATTTTGATAGTTTTATGTCTTGTAATTTTGCTTTCAGCTCAGTCTCTTGCAAGTAGCTGCACTTGCTGAAACTAATAACAAGTTTCTCAGACAGTGTCTGCTTCTGGGACTGATAACACTCGATGTTTATAGTTACTACTAGAGACTGGTGTGCAGAACCAAGGACACTGCTCAGTTCTGAGGAACATCTTGGGCTCTGGAAAGAGAAAAGGAGGAGCAGACAAGATAAATGGCCAAAATTGACCACACAGAGTATTCCATCCCATATGCATCATACTTGGTTAAATTTGAGGCATCACCAGGGTCAAACTCCTTCCTTCTTGCTCTTGCTCTCCTTCCCTTCTTCCCCTTCTCCACCTGTCCCCATTTGCTTCACCATCCTGGGAGGATTCCATCCCTTCCTCTGTCTGTGCTCCTGATCCATGCCAGCCTGAATCTGTGTGTTCCTGCCTCCAGCTCCTGACTGCTGCTGACCCCAGGACTTTCCCAGGGCTGCCCTGCAGCCTCAGTGGGGACGTGAGAGTTACTGGGGAAAATGGGGGAGGAACGTGGTATGAATTTTCCTGTGTATTAATAATTTTTCCTATTTATCATTACTGTTTCATTAAAGCTGTGTAGTTTAGTTTCCAACCCATAAGTCTCTTTCCCTTATTCCCTCTACTTTATCTGGGAGGGGAAGGGGATAGCACCTGTCATTTGGTTTGGTTGCTGGGTCAGTGTTAAACCTGACAAATTTATTGGTGCTCAACGTGGGGCATGAGCTAATTAGCTTGAGGCCAGTTCAAATTTTGACTCATTTACCTGAATAGTTTCAATTCCAGCTTCAGTGGGAGGATACCCAGATGGTTCCCCAACTGGGAACCTGTTTCCTTTGGAAATTCCACAGGGTTGGAAATTAAACTGATTATGCTGTACCTGTGGTATTTAGGGTATGGGATATGCTGCTTTGCAGCTGGAATGTGTGCTAATAGTTTTAATAAGTGCTGCTTAAGAAAAGTAATTGTGATATGGTCTGCAATATTAATACACAGTGCAGTACGTGGTGCAGTGGTGTTTCAATACAGGGATAAAAAACTTTGGTAAATTACATTTTGCTTTAATTTGAGGAATTATTCCACTGTTTCATCTCGGGATGAGTTCACCAGATTCTAGTCAAAATAGCATTATGATTACTATCATAATAGTTTTGATATTTTCCTGCTTGATGTTGTCAACCTTTCTCATATGTGTGTATCTATTCTCGTATATTATCATATATTGGTGAGGATTAAGACAACCACCACAATTAGGGGAATGAGCATGCCTTGTGCAGAGAGCACCACCATTTCTGCAGCCACTGTTCACCCCTTCTTACCTATGGCCTCAACTTGGACTGGTGAGCACTGCCAGGGCATCTGCTCCAGCTACAGCTGCTGCCTCTTCCCCAGCAGATGCTAATCCTGTTCTGAAAGCAAGCCCTGCTGCTGCTACTGCAGACTTGGCTGAAAGCAAAATCACAAGACAGAAAATTAGCTCTGTCCTACCCCAAACCAGGTCATCAGGATCAGGCCTTCGTTCTCGGGAGAGAAATTCCCCTAGTTTTGAAAGCCTGTTGAAATGTCTTTGCTTTTTATGCTCAGATGGGATGCCAGAACGTGATCCTCTAATGCCATCTTAAAAAAATTAGATGAATAAGCAATCAGCAATCATGAATATTGTGCCAAAACTGCATATTGAATATGAGTAGAGATTGATTATTCAGTGCTTCTCCACAGAGGTATTTTGCAGGAAATCTGCATCACAATATGCTGCTTCCTATTGGATTGGATTTAATAAAACCAGAGGTTCAGCATTTTTTATAGATTCCACTTTCTCAGTGATGGCTAGTTATATTTCTCTCTAAAAATAATGTTATTCTGCAGCTGAGGAATAGAGAACACTCTTCCAGTTATTGCTACATCAGCAGTGCTTTGCCATCTATTTTTCTAGCATGTGTGTTAAAATGATCCCTTTTATGAATCTGGCAAAGTGTCAGCAGCATGGCAGAAAATGGCAGGGATGGATGTGAACAATAAAGCAAAAGCTTACACCCTCCTTGATTTAAGAGCTCTACTTTAGATTGGATGGCTCAAGATCCTGGCATTAGGTGCTTCTGACTTTTGATGCTTCATTTCAGGTAACCAATTTTCTTATGGTGAAAGAGAAGAAATGCCAGGAGGTAACTACTGGGTGCCATCCCCCCCTGCCCCTCAGGTGGGCTGAGCAGAACCTGAAGAAAGGTTGGCATTGAAGTTGTGATTGTCAGATTGGTTTTGTTCAGTACTGGGAATATCTTTATGTAGTAGTGTGAAAGCTGTGGGACAGAATTATTTAATGGCTGATAACTAGGGATCAAGAACAGACATGCAGGCAGAACCATTCCAAGATTTGAGTATCTGTTGGTGTTACTGCTTTGTAAGTGGACTTTGAATGCCCAAAATATGAAGTCTGTTTTGAATTCTGCAGTGTTGATCTAATTCTAATTAAATTGTTATCTTATGTTGATAACAATTAACACTTGAATCTTTGTTAGCTCCTGGCTCTGATGTTACATGTAGTGGTTAAAAGCTGTCATTGCACTCTCATTCAAATCTTTACTGTGTCCAGTTCTGGGCCCCCCAGTTCAGGAAGGAGATCGAGGTCCTGGAGCAGGTCCAAAGGAGGGCAACCAGGCTGGTGAAGGGACTCGAGCACAGACCCTATGAGGAGAGGCTGAGAGAGCTGGGGGTGTTCAGCTTGGAGAAGAGGAGGCTCAGGGGAGACCTCATCGCTGTCTCCAACTCCCTGAAAGGAGGTTGTAACCGGGTGGACGTTGGTCTCTTTTGCCAGATGACTTTCAACAAGACAAGAGGGCATGGTCTTAAGTTGTGCCAGGGGAAGTTTAGGTTAGATATTAGAAAGAATTTCTTTACAGAGAGAGTGATCAGACATTGGAATGGGCTGCCCAGGGAAGTAGTGGATTCTCCGTGTCTGGAGCTATTTCAAAAGAGCCTGGATGTGGCACTCAGTGCCATGGTCTAGCAACCGCAACGGTGGTTCAAGGGTTGGACTCGATGATCTCTGAGGTCCCTTCCAACCCAGCCAATTCTATGATTCTATGATTTTAGTTTTTGCTGCACCCCTCGAGAGGGATATCAAATCTCATTATGAATCAGGTGATGAATTACTGCATTTTTTTAGCTAGTTTTACCTAAATATGCTTGTCTGTAACTATTATGGTCCCAGAGCTGACTGAGGAGTAGGTCAAGTGTCCTTTTCATTGGTATGGAGTTGGCTGTGGAGGTGAGCAGAGGGCAAGAAGGGGTGGTCACTGGCAATTTAGAGCAGTATAAATATATGAACTGGAAGTTATCTAACTTCTTCCATGCTTTAGTGAGACCACTGATTTGGTGTAAGTTACTTACTGATATACTTTGGTTGTGCCAAATCTGAACCCAGCCCAGTCTTTTTTCCTCTAGGTTTTTTCTTGTATCTTTCAATACTGTTTTAATAACATGTCAAAAAGGAACCTTCATTTTGTAACCTAGTTTGGTGGCCCAGCTATTACTGGTAGGTAAGTTAAGGCACATTCCTTCCTGATGGCATTTTTATGAAGTCTAAAATGCCAAAATGAGCATTAAAAAAGAATTTAACTGAACTTGGCAAAGGAAAACCTGAAAAGGTGTTGAGAAGACCATCTGAGTTTTGACAAGCTGGCAGTTTGTTAGAGTGAGAGCTTGTAACACATCCTTAAAAAATAACAACAAAAAATAAGTGCCTCTACATTGTATTTTCTAACAGTTTTTAATCCTGAGAATGCATTAGCAGGGAATATGTTCACTACATATAGTAATATATCTCACATACATATGGTTGTGCTGATGTGTACAACGAGCTGAAGAAAATATACTAAAATAGTCCATAAAAATAGACTTTCAACTTAGACTCATAGAATGGTTAGGGTTGGAAGGGACCTTAAAAATCACAAAGATCCAGCCTCCCTGCATGATGTTTGATTTGAATCTCCTAATACTTAATCTGTCAAATTGAAGAAAGAGCCCTGGTAATATGGAGTTCTAAGAAATTTGGATCAGGAACTGGTTGAAAGGAAGGAGTCAGAGAGTTGTAGTCAATGGGGCAGAATCTGGTTGGAGGTGTGTGACGAGTGGAGTCCCTCAGGGGTCGGTGCTGGGACCGGTGTTGTTTAATATCTTCATCAACGACTTGGATGAGGGTATAGAATGTACCCTCAGCAAGTTTGCTGATGACACTAAGCTGGGAGGAGTGGCTGACACACCAGAAGGCTGTGCTGCCATTCAGAGAGACTTAGACAGGTTGGAGAGTTGGGCAGGGAGAAACATGATGAAATTCAACAAGGGGAAGTGTAGAGTTTTGCATTTGGGGAAGAACAACACGATGTCCCAGTATAGGTTGGGGGCTGACCTGCTGGAGAGCAGTGTAGGGGAAAGAGACCTGGGGGTCCTGGTAGACAAGAGGATGACCATGAGCCAGCAATGTGCCCTTGTGGCCAAGAAGGCCAATGGCATCCTGGGGTGCATTAGAAAGGATGTGGTTAGTAGGTCAAGAGAGGTTCTCCTCCCCCTCTATTCTGCATTGGTGAGGCCGCACCTGGAGTATTGTGTCCAGTTCTGGGCCCCTCAGTTCAAGAAGGACAGGGAAGTGCTTGAAAGAGTCCAGCGCAGAGCTACTAAGATGATTAAGGGAGTGGAACATCTCCCTTATGAGGAAAGGCTGAGGGAGCTGGGTCTCTTTAGTTTGGAGAAAAGGAGACTGAGGGGTGACCTCATCAATGTTTTCAAATATGTAAGGGGTGAGTGTCAAGGAGATGGAGTTAGGCTCTTCTCAGTGGTGACCAGTGATAGGACAAGGGGTAATGGGTGTAAATTGGAGCACAGGAGGTTCAAGTTGAATATCCGGAAACATTTTTTTCCTGTAAGGGTGACAGAGCCCTGGAACAGGCTGCCCAGGGGGGTCGTGGAGTCTCCTTCACTGGAGACATTCAAAACCCACCTGGACACGTTCCTATGCGAAGTGCTCTAGGTGGCCCTGCTCTGGCAGGGGGGGTTGGACTAGATGATCTTTCGAGGTCCCTTCTAACCCCAGGGATTCTATGATTCTATGAAATTAATAAATTATTCTGGCAAATGTATTAATCTTATTACTAATCAGGGAAGCAGTAATAACCTGGTCTATAACTTAGCTCGTCAACAACTTGTATAAAATATTTGGGACTGTGACCTATATTGTCTTAAATATTAATGAATCTACCCGGAATCATACCTGCAAGAAAAAAAGGCAGGAATGGAGCTCTAGAATAGTACATAGTACATATTTTAAACAAAACCAGGTTTGCTTATGACCTATTAAATCTAAGTTCTTTTGCATGTACTGTATCTATGGCCTGTGCATGAAAATGATGGTGGATAATGGGGTAGTCAAAACATGGCAATTTGGACCCACAGAAACTTTCAGAATGAAAAATAGATTATTTTACAAGCAGAATATGTGCATTAAATCTTTATAACAAAGCAGCCTGGGTTACACGATTTCTGAATGATATTCAGTGTCTCAGCTGCTTTTGCAGCTGCTGGATTTCGGAATGTAACACAAAAGCTTCATGTTTTCTACTTCTTCAGACCCCCTGAGGCTGCTTTGCTTGTATGCCAGTGGCCTTGGTTGCTTTAGGAATCCAGATCAGGAAAAATACAACTTCCCATGACAGTTTTTGCACAGAAGGGAATAGGTTAAGGGGAGGAAACTGTGGCTGTTAACACTGCTTCAAGCAGAAATCATGTCAAGGTCACACCAATGATTTTTCCTGATCTTGCAGCTCCAGGCCAGTGGGCACACTCAGTTCCAGGTGACTTGCTTTTGTAAGCTGCCAGAGCTGACCTTTAAAGAATTTAGCTTACTTATTGGTACAGTTAAAACAACCAAAAAAAAAAACCCCCAAACAACCCCACAGCCTGCACTTTTGATCACATCCCAAAGGCTGTACTAAGGATAGTAAGATGTTAGAATCCTATGGAGTTCTTGTCTCCTCTTGCTTGGCAGAACTGTGATTTTCCTTGAAATTACCATGGTGCCAAAGTACAAATGTCTGCTTGGCTCTGGCAGAAGTTTCCCAGGGATGTAGCTGAGTCCCACAGAGTTTCTCTGTTAGGTGAAGGTGCTGTGCTGGTACTTGTGACAGCGGTGACATTGTACTCAGTGGTACCAGCTCTGGAGACACAGTTCTGTTGCTGTATTTCTGTCAGAAGAGCTGGATAGGAAGGCTGTCACTGGAGAAATGGCTGGTTAGAAAAGAACTGCAAGGTTTTTCTGCTCTTGTAAAGTACAGATAACATTACTCAGCCCATGACTTTCTCCTTGAGGTTTCCATGATGACCTTTTATCTATCTGCTCTGCTCCTCCAGAGCCTCAACAAGGAGCAGTAGGAACTCTTAGGAACTTGTGTGCTAGTCAGTATGATTTCACTAGGAGTAAGGGGAGTGAGCTGCAAAAAAAAGGCTTGAATTTATTTTTAAGTTTTCATAATATTTTTTTTTTTAAATGAACCATCTATGTTATGCCACAACAGATTGTTAGTAGCAGAGTAAATGGTATTATTAGTTTTGCTAGCTTTTCTCCTCCTGAAGGCGAGTGTTCAGCTTGGTTTTGTCATATCAGACAATTTGCTAATTTTGGTTTGGCTTGCACTGATCTGTTAGAAACTGCACTGCTCCTTTGCCCACAGCCAAATGCAAATGAATGCATCTACAGAAATTTCTTGTAAAGGTTTTTCAGGTGTCCTTTAACAAAGTGACCTTCAGGATACATTTAGCCTTTTTATGCATTTACTTTCCTGGTAACTTAAAATAATGTAGGGTAAATCTGTCTAAAACCACATAGGAATAAATTATGAAAGAGATCTTTATCTCCTGAATTTTAAGACTGAAGTGTCAAAGCATATATGTTGCAAACCTGCAACATTTAAGGAATATCTCATCAGATCTCATTCTGTTATAGTTATTTACTACTACAAAACTTGGTTGTAGCATATTTTTCACACCAAGAAAACCTGAAAAACTGACCCTCCATTTGAAAAATGCATTAAAATATGTGCCTTAGACCATGTCTTGGCATAAACCACCAACAAATTTACTGAGCTCTCACTGATGGTAGCTTATAAGGCACCAAGACCAGGGGGATATTTTAAACAATTTTGTGTTCAAAATTGCTTCAAATCTTCTTCTGGTGGTTTAGTTGTTGAATTGACTTAAATGATTCATCTTGAAAAGCAACCAACTGGACAATCTGAGCAAAAAGAACTAAAAATCAGTTTGTTAATTTGCTAGACCTAAGTCTTTCTAATATTTATTATGTCATAATCTATTCTAAATGCTCTGAGTAAAAAAGTATGAATTGAGGTGGCACTCAACAAGTACAAACCCTATTCCAAGTGGCTTGCACTTTGTTTTTTGGGTAAATATAACTTAACTGTAAAATTAACTAACCATCAGGCTGTTAATTAATTTCAAATTGCACCAGGGTTCAGAGAAGAGTGTGCTTTATATGAAAGCTGTGCTAACAAAAGCAGATGCTTAGGTATAAATCCTGTCCAGTGGGAACCCTCCTGATGAAATTCATCATTACTCTGGCTGCAGAATAAGGCTTCAAGGCTGATTTTGAGGCTAAAGTCTGGTTTATTATGATGGTTGTGTCTAGTGGCCTGTTAGTTTGGATATGTAGATGCCAAATGCTTTATAAGTGTGCAACTGTATAAGTGTGCAACTGTATAAGTGTGCAATGTTTTCTTGGAAAGCTTCTGATAAAAAAAAAGATTAGAACTGGAGGGCTGTGAGGAAAAGAAGACAATGTGCATGGAATACATCTCTAAATGTGAATTACTTAAATGTTTAACTTTCTCTTTATGCCCTCTGGTAGTAGGATATGTTGGGGAAGGTCTGCAAGAGGATGGACTCATTCTGGCAAAATTTAATGCATAAGCCATTGATCTTTATATTCTAAATAGAAATAGTGTAAACTTGAACCCATTTTGAATGTCTTGTGAAAGATTCCTGTTGGTTTGGGCACTTTTCCTGGTTTACCTGGAGCACTCCTGTTCCTCTTATTGATGCTATACATAGTTTCATACCAGTATGAGTATGAGTCCTGAGAGAAAGCTGTATATATAGATACCTGTGGTGTGCCTTCAGATGTGAAAAGATCTGGTGATAAAAGTTAATCATTTCTGGGTAATGTGATCTCTAGACACTTGTTTTTATTATGTGCTTAGCAGTTACTAGGAAATTGCTGTATACATTTGTCATTATATTATGAGCTCTATGGAGCAGAGAGATAGTAATCACTTAATTGCTGATAAATTACCAGGAGTGTGTATTTATCAAGCAGTAATACTGTTGTTTGAAGTAAATGCATAGTGGCCTTACACACAAAACCATGCATACGGATGTTACTTAGGTTGCTGAGTCAAACACCAAAATTAAGAAAAATTACAAAATTACAATGGCTTAAGCAATAGCTGCATCTTTTATTTTTAATCTAGCCATGCTAAATGAGGTAATGAAGTGGGAATTCTGTGGCAAAAAAAGTTAATGTGGGTATGCAGTTAATGACTATTTTATAATGCGTGTTCATGGGGAGGAAGAATATATTTTAATTTTTTTTTTTAGAAAAGTTGTCCTTTAAGATACTTCAGGGTGAAGTAACAAAGGGCTGCTCCAACCTATGGAGGTGTAAAATGTCTGTTTCTCAGGACAATCTATTAAAATTAAGTTGTGCCAGGGGAAGTTTAGGTTAGATATTAGAAAGAATTTCTTTATGGAGAGAGTGATCAGCCATTGGAATGGGCTGCCCAGGGAAGTAGTGGATTCTCCGTGTCTGGAGCTATTTCAAAAGAGCCTGGATGTGGCACTGAGTGCCATGGTCTAGCAACTGCAACGGTGGTTCAAGGGTTGGACTCGATGATCTCTGAGGTCCCTTCCAACCCAGCCAATTCTATGATTCTATGAAAATGGAAATTTTTACCCTATAATGAAAGGCAAGTGCTGTGATACCTGTAACTATAGTGAAGTGTACTTCATCCGTCTGAAACCCTTTGTTCTGGCTGCAATAAATTCTTACATGGCCTTTTCCACTCTGGTCATCATTTCCTGCCACTTCTTTTGCCCCAGAAGTAGCTCAGCATTTTTGTGTTGTGTTGTAACATCAAACACATCTGCATTATGGCAGATTAATCCCATGGCTTGCAAGGAACCACTCTGGTCTGAGAGCCTGGGCTGTCATTGCCTCAGCCCTGCAAGTCACCATGAATTGCTTCTACTGCCAAAAGAAGCACTCCTGTCCTCCATGATCTCCATCCACTTGTTTGTGTACAGGTATTCATCTGCTTTTTTTACCAGCCATGAGCATTTTTCCTTTCTAGCAATGAGCAGGGTTAGTGGGTTTTGGTATTAGCAATTAAGTGATGGGATCCCCAGCACACATGTCCTGGTGTCATCGAGGAAGGATGGGGAGGACCCTGTCACCCTTCCACTGAACAATGGGGAAAATGATTTGTCACAGTGTTCAGCTAAATGTTTTGAAACTTAGTCAAATGCAGTGCCCCAGATATTAGAAATGACTTCTGGGAGTAATTCCAGTTGATAATTACAATTTAAAGATTTCTTTTAAGCCACTCTGCTTAATTGCCTGTGCAAATATGTATTAGAAATTAAAAGTACCATAGGTGAAGGAAAAATGAAACTGGAATGTGTTTGCTTGTAGATACAATGAAAAATGTTTTTCTTTGTGTACACAGTGCTAAACAGATATCTAAATAATAACAACAGCATTTGAGTGACACTTTTCAGTGCTGCTTTTCCCCCTCCTGGTTCTTGCGGGTCCAGTTTCACAATAGGATGATGTGCTGAAAAGCCACTTTCTAGGGGCATGTTTGTTTTGAAAATAGCAGGCTGAAGAGGTGGGTGTATTCAGCAGTGATTCTTTTTGTACTGCCAGGGCACTGCCACGGGCAGGTGCATTTAAAAATGTGTAGTTACTGGAAAGTCTAAAATAAACATTTTTACTTGGAGAAATAGATTTTAAACCGATTATGTATGAGGTTTACTGTGGAGTGGGGCTGCAGCTCAGGCTGGAACCTGCCTTGGTGAGGTCTTCAAAGCAGTGAAAAGTAGAGGCCACTTGCATGGGTCTTGTGGTGTTGAGAGGAAAGAAGTGTAAACACTGCTTATCATCTAATGTTGCTAAATCTCAACTGACATATATTTTGTGAATTATCTGGGCTTTCTGACCTCACTTTTCTCTACTCTTTTGTTCACTGTTGTTTTTACTGTTACAAAGCACAGTCAAATAGAAACTTCAGAGCAGCTTATCCCTTGGCTTCTGAGCGTGCTTCATCTGAGTTTATGCTGAGATAAAAGCCATCAAGTCAAATATTAATGAGGACCCTAAGCAGTTTTCCCTGCACTTTCAAGCTGCCACCTAGGAATGTGGTGTAGGCTGCTTTTTTTTTTTTTTTTTTTCTGGCAAAATGTTAAATGGGTAGGGGGAAAGAATCAGGTATAATGTGAAATAGAATTGCCATGTTAAAATAAGTGGCTTCAGAATAACTACAGCCTGTGTATAAACAGTTAAAAATTCTATTGCAGCCTTGTTTTTACACTGCCTCTTGGCCTTGTTTTCAAGAGTTAGTGTCTTTAGCATCTCTCCTGTAGCTTAATAAAAGATAAACCTCTGTGCAGCAAACATTTAGAATATACAGAGTCTTACACTATACTGATTCAAGCCTAAAGATTGCCCTGCAGTTCCAAGTTGTCCAACTTTGATAGTGTGACACTGCATGTCATCACTGTGACTGTCACCTGCCTGAGGCAAGGAGGAATACTGGTCGGGTTTCCAAGAGGATTAACATCATGGGAGGGTGAACCTTAGCATCTCTCAGTTCACATTCATCACCAAAAGGTCAAAAAAAAGTCTTGTTTTGAAACAATTTTTTAAAGCATTTTAGTAGCTCTTCTGTTACATAAATCCTTTGGGAAGAGGCTGAGCACAGGGACTTCTCCAGTGGGAGAAGGGCAGAAGCTTTGGTGTAGTCTCTGTAGCCTGTTCAGCTGCTATGTGAGAGGTGATTTTCATTAAATTGAAACACTTGGGGTTAAGTAACACTTATTCTACTCCATACCCAATCCCTCCAGCATCACTTATCATCTCTGTGGCTTTTATATCTAGGGCTTTTAAGACCTCAGTCTGCAGTCCTTGAGAGCTCATGTCCCATGTGAATGTCACACATCTCCCTTCCCTTCGAAATGATGGTTTTTGGGACATAAATATAAATGGTAGACGAGGGCACAGCTAAGTGTTTGTTAACATTATAAATGCAAACAATCTTCCCCACATTCTTATGATAAGAAGTTTCAAGATTGGGAGTCTGTGTATTAATATTAAGCACGTCAAGGGAGTGTTGCCATGGGACCACCTTGTGACCCTGCTGTGTGTACTTATTCCTTCATACCTCTATTACTCTATGACAGCCTGTAAATGAGGCTTTTAGTGAAAACCTTAGTGGAAAAAAAATGTTTTTTCCCCACGACTTTTTTTTCTTTTTTGAATTCTCAGGGAGAAGGAACAAAGCCACAAGAAATACTGGGCTGAAACTCATAACTCAGAGGAGAAAGAGGTGATAGGAGAGGCAGAATATGAGCAGCGTATCCAGTAATCTTTCAATCCTTTTGCAAAATGAAAAAGTAGGCAGCAATAAAGATTTGGGAGTCTGATAAAATACCTCTAGAGGATCTAATTTCTTTGCAATATTGTGGTTTTACTAAATTAAGCTCAGATGAGAACCAGATTAGCTACATGATTAATCAGAGAATCATAGTGTTGGCTGGGTTGGAAGGGACCTCGGAGATCATCAAGTCCAACCCTTGAACCACCGTTGCGGTTGCTAGACCATGGCACTCAGTGCCACATCCAGGCTCTTTTTAATATCTCCAGACACGGAGAATCCACTACTTCCCTGGGCAGCCCATTCCAATGCCTGATCACCCTCTCGGTAAAGAAATTCTTTCTAATATCTAACCTAAACCTCCCCTGGCACAACTTAAGACCCTGCCCTCTTGTCTTGTTGAAAGTCGTCTGGCAAAAGAGACCAACCCCCCCCTGGCTCCAACCTCCTTTCAGGGAGTTGTAGAGAGTGATGAGGTCTCCCCTGAGCCACTTCTTCTCCAGCCTCAACACCCCCAGCTCTCTCAGCCTCTCCTCATAGGGTCTGTGCTCGAGTCCCTTCACCAGCCCAGTTGCCTCCTTTGGACCTGCTCCAGCACCTCAATCTCCTTCCTGAGCTGAGGAGCCCAGAACTGGACACAGGACTCAAGCTGTGGCCTCACCAGGGCTGAGTACAGGGGCAGAATCCCCTCCCTGGACCTGCTGGCCACGCTGTTCCTGAGCCAGCCCAGGATGCCATTGGCCTTCTTGGCCACCTGGGCACACTGCTGGCTCATGTTCAGCTTCCTGGCAATCCAGACTCCCAGGTCCCTTTCTGCCTGACTGCTCTCCAGCCACTCTGTGCCCAGCCTGGAGCTCCCCATGGGGTTGTTGTGGCCAAAGTGCAGGACCCGGCACTTGGCCGTGTTAAACCTCATCCCATTGGGATCAGCCCAACTCTCCAGTCTGTCCAGGTCCCTCTGCAGAGCCCTCCTGCCTTCCAGCTGATCCACACTCCCCCCAGCTCAGTGTCATCTGTGAATTTGCTGATGATAGACTCAATCCCCTCATCTAAATCATCAATGAAGATATTGAACAGAACTGGGCCCAACACTGATCCCTGGGGGACACCACAGCCGCCATTTTAATGCAGCCCCGTTCAGCACCACGCTCTGGGCCCGGCCCTCCAGCCAGTTCCTAACCCAGCACAGGGTGCTCCTGTCCAAGCTGTGGCCTGACAGCTTTGTCAGGAGGATGCTGTGGGAGACGGTGTATGTGTATGTCTATGTCTATGTGTATGTGGGGCCTAACATAGCAAAGTCAGCCAGCATACTGAGGACACTTTCATTATAGAGATCATGCAAATGATCAGTGATATTTAACCACACAGTAGATTTGACTGAAACAATGAGGTTATTTCTAAAAATTTTGCCTTTTAGTTGCCTTAACAGAACTTCACAAGAAACAGCAACTTGAATGAAACAGAAGGGAAAAAACAATCTTAACAGCGCAATGAATGGACTGAAAACACTTCAAAAAGTGTATGTTAGTGAATTATTATTTAATAAAGCGATTGCTGAGTTTGGTGTTTTCTACTGTAAAGCTTACAGGAAGGAATTGCAGCAGGCATAGAAAAAAGGCACAGAAAAATTTTTCTGTATGTGTGATGCAGCCCCGTGCTACCCCATGAGTTGCCCATCAGCCTTGGTAGGTTTGCTGTGCACACACAGCAGATTAATTCTGTATGGCTACTATGTCTTTGGCACATGGAGAGGTCTCATTATTGTTCTTTAAACAGCAAAGCCTTGTAGATAGAGTGAAATTTTAATTATAAAATGCATCCTAAGAAGAATAACAGCACACTTGTTCTGTTAAACTTTTATTTCTTCTTCTTCTTTTAGATCTAAAAAAACCTACCAAAATAAAACCAAAATTGGTTGAGACAATGTTTAAAATTAAACTTCTGTTTCTAGGGACGAGTGGATTGGTGAAAGGGTATTTCTATGGAAGGAAGGGAAAAAAATTAAACATAAAGGGGCTTATAGTGACATCCATGTGAGAAAGGAACTCTGAGGAAGTCTTGTAACATGGAGAACTCCTTGTCTCAGTGGCACTGGGATATATTTAAGAATTCTGATGCCATCTGCCTTGCTGCAAGAGGAAAGAATTCCAATTTTTTTTTGTGTCAGCTTGCATAAAAATCCAGACTGTCCCTAAAATCCATTCTGTTGCTAATGGTGTTGTTGTCTACAAGCCAGATAGTCTGTCTTATTGAGTACTGTACAAACTATCCCTGGAACAGCTATTTAAGTACCTCACAATTATTAATGAAGAGCTGAGTTGTGGGAGGATTTCAAACTGGAAGAGGGTAGGTTTCAATTGGATATTAGGAAGAAATTCTTCACTGTAAGGGTGGTGAGACACTGGCACAGATTGCCCAGATAATCTGTAGCTGCTTCATTCCTGGAGCTGTTCAGTGCAAGGTTGGATGGGGCTTGGACTTATATTGACTTAAATTTTATATATTCATCTGTTTCCACCTCTTCTGTATATCATCAGTAAATTTTTATGTATCTGTTTTAAGAAAGTGGTTGTCATAGCATTAAACAGGCCTTGTGTTTAAAATTCTGGGTAATTTTAAATTATGTGTGGGGTCTTATGATTTGTTGACTTATATAGATGTATAAAAGTTGAAGTTGCTCTGCATGTAGGCATTTGGTTGGACATTTCTGGAGGTATATTGCAGAAAAGAATTAACCCCAATGCCCCTTCCTCTTTTTTAAAATATGAGAAAAAAACTAAGATAATCAGCTTTAGGCATTAAAACTGCTGCACAGCAAAGCTGCGGATGTAGATTACTTGTTTCTGATTTTTAGAATGATAGAATGGGTAGGGTTGAAAGGGACCTTAGAGATCTCAGTTAGTTCTGCCATGGGCAGGGACACCTAAGACCAGATCAGGTTGCTCAAGGCCCCATCCAACCTGGCCTTGAACAGTTCCAGGGAAGGGGCAGCCACAAACCTGTGCCAGTACATTACCACCCTTACAGTAAATCATTTCCTCCTATTCAATCTAAATCTCCCTTCTTCAAGTTTTAAACCATTTTAAGGAGAAGTTGTAGTTACTTTAGATGTAATTCAATCAGTCTGCTTAAGTTGATTGCTCATTGGATCATGGAAGAAACCTCTTTGAAATGAATGCATACATTGTTTTCCCCAATTTTCCTCAGATCTTCTGACCTAATGATGTAAATCACTTATCAGAAGGTGTTACTTGTGGATGCTTACTTGAATTTGGATTCTAGTTCATTGTCTTTTCTCTCTGATGTCTATTGGTGAAGTCTTAGTCATTAGAAAAGCTGATTTTTTTCCCCTGTGGTTTTTATCATCCTTTCTGGTAGCTGCTACTGGTGACACCAGTGGTGTTGACCACACCAGGGAAGCTTCTGAGAGGCTGTGGAGCTCTCATTAGTGACTGAAGTGAGGATATTAGGTGAAAAGAGAAGTTCTAGATCACAGGCTACCTTTGTTTTCAGAACTAAATATCTAATGTATTTTACACTCAATGCATGCAATCATACTAATCTCAGTAAGCTAGCAAGCTGAAAGAAAAAAATCCACAAATGATTAAGAGATTTCTGATGCTTTTTAAATATGATGGAGGATTGTATATTAAATTGACTAGAAATAGAGTATTTAAGATCTTTGTGGAAGGAGAATTTGTCTCAAAAGTTGACCACGAGCAGAGGGAATTTATATTTTAACACTGAATATGAAAATTGCAATTTTGTTGTTGTTTGGGCTGTCCATACCCACTCAACAGCCATGATAACAACAGGCTGTGCAGAAAGTTGTACTGCTCGTGTGAGATAATCCTGGCACAGTAATGAGCTCCATCAGTCAAACTCAGAGCAGGATACTCCAGAAGCAGGGATGCAAGTCTGCAAAAACTGATAAGTGTTACTCAGCAGAAATTCTCAAACACTCCAATAGAAGGGATTTTTGAAGTGGTCTTGTTAAAAAAAAAAACCAGCTGTCTGGAGACTTTTCCCATTGTCACGGTTTAACACTGGCCCGGCAATTAAACCGAATAACAGACGCTCTCTATTAATCTGTCTCTCCTTGATAGAGAAAGGAGAGAGAATAAGGGAGAGAGACTTATGGGTTGGAAACTAAACTACACAACTTTAATGAAACAGTAGTGATAAATAGGTAAAATTACTAAATCTATACAAATATACAGGAAAATGGAAACCACATTCCTCCCTCCTTTCCCCCAATAACTCTCACGTCACCACCGAGGCTGCAGGGCAGCCCTGGGAAAGTCCAGGCTGGACTCCTGGAGTCGGCAGCAGTCGGGAACCGGAGGCAGGAACACACAGATATGGGCTGGCACGGATCAGGAGCACAGGCAGACGAATGGACAGGATCCTTCCAGGATGCCGGGTGAAGGAAGGGAAGCAGGAAAAGATCTGGCTCGGCCCACGTGATGCCTCAAATTTATACTGAGTGTGACGTATATGGGATGGAATCCTCTGTTTGGTCAATTCTGGCATCTATCTTGTCTGTTCCTCCCCAAAGGAGGGCTCTGGTGGGACCTCTGTATCCTCCTGGACGGTAAAATGTTTTCATGCAGAGCTGAGCAGTGTCCTTGGCCTGCATACCAGTCTCTAGCAGTAACTATAAACATCAAGTGTTATCAATCCTAAAAGCACACACACTGTATGAGAAACTTGCTGTTAATTTCAGAGAGACTACTTACAAGGGACTTAGCTAAAAGCAAAAGTACAGAAACAGAAAACCACCTTTATCCTGGCCCAAACCAGGACACCCATGAAGCAAGTGCAGTGTAACTGCTGCAGTAGGATTGCCACGTAAAAGTTGACATTTTGTTAATAAGCTGTAGCAATAATATCTGAGTACATAAATTCTCAAATGTGATATTAATATACTAGAATTGCAGAGTAGTCATGGTTGGAAGGACCTCTGAGATCGGGGTCCAACATACACAGAAAAAAAACCTCACCAGGAAACAACCCTGAACAAACACAAACACTACACGTGCTCCACCAAGCAACACTCACAAAAAACTACCCCAGCCCAATACTAATATTTTAATATAGTATGTATCTATGTATGTAATATGTAACATAATACATATGCTACCTACTACATCATAGTATTGCAAATACTATTAATATATTAGATATACAAATATTATACAGATTCTCATAAATACTATGGACAAATGTCTGTTATATATGGTTATATATATAAAAATAACTTAAATTTTTGCTGCATGTATTCCAGCACACAGGTATACTTTGAAATATTTTTTCTTGTAGCAGCAATAATTTGGATCAAGTTTTTCTATAAAAGTTTTCTATCCTACTTTTTGTGTCTTTACCTCCTAGGATCTATGTGTATGTTTTAAATTAAGAACATAACTGCATTGTCATGAGGGCTTTTTCTTATCTTGCCATTAAAATTCAGTGTATTTCCAAACAGGGCCTTAGGCATTTATTTAACTGAGGCTTGAAAATGACTGCACTCAAGCACTCTCCTGTCTGGTTCTCAATGTAGAGTTTAGGTCTGGAATTACAGGGATCTGAACAAGGGACCACTCCACAAGGTGGAAAACATTTGGCAGTCAAAACCTGTTGATGCCTCTGGAAGTTGACCTCTGACTGTGGCATCCAAAAGGTGTTGTTCTGCTGGTGGGACAGAGTTATCTCAGGTTTGTAAGGATGGAGGAACTTGGCTGCTGTCTCTTGACAGCCCTGGGGTGTCCTTCTGTCAGCATTTCTGCATCTCCTGCAGGCTCAGCATCATTAAGTGGCATTCCAGCAAGATGTGGCTTCTTGCAAAACACAGCTCGTTGTCCCTCTTGTGTGTGTATGATCAAAGAAATGTCTGAAACATTGTTTGTAATGGCTTATAACTTGCAGCAATGACTCATGCAGGGAAACAATTGATTTAAATATTCCTTATTTCTTCTCAGAACTGCGAGCTGTTTTTCTTAAATGGGTAGAAGGTGCTGACAGACTGGAGACTTGGGCTGATTGCAATGGGATGAGGTTTAACACGGCCAGGTGCCGGGTCCTGCACTTTGGCCACAACAACCCCATGGGGAGCTCCAGGCTGGGCACAGAGTGGCTGAGAGCAGCCAGACAGAAAGGGACCTGGGAGTCTGGATTGCCAGGAAGCTGAACATGAGCCAGCAGTGTGCCCAGGTGGCCAAGAAAGCCAATGGCATCCTGGGCTGGATCAGGAACAGCGTCGCCAGCAGGTCCAAGGAAGTGATTCTGCCCCTGTGCTCAGCTCTGGTGAGGCCACAGCTTGAGTACTATGTCCAGTTCTGGGCCCCCTAGTTCAGGAAGGAGATTGAGGTGCTGGAGCAGGTCCAAAGGAGGGGCAACCAAGCTGGTGAAGGGACTCGAGCACAGACCCTATGAGGAGAGGCTGAGAGAGCTGGGGCTGTTCAGCCTAAAGAAGAGGAGGCTCAGAGGAGACCTCATCACTCTCTACAACTCCCTGAAATAAGGTTGTAACTGGGTCGACGTTGGTCTCTTTTGCCAGATGACTTTCAACAAGACAAGAGGGCAGGGTCTTAAGTTGTGCCAGAGGAGGTTTAGGTTGGATATTAGAAAGAATTTCTTTACGGAGAGAGTGATCAGACATTGGAATGGGCTGCCCAGGGAAGTAGTGGATTCTCCGTGTCTGGAGATATTTCAAAAGAGCCTGGATGTGGCACTGAGTGCCATGGTCTAGCAACCGCAACGGTGGTTCAAGGGTTGGACTTGATGATCTCTGAGGTCCCTTCCAACCCAGCCAATTCTATGATTCTATGATTCTATGACTTCAGAACACCCCTCTCAGTCACTACTCCTTCTGAATTTTCTGTTGTTCTTTATGCACATAGGAGCATGCGCATAGGAATTTATTACTTCAGGGATTGCTGTTGTGGATTTAACACCTGGAGCTTGGCATTGCAGACCATAAATAAAGCCCTGAGCAACTCCATGAGACCCTTTGATTATCAGGTTGTATGTTCCCTTAAAGTCCCTTGTAACCTGAACAAATTTAAGACATAAACAAATGCACACATTGACTCTTCAGTAGAAACAGGATTGTAATTTAATTTAATTAATGTAATTTACCTCTTGCTGCCTCTGGCTGTGGATGATACCACCTTAGCAGCATCTGGCACAGGCTGAGTCAAGACTTGTGTTGGTAAATTGCATTAGGCAGAACTGGAGGAATTAACACTTTTTCCTAGTGGTATTTTCTGCTCTTAAGGGACGAGGTGTTTGTATCTAGGACAGAGTTGCAGCTACCCAGTGAGACTAAGTTGCTTAGGAAATAATAGGTTAAAAGAAGTTTGTGCTGCATGTTTACCCTGCCTGTGTTGGCAGCAATGCTCCAAATACCCAAGAGTCTCTCAAGTCCAGTGGGGTTTGTCTGCTCCGTGCATCCCTGTGCTTCCCACCTGAAAGTCCCTATAGTCCTGAAGGAATTTAAAACCAGTCTGGGCAACTTTATAATATTATAAACTTTAGTCTGTGTATTTGAGCTATAACTTCATATGATTGAAAAACACATGAGGAAGAAACTCTGGAGACTTTTAAAATGAGTTTTCAGCAGTTTCCCCCTCCCATGGGTTTCCATTAGAAGCTGATTATGTTGTGCCCCTGGTAATCATTGAATAAATATGTTAAAAAGTGCTCCATCATTTTAGTGAGTACCCCCCTGTGGCTTCTGCAGTGCCTTGTTTGAATTTTACAAGATGTTCAACGTTTTCTATGCCTTATTGGTTTAACCTTTAAATATTATTTAAGAAGGAATGTGATATCACCTACAACTAGCAGATAAAGGCTTAGGAGTAAAAGGACAATATTTTGTTGGAGACCTGCTATTTAAGAACAGCGTAGCCTTTGAAGGTCTTATGAAGTATCAATAAATTAATGTATTTCCAAATGGAGAAAACTAAAATGGTATAGTTTATGGTAGGTATGGGTAGGTATTGAGCATGTCGTAGGACTGGGTTGCACCTCAGTTTCTTTTGTTTTGCTGATGAAAGGCTTATACTTGCTGCAACACCCAACTTCACTGGGAAAATTGCATGTGGTTTTATTGAGGGGTTCAGAAAACATACTATGGAATTAACTGATGTTCATACCCTTTGAGCAGACTTAAAACAATAAAGGTACAGTCTCGAGGCTGAATTCAAAATACTGTGAGTTTGTAACATTAACTAAATAAGCTATGTGCATTCTTCAGAAATTATTACCCTTATAGCATTTTCTGCAGAATGTTTTAAAGCTATTTGAGGAAAGCATTTCATAGAACAGAATCACAGAATGTTTAGCTTGGAAGAGACCACCAAGATCATCCAGTCCAACCTTTGACTAACACCACAGCCAACTACTAAACCATGTCCTTAAGGACCAAATGACTTTTCAATGCCTCCAGTGGTGATTCCACCACTGTCCTGGGCCATTCCAATGCCTGACAACCCTCTCAGTGAAAAAATGTTTCCCAACATCCAGCCTAAACCTCCCCTGGTGCAGCTTCCATCCATTCCCTCTGGTCCTGTCACAGTCACTAAGAAGGAGAAGCTGTTTCCCTCCTCACTCCTCTCAGCCTCCTCTTCTCCAGACCAAACACCCCCAGCTCCCTCAGCTGCTCCTCACAGGAATTGTGCTCCAGGCCCTTCATGAGCTTCCTTGCCCTTCTCTGGACAGGCTCCTGCACTTCTGTGTCACTCTTACAGTGAGGTGCCCAGAACTGAACACAGGACTCAAGATGCAGCCTCACCAGAGCTGAGTACAGAGGTATGAGCACCTTCCTATTCCTGCTGGCCACAGTGTTCCTAATACAAGCCAGGATGCCATTGGCCTTCTTGGCTACCTGAGCACACTGCTTATTCATCTTAAGTCCACTGTCAACCAACACCCCCCAGGTCCCTTTCCAACTCACAGCTCTCTAACCACACTTCCCCAGGTCTGTAGCTCCCCACGGGGTTGTTATGACCCAGATGCCAGAGCTGGCATTTGGCCTTGTTAAACCTCCTACAATTAACCTTGGCCCATTGGTCCAACCTCTCTAAGTCCCACTGTAAGGCTTCCCTACTCTCCAGCAGATGGACACAGACACCTCGTTTGGTGTCATCTGCAAAATTTACTGAGGGTACACTCAATCCCCTTATCCCTTCATTAATAATTTAATTTATGCCCAAATCATTGGCCAGTTCTGCTATCTGTGTATTTTTCATGGACATGACTTTTTCCAGAACCGCCCTTTCTGTCTCTAAGCCTTGAGCGGTGTTTGGTGAAGGAAGGATGTAAAAACCTTTTTCAGGCAAAAGTGAAGCAGAATGATCCCTTTCTGCCAGCTGGGACCAGAACTACATCTACTCAGTGTGGTGGTTGTAGTTAGGCTCAATCAACTCTAATTACTCCATTAGGGAGACCACTGAGACTGTAAAGACAGCCTGTGAACACTTGCTTCCCTCTCTGACCTTGACCTAGGAGCAGGATGACAAAAATAACGTGTGAAATGTAGATGCTTTTAAACCTGATTGTTTCATTGTTCTCCATCAGCCTTCAAGATTTAAAAGTGTAATCAGTAGTATAAAGCACTTAAAAGAATGTCACTTACAATTATCAAATTAAAAAAAGAGTTATTATTTTGCTGCTTAAAATACATGAAGGATTACAAGTGTTTTTTTAAAACAAAAAGTATTTGGAAATAAAGAACTTTATAAGTACTAGGGATAGTTTTCTATTTTTCAATCCATTTTTGATCAATTGGATTAAAGGACAGCTGGTAGGAATCCACTTTGTGTTTAACCCTAGGCTTAATCTCTTCCTCTTGGGTGGGAATTGAAATGCTTTTGTGCTGAAGTCAAATGCTTGCCAGATTCTAAAGATAACACAACTCATTTCTGATTCTGTGAATACTTTAATTTGAAGAAAATGGGTGTGGTAATGCATAACATAAAAAGCAATGGTTTAAAATGATCTGGTTAAGTCTCAGTTTAAGTAATAAAATATCATTGTATTTCTTTACTTCTTTCTTGATTTCTTTTTTGTTTTTTTTTAGTGTGTTTTCTACCAAAAAATTATGAGCATGTCTAGATATTATACAATCTTTTTGTCTGAATTTCATCTTAAAAAGGATTCATGTTACTTGATTTTATATTCCTCCAAATTTGAAACGCTTTTAGGGATGTTTTATTTTAATACTGAATATCTTTTCTCATCTTTCTCAGAACTGTGACTGTAGAGAACTTTTTTACATTGCTGAAAGAATTACAAATGAAAAATAAAATTATGGTGGGCAGAGATCTAATTATCTCTTGTGACACAGCTTCAGTAGTTTTTTGCCACTTTGGACATACTGCAAACACACCTGCTATGGCTACACCTAAAACACTCTCAAAGGGATCAGTGAATCTTGGAGAGAAGCAGTGGGACTGAACCATCCGTAAGGGAAGGAGCTTTTTGGATGAGAGGTTCTAATGATAAAGTTTTTCCTCCTGTCAAGGCTGTCACATCTGTGCACCTCAGTGTTGCCTTGTAGCTATTATGGACTTCAGTAAACATTCCCTGATGAAAGTTATCGTGGCTAAAGCTGTATATCTGTAAATAACAGGTCTGGTTTATTAGTTCAGCCATTCAAGAGAGAGCTCAATATTCCTGAATCTGCTTATTTTTATTTTTCAGAGATGATTTTTCTCCGTGAATCAAATTTAGCCATTTCTGGCAGTAGAAGACCCAAGAGACTTCAAAATCATTAGGGCTTTATCACTTTATGTTTGTTCTTGCCCTAGTGTATGCATGATGCTATTCTGGTCTTAAAAATCAAAATGTCATTAGCACTTAAACCCTGGATGTCTGATGTCTCTGCTTCCTCATATTCTGTTATTTTACACTGCTATTTTACACCTGTTTCCAAGAGGGGAACTCCTCTGCATTCTTCAGAACACTTGACCAGCAATTTTTTTTTTCTTCTCATTCAACAGGTGGTTTCCCTTTACTCTTGACACGAACACTATGTGGTTTATTTAAGTGTAACAGCAAAAACTGTTATCAATGCTAAATGCTTTTAATAGAAACACCTTGGCTTGATTCTGCTTTGCTTTGCCTTTTTTCCTCTTCTAAGGAATAGGTAAAGCTTCACATGGAGATGGTAGCTTCTTGGATTTGTTTACAGATTAACAAAAAAAGTTGGAATATTTGTTATGTTCACTCCTAACTACTAGTTTGTCATTTTACCTGGAGCTGAGAAACATACAGTGTTTCCTTTTATACTTCTACTTTTGTCAGAGCATGTGTCACACTGGCACGAAGAGGCTTGAATTTCAGCATCTTTTACACAATGAATAATTACTTTTTATGCATCATTAAAGATACAGATTTATATTTCTGATTTGGGATTAAACATATCCCTCAGATCACTGTGGGGCAAAACATTCCAGCAATTTCACCTTTGATACTTCTGTTATAAAGAAGTTGGTACCAGTCAGGAGTTGAAGCCAATGAAAGAATCCCAGGAAAAAGTTAGGATGTCCTTTGTGATTCAAGTGGAGATAACTCTCTATGAAAACTTAGAGCTACCAACTACAGCAATACCAAAAAAGTGTGGTTTGTGATGAAAAAAACTGACTTCTTGCTTAAAACAGAACCTTTCTGTGGGGTTATTGATAGAGTGTCATATCTTGGGACATCTTGAGAAGTTGGTAACAGTTTATTTGGTTATGGTATCTTTGTTCTTTCACTTATTAAAACTTTTCCCTCCTCATGTGCATAAAGATAATACAAGCTAACCTTGAAATTCAATTTTAGACTTGCTTTCCAGCATTTCCGTGGCTGGGGTGATTTGAAAAATGACCTCAGACTTGCAAGAAATGGTTGAAGGAGGATTAATCCATCACGTAATTAACAAGTCCTTTCACCCCAAAAGGAGACATTATCATCCCTGGTGTCATTCTTGGCCTTGTCTGAATTGCTTGGGAAGTACTTAGCAAATCTTGTAGATGTTAGTGATACCTGTGAATGTGAGATGAGCACTGCTTTGTTTAAAGCTGAAATGGCCAAGAAACTGTTTGGATGTTGTGAATGCTGGAAGGGCTGCAGATGGAGTTGAAACGTATGCCTGAAGAGCCCACTTGTTCTAGTTCATTGGTGCTGGTTATCATTTAATTATGGTTTTATTATGAATGGCATGAGGGGACTTCAGTGGCCTTGAGATGACTGAGAGAGTAGATGGGTATTAGTCCCTCTCCTCCTCTGTTAGCTAAATCACATATAGCATATTTGTGTGCAATTTATGGGCATCTAATGGAGCATTTGTTTGGGCATGCTGGTTATTTCAGTATTGGGTCTGTCCCTGGAGTATATCTCCAGATAAAGATATTACAGTGCTTAATGAGCTGTGATTGGCCTGTAAACATTTTTTAAAAAGGGAATTGAATTTTGATTATTAATTTATAATTTAATTCCCCACTTACCTAATACAACTCACAAAATTTAAATGAGATTCTAGGAAACGTGCATCAACATGGATTCAATTATAGACTGTTCAGGTGATGTACATTTGTGATCCAGTTTTGGGCAAGGGCATTACAATTCAGAGCTTTGCCATCATCTTGGCACCTGTGCTGTACATGACACTTGGAGGTAGCAAAGCCTTGGTTAGCACATGAGTTGTGGTGGAGACTTTGGGCAAGCCTTATATCCTCAGGCTACTTGAAGCACCTTTAATTTAAAACGAGAATACCTGCTTGGGCATTCAGTAGTTGCTTAAGAGGGATTGTCATCTTTCATTACTGCATTAACCTTTAGAACTGACAACACTGCCAGCTTGCAATAATTGAGCAAAGGGCCAGGAAAATTAGTTTCTTACCTTGCACATATGCTCAGGTCATTTACTCACTGGAGTCATTTTGCCAAAGACCTTCCCTTCTCACTAAATATAGCTTCATTTTTTAAATTACAGTTTAGATTGTCATCTTTTTAAAATACCTGTCCTACATCTAGAGGGTGAAGAAAGGGAGAAACACCTCTACATTAGTTGAAACTCAGCTCTCAGTTTTCCAGCACTGCTTTTATGGAATTCACTAGAGCATGGGTTTGAAGTAAGTCCCATTCTTGTGTTTTGAGGGAAAGGAAAAGCGTTTGGGATATGATGTATTCTAAAGTGAAAACTATAATTTGTGCTTCACACGCTTTCTCCCTCCTTGCCTGTGCTCCAACCCAAACACCTCTCACTTAAGAAGCTGGGTTTTTTTATCTTTTTTGTGTTTTTGTCAAGGTTTAACACTGGCCCGGCAGTTAAACCGAAACAGACACTCTCTATTAATAACTCAAAGCAGAAGCACAAGACAGAGAATCACCTTCATCCTGGCCCAAACCAGGACAGTTTTGATATCCAGAAGTCATAAATTCTTATCAGTTCATGGAAATGAAGCATGTGCAGTGTCCCTAATAATGTGGTATTGGTGTTCCTTCAATAAACTTGTTTTTACTTAGAAGTAATACTGTAGTTCTGATTGGAAAGCAGAACTCTTCAGGTTCACTCAGATCAGATTATGTCAATGTGACTGTATTTGTAAATCAGTGTGAATAACCTGAAGGTCTGTGAAGGGAAATAACCTGAAGGGAAATAAGCCTTAGGGAAGCATACTGAACATGTTTCTCTTCTGAACTGTGTGTTATTAGAGGCTGTTTCCAAATTGGATAGAAAGCTTCAGACTTCTGCTCTTGAGGGATGATCTACCATTCCCACTTATATCACACAGTAATATCACAGCCCTTAATTTCAGATAAAATGCACACTGGGTAGATCTTTAAACTCTACCTTCCATTACTTTAGAACTTGCTAATAGTCAATCACTCTCTACTTGCAAAGAAGTTGAGTGGTCATCCTGAAAGTGCTGAAAATGATGCTGAGACTAATTTGTTTAAAGGACTAATATCACCTCATAATGCTTCCAGTCATTTCAAGAGCTGATTCCAAAGAAAATGTTATTGTCTTAAGCTCTGAATTACTTTGTTTGTCACTTAAAAATGAGGGATTTCTGCAACATATGCAACGATTTAATTTTTTTTTCTAAAAACTACTATTGTGTTTACTATGGTGCTGATCAATGTCCAAGACACTTGAGATAATCAAGCAATTTGCAAAGTACTTATCAAATGAATTAGGGTCAAGTTGAAACTGCAGAAGGATTAATTTTTTTTTTATTAAACTAAATAGTCTTTAAATTAAATAAGTTATTTAAATGAATAAGTTATAATAAGTCTATAAATAAGTCTTTAAATTAATAAGTTATCCAGTCCGTATCCAAGATGATTCCCTTCTTCAAGTAGAGAGATCAGTAGTTTTTCTGCATGTGCAAATGCCCCCCAATTACTTTTTTTGAATAATTTTTCTGAATATTTGGTTAGTTGTTTATGAATATTTCTCATGCAGGCAGTTGTACTCCAAAACAAGAATTATGGGATTTGTTTAATTTAATGGAAAAGTGTGTTTTTTATCCCATGATGTGTGGCTTAATGCAAGTTTATTTCAAAATAATTATCCGTATCAATTACCTAGTATTGGTAAGCTTGAGGAATCAAAGCACTTCAACAATTTATATAATGGTTCTGTGGAATATGAAGCAGGAAGGGTCTGCAAAATCAGGAAGCCTGATGGAGCAGGTATCCAAGTCCCTTAAATGCCAGTCTTATTCCTGTAATTAATATGTCTTGTTTATAGCTGACACTAAATAGTTTTTAGAAGAAGGATGAAACTTCTGCGAAGTTGTTGGTTTTTTTGTTTGTTTTTAATTCAAAATATGGAAAAATTGCAGCACAGTTTTAATTATTCTAGTAGCCCAAAAGTTTGCTCTCATTCCTTCCCAAATCTCTTCCATAGCTTAGTTTACCTAACAGAGAAGTTGTGATGAACTAGAGAAGCACAGCTGCTCACTTGTTGCTTTTTCTGATTAAGGAACTTCATTGCAAATTTGCATAACTAACAATTTCATTCTCAATGTCTGAAATCTTTCACCATCATTGTAAGTGGTAGAATTGTTTTTGGGCCTCCAGTGAAACTGATTTATGGGGTGATTTTTGGTTTTTTTGTAAGGGATGGAAATATGTACACAATTCTCTGTAAGTTTATTTCAAAATAATTATCCATATTAATTAGCTAGTATTGGTAAGCTTGAGGAATCAAAGCACTTCAACAATTTATATAATGGTTCTGTGGAATATGAAGCAGGAAGGGTCTGCAAAATCAGGAAGCCTGATGGAGCATGTATCCAAGTCCCTTAAATGCCAGTCTTATTCCTGTAATTAATTTGTCTTGTGTATAGCTGACACTAAATAGTTTTTAGAAGAAGGATGAAACTTCTGCAAAGTTTTTTTTTTGTTTTTTTTTTGTTTTTAATTCAAAATATGGAAAAATTGCAGCACAGTTTTAATTATTCTAGTAGCCCAAAAGTTTGCTCTCATTCCTTCCCAAATCTCTTCCATAGCTTAGTTTACCTAACAGAGAAGTTGTGATGAACTAGAGAAGCACAGCTGCTCACTTGTTGCTTTTTCTGATTAAGGAACTTCATTGCAAATTTGCATAACTAACAATTTCATTCTCAATGTCTGAAATCTTTCACCATCATTGTAAGTGGTAGAATTGTTTTTGGACCTCCAGTGAAACTGATTTATGGGGTGATTTTTGGTTTTTTTGTAAGGGATGGAAATATGTACACAATTCTCTGCAGGGTGATTTAAGACTATATGATATTAACCAATGAAAACTTGTCTGCTTATTTTACAAAGTCTTATCTGGATGCAATCTAGAAAAAGCACTTTGCAGAGAAATTTTGAATACATAGCAGCTGATTATGTTCTCAGTTTTTCTGTTGGTAATTTAAATGCCTTCTTTAATAGTTAAATACATTTCTTGCCTAATTTAATTTACATATCTTTTACCAGCCCTCAATCCAATGCTTGTATTGAGGACCAAGTGGAGTTTTCTCAAGCTTGTAAACATATTTTTCTATCTTTAGCCAGTGCTTCAGTTCTGTTGGTATACATTACAATGCCTATAAATGCAAATATTGTTAAAAAAAAGTTCAACGTCTCCCAGATGCTTATGCTAAAGTAGTCATACTGCTTCTGATTAATCACTTAATTAGATAGCTGATGGTTCCAAGAGTTTTGAGTGTTCTGGGTTTCAGAGAATCATAGAATCATAGAATTGGCTGGGTTGGAAGGGACCTCAGAGATCATCGAGTCCAACCCTTGAACCACCGTTGCGGTTGCTAGACCATGGCACTGAGTGCCACATCCAGGCTCTTTTGAAATATCTCCAGACACGGAGAATCCACTACTTCCCTGGGCAGCCCATTCCAATGTTTGATCACTCTCTCTGTAAAGAAATTCTTTCTAATATCTAACCTAAATTTCCCCTGGCACAACTTGAGACCCTGCCCTCTTGTCTTGTTTAGATTTTCCAATACTTAGATTTTCCAATACTTTCTTGGATCTGGACTGCTACATGTGATGGAATGCATGATAGTGCTGAGGATGTTATTAAACTTTCTTTAAAAATTAGCTTTTCTTTTTCTCAGCCATGCTGAGATGTGTAAAGGTCAGTGAGTACGTGGTGATGTAAGTATCACTGCAAATCCTCCTGTTTTCTCATATGCTTTAGAGTGCTAAAGCAACTGAAACTTCTGAATTTGTTACTTAACTTGTCTCCTGCCTTTTTCTGTATCATGGTAGAAATTTGGAGAGTAGACATCTTACCAATAAACTACAGAAAATATTTCAAAGTATTCAAAAGCCAAGAGGAGCCAAAGACTTCACAGTTAATGCCATCTAAATACCCTAATAATGCCATCTAATACTCTATACTAATATTCAGTACCAATAATCTAAACTTTGCTGAACTGCTTACTATTCACAAGTATCTCTGAGTGCCATTAAACTGGGAAGTGTTTCTTGGATCACGTGTTTGTGCCATCCCTGTATTCTGCTTTAATAACTACTCACCGATGCACTGGCCATGTGAAAAATGAAATATATCATCAATTAAAATTGTCATTATAAAGAGTTCAAAACTTGTCGATTGGACAGTTTTACTGTGGGCTGTTGTCTTGCTTTGGGAACAGGCTTGTGGGTGAAACCTTTTCTGATAGCTGAAAACATATCTAAGTTACAGAAATGTAAGAGTCTAATGTAGAACTCAAGAAAGGCTGTGGCAAGTTTCCAGTTTTCACTGGTGTTTAAATTTTTGGCATGCCTTATACTTAAGGCAAAAAATAAACATCAAATTCTAATTTGAAATAAATCTTCTTTTAGTTTGCCATAGTTAGGAGTTTGACTAAATTTTCCATATGTTTAAATGGGAACTGAAGGACTTTTGAATCTTGATGGTCCAGGGAAAGATGCCTCTTTCCTGGCTCTTGTCCTGGCACCAGAGTAGGAAAATTCTTCATGAAAAAGGCAACAAACCAGAAGTTCACCAAGACTCTATTGGATAGAGAGGGAGAGCTCTTTGAAGCAGTGTTCTTTGACTTAGTTGAATAGAAATATTGGTACTTGTTGAGTAACAACTTAATACAGTGATTCGAGGTGTTGTTACTGGCTTCTATATGTCCTTTCCCAATTGTTTTGTGGGATGGATGCAATATACATATATAAGTGGTTTTGTGTTTTGTTTTTAGAGTATTCTAATTGGATATGAGGATACTGTGATCCGAGTCAGTCTGCTCCCTCTCTAGCAGGATCTCTCAATGTAGGGCACACAGTGTAAATGGAACACACCTTGAAGTGTTGCAAGTGGTATGATATCCATTTACAAGGAAATCTGCTAATTTGGCATATCTGTAGTTGCCAGAACAGGTTGCTATTTGTACACCAGTTTAGTGGCTCTTACTGAGAAACAGTTAAAAAAACAGTACCTATAGTTACTGGGACCTTTGGGTCTTGGCATAAGGTGCTACATGCAGGGTACACAACTTCTATGTTTTGCACCTCTTAAATCTGGAGTAAGAATGATACTTCTGTGTTGAGAGCAATTGCTGAACTTCCACCTTGAGTAACAGTTGATAACTGGCAAATCATGGTGGGAATATATAGAAAGCAGCAGTTTTTTCTCTTGATGATATGGTGATGGCATGAGGTTTTCTGTAGTTATAATCTTCCACAGATTGAAGTTTACATCTGGACATTTCTTATAGAATTCAAGAACTGTCACAGTTTAACTCTTACCAGGCACCGGTGCAGTTATTGTGTTCTGTGCATGGATAAAACAAATGAGTAGGATTTGTTGTGGCCAAATAATTTTCTGTAGCAGTAAACAAATTTTATATTTTTCACATGGAAATAAGACTAACTTTATTAATTACCACTGAGTAAATCATGGGCTTACTTTTCATATATCATTAGTTATCCAGAAATTGCATACAGCCAGAGGCTGCAGAAGCTGTTTTGAATATTGATGGTGTGTGCTACTCTTTCACTTGTTGTGGATTTCTGTAGAAAAAAGCACTCAGTCATCATTATGAGGAATCTGTCAATGTTATCATTAATCATAGTGACTTGTGAATCTTAGGAAGAGTGGAGTTACGTGTTCTTTGAGTCACACTGGGAGGATGGCATTCATCTCAGTTACTTCCAGCTGTCGAAAAGTTGTAGCGTTAGTTTGAAAGAGTTGCCTGGACTCTCCTTTTGTTTAAGAGAGAAAGTCAGGCATTTTAAGAGGCAGATTTGGTCTACCTAATTAATTGACCTACCAAGCAAAATGTCATCTGGTGTCCATCAGCCCCCACTGAATGTAGGGAGTGCCTTAGTACTTCGGTTTGACTGTACACCTAACCTTCTACAACCAGTGTTGCCAAGATGTATCCCACTCTGAAAAGTAAGAAAGACTCTTTGAAAGAATCCGAAATCTTCATGTAAATAAATTTTCTAGTAGTGTATTTTTGGTGAAGGAATTTCTTTATTCTAGTTTTACTGTGAAATGACACAAATAAAACTCAGTTCTGTGATTTCAAACTGGAATGCCCCTTTGCCTGTCAGCCTCACAAGGATTAAGTGGCAATGTATCAAACTCTGAAAAAAACCCCACCAGATCACTCAGATGGAAGTAGAATTTCCTGTAAATATATTCTGCTTGAGAAATTGTTTTCAAGTATTTGCTGAATTTCAGAACTTCTGAGCCAATTTTCAGCTTATTGAATTCGTGTGTGTTTGATCTTTGTAATATGGTTAATACTCACTTTGGTTCAGTATGGTGTCACAGGCATGTGGATACATTATTTATGGTAGGAAAATGATCCTGGGGTAAGATCAGCTCTACGAGAGCGAGCTTAAAGATGAAGAAATGCTGAGAAAAGGAAAAGAAGTGAGTGGAAAGCACGGGGTTAGGAAGGGCAGGTCCTGTCTGACCAACCTGATCTCCTTTTATGATCAGGTGACCCGTCTGGTGGATGAGGGGAAGGCGGTGGATGTGGTCTACCTGGATTTCAGCAAAGCCTTTGACACCGTCTCCCACAGCATTCTCCTGAAAAAGCTGTCAGCCCACAGCTTGGACAGGAGCACCCTGTGCTGGGTTAGGAACTGGCTGGAGGGCCGGGCCCAGAGAGTGGTGGTGAACGGGGCTGCATCCAGTTGGCGGCCGGTCACTAGTGGTGTCCCCCAGGGATCAGTATTGGGCGCAGTTCTGTTTAATATCTTTATCGACAACCTAGACGAAGGGATTGAGTCCATCATCAGCAAATTCGCAGACGACACCAAGCTGGGAGGAAGTGTGGACCAACTGGAAGGCAGGAGAGCTCTGCAGAGGGACCTGGACAGACTAGAGAGCTGGGCCGATTCCAACGGGATGAGGTTCAACAAGGCCAAGTGCCGGGTCCTGCACTTTGGCCACAACAACCCCATGGGGAGCTCCAGGCTGGGCACAGAGTGGCAGAAAGGGACCTGGGAGTCTGGATTGCCAGGAAGCTGAACATGAGCCAGCAGTGTGCCCAGGTGGCCAAGAAGGCCAATGGCATCCTGGCCTGTATCAGAAACAGCGTCACCAGCAGGTCCAGGGAGGTGATTCTGCCCCTGTACTCAGCGCTGGTGAGGCCACACCTCGAGTACTGTGTCCAGTTCTGGGCCCCTCAGTTTAAGAAGGATGTAGAGGTCCTGGAACAGGTCCAAAGGAGGGCAACCAGGCTGGTGAAGGGACTCGAGCACAGGCCCTATGAGGAGAGGCTGAGAGAGCTGGGGCTGTTCAGCCTAAAGAAGAGGAGGCTCAGGGGAGACCTCGTCGCTGTCTACAACTCCCTGAAAGGAGGCTGTAGCGAGGTGGGAACTGGACTCTTTTGCCAGACGACTTTCAACAAGACAAGAGGACACAGTCTTAAGTTGTGCCAGGGGAGGTTTAGGTTAGATATTAGAAAGAATTTCTTCACGGAGAGGGTGATTAGGCTATGGAATGGACTGCCCAGTGAGGTGGTAGATTCTCTGTCCCTGGAGACATTTAAAAAAAGACTGGATGTGGCACTCAGTGCCATGGTCTAGCAACTGCTCCGGTGGGTCAAGGGTTGGACTAGATGATCTCTGAGGTCCCTTCCAACCCGGCTAATTCTATGATTCTATGATTCTATGAGTAGGGATGAAGTGAAGCTTTAGAAATAGATATTTTATATGTGAACTTATCTAGGTATCTCAGTAAGAAAGGATTCTAGCCATAAACTAGAACAGAATAAAAACCTCTAAGGAATGATACAAGTTTAGTTGAGGAGGAAACATAGATCCATGTACACCCATTTTGATCAAACAAGAATTTGGGAAGGAAAAATGATAATGTTGAAGTGTTGTAGCAGAGGGTTGTTTTAGCATGACAATCAAATTCATGTTCAGAAGTAGGATATCAGAAGTATCTAGATTTCATTCATAGTTGTGTGCAAGGATATATGATGTATAAATTAGGAGATGTTAATTTGGAAGTAAAGGCAGAAGACAATAGGTTTGTGCATGATCTACAACTGGATAATTGAACTTTACCTTCTTCACCTGCCCAGTTAGTTCCTTTTTGGTTTTGAAGAGAAACCAGAACAAACTCCCAAGCTTTCCATGCTAATAAAAAAAATTACTACTTTTAACTTGTACCATTCTTTGCACCCACTCCATTTAGTAGCTTCATAATTATTAAAAAAAAAATATCTTACTTGTTATTTACTGGAAGCTTACACGTGCAGCATCTTTTGAGTTTTCATCTTTAAATATAATAAGTTTAATGCAAATGCGTGCTTATATCCTGAGTGCATTTTAGCTGTCACGGTTTAACACTGGCCTGGCAATTAAACCAAATAACAGACGCTCTCTATTAATCTCTCTCTTCTCCTTGATAAAGAAAGGAGAGAGAATAAGGGAGAGAGACTGATGGGTTGGAAACTAAACTACACAACTTTAATGAAACAGTAATGATAAATAGGAAAAATTACTAAATATATACAAATATACAGGAAAATGGAACCACATTCCTCCCCCCTCTCCCCCAATAACTCTCACGTCACCACCGAGGCTGCAGGGCAGCCCTGGGAAAGTCCAGGCTGGAATCCTGGAGTCAGCAGCAGTCGAGAGCTGGAGGCAGGAACACACAGATATGGGCTGGGATGGATCAGGAGCACAGGCAGAGGAAGGGATGGGATCCTTCCAGGATGCCGAGTGAAGGAAGGGAAGCAGGAAAGCAGGAAATCAGGAAATCCGGCTTGGCCCTCGTGATGCCTCAAATTTATACTGAGTGTGACGTATATGGGATGGAATCCTCTGTTTGGTCAATTCTGGCATCTATCTTGTCTGTTCCTCCCCAAAGCAGGGCTCAGGTGGGACCTCTATCCTCCTGGACAGTAAAATGTTTTCCTCAGAGCTGAGCAGTGTCCTTGGCTCTGCACACCAGTCTCTAGCAGTAACTATAAACATCAAGTGTTATCAATCCTAGAAGCACACACTGTCTGAGAAACTTGCTGTTAATTTCAGCAAGTGCAACTACTTACGAGAGACTTAGCTAAAAGCAAAAGTACAAAACAGAAAATCACCTTTATCCTGGCCCAAACCAGGACACATGTGCAGCATCTTTTGAGTTTTCATCTTTAAATATAATAAGTTTAATACAAATGCGTACTTATATCCTGAGTGCATTTTAGCTGAAGCAGAAACCATGGTAAATACCTGTGTCCACTCATGCTCAGAGTAAACTACAGTGGTCACTTAGGTCTCAAAAATTCTATGTAAAAACAAAAGCATTATTTAAATTGCTAATCCAAAAAGGTACCCAGCAAAGTATGCAAAGCAAGATACTGAAGAAAAACAGAAATGTTTCCCTAATTTGAAATATTTGATGTTATAATATTTTTTCATATCATATAAGATTTAAGATTTAAGATTTACATGTAGTAATGCTTGTTTATAGGTATGTTATTATTTGTGAGGATAAGTTTCAGGGATAAAACTATAACAGAAGCCCAGGACTTAAGGAGCTTTCAATTAGAGAATGGATGTATAACTGGACCAAAGACCAGCAACCAGAATGGAAATTTACTATCAGATGTGCTAGATAATTTTCTGGTTCACTTCATAAATTATGCTGGTTTTTAGGCACCTTACTTGAAAAATGAAAAACTCTATGGAAAATGAAAATACACAGGTTAACTTCTTAACCATCAGGCTGATTAATGCAGTTTGATTGTTGAATATGTGTTGAATATCAGAGGAAAGAAAGCCTTCTCCACAAGAGACATATCCAATAATGAAAAAATCTGGAAATATAACTTCCTAGGAAGTGGAAAATTTATAAATTTATTTTAATTTAAAATATAAGTTCTTCTGAAGATACAACTTGCTGGCTGCTATTCAGATATAAACAAGGCTTGCTGAAAGGAATTCTGAAGCATAAAACCAAGCTATTTTAAGTGGTTTTCAGGAAACAGAAATAATGTTGTTTTTCCTACATATATTTTAACCATTGTATGAATTGAATCTCTTCAATAACTTCCTTTCTCCCAGCTATTTCTTTTTTATAGTCTGATAAATAAGTGGCCAGCAAGTTGTTGCTGTACTCTCCAATCAATCTGCAGTTCACTGAAAATGAAAACCTTTAACTTTATGCTGCCTGTTTATGAAATATTTAAGTGGCTTACATGATTTTCATAACTTAAACTATGAAAAAAAGCCTCACCTATTTTGGTGAAGTATCTAAATATTTTTAAAAAACAAACCAAACTGAAACATTTTGGGGGCCTGAAATAATTTTTTTTTTTTTTGTTATATTTGGATAACTCATGACCACTGTCTTGAGTCTTTCCAAAAATAATGCTGTGTTGCACTACAACAAAAACACATCCCAGAGTCTGTGTGTTTTTTTGCTTGTGATTCAGAAACTGCTCTGCCCTCTTCATCCAGACTGAGATTTTTTAAATTTCTTTTTTTTTGTTGTTTTGCTTTTAATTAGAAATAGTATGTGGGTCAAAATCTTAACCTGTCAAAGTTAGAATCATAGAATCATAGAATCATAGAATCATAGAATTAGCCGGGTTGGAAGGGACCTCAGAGATCATCCAGACCAACCCTTGACCCACCGGAGCAGTTGCTAGACCATGGCACTGAGTGCCACATCCAGTCTTTTTTTAAATGTCTCCAGGGACGGAGAATCTACCACCTCACCGGGCAGTCCATTCCATAGCCTAATCACCCTCTCCATGAAGAAATTCTTTCTAATATCTAACCTAAACTTCCCCTGGCACAACTTGAGACCCTGCCCTCTTGTCTTGTTGAAGGTCGTCTGTGAAAAGAGTCCAATTCCCACCTCGCTACAGCCTCCTTTCAGGGAGTTGTAGAGAGTGATGAGGTCTCCCCTGAGCCTCCTCTTCTCCAGGCTGAACAGCCCCAGCTCTCTCAGCCTCTCCTCATAGGGTCTGTGCTCGAGTCCCTTCACCAGCCTGGTTGCCCTCCTTTGGACCTGTTCCAGGACCTCTACTATTGCGTGCTACGAAACCATCAGACAATGCAGAAACCTTTAATTTGAGTAAATGTCTTTTCCATATCTCTCGTAGGAGTCGTTCCCTCCTTAGGTGTGCTGGGTGTTAATAAAGGGTTTGCCTGCTGTGTGAAGCTATGTAAATAATCTCTGCTAAGATGAGCATCTTAATCAGGAGAGGTTGTCCTTTAGTAATTTATACAACTGATGAGCTTTATCATTTGATTACTCATTTATTTAATAAGCCTTTTTGATCTGCCAAAGCTGATCAGAAATTCGCTCCATGGCAATGGGCTTTCAGTAATGAATTCACTTTCATGTCTGAAGTAGTAATCATGGGGACCTGTCTTTTAATAATTACTAATTAATATAAATATATATTCAGTCTTTACTTTCATTGCAATCATTGTGTGACACTTGGCATAGAAGAAAATACTCAGTGGAATAAATTGAGTTCTTCAACTTGAAGAGACTCAGGACTAGGAGATGTCCAAGCAGATGCTGACCTAAATGCAGAACAAAAGGTGTCTGGTAAATTCTGTGTTTAATATATTTAATAGATATTAATAATGAGTTATTCTCATTTCCTGATTTCTCTACAGTGTTATACTTAGGGTACCTTTAGTTTATTATCTTTGCCATCCAAGCAATACAGGTGAGGGAAACATGAAGGGAGAAAGTTTGGTCCTTTCTTGGAAAACTGTCTTGTGTTTTTCGGGGTCTGACTGTGACAAGTGCAGATGTGCCAGATCTTATTGTGTAGCAATAAATAGGTACTCTGGCCTTGAGTTATGGCATAGACTCTGGTGCATTTATTTGCAGTGACTTCTATAATCTAATAGATGTTTCAGAAACATGTAGAAGTCTACTCCATTTCTGATGCAGTTGCACAGAACAGGACTTTTTTTCATGGTGTGTTCTGGGGGCTTTTTTTCTAATGTGTCCCATAGGCACTGGACTTCTTTGCTATTGCAAAATGAGCTTCAGATATCAAAACTGTTGTAAAGATGAGGAGAAAGAAAGAAAGACATGAGGAGAAAAAAAAAAAGACTAAGTGTCATCATGCAGTATATCTCATGCTATTAGATTCTTTTTCTGCCTTTATTCTTCAGCTGAAAATGTTACTTGACTCTTCTCCACAGTGGCTACCTTGGAGTGCTTCTGATGGCCATGGTTGAAGTTCTGTTGTCTTTCTGCTTGAGCTTACAAAAAAGAAAGCATTAGCTCTAACTAATGCGTGTTATGTACCAGGGAAATGCTTGGGGCTGAGCAGGTAGTGATGCTTCACTGTTGTACTGCCACACAGACACTTCAGGGAAGGAGATGCTTCTGTTTTCTTCCCTTCTTCCTTTCATGGTCAAAGATGTCTAGCTCCTGGATTTTCTTCATGTAACAAATCATCACTGTTTTGTAGAGCTCATTCCCATCAGGAATATTTATTGTTGATGGATTCCAAGGAGAAAAATTCCAGATCTTCAGAGAGCAGCTTCATAATTAACCACTGATGTGTTATTAAAAACTTTTAAAACTTAATCTTCCGACAGCTTTATGGCATATCTCTGTAGAGACTTTTCCATGAAGATGCTGCAGATATTCCTGATATTTTTGTATTAATCCATTCTTACACAATTTGGTTTTCTTATTTTGCACTGAATGTGACAACGTTTTTAAGTCCCCCTTTGTACACTGTTGGTAAATTCTTGCATTTTCTCTAGTGGGCATTATCAGGCTTAAGCAAACATTACAACAATTTGCCAGACAATCAGAAAACTATTCTCCACTATGCAATATTTTAAACTTTGAGAAACAAATTAATTTGCATATATCCTTGGTGCATTATAAAGGATTAGCTAAAGCTATTTCAGTGTCATGGAATTCTTCAACCTTATTTTCATTCAGGGGCAAATCCAGACGAAATGTGTTGAATAAATAGTTCCTTGCAAATAACTTGCTGAAGTCTAGTTGTGGAGCCAACTCTCAAAGAATTTTCAATAGAAAATTAATTTTCTTAAAAGACCCAACATAATGTCTAAGGATTTTCTTGCTGGCTCTGCATATCTTCGATTTCTTATATAGTTTCTTTATGTTAAACTTGGTTTTTGTACTTTCTCTTCACAGAAATAAACTGGGAGAGGCTGAACCAGGTATTTATACATACATATATATACAGACACATTTGCTGTTTTGAGTTGTAGCCATTTGGTTGGGGATGCTAGTGTTAGAAATTTCTCTAATTAGCAGGCATAGGGCTATTTCATCAAACAACAGCTATTTTTTTAAAAAAAATCTCCAGTCAAGATGTGTTTTTTACAAATGCTCTATTTTGGGAGCTAAGTGCTGTCTTCCCCACAGTCCAGCTCAAGTCAGGATTACATGTATGTTCTTTACTGATTCTTACTGCTTTGAGCATAGTATCTCCCTTATGAGGAAAGGCTGAGGGAGCTGGGTCTCTTTAGTTTGGAGAAAAGGAGACTGAGGGGTGACCTCATCAATGTTTTCAAATATGTAAGGGGTGAGTGTCAGGGAGATGGAGTTAGGCTTTTCTCAGTGGTGACCAGTGATAGGACAAGGGGTAATGGGTGTAAATTGGAGCACAGGAGGTTCAAGTTGAATATCCGGAAACATTTTTTTCCTGTAAGGGTGACAGAGCCCTGGAACAGGCTGCCCAGGGGGGTCGTGGAGTCTCCTTCACTGGAGACATTCAAAACCCACCTGGACACGTTCCTATGCGAAGTGCTCTAGGTGGCCCTGCTCTGGCAGGGGGGGTTGGACTAGATGATCTTTCGAGGTCCCTTCCAACCCCAAGGATTCTATGATTCTATGATTCTATGATAATATTTCTTTTTTTGCCTCTCATCAATTAAAAGGGGGTGAGTCAGTAACCTTGATGGTGTCCTCATGCTTTATGAAGTACTGCATACAGAAGGGCTCATTCTTTGCCATTTAAGTACTAATTAATAACTGGAGTGTACCTTTTTCTCTCCCCATTTTTGAATGTATGGAATATATATATGTGGTTTCAGGAAATCTAAAGAAGGAAACACGTTTCTCTTGTGACCCTATTGACAGGTACCAATGAATAAATATGTGTATTTGTATAATTACATGCTATCAGAATGTTGGTGAGAAATTGAAAAGTTGGATTGCCAATACAGCATCTCCCAACCTTTTTGGTGCCAGCCTCTTTTCTTTGAATCTCTCCTGCCCTTGTGGCATATACCTTGGCTGGCCAGTAACTCCTGGGATTGAAGCAAGGCCGGGAAGTGATGAGGATGGATGGGATGGTGCGTTCTGCCTCCTTGAAGACAGGCATCCCTTTGGGGGGTGTCTTGTTCCTTGCAGAGCTGAGGAGTGGGGCAGGGGCTGTTCATGTCACAAGGATATATAGAGGACAGCTGAGGCTGAAGGGGGAAGAGCAGACAGGAGCCTGGGAAGAACAAATGAATCTGTTTGTGAGGAAGTACTACAGCTTTTAAGGAGCGTGAGGTGAACTGGAGATGACAAAGGAATGAAGAAGCTAGAGGTACATGCTTGTGCCTGTGTGTAACTATGCCTCCAGGTAGGTGAAACAGCTAAAATAGTCTTGTAGAAACTTAATTTTCAATGTATGACAAATAGGTATTTTCCAAACGAAAGCTAAGGAAGAAGGGAGAAGGTGGTGGTGGAGGGGAGAGAAAGGAAAAAACCCACAAAACCCAACCCACCACAACAAACCAGTCCATCCTGTCATTACAAGGGTTGAAAAAGTGACTCGAAAAACCATAGGGGCTGACAGATTTTATGGAAGACAGCCAGAAACATCATCAAACTGCACCCGGGGAATGGTTGGACTGGATGATCTGGGAGGTCTCTTCCAACCTAAACACTCTGTGATCCTGTGAATGGTGCTGTTGTATTGAGGGGAATGTATTTCAGGGTAGTTCACAGAGGAGTGTAGCCTGGTGAAATGTTGATATCCAGTGTTGATTCAGACTCTGCTCCATACAGACTCTTCTAATACTTTGGTTTTGTGATACCTGTAGTCCACTAATTCTTAGCATAAGAAATATAAGCTAACAGTATTTCTTTCTCAGTGTATTCACATGGTAAAGTTTGTTTCTTCATAAAATTAGATGTTTAAGATGACCAATACTCTGGAGGAGATAGTTTTATCAAACTTTTCCAAATAAAAGGATGGATTTAAACTCTTATCCAGAGGAAAAATCTTATTTATAAGAGAACTCTTCTAGCTCTAACATGGCACTTTTAATCTCTTTATTAATTAAATTAAAATATTTTAAATCTCTGACACATTCAAATCCAAAAGACAGTTAATCACTGCAAAGGGAAGTAAACACAGCCATAAATAACATACAACCTATCTTGTATGTTTGCAATGGAATTGCTTTATGATTCTTCAATGAAAGTGAAACTTGTAAACTTGGGCTGAGATGAATGCCATGATTTCAGTCTCCAAACAGTGATAATCCTCCATCTGTGAAGTCAAATTTCAGAGCACTGTCAGCATTTCCTGGTAACGCCACCAGCTAAGCACTTTGGTTTATATCTTCCATCCACAACAGGAAAATATCTGCTTGTTGCAGCACTGCTGTGCTGGGGTTCCCAGGGACACTGATGCTCTGACTTCACTGGTGTCAGGATTTAACACTGGCCCAGCAATTAAACCGAATAACAGATGCTCTCTATTAATGTCTCTCTCCTCCTTGATAAAGAAAGGAGAGAGAATAAGGGAGAGAGACTGATGGGTTGGAAACTAAACTACACAACTTTAATGAAACAGTAATGATAAATAGGAAAAATTACTAAATATATACAAATATACAGGAAAATGGAAACCACATTCCTCCCCCCTCTCCCCCAATAACTCTCACGTCACCACCAAGGCTGCAGGGCAGCCCTGGGAAAGTCCAGGCTGGACTCCTGGAGTCGGCAGCAGTCGGGAGCTGGATGCAGGAACACACAGCTATGGGCTGGCACGGATCAGGAACACAGGCAGACGAACGGACGGGATCCTTCCAGGATGCCGGGTGAAGGAAGGGAAGAAGGGAAATCAGGAAATCCAGAAGTCTGGAAATCCGGAAAAGATCTGGCTCGGCCCTCGTGATGCCTCAAATTTATACTGAGTGTGACGTATATGGGATGGAATCCTCTGTTTGGTCAATTCTGGCATCTATCTTGTCTGTTCCTCCCCAAAGGAGGGCTCAGGTGGGACCTCTTTATCCTCCTGGACAGTAAAATGTTTTCCTCAGAGCTGAGCAGTGTCCTTGGCTCTGCACACCAGTCTCTAGCAGTAACTATAAACATCAAGTGTTATCAGTCCTAGAAGCACACACTGTCTGAGAAACTTGCTGTTAATTTCAGCAAGTGCAACTGCTTACAAGAGAATTGGCTAAAAGCAAAAGTACAAGACAGAAAATCACCTTTATCCTGGCCCAAACCAGGACAACTGGTTCCAGCTTGTTGTATGGCAATCAATATTTCTGGAAATATATTAGAGATGTCTGAGTGATTATTAGTTAACAGATCTTCAGGGGGGATTGTAGCCTTGGACTAGTGGCTTTGGCTGGTAGATCAGAAATGGAACCTTTCCAAAAATGCAATGCCTTGGGAGGAAGGCAGAGGACAGAAGAAGAGTGCAGAGCATCAGAATATTTGGATGCCTATAATTGATCCATACAAATTCTCCTTTCCTGGGGTAGCTCTGCTGTTCACTAGGGAGAATTTTTTTATACCCAGCTGACATTTTGCTTGAATAAACTGAGAACCAGACTCCATGAACTTATATTCTGTGTGGCCTGGGAGGCTGCAAATGCTTTGTAATAGACTGTATCTCAAAATATTAACTTACAATCAGCTTGCCTGTAGCTTATACTGCCCTGCGTTGCCTCTGTTCTTGCTCTTGTGCAGAGTTTGCTGAGCTCCTAGGTCTGCCTCATCAAATCCCTGGGACATTCAAATCACCAGCAGAATCACCTCCTACTTTCCTTTTTCCTAACCCAGAAAATGTCACCCTGCCTCTACTATGCCTCAAACCTAACAGTTCATTTCTTCACCAAACATTTTTTTATCATTCTTCTTTCACCATGATTTATGTCATCTGTTCTTTCTAATTTGCCTTTTAAACCGTTTTTCAACTTTTCCCCAAAATATTTTAGCACTTGGCTTCCATGTGGTGCCTTTAGTTCACTTTCTGATTTTATTCTTTATTTTCTGTTGTCACCCTCTCTTTGCTTCTCCTTCTGACTAATGTGGAATATCATCTCTGAGCCAGGTGATAGTTGTGCAATGACTCAATAGCAATACCTAATCATTCAAGAGTAGCTTTAATTGCTAGCAGTGATACCTTTCATCCCACTGCATGAGTTACCATCCCCTCTTTTGTAATTCCCTGGAGTTGGCTTGTAAAAAGTAGAGAAACTGTCCAAAAATGTATCTGTTCACTAATAATCATAGAATCATAGAATCATAGAATCCTAGGGGTTGGAAGGGACCTCGAAAGATCATCTAGTCCAACCCCCCCTGCCAGAGCAGGGCCACCTAGAGCACTTCGCATAGGAACGTGTCCAGGAGGGTTTTGAATGTCTCCAGTGAAGGAGACTCCACGACCCCCCTGGGCAGCCTGTTCCAGGGCTCTGTCACCCTTACAGGAAAAACATTTTTTCGAATATTCAACTTGAACCTCCTGTGCTCCAATTTACACCCATTACCCCTTGTCCTATCACTGGTCACCACTGAGAAGAGCCCAACTCCATCTCCCTGACACTCACCCCTTACATATTTGAAAACATTGATGAGGTCACCCCTCAGTCTCCTTTTCTCCAAACTAAAGAGACCCAGCTCCCTCAGCCTTTCCTCATAAGGGAGATGTTCCACTCCCTTAATCATCTTAGTAGCTCTGCGCTGGACTCTTTCAAGCACTTCCCTGTCCTTCTTGAACTGAGGGGCCCAGAACTGGACACAATACTCCAGGTGCGGCCTCACCAATGCAGAATAGAGGGGGAGAAGAACCTCTCTTGACCTACTAACCACACCCTTTCTAATGCACCCCAGGATGCCATTGGCCTTCTTGGCCACAAGGGCACATTGCTGGCTCATGGTCATCCTCTTGTCTACCAGGACCCCCAGGTCTCTTTCACCTACACTGCTCTCCAGCAGGTCAGCCCCCAACCTATACTGGGCCATCGTGTTGTTCTTCCCCAAATGCAAAACTCTACACTTCCCCTTGTTGAATTTCATCATGTTTCTCCCTGCCCAACTCTCCAGCCTGTCCAAGTCTCTCTGAATGGCAGCACAGCCCTCTGGTGTGTCAGCCACTCCTCCCAGCTTAGTGTCATCAGCAAACTTGCTGAGGGTACATTCTATACCCTCATCCAAGTCGTTGATGAAGATATTAAACAACACCGGTCCCAGCACCGACCCCTGAGGGACTCCACTAGTCACACACCTCCAACCAGATTCTGCCCCATTGACTACAACTCTCTGACTCCTTCCTTTCAACCAGTTCCTGATCCACCTCACTACCTGATCACCAAACCCATACTTGATCAACTTATCTACAAGGATGCTGTGAGTTTAGTTCCTTCAATTTGTTCTTCCATACATATTTTTTCACAACTGTTTTTTAAAATGCATGTTAAATGCACCACTTATTTTTTACTTCGTGTTAAATTGTCTGATGTTTCTTCAATAAACAGCCCACAGCCAGTCTATAACTCTGAAATGGCTGCTGAGCCAGGGTTGATTGAAGGAAATGGATTTAAGAATGAGCACTTGTCTAAGAGACAGGAAGGAAAATGTCTGATACATAGTTTAAATATTTATATTTTTTGAAGGTAATCATGGAGAGAAGTTTGGTTTCAGTTTTAGTTATCATGAATAAATTCAAGCGTATTTTGTGCAGAAATAACTGATCTAAAAGTCAGATATGGAAAAGTATGGAAGCAGAACTTGACTTGCTGCTTCAGAGCTTCATGATAGAAGTTTTTCAGTGGTGTACATTTCTAATCTCCTTACTGTTACTTTGAAAGGGCATAAGGCAGGTTTTAATTTTTTTCTTTTTTCTATTTTTAAATGAAATAGGCATCCATTTGCCATGCATCCTTCAGAACAAGGGAATCATAGAATCATAGAATTGGCTGGGTTGGAAGGGACCTCAGAGATCATCGAGTCCAACCCTTGAACCACCGTTGCGGTTGCTAGACCATGGCACTGAGTGCCACATCCAGGCTCTTTTGAAATATCTCCAGACACGGAGAATCCACTACTTCCCTGGGCAGCCCATTCCAATGCCTGATCACTCTCTCCGTAAAGAAATTCTTTCTAATATCTAACCTAAATTTCCCCTGGCACAACTTAAGACCCTGCCCTCTTGTCTAATAATGTGAACTATAGTTTGATTGATGAACTCCATGATTCATTTCTGCACATTACTCGTAAAGAGAAATCAGGTGCTGTGATGCTGGTATCTTCAGACTTAAAGTCGCTTGAAATTACAGATGAAACAAACAAGATAAAATGAAATGTTGGGCTCTGATTTATGGGGTTAGTGTGGAGAATCTATGAATATCAGTCATAGACCTAATAAGCAGTTTTTTCTTACACCCACTTTATTGATATTTTTAGGAGGAACTTTGCATTATTTTTTCTTTTTGATTTGACACCATTTTAAGATGACTTAAACATACTTTTTTTTCCCCCTTATACTGTGAACCTCCTTATTTTTAGCTGCATATTGACATTTTCATGTTTGGACAAATGTGGTTTTGAATGGCTGCCAATAAAACTTCTTTCCTAGATGCATTCTTGTCATCAGTTATTGTTACCTCATCATCCCAGACAGAAAAATAACTGTAGTTATCCCATCATCATTTGTGCTGGGGTTTTGATCTACTAATAGTATGTGGCTGATGTATTACTTTTTGGAATTTTACAGAGAGTTTTCTCCCTCAGATTTTTATTTTTTTTTCTTTTTCTCCACATGCTGTACATAGCCAGGGAGCTTGTGACCTGTCTTACTGTATTGGAGCTTCATTATTATTTTCTCTATTCTTTTGATTTAGTAATTTTTGCACTTTTACTTGCTGCCTGGCTTTTTCATGTTACCATAACCTAGCAAGACATATGCTGAAGGAGACATAGATGTTTCAATTCATTTTGCTATCCCTAATAATCTCACCTTTTTTTATTTTCCAAGATTCTCTGGTTTGTCTTCTATTAGTGATTTCCAATTGATGTTGACAGAAACAAACAAACAAAAAAAAAGCAAGATGGGAGGCAGAATTCAAAGCAACTCTGATTTACTGATAAAGGGAGAAAGCTTTTCACAGTAGAGGCTATATCTGTATGTGCAAAAAGTGAACATCTTGACAGCAAAGGTTGCAAGAATGGAATTACAGAAATGTTAAATCATTATCAGAGGAAACAAAAATATTAAACTTGTATATTTTTAAGGAACACTGTTTTTAAGCACCCTCTGTACATTTGTTCAAAAAGAGGGTAAAGTTTACATCAAATGTTCTGTTCTTTGCAAAAAAAAAGGGTCCTAAACATCCCAAGGCCAAACCAAAGACAGAATGTAATAGAGACTTCAGTCTTCAGTTTGGGCAGGAATTTTTCCCTTTAAATGCCATTCATTGCTGAAGCTGGCAAGTCATGATTTCCCCATAAGTTCTCTTTTTATAGAGTAAAATATTGCTCTCTGTGATTGATACTCAAATCATTTCATACTGCTCCATCCCTCAGTTGTTTGCTGAGCATGTGGTTGTACAGGAAGCTGAAGAATCATGGAATGTCCTTTGTTGGAAGAGACCAAGATCATCCAGTCCAACCTTTAAGAACAAAATACTAATTTGGGCAGTGCTCTAGTTGATGAAGACTATCTTGGCATAGCTGATTCTTATTCTTAATTCATTGAACTTGACATAATATCTGATCCTGGAAGTAGAACTTCACAGAGAAATTCTGTGCTAATGCAATAAAGCAATCAAGTTAATGTTACCTGGAGGGTACATTCTAAATGAATCATATTTCTGTGTATTCACAGGACATTTTTTAGCTGCATGTGTGAGTCAAAGCGTAAGTGCAAGAAGGGTGCAAGTCCTGCACTGTGCTGGTTTGTTCTAGCTGTTCATATTTGGTGCAGTTACTGCTGTAGCTGTGAAGCTTAGTTGTATCACATCTAATTTGGACTTTTCTCCTTCCTGAAGAATTGGATCTGAATCTGCTTTGCATCTGATGTAGGGCTGTTGATTTTGCTCAGCACATGACCATATCCACTTGTCTGGGGAGTTTCTGTTGTGCCTGAAAACAAGCTGTGCAAGGTACAGTTTTTGCTAAGGTGACTGGAATAGCCTATTGATGAGCTTGGCTACCAAAAGATGTGTTAAACCTTTGGTTATGAAGGGCAGCCTTTGTAACTGCTAAAGTACTGATTAACTGGGCTACAAGCATTGGAGATTCTCTCTGCTCCTCTTGCACTCCCAAAGCTCTGGGGGGAATCTGTCTGCCTAGGAAAATTTTCAGAAACGTGATGTTTTTGAGCTGTGTTGGTATAGGAAGGAAATCCACACCTTGCTCTCTCATTCTCTTCTTTTGCTCTCCCATCTCCAATTACAATGCTGAGCCAATGTTCTTATGTACCCAGAAAGTTCATGGGAGAGCTGGGGTTGAAGCGATGCCAATAGGTCATGTCAGTCATTACTATAGCCAAACATCTTTAAGCAACATCTCATACTGTTACCTCTTCTTTTAGAGAGGAATCTCTGAATAGAAGATTTGTTTCCTTTGTGAATAGTTTCTGAATTCCTTTTCTGACTCTTCTAGGTTTGACTGCAGTCTACGTGACAAACAATGATATGCTGTGTTTCAGTGTGTTCTGAGCTATCCTGTTTTCCCTAAGACATGAGGAGAATCAGAGCTTATGTTTTCACCTGGATTTCTGATTCTTTCAAGAGTTATCTTTTCCTTAGTGCCTTCCTATGAAATGTTATTTGAAGCATTACAAATTTGGGTCAGAAGAAGCTTCTTACATGAAAATAAGATTCAAAGAAGCGAAAATGATGGAAATAATTTAAAATATTGTTGCACGTGTGAAAGAGCCAAATTGCCTGCTTCAGTTCTTAAGACAGAGCAATGTAAAGTGCCTAAAGTTTGAACAAACACATTTTTTTGCCTGGTCTGATAATACTGATTTTTTTCCTTAATGTGGATATTGTGAAATGTTTTTTTTTCTTTAAAAAAGAAAATTGCTGCTTATCCAGAAGTCTCAGCTCTGCCACTGCCATTCCTTTCAGCATTATCAGACTATAGGAATAAGCCCCCTGACTCTTTATGTTACATATGCTTTGCAATGCTTCAAAGTGCAATTTCTTCAGTTTCTTCCAGCCCCAGCAAGGACACTGCTTTGGTGTTGAACTTGGGGATCTGACACTTTGGTTACATACAGTGATGAGTGGTCTAACTTGTAAGACTCTCCCACTATGGATTAATAGTTACATTCTTCTAATAGAAGCATCAGGAGGACCCTCCCTGAAATTAGTGTTCAGATTCCTCATTGATGTTAATGATTTCATATTGATCTTCTCTGCTTTTCACACTACCCTAATAAAAATATTTCTTTTTTAACAAGGGAAAGTGGTATGATATCAAGAATCAAATCAAATCAAGCTCTAGGTTACGGTGCTGCAAGGATCCATCCTGAAAGACTCTGGGTTCCTGAGACTTTTATCTAAATGCAGAAGATCCAGTCTCAGATCAGTGGAGATCAGTTACCAAAGAACTGGTTTTAGTGTATTTGAAAGCAAAAGCACTTGTTTCTCTTCGTTTATTCCTTTCAATCTCTGATTTTTCAGCTAATTTTTACTCATATTGTCTTGTTTTCTGGTATTTAAAAAAATTATTTAAAAAAACCCACTCTATTTAATCCATCCTGGGCAGCTTATTTCACTTCTTTGTGTATTTTTAAGAATTTGTTTTATGGTCAGTCCAACAGGGACACACAGCCTGGTAACATTCTGCCTACCTCTCATCTAATTCCTGCAGCAAATTTTTTTGAGAAGCCCAAAGTATGTAAAAAAATGTCTTATTTAGGTAATTCTGGCCAAGTAATAAATAGTCTGTAAGTTACTTAAGTTGTCATTAATTTCACTGAGCAGCAACACAAGAAATTCTTTTATGTTCTAAGAGATCTGGGAAAGAAGCTCCCAAAGCCTGCTTTGTCAGCTGAGTTTTTCCTCTGGAATGAAGTGGTACTAATAGTGATCAAACCTTTTGTTCTGAATTGTGGACTCAAATGCAGAGGGCTAACTGTTGTCCTACGATGGTGAAAGAAGCTTTGCAGAAGAATGTGATGTTTCTACTGAGTTTCATAGTGGGCAGAAAATAACAGAGCCAGGGCTGATATACAGCTGTATCTGCTTTCTAGGTCATGAGTGATGGAGTCTGCTACAAAATACTTTAATTTATTAAAAAAAAAATGATTCAGGAATCAACCAAATAAATCAACTGGGATTTAAAAGTCTGAGAACTTTTCTGGCAGTAGTTTCCTGTAATTTCAGGTGTTCAGAGAACTGCCCTGTTTTTATTCAGCAAATGGAAACGTTTGATAAATCAGTACCTCTCATTCAAGCTGAGCTTCTTGCTAATGAAAGAAAAGCTTATTTCAGCCTAGATCCCAGCTCTGTGCCTTCATTCCAAGGTCTGCCTTGTAAAGAATCCTGAGCTTCTAGTAGTGCAGGTAATAGAGGGATGAAAATAAACACAAAATGCAACTTAATTGAAGGGTGAAGGTATCTTTTTGTAAGTGTGGAGAATGGTGTACGTGGAAAAACTTCAGAGGCAACATCAATGGACATAGATATGTTAAAAATATCTAGGCCACACCTCGAGTACTGTGTCCAGTTCTGGGCCCCTCAGTTTAAGAAGGATGTAGAGGTCCTGGAGCAGGTCCAAAGGAGGGCAACCAGGCTGGTGAAGGGACTCGAGCACAGACCCTATGACGAGAGGCTGAGAGAGCTGGGGGTGTTCAGCCTGAAGAAGAGGAGGCTCAGGGGAGACCTCATTGTTGTCTACAACTCCCTGAAAGGAGGTTGTAGCGAGGTGGGAACTGGACTCTTTTCACAGACGACCTTCAACAAGACAAGAGGACACAGTCTTAAGTTGTGCCAGGGGAGGTTTAGGTTAGATATTAGAAAGAATTTCTTCACGGAGAGGGTGATCAGACATTGGAATGGGCTGCCCAGGGAAGTAGTGGATTCTCCGTGTCTGGAGACATTTAAAAAAAGCCTGGATGTGGCACTCAGTGCCATGGTCTAGCAACTGCTCCGGTGGGTCAAGGGTTGGACCCGATGATCTCTGAGGTCCCTTCCAACCCGGCTAATTCTATGATTCTATGATTCTATGAAATGCCAGGCTGTGCATTGGTACTCATAAGAAATGGGATTTCTAGCACATATGGAGTGGAGTTTTCTTGCTCTCTTTTTATATACTGAGAGACCTATATTCGCATGATATTTAGGTAGTAGAGTTATTTTGGTTAATAAATAAACCAAGAAGCTTAGTTCTTGTGGAAATCAATGGTCTTAAAGGTCTTTCCCAACATATATGATGCTACGATTCAGTCTTTTGTATTTTTGGTATTAGATGTCTTGTAATTCCTTGCCATGCCATAATGCACTTTATCTCTGCACCTTTTGCTTCATCCTATTTGCATTTTTGCAGCATTAGTGTAAGATGAACATGGAAACTGCCAGCAAGTGTGGCTGCATTAACATCTGCCTGAGGATGGTGCTCAGAGGTCTACTCTGATAAAGTCGTGACTTTATTTCTTTTCTTCAGTTTCTTCCAATTTATAGTAATTTGCTTTTTTAAGTGAATTTAAGGCTATTGTATTATATGCTGTGCCATGCACAGTTTCTAGCTCATGAGAAGAACAGGCCATAGAAGTAATTACTCTTAGCACTTTACACTGCCTTCCCTCTCACTCCTACTTGCCTACCTCTTGCTTACAAACAAGAAGTACCCTAGGAACTAGACCAACACGTTTTGCACACTAAATGTCCAAATGAATACTGACTTGCATGTTGAACAGCAGGTTTTACCTGTTATTAAGCAATAATAGCATAATTATTTGTATTAAAATTGCTGTCTTTTTTATTCACAATGGGAGAATGTTATAGACTTGCCAAAGCTTTTAACCTGTATCTTTAACTACCAGAGACTGGAAGTATTGCTCTGACCTTCACAAACCCCAGTTTGGCTCCAAAGGGCTGCATGGTGGCTGGGGAGCCCAGGAGGGCAGAGCTTTAAAGCTGTTTGTAACTGGTGGGCATTGCTGCTAAATAAAGAATTGGATGTATACAGATCTGAAAAATTAACAGGAATCTGTCAACCTGTCAGCACCTGTGAATACTCTGCTTAGATGGATGCCCAAGAGGAGGAAAGGGAGCACAGGTGGAGGGGAGCCTCTTTGACAAATTCAGTGGGTTTCCTGCCTCATGTCAGCTTTGATTTCATCTTCATCTCTGTCTCCATCCCTGCATTATCTGCCATGATTGTGCAAGCAGCTTGAACGACTGAAGGCTTTGTCTAATTAAATTGTAGAAGACTGAAATGCAGGTATAATCTGGTTATCCAAGCAAAATGATAAATTAAAAATAACATAGGTGATTGGTGTAACCTGTTGAACCTAAATTTAGCTTGCTGGTTGTCTTACTGGTGCTGATTGGTCTAAAAACTGACATTACCTTGCATGTCTATAAAGCAGTACGATTAGCTTTTCTTGTATATGAAAGATTAATATCTGTAATGGACATTGAGATCACTAATATGTGCAAAAGGTCCATTCTGAGTAGCCAATATGATGGTCCTTTATTTCCTTATAGATTTAAGGATCAATACATATTGGAGTTCTCCTCTAGTGGTCCATCTTTTGCTGCCCTCCCTGTCCATGGAAGGACAGTGTCAGGGTTTAACACTGGCCCGGTGATTAAACCGAATAACAGACGCTCTCTATTACTCTCTCTCCTTGATAAAGAAAGGAGAGAGAATAAGGGAGAGAGACTGATGGGTTGGAAACTAAACTACACAACTTTAATGAACAGTAATGATAAATAGGAAAAATTACTAAATATATACAAATATACAGGAAAATGGAAACCACATTCCTCCCCCCTTTCCCCCAGTAACTCTCACGTCACCACCGAGGCTGCAGGGCAGCCCTGGGAAAGTCCAGGCTGGACTCCTGGGGTCAGCAGCAGTTGGGAGCTGGAGGCAGGAACACACAGATATGGGCTGGCATGGATCAGGAGCACAGGCAGAGGAACGGATGGGATCCTTCCAGGATGCCGGGTGAAGGAAGGGAAGCAGGAAATCAGGAAATCCAGAAGTCTGGAAATCTGGAAATAAGATCTGGCTTGGCCCTCGTGATGCCTCAAATTTATACTGAGTGTGACGTATATGGGATGGAATCCTCTGCTTGGTCAATTCTGGCATCTATCTTGTCTGTTCCTCCCCAAAGTAGGGCTCAGGTGGGACCTCTTTATCCTCCTGGATGGTAAAATGTTTTCCTCAGAGCTGAGCAGTGTCCTTGGCTCTGCACACCAGTCTCTAGCAGTAACTATAAACATCAAGTGTTATCAATCCTAGAAGCACACACTGTCTGAGAAACTTGCTGTTAATTTCAGCAAGTGCAGCTACTTACAAGAGACTGAGCTAAAAGTAAAAGTACAAAACAGAAAATCACCTTTATCCTGGCCCAAACCAGGACAGACAGTCACATTATTCCACTCAGTTCAAACAAAACATATATATACTGCTAATTTTTATATCTGATAAGGGTAACAATAAAATTCAAACCAATAGTGCTTGTTAATCTTTTTAAATTAATCTCTCCTGTAATAAAATTAAATATTTTAGCAAGACAAAGCTGAGTTTGTGGGAGTGGATGCCAAGGAAGAAGGACACAAGTGGCCAGCCCATTGTTAAAGGATAACTTTTGACTTCTTTGCTGCATGTCTAGTTATATTTATGCAAAATATTTTACAGAAGGATATTCTGTTTGTAATTATCTATATGCATAATATGGCAGAACCTGAGCAAAAGTATTTCACAATTATCAAATTTTTATTGCTTTGGTCTCAAATGTTGAAAGATGTGCTAGAATTCTGATCAACTTGCAAATGAATTTTATTTTTGCTAGTTTAAGAGAATCATTCCTTCACTAATAATATGATTGAGATTAGACATGGCTTTTTTCCCCAGAAGCAAATCTTAATTTTACTGTCTGATGGTTGAAGGGAGAGTATTTCAACAAAATTCATACAAATGGTTCTTCCTCGTTCTTAGTAATTTACATTTAATTATACAACTTAAAGTAGTCTTAGACTGATCATACCAAATTAGATAAATGTATGAAATCAGTATACAAGTAATTGATTTTGCTTTCATTATTTTTGAGCTGGATTTGGAGCTGCTGATGATACTGGATTGCAACAGTTCCCCATGATCAGGAGTATTTGTCATTCTACTAAGCTCTCGAAAGATGTATATATGATAGGAGATATTAAACCCATCCGTGTTGATATATTATTACATTACAGAATTCTGTACTTGTGGTGTAGCTCCAGTTTTTGTGCAAGATGCACATCAAAGTATTGCTTCATTGTGCCTAGATCTTTGTTTAGTGGATGCAAAGTAACAGGTGATTTTCAAGCTATTCAGAGAGTAAAATTGCTTTCTTCACTGTCTTCTGCATTTTATTGTACAGGGTTATCTACTTGGTAGGAGGGAACAAACAAATCAATTTCGTGGGTGAAGACCTCCAAGGTAATTTTGTCAACGTGTTCAAAGCAGTTGATGAGCTTCCCCCTAAAATCCACCATAGTGTTATTCATGTTTTCCTCTCTTCCTATATACCCCCCTGTTTCCATAAACTGCTACCATCTTCTTGTAAATCTGTTTACCATTCCAAAAGCCATCTGGCAGCTTTTCTTGCTCTTGAAATACCCTTTGAATTACCTGAACGACATGGTGTTTGTAGTTTGGGTGCTCTCAGCTGTTCTTTGATACTCTGCAGGGATCCTCTGCTGCTGCTATTGAGTGCACTGGCTTTCTCAATGGTGCATAAGAGTCTCTAATTTAGGAATCTGCTTAAAAGAGGCTGCTTTTGCAAGGCAACATAATTCACATGAGAAGGTGCTGCAGCTCTTTTCCTGATTCAATTCAACCCCCTCTAAACACTTATCTGCCTCTTTAAAAAGGGTTTCAGCAAGCTTTGACCATGGGCACATTAAGATTCTGAGGCAGGAAGACTCAAGGCTCAGCATCTCTCATCTTCAGATGTTGAACTTAAATGTGTAAGTCAAGCTTCACCCTCTGTCACATGTATCAGGATAATAGCTGACTGGATGTTTTGCAGGGGGATTAATTATTCTGACCCATCAATGAGGAGGAAAGGTTGACTTATAGTGTTATATTCTTCTGTCCAAAGGCATTATTTGCACTTTATTCACAATTAAATAATTTCACTTTTGGTGACTGCAGTGCCTGTCTCTAAAATAGATGTAATTGAAAATAATTTGATTAAATCCCTAGATTATTGGTAAGGTCCCTTCCAACTCTTTACATTCTAGGATATAATTGTATGAAATTTGGAATTAATTATATAGTTGATTTCTTTTTAGAAGGCCCATGTGCTGTATTGAATGTGGCTGCATAAACTGTAGATTGAGCTACTTCGTCAGTAGCACAGAAATTAAGATCCTTCCGATTTAAAAACAAACAAACAAGCAAACAAACCAAAAACCAAACCAAAACAAAAAAGGCAAGAAGCCCTTCATTACACTGTGTGGAGATGCTTTTCATTGCCCTGCACTGAGGAATACAAAGGGAAGCTTTTAAATCCAAATTCAGTAACACAGAACAACTTCTGCTGAATTCACTGTGAACACAGAGGTTCGAGCAAAGCAATCCCAGCCCGTTCACAGTCCCAGTCAGAATATTCAAATCTGATACAACTTCAAAGGGATTATAATATTTTATTTCCAGTCTAGTCCTGTGTTTTCTTTGACCCATTTTGAAATTCTTTCTTAAAAAGTTGGCTCAAGAAAGCAGGTTGACAGCATCCAGGCTCAGATTTTCTATCAAGCCAAATACTATTTCTGTGTTGGTGCAATTGGAGTAAGTGAAGTGAAACTGCTGAGTCCAGGTTATCAGGAGTAAATCACTGCAGATTTCTGGGCCTGAGAATGCCTGCCAGGCTGAACCAAAAAAAGTGAAGCTTTTGGACTCTAATCATTCACTGATATTTTTATTTAACTTTAATACTTTTTTCCTTTTTTGAATAATCAATAGCCAATGGCACCTGTGTAAGTCCCACTGTAAGGCTTCCCTACCCCCCAGCAGATGGACCCAGTCACTTAGTTTGGTGTCATCTGCAAATTTACTGAGGGTACACTCAATCCCCTCATCCAAATCATAAATGAAGATATTAAAGAGAAGAGGCCCCAGAACTGCACCCTGGGGGACACAGCTCATGACCAGTCACCAGCCAGATTTTGTTTCATTCACTGCCACTCTTCCAGCCTGACCATCCACTCAATTTTTTTTATCCAGTGCAGGGTATATTTATCCAAACCAAGTGTCATAAGTTTCTGCAGAAGAATGCTGTGAGAGACAGTGTCAAAAGCTTTACTAAAATCCAGATAGACAATGTCCACAGCTCTTCCCTCAACCACTAGGAGAGTCCTCTTGTTGTAGAAGGAGATCAGGTCAGTCAGACAGGACCTGCCCTTCATAAACCCATGCTGACTGGGCCTGACCACTTGGTTATCTTGTATGTCCCATGTGATGGTACTGCTCCATGACATCTCCTGGCACTGAGGTCAGACTAACAGGTCTATAGTTCCCCTGATCATCCTTTTGGCACTTTTTGTTGATGGGTGTTACATTTGCCAGTTTCCAGTCAACTGAGATCCCCAGTTTGCCAGGACTGTTGATAAATAATGGAGAGTGGCCTGGTGACCACTTCTGCCAGCTCCTTTAGGACCCTTGGGTGGATCTGAATATAATTGCTGTTTGAAAAATAAATGCATTTAAACTCTTCCTTCATGGCTGTGCTCCTTGGGAGCAAAGTTTGCTGGTTAGCAAGTGGTAATATTAATTTACAACATCAATATTTAATTCTACATGTTGAGGTATTTATCTATTGTGTATGTTTACAATCACAATGCCAAATGGTGATATTTGGTTAGGTGATGTTTATATTCTGTGTAATACAGCCCATAAAATAATGCATGGATATGAAAAAGGTGATTTAAAGGAATTCCAAAGAAGCTTTTTCCTAATCTCTTGCAGGAGAATAATTAAGGTGTGTCCTATAGCCCAGGCTTAGCAGGGTTTATCTCCTTCAAAGGTAACTTACAACAGGTTTTGGGTATTTTTGCTCTTTTCTTTTGCATACTTTTACCTCCCTAAACCCCTGCATGTAGTGTAAGAAGGCAACCAGGTGCCCCTAATTGGGCACAGGTGGGCTTGACACAAGCTCATGCTCACTCCCTGGCAATTAGGGGCACCTGGTTGCCTTGTCACACTACACCTGCACATCTTTAAGACCTGTGAGTCTGTCAGTTACTGGGCTTGTGTTTTAGTTTATTTGGAGTTTTGCTTTAATCAAAGAAATGATAAATTCTGGTCTGCAAGAAGGTTCATATGTGAAAGGATTAAACAGTGTGGCTTACCAGTTGAGTGGCCTAGCTTGGGGTCTGGAAATACAAACTATTAATTAAAAGGTAAGAAATTGGACTTAGGCTCTGCTCTGTACAGGAGGGTTATGCACTCTCCAGTGGTTTATAGTTGTACATCTTAAAGCAAATGTAGAAATGTTCTAAGAATATTTCTATAAGTGATCTTCTCCCTTTTCTCCTCCAAGCAACTGACAGAGTAAAAACTATACAAACCTGCCTGGTCTTTGTATAGCTCGGCATTAAAACAGCAAGTAAAGGTTACTGTAGTAAAAGCAGGTTTTTGTTTTTTTGCTCTGTCTGCAGTCCTTATGGAGAACTTTGGCTACACCCAGTTTGATGGCTGAAATGCATTGGAATGAGCAGAAATCCTTCCTTGTCCTTAAGGTAAGTGAAATTAAAAAGTGTAAGTTTATACTGCACAAGTGGAAAAACCTGTGTTCTTCTCCCCCAGAAAAGCTTTTGTGATGCTTCCTTTTCCAGTAAAAGCCAAGCTTGGCTGAAGTGTAAGAACAGTCTAGGTAACTTAAGAACTTCAGTTAATATTTTACTGTCAGAATTAAGCAAACTGGTTTATAAGAGGCATGAAGTTGGGTATTATGAAGTAGAACAGGTTTTGCCCAACTAAGTAAAGGGCCATGAGTTAGGTTTCTACTTGCTAAAACGATGTAGTCAATTTTTCAGTGTAGAGAAACAAGATAAACCAGGTGCCTCGAGTTGCCAGGGAGTGGGTGTGAGTCCACCTGTGCCTGGTTAGGGCAGGCCCCCTATTACCAGGGGGCCAATAAAGGTGGGACACACACCCACAGAGCAAGTTCACTCTGGTGTGAGGCAATGGAGAGACCAGCAGCTCGTCGAGCCTCGGAAGCAAGAAAGGCTCTTCCTGCTACACTTCAGTAAGTGTTTAAAAATAATTAGTCTAAAACCTGCTGTCTAGTGATAATTAGTGACCAAAAGGTAACATGTTTCTTTCTGATTAATTAGAGACCAGTTATATATAAACTACTGGAATTAAATCTCAGTAAAAATGAGTAAAAATTGCGTTGCTGATGCAAGCAGTTAGATCTCAGCTGTAGTTAATGTCAGATTTGGGACATGCCTTGCCTTTGAGAAGTTGTTGAGATTGTTGCATGGGTAATGATGTTTGTTTGAAGGTTAATGTTATAAAGTTTTAAAAATAAGATGTTAGCCTTCCTGGTACTTCAAATGGTTCAGAACATGGAGCTTGTTCTAAAAACTGTAGGACATGCAGTTTCTTCTCCTGTGTAATCATACCACGAGCTTCTCTTTAAATGACATCATTAAATGCTCACAATATCATAATAAATAGGAGTGAATAGAGCAGGGGTTTCCTAGTTTTGCTCTAACAATAGATTAAAATGTATGAACAACTTGAAAGGTTTGCATCTATTTTGAAGCTTCTAACTGCATTAAAGAAACTTTTGAGAGGGGAAGGTAAGAAAACATGAGTACTGCTTTCATGCTTCTCCCTTTTTTCAGCTAATGATCTGTATTGGGTAAATTCAGCATTTATGGGACTTGTGTTACTGCTAGGCTTTCTTAGCAATCTGTCTTCTAGTGTAATTTTAAAGTCTAGGTCCATATAGCCATGTTGAGTAGCTAGTGCTGGAGTCCATGTTGTTTTTTGTTGTCATGACTTAAGATACTAATGTTGCCAGGGTCATTTAAAATTATTACTACTTTTTTCCCATTTTAGATATTCTTCTAGTGTTGAAGAAGTGATACATGTGAATGGCTCACTAATAAAAATCATTTCATGATTTTTTTAAAAATTGAATTTCACAAAGACCTTAGGAAATCTTCAAATGCACTTCTCTTTGCTGCCAGGTGGTGTGGAGAATTCTTGGGGTATAAATTGCTTGTATATAATTATCTTAATTACATGCCATTTGAAATTGAAACTGATCGGATGAGGAACTTCCCAGAGCTTTTGTTCCTTGTTTCAATGAATCTTAGAATCATCAGAATACTGATCTTATTGATCTGAAATTTTACATTCTATCCTCAAACTTCTTGCTGAAAAATTTGCATGAATTGAATACAGTAGGTGACTGAGTAATTATTGTCAATACATTCAAGGATGCAGAAATGTATTCACAAACATTTATTTCTGTATTCATCAAGATTCAGTTGTAAAACTGAGCTTTGGATCTTTTATTTTATCCCTTCTAATGAAATAGAAAATATACTGATTAATTATCTCATGTGAAGCTTTATCACAAACACTTGGAGGTTACTTTAGCTAGTATGCTATTTAGCTAGTATGCCCCTGTACTCAGCCCTGGTGAGGCCACACCTCGAGTCCTGTGTCCAGTTCTGGGCTCCCCAGTTCAGGAAGGAGATTGAGGTCCTGGAGCAGGTCCAAAGGAGGGCAACCAGGCTGGTGAAGGGACTCGAACACAGACCCTATGAGGAGAGGCTGAGGGAGCTGGGGGTGTTCAGCCTGGAGAAGAGGAGGCTCAGGGGAGACCTCATCACTCTCTCCAACTCCCTGAAAGGAGGTTGGAGCCAGGGGGGGGTTGGGCTCTTTTGCCAGACGACTTTCAACAAGACAAGAGGGCAGGGTCTCAAGTTGTGCCAGGGGAAGTTTAGGTTAGATATTAGAAAGAATTTCTTTACAGAGAGAGTGATCAGACATTGGAATGGGCTGCCCAGGGAAGTAGTGGATTCTCCGTGTCTGGAGCTATTTCAAAAGAGCCTGGATGTGGCACTCAGTGCCATGGTCTAGCAACCACAACGGTGGTTCAAGGGTTGGACTTGATGATCTCTGAGGTCCCTTCCAACCCAGCCAATTCTATGATATGACATCTGTGCATAATTATGCATCCCATCACTCTTCCTTGTGCTTTTCTTCCTATATTAAAAGTGTCAGGCCAACACTGCACACGTAATTGTGCTGAGTTTTAATCAGCATAGGCACAATAGACAATTGTTCATTAGCAAAATTAGAACAAAGAATGAGTTAAAATATTAACTTCTAAATAAAGTGCTGATTTTCTTACTTAACTAAAACATTCTCAGTGTACTCCTTGTTTGGGGTATAGTTTCCTTCTGTTTCAGTTGAGATTTTGGCAGTTTAATGAATTCTTTGATCACTTTGTCACCTCTCTTTAGTGACTAGACCTGCATTTTACCCCTTTGAAATATGTTCATACACATCTGTTTCTTCAGAACAAGTTGTTAGTTAAAAGTCTCAGTTTTTTTACAGAAATCATTCAAGTAAGACAAATGTCATATTTGTATCCAGATGAAAAACACTGATTGAATTTAAATGTTAGAAAGGTGTTAACATTTACATTTGTCCTGTTGATTTGTTTTAACTTCTGGAAATTTGTCTAAAATTTTGCATACACTTCAATTTATTATAATGTGAAGTAGGAAAGAGGGGAACACAGGAGAATTCATGATGGCCTATGCTGCTCTTTTAAAACTCTTCCAGCAGATGCTGCTTGTCTTGGTAAAAATCAGAAATAATACAAAAGCATGAAAATTTTAGAAAATCTGAGTGATAATTCAAATTGTAGCCATGAAAGCTGGTAGATGGGATACAAGTTCTAACATTATAGATGATGCTTAGTGTTGTGGTGTTTTCTTAGGTGACCATCCTCATATTTCTGTTTCTCATCAACAGAACAAAGGTTTGCAGCTTTCTGGTGATGCAGCCTTGTTTCACTGAGCTGTGAATACTGTAGTTTTGGTATATGTAGACAATTCCTGGTTAGGATCAAAACCTCAGAGCTCTGCATCCAAGCTCTAGCAGTGATCCATCGTGCTAGCTCTATTAGCTCACCCACAAAGTAAACCCAAGTAAATGTATTTCTTCATATGTCTACCATACGTTTTGGAGAGAATGATTTTTGTTTCCTGGTAGCATTTGTCTTGAGTTTTTGAAAGCATCATTTCCAACAGAGAATTAGATTTTTGGAAACTGTTTTATTTTTTTAGGATTTTAGTAGAAAGTTGATTTCATTTCCACCCAGGATTTAGGGCATTCACTTAGGTGGCTTTTAACACTTCATCCTGATTAAGGAGTCTATGGCAATAATCTTCTCAGAGAGCCTGTGCTAGAAGGTCTAGGGTTGACTCTTCTTTCTTTCTGTGTTCATTGCAGTGATCTTATATAAGCAGTCCATTTATTATTTAAGAGAAAGGGAGCAAGAAAATGAATCTCTAGTATGGTACTTAAGTGAGAACTAATGGTCCATCTTTGAGTTGACACAAAACACCTCTGAGCTAAACAGATGTTGGGGGTTTTCACCTTTTATTCTTTGTGATATTCAGATCTTTGTGTGTATTCAGCTACTTCATGAGAGAAAGAGAGACAGCGATTCCATAGCCTTGTGTCTGACTCATCTGGAGGCAGAATAAATATTTTCCAGAGGTTTTTAATGATTTTATACCAAGTAGAAAGCCACCAGCAGAATGTGTTCAGAGGACCTGCTCCTGATGATTTGACATCTTGATGTTATTTTGATGCTCTCCTGGGATGCAAGTGTTCAAATTTGTTCAGGCAGTCAGTCCTCAACCCTGAATTTCTAGGAAAAATATGATGGCAGTTCTCTGAATCAACCCTGTATCCTCTTCTTACCTCCTTCCCCAGACTGAATCAAACCAATTTTCTGGTTTTGTCTGAAACTTCTATTTTCAAGACGGTAGAATTTTTCATGGAAAAATGACTATGAAAACAGGGAAAAAACCTAAACCAAACCATCTGGGCAAATTTAATGCAGGTTTTCATTGCTGGATAAAACAGTTAGAAAAACGTGAAATAATTTAATAACTGCTACTAGTTACCTGAAATAGAGAAGTGTCCTTTAACAATGAAGGTGATGCTCTGTCCAAGCTATTCAGTGAAGCTAAATCATTCTACCAGTTTCTGCCTATATTCCATTTAAATTCCTATTTAAAAATAATTTATGAACTTATCAGCTAAGTGATCCTCAGTGGCATCCTTTGGAGAAGGAACGTGGTTCTGACATGTCTCTTAACTCTGTTCTTCATGTTCTACAAGCTGCAGTTGGGTGTAGTATCTCTTCAGAGGACAAAATAACAATTGGATAAAGCAGTAGCTTATTGAAAAGCTTCACACAATCTCTTAAGAATCAGACAAAGATTTTTGACAGACCTTGAAAGAGAAGATGAAAGCATCTGGATGAAGATTGACAGACAAAATGTGTAACAAAAGGTAATTTCATATCATCTGACAGACTGGTTTTTTTTCTTTAGTTGAAAAAAAGCTGTTTCAGCTTTTTTTTTTTTTGGTAAATTTTGAGCAAGTACTACACAATGTCATTTTGTATTTCAGGTATGACTTACAGCAACATGAGCATGTGATATTTTTAGTGTTGAAAGGGAGGCAATGTTTTTAAGAAAGAGTAAAAAATTGCATATCTTTCCTGTAGATAATCAGTGTGAATCTGTCATGTCTTAAAGGTGTAGAAATGTTTTCCCCAGTTTTGGACAAACCAAGATAATTTACCTAAGTTTAGAAACAAATTACATTAGCAAACATTTTAGGGCATTGTACAGAGAATCTGGAGAGAGAATCTTGTGACTCAAAGTAGGTGTTGGGAACTTGGCAATAAAAGAAAAGGTATTTTATACTTAGAAGAAAGGAGTGTTTTCAAAGACAGCTCTCACCTACTTGGATAAATTGAGTCCTTGATCTGCTTATTCTGATGTGCCAGATTTGTGTTTTTTGTTTGTTTTCTACCAGATTCAGAAACTAAAGTAACGAGGGAAACAGCAGGAATATTTTAAATCTGGTGGTAAGCTGCCAAGCCAGTATTTGCTAGCAACTTTATTTTCAGTCATTTTTACCACAATGCTGTAGGTAAACTTGAAGCAAATACCCTTGGGACACATGTAGTCTATGAAGTGGTCATTTAAGTGATGCTGTTGAGCTAAAGGTTTCCAAAATAAGCCTACTTCCCTCCTACAAACAAATATCTGCTTTGTCAGATGATGTATTTGATGATACTGGAGCTCTCTGGATGTATAATGGGGCAGAATCTGGTTGGAGGTGTGTGATTAGTGGAGTCCCTCAGGGGTCGGTACTGGGACCGGTGTTGTTCAATATCTTCATCAACGACTTGGATGAGGGTATAGAATGTACCCTCAGCAAGTTTGCTGATGACACTAAGCTGGGAGGAGTGGCTGACACACCAGAAGGCTGTGCTGCCATTCAGAGAGACTTAGACAGGCTGGAGAGTTGGGCAGAGAGAAACATGATGAAATTCAACAAGGGGAAGTGTAGAGTTTTGCATTTGGGGAAGAACAACACGATGTCCCAGTATAGGTTGGGGGCTGACCTGCTGGAGAGCAGTGTAGGTGAAAGAGACCTGGGGGTCCTGGTAGACAAGAGGATGACCATGAGCCAGCAATGTGCCCTTGTGGCCAAGAAGGCCAATGGCATCCTGGGGTGCATTAGAAAGGGTGTGGTTAGTAGGTCAAGAGAGGTTCTCCTCCCCCTCTATTCTGCATTGGTGAGGCCGCACCTGGAGTATTGTGTCCAGTTCTGGGCCCCTCAGTTCAAGAAGGACAGGGAAGTGCTTGAAAGAGTCCAGCGCAGAGCTACTAAGATGATTAAGGGAGTGGAACATCTCCCTTATGAGGAAAGGCTGAGGGAGCTGGGTCTCTTTAGTTTGGAGAAAAGGAGACTGAGGGGTGACCTCATCAATGTTTTCAAATATGTAAGGGGTGAGTGTCAGGGAGATGGAGTTAGGCTCTTCTCAGTGGTGACCAGTGATAGGACAAGGGGTAATGGGTGTAAATTGGAGCACAGGAGGTTCAAGTTGAATATCCGGAGGAATTGTTTTCCTGTAAGGGTGACAGAGCCCTGGAACAGGCTGCCCAGGGGGGTCGTGGAGTCTCCTTCACTGGAGACATTCAAAACCTGCCTGGACACGTTCCTATGCGAAGTGCTCTAGGTGGCCCTGCTCTGGCAGGGGGGGTTGGACTAGATGATCTTTCGAGGTCCCTTCCAACCCCTAGGATTCTATGATTCTATGATAATCAAAGTTTCCCTCCCAAGGCATCTTTTCCTAACCACAAAGACAGGTTTTATAAATTACATTCAGAGGGTTTTTTTTTTCCCCTTCTCCCTACATATTTAGCAGCATAGATTTCAAATGCAGAAGCAATGTTGTGTGTCCCATTTACTTCATTATCCCAGCCAACTGGTTGGATTTTACTGGGAACTGGATACGTGAGTGCATGATGGAATTGATAGAGCAATAGCGTGGGGTAAAAACTCTGCGTTCTGTTGCTCTTCTCTAGTCCCATATCTTAACTAGTAGAACAAACATTTCATGCACTGCTTGCCTTGTTGTTTCTTGACTGTGAAGTAGAATTGGCTGAACTTTCAAGTTCAGCATTTTCAAGTGCTCCTGTGGTAAAATAAGAAGCTTTTTAGTTATGAACATATATGCAGCTTACCTGGAAATGGACTCGGAGTTTAGCATCTGGAAAATTGTTTTCCTGTTCTCCCAGCCAAGAATTTCTCTTTCATAATGTCAAATAAAGATAAGCACATTGCATCCTGACCACTGAATGCTGCACAGACAAGAAGAAACAAGTGGTTTTTGAATGAGTTTGAGAGTCTCTGGAGCAGCACATTTCATACTGGGAAGCTGCAAAGGTGAGAGGGGAAAGCAGTGTGTTGGAGCATGACAGGATTTGAATTTATACATGTTATGGCATCCTGGGGTGCATTAGAAAGGGTGTGGTTAGTAGGTCAAGAGAGGTTCTCCTCCCCCTCTACTCTGCATTGGTGAGGCCGCACCTGGAGTATTGTGTCCAGTTCTGGGCCCCTCAGTTCAAGAAGGACAGGGAAGTGCTTGAAAGAGTCCAGCGCAGAGCTACTAAGATGATTAAGGGAGTGGAACATCTCCCTTATGAGGAAAGGCTGAGGGAGCTGGGTCTCTTTAGTTTGGAGAAAAGGAGACTGAGGGGTGACCTCATCAATGTTTTCAAATATGTAAGGGGTGAGTGTCAGGGAGATGGAGTTAGGCTCTTCTCAGTGGTGACCAGTGATAGGACAAGGGGTAATGGGTGTAAATTGGAGCACAGGAGGTTCAAGTTGAATATCCAGAAAAATGTTTTTCCTGTAAGGGTGACAGAGCCCTGGAACAGGCTGCCCAGGGGGGTCGTGGAGTCTCCTTCACTGGAGACATTCAAACCCCGCCTGGACACGTTCCTATGCGAAGTGCTCTAGGTGGCCCTGCTCTGGCAGGAGGGGTTGGACTAGATGATCTTTCGAGGTCCCTTCCAACCCCTAGGATTCTATGATTAGAACAGGATTCTATTTATTCTTGGTGCAAGTTCATCACAAATCATTTATTTCTTGTGTAAGAATAAAGAATGGAGTGGTGTTTGGGACAGCTGTTTTTCTCAAGTTGGGGATGATTCTAATACATCCATGTACAGCAACTTTTTGCTAATCTGTGCTCATCATGAATTGTGGTTTCAGTAAGCTTTCCTTCTAAGTAAGTGGAAATTTTAGAGAACTGATACTTTAGGGATATTTCCTCTTATGTTCATCCTTAAGTGTAGCACTGATTTCAATAGAGTGGTGTAAATTACTTTTGTCTCGTATCAACAGAAAAAAACCCCAGAATAAATAGCTTAGGGAGAAGTAGCAAAGTAATAAATTGAAACAATTCTCATTAATTTCAGTAGGTCTCTATGATTAGACTGAATGATAGAACTCTAGGTAAGATTTTGAACATTTGGCCCTATCCCAGCTGCTCGTGTTCAGCAAGTGCATTCATTTAAAAATGTAGAATATGATGTATCACGTTGGATATTCCATATACTTCAGTGAAACTTGGATTTCCAAGCAAAAATTGGTATTGGCACCAGCAAATTAATTGCTAAAGTTTCATTGTCTGAAAACATTTACATACTCTATCAGCCCATCTTTTGGGCTAGACAACCCACAGATTGTTGTTAATGTCGAGGCTGTGCAAAACAAACCTCTGCCCTGTGCAGATTGCTTTATTAATTCAGCTCAGACCTTGCCTCCCAAAAATGAGTGCAGTGTTATTTTCTCATCTCAAATATTCAGCATTAATCTACTTTGGAACACGGCATGATTTTTGACATGGCAGTAATGTATCTGACATAAGCAATCAGGTGAAACATTCTTGTAAGGCAAGCAGGCCAGAGAAACAATTTTAGAAATTAATAAGGAGCTAAAATATGTGCATTTTGAATATTTGCAGTTTAGAAAGAGATTGTTTTCTATTTCAAAAAAATCTCCTGCGTTCTTGCTTATAATATAACTGCCCTGCTGTGAACTGTCATAATTCTAATGAGGGAGTAATGCTAAAGCTCTGGTTTTTAACTTCTTGGAGTAATTTTACACGGAGAATTAACTGAGCAATAGTGGCTGATGCAATGCAGAAATATTTATGTTCATCCTTATTCAGCATACTGCTGGATTTGGACTCCATCAATATGAAGTTTAGCATTCCTACTAGCCCAGGGATAAACTGATTTAATAATTAAACTTTTTTGGTCAGGGGTGGAGTTTTATTTGTATCTATCAGCTTAAAGTTGGTCCTTGTGACCTTGAAAAGAGTACTTTGTGCAAAGTTTTGGAATTTTTCTCAAGACAGACTTGTAGTCGTTCAGAATAAGGATAGATTCTTCCTTTGGGTACATGTACAAATTTTCTTTTTGAATTTAGTTTATATAATAAAACATCCTAATTTGACAAAGGAAGATGTAAGGTGAACAAGAAGTTTGGCTGAGTAATCTCTTCTCAACCTATTCGATGTATTTTGTGTTTCCCTTCACTTCTATATAATCCACACAGTGAATTTTCCCTTTCTGAGGAAGGAATCATCAAAGCAGTAGCAGGGATGTTTGAACCCTAATCTCACCTTGTTTGTTTAATTTTCATGATTAACACTACTGGGCAATATTTATTTTCCACAAGAAATTATTGCCTGCATGCAAATGGAAATTATTACAACAACTTCTGTTCAGACTAAGTTAATCACCTATCCAGAAAAGAGCATGGGAAAAACTTATTTAGTCTGTCAGATATTTCATGCAGCTCCCTTTTTATATGACTTTTTATATTATTTTCTAAATATGCTTTTTTAATATTAAATTTTATGTATATAAAGAAACAGCTGTATTGCATCTACTTTGTAGCCATAAATAGATTTATAGGGAAAAGTAATATTAGGACAAAACCTCACAGGTTATTTCTGCCCCCTCATAGTCTTCCAGCCTTATTTTTATCTAGAATACTTCCTCAGCCTCATATGGTTATGCTAGGTTTGACATATATTATTATTTCAAAGTCATTTATTGCTTGCCAAGTACTTTAAAGGGGATGGGGGGAAATCCACAAACCAATAAAAAACCCTACAAGCCACTCCCACACACACACGATAAAAAGAGGCCAGGGGTAAGCTGCTGATTCTGTGAGCCAAGATGGTTTGTTCTTGAAGAGGTTCTTCCTGGTGCCCCTTTTCAGGATCACTGTCACAGGATTCTATTGATAAGCTGTATTGCCTTTCACCTCCCCTAGTAAAACCAGGCAAATCATCACACTTTGTCCAGACCTATTCGTTTACCCATAACTCATGGAATATTAGTTAAAACACTGAGAATGGTAAATCAGCAGAATTTGTACGAGATCCTGAAGTTTTTAAAGAACTCCTATAATTTCTGCAGAAGCAGAGGTAATGCACCCTCTATGTGGTGATGCCTCTGGAAGCACTTCTCCAGGCTGGCCTCCTCAGTTCAAGAAGGACAGGGAAGTGCTTGAAAGAGTCCAGCGCAGAGCTACTAAGATGATGAAGGGAGTGGAACATCTGCCTTATGAGGAAAGGCTGAGGGAGCTGGGTCTCTTTAGTTTGGAGAAAAGGAGACTGAGGGGTGACCTCATCAATGTTTTCAAATATGTAAGGGGTGAGTGTCAGGGAGATGGAGTTAGGCTCTTCTCAGTGGTGACCAGTGATAGGACAAGGGGTAATGGGTGTAAATTGGAGCACAGGAGGTTCAAGTTGAATATCCGGAGGAATTGTTTTCCTGTAAGGGTGACAGAGCCCTGGAACAGGCTGCCCAGGGGGGTCGTGGAGTCTCCTTCACTGGAGACATTCAAAACCCGCCTGGACACGTTCCTATGCGAAGTGCTCTAGGTGGCCCTGCTCTGGCAGGGGGGGTTGGACTAGATGATCTTTCGAGGTCCCTTCTAACCCCTAGGATTCTATGATTCTATGATTCTTCTGAAAGATGCGTCCTGTTCTCTTCCCTCTATAGAAAATGTGTTTCAGTTTGCACAGCAGATGTGGCTGCAATCTCCTTTTCCAAATCAGCACAGCATCACTAAACTAGTGTCATTCCTGTCAAGGAGCTGGTGCCTTGCCAGGGTGGTTGTCTCTTGTCTCGGTGTTTTGTAAGATCTTGACACATATTGCTCTGAGGATTCAGAAATCATCGTGCCATTTGGGGGTCTTGTTTGGGAAGTGAGATGGATGAAGTCCGACCAAATGAATTATTTTACTCTAAATGTCAGTTGTGCTGTATATTCCTCAAGGAAAACACCATGCTTAAACTGGCTGCCTGCTTAAACTGGCTGCCTGCTGAGGTCTAGGCAAGCTCTTAGAAGAGAACTCCTTTGGATGTGAAATAAATGCCAAGTGAGATGTGTGCTGGGAAGAGAGGGGAACATAAGCTTGGCCTTTTGCACATTACTTAACTTTCTGTGACAAAAGATGTTTGGAAGTGGTGTGATTGCTGAAGCCTGTCTCAGTGCATTCCAGCCCCTGGTCTCTGAACTTGCCATCTCAGTTTGGCAACAAGGATGTTTTCTGAGCCTTATCTTAATGGGCAGAACACTGATTTAAAAAGTCAGCTTTGATTTAAATTAGAAATTTGCTTTAGTTTTATGGTACTTTGAAGATGAAATAGCCATGATTTCTCAGATGCATTTGGTTCCCCCCCTTATCCTTAATGCTTTACTTGCTGCTCTCTGGAGTCTAATACCTTGTAGCAAACGCTGTTTTGAAAGCTGAAGTTCTTTTTGCAGTTTGATGTTTTGCTTTTTCCTATGTAAGAATAGACTTTATACACACCCAGAAGTGTGTAGAAGGAATCCTGTGTTTATATCTATTTGAAAAGATAATTTTTTTCAGTACTCTTTTCAAATACCTACAACAACAGCCGAGTTCAGTTTATTGACTCTCAATCTAGGGAAATGGTATAAAAAAATTACTTTTTGGAAGTGCAATAAAAGATTTTTGCAATAGGGTGTTTACCTTGGGAGCAGGATGGACTTAGTGTGGAATAAGGGATGTCAGCCAGCTCCAGGTTCCTTCCTTCCTATGGGGGAAGAAGCACCACTTTAATTGTTTAAAATGAATGCTTAATACCTCAAAGGATGTACATATTATAGCAAGATAAATAGGTGAAAAAAGGAGTCTGTGTTTCTGGATGTAGTTCAATAATTTGCAGTTACATTAGGATCCAATTTGCATACAGAATGTCAAATAAAAAGTGTTATGATATAAATCAGTCACCAGATACTTGGGGCTCAGATTTTCTCTGTTCATGATGATGCTTCTCCTTCTCCAAATATAAAACAACCCACTAGTTTTAGTGGAAACTACATTCTTGTACATGGTCGGGAGGAATTTGGTAGTTCTGGTGTTTCTGATCATGATGGAAGTGGAAGAACTCATTGGTAAGAGTTCATGTGTAGGAGATTAAGGATATCCCACATTATTCACTTATTTTATCTTGGAAGCCTGCATCACTATATTAGATGCCTTTTGCTGTTTTCCTGTCTGTATTGTAACACAGAGAGGGGAAAAGGGAGCTCCTCTCTGTGTTTTCAGTTTGTTGACTCTGCAATTGGCTTTTTTGGAACAATTTTATTTTGGGAGGCAAGAATAACAGTTACTGATGCCTTTTTCTGCATGTACCAGTTATTTGCTGCCCTCTTAATGTACTTGGACATGAATAAGTGTTATTATGTAACTGATAAATTCCCTTCATCTATTCTGTGTTTTTCTTGTAATATTTAGCTGGGATAATAAGATTATTTTATAAAGTAGCAATGAAAATAAGCACCACTTGAAATGACAAGTTGTCCAAGTGTGGGGAGATGTTTTGGTATGTATACCTGTATGTTTTACTGGAGTGTCTGAATCTTCATCTGTATCAAATCTGTGTGATTCTTTGGATGTTAGCCACTGCTGAATGCAGAAAAACCAATAGGGGATGTGATGGACTCACTCTCACCCTGTGCAAATGTGGACCTTGAGTAACTGTGCAAATACCTATGATATCAAATGGGTGTATTCTTTATATGAAAGAGGATGATAAATTGTGATATCATTCCTAATTTTCTCCAAAGTTCTCTACAAAGAAATTCTGTTTTCCTTCATTCCTTTATATGATTGTTTTACTTTTGTGGTATCTTTCTTTGTCTTATTTCTATATTAGCAACTCTGTGTTTCTCCTCCAGTGAGGTGAAGTGCTCTTTCCATTGCAGCATGTTTTCCTGCCAGGAGTCTGAGTCTGCTACATGAGTTTCTTTGACTCTGTTGATGAGAGGAAGTGTGATCTATATTACTATATTGATCTTTTAATCTGACATTATCAAAATGAACTGAAAAAAAAAAATCCCAGATCTGAGGAAAAAGCAAATGGAAAATGCTGTTCTCTTATAAAGTACATGATTTAAAAAAAAGGTACTTTTAAAATGTTGGTTGTTTTATTTGGGTCTGCTTGATGTGAAGTACATCTCAATCCTTCTCTGCTATTATGATGGATGCACTCCTCAGCCCCATTAGTTCTTTTGGATCAACTGTTGTTCTTTTATATATAAGCACACACGCCTTTATTTTGTACAACAGGGACACTGATAAAAGTTGATTATAATCAAAAATCACTATTGTAATATTAACGAACTGCCCCTTCTTAGAGAAGGCAAAATTGTGATACACTTTTTGTCTCTGCAAAGAAACATTTGAGATATTGTTCCTTGAAGGTGTTTGCTTTACTTAGCTGCCCTGTGTGCCTCCTACTCCAGTTCTCTTTTGGTTGTCCAGCTTCAAGGATATATATAGTTGGTCTATTTCTTTGGGGTTTTCTTATTTAAAAAATTAATTTATAGTTTAGGCTTTCATTAAAATTGACTGCAGAAGCTGATGGCAGGAAATACAACCATCAAGGACTTAAGTACCTAGGTGTTTTTTGAAGTACTCTAACATTAAAAAGTATATCTTAGGTATGGGTTGAGTATGGCTGGGTATCAACCTTAGCAACCCAAATGGACTGGAGGTGTCATCCATCCTCTTCTAGGCATCTTGGCTGTGAGTGTTTAATATGTAGAATTATTTCATTTATATTTACACTTAAGCATCCTACCAGAGGACATCTGAAGTGACATTTTTCCTCTGAAGTATTATCCTCCACTTTTTAAAAGTCAGAAATCCCACTTAATTTCACCACACATAGAGCTGATGAGCAATCTCAATGGAGGTGGAATGGCATCTGTACTTTGGGCATAGAGATGAAGGATTGGGCCACCAATCCTGAAGAAGGATTTCTTCACCATGTTTGAGTCCATTCAACATATTACAGGTTTTTCTACCTAGATGGTCCCTCTAGAACCATCAGATTTCCATGAGCATATTAATTATCACTAATTCAGTCATATAATACAGTAGGATACCTGTGGGTATACTCCAGTCACAAGAAAGTAGGTAACAGCTATGTGATGCTATTGATACAATTGTCACAATGGGACAGGATTCTCTTTAATGATGTATTTGGTAAAAGAAAGGAATTAAGAGTCAGCTTCTCTTACACAGGATTGTTTTTGTAGGACTGTTTCTGATGCACAACTGCATTTGCTGATTAATGCTTGGGGTGTAAGGTAGTATGCAAGGGTGGATGTAGTGTGGTGGTGGTATGGAGATGACTGTATCAGCCTTGATTTTTTTATTTTTATTTTTTCCACCCAGTTAGTACTTCCACTCTTTCTTACTATCTTTCTCCAGCAAGTGTGTAGCAGCAGACCTGCAAGCATAAATCCATATGGAGGAGTGTATCAAGGTCAGAATGCTTCAGTCACTCCCCTGAAATGTTCACTTTGTGTTAACAGTTGTGCTGCTTGAACAATCTGCAAGTTCAGGTTGAGGCAAAAGGATTCCATTCATTTTGGCAGAGCTGAGCTAATGTGGTGCTCTGGAAATAAAGGGTAACCCAGAGAGGAGATCTGATTAAACTGCAGCTTAGTTTAGTAATATTTCTAAATATCAGGGTGGGTAGAGGGAAACTGTCACTTTTAGCAGAATGATGAGTTGTGTTTTGTGTTTCTTGCCCACAGTATCCATGAACACATTTTCTTACTGTAGCAAAGTGCCCCTTTCATCATAAGGGACTAGCAAGGAAAGTATTACTAACCAGTCTGCCTCATCCCCAAACTCCAGGCAGTCTTTTTCTTGTCAGCTGCAAGTCCTTTCTGTTTCCTCTTCTGTGGGCATAGCAATGCCTTGGGCAATTACTTAAATGTTTCGGGCTGTTACAAGGGAAATTTCAAACCTTTTGGAGCAAATCAAATAATTTCCTTGACCTCAAGGCTTTGTATGACAAGGTAGAAAAAAATACCACACTGCTTAAACTGAAATAAATTATAAAATGGGTGGGGAAAAGTGAAATTCTAGTGTAACTATTCCTATAATGTTCAGGGAAGTGCTTTTATTTCCCTTCCTGCCTCCATTAACTGAGTGCTTTCTATTACACAGAACCTTATTTTTTTTTTTCTTCAGCACTATTTGTATCAGTAAATGATCGTGTTGCTAAAGGCTGAGAATGTCAGAAGGGAGGGCTCCAGGTAGTAAATATCTGTTAAGTGTATGGGGTTTCTTGTGCCTTGTTAGTTAAAATGTCTGATGTTCTAGGTTAAAATGTAGGCTCTGCACTAAGAAAAGCTATTTAAAGCTCTTTTTTTTTATTTTCTGATATTGAGGCTGTAGAAGGATAGACTGAAGAATAATTGGTTATGAATATTTCATCTATGAAGGGGTTTTCAGTGTAAAGATAAGAGGCAAAAGTAGTCAAAAATAGTCTTGGGGCATTAAGTTAATGCTATAGGTTAAGAAACTATGCACTATAGTGTTTGCACATAGTTCAGGTCCTGCATTTTCTCTCTCTCTAAATAGTGATTGTTTTATCTGTTGCTCACTGCCCTCTATAAATATAAACCCAGGAAATCATTCAGCAGAAGGAAATGATACTTATTTCTCTCGATATAACTTCACCTCCCGTTTTGAGATTGCTTTTTCTTCCTTTTTCTACTGGTCCACTGGATGGCTCTCTGATCCTTACCTGCTGTACCCAGGCATTTCTCTGTAGTGTGATCCTTTGCTTAATATCAATACATTTACTCTTCTGTGTCAAAGCAAATGCTACTGATTTCAGCAGCAGAAACAGCCAGGCAGCATTGCTACACCAAGAGGAATAGCACAGAGGAGGCTGTAACAGCATTTGTTTTTGCAAGGGCCAAGCCTCAGTCCCTCCAGTTTTATATCAACTAGAAATTTCTTCAGGGAGCAGTATGAATAGGTGAAAAAGAGGTTGAGGGATTATTTAAAGTGCCTTGTTATTCAGAATGGGTCTGAAGTTTACCATTAAACCCAGTAAACCATCTTGGTTTAAGGATGAGAATGGTTCTGCTCACCTCTTGGAGTAGGGTTTTCTAGTAGTGTCTGAGTGTTGTGTCCCAGTTAACCAGAGTAGTATTTATCTTACACTGGTGAAGGAGGTGTTTAACTGGTGTTACTGGTTTGCTTGGTAAGAACTGTTTGTGGGCTTGGACTCATGCCTTCCAAGTTTTTATAAAAACATATATACACACACACACACAGTCTCAGTGTCAGATGTAGCCCAGTGTGAAGACCCCCAGTTTTGATATGGAATGTTAATAGCAGAGAAATGCATTCCCAGCCAAGTCCAGGCCTGCCTGGGACAGATATGACATTATCTTGTTTTCTTGAGGTTTTCTCTTGTGAGAGAAATAGCAAAATAAATGCAGTCTAATCTGCACTCAGCAAAATTCACGTTGTATCTTAAAGTTATCTAGAGGGAAAGTCAATCCAAAAGGCCAGCAATTCTGCAGTTGATTATAACTGAAGAAAGTGAGAGCTTTTTATAGCTGTCTTTTCCTATAAGTCACAGACTTCTTCTCCTTGGGAGACTGCCAGTGTAGAATCCAAGCATTTCTTGGCATTACTGAAATCAGAGCAGACCTAGTTTATGTTCCCAGAACTGTGTAGCACAGAGCTGGAAAGTCTGTTAATTCTGCACCAAAGCAGAAAAAGCCCCTTAAAAAAAGAAAAAAAATTTAAAAAAAAAACCCATCCACAAATTAGAATAGCACTAAGTAGTGGCACTACTACAACTTGTATCACAGGGAACTGCTGCTTAAGTGCAGGCTCTTAACGTTTGGTGCATAACAAATCATTTCTGTCTGGTGTTGCTTGAGCTGTGTTAGCAAGGTCAGAGACCACATGAACTGTCCCCCAGCCATCCACATTGCTTAACCATAGAGTAATGATTTTGGCTTATCCCCTCTCATCCCTGCTGGAGCCAAGGTTGGGAGATGGATATGGAGCTCCAGGGACTGCTCCCTAAGAGCTGTGGGGCTGGGATGCTCTCAGGTGTGCTTGGTTTTGGTTTTTTTGGGTTTTTTTCCTCTAAATATTTTCCTGTATAAAGCTTTTTACCTGCAAGACTTGGGAGGAGCAAATTTGTAGCATTCATCTAATGTGAGAGTAGAGGAAGCTGGACTGGTGGAACCATGCAGCTGCCATGCAATAAATGGATTTTAAAATAATTTAATGCTGTCAAGTTGTCTATTTATAACTTCTGGAGAAGTTTTCAGTATTTTTACCTAACTGCTAAACATCCTGAAAAGTTCTAAGGTTTTTAAGGATAGAACCTCCTCTAATTATCAAGATTACATTCTTTTTTGTCTCAGCAGAACTCACTGCAGGATTCTGTTACCACTAAGGTCTGCTGAGAAGTTCTCTCAGAAATCAGCAATAACTTGGAAGATATTTAAAAATAAAAAAGGAAAAAAATAAAGAGCAAGAGCAAGCCCAAACAGGAATTATGTTAGAGGGTTAGAGGTGTATGTGTCTAAGTGGCTAAATTAATGGAGTTACTCTAAAACTTTGGATCTAATATTTTATTTGTTTCAAAGGGATCTAGCTCAGGTGTAATTTATTATTTGGTAGCTGTTAGAGTGAAGTTATTGCTATGTGAATAAATTATTTGCCCTAAAAGTCAAGCTGCATTGTCTGATGGGTTGGAGTCTGTATAGAGCTTGTTGTAAAAACTCTTCCAGCTTTATACTTAGAGCATTGATCTGCTCCTCAGGAAGGTGTCCTACACCTGGCTGGCTGCTGGGGAGTCTCCAGACAACTCTTGTGAACAACGTTGTGCTCCTTGTCACCTGGAGAGATGTTGGCATTAGCCACAAGAATGATTTTGTCTCAGGAAAATAGATTAGTTACTTCCTTCAAGACAAAATCCAACTCCAGCTTTCAGGTTTATGACAAACACTCTGGATGAACTGTGGTTTTTTTTCTCTTTTTCATGATATAAGTTTCTAGTGTTTAAGTTAAAATAAATCCACTTTCTAGTGTAAAGTTAAAATACTTTAAATTGCTGGAAAAAAAAAAAAATACATGTTCTGTAGCTCTAAAGCCCCAGAAGCTGAAGTGATGACTGAAAGGTACAGACCAGTTTCCTGTATAACTGCTTTAAATTTTGATGCATTCTGTAACTGAGAAGACTTCTGGCTAGTTCTAGATGGAATGATGATCACAAAAGTGATTTATGTCCTCTGTCTAGATGTATTTTACCTGAATGAAGGTTTATGAAGGAGCTGAACAGTGAGAAAGGTAGGCTAGAAAGAGAAAAGTAGTAAAATATTTTTTTATCCGTGACTAAAAAGAAATTAGGAATACAAAGTTATATTCTCTCTTAGTTTCATTTCCTGTTGCTTCACTAACATTTTAATAATTAAATGTTTGCTTAGTATTATCTTTGAGCTGGTACCATAATGCTCTGGCAATGGTAATCTAAACTGGAAGAAATTTTCAATTCAATAATATATTGCTAACATTTTAGACTGCTAAAAAAACCAAGAGTAAGATTATTAGAGATGGATTTAAAATGATTAAAAGATAAAACCATTGAAAACCATTAATAGGAAAGAAATGAGTAATATTCTGCTGGGTACCACAAATGACAATCAGTGCAAATACAATTCTTCTTCCTAGCTAAGAAACTTTTTTAAGGGGCACAGAGGAACTTAGAAATAATAAGCTAATGCTCTTCATTTTAAACACAGATTCATACAGCTATATACCACATTTAAAAAATATCTATAGGCCTATACTTGCAGAAACACAGCTGTGAATTGTAGAAATAAATCCATATAACTCATTCAAAACCATGAATATATTTGTCTATGATTGTTTTCCTCTTTTCTCTGTTGACTGTAATCTGTTTCCTGTATCTACTATTCCAGTGCTTAGAAAGGGAGCAATATGATTTTGCCCTAGAGACATAATTGAGTTTCATATATTCCTGTTTTAAATGCTTTCCCTCCCACAAAACCTGGTTCTTTGTTTCTGTCTTGTAATGTGAGATACTAAAGAGTATTTTTCACATGCATCTGTCTATTCCTTTCACCCTTTCAGAACTCAAGTGGTCAAGGTAAAAAGTGCAAGAATGGAAGTAACAGAGAATTACAGAAGTTTTTAACCTAAGAAAAGAGGAAAAAAACTAGAAAAAGTTAATTTGGTGAGGTACTTACACTGTTTATTATGATTGATGCTTTATAACACCTTATGGGAGTGTTATAAACATATTTTTAAAAAATCTTCATTTGAGAAGATCTGAATACTTTATTTTCTTTAAATTAGCTCTAGATAGTTAAGCTACCTAGAGGATGGGGGGTATAGGGGGAGAAGCAACAGACAACCCTAAACTCTAAGTCCAGTTTTTTAAGAAGTATATTTATTGAAATGTTCAATAGCTCTGAGGGGTACACAGGGGAGAGAATCCTGTAGAGTGGGAGGTTGGAGATTCTCACGATTGGTTTTGTATCTTCATACCCAAACTGTAGAACTGAGCAATCCACAGGGCTGTCGAAACATTGACTTTTTAATCTTGTCTGACTTGCAGATTTTTTCACTTTTAAGGAAGGTGCTTCTTAACTGCACTATTTTTTTCTTAAGATTTGTATCAGGTCTGGTAATTGGGATAAACACTATTCCTCTTTTAGGATTTTTCTTGTGCCTGTTCCATACCATTGATTCCTGTTCTATGGATTTTTCCTTCCCCATGGACAATTCCCTAAGTGAGACAGTTTTCAGTAAAACTTGTTTTAAGAAGTTGGATGCAGAATTCTGGTTTGGGTAAGTGGTAGGGAATGCTTTAAGGCAGAAATTAAATCAAGGATGTGCTGAGCACAGGCAATGCTCCAAATGCATGAGAACTCTGAGGTACAACTGGATTAAGTTCTCAGAGCTCTCTCTGGAGTCTAACTCTACACATAGTGTGTTAAAAGCATTTTTAATCTACTATCTTTTTTTTTCTTTCACTTATTTTCTTTCCTCTTTTTTTTTTTCCCTTGTTCTGGTTGTTTTATCCAATATCTGCTCTGAATTAAGTGACATGAAAGGAGTGCTATTGGCCTTCACCATGGTGCTGCAGGAACTGGCTATGGCCAGGCTGTCCCTAAGCTCCTCCAAGCTCAGTCTCATACCAATAAGATTATATCAGAAAAGAAACATATTTTTTAAAAAAAATCTCCTTGGGGGGAATAAATATTTCTGAACTTCAGGGAAGTGAGCAGAGGACATGGGCTGGAAGGAGGAATCAAATCAACACAGGTATCAGTTGAGTAAGTGGAAAGTGAGCAGCATTGCCACACACAGTTGGGGGCTACTTCTCCAGCCTTGTTTTCTTTCAAAAAGCAGGTAAGAAATCTGGAGAACAGAAAGATGAATTCCTTCTCAAAACTGATGTACAATCTCTTCTCCACATCTGTGAATGCAGATGGTCTCTGTTCTTAATAATTAAGCATAAGAACTAACATGCTTTGACAGTGGTAAAAAAATCATGTATGTACCTTCTGTTATTAATTCAGTAGTCCTGAATAAACATCAAGCAAAATAGCAGCACAGTGAGTATTTTGACAACAAGAATCTATGTAGATGCTGTGTATTGAAACCTTATCTTAGAAAATACAGCAAAATGAGGTGCTAAATCTGAATTTGGTTTGTTCTTTCCCTCTACATTCTATTGCAAAGATTTTAGGTCATTGAAAATGTTGTTGAAGTTGAAAACGTAGTACAGTATTTTCATAGAATCATAGAATTGGCTGGGTTGGAAGGGACCTCAGGTAGTTGGAGAGAGTGATGAGGTCTCCCCTGAGCCTTCTCTTCTTTAGGCTGAACACCCCCAGCTCCCTCAGCCTCTCCTCATAGGGTCTGTGCTCAAGTCCCTTCACCAGCCTGGTTGCCCTCCTTTGGACCCGCTCCAGGACCTCGATATCCTTCCTGAACTGGGGGCCCCAGAACTCAACACAGTACTCGAGGTGTGGCCTCACCAGGGCTGAGCACAGGGGCAGAATCACTTCCCTGGACCTGCTGGCCACGCTGTTCCTGAGCCAGCCCAGGATGCCATTGGCCTTCTTGGCCACCTGGGCACACTGCTGGCTCATGTTCAGCTTCCTGGGAATCCAGACTCCCAGGTCCCTTTCTGCCACTCTGTGCCCAGCCTGGAGCTCCCCATGGGGTTGTTGTGGCCAAAGTGCAGGACCCGGCACTTGGCCGTGTTAAACCTCATCCCATTGGAATCAGCCCAACTCTCCAGTCTGTCCAGGTGCCTCTGCAGAGCCCTCCTGCCTTCCAGCTGATCCACACTCCCCCCCAGCTTAGTGTCATCTGCGAATTTGCTGATGATGGACTCAATCCCCTCATCTAAATCATCAGTGAAGATATTGAACAGCACTGGGCCCAACACTGATCCCTGGGGGACACCACAGCCGCCATTTTGGACACCACAGCCACCATTTTGATGCAGCCCCGTTCAGCACCACTCTCTGGGCCCAGCCCTCCAGCCAGTTCCTAACCCAGCACAGGGTGCTCCTGTCCAAGCTGTGGGCTGACAGCTTTTTCAGGAGGATGCTGTGGGAGATGGTGTCAAATGCCTTGCTGAAGTCCAGTTTATTAGTTTTATAGTCCAGTTTTTATTAGTTTATTGCTTTTTTGGTTTGTTTTCTTATCCTGCTTTTTATCATTAAAATAGCAAAGGAGTAATACTGTCAGATGGGGAAAATGCCAGGACACCATGTTACTTGTGCCTGCAGTTATCTGAGAGAAACAAGCATGGGAAGATAGTGCTTGGCAGCTTGTAATAAAATGGACAGAAATAGAATTAAAATAAGTCTAAGAGGACAAAATAGCCTTGGCCTAAAAAATGAATTAAATATTGCATTTAATACCTAGATAGTGTGTATTTAGCAGTGCCATCCTAATACAGAAACCTGCTCCTTTTTTTTTTTTGTTGTAGTGAGGTTTCTTTATACTGTCTCTGTTTTACTGCCATGAATTGGAAATAGGACCAGAGAGGTCAAGAAGGCTGTCCTGTTGTAAAGCTAATGCAACTAAAACAGAGATCAGGATCCTTCAATATGTAAGATGCTGTTTTGTCTTCAAGTAACCCATTTGCTTACACCGTATCATTTTTTGCTACTAGTTGGTAATGTTTTTGTCTTTTTTCTAAATCCAAGGGTAGTTTTTATTATCATTCAGGTGCATGTTCACATCAGTGATGTCCATAGCAGAAGCTAGACCCTTGACTTATTAGGCAATGAATGATTGAACCTGTACATAAATACTTATTTTGGCCTGCTGAAAATGGAGCAAACCTATCCCTTAAACTCCTTTCTTTGGAACTTTTGTACTATTTTAGAGGCGTGATGATGAAGATACTGCCCTGCCAGTAATGGGAACACAGCTTTTTATGTAGATAAGGAGTGAAATAAACTTTCACTGCCTACAGATTTACCTTTATTTACTTTTAAAAGAAATCATCTGCTCTATCAAATGGTATTGTAAGCAACAAAAAAGAAGTACCATTAGAAATTAAAAACTAAATAGCAAATACAGCTATTACTCAGAATAAAATTGGGAGCTTTTTTTTTCTTCCCCTCAAAATTAATTATAAATGCAGGCAGATAACTGGGTATATGTGTGGCCTTGTATGTGCAAAATTGAACTGTTCTTGCTCACTGCAGCCAGTTCAGGTTGGTTATAAACTCTGCTAGAGGATGGGCTAAACAAAAATGGCATGTCCCAAGTTCTCTAATGACTGAAGGGACATGAGACAGAACCATCTAATAAGAGGCTGATCCCAGAGGAGAACAAAGAACCTGGCTGGAAGAAGATCTTAGAAGTAGAGGGAAGTTCTGAAGATCAGAAGGATGCTGAACAGCTTGGTGAGCAAAAAGTGATGTGACCTCCTGCCCAGCCTTCTTGGACCTCCCTCATGGGAGTGACCTATTGCTGGAGTGGTGCAGGGAGCTCGTGTGAGTACCTAAAAGAAGCAGCAGGATAATTGTTGGTTAAGAAAAACCCATCATCTAGATGCACCACAGGTTATTAACTACTCTGTCACACTCCTGACAGTTAACTCCCCTCCAAGTCTGTAATTTGCTATGGCAGGCTTAAAATGATTCAAAATCTGTTTTTATCTGAAATAACTAGGGTTATTTCCCTTCAGGCATAACAGAAGATACTGATTTGTTTATATTAAGACATTTTGCTTTTAGTATAGTTGTTACATGAAAGACAAGATCTATATATGCAGTGCACATTTTTAGATAGCTTGTGTTGTTTGCCAATAGATTGTGTTATAATAATGATTGTAGTACCTTGAAGTCCCTTAGCATCTCCCAGAAAGTTCTTTGTCCTCTTGGAGAGCACGAAGATGGTAAGCAAAGGCTTTCCAAGAGCTTGTGTGCACGTTCAGTTTACAGGCTTTGGATTGCATTCATAGCTGAGTTGTTACTTGAAGTTGATGATTTAATCAGTCCATCCTCTCATGTTCCTTTTTGTAACATCAATCCTTCATATACATTTTGGAACTGTATTTAACCCATTCAGTGTTTGCTTCCAAGCAATTGCTGAGAAGTATAAGGAAAATACATGCTGGAGACTAGAAAAGCAGTCTGGATGACTGTAGAAAAGTCTCTTGATGCAGAGTAAAATCATGGTACTCACCACAGTTTTAGGAACAAAGCTGAGCTAATGGGATTAAAAGACAGAACAATGTCACTTTCTCAGATTAGTCTGAGATCTGTGATAGCATGTTTTCCTCTGTTTGCAGGAATGCAAACCATAGTCTAGAGATCCTATAAAGAGAGGCTGAGGGAGCTGGGGGTGTTGAGGCTGGAGAAGAGGAGGCTCAGGGGAGACCTCATTGCTCTCTACAACTCCCTGAAAGGAGGTTGGAGCCAGGGGGGGGTTGGGCTCTTTTCCCAGGCAACTCTCAGCAAGACAAGAGGGCAGGGTCTCAAGTTGTGCCAGGGGAGGTTTAGGTTGGATATTAGGAAGAATTTTTTCACGGAAAGGGTGATCAGACATTGGAACGGGCTGCCTGGGGAGGTGGTGGACTCTTCGTCCCTGGAGACATGTAAAAAGCGACTCGATATGGCACTCAGTGCCATGGTCTAGTGACTGTGGGGGTAGTTGATCAAGGGTTGGACTCGATGATCTCTGAGGTCCCTTCCAACCCAGCCTATTCTATGATTCTATGATCACTTGGGGAAAGAATACTGAAAATAAGGAAAAACACCTCCCAGAACTCTTTCTGCAAATGGGGCAGCTCTAGAAATGAACACTTATATGCTGTGCAATCCAAAACACTTTTGCTGTTCAGATTTTTATGCCCAGCTTTCCAATGGTATATCAGGTGCAAATACAAGAATAAATAGAAATTTAAGGACATAAATACATGGGATTTATTTGAGTTGCTATGAGGTATGAACCAAAAGGGTCCGCCTTATTTTTTTTTTTACTTGGTAAAACATAGAAACTTTCTTACTGTGAAGCATGGAACTTATTTTTTTACACAATATTCAGCTGTTTTCCCACCTCTCTTTCATCTTGACTGATGAGCTTGGAGTTTATTCTGAGCTTCAGAAAGCTTTAACACAGAGGTCAAACAGTTTTACTTGCACTTTGCAAATCTGAATTTTTCACCCAGCTGAAATATTTGGGTTAAGGAAGTGAATTTTTTTCAAGCCTTAAAATCTTGAAAACAAATCAAATCTGTAGAAAATGCCACACTCCAGTGCAGCTTCTAGAGGGTGGTATGCAATGAGGGTGGTATGCATTCTGCATACTTGTTCTGCTGTTTAAGACACTATATCCTCTTTAACAAGTGGTATGGCCCTATAGATGTCTGGTAGAGGGGAAGTGCTGGTTTCAGGATTTTACATTTTCTTTTGATGACCTGGGGAGGAGAGTATTCTGTAGCATCTGTGGTTGGGTCCTGTCTTTCCTGCTTGAGAGAAGTGCTTCAGATTGGCTCCTGGCTGCTCTTTTTTCTCAGTTTCATTCCCAAATAATTCCCTTTATGCGCTTCAAGACTATTGTATTAGGCAAACCAAAATGATCAGAAGTATCTCTTTAAACAGCAAAAATGATAACCCATAATCTGCTATTGTTGCATTTAATACCTAGATTATTTAGCAGTGTCATCCTAATACAGAAACCTGCTCCTTTTTTTTTTTTTTTTAAGTGGTTGTAGTGAGGTTTCTTTATACTCTGTTTTACTGGATTCCATCCTGTATCTCTCTGTGATATTTTCATTTTTCCAATAGTCCTTGGGTTGGGGGTTTCAGCTGCAGGAGTACCCCTGGGTTTAGAAGGATGGTACATATTTCATGGGATGGTTCAAAAAGTCATCTTGCTAATGGAGCAGAAGAATTTTTACCAGGCTGTTTGTCACTGTTCTGCTTTGGGGAAATAGCCCTGGGAGAAAAGAGGAATCTTTGGAGATAAAATGAAGCTCTGGAAACCTCTGGGCAGCCATCCATGATGTGTGTGAATGTGCCTCGAACTTGTCTGTAGGCTGGGAGGGAGCTTTTCTTCTTCCCTGGATTCTGCTTGGCACAAACACAAGATTGTTTTGATGAGCATAAATTGCTCAGTTGTTGTTTCTGGGACACTTCTAATGAAAATGGTTTTAAGATGATTTTAAGAACGTGGTAATTTTAACATCATTTCTGTGTGTTTGGAGGAGCCTGGCATTTAGCTAAAAATTAAAACTTAGGAACATCACAAAGTAGCAGTTAGTATTGATTTTTGTATGTAAGGAGTCTCTGGTTGTTCTGTAGGTTACTTTATTTTTCTGGTTTCTAAATTACAGTCTTGCACGAATTTACCTTTGTTTTCTCACTTCTCTTTTACTAGATTATCTTTGCTAAGTGATGATCTCAACTCAAAATCCTTCCTATATCACAGAGAATCCTCAAAGGGTTTCAAGGGCACCTTAGACTTTCCTATCTTTACTTAATAGAATTACAAGTATTGGGGGATACCAGTAGTGCCTTTGGATTTTAATAGTTTGTTTGTTGTTGGTGGTAAGTTTGTAGTGCTGCTTTAGCTAATATCACCTCATCAGATATTGCTACTTGCAGTGAATAGTGCTTGTATGTGCCTCCTCTGATAATGTCTTCTTTAAAAGACATTAATGTAATCATAAAATTGATTAAAGATGATAGTAATATTTACCAGAGAGATTCTGTCACCTTTTGCAGTAATTCTTCTAGATAACACATTGTAATTATACAAACGAATGGATGATGTCTGTCTTGGGATTTTAAATGATTGGATGGTACAGGTGGTTAAGCTAGAGAGAGATTTTTCTTTTTTTCTTGTTATTTTTTTTTAAATTTATTTTTAATTTTTTCTAAAGAATAAAGGATAAAAAGCCAGACCAGGAGAAACAGAACCTTCTCAATTTCACTGTTTCCCAACAAATCAAGCAAAGAGAAAAGGAAGATAACTGAAAGTCTATATTAAAAGTAAGCATACTTAGGAATAGTGTCCAGACAGTATGTTACAAAGAACAGAATGAGGAAAAAGATAACTTTCTTCTTTCTGAGGGAACATACTAATGCAGAAAGCAAAACAAAACAAAAACCCACAGATTACAATTTGTTAAAAGTATTCAGAAGTATGATTAAAAAAAATCAATTCTTTTGTAAGTCTATCCCAGTGCAGGGTATTTATACCAAAGGTAAATACCAAAGCTAAGGAGATCAAGTCCATAGTGATTAAAGCCAACTCCTTAAATTAAACACTCATTAAATTGGGATGTCAAGCATCTACCCTCACTTCAGTGATAGGAAAACTACTTCTTTGAAGGCATGAGAGATGATTGCTGTACCCCAGTGGCCTGGGCATTTTGCTGGTAAGTAGAATATTGATACTCGACCTGCACAATTGGTTATGGAAGCTGAACAGGTCCAACAGGAGAGACTACTCAAAGTAACCAATAGTGAAATGGGTGTAAATTGGAGCATAGGAGGTTCAAGTTGAATATCTGGAAAAATTTTTTTCCTGTAAGGGTGACAGAGCCCTGGAACAGGCTGCCCAGGGGGGTCGTGGAGTCTCATTCACTGGAGACATTCAAAACCCGCCTGGACACGTTCCTATGCGAAGTGCTCTAGGTTGCCCTGCTCTGGCAGGGGGGGTTGGACTAGATGATCTTTCGAGGTCCCTTCCAACCCCAAGGATTCTATGATTCTATGAACCATTTGATACAGCAAGAGAAACAATAAAAACAAAAAATCTGTTTCTAAGACTGTCTTTCCTGGCCCTTTTCCTCAGTTAAACATGGCAATGTTATTTGGAGTTCTTCTTACCTTAAAGAACACCTCCCTGTCTGGGATCCTAGGACAAGTCATAGAATCACAGAATTGGCTGGGTTGGAAGGGACCTCAGAGATCATCGAGTCCAACCCTTGAACCACCGTTGCGGTTGCTAGACCATGGCACTGAGTGCCACATCCAGGCTCTTTTGAAATATCTCCAGACACGGAGAATCCACTACTTCCCTGGGCAGCCCATTCCAATGTCTGATCACTCTCTCTGTAAAGAAATTCTTTCTAAAATCTAACCTAAACTTCTCCTGGCACAACTTAAGACCCTGCCCTCTTGTCTTGTTGAAAGTCATCTGGCAAAAGAGCCCAACCCCCCCCTGGCTCCATCCTCCTTTCAGGTAGTTGTAGAGAGTGATGAGGTCTCCCCTGAGCCTCCTCTTCTCCAGGCTGAACACCCCCAGCTCCCTCAGCCTCTCCTCATAGGGTCTGTGCTCGAGTCCCTTCACCAGCCTGGTTGCCCTCCTTTGGACCTGCTCCAGGTCCTTTCCTTCAGAAAGCAGATTGGTGGCTTCTCTCTAGTATGAAAATTCTCCTTTTATAACAGCCTTCATCCTCCTTTTGTCTGTTTCTCTCCCAACAGGCTAATTTTTAAACCTATTCCATCTGTCCTTTACTATCTTGACCTGTTCTGTGAGTGGATGTTGAGGTCCAATCTAGAGTTGGTATTTAAGTGCTTTAGGGTCTTCTGTGAAAACCCCACTGACTGGGGAGTGGAAGGCAGATTAAACACCATCTTCCTGATAGCAGAACATTTGTAGATGAAATGTTAATGTCTAAGTGGATTTTTATTAGAAGTAGGTCTCCCAGATTCTATTTCAGATGTCAGAGGTTGCCAGCAATATCAGTAGAAAGCCAGCAGCATGGCCTTTATTCCCTGCTCCTGTGCTGACATGTGACAAAAATAAGCATGATAATTTTATAGCTTTTTTTTTTCTCCCTGCTGAAAACAGCTACATTAATCTGAAAGACAGCTGATTTTTCAAGGTCAAAAGTGCCTAGCTACAAATTGATGAGCTATTATGAGTGTCTGTGGCTTTTTTTTTTATGCTTCTGGATTAATAGTATGTGTGTAGAACAGGCCATAAGAGTTCCATTTAAAGGTATTAAAGCATAGTGGGACATTTAATCAGATTAGAATTCCTGTCAATTGGCTGTAGGCATGGTGTTGTTCAGGCTGTCATTAACAAAGTGTGCAGAAGATGAAGACAAATGCCTATTACATCAATTCAGATTTCACTGCAATGACCTTTTTGTTTTGAGTGTCTGGCTAATGGTTCAATGGAAATGTGCTGCACAGTTTTGCAGTGTCACTAATAATGCTTTTGTAACAGGAATGGATGCATTTTGCAGCAAGAGAATGTATTGAAGTGTAGATTGTTTAATCAGCTTCCACCATTTAGGCCTCACCAAATAGCTTTGCTAGAAGTGTAATAATGCACGTGGCTGTTCTTAAGCAACCTTGCCATTAAAATCAATCCACATCAGGAAATAGTGCAGTTTAAAACTGATATTTTGAGGTATTGAGTAACTGGGTAGGAAAAGTGATATTTCTGCCAAGATTAGACCCTATGTAAAGTCTGTAAGAGAATGTTGTATATCATGTCCCACTACACAAACCCCAAGTTAAATTGTCCCTTTTAAAATTGAATTCAAAGTAGCTGCAAAAGTCAACGAGTCTAGAAATGAAAATAAAGGTAAAGATAGGAATTGCACTTCTGTACATTATATTTTTTTCCTGAAGAAAATGCTTTTGTTAAGAACAAAGGTTTTTTTAAATAAATTGAATTCTAATTTTTAACAGTTTAGCAGATATTTGGGGTTTTTCCGCAGATGCTTTAAGTAAAAATAAAGTTTGATGTTTTATAGTCTGGATATACAGCCTTTTCCTCCATTTTTTAAAGTAATTCCTTGATAAAATCTGCCATTTTTGTCATTGTGAGAGTCCTATTACTTGCATGGATTCAATTTAAGTGCAAATTAATCAACTTAATTAATTTTTAAATTAATATATTAATTATATATATTTATATATTAACACATAATTCTATATTAATGTTTAACCTATTTCAATCTTCCTAGGGTGCTTGATATTTTGTGCTTTTGTGTTATATGTTTAAAACCTCCTGACATGCTTTCATTATTTTTCTAATGGGAAGTCAGATCCTTTCATTCCTTCTGCCTGCCATTCTGGGAATGCCCAGTAAAAGCATCTTGTAAGCTGAGCATCAGTTTATGTAATTTACCCTTTAATAGGTTTTTGGTTTAGTTCCTTGTGTCTCCAAACAGTAAGAGAAGTGGCATGGATAGTAGGGTCTGAAGCAGTACAACAAAGAGCAATGGGTTTAAACTGGAAGAGGGGATATTTAAGATGGGATTTTAGGAAGAAATCCTTTAGTATGAGGGTGATGAGACCCTGGCACAGGTTGCCCAGAGAGAAGCTGTGGCTGCCCCATCCCTAGAAGTGTTCAAGGCCAGGTTGAATGGGGCTTGGAGCAACCTGGGCTGGCAAAATGTGTCCCCCTGCCCATAGCAATCATAGAATCATAGAATTAGCCAGGTTGGAAGGGACCTCAGAGATCATCGAGTCCAACCCTTGAACCACCGGAGCAGTTGCTAGACCATGGCACTGAGTGCCACATCCAGTCTTTTTTTAAATGTCTCCAGGGACGGAGAATCTACCACCTCACCGGGCAGTCCATTCCAATGCCTGATCACCCTCTCCGTGAAGAAATTCTTTCCAATATCTAACCTAAACCTCCCCTGGCACAACTTAAGACTGTGTCCTCTTGTCTTGTTGAAAGTCGTCTGGCAAAAGAGACCAACCCCCCCCGGCTCCAACCTCCTTTCAGGGAGTTGTAGAGAGTGATGAGGTCTCCCCTGAGCCTCCTCTTCTCCAGGCTGAACACCCCCAGCTCCCTCAGCCTCTCCTCATAGGGTCTGTGCTCGAGTCCCTTCACCAGCCTGGTTGCCCTCCTTTGGACCTGTTCCAGGACCTCTACATCCTTCTTAAACTGAGGGGCCCAGAACTGGACACAGTACTCCAGGTGTGGCCTCACCAGCGCTGAGTACAGGGGCAGAATCACCTCCCTGGACCTGCTGGTGACGCTGTTTCTGATCCAGCCCAGGATGCCATTGGCCTTCTTGGCCACCTGGGCACACTGCTGGCTCCTGTTCAGCTTCCTGGCAATCCAGACTCCCAGGTCCCTTTCTGTCTGGCTGCTCTCAGCCACTCTGTCCCCAGCCTGGAGCTCCCCATGGGGTTGTTGTGGCCAAAGTGCAGGACCCGGCACTTGGCCGTGTTGAACCTCATCCCGTTGGAATCGGCCCAGCTCTCTAGTTTGTCCAGGTCTAAATATGGAATTAGATGATCTTTAAGGTCCCTTCCAACCCAAAGGAGTCTGGAATTCTGTTTCTCTTACTTTGGGTAAGCTCAGTGTCACCTTGCCTTGGGAGCTTTGCCCAGCAGCACAGTTCTTGGCTGGCTGGCCAAAGGGTGAATAATCCTCCTGCCTGCCAAGAAGGGAATGGCTTCTACCCCAGCTCACTGCAGTTCTCTTCTGAAAACACAGCCAGTTTGGCTCCTGTTTGGTGAAGAATTTGTGAGAGGGCAATTTTCAAATGCTGGCTTTTTTTTGATACATAAAACTGATTATCTTAGCTCTTCCCCTGCCTGAGCCAGGGTGAGAGAGGAGGTCCTCCAAGATGGCTCGTCTATATGGAAAGCCTTCAGTGCTCTCAAGGTGAAACACATCTATTTGCTGCTTTTCTGAATAACTAAATAATTGCTGTAGTGCTAAGGAAGGTGAAAGATGAGCAAAGATTTGACTTTAAAGGCTCCTTTACTTCCGTTCACAGTCCTGTTCATCACAGTTTTTTTCTCACTTTAAATGGTGGGCAGAATGGTTCATCAAAATGTTGAGAAAAATAATAAGGTGCTAAATAAAGGGAATGAAGTTCAGAGAAAAAAAATGGCACATTTTTGTGCCTTGTAAGGGTAGCTGTAGCCATTTCTCAGCTGTTTCCTATGAGATGTTCATAATACTCTCAGTAAAGGGCATCTTAGGAAAACATGAGGAAAAGGACTACAGTATGGCTTTGGTTTCAATATTTTTATTATGACATATTCCTATATTCTTCCTTAGTTTATAATATGAGATAAAAAGAAAGCTCAAGACATTATAAAAGGCTTTTTATTAAAGTGATAGAGATCCAGAAAATTCTCTTTTTCGTGACTGTAACAAAAGCTAAAGCTATTTGGCAAGTAAAATCCTGGCTAAGTGAGCACTTCAGGAAAACTGTTTTAATTCTCTGTACTGGATGTGCTTAATTAAACTGATTACATCTGATGCCTTACAGAGGAACCAGGGTGTTGAGGGATTCCTTACTAAACATCAGGAGGTATTTTTGCATAGTTTTATGGAATAATCCTTCCAATAAAAGCCCACTATAAATAGCCTTTGGGTCTCCAAACTGACAGCTGTATTACAAGAGGTTGGCAGAACTGCATTACTGGGAGAGCAGTGTTCACTTACTGCATATTATTGGCTTTTCTAACATGCTTTCTGTTCCAAGCCAACCACTGTTTGCTAGTAATATATCAGACTCTAACTGTATTTTTAAATAATAACTTAATCCTTTAGGAGTTATAGAACCACAGGATGAAATGCTTATCATCAGGTTTTTTCTTACCATAAATTGCCATTTTGCAGTATGTGGCAAGCATTGGTAAAACAAAGTACTCAGATTTTCAAACAGACCATAAGGTATCACCATGTCATCAGGATTAATAAGTAGTACTCATACTAATAACAGTAATAATCTCTCTGTATCACTCATTTTAAGCCCTGAGATTTTCTCTACAATCTCTTTGCTGTTTCTATTCCATTAGTACCTTGAATAATATAGTATTAAAATGTCTTTAAACTCACAGGCCTAATACTTGAATTGTTCAGTGCTTTCTTGTCTGTAAATGATGTGCTCAAGCAGTGCAGTTTCCAATTCAGCTCTGGATTTCATAGAATCATAGAATCATAGAATTAGCCGGGTTGGAAGGGACCTCAGAGATCATCTAGTCCAACCCTTGAATCCCTTGAGCCTCCTCTTCTTCAAGCTGAACAGCCCCAGCTCTCTCAGCCTCTCCTCATAGGGCCTGTGCTCGAGTCCCTTCACCAGACTGGTTGCCCTCCTTTGGACCTGCTCCAGCACCTCTACATCCCTCTTAAACTGAGGGGCCCAGAACTGGACACAGGACTTGAGGTGTGGCCTCACCAGTGCTGAGTACAGGGGCAGAATCACCTCCCTGGACCTGCTGGTGACGCTGTTTCTGATCCAGCCCAGGATGCCATTGGCCTTCTTGGCCACCTGGGCACACTGCTGGCTCCTGTTCAGCTTCCTGGCAATCCAGACTCCCAGGTCCCTTTCTGCCTGGCTGCTCTCCAGCCACTCTGTGCCCAGCCTGGAGCTCCCCATGGGGTTGTTGTGGCCAAAGTGCAGGACCCGGCACTTGGCCGTGTTGAACCTCATCCCATTGGAATCAGCCCAACTCTCCAGTCTCTCCAGGTCCCTCTGTAGAGCCCTCCTGCCTTCGAGTTGGTCCACACTTCCTCCCAGCTTGGTGTCATCTGCGAATTTGCTGATGATGGACTCAATCCCTTCGTCTAAGTCGTCGATAAAGATATTGAACAGCACTGGGCCCAACACTGATCCCTGGGGGACACCACTAGTGACCGGCCGCCATTTTGATGCAGCCCCGTTCAGCACCACTCTCTGGGCCCGGCCCTCCAGCCAGTTCCTAACCCAGCACAGGGTGCTCCTGTCCAAGCTGTGGGCTGACAAACTTTTTGATGTTTAAAATCCCATTCAGAGCTGATTGGCTCCCAGTGTTATTTCTAGTAGCAACACATTTGTTCTTACTTTTAGGTTGTGAGGATAATACATGTCATGTCCTTTGTAGCTAACAAAAATACACTGGTAACACTTACCTTATGGTGTCCTCCTGACATCTTAATGCAGGGAGGCTGATGAGAAGCTGGGCACTGAGGATGAGGGAAATGTCTCCTTTCATTTATGCACTTTTGCATTAGAAGTAGAGCTGCTGTTCTATCTTTCCTTATGGTTAGGAGATGAGCAGTCAGGGATCTCCTTGGGATCCTGCCTGCACATGTTCACACTCCATGAGATTTGCAGATCAGGGAACCTCAGCTGCTCTGTACTGGCTGAGAAGCTCTTTTGTCTGCTGCAGAACTATTTCACTGCATATTTTATTTTTTTCTGTAGATCCTAAGTGGGAATTTTACTACTCCTTACTCTGGTACTGCTTCCTTTTCCAGAAAAATTTTCAATTTATCAGTGTACCTATCTTCAGAAGCTGGATGGTAGACATTTATGGGTTTTCCCCCCAGTTGCAGTATATCTGGATATCAGTTCTACTTACTTAGAGTTATGCTTGTAACAGGCAAAGAGAATATTGCTAGAATAATGTCTATCCAATAAAAATGAAATTATTGCAACAGGCCTAGTAACATCTTGCATAGTTGACAGCATGCCAGTTTATGGTACTAATGAACACATTTCTTGATAATTTTTAAATTTACAGCTGCAATTAGAAAAACATCTCATCTACATGTAAAAAAAATATATATTAATATGATTGTGGGTAACTCAAAACACTCCAAAAGAACCTCATTACCTGCTGACTGCTGAATAAAGGGGGTGAAGCTAGTTAAAAGTCTGCTTCTCAGAGTAAAGGACAGCTGTCATTTAATCTGACACTCTCAGTCTCTTGTAGAAACAATTATAGCATGCAAATTTTTATTCACTCATCCAGCCTGCACCTTCACTTCAACTGGTACAAACATCTGCATTTTTGTAGTATTCTTTAGTTTCTAATTTGAAGTTTGTAATTTGAGTTGTTGTCAGGGTTTAACACTGGCCTGGCAATTAAACCGAATAACAGACGCTCTCTATTAATGTCTCTCTCCTCCTTGATAAAGAAAGGAGAGAGACTGATGGGTTGGAAACTAAACTACACAACTTTAATGAAACAGTAATGATAAATAGGAAAAATTACTAAATATATACAAATATACAGGAAAATGGAAACCACATTCCTCCCTCCTTTCCCCCAATAACTCTCACGTCACCACCGAGGCTGCAGGGCAGCCCTGGGAAAGTCCAGGCTGGACTCCTGGAGTCGGCAGCAGTTGGAGCTGGAGGCAGGAACACACAGATATGGGCTGGGATGGATCAGGAGCACAGGCAGAGGAACGGACGGGATCCTTCCAGGATGCCGGGTGAAGGAAGGGAAGAAGGGAAATCAGGAAATCCAGAAGTCTGGAAATCCGGAAAGATCTGGCTCGGCCCTCGTGATGCCTCAAATTTATACTGAGTATGACGTATATGGGATGGAATCCTCTGTTTGGTCAATTCTGGCATCTGTCTTGTCTGTTCCTCCCAAAAGCAGGGCTCAGGTGGGACCTCTTTATCCTCCTGGATGGTAAAATGTTTTCCTCAGAGCTGAGCAGTGTCCTTGGCTCTGCACACCAGTCTCTAGCAGTAACTATAAACATTGAGTGTTATCAGTCCTAGAAGCAGACACTGTCTGAGAAACTTGCTGTTAATTTCAGCAAGTGCAACTACTTACAAGAGACTTGGCTAAAAGCAAAAGTACAAGACAGAAAATCACCTTTATCCTGGCCCAAACCAGGACAGTTGTTCAACTCTGGAATGGAAAATGTATCATTTTAAATAATTATTTTCTTTTTAAAGAATTTAAAGAATAATCTTTTTAAAGAATTATCATCTACAAAAGTATTTTAAGTCACTTGTACGTAAGCCTGATTTTTTTGTTTTCAAGTGAAATATCTGGAGAGATAAATTCACATTGCTTGCTGATAGTTTTTATTCCCTAGGCATGCTGGTATGGCACAGTGGAGGGTCTTACATACCCTTGGTGTGTGAAATTTTTAATACATTGTGAGTTACACTGTTTTAATGATGTCATAAAATACAGAGTGTGCAGGGTGCAGCCTCAGCAAACATTTCAACCCTGGGGGATACTCTGAACCTTGGGAATTCAAATGCTGATTCAACTGTTTTCCACACAATGCAGATCTGGAGCCTACACACATTTCTGATTTTCTAGCATAGAATTTGTTTTTCAACAGAAAGGGTCCTGAGGAAGGAAAGGTGTGTGGGAGAAGGACTGGGGGAAAAAAACCCAAACATCTCTGGAGGCAGGGATTTCCCATTGGAGCACAGATGCTCTCAGTTCTTCTGTTCTGTGGGATTACTTAGAAGGGAGGACCAATTCTAGATAGCCTGGGGATTGTGCAAGACATTAAGGATTTGCACCCTGAGTCATATTTCCATGTGTTGTAAAGGCTTTGGATATGGGAATCTGAGCCTGGTTTTGTGAAGAGAGAGGTGGAGGATCTGCCAGCAAGGGGCCCTGTCTGTGTAAGTGCTCTGAAGGATCCTATAAGTCCAGCAGGGTTCTGTGGTTTTAGAAGTTAATATGTGTTTCTGAAATACAGAAATCCCAGTAAAAGCCTACAGATCCATCTACAGCAGCTCACCATAAAAAAAAAAAAATTACATTGATTTCTATATTTCGTATTTTCAACATCACAAACTGCCAAGCATTAGGAAAACAGACTGTACTCTAGAATCCTGTAAGTCATTGCAATCTGGTACTTGAAGCCATTGCATAAGCCAGTAACATCTGTTAATCAGATACTACCACATTTTCTGATGCTAAGTACTTATGAGATGGAAGCTGACTGCAGGAAAGGAGCTCAGATGTTAAAGCCAGTCAGCTGCAACTCAAACCTTGCATGGCTTTTTTGAGTGTCTTTCTCCTTCGGTGCAGGCTTTTTTTTTTTAAATTTGTTTTTTTTTGGTTTTTGTTTTGTTGTGTTTCCATATCTTTATCTACTACCCTTCTTTTTAACCTAGATAGTCAGATCCTGTCAAAACTCTGCTCTCAGATAACCTCCCTCAGATACCCTCCTCCTGGCTGCCTTCAGGAGGATGTTCAAGCCCTTAGGACTTGGCTGGTACCATGAGCAGATGCCCCAAACTGTGCAGACATTAGAAACCTGCTAGAACTGGGATTTTTCAACAATTTGGGTTTCTCACCTGAGGTGCTAATTCATAATATGCATTTCCTCCTCACCCATGTTGAGATTCGATTTTCAAGCATTGAAAACTGTTACAAATGTCCTGTTAATAGATTTAAACAAAAAGAAGAAGTAGATTAAACAAAAGGAGAATTTCTTTGAAAGGACAACTTCTTGGAGTCTTGCAGCATATTAAATGGTATTTCAAATCAGATGCTATGCAAATAACTAAGAAGGGGAAGAGAGAATATCGAGCAAAGATACATATATATATATATATATTTATTTGTCTGTCTTGTAAATTTTTAGTGAACTCATCCTGTGTTCAGTTATTCATTGTTTTGACTTTTCCTAAAGATATTTTTTATTTAGCCAGTGCATATTTCAGCTTTCTTACTAGAGGAGTTTCTTCAAATATTCAGTATTTACTGTTTCATGTGAACTGTTTTTAACGTGTGTAAAGATAATAAACAGCTCTGAAATATGTTTTGAATTGCAGGAGAATGCAGCAAAAAATGTACTTGTTAGAGGACATGGACTAAAATGTAGAAAAATAATTCTTGCTGTACTTTATTTTCTTCTTGTATTTTAAAGTCTAGTACACTGTCACCTCTTATGTCCTCCATCTAAAACTTGTTTAAAACTCTGATTTCCAGCTAGTGTAGCTGAAGTAATTTTGAGGATGTTCCTTATATTGTCATTTCCTCAGCATGGAGGAAGGAATTAAAACTGGATGATGAAATAATCCACCAGAAGTTAAGCTTCTTGCCTGTTTTCTACTTCACAGTATCCTGGAAAAACAGCCTTGAGTTTTCTAAAGAAAAAGGGATGTGGCTTCTGTCCAGAGTATGTGGTTCAGCATCTCTATGTGTGTGCCTGTAGCCTTAGAATCATAGAATCATAGAATTAGCCGGGTTGGAAGGGACCTCAGAGATCATCTAGTCCAACCCTTGACCCACCGGAGCAGTTGCTAGACCATGGCACTGAGTGCCACATCCAGTCTTTTTTTAAATGTCTCCAGGGACGGAGAATCTACCACCTCACCGGGCAGTCCATTCCATAGCCTGATCACCCTCTCCGTGAAGAAATTCTTTCTAATATCTAACCTAAACCTCCAGTGGCACAACTTAAGACTGTGTACTCTTGTCTTGTTGAAGGTCGTCTGTGAAAAGAGTCCAGTTCCCACCTCGCTACAGCCTCCTTTCAGGTAGTTGTAGAGAGCAATGAGGTCTCCCCTGAACCTCCTCTTCTCCAGGCTGAACAGCCCCAGCTCTCTCAGCCTCTCCTCATAGGATCTGTGTTCGAGTCCCTTCACCAGCCTGGTTGCCCTCCTTTGGACCTGCTCCAGGACCTCGATATCCTTCCTGAACTGGGGGGCCCAGAACTGGACACAGTACTCGAGGTGTGGCCTCACCAGGGCTGAGCACAGGGGCAGAATCACTTCCTTGGACCTGCTGGCCACGCTGTTCCTGATCCAGGCCAGGATGCCATTGGCCTTTTTGGCCACCTGAGCACACTGCTGGCTCATGTTCAGTTTCTTGTCAATGCAGACTCCCAGGTCCCTTTCTGCCTGGCTGCTCTCCAGCCTAGCCAGTTACAAACATGCAAGTATTTAGGGTGTTTTATTCAACTGAGTTAACTTCATGTAGTGTTGTAAAGTCATGGTTTCCATCACTCGAAAAGAATTATAATTTCATTAGGAAATTTTTCAGGTTCTTATAATAATCTGACTTCTGACTCCTTGGTGGTTTTAGTGCCATCAGTTTTTGTCAGGATTTGTGAGTTTTCAAGAAGTCAGCAGACATATTTATCTAAGAAAAATCCAGAAGTAAATTCCAGTCTGCAATTTGCTCTAATGACTGTGGTCTACAACGCAGTCCCTCATGTCAAAAGCCCCTGGGTTTGTGTAAAGCCTGGAACCTGGGTGAGCATTATACAGAATTAACATTTTGTGCTTCCATGGTTCCTGCAGACTTTCCCAGAACGTGGAGATGTGGCTGGATGAACTTTTGGGGTGGCTCAGTACAACCATTTTTTGCTTTATGTTTAGATAGTTACCTTTTCTGGATTTATTATTTCATTTTATTAATTGCCTTAATGCTTTCTTTTTGTCATTAGCATCTCTTTGCTCCACAAGAACGTTTTTGAAGGGTTTAGCAGCTCATTAAGTGTGAGATTTGGAAGTACTTTTAAGCCATATTTTTAATTATACTAACTCTTGTTTTTTCATATCTTCGATATCAGAGTACTTGAGAAGTAATCCACTGGGACATGTGTGTGTTAGTTGGAATCCTAAATCCCTGGGGAGCCTTGATGTGTGTGGAGATGGCATCCTCTGCTGAAGTGGCATCAAAATGTTATCTTGGGGCATGTGATATTAGGAAAATGATTCTGAATTGATAGGTAGCAGTTAAGGATTGTTATAAACATTGTCTGAACAAAATCTTGTTTGCTAAAAAATTGCTGTGATGTTAAGGACATTTTACAGCAATTGCTTCCAGCTGAGTTACCTGTTAATGGATCTAAAGCTATCAGAAGCTCATTTGATATCCTTTTCTGTTTAATATTATGCTATCAATAGTTCATAGAGGTTTTCTGAGATCACACATCCTGGAATGTGTGACTTGTAGGGTACATTTTGGAAGTGTTATGTTCTTTCCTAATCGTATGGAGTTGAAAACACTGGATTTAATTTTTTTTTTTTTTTTTTAGTGCACTAATAGACTCTACTATTCTTTTGGTACATGGACATAATTAGAAACAAATATATATCACTATAAAGATAGTGTGGATTTTCTTATTAATAATGAATATATTTTTACAGAGATGTACTGGAGGCTTTAAAGCAGAAACCAGCTCACTGAGTTTTTGACAATCTTAAGTTTTTGAAACGTTGCTTTGAATGACAATTTAACAGATGGACAGCTAACTCCAAACTCCTGATCATCTCTGAATGACATTGCCCATGTTTTTCCAGTCTTCTGGAAGAGATAAAGGCCACAAGTGTAAAGGGTGACACCAAGGGTGAAATAAGCAGATGATGCTGAAAGACTGAAGTGAATTAAGCATATGATGTTCTGTAGTGGGATGAGCCTTTCTGGCTCCTGAGGCTCAACGAGCTGCTGGCCTCTCCATCACCTCACACAAGAGTGAGCTGAGCTGGGCTGCTCTCTGTGGATGTGTGTCCCACCTTTATTGGCGCCCTGGTCTTGCTCATGCCCAATAGGGGCCTGTCCTAATCAGGCACAGGTGGACTCACACCCACTCTTTGGCAACTCGAGGCACCTGGTTTATCTTGTTTCTCTACAATGTTCTTTTATTGTTGGTATGATCATTGGTTACATGGTCACAATTGTTTTTGCAGCCACGGCCTCTTGCTGTTTCCCTAAGGTAGCTGGGAAACCAACCAGACTTGCAGTTCAGGGTCTTGTTTTGAAGATGAGTTTTATGCAAGATGTAGAATTACGGATTGCAGAGACAGAAGTGTCTGAACATCATCCTTAAATCCCATTGATACTGCAATCCCTTTCTAAAGGATGATTGTTCATCCCATTCCCTCTAGTGGGAAGAAAGATAACTATTGTCAGTATGAATCTGGCTGTCTCAGAAAATCTTCTTTTCCCCTCTGAAATTTGCAACGACTTCTTATAAAGTTGACACATGTTGAACAGAAAACCTATTTGTCATGCTGGGTTTCAATACTGAGTGGTTTTTACTCTGTAGTAGCACTACGTAGGAATTAATGTTTTGATGCATTTTTATAGTTGAAAAAGTGCATCCTGAATAAGGATGATATATTGAATACTTGTAAAGCTTTGAGTAAAAAAAATTGCTTTTGTCAGTAACTTGGCTAAATAGTTTTTCTTCATTCACTTTTAATAAAACTTCAGTTTGTTGTCATGGCAATAGGTTGTTTGAAAGCATCTGCACAGAAATGTGTCAGGGATTATCTTAAATTCTATTTCACATACATTTTTATATTTTGACAAAGTGTCTTTATTTGTTAAAATAGATGTTTTACCTACAAATTTAAAAATAATTGGAATTAAATCTAATGAGTCTTTACTACCTGAAAGGAGGGTGTAGCCATGTGGGGGTTGGTCTCTTTTGCCAGACGACTTTCAACAAGACAAGAGGGCAGGGTGTCAAGTTGTGCCAGGGGAAATTTAGGTTAGATATTAGAAAGAATTTCTTTCTGGAGAGAGTGATCAGCCATTGGAATGGGCTGCCCAGGGAAGTAGTGGATTCTCCGTGTCTGGAGATATTAAAAAGAGCTTGGATGTGGCACTCAGTGCCATGGTCTAGCAACCGCAACGGTGGTTCAAGGGTTGGACTTGATGATCTCTGAGGTCCCTTCCAACCCAGCCAATTCTATGATTCTATGATTTCAGGTTTTTTAAATGTATTTATTTGTAGCACACAGAAGGGATAAGCAAATCTTTTGGGGAGGTGAGGGATGCCATGAGAATCAATATCTGCCATGTAACAGTAGCATAGGATTTGCCTATTTTGATAGTTTAATGCAATTTTTCACCCTTTTCAATGGAGGTTTGGGTGGGGTAATGCATATAAGCATTGCTAAATATACAGTGCTCTTCATTAGTTCCTGTAGTATTGTCTGAATTGTCAGGGTTTAACACTGGCCCGCCGATTAAACCGAATAACAGACGCTCTCTATTAATGTCTCTTTCCTCCTTGATAAAGAAAGGAGAGAGAATAAGGGAGAGAGACTGATGGGTTGGAAACTAAACTACACAACTTTAATGAAACAGTAATGATAAATAGGAAAAATTACTAAATCTATACAAATATACAGGAAAATGGAAACCACATTCCTCCCCCCTCTCCTCCAATAACTCTCACGTCACCCCCGAGGCTGCAGGGCAGCCCTGGGAAAGTCCAGGCTGGACTCCTGGAGTCGGCAGCAGTCGGGAACTGGAGGCAGGAACACACAGATATGGGCTGGGATGGATCAGGACCACAGGCAGAGGAACGGACGGGATCCTTCCAGGATGCCGGGTGAAGGAAGGGAAGCAGGAAATCAGGAAATCCAGAAGTCTGGAAATCTGGAAATCTGGCTCGGCCCTCGTGATGCCTCAAATTTATACTGAGTGTGACGTATATGGGATGGAATCCTCTGTTTGGTCAATTCTGGCATCTATCTTGTCTGTTCCTCCCCAAAGCAGGGCTCAGGTGAGACCTCTTTATCCTCCTGGACAGTAAAATGTTTTCCTCAGAGCTGAGCAGTGTCCTTGGCTCTGCACACCAGTTTCTAGCAGTAACTATAAACATCAAGTGTTATCAATCCTAGAAGCACACACTGTCTGAGAAACTTGCTGTTAATTTCAGCAAGTGCAGCTACTTACAAGAGACTTAGCTAAAAGTAAAAGTACAAAACAGAAAATCACCTTTATCCTGGCCCAAACCAGGACATGAATATAGGCACTTCAACTAAATACTTTGATAGATTTAAGATTTTGCTTTCTAAACCTCATGCTGCTTGAACCTTGGGTTTTTACTGCCTTGCAGGAATTCACATACCAAGTTCTATCATTCTTTAATCAATTAGTTTCTCACTATACTGATGAATTTTGTAATATTAGAGATCCAGGTATTTTGTTGTGACTGACTAGTGGTGTTAAGCACTACATTAATTCCTGGAAATATTTTTTCACCCAAGCTTGTATATTAGTGTGGATAGAGTTAAAATTATTTGCTTATGCCTTCGAAGCATCTATGATGCACTTGAAAAGATTTAAGAGCAAAGAGGAGTTGAAGCATCATAGTGAAAACAGAAAATCAGAAAAGAACAGGCTAGACAGTATGATATTTTTTCTACTCCTTTGAGTGTTTAAAAAAAAATAAATCTCAATATATATCATTTAAATAATGCTGTGAATCTATGCTTATAATAAAGGGAAGTTTTAAATGAGTTTGCCTCTCATTCTTTTATCTTTCATTTGGATTCTGGTAATTAATAATTGCTCTTAACTGTTAAGCACCAGAGATTAATGTAGCCCACCAAAGAATGTAAATTTATTCTAGCATGAATTACATAGAAGGAGGAATTCTTCCCTAACTTTTTTTCCAAATTAAAATGTTAGTTTTCAGTTCAGCAAATACAATGTCATAATTTGTAAACCTGGTTTCCCTTCAGATCTTTCAGAATTTTATTAAGAGAATTTTTTGAGTTCTGGAATTCTTCATTTTATAGAAGCAAGATTTTTCTTGTGATTGGCTAATAATCAGGTAAATCCTGAATAGCAGATCCTGGGTATCCTGCAAATCAGCATGGTTTCCTTGTTTTGGCAGATTTTGATTCATAAATCACATGGCAAATTTTACTGCAGCTTCCAGAGTTAATAAGTGGTTTTCTGTGGATATCTTAAAAGAAGACAGAAGTTATCCTGTAAGAATTTGCAGACTGAGGCTTGCATGTGAATACAAGAGGTTTCTAAGTTTAAATTCTAACGTGATCACAGTCTCAGGAGTGATCACACACCTTAAAGTACATAGTATATAAACCAAAGGAAATTAGAAATTGAATTATACACTGGGCTTAAAAAAAAATGAGGAAAAATTAATTGAGAAGTGCAATCTTTAGGTTACTCAATCAACTTCTGTGCATGGTGTTTTTTAAAGATATGATTTGATTTAAATGAGTGTTTCCTATTAAAAAATTCTAGAATTATCCTTTCAGTGACAGAAATCATTAATTAGAAAGTAAAAAGCAGGAGCCTAAGTGTTATAAAATTTTCTGTGAAGGGTATGTATTTCTCACTGAGATGAAATATATAATTCCATCATTAAATATCTGAATGCATCTCTAATATTAGCTAATAGCCCTCACCTAAAGAGAAATAGAACAGACTCTTAAATAAGCTAATAGTTTTTCAGAGTTCTTCTATCATAGGTTAATTCTCTTGATGAAAGACATTTAATTAGGTTTGGATTAGCAGAAAGTCATGGGATGGGTTAAAGTGATGCAGCTGCAGGACAAATTTAGTCTCCAGTACAGCAGAAACCTGGAACTTTGTAGCTTCTAATTCATAACCTATTCAGACCAGTTTGACACTTTTTCAGAGTGGGTTGTTAATTCACAACCCAAAACTGAGGTGGGTAATCTACCCATCTCTACTTCTGACCCAGACAGTAAGTGCCAAGCAGGTCTTTGTGTCATATATAGGCTGGAGAATGGTTTATTCAAACACCTTCTAAAACTTGGGATTGAGAATTAATTTTGTTACTGGGGAAAAGCAACTTTATATAAACTAAGCTTCTGTTTTATGAAAACGTGCAATTCTTGGGTAAAGAGAAGATGCAATATCATCTTACTTCACTCCTGGAGTTGAACGTCTCCCTCATTTTGTGTTGCAGGAAAATCTGAAGTCTTGAGTGGGAGGGACAACCAAGCCTGGGTCTCAGGGAGGACTGTGTAGCATCACTGGGTTAGCATGGTATTCACCCAAACCACAGACTTATTGAGGTAGAGAGAATAATCTTAATGGTCGTGAAGCAGCAACCCTCAGATATTAGCAATTCCAGAACACTCTCCTGAAAATGTGCTGAAATGCAATGGTAGCTGCTCTACTAACTTGCATAACTGTATTCCTGAAATATACATCTATTACTGCAATGTAGTTCACTTGTATTCAGTGATGTCTTTTCCCCTTATTTGTGTCTTTATTTTTATATATTGAGCCATCCAGCTTAGCTGTTCATTTGACATATTTGACGAGCTACTAAGATGATTAAGGGAGTGGAACATCTCCCTTATGAGGAAAGGCTGAGGGAGCTGGGTCTCTTTAGTTTGGAGAAAAGGAGACTGAGGGGTGACCTCATCAATGTTTTCAAATATGTAAGGGGTGAGTGTCAGGGAGATGGAGTTAGGCTCTTCTCAGTGGTGACCAGTGATAGGACAAGGGGTAATGGGTGTAAATTGGAGCACAGGAGGTTCAAGTTGAATATCCGGAAACATTTTTTTCCTGTAAGGGTGACAGAGCCCTGGAACAGGCTGCCCAGGGGGGTCGTGGAGTCTCCTTCACTGGAGACATTCAAAACCCGCCTGGACACGTTCCTATGCGAAGTGCTCTAGGTGGCCCTGCTCTGGCAGGGGGGGTTGGACTAGATGATCTTTCGAGGTCCCTTCCAACCCCAAGGATTCTATGATTCTATGATATTTCACTCTCTCCGCTCACAGATTAAGATGTGTTTCTTTGTTTCCTTTTAAATCTCTTGGTTTGATTTTTAAATCTTAAAGTCCAAAATCTCAGGAACTTTACTGTATTTAGAAAGAACAGAGGAAGAAGGAAAGGGAATTATTAAGCAGAAGATGGAAAATTAAGGAATACCACCTTTGTCCTTTAAAAATCAGATGTAAATTTACATTCTAGGGTCTTAACCTCATCAGACTAATAGATTTATATTTAAACAGGCATTTAGCAGAGCAGAAATGTTTTTCCTGTCCAATACATATACATATATATATATAACCTTGAAGGACTTTCCTTTCTTTTTTCTTCTTTCTCTTGACCTTTTATTAGAACACACATTTAAACTGTCAAGTGACGGATGGCGCAGAGCTTTGCTTGAGGCACATGAAGCTCATTCAAAGCACAAATGTTACTTTATAAAGTTCACAAACTTTCATTTACTTTCCACCTAGAAAAGAAAGGTTAATTATTTTTTTTTAAGGCAGTACTTGGACAATGACAAGTTGAAAGCCTGCTAAATGTAACCGGTCCTTGAAAACCATTATTATTTGGGAACGAGCATCAAACTGGCTGAGAAATGAAAACATCCAATTTCCATGCCTCCAAAGCATAATGATTAAATGATTCAGGTTTTTTGTATGAAAAATCTAAGATGATGTTTGGCTGTGTCTGTGTTGGAAAGAAGGATTGTGGTATAAGTGCCAGATAAAAAGGTGCTTTTTTCCCCACCTGAACTCTCTGTGGTCCGGTGCCATGGACTGAATGCTTGATACCTGTGGGAAAGCTTTGGATGGAGTTCTGGAGAAGAGGTGGATTGCTTCAATTCATGCAAGAGAAACACAGGTCATGCACTCAGAGTGTGACCTGGTATGCAGAAGGAGTGGAGGATGGTGAAACAGCCCTGCTCTTGGCTGAAACACTCTCATGGCACTGCTTGTGGTCTCTATTTTGGAAACCTTGGATTGCTTTTTGCTCTTCAAAACTGGGAGGGGTTTGGGTCCAATACGTCTTTTTAAATGGATTGAAAAACAACAGTTGAGCCTTTTTTTAGGTATGTGTTTCATACTTTCCTTAAAGTATTTCATACTTTTGCTTAGCCCTTACTATTCCTATGGGTTTCCCTTCTCTTTTTCACCTTCCAGGCCATGGGAAGGGCTCTGCCTGTGGTTATTGTCTGCTGGAGTAGATCTTCAGATGTTCAGAAATGGTTTCCCCAATGGAAATCATAAAACTTAAAAGCCAGAGCATGAACTATAATTCACCCTTGCCAAAAGCACCAAACAACCCTGTTCTTTTTTTTGTAGGACACCCTGAATTTCCTGTTCCCATTTTATTCTCAAGCTGTTTCCATGCACAGAATACACAGCATTCAGTATCACAGAGGGAATCTGAAGGTATTTTTGTACTGCTAGTTTCTTTCTATGCTTGTTGTCTTTTTAGTGTTTTTCCTCATGTGGTTTTTGTTTTGTTTTTTTTTTAGTGTTTTTCCCCATGCAGATGCCAATTGAGAATGTCATCTGTTATCTACAAACTTTCATTTTGGAAGCAAGTTGGCAACGACTGAAACTAAGGGTTGTAGCTCAAAAAAACAATTGCTTTTTTTGAGGAGCAGTCAGTTACAGCAGCCTTTTAATAATTTTCCTTCATGCAGATGCTGTGGAAATAGCTCTGGTGGTGTCCTATTCCTCTTTCTGGCCCAAGGCTACAGGACAGTCAATAGTCCTGACAGCTATTTAGCAGCTTTCAGCCTGGAGAGTGCTGGTAGTTCTCCAACTGTGTCTGTGTTCTGTATATCAAACTGGTCATTTTATTTGAACAAGTGGGCTTATTTGACTTCCAGATGCAGTAGCTGCTGTAATGAATTCATAAAATATGCATATGGTGGGCTGGAGAAAACTATCAGGACTCATTCATTTTGCATGGGCCTTGCTCACTGTTTTTGTCTTCCCATAGGTCTCTTCCCTCCTGGATAACATGGCTTAATGCCTCTTACATTTTCAGTAAGTGCAGGGAAAATGTTCTTCAGGACCCTTGTTGTTGAAAAGTTTATTTGCATCTTTAAGTGCAGATGTTAAGGCAGCATTATCCCAAACTTTAAAGCTCCAGAGCCATCAGAAAAAAGTCGTTCGAACTGGAAATAGGGGTTGCAGAAGATGGCTGTATTTTACTGCTTGCTGAGGTTTAGTGTAGCTCAAAGAGCAGTGGGCAAAGTCCCAAGTCAGGAAGCAGAAAATTCAGCAGCTTGTCTTTTATGCTGTGCGTAGAGCCCTGGGCAGCCCTCTGATGGCAGCTGCATCGGGACAGAGGTGCCACATTGTTCAGCTGGTCCTTCCTCGTGCTCTGGTTGTCCTTCAGCTTCCCTTCTTAGGCTTTGAGGTTTGTCTGCTCTTTTTTCCAACACTGAGAAGGGAAAAACAGAGATCTTTCCTGGGCTCTGATGCCCAAAGCATGGGAGCACCTTCTCCCTCAGCCATGCTTCACCCACCAAACACCACGATCCACACAGCAAACGTGGGAAGGATACAGAGGTGTACAGAGCAAGTATAGGTCTGTGACATAAGGAGGAAGAATATGGGTGTCACACACGCTTTATTTGTGCTATATTTAGCATTTCTGGCTTTGTCTCTGGAGGAAGCATATGTCAAGGAGAGAGAAGTGAGAGTCCAGTGCATTTGAGCAGCAACTGAAATAAACAAAGGAGTAACTTAGGCTTGGACTTGGAAATGCTCATGTCCAGGCAGAATGTGATGAAATGTCCCACTGGAGCAGAACTTGGAGAAAGCTGGATTCTTCTCTCATGCCACTTGCATATCTACACCCAAAAGCTTGCAGTGAAGAGGTTTTCTCCAAATGACTTTCTTGCCTGGGTATTCATATTAAAAATCCCCTCAAAATGATGATGTTCAGAACTACTGTGTCATGGCTGCAATGAGGACAGCCAGCAAAAAAACCTTGAGAGGTCCAATATGATAGTTTGCTATTTAATTTCTTTTGCAGATGCTGGCTTATCCCCGCTGTTTGTTAGCACCTGTAGGTGCTGATGGTTTGAATTTAGGTAACTGGTTTTGGGTCAGTGTGGTGGGGTTTTGGTACCAGAAGGCCATAGGGGAGGCTCCTGTGAGAAGCTGCTGGGAGCTCCTGGGTCTTGTTTTGCCTCTGACCATAACTGACCAAAACCTGGCTGGATTCACAAGCCTTTAGGTGGCCACAGTTGGGTTTGGGGAGAGCAATCAGAGGGTGTTATGGGCTGGGCCTGAACCACAACAGTGACTTTGTTCCCAGAAAACCACAGCACTTCTTCCAGCCACACCAACTTATTTTCATTCTCCTTTTCTCTTTTCTTCCTTCTAGCAGAAGGAATGAAAAGACTTAGGAATATTTTAAAGGAAATTTATGGTGGAGTTTTGTCAAAGAGCTACCTACAGTGCTTTTCAGAACATTTCAGAGATGTTCATTCAGAGTAAATGTGGGCTGGGAAAGGAAAGCTGGTCAAAAAACCAAAACTTAAAGCAATGCACCAAAATTGAATTTATCTTTTAGTCTTTAACTAATCCCAGATCTTAAATAATAATAATTAAAAAAAAAAATTCTTCTGCCTGCATTATCTTGTGATGGATTTCTGCTTTGCTTCTTGCACATTTTAAAACTTCATTGCTGTAGCAGATGTGTAATTTGAATACCATGGTGTATGTATTTACACTGAGCAATGGTTGACGTTTTGAATCCGGGTCTGTTTATTATATGAGACTTAGAGCTTCAAGCAAAATTTCAGTGTCCACAGAGCTCTGTAGCGTGGGGAGAGCTGTTGTCTTCATATCTACACTTTCTGATTTTGGCTTAGCTTAAGAAATGAGGCAGCCTTGTGTTGAGCTGTAACGTGCTACAGCTCTGGACCAAGTATTAACCTAGGAAGGTCTGACATATATTTGCACCTAAACTGAGTGACCCGACAGAGAAATGTTTACAGGGAGGGAGAAAACTGACAGACCCTCCAGCGTATTATCTGGTCTTTGGGATAAAGAGCTGATTAGTATCTTGCTGCGGGTAGGTAGTTGCCTCCTTGTTTCTCTGTGCCTTCATCTGGACAGACTGGAGAGTTGGGCTGATTCTAATGGGATGAGGTTCAACACGGCCAAGTGCCGGGTCCTGCACTTTGGCCACAACAACCCCATGGGGAGCTCCAGGCTGGGCACAGAGTGGCAGAAAGGGACCTGGGAGTCTGGATTGCCAGGAAGCTGAACAGGAGCCAGCAGTGTGCCCAGGTGGCCAAGAAGGCCAATGGCATCCTGGCCTGGATCAGAAACAGTGTGGCCAGCAGGTCCAGGGAAGGGATTCTGCCCCTGTGCTCAGCTCTGGTGAGGCCACAGCTTGAGTACTGTGTCCAGTTCTGGGCCCCTCAGTTCAGGAAGGATATCGAGGTCCTGGAGCAGGTCCAAAGGAGGGCAACCAGGCTGGTGAAGGGACTCGAGCACAGACCCTATGAGGAGAGGCTGAGAGAGCTGGGGCTGTTCAGCCTGGAGAAGAGGAGGCTCAGGGGAGACCTCATCACTCTCTACAACTCCCTGAAAGGAGAGAGGTATCCGGGTGGGGGTTGGTCTCTTTTGCCAGACGACTTTCAACAAGACAAGAGGGCAGGGTCTTAAGTTGTGCCAGGGGAAGTTTAGGTTAGATATTAGAAAGAATTTCTTTATGGAGAGGGTGATCAGACATTGGAATGGGCTGCCCAGGGAAGTAGTGGATTCTCCGTGTCTGGAGATATTTCAAAAGAGCCTGGATGTGGCACTCAGTGCCATGGTCTAGCAACCGCAACGGTGGTTCAAGGGTTGGACTCAATGATCTCTGAGGTCCCTTCCAACCCAGCCAATTCTATGATTCTATGATCTGTGGAGAAGGGCTAGAAATACTTTAATAAACTCACACTGCAAGGGGCAACTTGCTCCTTGGAAGTTTGGAGCTGGTGTTGGGAGAGCCTGGACTGCAGCAAGGCTGAGGTGAGGAGAGCTGCTCTTTTAGTCTGGTTTTGTATATATGCTATAATGCTGCCAAGTCCTGCTTTGAAGCTACTGTACTGGTATTAAAAGGAATATTGGACTCTGAAGGAAATTTTTGGCTGTACTTGCTAGAAATTACTTAACATTAGGCAGAGAAAAATCCTGATTTTTGTTTTTCAGAACATCAGTGATCCAGAGACCCTTACCAACTTTCTCTTGTCTTGTCTTCAGAGTGGACTCTTTAGCAGACACTTGCCTTTTATCTCCCTACCCCATTTACTGAGCATTTTTGAAGTGCAGATGCTGATGGGTTTCTGGATCAGAATTTTCTTAATCTATGGGAATTTCAGAAGTTGACTTATTAAAAGCAAAACATTCCTCTTGTGCATTATGGGTTTTAATATTTTTCTCTGGCACCTTCCCAAAACAACAGACTTCAAGGGCACAGCAGGTACTTTCTGTTTACAGGAATATATTTCACTTTTCAATCAGATGTTGTTTTGTTAGGTTTATGTTGCTCTGCAAACTGCTGTTTGTGAAATGCAAAATGGATTCTTTGGTAATTAAAATATTTCAAGTTTATGAGAGAGTTTCCAATCAATAAAATATTCTTATTTCAGTGGAATGGAGCTATACCTCTGTAAGCACAGAATCCTTTAAGTTATAGAGGAATAGAAAAAAACCTAATGGGTGCTTTCCATCTCCTTTGGGTTGTTCTTTCCCAGATGGTGTGTTTACTACCACTTTTTTTTTTTTCTCAATCTAATTGAAATATCTCAAGGTAGAGGCCTTGTAATATACCTATTATTTTTCATATGCAGTTTTAAAAATGTCTTTCTTGAGCAGAATCATTTAGTATTACAGTTGTGATCTGCAACATGCCTTAACATCTGAAATTAAAAGCAGAATATAATACCTATTAGCACCAAGACCTGTGGACAGCCCAGCACCTCTTGCCAGTGGCCAATAATTAAGGGAGCTCAATAGCAGAGCTGAGGAAAAAGACCATCAAGATATCTTAATGCTCTTCAGTTACCTATTTTGAAAGAAAAATGAAAGAGAAATAGAAAAAAAAAATCCTTTCTTTTTATATATTTTTGTTACCATAGTAATTTTTATCATACATTTTATATAAATGTCACCTGCCAGAACCATTGAAACGTCTGCTTTGAAGAGAAAAATGCTTTCAGGTGTATAATTTTGTCAACAGTAATGTTAGCATTTCTCATGGCAAAATTTTTGTGACTGCTATATATAGTTGTGTTTCAAGTTTTTAATTTTCCCATACTGACGTTTTTAAACCAATATCCTGTGAACGTCAGTATTGTTAATTTTATGTCTTGGAAAGGTGAAAGGTTAAATTGTTATGTATTGGGATGCAGAAACATAATTGAAATAAATTCAAGTTTAACAAGACTTTGAGTAAGTGGTTCTAAGACTACTTTATTTAGGTGCAGGTTTTGTGTATGTTCTGTATTGCACTGCAACATTTATCCCAGCAGAAACCTTCCCATTACGTAGCTTCCTGGTTTTGATTATTTTAATAAGGAAATTTAAAATTATTTTTACAGATGATGGGAAAATTGTAAATAAGGAGTAATCTCATTATTTTGGGTTGTAAGACTGGTTATGCTGCAGTAACAGGCAAGCACTGAGAATCATAGAATTAGCTGGGTTGGAAGGGACCTCAGAGATCATCTAGTCCAACCCTTGAACCACCGGAGCAGTTGCTAGACCATGGCACTGAGTGCCACATCCAGGCTTTTTTTAAATGTCTCCAGGGACAGAGAATCTACCACCTCACCGGGCAGTCCATTCCATAGCCTGATCACCCTCTCCGTGGAGAAATTCTTTCTAATATCTAACCTAAACCTCCCCTGGCACAACTTAAGACCCTGCCCTCTTGTCTTGTTGAAGGTCGTCTGTGAAAAGAGTCCAGTTCCCACCTCGCTACAGCCTCCTTTCAGGGAGTTGTAGACAGCAATGAGGTCTCCCCTGAGCCTCCTCTTCTTTAGGCTGAACAGCCCCAGCTCTCTCAGCCTCTCCTCATAGGGTCTGTGCTCGAGTCCCTTCACCAGCCTGGTTGCTCTCCTTTGGACCTGTTCCAGGACCTCTACATCCTTCTTAAACTGAGGGGCCCAGATCTGGACACAGTACTCAAGGTGTGGCCTCACCAGGGCTGAGTACAGGGGCAGAATCACCTCCCTGGACCTGCTGGTGACGCTGTTTCTGATACATGCCAGGATGCCATTGGCCTTCTTGGCCACCTGGGCACACTGCTGGCTCATGTTCAGCTTCCTGTCAATCCAGACTCCCAGGTCCCTTTCTGCCTGGCTGCTCTCCAGCCACTCTGTCCCCAGCCTGTAGCGCTGCATGGGGTTGTTGTCATTGTTTTTTTCTGTCTACTAGAGGAGTAAACTAAAAGAAAAAAAATCAAGTCTACAGGGAAAGAATTTTTTGATAACTTAAGGGAAAGGTATTTGTGAGTAGAATTCACTGTATTTGTATAGAAATCACATGCAGTGACATACACTAGGTAGGTCAAACAGAAGTTTTTCTTTCCTTGATTAAGTTCTTCCCATACCTCTAAGGTCTTCTTTCATCTGGTGTGGTGTGACCTTACCCGTGGGTTGAGGCTTCATGTGAAAGCTGCACAGACCTTGGAGGTGAGAATTCCTTGAAGGTGAAGGAGACAAACACTCCTAGTGAAAAAGCTGTTAAATAACAATTTGTGATGTCCTTATTATTTTGGAAATGCAGCTAGGATAAAAAAAAAAAAATCCTTGTTTGCTTCTTGGAGAAGCTCCTGACTTTCATTAGAATATTTTCTGTTGGTCTTTGATGCTAAAACAGAGGCAAAGATCAATTGATTGTCACAGTCTAAAAAACGTGAACTAGCAAAGATTTGAAGATTTAATGCAGCATGACATTAACAATTTCAGTAATTTTTCTGAAGCACTTTGACCTAAATACAGTCCTGTGGAGACATTTAAGCTTCCAGGTCCCCTACTAGATGTTGGAAATACTGGAGGGCAGGAATGATTAATGAACAAAAAAGAATTAACAGTGCAGAATTAACATGAGTGCTGGCTGTTATGAATATGGCAGTATTTACAGAGCCATCACAGGAGAAAAATTAATTAAATTTGTGGAACTGCATCTAAAAAGAAAACTCAAGATGGTGTCATATGGTGTTATAGTACCTAGGTCAGAGAGCTGTTTTAGTAATGTACAGAGCATGTATGTTCAGCCAGAGGTTTAAACCTTTAAAACTCAGTTGTCTGCAAGAGAAGTCTGTTCCTGATTTTCTCCATACTTTGAAATTTGTGCCAACAGAAGTTGCTGAAAATTTGTTGAGTTTTACTCAAAATCTGCAGAATCATAGAATCATAGAATCCTAGGGGTTGGAAGGGACCTCGAAAGATCATCTAGTCCAACCCCCCTGCCAGAGCAGGGCCACCTAGAGCACTTCGCATAGGAACGTGTCCAGGCGGGTTTTGAATGTCTCCAGTGAAGGAGACTCCACGACCCCCCTGGGCAGCCTGTTCCAGGGCTCTGTCACCCTTACAGGAAAAAAATGTTTTCGAATATTCAACTTGAACCTCCTGTGCTCAATTTACACCCATTACCCCTTGTCCTATCACTGGTCACCACTGAGAAGAGCCCAACTCCATCTCCCTGACACTCACCCCTTACATATTTGAAAACATTGATGAGGTCACCCCTCAGTCTCCTTTTCTCCAAACTAAAGAGACCCAGCTCCCTCAGCCTTTCCTCATAAGGGAGATGTTCCACCCCCTTAATCATCTTAGTAGCTCTGCGCTGGACTCTTTCAAGCACTTCCCTGTCCTTCTTGAACTGAGGGGCCCAGAACTGGACACAATACTCCAGGTGCGGCCTCACCAATGCAGAATAGAGGGGGAGGAGAACCTCTCTTGACCTACTAACCACACCCTTTCTAATGCACCCCAGGATGCCATTGGCCTTCTTGGCCACAAGGGCACATTGCTGGCTCATGGTCATCCTCTTGTCTACCAGGACCCCCAGGTCTCTTTCACCTACACTGCTCTCCAGCAGGTCAGCCCCCAACCTATACTGGGACATCGTGTTGTTCACACGAGACTCTGCAAAATGTTGTGGTTTTCTTAGTAACGTTGTGTGGGTCTTTTTCTCATTAAGTTTTTCCCTGCCTTATCTCACCTTTAGGAATTACTTTGCTTTAGGTTACAGTGCTCTCACTGATGGAAAGCTAGTTAGACCACTTTCTCTTTTTTGTGCTAGTACCAAAGCTGAGGTTTAGGTTGAAACCCTGTCATTCTGGGAGGGTGGAGAGTTGGAGGATTTTGAACCTGAATGGTTCTGGTGATTTAGGTTCTGTCATGAATCTCTATGGCATGTAGAGAAGGGAGAGAATCAGTGAAATGACAAGAAATGGAGGATGCCATGCAGGTGTTCTGCTCTTGGGATCTGAGGTTATACATTTACTTGTTTTCTGTTCCTCTGTATTGTTTCTCCAAGTCACAGATGTGTTTCTTCAGGAACTGACTGCTCCTACCTGGAAAAGCAGAGTCTGTCCTTCCCAATATTCCTACCCTTGGAAGAACCTCTTCAGATCAGCTGTCTTCTGAAATGCTCCTGTAGGCTTTCAGCCCTGCATTAATTATATCCTTAGGATAATGGTGCTGGAACTTCAGCAGTGCTGGTGTGCCTTTCCAGCCACCTGTCCCTGCTTTGCTTTTCTTGATTAATGAACCCATGGCAGAGAAACCCAGCACAGCTAAAATCTGATGGCTTCCTACCATATATGCTTGTGTAGTGAGCTCCCTGATTAGTAGTTATAAACAGCAGGTAACTACAGTTATTTTCTCTTTGTTTTTTTGGTTTTTTTGTTTGTGTTTTGGGGTTTTTTTTGTCTGTTTGTTTGTTTTTAATTTATAAACTAATAGGAATACAAATGCTTTACAGTATTATTCTAGGGCTACAGGCTGCAGCTATCTTAGCAAGAATAATGTAAAAATTGAAATAATTTGGAATTGGGATTCTGCTCTTAAAATAGAACAGGCCTGTTGGGGAGGGAGTTTTACTGGGAGAGTAATATTTCATATCTAAAATGATAAAATTTTCTTTCTCCATTTGTTATCTGAACCCATGTATTAGAAACATGATCCAGGAGAAATATTAATTCATTTTAACGCTGAAAAAACGCCAGTCTCATTTCATCTTCTCTCCCTTGTTTCATGTTTGTTGCATTAGAAAAGTTACCAAGAAGGGATAAAGAAATATTCCTAACTACTAGTGTAAAATTGAGATTATTTCAAACTTCAGAGTGGTCAGCAACCTGTGGGAAATAATCTTCTCTCATGTGATTTGATTAAAAAAGAGCTTGGAGAAGAGGTTTATTGCTGACTAAATGTCAAGACTTGTCTGACCTTTCAGCTTAAAATGTTATTTCAAATAGAATTTATTTAATAAAGAGCTATACCATAGTTTATCAGTGTTTAAGAAATGCTAGAGTATGCAGTTGGTATCTTCACACAGATCTTGCTCAGCTTACCTTCATTCTCTGTCTTCAAACCATCTGCTCCTTTCCTGTGGTCGTTGTTTTCCATATTAATTAGTGCAGTGTGTCTGCTGACTAAATAAGGATTTAAAGACTTAATTCCTATGTGCCTAACTGTTTGGGGAAAAAAAAAGAAAATAGAAAAAAAATCTAGTGATGCTGTTAGGAATTTGCAATCATTTGTATAAAGCTGTGAGTGCACTTCTGGGTGTTTAGGCAGCTTGAATAATTTAGGGCCTTTATATATAGCTGACTTGTCTCATTCGATTTATCTTCTTCACATGGGATTTTATACTATTTCTGGGTACTTTATTATCACAATTGTCTCTCACATTTGTAATGGGGATAGAAGCACAGAGCATGTGCAAAGCTTAGAGGGAGAGTGTAGCATCTGCTTAGCATCAATTGATTTAGCAGCTAGTGGTATGTAAGCACATTTAGTCTTTCCTATCAAATCTGAAAATTCTGTCTCCCTGAGACACCTGGACCTTACTTTTTCCTTCCATAACTCAGCCTGCTGTTTTTCCGAGTGTTTTTCAGCATTTCCAATTTAACAGCATCAATGGTCACTGAAAAGATAGCTCAATATAAAGCAAATCCTTTAAATGCAAATCCTTGCTGTTGGTTCATGTGACCACTTTTCTTGAAGGTATTTTGGTCCACACAGCAGAAATCCTGTGTGAAAACGCAAGGCAGTGTTTGGGTCCTGTGAAAAATGTTCACCACCTCTGTAATGTCAAAATAATTAGCCATTTCTCTGCAGAAATCTGTCTCTTGTTTGGAGAGAAGCTGCTATCTTGATTCTAACCATATCTAACATGTCCTAATAGGCTGTGTTGCCCTTGAAGGTGCTGATGCAGAAGGATCGCACTCTTGAAATAGATACTGAAGGACAAAGACCTAATGCAGCAGGGCCAGGAGAGTTGGCCCAGATTCAAACAGAAATTTGATTGTTTCTAATTTTCATTATTTTAGTCTATCCCATTCTTTCACAATGCAAATGGTCATTAGAGCAGGAGGTAGCTTTTTCCTTCAGACAGCTACAAAATACCCTTACAAGGTTTTTGCCCTCTGTCTCTCTTCAGCTCCCATAACTGCATTTCTTGATTGGTGAGGTATTTGTGTGAAAAATGCTCTCTTTGGTGGTGGGCTGGAGTTGGATTCTGCTCTCCTTTGTCTGACACAGATCCCACTGAAGGGGTGAGTAGTTTGTCTATAGAATGGTGCATACTAAGGGCACGTGAACACCTGGAAAACTTGGTCTTTATTCTGCATAGTTGTGGGCATAGCACTAAAAATGAAAATGTAAAAGCCTGGTGTGGAGGATACATTACATTTTATTTCATTAATTATTTGAATGAGGAGGCACAAGTCAGTTCAAACATGTATATCTACTTTATTGTTCTATGCTATGCTTTTGGAGATGATGCTTTATTATACACACTATTACATTGTAACTAGGATGCAACTGAAGCAGTTTACAGTAAACCACTGAACTAAAGTTCCAGCCAACATCTTTTAATACTTACTAAGTTTTGCAAATGGCTTATGTATTAATATAAATTAATATAAATATGATTAATACAATTAAAATGAACAGGTGTATTTGGACCTCACAAAGACTTCCAATCTTGAAAAAGCCTCTATTGGAAATATTATCATTTTAAAATGTGCTTTGATTTCAATAGCACATAGTTTCTAAATATTCTTCTTTAAAACCCAAGTTCTTCCATTCACTTACAATTGCTTGTTTTCAGTGACAAAGCGATCATCATGACTGTAATTAAATATTTATCACAGAGTTCTTTTTTGTCATTTGGATGGTACAAGGCAGGCAAAGATATACTTTAAAGGCTGAGTAGTAAGCTATATTATGATAGTATATCAGGCAAACGAGTGTTTGATAGGCTGTGCTAATGTGGGCTAAAAATAAAATCCCATCTGTTCACCTTTCAAACTGCATCAAGACACTGCGTATGGGGTGCAGAATAATTTAATGAAACACAAATGAAAATATGTTTATTTCCATCTTGCTGAAGCAAGTGAAACACGCAACTCGTTAGTAAAGATGTTTTAACAAGCAAGGAATTGTGTGCTTATGGCTTTTCTGAAGTACAGTAGCACCAAATTCATTTAAGAGCACCAAATTCATTATACCTAAATGGGGAGGTATAGAAACAGATACTCAGTGAAGACACTAATCATCATATGAAGCTCAAATCTTGATTACTAGTGCTGAAAGTCTGAGTTATTTGAACAGCTCAGGATGTGCCCCATTAGAATCAGTCCTTTGGAATTGTGGGTTTTACAAACACTTTTCAATGCTTATTTTTCTTATAATTTAATCATAGAATTGGCTGGGTTGGAAGGGACCTCAGAGATCATCAAGTCCAATCCTTGGTCCACTACTGTTGCAGTTCCCAGCCCATGGCACTGAGTGCCACATCCAGTCTCTTTTTAAATATCTCCAGACACGGAGAATCCACTCCTTCCCTGGGCAGCCCATTCCAATGGCTGATCACCCTCTCCAGAAAGAAATTCTTCCTAATATCTAACCTAAACCTCCCCTGGCACAACTTGAGACCCTGCCCTCTTGTCTTGCTGAGAGTTGCCTGGGAAAAGAGCCCAACCCCCCCCTGGCTCCAACCTCCTTTCAGGGAGTTGTAGAGAGTGATGAGGTCTCCCCTGAGCCTTCTCTTCTCCAGCCTCAACACCCCCAGCTCCCTCAGCCTCTCCTCATAGGATCTGTGCTGGATCCCTTCCCTGCCCCAGGCTAGGCACAGAGTGGCAGAAAGGGACCTGGGAGTCTGGATTGCCAGGAAGCTGAACAGGAGCCAGCAGTGTGCCCAGGTGGCCAAGAAGGCCAATGGCATCCTGGCCTGGATCAGGAACAGCGTGGCCAGCAGGTCTAAGAAAGTGATTCTGCCCCTGTACTCAGCCCTGGTGAGGCCACACCTCGAGTCCTGTGTCCAGTTCTGGGCCCCCCAGTTCAGGAAGGATATTGAGGTCCTGGAGCAGGTCCAAAGGAGGCAACCAGGCTGGTGAAGGGACTTGAGCACAGACCCTATGAGGAGAGGCTGAGAAAGCTGGGGCTGTTCAGCCTGAAGAAGAGGAGGCTCAGGGGAGACCTCATCACTCTCTACAACTCCCTGAAAGGAGGTTGGAGCCAGGGGGGGGGTTGGGCTCTTTTGCCAGATGACTTTCAACAAGACAAGAGGGCAGGGTCTTAAGTTGTGCCAGGGGAAATTTAGGTTAGATATTAGAAAGAATTTCTTTACGGAGAGAGTGATCAGGCATTGGAATGGGCTGCCCAGGGAAGTAGTGGATTCTCCGTGTCTGGAGATATTTCAAAAGAGCCTGGATGTGGCACTCAGTGCCATGGTCTAGCAACCGCAACGGTGGTTCAAGGGTTGGACTTGATGATCTCTGAGGTCCCTTCCAACCCAGCCAATTCTATGATTCTATGATATGTGTAAAAATGGTAGCGTTGGCTTTGGTTGAGGAGCTTGGATTCCCATTTAGCTGAGATGTGTTACAGGAGCTCTGAAAATGAAAGCCACTTGAAAAAGCCTTATGTTAGAGGTCAAAGAACTGCCTGACTTATCTTTTCCAGGTCTCTAAAGCTCTGAAGCTGGTGGCAGGAAATGCTGAGCAATTGCTGTCTGTCAGTCTTCAATGGAAATGTTATTTCTTTATTTATTTTAAGGATATATCCAGGCATTATTTTTAGATGTATTCCATGTGTTCCATCATGCAAAGTACTTTTTTTTTTTTTTTTTTTTAGTACCACCCTCTTCAGAGATATCTGAAGGAATAAATTTGTTTTCCAATCAGCTCCTATTTAATCATAGTCCATTTTGCTTCGTACTTGCCATGCCTAAGACAGATACCATATGCCTCAGTGGGTGGAGTAATTTAAATACATTACTTATTTCTGTGTTCTGCTCTTCAAAAGGTTATAAAAACAATATCAGTTCTTCTGCTAATATCCTAAATTTATAACATTAATAGATAGATGTTAGGATTATTAATTTAGTTCACCACATTTGTCTATTTGTGAGATAAAGTCAGAGCCTCCTCATGTGAAAGTACTTTTGTGTGAAATTACTTTTGTGAATTTATTTTTGAAAAATATTTATTGCTTGAAATTCACTATCATATTTGTGCTTTCCTGCTTAATGCTGTTGTTTTGCATTACCCCTGGTTACTGAGTGCTTAGAATTTTGTTTGTGGACTTCTTTATTCTCCTAAGACGAGAACCAAGAGCAAAGGCTGATAAAGTTATTACTGGAATTCTTCTAAACAAGAGCTTGGCAGCTGTTCCTCACAGTGACTTCACTGCAGTGTCTTTCCATAGTGGTCCTTTAGGAAAACCAGCTCCAGTGTCTTAATGTGCCACAGAAATCCTTAGCAATACAAACAGCTTTTATCACACTCTTTCTTTTGTGGTTTTACTGAGCAAGCCAAATGTCTGAGCTGCAAACTCTAGTTTCAGATTGTTAGTTTAGTATTCAGTAAAGGCTTTCAGATGCCATTAGAGATTGGCACCAGAAAGTGCAGAGCACTGCAAGTTTTGAAAGTCAGTCTGCCAAGATTTAATTATTTGTGTAAGTGAAGTATTGCATCCCTGCCTAAGGAAGGAGGGGAAGCACAGCCCTGGAGTGGTTCACTTCTCATGGTCTCTTCTATGCTGATACTGAAAGCCATAGTATCAGTCCAGTTTCTTTTTGGGCTGCAGTTTGTTTGCTGTGCACTCCAGTGCCACCTTATAAAAACTATTATCTCACTACTGGCCTCAGAAGCTACTGCTTTTTTATATTTTTAAAAGTAGGCAGGGCAAAGCAATACAGAGATAGCAATGTGGCCAAAATATATGTATGGTGAAATTCTCCTGGAGTGATCTATGGTTATGCAGAAGTCCGTGTATACATAATCTATCAGTTGCTTTACATTCTAAATTTCAGTTATTTTTCCTATTACTAAGCCCAAGGTTCCTCTAGAGTTTCCTTTTTTTTTTTTTTCCTTCTTTTTTCATGGCTAAACTGCTAAGAAATCTTTAGGCATTAAGTCTGTTCAGCTTTTGTGTACCCTTTCCCCATTGTTCTGATGAGGCACAGTGTTGCATGAAGTGTTTGCTGTTCCAAGCACTTATTAGGAATTTTGGAATCAGACAGGTTGTTAATTTTTTTCACTTACAAGTTTAAGGTGTTACCTTGAAGACTGCAATTGCTTTTTTTCTGAAGATACAGGAAGAATCTTTCCTTTTTTTTTCCTCCCTTTATACCGTTTCATTTTCCTTTTTCCTCCTTTTCACAAACTCTAAAGGCAAGAAAGAGAAATCTCTTAATGTTTTGTTTTTTTTTTTCCAGATCTAGGACAATTTCCTATTCATTTTACTTCTTGACATTGCTTGTTCTCATCTTTCTTTCTTGACCCCTTGTAGCTGTATGCTAGTTTTGCCTTGCCAGTACTTATATTTGTTAATGCAGGGGACCAAATGCATGCAGAATAAAATAGTTATTAATAAGTGTTAATCCCAGAGGTCTTGCTGCTGTCAGAGGCTACTGCTCCTCTCTTGTGCTGAAGACACCCTGCCTGCACTATTACTTGCTTTCCTTTCCCCAAAACAACCAGACAGAAAAAAAAGAAGACCAAAACCTAAAACTCTTCCCCCAAAAAAGATTATATTTTTTTCAACTTTGCATAGCTTAACATTCTTTAAGCTCCTTCCTTAGCCATCATGTATGTTATTAAATATTAGCTGAAAATAGAGGGTAAGTTCTTCTTGAAACTGAACCTTCTTCATTTATTTTACAGAATTGTAACAGTTTCATCCCAATACTGAAGCCAGGAAGAGATATTTCTATTTACTCAAAATTTTCTGAGAGCTTCAGCCCATGTATAATATTGGGCACCCATTAACACCAGGGTACAGGCTGGTGAGTGGTTTCTTGTCCTGCCATCACTTCTCAGCACAGGGATCAGTTTCTCAGGACAGTTAGGGAGCTGTCATTGCCCTGATTCCTGCACTACAGTGGGCTATGAAAAATATGTTGTCAGGAGTTTATTGGATCTGTGCACAGATTTTTGGTTGACAGCTTTAACTACAGCACTAAGCAATTTAGTTTAAAGGTAGCTCTGTTTTTTTTATGTGAAACCTTCAACAGAAGAATCTGCAATCTATATACTATAGAACAGGGTTAAGGAAATCAGTTGCTATTGAAGGAAATACTGAAAGCTCTTTCAAAATTGCCAGCAGAACTTGATGCTGTGTTGTATCCTTAATTAACAAACATAGCTCTAGAGAAGACTAATTTAGGGTTATTCAGAGATGTGGAAATAAAATGTTTCTAGGAGTCTCCTGAGGCAAAATTTAAGAAGTGATTTTATTCATACTTGTCTCCAGGCAGTAGTTTGTTCATAGGTGCAGGAGGTTATAGAATGTCTTGGAAGCTCTGTCCTTGGAGCAAAGGTCAACAAAAGCCTCAGCAAAGTCTGAGGTGAGGGTCATGACTGATGCTCTTTTTCCAGTGTCATGATTTCTGAACACTGTATGGGCTACAGTAGGAAGATGTGCAGTGTTCCACTTGCATTTACCACAGAAGTGCAAAAAGTGAAATATTGATTTAATAAATTGTTGTTCCCACATGGCTTTGGCAGATCCTCTGTTTGATGTGATGCTAAGGGAGTGCAGATGCACTTCTTTGAATGTAAGGATGATGGCTGGACACTGCAATGGGTAATAAGGTATTTTTTTTCCCACAATACCTGCACTAGGAAGTCTACAGCCTAGAGTAAGCATCCTAAATCAAATACTGAGGAAACCTTGCTAGTCTGTGGATGGATTCTCTTCTAATTTATTACACACCATCTATCCATAACGGTAGAGACTTTATAGAACATATACATATAACTTACTGAAAGACTATGGATGCAAATGTTATTCCCATTTGTCTTCTGGAAGGCAATTACTATCTTTTTTTCTCTTGTAACAGGCAGCCTAGTGGGATGTAGAAACATAATACCTTGGAAGCATTATCTCATGGAATCTTATGTTTTTCTTAATTTAAGGCAAAACATTTCTAATAGAGGACAAGAAAAATCAGGTTAAGATTTGTGTTTCCTAGAGATAATTAAAGTGTTTTCACAGAACCTGTTTGTATTTCTCCCTGAAGGTAAATTGGCACTGCTGCCATGTGCAGTGGCAGGGATTTTAGACAGCAATTTCAATACTTCCTAATTAATTCCAGAAGTGCAGGTTCTCATGTTTCCTTCTCACCTTCTTACAATGTTTCTTGGACAGAGTCCTCTCAAAAGGCGTCTCTAAGTTATCCTATTAAGTAATCTTGTTCTTTGGGTTTTGCACTCAAAAAGAGGGGGCTGGTTCAATTTTTAAGGCACAATAAATAGTAGAGGTAACAATATGTTCATGTTCATCTCTATAGGTTTCTAGTTTTGCTTAACTCCAGGCTGCTGCTACTATTTCTGATTCAGTTGTAAATCCTGTACTGGAAAAAAAAGTGTTTTGCACCCCTGCTGTGTAGTATGGAAGGAAAAGTGAGGCAGTTTTCATGTTTTCATGGGGTTTGTCTGTGGAAAAGGAGGGAAAGATCTTTACTGGCAAACTAGAAATGTAAAAATTCTACTTGAGAAGAAAAATATATCTATCTGAAAGGGCCATGGATGTACCTTATGGTTACACCATGGAAATCGTGGCCTGGGTTTGGGTGGTGGGTGGAAAAGCACTGATTCTTAGCTTCTCTGTGTTTGTCCTGCTGAACAAATACTTTGCCTGCAGGAAAATATAACCAGCTTGGCCAGGCAATGTACAGCCAGCTATTCCATTTCCACGTAGCTTAGACTTTGTCTCTACTCAAGCCAAGCTTCTGTTTTAAAAAAGAGAAATTATATGGGAAACTCTTTGGGGCACTTTAAGCCCTGTTGTAAAATTGCCAAATTAATTTTGTATCTGACATAATACTTTTAAAGCAGCTGATCTATCCTGTCAACAGACTAAATTCTTTCCTAATACAAATGAAACCAAATTATTAGGCAAACAGCAGAATCCTTCTGTCTCTTCCTTGCTCTGCCTCTCTTGTCCCACATTCTAGGGCTGACTATAGCACAGTCAATAAGGTAAGGGATTTAATTTCAGTGAATGTTGCCACCGTAAAATAAGAACCTTTCATCAGCAGCTTGGAAACATCTTGCAGGCTAAAAGCTGTTAGTATAAATAAATCCAAATAACACTCAAGGATGGGAAGTGTTCCCCTTGATCTGCAGTTCTTTACTGCAACCCTTTTTATGACCTTGATCTTCAATCCAAAAAGTGAGGAAGAACCTTTCCTACAGAGCCATCTGCTGAAGTTGCCCAAACTTAGCATGTACAAATGCCTGAAAAAGACCTCTAGTGTGGCAGACGTTGCATGTGGGCTGTTTTTCTCCAGGGTTTGGTGACCTTTTACTTGGGGCAGTCTGGATCAGTGCACACACAGTCTTTTGCTCCCATTCTCTAAGGAAAGCCCTCACGAGCCCTTATTAGGCTTTTTCCAAACTTATTTTTTCTTATTTCTTTTTTTCAGGTATATTGCTACTTATTCCCTGTCCAAGCACTCTGATTTTCCATTCTAAGGGGATCTGCTCATGACTTTTCTGGTGTTTGTTCATAGACATGTGTAACCTCTAGATGCTACCTCCTGTCCTATGCACTTCAAAAAATCTAGGTGAAGATGAACCCTACTACCATGGGGATGCTGTTACAACTCAAAGCTTTTGTAATTCAGAAAATTGATATAGAAAGAGTAGATTTTACTATCAAAAATATTTTCAGCACTGTGGAACTTTGGAATTTACAGAAAATGTATGCTGGTTTTTAATTTAAAACTTAGGGAGCAAGCAGAAAATTTTGAAGGAGGAAGAGGGTTGACATTATGACTCTCTACCTGCTGAGACCATGGAGGAGAGGATCCCCCCTCTCCCCCCATCCCTCTCCCCCCATCCCTCTCCCCCCATCCCTCTCCCCCCTCACCCTTTCCCCCCTCACCCTTTCACCCATCACCCTTTCCCCCCTCACCCTTTCCCCCCTCACCCTTTCCCCCCTCACCCTTTCCCCCCTCACCCTTTCCCCCCTCACCCTTACCGCCATCACCCTTTGCCCCCTCACCCTTTGCCCCCTCACCCTTTGCCCCCTCACCCTTTGCCCCCTCACCCTTTGCCCCCTCACCCTTTGCCCCCTCATCCTTTGCCCCCTCATCCTTTGCCCCCTCATCCTTTGCCCCCTCATCCTTTGCCCCCCGTCTCTTCTTACCCATCCTGCCCTCATCTTCCTCCAGCCCCCAATGTATTTGTGTAGCCCTTGGTGTTGTGTGTGTCCATCCCCCTAGCACCCAAGGTCTGGCTTTGGCTCAGGAGCTCTGTGCTGTCTTGTGTTGGGCCAAGTCCCTAAGTCCTGCTGTGACCCTGTGTCAGGGTTTAACACCAGCAATTAAACCAAATGAGAGATGCTCTCTATTAATCCCCCTCCCCTCCCTGATAAAGGAAGGAGAGAGAAAAAGGGAGAGAAACTTATGGGTTGGAAACTAAACTACTCAGCTTTAATGAATCAGTAATGATAAATAGGAAAAATTACTAAATCTATACAAATATACAGGAAAATGGATCCCAGGTTCCTCCCTCCTCTCCCCCAATAACTCTCACGTCACCACTGAGGCTGCAGGGCAGCCCTGGGAAAGTCCAGGCTGGACTCCTGGGGTCAGCAGCAGTTGGAGCTGGAGGCAGGAACACACAGATTCAGGCTGGCATGGATCAGGACCACAGGCAGAGGAAGGGATGGAATCCTCCCAGGATGCTGAAGCAAACAGGGACAGGTGAAGATGGGGAAGCAGGAAGGGGTTTGAATCTTGTGTAGTTTAAGTGAAATGTAAATAATCCCAATATACTTCAATTCATTGCATTCTCAGGACTGCTGCAGAGCAAAGGAAGAAAAAAAGTAAGAATATTTATTGATTTGAGACCTTAAAATAATTTATTTATAGTAGTTATTAGTTATAAGAACTCATATGTCTTTCTGCTGTTCATTACTAAGTCATTAATGAATGGTGGGAAAAGTAGAAAAGAGTTTACTAAAATCTGAGCTATTTATAAAAAAATAGTGACTTCTTAAATCACAAGTGTTTTCATACTATTTTACTTGTTTCAGCCTTGTAAACCTCTGACAGTAACTGATCTGTGCCCTTGAAGTGCCCAATATAAAAATTATCCTGGGCTCCAAGGCTTAAACAGTGTTAAAAATAACTTCAGAATTATGCACATGTTTTTTTAACATATATACCAATACTGGAAGTCTGAAAGCATTTTATTCTGCTGGTAAATATTTTTTTACACATAAAATATGTCTAACTATCTGATTCAGAGAAAAAGTTATTGGGAATATACCTTCTGAGTGATGATCATTACAGCTGTGAAAATTCTTGTAGCATGATCTGTAAATTATACTAAAAACCTCACTGAAAAACTGGATGTGTTGGATTGTGTGTGAAACTATATCTGCAAATCTACAGACTCTCAGTGCAAAGAAAAACCTTTAAATATGTCTGACATGTCCCAACTAGGTCTGAAAACTGTAATATGTAAGCTGCCAAATGATGTAAAGGATTTTCTGCTGTATGCCCTGAAAATGATGCAAAGTGGATGTGCTGAAGTTGTAGGAATAACTATAGCCATAAAGATACAGAACATGATAAATACATAAGGAGGATTTCCCCTGAAAACATGTAATTTCTGCTGAAAATGAGCCCACCTCAGAATGCAGTATGGCATCCTGAAACAGGTTTTTGTTTTTATTATTTTGAGGTGATACCTCCTTGCTTTTTCTCACTGAAGAAAGTGCACTATGTATTGGAAGTACTTTGACTGGACAGGAAGCTGAACAGGAGCCAGCAGTGTGCCCAGGTGGCCAAGAAGGCCAATGGCATCCTGGGCTGGCTCAGGAACAGGGTGGCCAGCAGGTCCAGGGAAGGGATTCTGCCCCTGTACTCAGCCCTGGTGAGGCCACACCTCGAGTACTGTGTCCAGTTCTGGGCCTGTCAGTTCAGGAAGGAGATTGAGGTCCTGGAGCAGGTCCAGAGAAGAGCAAGGAGGCTGTGAAGGGATCCAGCAGAATTCCTGTGAGGAGAGGCTGAGGGAGCTGGGGGTGTTGAGGCTGGAGAAGAGGAGGCTCAGGGGAGACCTCATCACTCTCTACAACTCCCTGAAAGGAGGTTGGAGCCAGGGGGGGGTTGGGCTCTTTTGCCAGACGACTTTCAACAAGACAAGAGGGCAGGGTCTTAAGTTGTGCCAGGGGAAGTTTAGGTTGGAGATTAGAAAGAATTTCTTTCTGGAGAGGGTGATCAGGCATTGGAATGGGCTGCCCAGGGAAGTAGTGGATTCTCCGTGTCTGGAGATATTTCAAAAGAGCCTGGATGTGGCACTGAGTGCCATGGTCTAGCAACTGCAACGGTGGGTCAAGGGTTGGACTTGATGATCTCTGAGGTCCCTTCCAACCCAGCCAATTCTATGATTCTATGGATACATTTAGACTGAAGAAAGTTTAGGGCATGTTACTGGTGGTATTTTTCCTTTGTCAAATCTGACTGTGTGAAAAGAAACAAGATCTAATCCAGGCTTGAAAGATAAATGTCTAAAATGCCTCAGATGTGCAAAAGAGGAAACAATTTTCATATGGTTATTTAACAGTTCTCTTAAGGTATTTGATTTTTGGCCCTTTTGGAGTTTGTAAGAATGGCTTTGGAAGCTCTATAGAAAAGAGAATGCTTGCTCCTGCATTAACATCCATACAAAATATATTCAGATTTCTAAATTAGATTTGAAGTCAAACAAAACCCTAAGTCCAAATCAAATATATTCTGTATGTGATTATTTTACAATGATGGATCCAGCTAAAAGGAGGACGTTCAGCAGGTGACTTTGAGAGTTTAATTTGGAGTGAGAAACAGAAGAGAGGGACTGGATTCAGGCTTCTGAACAAAGCATAGCATTAAGAATATTTTACTTCATAATGTAAAAATGGTATATCTGTATGTGCTAAAAATTTCAGCAGCCATTACATGATGGTCAAATAATAAAGCATTTGTACAGTTTTGGTCCGTTTCAGGCTTTGAAATTATCTAATTGCCTAAAAATCTTAGTTTCTAAGTATTCTCAAGAAGCTTTCCCTACTTTCTGACTGGCCAAGTGCTACATGACCACCCTGATACCTGCTGGGAATTGCTCTCAGTTCCATCTCTCTCTGAGTGAAAAAAGATGGATGAAATATAGGTCAGAATGTATTTTATAAAAAAGAAATTAATCCTCCTAACATCATCCTCCTTGCATTTGGCCATAATTCCTGTTCCCAAAATCACCAGCACCAAACAAGACATCAGAAGCTCATCCAGTCAAGTTGCCAAAGTAATTCCTCATTACTCCCATGATCGGTCACATATTAAAATGACTGAGTATTTAAGTCCTGATTAAAGTAACCAACTTGATTACAGAAAATGTTCAGGTTAATCTAGATATTCACGTTAACTTATAGAGAAGTTGCAAATACATTGGTTGTACATCAGGCAGCAATTTTGAATCATTTGCTTAGCTTCCCATGTCAAACAGTGAGGGCTGAGGTTGTTGTTTAAATGCATATTGACAAATCCTGGTCAAAACTCTGCTGCAAAAATAAAGATTTTATGTACTGGGAATAGAGAGATCAGTTTTCTCTAAATGTCATATAATTCCTGCAAGCTACTGACAAATCTCTAAAGAGATCTGAAGGATAGTAATTAATATGTCTGTAAACTTAGAAGGAAGGTTATGTCATGTAGAAAAAAAGTAGGAAAAGCCCCAAACCCAAAACCCCTCACCCACTCTTGTCTCCTGGAACACTGTCTTGTTTGAGGTCCAGAGCCTGTCTTCAACACCAAACACATTTAAGAGTAGCTGGAGCAGTTGGCAGGCAAACTGAAAGGCACTACACTGTCATCCATTTCTAACTGCAGATTTAATTTGGTAAATATATAGATTGTGAGAACGTCCAAGTGTTGATTGCTGTCTATGGGAACTGGCTGTTTTCTTTAGCTGGAATGAGGTCTGTTGGTATTCACCTCTATCAAACATAATTAAGCTGCTATATCCAAGCTTCACACACACAGCTAAGTGATAAGTTTCCTTCTAAAAAAATTCTTTTATATGTTAATTTAAGCAGATTTTGGAATTAATGGAGATCAAGCTCCAAATGCCAATACCTTAAGAGATTAAAATTGAAATTACTTAATTGTGGTATATGAAATATGCAAAACCCCTTGAGTTTGGAGCAGAAACTTTTTTCAAAATAAGAAAGACTTTATAAGAGGGGGGGCTTCAAATTGCTCAGGGTTTGATTTTTCTCTGGGGAAAATTATGCTTTCAGAATTTGTTGCCACTGTTAATAAATAACCCAGAGCTGGAATTCCGGTTTTCAGAAAAGCAAAAGAATATATTAACTAAGAAATGGGAAAATAAATCTTCACTTTCTGGAGAAAGAAACAGATTGTGTCTCGTAATGACTTTGCATTTGTTCAAGTAATTTTGTAGTCCATTCAGAATAGATTTGAATTGTATCAGCATTTACTCTTATTACTTATATTTGGACTATAACAATCAAAACAGAAGTATTAACTCTCATAAACAGTTGATACTAGGGAGAGGATGGATGGAATGTGTGCACACCTCTTCTCGAGTAATTAAGAATGTATCCAAATGTTCTGGACAAAAAATGAACGAGATCCTCCTTAGTTTCCTATTGTTGTTTTCTTCTAGACAAACCAAGCTGAAAAGACACTGATTTAATTTGCAAGGAATACGTTGTCTGTCTGATGCCTTGTTTTCTGCTTGCTCGTATCTTGCCAACAGTTATCTTGTCAAAAACAAATGCAGGCAACAGAGAAGCAGTTGGGAACCTTCTGATGCAGGGAAACTTTCTTACTGCATTAAGATTTGGTCTAAAACCAATCAAATGTTGTTATTTAAGGAGTTTATCTGTTTATTTTCCTGTAAGACAAATACTGTCTTTACAGTATTGCCTTTACCAACTTTAAAATATATGTAATTGTTTTCCATCTTTTTTAGCTTTAAAGATTTCTTGCTCAGATGAAAGACAGTGTCCCAAAGATGATGTTTCTTTCCAAAAAGAGCAATTGAAAATATTCCATCTCCTTCCACTCTCTCATATTTATGTCCTCAAAACATCTTGGGTAAAACACTTGCTGGTGCTTTTGGTGTGTAAGTGGCTATTTGCAAACTCTGCCCAGTGAGAAGTCTGGCTATTTGTTTAAAGTCTGGGGTATATATATATGTATATACAGGCAAGGTATAGAGCCTCTAAATGTATGTTGGGATCAAGGTGAAGTATGAAAGTCTGTTTAACTTTGGATTTCTTTATGCAATGATGTACCTGACTTGGCACTTCTTATACCTATTGCCCAAGCCTAGGGGAGGAAAGAGATGATCTTTTTACAGATAGGCTTTCAAGTGTTAGACTCATCAAAGTGGGAGTGAGGATGGTTGGGCAGTCAGTGGCATGGTGGAAAATTATGGTCTGCTGTTGGCTTTAGTGCTGCAGAATAACTCCTGGTGGCAGCTCATGGCAAGCTTTAAAGATTTCTGAAAAGATGTATGTCAGCTTCCAGGCAATGTGCTGGCTTGGTGGAATTAGAACTTTGGCTTGGAGATGTCTTCTGTACTTCGATGCAGGAAGTGTAAGGATTTAGAATGAGAATGAATTTACCACTTGTTTTTTTCTTTCAGAAAGACCTGGAAAACTGATTATGTTTTTAATAATGCAGAAGCACATGGTGGTTGGAACATGATTTTCTTTCTTTACTTGTGTAGTTCTTCTGTAAAGGTTACAAGTATCATCTTTTGGAATGAATTCCACCACTTGGGGGTTTTAAGTTTACCAGCAAATATTGAAAATATGGTAATCTCATTTACCTTACATTTGAGGCAGGGAGGGGCAGAATCCTAGTGTTTGTTAATGGAAGGAAAAAATTTATTAGAAAGTTTGTATCTCTTAATACTTCTGTACAAAATAAAAAGTTCTTTTTTTGAATAAATGTGATATTAACAGGATCATAATTGAAATACTTTCCTGTAGAGAAACAAGACAAACCAGGTGCCTCGAGTTGCCAAAGAGTGGATGTGAGTCCACCTGTGCCTGGTTAGGGCAGGCCCCCTATTACCAGGGGGCCAATAAAGGTGGGACACACACCCACAGAGAGAAGCTCAGCTCACTCTTGTGTGAGGCAGTGGAGAGGCCAGCAGCTCATCGAGCCTCAGGAGCAAGAAAGGCTCTTCCTGCTACACTTTCCTGTACCAAAGCTGTGATTTTGCTGGTGTTGCTGAACTGTGATACCATCAGAACTCATTTGGTATTGTGTAGCTGGTTTTGAGTCTGTTACAGAAAATGGTTTTTAACGAGGTGTACATACCTGCTGTATTTGCTTTGGGAGTAATTCTAGCAACTTATTTTTCCTTTTGCTGAATGGGAATTTTGGACCAAAATTACAGCATAGTTACACCAGGTTGCACAGAAAATATGCCCCTGTTTCCTTAGAGAGGGAACTGAACTGTGGCTTCCACTTCCACTGAATCACATTTGTATGTGTGATGTTCTCTGATGAGTAATTTGCCAATTTGTTGGGGCCAGGACCATCTTTGTGTTCTCCATTTTATTCAGCATCTAGTGCAACCCGACCTTGTCCCACAATTCAGAACTTCACATAGAAACTGTAATTAGAGTGTGTTAGTAATAATGTCAACTTTTTGTTAAAATGAATCTGAAAATAATCGTGACTAGTGAACGACTGTAACAAAATCATGATCACATTCATGAGTTGAAAAAAAGAAGCCAAACACAGTTCTAGAAGTATTTTGTTTTGAACTTTTTTGCCTGTGTTTAAATATTCACAAAAGTTTGGAAATGGTTTCTGGCATGTCATTGTCATGGTGATCAACTCAGTGCATGATACAACAGCATAAATCAGTGCAAACCAGAAACCCAACCATACTTGCAGCTGCTGTATTTGCTTACATTTATATAGGTTGTGAGGGAAATGTTTTGCTTTCCCTATTAGCCATGAATAGCATGTAGGAGCAGAAGCCACAGGAAGATGTAAGGTGGGGCTAGACAGACGCTGGAGGAAGAAAATATCAAGGTAAATATGATCTTTGGTTATTATTCATGAATTGTGGAAATGAAGGATGCAGCAAAGATTGGGGCTGTCTGCTGCCAGAATAAAGATGCTGAAGATTTCACCTTGGCTGATATGGAGCTCTTCCCGTAGCACTAATGCCAAGGATATACTTGTGTTGTGTCAAGAGATCATGAGGCTCTGACCTTAAGGATCAAAAATTCAACATGAAGTTTTTATGCCATACCTCTATTTTAGGCTTTCCTGAATTTCTCTTTGTCTAAAATTTGGGTTCTGCTTGAATTTTTTTTGTTTTTTGTTCTGCTTATTTGATTCCTAATTTAAAAAAATCCGCATGAAAAGACTTTGAAATGTATAATAGAGGCTGTGATATTTATAGCAAAGCAGGGAAAGGTTAGTTTAAGTAGGCAATGTGCCCTATTCAGTCTGGCTCTGCTTGTCTTTTCATACCCCTACATTTCTGATATGTCAGGTTGTTAAATAAGGAACCAGACTGATTTTTTTTTCCTTCACACCCTTTTCATGAAGGATTGCAGAGGGTGGGAACTGGTTGAATCAAATGAAGGGGCAATGTAAAACTGTGTGTGGTTTGGTTGCCTGTAAAACCTTAAACCTGTGGGGAAGTGGGAAGCATGGCTGCAAGGTCTGAGTAAAACCACCTCAGATACAACTGGTAGTGTCCACTGACCTTCATACATCTGAACCCCACTGTCTGCTGTGTTACATGGTTTTCCTTCTTTCATAAATATTTCAACTTTTTTTTCTTATAAGCAGCCTTCCTGAGTCTATTTTGTTAACATAGTTCCTGTTCTATTGCAATGGATCTGATATTTTCATTTGTTTGGTTTGGTTTTTGATTAACACGAAGTCTCACTATTAGCATTTCCAGAGAAGAAAATCTTCACTACTTTAAAAGTCCTTATATTGAAGGGAGAACTTGGAGGCTGGGATATTTAGCTGGATGAACGTAAGCTTGTTTTGTTTACAGCAGGGATGGGATAACTGGGGTGAAGAGAACAACAGAGGTGTGCATTTAGCTTCCCCTTGGACTTTGGTTTTCTCTGTGCAAAGAAACAAAATGGGAAAAGGTCTCAGATCCCTCTTTGTGGGATGGGAGGAGGGGATGGCAGAAAAGCACCTGGTTTTGTCCCATCTCCATCTACCAGTTGCTCAGTGTCAATAGAGACGTGTGTAAAAATAGGTTTTCACTGTGTGAACTTGTGTCCTGTTCAAATGTGGAAATCAAACTCTATCTACATCTTCTAATAGCTAATTTCAGTGTGTAAAACTCTCGTTTCTTCTACTGGGACTTGTTGGCTGTATAAACCTTGTTAAACAGATGCACCCTTCTGACCTCTGCTTGAGCAATAAAGCAACCTGATCACAGAATCACAGAATAGTTCTGGCTGAAAAAGCCCTGTAAGATCATCAAACTCAAACATTAACCTAAGCCTACTGAGTCCAGGGCTAAACCATGTCCCTAAGCACCACATCTTTCAAACACTTCCAGGGACCGTGGTTCAAACATGTGTCTGGGCAGCATGTTCCAGTGTTTAATAACCCATTGAATGAAGAAGTTTCTTTTAACATCTAATCTAAACATCTTCTGGCACAACTTGAGGCCATTCCTTCTTGTCTGGTTGCTTCTTTCTAGGGAGAAGAGACCAACCCCCACCTCAGCACAACCTTAGGTAGTTGTGGAGAGTGAGATCTCCCCTCAGCCTGCTTTATTCCAGACCGAACAAGCCCAGTTTCTTCATCTGCTCATGGGACTTGTGTTCCAGACCCTTCCCTAGCTTTGTTGTCCTTCTCTGGACCCAATCCAGTACCTCCATGTCCTTTTTATTGTGGGGAACCCAAGACTGAACACAGTACTCAGCACAGTAACTCCCCCTGATCCCACTGGGGGACTGGACTGCTCTGGCTGCCCATACTACTAATACTGGATTCTTCTGGGGTAACACTGTTAATACAATCCAAGCCAGTGGGTTCACAGAAAGTTAGGTTGTCCAGCATCTAGTGTCCCTTTCACCTCCCTTTCAACACCAGCTACTGGCCACAAGGTCCAGCAGTTCTGTGTCTTGGTTTTAATTCTGTATTTATCTGCTCCTTTAAGAGGATTAGATCAACTGAATTGCAGTAAATTTGTTCAAGTTTTTAAACTTCTTTTGGAGCACATTTTTCCTCCATGGGGATTCGTAAAAGGAGACACTGTTTAATATCAGATGAAAAAACTTTAAGGCTGAAACCACAGCCATGTCCCAAGTACTGGCTGTCACATCAGAGGTGCTGGGACAAGTACCAGTCATAGCTTTTCCCCTACCTCTTTTTTGCACTTGTGAAGGTGCAGGCTGCTTCACAAGTTTGCTTTACAGCTCCAGCTCTGTTTCTACACCCCAGCTCTCAGGACATTTGGACATTTGAACTTTTGGATGTTTATTTGGTTTATTTCTTCCTGGATTTCCCCATTGCCACATGTATAGTGTTGGGTAAAACTAACAGCAATGCCCAGAACAGAACACACACACACACAAAATAGAGAAAAAGCAAAAGCTATGAAACTGATGCAAGCTGAAATAACCTGCCAAGGAAACCACAAAGGGGTAAAAAATAGCATAATGTTTTCTGACAAAAAAAGAAAAGACAAATAAAAGGTAGAAGCCTGCACAAGAACCCTTTGCCCTCTCTCCTGGATCTGCTTTGTCCTTACACTTGCATTGAACTCTCCCCAGGCAGGAGCTGTGAAGGGGATTTGTTGTGAAAAGCCAGTTTAAGAAATGAAGCAGTGGTGAATTACTTCTTTCTCTCTTGTTACTCTTGTTTCTTCTCAGGTTCTGTTACTCTTTCTGGCAATCCTGCAAGATGCAGAACAAGGCAAGCAATTCCTATTTGAAAATGTTGTTGTTTTTTTTTTTTTTTTAATGCACATAAAAATAATATTCTAAGAGGGCTTCTGTCAATAAATTTACCTTTACAGACAGGGTAGTAGCCATGTGCCACTGTCAGCCATACCTCCCACCTTATCATGTAAAACTCATTAGCAGCAATGTGTTTTGCAACATGCAGGGAATACCACGTGTATAGTGACAATTTATGAGAAAAAAAGACTTGCTGGTCTTTAGTTATCTATCCTGAGCTATTAGTTGCATGCTTTTCCTTCCTCCCAGCTTTGCTCCATCGTAACAAAGAGCCTTTGCTGGATAATGAAACCATAGCAGGACAGCAGAACTGATGTTTCTGTGGGTACAGGTTCAGGCACCATTTAAAAATTAGCGATAGAAATTAAATAATTAGAAATATTTCATAGAATCATAGAATTGGCTGGGTTGGAAGGGACCTCAGAGATCATCGAGTCCAACCCTTGAACCACCGTTGCGGTTGCTAGACCATGGCACTGAGTGCCACATCCAGGCTCTTTTGAAATATCTCCAGACATGGAGAATCCACTACTTCCCTGGGCAGCCCATTCCAATGCCTGATCACCCTCTCTGTAAAGAAATTCTTTCTAATATCTAAGCTAAATTTCCCCTGGCACAACTTAAGACCCTGCCCTCTTGTCTTGTTGAAAGTCGTCTGGGAAAAGAGACCAACATCCACCCGGTTACAACCTCCTTTCAGGTAGTTGTAGACAGCAATGAGGTCTCCCCTGAGCCTCCTCTTCTCCAGGCTGAACAGCCCCAGCTCTCTCAGCCTCTCCTCATAGGGTCTGTGCTCGAGTCCCTTCACCAGCCTGGTTGCCCTCCTTTGGACCTGCTCCAGGACCTTGATATTCTTCCTGAACTGGGGGGCCCAGAACTGGACACAGTACTCGAGGTGTGGCCTCACCAGGGCTGAGCACAGGGGCAGAATCACTTCCTTGGACCTGCTTTGAACCAGACAGAGCTCATGCAGTGTACTGGAACCTGCTTTTTTCCAACTCTTTTTAATAAAGCAAAAGTCTCACTAGAGATGGTCTCCTGTCTGTAGAGAGCAGGCTCTCCAATTCCTCTGTTTCTGCACAGAACTGTGGAACAGTCCTGCCCACAGTGGATTATTTTGACTCTGCTGACATCCCCACTCGGTTTTCATGTTCAGTTCAGAGTTATTTCACAGCTGAATTTGATTTAAGCTTGCAGTGGAGCTTAAACATTTGGTCATTTGGGCTGTTCATTGTTGTTAAGAAGTGCAGTAAAGTATGGTGGATTTTTTACTCAAATTTCACCTGTTTGGTGGCTTTCATGGCTTTCCAAAAATAGGTCAGTGTAGCAATGCACTAATCCATCTAGCTCTGGGTTTTTGGCTACAAAGTGTTTACCAGGATAGCTTTATCTTTCTTGGCATGTGATTTCTGAAACGTTTTTCAGCAAAACCAGCACTGGCAGCAACCTATCTGCTGCAGTGTTGGAACTGTAGCTGTGAATATGTAGATGTAGGTTGGGATATGTAGGTGTACCAAGATGCACACCTAGTGCCCAGTTCTGGGCCCCCCAGTTCAGGAAGGATATCAAGGTCCTGGAGCAGGTCCAAAGGAGGCAACCAGGCTGGTGAAGGGACTCGAGCACAGACCCTATGAGGAGAGGCTGAGAGAGCTGGGGGTGTTCAGCCTGGAGAAGAGGAGGCTCAGGGGAGACCTCATCACTCTCTACAACTCCCTGAAAGGAGGTTGGAGCCAGGGGGGGGGTTGGTCTCTTTTGCCAGACGACTTTCAACAAGACAAGAGGGCAGGGTCTTAAGTTGTGCCAGGGGAAGTTTAGGTTAGATATTAGAAAGAATTTCTTTCTGGAGAGGGTGATCAGGCATTGGAATGGGCTGCCCAGGGAAGTAGTGGATTCTCCGTCCCTGGAGATATTTCAGAAGAGCCTGGATGTGGCACTCAGTGCCATGGGCTGGGAACTGCAGCGGGAGTGGATCAAGGGTTGGACTTGATGATCTCTGAGGTCCCTTCCAACCCAGCCAATTCTATGATTCTACGATTCTATAGGTGTGTTGATACAACTGCTTCAACAGTTTGCTGGATGCTTCTGCAGTGTGTAATGTGTCAGGTGTCACTGGAGGGCTTGCAAGCTTTTTAAGGTGATCCTTTGCTAACCCCCTGTGCTTGATTAGTAATTTTTGCTATAAAGTCATACCCTAGGTGAATCATGCATGCTCTGTGGTTGTGATTTGACTGAAAATAATTTTTCAGGCAGTTACTGACTATTGATTGCTCTCCTAGTAGAGCTATTGTGATTCCCTGCCAGGTCTTAATCTCTCTACCATTAATTATTTTGGTCTATAGATCTTTTCAAGAAGTCATATGTACAAAGCTGAAAGCAGAAATAGAACTTTATATTTATATTTGATGCAATCCACTGCTGGCAGTCATTGTAATACAGTTCAGGAAAACAGTATTTTAAAGAGCTGGAGGGTAATTACCTGGAAAGTTTGATTTGAACTTCTTTTATGTAAGAGAGGTGATATTTTAGCATATCAGCTCAGGGGTGCAATGGAGAAATGCAGAATACAACAAAAGCAGAAATAATTAAACCTATGCAGGGGGGTTCCCTGCCAATGCTGGGGGCTTGGAGCCAGATGATCTTTAAGGTCCCTTCCAGCCCTAACTATTCTAAATAGGGAAGGGGAAGCCAGAAAGAACTGATAAAAGATCAGAACCAGAACACTCATTGTATTTATGGCAGGATTTAAGCTCAACTCAAAGACTGTGCAGCCTAAGCCTAATAGAGTACTGGGTGCTGTAGCTGGAGAGATAGCTGCCTGCTGGTGGAAGAAGTCAAGAAGACAAAAAGCTGCAGAAAATCAGTAGGAAGGAACTATTTCCTGAAGAACTAAGGCAAAAATATCAACGGGCTGAAATTCCAAGTAAATAGCAAATTAACTCTTGTGCTGTTTGGTTTTTTTTTTCATTTGTTTTTTTTTTTCCCCTGTAGGTTCTGAGTAAGAACCACTCTTTGTTTTTTCAGTATTTTTATCATTTACTTGAACTGAAATGATTTCTTTGTCTGAGTACTAATTCTCCACATATGTTAGAAAATCAGATATACATAGCAGGTGAACCAGAAAATGTCACATTGTTTTCAGTCTATTTATTTCACTGTCTCAGTGATGTGCAATCCATAGGAAAATTTTATCTAAAAGTGTTGCTATGCTTTTTTAGAAAAAAGAAAAGTGGCTGAAGTCATTAAAGCTATTTAAGCTATGAGTATAATTTGAAAATCCTCATTTCTGATCACTTAAGGTAACTTTTAGCAGGGTTTTCTATTTCTCTTACATACTGCTGAGTATGTTATGCAGCTTTATCAGGCAGAACTTAAAACCATAGACATTTAAATAGTGTATAGGTAAAAACAAAGTCAGAAGGAAGCTGCTTAATAACAGGAAGACTATTAAAATTTAATCAGTTTAATCTAAAGAGCTTAAACTTGACACTTACTCTTTGATGGTGCCTAATAGGGTAGCACTGGAAGTAAAGCGGGAGTTGTGGAGCAGTCCACAACATTCTGATGGCATTTAATTACTGTATATTTCACAGTCTGGGAAGCAAAACCCTCCTGGAGGATTGTGAGCTCTGCTTGCACACAGATGATGTGCTGTAGGAAGGAATCATTATTATCAACTAGATGTCTAAAGAAGGCATGGAGAAAACTCTTCAGGAAAACTGCAGAGAAAATGGTAAACAAGTGTCTTCCCAGAGCTGCTTTAGATTGCCTCAGGAAAAGAGGGAAGAGGCTGTGGAAATGTGGCCTCAAAAGAGTTTTCATCCCTGAAGAACAGCAGCTTTTCTAATCAAGGAGGCTTCTCTACATGGTGGCTTTTAATCCCTGTTTGGAACGCTCTGTGCTGCAACCTGAAAGATTCTCTGCAGATCTCTTAAGAGGAAGCATCCCAGGAGAAATCCTAGGAGACATTTTCTTCCTCAGGGCTGGCCTGCTAGCATTCAGACACCAGCAGTTTGGAAATAGTTCATCCCCAACTGTATTACAATATATAGTATATGGTGTAGGACAAGATAACCATCTCACTCTCTCTTCATCATTAATACAGAAGAGAACTAAACCAGTTCTCAGTTTATAGGTCTATACAGAAATTTAGTTCTTTTTAATGAAAATTATGGTCCCTGAAGTGTCTAAAATCATCTGAATGTTTTAAGCTTAAGCTTGTAAAAATGTGTCTAGAATAATGGTGGAGAGTAAACACTGTGCAAGCTGTACACAACAATTTTTGATTTATGTGCTGCACTCAGCCAAAGCAAAGAAAGTTTGCACCCATGGTTACTCCTACAACAACTACAGCTTTGCACACCCAAAGCCAACAGTGAAGCAGTTAGGGCTCTATCATAATAAGGGCTCTATCTAATAAGGCAAGTTTTGTTTAATTTGTTGCTGCTTTAAATGAGTGAGGTAGGGATGGAGTATGAACAGACTGTAACAATTAGTAGGCTAAAATCGAATCGAGGTTTATACTGATATAAATACAAACTAGAGACATTTTGCTACTGGGATTGAGTCTGGAGTTGCACTGGTGTTAAGTGCAGACTTGTATGTACTGTATGAATCATGTTCCCACATAAAGTACAAACTAAAATGCCTTGCAGAGCCCATGAAAATTGACATCCTTAAGGGACTTCCTCCCTGTTCTCATAATTTCACTGCTTCACTTGTTCACTAACTGCCTGTTTTGCCATCCAGCTGGGGTATACTGGAGGATCTGTACACTTTGTGTCTGCTCTGCTCACCTACTCCATCTTATACCAATAACTCCTCCAGCAGTGGTATCCAGGAGTATGGTGCTTTTTTGTTGGGTTTTTTTTTTGTTTGTTTGTTTGTTTTTTTTTAATTTGAGTTCTTTGTTCTGCATCTGTTACTAGAAACCATTATTAAAATAATATCTGAGTTGAACTAGAAAAGGAATGGTACAATTCCTTTTGAAAGGATGCCTTGAATACTGCTTTTACTGCAGATGCTTTCTGTCTCACAGCTATTCACAAATGACTATTCTGATGACATTTGTATAAAGGCAGTGGCTTTTATGCTTTGAATTATAGAGAAATGCATACTGCTTTACTCATGGCTGTTAGAAATTCCCATTTTTTACTTTTGTAAAGCTTAATACTATTTATACCATTTTTATATGGATTGTAAAATAATTGGAATGAAACTTGTCCTGCCTGGACACGTTCCTATGCGAAGTGCTCTAGGTGGCCCTGCTCTGGCAGGGGGGGTTGGACTAGATGATCTTTCGAGCTCCCTTCCAACCCCTAGGATTCTATGATTCTATGATTGTTTCATAACAAAAAATCCATAAAAAAATTCTAGGCAAGTGCATAAGTAACACTGGTAGTTTCAGATGTGTCTGACCATGAACTATTAGCAAAGTGAGAAAGAAACAGCTTTTCTTCTGTTATCCACACTATGCCTTGCCAATTCACATCTGGACAGTTAATGTACACCCTGGGGTTCTGAACGTTTCTGTCCCATCTTCTTTTAGTTTGCAGGGCTCCAGCTGAAGAGGTCACCAAGCACTTTCTTTGGAAGATTGAGTCACTGACTGCAAGATTTTACATTTAAGAGCAATTCTTGCTATTCAGCCTGCAGTTTCACTGTCAGGCACACTTCTTGATGTTCAGTCTGTATTTGAACATTCCAAAGTTCCTTGTGTAATCTTGAATGGGCTTATAAATCTTGCTCCTTAAAGAACAATTTGCTTTTGAGGGGACACAGTATAAAACACATGGAGCATAAACATAATTGGTGCATTGTATATATGTTTGAGATAAAAATTCAAGTATCATAGAATCATAGAATCCTTGGGGTTGGAAGGGACCTCGAAAGATCATCTAGTCCAACCCCCCCTGCCAGAGCAGGGCCACCTAGAGCACTTCGCATAGGAACGTGTCCAGGCGGGTTTTGAATGTCTCCAGTGAAGGAGACTCCACGACCCCCCTGGGCAGCCTGTTCCAGGGCTCTGTCACCCTTACAGGAAAAAAATGTTTCCGGATATTCAACTTGAACCTCCTGTGCTCCAATTTACACCCATTACCCCTTGTCCTATCACTGGTCACCACTGAGAAAAGCCTAACTCCATCTCCCTGACACTCACCCCTTACATATTTGAAAACATTGATGAGGTCACCCCTCAGTCTCCTTTTCTCCAAACTAAAGAGCCCCAGCTCCCTCAGCCTTTCCTCATAAGGGAGATGTTCCACTCCCTTAATCATCTTAGTAGCTCTGCGCTGGACTCTTTCAAGCACTTCCCTGTCCTTCTTGAACTGAGGGGCCCAGAACTGGACACAATACTCCAGGTGCGGCCTCACCAATGCAGAATAGAGGGGGAGGAGAACCTCTCTTGACCTACTAACCACACCCTTTCTAATGCACCCCAGGAAAGTATATATTTTAGGTAAATCAGTAAGATATGATAGGAGGAATTCAGTTTCTTTGGTGATTAAAACCATTGCAAATAATATCCAGCATTAGAATGAGACAACCTGCTCTATGGCCTATTTACATTTTAGTACATAAGGGACTTTCAGGCCTACTTCACCTACAATCACCTTTTGTAAAAGTGAAAAAAAATAAAGTGGAGACTTAAATGAGAGATCAGGTACAAGTTAAGGTGTATAGAAATAGCAGGAAGATGCTTACAGTACATTTTGGACATTGGGTGCTTGTATCAGTGCATGAGCATTTGCTTGTTGCTCTGGCTGTTTGTATTTTCCTAACCTTCCATTATCAAATGAAATCCAGAACAAAATACAATTTCTCTGTGACAAATGTAACTAAAATCCCCAGAAAGACTTTTAAAGGTCAGATTACCTGTTTTGAAATATTGCTCCCCAGTATCTACAAAGTCTTAGTGACATTAAACACTACAGTGTGGAGTCTGCTAGAAGGGTACCCAGTATTGCATATTTAAAGCAGAAGCTGGAACCTAGGAATAAAAAAAGTAAAAAAAGATATTCTTTGGTTGATCACTTCTAGCTTTTAACAGGATTTGTGGAAAAAGAGTATGATGGAAAGTGTTTTCAATTTGGCAGCAGATGGACTCCAAATCTCTGATGCTCCTGGCAGTCCATCTGCAGGTCTGTTGGGATAGTGGTTCTCACTAAGCCCAGGGACTACTGCTAAAAGTGCCTTCCAGACCTGTTTATTTTGGAAAGAAAAATGGTGATTGCTTTATGCCTAAATGGACAAATACTTTCACTTTCTAATTGTTTTGACAGAGATTAGGAAACAGAACCATGACAAGGTGCTTTTCTTCCTGTGAAATGGGGAAGAATTTTGATTAGCCTTATTTCAGACTTAGTAAGTATAGCACTCTAGAAGGCTTGCCCCTGTTAGGTTTTTGCTCTTGAGTTGAGTTTTACCAGGATGCCTCTGAACTAATATTGAAATAGTTTCTTGGGCATCTACTTAGATTGAATTACAAGGTAATTTAATTTAAAAAAAAAAAAAAAGCAGAGCAAAAGGCAGGTTCATCTAAAAATATTAATCAGAAAACATCTTTTTTTAGGGATTTATATGTGTGAATCAAAAATCAATCCCTTCCTCTGTCCACCAGATTCCCACAGCTAACTGCACTCACACACATGATATACCTGTCTTCCAAAAAAAACCACCAAAAAATAATAAAAAAAAGCAAAAAAAGAGAACTCTGGGAGGAATTAAGGCTAAAATGAGAGTTGTTTTTCTGTGACAGCTTCTAGATTATCACAATAAGATTATGTTTAGTTTCTTGGGAGATACTTTCTATGATTAAATTTCACTCCCGAGCTACCCTGGATTCAGCACATGATTGAGTCACCTTGGATCAGGCGAACATTCAAATGAGAAAAATCATATTCTACGCTAAAAATAATAATTTTACTCCATGTAACTCGTTTATAACATGCCTCTTTCTGTTAAAACACTGCTACCAGAAACCATTTAAACTATGCAAAAAGTTGAGTACTAATACTCTAAGCATATTTCTTTAGGAAGCTTTCTGTAATGCAGAGGAAATATTAATGTCAATATAATGTATCAAAGGAAATTTAATTGCCTCTGTTGGTTGCACCTGTATTCTTTTTACTCCCTTGACCATAGAACAGTGCAGAATTTTACCTGAGTTTCTTAGTATAGCCAGGCAAAATAAAGAAAAGTCACATTCCATATATTTACAGGGTTTTTTAAAGTTAAAAAAGATCAAACAATCTCCTGCCAGGTGCTGAAAATCACCAAGGCACAGAATCACTTTTGTTGAGATCAGATACTGACCCCTGTTAATTTTCTAAGGAAACTCAAATTTAAATTGAAAAACTTCCATTAAATTAAACTGGAAAAGCAGAACAGGCTCCTGCTGTCCATCTCATGCTTCTCAACTGGGCCCCTCAGTTTAAGAAGGATGTAGAGGTCCTGGAGCAGGTCCAAAGGAGGGCAACCAGGCTGGTGAAGGGACTCAAGCACAGACCCTATGAGGAGAGGCTGAGAGAGCTGGGGCTGTTCAGCCTGGAGAAGAGGAGGCTCAGGGGAGACCTCATTGCTGTCTACAACTCCCTGAAAGGAGGATGGAGCCAGGGGGGGGTTGGGCTCTTTTCACAGACGACCTTCAACAAGACAAGAGGACACAGTCTTAAGTTGTGCCAGGGGAGGTTTAGGTTAGATATTAGAAAGAATTTCTTCACGGAGAGGGTGATCAGGCTATGGAATGGACTGCCCGGTGAGGTGGTAGATTCTCTGTCCCTGGAGACATTTAAAAAAAGACTGGATGTGGCACTCAGTGCCATGGTCTAGCAACTGCAATGGTGGTTCAAGGGTTGGACTCGATGATCTCTGAGGTCCCTTCCAACCTGGCTAATTCTATGATTCTATGATTCTATGATAATTCTATGCTTGCAGAACGGCACATTGGGTTGTCCCTGTAGGATCATGCTTCATAAGATTAAGTTTCTTGGTTTTATTTTCTTGTTCATTTATGTATCTCGCAGCCTAATTGAATTATGGTCTAAGCTTAGACCTCCAGTTTAGCCACAACCAAAAAATCCCCAACTAGCTTTTGAAACCTTCAGTCTTATAAAATTTTTATCACTGGCATGAACAGCTTGAAACACAATCAACCTTTTACTGATACCAAGTTTTATTTCTTCTTGAGCTCAAACCATTGATGTTATTGATCTGCAGACCTCTGTGTGATAAGGAAGTTGCTCCATTACTTCTCTCCATGGCACTGATATGGTTCTAAGCATAGATTAGGACCATTATAGCATAAACACTAATAATTCTGTGGAAATATTGTGTTCTAGGGAGATAAGAACATCTCATTGATGAATGTGAAGTAGCCTCTCTCCGTGACTGTTTCCTGCCTCTTTCATGTTCCCACCCATTATATTAATTTTGAGAAGGGAGGTTAGAAAGGCAGTCCTAATGGTGTTTTAAAACCACTAAATATTTCACCTTATAGCTCTGATGTCAAGCAGAAGGGAGACAGAGCTTTCAGCCCTTCATCCTTTGCTAGGTGACTAGAAGCAAGGTGTTTAATCATTCTTTCAGCCCTATGGTATTGATGTCCTGTGGTATCTTTTGACACCTGATCTTTGAGTCTTCAGTAGTCCAGACACCTGCTGAAAAGCCTTTGAATCTGGAAATCAGTAGATCTGTATTGATTTCTGACAGATGAAAACCATAGCCCTGCAAAGAAAGGCTGGAAAATTGCAATTTGTGCAAGGTCCTTCCTGAAAGTATTTTGTGTGCTTTTAACCATCCAAATTAAGTGTTCATTATGTATTGAAGATTGATGTTTTCCATAAATGCACCTTTTTCTTATCCAGTCCTACTATTCTAATACTCTATTTTCTATCCTCCATGGAAGAGGTATGTCTAGATATGGGAAAATGTGGTAAAAAATATGAATTAACAGCATGAAGGGAAGGAAATGTAAATGTACATATAGGACCAGGAAAATGATCAGGGGGCTGGAACACCTCCCCTCCAAAGACAGGCTGAGGGAACTGGGGTTGTTCAGTCTGGAGAAGAGAAGGCTCTGGGCAGACCTAATAACAACCTTCCAGTAGCTGAAGGGACTACAGGAAGGCTGGAGAGGAGAGAGTGTTTGTAAGGGCCTGGAGTGATAGGGTGAGGGACAGTGGTTTAAATAAAAGAGTAGATTTATATTGGATGTTAAGAAAAAGTTATTTACCACGAGGGTAGTGGAAAAATAGAACAGGCTGCCCAGGGAAGGTAGTTAAAGCTTCATAGAATCATAGAATCCTTGGGGTTGGAAGGGACCTCGAAAGATCATCTAGTCCAACCCCCCCTGCCAGAGCAGGGCCACCTAGAGCACTTCGCATAGGAACGTGTCCAGGTGGGTTTTGAATGTCTCCAGTGAAGGAGACTCCACGACCCCCCTGGGCAGCCTGTTCCAGGGCTCTGTCACCCTTACAGGAAAAAAATGTTTCCGGATATTCAACTTGAACCTCCTGTGCTCCAATTTACACCCATTACCCCTTGTCCTATCACTGGTCACCACTGAGAAAAGCCTAACTCCATCTCCCTGACACTCACCCCTTACATGTTTGAAAACATTGATGAGGTCACCCCTCAGTCTCCTTTTCTCCAAACTAAAGAGACCCAGCTCCCTCAGCCTTTCCTCATAAGGGAGATGTTCCACTCCCTTCATCATCTTAGTAGCTCTGCGCTGGACTCTTTCAAGCACTTCCCTGTCCTTCTTGAACTGAGGGGCCCAGAACTGGACACAATACTCCAGGTGCGGCCTCACCAATGCAGAATAGAGGGGGAGGAGAACCTCTCTTGACCTACTAACCACACCCTTTCTAATGCACCCCAGGATGCCATTGGCCTTCTTGGCCACAAGGGCACATTGCTGGCTCATGGTCATCCTCTTGTCTACCAGGACCCCCAGGTCTCTTTCACCTACACTGCTCTCCACCAGGTCAGCCCCCAACCTATACTGGGACATCGGGTTGTTCTTCCCCAAATGCAAAACTCTACAGGTCTGATCAACCTGATGTAGTTGAGGATGTCCCTGCTTACTGCAGGGGGGTCAGACCTTTAGAGGTCCCTTCCAACCCAGATTATTCTATGATTCTATTCTATGATTCTTTATAACTTAAGATACTCAATGCAGTCGTGTGGTGAAACCCAAGCAGATTCCTGGGTTGTCAGTGAGGAACTGTGAATGGAGGGGGGATTGCAGCACTTTTATATAAATACAGGTTCAGAGGGCTGGGTTTGCTCCTGGGGGTAATGCTGGCAATGGTCTGGACCTGTCTTAGGTACTATAGAAGAGATGCATGGTGATTATCAGGAGGCAATAGCTGGTATCCAACAAAGGGTTTTAGGAATTGGCACTCCATTATTTTAAGAGATGGAGAAGTAGCCATTGAGGTATATTTGTGTTTAATCAACAGCAGAATTACTTTTGAAATGCAAGCCACTGTAGAAGGATTGCTGCACTATTTACAGGTGATTCAGTGGCCAAATTGGTTAAAAAAAAACCCTCAAAAAAAATTTCTAGGTTTTTGCCTGCAATTTTACTTATTGCTGTTGCTAAAACTGCAGTATTAACACAACAATAACTGCTAGTGGCTTATTTTGAATAACTTATTTTTAGTCAAGTATTATTTCCTGGACTCATATTAATGATCCTAGACATGCTGCTGCTAATTGAGACATCCTGGGCATGCACACAGCCTGAATGTGTTGGGCTGTGTCAGGTCTGTAATGTGGAAAAAGTCAGGACTGATAGGTTTTTGTCTTACTGGCTGTATTTGGTGTTGGACAGTTTAATGGCAGCAAATTCCATGTGCTGCCACAGTTTATTTGAAAGTGGTTCTCTTTGAACATGAATGTTTAGAAAAAATATTCCATTGTGCAATAGAATAGAAATAGAATAGAATAGAAACTCTGTATGAAAATGTAAGGCCATTTAAATTAAAGAAAGATTCAAACTAAATTACTGTTAACCAGTGCAAAATGACTTGGTAAGGAAGGTGAACAAACAGCAGAAGATACAGAGTATTAGCTGCCCATTCTCCTTCAGTTTTCCCATTAGAGGTTAATTATTTTAATACAATTATTAAAACCCAGCAGGGGACAGGAACAGAATAAAGAACAGGTCAAAGAACTCTTCCATCAATTAATGCTTTCAGCTAAACAGGATCTGATTAATTTTACTCCGGGGCATTTCAGAGCTAACTGAAACAATGTCTGTGCTTAAATTGGGTAAAATCCCAGAGAACTAGAATGTTATTTCCAAAGACAGATGGAATACAGATAATTTCAGGAAATATTAAGCAGGCAGCCTCATTGCAAAATGCAATGAAGAGACTGCAAAAATTTAATGATGCATATCTATAGATACAGAAACTGAGACCTAGCTGTAGATATGATTGCCTGTCAAGAGCAAATCATACCTCTTCTTTGATTGCTCATAACATTGCGTAAATGAAAAGGGTGTGAGGTTGGGGTAAAGTAGCAGATATAATAAATTCTAGTAAGGATCTCTGCACAGCTCTCTAGAGCACTTGTGAGAGCAAGAAATAAGCTCCATAGCCTTAGTAAAATTGTTGTAAAATGTACCTGCTTTGTGCAAGAGGCAGACTCCCTCCCCAAATAAAACCAGAAATCAGTATTTTCCTGTGGTGTTGGAAGGAAAAAAAATCCTTCCTGCCTTTAAGTTTGGGACTGGATGCAATTCTGTATGCTAGAGAGGAAGGAATTTTGTAGTCAGGGTGTGTGACTCCAATTTTAAGGCTTTGTAGTTTTACCAAAATCTGGTACCTCACTGATTACTAGTAAGAGTATTTGCATGTTATCTGCCTGTAGTAGGACATCTTCAAAACAAGGTTTTGCCCACGCAGGGGGTTGGAACTACCTGATCTTTACAGTCCCTTCCAACCGTGGCCATTTTATTTTTCTATGAAATGATGCTAAGTCCAAGTGTGGAAAATTTCTGCCTTTAATTTTTTTTCCTCATTTTGCTATGTTTTTATTGTTTGAAGATTCTTCAGCTTGAATTAGGGTCGGCATATTAATGAGCAAATACATAACTACACATCTCTTCAGTGTTTTGGGGTTTGTTTTGAGAAGCTTCCATACTTCTGGGGTTTAGCAAACCTGTCATTTGCAATCTGTAATTTTCCTGTTTTCTGCAATGATAGAGGATTAAAGAGCAGTTAGGTTTTAATCTGAGCACTAATCCAGGCTTGGGACAGCTTTCCAGATTTTAGCTTTATATTTGAATGTAAGTACAGTTCATTGTTCCATCAAACTTCACATTTCATATTTTTTTTATCATGTCCATACATAGCAGATAAGAAGATTGCAATGTTAAATAGAGTTTTATGGCCCAAAGACCTACATTATCTCAAGCTAAACATTTAGAATAAAATAACTGTTTGAAACAGATTTACGAGTAGCAAAGAAAATTGCTAAAAGCTGATTTTCTGATTTTCAGCATATTGGATTTATACTTGTTTTCTGAAGACCAGGTTCTCATTGTAATATTATATATAACTGTATTGCTTTTTGACATTATATTATATAACCTTGTGTGGGGGTTTTTTTTTTGTTTTTTGGGTTTTTTTTTGAGCAAAATGGTGATGAATAAGACAAAATGCCACTTATTTTTAATTGCTTTAAATCAAAACTGGCTGCCATGGAGTGGGTGGGGAGGTGTGCACTGCATTTCTCAGCTAGAGAAGTAATTAGAGGCCTTCAAATAAATCATATTTAAAGCATTTTCTGGTGAACATGAGACATGAGTACAACTATGTGGACAAGCAATAAACTGCTTTAAAATGGTTTTGTCAAGCATGTTTAGAAAAAAATGCTTTTTCCATGTGGAGTTCATCTCTTGAAATCCAACTTCAATGCAGTGCTTGGAAAGCCCCTCAGCTGCAGTGATGGATTTCAGCAGGAATATGACTGGTTAATTTTCTAAATTCTTTTTTTTCTTCTCCTTGCCTATCGTTTTCATGGCTCTAGTTTAAAACACTTGCATATTTTTTTGATTTGTTTGCTCAGTGACATTATTGACCTACATGTATATCCCCAGGCAAGGCAAACCTCTGGAATACTTGTTCTTATGGTACAAAGAATTCTTTGAGATTTACTTCTAATTTTTGGGAAATGTTTATCATTCTAACACCCTGTAATTGCACTGATTTAATTCCACTGTGCCTTGGAGGGTTACACCTTTGGGAAAGAGGCAAATTTGGCAACTGGGAGTGAAGCTCATCACTTAAATTTCTGGGATTTCTCTGGGATTGGTCTGCCAAGATAAGTTTCCTTCCTGTGAGGTTTCGATAGTTATAGGGCCATCACATCACATCTGCATAACTGGAAACACAGGTTGGGGGCAAACATGCCACCCAATTAAACTCATCAGATGCATTATTTCTCTTGTATTAATCTTTTTACCATGTTGGGGATGTCCCCCCCTTAAAAAAACTGGGAGCTTTATTTTCTCAGGAAGAACAAGCTTTTGTAAACACAAAGTAACTCAACAAAGTTCAAGTATATAACAAGAAGATAATTTTTAAAAGCTAAAGCAAGCCCCCCAGAAAGTCTCCTAGCTCTTTATCTCTTCTAGCCTTTAGTGATTTAGAACCCAAAGTGAGACAAAAATGTTTATTTTTGATCACTTCTTTGCTGTTCATTATTAGTATGAAGCTTTTGTAATTAGGCTATGATGGCAGTCACTAGATATGCATCAAGAAATTCCATTAATCTCTAAAAATATACATGATAATTTTAGCACTGCTTTCATTCAGTAATACTAATATCAAGTTAATAAGATCATATCATAATTGCCAAGGTTTTCCTCTCCTGTGTAAGGAAAGTGGAAAGTGGTATTATTATAATTATTATGACATTTTACAGAAGTGAAAGCTGCAATATAGAAAAAAACCATAAATTTCTTGAACTTGCATGATACAATGAGCTTAAGAAACATTAAAATCAATAGCCATTGCCCCTGTAACCAGCTCATCACAGCGTGCACAATCCATAAACCAGTTTTTGCATAGATTTGCATATGAATAAAACAAGTTTTATATTCAGCAGGTACGGCAATAGTAAAAAATCTTGGGCTTTCTTGGGATTTCTGACAACAGTAGAACATCAGAAGACCAAGTAAACTCTGGGGAGAGAATCACATCTTTAAGTAAGGCTTCCATAGTCTTGCAAAATTGCTTTAGGTAACGTTGGAATTAAAGGCAATGTTTCCCAAGATGTTTTGGATCATCACGGTTTGGTTCAGAGGTGGAGGTGGGAGAGAGCTAAAAAGAAACTGCTCTTCATTCTTCCAGGGTTTTCTGGCTCAGAGAATTTGAAGAGAGTAGCTAAAATTAGGGTTTAGTTCATGCTACTGATGACTCTTGACTTTGAACCCTTTCCTAGAGGAACTCGTTGCTTTCTGTTGTCTTCAGAGAATGTGTACTCGGGAGAGCTGAGCTCAAGCTCATGTTGCTGAATGCTTTATATGCAGAAATTTATTTGATACTATGAAGTGTCCATGTTACCATAAATTAGATAGAAGAATCTAAATTCCTGCTGTCAATTCCAGCCATAGAAGGGCTGAATTTCTCATTTTCTGTGGCCTCTTTATGCTGTTGGAACATGTCATGGTTTAGCAGTTTGAGTGGACAAAAAAAACAGAGGACAGAATTTCTATTACTCCCTATTTCACCCTCCCAGAGGAAGAGAAAAGGGGAATAAAGATGAGAGTTAGGAAAAAAGTTAGAAATTAAAACTGGAGCATGTTTACTTCAACAGGAGAAGGGCAGTAACACATATACAAATACATACAAATATATACACAACTATAGCAGGCAAAAACTACTGTCCAGAGAATCTTTCCTTTGGCATAAAGCTGGCAAAACATCTTTCTATTTTGCTATGGCAGTCTCCTATTAGGAATAGGAAACAAGCAGTCATTGGAATGGAGAAGCCAGGAAGAGGGATTGAAGCAGATGTTGTCAGCGATTAGTGAGATGGCAGATGTGAGACCTAAATTTGTATTAGTGAGAAGCCAGGGCACAGCAGGGTCCATCTGCTTCTGACTGCATGTGACCCAAGCAGCAGTGAACTCTGTATTAAGTGGAATTTACCCTCTGGGGCAGAAAATCCTCTCCCTGGTAGAAGAGAACAATGAAAGGGCCAGAACTGAGGGAGGAAAAAAGATCTTATGAAAAAAGGAAGAGTTGTCACTGGTGGTTAATGAATCACAGGCAGAACACTAGTGTGATAATGAAATAAATGTAATTATTACATTTTTTTAATGCAAAAATATATGTGGTTATTTCAGCTATTCCCTGGATGAGGAATGAAATAAGCTGAGGGGATGTGAGAGTTACACTTGGGGTGTGCAAGGAAAGCTTGGGTTAGTGTGCCCAGGTGGCCAAGAAGGCCAATGGCATCCTGGCCTGTATCCGGAACAGCGTGGCCAGCAGGTCCAGGGAAGGGATTCTGCCCCTGTACTCAGCCCTGCTGAGGCCAAACCTCGAGTCCTGTGTCCAGTTCTGGGCCCCCCAGTTCAGGAAGGATATCGAGGTCCTGGAACAGGTCCAAAGGAGGGCAACCAGGCTGGTGAAGGGACTCGAGCACAGACCCTATGAGGAGAGGCTGAGGGAGCTGGGGGTGTTCAGCCTGGAGAAGAGGAGGCTCAGGGGAGACCTCATCGCTGTCTACAACTCCCTGAAAGGAGGTTGGAGCCAGGGGGGGGGTTGGGCTCTTTTGCCAGACGACTTTCAACAAGACAAGAGGGCAGGGTCTTAAGTTGTGCCAGGGGAAATTTAGGTTAGATATTAGAAAGAATTTCTTTACGGAGAGAGTGATCAAGCATTGGAATGGGCTGCCCAGGGAAGTAGTGGATTCTCCGTGTCTGGAGATATTTCAAAAGAGCCTGGATGTGGCACTCAGTGCCATGGTCTAGCAACCGCAACGGTGGTTCAAGGGTTGGACTCGATGATCTCTGAGGTCCCTTCCAACCCAGCCAATTCTATGATTCTATGATTCTATGACCACCATGGGGAGCCATGGTGACCATGCTTGTAAGAGATGACCTTTTCTCAACAGCACCAGTGTGCTCAGCACCTTGTCAAAACCTCTTGGATGTACACACATCCAGGAAGGTCTGCTACAGGGGAAGGTCTGGTTTCTGGTTTCTGTCTGCATCCTTGTCTTGTCTTTGGCAAGAATTTCCAAAAGTAGACAGTCATTGAGCATAGTTCAGCTTCCTTCCTTTCAGTCTGCTCTCAATACAATTAAAATAAGTCACATTTAAAACCTCTCCAGATTGCATTTTCCTTGTTGTTGCTAGAAGCCCAGACACATACTGTCCATTGGTAAAGAGCAAGCTGTATTAAAGTCAGTTTATGGGAAACAGAAACCTATGCCATGTTTTACAAAATGCTGTGAATGTCCTAATATTTTGCACTGTAGGAGGCTGGCTGGCTGTAGTACCTCACAGAAACGTGTGCTTCCTCTCCTTGAGAAGCAGACTGCCTCATGAGAATAATAAAAAAAAAATGTTTATGATAAGAACATAAAATGGTGCTTTTTATCCTGACACTTAGCTTAAAGACTCAAAGAACAGTGGAAGAAACTTAGCAGTATAAATATTTCTGTACCTTTCAGTGCAGTAAGATTTCAAGGTCTTCTCAATTTCAAGATCATATGATGTCACTTAACTGACTTTAGACAATTATACACTGCAAGAGGATGTCAATAGATGTGTGTAATCAATAGTGGTTTTAAATAAAGGAATGGCTTTGTGCTGCTCAGGGAAAGACTAGGAATGAAATATTCTTTATTGCTCGGGTATTTAAAAGTTTACAAGAGCACAGAGAAAAAAATTATGAGCAAATTGAAGTGTCTGTACAAAAGCAGCTGCTAGGTAATGAAAGACAGAGGCAAAAGGCAGGCAAAAGTATTAGTGTTTCAGAAAGAAGACTGAATTAATTTAATTTCTGGTTATTGCTATGGACACAGCTCCTGACTGAATGTGCAAGTTCCATCTCTGCTCTGTGATGAATGGAATTAATTCCTTTTAGTTACACTGAATGATAAAGCTTCTGAATGGTAATTAGCAGTAAGTCCTGAAAATAAATTTTAATCTAACACGTTGCAAGTAGCCACTGTAATTGATTATGTTATTGATAGTGTAAACATAATTTCCTCTGCTTTATAACAAAAACTAAATCACTGCAAATTAGCCCAGAAGAACTGGTGTGCTAGTCCCCTTCAGTCCACTGGTATGAGTGTGGTGCTGGGGATCCTGTTGTATCTCATGAGTAACACAGATGCGCTTGGGATTGTACATCCCTTTCAGCTGCAGCCCTTTACCTCCTTCCATTACTCTCTGCAGCAATGTGGAAACATCTTGAAAAATTCTTGACTAAGGTGAAGAAGGGATTTAAGATTGAAAATATTTTTATCCTTTTTAGTATGGTTTTGATCTCCTTGAGATTCTGTTCTCGTTTGGAGCATCAGTCCTGAGAGAATCTTAATCTTTCCCTGGGTCCAACAGGAAATGTCCAAAAGGAAACTAGTTAGGATATAACCATCTAAGTCAGAAGTATTTTGGTTTGCATTAAAGGAAAGCTTCATTTTGTTCTTGTTCTCATTGCATAGGTCCTTTATTATCTCACTACAATTCAGGCATCTGGAGCTTAGTCCCTCCTGTATCCCCAACTCTCTGAAAATCCAAACCTAGGGAGGATCTGGAAATGCAGGTGACCCTTGATAAAAGAGCTCAGGTCAGTCAGCAACCTCAGAACATGCCACCTCTGGGAAGGATCCTCATCTTATTGATTCGAAGGAATATTTGTGGCTGCATGATTTTGGAGGGAGGGACTTGACTTCTGTTCCTATTTGAAGTCTACTACAAACTGCATCACCCAGCAGATTTCCAGAGCGTCCAAGACTCAGTTACTTTGCATACAAGCAGTTTTCTGCCTTTGTACTGAAACTTTCTGAATGTCATTTCTAAAACTGGGCTATCACTGGGTCACAGTCATTTTTTAGTCATTCTGAACTTGCAGGGATTAACTGGTAATTGAAGCTGGAGAACCACAACCAGAGGGTAAACTCATCAGCCCTGTGCATATAGATCTTATTCAGTGCAGTAATTGATACATGTTTATCAAATTAACCCTGTGGCCTACGTGGGGGGGAGTGGAACTTTTGACATCGTTGTTTACTTTCATATAAACTAATTTAATGTGTATTTTAATTTTTAAAAAAAACACAAAAAACACCAAAAAACCCAAACACCAAATAGTTCAGCATTTGCTTTTACTTTAGTCTATCTTTATTTGCAACTGAGGATTCTGTAAACCAAGATATCTGAATACAACAAGCACAAACATGACTGAATAATAGGTTATTAAATTTGCAGGAAGACAATAGGTATTTAAATTAAGGAGACATGGAAAGTCTGCATAAAAAAAAAATAAAAAAGTGTAGCATAGAGGCTACAACAGCTAACAAGATGAGACAAGCAAGAACTTGTCAACAGAGGGTGCCTCTAATTGGAGTGGCACAGTAAGGAAGACAAAACTGACTTTTCCACCTCAGTTGTTTTTTTGTTTGGTTTTTTGGGTATTTTTTTAGGGACTGAAATTTGTCAAGAAATCTAGGAGAAATCTCATTCTACTGTTTACTTGCCATATCATCAAGGTAACAGAACAAAATGTGTTCAAGGAAAAAGGCATCAAAGAAATTCTGTTAAAAAAGAAATAGCGTCCCAGGGTAGATGGAGATGTTTCCCCTGAGTCAAATCAAGCCTTAGAGCAGAATAATACACTCTTACATATTATCTTCATTAGCAACTATTCTGTATCCTATTTAACAAGTATTTCTGTGCGTTTCAGAACACATGATGCTTGATTTTCTCCGGTGCCATCTGTTGTGTGGAATCTCTAATAATGGTTGAATCTCCTCCATAAACATTCCTGCAGTGGGAGTATTAATCTGTCTCCTTGGTCGTTTCATGCCACCACTTCTGACAAACCTGGGAGCTTAGTATCTTTGATACTTCTGTCCTGGTGTCAAACAGGGTTGACCTTGACACTCTAAGCATGGATGAGAAGGTTGGTGGGTTTTGGAGAGTTACAGGGCAAAGAGTGATGGATAGTGGGATTTTCATAGAATCATAGAATTGGCTGGGTTGGAAGGGACCTCAGAGATCATCGAGTCCAACCCTTAAAAAAATAAAAATATATAGACTATGGCACTGAGTGCCACATCCAGTCTCTTTTTAAATATCTCCAGACACGGAGAATCCACTACTTCCCTGGGCAGCCCATTCCAATGCCTGATCACTCTCTCTGTAAAGAAATTCTTTCTAATATCTAACCTAAATTTCCCCTGACACAACTTGAGACCCTGCCCTCTTGTCTTGTTGAAAGTAGTCTGGCAAAAGAGACCAACGTCCACTCAGTTACAACCTCCTTTCAGGGAGTTGTAGAGAGTGATGAGGTCTCCCCTGAGCCTCCTCTTCTTTAGGCTGAACAGCCCCAGCTCCCTCAGCCTCTCCTCATAGGGTCTGTGCTCGAGTCCCTTCACCAGCCTGGTTGCTCTCCTTTGGACCTGCTCCAGGACCTCGATATCCTTCCTGAACTGGGGGTCCCAGAACTGGACACAGTACTCGAGGTGTGGCCTCACCAGGTCTGAGTATAGGGGCAGAATCCCTTCCCTGGACCTGCTGGCCACGCTGTTCCTGATCCAGGCCAGGATGCTATTGGCTTTCTTGACCACCTTGGCACACTGCTGGCTCAAGTTCTGTTGAGTTCTGTTAAGTTCTGTTGCCTTGGGAAGGAGGGAGACCTGAGCTGGCCTTAGTAAAAGAAATTTTCTTTAACAGGTTCACACTGTTTTCCAGGATTGTTGTCTAAGTGACAATTGATAATGCAACATTCAGGATGCCCAATTTGATCCTAACTTTCTGACCCCATCTCTTCATTATGGCACTCAGTCTGTCATTAGTAACGAGCACTTAGAGAAAATACAGTTATACACCTGTACATCTTTTTTTCACAACCTGACTTTTTTCAGCCTTTACCCAGAAAGTGCTCCTGCTGAACACCTGATTTGGTTGCCAGATACAGCAAGGTAATTCCATTAATTCAATTGCCATGGTGTTAATCCTCATTTCCAGGAGCATGGGAGAGAAGAGGCATCCCTCTGTACTTCATCTGAAACATGTAATCACTCTGTGCGTGTAGAGAGTGAGCAGATCCTCCTGGAGTTGAGAAGCCTCCCGCTGGTTTCAGTAGTCTTTGGGTTCTTATAAGAGACTTCTATTTCATTTTGAGGAACAAATAAACAGCCTTAACAGTGGTGATGAAGCAATACTGGTCCTGTTTAGAAGATGAATTAGTTGGTGAAGAGAAATGAAAGCTTATGAGAAGTACTGTAATCTAAAGGATAAACTGTTGTTTTCTTAACAGCAGTAGTTATTTCAGTAGACTGCACTTTTATCACCAAATAACAACCCCTATTTAAATCTCTGCTTGGAGCTGGCTGTCACTAAAATTCTGGCAATGCTTTGAGCAGGTAGGAAAACATTGTCAGTAAGGTCAAGGATCAGAGTCTTCTCTCTGGTAGGGAAATCTCTTCCATGTGAATGTGTCTCCATTATGATAAAATAAGGAAGTAAACTACAAGGAGGTCACTGAATGGAAGAAGCAATTTTCCAGCTCTTATTGCTTCTGATACTCTACTGTGTAATTCACAAACAAAAGCATAAATCAACAGCAACCTTTTCCAGCAAGTTAGCAGAGAATGGGGAGAGATGAAGCCACCTAACACATGATATTAAATTGCCATGACCAATTTCCTGTAATCATTCTTAAGACAAAGCAGAACATTTCAGTTCTGGGCATCTCACTACAGGAGGGACAGAGAAGTGCTGGAGGTGTCCAGAGAAGGGCAACAAAGGTGATGAAGGGCCTGGAGCACAAATTCTGTGAGGAGCTGAGGAGCTGGGGGGGTTTGGTCTGGAGGAGGTGAGAGGAGACCTGATGGCTCTGTGCCTCAGGGGAGGTTGGAGAGGAGGAAAAGATCCTCTGCTCCTGAGGGATGGGATAGGAGCAGAGGGGATGGATGGAAGCTGCCCCAGGGGAGGTTTAGGATGGATATTAGGAAATATTTTTTCACTGAGAGGGTTGTCAGGCATTGGAATGGCCCAGGACAGTGGTGGAGTCACCATCCCTGGAGGCATTTAAAAGGTGTTTGGACCTGGTCCTTAAGGACATGGGTTAGTAGTTGACTGTGGAGTTAGTCAAAGGTTGGACTGGGTGATCGTGGAGGTCTTTTCCAACCTAAACATTCTGTGATTCTGTGACTCTGTGTGATTTCTTCCTTATAATTACAGACATATTTTGTAAAATCCTGCCTATTTTAGAAGTGTTTCAGAGCATCCAAATACAATAAGTCTTTCTGCTGTAAAAAAATACAAGCAAGCAAACAAATAAATGTGAACATTCATATATATTACCCTGCCACACTAGTGAGCTTTCCTATCACATGCATGGCTGCTTCCTATTCTGGCACTTACTTTATCACAACATTTACAAAAGCTTCTAGGCCATGAACAAGTGGTTTCAAGAAAAGTATGTAGAGGTTGCCATGTCTCATAAATACAATCCATTTTCTTTCATTTCTTGATTGCATACGCTCAGCTATAACAACTCTGCAGACTCAGCTATTGGGAGCATTTCTAGATTGTGTGTGTTTGCTTCCCAACATCTCTGAGTAAAAATTATCTCAACGTGTTGATGCTTCTTCAGTGAGCAGTTCTAGTTACAATCCTCACGGGCACAGATTGTTTACAATGAGGCTGAATTTAATAGTAGAATCATTACCTTTTGCATTTGCTTTTTAACTTTGAGAAATTGTTAGGTTAATTTCAGGTTTTTTGGTGCATTACCACAATTCTAGGATGTCAGTGATCTGAGCTGTGCACAAAGGTCCCCTCAGAAGCATCATGGGTTGTGGATCATGAGTGCTTTTTTAACAATACCTGCACTGTCTGATGTACTGAAGTTTAAAATAGGGGCAAACATGGTGAACATTAAAGATTTTGAATAGTTAATGAAATAGGGAAAAAAAAATATTTATGCCTAGGACATGAGCCAAAGATCAGGGTTTTCAGTTGCTATTCAATACTGGCAGTGACTGAAAGTGGTTACTACTGTGAATTTTGTTATTTGCTTCACTGTTTTGGCAAGGTTTTGCTTTCATTGTGAGGGGGAGATGTGAAGTGTTGCAGTGCTACCATAGGGATTTAGTGGCTGAAGTTGAAGCTGGCTTGTTATTCTAAATTTGGTGTTCTGAGGAGTTGTTTTTAATAATTTCTTTTCCCAATCATTCCTAACTTTCATAGAAAGCCTCCTACGTGCAGCCACCTTATAAGAAGTAGTATTTTCAAAGAAGTCCATGTTTCCAGAAGGCCTTGACCTTCCCTTTTTTTCAATTCTGTAGTTATCTTCAGACTATTATATTTTAAAAATGGGTCTTGCATACAAAGTTAGTCTAGAGTTTGCTGCATTTCAGTAATGCCGAGGAGAACTGACTCTTGAAAGGAAGTTTTTCTTTGATATCTGATTAAAACAGAGTTGATTGCTCAAAGTCTGCCAGCTGGCAACATGTTGTTGCTACTGTGAGTGATGAGATTTGTTCTGTTTCAGTGGAGCTTCCCAGAAAATCAAGGAATATATTTTTAAGGATGGTGTTTGTATATATAAACGTAAATTTATAATTAATGAATAAAGCTTTCTATAAAAATATCAGAAATAGACATTGCCTTTTGAGAAGCTGTCAGAGAAGGAGAAATTAAAATGGAAAACAAAACATGGAATGTAAATATAGTTAATAGGCAGGATCATAGAAAAAAAAAATCTCCAGTGTTTTGAAATTAAACTGTATGTACTTTTCCCATCCAATTTAAATAACTTATACTGTGAGCAGGGACATTAATAATGAATTTTACCCTTCAGCTGGTACAGTAAGTTGTTTGTAACTAAATATATAATTCTGTTAATTTTTTCAATGCCAGTGATGGAGACAGGCACTTGTAACAAGTAACTTGTTATTGTGAAAAAACAAAGTTTACAGGGAAAGCAGCTGGTTTTAAGTCAGAGTTTTAGTATGGTGCTGTGCAACAAGGCTCATCCTTATGGAGTGGGGTTGGTCCCCTGCCACCAGGGCTCCAGCAGTGACAGCCCCAAGGATGTGGCAAGGTGAAACATCTTTGTGAAGTCAACAGTACATCTGAGGGAAGTATGTTGGTGTTTATACAAGTTGCTAATGAAGAATACTTAATATTGCAGGGAGAAAACAACAAAAATAAAGTTGTCTGTGCTTGTTAGTGCCATGATGCCTCAATCCTAGTGCACTCCTCTTGACACAGGATAAAGGTGGGGGACCAATATTCTTCCCACTGTGTACTCACATGGCTTCTGAATGTGTTGCTCATCTCATGTAGTACTCACATTTTTCTCCATCTGCTTTAGTCATCATTCATGCTACAATTAAATTCAAAATTAAGTATTGTGCACGGAGTGCAGCAGCTTTGCCATCCTGTGTCCTTACAGGACTTTGTAATTATGAATAATTGTAGTAAAATAATTAAGCTAAAAAGAAACATTTCTTTCATATTTCTTTTTTTTTTTTTCCTCCTGAAACTAAGGTTTTATTCTTATTTGCTAGGCAAACCTTTGAGAAGGACCTTCTTCCTTCCCTATAAGAAACTGAATTGGATGTACCTATACACAGTGTTTATCTGTATGCAGCACATATGAACTCACGTTTTTGAGTCTTTGTGTCTCTTTCAAAACCATTTCCAAAAGGAGGATATTTTTCTTTTTTAGTATATCTATACTAGGAAAACAGTTCAGAATATTTCACCTGTGAAATTAAAGTGCAGGAAATAACAAATATCAGCAAAATACTGTGAGCAATTTTGTTGTTTTACTAGGATAGGAAAATTGCAACAAAATCTCACACAACCCCATACTTTTGATATTTACAATGTAGTTTTTTTAAGACAGAGGGTGTAAACCAGGAACTTTTGGAGATTATAAATTCATTTTTTTCTTCTTGTTTTGTGGGAACATGAACTCAGCCATCTGTGTAATCTCTGGATAAAACTTTTCAAACAATAGATGATGAAACACAAAACCAGGAAAAAGTAATAGGCAGAGAAAACCCCATAAATGAAAGAGGGTGATCACTTTGTCTTGTAAATACATTTATTTTAAATTTAATTCTAGAAATAATATTTATTTTAGGTACCTTTTAGCTTATTTCTTGTCTGTGGGGCTTTAGCATATTTTGTTTAACATTCAGACCTTCTTCGTGACACTGTTTCACTGCTTTTACAAAGTGGTGAAAAAACTCCTCACCTAATCTGTGCTTTTGTTGTGGGTCAAGGCAAGGTGCACTGTACCAATTTAAAAGTTATATTACTTAGAGAGATCTCAAATTGTATTTCCATGTGTATAAACAGAAGGACATTGCCAGCAGGACCCCTGTTTTCAGCCGAGAATCCCTTCTTATAAATTATCCCAAGTCTGCATAGTAATGAAGCGATTTATATGGAAATAGATGCACTACTGTTCTTTTGCTGGCTCTCCAGCAATTCATGAACTGCATTTCACATTAGGAGAAGTGCTTCATGAATCAGATGAAAAGCAAAATTGAGACACTGGTAATTTCCAACTTCCTTTGATGAATACTACTCCAAACACAAAGGTGGTGAAAGAGCCAAGAGGTGTAAGACAGAGGAGGTGTAGGAGATAATAATGTCAGGGGAATTGAATGCTATTGCAGATAATGGGCTGTTCTTCCTTGGGTGATAAATACAGAAGGACAGCAGAGACATTTATCAACAGCTAAACAATGAGCTCAACCAAGGGTGTTTATTTTCATAGAGATGCTTTTTATCTGTGGATGATGATGATGTATTAATGATTCTTATCAATTAAAATCAATAGCATCTGTAGTACATTAGCTGAGCAGGTAGTTACCCAGCTAAAAAAGCTTCTTGTCCTAATTGCCTTAATGAAGGTAATGAAGATTTCCAAGAGACAGGTGACATGATTTGTAAAAATGCAGTTGACTCAGATTTTCATAGAATCATAGAATCATAGAATCCTTGGGGTTGGAAGGGACCTCGAAAGATCATCTAGTCCAACCCCCCCTGCCAGAGCAGGGCCACCTAGAGCACTTCGCATAGGAACGTGTCCAGGCGGGTTTTGAATGTCTCCAGTGAAGGAGACTCCACGACCCCCCTGGGCAGCCTGTTCCAGGGCTCTGTCACCCTTACAGGAAAAAAATGTTTCCAGATATTCAACTTGAACCTCCTATGCTCCAATTTACACCCATTACCCCTTGTCCTATCACTGGTTTTCTTTTCAAGCAACTCCTGACAACTTTCTAACAAATGCATGTGGGGTTGGGGAAAGCAGCAAGTATTTCAGTTTATCTCCAGGGAATGGTGATGATTACAACAAAGCCATGGTAGAATCTTAGCTTGCATTTTGAGCAAAGGTTAGAATTTGGGCAAGGATGCCCTAGAGTGACATATCTGTACATTGGTAATGTGAAAGGAGCTACTGAACTCCTAGGAGTTTGTGGCACTCAGCTTTCACCTACCAGTTTTTGAATATCATAACTGATTTTAGTCTTTTTTTTTCATCACAAAGTGAAAATTACTATTCATAGAATCATAGAATTGGCTGGGTTGGAAGGGACCTCAGAGATCATCAAGTCCAACCCTTGAACCACCGTTGCGGTTGCTAGACCATGGCACTGAGTGCCACATCCAGGCTCTTTTTAAATATCTCCAGACATGGAGAATCCACTACTTCCCTGGGCAGCCCATTCCAATGTCTGATCACTCTCTCCGTAAAGAAATTCTTTCTAATCTCCAACCTAAAGCTCCCCTGGCACAACTTAAGACCCTGCCTTCTTGTCTTGTTGAAAGTCGTCTGACAAAAGAGACCAACCCCCCATTCATATGTAACATCCCACATAGCAAAAGAAGGCTGTTACACACCTTTCTGCCTGTGACAGATCTTGTTGTTCTAATTTGAATTTCACAATATTGCTTTTGGTTCTTAAAACCACTATTTTTTGTCTTGCAATATGTTAAAACTCTCCTTGTGACTGGAAGGAACATGTGGAAAGCCAGTTTATGAAAATAAAAAGAAAGAAATATCAATCTCAGCATTGTAAAGGAGAAAGGATTGGGTTGACTTCTTGGTTTGTTTCTTTTCCTGAGGATTGAATTACAGCATGTTATAACTCAGGTTGCTACTGCAAGATCTTGCAGACATTTTCTTATTTTGGGGTGAATGAGGATAGGGAGAGGGGAAAATACAGCATTATAGAATCATAGAATGTTTATTGTTGGAAGAGACCTTAAAGGTTATGTAGTTTATGCACAGGCAGGGACACCTTCCACTAGATGCTTGCTCAAGGCCCCATCCAACCTGGCCGTGAACACTTTCAGGGAGGGAGCAGCCACAACTTCCTTGGACAACTTATGCCAGTGTCTCACCACCCTCAAAGAAAAGAGTTTTTCCCTAATGTCTGACCTAAATCTCCCATCCTCAAGTTTCAAACCGTTTCCCCTTGTCCTCTGACTACACACCCATGCAAAGTCCCTATGCCAGCTTTCTTGCAGGCCCATCCAACTAAGGGTGGATGAATATTTCTTGATTTTTATTTGTGATGTTTCTAATTTGTCTTACTGAAAAAGAAAAAAAAAGTTGGATTGGCAACCTTAGTTGACTGCAATTGAACAAAAATGTACCATAATTTAGGAAATTATGTTCAGTTACCCTTTGTAATTTAAGAGCACCTGGAGATACAGAAAACATCCAGGGTCATTCTATTTCTTGGGTAGGAAGTTAGGTTTTGGAACCATGGAGGGAGTGGGTTTTTTCCCTGCTCCATAATGAAGAAAAACATTGTTTAGAATATTTTGTACTTTTGTAGGCCAGGGAATGAACTGCTTGAGCTGTCTCACCTAATACTCTGGGAAAACCAAGTGAATCAGAAATTGGAGGTGGCCAGGGAGAGGAGAGGTGTCCTGGTCCTTCACCAGAAGGCATGCTGCTTGTTTGTATGTGGAGAGATGTCAAGTGTATTCATCTTGAACCTCAGCCACTTGGTTATTATTACATCAGGAGGAAATATTGGAGAATGATTTTCCTTCTAAAAATAAAAAAGGAAAACCAAAGGTAGGAAAAGAAATGGAATAAAAGTGGAGATTTGTCTTTTTTTATCAACTCTCTCTTTTCTTGATGTCTCCTATTTCTCACCCTGAAAATGCAATTTGGTAGGGACTGCATGAAAAAGATGCTTTAAAAAGCTTTCACAAATTGGCAGTGCATTTATTTATATACATTTCAGCCTGACTCATTATATATCATCATGAGGCTCCCCAGGCTATGCATAAAAAGATGAGCAGGCATAAATCAAACTAGATGCAACTCTTCCTTTCTTCACCGATTTTCAGATTTTGCCTGCCCAATAATACAAAGAGAACATTTATTTTTTACCCTATGACTCACAGAGGGAATATGATTCCTTACATTCTCATCACTCTTTTAATCCAATAATAATGGTAATAATGATAATCCTCATTGCATATGGATTTTAAGGCAGGAGATAGTTCCATGGAGATACTGGCATGTTATTTTTGCCATAGTTCATATGATCTCTTGGGAATTTTCCTTTCTAGTACCTGATATGAGCTTTTCTGTTGACTTACAAGATGAAAAGTTTCTACTAGACAGTTCTTTAGTGTTTTATTCCTCTTATTTATTCCTCTTATTTATTCCTGATTTGGATCAGGAACTGGTTGAAAGGAAGGAGTCAGAGAGTTGTAGTCAATGGGGCAGAATCTGGTTGGAGGTGTGTGACTAGTGGAGTCCCTCAGGGGTCAGTACTGGGACCGGTGTTGTTCAATATCTTCATCAACGACTTGGATGAGGGTATAGAATGTACCCTCAGCAAGTTTGCTGATGACACTAAGCTGGGAGGAGTGGCTGACACACCAGAAGGCTGTGCTGCCATTCAGAGAGACTTAGACAGGTTGGAGAGTTGGGCAGGGAGAAACATGATGAAATTCAACAAGGGGAAGTGTAGAGTTTTGCATTTGGGGAAGAACAACACGATGGCCCAGTATAGGTTGGGGGCTGACCTGCTGGAGAGCAGTGTAGGTGAAAGAGACCTGGGGGTCCTGGTAGACAAGAGGATGACCATGAGCCAGCAATGTGCCCTTGTGGCCAAGAAGGCCAATGGCATCCTGGGGTGCATTAGAAAGGGTGTGGTTAGTAGGTCAAGAGAGGTTCTCCTCCCCCTCTATTCTGCATTGGTGAGGCCACACCTGGAGTATTGTGTCCAGTTCTGGGCCCCTCAGTTCAAGAAGGACAGGGAAGTGCTTGAAAGAGTCCAGCGCAGAGCTACTAAGATGATTAAGGGAGTGGAACATCTCCCTTATGAGGAAAGGCTGAGGGAGCTGGGTCTCTTTAGTTTGGAGAAAAGGAGACTGAGGGGTGACCTCATCAATGTTTTCAAACATGTAAGGGGTGAGTGTCAGGGAGATGGAGTTAGGCTCTTCTCAGTGGTGACCAGTGATAGGACAAGGGGTAATGGGTGTAAATTGGAGCACAGGAGGTTCAAGTTGAATATCCAGAAAAATTTTTTTCCTGTAAGGGTGACAGAGCCCTGGAACAGGCTGCCCAGGGGGGTCGTGGAGTCTCCTTCACTGGAGACATTCAAAACCCGCCTGGACACGTTCCTATGCGAAGTGCTCTAGGTGGCCCTGCTCTGGCAGGGGGGGTTGGACTAGATGATCTTTCGAGGTCCCTTCCAACCCCTAGGATTCTATGATTCTGTGTGATTCTGTGATTCTGTGATTATTTTCACTCTTTATTTAGAAAAAATAATCCAATCTTTAAAGCATATGACTTAAGTTTTTATTTTTTCCTTTTCTGTGGGGACCATAAGATCAATGTAAATGAATTTTGAATATCCTAATGAAATCAGAATTGATTTCAAAGTTCTCTGAACAGGTCTTTTGCAGCCTTCATCTTCAGTAGTTTTTGCAAGTTCCTTGTGGGTGGTATTCTTTCTTCCTCATTTTTAGTCTCCTGAAAAAATCAGTCTAGACTCTTTTATACTCAATAAAGTGAGATAGATTTCTCTGGAGGATGATGCAGAGTGGATGTTCTGCTCTGAATTCCCCTTCAGAGAAACAATCCCTTGTCAGTAGAGGAACATGTCCTAGTTCCCAAGAGGAATGGCTGTTGTTAGTGAGTATGAATATTTTTTTCCTTCAGGTTTTTAATTTGTGTTTTGAGTTTGTTTTTGGTTTTTTTTTTCCCCTCTTGTTTCTGTTTTTTGTTTTAATGAAGCTGCTGATCCTTTGGGTATTCAAAATGTATTGTCAAAGGGCTTTGCTAGTTCAAGCCATAAGATTAGGGACTCTCCTAAACTTTGTAGGATTCTCAATATTTCTACCAGTATGCTTCTAATTGGCTGAAAAACTAAAGATAGGGCATGCCTGGGAAAATGGGGGGAAAAAAAAAAGATTTGGAACGTGTCAAAGTAAATAAAGAGAGTAGGAGAAGGAAGTTTCTACCTGAGCCCTAAAATGGAACTCTGAGCTTGACAGACCAAGTAAGCAAGCTGCTGCGTCTGGGCTTCCCCTGAAGCATATCAAAGTAGGTTTTTGGTTTGTTTGGGGTTTTTTTTGGTCTTCTGCAATGTTGATCAATCTCAGTGAGGATGAATGTCAGAATGGGTGACTGGAGAAAAATAGGAGAAAATGCCAGGCAGAGCTGAGGGTAGGTAAGGTCCTTCTTCAAACCTGCTAACTTAAAAACTGAGCACGAGTTAAGATTAAGGTTGATTTTTTCTTCAGGTTTTATACAACACAGTCCCTTCTCCCTTCATTTTTTTTTTTTTCTTATGATAGCACACTCTAAAAAAACTGAACACATTGTAAATTAATTTGGAATAATGGATAATATCATCTATTTCAGTTGTCCTCCACTGTTGGGTAAACCAAGCGATTTTAGAGAGGAAGAGGGTACTAAACAGGCTTTTGCTTTTGCTCACAACTTTCCCAGATATTAAGACAGATTGCTTCTTTTTGTAGCTCTGTAATGCAAAGACAGTCTCTTTGGTGTCTTCCTGGAAAGAATAAATGCACTCCAAAAAGAATTACTGCCAGGAGGGAGAGTGCTTCTCTTGACAGCTTCTTATGCAGTCACCTGGAGGAAAGATGCTGATCCTGATGTGACTTCAGCTCACAAGGGTTCAATGAGCTACGACTGAGTTTCAAGGCCCATGTGAATTTTAAGAGAATAAAGGCCAAAGGAATAGATTTCTGCATATAAGCTTGGCAAGATGAAGACTGTACAGGAAACCTTACAAAAGAATTACTTGCTTAACAATGCCAATTCAGCTCCCAGGCTATCCGCTGATCCAGGTTCCTTCTTGGTGATGTGCCTTTGCATTTTTCAGCACTGTTCCCTCAGCTGGACAGAGTGGAACCTGAGTCTATAATAAATTAATGTAATTGAAATATTACTAATTGTATATATGTTACTAATTGCAATACATTTTTATTTTTTTTAATTAGAAAGACATGTTTATTATTTAATTTTATGGGTTTTTTATATATATGTGTAAAAATATGACTTGAGAGGAAAAGTGGCACTGTTCTTCAGTTAGGAGTTGGTATAAAAATATTTAGTTACACATGATATTCCTTGTTTCTGTGCCCAGTGTATTGCAAAGCAGTATCCTGCCATGTCACCCAGCATGCTTCAAAGAGCAAGAACTTACTGCTGCTTTTAGTAATTATCACCTAATGTAAACCTACTGGAGGTGAGCTTGCATTTCTGGAACCAAGTATCAACATGATGATGCTTAACCCCATGAAAGCTCTACATCATCTATGTGTGGAAGGGGACCAATATCCAAAGTAGGTGCAGATCTAAATGGAGGAATTCCAGCTTAATTTCTTAATTGTGTACTTTGTGTGGGGTTCCCTGGGACTACAGAAGATGAGAAAATGAGCAGGAACAAAATTTCCCAGCAGTGCTGTTCCTCTTCAAACCTGGGAATATTTACAGTTGTGTTGCATTTGCCTTACTCCCAACAGGTCACTTCAGAGACCCCAACTGCTTTTGAACATGTTGCTATACCCCTGCCTCTTTCCTAAACAAAGCAAATCCTATAGAGAGGGAAGTAGTGGATCCAACCAGGAAAGATTTGAGAAATAAGTGCTGCTTTCACTTACTGATTTTAAGGTATTCAGTCTATTTACCTCTAGGTCCTTCTAGCAGGACCTGCTACATTCTCCTGCTTTTGGTGTTACAAGAAATAGGAATACACAGATATTTTAGGGAATCAAAGCTATCTAGATAGGGATTCAGACCAGTCTTACTGGAGGAGGATTTCTGGAAAGTCCAATAAGCTCACTGGAGAGATGTCCCAGTGCCCAGTTCTTGTTTGACTGGTCCCACCGGTTTGTTATCTTCTCCATACCTTACTGCTGCTCTTGGAAACCTGGAAAGGTTGCAGTTGGAAAATCTGTGAGGTCTGACCCATAAAGTATATGTTATAGCCTTTATGTTCAGTTAAAAACAAAGCAAAAGCTCTCCCCATCCCAATACTTTGAAATACATTTAATTTTCAAGACTTACTTAATGGACTTTTGTATGATATAAATAGCAGAACTGATTTAATCCTGAAAGTGCTGTTTCTGGAGATAAGCATTCATATCAAGAATCATTAGGTTGTTTCTAGATGGTGAAATCAGATCCTATTAATCTATTGATCTTACAGTTAATAAACTTCTAGCTACAGAGTGAATTTGATGCTCTATGTGTTGAAGTGATAAACGTAGCAACGGTGTTGTAATTACTAGACAGAAATTATTTGCAGTACTTATGTTCTCTACTAATCTTCTAGCACAAATATATAATTCAACCTTTTCCTCAATATTATTTAAGACATACCAAATGCTCCTAATTTCAAGAGATCAGATACTTCACTGCAGCAGTTTATACTGAACAATAAATAAATCCTCACGTGTGCCTGTAATTGCTGTGCTAGGCACTTAACAGTTTTATCCTTCAGTACTCTAAATTTTCTTTGAAGACCTGTAGCCCTGTCATTTCATTTCATGAAGTTATTCAACTTGCATTAAATATACATTTATTTTTTTTTCTCCAAGGTTAAGTACTTTTTTTTTCTGTTGTCTTAACAGGATCTTGGAAGGAACCTCTCCTTACAGATCCTTATGTCTCATCTTCCAATAAATACTGGCATCAACAAAGTCCTGTAGCATCATCTCTTTTTACTATTTAGAAAAATGATAAGGTAAAGTTTCCTTAAAGTGTCTTGTTCTACTGTGGTGCAATGCAGAAGAAATAGTTGACATTTCACTGATTTTGCTCTGATAAACTTTCTTCTAGATTGACCCCTATTCATTGTGGCTGTCAGTCCAAACGTGAAGTTATTCCTTGATTTTTATCTTGGTGCAAGGAAGGGACAATTCCTCTAAATATTTGACGGCTCTTTAGACCTGTTTCTCAGCAGGTGAGAATGAGTGGTGGCCAAGAGAGAGCCACAGCAAACTATGCAGAGACTTTGTAATGTTGAGTGCTGGTAGGTTTGGCAAGACTTTAAAGATAAGCAAAAAGTGTGTTACATGGTTGACTGGCATGAAGAAAAGCTTCTCCTTGTTCTTATTTGTCTGCTTTGTGCAAAGAGGTCTTCAGTCAGCAATATGGACACTTCATTTCATGCCATAATTTGAGCACTTTCAGGAGACTGAACTTGCTTCCCAGCACCAGAACATAGAATATCCCACAACATATCACATGTCATGGCAGGAAAAGACAGAGGATATGCCTTCAGTGGTTGTGGTTCTGGATTGTTTGGTTTTTTTTTTTTTTTTTTGTAAATCTTTTCGGGAAATTGGCACAAAATTTAATTTGCTGACATTACAAGTGGAGGAGAAAATTGTCATTAAATGTGTAAAGAAAAATGGAGGTTTAATTCCACTTGCTTTTATGCCTGTTGAAGTCTAGCCTATCATTGCTCCAAATAATAGCACCTGGAAGTGATTGGCACTTTTCTTTCCATCAGTAACTGCTGTACAGCTAACTGGAACTGAAAAACTGAGTTTGTATTAATGTGTGTTCAGCTTCCAAAGAGCTGTATTTCAAGCATATGCATATCCATCTTTCCCTCCATGAAAAAATTCTCTTTAAAGATGTCATTGGGAATATTATCAATGTATGGGAATTATATATTTGCAGACAAAGAATTATATTTGAGTTGCATGACATAAGAAATCTCCACTTTGTTTAAAATTTGTACTTCAGAGAATTTCTGAGAGTGAATTATGTGGACTGGGGATCTCTTGATATTAAACTAGAATATTCCAGTCCAGCAGTATTTTTCAACCCAATTTGGCCTTAAAAGCATATCACTAAGACAAACTATACTCTAACTTTATCTTCTAAAAGTTTCTCATTCAATCAAGTAGCAGAAACGTTATTTAGATAAAACCATTGACAAGAAATCATCAACAAATAAATGAGTGGTTTAAATTACCTAGGGTTGAAAAATAGTACTAATCCCAGTTATTAGTGAATAATAAAAATAGTAAACAGCAGTGACATTAAATTATCAACTGCAATCTTACTTAATTTATCCATACTTCTAATTTAAAAGCAGATAAGAAATAACAATTAAATAACAAAGCACAGACCTACATCTAGGGAAAGCATAGAATCATAGATTTACAGAATCATCTCGGTTGGAAAAGATCTCTGAGATCATCAAGTCCAACCCTTAATCCACTCCCGCTGTGGTTCCCAGCCCATGGCACTCAGTGCCACATCCAGTCTCTTTCTAAAAACCTCCAGGGATGGAAAATCCACCACCTCCCTGGACAGCCCATTCCAATGCCTGATCGCTCTGTCTGGAAAGAATTTCTTCCTAATATCCAACCTAAACCTCCCCTGGCACAACTTGAGACCCTGCCCTCTTATCTTGCTGAGAGTTGCCTGGGAGAAGAGCCCAACCCCCCCCTGGCTCCAACCTCCTTTCAGGGAGTTGTCCCTGAGGGACACCGATTGGATCAGCCCCGTTCAGCACCACTCTCTGGGGGCCTCCAGCAGCTCCTAACCCAGCACAGAGTGCTCCTGTCTGAGCCCTGGGCTGACAGCTTTCCCAGGACAATGCTGTGGGAGATGGTGTCAAAGGCTTTGCTGAAGTCCAGGTAGACCACATCCACAGCCTTCCCCTCATCCCCCATGTCGTCACCTGATGATAAAAGGAGATCAGGTTGGTAAGACAGGACCTGCCCTTCCTAACCCCTTGCTGGCTGGGTCTGATCCTTTGCCCATCCTGCAGGAGCTGTGTGATTGCACTGAGGATGATCTGTTCCATGACCCTGCCAGGCACTGAGGTCAGGCTGACAGGTCTGGAGTTTCCTGGGTCCTTCTTCTGGCCCTTTTTGTGGATTGGCGTGACATTCGCCAACTTCCAATCGTCTGGGACCTCCCCAGTGAGCCATGTTGGTAAATGATGGAGAGAGGCTTGGGGAGCTCTTCCCCAGCTCCCTCATCACCCTGGGGTGGATTCCCTCTGGTCTCATAGACTTGTGGGGATCCAAGCAGCTCAGTAGGTCACAAACTGTTCCCTCCAGGATTACGGGGGGGCTACTCAGCTTATTTCTCTCTACAAGCCCCAGAAGCAGCTGTCCTCAGGACATCCTGTCTTAATGTTGAAAATTGAGGTAAAAAGGTGTTAAATGCCTCAGTCTTTTCCTCATCTTTGGTAACTATGTTTTCCCCCATGTCCAACAAAGAATGGAGGTTTTCCCTGCCCCTCCTTTTGCTGTTGATGTATCCATAGAAAGACTTTTTGATACTCTTAACAGAAGTGGCAACATTAAGTTTTAATCATGCCTTCATCTCTCTAATATTCTTTCTCCATGGCCTGACTATATTCCTAAACCCTTTCTGAGTACCCAACCCTTTTTTCCATAGTCTGTAAACTCTCTTTTTTTAACTCTAATTTTCTCCAGAATCTTCCTATTCAGCCAGATCAGTCATCTTCCCCTCTGGCTTTCCTTTTGGCACACAGGGACAGTCTGCCCCTGGGCATTCAAGAGTTGCTTCTTGAAGTACACCCATCCCTCCTGGACCCCTGTGTTTTCACAGGCTGTTTCCCAGAGAAACAACCAAAAAAACCTCTAAAAACAAAACAAAACAAAAAAACAAACCCCAAACAAACAAACAAAAAACGCCACAAATACAAACTAAACCAAAAAAAAAAAAAAAAAAAAAAAGAGAGAGAGAGAGAGAGAAATGTTCCAGAAGCTTGTTCTAGGACAAACCCCCAGTGCAGCAAGATGCTTCTTTCTTTGATTGAATTCTTCTTCCAATCTGGTTGGTGTTTTGAGCTTCTATTTAAAAGCCTTGTCTCCTAGAAAACGAGATCTTTGTGGCACTGAGTGACTCTGAGTGACAAATTAAAGTGTTTTGTAGCCAGAAAAAGTGGCTTTGGGAAAATGACATTGTGGGCTTCCATGTTTTTTTCCTCTGGGACTTTCAGATCAAATTGGCTCTGCTGACAGGTCAATCAGTGATTTTTTGAACTGCAAGATTTGGGCTCAGTGTGGGAACTGAAAATCAAGCTGCAATATTTCTTCCTCTTATTGCATTGTTGGCAAAGCTGGCTGTCAGACTCGTGGCAGTTTTATTACCTGTGATCTGCAAGGCAAAATTTAGCTTACTCTATGTTTTAAATAGGGAAATAGTACCTGCTTCTCTGGGGGACTCTGTATAGCTTATGCCACTCTTCATCTGCCTTCTCTATCTTTGATTTGATCCTTAACTGGATTGTTTTCATCTTCTGGGGCTATAACATTCATAAAGTTTCAAACATTGAATGGGTAAGGTATCACATTTTTCTTGACAGACAGGTTAGCTACTTAGAAATAGTTTTTTCACTGTTTGCTGCCTTTTCACCCCTTTTTCCTATTTTCCTATTATATGACTAGAATGGAGCAGGCAATGAGGTGTGGAGAGTAAGTACCTGCTGAGAAACCTGGGCAAGCTGCTGACTAGAAGCTAGAGAAATGTCACCTGTGAGTAAGCACTGCCAAGGAGCTGGTTTAGTAAGCCAGAAAGACAACTTGTTTGGAATAGCCTTGGAGCTGAAATTTTTTATTGATTCAGAGGAAGGCCAAGCTCAGAAGCTAGCAGGGGTACCTTGTGGTGTAAGGTCAAAGGCTTAAGGAGGTAATTAATGTGTTAGGATATAGGCTTCTCCTCATAATAGCTAAAGGTGCTACTGCTGCAATATCTGACCCTGTCCAGAACTTGGTTATTGCCTCCTGGTCCAGGTGGGAGGCAGGAGGCTGATTCTGCCCACAGGATGCTTCCCTCCAGCCCAAACCCCATGCTTGGTGCAGACCAAGGGAATGGCTGTCCAGGCAGTGCTTGTGGCTGGGAAAGCCAAATTCTGCAGCAGATGCAAAACCCTTGGAATGGAGCTTACCAGGAAAAAATGGACAGTGTTAGAGGAATATTTCTTCTATGTGTAAATACTTGGAAACTCACATATGAGGTTATTGCTGGTTTTTCTTTCAGGGAAAACTTGGTAGTGTTGCAAAACTGGATAACATCAGAAGAGGGGTAGTTGCTCAGTGAGCAATGGTAGAAAAGTCTGGTTTATCCATGCTTTCTCACAATCTTCCATCTGGGAGCAATGTTTCAACAGGACAGCAATCTATTACACTAGTTTTTATATTGTTTGCATTTCAAATTTATATATATATCCAAAGGTGTAGGCCACATAGATTACAGTTGGGCTGGAATGGCATGAGATTAGTGAAGAGGGGCAGGAGCTTGTTTCTCTATCTTGGATCAGCAGATTGACAATGCCCCGTGTCCTGGAAAGGTGAACTTCAGCTTTATGGTTAAAAATTGGGCAGAGTAGCTTCTGCAGGACCTTTGCTGCAGACCTCAACTGGGCCGATTCCAACGGGATGAGGTTCAACAAGGCCAAGGGCCGGGTCCTGCACTTTGGCCACAACAACCCCATGCAGCGCTACAGGCTGGGGACAGAGTGGCTGGAGAGCAGCCAGGCAGAAAGGGACCTGGGAGTCTGGATTGACAAGAAACTGAACATGAGCCAGCAGTGTGCCCAGGTGGCCAAGAAGGCCACTGGCATCCTGGCCTGTGTCAGAAACAGCGTGGCCAGCAGGTCCAAGGAAGGGATTCTGCCCCTGTACTCAGCGCTGGTGAGGCCACACCTTGAGTCCTGTGTCCAGTTCTGGGCCCCTCAGTTTAAGAAGGATGTAGAGGTCCTGGAACAGGTCCAAAGGAGGGCAACCAGGCTGGTGAAGGGACTCGAGCACAGGCCCTATGAGGAGAGGTTGAGAGAGCTGGGGCTGTTCAGCCTGAAGAAGAGGAGGCTCAGGGGAGACCTCATTGCTGTCTACAACTACCTGAAAGGAGGTTGTAGCGAGGTGGGAACTGGACTCTTTTCACAGACGACCTTCAGCAAGACAAGAGGACACAGTCTTAAGTTGTGCCAGGGGAGGTTTAGGTTAGATATTAGAAAGAATTTCTTCACGGAGAGGGTGATTAGGCTATGGAATGGACTGCCCGGTGAGGTGGTAGACTCTCCGTCCCTGGAGACATTTAAAAAGAGCCTGGATGTGGCACTCAGTGCCATGGTCTAGCAACCGCAACGGTGGTTCAAGGGTTGGACTAGATGATCTCTGAGGTCCCTTCCAACCTGGCTAATTCTATGATTCTATGATTTTATCCATGCTGACCTCAGCTCAGTAAGTGTGCTGGACCCAAGGATCAAGATACTGAACTGCTCCTAAACTGCTCTTCTTTTTCTGTAGGAACAAATGGAAGCCCTGTTGGGATGTTTACCCTCCCCGTTGCCAGGGATGCAATGTAGTTTTGGGTACCTGCTAAGTTCTCCTCCCTCTCATGCATGGTGATGTTCTTCACCTGTGCAGTGACAGTTGTCTTCTGGAAAATACACATTTAACTCATGCCCTCTTTTTAATCCTGCAGCTGGATGAAACTTAATTGTACTTACCTATTTCAAGGCAGGAAGCATAAATTTTTATGAAATTCAAAAGATTTTCTTTATTCTATTGAAACTAATGGTGTCATATTAATGATAGCAATTTTGGTTTTTTAGTTTTATAATCTCCAAAAATAAAACCACATTTTATACTGTTTTTCAATCAACCATTGTCAGACATTTTATAGTTTAAATTTCTTTACATCAGCATCTCATTATTCCAAAATGATCCTTTCTGCAGATGTGTTGCACTAAAATTTCCTCTAATTATTACTTTTGACATCAGTACTTTATTGAATTAGTTATTTCCAATTTAATTATACTTGCTTCATTGTCTAGGTCACCGTTTAAGCAAATTCATATCAGTATGAAATTGCTGTGATGTGAAATAGTGATGGTTCTATTCTCATGCAGATGATATCTTTTTTTTTATGTTGTTGTTCACATTTGAGAGAGCTGAATTAATAATAACTTATCAAATGTGTTTAGAAATTTGTTAATACTATTAGAAAAAGAATATATAAATAATGTTTGCTTGTTCATTTTCCAAAAATGTATGTGCTACTCTTACGCTTTGGAGTAACATTACAATTTTTTGTTTGTTTTTTTTTTTTTGTTTGTTTGGTCCACATGAACAAAGTCAGAGGTCAGGTGCAAGGATAAACTTTATTTGACAATTGGCACAAGCACAATGATAAAACCCCATGAAAGTATGGGGGATATGTTGCCAGTCAAAAGAGGGAGAGAGGGAAAAGGAGAGGGTGCAAAAAAAGAGAGAGAAATGGGAGAGAAAAGAATAATGAGAGAGAGAGAGAAATGGAAGAGAAAAGAGTAAGAACGTGCGAAAGAAAGAATGAAAAAGAGAGAGTCAGAGTCACCAACCAAGGGTGGTCCTGCACTTTGGCCACAACAACCCCATGGGGAGCTCCAGGCTGGGCACAGAGTGGCAGAAAGGGACCTGGGAGTCTGGATTGCCAGGAAGCTGAACAGGAGCCAGCAGTGTGCCCAGGTGGCCAAGAAGGCCAATGGCATCCTGGGCTGGATCAGGAACAGCGTGGCCAGCAGGTCCAAGGAAGTGATTCTGCCCCTGTACTCAGCCCTGCTGAGGCCACACCTCAAGTACTGTGTCCAGTTCTGGGCCCCCCAGTTCAGGAAGGATATCAAGGTCCTGGAGCAGGTCCAAAGGAGGGCAACCAGGCTGGTGAAGGGACTCGAGCACAGACTCTATGAGGAGAGGCTGAGAGAGCTGGGGGTGTTGAGGCTGGAGAAGAGGAGGCTCAGGGGAGACCTCATCGCTGTCTACAACTCCCTGAAAGGAGGTTGGAGCCAGGGGGGGGTTGGGCTCTTTTGCCAGACGACTTTCAACAAGACAAGAGGGCAGGGTCTTAAGTTGTGCCAGGGGAAGTTTAGGTTAGATATTAGAAAGAATTTCTTTCTGGAGAGAGTGATCAGGCATTGGAATGGGCTGCCCAGGGAAGTAGTGGATTCTCCGTGTCTGGAGCTATTTCAAAAGAGACTGGATGTGGCACTCAGTGCCATGGTCTAGCAACCGCAACGGTGGTTCAAGGGTTGGACTCGATGATCTCTGAGGTCCCTTCCAACCCAGCCAATTCTATGATTCTATGAAATCCATATCATGGCACCTGGACCATTCACTCTGGTACTGATGTTCCCATGGATGAGTGTTTAGTGAAAGCAAACACAATACTTGTTCTTGGCCACTTGACATGTAGCAAACAAATCTGATCCGGGCTGGGTTTTCTGGATATGTTCATCCCCATGAGAGGCACAGAATGGTCTGGTTGCATTATGCTGACCTTCAGTCAAGGGGGTGGGGAGTGCTTACTCTCATTTTTCTAAACTTCTACTTAGCCTGGCAGAAATTTTCATATGTGCCAATGTTTAATTGCCAATGATATAAAAAAAAATACTTTGGGATTGATGGGCATATTGTGCCCACCTGCTCTTTGTTATCTGCAGTATATTCAGTGAGATATGCTTCTTCTGGAGCCATTCTCCATGCTGGCAGAGTGGTGAATCTGTGAATTAGGAGCTCAGCAATATTTCTAGTGCTCATCCTGAAAAATGAGATGCTGAGAAAACACCAAAGTGTTTTGCAGGAAACTTGAACATTTTGTGAACAGTAACAGCCATGTCTTTGAATAGTTTATCTTCAAACTTTCCTGTGAATTCAGATGAAGGGTGGAAATTTCTTCTAAGGGGAAGAAGAGAAAAATGTAAAACCAGTATTTTATTTACATTGACACAATTAATTTGGTAATTCAACCCTAATAGTAGTCTACAGTGTGCTCTTAGGTTATGTAATGCCAAATTGTATTTTAAGGAATAACATCACTTAAATAAACATAGTTTTATTATCTCAATCTCTTTGTTATTCTTGTTTTTTCTGTAGATGAAGGTGATATTCAAACTGACAGATTTTTTTCAGTCCCCAGCTGCTGAGGTTTGAAGGAACAAATTAACTTTGGGACCTGAGCATTAATGTGTTTCAGACTGTGTTTTGTGGGACATCTGGAAATTTTGTATGTTATGAATTAGAACCAAATTTCAAAACCTCATGTAGAACAAAGATTCTTCGTGTCAATCAGCTCTGTTCAGTACATATCTTCTGACTTTTTTTGCAGCTGAAGAGTATTTATCACAATCCCAGGTCCTCAGTCAAGCAGACCCCTTGTCATCAGTGGCAGGTAGGAGCTGACAAGGTAAGAGACAGGAGTGATATTGTGCTTAAAAACCACAATAGTGACTTCTGCAGACACTTCTGCTTGTAAAAATCCTGTGCTGGGGATAAGTATACTTAAGAAGTATAAGCTTTACATTAGGCATCTTCTGTTTGATGTAGTTTCTGCTTGTTATGCAGTCTCTGGTTTTGGTTTTGTTCCACAAAATGCACCTGGGGCAGCATCCGACCTCCCAAGCTGAGTGCGAGATTCTTGTGGGAAATGGTTTTGGGTCTGTGGCAGAGCCTGGAGCCAACTGGAGCACCCAGAGTGTGGGGCTCTTCCCTTTGGGTAAATTCCTTTTCTTGCCCCAGCTTTGCTGCAAGTGCACCAAAATTCTTTACTGAAAAGCAGGAAAAAACCCAGGGAAGAACACACAACAGGTAATTTTCAAAAAAGCCTCATAAGATAATGGGTATTGAAAATGAAAATAATGTATTAAGGTGCTTTGGACAAGCACAGGAGGCCACCAATACCAACCCCACTTGAAACAATCACCAGTAAATAAGCTGTTTAATGTTAAGTTCCCTTATGTTTGTTTGGATAAATGCTCTAATTTCACTGATGAAAATATTTAATAAAAACAACCTTGACTGGAAGCCCAACGTTTCCAATCTTTTGGAGCGATTTAATAAATGAGGCTCTGCAACTTTTATTTAGTGTCTTCAGGTGGTAAATTAACTACAAGAGGGCTTCCCTATTGTTCCCTGAAAGCAATAAAAGCAGGGGAAGAATTAAAAGCAAAATGCTAAATGAAACCTCAGTGTAAGGACTAGAGAGCTCAGAGAACCTATCGTTGGTACACAATAATACTCATATAAAGGCAGAACATCATAGGAATTACATATAAATATAGAGCATATATTTGAATATAAGAACAAACTCCTTTTAAAATTATATTTAAATGCAATGCACTTTGAATTATGGAAGTTAATCTGATCTAGACTATTTGTCATGCAGCTACACCCAACATTCTTTGATTGTTTTACTAGTAAAAATGATTTGAAACTGAAACTAAAAATAAAGTTGGGGGGGTTTACAACTGTTGGTCTGAGGACCAACTCATCACCTGATGCAAAGAGACACCTGCCCCGTGGAGTCAGCACTGGCTGGCAATTAAAGCAATGGAGTAATAATTTGTGGTTTTTTTCATTAGACTACTAGACAAGAGCAAAGAGAAAAAAATTCCCTTTGCCTCATGTTCATTTTTTCACCTACCTCTTGTTCTTGACAGATGTGTGAGGTGGGGATCAGCAGCTACATGAGAGAGGACATCTCACCCAGCTGGGTGATAGGCAGGTAAACACAAGGATTGCCAATGATGCTCAGTAGGGAAAAAGTGGAAGGTAAAAGCTGTGTAAAAAATAGTAGTGAAATGAGGCAACCAGGTGCCACTAATTGCCAGGGAGTGGGCATGAGCTTGTGTTAAGCCCACCTGTGCCTGATTAAGGCGGGTCCTAACTGCGCATGAGCAGGACCAGGGAGCCAATAAAAGGTAAGGCCTGAACTCCCAAGCTCAGCTCAGGCTGGAACTCACAACCTTGGCATGCTTGGCTTTTACTGCTTCAATGAGCACCGCGCTAACCTGACTGCGCCCCTGGAGCTTTGTCTCAGCACCACACTAACTTGGTTGCGCCATCAGAGCTCTTCACCACTAGGGTGAGGCTCAAACCCACGGCCTCAGCATTGCTCGGGTTTGCTGTATAAGTACTGCACACTAACTGGCTGCACCACTTGAGCTTCACCCTGTTGGTGAAGAGCTCTGATGGCACAACCAAGTTACTCACCTTTTATTGGCCCCCTGATCCTGCTCATGCGCAGTTAGGGCCTGCCTTAATCAGGCACAGGTGGGCTTGACACAAGCTCATGCCCACTCCCTGGCAATTAGTGGCACCTGGTTGCCTCATTTCACTACAAAAAAATGTTTTTAAAGTATGTGGGAGATGATCACAAGGACTACTGAGGTCTGGCTTTGTAGCTGAGCCCTCATCACACCACTAACAGCTTTTATCCTCTTTCAGGGGTATTTCTATGTACCTTGAGTGCCTGAGAACAGCCCCAGGGGTACCTCTGCCTGTCCTCCTCCCATGCATGCTCACTGCAGCTTACAACAGAGCCTTCCCCTTAGTAGGGTGCAGTTATGGGACATCTCTGCTTCTCTTGGGTGTACTGCCATGAAATTCAGAGGAATCCTGCCCCTTTGTCACATGGCCACATCGTCCAGTGAGTTCAGTTCACTGCGAGGAACATGAAAATGTATCTTTTCCTGGGGAAGCCAAACTGAAAAATAATGTGACAGACAAAGAGACAGAGGAGGAGGGTGCAGATGGGACCAAAGGAGTGGTGGGAGACAAAAATGACAAAGTTATAGAAAGAGACAAAATGCCAAGGCCTTAGAGAGTCCAGCCATCTGGTTCTGAGGCAGCGTCTTTACATGATCATCTCCACTCTTTTTTTCTCTTTGTCAGCAAGAGAAAATAAACTACGTGAGGTATAACTCAAAGGCTTTGGTGTAAAACAGATGATGGAGTATCCTGCCTTAAGGACAGCTTGTTTTATTCACTCTGATCTGCAAAAGATTTCTCAGTACTACAGCCTGTGACAGCAATTTGCAGCAATAGCTGTTTGCAAGCCCTTCTGCCTGTTTTATAAGGTGATACCTTGTGGTTAAACCTTGAATCCCTTGGGCAAAGCAGTGCCTGCTAACGTTTTACACCTCTGAAACCCAGTTAAAGCTAACTCATGTTCTAATAAATGACCCACTGACCACTTCGCCCAAGCTGTTTGATTTGGGAAAGCTGAGCCAAAGGTTGCTTCCGGGGCCCGTGGTAGTTCAGAGAGTTCATAACTGGATACAAAGCCTTTTGCTCCTGGGTTGCCTCTCTCAGTCCAAAATGCCAGAGAGAGTTATGTTTGTATGGCTGGTGTGCTAAAAACGAGCTGGTTTTCTCCAGTCTGCAGTACAGCTGACACATCATAGCTGCAGCTGCAGGAAGAAGAATGACCCCACGTTCATGCCCCATAAACCACCCTACATGACTTCTTTAGTTTTCCACCAGGTTATGATGGACATGGGTTGGCAGCTGTAGGCTGGAGTATTCAATGCTGTTACTTTTCTGGAGCTCCCAGGGAATAAAGAGCCACCATAAGTCTCAGGCATCTGTAATCTGGCATCTGTAATGGGCACTAAATTGACTTTGAAGGGATGGGGGGGGGAAGGACTCAGGAAGGATGTAACAGACCCGAAATGATCTTTGTGCCCTGGAACTGGAGTTTTAGCATTTACAACAGGCTGAATGTTTTATATGAATGCAGATTTCAAGGGAAACAACCACGGGGAGAATTTTACATTCAGCAAGCTGCTGCCAGGCTGATAGGAAAGGGGAGTGCATGCACAGAGCTGGGTGCAAGCTTTGCATTTAATTAAATGGGAAGCCTGCATGAAGGTTATGCCATCTCTGTAAGAAGCCCTGTATTTTTTAACATTTGACTTGCAGCATTATAAGTAGGAGAATGGTTAAATGACAGCTGCAATAACATGTTATATTGTTCATAGCAGTCAGGTGTCAGCAAAATGGATTGATTTCTGTTAGGGAACACTAAAGGAGTATTGGATTCAATTGAATGAAATAAATGTGCTGTAATATCTCTCCAAAGTTTCTTACATTTTCCTGTAGTGGTACCTGAGAGAAGTAAAAATGTAAATATGTAAATATGTGTAAATATGGATATTAAAGAATTAGCAGAGTACAGATACTGAAAAATTCTGTCAAGGAAGCCCTGTAGGAACCATATTCTTGCTTACTGTTTTCAGCCTTTTTGGACAGAATGTGATTTCTTTTATGTCACAGCATTAGAAACCAAGTGAATTTCTTTATTTTACTTAGGAAGGCTACTGTAAATACTATGTATTTTTAGTGCTACTCACATGAATTTTCTCTAATAGAATGGGAAAAAAATGTCTTGGTCCTTTTATCCAAGATTTCTAAAATAGCAAGGCCTACATTATCATGAAGGATGAGAGCTCGGCAGAAAAGAGGAAGGCAATTCCTTCCCCCCTAAGAATAATTTGCTGCTATCATCAGATTTTGCTGCTGACAGAGACCCAGAGGAACTCTTCTTGCTTTAGTATTTAGTTCATACCTGTTTAAAAACAAAATCTGCCAAATTTCTGTTCAGGCTTTGTGATAATAAATAGGTACCCTTGTAGTTTTGACCTAAGCAATCATCTAAATAACCCTCCCCTCCCAGTCATATAGGAAGCCTGGTCTGTATGCAAAATTAGTCAAGTGATATCAGGAACATTAAATATCTTTTTAAACACAGTCACTTGGTCCTCAAACTTGCCATGCACTCTGGCACTCCAGGAACCTGATCTGGCTTGTTCTGGTGTGACTTGCTCTTATCCAAGGTTCTTTTGTTTAGACAGTGTTGGCATTTGTATCATTTCCTTTGGGTTTTTTTCTCCATGTTATCCTTATTGTTATATTATTAAGCATTAAAACAATTGTGCAGCAGCTGCTTTCAGCTGGGAGCTGTTTAGGTGTGGCCTCAGTTTCCACTCGTAGGAAGAACACAAATAGTTGAACTTGAATGTAAAGTTGGAGTCTATCAGAATTCAATGACTGGCTGAAAACAAACTTCCAGAAAAAGTTTGCAATCAATGGTGCTAGTGGGCAAGATCTGGATTTCACAATGGATTTGATCTTGAAATCAATAGCAGAAAACTTTCCATCCTTGCAGGTGTCCTTTGGTGGACATGAAGGATTAGAACAATTAACTCTTGCCTTGTATAATCTCCTGCTTATTTCATAGAAGTGTGGGACTGCAGAATTCTATAACCTTTGCCACTGCAGCACCAAAAGCAGACCCAGAACCATGCAGAGAAGTACAAATAATGAAAATTATTGTTTTAGCTTCTCTCAGTGTGAGCAGTAAGATGAATTTGTCTGATGCATAACTGAGGCAGTTACAGAACAAAATAACATCAATGAGAGATGACCAAAGCTGAAAATCAGTGCTTGCTATGGGAACTGCTGGGTGTATTTTGACCCATTTGCACATAGACAGATCTTCAGAGCTGGGCTGGATACCTAGAGTGTGTCCAGTTGTACCTACAAGACTCAGCTGCTCACCTTGAGCTAGTGCTCATGTTGAGGTGGTTTTCAATCCATTTCTTACTGGGAAGCAAAGCATTGGTTTCTGTTCATAGTATGTGCCTTGCACAGTGAACAAGTCCTTTTTATTCATACCCTTTCTTGGTTTCTGTTCAGATGGTTGGCAGCTGTGGGATTTTTATTGCTGGTTTCTTTTTCTTAATACTGCAGGTGTGGAAAATCAAAGGTGAACTGCCTTGGTTTGGAATCTGCTATTGGCTTCAATAACTTGAATATGCTGCTATTAGCCAAAGTAACAATATTTCTTATACTATGTTATACCCATTATACTATGTTATACCTATTTCCTGAACAGAAAAAAATGGGTATTTAAGGTAGTTATTTTATTTTGTGATTTTTATAATGCTTTTATAGAAGAGTAACTCACTTGATTTGGGTTGAGATGTCTCTGATTTACAGCATGGAAAAAGGAGAGATTGACAATAAGCAGGCCATGATGTTTTAAAGATCTATATCATATTTTACTTGTCCACAAAGCAGACAGGTAGATACTAGATATTAAATAGGAGGAACCAATACATCAGTTTTATTTCTTGTGAGCTTTGAAGCTTTCTTTTGTCGCAGTTATGATGAAAGAATTCTGTATGCTCACAGAAACAGAGGAAGGAAACAGAATTGTTTGTATTTCATGAATGCAAATGTGGTTTGAGATTTATATTTTCTTTCCTCCCAATGACAGCAAGAGACCTTACAGACGCATCCTTAAAATCCCAGAAGTTGAGTTATACACATCCTAAGCTGGAGAAAATTACACAAACAGCAGTGCTTTGATTTTGCAGCCTTTTCCTGAATCAGCTCTGAGCTGAAACTGCAGATGCCAGAAGAGAACGATCAGTGTGAATATCAACAGTGTGACTGAGGTACTCCAAATAAGTAACCAAGAAATTGTGAAAGAACGAGCTGAACAAAATAATGGCAAGATTAAAACAGTAATTAATTCTGAAAAGGTAAAGTGGAATAAAAGGTGCCATGAGCATTACAGTGCAGCTACCCATGCGTCCTGTAACAGCCTGGTAATTAAGAAGCCATTAGTGGTCTCCGTGCTGGGTGGTGTTATTTTAACTCCCACATCACGTCAGTTAAAACACCATTAATATATTTTCATTATGAGGTAAATTGGAGATAAATTGCTTGGCTCTAAAAATTTACCTTTTTATGCATTTAGAGTGTATCTTGTAGGTGAGAAGATTTTCAGTACCAGTGCTCAATGGGAACACAGTGTTCTTGCCTGGCTTTGGACTGAAACTTTGGGGAAAACAGTTCTGCTCTGGATTCTGCCATAAGCCGAGCTTGTCAGTCACTTTTTATCTCCAAGAAGTCTATAGTTTTTAGGTGTGTATAATTTAAAATGTGATTACTTTTTAAAGTGGTTTCTTTCTTAGAGTTTAAAAAGGCTGTTATTCAGATAGATCTAGGTAGATGTACACAATCACACACATTACTACTGAAATCAATCGAGCTTCACACTGTGACAATGCATCCATAAGTCTCCTACTTCTTTCAACAAGATATTCTCATTTATTAACATAAGAGGCAATGGAAGCAATTGCAGTGCTAGTTTTAGCTTAAACAGTTAAACTGATTTCAAGTGTTCTATAGAACACTATCAGTCAAAATACTGAGGGAGTTTAATAAAATATGTATATACCCACTGGGTATTCACTGTGATTAGATATGACAGAAGAGTTGGAACAACCATTAACTGAAATTAAACGCAGATCTAGAGATTCATAAGTCCCAAAAGTACAGATCAATAATAAATTAATAAAATTCTTCAAAAGCATGCACAAGAACTGTTCTCAAAACAATCTGAAAGGGCGAAGCCAGTGTTTCAAGTGGAAAGCCACAGGAAAGCTGAGCTGAGCTTGACAGCTGTATTTTGTAATGTATTTTGATATAATAAATTAGATCATTGTTCAGTGTGGTATAAAAGAGGTTGGATGAGGCACATCTCACATACGTAAAAGGCTTTCAAAATGCAGCAGTGTTGCTTAAGCTTAAGCCTTTCCAGTGCCTCTGGATGGGCAAGGGTAACAACAAGCCAATCGTTTCGAGCTTGAGATTTATTTCTCTCTTTAACTTCTCTGATAATCAGGTAATTTGCTTAACTAGTCATTTAGGTGCCTGATAATTCCTAAAGTAAATGCAACAATAGTCATGCATGCTTGGAAATACTTCTTAAGAAGATCTGGCAATATTGCAATTAGGGGGTTCAGGGATTAGTGAGTAGCTGACTGATGTACATTTACATTGAAAGTTACAACAACCTGTTGTATTGAGATGTCTGGAGTTCACACTGTTAATACTTGGTCTTTTGAGCTGGACAGTTGCCTAAAAGGTACTGAACCTAGCACGTTGTCAATAAGTAGGTATGAGATTGTATATATTACTTGAAATAAAACATTTATCATGTAGCAGTCAATAGTTAAAGGAAGGAGACTATAATTGATCCTAAGAAAATACCTATAGCTGTGCCCAAGATTCCTTTAAAGGAAAAGCTGAACATACAAAGTTGTTATTGCTTTTCTCTGTATGCCAGAATCAGTGTTTCAAAAAGCCTGTGGCTTTGGGGAGTAAAAACCTGGACATGTTGAAGTCAATGGGAGTATTGTTATTAAATTCAGTATGACCAGGATTTCACCTCAGGTCCAGGCACTAGAAGTTTAGCAGGCAGCAGGGAATGAAGGCATTTTGCTCTAGATTTATGAAATACACCTTGCTGTGTCAGATTACTGGATTGTTGCTGGCAACATAAGTTAACAAAGGCAGGGCCAGATCTTTCTGATGAAAACACCTGATTGCTGCCGTTTGATCCAAACCAAATCTCTATCTATTACTAGCAACATGAGATTTATGGAATGGATCTGAGCAATCACTGCAATTCCATGTGGAGAGCATCAATATGAGAGCACACATTACATCACTGCACTGATAAATTTTAAGTCTGTAACTGCTGATATCCAGAAAAAAAAGGTGAGTTCCTTAAGGAACAAAGGAGATCCTGTCCTTTTTTCTCATATACACTTTTCCTCAGCATCTGCTGGCCACTGCTGGAGAGACAGAAGTAGTTGAACTGTACATTTGGATATTGCATCAGTTCTTCTTACTGTAAGCTTTTGGAAAAAATATTTCCCTTATTTTCCCTTTTGGATAAAATATTGAGCAAAAGAGCAAACATATAAGTCATGAACACCTCAGTCTTCCTGAAGGAGGGGGATAGGTAGCCCTGGTTTCCATACACATGATACAGGGAAGCTGGTGAGATAATGATGGTGCTAAAATACTCCAGAAAAAAAAATGAGACTTGCTGGAGAAAATGGTAACTATTACAATCACTTATTTCTAATTGTCTTTCTTGGAATAAATTCTAAAGCATAGACCTGTGTCAGCCAAGTAGGGTCAGCACTCTCAGCACTTTTATCTGTATGTGGAAATGTGACATAGGCAATTTGAGGCACATCCTTTATGTACAGTCCCTGAGATTTATTTTATTTACACCACTCAGCTCCTTAACCAGTGTCCTTTCACTTCTGAGGGATTGCTTGGAAACTTGCAGTTCCTCTCCAAATTAAGTCTGAACCCAAAGATAAAGTGAAAGATGAAGGGAAGCAGCAAAGGGCTGTGTTGTGAGCTGAGTAGGGCCTGGAGAAAGAGGTCTTTGTGTCCTCCATCTTTCTGGTGAGCATTAGCTACCATTAGGCAAACCAATGGTTCCTATCTGTCTAGGAATATCTTTGATTTAATTTCATGTAGGTCACAAGATACATAAATAATAAAGCTTTATGAACTATACAGATATAATTTAGTGCTTTGAGCCAAGTGTCCCACAAATAACAAAACAAAGGAATCAATAGGCTCCTGTTTCAGTTGTGGAATGAGTCATTTATCATTAAGTAATGGAAAATAACAATGCAAATAGGATTATCTCCATTGCTAGAGTTCATCAGAGTGAACAGGAAACCCAAGTGAATTTGGTTCTTGGTAAGGCAGTGCAGAAGCATAGTTAGACTGAGTTCAGTCCCTGTTCTACTTTGTGCCCTGAGGCCAATCTTCATGCTTTCAAAGATGGAATTGGTATAGGGGGAAAAAAACAGAAAGAACTCTCTGTTTGCAATGGGGAAAACCAGAATTTTGGGTCAGCCTAATCAGTTTGTTAGCTTGCAATCTTGCCTTCCATTATAAACTGTGAGGTTAGCATTTCTGCTATGTAAGCTAAACTATGGTGGAAGAAGTAACCTTTTTTTCCCTTGACCTATCAGTAGAAATTTTGATATTATTTCCTTTTAAGACAGACAGAAAGACTATAAATGTGGAAATATTCTTATGAACAAAACTTACTTTATTAAATCTAAAAGAAATGAGTTCTTCAAGCTCCTTATTGATTCTGTTGGAAATACCAAATTATTTTGATCCACACAAAAATTTAACTTGAGAAATTAAACAAAACCAACATCTCTAAAGTGGCAGGTGCCTTATTCATGCATTTCATTCAGATATGCATTGAAATTACAAGTGGATCAGGAGACAGTTATTATAGTAAACACTGGCTCAATAAGCATATGCTGAAGGGTTTAAATAAATTAGAAGTTCTTTCCCATTAAAGAAATTCCCATAGAATTGTCTGGGTTGGAAGGGACCTCAGAGATCATCGAGTCCAACCCTTGATCCACCGTTGCGGTTCCCAGCCCATGGCACTGAGTGCCACATCCAGGCTCTTTTGAAATATCTCCAGACACGGAGAATCCACTACTTCCCTGGGCAGCCCATTCCAATGTCTGATCACTCTCTCTGTAAAGAAATTCTTTCTAATATCTAACCTAAACCTCCCCTGGCACAACTTAAGACCCTGCCCTCTTGTCTTGTTGAAAGTCGTCTGGCAAAAGAGCCCAACCCCCCCCTGGCTCCAACCTCCTTTCAGGTAGTTGTAAAGAGTGATGAGGTCTCCCCTGAGCCTCCTCTTCTCCAGGCTGAACAGCCCCAGCTCCCTCAGCCTCTCCTCATAGGATCTGTGCTCGAGCCCCTTCACCAGCCTGGTTGCCTCCTTTGGACCTGCTCCAGCACCTCAATCTCCTTCCTGAGCTGAGGGGCCCAGAACTGGACACAGGACTCGAGGTGTGGCCTCACCAGAGCTGAGCACAGGGGAAGAATCACTTCCTTGGACCTGCTGGCCACGCTGTTCCGGATCCAGCCCAGGATGCCATTGGCTTTCTTGGCCACCTGGGCACACTGCTGGCTCCTGTTCAGCTTCCTGGCAATCCAGACTCCCAGGTCCCTTTCTGCCACTCTGTGCCCAGCCTGGAGCTCCCCATGGGGTTGTTGTGGCCAAAGTGCAGGACCCGGCACTTGGCCGTGTTGAACCTCATCCCCTTGGGATCATCCCAACTCTCCAGTCTGTCCAGGTCCCTCTGCAGAGCCCTCCTGCCTTCCAGCTGATCCACACTCCCCCCCAGCTTAGTGTCATCTGTGAATTTACCTTGTACCAGCTACTTACCAGTGTTGTAGCAGATTTATAAACTCATGGCAGGTGATCTAATAGTGGAAGGGAACTAAAGAGCAGAATCTTTATTGTGGGAAAAGAACTTCAAAGCAGATTGTGTGTGGTCAGTTGTGTGTACAACACTTGAAGGAAGATAACCCCATAATGCCAGTTTTCCTATAAATCCTGTTGGAAATACAGGGCTAGGAGAACCCAAAATAACCTCCCAAGCTCCACATAATTAAAGAAACCAAACCTACACAAAATAGCCAATAAATGATTTGGTAATGCAAGAACAATTGAATCAGGTAAGAGAAGCTAATTAAATGGAGCATGTATTAAGATTTCCAGTATTAAAAAAGTGGTAGTATTGGTAAAAGAATTTTCTTTCCTTTTAGCTGTGGATACACCACAGGTAGATTTTGCTGTGTCACCTGGGACTTGCTAACAGAAACTGATATACTAAGCATCAAAAACATGACATGTAAAATCAGAACACAGGATTTCTCACTGACAGTTCAAATCCCCAAGTAACCTGGGGTTCACTCCAATAAAAGGAGATAGGGTCATCCCTCTCTATGGTAAACCTAGTTTATCCTTAAACATTTTACTGTTTTTAATGGAACACAGACACTGAAAACCTCTGTGTTTACTGTTTACTTTTCTGCTGAGCTTGTGCTGCAGGAATGTGAAGAGGAGGAAATACTCCCATGTGTAGTTCCTATCTGGTGATGTTTACAAAGTCTTTAGAATGTCATTCACTACCAGATGGCATCATCACACTGGGATGTCCCCATCCACTGGGAGAGGAATGGAAATTTTAACACTAGCTCTTCATAGGAAGAAGATTTTATCCATGGAAGTGGTGGAATGAGAATTCAGGACACTTCCAAGAGTACTATAAAGGGTGTGATGTTAAGAGCAAAATCTCTTCTGTCTCAGAAAGAAAAAATTAAGACTGTTTCTCCTCTCTGTTTGCATTTTCCCCTCACTCCTAGTACAGGTAATAAAATCATAGAAGCTCAAAAAAGGAGGGCAGCTCTTTAAATTTATCCTTCTCTAGTGGCTCCTTACGTCTAATTTTAATGTTCTGAATTTGCTTAATTAAATCCTGGGAAGCTAATATTATTATTATTCGTAGCCATCAAGATGGTTAGCTAAATGATACTGTAATTTATATATCCTAGATATATGGAATGATGGCGTTCTGGAACATGTATTGGAAATTGAAACAAAATATAACTATGCAGATTTTATTTGTATGCAAGTTCCTTCTATTCTACATGTGTATACTTGAATATTTAGCCAGACAAATATTAAAAAAAAAATAAAAAAAAAATAAAAAAGTTATATAAAGAAACACAAAGTGATCCTGCCTTTAGGGAGTTTTATGTAGAAGTTGGTAAAACATGGTTCTTTATAAATCATTGCTTTGCAAGAACATCTTAAATATACACAGATATATAAACACATTTGTATTTTTTAAATTGGGTGCTGTTATTTCCCCAATACACATGAAAATCAGAGCCTTTTTGCCATTCTTTTGACATTATTATTTTTTTTTTTTTACAATTTCTCTTAGCCTGAACCAAGATAAAAATACAGATTAAATTGTGAATTTAGTATGAATTATGGATTATCAATTTTAATACCACCCTAGATAATACATCTGTGGGCTTGCTAAAGAAAATGTATATTTTGAGACCTGAATAGCCTCAAAAGACCATATCTGTCACTTTAGAAGGCCAAAGAACTTTAAAGATGTCCTTTAGAATTCCAAATTAAAACTTGGATTTCTGTGCATTATCTGCCACTTGCAGTTCTTAAAAGAAATCTTTAGTGCATGTCACAGGAATACTGAAAACGGAGATGTTGACTGCATATGAAACCAGTCTGTAACAACTCTAAAAAAAGCTAAAAAGCTGTTACATCCAGGTAGAAACATGGAACACTAAAATAGATAGGGCTATTAAATAAAGCTATTTTAAATAAAGCTATATTTCTGAGCATTAAGAGCATGCCTAGCTTAGTATAAAAAACATGCCTTAGATAAGATTGAAAAAAATGTTTTTAAATTGCTGGGTTAACACAGGGTTTTTAATTAATCTAACTTTAGCAAACATCTTGCTCTTTATTGACATGGCTTTAAAAAATAGCAGAATGGTTTGGATGTAACTTCCCTAAATCAGACAAGGCAAAAGTGCTGCTTCTTCCAGAACTCTTTGGTATTCAAATACAGTCAGGAGCTCTTAGGAGGTTGTGTCTTTTAATGCCAGGAATCTTCCTAGGTTGTTAGCATTAGCCAGACTTGGTGATATAAAAAGGTTCCCATAAAATAACACATAATCCTACTTGGAAATTGGGTACAGGAGCAATCTGAGCTACAAGAACTTTCTATATTTTCTTTAGCAAGCCCTGAAAAGGTTTGAGGTGTGTGTGGGCTTAGCACAGGTGAACCACGGAACTAATAGGACAGAAATTTCTTCCAAATAGTAGAGTTGCTGTCCCGGAAACACTAGTGCAAGAAGTTAGCACCAAAAAGATATATGTAGAGAAACAAGATAAACCAGGTGCCTCGAGTTGCCAAAGAGTGGGTGTGAGTCCACCTGTGCCTGGTTAGGACAGGCCCCCTATTACCAGGGGGCCAATAAAGGTGGGACACACACCCACAGAGAGAAGCTCACTCTGGTGTGAGGTAATGGAGAGGCCAGCAGCTCGTCGAGCCTCAGGAGCAAGAAAGGCTCCTCCTGCTACATTTGGTAGAGAATGCGGGCAACATACAGACATCTAAAGAAGCAGCAGTGTGAGGAGCTGGCAACAGGAACATTCTCCCTGATTTGAAAAAGTGCCTGGGCTAACACTCTCCCTGAAAGGTATGACCAGCAAGCTCTTTGGATGGGAAACCCCTGAGCAGAGGGAAGCCAGGAGGATGGAATCCCATGAGGAAGGGTTAAAACCCGTGTATGGAATCCCATGAGGAACCAGCAAGCTCTTTGGAAACCCCTGAGCAGAGGGAAGCCAAGATAAGGATTCTCTCTTTGGAAACCCCTGAGCAGAGGGAAGCCAGGAGGATGGAATCCCATGAGGAAGGGTTAAAACCCGTGTATGGAATCCCATGAGGAAGGGTTAAATCCTGTAATCCCATGAGGAACCAGCAAGCTCTTTGGAAACCCCTGAGCAGAGGGAAGCCAAGATAAGGATTCTCTCTTTGGAAACCCCTGAGCAGAGGGAAGCCAAGAGAAGAGCAGATACAGGAGAGAGAAGAACAACTCAAGTTGGAAAGGCAGAGACTTTGTGAGAAGTGCCTGGGCTGACATTGAATGGTTTGCCTCGGCTGCAGCAGTGTGAGAAGCTAGGGTTAAATCCTATAAGCCATAAGTGTATCCTGTAATCAGTGTTAAAATGTTTGTAAGCTAGGGCAAACCGGGAAAGCTTTGCTGTAAGAAAAGAAAAAAAAAAGGGGGGGGAAATGTAGAGAAACAAGATAAACCAGGTGCCTTGAGTTGCCAAAGAGTGGGTGTGGGTCCACCTGTGCCTGCTTAGGTCAGACCCCCTATTACCAGGGGGCCAATAAAGGTGGGACACACACCCACAGAGAGAAGCTCACTCTGGTGTGAGGCAATGGAGAGGTCAGCAGCTCGTCAAGCCTCAGGAGCAAGAAAGGCTCTTCCTGCTACAGATAAAATCTCTTTAAAGTATTATTTTTATATGTTGTGTTTGAGTTTCCCAAGAAGTGGGTATTTGAAATGGCATGTTTGATATATACAGGATTGCCTAATAAAAATTGAAATTTCCTAGGCATAAATTTGATGAAAATATCTCTAACCCTGCCAGCAGTTCAAAATCAGTAATAGATTCTCATGTAAATATGTATTTATATACAATACAACAGTGGAAGTGGTTTAGCTTTTGGATTTGGAGAGATTTGTTAGATTGTAATTGTCCTCTTCCTCTTTTTCTTCAAGTTGAGGGATGCTTTCAATTTCTTATTAAAGTTTCCAGATTTCTCTTAATAGTCATTCCAATCCAGGGCAAAACCTGTTCACTTTCAAGCCACTGGGTTAATTACAGTGCTGTGAGACTGGAAAAGGGGTATTAGAATGGAGTTTGTAGTAAAATGCCAGCAGACATGCTATTTTAATCATGCAGGGGTTTAGTCAGTCATTATGGGTCCATAATGCTACACACCACACTTTACATATAAAATATATAAAATTTATTTCCTTTGTACATCTACATGACAAACTGTATTAAAAACCCTAAATAACAAAATACAGCAGGTAGTTCCTTTGCTAAGTAGGTATGAAAATCTTCACAGTCATGACAAATATAAACATTTCCTTGGTCTGTGGATGTCTAAGAAACTTACTTTAAGCCTTCATCTATTTTTTTTACCATCAAACTGAAATACTGATTAAATGGCACTAATTGGTGCCTCAGTTATCTCCTTTTTTGATACATTAATTAAATATAACTGAAAATTTGATCAAGAAATTTATTAGATTATAAGAGCCCTGTCCCTTTTCCAAACAAGGATTAAATGCAATTATTGTATCTATTTGCCTGTAAGCATTTCATTCCAAATTAATCTTAAAACCTGATGATTATTATTTCTCCTGTTGCTTCAAAAAGCCAAGCCACAGAAATATGGATTAGTCTGTTTTAGGGACCTTTTTTTTTTTTTTTTCAATTCCCATCTGGCTTTCAAGCTCCCTGAAGCACTAATGAAGGTCAAGGGGTTTCAGAGTGAAATGCAACCCCTTCTCCTGGAGTACAGTACCTGCTAGTACAGAAATAACAGAAAATATCTTTCTTTCTAGTGAATATTAGATTGCTTTGTAACTGGAGATCGGAGCAAGGATGCTGAAGAATAGAAACTTTTTCAAGTGGATTCCAGTACTTGAGATTCTAGTGGCTTATTGTATTTTATTTGTTAGAAATAGAAATTTGTTTGTCATAGAAATAGTAAAACATTGACAATAAAAGTTAAAACACTTTCTGATGTGGTCCAGCTCTGGTACAAGGAGCTTCAAACCACCTCTGGTTTAATAGAAATCAGATATAAAAGAAGTGAAGACCAAGTATTTATGCACATCCTAACTTTAAACTTGCATAAGCATTCAGTGAGGTTGCTCAGGAGTAGGCATGGCTGTAAGGACTTGCTGGAGCAAGGCAACCTCACCATCTCTTTTAAAGGATTTAAGTCTTCCAGTTCTTCCCAGGGAGTCAGCAGTTCCAGCCATGCAGTGCAGATTGCTGTTAATTCCCCAGTTTCCTGCAGTTAAGAAATTAAATTTCTGTAGACTACTTCTAGCTACTCAATTTTCTCTCAAAGAATAAAATAACAATATTTCTATTTCTTTTTAAAGAAAACTTGCACTTTGTGATCAGTTAAAGCTTTTCAAAAGAGATGTTTCTTATTTTGTATTTTCATTGGATTTTGCTGGTCATGAAGGCACCCTAAAACTTACAAATGTTACCCTGTTACATCAGGGTTCATGTTTCTCCTGTATTTTCAGTTCTTTACTTCCTTTGACTCACAGCTCAATAAAGTTTTCTCACCAAGGGGAGCATAGCTGTATAAGTAACAGGGGAATAACAGAAATATATATTTTTCTCAAAATGTAATTGTTTAGGAAAAAAAAAAAAGAATTGAATACAAGATGTCTCAGAGGTTTGTATCATGTTGGAACTGGGAATGTATCAAGGGTGGAGAACAGAAATATATTGTTTTGATGCTTATCTGCCCTGCACTGAGCTTCCCTCTGCAGTGCTTAGCCTTACATAAATTTCATAATTCTGGTGTTCCTTCTAGGTCTGAAATGATATTGTCCCCAGAGAGCTGGAACACCTTACCTGCTCTGAAATGTGAAAGATAAACTGATAAACTCTTCAGTAAATTAAGTGGCTGAGTCCTTATCCCTCCGGGTGCTGTGCAGAGGGGTGAGCACACTTTGTGTGCTGGCTACAGGCTCTCGTCTCTGTGCTGTTGTATTACTTCAGAAGGAAGTTTTCAGCCTTTAATGTAAAAGGCTGATATTGTAGATTCCCTAAATTACACAGAACTACACAAGAATTACCATAAATGCATATTTAATATAAATATTATATAATATAAATGCTGGACTGCTATTCTCTCCTGTTCACTTAAAAGAAAAGACCTGAAAAGCAGGAGAGACTTTTAATATATATTTTATTGTGCATAGTTTATAGTTTATGTATTATATTATGCATTATACATAAAATACATAAATTATACTATGTACACAATAGGTATTTTGATAATAAGAAATGTTACTCAGTACTTCTGACCTTCTTCTGCACTCTTTCCCTTTGTGGCATTTATTATGAACATACCAGGAACACAGAACAAGGTGAATCATCTGAGACCAAAGCTCTATTTAGCTCGGTCCCCTGTTCCTAGCGCTCCCTGGTAATGGATACTAAAGGCAGGATATCAACTTGCACCAAGCAGTGCTCTTCTGTCAGAGGTATCAAAGATTTCCTGTGCTAATGGTGGTCTCTTTAAAATTTAATAGCATTTAATAGGTGGTATATGCCTAACTATTTTCTGTATGCTGGTGCTCAGCATACAGAAGCTTCCTGATAAAAGTAAGAAGCTCTGGGATGGTTTTACCCAGTGGCAATTCAGGTCAAGATCTCTCCCCATTGGGCTTTAATTCAGCTCTTTCAGAGGATGAAAAGTAAATTGTATCATGCTGAAAATTTACTGCAAGTGGAATCTGCATCCTTTGCTGCCTTTTGTTGGTTTTCAGCATCCTGCCTTGTTCTGTTCCTCCCTCCCCTCCTCATTTAAATCCTTTGCTTCCCTGTTCTTTTGTCTGCTTCTTGAAATCAGTACAGGATTTTCAGAAGTGTCCATATCTTTGGTTGTTTATTTTGGGATCTTCTTAATTTAAGACATTAAATTATTCCTTAGCACCTTGTCTGTGTGATGTTTGTTGTCCCAAAGGAAAGGGCTGGGGGAAGGCTGTGGATAATGCAGCCCTTCCATCTATGTCACATTCTTATCAAGCTGGTGGGTAGGAGCTTAACAGCTTTTTAAATACTGACCATGCTGGATGCAGCCTTTGCTTTTACCTTCCCAAGTGGAGAGCTGCTGGCAAGAAATGTTTCTGATTTACTGTGTTTAATAGAAAGTAAAGAAATTTCCAAAGGTTAAATCAGTTCCAAAAAAGCCTATTGCTTTAGAGGTGTGGGGACTTATCTACACAGAAATAGAGGTATAAATCTGAGGGAATCATGTCCATTTCCATCCAACCCAGGAATTCCACATATATGTCTTCCTCAAGCATCAGTCTCTCCTAAGCACACTCACATAAAATAATAAACTATACTCTAGATAAACTTTTACAATATTTCTAATGGGATATAACTTCAATGTCTGACATAAAATTGTCAACTTTGTTTTATAAATGACTACATCTGTACGTTTATGCCTATATTCTCACACCTAAAAAACAAACAAACAAACAAACAAAAAACATTCTGAAGATTTTTTTCACCCACACTCTGGTAAAAATCTAAACCTGCCATTAGACTTAGTTATCTGAACATAAACTTTGGTCTTTTAGTTAGACCAAATATATATTTTAACTCCTTTCAATTCCCCTTGTAATCCCACAATTACAAATAGTGTCAATGTGATCTTATCATAAAGTTTTCTAAAAAACCAGTAAACAGCCAAGGAGAGATGCTTTAAAGCCTCAAAATCTTCATGGTGATGAGAAGCTCCTAAAACAAGTTTCTTGTGGCTGTTCACCCCCTCATTCACCTGCCTCCAATAATTACCCCAATCCCTGGAGGCTGCCAGCATCTCCAGAAGCTTGGGGCCACCTTGCAACCCTTCCCACTTACCTGGCACCAGCAAAGACTGCCCCAGGGTGGTGGGAGTACAAAAGTAGCATTTCCATGATGGTTGGGAATCAAGATTTCTTCACAGCTGCTTTGGATCTTAGCAGTCATCTTCAGTTTGTATTTGTGGTGTGGTGACCCTGGCTGCTGATGTAGTGCTGGGATTTGCTAGAGAGCTGCTGTAGGTATGGGTGAAGCTGGGTCATTAGCTGTGAAGGGCATTGCTGAGCTATTGTTTAGCTAGTTTAAGGGAAGAAAAACAGAAGAACCACCTTCTTTTTGCAGGCACAGGATTCTCTGGTGCTTATGTTACCTTTCACATAAGCCACGAGGAGCTATACTAGGTATTTGGTGTCAGTGCCTGTTTGATCTCCTGCTGCAGTTCCCTGGAAGGTGCAATGATCACTTGGATCATTCAGCACAGGTGAGTTGTGTCTCCTCTTAAAAAGTCTCCTGCAAAGCCCCCACTCCTGAATTTATAGGCTGGCTGTGTCTCTAATTTGGGGTGAGTTGTTTGGCTAAGCAAAGGCAAGGTGAGAATGCTACCACTCCAACTCTGATCCTGAACAGCTCCTTCTTCCCCCGAACCCCTGGAGAGACGTGGGGTGCACAGGCAGGATGGGACCCAGAGCCTGGGGTCTCAGCACCATTTTGGAGGTAAGTGCCTCCTAAATGAACTCCTCTTTGCCAAGGTGGTGTAAACTTTAACCTCTCCTGCTTCAGTGTACCAACAGTAAGATAGGAACAGTAGCTCTTAATACCTCTTAGTGCTATACAAGGGATAAGTTAAATTTTATTTATTTTTATTAATTTAAAGTTTTATTTATTTTTTTATATATAGTATAAATTAAATTCATTACTTTTCCTTGACTAAGTTAGAATAGAGCAAAAGAGCACTTTAATTCCTTAATTATTTCTTTATATATTTGCTGTTAAAGCACTCTAAAAAATCTTTTTATTAATGTAGAGATTGAAACAACCTAGAAACTGAAACATTATCTTTTCTCTGAGAATATTGTTCTCACTTTCATTATACTTTTAGTGTAAGAATAATAGGAAATATTTTTAGCAAAAGATAGCAGAGAAGATAAACATCTATACTCCAGACAACGTATTTGAAAAAAAGCTAAGTATTTAATATTATTGTGATCTCAACTCTGTACCCTGAGTTTATTAATTTCTGCCTCATCCTGGAGGACTTGGTTTCATTTGGCGAGCAGGACAAGCATTTCTGAGCTTATTATCGTTGATAACTTTGGTTTGTATATGTTGTCTAACTTCTCTAATTATGTATGGAAAGTGGGTTTAAATATTTAACATTTTAATATACAAATGTCAACATCACTACTTCCAAAAAACATAGGAAATAATGAATAAAATAATAGCTCAAAACCAGCTGGAGATGCAAAAGTTAAACTCCTGGGGTGACTTTAATTCTTCCATGCAGTTGTGTATTTAAGGTGCAGAAGTATTTAAAGCAGTGAGATCAAGATTCAAGTTATGAAATCTGGTCATGCAATTATTATTATCCACGTATTTCTATACAGGAAACAATCTGTAGAGGCACTTTTGCTGTGTTGCATCACTTGATGTTTAAAGCTTTGTGATGTAGAAGTATGGGACTTTCTGATTATACCTCTAGGTGCCTTGTGTGGATGTCTTTAACAGGGCTGTCCTGTCTCTATGCAGAAATAGCAGAGCATTTTAAAAGACTTGGAAACTCTCAATTTCCTTACCTTTCATCATTTTAAACAAAGGAAAATAACATCGTGCTTGCAGGTTATGCCTTCACCTTTCTTGATTCTTCGTGGGTGGCACTGATTGGAAAAAGGACATAAGCATTCTTACCTTTTCATAAACATGCCAGAGGAAATATTAGCCTAAAATGATATTTTACAATCATAACAATCTGCACTAAGTAGTCATATCTCTCACTGAAAATGTCAGAGGAAGATTATCCTAAAACAACACTAGCTGATAGGTTACAATTGGCATTTGTTAGCTTAATAAAATGTCATTGTTTGAGCCACTGGCTCCACCTTATCTTCCTTGCTGGAACTAAGGGCAGAAAAGCAATTTCTGGCTCTTCTATTTGACAACTAATCATGCCATCCTGTGGTGGTGATGTCCTCTAGGAGAGAGGCAAGTTCTGTTGGGAGCTCTAAGGGTAGGATGGGTATTCTCTTCAAGCAGTAAATCTCTGCCCCACTCACCCAGAGGGACTGGGACAGTTCAGCACAAATCTGCCCTCCAGCTTGTGGACTCTGTGCTGACAGGGAGCTCCTCAGGTGGCATCTGGGCACTGGAAATATTGTTTTGAATTTTCACAGAGTAATTCAGAAGGTATAATGTAGATTTGGGGCTCCCTTTAAGAATAACAGATCGTTTCAGGTTCAGTGGTCCTGAGAACTCATCCAAAGTATCTCTTCAGTGTTTATAGCGAGATGTTTGAATGATTGTGTAGTATGGTAGGCTCTTTTTTATTACCTTTTATCACTATCCTGCTGTAGTCATTGCTTGCACACAGTGGGCAACTACAGAGCCACAGACACTGCAGGACTGCTCTTTGTTTGAGTGGTCAAGTTGGGTTGAAATCTAGAAATGCATTTAAATGAAGCATCGGCTCCCAGATATTCCTGTTGCAGATTACACCTTCTTTCAAACAGGGCCAAGATGTAAACTGAAAGGTAAAATTGTCTCTAAGCCTGTAGTGATTCAAAATAAACTCCAATGAAGCATGGGAACTGGGATCTTGGTGTGTTGGCAGCCCCAGTCTCCTCTTGCTGCAGAGTCTTCCCCGAGTACAAATTTTTTTTTTTTTAATTTTGATAATTAATGTTGAGTTGTACTTGAGAAGACAGGCCAGTTCTTTCCTCAAAGGTGCTAATTTTCTAAAAGCCTTTGAGTATAACTATTTTAATAATAATAATGTATTTCTTGTCATGGAGAAAGTGATGGTGGCTAATGAATACTCTCCCCATTTTGGCTGCTTGGTTAACCTCCCTTGCTTTTCATTTTAGCGATGCCTTTTTTTTTGCTTTCAGCAAAGCGTTTGGCACCGTCTCCCACAGCATCCTCCTGAAAAAGCTGTCAGCCCACAGCTTGGACAGGAGCACCCTGTGCTGGGTTAGGAACTGGCTGGAGGGCCGGGCCCAGAGAGTGGTGCTGAACGGGGCTGCATCAAAATGGCGGCTGTGGTGTCCAAAATGGCGGCCGTGGTGACCCCCAGGGATCAGTGTTGGGCCCAGTTCTGTTCAATATCTTCATTGATGATTTAGATGAGGGGATTGAGTCCATCATCAGCAAATTCACAGATGACACTAAGCTGGGGGGAGTGTGGATCAGCTGGAAGGCAGGAGGGCTCTGCAGAGGGACCTGGACAGACTGGAGAGTTGGGATGATCCCAAGGGGATGAGGTTCAACACGGCCAAGTGCCGGGTCCTGCACTTTGGCCACAACAACCCCATGCAGCGCTACAGGCTGGGGACAGAGTGGCTGAGAGCAGCCAGGCAGAAAGGGACCTGGGAGTCTGGATCGACAGGAAGCTGAACATGAGCCAGCAGTGTGCCCAGGTGGCCAAGAAAGCCAATGGCATCCTGGCCTGGATCAGGAACAGCGTGGCCAGCAGGTCCAGGGAAGGGATTCTGCCCCTGTGCTCAGCCCTGGGGAGGCCACACCTCGAGTCCTGTGTCCAGTTCTGGGCCCCTTAGCTCAGGAAGGAGATTGAGGTGCTGGAGCAGGTCCAAAGGAGGGCAACCAGGCTGGTGAAGGGACTCGAGACTCGAGTCCCTTCACCAGCCTGGTTGCCCTCCTTTGGACCTGCTCCAGGACCTCTACATCCTTCTTAAACTGAGGGGCCCAGAACTGGACACACTACTCAAGGTGTGGCCTAACCAGCGCTGAGTACAGGGGCAGAATCACCTCCCTGGACCTGCTGGTGACGCTGTTTCTGACACAGGCCAGGATGCCAGTGGCCTTCTTGGCCACCTGGGCACACTGCTGGCTCATGTTCAGCTTCCTGGCAATCCAGACTCCCAGGTCCCTTTCTGCCTGGCTGCTCTCCAGCCACTCTGTCCCCAGCCTGGAGCTCCCCATGGGGTTGTTGTGGCCAAAGTGCAGGACCCGGCACTTGGCCGTGTTGAACCTCATCCCGTTGGAATCAGCCCAGTTGAGGTCTGCAGCAAAGGTCCTGCAGAAGCTACTCTGCCCAATTTTTAACCATAAAGCTGAAGTTCACCTTTCCAGGACACGGGGCATTGTCAATCAGCTGATCCAAGATAGAGAAACAAGCTCTGAGCCAGCCCAGGATGCCATTGGCCGCCTTGGCCACCTGGGCACACTGCTGGCTCCTGTTCAGCTTCCTGGCAATCCAAACTCCCAGGTCAACAGCAGCATTAAAATGCTGCAGATATCTCTTGTGCTTGCTTAGTGAGGGTTGAAGATTTAATATGTCTAGCCAGATCATTTTCCCTCCCTTGCTGAGATTACACAACATAAGGTGGCACAGAGTTTGATTTTGTGTTTGGATATACCTGTTACTTGAAGCAGTATTTTTAAGTTTTGATTTGTTGTTGGGGTTTTATGTGTGGCATTGCTTTGATTAAAAAGCATTTTGATTATTTTTTAGATTAAAAATCTGATGCAAAGGCACTTAAACTATTAATAGTGAATATTAATATCTTTTCTTGGCAAAAGGATTATTTAAGCTGGTTTTATTTCTGGTTTATTCAGGCTATCACTTCCTCACTTCCACCATGAAGTGCAATTTTTCTTTTCATTAAGGCAGATTTCTGATGCTGTATTTGAGTTCACATTTCTTAACAGTGCTGCAGGTCCCTAATTTCAGCAAGAAATATTCTATTGCAGAAGTCTTTCTGGTTTTCTCCCTTAGTCATAATGAACCATTCTTCTTCCTTTTTTTTTTTTTTTCCTGAAAGATTCCATTTTGAGAAAAATTCCCACATTAAGAAGAAAGGGAATATTCTTTCTCAGGCATTTATTCTCCACTGGCAAATCAAAGAAATGCTGTAAATGATGTGACTGATCTGCTTGCTCTCGTTCTTTCCCCTAGTTGATAGGATTTGCTCAGCATCAGCTCCCAAGAGAAGCTGCAGTGACTTCCCAAGCAGGCATGCTGGGGGTTTAGACCCATGCAGGGATTTGGCAGTCTCTGGTTCTCTGCTGGTATTTCCTTTGCCCAAAGGCTTTGTCACTTGCTTCTGTGGTACTTACTGTGTTAGAATAATAAAATTATTTTGGTTGGAGAAAAAAAACTTTAAGTACCAACCATTAACCCAGCCCTGCCAAAGCCACCACTAAACCATGTCCCTCAGCACCACATCTACACAGCTTTTAAATACCTCCAGGGATGCTGGTTGCACCACTTCCCTGGGCACCCTGTTCCAGTGCCTGACATCCATTTGGGTGAAGAAATTTTTCCTAATATCCAATCTAAACCCTCCTAGGCAATTGAGGCCATTTCTTCTTGTCCAGTTGCTTGTTACTTTAGAGAAGAGAGTGACCCCCAACTCACTACGACATCATTTCAGGTAGATGCAAAGAGTGAAGTCACAGTTCAGCCTCCTTTTCTCCAGCTTAAACACCCCCAGTTCCCTAACTGTCCCTTGTAAAACTTGTGCTCCAGACTTCTCACCAGATTCATTGCCCTTCTCTGGACTCACTCGAGCACCTCAAGCACAGGGGACAATCCCTGCCCTAGTCCTAATGGCCACACGATTGCTGAGACAAGCCAGGATCCTGTTGGCTTTCTTGGCCCCTGGGGCACATCCTGGCTTATATTCAGCTGCCAACACCCCCAGGTCCTTTGCTGCCTGACACTTTCCAGCCACTCTTTCCTGAGCCTGTAGCATTGTCTGGGGTTGTTGTGACCCAGGTGTTGCAATGTTTTACTATGCAAATAAAACTCCCATCTATTTGGCATGTAGAAATCATCCTCTGGGGAATACTGAATAGCAGCTCAGACCTTGGCTTGCATAGATCCATGGTCTGCTGGATTATCTATGAACTTTTTGGGATGTGTGAGCTTATACCTGGAGGTGAGAAAGTGCCATGTCAATGATTACTGCAGGACCAAGCTGGTTGGGTTGCTCAGAGGAGGTCAGTACTCAAAAGGCTGCACACATTCAGGCATAAGCATAAAATAAGCCAACGGGACAAAAAAAATCTATAAAGAAAGTAATATATCAGTGTGAGGAAAGGTGCCCTTGAAAATATTACAATTGCATTTCTTGAAGTCTGTTTGTCTTCTAACTAAGCTTGCTTTTCTTGACTTTTCCTTGAGTGTAGCCAGCTGTTTTTTTCTTTTTGGCACTAATTTTGGCTGGATGTTCAGCTGCCTAGTAACTTTGCCATTTCAGATATTCATCCATGTACCACTTATGTTTCATCTCATGCTGTGAAAAAAGCTTTCAGAATGGCTTCCTACAGGTGTTGAATAATTTAGATGAAAAATGAAACCTGCTGAATGCCACAATCAATTTTAAGTATATAGAAGAGTTGCTGACAAGAATGACCTTTTCAGAGAACAACTTTTCGGGGAGTTTCTCTTCATCCATGCAGCTTTTCAGAGACTTCATTATCACTTTAATAATAAAGATTTAGAATTTTTTATTGATGCAGTAATAAGAAGCCTTGATAAAGACTGATGCTCTTATTAACAGTAAGATTAATAAAAATAACAAGCATTTGAACTTGAGCACAACTAAGTTTCTAAAGCTGTCCTGAAGTTCATCTTCACAGGACTGGGCAACTCAGGTAAAGAAAACTGGATTATGTGCTGTAGGAAACTCTAATATTCATCTCATCATTTCTCCTGTATGTTTCAGGTAGTTTATGATACTCATTGTGAGTATCATAAGGGATGGTCTCTATTCCAATTATGATTAACCTATGGATTTCAAAGGGGCTGTATGGTCTTCTAAAAACAGAGTTTTAAAGGTGTGATATGAACCTATTTTAATATTAGGTTTAAAAATGCTTAACTGAATATGACTTGAAACCAGCCTTCATTAAAAAATATTCAAGAACGTGGAGACAAGTTCAAAACTTGACATAATTGCTTCCATTATTTTGGTTTGGAAAGGAGTGATGTTACCTATGTAACTATATACAGTACTTCTCTTATATAAATATTCTTGATACATTGCATATGACTCTCTTTTAAATCCCCTCAATCCATATTTAGAAAGCAGACTTAAAAGTCCTTCAAAGCTGTGTGAGACAATAATCCTTATTTCAAAACATCTACTTTTAACTCGCCTATGTATAAAGATTGCTACCATGTGCTCCACTTAGAGAATAAAACAAATTAATCTGAAAGAGAAGCTATTCATCACGAATGTGTCAGCTTCCATAGTATCTCATAGCTTTTAAAAAGGTGTTTTCAACTACTCTATAAAATAATACCCCTCTTCTGAAAGGGAGTGAAGAAAAAAAAAGTTCTTTAAATAGTGCTGTGTCGTCATGAATTATGTGCTTACTCTCAGACAAATCCACTTACTTTTAATAACACCTATGTTTCTATAATCTGCTCCCTTCATGAAATTACTTTGCAGTCACTGAAGCTTTGCTGAGGTGAAAAGGTCTGTGCTGATGGGTGCATTTGTGAGGCCAGAGCTTCTTCACCACATTTATCTGCCAGACCCTTGCTGAATCTCCATGGTGCAGTGAAAGGGGCACCCGAAAAATCCCCTGTTCCAGCATGTCTTCCAAGGAGCAACTGAGGGACCTCAGGTGGTTTAGCCTGGAGAAAAGGAGACTGGGGGGGGAGACTTTCTTGCTCTCTGCAATTAACCTGATAGATTGTAGTGAGCTGGGGGTTGGTCTCCCAAAAAACAAGCAAAAGAAAAAGAGGAAATGGCCTCAAGTTGTGCCACAGAAGGTTTAGGGTGGATATTAGGAAAAATTGTTTCACCCAGATGATTGTCAGACACTGGAACAGGTTGCCCAGGGAAGCAGTGGAGTCACCATCAGTGATGTTTAAAAGCTGTGGAGGTGTGGTTCTGAGGGACATTGTTAAGGGATGGACTTGGCAGGACTGGTTTAATAATTGGCCTTGATGTTAAAGGTTTTCTTCAACCAGAACCATTCTATGATTTTTCTTCTCTGTTGAAATATGGATAGAACATTCATCTTCTGGAGATCTAAGTGGTGTTTCCAGCTTAGCCTTGAACCTGTGAAATGGGTGACTTCCCTTGTCTGGGTGACACCTTTTCTGGTAGATAGAAGGAGGGAAAATGTCACTGATGTTGTCCCTCGTAGATACTTTGAGGTCTAGAGATGAAAATCAGAACTGGAAGGGATAGGTGTTGAGACATGCATCTGTATGTCCAGATGCTCTAACACCATCCCACATTAGGAAATAAAATTTTTGGTGTTTTCTGGCATACATGGAAAATGATTACCCTTGACTAGAAAGATGAACATACACTTTTTAATCTGGGGCAGCAACCTATGTGGAGACAGATGTGACAGGGAGTGTTTACACTACTGTGGCCATATGGTAGCTTTAGGGAACAGGTTTACTGCTCTCAAAACTGACATATGGCCATATGATTGTATAGTGAAAGCATGTTCCATCAGTGGGGGAAAATGAGCTTGCTTTTAAAAGTGCATTAAATTAAACGTGTTGTGGAATCAGTGAACATTTGTTGCTTTGGCACAGGGAAGTTGCAATGACTATCGTTGTAATTCTTAGGGTTTAAAGTTTTTTTTATTTGGGGGTGGGGTTGGTTTTAGGGGTTTTTTAGGCCTTTTGAGTTCAGAGGGAATATGAGCAAATTTTAACACATGAAGTTCTGTGCTTTTTGGTGGAAGTTGAGTTTTCAGTAGGAGTAGTCTCAGCTGAGGACACCACTAGGTGTGTGCTAAATATTTGTTAGGTCTTTTTAATAATGTCATATCCCCATCTATCAATATAAGGGATGTCTCAATGCCCCCTCTGGCTTCATTCTTTTGGGTCACCTTGTTTTATAGATGACTTGTGACAAACAGTTAAGATATGGAGATGTCTCTCGTAGCTGTGATATTGTCCTGGCAGATGTCCAGAGTGCTCAGGGATAGAAGTGCCAGCACTGCTGGGAGGGGTTCTTCCCTTACGTGCCCCAATGTGTGCACAATCTAATTTGCCAGAGTTGTTCTGGGTTATTAATTGGATAATTAATCTGTATTTTACCCTCTCATTTGCAGCCAGAGCTTTTTCCAGTGAGGGACTGAGTTGTTATCCCATGGCTCTGGCCTTAGCAATCTGTTTATTACTGCTGAAGTCCATTAGTCTCTTCATCCAAGGCAAAAATCTTCTCTCTGCTGAAGCTACATATGGTAGTACTATTTCCATGTGCAATGTGAGAGTTACACTGCAGACCATTGGCTAAGGCCAGGGATGAAGATGAATTATTAAAAAGTAAGAAGAATGTTGGGTTTTTGGTTTTTTGTTTGTTTGTTTTTAAATTTCAGTGTGTTCAGAATTTGCCATTTTGTGATTAAAATTTGCAACATTCATTTGCAAACTAGAGTGGTAACATTGGCCAGGGGAGGGTGGTTTCATCTGTACTGAAGGCAGATGAGATTCTTTGGGATGAGGTTCTTTGGGATGCATACACAAACGCCTACCAGAAGTACAGACACTGCTTCTCTTGAGCATTTTTCTTTGAGTTTTGGGCAACAAATCCTTTCCTGCCAGAGAGCTCTTGCTCAATGTTGCAGGAGCCCTGTGGAAGTGTTAAGGGCACTGTAGTGTGTTTGTGCTCCTGATGATGTCTGTCTTGCTCACAGGGCTGAGCTGCCATATGCCAGTACAAGTTTGGGGCTTGGGCAGCACTAAGTCAGGCTGGAAAGAACAGCTGGCAAATCTGGAAAAAATCCTTGGCACACACAGATCAAGGAGTACATCTACTCTCTTTGACTGTAGCATCTGGGCATCTATGTATGACTTAAACCCTCCTGTTGGGATATGGGTCGGTGGGTTTGTGCAGTAAGCACATGGATGGGGAATGAATTCCTGTGCTCTTGGATCCCTTTATTGAAATCAAGATTTATTTATCTTAAGTAAGAGCCAACATCATGGACCATGGCTGACTGCCAGCAGTTGAGAAGTAAAAGGATTCTTGGTGTTTCCTTTTGCAGAAACTTGCCCTCCAGCAGTTTCTCTCTGTTCACCACTAAAGCCCAGTCCTTCTCCCCACCTTGACCTTCCCTGTGAGCCTGGAACTACGGCTCAAGAGAACTCCCTCTGGCCACAGCAGGGGAAGTGCTCTCTATCTTAAATGGTTATAAGGCCAAACTCAATCAGGTATTAAAGAGGTAATGTCAAATAAATTCAGACAAATATTGAAAAATAGTAGGCTTATCCATGTGCCAACTATTTTTATTGCTTCCTTTATTATAACAGATGAAGCAAGCTAATAAAGAATCTACCATTTGTATTTCAGCTCTAAGACTTAAGATGTAAAAGGTTTGATAGAAATGCTATAATGCAATTAGAGTATCTTAAAGTTCTTATTAGAGACACTTGCATCTCCAATCTGTCTGTCTTTCAACTGCTGCTTAATATTATATAAATAAAACAGCATTATGACAGTGACAGTAATATCATGGGAGGGACTATGGGCCCAAATTGTTAGCATATAGTGTAAGAAAGAGACTAATCTGATAAATTTTTAATACAAAATAAATTGCTTTTGCAATTTATTAAGATTCTGTTCCTGGGCTGATAGTGTTCATCTGAAGCATCCTTCATAACTGAACTTTATGCACAGCTTTATTTAATCCAAACATGGCCAACTGGAATAAAAGCAACATTACAGGAAAAGTGTCTTTGATTGTACATCTCTGAATATTATTTTCATGGATTTATTTGCTGCTTTTTTCTGCCTAGAGCTCATGCCTTTGACCTCATGAATACAGAGTTTTCACAATCTATTTGATCTTTGAGTCATCAATGCCAGTAACAAAGCATCACCTGGAGCTAAGAAAATGCAAATTAAGTAGGAAAGCATCAGCTGGTCCTGATCTGGCTGTGATACATTGTCCCATAATAATAGCTTGATAAGGATGCTGCTTTTAGAAACAGCTTTTCCACCAAAGCAATCATAGTTGCAAAGGTATGGCAACGCTCATTTCCCTAAAAAGTGCTTCCCAAGTGGGTCTCATCTTGAGATTCTCAATCTGGGAATCGTAATGATTCATATTAAACTTTTGACTGAGATTACTGCGATCTATACAGATTCTAAGCTTAGTGGAAGCTTGGTGAAATACAAGTTTTAAGATAGGCAAATCCAGAGATGATCAACACAGTGAGCATAAATCCCTGGTGAGGCCACACCTCGAGTACTGTGTCCAGTTCTGGGCCCCTCAGTTCAGGAAAGATATCGAGGTGCTGGAGCAGGTCCAAAGGAGGGCAACCAGGCTGGTGAAGGGACTCGAGCACAGACCCTATGAGGAGAGGCTGAGGGAGCTGGGGGTGTTCAGCCTGGAGAAGAGGAGGCTCAGGGGAGACCTCATCACTCTCTACAACTACCTGAAAGGAGGTTGTAACCGGGTGGACGTTGGGCTCTTTTGCCAGACAACTTTCAACAAGACAAGAGGGCAGGGTCTTAAGTTGTGCCAGGGGAAATTTAGGTTAGATATTAGAAAGAATTTCTTTCTGGAGAGGGTGATCAGGCATTGGAATGGGCTGCCCAGGGAAGTAGTGGATTCTCCGTGTCTGGAGATATTTCAAAAGAGCCTGGATGTGGCACTCAGTGCCATGGTCTAGCAACCGCAACGGTGGTTCAAGGGTTGGACTCGATGATCTCTGAGGTCCCTTCCAACCCAGCCAATTCTATGGTTCTATGATTCTATGTGCCCACAGCAGTATTATTGCTGCATGCATTGCCAAATTCAGGTTGATTTTTAATTTGTATGATCATGTAACTGCACTCATTGGCAATTCCCCTTCCTACCCTGTTTGATGCAATGGGAAATATTCTTATGTCAGTCACACTGACATAACAGAAGAATGTTCCTTAGTTGCAGTTAGAAAGACTCTGCACCGATTTGGGAGGAAGCTGTGTTAAGGCTCTGTGTGCTACAAGTTTTTCCAAGCGTTTGACTCTTTGGCTAATATATTTTCACCATTTAGTTGTATACAGTATGGGGGAAACCTTGGTAGGAATGGCTGGATTCAAAGAGTACCAATCATAGCTAAATCTAATTATAAATATTGAAACTCTTTTTCAATACCAGTAAATTAATTTAGCCAGTAAAGCCCAAATCTATCAATACATGATTTTTGAAGAACACAGCCTTTTTGAAAATTTATATTGGATAATAGCCCTTTTTTTTAAACTCATGATGTTAATGGTTTCTTCTTTCTAGATGCACGTTTTCTCAGTGCCTTCACACTCTGTTTGTTTTAACTTCTCATATCTCAGGTTAAATCTACCACATCAGCCACAGCAATCAAAAAAACTTAGTGCCTGAAGCTAGTTACGAATGCTGCTGTAGCAAAACTGTCACTATTGCTTATTCAGGCTAGGGGGAGGAAAAGCTTGCTTGAGATGTGCAGCCCAAACAGTCATAATGTGTTATTTTTGGCAAAGTCAGGATATTTCTTTTAGCTTGAAACTACTTAATTTTTAGTAATAAAAACACACTACAGTCAACATGTCATCTCTGAGTAGGAAAAAAAAAAAGGCATGAGTGTATATTTTCATTACACTAAATGAAAAAAAGGATCTATAGAGTACAGCAGTTGGATATCAGTGTGCAGATCTGTCACATTTTTCATGAACTTCAGATGACAACCTATGCTCAAGACAAAAAACAAAGCCCATGGCTACTTTTGTTAACCATCTGCATTGAAATTTCAAATCTACAGTATTCTTCAAGTCCTTTATACAGATTATATAAAACATTTAATATTAAGTGTATAATAGCTTCTAAAACTACCTTCTTGATGTGACTGCAAAAATCCATGTGTATTTTAGTTACCACTGGATCATCCATATCTGAATCAAAAATAGTTTATGCCTGTCAAATTTCATGTGATTGGGTATCCCTTCTGTTATTTAACTGCATTTCATTAGCCATGGTCAAGGGCAAAGCACTGTGAGCACCAGCAACCACATCTATTTACTTCACTCATATTGGAAAATAAGGAAAGAAAGCTCCAAGAAACTGAACAACTTGGGGACACATTAATATTGTCTTAAAATACAGTGTCAGTGGATGACTTGACAGCTTCCTGGTTTCTTTTGTGTTATTTTTGTTTTGGTTTGTTTGGTTTGGTTTGGTTTTTTTATAAAATAACCTTCAAAAATGAAAGTTGACTGGCTTAAAAATACTTGCCCTGCTTTAATACTAGATTGCCTGCTGCTTAACACTTTGTTTCTCAAAAACAAAAATCCAAACCAGAAAGAAAAAAACCAAAACAACCCCAAAACAAAACCCACAACAATCCCCAAAAGCATTTTGCCCCAGGTTTGCTTGAACTAAATGTAATGATCTTCTTTGATCACTTGATATCTGATTTTCTTTCTCAAACCAACAATCAATTTTTTGAGTACAGCTATAAATGTTTGCCCATGAAGTGCTTTTAACATACCAACATCTACCAGTTTATCTTTTATATTTCAGTTTAATTGGCTCATGCAAGATAAAATCTTAACTGACAATATAAAGCTATTTTGTGATGCTAGAACTTGGTGACACTCAGAATACAAACACGGAGTCCTTGGTGCAGCATTTAGCAGAGTTTAAGTCTGCTTGACAGAATGAAGACCTACATAGCCTTTTCTTTGAGAAATGAAAAGCTGTTCCACCATCCTAAAGTGAGCAGTTGACCAGATGTATATAAATATTCCACCTCATTCTCCTATCCCTAAATGTAGGGGTTTACAATGTTAGTCTCTACTCATGAATTTTGATAATTTGTTAAAAAACTCAATTCAGAATACGTAGTTTTATGCCTAGATCCTTGGATTTAACATGCTTCCCATTTTTTTCATCCTTCAGTTGTGATAATATCCTTTTCTTTTTGTCCTGTGCTTTCAAGTATTTCACTTGCTTTTTCTCTTGACAGCATCATCTTGTTCCTATTGAAACCTGAAGCAAAGTAAGTTGTCTTCTTTTCACAACATGATTTATCCTATATCTAGTGGGGAGAAAAAGTTTCTTTCTTAAGAAAAGACTAATGTTGACTAATATTCTCTCTTATTATTGCTCTTGTTTATCCCTTATTTCTTTCTTGACTAGGTTACACATTCATTCACATCTGTCTGAAACATCTTACTGTACTATAAGCTGTTTTCTGAAGTGGAGGGATGAGAACTGAACTCTACGTAGGACCTTCAAATTTACCTCTTACACAGTTTGAATTCCCTAGTCTGGTTGCTTTTGTGAATTAAGATAATTAGTTAATGAGCTACCTTCCTTTTACTCTACCATCCCAACCCTTTAGTCACATTTAGACTCTGCTATTTGGCTACCCAATAGGTAAGCTCACTGTGCCTCTGCACTGGTGGAGGATGAGGCCTCCTACCCCACTCCATCCTGCAGCTCTGTCCTCTGCCAGAGGACATTTATATCTGGTTTCACTTCACTTGCACTGCAACATATTCCATCAATTGGAGTATATCCATTGAGTTTACATGAGATACTGCCATGAGGAGGTTATATTTTTACTATCCTAGACTGATAAAACCACACATGAATTTGGTAGGCTTGGAGTTTGGGGCACTCTCTACACCACTTCTTCATAAACAGAAGTATTTAAAGATGATGTGTAGCTATTTAGATCCCTGTCAGTATTTCATTTGTAATGTATATTTGTCCAAAAAAGACCATGAATTTATCTGAGGCATCAGTGCAGATCCAGCCAGTGCAGCTGGTAACTGCAGCAGAAAACCAACACTGACAATGAGACATGGATGCTTGAACCAGACAAGGAGGCCTTGTGGTAAAGGACCAGTGAAACACTGATTTTAAGTAGTCCTACTAATTTCTGAAACAAGAATGCAAACTCTGTGATGGAAAAGTGTGCAGCTTTTTAGACTACTTCTGATACAATCTGAATAAGACCAGGCTGTTCTAATAATTCCAAGCCTAAAACTTATCTGCAGACTGCAGGATTCATAAACTAGTGTTTTCAAAGCAAAGTGTTAAGCATTGCATAAAAAAGAGAAGTCTTGGAAAAATCTAAAAATAATTAAAAAAAAATATTTCCAAAGTCAATTAACTATAAATTATGAAGTCTGTTTTCAAGAAGTGCTATTATTGTATTTGGCAATATTGTAAGTTATTGAAAGCCAGTGACGACCTGAAACCAAACAATCAAGCTAGACCATGTTAAAAATCAGAATAAGCAGCACACAAAGTTTTAAAGTATGGTGTAGTGGAACAGAGCAACCAGCTGCCTCTGATCATCAAGAAGTTGGTGTGAGCCGCTATCAACTCCACCTGTGCCCAGCCAGGGCAGGGCCCCTATGGAGCATGTGCAAGACCATGGGGCCAATAAATAGTGAGGCTCACACCCACTGAGGCAGCTCATTCTAGAGGTAGCTGAGAGAGCAGCTGGTTGCTTCCATAGCAGCAGAACATCTTTGCTAGTTCCATGCTGTGGGCAATAGACTCAGATCACGTCCTACGAGTCTATATCACCGTATCAACACGTCGATCCCGGACAAGAGGCTCCTTTCCGGCTACAGTATGGTATGTTCAAAAGGTTTTTCTCTGTCATCTCTGATGGTGGTGATAAACAGGTGTTGGTCATTACTGGAGAGCTGAAGAAATAGTGCTCCAGCTTTAAACTTACAGTTCACCTCAACTACTATAGAGAAACCAGTTGCCCCTGTTGAAGCGAAAAGGGTAACTTCAAATGCTGGTAAGCAGGAATGTGTTGAAGTTGGTTGGCTCAGTGTGGTATTTTAAATTAATCAGCCTTCTTGCATTGAAAATGAATATAGTGTTGATTATCGTGTGACCCCCCCCCAAAATTAACATGGGAAGTAAATATAGCTCAGGAGAAATTTATTTTTAAGCTTGAATGAATACTCCGCTCCCTTTCCCTCCACTCCCCTCTTAAATTATTTTGGTCAATTCCTCAGCTATATTCATGCATTAATCAGAGTACCTAAAGAATTCATTATTGTACAAGACCAGGCAGACTGTATGAAAAATATAACCATCAATTTCAGTGTTATATTACACAGACGTACCCCATCTACCATAAGACTTCTCTGCCAATTATTTTCTGGATAGGAAAAGGAACACTGTCAGCTGAAAACATTCACTCACTATGTTAATTTACAGTCCACTACATTGGACTAAATCATAGAATTGACTGGGTTGGAAGGGACCTCAGAGATCAAGTCCAACCTTTGATCCACTACTGTTGCAGTTTCTAGACCATGGCACTGAGTGCCACATCCAGTCTCTTTTTAAATATCTCCAGGGATGGAGAATCCACTAGAGATGACTGAAACTGGAACCTTTTTGCAGTTTAGGAACTAAAAAAGCCTTTTTTTATTTCCTAGGAAATAAGAGTTTGGTGGTTTTTAGTATTGTGCCTTGCTGTCCTGACCCGGATTGGGCAGCCCAGGGAGGTTGAGCTTGGAGCCTCTTGGCTTCTGAACTTCTCCTCAGAGAGGATCCCAGACCCTGCTGGGGAGAGTGATTAAATTGTTATGGTCTGAGGAAATGCTCGACCATCAGAAACCTTGTGATCAGATCGAGGTAAAATGGCACTCAAGGTCTACATTTGAACACAGGCTTTAATAAGAAACATAGAGGAAATAACTCGTGAAGGCTGAGCTATGCTCAGGCTGATACTAACACAGTGGGCCTTGCATTCTTTATGATTTTAGGAAGGCAGAGAGAGAAAGGAAGTGAAAGAAGGAGAAAATAGGAGAAGAAAAGTTAGATAACTGGCTCTAGTGTTGGGCCAGCCAAGAGGGGAGGGTGGGCATCAGGGAAGGTCCTGGCACCTGCCATCACAGCTCCCCTTTCTACAGGCCTCTTGTGCTTCAGCAGCCATTTTGCCATGATGAGTAAGTGTGTCTCCACTGGGGTGGAGCAACTGGAGTGGACCCATGCCCTCTCTGCTCCTCTCTGTTATGTCTGTTGCTGCTATGTCCATCGCCATCTCTGCTGTTCCCATGGGCCTCATTCCGGCATTTGTCGTGGGTTTTTTTGTTTTTTAGGGTCTACTGTGGTGTTCTGACACCACTACCCACCATAGCTCCTGGTCCCTCAGGCATGCCCACAGTCTGTTCTATCTGCATTCTGTTATTTAGGTACTGTTGAAGTCTAATTTATTTTTCAAACTTTGGAAATATCAGACAGTGGCACTGAAGTATTTGGTGTCTTTTCTGACTTTGGGAAGATTTTAAGAGATTTTTATCTCTTAAAACACACTTAAAAACACTTGGAACTATACTGACTGAGGTTAGTTTGCAAAGTAGCTTGATAGATTCTCCTTTGAAAGCAGGGGAAGAAGTAGATATTTTAAGGTTGCTCAGTGGAATAACTCATTAATAAAGTATGTTTAAAATGGACTGAGCCCTTAGGTATCTTTGTAAAGGAAGAACTGTAACTGTTTGGGAAAGGTACATAACTATTATTGTTGCTTTAAGGTAAGGAAAGACCTAAACTATTATTTCTGTTGAACCTTATTTCTGCAAGGGTGGTGATAATTCAAATTTATTTCTGTGCATTGGAGTATATGCAGCCACCCAGGAAACTCTGTTTCCTGCAGGATGAACTACTACTTTAAAACATTTTGAGTCATTCTCACTTGTCACCCCTATATTGCATTCTGTAGATGTATGTGGCCAAAGAAGAGAAGAATTATAGGCATTGTTTCATTTCCAAGCACTGTGATGCTGCTCTTTGCTGTGAGTCAGTGCTGACAGCTTAGAATGGGAGAGGCTGGGGAGACCCTGGACCCTCCTCATGGATAGTAAAACAAGGATATCAAATGCCATCCTGGGTTCCTGCCTTCTGGGATTTGGGAATGCTGGGCTGAGAATAACAGTGATGGGGCAGAAGCTGCCAAACTTTCAGGCTCCTGAAGAAGTGATGCTCCAGAGGTGCAGTTCTTAGGTCAATTCTAATGCCTGGAGCAGAGCAGGTGGATACAGCCTGAAGAGTTTATGCATTCACCAGAACTGATGGGTGTTGTGACGATGCATTGTCCTTGACTGCATCATTATAACTTGTTTTTTTTTTTTTTTCTTAATCTTAGCCTAAACAGAAGTTAGGGTGCAAATGCAGCTCTTTTTCTCCTTTCAGCATTACCATAATTTCCTTCTGCTGAAGCCAACAACAAGGTCTCTGGAGTTATTCCCATGCTGAGTGCCTTTCACATGTGCCCTACCACCACCTTTATTCTAAGCAAGAAAAATAGAAAACAATCCATGTTTCTCCTTGGGATGTTTTAGTGCCTTTTTTTCATTCTGGTTTATTTCTTTTAATGTTCCTACTTTAAACCTTTATTGGCTGAGTCACGAGACCTTAGTTTTTCAGAGAATTTAAATGTGATCCCATTAGATTTTGTGACAGTAATTTGAATTTTTATTTTGCAGTGTGGGTAATCTAAATGTTAAAAGTTGGGGGTTTTTTTTTAAATAGAAGTGTAGAAGTCACAGTGCAGGTTTTTCCATAATAAGAAGGTCTACCCAAGTGCAAAACTGGATAAATATATAAATGCAAGAAGTCTGAAGTCTAATATAGAGGATGTCAAAGTGATTAAAGTAATCTTGGAAGTTATTAGCAAAATCATCATTACAAAGAAGACATTTTAATAATAATTTGACCTACTTAAGTCTTGCATGAAAAAAAAACAACAAAAAACCCCCACTACATAATGCAAAAATAGGTAAGATATTTCTGCCCTCTTTAAACCTTAGTTTTCCACTGAAACTGTCATGAAGAAATACAGCAATTCAGATCAGTTACTGTTTTGGTGATTTTTGCAAAGCACAGAGGATAGACACCCTCTTCTGTTGGTATCAGAAACTGTTGGGTGTCTTTGGTGCAGCAAAGCAAGCCCTGAAATTTTAGTAGCATTCTCAAAACCATTACAAATTCTGTCCTCACGGATAATATGAAAGCTGCTGTCACTCTCTTAGCTTCATCTGGTACATAAAATTGGAGTTGTTGCTTCCAAGAGTCTTTTCCTGATTCTCCTCCCATTTTCCTTTTCAATTGCTGATTTGGAAAGATCCTGGCCACATGCCTGAAGTGTACCACTTGAGACAATCACGGGAAACAAAGAAAGCATAAATATTGACAAAAAAACCCATTGGTGATTTTATATACATGTGTAGTAAATAATAATGTGGGCCTCTGAGTATGAAAAACAATTTAATTTATGTTTACAGCAACCCTTCTGTAGTCTGTACCCTGTTATAATTCACCCTGTTAGCAGAGCCAGAGTAGTTTTAAAGAATACCCTCTCACAGATAGACTGCTCACAAAACAAATGCTTCCCATGCTGAAAGTCTAATTCTGCAAGATGTGTGTAACACTTCCCTCTGCCCATAGCAACAGAAGCAGCTGGAGAAGTCACAAGTGTGCAGAGCTGGCTTTCTGGCCAGGAAAAGTGAGGAGTAATCTATGGAGTGTGAAGGGGTCTTAGTGACTAAGAAGGAACTGGATCATAGAGCAATAATCTGCCTGCATCGTGTTTTAAAATCTGAATTAACTACATTCTCAGTGGAGTAAGATATTACATATAAATACAAAACTTTCCCTGACAGTCCCAACAAAAGTATAATTTCATAAGAACATAGAATCACTGAGTGGTTTGGGTTGGAAGGGATCTTAAGGATCATCTAGTTCAACCCCCCTGCCAAAGGCAGGGACATCTCACATTAGACCTGGTTTCTCCAAGCCCTATCCAAGCTGGTCTTGAACACTTGCAGGGATGGGGCATCCACAGCCTTCCTGGGCAACCTATGCCTGTGTGTTTCCACACTAACACTAAAGAATTCCTTCCTGATATCCAGCCTAAATCTACCCTCTAACAGCCTCCTTGGAGCCCTCTCTTCTCCAGGCTGAACAACCCCAACTCTGTTGGCCTTTCCTCATAGGGGAGGTGCTTCAGCTCTCTGATCATCTCTGTGGTCCTTCTGTGGACTCGTGCCAAGAGCTTACATGTCCTTCCTGTGTTGGGGGCTCCCTAGCTGGATGCAGTATTCCAGGTACAGGGGGAGAATCACCTCCCTTTACCTGCTGGCCATGCTGCTTCTGATGCAGCCCAGGGTATGGTTAGATTTCTGGGCTGCAAGTGCACATTGTGGGCTAATGTTTGAGCTCAGGTGGCCAGGAATGCCATCTCTCCAGCCACTGACCCCTTTTGCCATGCCTTGTGTGAGGGCATACTGACAAGTGATGCTGAAACCCCAGGGCTGTGTTAGCAGCATATGGAAGCTGCATTGTGTTTGGGCAGGAAGGCCAGGATGCTCTTGCAGTGGGCCCCGTCAATGACTGAAACCCCATAGATCTTTGTAGGGACCGGCTGAAGAATGTACCCATCAGGGAAACAACCCAACTGTGCTGCAGTTAAAAGCTGTTGAAAAAGTCTGTGATCCAATTTTTACTGTCTTTCTCACATGTATGTTTGGTAAAGTACTAAAACTTTTGAAGCAGATTCATGCATCTACCCCCAGACAATGGGATGACTTCATGTTTTTCTTGCTGAAATGTCTCAAGTTTACAGCATGAGGTAATTACGTTTGAGTCTCAAGAGAAATGGATTTATAGTAATGAGGGAAAGAGAAAGTTAATTTGATTACCAGGCAGAAGATCAAAAGATTTTGACTAACATAAAAGAAAGTCACTGGATGCTTGACATTATCTTAGATTAGAAAACTGGGAGAAATAGAAATCTTAGAACAAAAAACAAATTGAGAAAATGCCTGTTAATAACATTATTTTAGTTATTGTTTGCTAATACTTCATAAAATGTTCTTCCAAATCCTTAAAGCTTACACATGAAGTTGAGTAATGCATCAAGTGACTTGTTATATTATTTTTCCATTTTAAAAATCCCTAGGCACAGACAAGGCATCTGTCAGGGGGAATAACAAGAGGGCAAGAGGTCCAAGCAATTTTGCATCCTAAAATTGGAGGAGATGCATTTTCTAGCTCGTACACTAGTGTCATGTGAGATTACCCTGTTCCCAGACAATTCCAGATAAATTGCTATCTTCTCAATTTTAGAAATCTAATAGAAATCATTATTCCATAGCCTCCTAGTAACCTTTTCCAGGGCATGTCAATGGATGCAGAAGGGTTCCTGTTATACAGCGTGCATTTACTTTGCTGTAGGAGTACATCTATTTATTTCCTGACATTCTGTGAATTAAGAAATTGCAAACGTTTATATACTTTCTTTCTCACTCCAATCTTGCACGCTTGATGTGTGCCATTGTCTTGGATTCATTGTTGGCAGTAACAAAGTTGCCATGGGAATATTGATTTGGAAAATTTAGCACGCCCCTTTGGTTATAGAAGTATTTGGATGTTGGCATTTCTGTCCTTATCCTATGCTGTGAAATTTAAACGTCTACAGTATTTAATTACATTTATCCATTAAAAACCGTGATAGATGTTACTACAGCTCAGCATTGCTTTTCTCTGGCTAGGAAATATTTCAAAGAAGTTAATTGATTAAATATTTTACAGTCTGATCATTTAACATTGGTTAAATATGGCATCAGTTTATAAAACCTTGGTTTGTGCATCTTTGAGGAAAACATTAAAGCTTTTCTCTATGTCATAGAATCATAGAATTGGCTGGGTTGGAAGGGACCTCAGAGATCATCAAGTCCAACCCTTGAACCACCGTTGCGGTTGCTAGACCATGGCACTCAGTGCCACATCCAGGCTCTTTTGAAATATCTCCAGACACGGAGAATCCACTACTTCCCTGGGCAGCCCATTCCAATGCCTGATCACCCTCTCCGTAAAGAAATTCTTTCTAATATCTAACCTAAACTTCCCCTGGCACAACTTGAGACCCTGCCCTCTTGTCTTGTTGAAAGTCGTTTGGCAAAAGAGCCCAACCCCCCCCCTGGCTCCAACCTCCTTTCAGGGAGTTGTAGAGAGTGATGAGGTCTCCCCTGAGCCTCCTCTTCTCCAGGCTGAACACCCCCAGCTCCCTCAGCCTCTCCTCATAGGGTCTGTGCTCGAGTCCCTTCACCAGCCTGGTTGCCTCCTTTGGACCTGCTCCAGGACCTCGATCTCCTTCCTGAATTGGGGGGCCCAGAACTGGAGCCTAACTGTAATTTTACCTTAGCTTGAGACTTAAAGTTTACAGCAGCTCTAATTTCATTGTAAATTGCTTTCCCAAAATACTTCATGTCTTTCAATTTTTCACATTGTGCCAGTCCTTGTTTTTCTTCCTGGATTTAATGACAAGCCACATTTATAGAAGATATTAGTAAAATGGCAGCATCTGTCATCTTCCAGGCTTGGGGAGCATTTGTGCTGGCAGCATTGAAGTTGCCTCAGAGCAGTCACTTGTTTAGGCTGGTGAAGACTGCCCAGACCACCACTGCAATCTGCACTCATCGTTTTCAGTGTAATATTTGCTAAAGATCTTTAAAGCAGGTAGTATCAAAAGAGAAATTAATCACTTTGAAGGTGAGAGAGAAGAAATCTTGGACTATAAACAAATCTAAACCATTATATTGTCTGTTACATGGAGAGCTCTTAAGAAAGGACAGGGAAAAAAGGGGAATATTTAATTCTTGAGCCTTTGTGAAATCAGTCCTGTTTGAAAACACCACTGATGAACAGATGAAATCCAGGGAAATATTCAGGGAACAGAGATCTTTTGTTCCTTCCTACTGTTTCTTAGACCTATGCTGGCATCTGTGACAGAGCACTGTTTTGTTTTCTGATCCTCAAAACTCATGTGTAAAAAAAAATATATGATTTAAAAAAAAAAAAAAAAAAAGCTGTGTAAATAAAAGAAAATAAATTTTGGAGCATTTTTGCTGTTGAAGGCTTGAAGAAATGTTTCAGGAACATTTGACAAGTCATACCTTGACAAACTCTTTACTGTCATCTGATAATGAAGAGAACAAGTCCCTCAGCTGCAGGCAATATTGGGCAGGACAGAAAGAAGGTTCATGGACAGCCAAGGGTCCAACACACTCCTGCATGGAAGCAAAACTACTAGTGCCTTTCTCTTCCACAGGACAGCCCCAAAAGCTATCTGTAATTTGTTCCTGTTTTGTGGTGGAGCAAAATGATGCATGCAAGCCTTTGGGAGTAGTTTCCCACTCCAGTCCCCAAATATGAGGTTTTTTTCCACTTTGATGGCTCACTCTGAAGGCTTCAGCTATGGGATCTTGAGCATAAAACCTCAGTGGTGTGGGCTATCATTCAGCTGTAACCAGTACTGAGGCTAAATTGCTTTAATTAAAGGCTACTCCAGAGTAAGCTGCCAGTTGTATTCATTACTGCAAGATTAAATTTCATTTATTAGGTTGTTATTGATGGAATTAAGCTGACTGGGAGCAATTCAGAACTGTAAGAATTTCAGTAACTGTGTTGTATGAAGAATGAAACCATTCACTGCTAATATGAAAAAAAAATATAAATGTATGGATTGAAGTAAAAAGATTGTGCCAGTTTAACTAAAAGTGGACAGCAAAGCTCTGTTACATGGACCAAACCATTTCCTTTGCACCAAAATCTTTTCCTTGGTGATGGTGAAGGATGATTTGGAGCTCAGCTGAAGCAAATGCCAAGCTTCAAGACCACAAGTGCTGGCTGGAGCCCTGAGCTGTCTTGATGGGGATGCAGGAGATGCTTTTCCTTGGGAGACGGTTTGGTTGGACACCAGGGAGATGACAAGAGCATCTGGGCTTGGTGCCAGCAATGCCCTGGCCAGAAGAATGACTTTAATTGGCCCGTTGTTCAGTCTGCTTTCTGTTCCTGTTTCTCACTGTGCCATCTGAGCAGACAAAAAATAAGAAACCAGCCTATTATTTATTTTTTTTTTAATTGCTCTTCCCTATTCTTTAGAGAGGCCTCTTGCAGGCTACCTGCAGGTGATATATAATTAAAATGTCATATTCCACCTTTCTGAAGCCATCTGGCTGTGCTATAGGGAGGAGGGAGGAAGGTGGGGCTAGGGTGGGAGATGATGGGTTTGGTTGTGTGAAGGGTTGTTTTCCAACTGAGCATAAGTTGGGTTATTTGTTACCTCCACTGATGCAGGGATGCTGTGTGCTTATAAATTCCCAAAAAGCCTTTGCTTGTTCTGACTCACACTAGCTTTGGTTAGCAGACCTGCTGATATGCTTTCCAAAGATAAAATTTAAAAAAAAAAACACACCTGAAGAAGTATATTTTCTTTTTCCATTCATAGTGATTAATGTGAGTGGCTTTCCACAATCCATTTCCAATTAATTTCAGCAAATGGAGCTCCGCCAGCCCTGTATATGAACTAAACTTCCTATTAAAAGATTATTTAAGGGACTGCAGGCTAAGAACTGAACACAGAGCTTAAGCTCCAACTTAGCCATCATGTGAGTCACCAGAAACCACACTTCTCCCCTAGCATGAATCATCCTAATGACAGACCTGGAGTCAGGGGAGCTTAGTGCCTAATCTCCCCACCTCTAAACCTGCTTCTCCTCTCTAAACCTCCTTAAGGTCTGCTTAGCTTCTGCTTGCTCTGAGGGTGGCTGACAGCCTCAGCAATGAAAAGACAAGGAGAAATCATGGTGTGTAACATGTTTCCAGCTCCCAGGTGATGTGGCTGAAGGGGAAATGAATGGATATTTTAGTGTTATTTTAGTTATTTTACCTAGTTGTTCACCCACACTGACCCCCTAAAGTCAGAGGCATCTTTTGTCTTTTTGAAGAGAGTGAGGAGAAATGTTTTGCTCCCCCTTTCTTCAAGCTCTTTTGGATACCTATGGGACAATCTTCTATTGTCCTTCGTAAGAAAAATAAAAATCATTGCTTTTGGGAAGGGTGGTATTTGAATGCTGTCCTTGCTGTCATTGATCTGGTATTAGAATCCCTTTTCTCTGAAATGCAATGCCCTCTATAAATGCTGTTGATGTTGAAGAATAGGAAAACTTTTTTAAAATAGCATTTTGATCATTATGTCATAGGAAACCCCATGCATGCCTGGATTTTAAAGAATGGGAGTTAACAAACCTTTGTAAGCTTAACTGAGAAGCAGAGAAAGGAGGGAGGTGTTAATCAGCACTATCTCCTGTAGTTTTATTCTGCTAATGGCTAAGAAATGCTTTCACTCTAAAATAGCTGATTCATTCTTCCACTTTTATTTTCAAGGTGTCCCAACAGCTGCAGAACATGATGCCAAGTGCTGGCTGCTGCTGGTCCTGGAGCCCAACTGGCTGTGGGGAGCTGTCAGGATGTGCTGACTCTCATCCAGGACACAGATACAGAACGGCAAGGGCAGAAAATCTTTATTTCAGAAGGTGTGCATGGGCAGATGTGGTAGATGGTCCCCTTGAGATGGAGAAAATTTGCTTGAAGACAGGGTTTCAGGTGGCTGATTGTTTTTGTTTTTCTTAAACCTACGTGTAGCTTCATTTGTGGTATTTTCAGTCACTTAGCCTCTTCTCCTTAGCTCCTTACCACTGGTAAGTGGTGATAGATACTTCTTCCTTCTCTTGTTATCTGTACCACAACTGGGATTCTTTTATGCTGAGGGATGACAAAGAGATAAAGTGGGAAAATGTTATTAGTAGTGTACAAAACTCCATTTGTCTGAGACGAAAATGAATGCTGTTATTATTTGTTCTGAAGCAGCTGATACCACTTTATTTTCAAGATTTGTGAGAGTCAGAAGGAAAACAGGTTGTACTTCTGCAAGATGCAGCCACAGCTCAATCGGAGAGGAAGCACGCTGGCATCTGCTAGCTGGAAAGGTTTGCAGCTGATTTGTTGTGATCCATTCACTGAGCAGAAGGAACAACTCTTATGTTCAACATGATAAAGTGTATGTGCTTGTGATTAAAAAAAAAAAAAAAGGAGCAGAAGCTATTGAAGCTATTGATAATTATTAAAAAAACCCACATATTTTCTATTTGGGTTTAATATGAAGTGCTTTGCAGCAGGCCAGGACTCACAGATGATGCTAAAGCACTGCACTGCATAAACATGAAATTGAGGTATTGTAGTTGCAGATAGTGTGTGAAACTTGTAGGCTGCTCTGGACAAGCAAAAAGAAAGGAATGTCTCCTGTGTAATGTAGGGCATCTGCAATAGCAAGAGAAGTCAGGTCTTGCAGAAGTTGCAATAGCAAGTCTCAGATGGTGAAGCAGCTGTCAGCAAGAAACAAAATCACTCCTGAGAGTTTCTCTCTCTTCCCAGATAATTCTACAGGAGAATCTTTTTGTAAGGATGTAAACTCAGACTTCTATAGTGAGAAGAAAGGGAACAGGAAGAGGAAATTGCTGTAACTTCTGATGTTAGAGATTGTACAGTCAAAGCAATCACATTATAAGCCTTGCTTTATATGTTATTACTGAATATTATTCTATTGAAAGTCAAAGACAGGATGCTTGGTTTAGCAGACAGCCCTGATCAGATGGAGAATATAAAAATACAGACAATGAGTAACAATATACCAAAATATTTAATCCCTCAAGGAGAAAAGCAGGTGTCACAGAAATTTGACTATCCATCAGTCAGCTAACAGCTTAGTTGCTCTGTGGGCCTGGGGCACTGTGAGTGGGTGAGTTTAGGCTGAGCCTGTCAATACTGACTGTCTTGTTAGGGGAGACAAAAAATGCATTTGCTGATCAAAATTCACCAATCGATCCCAAGAACTGTACAGAAGGGCTTCTCATCTAATGACCTGGCTACCAGCTTGCTGCCTGTCACACCTCTTACACATTCTTTCAGAGTTGTTCTTATTTCCCTTCTTGAGAGAAGGGCTGGAAATCTGCCCATAAAAGATCTCCATGTCTTCTTGAATTTCTTTCTCATTAAAAGGTGGAGAAAGATTTGAGTTGCAGGTCTCCACGTCAAAAAATGGGGACTTACTTGATTGCTTGGAGTGCTTTTGGGGCTCCTTTATTTTGGTACTAGTTCTTGGAAAACAGTGTCTCGTCTGACTTTCTACCCTGGAAGTTTTAATTATTTATTCGGGATGCACAGGAATTTTTCTGTGAAATTACTGGGAAGGAATAAGGCAGATTGAGAATGAATTGCCTGGAAAAATTGCACATATAGATTTGGCTTTCACACTTGCCTTTTTTTGAAGTGTTCACCCGGGTGCACAACAAACAAAACCCATTTAAACCCCCTTTCTTTCTTGTCCTTTTAGTCATATAGTGATTTCAGTGGCTTTTCTACTCAGTAGTAATTTCATTCAGAGCATATGAAACTGGGGCAAAGATTTCCCTTTCTGCTGGCTCTGTTCTCCCCCTAAATTCTCTTGTGTATAAGCATCATGATGCTAACTTAGTAGGCACAATTTCTAATCTCTTGCAACGTGTGGGCCAGTGAGGAATGAAATACAGATGCTGTGAGATTGGAAAATAGGTTTGTAGGGTAAAAGGAGCAGAGAGAAGAATTCTGTTAAGATGGCATTGCAGGAAAAGGAGGAAAACCAAAGTTTTGTGTCTACATCTGCATTTGCATTGTGTGGCTTCTTAGGTAAGTGGGAAGATTGGGTTTAATTTTTAGCTTTTTTTAATGGGTTATATTACCTTCACAGGACTGTTTATTGCAAATGTGAGGTATTGGAACATCTTTGCTTTTAAATATGTTTATCACCCGGTAGCTGCTATGACAGTTATTGCAGTAACACTGAGAACTGAGAGTGCTTTGTGGTGTGTAGCTTGTCCACTGACACACTGTCTATCCATTCTCCCCTGTGTCTACTTACTATTAGCAAAATTCCTACAGTTAAATAATCAGGAGATGATCTTGGAGGATTTTTGCTTGCTTATAAGCCCCCTGTGGGAGAGCAGTGCAAGATTTCACTGTTTAGTAAGCATGGAGCAGAGCACAGAAGTCAGAACACTATCTTGCTCTGCACAAATAGATCTGTACTTTAATGTATTGTCTAGCCATTCAGTTTCATTTTTATAGATCATAGAATTGATTTCTTTATCTGATCATAGAATTAGCCGGGTTGGAAGGGACCTCAGAGATCATCTAGTCCAACCCTTGACCCACCGGAGCAGTTGCTAGACCATGGCACTGAGTGCCACATCCAGTCTTTTTTTAAATGTCTCCAGGGACAGAGAATCTACCACCTCACCGGGCAGTCCATTCCATAGCCTAATCACCCTCTCCGTGAAGAAATTCTTTCTAATATCTAACCTAAACCTCCCCTGGCACAACTTAAGACTGTGTCCTCTTGTCTTGTTGAAGGTCGTCTGTGAAAAGAGTCCAGTTCCCACCTCGCTACAGCCTCCTTTCAGGTAGTTGTAGGCAGCAATGAGGTCTCCCCTGAGCCTCCTCTTCTCCAGGCTGAACAGCCCCAGCTCCCTCAGCCTCTCCTCATAGGGCCTGTGCTCGAGTCCCTTCACCAGCCTGGTTGCCCTCCTTTGGACCTGCTCCAGGACCTCTACATCCTTCTTAAACTGAGGGGCCCAGAACTGGACACAGTACTCGAGGTGTGGCCTCACCAGGGCTGAGTACAAGGGCAGAATCACCTCCCTGGACCTGCTGGTGACGCTGTTTTTGATACAGGCCAGGATGCCATTGGCCTTCTTGGCCACCTGAGCACACTGCTGGCTCATGTTCAGTTTCTTGTCAATCCAGACTCCCAGGTCCCTTTCTGCCTGGCTGCTCTCCAGCCACTCTGTCCCCAGCCTGGAGCTCCCTATGGGGTTGTTGTGGTCAAAGTGCAGGACCCGGCACTTGGCCTTGTTGAACCTCATCCCGTTGGAATCGGCCCAGCTCTCTAGTCTGTCCAGGACTTTTAATGGAAAAGAGCCCTGTGGTAACTGAGAAGGCTTCCTGTTAATGGGAAAAACCAACAATGAAATGGCTGTTGGGAATGGCTTCTTCAGAGGGTGTAAAAGGCCAAGGTGGGATATGGTAGGCACAGGGTAGTCCTGAGCAAGATGTGGACAATGAATTGGCAAGAAGTGGAGAAAGGAAAAGGAACAGTGACTTTCACCCATTCAATTTCTTTTTCAGGTGTATTTGTAACCTATTTGCCTTTACTGTTAATTTGATTTCAGTATTATATAAAGACTTCTCCAACACTGAGAGCTATTGTTCCAGAACCTTCTGGGGTTTAAGTTGCTAGAGCATGACTTCATGACGTTAAAGCTGTACCAGTGAAACAACTTGGTGCTGTTCTCTGTTAAAACCACTTATTTTTCCAACTGCTTCTCTTTAAGAGTGTGGTTCCTGAGTAGATTCTCCTGCTCTTTGGGAAGACAACCTGAGCTGTATCATTGTCCTGAGGATATTGCTGTTTGAATCACTTTGTCAATTGAATTCAAAGATTTATTCTTTAGGCAGTGTCACAGCTTGCATGATTCTCTTTTACTCCTGCTTGTGAAAATCAATCGTGGGGAACATGGCAGAGGGAATTAGCAGCAGGAGCAAGGAGTTTCTTGAGCAGTATCTTATCCCTCTACCCATCAAAAGTGCTTTGCTCTTTTCCCACTTACATTTGCAGGGATCCATGTATTATTTTGGATCTGTTGTGTGGTATAAAATGAGAGTGAATGACTCTGCATTTTATATGCCTCATATTCTCTTGTCTGTAACTTCTAATGTGATATTTATAACATTATACTTTATAAAAATTACACATTACAATGATACATTATAAAAATATTAATATTTTATACATTGCCTGGTGGTGAAAGTTCTGTGACAGATATCTATATATCTTTCATGTCTATTGTAGTTTTTATATTCAATATATAAACATGTACATATTTATACCAGCTGAATAATGGAGGGTTCCTTCTTGTAGGGACAAATGCTGTAGTCCTGATTAGCTCCAAGAACAGGAGGATGCAACAAATGAACAAGAGGCTTTTTATGGACTTGTATGATCCCAACACAGCCCAGGGGAGTATGTCATTCTGGCCTACTAGAGCATCTAGCAGGATGGAAGCAGCTTGAACAGCAGCAGTGGTGCTTTCAAGCATTTTAGCTGCTTGAATAGAGCTTTTTTCACATCTAAGGTCCTCTGTCAGAGAGAAGCAAGGATGCTGGACCCTACTACAGACCCACAGATCTGTCCTCTGTCATGACATAAGTGTTAGCAAGGCTTGTGCCTAGCTCTCCGTGCTAAGAGGAATGTCATAGTAATAAAGCTAGAGTCTTTACTGAAGTTTGAAACTGCTTTGATTTTGTTGCTAGATGAGCTCATTTCTGGAAATGCAGTGGATGGATTTGTTGTTGTGGGCAGCAGGCATGGCAGAATCCCTAAATAACTACTGCCCGTGCTTAGTTGGCTTCCCACAGCAGTGTATTTCCTCATCTTTGCTAGGTTATGTTTCTTGCACCACAAGGACACTGCTCACTTTCTATTTAAATATTTACTGGTCAATGGCTGGTACTGAGTGCACCCGAAACAAAAACAAATTCCAAGGCCTTTGATTCAGTTGCTTTCTGATGTATCACATTCTGACAATGAAGCAGACATCCTTGCTCTTAGACAACCTCTGAGTTAATCTTGATTTAAAGCAGTCAGAGAAGCAATTCAGTTCTCCAGTGTCTGATTCTCTTTATTACCAATAGATCTGCATTTCTGTATGCTGATTTCAGTAAGCTTGTCTTCAAGACTTACTTACCTCAATTGGTGTAGATTGCTGGTCTTACTGACTTCATTAGGGCCACTCAGTGGTGTGTGTTTAAGGATGGGAGAGCCCTTTCTAGAAGCAGAATTTTGATTTGTGTTTTTCTGTCCTAATCGTGGAGCATGACTGCAGCTTGACCCTGTGAAGCACCACATCTGAGTGATAGACCCTCTGGTGATGCCATGTTTGTGCTGTTCCAGACCTGACAATGTTTTGGCTAGTAAAGTAACTTACATCAGGTATACCAGAATGGTGTTTATTGTATCAACAGCAGTGTAAATTACTCTCCTCTACACATAAATTACTCTCCTCTACACATTAATTTACATCGGCCTCTCTCTGGTGTTGTCACTGATGTTCACGGGTTTTTAACATCTTTATATGTAAGGACACAGATAAGGGTGGGCTGAGACAACATATGCCTGCTGTCAGGCTATGGCCATCACAGAAGAGCCATCCAGGACCTGAAGGCAGCCCGGGCATCTGTGTAGCAGATGGGCTTTGGGGAGCAGGATAGACCTCTCCACAGTGGTGCAATGGAAATCCTTGAGCTGATTCAGGCTGTGCTGGAGCCCAGAGAGCTGCCCTAGCATGACTCCATCCCAGGACACCCCCATTCCCACCACCCAGTATGGGCCACCACCCAGGACCTCCTGTTGCTTTCTTAGTTTGTTTTCCAGGCAACTCTTCATCTAGGGAGGGGGAAAATGATCAGCTGTGGTGCTGAAGGACATGGCTTGGTGGTGGACTTGGCAGCACTGGGCTAAGAGTTGGACTTGATGACCTTAAAAGTCTTTTTCAACTGAAACAGTTCTCTGATTCTATAGCTATATTGCACAGGCAATAATCATGCATGACATTGCTCCTTTGTGTGATGCCACAGAGCACACCCTTGCCTCATCAAAGCATCCTTCTGAGCTCAGAGTCTGTCAGATTTCTCAATTTACCAGTGTGGTGCAGCCAGAGAGATGCAGGCTGTGAGGACAGGAGCTGGAGTACCTGGAGGGGAGGGGATGTGTGCTCAGCCAGCTATGTTCATGGAGTTTTGTGATGTGAAGGTGATGGGAGTCACATTGTCTTCCTGCAAGTCTGTGAGAACACATTTGCTTTGAATATTGCTGGAGAGATGGCAAAAACCATGGTTGCCACCTTGTATGCATCAGCACACCCTGCAGGGATGAGTAGGGTCAAGGCAGCACCGTCCTATTCAACAGCTCAGAATTTTTCCTGCTGCACAGGGCTGTGCTCCTAGGATCTCTTTTCAAGGTATCACATGTGGTCACATCATGTAAACAGGACCCAGACAGCAAAACTCAAGCTTCCTGCTCAGTAAGCATCTTTATTACCTCCTGTCTGGATAGTGATGCTGTGTGGTGCAGGACTCTATGTCAAAAGAAGGACTACATAAATGTTTTTGAATTCCAGTCATCTTAAAAGCCAAATAATGAAGGTAACGAAGAAGATTGCTTTTACTGTCCCTGCTCACAAAAAGGAGGGAAGTTAACATATATAAAATGTGCCAAAAAGAAAGGAAAACTGGTAGAAGATTGCTTAGGAATAGTTTTCACAAAGCCTCTCTGTCCTATGGTCTTCCTCCTTATCCATCAGGAAAAAATCCCAGCCTGGATTTTATTTAGTTCCCCTCCTTTCCAGCATGGCCATAGTTCTGGCTGCTCTTAGGAAAGTTAGGAAATGAGTTAGCTGCAATAATAATGTAGTGGGTTACATTTGCAAAGGCAATCAAGAGCTTTACACGCTGTTCTGAAATAGCGGAATTCAATTCAGAGGCTTTGCCAAAGCTCTATTTTTATTTTGTCTTCATCTGATGTTATCAAGGTTGTTCATGTTCCAAAAATGGGTGAGTTTTAGCAGTAGTTAGCAGTTGGTAATAGGAGTCAAGAAGACCAGGGCTTTTAACACATTCAGAATGTTTAATTTCCCCTCCATCTGATGATAATAATTTAACATGTAAAAAAAAAATAACACCAAATTATGTGGATTTTAAAAAGCCTCCCACGCACCTTATGGAATTAAGAAACTGTGTGGGCCTGGAACCACGAGTATGTTCACTAAGTATGTTCTCCACAAGCATGTAACAGTTGAGGAAAAAATTAAATGCAGTATTAATCATAGCTGTTTTATCCAAATATTCTGCTTTCCTAACATTTTGCTTATGCCCATTAGGCAACCATGCCATTTCTCTTTAGAATTTTTCCTTAGGGTGACATCTATACAATTTGAATGTTTGCTTATTCATTTGGGGAGTTTCTATTATTTGAACATAACATAACATTAAGTATGTCTTGAAGTATGTCCAAGAAAAGGTCAGGCTTTGCTGAAACTTCCTTAGCTGAAGCTTTTTCACACCAAAATGTATTTAACTGTATAGGCTGCAGTGGATTTTCATAAGGTCAGATGGTTTTGGTTGTGGCATGAAGAGCTGGTTGAATATCTGGATTTTCAAGCAGGCTTGGCACCCATCCAATATATATACTATGGAGAACAGGCTGACACAGAAGTCACACTGCAGATAAACATGGGGAATCCTATCTGCTACATCATCCTATAGATACAGAGGGGAAAAAAAAAAAAGATATGAACCCTTTTCTGAGACATTTTCAAGAAGCAATGTTATTAATATATACTATAGATGTTTTTAATGGCACTTTAAGTATAGCAGGTAGAACTTGGAAATTATTAAAGATAGGACAGACACAGCCTTAGTGTGTTCAGGTAAACGTGTTACTGCATTTTAGTAATAATTAGCCTTTTATTTAGCTAATGAAAATACAAGATGACCATAGAAAACTCTTGCTTTTAATGGTACTAATAGTGCTGTAAAATGAGAGCAGCATGTTTTAGAGTGCAGTAATATCACAGCAGTAAATAATCCCATTCTGAATGTTTTAACAGTTGTTTCAGATATTTAATCTCAGATAAGAAATGCTAAGAATGACAAAATCTGCAGAAGTGAAAAAATTATTGAGGCTGAGGGCAGGAGCCCTCATTTCTCACAGTCACTGATCTTAAAGTGCTGCTCCTGACAAAGTAAAGGAAGTTTTGCAAATTCCAAGAGCTCCTCCCTCCCCAGAAGCCATGCAGGGATGCTGAACGCGCCTGCATCATTTGTAAATACTTTTTCTGTTGTCCCTGCAATAAAGCTATGCCATATGAAAAGTATAGATTTGTAGTAGAATTGACTTGGCTTCTTGATGAAAAGCACAATGTTGCTCACAGGGAGTCTTTCTGAAATTGAGTTGATCTGGAAATGACCTTGTAGTTGAGAGAGTGTAGATAATTTAATAAAATGTGGGGGATTTTTTAAGACATAATTCAGGATGCAAGTCACTGAGGAAATGACACAGAAAAGATGCAGTTACAAAATACAAACACATTCAAACCAAATATTTCATGTAGTGGTGGTGGCTTGTGGTGTAGACCATTTATGATGCAGTTAGACTGCAGTTGAGAATGAAATAACAAAGAAATTTACCAATGATGGTTTTGTACTACGTGTATTTTGACAGCTTTCATTCATAAAGCTCATATGCTGAGTGGTTTATGAGATGTCATTACAGAAGCACTAAAAAGATCCAGTAACTGTGAGCAGATTTTGCCAAAAAAAAAAATATTTCCTGAAGAAGACAGCCACACACACTAACCAGAACTATGCTATTTTTAAATGGATTTGTATATAGAAAGCATCTTCAGGAAGAAGCAGTGGGATTTTATCTTCCTTAGGTATACGCCTGTTGTTAAGATATTTTGATCGCATGCTGCAATCTAATGTTAGATCACCTAAGAGAGGTGCATTCCTTTCTCATTTCTGTTAGGAAATTAAATCCTGATAAGGTTCTATATGATGTCTCTTATCACTCTGTAGAATAGCAGTTTAAAGACCAGAAACATATATGGGTTTTCATCTTTATGATGCAATTTTGACCACTGGAGTTGTTTTCCTGCTGCTGCTTTCATGAGGTCAGAAAATGTGTTGTTGTCCAAAATCCACTTGCTTTGCTGCTAGCCTTCAGTTCAAGGCATGTTCTGTTAAATCCAAAATACACAGCTGCAATATTGAGAAGGAATTGGCTTCCCACCAATAAGTTAATACAAATAGTATTTGGTTTTCTCTCAGCCTTCTCATTAGCTCCTCGTATGAAGGGGAAGCAAACTGCAGATGAGAAATTACCAGGAAACATATTTTGCAAAATGAAGCATGTTGCAGTCAAAGAACTGGAAATTAAACAAGGAGAAAAAGGAGTTGTGGATGTGAGGAACCTGTGATGCCAATATGAAAGATAGCCTGAGCTTACCAGCCCTGTGGGCAGAGTCCAAGGGCAGGCTGGAGTGTTGGTGTTGGTGGCTACCAGAGAACCTCCCAAAGAATAAAGCAAGAAAGATGGAGGAGACTATCAAGGAGATGTGATATTACAGACACGTGCCCTGAATGTTTATATTCAATCTCATTTTGCAGTGGCATTGCCTGAAGTCTCTCAATGAGGCCATTTCATTACAACCCTTGCTTTTCAACCTTTGTGCTGTTATTACAAAACTAACCCATGTTTGGCTTTCTGAAAACAGTGTGTAGGACATAACGGAGGTGAACACACAGCCAAGGAACTTAAATTGCTGTCTTTATGAGATGGTCTTTAAATATAATCTACCTGCAAGTAGATAACACTTTTGATCATTTGTATATAAATATGCTTCTTTAAGAGAATTTTCTGTTCTGTAAAGTGAGCAGAGGAAATTTAGAGATGTACCAAAATGACAAGGAAGCTTAAGGATTCCATTTCTACTCAAGCATTCAAGTAAGGACAATAAAGCTTTACCAGCAGAAGCTACAGGGATACAGCAACTTCAGTGTCTTGCCATAATGCATAAGTATTTGTAAAGAAGAAGAAAAAAAGCTTGAAAATTATTTCATTTTTATGTTAGGTCACATAATTGAGAGGGATTTCAAGATGATGAAAGCCCAGCAGTGAAGACATTTAAAACTTGTAAGTTTAGACAAATCAAGGGGTGAAGGACAGAGTCTACCAGTGTCAGTCTTGACAAATACAAGGCACAGATCTCAAGGTCTGCATCAAAAAATAACAGGGTTATTTTTGGGTTCTTTGTATTTGTTGCTTTTTTGTTTTGTTTTTTTTTGGTAAGGTGTTTTTTTTTAATTTGTTCTCAAATTATTTCCAGATCACCAAGCTCAAACATATCTTATTTCTTCTAGATTTTTGAAAATTTGAGTGCAGATGTGTTGGGTTCTTTTTATTCTGCGTGTGTAGAGAAACAAGATAAACCAGGTGCCTCGAGTTGCCAAAGAGTGGGTGTGAGTCCACCTGTGCCTGGTTAGGGCAGGCCCCCTATTACCAGGGGGCCAATAAAGGTGGGACACACACCCACAGAGAGAAGCTCACTCTGTGTAAGGCAATGGAGAGGCCAGCAGCTTGTCAAGCCTCTGGAGCAAGAAAGGCTCTTCCTGCTACATTTGGTGGAGAATGCGGGCAACATACAAACATCTAAAGAAGCAGCAGTGTGAGGAGCTGGCAACAGGAACATTCTCCCTGATTTGAAAAAGTGCCTGGGCTAACACTCTCCATGAAAGGTATGACCAGCAAGCTCTTTGGATGGGAAACCCCTGAGCAAAGGGAAGCCAAGATAAGGATTCTCTCTTTGGAAACCCCTGAGCAGAGGGAAGCCAGGAGGATGGAATCCCATGAGGAAGGGTTAAAACCCATGTATGGAATCCCATGAGGAAGGGTTAAATCCCGTAATCCCATGAGGAAGCAGAAACCCATGAGGAACCAGCAAGCTCTTTGGAAACCCCTGAGCAGAGGGAAGCCAAGAGAAGAGCAGACACAGGAGGGAGAAGAACAACTCAAGTCGGAAAGGCAGAGACTTTGTGAAAAGTATTTGTAAGCTAGGGTTAAATCCCGTAAGCTATAAGTGTAAAATGTTTGTAAAAATCCTGTAATCAGTGTTGAAGAAAAAAAAAAGGGGGGGGGAAATGTAGAGAAACAAGATAAACCAGGTGCCTCGAGTTGCCAAAGAGTGGGTGTGAGTCCACCTGTGCCTGGTTAGGGCAGGCCCCCTATTACCAGGGGGCCAATAAAGGTGGGACACACACCCACAGAGTGAATCTCACTCTTGTGCAAGGCAATGGAGAGGTCAGCAGCTCATCGAGCCTCAGGAGCAGGAAAGGCTATTCCTGCTACATGCGTGTTTTGTTCTAATGCTTTTGTTTTCCAGTAAATGCAATTTCCTCTAACAAGTATACAAAAACTATTCCCAAGGAATAGTTTTACTTTCCTTTTGACTTTAAAAATGTTCTTTACTTCCTTTTCTTTTTCTTGCATTTCAAATGCATCAGGATCAATAGTTCTGATGGGAATGCTGATGTTCAAGTTAATTCAAGGTTAATTTAGGAGGTGTCAGTGTGGTAAGTCTGTAAAAGCAAATACCCATTATTTTGAATGTTTGTAGATACAAGTAATAGATAATCCTGTGTTAAATTCAGGTTTGTGTGGAGAAAGTGTAATACACAGTTATGGAAGTACATCAAGTGACACTGAAGTGCAGGCTGCAATACTGAAAGTGAAAAATTAGCTTCTAACTATATATATGTGTGTGTGTGCACTGTATCACAGTTATGCAATGAAGGAAGTGTAAGGTGATCTTTTAAAACTCAAAAAAGGTTTATTTTTGGTGGTCCCATCCCTGTACTTCCCACCAGGAACTATTGGTCTAAAGGGCCACGTGAAGGAAGCTGTAGGGAAGAAAAATCTTGAAACCTCCTAAGCCCTTTTCCACTCAGATTATACTTAAATGAGGTCAGAATGCTTATTCATGAAATCAAAATAAGACACAGTCATTAAAATAACAAAACCTTACCATCCTATCTTGGAGAGAAAAGAGACTCTTGATTCAGGGTTCAGCAACAGAAGAGCAATATAGCTCCAAGGCAACTCAAAAACTGGATGAATAAAAAGACTGCTCGTGTTCCTGCTTGGGCACAGATTTTTCAGCTTACCCATGGCAGTTGTCTTGATAATGCTATTAATAGTGTCCTGCCTTGTCTTCTGATTACACAGGTTTTACAGATACCCAAGGAAATGTACGTTTATATAAAATCTAAGCATGATTTATCTAGCTTGAGCTAATGAGTTAAGCTTTTAATTGATTAAATGAATTCTGTAGACAGTTTTTAATTGTCAAAATGCCAAAACCTATATGCTGGGCTTTGGAAGTCCTCTCTATTTTTAGAACAATACTGATTTTGTTTCTCCTAATGAATCTTTTTCAGGCCAGTAATCTATAATGTGCTCAAGGCTCTTTTGATATGACTGTCTTTAATTAAGCACATAAGTTATTAATATTTTGAAAGTTGGATAAAATTCTTTTGAAGGTATCTTTAACATGTTTATTTGTAATTATATTTTTTTGCTACAGTGGGCAGATCTGTAAGTCATTAGTTAGTGAGGAAAAAATTATAATTGTTCTAATGAGTAAACAGGGCCTTTCACACAGCAAGTTGATAGTGCTAAGCACCACTCAGGAGGACCCTAATGAGCACTTCAAGGCTATTACCATGTATCTACCTGTGTTTAAGACATAAAGTCATAAAAATTGTGGGGTTTAAAAATTATGGTGATGTATCATGCAGCTCATACATATTCCTGTGAGGAGTTCCACACCCATTTTAATCTGTAGAGTGAAAAAAAACCAAAAAAACACAAACCATCAAAAATTAACCATACAACTCTACTCAGATAAAATGGGGAAATGAAACTTGGTGCAGAGCAGTAAACCAATGTAGATGCACAGCTTGGATAGCCTCTGATTATTGCTTCATTTTCCCAAGCAAATCTTGCCAGTGCTGTTCCTGACCTGTGCCATGGGCTGTCTGTCATTCCCAGGATCCAGGAGGTAAAGCTGGGACTGCCTAGCATCACTGATCTCACTACAGGCTGGGGACAGAGTGGTTGGAGAGCAGCCAGGCAGAAAGGGACCTGGGAGTCTGGATTGACAAGAAACTGAACATGAGCCAGCAGTGTGCCCAGGTGGCCAAGAAGGCCAATGGCATCCTGGCCTGTATCAGAAACAGCGTCACCAGCAGGTCCAGGGAAGGGATTCTGCCCCTGTGCTCAGCCCTGGTGAGGCCACACCTCGAGTACTGTGTCCAGTTCTGGGCCCCTCAGTTTAAGAAGGATGTAGAGGTCCTGGAACAGGTTCAAAGGAGGGCAACCAGGCTGGTGAAGGGACTCGAGCACAGGCCCTATGAGGAGAGGCTGAGAGAGCTGGGGCTGTTCAGCCTGAAGAAGAGGAGGCTCAGGGGAGACCTCATTGCTGTCTACAACTACCTGAAAGGAGGCTGTAGCGAGGTGGGAACTGGACTCTTTTCACAGACGACCTTCAATAAGACAAGAGGGCACGGTCTTAAGTTGTGCCAGGGGAGGTTTAGGTTAGATATTAGAAAGAATTTCTTCACGGAGAGGGTGATCAGGCTATGGAATGGACTGCCCGGTGAGGTGGGAGATTCTCCGTCCCTGGAGACATTTAAAAAAAGCCTGGATGTGGCACTCAGTGCCATGGTCTAGCAACTGCTCCGGTGGGTCAAGGGTTGGACTAGATGATCTCTGAGGTCCCTTCCAACCCGGCTAATTCTATGATTCTATGATTCTATGTTTAAAACAAACTCTTTGATTACGTCCATATATATCTATTAACTGCTCCTTATATAATCTGTGGTGTAAAGGGTTATGATCTAAATTGTACATGGTAATATGTTATACAACATTAGAAATACCCTTCCCCAGCCTGTACTTAATATTCTGCTGTGTTTTGGTGTTGTTAGAACAAGCACCCTCTGAAAGGGAAACAATTAATGCCTGATGTGATTTATGGTGTCTTAAACTGGGAGGCTGCAACCATAAATATTGTAAAGGGGTTTGATTTTCACATGATGCCAAATGTTCCCGTTCTAAAATTGGATCTCACTGAAATGTGTAATATTAAGAAAGTAAACACATCATTTTTAATTTCATTTCCATTCTTTTCTCTGACTATTACAGATCACATGAGAAAGGAAGCCATAATAGCGTGTCATATATTGAACTCTGTGAGATGTGTTGAAACTTTAATCACCGGAGGTTTTTTTCCCCAATATGTCTCTAATTTATATTAGCTCATTTAGAAATAATATAGTTCTACTTTCTGACCCGTCATCACTGCCACCCCAGCTCTCTTCAGCTTTTACATTGAGAAAATTCTCTCATTGAACTGAATGCCAAAGAAGCAAATGATGTTTGTAAGATTAATGTTGGAATTAGTACACCAGCCTTCCCAAAAGGAAATATATATATATATATAATATACATAATTTTTCTATCATCTTTCAAAAGATTTTAGTAACTACTTCAGTCATCCTTTATGGTGTTGTGTGTGTACACATCAGTAGGTTTGCATATTCCCCCACACAAACCTTTGTGTATTTTGAGACATAATGAACACTGGCTGCGTTCTGAGATCCTAGATTATCAATCCTCCTGAACTTCTTGATCTCATTACCACCACCCAGTGGAAAAGCTTGGAGCTAATGCCAAGTCCTGAGATGAACTTCAGAACTTCTAATGGAAATGTCTCCTCTTTCACTGTAGGTGAAGTTTCCTTCCTCTTGGCCACAGAAGACTTTTGATCAGTTCTCCAGAACTTTTAACTCTGGAAAAAGTTGTGTTAGTGTTGTCAAGGAAAAGAATCTGTTTCTGATAAATGGCCACACCCATCTGGTATCCTAGACCTCAAAATGAACTATTTTCCTATTTATCTATTAATTTGCTTTTGTTTACCAGGTTGTCTTTTGATGCCTTGTTTCTTTTGGTTAAATGCCTTTTATTTCTTAAGTAAGTATCTTTGAAGTGTTGTATTCTTTAACAGAGCAAGTTTTAACTGTTTAAGTGAAAATCTTAATTGGCAAAAATTAAAACTGGTGGATATTGAAGAGGGTTGGCTGGTGATTGTGGAAGTGCACCCGTTCTGTGGCCTTACTACTTTTTTTTTTTCTTTTCTTTTCTTATGTATAGAGGGGTATTTTGTTTTACTGAGTTTTTCCATGCTGTCCCTGAGAGACTGTTCCTTACTTTTTTGTGCCAAGTTGTTACAGAAGTGAAGCTGAAGAGGATATAGCAGTCAGCTGCGAAAAATGGAGGCACTGCCACTGGTGAGATCAAGACTCAGTTTTTGTCATATGATGGTTCATAATTTGATTACTTTTGTTCTGTTTGGTTTTGATTTGGTTGCTTGGGCTGAGTTGTTGTTGGGAAACTCTGATTCCATCACAGATTGTTCTTGGGATTCACATAGCAGTAGCTGGCTCTATTTGCTTTTTCATGTAGGGCTGCTCTTTATGTGTGGATGATGGAGGATTTGCTTGTAAGACAGTGTTTAGCATAGCAGAGAGAATTGCATTTTCAGTGTTTGAAATGGACAACAGTGGCTTTGACAGAGGGTTCTTTTACCTTGGCTGGACCACCAGGAGCTTTCTGGCCCTTGTACAAGCCTCCTGATGTTTAATGCTTTGGTGGTGCATCAGTTAGTTGTTGATGTCCCATACTCTGTCATTTGGGTGTGGTGGGGTGTTTTTGTTTTGTTTTTTGGTTTTTTTGGGGTTTTTTTGTTGTTGTTTTTGGGGGGGTTGTTTTTATTATTTTCTGTTGTTCTTAGAAGGGGATTAGAGAAAAAAAAAAGTGTTACATGAGCTGTTGGGGAAATTCTGCAGCATAAACATTAAGAAAGGAAGATAGAGACATCAGTGTATTTGAGTCAATAACAACAGAAAGCTGTTAGTTTGTTGTTGGGTTTGGTTGTTTGTTGTTTTTTTTTTCCCAGTAGAATCCTAAAACAGCCAGTGGTAGTAATGGCAATTGGGAAATAAAGGGGTGGGAAAGAGTTTGCATCTTTTACCCACACAAATTTGTTTCAGGGCTAGATAGAGATGCTCTGTGGCTACGTGAAATGAGGGAGGGGATTATTCTCACCAGGTTTCTGCTTGTGCAGGAGCATGGTATAAAAGATGTGCTTTGGAGGGATGAGGGAGCAAAGAAGAGGAAAAAAAAACCACCTTTGTAGTAGGACCAAGCAGAAATATTAGTTTAAGCCCTGTGATTGGCAGTGTCCCTGTGATTCTGAGAGCTGCAGGGTACAGCCCAGGATTTGACTGCATGCTACTGGACTTGGGAACTCCTACTGCTTTTCCTCAGCTTTTGGGATCACAGTGCTCCATTGCACATGTGTTGAACCAGAGAGTATCACTCTGAGTATCACTCTGAGTATCACCAGAGTATCACTCTGATACTCTTCTCATAGGGTAAAGGATGTGCTGAGGAACTACCAGAGTGTCTCAGTTTCCTTCCTTCTAGCTTCACCACCTCCGTAGCTGATGAGTGAATCTCTTTCTAATGGAGTGTATAATGTGTACTACACCACAATGGCCTTTAAAAGATGCCCAGGTTACTCCTGGTTTTCTTTCTGCTTAATGCAAGGATAGCAGACACATGAAACCAGGAAACACATCCAAAGCTAAGTGAAAGGAACACAATAAAAAAGGAAACTGAGAGTGCAGGAGACAGTAAAAAGGTGTGTCTTAGACAGCAGATTACTTACAGGGAGATATTCTTAGGATAAACTGAATTTTATTGAATCCAATAAGAATCGCTACTGGCACTGAATTGAGTTTCCTGTGACTAACAGCACACATATTTCTTTCTCTCCTTGATGGATATGTTTCAGCAGTCACTGAATGATTGCACAGGATATATTAACTCAGGAACACATACTCCGTGCCGTGCTTTAAAGGCTGTTATACAAACAGGGATTGTTTATATTGTTGAGTATTTTTTTCTGGATTGATTATGCCAGTACTATTTCTTGAATGATGAATGTTATTAAATATTAGAATGCAGAATAGTGAGTATTGTCACTGGCAGAATACCAGTACAATGTATGTGAATTTGTGTAACCTGTTTACTAGCTTCTAGTTCACAAGTTTTCCAAAAAGTCTTACAACTCTGGAGGCTGTTTCTTGAGTTAATATTTACAGTTTTATACAGGAACAGCTCCTTGTAAAAAACCAGCTCCTTTCCTAGTAGGAAGTATCTAGAAGAAAAAGAGAATGAGAAAATCATAATGATGATAATAATCATCATCATTATTATTGTTGTTGTTATTATTCAGACAGTTGACTAAATAGTAGTCTAAACCCAGATGCTTACCCAGGGGAATAGGACAGAAACAGGTAAGACTGATTTATATAGCAGCCATGGGTCTAGGGACTGATAAAATTAGCAATTTATTAAAAATAACAACAAACAAAAAATATTTGGGAGGGCAGAAACACCTATGTGATCACAACATCCACACCAGCAAAACATCCTCATTAGCAGAAGCAATAGCAGCTTTTAAAACCGTTTTGGGCACTCTCATTTGTCATAGAGCACACTGATCCTTTCAGACTGGAGTAGGTTATTTCTCTGTTGCTACCATGAGACATTCTCCCTGTCCTCATACTCTAACAAGAGTGTGCAAGCAGCGCCTGCATCTTTCTGCAAGGCTGAAGAGCAGCTGCACAACCCTGAAAGTGCCTGGGTATGATTGTGGTAGGTGTAATTGAATGGGTCAGCCACGTGCAATGAAATGGTCAGTGCAAATACTTCAGAGAAAAATGTTCTCATTCTTGGAAATGGTGGATGCCTGGAGTAGATTGTGAAGAGTTGCAGTCCCAGGCAGAAAGGTCCTGACATTTAAAAGGTGGAGAAAGTTGTTTTGGTTCAAGTTTTATTTGGTTCATTTATTAACCAGGAGCTGCATGATCTTATTTATTTTCATTTTTATTATTCCTTCTGTCTTTTCACAACTCTATCCTACCTAAACCTGGGATTGTTTCGAAAGAGAATCATTCTTCTGATCCTGTCTGAAATTGGAATCCGGCCTTAAATTTGCTGTGCCAAATATCAAATATTTTCAATACCAACTTCATTTTTACACCGTAATAAATTTACTGGTTATTTCTGGATGTACACATACACACTTGTAAGCAGAAGAATAGTGTTACTATGAGTGTGTATATTTTCATTTTTGGCCATAACAAGATGCAGCAATTTCTGATCTCTCACCTGTGTCTCAGCTGTCAAAATCTTCACTTTTGCCATTTCTCTGATTCTTTCCTAAGTACTGAAAATGCTGAAGGATGAGTGACAGCTGTCAGAATTTACTGATTGCTGTTCACAAAAGGAAGTATTGATAGAAAATGCTTATTGGAGGAAGGCACCTCTTGTAAATTGGGGCTTTTTAAATCAAGGACACAAACTGCAGAGATGGGAATCTGCCAGGAAAGTGTTTTCCCCTTCCCCCCAAATTTCCTGAAGTAGATCATTTATTTTGGAAGACAAGATGATAGGATGGTGGTATTATGTTGCCCACAGTAAATGCTTACTAAGAGACATTTTCATATGTTACATCATGGTTGTGAGCTTATTTCTGAGGTGTTCCCTTCTGGCACTGGGATTTCAACTCATAAATCTTGATTTTAGCAATCCAGAATAAAGGTAAAGCAGGCTAGAAGATGAGCCAGCCAAGAGTGTTTCAAGTCTTGGGTGACAGAGCTGCAGATCACAGAGGGGGGGAGAAAAGATTTGAGCATCTTTATTAAACATATGTCTTATCCTGTGACAAATTCTGGTTCTAGCAGTGAGTTCTGATTTGAATGCTGAAAAAAAAAAAAAGAAAAAAAAAGAAAAAAACCGAAAAAAACACTTAGGATGAAGGAGTACAGTGTATATTAAGAGTTTCCCCACGCTGATGTACCAAACCAGGGTGGTGGTTCTGCATCAAGCCATGTGGTGGTTCTGCTTGAGCCAGGGTGGTTTTGTGCCAAGCAAAAGTGGTGGTTTTGCATCGAGCCAAGGTTGTTCTGCTTTTCTTTCAGCCGGGCCGGGCAAGCCGTGAGTAATGGTGGGGAGGTGGGTGTGCGGGGCGGCCCCCAGGGATGCTGCCCTCTCTCCGCCGCTCCCCCTATGCTTTCCCTAGCATTTTTTGTTTGTTTGTTTGTTTTTTACGATTTTTGCCGGGCGGGGATGCGCGGCTGTCGCCTGCCCTCTGCGGAGGTGGGAAATGACCCATATCACCCCAATTACTCTGCCACTGGCCGGAGAAGCCGAAAGCGCCGGGCAGGGGCTTTGGGTCCTTCCCGCGGGGTGCCGGCTGAGTTGGGCTTTTAACAAACCAGATAACAGAACAGAAAAGGGTGCAGCGGCAGGGCGCAGAGGATGCTCGGGGGGAGGGGCTTGCGGGGGGGGGGGGGGCACCCCCGGCCATTTCTCCCTTTCCTCCCACCCCCCCAAATCGCGGAGGAACCACGCCGCTGTGCCCACGGCAGCTGGCACCCCCCCACCCTCCCATCCACCTCCAAAGGAAAAGGGGAACCCTTTTAAGGGGGCACCCCCTCTCTTACATGCGGTGCTTCGGCGCTCGCCGCGGTCGGGGTGGCGAGTCTGCCCTTTTCTTCACCCCCCCTTCCCTCCCTTTACCTGCCGCCGCCCAGGCGGGGGGTGCCGGCCCCTCCGCGGCGGGGGCAGCGGGGCGTTGGGGCTGTGGGTGGCGGGGAAGGCGGCGTGTGACAGATGTCCTCCTCTGACAGCGCTCGGTGCCAGCCCAGCGGCTCCCTGCCATTGGCTCAGTGCAGCCGACCGGCAAGGCTGCTCGCTATAACAGCACTCGGGGCTGCTCGCTGGAATAACACCATGCCCGCCAGCGCCCGCGGCTCAGACGGCTCCGTCGCGGCCCCGCCGCCGCTCCCCCCACGGCAGCCAGCGCCCAGACGAGCCTGAGGGGCTGCATCCCACCCATCCCACCCCCCCCCCCTCCTCCAGCTCGGGCCGGCCTGAGCGCTGAGCCGGCGGCGGGGAGGTGGCCCTGTCCCCGTCCCCATGGAGTGCTACTACATTGTCATCAGCTCCGCGCACCTCAGCAACGGGCACTTTCGCAACATCAAGGGAGTTTTCCGCGGCCCCCTCAGCAAGAACGGGAACAAAACTCTGGTAATGGCTTCTTCTCTTGCCTTCCCTCCCCATCCTCTCCTTTCTTTCTTCCTTTCTTCCTTCCTCTTCCCAGCAGCGTCCCCGCTCCCCGGCAGCCGCTGTGTAAGCATTGCCGGCCATGCAGGCAGCCGGGGCCGGGCGGGCTGCTGGGCGGTCCGAGGTGCCGCTACCGCCGTGGGAGGGGTTGCGGTGTTCTCATCTCCCGCCGGCCGGGCTCCCCTCCTTGCCGAGGGGGCCATCATCGTGTCCCCGCATCCCCCGGGGCAGGCGCTCGCATGTCCTTCCCGTGCCGCTGGTGCGGAGGATGGTGATGGAGAGGCTGGGAGCGGAACGCCCAGAGCCCCTGCTCGGGGGGCGGGAGGGGAGAGAGGGAGGAAGGGAGCTGTGGGGCCAGGGCTCGGCAGCCCCCAACCCGGGGGCAGGCGGCAGCTGGTCCGCTGAAGCCGGCGATGGGCATCCCCCGGGCAGGAGGGCTCCCTGCGGGTCATCGGGTGACCGACTGCCACCACCCCCATGCTGGGGGCAGCTGGGGGGTCCTGCTCGGTAAGGTGAAGAAAGGAGGAGAAAGTTGTTTACTTGAGGTCTGAGCTTTTTGGGTAGATTCATTTGTTCGGGAATAGCTTCGGAAAAGAGAAACGCTTTTGCTGCTTGCCAAGTTTTTAAAAGCAAAACTCTGGGGTTGAAAGGAATTGATGGGTTCAGGCAATTTGGAGAGAGAGTCCGGAAAGTCTGCATAGGCTATTAAACCTGTGTCCCTGTACATCTCATCTTTAAATCTATTTGGTTTCCTGTGGTTTTTGCTGACTTGCTTGGATTTGCTTCTCTCCTATCACTGAACTTTAATAGAAGAGCTATGACATGAACGTATTGGCAATACATGTGCTCTCCTGCCTGTTTGGATCAAGGGAATGTAGGATAGCAGCAGGCTGGGTAAGCTGGATCATGCAGAATCTCAATTGCAGCACAAGAAAGTGGAGACAGATGTCTGGAGGGTAGGATGGAGCTGAAAGAGGGGTTTAGCCACATTGTTTAATGCTCTCTCCCATCACCATCTTATTCTGAAATCTCCTTTGGAGGAGATAGAACAACTTATTCTCCATGTTCTTATTCCCTCGAATGCACGACCTATATTGATGGGGAATTTACTGAAGTACTTAACATTTGCTGGAGTTGGCAAGCTTGCAGTTTCTCCCTAAATAAAGAGATTAAAGCAAGTCTGAGCCAAGTCATAAAAATAGTAACTACTACGAGTGAATCTGAGGCAGATTCTTGGGTTGTATCAAATGTAAAGGTCCTCCTCTCAGGTTGTAAATCTTATCACAATTTTATTTGCTGTGGCTTCTGTGTATTTTTCAGTTAGGGATTACACTCTTGGAATTTTAAACAAGTGTTTGTAGTATCCATGAGATGGCAATATGTGTGTAATATTTCACTGTTACAGTTGCAAAAGCAAAACCTATTGTAGAAATATTTATGGCACTTGAAGTAAGTGCAGGATACATTGCCTTCTTTTTGCTGAGCAAGTTCAGTAAAGATGCATTTGGCAGGACTGATAATACTCTGATATAACTTTTGGACTGTGTATTATCTTGCAATTCATAATTGATTTTGCTTCAATAGCTTTTTTCTTTTTTTTGTTTCCTTGGCAAAAAAAAAGCCCTGTATTCTCAACATTCCTGATTGATTTATTTGCTGTTAAAAATCTTAGGGACAAAATATGCTGGGGAAGACTGGTGTTAAATTAAAATAAATCTATTTGAAACACTGGAAAGAAATTTAACTCACCCCTGCTCTTCAGTGAGATAGAATAGATGTGAGGGGAGAAAAAAGAGAATTGGTTGTGGATTTGTCATGAGAAAGCTTATCTCTAAAAGCTTGTGGTGTGGGCAGCGAGCAGTGTAACTGGCAAAGTTTTTGTTGGGTTAAAAAGGGAGAGAGTTCTTGATGTTGGCTCTCTGGAAAGGAAAATGAAGCCCTTCACTATGAGATAAATATGCAGGTATCAAGACTTACTTAAGTCCGAGTGATTTTAAATTTAAAGGAGGTTAAGATACAATTGGGTTGATTTTATAGTGCAGACCAAGTGTTCTGAGGCTCACGTATGTTTCAGCCAGTTTCTGTGGGAAAGCCCAATGTTTCATCATTTCAGAGGATCAGTCACTTTCACTGTAAACAGGCTTTCAAACTTAAAACCATTACAATTTTTATTAATACAAAGTGGAATGTGGCTTTACAAGCTCTGATAAGAGCTATTAATATGCTTTTGATGTCTTCAGCCCTAGAATAAGACTAGGAGAAGCAGCAATTGGAAAATCTAAAAACCAGAAATATTTTGTCACAGCTTGGACTCAGATATATCTTCCAGTTTTGCTGTAAAACATTCAGTCTGTCTTCATCTGTGCTCCAAGCTTCCTAAAGCCACTGCTTCCTCTTCAACTGAGAACCTGAAAGCTGCCTCTGCTTGGACAGTGTGGAATTGACTCTGTGTAAAAGTTTAGATATTAGATTTTGCTTTTCTCAGAATTCCACACCCCACCCCCACTCTGTCTGGGAGGAGAGACAACTCTACATACTACAGTAGAATTTCCCAGTGAGTTGGGAAGTGCTGGTGCCAATAACAATGATGAAGTTAGGGTTTCAAGATGATTTCACATAGTGTATCTTTAAACCTCTGGAGCTCATGAGGTTTCAGGGACTGAAGGTCCTTATACCTTTTGGCTACTGTCCCACTCTGGAGTGACCTGGTATTCAACTACAACTAGTGGGTTTTTCCCCTGGTCTTCCCCTTTTCCCTGGCTGTTTGCCCCTCCAGGTGGTCCTTTTATGTTTCATCCTCTGCCACTGTCCTTTTTTCACACAGAGTTGAAGTCATTTGGTTTAAAGCTTGCAGAAGGTAACAGGAAGAGCTACAAACCCCTGCTTACCTAGTAGAGAACGTGAAACACAAAGCTTTTGTTCTTCCAAAAAAGTCTTTCTCAGTGGAGAGGATCAGAGAATTAATTTTTGGCAAAAAATAATATCAGTGTTTCATGGTCTTTCTCTAGGTAATATCTACCTGTGAGACCTAGCAAGTGCAGGGCTTTGAGATGGGTTTTTTTGGGAGGTAGAGAGAAGTGATTCAGGGATGAAGATAGGAAGTATGAGAAGGAAGATAGGGCCACATTTCTGTTCCTCAAGGCAAGGCATACGGGGAAAACCTGAGCTTGGAGAGAAGTGGTTGATTTAGGCAAACTGAGAAAACAAGATACTGCAAAAACCCACTTTTAAAAATTATGAAAAAAAGCTTTGTGAATGAGCCTTTGTGAGATGATGGGGGAAAATGAAGGAACCCATCTCTACAAACAGTTTTGGGCATCTGATGGTACAGCTTTGCATACACATGCTCCCCCAGGTCCAGTGTATAACTGCTCACCCAATTGTCATCTGCTGCTCCTTATCTGGAAAACAAAATTGAAATGGGAATTGATGGGAAAGGGGCTCAGCACATGTGGAAGAATAGATCCAAACTCTTTAATGTTCCTTCAGAAAATGTTGGTTTGGTTAACCAGTGGTGTCTGGGCTGTTGGATAAGGCTTTATCCTCTCCATCTGCAGGTTCTAGTGTCTGAAATACTCTCCAAATACATTCAGTTTCGTATCAGTAGCTAATCTACTACTGGAGTGCTCCGTGCCAGCTCTTTGGATGGACTGCTCTCTGCTCATAGTGTGGCAGATGGTTTTCCAAAAAGAAACTCAAAACCTAACATCTGGGTTAGTAGTAGGCAATGATGTTGCAAATTTCTGCTGCTGCTTCTGCATTTTTATGTAACGTTGCTTACACCTTGGCATTTTAATCAGTGAATCCAGCCCTTCCTGCTTGGCCATTTATTATCAGAGTGCATATTTGGTGACTTGGAAGTTTTTCCCAGGGCTGTTCTTTCAGTGCTAGCGGTTTGTAGAAGTTTGTTACAAACTTCCTTTTTGTCCATGGACCTCCCCAAGTTTTCCTGCACTTGCTGTGTTCTTTATTTATGCCATAAATTACTGATGTGAAGTTACCCTGGTCTGTCTTTGTACTTCATCTTCCTTGCCGTGGCTGCTGTCTTGCAGTTTATAATCTCAAAAAGCATCAAAACCTGTATGAAAGAATAGCTCTCAGAAGGGAGAGATCAGTTGTTTGGAGTCACAACCACAGGTAATCTGCTAAATCCTTAAAATGTCCTTCAGAATATAAACCATTTAAAGGCATTGTCCTAGTTACTTGTGTGATTTGTGGTCAGTCAGCAAGAGAAGTGACTCTTGGCTTGGTCTTCTGAGTAGGTTCTATGTGGGTAGTGACTGAATAACTTCACCCTTAGATCTTCTACTCATGTAAACTCTGAATCTATTTCAAGGTTTACAGGGATGAAGACCTGGCCATGAAGGGCTTGTTTACATCTTTTAATTGGACAAGTACATTTCCTCTGTTGGTGATCCAAGTAGTTGGGCTGTTAATTGCCCAAGGAGGTCAGTGAAAAGTTTAGACCTTTAGATGATGCAAATCCATGCTGTAATTCTAACTGCATCTTGTTGATAGTTACAGAAAGTAGGTAAGATCCTAAGTTTCCTGGTAGGAAGTTGGTTAATGGACTCTAGTTTCAAAAGTACTGAGCACAGGAAGTGCTCAGCTATTACTGTGTAGAACAAGAACCTCTCTCTAGCTGTGTGTATAGGTTTATGCTTTGGTTTTTAATACATACAAAGGGGATTCAGGGGTAAAATTTAAATAGTGGTCCCCAGTTCCAAGGAAGATAGGTCCAAATTATATTTAAATGGGCTCAGACTCTTAGGTTTGCTGAACAACACTACTTTGATTTTTATATATATATATATCTCTGTGTGTATATATGTGTGTGTGTGTGTAAAATACTTATTTTGGAAGTCCTAGGGTTTAGTTATGCTTGTGTAAAAACTCCATGGAGTTCAGATACTGCTATGCTAAGTGTCTTCTGAAAATGCCATCTGTTGTTCAGGCTGTCTGTTGTCTTCAGTTCTTTTACATTTTGTAGAATGTTTTTGTATTTCTAGATCAACTAAAGTAAATATGTTTTGGTGGACATGAAAATCTATGTTACAAGAATTTTAATCACAAATGCCTATACAGTTCTGCTGAAAGAAAGCAGTAAGCTAACTGAAAAGCAGCTTTCCTGATGAAGGATACTGAAGCTGCTTTACTTCTGCATGATCAGGTGTAAACCTCTGCTGATTTCAAGCCATCTAATACATAAATAAAATAAACATTACTTACCATAGGTTTATTTTAAGTACTCTTGAAAACAGGTCCTGTAGTTCTGTTTGCCATATTATATATTGCCTGTAGTGAAGGGTAATTTTAACATTATATCTTATACACGGGGAATTTAATAGAACTATTGCAGCATATGAACATGAGCCAGCAGTGTGCCCAGGTGGCCAAGAAGGCCAATGGCATCCTGGCCTGTATCAAAAACAGCGTCACCAGCAGGTCCAAGGAAGTGATTCTTCCCCTGTACTCAGCCCTGGTGAGGCCACACCTCGAGTACTGTGTCCAGTTCTGGGCCCCTCAGTTTAAGAAGGATGTAGAGGTCCTGGAGCAGGTCCAAAGGAGGGCAACCAGGCTGGTGAAGGGACTCGAGCACAGATCCTATGAGGAGAGGCTGAGGGAGCTGGGGCTGTTCAGCCTGAAGAAGAGGAGGCTCAGGGGAGACCTCATTGCTGTCTACAACTACCTGAAAGGAGGCTGTAGCGAGGTGGGAACTGGACTCTTTTCACAGACGACCTTCAACAAGACAAGAGGACACAGTCTTAAGTTGTGCCAGGGGAGGTTTAGGTTAGATATTAGAAAGAATTTCTTCACGGAGAGGGTGATCAGGCATTGGAATGGGCTGCCCGGTGAGGTGGTAGATTCTCCGTCCCTGGAGACATTTAAAAACAGACTGGATGTGGCACTCAGTGCCATGGGCTGGGAACTGCTCCGGTGGGTCAAGGGTTGGACTAGATGATCTCTGAGGTCCCTTCCAACCTGGTTAATTCTATGATTCTATGATTCTATGATATTATTTTCCATCTTCAGTGTTACAAACTTTGTAGGGTAGAGTTGTTGGACTACAGTTATCTACAGCCCCCATAACACATGCAGTAAGTGTCTGAGTAACTAAAGACCCCTGCATTTCCAGGTCACTTAGGTGGGGTGGGAGCTGGCTGGCACCCCCTTCAGTAAACCTATAAGTGGGTTATAGGTTTACCCACTTATAATATTCCCTGTGATCTGAAAGGGAATGTTTTAGGAGGTGTGCTGATGTGAGCTGCAAAAAACCAAGCCAAAAAGTAAAATTTGGTTAAGGGAGAATAGAGGAAATCAACTTGCACTTTCATCAATCATTTATCCCTCATAGATCTGATATCTTTGGTGTTTCAGTTTGCTCATGAACTAAGTTTAGGAGTTGAAAATACTCACATCTTTTCTATGGGAAAAGCTGAACAGCCCTAAATCAGTAAAATATTACAACAAAACAAATTATACCTACTTGAGTTTGGATAGTTAATCAGGATCACTTAAATAATGATCGAAACCCAGACACTCAGAAGGCAACAAAATATTTTGGTAAAATGGAAATAACAGTAGATTTGGATCTATATTCTACTTCTGTAGTTAATTTGTATGAATGCAAGCTACTCCTCTTGCTTTATAAGGCTCTGGGTAACTTTTCATTATGCACAGCATCATCAGCAGGGTCATTTTAGTGAGTTGAGTGAACAGAAGGCTCTCATAACTTAAACACATTTCCAAAGCACCACTGAGATATCACAAGTCTTGTGCAGTAAGATGTGGCACTCTCGTGTCCGTCAGACTCCATGTGGGTGCATCGTCTGGTCCCAAAAGTCCAGTGTGCAGCAGACTTAAACTGGGACAGCTTCTGGTTCAGAGCTATTTCTGAGGCAAGCTTTTGTACTGTAAAAACTTACTGAACTCATGATAAGCTTCAGTATTTTGTTGAATGTAATTGGGTCCATGGTTAAATTAGTACACTTGCTTAGGTTTTTTAAGATCAAGGCCTTTAAGAGTAAGTCTGAAGAGAGCCTTGGATATATTCTGATGCAAATGTCTGTAGGAATCTCTTAGGTCAGAGTTACCCAGGTACCTAACATTAATTTTACCATGTTGCTTAAATATGCTAACTGGAAAACAGCAAGCTGGCTTCAGTATACCCAAAACCACTCATGCTTTTGAATCATAGAATCATAGAATTAGCCGGGTTGGAAGGGACCTCAGAGATCATCTAGTCCAACCCTTGACCCACCGGAGCAGTTGCTAGACCATGGCACTGAGTGCCACATCCAGTCTTTTTTTAAATGTCTCCAGGGACGGAGAATCTACCACCTCACCGGGCAGTCCATTCCATAGCCTGATCACCCTCTCCGTGAAGAAATTCTTTCTAATATCTAACCTAAACCTCCCCTGGCACAACTTAAGACTGTGTCCTCTTGTCTTGTTGAAGGTTGTCTGTGAAAAGAGTCCAGTTTCCACCTCGCTACAGCCTCCTTTCAGGTAGTTGTAGACAGCAATGAGGTCTCCCCTGAGCCTCCTCTTCTCCAGGCTGAACAGCCCCAGCTCTCTCAGCCTCTCCTCATAGGGTCTGTGCTCGAGTCCCTTCACCAGCCTGGTTGCCTCCTTTGGACCTGCTCCAGGACCTCTACATCCTTCTTAAACTGAGGGGCCCAGAACTGGACACAGGACTCGAGGTGTGGCCTCACCAGCGCTGAGTACAGGGGCAGAATCACCTCCCTGGACCTGCTGGTGATGCTGTTTTTGATACAGGCCAGGATGCCATTGGCCTTCTTGGCCACCTGGGCACGATCTGTTTTGGATCTGTTAGTCTTACTGAGCTTTCTCAAGATGCAGACTGCAATTCTAAACGTTCACCTTTCCTCCAGGCTGTGGGAGCACATGGGTTTTCTGACCTTGCAGTTGGCAGGGACTCACCATTGAAGATGCTAGTTAACTGTGAGGAGTACATCCAGGCTAGTAGTAGCCTTTTAGTTAAGCCCAGTGAATTTCTGAGTAGGACTTGACTCAGTAACTTTAAGATCTCAGATGCCCCTAATTGGTGACTATTAAAATATTTGCTTTTTATAAAGGCACTTGGCATGCCAACAGGAGCAATTAATCTTGGCAAAAATCAAAGCTACTGAATTAGATGCATCTTGGAATTTAGGGATGGTTTAAGGTAATCCCACAAAAGCAATCTAGAGCATTAGTCTATTAGCTGATATTTTAACACAGCTGATAATGATGGTGACCTTATTTTATTGCACAGATTCTTTAACACTGCCTGATGGTGGTGGAAAGCAGGTGGATTTATTTGGTTTTTTATTTGCTCACTTATGATTCAAATGTAAACATGGGAGAGGGAATGAGCCTTCTAATTTAGCTGTAGCTGGCCAGTCCTTTATAAACAAATACTAGTCAGACCCTTTTATTTTTCCACATATTTTCAGTGTGAGAACCAGTGCTTTTCCTCCAGCATCTTAAGAGACTGTTATATGATGAGCTGTGACTTCATGTTGTTTAAATAGCCCAAAGTAAACAAAGCAACATTTACTCAGGAGGAGGGACAATATTTGTCATTGGTTTTTTTTTTTCAACAGAGGTAAGGAACTGCCTGAAGGCACCAGGAAACTGGATTTTTAAGCTTATAGTGTAATTATTTATTTTGTCAAAATATATTTACTCTTCTCTTCCTCTAAGGACAAGCCATGGCAGGGATACAGACTGGGCAGAGTTTTGTTTTCCCCTTGGCAGAGGAACATCTGAGCTGTGTGTGTACATGAATTTCTGTGAAACCCTGTTATTTTGTTTTGTTTTTTTTTAATTAGTTCAGACAGTAAATTTCCAAATATTTTCAATATGGAATTTTAAGGGGTGAAGTAGACCTACAGGTAATGTTTTAAGAAAGAAAATGCAATTTATTCCCCTACAGTTCTAAGAGCAAGTCCTTGAATGAGGCCTGGAATCTCCAGATCCCCTAATAGCACACCACAAAAAGCAGGGTTTTGACTTAAAATTCTTGAAACATTTTGGAAAACGTTTAGATTTGGTTTGAGGAACTGAGAGAGGGGTTTGGATTTTTTTTAGCATCTCATCAATATTCGTGGTTTCTACAAATTATTTAGAACTCATCAGGCTTGTTGTCTGACCATGCTGATTTGCATTTCTTTAAAATGATATTTTTGTGTGTGAAAATTACAATTTTAGAGAGAATCCTTTCCCCAAAGACCAAGTGATCAGGCTGCTTTCTTTGGGATCCAGCTGAGCTCAAATATTCATACTGCTAGATATCTCACAGCTAGTGGATAGCCATTACTTACATTGGCCAAGTCTTTGTCAGGTTGTTTTCTTTCAGACTTTGTAGTGTCAAATGTCTGGTGGAATTTGCTTTTCCCCTGTAAAGAGTTTCCCCTGAACTAGGAAAATCTACTTCCTTTCTGTCTTACTGATAACATATTTCTACAGCAAATCACACACACAGAATCACAGAATCCTAGGGGTTGGAAGGGACCTCGAAAGATCATCTAGTCCAACCCCCCCTGCCAGAGCAGGGCCACCTAGAGTACATCACATATACAAATCAATGTCTCTGAGACCTGTGAGACTAAATAAAAAAAAATAAATTATATGTGTAGGTGTCCATAAACTTAGTGCATTTTTTTCCAATATTATTACAACTTGATTTACATAGCAGAGTGTAATTGTTCTTTTAGGATATCTGCTGAAATACCTGCAGTTTCCTAAGTATTTAATTTCTGCTGAAAGTGTTTTTAACAGGAGACCACCATTAGAAAATGGCTTTTCAGCTACTACTTCATATAATGGATTGGGATAAAATATCTGGAGCTAAAACTTGGGGACACTCTTGGGTCTGTACAGTGTTAGGATGCCCACAGGAGTCTGACCACAGTCCATGTCACAGCCTGGTCATTGGTGAAAACTATTAAGTTTTTAGGGAGGTTTGCTTAAAGGTGTTCTGCATTGGTGAGGCCGCACCTGGAGTATTGTGTCCAGTTCTGGGCCCCTCAGTTCAAGAAGGACAGGGAAGTGCTTGAAAGAGTCCAGCGCAGAGCTACTAAGATGATTAAGGGAGTGGAACATCTCCCTTATGAGGAAAGGCTGAGGGAGCTGGGTCTCTTTAGTTTGGAGAAAAGGAGACTGAGGGGTGACCTCATCAATGTTTTCAAACATGTAAGGGGTGAGTGTCAGGGAGATGGAGTTAGGCTCTTCTCAGTAGTGACCAGTGATAGGACAAGGGGTAATGGGTGTAAATTGGAGCATAGGAGGTTCAAGTTGAATATCCGGAAAAATTTTTTCCTGTAAGGGTGACAGAGCCCTGGAACAGGCTGCCCAGGGGGGTCGTGGAGTCTCCTTCACTGGAGACATTCAAAACCCGCCTGGACACGTTCCTATGCGAAGTGCTCTAGGTGGCCCTGCTCTGGCAGGGGGGGTTGGACTAGATGATCTTTCGAGGTCCCTTCCAACCCCAAGGATTCTATGATTCTATGATTCATTGTGTAAGGTGTTTGGTCTTTCTCTTTTGGAAATTGTTGGCTATCTAAGGAGACAATAGCATACACAAAGATGTTTGCTTCCCAGCCTTGCCTGTCTCTACACTGGCCTGTCCCAGAGAGGGCACAGAGGTTTTAGGCTGTTCCTGTGGTAGCTGTAGCTACAGTAATACATTTTCTCTGGAGCAACAGAATTGAATTAATTGATGAAGGTAGCTTTTACCATAACACTTTGGTTATCCTTTTATTTTTATTTTTTCTGTTAGCGTTTTTTGATGTTTGGATGGCTTGCTTTTATACTTTATACTGAGGAAAACAAAAACTTTCAGGAAATTACACTGTCAGGGTTTAACACTGTCCCGGCAATTAAACCGAATAACAGACGCTCTCTATTAATGCCTCTCTCCTCCTTGATGAAGAAAGGAGAGAGAATAAGGGAGAGAGACTGATGGGTTGGAAACTAAACTACACAATTTTAATGAAACAGTAATGATAAATAGGAAAAATTACTAAATATATACAAATATACAGGAAAATGGAAACCACATTCCTCCCCCCTCTCCCCCAATAACTCTCACGTCACCACCGAGGCTGCAGGGCAGCCCTGGGAAAGTCCAGGCTGGACTCCTGGAGTCGGCAGCAGTTGGAGCTGGAGGCAGGAACACACAGATATGGGCTGGGATGGATCAGGAGCACAGGCAGAGGAAGCGATGGGATCCTTCCAGGATGCCGGGTGAAGGAAGGGAAGAAGGGAAATCAGGAAATCCAGAAGTCTGGAAATCTGGAAATCTGGCTTGGCCCTCGTGATGCCTCAAATTTATACTGAGTGTGACGTATATGGGATGGAATCCTCTGTTTGGTCAATTCTGGCATCTATCTTGTCTGTTCCTCCCCAAAGGAGGGCTCAGGTGGGACCTCTTTATCCTCCTGGATGGTAAAATGTTTTCCTCAGAGCTGAGCAGTGTCCTTGGCTCTGCACACCAGTCTCTAGCAGTAACTATAAACATCAAGTGTTATCAATCCTAGAAGCACACACTGTCTGAGAAACTTGCTGTTAATTTCAGTGAGTGCAACTGCTTACAAGAGACTGAGCTAAAAGCGAAAGTACAAGACAGAAAATCACCTTTATCCTGGCCTAAACCAGGACATACACAAATGATTCCCCCATCATTCATGCAAAATTAATTTTGCTGCCCTGCTTTTAACAGGTTAGGAAGTTGTTTATCTGGATGTTAAATACTGACTGATCACCTGGTTTGGTTTCCAAATTTTTAAAATATGACACAGAAGTAGTATAGGTAAATCTATATTGTAGGTGCTGGGCTTATGTGTTTGCAGCATAGCACACAAGACTGTTGTCTCCTGTAGTTTTCTTAAAATATTGTGATTTTACGAAGTATTTTTTATTGTCAAAAAAAGTGATACAAAGTTCAGCTTTGCTTAAAAGTGAGACTCTTGAAACTTAATTTAGTAGCATATAAGGAACTTGATGTTCTTTTACATGAGCAGTGGAAAACTTTATGCAATTAAGTAGTTTTTTTCATAGACTTTTTAAAGGTATTACACTTCTTTTTATAATACATTCTTAAAATGATGCAGCCTTTAAAATATAGTTAATTGAAGCTTAAGAATATTCTCAGGTTGTCAGTGGAATAGACTGCTGGATAGATTTGGGGGTTGCTGGTTCTTCACATTAACTATTATTTTTTCTAATCATGGTACTGATTTTTCTGCTACTTTGGGGAAAAATTTTCTCTCGTGAGGCAGAAAAATCAAGATAATATTTGCTTGTCCCTCTGCTGTGCAAACGAGCCACTAAATCTATCTGACACATTTTATTTGTTTAGCAAATACCAGGTGTGTATGAACTTGCATGTAGAATTCAGGATTTAGAAAGAGATTAATGCAGTTTTAAAGGACCACTTCCAAAGGCTGGTGGGTTTGTAATACCAATGGTCTGCTAGGCAGAGAGAAGAGCTTGCCACCAACAGGATGACAAAAATACCTTAGAGTTTCTTTATGAAACACCTGTAAGGGCTCATGGGTACTGAAGTGTCAAGGCAAAGTAATTAGAAAAGCTCTACTGAAACCTGGTGGCTGTGGCATTATGTTGGCAACTAGCTGAGGTGACAGAGCCTGCCCAGAGTGGACCTGCTTCATAAATGACTGATAAGAGAAGCTGAGTTTTCCATTGCGCTGGCATTTGAGGGCAAACTGCATCTAAGTGTTCAAAGAAAGCAAAACCACTCAAGCTATTTCATGCAGAGTAAAGGAAGAGTTATCAAGTGATGTCAAACAATTACGGTGATTAATAAGATGGAACTGGAGAAAAAACACAACAAAGGTTTTTCCATCCCTGTCAGCATATTACTGGGGGTAGTGTCAGCACCTGCTGTGTTTATTCAGGTTCTTGCATTGAGAAATTGGTTAAACTTGGAAAATTTTTGCTCCAACTCCTCTCAAGAGGAGTCAATGGTCAACAGTCCAAGGTTGGGATACAGGAAATTCTGACCAGGTACAAGAAAAAAAAAAATTTAAATGGAGAGTAATCCAACACTGAGAGAGGTTGCTAGAGGGATTGTAGGCTCTCCATCCCTGGGGCTGCTCAGAACTTGGCTGTGCTTTAAAGAAGGTACAGGATTAAATGTCCCTTCCAACATCAGTCAACATTACAATTCCCTGTTGGATCTGTAGGAGAGGAGCTTTTAATTTGACCTTCTGCCATGAGGTGAGTCACTGTCACAGTTTGTTTTATGGCCTTTTGGGTGCTGGTTGCTCACCTGGTCCCAGGTGATGGATGGGTGGCAGGAGCAATGTCTCCACTGACTCTCTGGGGATCCCCTCTCCTATGTCAGAGGTCTGGAAATAGAGTGCTTGCTTCAGTGCCAAGTAACAAATAAATCAAATGCAATTTTTGAATCTACTTATGATTCCTTCTTAGGGATTCCCAAGCTGAGTTATGCAATTCCTAGTCAGGGACCCAACTTGTAATTAAGAAAGATGTCGGACTCGGAACTTGTCCAGAACTAATCCATATTTGCTCTCACTCTCCACAAATCATGTGTGCTATCAGCAGTATTATATTGATTACAATTTTTCATATTAAAAATTGCTGGAGTATATAATCTTAATTTTGGAAAGCCTTTTAAAATGTATTCAGGAGCACTACTGACAGAGGAACTGATTTGCTGTCAAGAGAACAACATTATGCAGAGGTCAGAAAAACTCAAACCTGGCATTTCCTGTGCTGCACTCCTACATCACTGGGGATGCAGATTGTTTCCAAGAGGGAAAATTTGGGAACAACCCATAGAGTTCCTTCTTCAACCCACAGAGCTCTTGCACTGTGAGACGGACAGCATACACTTCCCTAGCCTGAGTATTCCTAGGAAATGGGTCAGGTTTTTTTCTGCCTTTTCACAATGTGTGTGGTATGCTTAGGGGATGGATTTTGTTTCTTATATATTTATATACTTGTTTATATATATACATGTGTAATGTTTTATACACTGTATATATATTTTATTACATTATACTATATATGACATTACATTGTTATGATGTTAAATTATATTGCATTACATAAAGTATTTTTATGTAGTGTATTTTTAATGTATATTCAGACCTTTTCTTTACCATAATGGGGTAACATCATACTAATTTGTTATAGCTCATGATTTACGTGGAGCAAGTATGAGCCTGATGTAAGGTCGTGCCAAAGCTCTTTATGAGTGGCTGAATCTCTTTTCTCTAAGAGGGGGATATTTGATACCAACTGTCCTGGTTTGGACCAGGATAAAGGTGATTTTCTGTTTTGTACTTTTGCTTTTAGCTAAGTCTCTTGTAAGTAGTTGCACTTGCTGAAATTAACAGCAAGTTTCTCAGACAGTGTCTGCTTCTAGGATTGATAACACTTGATGTTTATAGTTACTGCTAGAGACTGGTGTGCAGAGCCAAGGACACTGCTCAGCTCTGAGGAAAACATTTTTACCCTCCAGAAGGAGTAAAGAGGTCCCACCTAAACCCTCCTTTAGGGAGGAACAGACAAGATAGATGCCAGAGTTGACCAAACAGAGGATTCCATCCCATATACATCACACTCAGTATAAATCTGAGACATCACGAGGGCCAAGCCGGATTTCCAGATTTCCAGACTTCTGGATTTCCTGATTTCCTGCTTCCCTTCCTTCACTCAGCATCCTGGAAGGATCCCGTCCGTTCGTTTGCCTGTGCTCCTGATCCGTGCCAGCCCATATCTGTTTCCAATCAATTGAATGGGACTGAGCAGAAGACTGCCCTTGGCATTTCCCCATAAAGTACATCTGTGTATGTGAAGACTGTCTGTGTTCTCTGCCCCCATTAAGGTAGCAAAAGTTTTGAGCCTGCTTTGAAAACACCCTGGGTACTGCAGGCTGGTTTGTGGCTACCACTGGCCATTTTGCAGTCAAGAGGTGAATATTGGATTTATGTTCAAATCAGTAAAGTAGCTGGAGTCATATATAATTGCTTTCTAAAAAAAATATGTCAGAAGTTTGATGCATAGTAAATATGAAAGCTCCAATATGGAATAAATTATCAAGTGGCTCAAGTTCAGTGTCTCTTTGAAGACTATGGGGGGGTACAGGAAATTACACTTGTATTTTACACCTGCCAAATCAAATTACAGCAACAAATCTGTATAATTACAATTCAGAGACCATGATTTATTCTCTGAGTTAGGTAATTAGAAGAAGGACTACACTTGAAGGTTTGAATTGGATTCTTAGAAAGAGTCGTTTGCATGAAATGACCCACACAGAAATCAGTGTTTTCATCTCTTCTATTTTAGGGGTTTTGAATGACTCATTCATTATTTCCTCATCTCTTCATCAGTGAGACGCACAAGAAATTGTTCCTTTGATTGTTTCCCTGCAAATGTGAAATCTTTACTGTTTCTCCTCTTTTCAACAGGCATTCATAAATCCAATTAACATTAATAAGTCTCACATGTGTGCATTGAGAGGAGAGAAAAAAAAATGGACCTTTTGTCTCTTAAAGTATGTGTTTAACTGCAGAAAAGAAATAAAGAAAAGGCTTTTGGTGAATTACAGGTTACAAAGTCAGTAGCTCCTGCCTCATTTTCACAGCAGCTATAACATTGCTCTGATCCTCTCTCTTGTCAAGGGTCTTTGTGTGAGCTATTAATGCTGGATGAGCAGTCCTATTGGTGTACAGAAGAGTGTTATTAGTACCTTCAGTTCTGAAATTAATTACTAACAGGCCACGTTTTCAACCTTATGGAAGTATTACAATAGGGTTAATGTGACTGCACTTCTGCTGCTTCATGACATAACTCCAGGGGAGCAGACTGAAAAGATGTAAAAAATATTAGTAACTTGGTGATCTATATAGAAATATTCAGTGCCCCTTTTCTTCAGAGATTCTTCTGTCATCCCTCTAAAGAATAGGACTGGTGTTGCAAGAAGTCAGTGATTTTGTAGATTATTTGTTTATATTCTTTACTTGTGTGAGGTTCTTACCAGAGATGACTTTCCTGATGATGTGGGAGAAGTCTTGGTTGAGCTCCATGCTGTTAGCAAGGGAATGGGATTCCAGTAAATACTGACCTTGAGAATTGGATCTACTCCTGTTACTGGCAGAAGAGTCTGAGCACGGGTAATTCTGCTTAATTTTCTTCATTGCCAATTAACACCAACTTTTTATTACTGGTTTGCATGTTGGGGTTGGGAAAGAAGGCTTAGACTGAGGAAAAACTTTCTGAAATTTGGCATTGGGACCCATCACCATGGGCATGAGGTCCACCACAAGTCCCCCCGCTGCCCTCCACCACCCAAACCTCCTGTGTACCCCAACCACACCTCCTCAGCCACAGCTGATGTGTAAAACATCTCCAGGGAGCTACTTGCAGTATAAATACACTGAAACCATATGGTCTATTAGAATGGAAATACAATTCCAAAAGTTTAAAAATAGTATGTTTATTACCTGCAGTCCCTCCCAAAATATTCATTTGGGTGACAAGCAGTTGGGCTTGAAATAGGAGGCATCATCATTCACATCAAAAAAAGGGTGGTAAAAAGCACAGGTTGACCCCTATGATAGCATCATCTAGGAGGATCATGGCAAGCCTCCTGGAAGTCCATGATCAGGTCAAGCTGATCTGGTGTTCACATCTGTATAGAGTACTCTGTGCATTAAAATAACTGTTGTTGCACTTTGCTGTAAGGAAGCTTTTCCTGATACTGTTATTTTGCAGCTGTGTTTTCTCTCCATTATATGAGGTTAAGTCCATTTTGCTGTGACTAATCACTGTCCCTCCATGATGCCTACATCATCCTGATGTTTTTAAGCTGTAAGAATCCTCATTACTTGCATCTTTTCCAACCTTGGCACTCTGTTATTTTACTCTTCCTTCATTTGTCTAGTCTTGATTATGCTGTGGCTTCTTTTTTTTTTTTTTCTTAATTTTCTTCAACTTTTTGACATGAATCTATCCAAATGGTTCCCAGTAGTCCATACAAAAGGTGACATTAGAAGAATTCCATAGATGTTGCTAGTGCTTCCTTGCTGTACAGGTACTTGGGGGTGGATTGTGCAGTCTGCATTTCCAGTGGCATGTGCTCATTCTATACATAGCCTCACTAGCATCATTTGGACCTCTCACTTCATCCTGTTCTTGTCACTTCCCTAGTTCCCTCCTCCACTCCTCAAATTCCTTGCTGCAAACGAAGCGTTTGGCCATGGGTAGAGTTTTAAAGTTTCTGTAGTCTTTAGCTGTGCTATGACTTCTCCATTGCCTTTGATTTAATCCAATGAATGTCAATATAATTTTCAGCTTCTTGGGGAAGTTGACAAATCCCCAATTGTAACACTTGCATGAGAGTCTTGTTTGTATTTTGTAAGAATAAAATCATCTTTAACAGGAGCTGAAAGATTTATTTCCATCTGCACTATTAATTGCTCAAACTTGTATATGCGTGCATATGTATTCGCTCTCTCCCTTGTGGAAGAACATAAATAAATATGAAGTAATTCTACAGTTAGAGCTGTAAGCCTTATTTCTGACCTCTTAGACTTTTAATATTGTCCTTATTTCCCCCCATGTGTTTTTTTTTCTTTATCCATGGAAAATCTGCCTAGCTTGGTTAGCGCTGACTGTGCAAACCTCACCCTGGTGGGTATGGCCATTTCTATCATGGCTCTTTGATCTCCCAGTCCACTTTAGCTGACTCTCCTGACTTGCTTTTTCTGGTTGGGGGGGTTATCTGAATCCACGAAGGGCTTTTTAGAAAAACAGTTGTCAGATTTACTCCTTGTACTGCAAATATTTGGAAATACCGGGCTGTGTTGAACTTAGATCTCACTGCTCATTCTTCAACAGTTGCACAATTTAATTTTCTCAATCTTGCCACCCTTGGCATTCTCATCACTTCCCATCTACCATGACTTCAGATTCTTCCACCATTTTTTGATAGACTGAATTTTTAAAGTGGCAGGCATGGATTGGATGAAGTTGAGCTTCACAGGAGACAAATGCTAGTCACCAGTACCCCCAAGCTAACCTTTGCTTGTAGTGAAGCATGAGAACCATCGAGCTGTGTGTTCATTAAATCTGAATGTCCAGTGATAGCATAGGCTGCCAGGCTGCAGGAATCCCCATTATTGTCAACTTTTTAATAACAGGACTAAGGACTAGCTCTTACAGCTGTCTGTTCTCTTTCACCCCTCAGAGATACAGCTAAGTACAGGATTTGCTTTGTTATTCTCTCTTCTGTCCCATCCCCTGTGCTGGTGAGTGGGTGCCTGTAGGACTGGCACAGCTGCTTTGTTTTCTCTCTGTTTAGTGTAACAAACCTGGTGATGCAGGGAAGGAAAGAAAATACCATAAAACTCTCAGATACAATGCTGACAAGTTAATATGTGTGCTTGAATGCTTTGAAAAGCTGAAACAAAATCCCGAGATGCTGGGATTGCCTGGTGAGCAATTGTTTTCGTTACAAAGCTATGGATTTGAGAAACAGTCAAAGATTTGGGTTTTGTTTTGTTTTTTTTTTTTTAAGCCATACAGTAAACTTTAGTATTGAATATCTCTTGCTGCCTTTCCTATTACCTTCTTGCATTTCTTTTATATTCATCATTTGGAAGGGTGGGGGTTGCCTATGGCTACATCTCTTTGTAATTAAAAAGGTGATTGGCTAAATGCAATTCTGTGTTATAGTCTGTCCTTTTTAGTGTCTGCCTGTCCTGTGCTCCTGATTTACATTTTCTTTATTGCTTGCTCTTTGCCTAGTTTTCTTTCTGCATATACCTCCTTACGCTGCTTGTTTCCTTTTTGTATTTTTTAAGCTTTGTTCCATTTCATATCCCAAATCTCTCCAAGGTAATTCTCAAAACCAGATGCCATTTTACACTAGATTAACTGCCTTTGGTCAATCAGAAAATGAGAATTCAAGCCTGAGCTTTTGTTTTGAGCTTTTATTTTATTTTGTTAGAAATAAAGAAGCATTTTTAATTGTGTTGTAAGAATAAGGTCTCCAATACAGTCTTAATTGCCTTGCTCCTTAATTTGCTAGATCTGATACAGATTTAATGATATCATTGCAGCTGGCATTTAGCTGATTGGAAAAACACATTAGTTTTTGCATTTAGATGTTGTGAGAGAATGGTAAAGCTGGTTTGTGCTACTCTATTCCACTGCTTGCAGTGTTTCACATTTGTTCTTGTGAGCAGTTACAAGTGAGGAAAATCCTTGTAAAATCTGACTAGGCAGGACTCAGAAGTTTGGGTCTCTAAATGAGCACTTAGTTATTGCTATTATTTCTCTTGATAAAAACCAACTTAGGACAGCAGGGTTGGGGATGTCTGTGCATGCACACAAGTCTACTTTTATTACATTTATTTTCAGAGTTGCCATTGCTTTTATAATATGAACAGCATGATGGAGGCTGCATTCAGGTAGGCTTGAGTAAGCAGGGTGTCATCACACAAAAAGTAAGGTATGTCTTATGCAATAACGGGGGTTTTGGGGCTTTCTTGGACAAGGAAACAATGGCAACACTGAAGTCAGTCATTTCAAACTGTCCTTCATCATGATAGGGAACACTTAATCATGAATTCATCTTCAGGTCTGTAAGATAAATACCTGAGCTGTTGTTCATAGCACAGAGATATAAAGAAGTAAGGAAAAAGTGATTTGGAAGAAATGAGGAGGGAGTGAGGAACTGGTGGAGTGTATCCTGGCTTTAATATCCTGGCTGCTAACAAAGGGTATGGATTGCTTCAACAGCATGGCTGGAAATGCTGAGGTGGGTTCCACTGCTGGTAGCTAGAAGACAGCAGTGTTCCTGATGGCAGGAAGATGGACTCTCTAGAGAAGTCTTTGACTCTCTGGCCATTTCTTGAGCAAATCTCAAGAAACCATGGCAGCATGTAGCTTTGCTCAGGTATGCAAGAAGCTGCATTGGGAATGGCTTTTTCTGTTGTACTTGTGAGATTCAAGAAGTCAAAAAGATATTAAAAAGCTTATACTGAACATATAATATTACTTAAACTTTGTGTTTTCTGAAGAGGCATAGAGCAATATTTAAAACAATACTCTGAAACTTTTGACTGTTCCTGTTAAACCTCATAGAAGCTTTCTTGAAGTTTCCCTTCTGGTTTTTTGTGGCTTGTTTCTCACAGGAATGCTCTCCAAATGACAATAATAATCACGGATGTACATAAATGTATCTAAGGTAGTTCAGTACTACCTATGAATGCCCACACATGTGCTTGCTGGTCTGCATGTGTGCACAGAAGAAAGCTGTGAGGAGTTCAGTGCCTGTAAGCACCATTCATCAAGCTGATGCTCAGAGTGTGTAGAAAAGTTAAATGGCTGGAAAGCAGCTATCTTGTTTGAAAAAGGCATTTAACAAGACATTCACTGAGGAGGTGAGATCTTTAAAAATATTTAGGGCCTCTCAAAGCCGGAAAAAGCAACTTTTTGAAATATTTAAAGGCCAGCAGTTTCAGAGCAGAAACACGCAGTTCTAACACAATAGCACTGGACTTCTTTAATGTTACAATTGCTCAACTGATAGCAAAACCATCTCTTGATTTATTTCATACTTGCATGCACTTACGACCTGGAAATACAACTTGCACTGAAATATGTTAATTGTTTAAGGGTGGCAGGTATCACAAGAGAGCTGGCTTCATTACACTGTATTGAGTGTGTTGGAATAGTGTTGTAACACATTCAAATCAATAGGCAGCCAGGAGTCATCAGCCCTTCAAGCACTTTAACATAGCACTCCTGACTCCTTTCACGTGAACAGAAAGTGTTTTTTTCAGCAAGATTCTTCCTTATGTAACGTACATTTTCTTGCTTAATCACAGAAATCACTGAGTGTCAGGGGTTGGAAGGGACCTTGAGATATCATTGAGTCCAGCCCCCCTGCCAGAGGAGGACCACCTAGTGCAGGTCACACAGGAACATGTCAGCCCTGGTGAGGCCACACCTCGAGTACTGTGTCCAGTTCTGGGCCCCTCAGTTCAGGAAGGATATCGAGGTCCTGGAGCAGGTCCAAAGGAGGGCAACCAGGCTGGTGAAGGGACTCGAGCACAGACCCTATGAGGAGAGGCTGAGAGAGCTGGGGCTGTTCAGCCTAAAGAAGAGGAGGCTCAGGGGAGACCTCATCACTCTCTACAACTCCCTGAAAGGAGGTTGGAGCCAGGGGGGGGGTTGGGCTCTTTTGCCAGACAACTTTCAACAAGACAAGAGGGCAGGGTCTCAAGTTGTGCCAGGGGAAGTTTAGGTTAGATATTAGAAAGAATTTCTTTATGGAGAGAGTGATCAGACATTGGAATGGGCTGCCCAGGGAAGTAGTGGATTCTCCGTGTCTGGAGATATTTCAAAAGAGCCTGGATGTGGCACTCAGTGCCATGGTCTAGCAACCGCAACGGTGGTTCAAGGATTGGACTCGATGATCTCCGAGGTCCCTCCCAACCCAGCCAATTCTATGATTCTATGATTCTATGTCCAGGTGGGTTTTGAATTTATCCAGAGAAGGAGACTCCACAACCGTGCTGGGCATCCTGTTCTATATAAACTTGTACATACTTAAGCTTACTTAATAATAAGCTTACTTATTAATACTTAATATTAAATATTAGTTTTCACTGTTATATTTAGTATCCTAATATATCTGATAGATTTTCTGTTTCCTTTAATGTTGCCTGCTTTTCAGAGGTAAATTCATACATGCACTCAGTCCTTTATTGTTGGTTTTGAAAACATTTATCATCAGACTTGTTAAGACCAAGACATGTACCAGTGGTTCCCATCTCATTCTTCCTGAAGCAAAGTGTCCGTCTCGCTTATTTTCAGTGTTTGTAACAACATACTACAAGTTGTCAGTAAGTGACAGCTTTTAAAATAGGGCCATGTTTAGCTTTCGCACTAGTAAAACATAGTGTAAATGAGATACCTTGTGTGGTCTGCCTTAACTGAGCAGTGGTGAGTGAATCAAATGCTTATTCTGATGTTAGTGTTTAGTATATATGTGTCTTTGGATACTTAACCTGTACCTGACCTGTAAAATAGCCTGGAGTTTGCTCAAATTTCTGCCTCTTTCCCATGGTCTTCTCTGATCCATACCAATTAATGGCAGTCAGAAGAGAGCCACTTATGCCTCCTAGTAGCTGGAGAATGTTTAAGTCAGTCCTGGGGATGTAGGAATGATTGTATTACCTTGGCTCAGAAATGTTGCCCTTTGTTTTCTGAGAAGGCTTTTATCCTGAGAAACAGTCAGTAAATCAATTCAGTTGAGCTTGCTCTCCTTCTAGGCTAAACTATTTTGAATTTCCATCCACTTCTTATTGTTAAGGGCAGGAATGAGGGCAGCTGACAGCCTTGTGAGAGGTTGGGGTTGCCCCTTTGAACGATAGGAGCTGCGCTGAGGTGGCTTAAGTGTAAAATTATTTTTGCCAGTGCCTGCATTATAATTAATTTCAGAGAGATGCTTTAGTTTTGAAGTGTCTCTCCTTCCCCCGTTTAGCACTTATTGGTGTGATTTGCACAGTAGTGCTGTGACAGGGGAACTAGATTGCTTTTGAGGGAAAATGAAACCCCCCTCTCTGAGTTGGCCAAATATATGGTAAGCCACCAGTAAGGATCCAGACTGATGACTGGCCTTTTGGTAACTGAAACACATGCTTTGGGTCTAGAGGATCAGAATAAATCTGTTTTGAAGTCAAAGCCCTGATCTGCTTGTGGCACAATGTTATTTACACTGACTGCATCAATCTAGAGATCCATCCTCTCGTGCACGTTCTTTATAATGTAGACATGGCCTTATGTTTACATGTAATGTAGACTGAGATATTTCCAGAATCAGCATTGTATTTTAGGATGTGAAAGTACAGTTGGATATTAAAATAATAATGCTATTTTCTTTCAAGTGTATGAGGCGATAAAGTGAGTCAAGAATAAAAGATTTCCAATTTTTGTGTTATGTACGTGCATGCAAATGTTCTCTTATGTATGGATGCACACCACAAAATTCCTTCTCCATGTGGCTGGCCATGCCTGTTTTATCATATAAGGAGGCACAGCAGGTCTGTAGAGCATCAAAGCTCAGTTTTGTGCAATGGATGGACTCAAGGGCTTTTTCTTCCTGGTAATTCTGACTGAAACGTGGTTAACAGGTGGAATGTGTTAACTGAGTCCTGGAGTACATCTTCCAGTTTTAGTGATGTGCTCCAGGACTTCTCCACTTCGGGAATACAATCAGAGCAAACGAGAGGGGTTGGAATGTCCAGAGGAGTGTGGTTTGTATTTCACTTTATTGAGCTAAGGTCACAAAACAAAACTTGTGATTCTCATGTTCTGTAAATTTGATTCCTAATCTGTTCCAATTTAGGATTGTAAGAACTGGGTCAGAAATACAAGAGGCATTATTTGGAAAAGTTATTTAAAGATGGCTAAAACCTTAAATACTTTTAATCTGACACAAGGCAGAATTTGTTGTAGAAGTTCAGTAATTAAGTCAAAGTACGTGCTGTGCTTCACATACAGAGGAGTAGCTTGGCACAGTGCAGGAGAGCTGCCCTCTTGCCTTCCCTTAGCAGTTGTTCCAACATCATTGTGTGAACAATAACTGTGATTCTCTCCAGCCTTCTTCAGTTGTCTTGCTTAGATCCAGACATCTGAAAGAGCCCATGGAAAAACAGATTTAATTTAAAGATTAAAAAAAAAAAGAGAGAGAAAAAAGGTGAAGACAGGTGCTCTCCCTCTGTGATGAGGACTCTGCTGGATAGCTCAAGTTGTTGGAAAGGTTGGTTTGCTCTTCTTCTGTCTTGTCTGGCTGTTCATGTGTCCACAGTAGCACATGGCCAGGGCTTCTTTTGTCTGCAGTGCTCCTTACTTGGCCAAAGGAGAGTTTCTTCTCTGACACACCTTCTGGGAGTCTTCTCACTTTGGGAACCTGAAAAAAAAAGGTTTCTCTGATCAAAGTTGATGGCAAAATACATAGTGACTTTAATGTTGGGGCTTCTTCCTCATGGTGTTGACTGGGTGAAACATTTTATCCCAGTTATGTAAAATGTTTGCAATAGATGATTAAATGTTTAGGGATGTTATTGCTCACTATTACTGCAGCAAAATTCTGAGATGTGTATCAAAGTATACTATAATTGTTAGGATATTCATGTTTGCATGCATTATACTATATAAGCTTGTATTTGTAAAATTAAATAAGACTAGGATGTGGGTAGACTCCTGACTTGTTCAAAGAAAAGCAGTGAGTGGCCAAGCATGTTTTGGGTGTACAAGTGTTTTGCACAGGGTTGAAATGAATCACTGAATCACAGAATCATCCAGGTCAGAAAGGACCTCTGAGATCATCGAGTCCAACCCTTGATCCATTACCATTGTGGTTCCCAGACCATGGCACTGAGTGCCACATTCAGTCTTTTTAAAAACCTCCAGGGATGGAGAATCCACCACCTCCCCAGGCAGCCCATTCCAATGCCTGATCACACTCTCTGTAAAGAATTTTTTCCTAATATCCAACCTAAACCTCCCCTGACAGAGCTTAAGCCCATACCCTCTTGTCTTACTGGTACCTACTTGGGAGAAGAGACCAACCCCAATCAGGCTCCAACCTCTTTTCAGGGAGTTGTAGAGAGTGATGAGATCTCCCCTGAATAATACCTGTTTCTTATAGAACGAAATACAGGCAGGTCACTTGTAGTTTCACTTGTGTGTATTTTAAATTGCAAGGTAGCTGGCTTGCTAGTGATGCACTTTCCTGTTGTTACTGATGTATAATGTGAGCTGACAGCTCTCCTTAACAACTGGACGTAATATTCCTAACTGGGGTGACTGGTACCTGCCTGCGCCAGGTCCTTCTGTTCAGTTGGCTTTTTGCCCAGCTAGAAATTGCTCAATAAAAATTGAGTAAAATACACAGGCAAGGAGCAGTCTTTTTCAAGTCCCTACCGTCTACTTTCCTTATTTTACTCAAAATATTATTTACATAGTTAAAGTTAGGGAAAGAGAAATTAATGGACTTTCCTTCATGATAAAGAACCATGATAAAGCTAATTTTCAAATAGCTGTGTAAGGGGAAACAATTTTAAACAGTAAATTTCAACAGTAAATTTTAATCTGAGGTTGAAGATTAATAGTGGTGTAGCTAGAAACAGTAATTTCCAAAGAAATAATATAGATAAGGGGGGGAGAAAATCCTAAGTCTTGAGAATGTCACCTGAGCTATAATTGCAGGTCTTGCTCATTCTTTAAAAAGCAAAATAAAACAAAAAAAATTCTTTATTTATTTCGGCTTCAATGTGGGGTATAAATGCACATTTCCAGTGCAAAACCATGGGAAATACTGTGTATTTCAAAACACTGTAGTGGGGTAGTGATACAGGTATTCTGAAAACCCTTTCTGTTTCTAGTTTTAGCCTTTAGATAGGAAAATACTCCTGACTGGACTTGGGCTTGCCAGGTACATCTGAGCAAGATGCCTTGGGTCTTGCTCAAGGAGAGAATAAGGGTTCCAGAAGTTCCATAAGGGTTCCCCAGCAGTTCAGCACAGCTGGAGAGAGGGTGAGAAGCCAAAGCCTGGCGATAGTTATTGTCTGTGTCCTGGGCAAGCTGGGAGGTTGCTGCAGCATCTTTACTGTGTGACATTGGAGGCACCTTGTGCTGATGTGATTTTCTTTCCCTAGAAGTAGTTTGTTAACAGTTGGGTACTTTTTGTACTTTGGTATTGCAGTTTCTTGTGATTCAGCTGGAAAAGTCCCAGTGATTGAAACGAAGTAACTTTGGTCTGGATCCTGAGTACATCTGTTTGATATTCAGTTTAAAAGCAAAAGCATAGGTAGAGGAGAGAGTAATAGAAAAATGAATTAAGTTTGTTGCTTTGTATCATTTTATAATCTTTGGGGGAAAAATGAAGTATAATAAATACTCTTCCCTGCTTCCCCCTTCCCTCCTGCTCTTCTCCATTTCAAAGACTCGAGTATTTTATGGGAGGAGATTTTAAAACTTTTTTTAATACTTTCAGATAATTATGAATATTCATCTCTTCTACCAGCTGACTGAGCAGTTCTTGAATACAAGTTTTGATTAGGGCATCCAGATATATGAAAGGCACAGGATATATTTAAGAAACAGACATTATCTTAGGCTTTGCATCTCCCCCTCTAACAAATTTCTGATATCTTTTTAAGTACCAGGAATGTATTTGAGTGAATAGGAATTTCTAGTACCCACTCAGCAGTGCCTGGGGTTTGGGCAGCAAGTGTGTGGCACAGGAGAAAGAGATTTCTCTTGCTTCTTGAGGTGCTGCAAAATTCTTGTGTCTCTTTGGCCTCATGGAAGAGGAATAGAATACACAAGCACAGACCTAAATATGAAAACTCAATGTGAAAGAGAAATTTGCCATTTTCAGTGATGACTTAAAACTGAAAAGCTGTGATCAAAATCATCATTATTGTACTTTGCACCTGTGATTTCACTCTTTGGTAGAGCTTAAAGGGGAAATGTTCTTGTTTCCTACCAATTTAGTCCCAAACTCTTGACAGATCTCCAGCTCAGGTTCAAATTCAGTTTCTTTGCAGCATAGTGGGGTTGACTACTTGAAGAGATGATAATCACTTGCACTCTAGGAGAAAAGCTAAGTATTAGTCAACTTTGGGCCAAACCCCCCCTAGTTTGTGTCTAATGTGACCCACCAATGATGTGGTAGCATGCAGGTTCAGCATCTGTAACCACAAGGGAACATGACCTTGTATGTCTGCTTTGGGTGAGATCTGTGGTGCCACCCTTATTTTTACATAATCTGCAAGGGAATAAAGCAGAGAGTTGATTTCTGAGAAGCAGAGAAAGGTTGGACACAGGACAAGCTCTGTCCCAGAGGGTTCTTGTCCTCATCAACTATAGTTCATCTGTGCTCTGGCCAGCTATCTCATGTGATGAAATAATTTAGATATGTAGCTTTTCTTGGGAGGTGGGAAGGATTTTGTGTTCAAGGTGAGTTCCATAATTATGTCCATTATGTCCAAAATATAATTTTTATGTCCATATCTCAGATGCTTTTGATTTAAATAATTTTTGCAGGCTTTATCGATAAGTCCTGACAAAAAGTACAGTACAACTATTGGGTTAGGGGTGGGTGTAGTGGAAAATAATGACAGTATTAGCTACTGAGAGAAGTTGAGGCAGGTGAAAAGGGATTGGGGAAGTTGACCGTGTAAAGAGTCATCAGCAAGTTGGGGATTTAGAAGAAAAACAGATGCACTGGTGCTTTTTGGGGGGTCATTTTTATTGTTCCATTGGAAAGGGGAAGGGACACTTTATTCTTTTACATCTGTTGAAAAGAATTGAAAAGGCTGAGAGTCTGCCACGTGTGTTGGTTTATACCAAAAAGTGTGGTGGTGCCAGCAAGGAGCTGGCCATGACTTGGCAAAGGATTAAGTGAGATGGGAGGTAAAGGTCTGGTCATGGGTTTAGCCAGAGAGTCACAAGGCCTGAGAACATCCCTGACAGCTGATTTTAAGGCAACAGTGGGCTTACACTTCAATTCCCAAGGAATTTAAATTCTTTTGTACTTAATTTCTTGTTGTTATTGACACTACACTTTGGAGCTGCCAAAGTATAGTTTAGTCTTATTGCTAACTGTAGGATAGTTTAGTACATTTGATTTAGTTCATTGTTTAAAGTGTAGCATATTTGATTTGTCCTGTTATTTAAAATAGAAACCAACATGTTTATGCATGGATGCAGTTCAGTGGGGGACATTTTGTTCCTAGTTTGTCACTGGCTCAGGTGTACTTAGGGTTGGCAGATGCTGCTTCATCTCAGTGACTGATGGAAGGTATTTTGTACTTGGCCTTAGACCCATGTTCTCTTTTCCTCTCCAGTATTTATTTGTCCCACTGATCTTTCTACTTTTAACTTTTATCTTCTGTTGTGTAAATAAGGTTTCCTAAAACCTTTGAGGAGGGAGGGGAGAGGGGGGACGTAGAGCTGGCCGTGTATCTGTCTTGATGAACCTAAGGTAAGATTAATGAACAGTTAAATTGGGAAAGAAAAGAAATGTATGTGTGGGTGATTCTTTCTGAGTACGGGGGAAATCTGGCATGTAACAGCGTTCAGTAAGCACACTGTTCCCTATTACTTAGGTAGAGATTTAATGAAAAACCCAAGAGAATGAAGGACTCTGTGAAAATGATAAAGCAGGATCATTTTTCTTTGTAATCTAGACATTGAGATTTATTAAACCACACACCACACCGGGGCAGCAGTTAGCAAGCACAAGGGTGTCTGAGCATCAGTCTCATGCCGTGATATTCAGAATTTGGCACGCTGGAGGAGACCAGGAATTGATTTCAGTTGCCTTTATTAGTGACGTTACTTTAGTGACAAACTCAGCTGTGTGCATCTTCTGGTTTGGGTAAAGTAGTGGTTGTTAACTGCTCGGCTTGGTGGGTGTGAAAGGGAAAGAAGGCTAATGGAGAAATGTGTTACCAGCTGATGCTCCTGTCAGCTTCTCTGTCTCTAGAGTTCTCATACAGCTTTTAAAAAACATTTTGTGAATATGCATGTAGTACATCAGTCATGTCTGCTTATCTATTGGTGATACTTCTGTGGTTTCAGTTCTGCCTTTTCCCACCCCTCTCTTAGGATTTTTGATGTGAAAAAAGGTAATTTTCTCATTGTAACCTGGCGTCATAAGGCACAATGTGAACAGACTCTCGCCACTTCTGTGAAGGATAACAAAAAGTCCTTCTACAGATACATCAACAGCAAAAGAAGGCGCAAGGAAAACATCCATTCTTTACTGGACACGGGTGGGAATATAGTTGTCAAAGATGAAGAAAAGGCCGAGGTTTTTAACACCTTCTTTACCTCAGTTTTCAACAGAAAGACAGGTTACCTTGAGGACAAATGGCTTCTGGAGCTTATAGAAGGTGACAAGAGTCTAATCAGCCCCCCTCTAATCCTGAAGGACACAGTCAGAGACCTGCTGAGCTGCTTGGATCCCCACAAGTCTATGGGACCAGATGGGATCCACCCAAGGGTGATGAGGGAGCTGGGGAAGAGCTCGCCAAGCCTCTCTCTATCATCTATTGACAGTCCTGGCTCACGGGGGACATCCCAGATGATTGGAAGTTGGCGAACGTCACGCCAATCCACAAAAAGGGCCGGAAAGAGGACCCAGGAAACTACAGGCCCGTCAGCCTGGCAGAGTCATGGAACAGATCATCCTCAGTGCAATCACACAGCATCTGCAGGATGGGCAAGGGATCAGACCCAGCCAGCACGGGTTTAGGAAGGGCAGGTCCTGTCTGACCAACCTGAGCTCCTTTTATGATCGGGTGACCCGACTGGTGGATGAGGGGAAGGCTGTGGATGTGGTCTACCTGGACTTCAGCAAGGCCTTTGACACCGTCTCCCACAGCATCCTCCTGAAAAAGCTGTCAGCCCACAGCTTGGACAGGAGCACCCTGTGCTGGGTTAGGAACTGGCTGGAGGGCCGGGCCCAGAGAGTGGTGCTGAACGGGGCTGCATCAAAATGGCGGCTGTGGTGTCCCCCAGGGATCAGTGTTGGGCCCAGTTCTGTTCAATATCTTCATTGATGATTTAGATGAGGGGATTGAGTCCATCATCAGCAAATTCACAGATGACACTAAGCTGGGGGGGAGTGTGGATCAGCTGGAAGGCAGGAGGGCTCTGCAGAGGGACCTGGACAGACTGGTGAGTTGGGCTGATTCCAATGGGATGAGGTTCAACAAGGCCAAGTGCTGGGTCCTGCACTTTGGCCACAACAACCCCATGCAGCACTACAGGCTGGGGACAGAGTGGTTGGAGAGCAGCCAGGCAGAAAGGGACCTGGGAGTTTGGATTGCCAGGAAGCTGAACATGAGCCAGCAGTGTGCCCAGGTGGCCAAGAAGGCCAATAGCATCCTGGGCTGGCTCAGGAACAGCGTGGCCAGCAGGTCCAAGGAAGGGATTCTGCCCCTGTGCTCAGCCCTGGTGAGGCCACACCTCGAGTCCTGTGTCCAGTTCTGGCCCCTCAGTTTAGGAAAGATATTGAGGTCCTGGAGTGGGTCCAAAGGAGGCAACCAGGCTGGTGAAGGGACTCGAGCACAGACCCTATGAGGAGAGGCTGAGGGAGCTGGGGGTGTTCAGCCTGGAGAAGAGGAGGTTCAGGGGAGACCTCATCACTCTCTACAACTCCCTGGAAGGAGGTTGGAGCCAGGGGGGGGTTGGGCTCTTTTCCCAGATGACTTTCAACAAGACAAGAGGGCAGGGTCTTAAGTTGTGCCAGGGGAAGTTTAGGTTAGATATTAGAAAGAATTTCTTTCTGGAGAGGGTGATCAGGCATTGGAATGGGCTGCCCAGGGAAGTAGTGGATTCTCCATGTCTGGAGATATTTCAAAAGAGCCTGGATGTGGCACTCAGTGCCATGGGCTGGGAACTGCAACGGTGGTTCAAGGGTTGGACTCGATGATCTCCGAGGTCCCTTCCAACCCAGCCAATTCTATGATTCTGTGTGTGATTCTGTTTAAGTTCTGCCTTTTCCCACCCCTCTCTTAGGATTTTTGATGTGAAAAAAAGTAATTTTCTCATTGTAACCTGGCGTCATAGGCTAAATTTATTTTGAACCCCCCTGGATTCATATTGCTGTCATGGATGCAGAATCATTCTCTTGGTGACAGCTGTGGGCTTCTTTGCCACTGACTGTGTTGAGACCCAGCTAGAGGGTTCATGCACTGCGGGCTCCAGAGCTATCCAGGCTCCTTCTATTCCTCCTTATCTTCATCATGTCCCAAACCCTATGAAGAAAGGGCCAGGGTATTAGCAAGAGTAGATATTATGTTAAAACAGTGTTAACATTAAGGTATCCTAACTGATAAAGTGTTGATTTGAGGTGAACCAATTATTTTGATCTTTTTTTGGAACTGAGTAAAGGAGCCTTTGTTGCCCAACAATAATCAACAGCAAATAATTCCTTACAGAGTAGTAGGTGCACTACTAATACAATGGAGACTTCTATAATGTATATAAATTACTTTAAAAAATAATTACCTAAGAAAAGTAAAGGGCTAAGGTGAGATATTTTGTAACGTGTGCTTTCTGACTTAAACATGCAAACCCAGGTTTGTGAGCAAGCTGTCTGGGATTTAAATGTGAATTGAATATTGTTCATTATCTGAACAATAATAACTGATTTGGTATTGGATCCTTATATATTATTGTTGTCCTCTGCAGATTGAATGAGTTAATTTAAAGTATTGTGACAAATCCCATTTAGATGATCATTTATTTGTTACTGTGATCATTCCTTTTGGAAATTTCACAATTATCCCTGTTGTCTCAGCTGATGGATTTGGTCGTGCAGTGAAAGGAAATAAATCAGAGTGAAAATGAATAGGAATCTGAAAATTCATGTGTAAAGTGTGCTCAGATTGTCTAAAGAAGGAGTATCAGTATCTTTTGAGTGATAAAACTCTATTGGTTCTACTGAAAGCCAGAGGAAAAATAAGAATCCTCTTTTTCCCCTTTCAGGAAGGCAGAAGAATTACTGTCTGGGGTCCTGTGTTTGGTACTCATGCATGTTCCTCCAAGGTGTGTGTGGGTGTATGTCACTGACCTGAAATGGTGGCTTCAGGTCCAGGCACGCTGTGTTGAGGAGAGAGATGATTTTGTGCTGTAAATGAGAGATGATTTTGTGATGATTTTACACCTGTAAAGTTTTGATTTTTGTACATGCAAGATATGTACGTGGCAAGAAGCCTGATCTGGTAAAACTGAAGCACCTGGCTATAATACTGTTGATAAAAATGCAGTGCAAACATGCAAAAAAAAAAAAAAAAAAAAAAAAAAAAAAAAAAGTAGTAAACTAATTTATCTGAATACCTTGAAAAGAGACCACACTTGTTTGATACACTTGCTTTTTGACAGGATGGAAGATCTTCCAAACTGTGAGATTGTGTGTCTGTCTGAGAAAACCTGTACATTAAACTGACATATTAAAGAAGTTTGGGTCTCAAAATACTGAAAATGTATAGTGCTTTTACCAGGCCTTCTGCTGAATAATGGTTATACTGAAGTAATTTAAAAATATATTCTCTTTAGTAGGGTTGGTGTTTTACCTGAACGTATGTAGCATGTTAGGCTACCAGCAGGCAATGCAGCAAGTTCTGTCTATTAAAAAAGGTTCAAATATTATATTGCCTTTATTATGTTTGAAGTGACTGATTTAAACCTTGTAGTAAGTGGGGATGAGTTATTAATTTCTGGTGGTTTTTTTTTTTTTCTTCCTGAAGAAATTACGGGGAGAATTTAGGCATGTTTTTTCAGTCTAATGGCTCTATACACTGGCCATTGATTATCATTCATCTATATGCACTCTTTGTGTGCAAAATAAAATATAAAAGTACATAATATACATATTATAATTAATATACATAAAATATATAGAGATGTGTGTGTATGTATATATGTGTCTGTCTTTAAATAGATGCTGAGTGTGTACAGGTTTCCTGATCAACTTTTAACATACAGCTCTGTAGTTCCAGCATATGCACCTGAACTATTTGCACAGATATATTTATTTTTATAACTATTACCCACATATCAACCTGATTTATTTTCTATGTCTCAAGTCCTTCATAAATATGTAGTAACGCTGGGAGGAGATGTTCCTCCTGACTTTAAAACTAGGACTGTCAATACAGTTACATTCAGTTGGTCAAGGTATTCATTCTTCCTGCTAAATGTAACTTCTTTCCCCTCTGATGAGAATAAATAAGACAGAAAAATGGCTCTGCCCATACAAAGATTAAACAACATTTTAACGTTTAGTTTTCTTCTGTCTTAAGTCTTAAAGTGGTGAGCTACAGACATTCTGATGAACAGAGGGTTTAGAAGTAATATGTAGGCTGTGGGTTTTGTTTGTTGTTTTTTGGTTTTTTTGTTTTGTTTTTGCTCTAAATGTTGTGAATGCGATTGTGTGAAGGGTTTGGGGTCAATATGTATTTTCAGGACAAGGTGCTTTATAGGAGGGAGTGGTAGAGATTAGTGAGGAAAGGATGAAGAGGTGCATGCATGGCTTGATGTTATTTTTAAAACTACTGACTCGTGAAGGGAAAGGCTTTTGTTTCCCTAATGTGCCAATTAATTGTTTTCATTGTTTGTATGGACATTTACCAGCAGTAGGTGGGAAGTGCCAAATAATGAACACTTCCTATCAAAATGGGTTTCCAGACAGTTATTCTGCAGGGCTCTGGCTGAAGCCTTCTGCCCTGCTCCTGCTGCCTTGCTGAGTGTTCTGGAACTGTAGAAATTTCAGATGTGCAGAGAGGTATTTCAAAGTCTAGCTGTTTCTAAAGCCAAAGCTAAGGTTACTATTTAAACCACTAAAAGAATATTCATACTAAATCTCCTTTTGCTTGTTGCATTACTCTTTGAAATAAATCCAAAGCTCCAGCAAGTTCCTTAGTGAAGCTCCTTTTATTTTTGTGAGGGTTTTGTCAGAGGATCCTCACCATCTATTTTGTAAATGCAGTGTCTATTCCCACTGATTTTTTTTTTTTTTTCATTTTTTCTTTTTTCCTTTTATCAAGTTTGGCAGTTCTTTGTCTGGGGCTCTCTTCCTGTAGCTCAGCAGATACTACCATCTTTACTGTCAAAAACGCTGACATGATTCAAAAACTTTTTATTGAGAGAGATGTAAGTAAAGCAGTGTGCTGCAGCGCGCTGGGCGGCCGGGGGGGCCGCAGCCCCACCACCGGCTCGCACCTTCAATAAGGTGAAGCCGGCCCTTTATACTTTTCATCAAGCCCTTCCCCTCCGTCTCCCATCAGTTTATCATTGGTTTTCATTTTGCGGGCTCTCCCAGCTCTGGTTCTTGCTTCGCGGGCTTCGCTCTGTTGCTGAGGAGAACGGCTTCACGTTTCGCGGGCTTCGCTCTGCTGCTGAGGGGAACGGTTTCACCTCACGTCCCTGTTTGGCCGGGCCCCTGCAGTCGGCCCCTCCTCCTGTTTGTCTGGCTTTTCTTCCTTAAACATACACTTAAAAATACACCCCAAAACAACAGGACACAACAAACCGCCTCAACAACCTGACCAAACAAACATTATTAAACTGAAAGATACACTCAACAAAACAATAACCTACAATTTTAAACCCGTATTTTTCACATTTACCATGGGTGTGATTTGGGTTTTTTCCCCACTTGTAATATTATTAGGCTTGTGTATGTTAGGCTTCACTATATTTTTGCCAAATAAAGCCTCCGGGATTCTGTGCATAGTGAAGTAATACTAAATAAAAAACTGGTTGAAAGGAAGGAGTCAGAGAGTTGTAGTCAATGGGGCAGAATCTGGTTGGAGGTGTGTGACTAGTGGAGTCCCTCAGGGGTCGGTGCTGGGACCGGTGTTGTTCAATATCTTCATCAACGACTTGGATGAGGGTATAGAATGTACCCTCAGCAAGTTTGCTGATGACACTAAGCTGGGAGGAGTGGCTGACACACCAGAGGGCTGTGCTGCCATTCAGAGAGACTTGGACAGGTTGGAGAGTTGGGCAGAGAGAAACATGATGAAATTCAACAAGGGGAAGTGTAGAGTTTTGCATTTGGGGAAGAACAACAAGATGTCCCAGTATAGGTTGGGGGCTGACCTGCTGGGGAGCAGTGTAGGTGAAAGAGACCTGGGGGTCCTGGTAGACAAGAGGATGACCATGAGCCAGCAATGTGCCCTTGTGGCCAAGAAGGCCAATGGCATCCTGGGGTGCATTAGAAAGGGTGTGGTTAGTAGGTCAAGAGAGGTTCTCCTCCCCCTCTATTCTGCATTGGTGAGGCCGCACCTGGAGTATTGTGTCCAGTTCTGGGCCCCTCAGTTCAAGAAGGACAGGGAAGTGCTTGAAAGAGTCCAGCACAGAGCTACTAAGATGATTAAGGGAGTGGAACATCTCCCTTATGAGGAAAGGCTGAGGGAGCTGGGTCTCTTTAGTTTGGAGAAAAGGAGACTGAGGGGTGACCTCATCAATGTTTTCAAATATGTAAGGGGTGAGTGTCAGGGAGATGGAGTTGGGCTCTTCTCAGTAGTGACCAGTGATAGGACAAGGGGTAATGGGTGTAAATTGGAGCACAGGAGGTTCAAGTTGAATATCCGGAAACATTTTTTTCCTGTAAGGGTGACAGAGCCCTGGAACAGGCTGCCCAGGGGGGTCGTGGAGTCTCCTTCACTGGAGACATTCAAAACCCGCCTGGACACGTTCCTATGCGAAGTGCTCTAGGTGGCCCTGCTCTGGCAGGGGGGTTGGACTAGATGATCTTTCGAGGTCCCTTCCAACCCCTAGGATTCTGTGATTCTGTGAAATATTGGTAATTTAGGAAAATATGTCAGTCTGCTCTATTTTTGTATGAAGCTGCTTAAGAAATAAAAAATCTTGTGGCCACATTCACAGTATTTATCCCAGTGTTTTTCCCCCTAATGTTAGGAGGCAGAATCTTTCTTGTGCCTTTCCTCTTTCTCATGCTCCTCCATTCCTTCTCAGGAACTGTTAAATTTCTGTGGCCTTCCTGATGGTAATGTGTGGTGCTCCAGGTCTCTTTCAAGGGGTAGAAGCTCAACAGAAAATTTTGTAGAAGGCTTGTTTATATTTGGGAAATGTTAGCTGGATTTTAGTCCTATACCTGCATGAAATTAATGTATTAACTCTGAGTACTTCCATTGCAATTAGTGGGACATCTTCTAGAAAAAGAAATGGCCAATGTTACCACAATAGCAGGCAGCATCTTCCCAAGATATTCAATTTTTTTCCCCTATTTATTATAGCAGCTTCTTAAGTCTTCTGGCCCAAATCTCATCATTCTTTGAGAGAGCGAGGCAATGGATCAGGAGAAAAATTGCTCTGCTCTTAAAGATGCTTGTTTGCTTAAGGAAAAGTCTTTAGAACACGTAGCGTTACTGCTACTCCTTTGCTGTGCTTCATGGGTTTAGTGCATTTATTGCACTAAAAGGAGAAAAAAAAGCAGAAAAAAAGGAGAAGAAAAATGTAATCAATTTTTTTTTCTGAAAACAAGTTTGAGAATTTTTTTCCTATATTTTCTGGAATTTCCTGTCTGCCACTGGCAGTACACAGTCAAAAGTGTGATTTTTTTTTTTTTTTTACACTGTTTATGATATTTATTTAAAATAAAGACTGGAGCTTTCAACTGTGGGTTTTTATAGATGATATGTATGACCTGGCTGTGGTTTCGAGTTATTATCCTTAAGATTTTATTTTTCCCAGAAGGAAAAGTAAATGTTACCTTTTGAGGAAACAGAGCAGTTCTTTCTGTGCTGAATGTATCTTAAATATTGACTGAGTGGAGGAGATAAGAGGGAGATAGGAAGAATGAACACTCCCAAACCACCTAGGGACAGTCTTCTTACCCGGATTTTAAGTGACCAATTGGAAACCCATAAAGTGACCTCTGAACCATAGAATCACAGAATGGTTTGGGTTGGAAGGAACCTTAAAGATCACCTGGTTCCTACCCTGCTGCCATGGACGGGGACACCTTCGGCTAGAAAAAGTGGAAAACCATTCAAAACCGATCTCAGAACACATAGCCACAATTTCCAGGCATCTTCCAGTCTGCCCCATGGAAGGGGGAGATTTCTGCCCATTCCTGTGTCTGTGCTAATTACTGGCAACCCTCTCACCCTACCAAAGCTGATCAGTGCATTTAGAAGGTTGAGGATGCTTCTTACAGCAGTGAGTTGATCTAAGCTCATCCTTAACCAGGGGGTTTATCTTATTTAATGACATTATGTTTCACGGAAAGGCCTGGGATAATTTGAAGTACAGATGTATGCTCCAGTAGGTAAATGGTGACTTTTTGACCTTTGTGGTCCTTGGTTCTGTAGTCTTAGTTATTCCAACCATGTTAATAGACTTTTAGGGTTGCATGCTTCTGAATTTGAACTGCATTTGAAAATTTTCATGTTAATAAATTTGGCTCTTGAATAAGTGAGGACAAATTTTGGTTCTTGGGAGCTGGGAAATATCTACTGATTTTTGAAGTGTTATTACTATGAGTTTTGCTCAGGGCAGAATGATTGCTGTTTTCTGCAGCTTCCAAAATGTTGTCATTCAGAGATACAAGTATATCATACAGGTTGTTCCTTGTTAATTTTTATGTGTTTATTTTTATGAAAGCATTTCCTGGACACTGCTATGTTACTGCTTGTCTTCAAAACTCACTGTGCAATGCAGACTTCAGGTAGCTTGAGTATGTACTTAATTTTAAGTTAAATAATAAAGGTTATGCTATATTTACTTGTGTAAATGTCTCTCTACTTACTAAACAGACACTAGGAGCAGTAAGAGCAGGAGCCAGTACTTCAGGGATGTCTTGTGCTGTGCATGGGCTGTGAGGCTGTGTTATCAAGGTGCCTCCTTGGGCTTTGCTTTGAAGAAGCTATAGGCCAGCAGTGGGCATGCTGTCCCTTGATCCAATTGGACTGTGGGGAAACTGGTGGAGGAAAAATACTGCTTCTGGGAGCAGGGAGTTTTCTGAGGCCTATGAGATGTGACAGTCTTCTGCTTAGCTGATAAATTGCAGTGTAGCAGGAAGGATGCTACAATGAGTATTGATTTCTTCTGTGCATAGAGCTCATTTTGCTACAGCTTGTGAATTGCCTTCATGAGCTGACAATCCATTAAGGATCACTTTGAGTGTCTCTTCCTTCATTATTGCTTCTTTTACTGCTTTCTGCTTTACTGCCTTTAAAACACATTGTCAAGGCAAAAATAAAATAGGTAAAGGAGAAACTCAAGTAGAAGCAAAGCAATTTGGCTCTTGGTAAATTACTTTATTGCAGAAGTATTTTATAGCAGACTACCTACAAAGAAAATTTCAAGGAGCTAAACATATAATATTAAAATTATTTTATAGTGGGGCAGCTCACCTAATGATTGTAATTTTGTGTCACAAAATAGGCCTTTTATTATAAGATATTTCTTTTTGAGGTTGGAAGACCTAAAATCCCAGCTTTATGTGGACATAATTTAGTCTTGTCCATTCTACTTGGCCACTCATTGCTGCATATTCTGAAGATGTGCCAATAATACCTTCCCAGATGCAATGCTTGGTTTTGTGCATGTCCAGGAGGGGTTTTGTTCCTATTCTCAACAGGCATGGAAATGCTGTATTTCTTAGGATTATTTTGTTTGCTTTGTAAAGAAAGTAGGCAAGATCTGTGACACAAGTGCATTAGTAACAAAAATGTTGGGTTTTTTTGCAAGAAAACTTGATATTTCCCTTAAGCAGCTAATTGCATGAAGGGTTAGAGTTAACATTTTCTAGACAAGGCTGCAAGTTGTAAAACGAGCAAATTAAGAGGACCACTGTGCTTCATTGGGAAAGCAAATGTATTTTGTCCTCTAGAAAACTTTTAAACTTTTGATAACTTCCCACGTGTCTGTTTTGTTTCCTTCTCATGTTGGTTTGTTTGGTTCCCCTTCTGTTACCAATCTCTTAACCTCAGGGATGGTTACTGACTCTGTAGTAGTGACTAGGGATCTAGTGATGGAGAGCTTTGCATTTTTAGGACAAAGATGTTGCTCTTCAAAGTGGTTTCAAAAACACAATGAAAATGATCTGGGGTTCTGGTTATTAAATTTAATTTAAGGTAGTTAATCACACTAGCAGGGTGGCTTTCACATTGAGGGATTTACTTTTTGTCTTTCTCCACGCCCTCCTTACTTGGACATTTGTGTGAAGATCTGATTCATCCAACTTCTGCAGCTTCTGGCAGGTCCTGAATTCTGCCAGGAACCTCAGCCTTGGCTCCTGCCAGGAGTTCTCCTCTTGACAATGAACTCATTAATCCATCTCCTGGCTCTCTCAGTGCAGCAATGCTCAGCTGTTTCTGCTCAAGAGTGACTCTAAATTAAACAAAGTTGCTTTGTATAAGTGCTTGGCCAGACCCTGGATGTTTGCTTTCCCCCCATCTTTCTTTCCTTTCACTTACGATGTTAGCATTAACTGACCAGAAGACCTCTCTGATCAGTTCCCTGAGTGCTCATTTTCTAGTTGGCATTTATTTTAAAAAATAAGAATTGCTCAGGTCATTAAGAACCTTTTGGAAACATGGCTGTTTTTTTGGAAGACCATGGAAAGGGTACTGAAGTAAAGTGAATAATTTTTTCCTTTAAAACATATGGTGCCATCTGGTGCACTGCCTGCCTTCAGCCCCATCTGAGGAGCAGAGAAAGGATGAGCTAGATAAGGCTTATCAGTTCAAGGTGAGGTTTTCTGGAAAAGACTTAAATCTGTCTTCCCAATATGTTGAAGAGATGAATCTGGGATTATTAGTAGACGTAGAAATGAATGAAGTCCTCAGAAATCCTCCCCTCAAATCAGGAAAATTTTAGTTTGGTGAATTAGTTTCATTGTAATTGATATCCCAACTTATATAATAAGCTAAAATCATGTTATCCTCCTAAGCTAATTAAACATTGTGACTTCTGGACAATGGAAGTGGGTATAAGTGTGGATCCTCTGAAGATAAAATGTATTTTTAGGAATACATGGAAGATAAAACAATCTCAGAGTTTGAATTCACTGTATAAACTCAGCGTATTTTTTTCTAAATTTTCATTGACCTGACTTAATTTTCTAGATTTCAGTTTTTGTTCTTAGTAGCACCTTTATTTTTTCTTCTTGTGTGTGGGTTGCTAGGGTGGTTTGTTTTTGGTTTTTTTTTGTTGTTTTGTTTTGTGGGTTGTTTTTTTGTTGTTGTTTGTTTTTTAATGGGGAGGGCCTTCTGTTTTTACTTTTTGGCTTTTTTTTTTGTTTTGTGTTTCTTTGAGAGTTTTGGCTTTTATCAGTGTTTACAACAGTATTCACTTTTTTTTATTTGTTTAGGGTCAAATCCTTGGCCATGTACATGGAGCATCAAGAGACACAGAAATAAGAGGTTTGTGCCATTTCTGCATACCATTGAGTGTCAGGGGAGCTGGAGACACTGGCTCCATGCTCAGGTCCTATGACAGCAGATGCTTTATAAATTTATTCTTGTCCTTTATGCTGGTTACTCAAGCACTCAGGTGGGGAGCTGGGATTAACAGGGTCTGTATTTCAGTTGAAATCCTCCTGAGACTTCTCTGAAGGATGGTTATAAAGCAGCCACTCATTCTCTCTCTTTCCCTGCCTTCATCTTCCCTCAATCCGAAGTCCTCTGGTGTTTCACCCTGATGTGTTGGATGGTGGGGACCAAACCATGGTCAGTTTTGTAGCAGTCATAATGAACACAGAGCTTTTGAAGTCTATTTTCTCCTTTGTTTTTCTATTGGTGTGTGTTAAATGTAAGAGTTTGCATTGTATAAGTATTCATCTATCTTTTGCAGCATCTCAGCAATGAATTGTTTGGTGGGCCTTTGGGGAACAGGGTAGTCTCAGTATTCATACTGGAGATTCTGTTCTGTGAGCCAAACCAAGTTTTAAATCCCAGCTTTCCTCCTAAAGGCATTGATCTTCCATGGCTAGGCTAGAAAACTGGTTCTCTGTTTGAAATATGGGAAACAATAGTTGGAATTTGATGCACATAGGGCACAAATATTTTAATTTTTTTAAAGAAAAGCTCAACATGAGTGCAAAAAAACTACACCAAGAATAACACAAAACAGTATCCACGGAGGAAAGTACTTTATAAAATGATTGGGAAAATCTACCTGTTCATCTTAGTTTTATCAAGACCCCTGGTGATTCAAAAAGTGAAGTCTTGTATTTTCACAATGAATAAGAGCTTTCTCCCTAAAAAGTCAGGTGAGCTCTGTGGGGCTCTTCTATGGGCTCTTACAAGCATCACCTGAAACTTGGTGGGGGGAGCAGTGGGAAAACTTTGTCCTTCAGTGAGGATTCTGTCTGTTTTCTGTGACTTAGAGCTTTAACCTGGGTACAGGAGATCTGACTGCAGCTCATTAATTTATCCTTGTCCTTGAGCAGGGAAGTTAAAGAAATTTGGATGTGAACACAGTTACTGGCAATCAGAAATCCTGGGCTGCCCCTGTTTTCATCTGTGAGGGGAAAAAAGATGCAGAGTCATGTATTTATTTATTTTACATATTTTTGTTTTATTTTCCATGACAGAGGAAGTAAACATCCCCAGAGAGGTTGTGGAGTCTTCATCTTTGGAGGCATTCAAGACCCACCTGATGTATTCCTCTCAAACCATCTCTAGTGGATCCTGCTCTAGCAGGGGGATTGGGATAGATGATCCTATGAGGTCCCTTCCAACCATTCTGTGATTCTGTGAAACTGTGGCACAATGGTGTAGAGAGCAGTGGAACAGGACCACAGTTTTGTCTGGTGACTTCAGGAGTTATCTGCTGAACATATACATATAATGATATATTGATATAAGATATATGATATAGTGATATCTGATATATATATATATATATGATATATAGATACAATGATAATATTTTTCATGGTTAAGCAATGCATCTTTTAAAAAATAATAAGACTGTAAAAGAATTGAATTAGAAATCAGAAGACTCTGTAGCTATTTTTGATCAAGCAGGAGACTCAGCTGTAATCTGCAGGATGACTTCTTTTATTTTTCATGTTTTGAGCATCTATCACAAAAAAAAAAAAAGTGTGATTGCACATAAATATATACTGATAAGCATGAAGCATTTTTTCCCTCTAATCATTTTTATTTCAAAGCTTTAAAAAGTGATTTACAAAGTAAGAATAAATGTACTAAATTTAGCTTAAAAAACAAGACTTAAATTGTAAGCATCTGAAGATGTTTTTTTGAATGGAAATGAGCCTAGATACAGTCAGCTGCCATTGGTTTGCCTTTAAATTTATTTTCCTTGTACTGTGGAACTAAATTTATTCTGGATAAAATATTGCCATGGAGCAGGCTCTCCTGTGTAACCTGAGTAGAGACCTCCATTTCTCCAACCTATTTATAATTCCTTACTCCTTCCACCTGTTGTTCAATATCTTCATCAGCGACTTGGATGAGGGTATAGAATGTACCCTCAGCAAGTTTGCTGATGACACTAAGCTGGGAGGAGTGGCTGACACACCAGAAGGCTGTGCTGCCATTCAGAGAGACTTAGACAGGCTGGAGAGTTGGGCAGAGAGAAACATGATGAAATTCAACAAGGGGAAGTGTAGAGTTTTGCATTTGGGGAAGAACAACCCGATGTCCCAGTATAGGTTGGGGGCTGACCTGCTGGAGAGCAGTGTAGGTGAAAGAGACCTGGGGGTCCTGGTAGACAAGAGGATGACCATGAGCCAGCAATGTGCCCTTGTGGCCAAGAAGGCCAATGGCATCCTGGGGTGCATTAGAAAGGGTGTGGTTAGTAGGTCAAGAGAGGTTCTCCTCCCCCTCTATTCTGCATTGGTGAGGCCGCACCTGGAGTATTGTGTCCAGTTCTGGGCCCCTCAGTTCAAGAAGGACAGGGAAGTGCTTGAAAGAGTCCAGCGCAGAGCTCCTAAGATGATGAAGGGAGTGGAACATCTCCCTTATGAGGAAAGGCTGAGGGAGCTGGGTCTCTTTAGTTTGGAGAAAAGGAGACTGAGGGGTGACCTCATCAATGTGTTCAAATATGTAAGGGGTGAGTGTCAGGGAGATGGAGTTAGGCTCTTCTCAGTGGTGACCAGTGATAGGACAAGGGGTAATGGGTGTAAATTGGAGCACAGGAGGTTCAAGTTGAATATCCGGAAAACTTTTTTTCCTGTAAGGGTGACAGAGCCCTGGAACAGGCTGCCCAGGGGGGTCGTGGAGTTTCCTTCACTGGAGACATTCAAAACCCGCCTGGACACGTTCCTATGCGAAGTGCTCTAGGTGGCCCTGCTCTGGCAGGGGGGGTTGGACTAGATGATCTTTCGAGGTCCCTTCCAACCCCTAGGATTCTATGATTCTACGGTTCTATGATTCTGGTCCCAGCTTTCTGCAGTGACCAGGTTGCTTGCCCCAGGCAAAAGGTGCCATTTGCCCTACTCTGCAAATTTATCATCTTTGTGTGCCTGTTGCCTGCAAATTGGTCATCTTTGTGTGCCCATCTCCTGCTTTTCTCCAGCAGGCTCTGCCTTTGGGCATTGCTACTGGGCAGCAGGAATTCCCTTACCTGTTCTGGTGTTTGGAGACATTCCCTCACTTTCTTGTGTCCAGGGTATCCAGGGAGCCACTGTAAAACCAGCCAGCACTCCTAAGTCTAAGTTTTGAGTCGTGGCAAATCTATTGGATTTCTGTGAATTTGTAGAGCTGAGGAGAATTCATAAATATGTTGGACAAATGGATGTGCACTGGCATGACTTTTTTCTCCCAGATACTAAAAAAGTTTGACATTTCATTTTTTTCCCTTTCTCTCAATAACTTTTTTTTTTTTTCTTAATAAAACATAGATTTGATGAGCCTGTTTGGGATACAAAATTTACTAAGAAAATACGAGATAATAGTGAAGTCATTGAAACAACTGAGTGTTGTAGACTTTGTTCAAGCAGTCCAGATAAATTAATGAAGAAAAAAAATCCATCTTCGTGGAGTGTTTTACAGGGATTTCAGCATCCTACCAATAGTGAACAGCCTCCCCAGGATATATTTATGTTTTACTGGGACAAATGAAAAGGTATTAGTTGTTAAATTATAAAGCTGTGTTTTCATGGGTTTAATCTGTACGATTTAGTTTTGAGATAGGGACTCCCTGATAGTTTGTTCTGCTTGAGATAATAATGAAATAATGGCTATTTCAGTACAATGATCAATTCAGTTGCAGATTAGTGTAGCATTTAGCAGTAAAACTTTTAGTTTTATGAATTTGCAGTCTTGTGGTCAAACCAAGCTCATGAGGTCTGAACACCAAGATTTAAGTTTAGACCCAATTAATGCTGTGTCTGTAAATGCTTTAGGCTGCCTTACTCTAATGTGGTTTTCTAACTTAAATTTTGCAGTCCCTGATAAATGGAGTTTTTAAAGTATGAAAAGATCATATGGTAACAGGAAGAAGACTTAGTTTCTTTTACTGGGTGAAGTCTTTTGGAGGTGATTACTCTTTCAATTAAACACTGCGTTCAGCACTCTTGTGGCACAGGCATCTGTCACTCGAACAGATACTGCCCCATAAACTCAAATATAACTCTTTTTTCCATTATGTATGGATAAGTAAAATCTTCAGGTTGATATAGTCAATGGCATTTGTTAAAGTAACAGATGTTCACATCTAGTAGCCCTCAGTGAGGTGACCTTATTTGAGTGGGAGTTCCGTGTCGAGTGCTGTAATTATTGTACACGGAGAATAAATGCCTTTATGAAGGATTCACAAGGATATTTTTACACTTCAGGTTGCTGTTCATGTCACGGAGAGGCTTGGAAGAACCCAGGTTTCAGGGTTTCATTCTAACTTTCCCTAAATATAAAATTATTAACTCAAACCCTGTAGATGTAAGAAAACGAAAACTGTGGAGATTGAATTGTGTAACAGGCCCAAGACTCCCAGTTTTTTTGAGGTTTTTTCCTTTCTCCTGGGTGGTCTGGCTGTTATCACTGGGCCAGCCTGGAAAGTTCATTTATTGAGGAGCATCAATAACTGCTTGCACAGAGTGTGCAGGGTAGAGGCTTTTGGTCAGGAGAACTGAAATCTCCAAACATTTCTGTGTACTCAGTCTTCACCAGGCATATGTCAAAGCATTTATTTAGACATAGCTTAGTTCGGGGAAGATGGTGGGAGTTTTCTCAAGCTGGTTTCAGCTTGGGTTAGCTTTAGGATGAGTATATTTTCTTGGGGCAAATTGATGGTTGAGATGGTTCAGTCTTTGTATTGGTTTCTATGCATACGTTTTGAATTTCCTATTTGTTCTTTGTCCTGAAGATATCCTGAGTTACCAAAATGTTTTCTTTGGGTAGGTAATCTCCACCTAACTCTTCCTTTTGGAACACGACTGGCCATCACTGAATAACTAAAACTGATTTATCATCTGTCCCTCAACCCCTTTATTTACTAGCTGTTAACTAGACCTACATTGCTTGTAGTACCCAAGAAGTTCAGTCCTGCAACGTAGTTACGTATGGTCTCAAAACAGCCTCCTCAGGCTTGCTAATTTCTTGTGGTGGAAGTAACTGAGCAGCAGTTTCCTTTTCACCTTCTCCTTGTAATTTTGCAACATGCAAAATCATAAGGAAAATCCCTGCAGATGCTTAGGATTGCCAAGATGGATATTTAATTAAAACATTTCTGACAGTGTCTTGAACATCTCAATCTTTGTTATGCAGACTTTTTCCAGGCGTTATTCCCAAGAGTCTTTCTAAAGCAGTACAAAAGACCAAACCTCTCAGTGTAAATTGTGTTTGGTTGTGACTTTTTTGTTTGCTGGGTTATTTAGTGGCAAACTCTTAGTTTCAGCAAGGAGTTTTGCAAACAAACTGGAAGTGACTTCTGTTGTTTCTTTGGTGAAACAAACTTCACCAGCAACCAGGCTGGTGAAGGGACTCGAGCACAGACCCTATGAGGAGAGGCTGAGGGAGCTGGGGGTGTTCAGCCTGGAGAAGAGGAGGCTCAGGGGAGACCTCATCACTCTCTACAACTCCCTGAAAGGAGGTTGGAGCCAGGGGGGGGTTGGGCTCTTTTGCCAGACGACTTTCAACAAGACAAGAGGGCAGGGTCTTAAGTTGTGCCAGGGGAAGTTTAGGATAGATATTAGAAAGAATTTCTTTACAGAGAGGTTGATCAGACATTGGAATGGGCTGCCCAGGGCTGTAGTGGATTCTCCGTGTCTGGAGATATTTCAAAAGAGCCTGGATGTGGCACTCAGTGCCATGGTCTAGCAACCGCAACGGTGGTTCAAGGGTTGGACTCGATGATCTCTGAGGTCCCTTCCAACCCAGCCAACTCTATGATTCTATGAAGTGTAGTGCTGGGGGTCCCAATACATACAGTGTGTTCTTTGTGTCCAGTGTGGATCTGTGGCTCTTCCTTCCAGTAGATGCAGTAATTGAGATTTTAATTAAAAAAGGTGGGCAACAAACATTTCTCTAGAAATCTGCTTGTATTTACTACAGAAATGTGTACAAAGTGACACTCATGACTGCAATAAGAAGATTATGGTTCCAAGGGGTAAAAAAAAGAGGAAAATCAGTATTTAACCACCTGTGTTTGGGTCCTCAAATAAACAGTGGCCTTTAATTTATTTATTAATTTGTTTATATGTGGAGGTTTGTCTGGATTGTTTTTTTGTTGGTCGCTGTGTTTTTACACCATTGGTCTTTAATCTTTTCATGCTTTAATTTCTTGCCAGCAAGCTGGAAATAACAGAGCACCTAAGATATTAAGTGAGGGTTAATGTATCAGCATTAAGCACTGCTCAGTTCTCAGTTTACATCATGTGCAATTTTGAGGATTTTTTACTTCTTTTTGGCCACAGTTCACTTGGAAGTCTGGCTTACAAGACTCAGGCTTGTTTACACATGAAGATTTTGCCTGTACATTCAGTTCTGTCAAATTAACAAGTCTGTTTTCATAAGAAAATTTTAATCCATTTCTTGATTAGTATTTTAGAGGCCCTAACGTAGTTGTTGATGGTATCTTACTTACATGGAGTCCAGCTTAGTTCTAGTTCTAGTCTATTTTGTCACATTTATTCTTCTATTTAGCTTAAAAAAAGTAAATATAGTATAGGAAATTTTCACAAGTTTTTGTTCCTTGCAGTTTTCTAAAATTTAATTTAAAGTGAGCTGATTTATTTTATGAAACCCAAATTTGTTAAAAAAAATCCTGCAGATAAGTTGCTGACACAACAGAATTAGAATGCAGATTTTTAATTGCCCCAGTTATTATCTTGAGGCATATTTTTGGTGCAATGAAAACATGACAGTAACGAAGCATCATGTATAAAACTCAATGATTTTAAAGACCATTTAAGTCCAAACTTTCTTTGATGGATTCTCATTGTTTAAGTTAACTGCATTTGGCAAGCACAACATCTTAATGAATTTCATTCATTACAGAAAAATTATCATCCAGTTAATGATCTGCAAGTTTTTTTACTAGCAGAGACTGTGGCAAATTCTAGACATTCTCACATCAGCCAATTGCTCTTTTCCTTTTTGTGATAGAGGCACAAGATAAGCATTTCCACACCCATTTTAGCCCTAAATTTCTATCAGCACATTGACCTGTTAGCTGTATTATGATATAATGCTACCTTTATCATCACCTGTTATGTTCAAAACATCTCATTGATAACTTAGGGTAAGTTCTGATGCATTATGAAGCATCAGAAATTCTTCATAAAGATCGTATGACTTGACTCTGGTATGCATTTGGTTACCCTTGTGTTTCATAGAATCATAGAATCCTTGGGGTTGGAAGGGACCTCGAAAGATCATCTAGTCCAACCCCCCCTGCCAGAGCAGGGCCACCTAGAGCACTTCGCATAGGAACGTGTCCAGGGGGGTTTTGAATGTCTCCAGTGAAGGAGACTCCACGACCCCCCTGGGCAGCCTGTTCCAGGGCTCTGTCACCCTTACAGGAAAAACATTTTTCCGGATATTCAACTTGAACCTCCTGTGCTCCAATTTACACCCATTACCCCTTGTCCTATCACTGGTCACCACTGAGAAGAGCCTAACTCCATCTCCCTGACACTCACCCCTTACATATTTGAAAACATTGATGAGGTCACCCCTCAGTCTCCTTTTCTCCAAACTAAAGAGACCCAGCTCCCTCAGCCTTTCCTCATAAGGGAGATGTTCCACTCCCTTCATCATCTTAGTAGCTCTGCGCTGGACTCTTTCAAGCACTTCCCTGTCCTTCTTGAACTGAGGGCCCAGAACTGGACACAATACTCCAGGTGCGGCCTCACCAATGCAGAATAGAGGGGGAGGAGAACCTCTCTTGACCTACTAACCACACCCTTTCTAATGCACCCCAGGATGCCATTGGCCTTCTTGGCCACAAGGGCACATTGCTGGCTCATGGTCATCTTCTTGTCAACCAGGACCCCCAGGTCTCTTTCACCTACACTGCTCTCCAGCAGGTCAGCCCCCAACCTATACTGGGCCATCGTGTTGTTCTTCCCCAAATGCAAAACTCTACACTTCCCCTTGTTGAATTTCATCATGTTTCTCTCTGCCCAACTCTCCAGCCTGTCTAAGTCTCTCTGAATGGCAGCACAGCCTTCTGGTGTGTCAGCCACTCCTCCCAGCTTAGTGTCATCAGCAAACTTGCTGAGGGTACATTCTATACCCTCATTTTTCTCTAGTATTTTCTAGTATTTCTAGTGTTTCTCTAGTATTTCTTCTTGGTTTTACACATTTAAGTGTGGAGGTTTTTCTGGTTACGAATTGTGTGAGGTATTTGCAAGCTGGTTGTACAGCAGATGACTCTGCAGGGCTCAAAGATTTTGCAAAGCATGTTAACTTTTGTAAATATTAAATACCAAAATGGAAAAGCTGGTAGGATAGTAAGACAGCTCACAGAAAGGGGAAAACACCTACAGTGCATCTTCTAGAGGTTTGGTTCTGGTGTGGTTTTTGTATAGTATATTCTTAGGACATTTGGATTTAATTTCTTGTACTTCACATCTAGAATTCTGGTTTTGCTATGAGCTTTTCTGTATGAAGGTATAAAAGTATAAAATAGAGTGGTGAAAATCCCTCAAAAAGATAATGCATAATCTATCCAAGATCATAAAAATAGGAAAATGAAATTTCTTGTTATTTTACCCAGCTCATTTGTTGAATTCCCTCTTTGCTGCTTCACTGAGATGTGTGGATCTGGCTTGCCTTAAGGCTGCAGAAGCAAAGTCACAGGGTTGTTTGTCAACCCCTGTTCACAGCTCTGCAGGGGGAGAGGGAAGGACACTATTGCTGGCATTTAAGTACTAAACCTTCAAAAGAATCATTCTCTTATGGATTTATTTTTTGAAAATCGACCTCTTTTCTATCAAGTGTTTGTATTTGGATAGTTCTCAAATGTTGCTTAAAACCTTTTGGGAAAATGCCATTTGTTCACTCTTGTCCTTTTTCATTTCTTTCCTGTTTCTCTTCACAGGCATGACTTTTCTAATTTGAGCCCCCTCCCCCAGATATGGCCAGCTGTGAAAAATTATTTTTCAGCATCCCTACCTGGCTTTTGGCAGACCTTTTATACAGTCTTTGTGTTATGGGTTCCTGGGGGGATTGTAGCTACATCTGGTCATGGGATTGGCGGGCTGCTCATGGTGTTCATGAGTATTATCTCTCAAGGCATCTCTTCTCTTTCTCTTCTTCTCTCCTCTCTTCTCTTCTCCTTCATCTCTTCTTCCTCTTCTCTCTCTTCTTCTTCTCTTTCCTCTCTTCTTCTCTCTCTTCTCTTCTCTTCTCTTCTCTTCTCTTCTCCTTCCTCTTACTCTTCTCTCTCTCTCTTCTCTTCTTCTTTCCTCTCTCTTCTCTCATTCTCTTCTCTCTCTTCTCTTCTCTTCTCTCTCTTCTCTTTTCTTTTCTCTCTTTTCTCTTCTCTTCTCTCTCTTCTCTTCTCTTCTCTTCTCTTCTCTCTCTTCTCTTCTCTTCTCTTCTCTCTTCTCTCTTCTCTCTTCTTTCTCTTTCTCTTCTCTCTCTCGTCTCTCTCTTCTCTCTTCTCTTCTCTCTTCTCTTTCTCTCTTCTCTCTTCTCTCTTCTCTCTCTTCCTCTCTCTCTTCTCTCTTCTCTCTCTTCTTCTCTCTTCTTCTCTTCTCTCTTCTCCTCTCTTCTTCTTCTCTCTTCTCTCTTCTCTCTTCTCTCTTCTCTCTTCTCTCTTCTCTCTTCTCTCTTCTCTCTTCTCTTCTCTCTCTTCTCTCTTCTCTTCTTCTCTTCCCCTCTTTCTCTTCTCTTCCTCTCTCTCTTCTCTTCTCTTCTCTTCTCTTCTCTTCTCTTCTCTTCTCTTCTCTCTTACCCATCTTCCCTTTCTCTCCTTTCCCCCCCTTTCTCCCCTTTCTCTCCTTTCCCCCCCTTTCTTCCCTTTCCCCCTCTTTCCCCTCTTTCCCCTCTTTCCCTCCCCTCTTTCCCCCTCTTTCCCCCCTCTTTCCCCCTCTTTCCCCTCTTTCCCCCTCTTTCCCCCCTCTTTCCCCCCTCTTACCCCCTCTCCCCCCTCCTCTCCCCCTCTCCCCCTCTCCCCCCCCTCTCTCCCCCCCTCTCCCCCCTCTCCCCCCCCTCCCCCCCTCTCCCTCTCTCTCCTCCCCTTTCCCCCTTTCCCCCCTCTTCCCCCCTTTTCCCCCTTTCCCCCTTTCCCCCCTTCCCCCCCCCTTTTCCCCCCTTTTCCCCCCTTTTCCCCCTTTTCCCCCCTTTTCCCCCCTTTTCCCCCCTTTTTCCCCCCCTTTTCCCCCCTTTTTCCCCCCCTTTTCCCCCCTTTTCCCCCCCTTTTTCCCCTCCTTCTTTTCCCCCCCTTTCCCCCTTCCCCTCTTTCCAACCTGACAGAACAGAGAGCAGGTATTTCCAAAGTTAATGGTTTTTGCTGCTGCCAGGACGATGGCTCTGGTGGTTACTGTGCTGCAGCAATGCTGTTTGTGATGGATAATCTCTAATATGTTATTTTAATATAATAGATAATATAGAAATTCAGACGACAAAGAACGTACCCCTAATCCTACTCTACAAGATGCTGCTTTTAGGATGGAGAGTGATTCAGAATCCCAAAAGGAGATACAGCCTATACATCCACTGTTACCACAAACGTCCTGTCATCTTTTCATGTTAGGTTCATTAGTTGGGAAAGAGCTCCCCAAGTTTGTCCCCCAAAAAGATCTTGCTTTTTTTGCTAAATGAATACCGTTTCTCTGAAATGCTTTTCAAGCAGTTCAAGTTTTACAGCCTTTTCAAGGTAAGCTGCTAGTTTCTAGCTAGCACTGGGTACTATGGATTAGATACAACATTTTAAAAGCATCCTCTAGCATTTTGCCAAATGGCTTCAGAGCCTGACACGTCTCTGGCATGTGGATGGGTGCCAGCAAATTTCTTAAGGAGGTGATGAAGCTTGCATATGGAAAGGGACTTGGAACTCTCATGAGACAGCCCTGGATGAGTGCAGGCAGTGAAAACCTCTTTGCTGTCATCCCCGCACGCAGGCTCACATTCCCCTGCTTTGCTGCTAAGTCATTTTCTGTTAAAAAACTCAGTGCAGAAATGGAGAACGGAGATTAGGATAATTATTAATAATGAGGCCTCTGTCCACCTCGCTTCCTCATCTGGAAGAAATTATCCCCTGCTTAAGTTCAAGTGTGTTAACTGGTCTGCAACCAGATGATCCCTTAATCTTCAGACTTCTAAAGTGTCCTCTCCTGCCTTCACATTTTCACCATCTTGAGGTGGCTTTACATGCTTTAAAGGAAAAAAAAAAGCAAAAACAAACCCAAACCCCTACAACCTACCCCACTTGCCAATATTTTAATATGAAAGATAGAAGAGATCATTATAGGACTTTTGTAGCTGACTTGTGGAATAAATATTTACTAAGGGCTGATCCATTTTAGCACACTGCAAGTCCTGCTTTGAAATGTAATATTTGGGTATGGGGATGTTACAGTTCTTTCCACAGATAACTTTATTGATGTACCAACATTCCTCCTCTAGAATACTTTTTCTGCTGTGTCCAACATACAAAATGTGTATTTGTCAGGTAACACACTCAGTATTGGAAAAAAAATTACCAAGCTCCCTTAATCATTGGGATGTAATCTGCTAGATTAGGAGAACAAACTGGGGATAGCCACGAGGCCAAACTGTCTAATGCAGCCAGCATGCATAAGGGACAGATCTGGTGTGAAACTGCAGTGTAAAAAAACAGGATGCCATTGGCCTTCTTGGCTACCTGAGCATGCTGCTGACTCATCTTAAGTCCACTGTCAACCAACACCCCCCCAGGTCCCTTTCCAACTCACAGCTCTCTAACCACACTTCCCCAGGTCTGTAGCTCCCCATGGGGTTGTTATGACCCAGATGCCAGAGCTGGCATTTGGCCTTGTTAAACCTCCTACAATTAACCTTGGCCCATTGGTCCAACCTCTCTAAGTCCCACTGTAAGGCTTCCCTACTCTCCAGCAGATGGACACAGACACCTCGTTTGGTGTCATCTGCAAATTTACTGAGGGTACACTCAATCCCCTCATCCAAATCATTAATGAAGATTCCCCTCATCCAAATCACTAATGAAGATATTAAAGAGATGAAGCCCCAGTACTGAACCCTGGGGGACACCACTCCTGACTGCTCGCCACCCAGATTTACTTCCATTCACAACCACTCTTCCAGCCTGACCATCCAGGCTTTTTTATCCACTGCAGGGTATACTTATCCAAGCCGAGTGCCATAAGTTTCTGAAGAAGAATGCTGTGTCAAAAGCTTTGCTAAAATCCAGATAGACAATGTCCACAGCTCTTCTCTCATCTACTAGGAGAGTCCTCTTGTTGTAGAAAGACATCGGGTCAGTCAGACAGGACCTGTCTTTCATAAGCCCATGCTGACTGGGCCTGACCACTTGCTTATCTTGTATGTATCTCTCATGACTGCTTTTGTAGGTCTTGATATTCACCGCTACCCACCTGGAAGACCAACAGTGGGCAGTAGTCAGAAGGTCTCACCAGGACTGGAAGTTTACTTGCGATGTCCCTTATCCTGGCCCCAGGGAGGCAGCTGGTTTCCCTATGAAGTGGGTCTGGTCTGCATATTGGGCCCTCTGCAGCCCTCAAGAGGGAGTCACTCCCAACAATGGCCCTTCTGTTATCCTGTTTGGAATGTGTCAAGGGTGTGTGGTGCAGGGCGAGTTGGCCTGGATGGGAGTTTTGGGCAGTGTGGGGTATTCTCAGCACTCTCTGCCATTTCCTCCTGCAAGGCCCCAAACCTGTTCTGCAATGCCACTGAGGTTCTGGAGGTAACACACCTGCCCTGTTTGTGGCGTCTTTTCTTTAGCAACACAGTATAAAGTTATTTGTGTATTTTGTACTGGTCTTATCAAGCGAGTTAATTTTCTTGCATTTAAAAACTAAATGCATCATATTGCAATTTGCCTCTTTTTCCCAGCGTCATAAATGACATTTAAAGTTATTATTTCTGTAAACAGACATCATTCTGGAAACTCACGGTCAATTTAATGTTTCAAGAGTATGTTTTTTACTATGTTGTGCCCAATTTCTCTTGGTACTGTGTATTAAAGCTCTTTAATCAGTAACAATTATGCCAGGGAAGAGTTTGGTCTGCTGGGAGAGTCAAGCTAGAGAAGAGTTTCCAGGCAGGGCTATGAACATTGCACAGTGCTTTGCTGCTGCCTGCTGGGGTATAAGGGCACATTAGGGCAAGGCAAGCTTCTAGTCTGCATCTCTTAACATCCTCAGGTCTCAGTTTATTGGAACCTTTGTTACTCAGTGTTTCTAACGATTCAGTAGTTAAATAACAAAATAGATCACTTGTGATGGGGAGGGATTAAAGGAGTTAATGGCTAGATTTGCTTTCAGAGGCATGTGTGCCTTCCATCAAAATAAATTATTCTCTCAGGCTTCTGAGGAGAGTATTAGACCTAACATCTTCTTAATATATTCTAAAGCTGTGTGACTGAGAGAAGTGAATTAAAAGATTTTAAATTTCTAATTACTTCAGATGTAATTATTTCCTCCCTTTTAAATAAAGTTGGATGGGAAAAAGTGGTTTAAAAGGCAGAGAGAATGGGAAGAAGAATAAGTGTTCTCCTGTGAGAACTGCTGCAAAGAACTGAGTTAATTTTATTTTGTGCTTGGCAATTCGCTGTAGCAGGACTTCAGAGATACCAAGTCAACACTGCATTTTCTTTGAGAATCACACAATGGTTTGGATTGCAGGGGACCTTGAAGGTCACCTAGTTCCAACCCACCTGCCATGGTGAGGGACAGCTGCCACTGGACCAGGTTTCTCCAAGCCTCATCTGGCCTGGCCTGGAACACTACGAGGGATGGGGCAGCCACAGAGTGTCTGGGCCAGTGTCTCACCATCCTCACAGTGAAGAATTTCTTCTTAATGTCCAATCTAAATCTCTCCTCTTTCAGTTCAAAGCAATTACTCCTTTCCCTATCACTCCATTCCGTTGTAAAAAGTCCCTCCCCATCTTTCCTGTAGCCTCTTCAGGTACTGGAAGGCCACTGTAAGGTCTCCCTGGAGCCTTTTCTTCTCCAGGCTGAAAAACCCCAACTCTCTCAGCCTGTCTTCATAGGAGAGGTGCTCCAGCTCTCTGATTATCTCCATGGCCTCCTTTGGCCATGCTCCATGTTGCTCCAACACTCCATGTATTAGTGTTCAGTTCTAGGACCCCTATTTCACCTTGACTTTTCTGCTGGCAAGCCTTCTGCTGGCAGCCTCAGGACGAGCACCTCATGTTTCAGTGTGCTGCAGCCTTGCAGAGGAGACCTGCAGAGCTTCATCCCAGGTGTCAGACAACTGCTGCCTGCCCACAGGGATCTGCTCAGCCCTGCTGTGCCTGCAGGGAGGTGAAACTTCACAGCAGAAATAACTAATGACAGTGCAACTAACACCAGAAAGAATTATTCTGAGTCGCCCTCTTAGTAAGTTTATAGCTTGTGACATCTGACTTGGGCTTTGTGGCAGCCCTCAAGATTTATCATCACTGCCTTTTCTCCCTTTATATCTTGCAATAAATTTAGAACACTCAGAGCTTCTGACTTCTGTCTGCATTGCTGGCACCAAATGTGAATTTTACTGAATTTCCCAGAGATGCGTTTACTTGCAGATCAGTGATGAATCCACCATCATCTCTGCTTTGACCTATTAAGAGCATGCTAAAACTATTAGGTTTAGAAGAGAAATTTTGTAAGAAGAGATGCTGTGTTGGCTTTAGGTATTCCCATACTCTCAAGGCACTGTCAATATTATCTCTAGGTTGCAGAGCAGCTCAGTGCTGAGTAAGGGCTAAAAACTGTTAGATGCTGCATTCTGCTGCCACAGCAGTAATTGAAAATCTGTCTGCTAGGATGTCTTCCACATCTCTGTGCTTAGTTTTTGAAAAAGGGAGGTAAAAAAAACTGAGTTATGGGACTAGGCACTCCACTGAGAAATAGTACAGAAATGACTTGATGTGAAAACAAAGTCTACTTCTTGGTACCAGAGGTGTGAAGGCTCATTTCTTACTCTTCCATTTTTATGCCATTTATGAATTACTGTCCTCAATTAGCCTAAAAGTGGAAGTTAACACAGTCAGATTTTCAGTGCAGCCTTTACTATCATCCAGAAGTTCAAAAGCCTCTTTCTTCCCAGGGCTTTGGACGTACAGGAAAATCCATGCTGCCTTACCAGGTCACAGAGGAGATTCACTTACAAACCTGTGTCCTTTTCATCACAAACCTCTTCCATGGTTACCCCATCTGTTGAGTGAGATTGTGGCTTTCAAATATAAGGCAAATAAACCTGAGGGAACTTCAGATCTTTCTATGTCGGTGTTCCTAAGAAGGACTGAGTTTAATCTCCAACCCTGTGAAATTTCCAAAGAAAGAGGTCTGATTCCCACTCAGCAAAGCCATATTGATATCCTCCCACTGGAGCTTGAATTCAAACTATTCAGGCAAATTAGTCAAAATTTGAACTGGGCTCGAGCTAATTAGCTCATGCCCCACGTTGGGCGCCAATAAATCTGTCAGGGTTTAACACCGGCAATTAAATTGTATGACAGATGCTCTCTATTAATCCCCCTCCCTTCCCTGATAAAGAAAGGAGAGAGAATAAGGGAGAGAGACTTATGGGTTGGAAACTAAACTCCACAGCTTCAATGAAACACTAATTATAAATAGGAAAAATTACTAAATATATGCAAATATATACAAATATACAGGAAAATTGATACCACGTTCCTCCCCCCTCTCCCCCAGTAACTCTCACGTCACCACCGAGGCTGCGGGGCAGCCCTGGGAAAGTCCAGGCTGGAATTCTGGGGACAGCAGCAGTCAGGAGCTGGAGGCAGGAACACAGAGATTCAGGCTGGCATGGATCAGGACCATAGGCAGAGGAACAGATGGAATCCTCCCAGGATGCTGAAGCAAACAGGGACAGGTGAAGAAGGGGAAGCAGGAAGGGGTTTGACCTTTGTGATCCCTCAAATTTATACTGAGTATCACGTGCATGGGGTGGAATACTGTGTTTGGTCAATTTTGGCCATTTATCTTGCCTGTTCCTCCCTAAGGGAGGGTTTCAGGTGTGACCTCTTTACTCCTTTTCTCCTTCCAGAGGGCAAAATATTCCTCAGAACTCAAGCAGTGTCCTTGGTTCTGCACATCAGTCTCTAGCAGTAGCTATAAACATCGAATGTTACCAGTCCCAGAAGCAGACACTGTCTGAGAAACTTGCTGTTAATTTCAGCAAGTGCAGCTGCTTACAAGAGACTGAGCTGAAAGCAAAAGTACAAGACAGAAAATCACCTTTACCCTGGCCCAAACCAGGACAGTCAGGCTTGTTTAAGCCTGAGAGCTTTCTGCTGAGGGACACTTGTGAGGATGCTTATGGCTCTTCCCACCCCCTGCTCAGACACAGCAGCCAGGCAGGGCTGCAGGCAGTCCTTCTTCATTAAATTATCTGGCAGTATGTTTCTTTGTTGTGGGAATTACAACCTGAGGTGTTAATTGAATTCTTCTGTGCATTCTTTTTTCTCTTGTGTCTTCTTTTTCAAATAATCTGTTCCCTTGATTTTCCCATCTACATGTATGTGCTATAAAAGGGCTCTTCAGAGTCAGCTGCTGACACCGATGAGCATGTAAGAAATATACATGAAATGTGCTTTTTCTGTGGTTGGGTTCTTTATTTCTTTTTCTCTAAATTCTAGTTTCTTCAAATCTCATGGGATGGCAAAAAGCACATCTTACCACTGGATTAAATTCCTTCTGAAATTTCTGTTGCAGTCCTAAACTGTAAAATGACCAGAGCTTTCCAGTAAAAGAAATCTAATAATTATTTTGATACAGACAAAATAACTTATGTCCCTTGAGCTTTGTATGAAAAAATTGTTCTATGCAGCTCTCAGAATCCTGTCTGCTGTGACTTTCTATATGACCTCCCTTCTCCTATGCAATAGCAGGAAAAAAGTGGGAAAATAATGGGAAGTGTTGGGAAAGCTGAACAATTGCTTGCAAGCAGCTTTTTTCCAGTTTGCTATATTCCTGGTTTTCAGATGACTAGTTTTCTTCCCTGGCATTCAACTAGAACCACATATGCAGAACCTAAATAACAGGAGTGACAGAATTTATCTTGCTCAAGACTTATTCTTTGGGAAATAATTTTTCAAAAAGAAAGTGTTCTGCTCTATGGAAATGGAGATTTCTAACTGGAACTCTGTACTGTGACTTCTTTTTTTTTCCCTCCTCAGTGTTCAGTTCTTATTTCTTGCTAAAGACGTCTCTCCTTTCAAACTACCTTGTTCTTATCTGTGTTTGTACTGCTGCCCACAGCTACTGGAAACACATTATTTGGAAACTACAAGTCACTGGAATAAAGCAAGGTTAATCTCCAGTGTTTTTCTGTATCTCAGTGTAAGCAGCAGTGTTTATAACCTGCTTCCAGAAAAGCAGAGTTAAAACTTTAGAGGAGTGAGAATGAAAGCATAAAGTACAAAACTAATAAATGCTGCATAAGGTTGTGGGGTATTTTTCCCTTTCAGTGCTACATCTGCAGTCTTGGCTCACTACAGCAAAATGGCAAAAAGCAAAATGTCCATTTAAATAACCTTCTTGCAACCACAAGTCTGTATTTGAAAGCATTTCCTTATGCAGTTATGAAGTGGTAAAATAATGGTCTGAGCTGTTTAAGTCAGCGTGTCCTCATCTGGGATGAATAATGATTCCTCCTGAGACAAATTGTACTGGCAGGCTGTGAACCTGGCCAGGAGATCCTGGTACTTCTGCTCATGTAAAGCAGTAACCTATTTTGGAATAAGGAATCAATTTTGTCTTTGCAAAGGAACTGGAATATCTGGTATGTCCTTAAATAGTGTAGCACTGCAGTGCCCTGCTCTGCAAAGCATGAATGTTACAGTGGGTTCAGGAGCCATGGAAGTAATTTGCCTCTTACAGAGGGGAGTGGAGGCACAACAATTAAATCCCAGGGAAAAGCTGGCCACCATCACAAATATCATTGCAGGCACTAATTTTCTGGTCCCTTCTTATCTGTTTGTCTGGCACCAGAGGTCCTTGAGCCTCTGATTTCATAAACAAGCAGAGTGAGGGTCCTCACAGCTGGATCCCAATGTGCCAGAGAAATGTCTGAGTGATTCATTGGGAAGCTTTGAGACCAGAGGGTTTAGATCCAGCAGGAAGAGTAAAGTGATCCCAGAGACTGACCCATCCTGGTGCATTGTTTAAGTGGTGACATAGGCAGAGGTGAGACAATTTCTTTAATTCTTTAATAGTTTTGGCATAGTGGAGAAAAGAAATTGTGAAGTGCTGTCAGCACTGAATGATGATTGAAAAACTGTGCCCAAAGTTGGAACCTGAAGCACCTGGGAAGCATTCCTGTTGGGAGCCAGGAAGAGAGCTTCCAAGCTTGCTGGTGGTCAATTGTGTTTCTCATCTTGATATTGCTTGTGCAGTCAACATGCCCTTATCAGAACAGCACTATAAACTAAAGCTAAGTGACACATCTTAGAAGAAGCTGTAGCTACTGCTAAAGTAGTCCTTGTGAGCCAAATCATCAACTTATTTTTAACTTGGACCACAGCAAAAGCCCAGATGTACCCATTAGTATCTGTCTCTGTGTCTCACTGTAAGCTGTCACTACAGCTTAAGGTTAACAAACAAATCCCTCTAAATATGTACTTATTTTAAAATACTTGGTGTGTGGTGAACTAACTAAGGTGACAGAGCAGACTTAGGAACATCACTTGTGCAAAAGAAGGTAAAATTGCTTTGTCCTTTGTGATTCAGAAAGAGAAATGAAATCAAATGAAGTTGAAATGAAATTTTACTGCCCTGAAGTTTGTTCAGGGCTGTAATGTGATTTTCCATGAGATTTGACTGCTTGGAGTGTCAGGCATTTGGATCATGGAAGTGAAATTAGGGCGAACTGTATAACGAGATCGTGCACAGAGACTGGCGAGACTACTGTGGCTGGGTTCTTTGGGAATGACCATGGCCTGGTTCTCCTGTGAACCTAGGAAGCAGATGAATCCCTTAGGGGACTCAAGAAATGTAAGAAAAACTTTGGGGCAATGCAGCAAAGCTGTAAGCACTCAAGTCTATTAATTCTCAGGGAGCTATTCCAGGCGATCCACTGCAGCCAAGGAGAAACTGCTAACCCTGCACTTTCCCTTGCAAACCCAGAAGTGAGCCAATTGCTAAGTGCCTGAAATGGCCAGGAAGAAGGAGATCTGGTGGAGGATGGCTTCTCCAAGAGTGTCTTGATGTGTTCAGTTGTAACTTTGAGGGTCTTGCCAATGTCAAACTTTCAGGTAACTTCTTCACACTTGACAATGAGCCTATACGGATGAGCTGTAACGTGACCAGCTCCTGTGAACTGTGGGGAGACAGATGGGGAGCATTTTTATTTTTTTAAAAACTGAGTGAATCCTGGATTCCCTGTCCTTCAGGTAAAGCCTCAGATATCAAAATCTGCCTTTCAGAATTTTGCAGTCAGCCATCCCTTAGTTAAATTCCTGAACAGTGCAAAGTTCACATTAAGTTTCAGAAGGAGTCAGCGTATTGCTGATACCCACTGCCAAAAATGGCCCTGTATTCCAGATATTTTGGGTAGTTTTAGTTTATTTTGGAAAGACACTGGCTATGGCTGAATATATGAGAATTCTTAATTGCACTGGCAGTCTACTGATTAATTATCAGTTTGAAGCTGAAAGTTTACCACGGGTACAGTTTTGTCTAATGTATTATATTGGTAACATTATTAACATTCTGAGAATTGCTCGGAGACCAGTATGCAAAGTTTTTATCCTCTTTAGGAAAAGGGCAATTAATTTCTTTGTGTTCAATGAAGTAAGGACATCTGCAAATTATAGTTCTGGTTTATAATTACATGTTTTGAGTAGCACGCTGAATGCTAGTAGAAATATAAACTTATGTGTAGTGATAAATATATCATCCAAATCCTGCAAAACAAGGACACTTCTGTTATCACTATTTTAATTGCATGCAATTGAACTGGTTTTTCTCTTTCAATCTTTCAGAACTCTTTATAGCTTGAAATGAAATTTAGGGGCAAAAAAACCCCTTTAGCATTGGGGTGATTGAGGAAGTGATTCAGATTGTGTCATCTGGCTCACTCAAGTGCAACAAAAGTTATCAAAGGTATTGACTATATTTTAAAATTTAGGCTTATTAAAATTCTGCACACTGACTATTTACCTCCTTTCTTGTTTTAAAGGCTAAACACAATGTGATGGGCAGCTTCTACTAAAAAGGCTTGAGAAAGTCTTCCCTTGCTCTGAATTTTGTGTCTACAGAGATGCATTGATCTGAATGGAGTTGTTGGCCTCGTTTCTTCATCCTTTAAAAACAGAATTATAAGTATTAGTGCAACACCTGTGGTAGTTTTTAGGGGTTGTAGTGTTTTGCAAGCCTGGGTGCTTTTTGTTGCAATGCCCACTTTGGAACAGATGCCACTAAAGTTTTAAAATAGATTAAGGTATTGATAGATTTATATTGCTCCATAATGTTAAAATACCTGTGGAAAAGTAGAAAGGGGAAATGTACTTAATTGTGAAATAGTTTTAAGCTGGAAGTACAATGAAAGCTTTTCACATTGTATTGATCTGGACACGTTTCAAAGTGCTTCAGTAGTATTTTCTGCATATACATAGCCCACCTAGGGATGTATATGTTGGTTTTTGCCAGAAAAACTGTGAAAACATGGGGGTGGGGGCTGTGGTGGCTGTTTGTGTGTAAGAACTCAGCAGTCTTAAAAAGCAAGTTTATTTTTGAACTCAAAGCACAAGGGTTTTGAAACTTGGCTTTCCTTGAATTATTTATAACATGGAACTGCTAGACAGTGTGCTTTAAAAGTATGTGATAAGCCAGAACAAACGTGACTCTGGTATTGCCTTGTCTGCACATCTACGTTTTCTAAAGATTAGGCAGAATTTGACAACAGACTAAAGATTGTTTCATCCTTTGAGAATTCCTTCTCTTCATCTACATTGCATTTCTGGATCTGGTATCCATGGCAATTCATGAAGATGATTTAGGAGCTGGGCTTGAACGCGTCGATGGAAGTTCTTATTCTAACGCGTTTTTCAACATTGCTTTTTGAGTGCATTTATAGAGGTAAACTGTTGTAAGCAGTGTATTGAAAATCCTTTTCCCCTAGTAATACACCTAGATGTCCATTTTTAGTGCAGTGGAGAATCCCAATGGATATAGTTCAATTTCTGAAACAAGTCTGAAATCCAGATACTTCTGGGGACACATGAATGTTTTTATAGCTTAGAGTAAAACGTGAATGGGGCTTAGGTGAGCTGTAATGGCTAAGGATGGGGATTTAGGCTTTTGTGACCTTTCATTTGTTTGAAGATCATTTGATCAAGTTTGATAAATGCCAGACTTACTAATAATACTATTTGATGTTCTGAGAATATTCCAAGTTACGTGTACTAAATCATTCCTGAGAGGGGCAAAATATGACACAAATAATTTCTAGTGGTATTTGTATTTTAGAAACCTTGGAAGCTAAGAGCCATCAGCGTGAGCCAAAACCAAGGACTGTGCTTCAGAAAGGCATCATTTGCACACAAACAACTTCTCTTAAAAAGTGTTTTATTTGTCTTTTCCTTGGAGGGTTCATAAGCTTCTATGCCATTTTTGCTCATTTTTGAGCAGCCCTTTAGCCCACCTCAAGAATATTTTTGATCAATAGGTGTATGTTGCTGTGAAGTTACATTTATTCTCTATTTTTGTTTACATTCTTACAGGAAACATTCTCTCTTCCTTTCCATTATTAGTCTCTCAGCAATGTTTTTGTTCTTTCATCTCCCCTTTCTTCAGTTTCAACCTCCCTTAGGAGCTGGTCTTAAGAATTAACAGCCTGAAGGAAGTCATTAAAAAAAAAAAAAAAAAAAGGGATTGCTTGAGCCTGTTTACTTGACTATTTGACATAAAACCAACTTCAAAGAATAGTTGTGATTTCTACTTTAATTTTTACATAAACTGAATATTTTAAGCATTTAGCAGACATACTGCAGTCTAAACCTGGTCAACAAGCTTAATACTGAGATTCTTAGATACAGTAGATGGATGAGTATTTCAGTGATGCAATAGATCATAGTCCTTTAGCTTTTGTAATCCTTTGAAATGGTTTTGGTGTGCTTGGAGTTCCTTAAGGTGGATTCTGTACCTTAGAGTATTTTTATATGAGTTTTCCTGAACCTAACCATTGCAAACCAAATGGCCTCCTTCATTTTAATCCTCCATCAAATCTAGGAAGGCAAGGATTTGCCTTCTAACAACAGGTTTCAGTACTCTACTCAATTTTCCTCTTAGATTTTCTGCATAAATATTTTGCTTTCTCTGTTTTTGTAGTCTGACACTTGAATTTCCCCAAGTGAAGCTGCCTGTTGTACTCACTTAACATCTCAACGTTGTAGACAGCAAGTCAGAAATCGATTTTCCTATTAGGGAAGCTAATGGGCTAGCCTTTTCTTTCAGTGACTTAACTGTTAAAAAATACAAACTTTAGAATTAATTTTCAGCTCTAGCACTGAGTTAAAGAAAAAAAAAAAAAAAGTTTCTTTTGGGATAGCTGATCTGTCCCAGAAGTGAGTCACATGGTGGTTGAACTTGACAGGGACCTCATGAGATCCCTCAACCTGTTGGCAATGCTCTACCTAACACAACCCAGGATGCTGCTGATCACCTCTGCTGCAAGGGCTTCTTGCTGCCTTGTGGCCACCTTGGTGACCACCAAGACCCTCAGCCAGGTCCTTCTCTTTAGAGCTGCTTTCCAGCTCTCATCAGTATTTTGCATTCAAATATTCAAGTGAATATTTCCAGATTAGAGAATCTGATGAAGCTGAAAAAATAGACACAGCTTGTGTGTTCCAGGAACATAATCGTCTTCCCTCGTGGTAAGTCATAAGGATCTTCCCACTGACTTTTGAAAGACCATATGTTGGAGCACACCGAGTGCTCTGTTCACTGTCGTCTAGCAGGAACAGCAGAGTGTACTGGAATGGTGGAGAATAAAGTTGGAGTCACGTTTTAGGAAGTAAGGATGTGTTTATTAAAGCGTATCGTGCTGAGTGGCTGGGGAGTTACACAACTTGCAGGGATCTTGGAGTTCTCCTTTGGAGCCAGCTGGAGAATTGCTTGCACAGCTCATATGCAAAAGCACTTTGGGAACTGCACAATTTGCTGAAGCTGTGAGACTGAGAAAAAAGATGAAAAGAGGATTGGCTTTGCAGAAGTGATTCTTGTTGCTGTTTAGAAGATGTTATGAGCTAGTAAGTTCTGTAAATGTACACTGTCTGGTTACTTAGCATGGCTTGATGGCATTTTCTTCTTATATTAAATTATTCAAATGGCATTGCTGGTACAGGTTAGCAACCTGCTATAAACCTGCCTGATGGTGGAAAGCAAGTTGTTTTTTGTTAAAGTTGTTCTACTGAGCTGTAAAATAACTACGATTAATCTAAAAATTCAGTTTGCTGTATTTTGGTTTGTGCTTTATAATTAAGCCTCAAATTTATTTTTGAAGTACTGTGCTATAGATTTAACTTTAGTGAATAAATACTTCATTGATTTCTAAGTAATGCACATTATTTTTGGCTTTTGAAAGTGAAACTGTTTTCTTTATTGAATTTTCATTGATTCTTCTAATACCTTTATACTGCTTTTTATTTTTACACTGCTACTTTTATGCTTTTATGCTACAGACCATACCACAAAGTACTTGCAACATAAAGGTAATCTTGTCTTCTGTGGAAATGCTGTATGTAAGTCCGAACTAAAATCTCAGACATAAAAAGAATTTAACTAGAATTTAACTGAAAAACAATGAAAAATTTGTGAAAAGTCAAAATGTCAAAATGCTCTTCTTGATAAGCTGAAAAATAATTTTGACATCCTGTCATGTTCCATGGACACACTCCATGCCAGGCATAGCATTTCTGGTTGCTTTGAGGAGAGCCTATTCACCCAGGCACACTGCATTTCTCTGCTGGTGTCTCCCTATAGCTCTGAACCTGCATGAGGGCTGCCAAGAGTGTGGCCAAGACTCTTCCCTTTGGGGACATGATGAGGACATGTTTGTCCTGCAGAGATCTCCGAGCACCTTTTGTGAGTCTTGAGTAATGGTTCACTCAGCTCTGCAGTGCCATAGCTTTATACTGCAGACAGTAAAGCCTATTTATCTGAGAGCCTCTCCCCCTTACATCTTGTTTTACTAGAGTAACTCTTGGAGAGGTTTTCTGGAGCACATGGGGCTCCTGAGCTTCCCTGGTGCCGCAGGGTAATGACTGATTATATTCTTTTCTTGGGATCAGTAAAAATCTGAGTAGAAAGGTCAGGAAGCTCTCTTTTCTGTAGCAGAAATTCTCCTTATTCACCACAAGCAAGAGATTACATGTCTTTATGCATTCTGTTGAGCTCTGGGTTCAGGTGGGTGATTTATTGCTATTAACTAGTAATTTGTCTGAAATAATTTCTAATGCTATACAAATGCGTGATTTTATTTAGGACTAATTAAAACACTAATTAAAAGCTGATAGCTATGCTGAGAAAATGTGTATTTATCACTTTTGGGCTCAACAGAATCATAAGTCCCTGGTTTTACCACTTAGCATTAATATTACTCTGCAGACAATTTAGACATCTGCGAACAATTTAGACATTGTGAAGCCATTCAAAACTGCTCTACTAGACTGATTTATTAAAAACATGCTATCTAATTCAACAGCTCATTGCTCTAAGCAAACCAGCTGGCATAGCACTGGGCTAGAAAAAAAAAAAAAAAGACAAAACAATGAAAGATTAATTTATAGGGCATAGATGATTCTTTTATTACAAGAGGTCTTTGGCAGGAAGGAAAGTGTTGCTTTTATTTTCTTTTAATTACAGTGTACAATCACTTATTTCTTGCTTTGATGAGTAGAAGTGGAAGGTCTCTTGATTCTGCAAGAATTGGAAAGCCTACACAGGTCTTGGAAAATGGATCTTTATTTGAGCCATAATACATTCAGTGTATGCCTTTCCCAGTGTTTCCAGACATGTTGGAAGATGGAGAATAACCATGGCCCCATCTTAGGAACCGTCACAGATGTGCTGGAATTTCCCAACATGGTCTTACTGTAATAAACAGGGATTTGCTTGTGACTGGAGTTGTACATACCCAGTACATAATGACCTCTCAGTCAGAGGGTAACAACATTGTGCCTGGTAAATTGGGAGATCGTGCAGGTGCTGAAGGTGCCAAAGCAGCCCTTAACACTGGAAAAGATGGAATAGTGATTTGGATTACACTGGGTGCTTTGACGTCATGGGATGCTGTACTAAGAATGAATTTGTAGACATCTTCACATCAAATAAACAGCATTGAATTGGATGACCATAGTGCTTTAATCTGCTGGGGGTTGTGCATGTTCTCTTAATGCACAGATTCCAACACTGAAGCTACTGTAGCTTCCAAAAAGTACTCACCTGAGGAAAAATCACTGTGGACTAAAAGATTGAAGAAGTAGGATGAATCTTCTCTATGAAAAATAGTGGTGGCTGCAGTATAATCTACAACTTTTGTTTTGTAACCAAGGCACATACTTGTGAACAACCCAGAGATTTAATTTAAGACAAATCCAACCACGTAACTCACAGAGACTCCTGTATGATGCCAGTGTAATAATAGTAGGTTGTTGTTCCTGAGCAATGGCACTGTCATATGTGCCCTCACAATGGGCATTTTTAGTAAATCAAATCCATTTCTACACTGAGCCTTCCAGGAAGCACATCTGTGACCTAAGGACTCTACTCTGTGTGTGCTTTGAGTTTGTGTTGTGTTTCATATTTTTCATCCAGAAATATTTAATTTATCCTACTTCTTGCTACCGTTGGAAATATTCCTCTGAAAGCTTACTGTGTTGCTAGTTTTGGATTCTTCAAATTGCCATTTCTGGATTCTTTTCCTCTAAATTTATTGACTTAGAAAGCAAATCTCTGTTATATCTTTCTTAAAAATAATTATCCAAATTGACCTCTGAAAAGGAAAACATTAATCTTAGCAATACACATTTACATCTGAACATATGTACAGTATCTCTAAGAGAGTTTTGAAGTAGGTTTTCATTACATTCTTTGTGGAAAGGTATCTCTGTATGGTACTTCCTGACTTCAGGGTAAGAAAGGGGACCAGGCCATCAGTATTGAATGGCTGCTGGTCTTAGTTTGTAATCCTTTACAATTTGCTCATGATCTGTGTGGGTTGAACAGTTGGAAGCAACTTCTACAGAAAGGAAAAAATGCTGTACTGAAAAAAATCTAACTTAAAAATATTAACCAGATGTGACCATTGTCCATGGAAATAGCAATTAGCCTGGAAACCTGCCAGCATCCCTCTCCAGAGTCTGACTTAGCCATTGTTGTTGCTAGAAACATACAGAGGCAAAAATTAATCATTTTTAGTATGTTTTTAGAAAGTCTGATGGTGCTTTAGTGGGCCGTCTCATAGTGCTTTTCTATAAGGAGACAGAATGTTGCTTTCTGGAGATATTGAGCATCATGGCTCTTGAAAGGAAACAGGGGAGATTAAAACACCCTTCCTGTGCTGGAACATGCCAAGGCATCTGTGTTTGTACACATCCATAGCTCTACAAATTAATTCTGTCACTAAAACTGCAGCCGTGTCCTGACTTGGTCTTGCAGAACTGAAATTTTCTCTAATGTCCAACATAATGAAAAACTGGATTAAATGTCCTAGAATGGATTTGTCTTTCAAATGTTTTGCCATCATTTCCCATTATAATGACTTGTAACATCAAGCAGAGACATTACTTTCAGCATTTCTCTCTTTTTCTCCTCCTTTCTGCCTCCATTTCTGTCAGGGTATGATAAACATATCCAGGCTCATTACAGGAGCCTTGAAATGAGCAAGTGAGTATGAATTTTGAGTCAAGCTCTTCCAGAGAGAGGTTGATGAGCTTTATTCACCATGCTTTTCCCTTTAGCTGAGATTTTGGTTTGATTAATTCAAAGTCATAAAGGAAGAGGACCAAATTGGCTTCCGCATTTCCAGGATGTCTGCTAGGAATGTAGTCATTATAATTTCCTAATTATAGTGCAAAGCAATCTATTTTGTACTTTCTATAGGAGCTGCATTGAAAGAATTCAGGATGTATTCATCTCGCCCAGTGTTTCACTCATACTTTGTCAAAAAAAATCACAATGCTGGCTTGATAAGTGCTGCTGACTGCCTAGATGCATATGACTCAAAGAAAAAAATGTCTGTATTAGGCATGAAATTAACCAGGGCTTAACTTTTCTTGGGCAAGTATAGTTCAAAGTTGGCATCAAAATAGTTGGCCAAGGACTTCAAGACTCCACAGTGTTAAAATTCCCTTTGTAAATCTAATTTTGATGCCCTCCTGCCTCTCGGCTACCCATACAGAGCTTCACTCCCAACTTTTCCCAGGGCTGCTTTGGCACTGAAAGCTGCATTGCTAAGCCAATAATAAAGGTGTGCTATGGCTTTCCCTGACAGCTAATTGCTGTACATCTGCTCCCAGTGGGTTTTTGGTCTGAATATTTGGGAATATAAGCTACTGTTTTACATTTCCTTCCAGGCTTATACCTTGGGCTATGCTGTTGTCTACAGATGTTAGCCCTTGGACATGTTCGCTTAAAAGCATCAAATGAAAGATTGGAGGAGCTCAAGGTTTGATGCTGGTAATTGAGAAATCAGGGTGGGAAGGATAACTGTGTTACTGGAGCTGCAGGTTACTGCTGTAGATAAAGCACAGACACTGCATTTTCTTTGTGCCTTTGTAGCTTTGCAGAACTTCCTAATGGACTCAATTTGCAGTCTGGACTGAGGGAATCGAGGATGCTAACAAGTGTCCTCATTTTATATTTAACCCATACTTTTGCCTGGGCTGATGAGAGGTTTGTGATGTTTAATTTTTTTTTTTTTTTTTCTGAAGTCTGCTTCAAACAATTATTTTTCACTCCTGTGTCCTAGTATGGAAGGGAGAAGGCAGTGCTCTCCTCACCTGCCTGTAGTGTAACGAGGCAACCAGGTGCCACTAATTGCCAGGGAGTGAGCATGAGCTTGTGTCAAGCCCACCTGTGCCCAATTAGGGTGGGCCCCCACTGCACATGAGCAGGACCAGGGGGCCAATAAAAGGTGAGGCCTGAGACACAGGCAGGGCTCAGTCCTGAGCAAGCCAGCAGAGAGATCAGTTGCTCTCAGAGCAACAGCACCGATCCAGGCTGGTCAACCCTGTGGCTATAGACTTGGAGCACTGTTCGTGAGAATCTGCTGGAACACCTGGTTGGACCTTGAAGTGCTGTTCCCTAAAAGAGGTTTGTCTTGTTACACCTGCCTTTTCCCCTTCCAGAATAATCCTGTCCTTGCCTTGAAGCATTGAGGATTGTATCAGGTATAGTTTGTTTTGACTGTGTGATAGTACGTCTTTCCAAACCTGTCTACCTACAGATGGGTGCTCCCAGGCAGTGATGTTGATTTATCCTCTCTACAAATATGTATGTATTTATTCATAGTGTGGCAAAGCATGGATAGGAATGTGTGTCTGTATATATACACACACACATCCCTATTTATGGAATTAAATACAAAGTCATTCATTTTACAAAATATCCTTCCAAAAAGTGAATGAATTGTAGTATGCCAAAAGCTATGGAAGCTCAGATACTAATTGCTACAAAAAGTTAATGTGTGATCCATGATTAGCTTTTATGGACTTCTTGGTTTTTATACTCTTTCCCATTTTGCAGTAGAAAGGAGATGAACAGTATTTCTAGAAGCTTATGTACGTAAAAAGCATTCTATAAAGTTTAAGTAAGTAGATTATTGTGCTTTTAAAATATGACTTGTGCTTTTTTTATTTCATCTCTTAACTTCAAGAAGCCTTTCTTCAGACTCAGCAGTTGGTAACATTTAATTTTGTGTCATTTTATGTCTTTGGAGATGTGTTGACATTTCTGTGTTTCAGAATAGCGTTTTCACTTTCTGTCATCAGCTTGTGTGTTATAAAATGCCACATTAACCTTTCTAACACATTTAGGTGTTACACAGAAGATACTCTTTATGGAATATTATGCTGTTCATTAAATGCATAGTATGTATTGTAAGAAAAAATTTCCTGAAAAGCCAAAACTGAATGAAGATCATCTATGGGTCCATGAATTAATAATCTCATGGTACAGCACATGTTTATTTAAATAAATTTGGAATTTCCTTCAGGGAAAAAACAGTCACATCTCCAAATATTGACCTGAACAGGCAGTGTCCACTGCTCTTGACTTCTCACAGTGTTGTGAAAGTCTTGGTGTTGGGTTGCAAGAACCAGACAACACCTAAAGGATGGTGGTGAGAAGAGAGATGTTCACAGGCAGGACTTTGCATCAAAGAGTCATGACATATGGGTCTGATGTGTGAGTGGGGAGTGTTCTGCATCAGCCTCAGCAAGGTAGGGGAGTTAATATTTCCTGAAATGTCAGGAGTTGCATGTTGAAACTGATAAACACAGAATATTCAGTGGCTGTATTACTTCATGTATATTATAGCTATTTAGAAGTTAGTATCAGAAAGTTTCAAAGTGTGTGCAGTCTTTTAAGAATCCAAACATATTATGCCATGTAAGTAGAGATTTTAATGGAAGGGATAGTTCCAGCTTTATGGGAACATGTATCAAAGTGATAAAAGGGTTTCTAGAATTGTTTTATTCATAGAATCATAGAATCCTTGGGGTTGGAAGGGACCTCGAAAGATCATCTAGTCCAACCCCCCCTGCCAGAGCAGGGCCACCTAGAGCACTTCGCATAGGAACGTGTCCAGGTGGGTTTTGAATGTCTCCAGTGAAGGAGACTCCACGACCCCCCTGGGCAGCCTGTTCCAGGGCTCTGTCACCCTTACAGGAAAAAAATTTTTCCGGATATTCAACTTGAACCTCCTGTGCTCCAATTTACACCCATTACCCCTTGTCCTATCACTGGTCACCACTGAGAAGAGCCTAACTCCATCTCCCTGACACTCACCCCTTACATATTTGAAAACATTGATGAGGTCACCCCTCAGTCTCCTTTTCTCCAAACTAAAGAGACCCAGCTCCCTCAGCCTTTCCTCATAAGGGAGATGTTCCACTCCCTTAATCATCTTAGTAGCTCTGCGCTGGACTCTTTCAAGCACTTCCCTGTCCTTCTTGAACTGAGGGGCCCAGAACTGGACACAATACTCCAGGTGCAGCCTCACCAATGCAGAATAGAGGGGGGGTTTAGGCTGAAAAGGACCTTAAAGATCATCAAGTTCCAATCCCCTTGCCATGGGCAGGGACACTGTTACGATCCGAGCTATTATTTTATATTTTGATTGTGAGGAAAAATCAAAACCAGGTTGCTTCAAGCCCCATCCAACCTGGCCTTGAACACTTCCAGGGATGGAGGACCCACAGTTTCCCTGGGCAACCTGGGGCTGTGTCTCACCACCCTCACAGTGAAGAATTTCTTCCTCATGTCTCACCTAAATCTGTGTTACTGATTTAGTAATCAGTGATTAACAGATGTCCTCCGTTACCCTTGTCCTGTCACTCCATGCCCTTATAAAACATCCTTACCCAGCTTTCCTGTATCCCCTCCAGGTACTGGAGCACAGAGTGCTAAATATTCAGACAGAGTTGGAGATGTTGACATAGTTAAACCACAGAGCAGTGCAGTTGCATCAGTCCAGTGGTTCCTTCCAGCTGCCAGCCCCACCACAGAGGCTCTGGGCCCAGGCACAGAGTCACTCAGAGTCACAGGGAAATTGGTGATGGAAATTTAGAGCAAGCTGTTGGTGTCTTTCACTCTTTAGGTGAGATCTTTTAAAGTTTCTGCATTTTTAATTTGTTACAGCCAGTTAGGAATGATACAATCTCTCAGTGGTCAGTGACTTTTTCCATGCGTGCTTCTAATCATACCCATACAGTGGGTTACCCATACAGTGCTATGTGAAATCCTACCTCTACATTTAGTTCATCTGGCAGGCGATGTTCTAATAGATCTGGAGAATAAAAATCCAGCAATTCCTATGGTTGCATGGCAAAACTAAATTTTGACACAAAGGGAAGAGACTAGTAGAGGCACAGTGTTTGTTATGCTAAAAATCCCTACTTAAATTAGCAGGATTTATTCAGAACTGAATGCATAGCTGAACACTAGTTGAGAAGCAATATGTGAAGTAGACAAAATAAGGGATAAATGGGGTTTTTAAGACAGATCTTCACAAGTTTTCCAAGTGGATGTTTGTGACCTCGTAGTTCTTTTTGTCACCTCACGTTGAGATAAGCATGATCTTAATGATCTACATGATTAATGTATATTCAATTTTTACGTTGAAACTACTACTCTATATTTGAATTTCTGCATAAGTAAGTATAGCTATAACTTTCTATCTGAGTTCTGGTGGTCATGGGCAGGAAGAAGCCTGGCAAAATGTGCAACATTTACATTTAATAAAATAAAATCTTATTCTTTATGTCATCTCAGGGTCAAAAGAATATCCTATTAAGTTGGTTTCAATCCAGGAAAGTAACTTAATCTAAGTCATTGCTTTTACTATTGCTATTTCTAATCAGTGAAAGTAGCAGATTCTCTTTTCCACCTTTGTCCTGTTTCTTAGTGCTATCATGTAGCTCTGACATATTTGCCAGCCCCTGTTTTATCCAGGATATAATTGTATCTTATCTGCAGAGAAATCAGCAGTGATCTACTGCTGTTTAGAAAACATTTTGCTAGGATGTCACATATATTGAGCAGCATGCTGGAGAAAACAGATTACTGAGAGGCTCTGAATATTAAACCTCTGCTATGACATCCAGAAATGGGCTCTGGTTTTTGTAATGTTAGGTCTGACTGCAGGCTAGATGCTAAACTTTATTTTCAGGTCCCAGGTGGTTCTGAAAGCAAATGTCAGAGCTTTATTAAATGAGTTAACATTATTGTTAGTCAGAAAAAGTCAAGTGGATTTTTGTTTGTTTGTTAGGGATTTTTTAAAGACTTTTTTTTCCCCCCATGTGATTTTTTTCCTTCCCAGTCTGACTCGGTTGGCTTCTGTGTGGAAGTTTTTCCCTCCTTTGGTCTTAGTTTTCATCCTGGTTACAAGGGAGAAACACTTAACTCATTTCTGCACATGCTTCATGGTATGCTGACTGAATCAGAACTTTAAATTTGGGGAGCATCTACTTTCTTCTGAGTTTAGTTTATATTTAAAAAGTAAATAAAGTATTCCCAACCTTCTATTCAGAGCAGAAAAAAAAGATTGGTAGATTTTCACCCACAGATATTCACCAGTTCTTGTCACAGTTTTCCTATGCGAAGTGCTCTAGGTGGCCCTGCTCTAGCAGGGGGGGTTGGACTAGATGATCTTTTGAGGTCCCTTCCAACCCCTAGGATTCTATGATTCTATGATTATGATTCTATGTAGGGCAATGAGTCCCAGCTGATGGATGTCAGTGCTGTCAGAGGACAGCAAGAATGGGCAAAAGGGGCTTTTTATCAGTTTATAGCCAACACAGTGTGGCTGCTTCTGTTTAAGAAGGAAAAGCAGCACAAGACTAAGGAGGAGATTCCTTTGACACTAAAATATGCTCAGACCAATCACAAGATAACTATAAACGCCTTCTGAAGGTTAATGACTTTGGGGTGGTTCTCCTTTACCTGTATCACATCTTGAGTAGCTTAGCAAAGAGGTTTTGCTTAGCTGGATCCAACCCTTGGATGCCCTCCTGTTGAGGGGCATGATGCCTGTGCCTGGCAGCAGGAAAAAAGAAAAAGGTTTTTTGGTTGATCTTTAAGAAGGCAGGAATGAGAAAGAGGGACCTTTGTGATTTTGTTACAGTGTTTTCTTTAAAAATATGTATATTTCAAGGAGAATGCAAATATTACTGGCTGTGAACAGTTGAGAATAGCAAGTGTGTGAAGGCATCAGAGTAAGAAATACAATCTGGAAAAAGTAATTTCACAGTAAAATACAATGGTTTCTTCTGCATATTCATGCACTCACTGTATTAGTGAATTGTTACCCTCTCGGGGCTCCAGATCAGTTTAAGGCACAGGACATTTGTAAGGGTTGAGAAAGAGTGGGATACATTAATTCACATTTGTGGGTGTGAACATTCATGGCATTCATCTTCTGTCAGTTTGTAAGATGAGAGTGTCCAGTTGAGGAAATGGACTTACCAAAATATAACTGCGGAGTAGCTTTAATCACTGAATGATAGATTTGAATGACTTTTTAAATCCATCAGTGAAGGTTGAGAAATTCAAAATATATCACTTTGCTCCTAGAACTTCTGTTCTGAAGCACTGAGGTTTCAGATACTAATCAAAGCAGCTTTAAACCAGTGAACCAGCAGTCAGATCGCCACTTCTAAGCATCTGGGATACTGAATGCTCTGTGTGGTTGCAAATCCTTGATTTGTAGCTGAAAAATGGTTTTCATAGCTATTTGCATCTAACCTTTCTATTAACAAAAACTTGGATTTATTCATTTTTATGTATAAGCACAGAGCATTTAATAACAGCAAATGCTTTTTCCAGTTGTGGAGGATGACGATACAGGGCAAACTGAGCACATTGCAAAAGGCTAAGAGTAAAGAAGATGGAAATAATCATACTCAGTCCATCTAAAGTCATTACAAACTGTTGAAATCATGCTGCTTCAAACACTATTGTTATTTAACTTCAATTATAAATAAAAATATTTTATTCTCATTGAAAGAGAAATTCAATTTACATTGAAAGAGGAAAAAAACAGGGTTTCATGAAGAATTTTAATAAGCATTGGTTTTATTGTAGCACACATTTATCTTGTAGCTGCTTAAAATGATTGTGGAGAAATTTCTCCTTATTTTTCTCTGTCCCTTTTAGAGTCTTTTCCTGGCTCCCTTAACAGCTCAGCGTTTTCTTGCTTTCTTTTGAGTGTTAGAAACAAACTGAAATCCAGCTTGTTGGAAGGCAGACCCAAGGTTCCTGATTTGCAAATTGCTTCAGTTCAGGTTCAGATACAAATCTGACCCAATTTACTGTAAAAACTTTGAATCTTTCAGAGCTTTTATGAGGAACACTTCATGTTTTGTGTTTATAAATGTAAACCTGAAGGAAGCAAGTATTGTAAAAGAAGATGGAAGGAATTTGCCAGTATTTTCTTTTGTGATTTTAGCCCATGACAGAGAGGAGCTTAATATGTTTCTGTAATAATGTGTCTCCTGGCAGAGGTGTTGGTGGGTAATGGGACATTCCAAGCAGGACCAGAGCAGTTTAAAAATATTATAATGGATATACTATAATAAAATATTAATATGGATATTAAAATATCCACAGTTTAGACCTGAGGAGGGATGCAAAAGTCTGTCCAGAAGTTAAACTCATTTTGCCTTTGCCTTTGACAAGCTGTCCTGGTTTGGGACACTGCTTCTCCGTGCTTAATTAGGTAAGTTAATGACTTAGACCTCCTGGTACTTTTGGAAGAGATAGCAGTTTATAATAATGCATTTCTTAACCCTCCCTAGTGTCACACAATTAATCTTCAAAGGCAGCATGCTTATCAGATGTGGGGATAGAAATTTGGAATATAAAATCCCCAAATTTGAGCCCTGTAAATTGTTTGTTTGTTTGATTGTTTGTTATCTGGGAGGACTTTTTTATCTGGGAGAAGGCATAAATTATGCCCTGTCACTAGGACAAGGACATCTAGGTAAGAGGCCAAAGATGACCTGATGGCCTGAGGATGTAAGGACAGACATTAATACTACTTTAGGTCCCAGAGGAGAGATGGCCCCCCTTCCTTCTAGCACTATCTGGTTTGCAGCAGTCTGTAGCTGAGGGAAATCATTAGGCACCCCCCTAAGTTTTTTCTCTGAATGATAAGCAAACACAGAAAAATAAATCCTCTGCTTTCAGATATGTTTAGTAACAGGTTGTGTTGTATAATGTGCCAAAGAGGCTTAGGTGTAGGTACCAACCCAGTCTGGGCTAATGAGCTGGTGAGCAAAGGTGGTTTGTGATGTCTGAGTAAATCCATGACTTCCACTTCAGCATCCTCCAGAGGAGCACTTAACCATTTCAGAACAGGAAAAAGCTTGTGTAAATAATCACCCAGGGCAAAACAACAGCTACACAGACTGTTAACTTATAAAACTGCTGGTATTACAATCTTTGCTTCATTGTAAACATTGCTTTGTACTTGCACTGACCCAAATTGCAGTGAGTATCTCTCAGGGGAGTGATGTCTTTTGAGAACAACTCTCTTCCTGGCAGGCTAGAAATGGCAAACTTAATGCTGGTTTTACATTTGTTTGGGTTTGTTTGTTTTTTTTTTTTTTAATTATGTGCATAGTCATTTATCTTCCTGAGATCAGGCAGCTACCTCTACAGAATGCTTTTACTTGGTCTGAGCATTTTGTCAGGAACTAGGTTTATTTTTTTTATGTAACATACTTGACCTGAAAATCCTGGCTTTGATGTTTGGAAAAATCTTGGGAAATACATTTTGTTCTGAAGGCTGTTAGAAACTGCATTTTTCTTTGTATTAACTGGACCAAACAGGGATCATCTTCTGTTGCATTCCTCACAGCAACCATAACAAGAAGACACATCCTCAATGTCTTCTGGTCCCCCAAGGTCCCAGCTCAGCCTCCCTGCAGCACTGAAGTGGGTGCTCTGCAGTTCTTCTTGGAGTTCAGGAATCAAGTAGAGTCATACCTCTTCAACTAGAAAAATTAAAGTTGAAATGAAGAATTAGATTGGTGTGGGCAAGAGCATATTCAGTAGTGAGAATATGTAATACTTAGATTATGGTGTTGGTCAGAGGTTGGACTGGATGACCTTGGAGGTGTCTTCCAACCTAAAGATTCTGTGATTCTGAGAAATTGGGATGGTAATGTTCTTAACACAGCTATGGTGACTTGTCTTGGAAGGGAGCTGGATATTAGAGAACATGAAGCAGTCTTGGGCTGTTTCTGCTTTACTCTTTCCAACTTCCCTGCAAGTTGGCAAAACCAATCACCATGTTCATCTTCTCCCTCCCAAGCATTACTGTTAATCTTTTTGTACACATCCCTAGTGAGAATGCCTAAGACATAGTATTGTAATAAATTTAATGATGCTTTAAAAGCCATATATAAAAGGATTTTTTCAGACCATATATTATTCCTTTATTGATGATTCCTGCATGTTAATATATAGCAAGTGGAAGCTTTTTCTTAAGAAGCTCAGACTGCTCAATATAAAAAATAGATGTAAGGGGGAAAGGCATCAAGGGAGATAGGGCAACCTGTCAGCAGCCTCTGGCTTTAAAGTATCTGTTGGGAAGTTCTGATTTAACACAGAAGTGGCAGAGACTCTCCTAGTATGAAGTGCCAAAGAGACAGATGGCAATGTTGAAATATTCTCTGTTGTGCCTACCATCAGGTCTAGTGAAATCAGGAGCAACAACATGTTGCAGCAGAGTAAATAATACTTGCTACCACTTTTTACAGGGTGAGAGGTTGGTTGGTTGAAGCTGCCAATGTAAACCTGAGCTGAATTCTTGAATGTGGATGGAGTAGAAATGTTAGCTAGAATGATGGGTTTATATTAAAGTGTCACTATGTAGGAGCAGGTAAAGTAACACTTCATTCCAGCAGAATAATATGAACTTTAACATTGCAGTTCTGTGGAAGCAAAAGTCAAATGTGCAAACCCCAGACTGCTTCAGGATCAGGTGTCTGCCTCTCTACCTTGGCTCTTTGTCCCAGATTCAGACCCTGTTGATGGCACTGATTGTGCCAGACTGATACTGATTTGAGGCATTTCCTTGCGATGACTTGTGGCAGATGGGTTTCTCTGTGTAATTTATAGCTGAGCAAATTTAAGTTCTGTTTGTATTGTTAGATTGGACTTTGGTGGCAGCACACCATGGCTCGTCATGAGATGCTCTACAAAAGTAATATGTCTACATCTGTGAAGTGTTAGTGTCTGCACCACCTTTATCTTGGTGGGAAGAGGGGAACTGTGCAAATAAACATTCACTGAAGTTGTTCTGTTGGAGAAGGGACCTAAAAACTGGGACTAGAGTGCTGTGCTGGCCCAGCTGGCTTGGCTCAGGAATCTGGGTTTCTCTTTGAGCATCTCTTTCTTAGAATGTGGAAAAGCAATGTAATGGTGCCAGGGATAACAGTAGCAGATAGTAATAATCATCACCATCATCTACTCAAATGCACTCGAGTATTTGTAGGTGGCATCAAGTTCCTACAAATATCTGAAGGGCATGGACATAAAGGGCATTTTATAGACATAGGTTGTCTTCTTTCCTGTGTTAATTCCTTCTGGACAAAAATATGGGGAGCTACCTCTAGTTAGTTTTAAATTAGGTGTTGTTAGATGGCAAATATTGTTTAGTTCTTAACAAAAAATACATTCATTTATACAGTTTTTCCCTTCTTCTCATTAAAGTCTTTTTTTCCTATAGGTTTGGTCTATTACACACGTTCCAACATAAACTTAATCTAGTCTTACAAGTTGTTTTTTTTTTTTTCCAAGGGAACAGAAAACAGTCCATGAGTGTATGTTGGACCCCTGAGAGGGATCTTTTTGGCTCATTTGCTTTGGTTATGTTAGTGTCTTCAGCAGACATTAGAGGTTTTAAATAGAAGGACTATAGAGAATCTTACCTGTAACATACTGTGCAAATGAATTATTATTCTTCTTTTATGACATCTTTTAGAGCTACTTAAGATCCCCAGGTTTCCTTGTAGGTAATGGTAGGTGGAAAGCTAACTCTTGGTAGATGTGCTCACTGAAAATAACAGTTTATGCTCCTCCAGCCAAAACACAAGCAGTCTCTGGACATCTCAAATAGGAAGAAATGCACCACAAAGGTAAAAATTAAGACATATAAAATGCTTTAGGTCGCATGACATTCAAGAATGGAAGAAAAAAAATATATAAATGAGAGCAACTGACAGACTTAAATGTTGCTTAAATAGCCAAGATTTCTATTTTTCCCTTCAAATAAAAATCTAGTAGATGTATTAGAAATTCATTTCCCAAGGACATGTGATTTGTTAACAATACAAGGTAGCAATGGTGCAGCTAAATGCATTCCCAATTTAGTTTAGTATGTTTTCTATAATAAGGCAAGTAAGACAGAGATGTTCTGCATTATAACAAGCACATCATTAAAATGGCAGATGACCATAAAATTAAATCTTGCTGTCCCATGGGCTCTTACTGAATGTTAAGTGAAAGCATCTGCAACTGATTATTTTGTCCTTATTAAGCTCAAACAGTCCGGAACCTTGAGTTTTTGAATGTAAGTTCATATCTTATGACGTGTACTTGTGATGAAGTAATTTAATAAGAATATGCAATATATATATATATATTATATTGGCTGTGATTACAGTCTGGGTTGATATTTTCCTACACAGGTATTGTTTTGATCTAGAAGTCTGGCTGCCAGTCTCATTTCAGGGTACTAGATTCAGGGTACTAGAGCAACTTAAAGACTTCTTACTGAGTTGAATTCATGTGAAAGTATAGTATCTCCTGTTTGTTTGTTTTGTTATTTACAAGCCTGGCTAAAATATAGAGGTAATTCAGAAAGTACCCAGTCATTCCAGCTGTGATACTAAAAAACAAGGAGGTGAAGAGACTGGTCTGACATTAAAGCCTTATGAATCTTATTCTAACCTTGTGAAAGTCATATTTGCAACGTGCTTCTAAATTGTGTGAATTTAGCCACTCCCTGGATTGCATTTTGCCTGTATTACATGAGCTGCTTTGTGTATAAATACAAATTTAAAATTAAGCCCTGCTTTCAGGCTAATATGCTTGGCAATAACCAGTTTACACTTACAAATTTATCTTGAAAGCCCCTTTTCAGAAATGAGAGGAGCTGTATTGCTGAAGCATCATCTCCCACAATGTCTATGACATGCAGGAGGCTACCCATGTTTTCCTCTTTTTCTGATGCAAGAGACAAAGGCAGGATTCATTTTAGAGCCATCAGAGGTGACTTCTAAATTTCTGTATTCCTTGGTTTTGGCTAGGGCTTACTGATTTTGATTTGAACCTAGTAGTGCCTGAAAAAAAGAACTACACCTGAAGATTATACAAACATCATGGGGGATGGAGCTTTGAGCATCCTGGTCTATTGAAAGGTTCCAACCCAAACCATTCTGTGAATCTGTGATTGCATCATCTTGGCATGCATGGAAACTTGATTTTTTACCAATGCTAAAGTTTTGTGAATGTATCACACCTGCATTTAGGAAAAGCTTTTTTTTTTTTAGTTTATTTACAAGTATACAATGGATATAACAAGGTATATTTGTCAGCTGTATGGTAACATAAGTTAATACTAGTGTCTCTGATCTCTTTAATTTCTCTTTACTATCTAAATCATATTCATTTAATGTAAAAAAGAACCTGAAGGTGGTGTTCAGGAGACCCTTTTCCATGTGAGGGGGTGTATTTTATATGAAGAATTTGATACAGGGTTTGATTATACACTGCTATAGCATTTTAGTAGTATCTGGCCCTCTGTGTACTACTCTCTTTTTTACAACAAATAAATGTGTTTAGGAAAAAGGTGGCAAAAGTGAGAGGCATAATGAAAACTGTTGGTGCAGGGATGTCTTCAGTGCTGGAGCATTACTGTGATAGTAGACTTCAGTTCACAGGGTAGACCTATGTAGTTAAAATAGTCCAGGCTAATCTTATTTTTTAATCCTGCTTAAAATTACAAACACGTTTTCTTCAGAAGGGGCTATTGAGACACACACAAAAAAAGAACAAAAATCTCCAACAAAACCCTGAGAGTGATAGTATAAAATAGGGGATGCTTTGTGACCCAATGACCGTTGGCATTTGACATGTTTATTCTGAAAGAGGAAAAAGCTTAAAACTTAGCAGCAAATCGTCCTGACATTAGTGTTTTCTTGCAATCTCAGATAATCTGTACATCCGAAGGCTATGATTTTCCTACTTTACAACCTCCTTAAAGAGATTGTACCTGCAAAAACAGCAGCTATATGCAATCAATTGATTGCTAGAAGTTATTATCCCCCTAGGATGCTTTCCTTTTTATATGTGCTAGAACATTAAACTGAAAAATTAAGCCTGCTGTGAAACTAACAACAGGCATCAACTGAAAAATGTCAATCCACTTCAAACAATTTCAAGAAGATGCCTTGTTTTGCCCTTCACTTAAAATAAAAAAAAAAAAAGACATCCGCAGAGGCTGTGTAGTGCATCCTTACTTGAGGCCAAATCTTGCCTTACTGAGGAAAAAGGAGACCTTGAGCATGGCCTTGTCCCTGTGTAATCTTGCTGCTGTGTCTGAGGGGAGGTTAGAAGGTGGCAGTAGGATGTTCACCATCTCCTCTTGGGAAGCTGATAGGAACTGAAGTACTTTGTGAAGAGCACTCCCTGCTGAGCATCTTCCTTTCTTCAGCCTGGCTGACAATTTACATCCCAGACTTTGGCTGAGACTGAGCTACTGGGTTCTTTCCTGCCATCAAGCACAGGAACAAAAAACATATACTGTGAGAAAACTGCTAGTAACACTTTAGGATTAGGGAATGTATGGAAAAGTTAGCACCTGTGAGGCCAATACTTTGAAAACGCAGCATCTCAGAGAAGCTGGAAACTGTCAAAGAGGAGGAGGAAAGCAAAGACAGAAAACCTGATCAGGAGTGTCACTGTGCTGAAGGATTTGTGCTGGGGAGCTAAAGACCAAAAAAGTTTCACTATAGGGTATTTAGTTACTAGTACATGATGGATATCTGCATGGGTCAGTGGCAAATCAAAGGAGCAGGATGATTTGGTTTGCAGCACGGGTAAAGTAAGAGTCAGCATTAAAGTTCTTAAAAAATGTTGCATCAAGGTTTGCTTTAGCTTCTCCAAAGTCAGTAGGGGTGCAATAGATAATAAGAGAAGGCTAATGCCAAAAGCTTTTAAACTTTGAATTTTAAAAAGATCTAATTTTTATATGGTCTTTTCTTTTCCTTGCAATGTTATGCTAGTTCCACTTTCCTCCCCCACTGTATTTCACAGTCATTTTAGGAATTGCCCTCCCCAACTGCTTAGTGTCAGTTGGAGATGCCTTTTTGGTGTCTAGTTAGTTTCCAAATCAGTGACCAGAACACTGGAATGATTGGAAAAGGAGTTGGAGGACCAGTCACCACATTGCTTAGGAAAAGAGGAGCAACACAGCATATGTTGAGTCAAATCCAACCCTGTCTCCTGCAGGAGCCACAGAGCTGCATTTTGTAAGACTGTAATAGGTTGTTTATGCTCATTAACTTCAATATTTTGTGCCATTTAGAATAAATCCAAACTCATTAGAGTTCACAAGTGGAGCTGAGATGATTATTACTATCTATAAATCTTTGAATCAGATTTTCTTTTACATTTAGAAGTGTAGCTTCATTCTGTTTGCATCTCAGTAATAAATAAAATTAGCCAAAATTAATTTGCAAACATGTCTGGAGGAGAAAATGTAGTGTTACAAATATATGACTGGGCAGACAGTGAGTTAGATTCATCTCAATTAACTTCAGCCATCTGAAAGCTGAAGATGGTTTCAGCATTCTGTGCCCTTTCAGGGGACACTGCAGCTCTCCCATTTCAGACATCTGCATTAAAAACAGACTGCTGGCACTGTCCAATTTTTTCATTAACTACAGAGGAAGGATGAGAAACAAGAAACTTGTTTGGCTTTGGATAAAAACCATCATGTGGAAACTTTCTAATCAGACAGCATTAACTTGGAATACTGTGAAAGTTTTTGGTTTCTGTGAAAGTCAAATGTGATTGCACACAGGAACTGGAGTTACAAGAGGGAGAGCCCTTCAGGTTTCAGCCCTTCAGCTGTGCTTCAGCTGTGCTTCAGAACAGTTCATCTTTCTGTCTTGGAAACATCAGAAAAAGCTTTGTGAGGTGTTGTTCATTGTTTATGGCCAGCAGTAGTAGTAACAATTACAATAACAGTACTTTGTATAAATGTAATGGGTTTGATTTGAACTTTGATTTAAACTTAAACATGCTTTATAAAGCAGCTTACCACCAAAAAGCCTTCAAATTCAGTGTCCTACCACAGGATGATACTTTGTCCCTGGCAGTGACCAGTGATGGTTTCTGAAGTCCAGGCTCTAATCCTTTGCAGCTCCATTGCTCCCCCAAGCCAGGCATGGCTCATACCAACTTCAGACCCCAGCAGCTTTCTCTGATACTAATTTGTCTACTCTGCCCTACCTAATCTTTGGGATCTGCAGCATCCTGTAGCAGTTAAGTTCATTGTTTAACTACTCCTTGATTGGTGAGCTACCTCTGTAGTGAAATGAGGCAACCAGGTGCCACTAATTGCCAGGGAGTGAGCATGAGCTTGTGTCAAGCCCACCTGTGCCTTTTATTGGCCCCTTGGTCCTGCTCATGCACAGTGGGGACCCACCCTAATTGGGCACAGGTGGGCTTGACACAAGCTCATGCTCACTCCCTGGCAATTAGTGGCACCTGGTTGCCTCATTTCACTACATACCTCCCATTTTTTTTTTTTTTAACTGGTTTAGTGCTAATTTAATTAACAAATGACTGGCTCCTGTGTTAGAATGACGAGTATAACTGCCCCCATTCATCCTCTACACATCACTCATGTTTTTAAAGCAATTACCCCTTCATTACAGCTGGGTTGGACACAGCATGAATATACAGAATTTTTATGGACCTTGGGGCCCTGTTCCATGTCCTGTAATATATATAGTCATAGACATTTTTATCTAGGAAAACTGTAAAGGTTGGATTGTCTTTATTTCAGCTGAGCAGTTCTGATTCCATCTCTGCTAAATCAGGTACTGTTTACATGGGTAAAATGGCAGGTGTAGAGTGGAAGTGAGCAAGGCATACACATAGCTTTTGTGTTTGTTCAGCCCTTCTTAATAGAGGGGAATAAAAGCTTACCAATATTTTGCAGTTGAAAAGGCAAAAAAAAAAAAAGAACATCCATGATAAATACTAATTTTTAGGTAACATACCTTTTATGTGAAAATAGCAGAATGTAAGGCATGTACAAAATGTATTAAGTCCAGAATAGAAAGAAAGCCTTGCAGTATGTCTGCATAGCCTGGAGGCCAAATAGACTCTTTCTGCAGTTAAATGATTATTGGATTTCATAGCCTGTTTATTTACAGGGGATAAACAAGTACATTTATGCAATGTTTGTAATGAAAATCTTGCCTGTATATAAATTAGTGGCTTTTCCTCTTGGGTCTGCCAGCTAGAATTAGGGTGAATTTTAATTTTTTTTTTTAATTTGTTGTTGTTGTTGTTCTCAAGATCTGTTTCTCAAATGAACTGTAAAGTAAGCCTTCTATTCAGCACAGAAATTTATTTTGAAAGCAAAATGCACCCTTAACTGGCATTCAACAAAGCAATGTAAGAAGAATTTCTGTGGCACCTTGAAGGCACACTCACTGTATATGATAATAAAATCCCCAATTTCCTAGGAGTACTAGTTTTTTAGTCCAGTTTTCCTGCCTGAGGTTTTCTCTAAATAAACTATGCTGGCTATCTTCTAAATGTATGGTAAGATTGTGATGGGATATGTGATTATTTCCAGTATGTAACAGCTTTTCTACTTGGCTATCTGTGATCTAATCAGTTAGCATCATTTTTTTCCAAGCTTGTGTCCTTTCTACCTCCAAACAATATGGACCAAGAAGGCCAATGGCATCCTGGCCTGTATCCGGAACAGCGTGGCCAGCAGGTCCAGGGAAGGGATTCTGCCCCTGTGCTAAGCCCTGGTGAGGCCACACCTCGAGTCCTGTGTCCGGTTCTGGGCCCCTCAGTTCAGGAAGGATATCGTGGTCCTGGAGCAGGTCCAAAGGAGGGCAACCAGGCTGGTGAAGGGACTCGAGCACAGACCCTATGAGGAGAGGCTGAGAGAGCTGGGGCTGTTCAGCCTGGAGAAGAGGAGGCTCAGGGGAGACCTCATCGCTGTCTACAACTCCCTGAAAGGAGGTTGTAACCAGGTGGACGTTGGTCTCTTTTGCCAGACGACTTTCAACAAGACAAGAGGGCAGGGTCTCAAGTTGTGCCAAGGGAAATTTAGGTTAGATATTAGAATTTCTTTATGGAGAAGGCGATCAGCCATTGGAATGGGCTGCCCAGGGAAGTAGTGGATTCTCCGTGTCTGGAGATATTTCAAAAGAGCCTGGATGTGGCACTCAGTGCCATGGTCTAGCAACCGCAACGGTGGTTCAAGGGTTGGACTTGATGATCTCTGAGGTCCCTTCCAACCCAGCCGATTCTATGATTCTATGATTCTATGATTCTATGATTCTATGATTCTATGATTCTATGATTCTATGATTCTATGATTCTATGATTCTATGATTCTATGATTCTATGATTCTATGATTCTATGATTGATTCTATGATTCTATGATTGATTCTATGATTCTATGATTGATTCTATGATTCTATGATTGATTCTATGATTCTATGATTGATTCTATGATTCTATGATTGATTCTATGATTCTATGATTGATTCTATGATTCTATGATTGATTCTATGATTCTATGATTGATTCTATGATTCTATGATTCTATGATTCTATGATTCTATGATTCTATGATTCTATGATTCTATCATTCTATGATTCTATCATTCTATCATTCTATCATTCTATCATTCTATCATTCTATCATTCTATCATTCTATCATTCTATCATTCTATCATTCTATCATTCTATCATTCTATCATTCTATCATTCTATCATTCTATCATTCTATCATTCTATCATTTATGTAGTACCAAAATGCTTACTTAGCACTTTTGGATACCTGCAGAATGCTTGAGGTGAGTACCCTGATAATGAGAGAGAATGCTAATGTCCAAATAATTTTTCTCACCAGACATTAGAAGCCATATATATTAATATCAAAACAGAACAATTGACAGGTGAGCATTCTTCTTGGGGTTTTTTTCCAGGAAAATATGAAACTCAAGGTATAAAGCCCCCTGTGCCACAGTAGCACAAAGACTTTCTAGAGTCACCAAGAGCATATTTTAATTTGCTTATCCCAGGATGGATTTGTGGCTGGTTTGTAATCTTTATCCTGGTTTTGTTATCAGAGGGACTTGTCCTTTAGTCCAGTTGTGCCTCTGGCTGTGGTTTCCTGCACTGCCTCAATATGCAGTGAGCCATAGGTGTTTTGACAGATCTCCTACGTGCCTTGTGTGAGAAGCAAGAGAGGTAGTTGTTGATTTTGTGGTATTTTGATAAATATGCTTCTACACAGCTATGACTTGGTGTGATTGATGAAATACTAAAGTCATATGTGGTTCTGTCACAGGAACTGTGGAGCCTGGAGAAAATTATGTGGGATATCAAGAAAGTCTTGTTAAAAGGAAAGGGAGGAAAGAAAGTGCAGAGGGCATTCATCTTTTTAAAATGTCATGAGGTGGAATCTATCTGGCAATATGAGAAGTACTAAAGGTGTTGAAATGTTGATCTCTGCATAAATCACATACTTTATTTTGCAAAAGTAGTACAGGAATATGAAGCTACTTCTTTTTCAATCAAGATATCTTTTTCCAATCTTAAACAAGCAGCCTTTGAAATAGCTGGGATGAATACCCCAAAATGCTCCTCTGTTCATGACAAGCATTTAAGGTATTCTTTATGAGGATGGTGTACTAGGAGCTATTGTGGATTTATCCTTCTTAACTAGTGTTGGAAAACTGATGTATTTTCTGGCATTGCAGCTTTTTAATGACATTTGTGTCCTGCTTAAAAATACCAATCATGCACTTGACTGCCCAGTCAAAAGAGAAAACCTAGGAGTGCACTGGAAATGTCAGCATCCCTTGGAATGCAAATTATTCTTTTCAAAGGCTTTGTGAAATTAAAGTATATGAAGTACAAATTGATCTAAGCTCATGTTGGTGTTAAACACTTCCAACCACAGCAAATTTGGAATGTTTTGGCAAGGTGCTGTCGGGTTTATTAAGCTTTTGGATTGGTCAACGTGATCAAGTGTTAGCATGGGGCATGGTGGGTTTGCAAGCTGGTTTCTGGGTCCTCTTTGCTTGCCACATGTTACAGAGCAGCTTTCAAGTCACCTCCCTGTAAGTGAACTCTAGTCTGGTCTGATGGACCTTGCCATTCAGCAGCTTTTCTCTTTTTTTCATAAAATAATTACAGTCAACTATCTCATCATCTTTAAAAAAATAAAAAGGATAACAAACTTCTTTGCCATCAATCCTCAGTTTCTGCTTTTATTTCACATCTGTGAATTGCTGCATGTATGACTGACTGCATTGTTTTTCACCTGTAATGCGTTTCTTGCACCTTGCACATCAGCTGCTTCTTCACTATGTTATCAAATGTTTTAATGATCCACTTCTAGATGTGGTTTGTTCTCCTTGCTTGGGTATTCACTGTTCTTTTCCTAAGTTTCTGTCTTCAATGGGCTTTTAGGACACCAAGATTCTTCTCTCTTTATCCAGCTGTAGTGGTGACTTATTCATGTAAGCAAAGCCACCATAGGACTGGGAAAAGAGCAAAGGCAAGTAGCAACTCACCTTTTGTCTAATGGGTAAAGGGAGATTCTTGACATGAGCTTGGGCAATGTTTTAAGATCTGGGAGTTGAGGTGTGCTGTCTGGTCTCTGGCAGAAGATTTACTGCATGTTATTAAAAGACGAGATGGTCTTTTAGAAGGGAGAAAATGCCTAATGACAGAGGAAAGAGGGGATTCAAAGGGAGAAACACAATTTAACACAAAATCAAGATACTGGAGAAAACATTAATCAGTACATCAAAGGAGATGAAAGGAAGGAATGCTTTGCCTCTGTGGAAATGTTAAGAGTCTGCAATAAATAAAAAGTAATGAAATCCCTCGTTTATACTAAATTTGAACAGGTTGCTGATAATGTCACCTAATGGGAAAATTCAGATGATTGAAAGGCTGAAAATGTATTTAAATAGCACTGAGAGGAAAGAAGAGGAGAAGTGGTGGCTCAGATGTGTGGAATTTTTCTGTGTTCATAATAACTTGTGAAGTAATTCTCATGACCAGCTCACAGCTTCACTTTTTAATATATAATTTCTGAAAGGGACATCTAGTTTACTGTCTGCAGTAGGGCACCAGCAACATGGCCAGGTCCTTAAGAGCCTCATGTAATGTGTAGGAGGAAAAAAGTATGGTGGGAGGCTTCAAATTGTGGGGTGGTTCTGGAGTCATGCTGCCTTCTAAGGTGCTGTTTGTGTTTCTTTTAAAATACAAATATCTTCTGTTCATAAATGTAGATGATTGATTTCCTTCTACAGAATCTGATTCTGAGAGAATTCTATATTGATGCTCATCTTCACAGATGAAGGTAAAATGAGTGATGACTTAACTACCAAAGGGAGTAAGTAACCACAGGACAAAAGAACTTGAGGGACCTAAATTCCGAGCTGCAAGAATAACTTGAGAAAATCTGTGCGTGTGTGTGTGTGCATATTTATGTGTGCATGTGCCTGCTGCACTGAAGAGGTCACCTTTTCATAATTATTGTGACACTGCTGATTAAATAGAGAACTTCCTTAAGGCTAGGGAGAGAGGCTAAAAGAAACAAAAAAACCCAGTAAGTGGTGGTTGCTATTAATGATTGTGGATCAGAGTCTAGGAATTATAGGAAGCTGATGAGCAATGTGTATAGTGAATGCATACACAAACATACATATCATAGAATCATAGAATGGGCTGGGTTGGAAGGGACCTCAGAGATCATCGAGTCCAACCCTTGAACCACCGTTGCGGTTGCAAGACCATGGCACTGAGTGCCACATCCAGGCTCTTTTGAAATCTCTCCAGACACGGAGAATCCACTACTTCCCTGGGCAGCCCATTCCAATGGCTGATCACCCTCTCCAGAAAGAAATTCTTTCTAATATCTAACCTAAATTTCCCCTGGCACAACTTGAGACCCTGCCCTCTTGTCTTGTTGAAAGTTGGCAAAAGAGACCAACGTCCACCTGGATACACCCTCCTTTCAGGGAGTTGTAAAGAGTGATGAGGTCTCCCCTGAGCCTCCTCTTCTTCAGGCTGAACAGCCCCAGCTCTCTCAGCCTCTCCTCATAGGGCCTGTGCTCGAGTCCCTTCACCAGCCTGGTTGCCCTCCTTTGGACCTGCTCCGGGTCCTCAATATCCTTCCTGAACTGGGGGGCCCAGAACTGGACACAGTACTCGAGGTGTGGCCTCACCAGGGCTGAGTACAGGGGCAGAATCCCTTCCCTGGACCTGCTGGCCACGCTGTTCCTGATCCAGGCCAGGATGCCATTGGCTTTCTTGGCCACCTGGGCACACTGCTGGCTCATGTTCAGCTTTATGCATGTTTACAACTCTATCCTTAAATCAAAGGTGAGGTACAATCAACATTGCAAACAATTCTTTTTTCAACAGTACTAGAATATATATATTATTATGTATTCTATTTCTAGATATTATTTATAAATATATTTTACATATATCATTATGTGTATATATATAAAATATATATGAATAGACATAACCATCAAGTATGATAACAACTTAGTAATGAAATTAAGAAGGTTTTAAATAATGCCATAGAATAGGAATAGAATAGGAATAGAATAGGAATAGAATAGGAATAGAATAGGAATAGAATAGGAATAGAAATGATAACACAAAAATGTTAGAAATTCTGGGCAATTTTTGGTATTCAGTATTCAGTATTTGGAAAAGAAAGTTAAGATGACAGAATTTCATTGCAACACTAATGAAGGATGCTTGATAACAAATAGGAATGCTGGGCATTTTGCAGTCCACAGATTTGAACTGCAAGTCTCCAAGATTTTTTAAAAATATGCTTGAGTCATTCTCTGAGTCATGATTTTTGACAAAATCATGGAATATTGGGGAAGTTCCAAACAATGGGAAGAAATCTAATGTTGTGCCAATAAAAGGCTAAATGGGACGACCCAGATAATTATGTCTGTCTGCCTGACATTGATCTCAGACAAAATAATGGAATGGTTTCTGAAGGGCTCAATTAATAAAGAATTAAATGAGGGTAATATAATTGTTGCTAATCAGCATGGGTTTATGGAAAACAGACCTTGTCAAATTAGCTTGGTATCATTTTTGTGATATTCCAAATTTGGCTGATGTAACGAAATTCTTTAAGACACTGACTTGGTACAAACTATTGATGAAAATCTGGAAAAGCCTGGGGGTTATTTTGCAGCGTAGAAGGAAAATGAGTAAATTCAGCACTTTGTGGTTAACAGCATAATAGTTAAGTTTTTTATGACTTAACTTTCTAACAGACACTGATTTATTTTCTACTGACCCAGTGACTGGACTTGCTACACAGTCCTGATGTATTCAGAGAAGGCTCTATCCCAGTGCTCTTCTAAAATACCACAGACAAATCAATTACTGGTGAAACTGGATTTGGTTCCAATGGTTAATTGCAAGCAATGTGTTTGAACATTGTCTTCTAATAAGTTATAGGTATAGAGAAGGATGCAGATAGTAAGGATGAGGTAGGTGATAGGTGAAAACTGAAGAGCTAAGGTTGGTAGGTGACAACAAAATCATCTTTTTATTCTCTGTGCTTTATTGGCCAGCTGTGTCCTGTTGTTGGGTTCTTTGGACATGGCAGTTAACCTGCATGTGCAGCAGCTAGCACAATCAGCTGGTACATCATACCTCCCAGAAATGGGAACTTTGTGAATTTATTTTCCTTTTACAGTGTGATGAAGTAATTTTCCCCTTGCAGTCCCTAGTGTCAGGAAAAAAAAATTGTACTATGGTGAAAAGATAACACTTTGTAGTGAGGGAGAGCTTTGTACAGAGATAAAATTTAACAACCCTTTTACCAAGTTCTGCTATTTTCTCAGTCTCTTATGTGAATTGTTTCCTAGGGATTGATTAATTAAAAGTAAATCAGAGTTTTGTCTTTTAATTTTGTCTTTTTTTTTTTTTTTTTTTGCTAAATTATCCTGGAAACATTAATTTCTATTATTGTGAGAATTCAGATCTTGAAGAGAGAGCCTCCAAAATTCTGTTAGCCATGGTTGATGAAGAGCTTGCTGAGCAATGTGGCATTAAATTTTCAAACATTTGTTTTGCCCAAAGTTTATAGGGCAAGTCCAGCTGTATTCCTCTGGGCTGAGGTTAGGTTCAACATTAGAAAAATCACTTAAAACTCACTTTGGATAATTCATTTCTCATTTTGATCTTGACCAAGTTCAATTAAAGCTTTATGCAAAAAATGGATAACACAAGAAGAATCATTGAATCATAGAACTGGCTGGGCTGGAAGGGACCTCTGAGATCATCAAGTCCACTTGAACCACTGTTGTGGTTGCTAGACCATGGCACTGAGTGCCACATCCAGTCTCTTTTGAAAGATCTCCAGACACGGAGAATCCACTACTTCCCTGGGCAGCCCATTCCAATGCTTGATCACCCTCTCCAGAAAGAAATTCTTTCTCATCTCCAACCTAAACCTCCCCTGGCACAACTTGAGACCCTGCCCTCTTGTCTTGCTGAGAGTTGCCTGGGAAAAGAGACCAATCCCCCCCTGGCTCCAACCTCCTTTCAGGGAGTTGGAGAGAGTGATGAGGTCTCCCCTGAGCCTCCTCTTCTCCAGCCTCAACACCCCCAGCTCCCTCAGCCCTTCCTCACAGGACTTGTGCTGGATCCCTTCACCAGCCTGGTTGCCTCCTTTGGACCTGCTCCAGCACCTCAATCTCCTTCCTGAGCTGAGGGGCCCAGAACTGGACACAGGACTCAAGCTGTGGCCTCACCAGGGCTGAGCACAGGGGCAGAATCCCTTCCCTGGACCTGCTGGCCACGCTGTTCCTGATCCAGGCCAGGATGCCATTGGCCTTCTTGGCCACCTGGGCACACTGCTGGCTCATGTTCAGCTTCCTGGCAATCCAGACTCCCAGGTCCCTTTCTGCCACTCTGTGCCCAGCCTGGAGCTCCCCATGGGGTTGTTGTGGCCAAAGTGCAGGACCCGGCACTTGGCTGTGTTGAACCTCATCCCATTGGAATCATCCCAACTCTCCAGTCTGTCCAGGTCCCTCTGCAGAGCCCTCCTGCCTTCCAGCTGATCCACACTCCCCCCCCAGCTTAGTGTCATCTGTCAATTTGCTGATGATGGACTCAATCCCCTCATCTAAATCATCAATGAAGATATTGAACAGAACTGGGCCCAACACTGATCCCTGGGGGACACCACAGCCGCCATTTTGATGCAGCCCCGTTCAGCACCAGTCTCTGGGCCTGGCCCTCCAGCCAGTTCCTAACCCAGCACAGGGTGCCCTAGAACATTTCAAGTTGGTTCACTCTTAATTAGGGCTTCTCTAAACATGTTGTAGTCACTTGAAGAAATAATTATGAATAACTGATTTTTCTTCATGTATTATTTAGATTCTGTAAGATATAGGTTAGATAGCAGGAATAAATTCTTCACTGTGAAGGTGAGACACTGGCACAGGTTGCCCAGGGAAGTTGTGGAGTCCCCATCCCTGGAAGTGTTCAGAGCCAGGTTGGATGGGGCTTGGAGACACCTGGTCTGGTGGGAGGTGTCAGAACCAGGTATCTTTAAAGTTCAACCCAAACCATTCTATGATGATGTTTTTTGGTTTTCCTCCTTATACTAATCTACTGACATGCCCATTTTTAGATATAAGTTAATAAAAATTACATCCAGGGCAAATCACCTATCCTGAAGTCAGTATCTTACCTGCAGAAAATGTAGTGTATATATACATACAATGCACATACAAGCCATGGCTGGAAAAGATGTTGGTGTCTTTGTGGAGGTTCATGACATTGAAAACATTTCTGTAACTTCATTAATTTCTTCCTGAGAACAAATAAGCAAAGGAAATTCAATAAGGTGAAACACTTTTATTAAAAATATAGTATTTCACTGGCTGGTTAGGAGGAACAGAAGTACAGTAAACTTTAAAATTCTGCAAATAAGAAAAGTTTACAGTACTGCATGAACTACTGTAAAAACTCCAGTACCAACCTTCTTAAGTGTGTGCTGCTTAATACCATTACTCATTTATGAAGATACAATAATTAAATGTTTAGTCCTGGTTTGTCTAAAAGGCAAAAACTAACGGTTTTTGGAGTCCTTAAAAAATGTGCTCAGGATGAGAGAAGTCTGTTAGTAATTTTAGATGGGAAGTTGCAAACAGACTGTGGTTTTTATTAGAGGCAGAAGGGAAGGCAGAAGAGACTGTTCTCATCCCTATAAATACTGAGAGCTCCCACTGTCCCTCACCAAGTTTCAGCAATCAGGACTTTTTTGAAAAATTGAACTAGCAGTCATTGAAACTGAAGTACTCTACATCTAAAACCAAAAGAAGGAGCTTGAAGTCATGGATAATTCAGTATGACAGAATACCACTGAGTCCAAGAGCATGATTAAAGAAAAATCAGACCATCTCTTTCTTTAGATCTGAAATTACAGATGAACTATAAAAATGGAGGGGAGCAAAAATCTCTCATTCTTTATACAAATTAAAAAAAAAAAAAAAATAGCTAAGGAGAAAGAAAATTTTAAACTTTGTTAAGAAATGGTTTTTCTAGATTGTTTCATGAAATGCTTTGATGACCTTGAAAAGTTCTATTAGTATTGATGCTATTAAATTCGAGGTGTGTCTGTCCATCCTGATGTGGTTATTCTTCTCTCTGTTAATTAATTTATTTGGGGAATAAGTAGAGGATTTAAAAAAAAATGCCTAAGTGTAGTGTAACGAGGCAACCAGGTGCCACTAATTGCCAGGGAGGGAGCATGAGTTTGTGTCAAGCCCACCTGTGCCCAATTAGGGTGGGACCCACTGCACATGAGCAGGATTAGGGGCCAATAAAAGGTGAGGCTCAAACTCCCAGGCTCAGCTCACTCCTGAGCAAGCCAGCAGAGAGATCAGTTGCTCTCAGAGCAACAGCACTGATCCAGGCTAGTCAACCCTGTGGCTATAGGCTTGGAGCACTGTTCGTGAGTCTCTGCTGGAACACCTGGTTGGACCTTGAAGCGCCGTACCCTAAAAGAGGTTTGTCTTGCTGCACATAAGCCCCAGAGAATTTGCAAGTGCAAACAAGAAATATTGGATACTTGTATTTAACTTTGCAGTTTTAATAAGTACTACTCAATGCCAATGTTATTTACTGATATAAACTCGTTACAATACCTGTACACCTTTCGGAGTGCCTCCTAAAAGAGAATCTGGCAGCACGTCTCCAACTAAATAGCAGGAGAGCTTAAAACTTCCAAGTTTTGTGTAACTGTAGGGCTATGTTATTATGATCAAACTGAAATATTTCTGAGGTGCAACACTTAATTACAGAGGTATTTTTCTAGAGAAAATTCAGCAGGGCAATATTCTAAAAACCATTAAGGATTCAAGTAGTTTACAATTTTGCTGAAAAGTGTTTTTGTACAGTTTCAAAAACAACCTGAGTTGTTGGGACGTTCATGCAAAGAAAGGCATCTGCTACGGGCCGAACAATACGATGTTCTAAGTTGATTTAGCAGTGGTTATAATCAGCAATAAATTACAATCATGCTAAATAATGAGGTTTCATATCTGTAAGTGCAGCATACAATGAGGGATATTGCAGGCGTTTTTGAAGTGAATAAAGTGATATAATTAAAAAGCAGTTTTCAAAGTTTGGAGATGTAGCTTTTTTCTTCTATTTTATTTTGATATGCTTTTAATATAAAGTATTTTAAATGGATTTTTTTTTGCTGAAGACAAACCAAGCATTATAGTTCTGGGGATCTGTTTCAGCAGAGTGTAGTGATTGTAGTAGTGTCTGGAAACTGGCAATAAAGGAACTACTGTTTTAGAAATCAAAATACAGAATTATGCTTTTAATGTAAGAGATTCAGGTAAGAAGAGTTAGAAGCATTGTTGAAGGCAATTATCTAGAGACTTGCTAAATTCATTGAACTGTTCATATTGAATATACTGATTCCCCAGGCATTAACTCAGCTCAGTAAAGCTTCCTAGGTTTCTCTATATTAATGTTGCTAGGAGGAAGAGAAGGGAGGGCAGGCCAATTTGTGAGACTAATGGGAATAGAATGAAGTTAACAGAAAGGATGCCTTCATTTCTATTTGGAAAGGATTAAAGATCTTTGTCCTTTCAACTTTTATATTGGAGAGGGAAGAAAACTTCCAAAAGTCCAGTGTAGGAACTCCAGTGCAGAATTTGGGATGTTGCATGGTGGGAGCTGTTATATACAGTGAGTGGCTGTGGTCTATGAGCTGAGAATCCCTTTGCTATTTTGGTGCTGAACTGAGGGATTGCCATGCTGCCTCCTTCCATCATTGTGTTGGCTGTGCTGGTAGTTACTCCCCATCTCCATTTCTGTCCTGCCTGTTTGTCTGCCTAGTCCTGTTTGCCTCTTCCATCTTTTCTTTCACTGTGTCTGAGCATCTGGAGGCCAAACTGGTGTTTTCCATTTTAGTAACTCATTTTAGTGTTGTATAGATTGCTTTGATTTTCACATTGCACAGGACTAAATAAAATGTCCCATCCAGCCTGGTTTTCCACTCTACTTTGGCACAGCTGGAGGAAAGAAAGGGTTTCTTGGTGAGTTTCTGAGGGTGTTGGTATAACTTTCCTACCCTGTCAAGGGAAGAGGTAGAGTCAACTGCTATTTTTTCCTGTTCACCAACTATTTATAAAACGTTGCCAGTCCCTAACCCAAATTCATACACATAGAGTGAAGCCACCACCAAAGTATCATCTTACTGAAGCTTTTGTCTTGGGAAAGAACTGCTCTTTCAAAGGCATTATGGAATGTGAGGCTGCATTTGTTCTCTGAATAGTCTTTTCCTCCTACAGGATGCCTAAACATTTAAAACAGGGATGTCAGCTTGGGTTAATCTTGTCTGCAAATGCCTCAAGTAAAATAGTTTCCATATGACAACATATAGATCTATACTTTATATATGAGCCTATTGAAAACTTCTAATTTTTTTTTCCTTTTGATGCATTTTCTTGTGCCATTTCCTGCTATTCAGATTTTATTTGGCTGATGCTGCCCTTGCCATTACTTGTTCTATCAAGTTTGATGTTTAGGTGAAGTGGTCCATTGCAGCCAGGCAGAGGAAGGAACACCATCTTTAACTCCTCATCTGTGCAAGAAATATCTTCTGCTATTTTTTTTTTAAATAGCACCTGTTCATGCTATTTCACAGAAAGTTTTTCTGAAGATTGTGATTTTACCTTTAAACTTAAATCACTTTTATAAAACGTCTACCCTGAATCATATTCTGGTTTTATTAATTTCCATCTCTATACTTATGTCTGTAAGCCACACTAGGATCCAGCAATAAATCTGGGTGTGATTCAGTGAAATACAATGTCAGACAAGAGTTAGCTATGAAGTTACTCCTTCCTGTTTGTGGGGATATTGGTGGTTTCTTGAAAATATCTAATGGAAAATTGTAAGAGGCAAAAAAGTAGCAGTTTTTATAACAAAAAATATTACTTCTGCAAATCCTTGAAATTTTCCTTCAAAGTTTGAGTACGAGGGCTTGCCATGAAAGAGTCAGAATTTGAAATTGTCACCTAGATACTGCATCTTTATTTAAATATGGATAATATTAGTTGCTTGGCGTAGCATTCTAATTAAAGTATTTAATAAACTCTTCATTTTATACATACAGTTTCTTTGTGAGGTTGAGTTTTAAGACCTGAATTCTTAACAAATTAATCAGCTTGCCTCTGCAAAGCAAACACAATTTCTTCCCTGCATAATTCAAGTAATCCAGGCTTGGGGGAAGGGCTCAGTCAATGGTGATGATGCCTTTCTTTAATTCCTGCATAATTCCAAATCCTTGAAATTAAACATGTAACAGTAGAAGAAGAAATATTGCAATACACAAGTGTTTCCCTAACTTGTTCTTAGTCTGTGCTAAGGTAGTGCAAACACAAGGCTTTCCATCCTGCTGCTCTGGATTTGTATAATGCTGTGTAGTTTGGGGACTTGTCAGCATATGGAAAGTGTGGAACCTTTTGCTTCTCGTTGACTGTCTATTAAGAATATATGTAATTTTTTAGCTTTGTAGTCTCCAAGCAGCTGAAGCTCAGGCTTCTGTGACTCTCAGCTATTTCCCTGTGCTGCACTCAGATAAGCAAGTTTTTATTGATGGAAGCAAGTTAATTGATGGACCTTTTACCTGTAATGATTTCTTTCCTCTCCATGGTAATTTCTTTTCCTTATACAAAGACATTTTTTTGCTGATGTGACATTGGCAACCAGATATGCTGGTTGTGCTCCTTTCTAGCTGTAAGAAGATGAACTGCATGCTACCTCCTGTGCCATGCAGAATATATTTCTTTTTGTAAGCTTTTGAGATAATAATTAGACCTGCAGCCTGGAGTATTATTGTCTTGTTATCTTGTGTCATTTTAAACACACACACACCTAAGATTTGCAGGAATGAATCCCAGGGATTTCGCCATCATTCGCAGTCCCATGTCAATCTGTTTCTGTCATAGGCACAGCCTCTTGCTCTTAAATAGAAAGGTGTGAGTCTCGATAGGTTGCAAGTAATCCCAAGTGCTGCAGCTAGATTACCTAGATGAAATTCAGCCCTTGTACCATTTCTGAGCTCTAATTTATACTCTTCATTCTTGTCCCCTTTTACATTGATTGCAAGGCTTTGCATCTTCTTTGCACTGCCAAATCCTGCTTTTAACCATGTTTTTAACTGTTCTAGTATACATCTCTCTAACTTTTATTCCATCTCAGTGTTTTTTTCAGCACTGAAGGAGTACATGGCCAGTCCATCCTTCATCTATAGCAGGCTTACGATTAGGCTGCAATGTTCTTGTAGGTGGAGTTTGAACATCATAGAATCAGCCAGGTTGGAAGGGACCTCTGAGATTATCAAATCCAACCCTTGATCCACTACCACTCTGGTTCCCAGCCCATGGCACTGAGTGCCACATCAGTCTCTTCTTAAAAACCTCCAGGGATGGAGAATCCACCACCTCCCTGGACAGCCCATTCCAATGTCTGATCACCCTCTCTGAAAAGAATTTCTTCCTAGCATCCAGCCTAACCCTCCCCTGGCAAAGCTTAAGCCCATGTCCTCTTGTCTTACTGAGAGCTGCCTGGGAAAAGAGCCCAACCCCCCCCCTGTCTCCAACCTCTTTTCAGGGAGTTGGAGAGAGTGATGAGGTCTCCCCTGAGCCTCCTCTTCTCCAGGCTGAACACCCCCAGCTCCCTCAGCCCTTCCTCACAGGACTTGTGCTGGATCCCTTCACAGCCTCCTTGCTCTTCTCTGGACCTGCTCCAGATACTTAAGTGTGTTGCTGGTTGAGGATGGAAATTAAGGTATTTGGTTTTTCAAGTTGGAGAAGCACTGTTACTTTTCATGTGTTTCAAATTCAAAGGTTTTGTATGTTTTACTTTTTTCCCAGACAAACTCTGCAATTACAGTCTCAGTGATTTCAAGTTTACAAGAGACAGAAATCACATATCTAAGGTACATAGTTTAGTCTACACTGTTTAACGAAGTGGAGAAATGCTGCTCTTGGTTCATGTTTCTCCTCAGTGCTCCAGTTCTTTCTGATACATCCAGGGGGTTTTATATAAAACCTATACTTATACAGTAGACCCAGAGTATCCTTTTGAGGGGGCAGATATCTGACAGCATTTTAAAGAATGCTGAGGGATGAGTTAGATGAGTTAGATTTTACTAAATATGTGGATAATAGAATAGATATCATTGAAGTGCCTGGATATAAACTGAATTTAGCATTTAAATGCACTGCAGTTCTTCCCCAGGGCACTTAGATACAGTGGGCAGGAAATCAATGTTAAGTGTTTAGCTGAATCATTTATGCTAACAGAAAATTTTATTTGAGCTGATAATTTTAGCCTGGAACCAGCCAAATAAAAAGTAGCTGGAAAGTGCCATTGAGACAAAATGGGGATTTGAAATGTAGGTACCTGTGATCCTTGCATTTTAGAGTGCAGAAGGATGGGTGAAAATGATGTTCTTTGTCAGTGAGAGCCTTCTACGTGAGGAAAAGGGAAGTTTGTGTCATTCAAGTCTTTGCAATGCAAAACTACTGAATACTCAGTAGTGCTTAACTCTTGTTTTAAACTCAAAGTAGTATGATTTTTCAAGAAAACACAGCTGCAAGAGCTCTAAATGCATCCCACTGCCCAAATATGCAGTTCTGGGATAAAGATGTGGGGGGTGAGTTTATAGTTGAGATTTCAGCTTTTATAAAAGTATGTTATAGGAGGTGGTTATTATTGCATTTACAAGCCAAGATCAATATTACACAAAATAAAAGGCAGAAGATCTCTGGAATGGTTGCCCTCAAAGATTTGCTGCATATGGGCATTAATATATTTATTGCAAAAGGCAGGTGGAGAGTGTGTTCAAGCAAAACTTTAGAAAAAGGTATCAAGCTTTTTTTCCCTGGCAAGACTGGGCATTTTCTAGTGTGAAGCTTTACTAGAGTCTCAGGAAAAACTCACATAGGCTCAGCAGAGTATTAAAAGATAATAACCTGTCAGGGTTTAACACTGGCCCGGCAATTAAACCGAATAACAGACGCTCTCTATTAATGTCTCTCTCCTTGATAAAGAAAGGAGAGAGAATAAGGGAGAGAGACTGATGGGTTGGAAACTAAACTACAGAACTTTAATGAAACAGTAATGATAAATAGGAAAAATTACTAAATATATACAAATATACAGGAAAATGGAAACCACATTCCTCCCTCCTCTCCCCCAATAACTCTCACGTCCCCACCGAGGCTGCAGGGCAGCCCTGGGAAAGTCCAGGCTGGACTCCTGGGGTCAGCAGCAGTTGGGAGCTGGAGGCAGGAACACACAGATATGGGCTGGGATGGATCAGGAGCACAGGCAGAGGAACGGATGGGATCCTTCCAGGATGCCGGGTGAAGGAAGGGAAGAAGGGAAATCAGGAAATCCAGAAGTCTGGAAATCTGGAAATCCGGAAAGGATCTGGCTCGGCCCTCGTGATGCCTCAAATTTATACTGAGTGTGACGTATATGGGATGGATCCTCTGTTTGGTCAATTCTGGCATCTATCTTGTCTGTTCCTCCCCAAAGCAGGGCTCAGGTGGGACCTCTTTATCCTCCTGGACGGTAAAATGTTTTCCTCAGAGCTGAGCAGTGTCCTTGGCTCTGCACACCAGTCTCTAGCAGTAACTATAAACATCAAGTGTTATCAATCCTAGAAGCACACACTGTCTGAGAAACTTGCTGTTAATTTCAGCAAGTGCAACTACTTACAAGAGACTTAGCTAAAAGCAAAAGTACAAGACAGAAAATCACCTGTATCCTGGTCCAAGCCAGGACATAACCCTAGTTACAAGAGATTTCTAGACATTGTGCTTCAATTCTTTTTCGAGACAGATACTGATTGTCTTCAAATTTTTTAATGTTGGTAAGTCAAGGGCATCTTTATGTGTTGCCAGAAATATTTTGAAGTGACTTTCAAAGTGAAAATTTAAAATGTGGGTGTATTTTGTGGGTGTCTATATGTAGAAAACCTGATGTCATATTCAGTGCTACAAAATCTATTGTCTGGCCAGCAGCTACTGCTCCAGAAACCAGCAGGTGTATTGCAGGTCCTGTCATATTGTAGTCAGTCCAGAGAATCAAAAATTCTGTCTCATCCCTAGGCTTAGGCAACTGAATCTCACCACGGGTTAAAAAAGTAACAAGTTCTTTCTCAAAATAGAGAAACAATTAGGTGTTTTCCATTACAACAAACGTAATTAATAATGCCTGCCTGATTATTGTCAATACAGCAATGAAATACCATGAAGAATGTTTTAAAGTGTAAAAAAACACATGAGAAAGCAGGTAATGGAAACTGAAAGCTGTTTCCTCATCTGCAGCTGCCAAGTGCTACTTGTTGGAGACTGCACTTTGCTCATTGTAATTGAAATGAATATGGGTTTTACTAGTTTCTCAGATGACATTCTTCATGTAAAAGAGCCCTGGTTAATCATCATCAGAGAAAAGGCAAAAAAGTTCTTCCTAAATACTTTTTATCACTTTTCTGTATCTTCCAGAAAACTTCTGGCATAACCAGAAACATAATTTTTTCAAGGCTGGATACAGAAAAACACTGATTCATATTCTGAAGTTGAGGATCTTGAAATGTTCTCCATAAGCTACATCTTATACATGACCAAGGATTCCTCAGCTACGTTTTTAAGTTCATTAAGGATGATGAAAATCAGGGTGATGGGAAGATGCTTCCAATGAGTATCACTCTATTCCTTCAATAGTTTACTACATTTTTAATTATACAGTTTTGAAATTATGCTGATTACGTACGTGAGGAAGTTTGGTGTTCAATGAAGATTTGTCTATCTTGAAAAATACATGAACAGTTGAGTCATCTTAATCATAAATGTAGTCTGTAAAATCATAGCAAATCAGACATTTTATTGCATGGTGTTTAGTGACTCTGCATTGCTCAAATGCCTTTGACTGGGCCTCCCAGTTCAGGAAGGATATCGAGGTCCTGGAGCAGGTCCAAAGGAGGGCAGCCAGGCTGGTGAAGGGACTCGAGCACAGACCCTATGAGGAGAGGCTGAGGGAGCTGGGGGTGTTCAGCCTGGAGAAGAGGAGGCTCAGGGGAGACCTCATCGCTCTCTACAACTCCCTGAAAGGAGGTTGGAGCCAGGGGGGGGTTGGGCTCTTTTGCCAGACGACTTTCAACAAGACAAGAGGGCAGGGTCTCAAGTTGTGCCAGGGGAAGTTCAGGTTAGATATTAGAAAGAATTTCTTTACGGAGAGAGTGATCAGCCATTGGAATGGGCTGCCCAGGGAAGTAGTGGATTCTCCGTGTCTGGAGATATTTCAAAAGAGCCTGGATGTGGCACTCAGTGCCATGGTCTAGCAACCGCAACGGTGGTTCAAGGGTTGGACTTGATGATCTCTGAGGTCCCTTCCAACCCAGCCAATTCTATGATTCTATGGTCTCCCACTTAGCCAATATCAACAGTGTGGACTCTTAGAACTTTGAAAATATAAAAATAGAGGCAGAAATATGTCAAAGATGGATACATAAAGTTTGCCTTAGGAATATTGTTTAGTGGTTCACTGGTTTTTACGAGCACTCTTACAATGTGGAATTTATTGCATCTATTCATTCTCATCTAAACTGCAGCAGTGAAACAAGCTTTGTAAACCTCTCTGCAGATTAGAGAATGTGCTAAATACCAATTGCCTAAGTACTGTGCTTTCAATTAAAGTTATATTCAGTGCATATACAGCACAAATTTTTTTCTGCTGGTTTCAAAACCCAAAGCTGCATGAAAATCCACAAAAGTGGAAAAAGCACCACATCAAAATAAAAAATAATTTCTAATATACATATTTTAGAGCTGAAGCAATACATAGCACCTGATGGAGCAATAGTATTCATGTAGTTATGCATCATTTCACATTTTCCATGTGATCTTACCCTTTTCCTCAGCAAGAAATGAGTCCACTTTGTCTGTGAGTCAGAATCTTTATGTATGTCTCAACTGAGCATTTCAGCTTTTTATACTGGCTAGACAAGAAAAATTTGCCTCATGTTCTTCTGTGGGCAAAGGGACATGATAATTCCTTTCCTTCCAGACTCTGGGTCTTGGCAGGCTCTGATGCTCTCAGTTCTGCAAGTGTTTTGCTTTGTTTTTTTTTAAGATCCTTATTGATATTATAGCACTGAAATAGTATACCACTATTAGTCTATATTACTGCTCATGTTTTCACAGAGGTTGTGACTTCCTGGTAATTTATATGCCTTTAGCAATGTTATACATGTTTTTTGATATAGCAACCACCAAGAAGTCTTTGTGGAAGTCAACTTTCAGTACCCTCCAGAGTGCCTGTGGTTGGCAGGTTTGCAATGTTTACAATGGGAGAAAAAAAAGGAGGAGGGAGGGAATGGAATTAAAAGCAAGAAGTTGTATCAAGAAATTATGCCTAATCATATTAGTATTCCTGAGGAATAACACGAGAATTCTGGAAAAATCAAATTGCAGGATGCAAACGTTGGGTGTCAACTTGTCACTACGTTACATTTAAAGTAGTTATTAAAATCATTATGCTATCAACTTGTGAAGTTCAGGTACACCAAATATAGCAACCTGCTTAATTGCTCCATGTTTTGCAGGGAGGGAAAGAAAGGCAGAAGGGGAGGTGGGAGTGGAGGGAACAGTGTATTTGCAAGGTGCTCTGAAAGGCCTTAGCTCCTGTGGAGTAAATTGAACATAAGTTGTTGAAAAAAAGACTTTAGTCTTTGAATATAGAAATTATTAGAAATGCAGCTGCCTGCCTATCTATGTAGTTTAGAAGTGGTTTTATGGAGAATTTTCAGCAATGCAGCACCATGCATGTTGACATAGAATCATAGAATAGGCTGGGTTGGAAGGGACCTCAGAGTTCATCGAGTCCAACCCTTGATCAACTACCACCCCAGTCACTAGACCATGGCACTGAGTGCCATATCGAGTCGCTTTTTAAATGTCTCCAGGGATGAAGAGTCCACCACCTCCCCAGGCAGCCCGTTCCAATGTCTGATCACTCTTTCCATGAAAAAATTCTTTCTAATATCCAATCTGAACTTCCCTCGGCACAATTTAAGACCCTGCCCTCTTGTCTTACTGAGAGTTGCCTGGGAAAAGAGACCAACCCCCGCCTGGCTCCATCCTCCTTTCAGGGAGTTGTAGAGAGTGATGAGGTCTCCCCTGAGCCTCCTCTTCTTCAGGCTGAGCAGCCCCAGCTCCCTCAGCCTCTCCTCATAGGATCTGTGTTCGAGTCCCTTCACCAGCCTGGTTGCCCTCCTTTGGACCTGTTCGAGGACCTCAATATCCTTCTTGAACTGAGGGGCCCAGAACTGGACACTACTCAAGGTGTGGCCTTACCAGGGCTGAGTACAGGGGCAGAATCACCTCCTTGGACCTGCTGGTGACACTGTTTCTGATACATGCCAGGATGCCATTGGCTTTCTTGGCCACCTGGGCACACTGCTGGCTCATGTTCAGCTTCCTGGCAATCCAGACTCCCAGGTCCCTTTCTGCCACTCTGTGCCCAGCCTGGAGCTCCCCATGGGGTTGTTGGGGCCAAAGTGCAGGACCCGGCACTTGGCCGTGTTGAACCTCATCCCATTGGAATCAGCCCAACTCTCCAGTCTGTCCAGGTGCCTCTGCAGAATCCTCCTGCCTTCCAGCTGATCAACACTTCTCCCCAGCTACTGACACTGCTTTTTTTCTTGGGGAATCAGATTAAATACTTTGGGTCAGGTGTCAAAATGTAATTTCCTGTTAGAGGGAAGCTGGAGGAACTCTGATGAAGTTAACTTCTGATTTCTATTTGTATAAGGGACAATTTGAGTCTTGATTATTGTGTTAGAGACTTGTCAGTGAGAAGGCTGAAATGTGATTCTAGGATAAAACAGTAAATTACAGAATTGCTGCAGTAACTACATAGAGTAGCCAATGAAAGGATGATTTTCAAAATATAAATTCATAAAAATGAAAACAAACCCAAACGCTCAACCATTCAGTCTTGCAGAGTGAATTTACCCCAAATTCTGTGTTGTCTGCAATAACAGTATTTTTTACTTGCCTGTTATGTTTCCAATAAGAAAAAGGCAGAAATATAAGCTAGAAATACAGAAATTATTTGTTGCTTATGTTCCTGCAATCTATAGAGGTCATTGCAAATTCTGCTATATATGAAAAAAAAAATGAGAAAAAATATATTTTTTTTTTAATAATTCTAATTTTATGGAGATTCAAGTACTGGAGAAATGTGACTGGAGCTTTGCGTTTATCAAGTCTTGTTCCTTCTGATGGGCAGTTCTTTCCATATCACAATATCATTCATAGAAATACATGTGTAGCCTCTGGTAGAAGATCTGAGTCAAAGAATGTGTGCATCATATCCTCTTTTGAGGATAACATATTGAAGAGAATGTAGTTTCCATCTGTGTTGTAGGTATTTCTTCCATTTGGTCATAGAAATTGCTGGCACTGCATACTGTAGAGAAATTGTTCAGTGTTTGGAAGAATGGAAGCTGATCTTATGTTCATTAACACTGCTGGAATGGGATGTTATTAGAGTTACAAGAGCATTAGGAAATTCACAGAGACTGTTCTGCCCAGTGGGGAAGTATTTAGCAATTGTAACATCATGGTTATTTATTTCACGTCTCCCTGCTTGTTAGGTAGTAGATTGGTCTGGAAGGAGATTAAAAATCAGGGCTCCTACAAAGTAAGAAAACCCTATTTCCTTCTTTCCACACCTTCTTTCCTATTGAGCTGCAGTTCTTTTGACAATAAAAAGTAGAGCTTTATAGTAGAGCTGTTGTAATTACCAGTTGTGCTTCTCCCACCAGGAAATTTGTTGTACCAACACTCATCCTTTCTTTCACAGAAGAATTTCAGCTTTCTCTGAATCTATGACTTAATTTTGTGTGTCTCTATTTAAGACCAGTTAAAACATATGGATAGAAATTATTATACACACTCATTCATATTATTCTGGTTGGTCTCCCTACTGTGATATGCTACCATAATTAATTCAAGGAAATGTTTATATTGAGAAAAAAACATGTTCTTATTCAAAGTACGTAAGATCTTTTGGGGGAGGGGAGCTTGATAGGAAAGCTTATCTCAAAAGCTTTAATGGGACCTTGCTTTTGTGTGTTTCAGAAGCAGAATTGGGTGGAAATGAGCAGAGTGGATGTAGCCATGAGTATTGATTGCTTTATCATAGATATTAGCTGGATAATTTAGATTCCTCCCACTTTCAGAGTGAAAGACTTTTTCACTTATTGTCATGAAGATATTTTAAAAATATTTTCTCCCTGGCAGTGTTCAAGGCCAGGTTGGATGGGGTTCGGAGCTTGGTGTTCCAGCCTATGGCAAGAGGGTCTAGATGATCTTTAAGATCCCTTCCAACCCAAACCATTCTGTAATTCTGTGAAAAATATCTTCATGAAGATGCTTTGCCTATACCCTCAGAATCCTAAGCCCAAGAGGGAAGGGGTACATGAATCCAGAAACACCTGTCCTGTTGTGGAGGGTGGAAACCTTCAGTCCTGATTTCTTAAGCCCTTTCTAAATTCTTTTTTGAAATACTGGATGTGGTCCAGCCCACCCAGTTGTATTGAAGGACCCATGGGTGGTTTGGGTGGATTGTTGGTTTGGTTTTTTTTTTGCTTTCCTGATGTGTGTGACAAATGTGCATGCAAATTTCACTTTAAATGAAAGGGCTGTCATAAAAATTGCCTTTTGTGTCTGTGCATAGATAATTTAAATTGGACAGAGAAGGGGGCTTTTCAGGCTCCTTGATTTTTTACAAAGGTTAATTTTCTACATAGAAAAATGTAGAATTTGTGGTTGTTTTTTTTTTCTAAAGATGAAACCACTCTGACTCCAATTCCAAACTTGAGACCTTTGAGAACACCCGATGGTACAGTCTAGTTTGCAAGTGTATTTTAGCTCTCTTAGTGTTTGTGGACCACGATGAAAAACAGTATAAAATGCTGATCTTTTAGGTATCACACTTGAAAAACAACCCACCAAAACCCAAAAGAAAAAAAAACCACATTTGATTAAAGACAGGAAGCAGTGATGACTGCTGGCCACAGTACCAGCTTTACTGATATCAATTACTCCCCTTTCACTCTCTGATAGAAGAATATTGATGTAAGAACAGTTGTACAGTGTTCAGAGTAATGATGTAAGAACAGCTGTAACAATCCCTTAGCTGGGGGCAACCTCCAGATGCTTCAGAAGTTCTCTGATCTCTTGAAAAAAAGGGTCAGAGATATCACTGAAAAACCACGAATAAGACAGCACAGCAACTCTTGTCTAGTGTGAGATTGCTTTGAAACGTGATTTGAAATTGCAGTTTAGCTGATTGTGTATTTTATTTCTTGAGACACTATTTTGATTAGTGACTTCACTATTCCATCACAATGTGCCTGGACAGACTGGAGAGTTGGGCTGATTCCAACAGGATGAGGTTCAACACGGCCAAGTGCCGGGTCCTGCACTTTGGCCACAACAACCCCAAGCAGCTCTATAGGCTGGGCACAGAGTGGCTGGAGAGCAGCCAGGCAGAAAGGGACCTGGGAGTCTGGATTGCCAGGAAGCTGAACATGAGCCAGCAGTGTGCCCAGGTGGCCGGGAAGGCCAATGGCATCCTGGCATGTATCGGGAACGGCATGACCAGCAGGTCCAGGGAAGTGATTCTGCCCCTGTGCTCAGCTCTGGTGAGGCCACAGCTTGAGTCCTGTGTCCAGTTCTGGGCCCCTCAGTTCAGGAAGGAGATTGAGGTGCTGGAGCAGGTCCAAAGGAGGGCAACTAAGCTGGTGAAGGGACTTAAGTAAATATCCTATGAAGAGAGGCTGAGGGAGCTGGGGGTGTTCAGGCTGGAAAAGAGGAGGCTCTGAGGAGACCTCATCACTCTCTACAACTCCCTGAAAGGAGGGAGTAGCCGGGTGGACGTTGGTCTCTTTTGCCAGACGACTTTCAACAAGACAAGAGGGCAGGGTCTTAAGTTGTGCCAGGGGAAGTTTAGGTTGGATATTAGAAAGAATTTCTTTCTGGAGAGGGTGATCAGACATTGGAATGGGCTGCCCAGGGAAGTAGTGGATTCTCCGTGTCTGGAGATATTTCAAAAGAGCCTGGATGTGGCACTCAGTGCCATGGTCTAGCAACCGCAACGGTGGTTCAAGGGTTGGACTCGATGATCTCTGAGGTCCCTTCCAACCCAGTCAATTCTATGATTCTATGAATTCTATAAAGATTCATGCTATTTTTCCACTGGAAATTCCATGGCTTGTTCAGATCTCTCTCTTCAAGGCAAACTCTCCTTTTCTGTGTACAGTCCTGTTATCCATGGTTGGACCTTGCTTGGTCTTGTAGTGTTACAGCAATATAGATGTAAATTATTTTCATTCTTAAAGTGACTTATGTAGCAGACTTTTCCTACAAAACTGCAGACACAGTCAACCACAATGAAATTTAACATTTGCTATATACTTAGGGCAGCTGATTCTCAGCTGCTGCAAGTAGCTTTCAGAGGTAGATTTTTCCCTTGTTCTCTCAACTGATCCAAAACTACATTATTGTACAAAAAAAAAAATCATTTGAAGATTATAATTATGCAGAAGCAAATAAGTGAAAAATTTTCCCATCCTCCTTCTCTGCAAGATAAATTGAAGGTTTTGAAAACGGGCTCTGTTTTTTTTCATTAGATTCAGGCTACATTTATATTAGTTGTTCAGAAATGACATGAAAATGTGCTGATTGATTGATGCTTGTAGGGAATAAATTAAATACATTTTGATATTGTAACTGGGAGCATCACATTAATTCATTACCTCAATGCAGATTCCACCCTTGCCCTATGTATGTGTGCAATTCCTGGTGTCAAATTGATGTCAACAGGTATGTTCTGTAGACATTTATGAGCTGGAGCCTAAGAAATCATATAAACTGCTACAATCAGAAATTGCTCTCTTGTTTCTGTGAAATAAAGGCAGAATGGAAAGGCAGGGCCAAATCTGGGGATTGGAGGTTGTTCAGGTCACAACAGATAGTGCAGTGGTACCAGTAAGCCTTGCAGGGAGAGCTTGGTTGCAATGGAGTTTTTGCTCATAGGAATTCCCAGGTTACTGGGGAAGAGTTCAGACTGGGTTTTGAGCTAAGAGTTCAGGAAAGGGGTGCATTGGCAGGTGAGGGTTATCTGTTTCTGGGTTCCTCACTGCCTTTCTAGCTTTTGTTTGTAGGAATCTAACCATGTTGTTAAATGCCTGTTGAGCTTCCGTGGTGTCCTGATTCTCAGCAAGGACGATGTGTTTGGATGTGGGATTTCCTGCAGTTCTCTTTGTGCTGGTGGTGTGTAGAAATGTTGTGGAAGGGAGAAAGAAAAGGTACAAGAAATTTTCTGTTTCCTTTTGCCAGTTAATTTTGCATTCCTGAATTTGGCCATGGATGAGCTGTAACGTGGTGGTCGTGAAACATCCCAGAACATGCTTGATTTGGGGTAAAAGCTGTTCTTATAGTCAATTTTTCATTAGCTTTCAAGATGCTTGTGTCGTCTCTCTTAAGCATGGTTGTTAGAAATATGGATAGTGAATAAAAGATCAGAGTGGGACATGAGCATGATCCAGTCTAAATTGCTTGCTGCACCAATTTCTAGCTGTATTGTGGCCTAATATAAAATCTCCTGGTTTCCTTGCAGCTAAGGCATAAAAGACACTTACTGTGTAGGGGCAAAAGAAGGAAAAAAGAAGGGTTAAGTTTTCAGACATTTGATTATTAATCTGAACTTCCAGCCCAGTCAGAGCTGTGGAGGCATGGATTGCAAACCAATCATTTATTGAATGATATTGCTTTTTTAGAATAGAGTTAATTTAACAAACCTTTTTGGAAGGAATATTGGTGGCATAGTAATAGAAGCATTCAGTATTTTTATGGAAACAAATTATTCAAAAATATTTCAGAAAAACACCAGCATTTCAACAGTCACAGCTTTTAAAATATACAGTTGGGAGGGTTCTGTGATCCTGATAGAGCTTAGGCAGCAACCTGCTGAAATAAAATCAGTTCTTTTGACTGAGTAGAGCCTGATTCTAAATGTCATCTCAAAAATCCCCAAACTGCAGCTGTTTTCCTAAACATGTAATAGCACATCTTAAGCAACAAATATAGCTGCATATTGGGTCTTAAGGTTGCTTTCAGAAAGCTAAATTCATGTAAGAGTCTTACATTTCTTACTGTTTTCATGAGCATTGTGTTGCAGTGGAGTTACTGACCCAAATGCAGTTTATATGTCAGCCCTTTAGAAATATGTCAGCCTTATAGAAACAGATTGTTTTGCTCCAGGTGTTTCCTTCTCATGTAGATCAAGAAATGAGCCACAAGTTTTGCTTGGAAAGGGGAATAATGTCTTTGTTTCCCTTCAAAGAACAAACTTTAAATGAGAGATCTGATTCTCTAGGTAAGACCTCTCTAGGCCATTAGATAATGCCACTTAGAAAGAGTTTCCTTCCCACTATAAATGTTAGATAAACTCCCAAGTGAATTGGATACATAAAGAGCTGACAGGAAAATGGAAATGTCATAGAAGCATGGCAGTCCAACATATTGTTCCCCATATAGAGGTTAGAGGGTTTGGGGGTTTTGTTTTTGTTTGGATTTTTTTTAAATACTAAGGACATATATAAATATATATATAATATATAAATTATATTATATATTATAATTATATATAATATATATTTATATATGTTATATTATAATTTTATATATATATATATATATAAATAAAAATAAATACTTGGGCAAATGTGCTACAATATGCTAAAAAATATGCTGAAAGTACCTGGAGTTCATCAGCACTTTCATTCCCCTCACTCAAACAGCCTGTTCTCTTCCAAGGAGCTTTTCTTGGATACTCAAAAGGACAAACCCCAGTGGTCTGCCACACAGCTGAAACAGGGATCAGCTGAGAAAATCACCCCAAGCTCTCCTTTACCACCAGGATTTAAATGGCAAGGAAGCTTTGAGGATCTGCCCCAGGGGGCTTCAGAAACCTGTGTGCAATGTGGGCAGAAAGATTGCCACGGGACCTCCTGCCTTGCAAAAAAGCTCCCTGTGTACCAGCCCTGCGAAGGCACTTAGAAGAGAGATGGTTTGGGGACTTCCAGTGGTTGGAAGGTAAATGGGAAGGCTTAAATTAGCTGGAAGGTTGTCCCACTAGACCAGGTTGCTCAAGCTGTCCCTTCCCAGGCAGGGCAGTTAGAATGAGATGGTCTTTCTGGTCCCTTCCAACCCAAACCGTTCTATGGTTACAGAATATGCTGTTTTGCAGGTGGGTCTGGGGAGGTGATCAGCCTTTCAGTCATATGATTGTGGTTTTTCCTCTTTTTTAAGAGAGCTGCAGCATGCTTGGAGCTCTTTTAAAACCTTGGAAGAAAAAGTGACAGATGTCTTGAGCATGATTGTCCTCACACTCTTCTCCCCTGATCTTGGAGAAGGCTTTTTTGCCACCTGTGACATAAATAGCTAAATCAGATAAGAAGAATCTACTGAGAACCATTGCTTCAGCATGAGTAGGGAAGGCTTGAGGAATACTATTGTAAGTGCCCTTACATCTGCTCAGGTTCAAACCATTTTTCCTAGTGCTAGTAGAGATTATGTGTTCCCGTTTTATACATTTTAAGTAAAGATATCTCTTCCCAAAGATATCACTTCTATAGAATGTTATTAATATATTTAGCTCAGTATTAGAAACCTGGAGTAAGCTTAATCTGGAAACTGAATCTTTATGCTAAAGCTGCATCAGTTGAAATGAAATCTATAAAATTTCTGTTCCAAGACAAATGCAAAGATTACTTTTTTAATTAAGGATAAAAATCGAAGATGTTATTTGCATTGACTCTGATGTTTTTGTACTAAAACCCATAAAAAGACCACACAGTAATCAATTGCTGGCATTGGCTATTGTATAAGTGTAGCTTTTGCAGGACATCATTAGTCTGATTCAGGTCAGGTTAGCTAAAATAAAACAATCTGAAGCAAGTCTCCTTTTTGATGGCACGTAACAAGTGCAAGATGATAATTGCTGTCAGTGGAGCATGACAGCTTTTCTAATGAATACTTTCCACTTGCCTTCTGAGTATGTGGCTCTGTTTGTGTAATACAGCATGATTTAATCTTAAAATAATAAGCAAATTTGAAATTTAATGTATTGTTCAATAAAGTTGTATTTGACAGAGGTTCTGGCTTCAGTAGTCAAGTGATCAATGTCTGCTTTTAATTACACGGTGCTGGAGAGATCCCCTACACCTTTTTTTGTGCTGGTGTGTGTTTCCAAACAGTTCTGTTGGTAATCCAATCTGAGATGCCTGCTTTAAAATTAATGAAATTAAATACTAACCACAGTGCCTCATGTTTTCTCCCCTGTGCTTTTCGATCAAATCAAGAGTCATCTGATTTTACAGTGGCTTTAGTGTGGTCCTTTTGTATTTACATGCAATTGCTTGACTTCTTCACCTTTCCATTGATCTTGCCCACTGATGATACTCCTTCCACCTTTCTGTTAACATGAAGTCAATACATTCAGCAGTAGATAAAGGGTTGCTCCTTCCTCACTGGAACAAATAACTACAATAGTGGAGCTTTGTCTTCTGGTCCTCATGTGTAATGGTAGAGCCAGTGTGCTACACATTGATGTCCTCCAGTCTGCAGGAAAGCTGTAGGGTAAAGTTTGGCATTAATGAATGCTACATACAACCTGTGATACCATCTTCCAAAATGCTTCACCAAAACTCAACTTGTTTGAGTGTGGAACCACTGAGAAACTGAGAACCACTGAAATGAAAAGCCAGAGGTACAAATATATGTGTAGCCACAAAATCACATAGATGCCTGTCATGGTGTCCTGGTTTGGACCAGGATAAAGGTGATTTTCTGTCTTGTACTTTTGCTTTTAGCTAAGTCTCTTGTAAGTAGTTGCACTTGCTGAAATTAACAGCAAGTTTCTCAGACAGTGTGTGCTTCTAGGATTGATAACACTTGATGTTTAGAGTTACTGCTAGAGACTGGTGTGCAGAGCCAAGGACACTGCTCAGCTCTGAGGAAAACATTTTACCATCCAGGAGGATAAAGAGGTCCCACCTGAGCCCTGCTTTGGGGAGGAACAGACAAGATAGATGCCAGAATTGACCAAACAGAGGATTCCATCCCATATACGTCACACTTAGTATAAATTTGAGGCATCACGAGGGCCGAGCCAGATCTTTCCAGATTTCCAGACTTCTGGATTTCCTGATTTCCCTTCCTTCACCCGGCATCCTGGAAGGATCCCGTCCGTTCGTCTGCCTGTGGTCCTGATCCATGCCAGCCCATATCTGTGTGTTCCTGCCTCCGGTTCCCGACTGCTGCCAACTCCAGGAGTCCAGCCTGGACTTTCCCAGGGCTGCCCTGCAGCCTCGGTGGGGACGTGAGAGTTATTAGGGGAAAGGAGGGAGGAATGTGGTTTCCATTTTCCTGGATATTTGTATATATTTAGTAATTTTTCCTATTTATCATTACTGTTTCATTAAAGCTGTGTAGTTTAGTTTCCAACCCATCAGTCTCTCTCCCTTATTCTCTCTCCTTTCTTTGTCAAGGAGGAGAGACATTAATAGAGAGCATCTGTTATTCGGTTTAATTGCTGGGCCAGTGTTAAACCCTGACATATGGTTGGAGAAGAAACAAGACTTGAAAGTCTAAGATTTCATTGCTCTAGGCCTATGGGGTTATATAATCAGAGGTTTTTTTGGAAACATGATTTTAATGTTTCAGAGATTGTAACAAAGCTGAAACGACCCAAAAAAACCCAAAACAAGAAAAATTCAATTCAAGAACGTTTTTGAACTGAGGAGGGAAAGGCTGTGTTTTGTAGGACATCAAAAATCATTTAAGTCTTTCTTCAAGAGCATTATGATGTGGGTCCTGCTGCCTGAAATTGGATAATGTGCTGAAGGCAGATGCCTGAACTTGTGTTGTAGTTTGGTTTTTTTTTTTTTTTTTTGAAGCTATGAAGAAAAAAGCAGGCAGAAAAAATTCAATTTATTAAGATCAGTATTTGCTTGCTGTAGGCACAGCTGCAGATCTGTGGGAGTGTGTCAGGTCCTTCCTGCCTTTCTGCTAGGAACTTCTCCTGGGATAGCTCATTTGGCTCCCTGCCACCAGTAGAAACTTCTGTTAATCCTGTGACTATTTACAATATTTTCCCCTAAGTGGTGACAGTAGTGACTTGTTTGCAAGTGATTAGATATTCCTTCAGTAACAGCTAGGCCCTGGAGCATGGATGGACTCTTCGAGTTTGGTTACTTGGATGTGGAATGGCCTCTGTTGGGAGTCAGATCCTCCCTGCCCTCCCTTTTGGTCATCCCCATCTGAAGTTCCCGGCTTTCCAGAATAAAGACTGAAGCAACCAATGCCAGAGCCAGGGCACTCTGAGATGGCACAGACAGCCACTTAAACATACATTATTTTTCACTTACATACTGTTGAACTATTTTGCCTACTACTTTGTCACTCTATTACTTTTAAGTGCAATTTAAAAATACTTTACTTCATAACTATTTGGCAGATAGTTACGTCATAAAGAAGGATATTGTAACTAGAATCAAGCAGGGAAGGGAAACAGTATGTGTTAATAGAAAAAGTAAAAGCATCACACTTGTAAATATTTCCCCAATTTCTGAGAGAAAATGTTGTAGGGAAGATTTTTAGAAGGTCAATGAATTGGTATTAAATTGTACTCTTCTCATTGCCTTTATAAGTAAGCCTTCCAAGGTCAACATGAAAAGCTAGCACAGCAGCTGAATTGCCATTTAAAGCTGAAGTCATCCATTTGGGCTCCAGGAGCTGTTACAGCAGTAGTTTTAGATCCACCTCCACTGGTGAAGTGTTCCCAAAATAGAAATGGTCTGTATGTAGGGAATAGATATGTATATATACCATCAAATTAACCTCTGAAAAGTGCCAGATTTGGTCAGTCTCATGTAGATGAGTCTCCTCGTGTTTCTTGTGATAGTTTTGAATATTTGATAACTTCTAAAGGAAGTCAGACAAGGAAAATATACAACCTACCAGTGCTGAGCTGTGCTACTGAGCTTTCCCTTCTTTATTTCAGGAATCTCACCTTCCATTCCTCTTTAGTCCTCAGGTGGTTTAAGGGTGACCTGGAGGCCAGGAACTGTAAGAGATTGGTTGGTCAGCTGGAGCATCATTGGTCCTAGGAATGAGGGGGTTATTTATATTTGGTGATATGCTGGTATTGTAGGTTTGGTCTTCATTTCTGTTAATTTTAGAATCATAGAATTGGCTGGGTTGGAAGGGACCTCAGAGATCATCGAGTCCAACCCTTGGACCACCGTTGCGGTTGCTAGACCATGGCACTGAGTGCCACATCCAGTCTCTTTTTAAATATCTCCAGACACGGAGAATCCACTACTTCCCTGGGCAGCCCATTCCAATGCTTGATCACTCTCTCCGTAAAGAAATTCCTTCTAATATCTAAGCTAAACTTCCCCTGGCACAACTTAAGACCCTGCCCTCTTATCTTGTTGAAAGTCATCTGGCAAAAGAGACCAACGTCCACCCGGTTACAACCTCCTTTCAGGGAGTTGTAGAGAGTGATGAGGTCTCCCCTGAGCCTCCTCTTCTCCAGGCTGAACAGCCCCAGCTCTCTCAGCCTCTCCTCATAGGGTCTGTGCTCGAGTCCCTTCACCAGCCTGGTTGCCCTCCTTTGGACCTCCAACGTCCACCCGGTTACAACCTCCTTTCAGGGAGTTGTAGAGAGTGATGAGGTCTCCCCTGAGCCTCCTCTTCTCCAGAGGAGAAGTTGCTGAAGGCTGCATTTCCATGCAGATATATACTGTAGAAAAGATTATTATTTTTTTTTAATAAAGACAAAAATCAGTATTTCAGTAGTTTGTTTGGGAACATTGAAAAGGACTATTTTAAAAACCCAAAGCTGTGGCAACCATCACAACTTCATTGTTTTCATCAGCTGCTTGCTGAGTTATAAAACCAGATTCCAATGTGACAGGAGTACAATCCTGAAGGAAAGGTTTGAAAATCCTCAGAAAAGCAGCACGTGGAAAAAATAATACAATCAACAGAAGAATCTCACGTTCTAAAACCAGGATACTGCTGAACACTGAGTCTCTTTTATGCCTTTTCAGCTTTCTTTTTCAGGGACACAAATTGTCATTCCCTGTCTTCTAAATCTGTATTTTTCTCCTTTTCTTGTTGTTAAGGTGGATTTTTTTTTTAATTTTTTTTTTAAGAGAAGATTGTTCACAGCTCCAGCACCTGTTACACTCTCATATCAAAGTTAAGGGGTCTAATTTATTTTTCTTTTAATCTGGTTTAGATTAGAATGACCTTTTCTTTGCTTCACATTAAGATCACTTTCTTTAAAAATTAATGTTTTTCTCTATGTTGTGCATATTGATTATTAGTGCTGGTATTTATCCATAATTAAACATACTGTAGGCAGGAAAACCATTTTTAAACCTTGATCTTAAACTTTTTGGCAGTTTTATTTCACTGCATTTTTATATTAACCCTTACAATCATGTACACAGAGGAACTGGACTTTTTAAAGAGCTGTAAGAAATTCAAGTCAACAAAACTGGTCTGCCTTTCAAATTTGGGTCTCTAACCCTCCTAAAAAGTGGTCTACCTGCTACAGGAGTGCAGTCATTCACTTTGATTTGGCTTTGGAAAGTCTCTATATGAAAATGCAACTTTGATCTCAAAAGTATCTGCACAAATCTTAACCCAGAAACCACCTTTGTTCTGATTTTCAGTGCCAGAAGTAACAACTTTCCTTTCAGAAAATTAATTTTTTTCTTTTTTCTTTTTTCTTTTTTCTTTTTTCTTTTTCTTTTTTCTTTTTTCTTTTTTCTTTTTTCTTTTTCTTTTTCTTTTTCTTTTTTCTTTTTTCTTTTTTTTTTTTTTTTCTCTTCTTTTTTTCTCTTTTTTCTTTTTCTCTTTTTTCTTTTTCTCTTTTTCTTTTTCTTTTTCTTTTCTCTTTTTTCTTTTTCTCTTTTTTCTTTTTCTCTTTTTTCTTTTTCTCTTTTTTTCTTTTTTTCTTTTTTCTTTTTTCTTTTTTCTTTTTTTCTTTTTTTCTTTTTCTTTTTTTCTTTTTTCTTTTTTCCCAGAAACCACCTTTGTTCTGATTTTCAGTGCTAAAAGTAACAACTTTCCTTTCAGAAAATTAATTTTTTCTTTTTTTTCTTTTTTTCTTTTTTTTTTTCTTTTTTTCTTTTTTTCTTTTTTTTCTTTTTTCTTTTTTCTTTTTTTTCTTTTTTTGTCTTTTTTTCCTTTTTTTCTTTTTTTCCTTTTTTTCTTTTTTTCTTTTTTCTTTTCCTTTTTTTCTTTTTTTCTTTTCTTTCTTTTTTGTTACATAAGCAAGACTCAAGCAGCCAAATACTAGAAAGATTAGAAAGAAGCAATTTAGCTTAGAAAGAGCTCTATAGATTGTGGAGGCTGACAGAAGCTGTCAGTATTGATTTTCTGCCACTTTCCTGCCTGACCTTTTGGATTCCATCGGGTGCTCTTAAGAGGATTTAGCTTGTAACAAATTAAAGCTATCACAGAACCATTGCTGACTCATATTCTGAGAGCTGACTGAGCTCCCTTGCATTCAGGACGTTCTTATTGTATGCAGATACATCACCATTACTTGATTTAATGTGCTCCTGTAGAGAAAACTCATTTAAAAGCTGTTTATAAAAGCAAGGTTAAAGATGATAAATGCAGTTGCCATATACCTGATTTATATGCACAGATGTGTGTGTATATATGTCTATATTTAAACACATAATTTTAAAATTGGGCTTGTAGAGTTTATGACATAAAACAAGATAAAACTATACCCAAAACTTTGATTTAGAAATGCTTAAAATTAAGTAAGGCATTAAAATATTAATATATAAGAGCTTCATCTGTGCTGTTGTGGATGAAATTGGAAGGAAAACGTGCTTTGTCTTCATTGAACACCTCCTGGCAGCATCTTGACACAAAATTTCAACATGAGCATCCTCTGCTGAGTACCCTTCCAGCCTCTTTGGAAGAAATAAATTGATTGTCTGGAGTGGTTAAAATACTTTAACTTAATCATCCTGAAGTATTTTACTTCACGATGGCATTCAATTTGGAGAAATTAGTATTTTTTCACTGGATGCCCAGAATATGTGTAAAAAATACCTTCAAATAAACAGCAAAAATCCTTGTAACTGTAACAAGAGATTAGTATCTTGGTTTTTTTCTCTGTGATAAACCCATGCTGCTATATTAATGTGTTTTAAAATCCCACACAGTCTTTGCCTTCACTGTGAGAGGGAGCAAGCTGAATGTGTTGGGGAGCAGAGAACCAGGTGTGCTGGTACCAACACTACCACCTCCAGCTCTTCCCACTTTTGTGCACTTTCTTTTCCCACAGCATTTGGCATAAGAAGGAATAGGAAGCTGAACATGAGCCAGCAGTGTGCCCAGGTGGCCAAGAAAGCCAATGGCATCCTGGCCTGGATCAGGAACAGCGTGGCCAGCAGGTCCAAGGAGGTGATTCTGCCCCTGTACTCAGCCCTGGTGAGGCCACAGCTTGAGTCCTGTGTCCAGTTCTGGGCCCCCCAGTTCAGGAAGGAGATTGAGGTGCTGGAGCAGGTCCAAAGGAGGGCAACCAGGCTGGTGAAGGGACTCGAGCACAGACCCTATGAGGAGAGGCTGAGAGAGCTGGGGCTGTTCAGCCTGGAGAAGAGGAGGCTCAGGGGAGACCTCATCACTCTCTACAACTCCCTGAAAGGAGGTTGTAACCGGGTGGACGTTGGTCTCTTTTGCCAGACGACTTTCAACAAGACAAGAGGGCAGGGTCTTAAGTTGTGCCAGGGGAAATTTAGGTTAGATATTAGAAAGAATTTCTTTACAGAGACAGTGATCAGGCATTGGAATGGGCTGCCCAGGGAAGCAGTGGATTCTCCGTGTCTGGAGATATTTCAAAAGAGCCTGGATGTGGCACTCAGTGCCATGGTCTAGCAACCGCAACGGTGGTTCAAGGGTTGGACTCGATGATCTCTGAGGTCCCTTCCAACCCAGCCAATTCTATGATTCTATGATTCTAAGAGCAAAAAAGCAGAAAAGACAGTTCTGACACTTCTTTCTGGTAAGGTCAGGATTAAATTTGCCTGGAGTTTAGATTTCAGCCTGAGGCTCTTCACTCTGCTTCCTTTTTTTTTTTTTTTCTTTTCTCTAGCACTGGTTTCACCTGATTTCACTGGGGTTTATGGGTCATAACCGCTGGGGTTTTTTCTTTGTAAAATTGAGCCTGGCCTGATAGTTTCACTATTCCATTTCTGTTACTATAGGAAATTCAGCAAGACATCAGAATACTTTAGCTATTAGGTAGCATATATTAAATCTGGCTTCCAAAATAAGGTTTATGGTACCTCACTTGTTATGTGTACGTGGTAATGTGCATGTATGGATACAAGAAGTGGAAAACACATTCTGCTTACTTAATAGAGGAGCAAAGATCTCAAAAGTTCCATGTGCTTTCCAGTGGTGAAGGATCTTGTGGCAAAGCAGTAACTCTAGCAGTAACTCTAGCAATAACTGCTAGTAATCTCTAGCAGTAACTATAAACATCAAGTGTTATCAGTCCTAGAAGCACACACTGTCTGAGAAACTTGCTGTTAATTTCAGCAAGTGCAACTACTTACAAGAGACTTGGCTAAAAGCAAAAGTACAAGACAGAAAATCACCTTTATCCTGGCCCAAACCAGGACAAGGAAGGAGCAGCAGAAACATCATGTGGGGAACTGACCCTAACCTCCCCCTTCCCATGCTCAGTGCCCTGAGAGGGAGGCAGCAGTGAAGGGTTCCTGGGGAGAGGGAAGGTGTGGGGGGAAGGTATTTGACAACTGCTTGTGTTTTCTCTTGTCTATTTTGATGGGTGATAAATTATACAGATTTTTCCCCCCAAGTTTTGCCCATGACCATAAGTGGTGAGTCAAAACCTGCTCCCTGACCTGTCTCACTTTGTGAACTCAGCTGGATTTTCCCCTCCCTGCCCCAAAGTGATGGGCAGTGATGGACACGGGGTTGTTACCCACTGAGCCTAAACCACAGCAAGGAGGCTTCATTTTTCATTTTTGCTGCTGCTCTGATTTCTTTCAGATCTTTTGCTTTTGGTTATGGGCTTTGGTTCCCCTGCAGTAGAACTGGTTGGTCTGGGCCATCTCTCTCATTTGTTCCCCATCTCATGTAGCTACCCCGTTGTTTGCTCTGGCACAGCAATGATGGAACTGAACAGCACTTCACTGGATAGGTGAACTGATTTGAGTTTTAATTAAACATATTTTTATCCCCCTGAAGACATTTTTATCCCAAATCAGCTCATTGGTCTACATAAATACGCACTCCAGGAAACAAGTGTGCTGAAACTGAGAAGGAGGTTTTCTATCAAGGAGCAGTTTCTGTTCAGAGTCCCTAAAACAAGGGGAACCTCAAGGCACTGCTCAAATAAAAGTGGTCAATAGGATCTATGGAATATTTCTCATGCTGACGTTTCAAACTGGGCCTGATGGCTTTGGCAAGAAAAAAAATGGGCCTGTTATTAGCAAAGTTTATAGCCCTGCTCACAGAGGGGGTTGTGTTTTAGCATCTCCCTCCATGGCATTGCCTCTGAGCACTCTGTTTGTGACCGACTGGCAGAAATAGTCCTTTCAACTTCAGTCAGATCTCAGGTCTCTACTATGGTCTGGAGCTTTCATGAGTGTATATTGAAAACCCATTTAAAAGCCCACTTCTTTATGGGATAGCATGACAGCATGTCATTCTCTGCATTTTTGCTCAGCTTCAGGGATTTTTGACGATTTGCTATGCAAAAACAGGAAAGAAAATAGAGAAAAAATTAAATAGCCTAAAAATTAAAAGTTTAAATGCATCATTTATGCTAATGTGTGGGTTTGTGTGGAAGCTTTGACTCTTCTGTGGACATGGCTCATTTTCTCCTCATCTCTTTAAATGCAGTTAATGATGATGGGTGATGGTGGATAAATACTTCATCTCTGTGTGTCAGTCTGACAGTGCTGGGTGTCTGTCACTCACAGACAGACACAGGGCAACACAGGGCATGGCCATAGTCCTCCTGCTTTTCTTGGAGATGTCAGCAGTGGTAATGGCCTGTCATGTTTAGATGTTTTCCATCAGCTCATGTATAGACACAGGACATAAAACATTTGAGTTTGGCTATGCCTGTTGCAAGGCTGGCTCTTACTGAATGCTTTCCTGGATGGGTAGGCAGCAAAAAGATCCAGAGAAAGGTTTTTTTTTTGTGCCTTTTCTGGAGCTGATGGTTTCAACCTCTGAAAGCCTTTGCCCAACAGTGTGTCTTGTGGCACATGGCTGGGCTACAGTTCTTCGTTTTCTCCCCATTTTTCAACACAAAGGGGAAAAAGAACCAGATCAGCCCAAATCTTTTTTTTCCTCCTTTGGCTAGGAGGGAGGATTTTATGCATTTATGAGCTTTAAATGGTCCTTTTATTAAGCTTCTGCTATCTTTCCCTTTTACTGAAAAAACTGAGGATCAACTATCCAGCTTTATGTCCCCAAGTGTTATCATCCACGTAATGTAGAGGCTCTTGCAGATTGCACCTTTGCAGGTAACTTTTGGTGTACATGAGGCATTATAAATGCTTGATCTGCCATTTGTGTCTCACACACAAATAAAAAGTCAGAAAAACCTCATTAAAAGTCATTGAAAAAAAAAAAGATATTTACCATGGGTTGTCAATTACTGTATGTAGTGTATAGACAGCTGCTTCAGTGGCAGCCACATTTACTCCAGTCTTTTTTTTTTTTTAACCCAGGGTCATTGAGAAGTTTGCAATATTTTTTTTATTGTCTTTTCAGTTAGAACAAAGACCAGGTTTCATTTCAAAGATGCTATATCTGAATGCAGTAAGGTCACTCATCATTTAGCTAGTGTAGATCTGCCAAGGTCAGCCAGGGCTCCTGAAGGGCTCTGTTTGTACTTTGGCAGCTTGCAAAACAATCTCAGAAATAAATAAATAAAAAAAATAATCTTCAGTACCAGTTTATGCCTTTGCAAAGTTCTGTCCATTGTCTGGGTAGTGTTGCTGTCTTTTCACTTAGACTGAGCACCTTCATCCTGCTGGATTACTGCTTGTGAATTGTCCTTCCAATCAACCCCAAATTAGAAGGAATTTTTAGAAAGATTTTTCTCTATGGCAAACTTATTTCAGTTTCTCATTAAGACAAACTGTTTTCAATGGGGTTGTGAGTAAAAAGATTTATTTTGCACTGTTTACAGATACCAAAAGAAATTATGTTTGTTCTTTTTTTTTCTTTTTTTTTCTTTTTTTTTTTTTTCTGTTCAGTGAAGTCTTTTTCTGAATATGGCAACTCTGGGGATTACTTTTAGGGAAATAAATATTTACCATATGGTATTGCATCGTAATACAAATCCTAAGCTTATAGTTATCATAATTACACAACTGAAGGAACTTAGGAGAGTAATTCCTAGTGGTTAGGGGGGGTTTGTTGTGATGATGATGTGTTTTTTTTTTAAACTTAAATGAAAAGTATATTGTTCCAGTCCTATGGCTTGTATTTCATTTAATAACAAAATGTTTGCACAGAAGATCCTTTCTTCCAGTGGGGTAAGTGCTTTCAGTCCCACTTCCAGTACCCAAAGGGGCTACAAGGGAAGCTGGGAAGGAACTTTTCACAACAGCATGGAGTGATACAGGACACAAGGGAATGGTTTCAAACTGGAAGACAGAAGGTTTGGATTAGACATTAGGAAGAAATTCTTTACTCTGAGGGTGGTGAGACACTGGCACAGGTTGTCCAAGGAAGCTGTGGATGCTGCATCCCTGAAAGTGTTCAAGGCCAGGTTGGATGGGGCTTGGAGCAACCTGGTCTGGTGGAAAGTGTCCCTGGCCATGCAGAGGGGTTGGAACTGGGTGATCCCTTCTTAGAAGGTCCTTTGCAACCCAAACCATTCTATGATTCTGTGATTAAGCTGAGACAGACCATCTGCTCTCTATCAGAACACACCATCCTTCTGGTTTGCAGCTGGAATTGTTTCCTCTGTATCCAGGGGCTGGCACACAAACCTGCCCAGGAATGTTTCAGACCTGGCCCACTTCCTAAGGTATCTTTAAGAGTGGCCAGGTATTTAATTGCTCCTGCCACATAACTTCAAAGCAAGTAATGTAAGGCTAGTCATGATGGATCCCTGAAGCTATGGAAAGACAGTAAATTTGCATAAGAAGGTTTAATGGTCTGGAAAGCCATTGTAAAACGGAATCTATAAAAGGGTCTGTAAAGAAAAATCAATGAGCCTGCTGGGGGAGTATCGAGGAGCATGTGCTTCACATGAGCAATTCTCTGCTCCTAAAGAGCACATTGGATTTGGAAATGCAGTGGGCTTCCTGAATTCAGAAGGCAGTTTGGAACTTCCTCAGTAGGACAAATGCAATGCTCATGCTTGTCATTCATCAGTTTATTTTTAAATAACGAAGCTTCAGAATTGCTTGAAAGTAGAACAGGTTGCAGTTTTAACCAGCCCTGGTTAAAACTGAAAGTAGAAGAGGTTGCAGATTTAACCAGCCCTGGTTAAACCTGTTAAAGCTGTATTGTTGAGAGGAACAAAAAAACCTGTTAAAGCTGTATTCCTGAGAGGAACAAAATGGGACAGAAAGATATTTGTTTCAATTCAAAGATTATATTCCCTTTTGCCTACTTTAAAAAAACAAAACAAACAAGCAAAAACTAAAAAAGCACCCCCAGAAACTCTTAATACTCATCCTGAAACTACAGATAATCAGATTTTCATGTCTAAATTGTCCCATAGATCAATCATGTGCTCAAAAGTAATTAAGATGGGCTCCAATTTTCGGTTTCCCTGATGTCTTGGCCAACTTGACTGGCAATTTTTACTAGACCAAAAGCTAACTGCACCAACAATTTAAATCTTAAAGAGCTCTGGAACAACTTCTTAGTGCAAACTAAAAGCAGTAGTTAACCTGAGGCAAAATAAATAAACAGCTTGCCCTTGGATTGAGCTCTGCTGGGCAGAAGCACTGACTTCTGTGCTAGTGCTCAGTTTGTGTTCTCAAGAGAGGATTTTCAGTCCATCTCTAGAGCTGCCAGTTCTGCAGGGTTAAAAGGCACTTCATTTAGTTTAGTGTGTTGCTGGAAGGATCAAACAGAAAAACTTGATTTTCCTGAAGTATCTAATTACATTAGACACTAACCTGTCAATGAGATTACATTAAGTAGCTATGAACATCTTTAGATGTCTGCATACCTGCTACAAGGAAATTAAGTGTCAGAAGTCAGCCCAGGATGTTTTTAAATCAAAATCCTTCTCTAATCAAAGTGTGTGACTGGTCTACTTAACATAGAGAAGTAAAGGAGATTAATAGTAAAGGAGATTTTACTGGGCTCCTTCTTCTGTCACTTATCATTAAAGAGCAATGAACGTTCAGTCTAGAAGATATTATCTAGAGTTAAACCTTCTTTCTTTTTCCATAGCAAAGCCTTCTTCATTTCTGCCTTGGAGGGGCTTCAAAAGATGAGTGGTAGAGATGGTGTAGATAAATTTTTTTCCATTATAACTTCAACTGAGCTTTCTCATAGGCATGGATGAAGAGCTTCTTAATACTGGTATTCAAGGAAAAAATTGTGTCCAGCACTCTCACGTTGTCAGTGAATGCTCTGCCAGGAAGTGGGTTTTAAAGCACTAGAATAAATAAATAATTTTACAGATCTATGCACAACAGTTACTTTTAATGGCAAAAAAACCCAATCAAGTGATTTTGTGAGTCCCAGTTAGAAGTAATTATACAGTGTAAGTGCTTTAAGTAAGTTAATGAGATGGAGAGATCTGATAATGAATCGCTGTCTCATCATAAGCTTCCTTTCCAGTTAATTCAATCTTAGGATTGCAGGGCAGTGTTCTGCATTGCTTTGCTCTGTCCCTGTTCACATCCTTCTCACTCCATTAAGTGCAAGGTTGCAGAATTCAGCTGTGTGCATAAGCAGGTACATGATAAACAAAGTTGGTATTTCAAAAAGTGAGGATGGCATTAGGAAGCAAACAGCACTAATTGGAATAAATTTTGCCATTTCCTTCTGATTTCACTATGTTATTTATCCTAATGCTAAGGGTGTTTATCTAAATGTGAAATACTGTCTCTATGTTTATTTGGAAGCTGAGAAACCAGTTTAATAACTATTTGCATGTATTCAGGAGCATTTTCAAGTACGCACGCAGCAGAATATTCATGAGCTCTATTATACAGAATGAGTGCTTTGGTTGGAATTGTTTGTCTGCAGGTGATCTTGAAGAGAAAATGGGTGGGTTTTTTTCATAGAATCATAGAATCCTTGGGGTTGGAAGGGACCTCGAAAGATCATCTAGTCCAACCCCCCCTGCCAGAGCAGGGCCACCTAGAGCACTTCGCATAGGAACGTGTCCAGGAGGGTTTTGAATGTCTCCAGTGAAGGAGACTCCACGACCCCCCTGGGCAGCCTGTTCCAGGGCTCTGTCACCCTTACAGGAAAAAAATGTTTCCGGATATTCAACTTGAACCTCCTGTGCTCCAATTTACACCCATTACCCCTTGTCCTATCACTGGTCACCACTGAGAAGAGCCTAACTCCATCTCCCTGACACTCACCCCTTACATATTTGAAAACATTGATGAGGTCACCCCTCAGTCTCCTTTTCTCCAAACTAAAGAGACCCAGCTCCCTCAGCCTTTCCTCATAAGGGAGATGTTCCACTCCCTTAATCATCTTAGTAGCTCTGCGCTGGACTCTTTCAAGCACTTCCCTGTCCTTCTTGAACTGAGGGGCCCAGAACTGGACACAATACTCCAGGTGCGGCCTCACCAATGCAGAATAGAGGGGGAGGAGAACCTCTCTTGACCTACTAACCACACCCTTTCTAATGCACCCCAGGATGCCATTGGCCTTCTTGGCCACAAGGGCACATTGCTGGCTCATGGTCATCCTCTTGTCTACCAGGACCCCCAGGTCTCTTTCACCTACACTGCTCCCCAGCAGGTCAGCCCCCAACCTATACTGGGACATCGTGTTGTTCTTCCCCAAATGCAAAACTCTACACTTCCCCTTGTTGAATTTCATCATGTTTCTCCCTGCCCAACTCTCCAGCCTGTCCAAGTCTCTCTGAATGGCAGCACAGCCTTCTGGTGTGTCAGCCACTCCTCCCAGCTTAGTGTCATCAGCAAACTTGCTGAGGGTACATTCTATACCCTCATCCAAGTCGTTGATGAAGATATTGAACAAAATATCTTCAGCCTCTGATATTCAATTAATGTAGGGAGTCTTCAGGGTACCACTTCTTCCTTGGGCCCATCCTCACCCAGTGCAGTGAAGCAATGAGGTCTCGTTGCTTCTGGAAACTGTTTTGTCTGAAAGGAGAATGTCAGTAGGGAGCAAGAAATCAAGGAAACAGCACCCAGAGGTTGATGGCCTTGGGGATTTTAGGTTGGTATCACATCTTACAGCTATTGGGAAAGTTTCTGGTAAGGTAATGAAAAAGATCTGACAAGATTCTTGGTGTTTATTTCCCCAGCCAGTGTCTTTGTAAATTTGGAATGAAACTGAAACTCACTGCTTGGAAATGAGTTTGTTAAGATCAATGTCTAATTTCATCAATGCATCTAATGGCCTTTTGCTTTCATCTTACTGCATTGATTAGGACAAGAACCTTATAAATAATTAGATTTGGTACTAGTCTGCATTAATGTTATTAATGTACTCTATGTCTTATTTATTTCTCCAAGTGCATCAGTGGATGATGTATAGACTGCTTACACGAGGAAAAAAGTGGTATGTGAAGACATTTAAAAATTTGTATGTACAGAGTAATACCAAGATTGATAGCAAAGGAGATGTTTGTAAATTGTACATTTTACTCAGTGAAGTCTGCATCTTTCTAACAGTCTTTATAAAACCACATAACTATTCTAGAAATTAAGGAATCCATTGTTAATTGTTCCCCTTGGAATTGGCCATTAATTTGCTATAGAAAACTATGCTTTTAGACTATGGCTGATTTTGACCTTGATTTTTTTTTTTTTTTTTTTTTTTTTTTTTTTTTTTTTGTTGTTGTTTTATTTTTTCCTCCTTTTTTAAATTTGGTAGCAGTATTTTAGGCAGATTCTTTCATATAAATAGAGCTACAACACAGGTTTGTTTTGCCAAATTGAGAGTATTAGCTGGACTTTTTGGACAATATTGAAAATACAATTTTGCTTATTTTTTTTCTTTTTTCTCCAGAGGATCAGACCAGAGCAGTCTAATCCTCTCTGGGATGACTATACCAGTAAATTATCCTGAAGAAGGGGTTTATTTCTGTAATGCATTTTACTTTGCAGTGACTGCCAGCCTGACCCTTTTAAGTCTACAGTGAATGCAGAGTAGCTTACTGCAATAAAAGGAGCTCACATTTATTGTAAAATAAGAATATTCACACTAGTAATCACCATGGAGTAGATGATATATTATGATTTCTCATTCTTTTTTTTTTTTTTCCTAGCTAGCTTTTCTGCAGACAGTAAAAGTATCAGCCTGAAATGTGCTCCATAAAAATATCCACTACATTGAACCATCCAGTTAACTCTCTAAAGTTATCTAGGTAAAGTGCTTAGTGTTTCTGCAGCTTTATTTCCTTTTCTCTCTTATCACAGGAGCAGAAAGTCCAGTCTAGTTAGTGACAGGTAGCCCTTCTGCAGATGAAGCCTGCTCTTAATTCAATTTACAAGACATTTGCAGTAGCATTTGTCCAGGCTTAAGGCTTTGGGAGAGGGAGAAAATGGATTTAGAGAAGTAAAGCCAGCTGATAGATGTGATCACTTATTAGAGATCTTTCATATAAAGTATGAAAAATGGCTCCAGTGAGTTATAGCTATAGGCTTTCAGATAATGAGCTTTTCAGGAAAAAAATAATGAAACTAAGTAGCATTCAGTTCTGAGTTTCATTAACAAGCTGGATCATAATTCAAAGCTCTTTTAAAACTTCCAGGATGGTTTGCAAATGCTTGATGAAACTGAGTCTAAGCTTGATCACATTTAACCTATTTTGGCTTTTACGTTACTCCAGGAATATTCTTCTCCAGTAAGTTTCCAGGTCATTTCTGTCTGCAATTCATTGCCCAGGACTATCAAGGTCCAGGGACTGTAATTTTTTACTGTCAGTTTTTGGGCAGTTATTTCTCATCAAAATTGATAGAGCTGGCAATGGCCTCCTCTTCCAAGGTAGCTCTCCTTACAAAATCAATAAAAATAGCCCAGCAGGCAGAGAATCAGCAGCCTCTATTCTCCTGTTTCCATTCCCTATTCATCCCTGGAGTGAGACTTTGTTGGCTTTTGCTGTCAACCAGCTAAAGGATCCCCAGCCCAGGGGATCCCACAGCTGCAGGGTCTCCTGAACACCCTCTATTAAGGCTTTTGTTAAAGGTGGGTTTTTTAGTGCCTACATGTGCAATAAAATAAGCAGAAATCTTGAACAGGACTAACAAAGATATTTGGGGAGATGATTCAACATATTTTCCCATTCTACTGAAATAAAATTCATAAGCCTCAACTTGTAGTCTTAGTGGCTAACATGAGGAAATCACTTTTTTTGTGTTTCATGATTATTTCCAGTGAGACACAATGCAAAATTTTGTAAAAAATCCTTTAGAATTCCTGTTGGAATTAGAGACTTCACTGCCCACAGTTAATTGTTAATGCTATTGCCCATATTTAACACACAAAGCCAGTACCACAGCCACAGGATTTGTTAATGGCCATTGCTGCCACTGAGGAGAGGTGACGTTTCTGAAGTCAGGTGAAGTTTAGTAGTCACACAGAAACATCTCCTGACAGTGCAGCAATGTACAGCAGTGAAGGATGTAGGTGATAAAAGAAGTGTAGAAAAATGTTTGTTTAGTGCTCTATTGGGATTTAAAAAAAAAAAAAACCAAACAAAAATATGTTAAGACATTACAAAAAGGAATAGGGTAGAACACAGAGAATATTAATGTACTACTGCACATAGCTGACATGATGGCATTCTTTACTTGCCCCTGAAGCTGTGATGTAATATTATAATGTAAAACTACTCCTTGTAGCAGAAACCCCAAGGTCATGATGAGTTTTGAAGCCAAAAAAGGCCAGCAAAACTGTTTAGAGACAAAGTTTTGAGCCTTTAAACAGCAAAGGTATTTATTGTCGGATCCGGGGAACCCCCAGCTCGCGCTGGACAAAGAGTTCCAAGGGTTAAGGGAAAGGGCTAGGGTAGGTTACAGGGAGGAAAGGGGAGGTTACACCATCCTGACATACATATTCATAACAGGTGGAGTCTGGGCAGAGTCGTCTTTTTGGGGATATGTCTCAGGGTCTTTGGGGGTCTTCAGATGAAGTAACGAAGTCTTCCTCGGGGTTGAACTTTTTACCTTTCTTACTTCTGATGACTTCATCCTCTTGTTATCGAGGATAGTTGGACCCTTGGACCCTTGCAATTGTCTTCCCCTTGGACCCTTGCAATTGTCTTCCCTTTATCTGCTGGTTATAGCAGCCTCAGCCTCATCCTGTCTTCCGTGCAGGTGTTTGCCCTCCCGCAGTGTCTCCTACTTATCTCGAGACAGAAGTTAATCGTTGTCTCAGCTGTTTTGTTCATTTCTTTACACAAACTGCTTGGCTTGATCCACTCTCCTTACTGGGGTTAATCCTGTCAGGATCTTTTCTCTTTTTCAGTTTTTATTACTTTGCAGTCAAGTTGTTGATGGGGTTCCAGGGTTGGTGCTCTGTTAGGATGCATTGCCATGCTGAATGCAATTGCAGTTGTGTTATATAATAAGTGACTTGTTTAAAAAATGGTGCTTTATGTCAAGAGGAACACCAATGAAGTTGCATAAATTCTTGGAAGTATTGTGCTACATTAGTAAGAATTGAAAAAATTTTGCTTGAGGGTTAATCAGCAACATGGTGTCAGATCTTTATATAAAGAAAAAATTATTCAATTCACTGTTCTTGTCTTAGAATTCACCCTTATCTTTCACAGATGTCATACATATAAGATTTCAGCTTTCTGGTAATCCTCCCAATCCATAATTGTCTTTTTTTTTTTCTTTGGTGATTTAAAAAAGCAAAACTGGGTGGCATCCCTTTGTAGACCATGAGAATTACTTTTGAAGTGTTTCAAGAGACTGTATATCCTCTGTGTGCTGTCACCACTGCTTTCCTAAACACAGGCAACTGCTTAATAACTGAAGTGGTTCAAAGCTTGTAGTTTCTTTTTGAGTGACTTTTGCATCTCTTTTAATGGGCAAAAACGTGGTGAGGGGGTACCTTACTTTGAGTGTGAAGGAACAGCATTTGCTAGCCATCCAATCATGCTGTATTAGCAGTATTTTAAATAAGTACTTTGTGGAGTAGTATTTTAGTAAATGGTAAATAGTATTTTAAATAAGTTCTTCGTGTATAGTATTCAACCTTTATGACTTTCTATATATGTATATATATGTTATATATTTGTTATAAAGATGTCCTAATCTGTTAAGTAAATTTGCCATTTAAACTCCACAAAATATATTGGAAGTTAACAGTCCTAAGCTGTGAAAAGTGGTAGCAAATAGGGACTTTTGTCCCTGAGTTTGGGATGTTCTGATTATGAGATCATCCTTAATCTAACAGAACAAGGAAGAAGACTGAAACCAAGGGGATTTAGGGTCAGTTCTGAAGAGCTCACAATGATGGAATTTTATGGAACAGATCAAAGGGATGTGTTTTCTGAAACAATTTGGGATATCAGGGTGTGATTCTAGCTCAAACAGACTTGTCAAAAGCAGGAGTCACTGCGTGGACATGTTCAGTGTTTAATTGGTATTAAACTGATGAGAGATGAGAGACAATTTCCATGCTATTTCAGACCAGGCCATGTTATCATCAGTGTTTTTAGGAAAATAATAAGTACCACTTATATATAATTTGCTCATAAATTATAAGCAAGTTTGTAATGCATTTGCTAATGTATGGTAAAAGGAGGTGAGTGTCTGTCCTGTTAATGTTGGGTTAGGAATAACAAAGCTCTGGAGGATACTTGTTATATCTCAGCTATGAAAGTTCCTCTTGTTTTCATGTGTGCATGTGTTCAAGAAGGATCCAGCAGGGTTTCTTTGATTTTTATTGTGTTTCAGCAAATGTGCTTTTTTGTAAAAGCCTCATAACCAAATTATTGCAGTTTCTATCTTCATGTATACCCCCATCTTCTGTGTGGGTATATTACCTAGCAGATCTTTGGAGGAGCGAGTCTTGGGTCGAAATTAACTCCAAAATAACCTTCAGCATGAGAATGTTGGTATTTAGACAAAACCTGGAGAAATCCCCCTAGCCTCTAAATGAGCCCCTAAGGGGAGCTGGCAACTGTGTCACAAATTGGAGTTTGCAAATCTTCATCCTTGCAGCAGGGACAGTAAATATGTGCAGTGTAAAGGCAAATATGTGAAGGGTTTTTGGTTGTCAGAGGTGTGTAAATGTTTACAAATATGATTAACTGCAGAACACAAAATCCATTTGCAGCATCAAAGCCCAAACTAAAATTACTTTTTCCTGCCCCCCTACAGGATTATGCTGAAAAGAAAAACACAATAGCAAAAGCTCTGGAAGATCTTAAAGCCAACTTCTACTGTGAACTCTGTGACAAGCAGTACTATAAACACCAGGAGTTTGACAATCACATTAACTCTTACGACCACGCTCACAAACAGGTAAGAGAAATTTACTCACTGCTTAGTTTCAGGCAGAATAATTAATTAAGATGGCCCTCCAGTGGGCTTGGAAGCCATAGTCTATTTGGGCCTAAATCTCAGGTTTCTGGGAAGCAAAATGCATCTTTACAGATAAATTTTAATGTGAAGTTTTTGCTGCAAAAGGATCTGAGATGGTGAGAAAGGGAAATGTAAAGAGGAACAAGGAACGTTCAAAAATATAATTAAAAATGTAAATGTATATTTCCTTGTTTTCAGTTTAATTTTGCACATATAGTACTGTAATATACCTAAGAGATGACTTACTGGGAAGCATTTGTTGCAACAGATGTGGCTAGGAAACTTGACAGACTCTTTTGTAAATCTCCATCTAGTGCAGATACAGTTTTGAAATGGGCTATGATTTTACTTAAATGCATTGAATATTTTTTAAAAAGCAACACCTGTGGTAACAGAAGCTTTCTGGCACAGAGATATGTGTTATCTTTAAAACACTGGTATTTACAGTTTTGCCACCATGTTTTATTACTGCACCTCCAAGCTGTGTGTCCTATTTTGGTAAAATAAAAGCAGTGCTTCCACCTAGCAAGAGAGGAAGTGCATCCCAGTCTTGGTCTCTGGCGGGGTTGGGACTATGTAATTCAGGGAAAAATACAACACATCTTGACTCCACCTGAGAGGTATGTAATGATAATATAAAGACACTGAATAACTGCAAAGGGAATTTCTACTTAGTCCACTTAGCTGGTAATTATTCATACAGTTGTGCATCTGGAATGATTGCTTCTCATTCTAATTGAACCTCCCTGTAATGCAGTTCAGAGTGAATGTAGAGGAGTCGCTACCCATATTTTGTATCTGTTATATAAGCCAGTAGTTTGCTTTTATTTCCTTTAGTGCATCTCCCTCTCTCTCTCACTGGCATTCTTATTTAGCCCATAATTTAAACTGTCAGTGTGAGTGCTGGGTTTGGTTTTGAGATGTATGGAGATACGGATCTCAGAAAGGAGGCTGTAGCGAGGTGGGAACTGGACTCTTTTCACAGACGACCTTCAACAAGACAAGAGGGCATGGTCTTAAGTTGTGCCAGGGGAGGTTTAGGTTAGATATTAGAAAGAATTTCTTCACGGAGAGGGTGATCAGGCATTGGAATGGGCTGCCCGGTGAGGTGGTAGATTCTCCGTCCCTGGAGACATTTAAAAAAAGACTGGATGTGGCACTCAGTGCCATGGTCTAGCAACTGCTCCGGTGGGTCAAGGGTTGGACTAGATGATCTCTGAGGTCCCTTCCAACCCGGCTAATTCTATCATTCTATGATTCTATGAATAATCTGTGAGAAGCTGGAAGGAAAGGTATGTTAGAAAAGAAATTAGTAGGCAGCTTTGTTGCATCCTATAGGTGCTGTATGGTACAAGTATTTGTAGTGAAAATACAGCTGGAACTGATTCTTCAGGTCTTATGTTCATACAGCAGCACCTCACTGAAGGAAGGCAGGAAAAAAGAAGTGATGGAGAGTGTCTTCCCCACTTGGATTCTCTTAGGACTATTATTTATTAATTTTTAACTGCTTTGTGGGAAAAAAGTCTGCAGAGGCTTAAGGATTGATTCCATGTGCACATCAATATGATTGTATGAAATCCTTTATTAACAACTTGCACTCACTTATATAGAGAAGCCTTGTTTACACCATCACATCATGCAGGTGGCTTTGTATTCCAGCTACACATTCCATTCTCACGAAACCATTCTTCTCACATAATTATTTTCCTCTTCTGTTGCCAATTAAGTTATCTCTTTCCCATTAGCTCATTTTTAGGAACCTGTAACTGGGCCTCAATAACCATTAACCCAATGTAGCCTAAGCTGAAGTAAGTCAGGATTGCTCACAACCTGTATATTTCTGAACTGTTTCCCCAACACTGCTTTGAAGCACTTTTAAATAGTGAGAACCTGAAGGCTCCCATGTTCATTCCTCCAGTCAGTAGTGATGAAAAATTGATTTTGAAACTGAGGTCAGGTGTGAGACTGAGCAAGGACTTGTTTCCAGTGGTGGATATAGTTATTCTTGTTTCCTGATGGCTTTGGAGAGGAGGTGGGTGCTACACCAGCATCTGATGGAGCACAGCAGGTTTGTTCTCTTCATGTTTGGTGTAGGGAACCTGTGTTTGCAAGTGACTTTGTGGATGTGTTTGGGTGAAACAGAGGAAGCAATCTTCCTCTGTAAGGCCTCCACAACTCTGATCTCTCTGGCAGAAACTCAGACAAAAAATCCTAGTTTTCCAGGACAAACAATTATATGGATAATTGGACAAGAAAAAATTCTGTGTAATGTCACAGGCAAATAAGACTATTGATTCCTAAGATTAAAATTGAAGTTTTCTGGAGTGGTTTTTTGTGGTGGTTTCTGCTGGTGTTAAAAAACATGCCTCTTCCCATATTTTGGGTGAAGAATGGGGCAGGGAGCATATGCTGCAGTGCAAGCTCACTCAGATTTCCTCAGCTTTCAAGGAATTTCACACCACTTTGAGTAACCTAATTTTAATGAGTGTGCTAGAGCCATTTGCAGGTACTGCTCTTGACTGCTCCGATTTTATCTTCAAACTTCCCTGCCTCAGTGGCAGTTTTCCAGCAGTTCAGCAGAGATGAGAGGAACAGATTACAGTGCCTTTGGATTTTGCTTCAGGTCTTGCTCTTTCTCCCTCTCCTATCACACCTTCCTACTAATACTGGGCAGGTAAGGGGAAGCATTTATTGGAAAAGGTTTCCAATGATCCATCAATAGTTGTCAGCAGATGCAGCCAGTTTGGGTTCAGTGATCCCAGCACCTGAGAGGGGTTTCTGTGTGATGAAAGCAATGAAAGCTCTGCCTAAACTGGAGCTCATCCCAGCTGCTCTGAAAAGCTGCATCACTCATATCCCACCATCTAAGTGGAATGGTTTATCAGAGAAAATGTTTGTAAGAGCTTCTGCCCCTCAGTTTTATTGCAGAAGCTTTTCTTTTTCTTTCTATCTGTTCAAAGGCTGCTGGGACAACACATTTACAGGAATTAAAACAGAAAATAATATAATTATGGGGTTTTCTTCCAGTGGATGGGGAGCCCTGTGCTGTCAGAGGTTGGTTTTGTTCTGATATATTGTGCCCTATAGCTTCTGAGCACTCATTTTTAGATCGTATGAGATCCTTCTGACCAGTCCAGAAGATAAAGGATGCTAATAAAACAAAACTAAAGTTATTTCAGGACCTGAAGGAGTTTGTTTCAGTGTCTCAAGATCTTCACTGCCTCCATTAGTGTTTTCTTCTTCTTTGCTTTCACAACATAGTTTAGAGAGTGGTGTTGGTAGCCTTTAAGAAATATCCTGGAGAAACAACTTGTAAGCAGTCAGCTGTAGTGGAGAAAAAATGAACTCTTTTATTTGATTTGAAAGCCTAGACACACAAAAAATAAAAAATACAAGTATAGTGTAGGTTCCTTTAAAAACAAAAATGTTCTGGGCTCAGTACAGAGGGAAATGTAACCAAGGGATTATTGAATATAGTAAGGAGAGAACTGTTATTTGATGATGACGTTTTAAAATCACAAATTCAACACCCTTCAGGTCCAAGCCAGGACATTAAAAGTATCTCTATGATTTATGCAGCAATTCTTTAATTGTTTTTTTAAGCATGTAAGGAGCTCTCTGAAGTGTTGTATTCATGCAGCAGGTCAAAAAAATCCTGCTTGAGTTCCTCAAAATGCTGCAACTGTGATAAATGTGGTGGAGCATTAAGTCTGAAGCCCTGAATGACCTTGATCTCATAGCCCTTCAGAGTCAGGGAGGTATTTTTGGTCTGGTTGGTGAAGGAGGTTGGATCACAGAGCTACATCAAGTCCCCTACATCAATCCTCAAGAGAATTTTGTTGCTGCAAGAACAAAGTGGTTTTGTTCCTGTTTTTGAGAGTCGTCTCCTCCACCCCAGAACTTATCTGTCACCTAATATCATGGTGGTAGACCCAAGTTTGGTGCTGGTTTCTCTCCCAGGAGTGATCTTCCAAATGTCTTAAAAACAACAAAAAAAGCTGTGCTGAAAAATGAAATTAATAGCCCTGATGTAGTTGCATCTAGATATGCAAATGGGATCAATTAAGTAAATTATAAGTAGGATTTTTTCCCCACAGAATCAGAGGTCATTTCTCAACTGTCTCTCCCTGGGTGAAAATTATCTTCCAGCTCTAAAACTGTATTTGAAATTGTATGGAAGTACTAAGACACAAATTATGCAGGAAGACTAAATTAGTAGGTGTCTTCTTTCCCTATCACAGGCACAGATTTCTCCTGTCTGCATTTTTCTCCTGCCTACATGATTTTCTTCTTTTCAGATTTGCTAGGAGGTCATTGACAAATGGGTTAGAGAATATAAATGTGTAGCTAATCTGAAGCCCAAACTTTGGACATCTTTATGTTTGAATAAATATTTGCATAGAAGATGGTTGAAGAAAAATTTGGAACTGGAAAGGTGTAGTTAGGCACAAGAAGAATAATAAACCTCTGATTGTACTCATGCTTACTTCCTATGAGGTATGAAGAGCAGCATAGGACATTTGGGGCTGCCAGTATCCTCAGCAAAGATAAGTGGATGTTAAGGGTTGTTTGACTCTGCAATTTAAGAACAAAGCAACAAATCCTCATATAAAGAAGCATCTCATTGTAGAGTGATTACCTCTTAAATAAAAAAAGATCCCATCTCTTCTACTTGGTTGGTGCCTGCCCGCTCATGAATAGGTCAGCTTAGGGCACTGCAGTGGATCCACTCAGAGGCCATCTGTACCTTCTGGCAGAGCCAAAAAGTTAATAGCTGTTCAGAGAGAAATGTAAAGTGAAAGAAATTAACTGTTTACCAGGAGCATACAGTATTTTATGTTGGTTTTTTTTTCAGACCTGCTTTTTGCACCTTGTGTCCCCCTGGAGCTAGCTATTCAAATCCGAGTGCAACAGAGGCAGTATGGTGTATGCCTTTTTGGAAATAATGATTCTCAAAAAAGCTGCTGCCTTCTATGCAGTATGACAATTAAGAGCTGAATTGTAGCAGAGTAAAACTTCAAGAGCTTCAAAAATGTTCTGAAAATTTGCTTCATAAGCAAAATAAATATGATAGATAGCGGGTCAGAGTTTTGGGGAAGTTCACTAATAAGGGATTTCATAAAAATAAGGATATTAAAACTGTTTCTCAAGTCCTAAGTGTTGCCCTTTCTGTGGATAAGCTAGAGTGGGTTTACCTGGTATTGTAGAATTGTTTGAGTTGGAAGGGAACTTAAAGATCATCCAGTTCCAACCTTCCTGAATGAGCAGGAACACCTCCCACTAGACCAGGTTGCTCAGTGATAGAGTGATGGTGGAAGAGATGACAAGGAGTGATGCAGAGCAAGACGGTGTTTGCTTCATGTTGTCTCCAGCTTTGCCAGGCTCTGCATGATATGTTCCTGAGGGGAGCTGGAGGCATGCCTTGTCCTTTTCCACCATCCAGCAGCCCTGTTACAGCTGCCTGACACCCCATGGCATTTTGCTGCACAATGCTGTCCACTGAGCCCAGCCAGGAGGGATGTTTAAGATAACAAAACAGACAAGAAGGCCACAGTGAGAATTTGTGGCTGTGAAAATCCCTGAGAGTGACAAAATAAATCACTTCTTCAGACACCCATCTAAGCTGGTCTTGGATCAGGAGGATTCTGCTATGGCTGTCCTGGTGCCAAACTCAAGGTGTCTTGTGTGACTGAGGGCAGGTATTCCTTTTGGGGAATGGGGACAGGCAGCAATTTATACCCTGCCAAGGACCCTGTGTGCTGTTGGATGGAGCTTGTGGGAACTGGGGTGGAAGCACCTGCAGCACCCTTCTGTTTCATTCCTAGCAAGTGAAAATAATTATTTACACAACATTTCAGCACATCTTCTTTCCTTTATCACTAAATGACTTACAGCTTCTAATATGAGACAGGATTCTTGCAGCTGAATTTTCTGGAATGGAAAGATTGTGTATTCCTTCCTTTACTTCAGCTTCTTTCTCATGTTAGAAGAGAGCAGCATCTTGGGGTGTACTTTGCAGGCAGCCAGTCTCAACTTTGAGAATGTTAAGCAAGCATAGAGGAGGATTTAGACATTTTTGTTTGAATCAATCCTGTGTAGCTCTTTCTTACTGTTTTTATTGCTTTCTAAGAATCTAACTTAGCACCTATTCCTACATTTCTTTTTTTTTTTCCCCTCAGAAAAAAGAGAGCCATTTTTGTAGCCTTTTTAAGTATGAAGTGAACATGAACAAATGCTCAGCTGTATGCTCATATACATATGGATGTTCATAATGCACATAAAACCCCAAAATGTCCTCCTCCTCCTCCAATCATACACTGCTCTATCACTGTATTTCAAACTTTTCTCTGTGAATATTGCATTATTTAGTGGTTTTTTTGCTTTTGATTTGTTTGGGGTTTTTTCAGTAAAAGGCTTCCTTGAGGGTAATACTAATACAGGTTGTCACCATGCCTGCTAATTGGAGCTCAGCACTGCTTGTAGCATTGCAGCAGAGCATCACGATAGGCTTAGGGTTTACTTTCTCAGCTCCTTTAAAAATAACCACAACCCTGTCACGTTGGAGAGAAGTTTCCAGGTAGGGCTTTGTGTCTTGCTGTGGGCAGCCAGTGCTGCTGCTTCTGGGGTCATCCCCCCAGTGTCAGGGTTTAACACCAGCAATTAAACCAAATGAGAGATGCTCTCTATTAATCCCCCTCCCCTCCCTGATAAGGAAAGGAGAGAGAATAAGGGAGAGAGACTGATGGGTTGGAAACTAAACTACAGAACTGTAATGAAACAGTAATGATAAATAGGAAAAATTACTAAATATATACAGATATACAGGAAAATTGATACCACGTTCCACCCCTCTCTCCCCCAATAACTCTCACGTCACCACCGAGGCTGCAGGGCAGCCCTGGGAAAGTCCAGGCTGGAATCCTGGGGTCAGCAGCAGTCAGGAACTGGAGGCAGGAACACACGGATTCAGGCTGACAGGGGTCAGGAGCACAGGCAGAGGAATGGATGGAATCCTCCCAGGTTGCTGAAGAAAACAGGGACAGGTGAAGAAAGAAGGAGAAGGGGTTTGACCCTTGTGATCCCTCAAGTTTATACTATGACATGTATGGGATGGAATACTCTGTTTGGTCAATTTTGGCCATCTATCTTGTCCATTCCTCCCTAAAAGAGAGCTCCAGGTGTGACCTCTTTACTCCTTTTCTCCTTCCAGAGGGCAAAATATTCCTCAGATCTGAGCAGTGTCCTTGGCTCTGCACACCAGTCTCTAGCAGTAACAATAAACATCGAGTGTTATCAGTCCTAGAAGCACACACTGCCTGAGAAACTTGCTGTTAATTTCAGCAAGTGCAGCTACTTACAAGAGACTTAGCTGAAAGCAGAAGTACAAGACAGAAAATTACCTTTACCTTGGCCCAAACCAGGACAAACCCCTAGGCTGGCAGCACAGGTAAAGGTCCTCGTGGATGTGGGCAGAATGAAGTGAAGGGAGATGGTGACTGGGAGTTGGATGGCTGCAGGAAAAGGCAGTCTACAGCCCTAGTGCGTTGTGTGCATCAGGATCCTGCCGATGATAGTCTTTGCTTTGCAGAGTGTATTTTTAAATTAAGGCACCAAGTTCTGCTAGTTATGAACGTTTCAGTGTATTTCAAAAGAAGCTTCACACACTGTTTCTTGAATGAAAGACAAAAATTATCTGTTTTCCTTTTTATTTTAACCTCTAACATTTAATCCCAGAAATCGATTTCTTGGTTGGTGCCAGTGTAACAAAATGTATAGGCACTCTTCAGCTGAAAACTTATACTGATAGGTTAGATGAACATATTCTTGAGTAAAATACTGGCACTGCAAAATCCAGTTTTGTTGCCAGCTGACACTCTGTTTCCCCATTATCAAAAAAAAAAAAGTTGCTATGTTGCTGCCTTAGCAATTATAACAAAAAAGATACTGCATGGCATTTTCTGGTTTTCATGTTTGGGAAATTCTGTCCTATAATATTTGGTTAACTAATTGCCTTTTTTTTTTTTTTTTTTTATTCCAAAAGAGGTGTTTTTAGGACACACATTATTATGGTAGAGAAGTATATTGTCCTATTTGTCCCACTGATATCCTGCAGAGTATTAACCCCATGTACAGACACTTATGATTCCGCAAGGAGCCTGTTCTTCAACTCAGCCTTACTTGGCTGTCACCCTTCCTGAGCTTGGAAACTTCATATTTATCCTCACTTCTTTAATTTTTTCTGTTTTGGATTGTTGTAGCCTTCTCCTTTCTATCCTTTTCAATATGCAGGTGACTGATAAATCACTGAGGCTATATTTCCATGCAAAAAAAAAAAATAAATTACAAAGTTATTTCCAAATCTAGATTGAACCATGATACTTTTGGGGAATGGAGAATACAGAATCAACCCAAAGAAGAAGGGAGTAGTAAGGGACAAGAAGGAACATGGTTTATTCAGCATGGTTTTGTCCCTGACATGCATTTACACCATTATGTCATTCACATTTACAGCCATATTCATAAATTTCAGTGCAATTTTTTTCTTTTAAAATCAATTTCTAAAACTTTCTATGTGTAACTCAGCTGGAATTGGGGCTAATTTTAAATAGAAAAAGTTTGGGGATTATTTTTTCTTAGAAGTTCTGCTAAAATTATATTTTATGCCCTATAGCTCATGCTGTCTGGGTTTCATGCAAAAGTTCATTCTTCACGGGGAAGAACTGTGCAACCTTTTCACTACAAGCCACAGTAAATTGTAGGGTAATTATCACAGTCTTTGCTGATCCATGCAAAATCAGTCCTTCTTTCACTTCAGAAAAAAACCTTTTTCCTTCTTGAGTGGTGGTTCTGACCTGCTGACTAAACACAGCATTGCAATCAGCTTTGCCTTTTGAGAAGAGATGTGAGGAGACAAACAAATTGCCTGGTAGAATTGGTGATGCTCCTGGAAAAAGGAAAAGTTGTTTGCCTCAAGCAGACCCTTAATGCTGTCGTTTCTTTAAGCAGACCAATAAAGCTTAAGAAACAACCACAATTAATGTTGCATATTTTAATTCCATTTCAGTAGCAGCTTCTGCAAAAATATCTTCAAATTTCTAATCCAAGCCTAAAGCATAAACTTGCATTTTTTTCTTTTCCCCCACATGCAGTCAGTGTAATCTGGAAGCAGTTTATCTGCAATTTATGTCTATGTTTACCTGCTTGGCTTTTGTTCTGGTTTTGTTTCTTAGTGCTACAACTACAGGTGTCCAGTAAAAGACTGACTGACCCCCTGATTTGAACTTTTCCCCACTCTTCTACTGCAAATGAATGAAAGAAGAAAGGGCTCTGTGGGGCATTTGAAAGGATGGATTAGATGAGTAGCAATGTGGGCTGTTTTGAACTCTCCTGGCTTGAATTCCTTGATTCTTGATTTGGATTCCTTCATCTCAAGGATACCAGACACTGTTGTTCCAGTAATACCTCCTAGTTTCTCACTGTGCTTTCACCTGTGTTGGCTCATAATAAACATCCTTGTGAACAACCTGAATTATTCCTTAAAGTACCTTCTAATTTCTTCCAAAGTCTCCATATGTGTCAGGATAGCTGTGGTTATTAAAAGTGTTGATGTCTTTTGGTTGAATGATTTATTTTTTTAAGATATTCAATTAGCAGAAGGGAATATGAAAACAAGCAGTCTATATGACTGTGACTACCTCTTCCAGACATCCTTCTTTTTCCTTGAATTGTCTGTTCCAACAGCGTGTTGCATCTTTTCTTACATTAGAACTGGCAAGAGACCCATGTTATACTGTAATATAAATAATAAATAATATTAATTCAAGTTCATTCATGATTAATGCTACAACTTCAAAATGCTCAGCATCTCTGATATGACTTATGGCTGTTGTCTTGAAGTGCAGTTTTGATATACTTAATGATACCAAGAAAGAATAAAAGTGTTAGCTCTGCACCTGTAACTCATTTTCCCTTTCCTAGCACTGAAATTCAAGAAAACTAAAAAAAAACAAAACCAAAACCACAACAATTAAAACCTTTGTGCTTTATGCTGATTTTTATTTATTACATTTAACCACTTTTTCTGTATTTTTCTGTATAGCTATTAATTGCTTGCTTGCACAGGCATCTGTATGTTCACATCTGTACAGGATCTCTACGTGTTACATCATTTATAACCACAGAGAGATGTATCTGCCTACAAATTGCTTGTAATGAGAGGGAGAAACAAAGCAAGAGACTCAAATAGAGAAGGTTTACAACAGTACCAGAGGTTAAGGATCATTATCTGAGACTCCCATTAGGATCAGGGCTTCTCCCTCACCTCTGTGCATCACCTTCCCTTGCTCCTTGTGCTTTCTCTTGTCCCTCTCATCTCTGCAAGAAGAGCCCCTGGCCAAAGGGGGCTTTGGAGGAGGCTCAGTGAGTGTTGCCAGGAGGAGCAGGGCACTTAAGCTTAACAATAATCTTTGTCTCATAGACAAAAGGCATCAAATTGCTGTCCAATTAAAAGCGTAAGGCTATATTGGTTTGAAAATGACTTCACAAATGGGGCAGCTTAGCAAATGGAGCATTGAAGTGATGCTTATCAAACTCATCCATAGTTGTTTTCACTCTCTTTTGTTAGGCAAGCATTAAGTTAATATGCATGGTTCTTTTTTTCTTCTGGCTGGTGCCACCTCTCCTTCTGTCTAGTCTCTGCAATTCCACTTCTCTGTCCCAGCAGGAGACTTTCTCTATGCCATCTCAAGCCTCATTTTTTGCTTAATGAGTATTTTTTTTTTCTTTTGTTCGAGTGTGAGTACAACACATCCTGCTTCTATGGCTTCCTTTATTTCTTCCCTCATTCCTGCCCATAGTTGCATGATTTGCATTTCCAAGGCATATTTCAGTTACTGTATTTTCCTGACATCAGCCTGCTGTATAACTTTGGTTACAAGTCACATATTGTATAATGAGAAGCTTATTAAAAAAACAGCCAAGATAGATTATTAATACCTGTGTGCATTAGATGCTCACCAAATAGGAACATGTTTAACTCTTATGGTGTCTCACATCTGCTTTGCCTCCAAAGGCTGTAACCTCTTCATTGAGCACTTGATGTTCTCTTTGCACAGTGGAAATGATAGCAACACTGCCAGCATCTTCATATGGACAGACTGAACGTAACCAAGTTCAACTCAAATCTCAAAGAGCAAAGAAGGTTTCTGAGACACAAGCAAAACCATTTGGGCATTAACAGTTTAAAAAAAAAAAAAAAAAAGCAGGCAATATTTGCAAGCATTTTTCTTAGTTCAGATGCTTAGAAGTAGGTCAGGCCCAAAACAGATGTCCTCTCACCCCATGCCAAATTTCCTGCAAGGCATATCCTATTTTAGGATCTTTTTTTTTTAATTATTTTTATTTTTTGGATTTGCAGTGGCTGGTCAGCCTTAAAATGGTAGGTGATGAATAACCTCACTTATGATGATGAGGTGGGGGGTTACTTTACATTAATAATGGTAGGCAACAGCTTAAAGGATAGCTACTCCTTTGCAAGTGACTTTGAGGGTAGGGGATTTACTTTCCAAGCACTGGTGGGGGATCTTGCTTTGGCTTTGCTCACCTGCCTGGATGTGACCAAACAGAAGCTGGAATAGCAAAAAACTCTTCTCTGCTGTCATTACCAGGCAGATCAGCAAGGCAAAAATAATTTTATGCAATTTTCCTTAAGCAATGTTGAGGGGGAAAAAAAAAAGTGTATTAAAGAAGTGGTGGGTTTGGGAGCTTTTTCTTCCATTAAAGGGGATTTAAGATAAAATTCAAGGGTTTTATTCTCAGTTGCGTACAGCTCCTGTAGTTGTTCATTGATTCATCACTAGGAAGGGCTTTTGTGCCTTCCCCCATGGGTGTGTCCAGCAGGGTTTGACTCCTTTGGAGGGCTCTCAAATTACTGTCCAAACTGGAGATATTTGGACTGTAATTTACTGCTAAGTAAGCAACTGAGAATAGCAGGGTTCATGCAGTGTATGTACCTTTTCTTGATCCACTGCAGAGGGAGAGCAGGTGAAGCCAAGCCAGGTCCTCGGTTTTTTGAAAGAAAAGACAACAAAAAAGCAGTGTTAACAATAAAAATCTAAAATACTAGTTACTTCTGGGACCATAGATGATTTCTGTAAGAAAACTGCCTGGTATGCTGCTAAGGAAAATATTTTCTTGTACATTTTAACTGCTGTCGTTGACAATAAAATTGCTTGAAATACAAAGTAATGGTGGTGTGTAGCCTACTATGACAGAAACTGGAAGAGGTTTTGACCTTTAGTATGCCTTGATTGGTTGGTACTTTACAGAGGAACTGGCACCCCCATTAATTAACTTGTAGTTGTCCAAAATAAATCCTGCTTTTTTCCCTCTCAGTGGATTGAAAGGTAGTGTATGTTAATTGCTGTAGCTCTTATCCTGGCCTAATGCCTGGACATCTCTTGTCAGTTTTAAAAATTATTCCCTAATGAAAACTATACTAGTGATTATCTCAAAATGGCCTTTCCACTCATGTCTTCTATGGTTTTTAATTCTGACATCAAAGTTTACACCTAGCATTGCTCCCTGACAGGAATATGTTCTCTACTGACCAGCAGTAGGGCAGTACTCCCTGTTTTGGAGAGAAGGAAAAAAAAATAAATCCATCATTTTGTTCTGCGAGTGTTCATGTGGGGCTCTTGCTTTCCTAAGGCTCAGGTATTTGCTCTTCGTTAAAGAAATGAGGTTGTACAGTAAACTGATTTATTAGCTATACCACCCCTTGCTCTTATCTCATCAAGTCCCCCACTGAGTGGAACCAGAGCTTCTCATAATTTCTAAAACAAGACTGCTAATTAACATTTGTGTGCTGCAGGACATGATGGTGCTTCAACGGGTGCCACTCTTTCCTTCCAGTCGGTATTGGAGCATTATAATTGCATTGCTGGAGTTCCTGCCTTCCAGATATAAACCCCAGACCCTGACCTCCAGGATAATTGCAGTTCCCAGGCTGCTTTCTTAGGAGAGAGGGTGGTAACGTAGTTTTTGTGCCCTGGCCAAAATCCAGGCAGGTAATTAGATTCTGTTGCATTAATCCCCCCCCTGCAGCTTCAGCTGCTGCTGGTGGCTTCTTCTCTTCCCATCTTGGCCCTTGGGTGCAATTGCTGTGCACAGGCAGCTGCTGCCATCTGAGCCAAAGGTGTGGTTGAAATGGCATGGTATAGTTGGACTCCTCAACCTGGAAAAGAATAAAAAGCAATTGTTACACAGTGAAATGTATTGCTTTTAGAAAGCTAGGATTTGGGTAAGGGAAAATACGACTCTGAGTACTTGAGTCACCAGAAATTACTGGTTTCTGCATTTGGGTTACATGAGAGCAGATTAAGGGTGCAATGGGGAGCAGACCCCATGGAAGAGAGCACCAGTTTAAGGCAATGCTTTTGCTTCCATCTGCAGTAACAGAATATTATTTGGGAGAGTTTGATGTGTTTTGGTGTGGTGGGATTTTTTTTCTGATGACTACTCTAGCGTGCTCTACACTATAAATTTTAAAAGTATTTCTCCCTCTAATCTGGAAGATGGTAAAGTTACAATAATGCGGGAAACACACAGCAAGTGAGAGAGGACAGTGAAGGGTTCTTCTTCAAGTTGTTGACTCTTAAGTATAATAAGGTCTGTTAAGATCGTATCACTACATCCAGAATCTTTAAGAGTGAAAAGTAAAACTATGAAAATCAGAACTAGTTGGAGTTTAATTTGCATGTTCCAGTTAGGCTGAGCCTGGAAAACCAAGCTGTCCACCTTGTTTCCCCAAAAAGGGACTAGAAAGACCAGTTCCTGGAAAAAGATTTTCACCCAAGATTCTCCTGTTGCCTTTAGGATTAAGAGTGAGAAAATGGAAGACACTTCCATCATAAACCAAATTCAGAGAGTCATTACAAAAGACCATACTTAGTTTTGGGCTGATTCCAATGGGATGAGGTTCAACACGGCCAAGTGCCGGGTCCTGCACTTTGGCCACAACAACCCCATGCAGCGCTACAGGCTGGGCACAGAGTGGCTGGAGAGCAGCCAGGCAGAAAGGGCCCTGGGAGTCTGGATTGACAAGAAACTGAACATGAGCCAGCAGTGTGCCCAGGTGGCCAAGAAGGCCAATGGCATCCTGGCCTGTATCAGAAACAGCGTCACCAGCAGGTCCAGGGAGGTGATTCTGCCCCTGTACTCAGCCCTGGTGAGGCCACACCTCGAGTCCTGTGTCCAGTTCTGGGCCCCCCAGTTCAGGAAGGATATCGAGGTCCTGGAGCAGGTCCAAAGGAGGGCAACCAGGCTGGTGAAGGGACTCGAGCACAGACCCTATGAGGAGAGGCTGAGAGAGCTGGGGCTGTTCAGCCTGAAGAAGAGGAGGCTCAGGGGAGACCTCATCACTCTCTACAACTCCCTGAAAGGAGGTTGGAGCCAGGGGGGGGTTGGTCTCTTTTGCCAGACGACTTTCAACAAGACAAGAGGGCAGGGTCTTAAGTTGTGCCAGGGGAAGTTTAGGTTAGATATTAGAAAGAATTTCTTTACGGAGAGAGTGATCAGCCATTGGAATGGGCTGCCCAGGGAAGTAGTGGATTCTCCGTGTCTGGAGATATTTCAAAAGAGACTGGATGTGGCACTCAGTGCCATGGTCTAGCAACCACAACGGTGGTTCAAGGGTTGGACTCGATGATCTCTGAGGTCCCTTCCAACCCAGCCAATTCTATGATTCTATGATTCTATGATTCTATGAGGAGCTGTACATTAAATGTTAACAGTAGCACGACTTAGTCTTTCCCTAATTTTACATCCCATTGGCCATTTATTTGCTCCTGGTGGATAGCATTAAGCTCCTCTGTAACTTGTCAGTGCCTCTCCAGAGTGAATGCCTCTAGAGTGGAAGTGGGAGAGGCAACACTTTCTTTGGCACTGAGCAGCAGTCTGGACACAGATTGCAAATGTGGTGCATACGGGATGCCAGCTTCAGTCTTGAGGGTCAGGAGAGTGATTTATTGCCAGTGATACTGCCCCAGGCAGAAAAAGAGAGTTCACAGCATCAAAGTGACGTTCGCTCTTTGTAGGCTCCCGAGATTTGTTCCACAACATCTGCTAAAAGAACACAAGTCTAAGCTGTGCTAATGTATCTGCTTGCAAGGGTGTGATACTGCTAGTTGTAATTTTATCAGAATGCTTTCATGCCTGGTGGAAATACCATATCTGGTTTCAGTCGTGAGAAGTACTGGGGACTTGTATACCCACCCTGGTGTCAGCTTCAGTGGTTCTGAGTGCCAAGGAGACCATCCTGACACAGGTGGTCAGTGATTTTGTTCTCACCCTTCACCAACCATTACTTATTAGAGAAAGTGTGAAGTTTTAGCCCTCCAAAACATTGCTGTTTGAATGCAAGGGGTACTAAAAATGCTGCAAAATTGCTTAAGGGATTTTTAATTCAGTGATTTTGTGTTTTAGTGATCTCTTTTTCAGGGCAATCTGTAGTTCATGTTTTGGGAGGCTATCAGTGTACAAGCTTCTGCAAAGATGGTGATTGACAATTATTCGTGCAGAATCTGATTATCCTTCTTAATTTTTAGGGGAAAAAAGTGTGAAAAGTCCTCAGCCACAGATGTTAGTTCAAGGCATAGCTGCATTCAGTTTATCCCCATGCTGTGAAGTGCTGTATTTTATTAAAAATTATTGAGAATAGAAAACACTGTACAACCGTTACAACCATGCTATTAGAACTAACAAGTAGTTATTCCATCTTCAGTGATCATTCAGCCAGCTTTTTCTTTTCATAGAAATTGCTCTCATTTGGGTGGTATGATCAAGAAAAGGAGGTTTAGGTGGCTGCTAATGGCTTACCCCAGGACACAGTTCCTCACAATTAGGGAAGGTCTGACCAAGTCCAGGTTCAGGCTTTGGTAACACCTGGCACTGCCTTTGCAGAGCAGTGAAATAGCAAATGTTCCTGAAAAAAAGAACCAAAACATGTTTGTCTGCTGCTGCATCTGAAAAAATGTTTTGAATGATGAAACTGTGAGCCCTTCTCCTGCCTTACTGTCAGGGTTTAACACTGGCCCGGCAATTAAACCGAATAACAGACGCTGTCTATTAATTACTCTCTCCTCCTTGATAAAGAAAGGAGAGAGAATAAGGGAGAGAGACTTATGGGTTGGAAACTAAACTCCACAGCTTTAATGAAACAGTAATGATAAACAGGAAAAATTACTAAATATATACAAATATACAGGAAAATGGAAACCACATTCCTCCCTCCTTTCCCCCAATAACTCTCACGTCACCACCGAGGCTGCAGGGCAGCCCTGGGAAAGTCCAGGCTGGACTCCTGGGGTCAGCAGCAGTTGGAGCTGGAGGCAGGAACACACAGATATGGGCTGGCACGGATCAGGACCACAGGCAGAGGAACGGATGGGATCCTTCCAGGATGCCGGGTGAAGGAAGGGAAGCAGGAAATCAGGAAATCCAGAAGTCTGGAAATCTGGAAATCTGGCTTGGCCCTCGTGATGCCTCAAATTTATACTGAGTATGACGTATATGGGATGGAATCCTCTGTTTGGTCAATTCTGGCATCTATCTTGTCTGTTCCTCCCCAAAGCAGGGCTCAGGTGGGACCTCTTTATCCTCCTGGACGGTAAAATGTTTTCCTCAGAGCTGAGCAGTGTCCTTGGCTCTGCACACCAGTCTCTAGCAGTAACTATAAACATCAAGTGTTATCAGTCCCTGAAGCACACACTGTCTGAGAAACTTGCTGTTAATTTCAGCAAGTGCAACTACTTACAAGAGACTTAGCTAAAAGCAAAAGTACAAAACAGAAAATCACCTTTATCCTGGCCCAAACCAGGACACTTACATTGGCAATGATATGTGACTTTGCTAATCTGTAGCTAATCCTCATTTGTGAGCACCTCTGTGCCTCTGCAGTAAGACAGCAACATGAAATTGGTCAGGCAACCTCCTAAATATTCTCAAATCAGAAATCAGCTCCAGTCTTGATACTGTTGATTTATTTTTTCTGGCAGCTGCTTCACGCTAACTTGATTTTACAGGCAAAATTTGAAGGATGGGCTGTTTGGTTTTGCAACTGGGACCATAAAATGAACATGAATCAGAGCTGGAAATTGTGTATGGTTCCTGACTGCCTTTGTTTGGACCCTGCTTGGCCATGCTGCCCTGCACTTATTGAGGTGCTCACCACCCCAGGTACCATGTGCTCATTTGCTGGTGGTGCCTGGTTTCATGGCATACTGGTAAGGACAGTAGTTCTCTCAGCTTCTGTACTTTAGAAAAGAAATAATGTTGTTCTCTGCTGAATCTCTGTTTTTTTAGGACATAGAAGATGTTTTAACATGTATGTATCTGTCTTAAGGGTAAGAGTGTAAGAGTCACTTTGATACCCTTTAGGGGGACAATTCCAACAATGTACCCAAGAACTGCAGAGGGGAAAAAAGTGACACTTGTGTAAAGTTGTGTTCTTCTAGCCTTCCCTAAACATCATCTTTGTGAAAAAAAAAAGGAGAGGATGTGTCAGGGAAAGGCAGGTGCCTTAAAGGTTTTTTTTTTCCTTTCCCAGCCCAGAGTGCAACAGCATACTGCTAAGAAATCTTGGAGCAATAATAGGAGGACCTTAAGGCAGAAGTAATATTTTAAGGTCAGCCTACTTTAAGGGGTGTTTTGAAGACTGAGATCAGGTATCTGGAATATTTAGATTTCCATGGGAGATAACTCGTGGAGAAAACAGCCAAATTTTTGTTTGGATAGAAAGAAATGTTATGATTTGCTTCTGGTTTTTTATAGTTATCTGTAGGAAAAGACGTATATAAAGAAATCAGAACCCACAGTTGTGGAAGGTTTTTTTAGTATTCTGATATTAATTAAAAATGCCTAAAAAAACCCTAAAGAGATCTATATCATTGAAAAAAAATTTAAAAAACTACAACAACTTTGATGAATCAGAACCAGAAAAATATGGTGATTGCTCAGAGGGTTCTCCTGCCACATTATAAACCAACAATAATAGCTATTTCAATTGAGAAGTGTAAATCTTGTGCAAAAATAGAGAATTGGGTGTCTAAACACTTATTAATTGTGGAGTGCTGTAGCAACGCCTGTGAAGTGCTTGAGGATGATAAAAGGTTTGTTTTCAGAATAAGGTTGGTTTTTTCTGGTGTTTTCAGGAGTTTCATAGCTCTTACTGGTAGTTCTTAGTTGCAGAATACTTGTGTTTGTTTCCTGAGTTTGCTGTAGAGAAAGAGAGCAAAACACCTTTTTTTTTTTTTCTTTTTAACCTCCCTAAGCATACAGTTACATTGACCTTGACATGATAAAGCATCTGCTCTTATTTTCCATTTTCTGTGTCAATATTTTACTCAGAAATACCTTCACATGCAGTGCAGACATTTTAAATCTGTCTTCTGCCGAGATATACAGAAGGTCCACCCAGTTAATTGTCTCTGTTATTTATGTGTCAAATAGATGGCTTTTTATGGGCTTCTTTTTCTTCTTTTCATCAAAGCTTGAGCATGTAGCAGTTTGGATTTCAGAGATCAGCACTTTAGGTCTCTGTGCTGTCTTCCTTGTGCAATGCTAACCTGTTAATCAGAACCGTATCGTGAAAGTGTATGTATTTCTATCCTGGCTGTTTTTACCAGAAAGAAAAGATAAAAAAGAATATTATCAGTTTTTCTGAGGAACTGCTTTCTGCCTTTAAGACTGTGGACTGAGATGTGGGTACATTTCTGTTCTGTAATGAGTTTTACGTTATTAGTTAATTATTGTTTTTATTAATTTCCTAGTGATTCTTAATCAAGGGCAAATTATCTCCTGAAAGGTTTATATCTGATTGAGGCAGGGGAATATTGCCACGAATTGCTTCTGGGTAACATTAAAACAGAGAACTGGACCTGCTGTACCCCATCATCAGCTCAGTTGCTTGCTCAGCCTGTTCTCAAGGCTTGGGTACCTGACCAAGCACAAAAGTGTTATGTGGGTGAAAGAAGCATATCTGATTTGCAAAGCCAAGAATCTGCTGTTAGTTTAGCTGGTGTCCTAACAGCCTACTGAAAGAATTAATATTAGGCCAATTATAATTATATTGGCACCTATAGTCCAAACTATGCCATTATGCCTGATGATGATACAGATCTGTGTAAGCTTTCTAGTGTCTGATCCCTTTTTGGTGTTACAGTCCTCCCAAGAAGAAAAGACATGATGAGTTCTTCATGTGAGGGAATAAGATGTTGGTGGTTTCTTAGTCCTTTTTGCCAGGAAGAAGGTAAAGGTTCATGGTTTCTTTCTTCTCCCCCCATGAAGTCAATTTGTGGTCATTTTTATGTATGTATCATAGAATGAGTTGTGTTGGGAGGGACCTGGAAGATCTTTTAGTTCCGATGCCCCTGCATGAGTAGGAATGCATCCCAGTAAACCAGGTCTCTAAGCTACATCCAACCTGGCCTTGGACACTTCCAGGGAGGGGATATCCACAAATTCCCTGGACAACTTGTTCCAGTGTCTCACCACCCTCACAGGAAAGAATTTCTTTCTAATATCCAATCTAAATCTACCCTTTTACAGTTCGACACCATTGCCTCTTATCCTATTACTCCATGCCCTTGTAAAAAGTCCCTCCCCAGTTTTCCTATAGCCCCTTCTGTTACTAGAAGGCTGCTACAAGAGCTCCTGGAGCCTTCTCCAGAATTAACAACCCCAGCTCTCTCAGCCTGTCTCCATACAAGAGGTGCACTAACATAAATTTGTGCTCCAGTGGTTCCCAATTGCATAGTGTAGTGAAATTTGCTCTAAACAGTGTGTTGGATGCTTCTCCATTTTTTTTTTTATCCCTCAACCCACCTTTGTACATATTTTAAAGTTGCATTCCTTTAGCAAGAAGTAATTGAACACCAGGGAGTTGTTTATAGCCCTGTCACCCTGATGGCATCCCATTCCTTCCAGCTTCAAGGCCTCTGCTGTGGCCTTGTGCTTGTTCTTCTGAGGGTCTGTGCTACAGTCCTGTTTTTCCTCAGCAGCCTCCAAACTGTTGTTTACTGATAACTTAATACTTTATTAACACAAAGTAGAGACACAGGCATCCTTGCTCTCCAGTTACTAGTCTGCAAAAGCAATGATGCAGTAGAAGACATGCATAAGGAGACATGTGGTCTCATAACTGCTTGCTACCAACATCTACTACTCAAGGTGATGGCCTTGGTATGTTACCAAACTTACTTCACAGCACACAGTCAAAAATGAAAGTGTAAGTCAAATTATGGTATTAATTCATTTTGCCTTGCAAGGTGCAGCTTCATATTTGGTATTTTTTGTCTTTAATCTCATGTTTTTCTCAGAGGAATCTGTATTAATACTATTAAAGGTTGGCCTAAGGGTAATGTGTTTTTTCTGTGCCATGGAAGTGCCTGTGAGATATCTGTCAAAATTTTCAGAGGCCCATTCTTGGCTCAGTTTTTATTGGTCGAATTTTATGTGTTCTTTGAAGAAGGGACCAAATCCTGCTGATGAGAAGCAATTTGTGTAGAGTAGCTTTTTGAACAGTTCAGTGATCCGATATAAAACTGATGTGAGAAAGTGATTGTGGGTTAGCTCTGATATAAAGAATAAAAATAAAGGACTAACTTTGAGGGAACTGATGTATCTCCTTCAGCTCATCAGAGTTATTAGGGAATCCTTCAAAGATTGTGGAAAATACAATGTGGAGAACCTGACTGTGAACATTAATTCCTCATTTTCAGTTATTGTGCACAGTTTAGAGACTAAAAAGATTGGGGATCTGGGAAAAGATTGGAGATCTGGTAGGTTTACTTCCATCTCTATGGCAGTCTTTTGTAAAATGTCAGTGACCAAAGAGAGTGAAAACAGACTAAAAATTTCTTCTTGTGGTTTTAATGTGCTTGTAGAAAGGGTACTGTGTCCTCCTTCAGTAAAGAAGGAGGAATGATCAGAATAGCAGCATGATCCTACAGTGCTGGAGACCCAGAGAACCATTTTGACCAAGGTGAAAAGCTGATGGATAACAACAGACATCAGCAAGTGCTGGAAGGCAATAGAGTGAAGAGCTGTTGGATGAAACCTCAAAGATATCAGAGCTGCTAAAGCTGCCATCCATTTTGTGGCCTTATAATCTTATCATAAAATCCTGAATGGTGTGGTAGTACGTGTAAAGGTAAAGTGATCCTTGAAGAAGTGATGTGTACCAATCTTGTCTTTAATCTTTGTGACTGAAGGAGGCCCCTTAAGTGCTAATGAAAATTTCCATGCTGAAATTAAAGCCTCTGCTCTTTCTGAGCCCAGCAGGAGTTTCTCCATTGACTTCAGGAGAAGCAAAATGAGACCAAGAGTCATTAAAACAGATACCTTTAAATTAGAGGCTAGCATAGGTAACAACTTTCCAGATATACAAGTGTGTCAGCTTTATGTTCTCATTATCTGGTAGAATTAATTTAATAGGCAAGATGCTAACTCTGTACTTCTGTGCTGTTTCTTTGGTCTTGGCCTTAATATTTATGGAGTATTCTGCTGATTTTTGCTGAAGCTAACAAAAAATACCCTCCAGTTTGCAGTAAGACCAGGCTGTTGTAACACACGTGGTTGGCTATTCAGTATGCAATGCTTGGCAATTCTGCAGGCAGGATATTTGCAGACTTTTTGTGCACAATGACAACGCCATGGACATTTAGCCAACTTTAGAAAACAGTTACCCTAAAATAAAAACCCACAAAAGTCTTCATTTATGCTCCATTTGTTAAAGTCCTGGAGCCTTGTCTCAACTGTAAGCTGCAATGCTATCTGAATCCCGCAGCCCTCTGCACTGGAAAGGAGCAGGAGATGCAAGAAGAAAGAAAGATGAGGCTTACTATGCTGGGAAGAGCATTAATCATCACATAATGAAGTATGTGTCTTTTTCTGGCAGATAATTTTTGAGGAAAAAGTGTTAAAAAGAATAGGAAGCAAAGAAAGGTTTATTATTCCTTCTGTTGCTCCAGTGAGTATCTTTTGCAGTCACCTAATCAAGAGTAAGATTTTTATCCAAAATAACTGGCTTTCGTGTATATTACAGATGCAAGCGTGCAAAATATTTAATGTTCTGATTTTTCTCATGAATTTGAAAGCAAGTTGTTTGGTTTTAATTTTAAGCTCAGGTTTCATTTATTTTTCTCATGATCTTAGATATGAAAATGTAACCAAACTCAAGACACATTAACAAGATGCTTCATATATGAGTATGAAGTAATCTTAAAACCTAATTATAATTCATGATAAAATATTTCCAGTTTTTATATTTAAGAAGTTGAAAAGACCTATCTGAGTTTTAAGGTGTATAACATAATACACATGTTTAATACCTATTTGTAGCATCTGAATGTTAAAGCTGGTTCAAAAGTTCTTTTTTGCACTGTGCACAACAAACTGAACTATTACATATTTCCTGAACGTGCTCCTGAGCAAGTTACATTTGTCTGTGAACATTTGCATTACACCAATTCATTTCAAGTTAATTTAAAAAAACCCCAAATCACGAAGAATCTGATCTCCTCATCACACACCTCCCTTCAGGACCATGACAGGCAGATGAAACAATCCCAACCTTACCTTCCTCTTAATTAATACCCATTTTCTCCTCAGTCTGGGACTTATGACAGTGCTGGAAAACGTTCTCAGTTTCACTTCAGCTGAATCTACCTATTCAGCAATATTCTGGGCTCCAAGGACTTGCTGTTTGAAAAGCCTGCAGGCTTTATATCTTTATGTTCGTGTTTCGGATTGCTTCTGATATTAAAAGACCATCTTTATGGCTGTAATTTGTGGTAGAAATAGAAGAGGAAAAGGATTATTCATAACTTGGGTATTTCTTGTCATCTGGAGAGGGCTTAATACCCCCTTATACAGAATGTGGTTCTGTTGTGCATATTTGTGGAGCTCTCAGTTTTTAAGAGAGGGTTTAAATTTTTCAGCTTAAAGTGAGATACATACAGCTATAAGCAGAGGCAGATAGAAGCAGTGTATAACTTCCAACAAACTCAAAGTTATTCACAAGCCAGCTATAGATCAATGTCATTTATTAAAGGCCTCTTAAAACTATTGAGTGAGTGGCCAATGTAGTCCATACACTGATAAGGAGAAGAATGAGATAACTCACTGCATGATAGAATTATAAAAATAGTGGCTGGAAGGAGTTGCTGGCTTCCCACTCACCAACATAAAATTATTGACCAGGGGATCCTTTCAGCCTTGTCTTGAATTTCTGCAGGGATAGAGATGCCACAATTCCTGTAAGTGATGCAGGGGGTGACACCCCCCTAGCTGGGAGGAATCTTTCCCTGCCACTAGCAAAAAATGTCTGCTGGGCAGCTCCCCATCCAGCAGGCATAGGCTGCTGGTAACATTCCCTCCTCTTCCTCTCCCAGTGCAGGAACACATTATTGCAATAATTCCATAATGTCAGCATGAAAAAAAAAACCCAGACAGTATTGTCGATTAATTTCTTCCTCAAAGTGCTTATTTGAATGACTGAATTACTAATTTCATTGAGAAATCATAGAATCATAGAATTGGCTGGGTTGGAAGGGACCTCAGAGATCATCGAGTCCAACCCTTGAACCACTGTTGCGGTTGCTAGACCATGGCACTCAGTGCCACATCCAGGCTCTTTTGAAATATCTCCAGACACGGAGAATCCACTACTTCCCTGGGCAGCCCATTCCAATGTCTGATCACCCTCTCCGTAAAGAAATTCTTTCCTATATCCAACCTAAACCTCCCCTGGCACAACTTAAGACCATGCCCTCTTGTCTTGTTGAAAGTTGTCTGGCAAAAGAGCCCAACCCCCGCCTGGCTCCAACCTCCTTTCAGGGAGTTGTAGAGAGTGATGAGGTCTCCCCTGAGCCTCCTCTTCTTCAGGCTGAACAGCCCCAGCTCCCTCAGCCTCTCCTCATAGGGTCTGTGCTCGAGTCCCTTCACCAGCCTGGTTGCCCTCCTTTGGACCTGCTCCAGGACCTCAATCTCCTTCCTGAGCTGAGGGGCCCAGAACTGGACACAGGACTCGAGGTGTGGCCTCACCAGGGCTGAGCACAGGGGCAGAATCCCTTCCCTGGACCTGCTGGCCACGCTGTTCCGGATACAGGCCAGGATGCCATTGGCCTTCTTGGCCACCTGGGCACACTGCTGGCTCCTGTTCAGCTTCCTGGCAATCCAGACTCCCAGGTCCCTTTCTGCCACTCTGTCCCCAGCCTGGAGCTCCCCATGGGGTTGTTGTGGCCAAAGTGCAGGACCCGGCACTTGGCCGTGTTGAACCTCATCCCGTTGGAATCATCCCAACTCTCTAGTCTGTCCAGGTCCCTCTGCAGAGCCCTCCTGCCTTCCAGCTGATCCACATTCCCCCCCAGCTTGGTGTCATCTGTGAATTTGCTGATGATGGACTCAATCCCCTCATCTAAATCATCAATGAAGATATTGAACAGCACTGGGCCCAACACTGATCCCTGGGGGACACCACAGCCGCCATTTTGGACACCACAGCCGCCATTTTGATGCAGCCCCGTTCAGCACCACTCTCTGGGCCCGGCCCTCCAGCCAGTTCCTAACCCAGCACAGGGTGCTCCTGTCCAAGCTGGGGGCTGACAGCTTTTTCAGGAGGATGCTGTGGGAGACGGTGTCAAAGGCTTTGCTGAAGTCCAGGTAGACCACATCCACTTCTTTCTGTCAAAATAACTTAGCCTTGTTAAACTGCTAGGGAAAACCTAACAGGTTAAGTTCTTGTATTGCAGTAATTTTCCAAGCAGTAATTGGAGCTTTTAATTTTTCTGTAATAATTAAAAAGTTTATAGATATTTTCTTTTTTTTTAGTAATATGAAAGCTGTGGTTATGAAAAGCATGTAGAATTGTAGAAAAGCATGTAAGTGAAGAGATGCTGCCCTGTTGTGTGAACAGTCTCCAGTTGCAAAACAGTAAAATACATATGTCTGCACAAACCACCAAAGGCAGAAAGATTTCTGTCTATTTTTATAGTGATCTCAGAGGTCCTTTCTAACCCGGCTGATTCTATGATTCTAGGGCTCTTGGTGTATTTTACATCTTATTAAGCAATGTTTTCTGCTTTAAACAGCATGTTTTGTTGCCTGTTTGAGTGTTTACAGGTTCTATAAGTCTAATGATTATTCAGTTTTGGGGTTTGTTTTTTTTTAATTTATTAAGTTCAATCCTCTTTTGTGAAAGGATACTCATCTGGTTTGGTGTGACAAGTGTTTATCTAACGAGTACATTGCTGCTCTGTTCACATGAAGAAGCAATAAACTGCCTCAGTTAACAGGGAATGTATGGACAGCAGTCATGTAGTACACATAGAAAGGGGAAAGGCTTCTAGAATAACCACCAAGAGCTAAGAAATACTCATATTTAATTCATATATTAAGCAGCAATCATATTTATAAATTTTTTTTAAAGCCAACACTTAAAATATCCCAACAAAATTAATAAAAGCAAAAAACCAAAACAAAACCCTTTGTTAACCATTAAAATATGTTTTATATACAGATTCAGAGGGAAGAAATATTTAATTTGTAAATAAATCCAAATGCCACTTGTGTGCCAGTAGGAGGAAGCTTCAGTGGGCCTCCAGCTTCTTCCAGGATGGAAATGGAGTTAGAGGCAGCATAGGAGCTGGGGAAGCTCCTGCAGATTGAGTTCACACACCTAGGACAGAATATCCCATCTCTTCCTGGGCTCAGCCTCATGCTGCTGTGGCTGGCTGAGGAGCAGCAGTAGAAGCAGGCTTGTGCCTTGCTCTCCTGGGCTCTTCACCAAAACATCAACTCTGATCTTTCAGGATCTGAAATATATATATATATATATATAATATAAAATGAAATCTCTGAAAAATAAATCTGTCAGGGTTTAGCACTGGCCCAGCAATTAAACCGAATGACAGATGCTCTGTATTAATCCCCCTCCCTTCTAGAGAAAGGAGAGAGAATAAGGGAGAGACTTATGGGTTGGAAACTAAACTACCCAGCTTTAATGACACAGTAATGATAAAAAGGAAAAATTACTAAATATATACAAATATACAGGAAAATTGATACCACGTTCCTGTAGAACAGCAGTAGGTGTCTGATCCCACTTTTTCATGTCCTCTCCATACTCACACAGGGTTGTCCATAGGATTTCTCTTATTAAGTTATGTTTCTCTCCCTTCTGTCTCATAGGAGGGCGTTTCCTCTTAATGGCTGCAGTGCAGCCTTCTCCTCCTGTTTAAGAGAAAAAGGGTAAATGCAGTTTCTCAGGTGTGCACAGATGAGACCCAGGCCTGACGAGGGGCTGTGAAAGCATCTTCATATTCTCGTGCTGTTTTAATCACATCACCCACAATTCCATCCAGTTCTCCAGGAACCCCTAACATTACTGATAGTGTATGGTTAAAAGGTGGTGGTGCAGCATGCACAAACCTTTGCCTCATAGGCTTACAGCATGGCACGTGATAAGGATCTTCAATGTTTTCCTCATATCTCGTACAGCCAATTCTTCCAGATACCTGATAGCTTTTTCAAGTGTGGCTGCTTTGATCTGTGGGCAGTCTATCTCCTTTCTATAGGGATATCTCTCCCTTACAGCTGACAAAGAGTCGTTTCCATAGGCTGGTGGTTCCAGCCTTTTCCCCAAATGCCCGATCAATACCCGCATCTTTGGCCAGGGATTCCAGCTGCCTGGCTTCTCTCTGAGTTAAGGTTATGGTAGCAGCCCCATCATTCCAGCATCGGAGTAACCAAGTGTGGAGTGGTTCACCTGCAAAACAGCTGAAGTCTTCTCTCAGAGTACACAAATCCTGTTACTTTTCATCACTATCTCCCTGGGTTGGGAGTGGGTAATTCGTGCGCCCACTGCCTGCGCTGAAAAAGGGCTGCAATGGGATTGCAAGGTGTAAGAAAAACACCTGGCATATCAGAAAACACCTGGCTGGAGAGTTGGGCAGAGAGAAACATGATGAAATTCAACAAGGGGAAGTGTAGAGTTTTGCATTTGGGGAAGAACAACACGATGTCCCAGTATAGGTTGGGGGCTGACCTGCTGGAGAGCAGTGTAGGTGAAAGAGACCTGGGGGTCCTGGTAGACAAGAGGATGACCATGAGCCAGCAATGTGCCCTTGTGGCCAAGAAGGCCAATGGCATCCTGGGGTGCATTAGAAAGGGTGTGGTTAGTAGGTCAAGAGAGGTTCTCCTCCCCCTCTATTCTGCATTGGTGAGGCCGCACCTGGAGTACTGTGTCCAGTTCTGGGCCCCTCAGTTCAAGAAGGACAGGGAAGTGCTTGAAAGAGTCCAGCGCAGAGCTACTAAGATGATTAAGGGAGTGGAACATCTCCCTTATGAGGAAAGGCTGAGGGAGCTGGGTCTCTTTAGTTTGGAGAAAAGGAGACTGAGGGGTGACCTCATCAATGTGTTCAAATATGTAAGGGGTGAGTGTCAGGGAGATGGAGTTAGGCTCTTCTCAGTGGTGACCAGTGATAGGACAAGGGGTAATGGGTGTAAATTGGAGCACAGGAGGTTCAAGTTGAATATCCGAAAAAATGTTTTTCCTGTAAGGGTGACAGAGCCCTGGAACAGGCTGCCCAGGGGGGTCGTGGAGTCTCCTTCACTGGAGACATTCAAAACCCGCCTGGACACGTTCCTATGCGAAGTGCTCTAGGTGGCCCTGCTCTGGCAGGGGGGGTTGGACTAGATGATCTTTCGAGGTCCCTTCCAACCCCAAGGGTTCTATGATTCTATGATCAGTGCTCAATATATAAAGGGCTGCAGTGACCTGCTTATGGCCTTTGGGCTTCAGCTTTGTGTCTTTCATAGCTAGGGAGCAAGAAAAGGAAGTTTTACCTTCATGAGTTAATTTTGAAAGCTAACAATCCCATCCATTCGTAATTCAGTGACTGCCGGGAGTACAGTAATTTTTCCTGTTGAAATAAAAAGACAATAAAGAAGTAAAATTTGATGCCATGGCTGTTAAGTTCTGTAATTTTATACATCCATTGATCAGAAAAATAATTAATGATCTACATATTTCCAGCATTGTAAGAGTCCATGTAATTTAATTGTTTGTCTAAGGTCAAAAGCAAATTAGCATAATAATATCTGAACTGCACTGCCCTGAAATCCCCTGATAAGCATCTTTCTGACTTCTGCTATAGCAGCAACTATTCCCACTGGTTCTTGACCCTGTTCAAGTTGCTCCTAGACTATGGAGATAAGCTCCATGAGTAGTTTATGGGTGCTTCTTTGGATAAGCAGTTCTTAGGTGATGCCTTTGTGCTGGGGAGGATGAGTGGTTTCATGAGAAATATTAATGCTACAGAGAAAGTCTGTATTAGTTCTGATGCTTGTTACAGTTTTAGTTTCATAAACTTCCTCAAAATTTCACTGCTTTTCTTCAGAATCAGTTTTGATAACATTTAAATGATACATTTCAAGGTATAAGATCTTTTATTTGAGTCTGGTTTTGTTTGCTGATTTTTTTTCCTCCCATTATACCACCTGGTGTTATAATGACGAGGTATATTGTGTTTCACTATTCAGCCTTTCATGTCCTGAGGATATTTATTAATTAATGTTTTCTCCATGTTTTTAAGACCTATTAGTAGTAAGTGCTGTTGCTAAAAGTGCTTAAATCTTGAGTTTATAGAAAAAAAAAACAAGAAAAATCCCACCAAACTTCTTGCAAGGTGGCAGGTGGCTTATAGTTAGCAAGGTAAAAAATGCACTTAATGCCATGATGTGTCTTTGCTTTTGAGAGGCTTTGATCCACAAAGGTCTTCAGGCACCTTCCTTTCCTATTAAGATCTGGGTTTGATCATTCCTGTGTTATAAAATGCAGGGAATAATTAAGAGAATTAGCATGAGCTTTTTGAAAAGCAGCGTGCTGATGTAAACTGGCTAATGTGGTAGATGGGAAAATGAAGACAAGGATGAAGTAACCAGAAATGGAGTCTCTTTGGAGGTCTTCTTAGGAATTCTTTGATTTTTTTAATTTTCTATTTAATGAGTGTCTTCCATGGCAAGCCTGAGGACACTGGAGCAGGGTGCCTCTGAGTGAGATGGAGCCACACCTGAGTTTGGGTCTCATGAGGTCTTCTCATGTATAGCTTCATCCATGCATAGGTACATGGGAGCTGGTAAAGTCTTCCTTTCTGTCTGGACTCATGTACCTCAGCTCAGCCTGATGTAATGGGTGTTCACTAGGATTCTAAGGTCTTTAGAAATAGGTGGAATATTTCTGCTTCAGGTGCAGTCTATTTCTTTAAATATTCCAGTTTCTGCCTGAGTTGCAGTATCCCATCGCAAGGCTGGAGAATCAGGGTCAGGCTTCCCATTTCTCTGTGCTTGGGGAAGTCCTTTGCAAAACAGCTGTAGTCCATGTTTTCATGTTCCAAGTGGTGAGACAGTTTATCAGGATAATGGTGATGGCATTTAGCAATATCACTTAATTATTCATTGTGAACTGGCTGTTTAACTCCACTTGCTCGGACTTACACGTTTGGAGCTGGTTCGTAAGCAGAGCAAAATACAGGAGGGAATCATATTTAAATACTGTATGACTGCCTGCTAATTATTTGCTTACTGATCCATGGGAAAAAACATAACAGGCATTAAACTAAAAATTGAAGGCAGCATTAGTGAATAGCTGTACCACATGGAAAGGCATGAAAACATTGTGAAAAAGATGCTTTTTAGGAGTAAGGCACATTTTTTAAAATTTTAGTTTAGAACAAGATTTGTGGGAGCTTTGTGATATTCAGAATGCACAGACTAATTACATTTTATGTATAATTGGGTAAAATCTTGTTTTCATCTGCATAATACAAGCAAACCAACAAAATACAAATGCAGAGCTGTGTAAATGCAGTGCTAGCAATCCCTAGCTAAGTGCAGTAAGGGAATGCAGGAGATGGTAGTTTGTCAGAGGGATAAATAGAGGCAAATGGGAAATTACAGCATGCAAAAATGGGGATATATTTGTCTGCTTAGATGATCTTATATGTGCAGGAAATGATATTTTTGGGGAGCTTCCTAATCAGGCCACAAAACAACTTGCAACTCAGTTCCACTCGTGTTTGGTGAATAAAGTCCTCCATAATTACCAATGTATAACAGATTGTTAAAGTCCTCCATGAGCAAGACTGAGATACTAGTAAGGAAAAAGAAATATGTATATACTGATATATATTGTATAACTAGTTCATATTATGTTCAGAACAGTTTTCTACGCAGGAAAGGGGCAGTGTATTTGACAAGAGGTCTGACAGAAGGGGAACTCTGGAATGAGTTCTCCAGAAGAGCAGACAGCCTGACATGAAGGCTGTGTACACAGAACTTCTGCCAAATTCTTCTCTTACACATAGACTCCTACTTGTAGCAATGAAGGGGAACAATTTAATTACTTAAAAATTGTAAATAGCTCTTCTGTACCAGATCTGGTATGTGTGAAACAGATAATGACTGATCGGGCTGACGGGAGGCTTGTTGGTTGCCTGGCAATGGTAGGCATGACACGCATCATCTGTGCCACCAATATCACATAAACATTTGACAAAATTGTCCCTATCCACTGTAAGTGGATAGAGAGAACTCTGCAGAGGGACCTGCACAGACTGGAGAGCTGGGCCGATTCCGACGGGATGAGGTTCAACAAGGCCAAGTGCCGGGTCCTGCACTTTGGCCACAACAACCCCATGGGGAGCTCCAGGCTGGGGACAGAGTGGCTGGAGAGCAGCCAGACAGAAAGGGACCTGGGAGTCTGGACTGCCAGGAAGCTGAACATGAGCCAGCAGTGTGCCCAGGTGGCCAAGAAGGCCAATGGCATCCTGGCCTGGATCAGGAACAGCGTCACCAGCAGGTCCAGGGAGGTGATTCTGCCCCTGTACTCAGCTCTGGTGAGGCCACACCTCGAGTCCTGTGTCCAGTTCTGGGCCCCTCAGTTTAAGAAGGATGTAGAGGTCCTGGAACAGGTCCAAAGGAGGGCAACCAGGCTGGTGAAGGGACTCGAGCACAGGCCCTATGAGGAGAGGCTGAGAGAGCTGGGGCTGTTCAGCCTGAAGAAGAGGAGGCTCAGGGGAGACCTCATTGCTGTCTACAACTCCCTGAAAGGAGGCTGTAGTGAGGTGGGAACTGGACTCTTTTCACAGACGACCTTCAACAAGACAAGAGGGCAGGGTCTTAAGTTGTGCCAGGGGAGGTTTAGGTTAGATATTAGAAAGAATTTCTTCACGGAGAGGGTGATCAGGCTATGGAATGGACTGCCCGGTGAGGTGGTAGATTCTCCGTCCCTGGAGACATTTAAAAAAAGACTGGATGTGGCACTCAGTGCCATGGTCTAGCAACTGCTCCGGTGGGTCAAGGGTTGGACTCGATGATCTCTGAGGTCCCTTCCAACCCGGCTAATTCTATGATTCTATGATTCTATGAAGTGAGACTCTACTCACACCCTGAAACGTGGAGCTGCATTACCTTCAGCAGGCCTGATAGCATGGAGTCTTGCTAACTTTCAGCAGTAAAAGAAAAGGGGTCAAAATCTGGTCAGAAGCAAATCACTGATCATAATCATCCCAGCAATTATAGTAAAGTGCTGCTTCTGCTGCTAGAGGGAGATTATGGATTTGTATACACCTCAGCTTCTCCTTTTTAACCTTGTGGAAAAAACAGGCTTTTATCTCCTTTCTCCTCTTGCTTTGTCACATACTTCTTTCCTTACACATTAGAGGGGAAGAAAAGGAGGAATTATTGAGCTGTGCAAAATGGAATGAAATCCTGTCTTTGAATGTCAAGGACTGGAGGTGAGGAGGGGAAAGAGCAAAACTTAATCCCTTCTCTGGTATTCTGAGTACTCAGAAGGCACCTATGAAATTAAATACTTTGGCTGGTGGGAAGCAGAGTCAGTATTATACTGTCTTTAGGAACTGATGCACAAGGGTAAGAAATGTTCCAAAAAAATCCTTCATATTTCAAACTTTTTACCCTGCATTCAGTTTTGAGTGAATTTGCAACCTTATTCTGCATTAGCACATTAAACACATTTAGATGACTCTATCTAGAAAATATAAATGGTAGAAGTGATTACCTTTTGAATTTTTCTTCTGTATCTGTGAAGGAGGTCATTAAAGGAATATCCAGTTGCTTGAAAAATAATGTAAAAAATTGAAAGTAGAGTGCAGTGTTCATTTTTCTGCAGTCATTTGTTTGCTTTCTCAGCACGTTTCTATATTTATGTTTCTTGGCATTAAATAGACTGCCAAGGTAGCATTAGCATCACCCAAGCTGGCAAAGATAAATTCATAGAATCATAGAATCATAGAATTGGCTGGGTTGGGAGGGACCTCAGAGATCATCGAGTCCAACCCTTGAACCACCGTTGCGGTTGCTAGACCATGGCACTGAGTGCCACATCCAGTCTCTGTTTAAATATCTCCAGGGACAGAGAATCCACTACTTCCCTGGGCAGTCCATTCCATAGCCTAATCACCCTCTCCCTAAAGAAATTCTTTCTAATATCCAACCTAAACCTCCCCTGGCACAACTTGAGACCCTGCCCTCTTGTCTTGTTGAAAGTCACCTGGCAAAAGAGACCAACGTCCACCCGGTTACAACCTCCTTTCAGGGAGTTGTAGACAGCAATGAGGTCTCCCCTGAGCCTCCTCTTCTTCAGGCTGAACAGCCCCAGCTCCCTCAGCCTCTCCTCATAGGGCCTGTGCTCGAGTCCCTTCACCAGCCTGGTTGCCCTCCTTTGGACCTGCTCCAGGACCAATTAAGCAAATTCAGTGCTTAAATGAATTATGATATATGAGAGAGATTTTTCTGTGAATAGGAAAAACAAATACTAAAAGAGTGTAAAAAAAATTGACAAGGAGCAGGAGAAAAAGTGTCTATAGAGTTCTGCAAATTCCATTACATGTACTTCTAGTATGTGCTGTCAGAGATATGAAAAGCTCTCAGTACCACTCAAAAAAGTTGAAGTTAGAATTACTGCTTTTACAAATCCATGTAGCTCCTGTTCATGGCCAGCCATTAGCTCTCAGACACTAAAATTGTGGCAAGTTACCAGTTTCCTCCCAGAATTACAAGATCATGATCCCATCAGAACATGTCATCTAGACTATGAGCCATATTGGGGACACACCAAATTGAAGGAGACACCAGTGGGGTTTGGGATGGAGCAGAATACCTTTTTCTGACAGGAAGGATTAGGAAAGTCTCTGCATATATTATTCATCTGTGATATGAAGAAAATGCAGTCCCCTTTTCTTGTGGAAATGTGCATTTTAATTTCCCTCCAAAGAAACAGGATGGAGTCAAAATGACATGACATACTGGACTGAAGCTCAGTGGTTGCTTAACTGCTGCATCAGCCACCAGCAAGAGCAGGAAACCATTTCCTTCAAGGCAGATCTTCCCATTTTGAATTCCTCTTGCCATTGCAAGATCCTTTCTGTGCTGGCGTGGGTCCCTGTAACATCCCTAGCAAAATGAACTGGATGAGAGGACAGAGCTCTCTCAGGAGCTTTGCAGATGTGTCAGAGTTTAACACTGGCCCAGCAATTAAACCAAATAGATGCTCTCCATTCGTCCCCCTCCCTGATAAATAAAGGAGAGACAATAAGGGAGAGAGACTTATGGGTTGGAAGCTAAACTACACAGCTTTAGGGAAACAGTAATGATAAATAGGAAAAATTACTAAATATATACAAATATACAGGAAAATTGATACCATGTTCTTCCCCCCTCTCCCCCAATAACTCTCACGTCACCACCGAGGCTGCAGGGCAGCCCTGGAAAATCCAGGCTGGAATCCTGGAGTCGGCAGCAGTCAGGAACTGGAGGCAGGAACACACGGATTCAGGCTGACAGGGGTCAAGACCACAGGCAGAGGAACAGATGGGATCCTCCCAGGATGTCGAAGCAAACAGGAACAGGTGAAGAAGGGGAAGCACGAAGGGGCTTGACCCTTGTGATCCCTCAAATTTATACTGAGTATGACATGTATGGGATGGAATACTGTGTTTGGTCAATTTTGGCCATTTATCTTGCCTGTTCCTCCCTAAGGGAGGGTTTCAGGTGTGACCTCTTTACTCCTTTTCTCCTTCCAGAGGGCAAAATATTCCTCAGAACTCAAGCAGTGTCCTTGGTTCTGCACATCAGTCTCTAGCAGTAACTATAAACATCGAGTGTTATCAGTCCCTGAAGCAGACACTGTCTGAGAAACTTGCTGTTAATTTCAGCAAGTGCAGCTGCTTACAAGAGACTGAGCTGAAAGCAGAAGTAGAAGACAGAAAATTACCTTTATCCTGGCCCAAGCCAGGACAAGATGATACCACACTGATAATGTGACAGAGCAGGACTTGGGAAAGCTGGCAAAAGGGGACCTCCCACAGTTCAGAAATGACAAATGCCATGTCCAGCATCTGGGGCAGCATAACTGCCTGGTGAGCCCGCAGCACTGTCTGACTGTGACAGCTTTTCAGAAAAAGAGCTGGGGTGGTCTTGTTTTTTATATATTTCTATCTCAAAGAGCGATCAGGCTGTGGAGAATGTTTTTGGGAAAAGAGTCAGGAGCAGAATTCCAGATGAACCTTTGCCTATTCCTACTGAGGTTGGTATACATTAATCACAAAGGCTGCAGTAGCATTGCCCAGGTTATCTCTAACCTAGCTCATCAGTCTCTAGCACCTCTGTGTTTTAGGTAAGCAGTTGAAATCTCTACATTTATAGAATGAGTCACCCTTGTGAGGTTCAAAAATAATTCTCACTATGAGTGCTTACGAGAAAGGAACTTTCAGTATAAACTTTTATTGTGCCTGGGTTGTTTGGTTTTTTTGTGTGTGTGCATTATATGGCTATTTCTTCCAGAGACTGAAGGAACTGAAACAGAGGGAGTTTGCTCGAAACATAGCATCTAAGTCACGAAGAGATGAAAGGAAACAGGAAAAAGCCCTCCAACGTTTGCACAAGCTGGCTGAGCTAAGGAAAGAGACAACGTGGTAAGTGTCTAGCTGCTGAAACATGAAAAATACTTTAAAATAATCCCTCTACTATTAGTCTGTGCTATGGGATGCAGGGCTGTTGGAAGCCCTTGGCTGGAGCCCAGCTCATGCCTTTTTATGGAATTTTTTAAGCAGTATGTGTACAGTAAATTTGGTTCACACTCTGGGCAGAAATGAATGTTTAACATGGCTTTTTCAGTGAAGCTAAAATGACAGGTATTTTTAGATTTAAAAAAAAAAAAAAAAAGATGTGTTTCATATATATTTCATACAGCCAGGCACGTTGGCTGAAAGCTGAGTGAGCTAGGTTGAGTTTGCAGGCTGACACTACTTCATTGATGAGGTGAGGAACACTGTCTGTCTTTCTAGGATGTTAACAGATATCTGTGATTTAGTTTTCAGACTGTTAGCCTGGGAAAGCATCCAGAAATCTAGTTTTATTTTTTAATATAAAAAAATCCAGTTATTAAAATTGAAGTACTTCTTTTCCCTAGCTCAACAGAGTCTTTACCTCCTCTGTAAAGGTGACTCCTTGCTAGTCACATGTTTTAGCATAGCACCTTGGTATACTGTTGACATTAATATTCAGCTTGCTAGTTGTGACTGTGTTCTCCCTTAAGTATGACACAGTTAGGACACTGACAAACACTGAAAATACACATACCAACTTTCCACAGTGGAATCTCAGGGGAACAAAGTAAAAAAAGAGATGCTCAGGTAGAAATGTTTTCTTTTTATCCAGCCTTTGAGAACTAACAGGGAAGTCCATCCAAGTGGTAGCTCTTGTTCAGTAATTGTCTGTTTCTTCTGTCTGGATGGTGAGCATCATGCTGCAACAAAATCTATCAGGTGGATGGGACATGAATGTGAATTCTGCTTGGCATGAGCAACATGACAACTAATTTTAACTTTTAAAATCTTTCTATGATAATTCATTTAGAGACTCCTTTTCCCCCATCCATGTTTTAACTGTCAGAATTTAGTACTTAACGTTTTTAGATATTATTCCCCCCTAAACATATTTTAAAATCTGAATTTTAGCATATTTCAAGAGAACAAGGAACTTTTTGTTTCAATTTTTTCATGCTAGTGAAACATAGATTTTGTGGGTTTTTTATTTCTTTGTTTTGTTGTGTTTTGGTATTCTTCATTTGAATATCCTTCTTCTAGTTCCTAAAGAATATTTTCTTTCTGAGCTTTATTTTTCTATTTAAGAATTGCTGTTTACCACTACTTTTTATCCTGAGAGGTGGAATACAGACAGGCACTTAGGGTTTTTCAAACTGGTATTTTTAGGTTGCTCTTGTAGAAGTCACCATTTTATTCTGTTCAAGAAAGGATTTGTTTGGAGGTTTTAATATGTATTTTAAGTTAATGAAGACAGGACTTCTCTCAAGGAACTGTTTTCTCAATAACCTCTACCTTAATTTCTGGACCAAATAAGTTTGTCATTCTTCATCTCAGCCCTTTTTGGTGTCCTTAATGACACTTGCAAGTTTTCCCAATTACCCATCATTTACTCTGCACTGTAACTCAGAATAATTAGGTTGAACAAGAAAAAAAAAAAAAAGATTCATTATAGGTCCATTACTTGTTAGTGCTGAGTAGTTCCTGTGGATCCTGGAAAACTGGCAGCTTGGACACTTTTTGTTTTTCTCTTTGCTTCCTATTAAGCCAAGTAGAACAGATGGGAAGAGGACATTAAATGAAGAACAGGAGTAGACTGTAATATTTTTTTCTCAAGAGGAATGAAACACTTAATGTATTACTCTGAAATACTCACCCTGATATTATTTTTCCATGAAAGAAATTGCTGATATTGCAACAGTTTGGCCTGTGAACACAAACAGGAGGGAGCTGTTGAGTGGGTTGGTTGCCCATGGGCAGAGCAGCAGTCACTACAATGACTAAGAGGGAAGTGGTTTATAAGACTCTCTGTTTTGATATATTTTGTAGAATAAAGGGTTTTAAAATGTCTGCTGTTTACAATAACAGCATTGTAAACAAAATGGCCTATTGGGAGGAGAAGCAAGACTTCAAGGGAGATAGACAGTCTTGCATTAGGCCAGCCAGTATGTCTAGGAAAGGTAAACTACCTTTGTAGAATATAAGCCCCTGAGCTGGTAACTTCACATGAAGGCACTGTGGGCACTGTATTTACTTGTTTTGTTTTGTTTTATTTTGTTTTGGGTTTTGCTTTGTTAATAGTAGTTGGTTTTTTATGTGCTCAATCTACATATCCACAGATTCTTCTTTCCTTAAAAAAATCTCTTAGATACCAATGTAGCACAATGCTTCTGTCTGCAGGTCTTTGGTAGGTACTGAGTTTTATTTTTCTTTCTAGTGCTCCTGGAAGTGGCCCTATGTTCAAATCCACCACAGTGACAGTGGGAGATCTTTGCAGTGATAACCCACAAGGTGCTGCCCTGGATTATGCCAACAAACAGGATTTCAGCTGTGCATTAATGCACGATGCACAGAACTGTAAAGATGCCACTTCTGTTCTTTCTTCCACTCCTGGAGAGGCATGTAGCAATAAACCCAACACTAACATATTTGGAGATCAAGTTCAAGGAGCTCAAGGCCATAGAGTTGGGTTCTCTTTTGCTTTTCCTAAGAAAGCAGCAGTCAAACTGGAGTCTTCAGCTGCTGTTTTCTATGAATATGATGAGTCATCTATAGAGCACGGATGTAGCAGAAGAAGTAGGTTTGTTCCAGGAGCTTGTAACCTTCAGTCTTCATCATCAGCAGAAGTAGTCCTGTGCCCTGAGGAGAAACATAACTCTTTTCACTCACTGGTGGAAAAATGCACTGACTCATCAGAAGCTTCTGAGGCTCAGGAGTCAAAAGAGCTGGTCAGTGAAGAAAGTATGGTGCTAGAGAGTCCCATACTAACTCCTGCCATGTCCCTTTCAAAGCAACCAGTGTCCTCGGATGTGGATAGCTATGATATGGATGTCAGTGCAGCAGACTCCCTGGACCAAATGGTGCCCACAGTTGCACACAGTGCTCATGTCCTGCCCTTGGACTGCAGTGGTTGTGAGGGGCAGGCAAACAAGGCTCTTGCACAGGTGATTGTGGAGGATTGTTTATCTCTGCAGGATGTTGCTGAGGAAAATGATAAAGACAGGAACAGTGATTCATCCACAACTGAAACTGAAATAAAACATCTGGGGCCAGATGCTTTACTTCCATCACCATCTGAAGAAGGTAGTAGTGGAGCCCCACAAAGCAAACCAGACATGCACAAGAGACCTTGTGAGCCCTTTGTTCCTGTTCTTAGCAAACATGGATCAAATGTTCTTCAGTGGCCATCAGAAATGTTAATTTACACAAGTACAGAACCATCAATTTCTTATAGCTGTAATCCTTTGTATTTTGATTTCAAGTCATCAAAGACAAGTGACAGCCAAGAAAAACCCAAGCAAACCCAGCCCAAGCCAGACATACCTCATTTGCACCATAAAATTGAGTCCAACTGTAGCTTAGTCTCAGATTTTACAAATAAATCTACTTTAGAGTGTGCTGATTATGAAATAGAAATGAATAAAAATATGTGCAACCATACAATACCCCTTATAAGTGACATTTCCCTCATGAGAAATTGTGATCTTGCAAAAACTCAAAATAAAGTGTCCTTGGATGAGTCATTCAGGATTAGAAAAATAGAAAAGCATCACATTTCTAAAAATCACTTACGACAAAACACTGTGATAGATGAAAAATATAACAAAGTCTGGATCAAAGAAAGCCATGGAAAATGGCTCCACAAAAGCAGAAAACGGAAAAGGAGAAGGAAATTAAGTCACTGTCATCATCATCATCATCATCATCACTGTGGGGACACAACAGCAGCAGAGATGGACATATCCCCAGTGAGTGAGAAAGAAATCAGCTACAGAGATGGGAATAAATATCAGCACTTCCAAAATAATCCAGAGAAGGGAAGACATGACATGGAGAATATCTGGCTAGCTACAGGTGAGATACAGCCGTCGTATCAAAAACTTGGCACTGAAAATGGTCATAAGAGAGCCATGTCTATGTCGGATCATGTACATGGGTACAGAGGCTGGTGTGGTTATTGGACTGCAAAGAATAGTGGCCAACACAATGGTTGCAAAAAACTGCACAGAAAGAGCAAAGCCAGCTCTCAGAGACAGGCAAAGCAGCTTGTTCTGAGTTCCAGGAGGCACACCTTAAGGTACTCTAAAAGATGTTATAGCTGGAAAGTCAGGAGGTCAAGCTGTAGCCCAGAGCATAAATGTGTAGGACACTGCAGTGAGGAGAAGAGTCCCAGTCAAAACCAGTCCATAAAGAGAGGTTACAGTGTTCTGACAGAGGAACCTGAAAAATACCACCCCAAGAGGAGACAGCATTCCTATTACTCTTCGTCAGGTGAAAGCTCATACGGACAGACATTATCAGCAGAGGAAAATCCAAGGCAAGCACGTACTTTAGGTACACATCAGAAGGCAAAAGGCAAACACAGGAGAAGGAAAACTAGAGTCCATCATCTGTTCCTTGAGAGGAATGCAAGAAGTGAAACCTCCAGACCTTCCAAAGAAAATTCTGCAAGTTCTGTTTTAAACATTTCAGGGGACTTCCTGACTCAAGACAGTCTGGAGGAAACCAATGTGGATCTCAAAGTTGATCATGAAAAAGACACGAATGAAACAATACAGTTGGAGGAAAGCAATTCATGTGTAGAAACTGATAGTTCACAGATGCTGGAAAGTGACAAACTGACAGGGTGTACTGCCATGGAGAGCACTCCAAGTACATTTTTTGAGGTCATCACAGATTCTGCTGCTTCTGTCCCTGAGCACATTGCTCCGGCAGCTGCCAGCGTGCAGGATGTTCCACAAGATGAAAAGAAAAAGGAAAATGTCAGCAGTCATGAAAATCAAGCTCATTACAAAGTTCCGCTCCCCAACCAACATTTGGAACAAGTTCTTCCTAAATCCTATCTTTGCCATTACGAATTGGCTGAGTCTCTACCACATGAGAAAATAGATGAGGTGACCAGCGAATGGGTACCTTGTAATCCTGCCATATTTAGCAGCCCCCCACCCTTGCCATTCAAAGAAGCACATGTAAACAGCCATACCTTTTTAACCACTGAGCAGTTAATAGCCCCCTTCACCCTGCCAGGTCAGACATTGATATTCCCTCCAGATAACCACGAAAAATTCAGAGACCTCCCATCTGAGGCATATCAGCAGATCATGCCACAAAACATGCTGGCCAGCAAAGTGAAGTTCACCCTCCCTTCCCCGGGGGCCATCCAGCCCCCAAGTTCCCCTCTGCAGCCCTTACCCTTGCAGCCGCCGCTGTCTTCTACCTCCATTACCACCATCCATCACACTGTCCTACAGCAGCACGCTGCTGCCAGTACCTTGAAGGTTCTCCAGCCCCACCAGCAGTTCCTCTCCCAGGTCCCAGCTCTTTCCAGAGCACCTTTACCTCATCTACCAGTAGGACCAAGGCTGTGTCCAGGGGGCCACGCAGCGTTCATCACCCCACCACATCTGCCACTGCTGCCACCCTCAGTGCTGCAACCCACCCAGCTGGCATTTGCCCCGCTGCCACATTCTGTCTTCCCATCCCTGCTGTCCCCCCACCCAGCTGTCATCCCCCTGCAGCCCCTCTTTTAAGACAAGCTCCTTGAGGGTTGGGGAAAGAGCCTTGAATTAAGAGGTCCTGCTGTTTCCACAGTCCCCTGCACTTTGCGGGATGGTTCTGTGAGATAAACTGGTTGAAACAACGTTGGGAAGCATTTACTGTAAGTATAATGATGCAAACATTCATGTAAAGTTCAGACGTACCATAAGTGAAGTACTGATTATTCTAATACTAATATGAACTCTCTGTATATCTAAGTGAAAACGATGTCTTAGATTATGTATAATGTATATAAAATATATTTCTAATTCTATAACTTATGTTGTAAAGTATTCACTTTTTTTTTAATCTTTGTGTATTTGCACCTATTTAATGTTTAGACAAAGCTGATGCACTATGTTTTGTACTATGTTCTCTGAAACTGTAAATCTAGTGACAAACTATCTCTTGCAATAAATTTTTGTTAACTACTTAAGTATATTAAAAAATCTTTCATTATAAGCCTCATGGATGTTTTTCTTCCATGTTCTTCTGCGGCAGAATATCATCCCCTGCCCCTGCTATGTTGGAATAATCAGGTTGCCTGTACACCAGTGATTTATCAGGGAGGCTGAGAGGCAGCTGTCTTACAGAGCAAGAGAGAAAGGGTAATAGATCTGTTTGTGTTACTGGTTTGATGTCACCACAACAAATTTTGCCTACTTGTAGTGTGTGCACAAACTGCTGACTCTTGGATCTAATCCTTTTTCTACGGAACCACAAAAGAAGATGATGCAACAAAAATAACAGCAATTATAGAAGGGATGGGGGAAGGAATAGATCAAAGTCACTTTGATTTCAAGGGAATATTGCTTAGAGCAGAAAGGTAAAGCATAGGGAAGGCCTAGGTGCCCTCAAGCATCCTTTCTCTGATTGCACCCATCCCTGGGTGGGGGACAGTCTGTTGAAGTGAGGTCCTCACTGCCTGTGCACTGTGTGAAGGCAGCAAGAGCTTGTGAGCATGACAGGGAGTTCAGAAAGAGCTTCACGGGGGGAACTTGCCAGATTGATTCAGATTTTTGCCCCACTTCACCTCCTTCTTTTCTGGAGCATTTTGGTAGGGAAATAGAGTAACATAGAATAGAAATGAATAGTAGTACAAATATACTGCCATTATTTCTAACCGTGTTTCAGAGAACTCTCCCTACCTCTGCAGCCTTTTTATTGCTGTTGAACCTCACCCAGATTTAGCCAGAGAAATCTTCCCTTTTGCTGTAGTATGAGATACATCAGGCCCACATCTGGTCCAGAATAAAATCAGAAGTGGTTCTGAGATAGAGCCATCTCTTTGAGTTAAAATGAAGTGTTATCATGTGAGTGAAGCTAAGGATGACTGTTAGTGCTAGAAGAAGGCCCTCCATAATAAAAGGTAGGTGCTAGCTCTCCAATTACTCACTTCTTTTTATATCATACAATAAAATTGAATGCTGTTGAACTGAAAGAATAGTATTTTTGGAATATTATTAATATCCATTGCATATTAATAGCTAAAGACATTAACCATTTGAAAAGTAGTACTCTATCTTAAAACATATATATTCAGATATTATTTTCTGCATCTATAGTGTTAGAACTTCACTGTGTGCAAGTTTCAGTAGATGACTACATTAAAGCCATAGTAAATGACATCTTGCCACTATGATTACAGTGCCAGCTACTCAAGGGGTGTGAGCTTTCCCTGTTGTGCAGTTACAAAGAGCTAAACTATGTGAATAAGCAAAAAATTGATAAAAAGGGGTTGATGAGCTGTCTGGTTCTGGAGAGCAGCTTGGATCCCCTGCTGGGATGGAGCAGGATGTTGCTGAGCATCTATTCCTGTCATGTCATGAAGAAGATGCATTTTCTGGAGTTGTAATTTCAGGTGAATGCCCAATTCTGTTTATCTGTTTCCTGAAAAATATGGCATATAAGTGACTTTTTACTCTTTTACTACAACAGCATGCCCACATAGTCTGTATGTCCCTTCTACCTCTTCTGATGTTATTGCATGTTATCACATCCATACATTGAGAGGAGATTAAAAGTCACCAATTTCAGTTTTTCAGGTGCAATGTTCATTGAAAAATCCAATCTAATAACATAGAAGCCCACATTTTTTCACAAAAAATGGCAGCAGCTTTGGGTTTTACTTTTTTTCTTACCATTTAAATTATTTTTGTCTATTTTAAGATGGTAAACAGTTTAAGACATTGCACAATTGCTTCTTACCTACTGTAATTGCTTTTTTGGTAGTGTATAAACGACTTACAATACAAGACCAATAAACAACCATCAAGTGTAATAATTTTCTAATATGGTATTGCCTTTAGTTCTAGACCTGCTTGTATGTGTGATTTCATATGTAGAAGGAAAACCAATCTAAAAATAAATCACAGGTTACACTTATAATTGAACACACTAAATTAAATGACCTAATAAAATATTCTTTTGAGTTTCTGTTTTCTTATTAAGCATAAAACTTTTAGTAAGTTATGTAAGAATAGTTCTTATTAATGTTTTAACTGGTATTTTAGATTAAATAGATTTTTTATTTTGAATTTATAAGTAAAAATTAATGCAGTTGCCAAAAAATTGAATTTTTTTGCATGCTAAATAAATTCCACCAAATTTGCTAAACCTAATTAATTTACTTTCTTTAATTTTGAAATTTACACAAGTCTAGTGTGTTTATTTTCCTGGCCAGTTTGCCAATTTTTAGAATTACTGGGCTGTCTTCACAGTGTAAACAGTAAAAGTTGTACACCTGAATTCCTAGAACTAAACTGTCAGACTTACAGATTATAGATGATGTAAAATGATATCCCAGAACAGTTTTGCAGAGAAATGCTTGAAAAGTGAGTCTGTTCCACTGAGATGAGAAGAATATTGGGTCCTGCACTTTGGCCACAACAACCCCATGCAGCGCTACAGACTGGGCACAGAGTGGCTGGAGAGCAGCCAGGCAGAAAGGGACCTGGGAGTCTGGATTGCCAGGAAGCTGAACATGAGCCAGCAGTGTGCCCAGGTGGCCAAGAAGGCCAATGGCATCCTGGCCTGGATCAGGAACAGCGTCACCAGCAGGTCCAGGGAAGGGATTCTGCCCCTGTGCTCAGCCCTGGTGAGGCCACAGCTTGAGTCCTGTGTCCAGTTCTGGGCCCCCCAGTTCAGGAAGGATATCGCGGTCCTGGAGCAGGTCCAAAGGAGGGCAACCAGGCTGGTGAAGGGACTCGAGCACAGACCCTATGAGGAGAGGCTGAGGGAGCTGGGGGTGTTCAGCCTGAAGAAGAGGAGGCTCAGGGGAGACCTCATCGCTCTCTCCAACTCCCTGAAAGGAGGGTGTAACCGGGTGGACGTTGGTCTCTTTTGCCAGACGACTTTCAACAAGACAAGAGGGCAGGGTCTTAAGTTGTGCCAGGGGAAATTTAGGTTAGATATTAGAAAGAATTTCTTTCTGGAGAGGGTGATCAGGCATTGGAATGGGCTGCCCAGGGAAGTAGTGGATTCTCCGTGTCTGGAGATATTTCAAAAGAGCCTGGATGTGGCACTCAGTGCCATGGTCTAGCAACCGCAACGGTGGTTCAAGGGTTGGACTCGATGATCTCTGAGGTCCCTTCCAACCCAGCCAATTCTATGATTCTATGATATCTCTTTACCTGGTCTTTGGAAAGTTGCAATTTGTCCAGACTATGACCTTCCTGGGACAGAGCCTTCCTCAGGTAATGTGAGCTGTAAAGTAATGGTCTAGAAGAGCTTTGGGGCATTAAAGAACACGGTCGCCTCGCACTGCTGTTTGTCTTGTCTGTAAGTACACTAATTTTATTTTTTTTAATTTTACCAGTACCTGCAAAGAATCAAACTCTTGATTTGGTTTCCTTCACAAAGGAGAAGATATTCAAGCTTGTAAATGCTGAGGAGAAATCACCAGATTTCAGATTCTACAGGAGTGAGCGATGGGTACTTTACTATTGGTAAAAGAAACACCTTTTAGAGAGCATAATTGAGTGGAATTTTTTTTAATCATTTGGTGTACTCAAACAAATCATTAGGAAGCAAAACCTTTACTTGCAGTGTTAACTTTTTATTAGTAAGCTTTTACTCTTTCAAAACCTCCTTTGGATAAGGTATTCACACTGATTTTAGAAGACCATCCATTTGTCTTTAATATATCTCTATACATGATAATGTGCTTGTTTTGCAATGTTCAACATAACTGTATTCTTTTCTGTCTAATTAATTTTCTATACTGATGCATTTTTCTCAAAATACAGGTTTTTTGTTACGAGAATATTGATGTTTCATTTAAAACAGCTCTAAGTATATTTGGGCAGACTTTTAATGCTGTAAATTAGTGAACAACTCCTTATATTCCATTACACAAATGGATATGACTGATGTTACAGTGTTAAAGATTTTGTTAATTTTCCCAGATTCTGGCAATATATTCTGCCCATGTGAATGTATTTTGGAGACAGTTATTTGTTGTTACTAAGGTGATATTTTTAATCTACTGGGTATTTTACTGTAGTGCTCATAGTCTACATGTATTAAACTGCATACATTTGTTTTCTTATTTTCATTACTCTACACCACCCAAAGACTTGTATATATGAATGAACATGTTTATGCAATATGCCTACCTACCTGCTGTAAGATTTTACACAGCTATATAAACTTACTTTATTGAAAGTAAAGACATTTTCACTGTGAAAGGAACATCTGGTATTTTTAAATTAACACGGCCCACAATCTAAATGTGTATGTTATTTTATAGATTACTTATGTTTAATGTTTGCAGTAGGCGTGGGTTTGTAAATTATTTTATGTCCTTTTCATTTTTCCTGTGGTTTTTTCTTTTTTCTGTTTGTCTGTGAGTATATCAGCCTTGACTGGAATTCATGTATTTTATGAGTAAGAATCAGGCTTTTTTATTACACCTAACTGCAAAAATTAGTGTACCAACTGTAAGAATTATAAGGCTTCTTATTTTTGCTTCAGGTTTCTGTGTTATTTTGGGGGATTTATGAAAGATGGGTGGAACTTCTATCCTGAGTCTGAATTTTGACAGTGAAATTCAGAAACTAGTGAAGTCCAAGGAAGGTTTTTGCTGTTAATATTACTGAGGATTTATTTTGACCTGGGGCATCGGGGCTTTTTATTTATTAAAACTCCCTAATACTGCTTTCAGTCAAATAATAATTTCATAAGGCATTATGAAGAGCACAATATCATGAAGAAAAGTTAATCCATTTTAAATCAGGATCTTTAATATTTCAGTTCTGTACCGTAAGTGTTTTGGACCACGTACATGCACCTTCTATGCTGACACCAAAGAAAAAAAACGGTAATGAAAATGTTTTCTACCTGCATTTAGCTCATTTAGAAGGTTTTAGTAAGTGGGACTAAGCTAAACTAGTGTCCTACTAGTAAGTGAGACACTATTCAGGCGTAGTGATGTGTCAGTAGTCTTTGGGATAAGGTGAAAATGTGTAAATCCATGTAGAGCAAAGCATAATAATTAAGATTCAACTGCAAATCTGCAATGGACAGAATATTATTTATGTGAATTAAAGGTTACTCAGATCATCAGTGGTGTTTATTTGCTGTAAATGAGATTTTAAGAGAAAATTACTATATTTTTCTTCAAAAACAAGCGATACTTTTGAAAATAGATTTAAAAAAAACCAACAAAACAAAACATAAAAAAAAGCAAAAAGTGAACGGTGTGTGGATAATACTTATGCATCTTTCTGATGGATCAGGAGCAAAGAGTAGGTATCACACCTTGGAAGCCATGGCCTTCTCGGTGCCGGCTGTAGCCTTCATTTAGCCAGGTGACATCTGGAGGGAGAAGGAGGCTGCCACATGGAGAGGAAAATCCAGCCCTGTAGTGTAACGAGGCAACCAGGTGCCACTAATTACCAGGTAGTGAGCATGAGCTTGTGTCAAGCCCACCTGTGCCCAATTAGGGTGGGACCCACTGCGCATGAGCAGGATTAGGGGCCAATAAAAGGTGAGGCTCAAACTCACAGGCTCAGCTCACTCCTGAGCAAGCCAGCAGAGAGATCAGTTGCTCTCAGAGCAACAGCACTGATCCAGGCTAGTCAACCCTGTGGCTATAGGCTCAGAGCACTGTTCGTGAGTCTCTGCTGGAACTCCTGGTTGGACCTTGAAGCGCCGTACCCTAAAAGAGGTTTGTCTTGCTACACAGCCTGCCCTACCTTTTGGCAAATGAGCTCCATGAGCCCAGTTATGGGGTAAAAATGCCAAAATTTTGCATGAGATTCTTGTTGATGGCACTGGGTGCCCACAACAATGAGGAGAGGGCAGCCACCCATCAGTCACCAGGCACCCGTCCAGTCGCCATAGGGGCAGAGTGCTGCAGCAGCCAGTGGGGTGAAAGGGTGGGAAAGGGGGTGGGCAGGGCCTGAGGGGTGTGTGAAGTGTTGGTTGGGGGTAAGCTGAGTGGCTCTGGTTTCAACCCCAAGGCTGGTGGATGGACAGAGGAAGGGTCTGGTATCTCACTGGGGTGGTTGGTTGGTATTTGCATGGATGGTGGGGAGTGTCCTGGGCCCCATCTTGGAGGTTGTCCTTGGTGCCCAGGGGTTGGCAGGGGCTTGGGACTGGTGACTGACTTGAGGAGTCCTGAGGAGGGGAGTCTGGGACACACTTGGGGTTCTTGATTGACTATGGGTCTCAGCTGATTGATATCTGAGGGGGCTCAAAGCTATTGATTGGTAGTTGTCCCCTCCCCAGCTGTTGATTGACAGCCCTGAATCTGGGTGAATAGAACCCCCGTGGTGAAGGGGGGAGTCCAGGGTGTCCTCCACTTTTGGGTGTCCTCAGCTGTGGTCAGAGGTAAGTTGGGGGGTTCCTCCACTCCTGAAAAGGACATTGGGGACCTTCCATTACACTTTTGGGGATTCCTTGTTTTTTAGGCTTCTCCCTGTTGTGTTGGGTCCTCTTTGTCTGAGGGGTAGCAAAAAGTGAGAAGAAGGATTTGGGGGAGGCTGTAACAATATTTGGTGGCTTTCTCACCCTAAAATCTCCACTGCTCCTTCCAGCCACCCTGATACTGAATGCCAGCAAATGATTCAGTATCCACAAGGGCTATGGCTACCTCACCTGGTAAAATGGGAAGCAGGGGAGCCCTTTGAAGGTTGCCCCCTGGGAATTCTAGGATTTTTTCCCATCCACTCCCATCCTTCATTTACAGGCTTAGATTCCTCACCCCTTCCCTTGCACACCCTTGCTCCAGACCCTCACTCACCTATCTCTCTTTACACACCATTTGCCCTTGCACACCCATGCCCTTGCACACTCATCCCTCCTTTCCCACTCATGTCCCACACCCATTTCCCTTGCACACCCATACCCCAAAAATCTGCTGGGCAAGTAGGTTGTGGAGGAAGGCAGCATGGTGTGGGACACAAAGCAGTTGCAAAGAGGGGTAGCAGTGCTTGCTGCTCTGTCTTGAAGGACAATTGAAATTGGCTTTAGGGGAAACCACACAGGTATTTCAGGAGGAAAAAAAAAACAGGGCAGGGATTGAACCTGGTCATATTTATCAAGCTGGATACACAGAGGGATTCCAAGAGTGGCCAGGTGGAAGGGAGGACCGCTGCAAGAGTTTTTAAAGAGCTTTAATAACTTGATTCAAGCAGAGAGTAGTGATAATTAATCTCTAGAACCTCCTCCCTACTGAGCACTACCTCCTTGGGTTCAGTTCTTGGCAGTACTCTTACTTTTTAACCCCCAGATACCAAGCAATGGGCTTTCCTGGCACAGCATTGAGTGGCTTTAGTATGAGCAGAGGGATGCATAAATCCTGCAGTAGCACAGGGACTAATTACCTGGAAAAGTTTAAGGAACAAACAGCTATTAAAGTGCTTTTCACAGAGAGCAAAGTTGTACAGAAACATGGATGGTGACTGTTGCAGCTGTGTGTCTGAGGGGTTTTATTTGAGATTGAAATGTTTGAGACTCTTCCTACTGCTGCGTCGCAGTGTGACGTGAAGTATCAAACCTGCTTCTCCCCATCATTTTTTATTGTCATGCAGGGTTATGAGGCTTAACATAGCTGATGGATGTGATTTGACACATCACAAGCAGATGTGTCAGCAGGAACAGCTAAAAATGAGACAATTTTCCCAAATGCTGCACTTACAAAAATAGCCTTCCTGGAAAATATTTTAAGCTACAACTATATGTATTTTGATGACAGCACTGAGACCCTGTTAGAGGAAGCAGGGATATCTGGGGACCTACCTGCTGGTTTACAGCATTACAACAGGAAGAAGTAGTGGAGGGTTAAGCAAGTATTATCAACCAGAGAAGAATTTTTTTTTTTTTCTTAAACATTTTATATAATTTTAGCAACAGGAAAGCAAAATCCTGGTGGTCATCAAGGATTCCTTGCTTCTGACTACTTAGCAGACAGCTCTCTGAAATTCAGTGGCCTCGGAGATGAAAAAAACTCCATATAATAACTGGCAAGTTTTCTTTTAATCTTTTAAATCCATAATATATACATACTGTTAATAATTCATATTAATGGAGAGTTCTTGTCCAAGAGCACATTCCCCTATCACAGAAAATAAATTGTTTAATGATGTCTGGGATGGAAATCAGAGTCTGGCTCTAAATCCAGCTATTATAGAATGGTACTAGACACGCAGTACACACTTCCATAAACACTTCATTACAGTTTCATAACAGTGGAAATAGAAAATGTAAAGTAATGTAAATAACGAGCAAAATAAGTCCATATTTTATCCTAAAGCCATAATGCCAAGTAGTCATGCTATCAGGAGGCCTTCAAGGACAGCCGTGGTGCAAGTAAGGATGAACTTTAAGGTAATCATCCTGGCCTAAAATTATAGGGAGGCAAAATTCAGTTTTGGGGTGGCAGTGGTTTGAGCGTGGGTGTTGGATAGAAAAGAGTTTGAACTTGCTCAGTTAGGTGCTGGGTCACTTAGATGACAGCACAGGATGGAGACTGACTTTTGGGAGCAGAAGGAAGAATCCACCGTGTCATCCCTGTTGAGGAATACCAGGGTAGGGAGATGGCAGTGGTGTTTTGCGGAGGTGGGCAAAAGACTGAGGAATGGAAAATGGAACTTTTCTAGAGAAAAAGTCCCTTCAACAAGCTTCGAGAGAAATGGAGCAAATTGTCTGTACTCTCTGTCCACCTGTGCCTGGTTAGGGCAGGCCCCCTATTACCAGGGGGCCAATAAAGGTGGGACACACACCCACAGAGAGGAAGCTCAGCTCACTCTTGTGTGAGGCAATGGAGAGGCCAGCAGCTTGTCGAGCCTCAGGAGCAAGAAAGGCTCTTCCCGCAACACTTAGCTGCACTTTTAGATCCTTGCTTAAGCCTGCCTGAATTTAGACTACATGTACTGCAGAGGTTTCTTTCTCCCGTAACATGCTATTCATGTCTTGCTTGTAGTTTGAAATTCTGGAGGTTTGTTTTTGTTCTTCCCCCCTCCACTTAAAGTAGCATGCAATTCTTGCATGCTTACAACCTGGCAATGCAATCTGGAAAGCATCAGCTGATTATGGCAATTTATGAGACAAAATCCCATCCTGTTAAAGAATATGCAGCCAGGAGGGTAACTTCGTTTGAATGACTTTACTTAAAATCAGCTTCACTGTGTGAATTTCATAGCACAGAGACAATACCAGCAATGGGACAAAGATGAAAAGCTCCCAGTTGAAATAATGCCCAGAAATTGCATTCTCTTGGTGCCAAAGACCTGTGAATGGCTGAAGTCTAACAAAGCTCTGTACCAAACAAATTTAGGCAAGTATACTTTAGATAGGAGTAAAGATCATTTTATGTAACATTTCCTGTGTTTTCTTCAGCTGTTTGGGGTTACAGCATAATAATTCTGTTCTCTGTAATAGCACTTTCCTGTAAGTTGTGTCATGAACTTAAGGAGGCTGCTTTTGGATTTTGGTGCCATTCACTATAAACATGTCCCCTGAAAGGCATCTCTAGTAAATGGCTTATATTTTACCTGTCAATCAGGAATGTAAAGCAAATTACTGGTGCTTCTTTCTAGATATCTGGTGACCTATATGACAGAGATTTATCTACTAATTGACTTGTGAGGAATAATGAAATGCTAAATGAGATGAAATATGTGTAGGGGGTTGCAATTAGGTACAGATTTTTACATCAACTTCAATCAAGGGCTCATAATTTAAACCCCCCTGAAGTATTAAAACTTCCAGCTAAAAGCACAACTGCCTCAGAAGAATAGACATATGAAATGCCTATAAAGCAAATTGCATGTATATGCCTGACTTGTTTCCTAATATAATATCATTCCTACTAGAGTAATATTTCATTTTCCAATTATGAAGAATAACAGAACTAAATAGGATGACTGAGTTCTCGCAGCTCCACCTATGGCCCACCTTCTTCTACATTATTTGAAAGGAATAACTTGGTATTAGGACTTAAAAGAAAAACCTCTTTGTTGACTGAAAAGCCAGGTCCTAAAATATATTATGGTGTGAATTGTACTGCAGCTAGTACTGGTTAGCTTAAACTCTTTAAATTTGTGTTGATAAAATAGGGTAGATTTTGAAATATATTAGAAACATTAGTAAATATTTCATATATATTTCTCATAATTAAGTATCAGATAATGAATCTCAGATAATACATAATTAAGTATCAGATAATGATTCTCAATAAATCAACACAAACATTCCACATTCTGTGAGAAAAGTCAGACCTCCCTGATGTTGCCTTTGTCTTTGGTGTGATGTGAAACCATTGCTCAATAATGCAAAAAATTGCCCAACAGTGCAGGATGATATAATTCAAAGCCTCAATTAAACATGCATGGATGAAGTTTGAATCTATTTTTTAAATGCTATGTCATTAAAAAATAGATTTTACTTATTAAACTTGATGCTTGTTTAATTTTTATTTATAAAATATTTTGTTTCAAATTATATTGCACATAAATGTTGACAATGAAGCCTGAACATTTTGACAGAGTTTCAATGAAAATTTCTACTGAAGCTTGAAACTCTGCATGCTTATTTATTTATCCACCTGTTAATTCAGAGTGCAGTGGGAGAGGTTATTCAGAGAGGTGGTGGAATGCAAGAGCCAGGCAGACAGAGTTGTGGCTGCTGACCTGCCAGGTTATGTAGAAGTCTTTTAGAGCCTTCTGATTCCATCAGAGTCACTGCTAAAAATCAGCCCCAAGTCTCATGCTTCTCAGGAAAAAAAAAAAAAAAAAAAATTATAAAAAAAAAATAAATTGGGTTTTGTGGGTATCATTCAAATTGCAGATCACTTTCCAAATCAAGAAAGGTTTCATCCAATTCTATTTCTCTTTTCCTTCCCCTTTTCACACTGGTACAAAAATCTTTTGTGACATTGTGAAGCAAAAGAATAACAGATGGCTATATTTAAAGACACATTCCAAGATGTAAAATGTGAGTATTTTCATTATTTGCATAGATACTGATAACTTAATCCAGCCTTCCTTGGTTGTATTGTAAACTGAGTTCACAGAGAGATGTTAAGGAAATCATTACCTTTATTGATTATTTTACCATTAAGTTGTGCTCTATCAAATGGAATGTGCTAAAGGTTTTCAAAACTTTCATTCCTCCAAGTAATTTAAGGTATAGTTCAGTTCATGACAGATCTGTTATGGACTTTGGTTCAAGATTTCAGGTTGTTCTTGTGGTCCCCTTAGATTATCTTATTATTATTATTTGCCAGCCATTGGTTTACTGACTGCTCCTGCCAGCATCCATAAGAACACAGTGCTTTTCTTCATGGCCTTAAATATATTTCAAGTTTTCAAAGGTTAAGTTTTTGGAGTATGTTCTCTGGTTTTCAGTCAGATAAACCTTTAAGAATATTTCTTTGTAGAAATAAAAGAAAATGTATTTAATGTTAGGCACATTTTAAATTGATACACAGCCTAAGCAAAGAACTTGGAATTAACCGATTCATCTTAGCCCACTAATGTGTTCTCTATTTTAGTTTCCACAAACATCAGAATTCTAGACAAGGTAATTGTATTCAGCCTTTTCATTTTAGGGCAAAACTAATACATTTACACTTTTGCTTGAACTTGGAAATATTACTCTGCTACACAAATATCTAAGGCAGGGATTGCTGAGCTGGTGGTATGCAATGGGATTCTCCATAGACCTCTGCAGCAGTGGGACCCGCTGTTTCTTATCAAGGAAATGTGCAGCTTACTAGAAAATCCATTAACTCTTGTCTCCCCTCTGTTTCTTAGAGCAGTTTCCCCTTTGTTCCTCTCCTAGTGAACTGGCAGAATATCTCCATAAACATGAGAATGCCTCTCCAGTCTTTTAATCCTAGCAGTCATCCTTCCCATAACAGCACAGCTGTTGGTCAGCTTCACATTACTGCCAACTCATGACTACGTTATGAACAGGCAAAATCTTAACCTGCATCTAGGGGAGACCCTGAGGGTGACACAAACTAATAACAAATTATTTTATCTTGGAATCAGCTGGCAATTGCAGGAGCAAATAAAGCAGTGGATGGTGGGTTTATTCCCCAAACCAAAACTGAAATGCAAAGACCCTTCCTGTAAGGTCCTTCCTGAGCAACAGCAGTAGCAAATTTGCATTCTCACCTCATCAGTGTCACATCAATATCCCTAGTATTCTCTGAGAACCACGGATATGGACAACATATATGTAAATAGTTTATAAACAGTGGATTAGATAAGCTTGGGTGGAAGAGGTGAATATAGAGTTGCCAAACCTCACAGAAACACATTCCCTATTGATTTATTTTGTAGCATTTGATGAGCTGACAATGATGCAGAGATGCAAAGAAAGGTAGGAAAGTATTTCTTCCTCACATGTTGGTCTTCCTCATGGAAAGGTGAGTCTGTTATGCACTAAATATATTCTTTCTGGCCAGAGCACACTTAAGAAAAAAATGTCCCATTGAAAGAGGCTGTGAGGTGGATGGGTGAAGAGTGTTTTGTTTATACACAGGCAGAAGAAAAATGGGTATTAGGGAGGCCTCTTAGGCAGGATGCACAAGAAGAGGGACAATAATTTTAGCAGTTCTGCTATAGAGAATCCGGTGGGTTTGGTGAATTCTTGGATCACTTCCATATCTGACTATTGGTGTAGAAAAATGATGCTTGGTAGTGTTCACAGAACACTGGAATTTTTCTTTAAAGTCAAGAAAGGCATGACAAAGTATCCAGGAAGTTCAGGAAGAAAAAGGCTTTCCTCTGTAAAGAAGCCCACTTTTCAGAGCTGTAAAGTGAAAGTTCCCAATGGCTGAACAAGCCAAATGGTGAAAGGAAATAACTACTCTACTGAAAAAGAGGGGAAATGTCAGAATTGCTGAACTTTGAATGGCCAACACAGAAAGGTAAAACCTCTGCATATGTAATAGCCAGAATATTAACTATCAGTCCTATATGTTAAGAATTTTGCTGTGATAATGCTGAGACTTCTGTCACTTTTCTCAGTAATGCTGATTATTTGGCACACAGAACATCATTATTTGCCATATATCTTCATGGACTGCCATGTCTTACATGCACTGCTTGGAGTACTGACCTTCTTGCTGTTTTATTTTCACATCAGCTTTAATTACTCTGCTTTTAAATGCTTGCTACAGCAAAATGATTTTTCAGTGGATTAGTGCTTAGGAGTATTTGAGTTCATAGCACATTCCCTGACTGAGGCATAATATGCATTTGATTCAAAAAACTTAAATGGCAGATTTAGGTTTTTATGTCTAGAAATACCTATGTAATTAATGACTACAGACAGCTATATTTTTACAAATGTAACTTTGTATATGGCAAGGAGCATAGTAGTGCAAAGAAAACATCTGTTCTTAATATCAGCTGTGATTTTATAGCATTAAATTTACAAGTTCAAGAAAGAACAATTGCAGTTGAATAGCAGAAAAATTCCTTACAAAGTAGTGAAGAGCCACTGACCAACAACTGTTGTAAGAGAGTTTGCATGTGATAAGCAATGCTTACCCCTGAATCATAGAATCATAGAATTAGCCGGGTTGGAAGGGACCTCAGAGATCATCTAGTCCAACCCTTGACCCACCGGAGCAGTTGCTAGACCATGGCACTGAGTGCCACATCCAGTCTTTTTTTAAATGTCTCCAGGGACGGAGAATCTACCACCTCACCGGGCAGCCCATTCCATAGCCTGATCACCCTCTCCGTGAAGAAATTCTTTCTAATATCTAACCTAAACCTCCCCTGGCACAACTTAAGACCCTGCCCTCTTGTCTTGTTGAAAGTCGTTTGGAAAAAGAGACCAACGTCCACCCGGTTACAACCTCCTTTCAGGGAGTTGTAGACAGCAATGAGGTCTCTCCTGAGCCGCCTCTTCTCCAGGCTGAACAGCCCCAGCTCTCTCAGCCTCTCCTCATAGGGTCTGTGCTCGAGTCCCTTCACCAGCCTGGTTGCCTTCCTTTGGACCTGTTCCAGGACCTCTACATCCTTCTTAAACTGAGGGGCCCAGAACTAGGTAAGAGCAGCTCTTCACTAATGAATTTGCCTGAGAAATCCCCAAGACTAATAATAAACACAGAGAGTTTTCTTTGGTATAGGTTTACATAGTTTTGCTGGGGATCAGACAATGGAGCTTTTGAACTCTTCAGTATGTCTCTCACCAACCTGCCAAAAGGAAGTTCTGCTGGGATTACTTGTAACTCAGTCATCATCTGCCAACAGTTTGGGCCAAATTCCTCCATTAAGAGTAGGAGTAGCTGTGCTGTGCAGTGTGCAGTTCCCTGCTGCCTTAGCAAGCTATTAGCTCCATCTTCCTACAGCCTTGCAGCTGGACCAGATGATTATTGTAGGTCCCTTCCAACTACAATAGTCTTTTTTTGTTTTGCACCTGGAAGTGGACTTCTAGAAAACACCCCCAGGCCCCTGCCACTCTGCAATAAAAGTTTCTTTCATTCTTTTGTGCTCCTGCCTCAGGGAGGATGGAGAACCAAGTACCACACATGGGAATAAAACTGGGAACACAGCCAAGAGCAGCAGCAGGAGTCAGAGCTGAACAGAGCGGCTCCTACCAAAATAATTCTTCCTTCTTCCTGCCATAGCAACCTGGAAAGCCCCCTGAAAAGCCTTTGAAATTAGGATTTTCCTGAATAACTCACACCTGTGGGTGACCTATGTAATTGTTTCATATCACTGCTGTATGTGCAAGGTAGTCATTTGTTTTCACATTTGTTTGCTCCTTTTTAAAATCCCAGACTGAACAAAACAGAGTTGTTAGGGTTCTCAACATGAAACACAGTAATCCTTCTATGTATTTTCTTTGAAAAACCTGCTCAGCTACCAGTTCTGTAAGTGACTGCCACACAGCTGAAATGGAAAGTACTACCAGGTATCAGGGGAATCTGCTGCTGGATAAATCTTTATGGCTAAGTTCTCATATTTGATACCATGAGCTGAAAAAGAAAACAAAGCATCCAGTACCTATGCTTTAAGCATTTCTGAAAAAAAAAAAAAAAGAAAAAAAAAGTTGACTGTGCTTGTAGTCTTATAAATGAGAATGTATTTTTCTTCTGCAGTTGTTCCTGTTTTGTGTTCTGCTGCCAGTAAGGAGCTTAATTTGAAGATAATTCAATACAGCACCATATCTGAGAGCTCTAGTGACAGGCGTGAAATTGTTTTATCTCTTTTGTTCTTGGTGCACTCTGCTGATTGGGCTGGTGCATAGACCATCTGCTGCTGAGGTAACTCTTGGGATACTTGTCAAATTGATTGTACTCGGGAACAACTGAGGCAGAGGAAAAATAGAGTTTCTAATTACGTTTTACCCAGGATCTTGTTTAACTCTAGGAAGTGGTAATTCAGAAATAAATGGCTTTGGTGGACATCTTAGAATCTTTAATTAACAAATTACTCTATTAACACACACATTGTTTTCCAGGTGAGTGAGATCATTTGCCCCTGGGGCCTTTTTTCCATATGCCTTCTATTCCTCCAGCTAAATATGTAGCAAATTGAAGTATTCATTTTGATTACATAAAGCACATGGGTATACAATTATATGAAAAGAAAGATGACATTTGTTTCCTGCCTTCCCTAGGGCCCTTACAGTCTTGCCCTTCCCTGAAAAAAATAAGGCATAAAGTCATTAGAGTATGCCCTTTTTTCCTCTGTGCAAGACATTTTTGGAAGGGTGTTTTTAAAGCAAAAGTTTTACTAGAAGCAATGGGACAAGAATTCCTACAAAATACCACTAAAATAACAAGTTTTTCCTCTCAAAAGTTTCACATACTCACGTATGTCTGTTATGTGTTTGGAGATTTTATGAATTAATTTACTAAATATTATCAAATTTGAATAATAAATGTTTATTAAAATGTAATAAACCTGGATTAAATATTTATGCAAACATAATTAATTTAATACTTATGGTTTATTGCATGTTTATTAATAATGTATGGTTTATTAAACTGCATTTTCATCCCTTTTTAATATTTCATTTTGCAGGGACAGTTTCTGTACTAACTGTGAACCAGTTCCTCAGCATATATTTTACTGTAAGAGCTCCTGTTTCATTGTAGTCTCAATATTTATTGAAGCAGAAAGTCAAACACTGGGAAAGAAAGTTAGCTGGCATAAGTAAAATTACATTTGAAATACCACCAGGGATTTTTTGAAGGAAATTTTTATGGTGAAACATGCAGAGGAATTGATTTGAAAAGAGTTAAAAAAACAAATTAGAAATAAAGTCAGGAGTGTGTAAAATAGCTTTGAAGATTTTCCAAGTCTTGGTTGCTTTGTCTTTTGAGGGGCTTGGATCAAGTCCCTAATGTGGTGATGTGCTTCAGTCAGTCTCTTCTGTCTTAGGGAATTTTTTTTTCCTTCTGATGTGTCTTTGGTTGTTTAAGTCAAGGACTTTATCTGCACTTGACCTCCCTCCCACAGCATGTTTCACATGTATGTTCTGGTGTCTGTTCTGGATATCTTGCAGAAATTTGACCTGGAGAACTCCAGTGTGACCAGCCATCCACAGATGAGGAAGATGGATTCATAGAATCATAGAATTGGCTGGGTTGGAAGGGAGCTCAGAGATCATCGAGTCCAACCCTTGAACCACCGTTGCGGTTGCTAGACCATGGCACTGAGTGCCACATCCAGGCTCTTTTGAAATATCTCCAGACACAGAGAATCCACTACTTCCCTGGGCAGCCCATTCCAATGCCTGATCACCCTCTCCAGAAAGAAATTCTTTCTAATCTCCAACCTAAATTTCCCCTGGCACAACTTAAGACCCTGCCCTCTTGTCTTGTTGAAAGTCGTCTGGCAAAAGAGACCAACGTCCACCCGGTTACAGCCTCCTTTCAGGGAGTTGGAGAGAGTGATGAGGTCTCCCCTGAGCCTCCTCTTCTCCAGGCTGAACACCCCCAGCTCCCTCAGCCTCTCCTCATAGGGTCTGTGCTCGAGTCCTTTCACCAGCCTAGTTGCCCTCCTTTGGACCTGTTCGAGGACCTCAATCTCCTTCCTGAACTGGGGGGCCCAGAACTGGACACAGTACTCGAGGTGTGGCCTCACCAGGGCTGAGCACAGGGGCAGAATCGCTTCCTTGGACCTGCTGGCCACGCTGTTCCGGATACAGGCCAGGATGCCATTGGCCTTCTTGGCCACCTGGGCACACTGCTGGCTCCTGTTCAGCTTCCTGGCAATCCAGACTCCCAGGTCCCTTTCTGCCACTCTGTGCCCAGCCTGGAGCTCCCCATGGGGTTGTTGTGGCCAAAGTGCAGGACCCGGCACTTGGCCGTGTTAAACCTCATCCCATTGGAATCAGCCCAACTCTCCAGTCTGTCCAGGTCCCTCTGCAGAGCCCTCCTGCCTTCCAGTTGATCGACACTCCCCCCCAGCTTAGTGTTGTCTGCAAACTTTGTGTCTGGACTCACAATAACAACAGGTGGTTCCTTCTGTAGATTTTTTCTGTTGATGTGTCAAATCTTCTACATACACCACTGTTTAGATGAAGACATTGAAAATTTTTTGCTCGTTCACATGTAGGATTTCTGGTAGTCTCTTTCCTGTTAATACCTATTATAGTTTATTTTTCCAGTCTCAGGAAGATCGTGTCATTGCTAGCAAAGGCTAAGGTAGAGGACACTGACAAAGTAAACATCCTGAAACCACAAACACAAAATTCTACAAATTCATTACTGGACTTATTTTTCAGAGTCTAAGCTCTCCTTCATGTTTCAGGTGAAAATATATCCTGTGGGTTTTTCCACCATTTTGAGCAACAGAGGAGTGTGCATTTGTATGTCTCTTAATGTTGGTGAGCTTTTGTGTTTATCCATGTCTACATAAAATCTGTTTCTACCATCAACAGCTTGTTGCACATATTTCACATTGGTATTGCAACACCTGCCTCCCTGGTATTTTGGTCTGTGATGGCAATGATGAGTGCTGTCTTCCATGCTATTAAATGATAACATGAGCATATGCTGGCATGTCACAGTAGCAAACAATGACTTGTAGCTCCCTTGAAAATTCCTGTGCATTTTATTGCTGCTTGAGAAAATAACACACATCACCACTGCAGTTCTAGTCATTTTACTGATTGCTAAAGGATTTCCCCTCTATTACCTCTGCATTTTCTGTGTTGCCAGGTGTGAAATGAACAGAGTCATAAAGTCAGGCTGTTTTGAGGAATCAAAACAGCAGCACAATCTGTGCTGATGAAAGAAGCAGCATCCTGAAAGTAGAAAAATGCTAGTAGCTATTGGCAATACAATATGTGTGATATAGAGTCATTTCTAAAAAAACACATGTACATATCACTGTAATTAAAAAACAGTTTCATTATATACTCAGGAAAATACTTCATACATTATCCTTAAATTTCAGTATTTGCTCTAAAATCTTTCTGAGAGCAACAAGACTGCTACACTTGCCTAAAACTAAGCAATGTTGATATTTAAGTGTTTAAAGATGGCTGGGCTGCTAGGAGCTGACATGCTTGCTAGTTGCAGTAGGAATTTCAGCAGTTAAGAGATCACGTTTGATTCAATTCCTAGTAAAACCAGTAAGATCCTTTTTAGTACTGCTGTTGAGTTGAATAGCAGTTGACTCAGATGACGTATGGTCATAGAAATGGGTTTTAAAACTCTGAGCTTGCTAAGAGCTGTTTTGGAGGCAGAATGTGTGACAGAATGTGTATCTCGGGTTGAGAGGGTAAAAAAGACCTATCACACAGTAAAGTAGATAACTTTATGGGCAGTCAGGGGAATGACTTGGATGTGTGAAATTTGTTTATGTATTTTAAGGATTTACAGGATCAGTACAGGAAAATGTATGGGACAATTCTTGAGAAGGAACAGAAGTCTTGGTGAATGACAGAACCATTTCCGTGGTCTGAATGACTAATGCCAGCAGCAGCAGAGCAGATTGCATAGCCAAAAGAAGACTGGGAGAGGCACAGATACACCTGAATACTCCTAACTTTCCTCACACACAGGAAGCTGAACATGAGCCAGCAGTGTGCCCAGGTGGCCAAGAAAGCCAATGGCATCCTGGCCTGGATCAGGAACAGCGTTGCCAGCAGGTCCAAGGAAGTAATTCTGCCCCTGTACTCAGCCCTGGTGAGGCCACAGCTTGAGTCCTGTGTCCAGTTCTGGGCCCCCCAGTTCAGGAAGGAGATCGAGGTCCTGGAGCAGGTCCAAAGGAGGCAACCAGGCTGGTGAAGGGACTCGAGTACAGACCCTATGAGGAGAGGCTGAGAGAGCTGGGGGTGTTCAGCCTAAAGAAGAGGAGGCTCAGGGGAGACCTCATCACTCTCTACAACTCCCTGAAAGGAGGTTGGAGCCAGGGGGGGGTTGGGCTTTTTTGCCAGAGGACTTTCAACAAGACAAGAGGGCAGGGTCTTAAGTTGTGCCAGGGGAAGTTCAGGTTAGATATTAGAAAGAATTTCTTTACGGAGGGGGTGATCAGGCATTGGAATGGGCTGCCCAGGGAAGTAGTGGATTCTCTGTGTCTGGAGCTATTTCAAAAGAGCCTGGATGTGGCACTGAGTGCCATGGTCTAGCAACCGCAACGGTGGTTCAAGGGTTGGACTCGATGATCTCTGAGGTCCCTTCCAACCCAGCCAATTCTATGATTCTATGATTCTACCTGGGACCCACAGCCTCCCCTGACTGGGAGTCTATTAAAGTTCAGCCAATGGAGTTTCTGCTGTGTCCTACCAGTAACATCATGAAATGGATTCCTCCTCTTTGAGGTGCAAGTTAAACAGCTTAGGTGAGAAAATGATGAGCTGTGTGCTCTGGCTGCCTCTGTGTGTACTTGCCAGCTAATCTATGAATAAGATAACACTTCTTTCAGACAAGATGCAAACCTTTTAAATGTATTGCAGACACATAGAGTAAAATAAGATCTTTTTATTAAGTTTTCTTCTTGAAATATAAGGTGTTTGCAAAATACTACACTTCTTCTGCTATAGAAAAACAGTTGTGAAAATCCTAAAGAAAAATTAAACTGGAAAAACTAGGAAAATAAACAACCCAAACCAAAAAAAAGAAGCATGACTTGAAATTCTGAAAGATTTAGATCTATAATCTCCAGTTACTAATAGGGAACTTGTAGGAATCATCTTAATCTGTTTGCTTGTAATGCTTTTTCAGGCAGATAGGGCTTGGGTAAACCTTTGCCATAACTCATGGTGTCCATTCACATGGTTTGGGATATAGAACAAACAGATGGACAGAAAAGGAAGAGAGAGGGATAAAGAACTGGGTAGAGTTTATTGATTATTACAAACAAAACATCTGAAAGAGATTAGCTGGTCTAGAGTGTATTGATTAAAATTTTCTTTACACAGACATAAGAATTTCCTGGACTTACAACTTCTTAGGGAAGTAGGAAGCTAGAGACAATATCTTTTTCTGTTTGTCCTCTTGCCCAGCTCAGGAGAGGGAAATAATGAGCTGATGAGTAGCACGAGGGATATCTTCCTGAGCCTTGTCTAGATAGGACTGTTAGCTTTGTATGGAGGGCCTGGTTTTTAAGGGTTGTGTGTGTGCTTCTTAATGCAACAGAAACCTCTTCTTGATGTACAAAAATTACAACGAAATAACATTTCTTTATAATCCATTATTATTTGTAGCCTTTCATGAAAAAATTAAAGAATTCCAGAAGCTTATCTGTAAATGAGGTCAGACAAGTAGGAAGCTGCAGGAAAAAACAATTATCAGTAAAAAACTTTTATCTTTTGAGTTAAGTCTCTGTTTGGCCTTAGAAGTTAAGGAAAGTGATGTTTTTCTCTTTATGAGGTCTGAAATAGCCAACTTTTTAACATGTTGGCTGATGAAGAGGATGAGGAAAGCATAAACATCTATGCAGGCAAATGGAAGACAGGCTAAAGAATTTTTAATTCAGGCTTTGGCTGAGGGCTTTTATTTTGTGTTCACCTTTGTACTTGAATTGGGGTTTTAACTTAAGAGAACATCCTTAACTCTTCCCCTGTAAACATATCGGAGAACATATAAGAGTAATATGGGTGCAGGTGCTTTATAGTCATTCAGGTCACTTTTTGACCTTTCTCTCTTGTGGTTTTTGAGTTTCTTGATGTCACCACTGGTTGTGAATTAGCTGTAACAGACTGTTCTGAGGTAGTCTAGTTAAACATCAAGTTTGATACTTGATGTTCTCAGGGCTTTATGTTTGAAAATATGCTGGCTTTTGGCAAGCATAGAGTCCTATCTTTGTTACCAACTCCATTTAGGTGCTCTGCTGATGGCATGTAAGTACCAGAAGATGCAATCAAGTATAAAGTGGCATTTGGCACCTGTGCACCAGTGCCCTCATAGAGGAGGGAGTTTCTACAGAAGAGAGACTGCTTGCAAACTGCCCATCTAAACTCATTTTGCTTGGCACCAAGCAAAACTGGCACCATCCTGGACAAGTGGGCACCATGCCATAGCAGCAGATGGAATTGAGTGAAGGGAAGTGCTGAGGAAGCCTTGTCCAACCACGTGCACGTGTCTGAGGGTAGAGTTGTCAGCCAGCAACATTAGAATGGTTCCTTGTCCTCAGCTCCTGCCTCTAAAAGGCTCTGTGATAGATGCCAGGCATAGTTTCAAAAAAGCAAGGTAGCTATATTGGTCTTGACAAATTTATTTCAGCCTGGATACGGTTTTGCAGGTGTGTCTTAGAATTGCAACCAGTAACTTTATGGGATTATGGTCTTACTATCTGCAAGGTACCATAAACAATGTGCTGTGTTTGATGGTTTGGACCATAAGGTCTACAATAAGTAGATATTAACTAAAGGTCATGAAGAAGTATATGTGGTTGATTAGGTTTTTCCACCATTGTGAACAGGTGGAAACCTGTCAATGGCCAAAAAAAGTTACAAACTGCCTCAAATGGGTTAAAAATGCTCAACTGAATCTGAAGGGTAGGTTGTTCTAAGTTTTTCAAAATATGTGCAAATATGTTCACCCAAATTCCTTGTATGGCTCTGGTAGAAAAGCCAGTGTTCAAAATTAAGGTAACACTGCAATCCCCAATCCACCTCTGTTTTTTATACCAATCCCATTAATGTGCTTTTAAAGCAGAGCAAAAGCAAAGGGTTTTGTGAAGCTGGTTGCTGTGTCTCAGCCACAACAGGGCTCCTAAATGTCCCTTTTTATCACCTGATAAAAGCCCTGAACTCCCATGCTGAGTCATACCTTCTCTATTTAAAAGTGATAAATACACTTTAAAAAGCCATTATTAATTCCAGCAGCTGCACTAATGTGGGTATGGGAACAATGGGTTATACATTCAATATTATGACCAGAGAGTAAAAGATAACAATTCCTCCTGACTTCCTTGGGTAAATATTGCTTTTCAAAAAGCTAGATCATCTTACTGGTGTTACAGATTCTGGATTCCTCCATTTTAGTTACTTGAAATGCCATATGCAGAAGCTTCATCTTAAAGTGAGTCTGGAAAAATCAAACTAAAATCAAAAGAAAATGAACAAGGTATGGACTAACCTGTGGTGTTCCCTGATCTGTCTGTAGCTGTTGCACAGGGTATAGAATCATAGAATCATAGAATTGGCTGGGTTGGAAGGGACCTCAGAGATCATCAAGTCCAACCCTTTTACCACCATTGCGGTTGCTAGACCATGGCACTGAGTGCCACATCCAGGCTCTTTTGAAATATCTCCAGACACGGAGAATCCACTACTTCCCTGGGCAGCCCATTCCAATGCTTGATCACCTTCTCCATAAAGAAATTCTTTCTAATATCTAACCTAAATTTCCTCTGGCACAACTTGAGACCCTGCCCTCTTGTCTTGTTGAAAGTCGTCTGGCAAAAGAGACCAATGTCCACCCGGTTACACCCTCCTTTCAGGGAGTTGTAGAGAGTGATGAGGTCTCCCCTGAGCCTCCTCTTCTCCAGGCTGAACAGCCTCAGCTCTCTCAGCCTCTCCTCACCAAAAGCACAATTTAATGGTGTTGATAGTGTTGTAGTGACATTATTTGCTTTTGTGGTGTTCCATCACTTCAAGAAATGCAATTTTTCATGCCCTCATTCAACTACCATAAACAGTAGCATAACAATAATAACTTTTTCTTTTTAAATTTAATTCTTGCAAAGGTTTCCCAAAAGATAGAAATTTATTTTTTAATTTTTATTATTTTGTTTCTTTTTAACTGCTCACAGATGAGAATCTTACTTGGTATAATGCTAAGAGCTTGAATATGAGTTTGTCTCTCAGCAGATACCTACGAACTTATATAACAGAAGTAATGGCTGTGAAGGCAATAAAATCAGTTTGTAATCTTAAGTAGAAATCCATGCTCTTAGGAAGAGGCTTTGCAATTGGTTAAATCATAGTTCCAACTCATGGCTGGTATCAGTCTCTGAGATAAATCTGGGAGGCAACCTGGGGTTGCAGAGAGTGCCCCCAGGAAGCCTGGGAGAGGAGTGTGCTCTTTCTGCTGGTCCTCAGCACTGCCCCAGTAGGCTTGGCTCCCCCTGCCATCTCTACACACTGGAAAAGCATCACTCTACCTGCCCTGCAGGCCCCATATTGCAGATAGTTTTCAGGTAAAACTATCAAACACAAACAGTGACTAAGTTTTAGGACCACTAGGAACCTGAGAAGACCTAAGGTCTTCTTGTTCAGCTTTGCCACTTGTTCAGTGGCCACAGCCTTGTTCAGCTGATGCCACTTGGCTTATTTTAGCAGTTTTATTTCCCAGTACAGACAAGCCTCTGAGACTGTGTTACGAGGCACATGGGACTGAGAATGAGGCTTTCAAAAGTCACCATGTGAAGTGTTCAGGCTGAAAAGACCAATGTCCATATTCCGTCAGACACCTAGACCCATCTTCTCTCCTAGGTGAAAGGATTTAAAATATTATCCTAAACCTCCAGCTACCTGTCCAACATTATTTCTTCCCCCAGGAAATACAGAGCAAAACCAAATTTAACAAAGCTGCTGAATTTACTTTCAGCATTGAACAAAACCCTGTACACAAGTCTTGTGCCTTGACTTGTGTAGTACAGGAGCATCAATAACAAGGAATTAAATGTGGGACTCTTCTCCAACACTGGTAAGAAAAAGCAAAGCTGAGTCTGGTTAGGGAAGAGACTACAACCACAACTAAAAAAAAAGGACTCCCTTTTTAATATTTTGACTTAGTTGCATTGCTGTGTAGCAGTATTTCCTGTAGCTGGAGAGCATTAACACATTACCTGAGTCTTGTAGGCTGAATGGGGAATGAATTCCCAGTCATAGAAATACATTGATAATATGTTTAACTTTCACAGTGAGAACCAGCACAGAATTTTAGGAGAGGTTCTTTTGGCCTTCAGGGTGGTGCTACGTGTTGTTTTTTGGTTGTGGGGTTTTGTTCTGTTGTTTGTTTTGTTTTCCTCTACTATTCTGTTACTAGAATGAAATGGCACTGGTATTTATAGGATGGCAGAGTAAATGTCAGAAGCTGAAGGGACCACAGGAATGTGCATTTGCCACATGTAGAAGCAGTACTTTATTACAGCACAATGGGGAATTTATGAGCATTGCTATAATACTCTAGATATACCTTTTTGGTAATATCTGACATATATCAGTGCTAAAAGTCAGGCTACTGCAAATTGAGCTCCCTTTTGCTCTGTACCTTTCCTAGGTGCTATGGAGCTACATAGTCCCAGTAATGCACTGTCAAGTAGAGCAGGTAAAACTAGCCTCTGAATATTATTTATTGGCCTGTGAATACAGATTGCATACACACTTTATTACCTGCTAATTTACCACCTGCTGGCTGAAGGATGGTGAGAGTCTACTATTTGTTTTATAGGAATTCATTATGCCATTAACCTTTCACTCCTATGGACCATGAGGAAGAATTTCTTCAGTTCAGTCACTCCTGTAATAATGCTTTACAAATGAAAACAGTGATTTATTACACCTCACAAAGCCTAATAAACATAAATTATACCCTAATGCTCTGCATGTTGCAAATGATGGTGTATACAACTAGTTACTTTTTCCAAGACTGTTTTAGTCTCCTCTGAAACATGTTAAGTAGGAATCATGCCCATTTGATATCTGAGGTAACGTTTTCTGCACTGTAAAACCAGGGACTTCATTAAAGATATATCTTTTTAATGTACACTGGTTATTTTTAAAGGAGGAGATAGAGAAAGGAAGGAGGGAGAAAGCTGCTGCAGTTGCCTTACCTTGACAACTGGAATGAGAGTTAATATTTTATTGATTGATTTTTGTTGTAAGAAGTGCTTGAAGGAAAGCTGGTGTAGTTTAAAAAGCAATCAGTGATTGTTTCATTTCAAAGCCAGTCTCTTCTGAACTCCTCTTCCAGTGGCCACACTAAACTTGCAGTGGCTGCTTGATGTAGGGTAGCTGGCTCTGTGCAAGCCACCTGTGCTCCATGGAGGCAGTCGAAGCATCCATAGGAGATAACCAGAGCAAACCATCAGATTCATGAGGACAGTCCATCTGAGCCTGGTCCAGGAGTGTTTCAAGAAATAGTCTGCTTGGTTTAGGTTTATTGTCATGCTTAGGTGTTGAGATTCTTGGTGTAAAATAGTGCTGAAATAACAGTTCTGTGTTAGAAAAGGAAATGTTCCTCAGGGAACAGGCACTGGAGAGACAGACATGGCAACCCAGACAGAACTCACACCAAAAAGTGCATCTGCCCACATCTCAGCCTGCAGGGTATGCCAAAGCCTTCCAAAGGTTGGCAGTAACAGGAAGAGTTGCAGGAGGTGCAACCAAGTGAACAATCTGCTCAGCCTTGTGCCAGAGCTTAGAGAGGTGGTGAAACACTGGAAGAAGTTGCCCAAAGAGGTGGTAGATGCCCCATCCCTCAACAGTCAAGGTCATGTTAGACAGGGCTCTGAGCAACCTGTTCTAGTTGAAAATGTCCCTGATCTTTGCAAAGAGGTTTGGGCTAGTTGACCTTTAAAGGTTCCTTTCAATCCTAATCATTCTGTGATCCTATGAAATAAAGAGGTTGTTTGGAGTCTGTGATAAACAGGTCCACTGTATGGTGTCAGAATTCTGTAAATTATTTTACTCTCCCTTTTCCTTTTTCATCCTCTCCTCTTCCCTCCCCTCTAAAGACACAAATTTGGAGGGAGTCAACTCTGAAAATATTGTTTTCCCCTCCCTCTGAATAAAGCAAAATGTTCTGCAAGTTTTCCAATGGTTTAATCAGTGTTCTGTGAAAGGTGCATCCTCAACGTGTGCAGCAGTGATGCTCTATTATTTCTATATTTTCTGCAGCTCTTTGATAGCTCACAAAAATCTCATATCCATTTCAAATATTGCTGATATAAAAACCAAACCAAACCAAAAACCACACAACAGAACACAATCCTTTGCAGTATGTGTGGCCTTCACCCTGATACCAGTGACATTCAGAGAGCCTTCTGATTTTTAAGCTAGTGATTAGGAGCTGTCAGAAATAGTTTCACACATGGTTTTGTAAATCTTCAGTCAGAGCTTTTCTATCACTCCAGTGTGAAATAGTTCTTTTTGACTATGCAGGTGTTTAACAGATTCATTTTCCAAAACTCTCTTGAAAATTATATAATCTCTCTCTTCCCATAAACATTTATTTTCTACAAACACAAGAGCTACTGGTCAATGACTATAGTGTAGCACAATTTTGCACTAGATGGAGGTCAACCTAGGACTTGACTGAGAGAAAATAAATCGTGGTTTAATATGTGGTCTCTCTACTGTCTACTTTCACCTTGTTTTCTTTTGATTCTTTGTCCAAGTTGGTATTGAATTCCTTCTTAATGAAGCCACTGAATGCATCTTTTTTTCTGCTTCTCAGTTTAGAACTAGTTCACAGTTTGAAATAAAATAAACAAACACACAAACTGTTCTCCCTTTGATGGTATTTCTATTCATCTTCAATGTGTGATCAGCTAGCTGAAATCTAAGGTATGATCATTTTTTAAATGGCAACTTAAAAGAGGAACATAAGTTAAATAATTAGATTCCATGTAAAGCTCTGAAATGGTGTGAACAAAAGGTCTTATGTGGTGAATGAGTCAAGCCAGAAATTTTCTCTCCTCAGAGAAAGATGCTGTTCCATAATTCTTGTACTTAGAACACAAAATGCAAAGGTGATAATTATCTGATCTGAATGACAATATCTATTTACTTAATTTTAATTGATCACAGAAAGCAGAAATGAGCACAACAGCCACAGTCCCATTTAATAAGTGTGATATATCCGGGAGGATTACAGCAAATAAGGACATTAATTTCAGGCCCTTTGCAGAAAGTATATGCCTCATTTTCAACATTTATTTGCATATATGCATTTTTGCAATTGTATGTGTATAGGGTAAGATTATGCAATTAGTATAGCTGATTTATATCTTTATGATATTTTGTATCTGGAAGAAAAAAAGCCCAACCAAAACTGAGTCAAACTTTTTTGAATCTGTCATCTATATTGTCCACTACTCTGCTCCTGGTGAAGCTACTCTCCTTTGATCTTTTTTTTTTTTTTTTTAAGCTGTAGAATTGATTTCATAAAAAGAAGAAAGAGAAATCTGCAAACAAGTCACGCAGGCGTTATGACAGGCAGCAGGAATCACAAATATGTTGTGACCTATAAGAACACTATTAATTGGAAGGTAGGCAGCGTCTCATAAGGACTATTCCATATCCCTGCTAAATGAAAGTTCTTTTCTTCAAGAGTGTTTTGCAAAGTCTGCTCAGTTGTCTCTTGAAACTGTTGACAATAGCACGTGACTGAAGACAAGGTACTGTAGTGAGACAGGACCAGGTGCCCTGAGTTACTGATGAGTGGGTGTGGGTTCACCTGTGTCTGGCCTCCCTCCTGAGCATGTGCAGGAGCAGGGGGCCAATAAGAGAGCAGCTGACACCCACGGAGAGAGCTCTCACTCTTCAGTGAGGATGGAGAAGCCCACAGCTCGAGGAGCCCCAGGAGCAGGCAAGAAGGGGTAGATCCCGGAGCCCCAGGAACAGCCCTAGGACATCGTCCAAGAATGGGCTAAACCCCGAGGCCTCAGGATCAGCCCTAGGAGCAAGAAGGGCTCCTCCCGCTACAAGGTACAGTCATTAAGTAGTTCCATAGATACTGGACACTTCAACCTGTATGGGTTTTTCTAAATCCTAGTAGCAGGTATGTTGTTTTTGTGGGTTGGGTCAGATGTTGGCTGAAAAATTTTGGTGACCAACTCTAAATGAAAGTATTTACCCATTCCTATTCCTGCTAATAGGACTAAATGTTATGTTCAAAAGTTACATGCAAAGAGTTCACAGAATGAGTCCTTTGAGCAGCTGGATAGCTGCGCTCAAAGGTTTCTTCTAAGTAAGGGTGCACCTGCCTCATTTGATAGAGAATAATCCAGTTCAATCACACAGATGAAGGGAACCAAATGATTTAAACTAGAGTCTATTCAGGGTCAGTCTGATCAACTTCTGTTCTTCTTCTAGCTTTAACATTTGTCCTGGTTTGGGCCAGGATGAAGGTGATTCTCTGTCTTGTGCTTTTGCTTTCAGCTGAGCCTCTTTAAGTAGTTGCTGAGATTGGCAGCGGGTCCCTCAGACAGTGTCTGCTTTTGGGGCTGATAATGCCCAAACCAGGACAACATTGTTAATTTTTTTAAATGGCCGTCTGCCATCATGATTCACATATTAATAAAATAACTGTTTCCACATTTTTATTTGAAAAAATAAAATGTGCAGAGTCACAACTGCAGTAGTTCGCATCAGATCCTGATCAATACGTGTGACTGAGTCAGGGTCGCAGTTCAGCTGTTGAAAGACTTCTTTTTTCTTTTGATTGCCTGGTTTTGAAAGAAACATTTTTGCAACTGATGTAAACACTTTAAAAAAATATCTGATTCTTGAGCAAGAATTATTTAGGTTTTTTTCTTTAAGCTCACATATCAAACATGCTGCCACATTAACATATCTAAAGACTGGCTGTAGTGTAACGAGACAACCAGGTGCCACTAATTGCCAGGGAGGGAGCATGAGCTTGTATCAAGCCCACCTGTGCCCAATTAGGGTGGGACCCACTGCACATGAGCAGGATTAGGGGCCAATGAAAGGTGAGGCTCAAACTCAGAGGCTCAGCTCACTCCTGAGCAAGCCAGCAGAGAGATCAGTCGCTCTCAGAGCAACAGCACTGATCCAGGCTAGTCAACCCTGTGGGCTATAGGCTCGGAGCACTGTTCCTGAGTCTCTGCTGGAACACCTGGTTGGACCTTGAAGCTCCGTACCCTAAAAGAGGTTTGTCTTGCTACAACTGGCAAACAGGACAACAAATTCCTGGCTCCTGACATTTTGGCCAGACGTCACGAATGTAGTACATCTTAACGAACTGATAAGGTAACTTTCAGGAAGTATGCTCAGTTCTGGGAAAGCCTGGTTTATGAATAACTCACACAAAAGGAAAAAAGAGGGGGGCTTGCTCTCCTTTGAATTATAAAAATCCCCCAGAAAGAGCCGAAAAGCAGCTAGCAGAAGCCAGCAGCGGCCAGCAGCTCTGAAGAACCCCGCAGAAGCCAGCTCCTGTGACTACGAACTCCAGCCAGCTCGGTGCAGACAGGCGGGCAAGCAGCTCCGAGGGCACAAGTGGAAAGCGGTGGCGAGGTAAAAGGACTCCTATCCCACCCTCCCTAAGGACCAACTGGAGGTGAAACATTTTAAATTACCCTTTCGTTACTTTCTTTCTTTCTTTAACGACTCAAAAGTAGTGAATTGTGTTTACCCTTTCTTAGCTGTGGTATTTTGTTTTCCCTTCCCTAAAAATAATCCTTGTAACTTGTTTAAGTTTCAAAAGGTGTTAGCTTGCAATTTCATGCCTCATCTCTGAAGCAGAGGCTGAGAAATCCTCATAATCAAAATATAAAATAACAAATGGATCACGACAGCAGTGTACACTGTTTCTTCTTGCTCCTTCTGTCTCACTAGTCCCAAGCTTCCTGATAACTGCTGTATTTATTGGCCTGCTAGAGCTGAACTTGGCAACTCTGGGTTAACTGAGGTCTTGTAGCTGTGAAGTGCTGATGGTTTCATTGAAGTTGTTAGTTTGGCCTGTGTTTTAATGTGCTGTTTGCTGAAGATGCAAACATTACTCATGCTGCCTGGCAGCAGTTTGCTGGCTCCTGAGTATCCACGTGGCTCTGGGCTAGCCACAGCATGTGTCGTCTTGCAAGTGATGGACCAAATAAATGTGCACAGAGGAAGATGAGGACCTTGTGGAGGTGCTTGTAATGACAAGTGCATGTTTGTCAAAGATTACTGTTTAAACAAGAAGAGTGTTTGTCACAGTAAGATACAGGAGGAACTGGTTAAAGCGAAGTAGGCAGGTGAGATGGGAGGAGCTCATTTTCACTGGTATGTGGGCTAAGAGTTTACAGACAGGCTAGGAGATGAATGTCTCAGATGTGTAGGAAATCAGGCTTCACTACGTTTGCTCCTTGCAGAAAAAGATGTTATTAATTGCCTTTGGTCTCCCGGGGGAAGCAGCAGCCTCGTTTGAAGCTTTTCTGCTGCTTATTGTCTGATTGCTGAGGCATGCTCTGAACAGAAGGATGTTGATGCTGATAGATTAAACTCTTCACCCAAATCTGCTGAGATGAGGAAGCCTGAATCAGCAGAGACAGCTTTTAAGGAAGCAGAGATCCCTCTCTGTGGACTAAAGGAACGAGTGTTACCAGAAACTGGTAACACAAAGTCTGTGCTCTTTAACAGTCAGCACTCCCTGGGGGCTCATGGGGTCCAGCAGCCTGGAGGACAAAGGAGAAACTACTTGATGATTTCTATCCAAGGAGGACAAGAAAGCCAAGTGGCTGTATATAGGTAGGAGTGACAGAACAGCCTGATAAGATGTGTAGTTCCTCTGCTTGCAGACTTGAAATACAAAGCAGTAGCATTAGAAAGTGCTCTCTAGTGCTAGAGAAAATTACCTGGGGCTTTCTTTTCATGTAACTAACACATTTTGAACCTGCTTATTTAATTCAAGACTTCCATCCTTTTGGGTAAAAATTTTGATGCTAAGAACTGACTTCTGCACACACACAGAAAAACCTAAATTGAGGGTTTGTAGTCTCTTTCTCTGTGATGATCTGGGAGATGGCAGAAAAAAATTCTGCATGAGTTTTGAAGGAGATGTAGTTCCCAGCTCTGATTTCATTCTCAGCCTTCTTCAACTCATGCTCTACTACTCTTTACCTTTTCTTTCACTATAAATGCCTGATGTAGGCCTGTCCACTATTTGCAAAAGTATCCAGTCTGTAGATGTGATTGTTGAAGGTGTACAGTTTGGAAAATCAGATAATTCTAATCTAGAGGAAGCCACATTTGCCTACATAAACCCATCCCCTGTACTTCAAAGGATTACATGATGCATTTCTGCTGTGACATCCTTTGGACCCTCTGTGATGGAATCCTCAGTTAGATGGCCCCTGATTTTATACTGCAACTGATTTTTGTGTCACAGTTACTAAAACCACAGGCAAGCTTCACACAGTAACTGCAGTGTTTGCTATTCATGCTGCTTCCAAAGGGACAGCTTGAGCAAAAGCCATAAAGCACAGGGGAGATTTGTTTGAACTACTACTCTCTTTTCTGAAATTCATGGAACTGGGCAATATTCTCAAAGGAATGGATAGGCTGGGTTTATAGCATAAGCTACATGTACAGATCAATATGTGACAGGTTAATCTGTGGGCTGTGACTGAGGGTTTTCTGTGAGTGACCTGATAAAACATTGCAAGGAAGCATATCTACATTATTTTATACTCTTAATTGGTTATTTAAAAAATATATTGTAGTTCATAATAGCATTAAATTTTAGTTGGCATCCTAATCGTGACATGAGAGAGGTCTCAACTAGGTATTGGAGTAATAGCTTAAAAGCAAAAGAAATTCAGGAACATTAGTCACTGGAATTCTTATTTTGTGGAAACCTCAGAAAGGCATTAAAACAGACAAGTACATTAACAAACTTAAAATAAGCTCTTTATTACTTAATATTTTTTCACTGAAATTCAAAGCTTTGGCACTCAAAGTAAAGTGGAAATCTCAGCAGCACTGCATTAATTTTTCAAGCCTTAATGTGCCAGACAGGGAATAAGTTACCACATCTGTTGCCCTCTGGGAGGAAGCATGAAAAGCACAAAAATTATTCTTCTCTGTTAGGATGGAATAACTGAATAATAGCTGATATAAGCAGCTGCATTGCAGAAGAAAAGCTTACAGCAGCTTTTGTGTCATCATTAGGAGTGAACATTTCTCTGTATAACTAGTGTAGCAAGATTAGGAAACATGGCAGGGCTTATTTGTTCTTCTCAAGGGACCCTTTACAATTATGGGAGAATTTCAAATGAGTACCTCATGCACAGCTGCTGATAATCTATATGAGATACTCTGGTTTTTTCATGTTGAATTTGCAGCCTGTACACATCTCTTCCAGGATCAACAGGAGAAAATATAATTGCCAAGCTTATGAGACCAACATAGCACTTCAGACTCTGGTGCTGTTGGGCAGGTTAGGGCTTTGTCTGCTCCTGGGTGTGCTCCTGGAGATGAAGAAATAGGTCTATGAAGTCCTTGTCCCTCTCAGACAGAAACATCTGGGTTCTTGAGTGACTTGTTTTCCAAGGCAGAGCCCAGGAGACCTCTTATTAATGATTGTCTTCTCTGTAAATACACTCAGAAAGCTTCTTAAGTACTGTGAAACAGGCAAATAAACAGAAGGATAACCCCAGTTTTGAGAGGCATACAGGAATTATTTGTCTCTGAACTCATCCAAGAGCAAAGGAAGACACCAAAGCACTATCTCTGTGCTTCAGTGACTGGAGCTAAAGTATCTCAGCCTTTAGTCATCCTCTGCTAATGGGGAATTGCTCTGAGGAAGAAAAAAATCATGAATCTGCCTCTTTCTGTCTCCTAATCAAGTGTCAAGCATTTCTGTGATGCGTGGCTGAAGTCAGCCACATTGACAACAGGGATAAAAGCATTTAGGGCCTTCTCAAATCAATCTGTCCTTCGTTAAAAGGAAAATTAAGATGCAATTAGTACATTGTTTTCTTCATCTGTATCTGAAGATAGTTTTACAATATGCTGTGGGCTGCCATTGACTTGTGATCCAAAGAAAGCTCATTTTACCTCATGAAACTGGCTGTATTGAGAGTTTTCATGCACATTTCTCCAGTTAATACTGAGCTGATACTTCTCTGGAATGACCATGCCTTGTCAAGGGTTCATCTGAGGTCTGGGATGCAGAAGACTGAAGCAGTGTGCTGTAGCACAGGATGTAATGAAGAAGCAGAGGCTATTTTAAGGCTGATGTGAACTAATAGAGAAGGTAAATGCACATTTAAGATGAAAATATTTTGCCACTGATTTATTGCAAACACCTTCTAACTATTTGTGTATCAAGGCAGACCAGGGATAGTCATCTGCTGTTCCCTCCATGCCTTCTTTAGTTTTTAAAATACTTTTATTTGTTTTGGCCAATGCCAGAGCAGCTATTGGCGTGTGGGTTTAGCTGAAATCAGCCTTTTTAAATTTGGTTCACCACTCTATTTAATTAAAGGTTGTTGGAAAGCTTCCATAAATGCTTTAAGCCTTACCTAGATGAGTTTGACAGTTTGTCACTGAATCCTGACAGCTCATGTGCTCTTATTACATATCAGCATCATGCTTTAAAAACTAGTGTAGCAATTCTACTGTGACCTGGTTGGGATGAGGAATCTTACTGATTATAAGCACTTTATTCAACACTTTCTAAAGTATTTGATTTTGTGTATAAACTTGCATAAAACACAATACCCCTGCCTCTATGCTAGCCAGTTATCTATGCTAGCCAGATCCTTCTGCCTCAGAGGTGAACTGTAGCTAAAGGCACCCAGGAAAGGAAAGATCTGCAAGTGCAAGAGTGAACCAATTACAAAGAAGGGGAAGATTTTCTGCTGTGAAGGGTAATCTGTCTCAGAGGTAGATTAATGCCGACATATCCCCTTCAGACAAGAAGCTCAGAACTGACAGCCATTTGGATTTGTGTCTGGAAACACTGTCAACACCCCCACGTCATGAAAGGAAACGTGGTCTCTTGGCTGCCTGTAGTTGCAGCCATCTGTCTGGATGGCATGTTCTTGCTCATGGAGTAGTTCACACATGGGTGCCAAGAAGCAGTAGCTTGAAAAGAGCAGACTGTTTGTCTTAACAGGCACTATATCTTTTATTAGGAGCCCTCCTTCTACATGACTGCAATAGCATAACAAATATCCACAGTTTGCTGACATTTGTTGATGTCATGTGTCGAAGTAAAGGAACAGAGAGGCAAATAAAAACAGCTTTTGGGGGACCTTGGACCTGCCCCAAATCTATATAAGGTGCAGTGATGCAGAAACTATGCTTAAAATACAGTATGGAACAATCCAACTGTCTTTAGGAGAGCCATCTCCTGAGTTTTTTAGATTAATAGAAAAAAATGCTGGCTTTTCACCACCCACTGAATCAGCTAGAATTTACAATATAAAATTGCTCTTTCAGTTCCAGGATGGGAGAAGTCAGTTAAAAGACCTAATTACATGAATAATAAATATGGACAGAGCACTCTCATAAAAAACAAAAACCAGAAAAACGAGATCTGCATAGTCAGAAAGCAATGCAGCTGGAAGGAATTTTATTCATATGCTGTGCATTTTACTTACATTTTTGTTGTACTTTTCACAACAAAATTACTTTACTTTGAGAAAGTTAATCAAAAGAAAAAATACTGTATTGAAAACCTAATGAAACAAAAATAGCCAGTTCCTTTTTCCTAGTTTTTTCTTAAAAGCTTTTCAGAAAAAACCAAGCAAAGCCACAAATAAAATTAGTAATATTATACCTAAATGAAGCAACAGCTCAGGTATCAGTTTTAGCCATAAGGGTAGTCCTTGTATCACTGCTTTTATCATTCATGTCAGTTGGGCAATGATTTATATGTCATTAAATCCTCACAGATTCAACCTGGGATGTGTTTCCTACTTCTTGTATGAAGATTGTATGCTCCAGATTACCCAGTGTGAATTCAATCAATATTGCTATGTCTTAAAAGATAATGATAAATCTCCAGATTTGGCCTTCCTATTTGTTACCAGCTCCATTCCCATTCAGTCCCATGCAGCATGTGTGGCATGTTGCTCTTTTTGAGCAATCCACAGGAGCCTTCATGGGCAGAAGGTTCCTCCTCTCAGTGGAGCCAGCAGGATGGGGAGCAGCACTGTCTTTTCAAAGTGAAAGCAGCATTGTGCTTTGAGCAGCCCTGGAGGTCTCTGTTTAATGAAATGGGCTCATGTCTTGAGCTGCTATTAGGAAGTTTTTTTTATTTAAATTTATACTCTACAAGCACATGATGTTTGGAAGGAATGGGAATATGAAGTATCCACTAAGAAGCGTAGGCTTCTAAGGTCATGTCTAACATGACAGGTTTCTGAGGGCATGCACTTAACTGCCTTTGTACGACATGTGAAATGCACATTTAAAAGGCCCAAGGTCTGAGGCATAATAAGTATTATTAAGCATGAATTTTCCCTTTATCAAAAAACTATTTTATTTTTAAAAACTCTACAAAACGGATCAGTCAAAAGTCTGTTGTTATCTGGCTTTTTCCCCCAACAAGCCTAATTGCTCTTTATATGTAACTTATTTCACTCCTGTTGTTCTTTCTTACATGGTTTCATAATTTTCTTCTTTTGCTAAATCCCTGATTTTTATCTTGACCTTGCCTGAATAATGCTACCACTGACTCCCAAACAAGTAGGAAAACAAGAGAAAAGCTTTTTTTTTTCTATTTATTTTTTTTCTATTTTGGCCATCTATCTTCTCCATTCCTCCCTAAGGGAGGGCTTCAGGTGTGACCTCTTTACTCCTTTTCTCTTTCCAGAGCCCAAGATGTTCCTCAGAACTGAGCAGTGTTCATGGTTCTGCACACCAGTCTCTAGCAGTAACTATAAACACTGAGCATTACCAGTCCCAGAAGCAGACACTGACTGAGAAACCTGCTGTTAATTTCAGCAAGTGCAGCTACTTACAAGAGACTTAGCTGAAAGCAAAAGTACAAGACAGAAAATTACCTTTACCCTGGCCCAAACCAGGACAATGTGTGACCTGCTGATGACAAAGTGACTTCCACCTCTTTCCACTTCCATCAGCTTCCAGTGCCAGAGGAGTGTGCTCCATCCCTGCTCTCTGTGTCAGCAGGGAATTAAGGTGAGCTGGCATATTCTCCTCCCATATTTGTCATTCCATTCACCACGGGTAGAGGCTGAGCTTGCAGTTAGAGCAGTAGTTTCAAGGAATAAGTCCTGGGAATGACTGCACCATCTGGGACTTTGGCCAGAGTGCACTGAAAGCCATGCAGGTTTTTTGATACTGGATTCAATAGTTACTGTATAGGAAGGGCATCTGTTTTCCAGGCTTTTTCAAAGTTTTCTGAGGTTACTTTTTGAAGTAAATAATCTCTGCTTCTCCCATTTCCAAGAACCTTTTACCCTTGACTAGACAGATGATGACATTGCCGTGTTACTAATCTTGACGATTTTCACAGTGTTTGATAAACACTTTGGAACAGATTTCATCACATCCAGCCGATTTAATGCTTCTTAAGATAAGGCAAGTGCCTAACAGTAGCACTTTTCTCAGTCCATTCAACTACACGTAAATACTGTAGCATTTTCTGTCTGCATACTGTGTGTGATTATAGGATTAAATTTGAAGCAAAAGCCTTTTCTCGTAAGCAGTTAAAATCTCTTGTTGAAGCTCTCCTTTCTGTCTTGCTCATGGACTCATTTTTCCTTTTGGGAGGATCATGGTTACATAGAAATGCACTTGATTTTGGAAAAATTCATTTTTATCTGTTACAACTCTCCCTGCAATTTTATTTTCCTATTTTATCTGTTTTTCCTTTTCACACTTTGTGAAAGTTGCCATAGCTACACATAAATTGCTGATGATTTCACTCAGTAAACAACTTTTTTTTTTTTTTTCCCCCAAATCTTAGCAGTTGCAAAGAAAGATGTTACTGCTAACAACATGAAGTTTCTTTCTCTGCCCCCACCCTCTTGTTGATTGGATCTACTAAAGCAGGCATATTTTTCTGACTCATACTTACCTGATGATTCAGAAGCAGAATGAGATTCCATAATCAAAAATTATCTCAGTGGGTGTTAATATCTGTGTGGATATGATGAAGCTTGGAAATCTATAATACCCAGCACGTTACAGCAGGCTCTGAGAAAGCATTCCTATTTCCTGATTTTGTCATCTGTAATATAAAACTGGATAGAGATATCCACGTGCATCTTTTTTACGTATTTATGGTTTCATCTTGAAGTTCTTCAAAAATCACGGGACTTTTTAAATGCTGCAATTAAACAGATGATAAAAATGGAATATAAATTTTGTTATTATTATGCCTATTGGAAAAACTCCAGAAGCTCATGGTTAAGATGACAACTTGCTTGCAGACAGCAAGAAACACTGCATGTGCTTCCTACTATAAAATACTCAGAACTGGCGACATCATTTACTACCATTAGTCTGTCAGTGAGCTGTACCTGTAAAAGCCCAGAAGGCAAGATGGGATGTGTCTGAAAGTGCTGCAGGACACAGAGGTGTCATTGTTAAGCTTCTCTCCAGCACTAGAAAGGTCACATCAATTGCAAGTATTCCCCAGTGACCGAAGAAACCAAATCATAGAACCATAGAATCATAGAATTGGCTGGGTTGGAAGGGACCTCAGAGATCATCAAGTCCAACCCTTGATCCACTACAGCTGCAGTTACCAGCCCATGGCACTCAGTGCCACATCCAGTCTCTTTTGAAATATCTCCAGACACGGAGAATCCACTGCTTCCCTGGGCAGCCCATTCCAATGCCTGATCACCTTTTCCGTAAAGAAATTCTTTCTAATATCCAACCTAAACCTCCCCTGGCACAACTTAAGACCCTGCCCTCTTGTCTTGCTGAGAGTCGTCTGGCAAAAGAGACCAACCCCCGTCCGGCTACACCCTCCTTTCAGGGAGTTGTAGAGAGCAAATGTTACAGCTATCTTCCAAAAGGGAAGAAATGAGGATCAAGAAAATGTCCAGCCAGTCAGCCTCTCCTCAGTCCCTCTGGAAGTTATGGAGTAAATCATTGGCAAAGCCATTTGAGTTGTACTGATATTGAATTGGTCTCACTCCGTTGTTCTCCATCTCTTTTATGTGGTGCTCACAAAGATACCCAGCTGCAGGAGTATTCTGTATGGTCTAGCAGGGAAGCAGAGCTCAGGGCAAGGGTAAAATCCACCTACTGCCCTTCACTGCTTTTCTTCCATAAGCCTGAAAGCCAAGAGCTTTGCTATAGATCCCAATGGTTGAACAAAATTTTTATTATCTTTTCAGAGAAAAGAAAGATGCAGCAGTTCAACTCTCTCTCCCATATAGCAGTTCTATTTTTAATTCAATAGTAGCAAACAAAAAGCCTTCCTTGTATGGCTTGGGTGATAAGACACCAAGCACAGCCCAAAATGCTGTTGGAATGGTTTCCTGAAATTACTTTTGAAGTGCACTTTTGAAGTGATCTACCCATATACTCCCTCAAAAATATCAGCAATGAATCAAATGTATGGTTTTCTGATTCTACAGAAGTAGAATTGGAGCACTCAGAAAATCATCTAGTTTGTTTTAGCTGATGAACAGATGAAGGAAATATCCCAAACTTCATAGCTGCTTCAGAACCAACAAGGTAAGAGCTGTAGTGCAGGGTCTTAAGACCTGTGTTCAGCAAGGCAGAATTTAGGGGTTGTGTTATTGTCTCTGAGGCTGTCTTGGTAACACTGATCAGTTACAGGAATATTTGCTTTAAGACTGTCTTAGGAAAATGCAAAACCATCACATATAAGTGAACATTACTTTGGAAGCACATAGCAGACCACACTGCTTCCTGGTGTGCCAAGCTATGGACAGTGTTTCAAGACATACAATTTCTATACATAAATGTGCACACACAAAGACATGTTGACATTTGATTTGGCAGCTCTTTTTTCAGTTATTTTTTAACTTTTAATTTTAATACTTGGATGAGATGTGCTTAATAAACCAGAATCTAAGTAGTCATGGCTGTAGCCTGACCTACAGCATGTATGCAGCTGTTAGAAATCTGGGCTGACCTCAAAGTATGTGCAATAGCATGTGAAAACCTTTGGAAGGTAGATGTTACTGGTGAATAGATCAGTTACAGGACTATTTGCTTTAAGACTGTCTTAGGAAAATGCAAAACCATCACATATAAGTGAACATTACTTTGGAAGCACATAGCAGACCACACTGCTTCCTGGTGTGCCAAGCTATGGCCAAACCAGATATGGACAGTGTTTCAAGACCTACAGTTTCAGTACATAAATGTGCACACACAAAGACATGTTGACATTTGATTTGGCAGCTCTTTTTTCAGTTATTTTTTAACTTTTAATACTTGGATGAGATGTGCTTAATAAACCAGAATCTAAGTAGTCATGGCTGTAGCCTGACCCACAGCACGTATGCAGCTGTTAGAAATCTGGGCTGACCTCAAAGTATGTGCAATAGCATGTGAAAACCTTTGGAAGGTGGATGTTACTGGTGAATAGATCAGTTACAGGAATATTTGCTTTAAGACTGTCTTAGGAAAATGCAAAACCATCACATATAAGTGAACATTACTTTGGAAGCACATAGCAAACCACACTGCTTCCTGGTGTGCCAAGCTATGGCCAAACCAGATATGGACAGTGTTTCAATACATACAGTTTCAATACATAAATGTGCACACACAAAGACATATTGACATTTGATTTGGCAGCTCTTTTTTCAGTTATTTTTTAACTTTTAATTTTAATACTTGGATGAGATGTGCTTAATAAACCAGAATCTAAGTAGTCATGGCTGTAGCCTGACCTACAGCACGTATGCAGCTGTTAGAAATCTGGGCTGACCTCAAAGTATGTGCAATAGCATGTGAAAACCTTTGGAAGGTAGATGTTACTGGTGAATAGATCAGTTACAGGAATATTTGCTTTAAGACTGTCTTAGGAAAATGCAAAACCATCACATATAAGTGAACATTACTTTGGAAGCACATAGCAAACCACACTGCTTCCTGGTGTGCCAAGCTATGGCCAAACCAGATATGGACAGTGTTTCAAGACATACAGTTTCTATACATAAGTGTGCACACACAAAGGCATATTGACATTTGATTTGGCAGCTCTTTTTTCAGTTATTTTTTAATTTTAATACTTGGATGAGATGTGCTTAATAAACCAGAATCTAAGTAGTCATGGCTGTAGCCTGACCTACAGCATGTATGCAGCTGTTAGAAATCTGTGCTGACCTCAAAGTATGTGCAATAGCATGTGAAAACCTTTGGAAGGTAGATGTTACTGGTGAATGGAGTCTGTTCTAAAAAAGCACCAAGTCATTACACAAATGCAAAATATGTTTGATAATGTACTATTTTCTTCATGAGATAAAAATAATTCACTAAAATGACTGGATTTCATCCCTTATGTAACTTCAAGACATTTCAAGTTAATTTTTTAGTTGATCTATTCCAATGCTTGGCAAGAATCATCTTTTAAATAAATGATTCATTCTAGTGTTTATCTCACACTGTACCCAAAAGGATACCCAAAAGGAAGCCTTCCTTCTATGAATAGAGCACTTGCATTCCTAGTAAGCAGAGAATGTGATCTGCTGTTCTCTGCAGCAAGTGAAGACGTTATTAAGGCTGAATATTTAAGTTAAGAAATTCTGGAACTAAATATATGCTGAAATTTCACAAATTTAACATACCTATAACACCACTATTATTGTCTGGCTGTTTTTGCTAGAAGTATTTGCCTTCTAACGTGGTAGGCTGAAGTGTGTGGTCTGGAAGATGTCTCCAGTTTTGTCATCTTTCAAGACCATGAGAATTTCAGCATCACCATAGGAAGTTTGATACTGTTTCATGCCTTCACTCAAATGGTTTGTGGCTATTTTATTTGGAAAGCTGGCTGGTCCCTGTTCTCTGATGTTTATTTTCACAATCTTTAAACCTTTAGAAAAAAAGATCTATAAGAATTTTTAAAATAAATAAGCCTTGTAGGATTTTAAGAATCTCAACTTACAATTTAGATGTTTGACAGGCTGGAGAACATTTTCATGTATAACAGCAAAAGGAAATTATACATCTTCTCTCTTCTAAAATGCTGTCTGCTGAAAATGAGACTTTTGAAATGAACACTGAAAAGCAACCCTTACAAAAAGCTTATCTTCCTTTGAGGAGTTATAAAGTTACTTTTTCTCTTTATTTATTATTTTTTAAGGAAGAGGAACAAATTCATTGTTTTCTTGTTTGTGGAACAGAAATGTTGATGTGGAGCAGAAATAATATAATGGCTTAATTCTTTGTATGGTAATTTGATTTTATTATTTTCTGTAGGTGAATATACATGTGTATATAAAAGCCTTGCTTTAATAATAATTCCCAGATGTCTGGCAGAAATATGAGCTTTTGTGTCAGTCCAAATATCAAAGTTATTTGTTCCATTATATGCAATAGATTTACATTTTATCCTTCTGGTTTCCACAGCTGAATATTATCATACTACAGTTCCTTTTAATAGATGCTACTGAGTGCCACATTTAGCTTCTTCTTAAAAACTTCCAGGGACAGAGAATCCGCCACCTCCCTGGGCAGCCCATTCCAATGTCTGATCACCCTCTCTGAATAGAATTTCTTCCTAGCATCCAACCTAAACCTCCCCTGGCACAACTTGAGACCCTGCCCTCTTGTCTTGCTGAGAGTTGCCTGGGAAAAGAGCCCAACCCCCCCCTGGCTCCAACCTCCTTTCAGGGAGTTGTAGAGAGTGATGAGGTCTCCCCTGAGCCTCCTCTTCTCCAGCCTCAACACCCCCAGCTCCCTCAGCCCTTCCTCACAGCAATTCTGCTGGATCCCTTCACAGCCTCCTTGCTCTTCTCTGGACCTGCTCCAGCACCTCAATCTCCTTCCTGAACTGAGGGGCCCTGTGAAAAATAGGGGTCTAAAATTGTAGTTTGTTTTGCTGAGCGTATCTTTTAGTTTAATAATGTTTGCTTGGGCTGTTTGTTTGGGGTGTATGGGCGGCCTGACCACAGGGCCCACCAAACAGGGGCGTGAGGTGAAACCATTCCCCTCAGCAGCAGAGCGAAGCCCGCGAAACGTGAAGCTGTTCCCCTCAGCAGCAGAGCGACGCCCGAGAAGCAAGAACCAGTGCTGGGAGAGCCTGTGGGATGGGAACCAGTGATAAACTGATGGGAGACTGAGGGGAAGGGCTTGATGAAAAGTATAAAGGGCTGGCTTTACCTTATTGAAGGTGTGAGCCGATTGCTGGAGCTATGTCTGCCCGGCTACCCAGCTTTACTCATATAGCTCTTGCGTTCTCAATGAAAAGTTTTCCTGTTTAAACATCGAGTCGGTGTTTTTGACAGGCCCTGACTTGTAACTGCCTTTATGGAGGATCACTGGACTGCTAATGGATCATCTTGATGGATCTTCTTTTGTTCATTATCCCTGCTCTCCTAACCTGAATCAGAAGTTTTGTCTGTGAGGTCAGTGCCTATATCTTTAAGAGCAAAAAACAAGGTCACCTGCGGTTTTCTGTGTTTTTTCTAAGAAATAACCAAGACAAACATGCCTCTACCAAAGTGCTTAGACTTTAAATCTCTGCTTTCAGTTCAGGACATTTACTTGGTAAAAGTTAGGTGGTGGCAGTTCAGCAAGTGGTGTAACAGGGAACTCTTTCTTTGGTGAAATATGAATTATCTGGAGTTTTGTGGTGCTTTAAATTAAGTGTGGTTAAGTAATCTAATACTGTGGAGGGGGTTTAGTGGCTTAGGAGTTCAAAATAAATTGTGTCTGTATGGGCAAAATTAAAATCTCTGATAGTTCCTTCCTCCTGAAGCATTTTTAAGCCTAGCACACTTGGGTTCAGTTCACTGCCCATTTAAAATTAATCTAATTCAAGGGGAAGGTATATGAGCTTTTTCATCAGAAAGGTGTTTTGAGTATAAAGTGTTTTGAATATATCAGGAGGTGCAATTCCTCCATTTTGGAATCAGTGGAGGATGTGCTGCTTTTCTTAAGGTGGGTACAGTCTTCAGAGAGAGCTTTTAAATGCACAGGCTGTGCCATCAAAGCCTGTGTGGCTTTTCACTTGGAGACTCGTTTGCTGTAAATGTTTCGAGATGCTGACTTACATCTCTTTTGAAACCCTGAGATGGTGTTGGATGCTTATTGTTAGCTAACAACAGGACAGGAGGTAGCTAACAACTACCAGGAGGTAGGAGGACAGCTGTAATGCTTCTTCCAGTGAGGCTTTGCCTTACAGGCAACTCTTACAGTACAAGAAAATTAATATTTCAATTCTCACAGGCACACCTGATTGCTCAGCTTTCATTCAGAGGCAAAGGAGCACTGAGAATGAGGAGTAGCAATAGGATTCTAGGAAGGCACATGCATGCAAATGAACACTAAAATACAGATTTAGAAAGTCTCTTAATCTTCTAGAGACAAGCCTTTTGCATCAGTTACTAGTTTCTTTCATCAAGCCCCAGGTTTGTGGCTAGTGGGTTAAGACCCTGTAAACAACTTGCTTCCTTCTCCTGAATGCTGTTTACACTTTCAGTCACAGGAAACTGTTATGCCCTGTGAAGAAAGTTCCCTTCTAGCCAGGAAGGCTTTCCCTCAGAGAAAAGATCCAGTGTCCTACCCAGTCATTTGGCTCACATCAGTGTGCTTGAATGGTTTACTGTAGAAACAAAGTTGGTACAAAGATCCCATCTGGAAAAAAAATCCCCTTGTCAGGAGCTGTTGCTCTGTGGTGGTTTTGAGATGTAGCTTTTTTTCGATGTTTTCCCTGCCTGTTATGCCATGATGTAAAACATGATGACAGCTATATTTACAACTAGTGTTTACAGAACCAGATGAAACTTAACTCAGACACAGGTTTATTCCCTGAGCTGTCACTACCATGACAAACAGCAGATAAAACTGGTTAAATCTGCAGGTATATTTAAGAACAATACTGACGTCTCTGTAGACTTGTGTGGGCTTTGACTTTCTTTACAATGAAGGACTGGCTGTAGCTCCTGAAGTGATCTTATACAGATTTTCTGCTAAAAACAATTAAATATAGGTATAGTAGAAGCAATAAGCCCAGGCAGGTATGTGTAGTTATGGTGTCCTGAGGATAACAAGGGCTGCAAAGTGTTTGGTGTATTTGGATACTAAACCTGTATGTTTCCGTCATGATGCATGAAGGGGTGGAAAAACATAAGGGAAAAGTTGTAGGATGGTGGAGTTTGGGAAAGTTCTCTAGTGATATGTTTCACTGGCTGCAATTAACACCACAGAATTTTCCAAGAGACTGCCTGGAGGATGGTTTTGATTTTAATTTTCTAAGCAAGTTGAGTCTACACCCTCTCCTATCCATTTATCCACAAGCACTGAGACATGACCTCGAGTTGTCTGGGTAGGGTTGCTTCTGTGAGACTGAGAAGAGAAGGAAGGCCAGATATTGAATATGCATTGCATCCCTGGGTTCCTTTTGATTGCCAGCTCATAAAATCTCATATTCCTGGGGAAGGAATAAATTATACTGATCTGAATAAATTATATTGATTTAGCTCAAGGCTCTCTAACTATAGGCAAATTGGCATTTTGCTGTCCCAAGGGTAATGGGATGGCACTGAGCCATTCCTGGAGTAAAATGGTGTAGGATATGGCTGGACTTGCTAATTAAGCTTCTGGCAGAGCACAGAAAAGACTGAAGCACTGTCTCCTCTCTGGAAGGGGTACCCTCTGAGAGTAAAGTGTTCCCACATCCAGTTCCCAAACTCATGCTAGTGGAAGCAAGAGCAAAAAAGCCCTGGTTTCTCAGCCCTTTAGCACAGCCAAGGTGATCACAGTCATTTTATTCTTGGAAAAATGTTCACTGGTGAAAGACTTGGCTGTTAGGATGGTTTAGTATCAAGCTGAAGTTGTCCATTTCTTGACCTTTCACAACAAAAAGTTGGAACACTATGTTTGGTAATGTCACTGATAACTCCTTGTCTATTCACTAAAGTCTTTGAGATTTAATGAACTATTCAAGCAATAATGAAACCCAGTCAAACCCCTAATGATTTTTGAGAGGTAGGAGAGAGAGCATTGCTGATTTGTGTGTGACTGCTGGGAATGAAGTCAGAGATTTGGATACAGGAATGATAAATCAAATAATTTAAATGAGGTATTGTGGTATATGATAGACCAAGAGTTGTAGAGGTCAGGAAGTGTAAAAGACTTATTTGAAGCTGAAGCATTTAAACTGACTGCCTTTAAGTTTTAAGGTCATAATTCTCACTTTGTTTTTAATTTGTCTTTGTTGACATGCCTTAATCCCTGAAAATATTGCATATAACAGAAAAATTATGACTACTTCAGCAGGGGCTTTAAGGGGGCTTCTTTAAAACTATGGGCTTGGTTCTGTTGCTGGTGCCCCCCCTTCCTGAATTATTGTTGTACTACAGAAATGATGCACATCACGGGGTAAATGGATGAAAATATTTTGAAGGTTGTAAGATATTAAACTGAAATATTAGGAAAATAAACTGAAATATTAGGAAAAATTACTTGAAGGGAAATGCCTACTAAATAATGCAAAAAATAAGCAATTTTATCTTTCAAGTGAAGAGAACAATGTTTAAGTGAAATGATCTTTAAGTAAAATTGCTCTTGTTCTGGAAAATTGTTAGGAAAATAACAATAAAGTTGAGAAATATAGGGTCTGCTCAGTCCAGAGGAACAACTATTTATGTACATGAACCAAAAGTTCATGAGTTAAAGTCATAACAGCTAGAACCTAGGAACAACTTCACCCATGTGGACAGTCTTGTATCTTCTAGAAGATTAAGAGACCTTCAGAGATCTCTTGACTCTGTATTTCAGTGACTGAAGCTTCCTAGATCAACCTACACTTCTCCTTTTACAGCTTCTGGGAACTCGAAGGGGGCAGATACATATGCATTTTTATCAAGCCCAAACATGACTGGATGTTTAAATAAGAACTTTATTATCTTCCCAATTTTTCCAAACTAATTCTTCTCATATCATATGTCAGGAACAACCCTAATCATCTTAAGTACAAATTCAGTTTTTTGAACATTAACTTCAAGTGCCATAAATGTAACAGACATACTAAATGACTGTTAAATGCTTTTTTATAAGTAAATGTACAAGCAGATTTTCCTAGGATACATTTTTCCCTTGATACAGCTCCTTATCTACATTAAGTTCTCACAAGATTTTGCATATATTATGGCTGCAAAATTTGGTATTTCCAGAATTTCAGTGCAAAAATTGGATAGGTGTTTGGGTAAAGTCCTGTGCTATTAGATAACTGAGAATAAAATAAAATTTAGAACTGGAAAATACAATTCCCTGTGAGGAGACATCCTTCAAAACCTTATGTTGTTTAACTAAATAAGATTTTCTGGGCTACATTGTTCTTGAATTGTGCAGTGGTGATGGGCTATGTTACATACTAAATATTTTTATTATAAAACCAGAAAATTAACTGTGTCAAGCTGGTATCTTGGTAGACTTAGAACAGTGTTCCACCTTTTTGCTTAAGTGACAAATATCAAAGACAGTGACTGCTTTAATTTTAAATGTGCAATTTCTGCCTGATACACACTTTCCAATTATCTTTCCAAGCCACCATGAAGTGACTGCTGTGCACTGGAGTGAAGGTAGTATAGGTTGTATACCATGCTTTATTTGTTCAGGATGTATTAACTGCAGCTGTACCTGCAGCCTTGTTGATTCTCCATCCAATGGGTCCAGACTGTCTTGCTTACATTCATTCCAATATATGCAGTTAGAACAATTTTTCAATTAAATATATTATTCACCTTTAATGATGGGAAGAGGACAATGAAACCTCAGTAATTGTGTGGGCTTTTTTTTTTTTTTTTTTTTTTTTTTCTCTTTTTTTTTTTTTCCCCATCTTCTGTTGCTGGCAAAATGTTTGTTACTCAGATGTTCAGCTGTTGTTGCAAAATTCCTCTTCTGAGTTCCTCGCTTGAATCTTTAACAACTGAAGTATTAGGGCAAATTTTTCAGAGATCTTCCAATAAGTCAGAGAAAAATCTATCTCTAGTAGCTAGATTTTTCTAAAATAATCAATTTTGCATACCGAGGTTTTTGGAGATAAACCTATAAATATTACATAGTCTCCTATTTTCCACTGTTGCTCCATAAAATATTTTCCACTGGAAATTATACAGGTCTGGATGATGCTGACTGTAAGGTACTGACAGTAAGTAATAAGTATTGATTAGGTAACAATCAAAAGTACTATGGAAATGCCAGAAATTGCTGTGTGATGTGTAATGAATGTCAAAACTGAAGTCGAGCAGGTGCATGCTGCTCTCTGTGTTGGATATTCTGGACTCAACAAGCACCCATTTTGACTATTCAAAGCATGAACAGTCTGTATCAAATCTCCTAGACATGTTGCAGGTATGGTTTGACTACAGAGTACTTGTGAAAGAGCAAATAGATACAACAGCTCTACATTACACCATTACTAACTCCCTGCTGGAGCTCTGAGTGGGTCACTGGCAGTGTGCAGGAAAGCATGGGCAGCACTGGGTGGAAATGGAAACTAAATGATTGTGTTCCCTTCACCACATTTACATGTGGAACTTGATTTGAAGAGGACAGCTGGAATAATGAAAAGCATCAGTAATACTGTCAGTTACTATTAATTATTATTTAAAGATACTAGAGGCAATTCTAATTCATGATTTGAGACTGCTAGCATGTCTTTCAGTATTAGCTGTAATGTGTGGTAAGGTGATGGGAGGGTATCATGATGAAGCATCCCATGAGTTTAATTTATCAGAAATCAGACATGTCAGAAATGACAAATATATTTTCTGTCAATGGTAGGAAAAAAAATATAGATTTTATTGAGTTTCTTTTGAAGAAGGGAAAGAAGGAAATGTAAATATAGTCAGAGAACGGTCAATAGATAGTGTAAAGAAAAAACCTCCAAAAACAAAACAAAAAAAAAAGAAAGCAAAAAAAAGAAAAACCCCAACCACTCAGTTCACAAAAATACCAAGCAATGAGAAGAATGGAAAAATTTAAATTTAAAAAAAATTAAATTTAAAAATTAGGGAAAGCTGGCAGAACATAGTATGTTTGGGAGTTTCCCAGAAGACCTTGGTAACATCTGTGTCTTAAACCAGAGAAACTGAATTGCTTGCTATTTGTTACTTAGGAAGTCTGGTACGTTGCTATGAGAAATATGAAATGTGACTGATAAACCCATCTTGAGGATTACTGATCATTTTTCGTAGTTAAGTATTTCTGCTGGAGGGCAACATTCCAGAGATTTATCATCAAAGTAGCCATTTCACTTCATAATTCTGTATAACAGTTGGGAAACACCAAACTATCAATAGTGTGTTGAAAGAGCACTGTCAGCATTCTTTGTTATAGCCAGACACTAAGTTTTCCTGGCCACAAATCACAAAAAAACTTTGTATTTTGTACAGATATAATTTGAAAGAAAATTACAGCAGTCAGAGCTACCTTAAAAAAATTATCTTGCCTGAAAGCCTAGATACAAAACTCTTTAACTAATACTTAGCCCATCAAAACCAAGGGGTGATGCTACAACAGGGGAATCCCCAAACTCTTTTTTTCTACTCTTATCAGAAGCTAGAGATGTCTAGTCCAGGTGTTTGGTTGCTGGAGGATAACTCACCCAGCCACCCCCTCAGCCTGCACTGGAGTAGAGAATGTTTCCACAGGATTTCTTCCACAGACAGAGAAGGATTAATTTTACCTCCAGAAAATTAAAACTGCAGCCTGGAGAACAGAGCATAATGTTTTTTCTCTGTATTTCATTAAATGCTTGCTATCTGTGCTCTAATTAGTGCCAGTTGTTAATCTCTCATTTGAGTCAATGACATTTAAGTTATACAACACAAGTTAAAATATTCCCAGAAGATGACAACAATTGGTGTGCTTAACATTTTGATGTATCAAAGTCTACACTTCTGAGTAGGCTTCAGTGTGTGAAGCACCAAGTTTATATGTGGGCTTTCCTGTAAAAGTGCAGACAAAATTAAGCTGTACCAAAAGGAGGGAAGGAGATAATGTGGGAAAGGCAAGGAGAGCTGGGCTTGCTACTCCTGCTGCTGTCAGATGGAGACTGAGTAGGTCTCAGGGGGAATGCTGCTGGCAGGGATTGCCTGCTCTTCCTCCAGAGGTGGTTCCTGGACATTGAAGGACTGGAGCAAGTCCAGAGAAGGACAATGAAGATGCTAAAGGCTCTAGAGCACAAGTCTTAGGAGGAGCAGCTGAGGGAACTGAGGTTTTTCAGTCTGGAGAAAAGGAGGCTGAGGGGAGACCTCCTCACTCTCTGCAACTACTTGAAAGGAGGCTGGTGGGGTTGGTCTCTTCTCCCAAGTAACAAGTGACAAAACAAGAGGAAATTGCCTGACGTTGTGCTAGGGAGGTTTAGATTGGACTTTAGGAAAAACTTCTTCACACAAATCATTGCCTGGCCCTGTCACAGGCTGCCCAGGGCAGTGGTAGAGTCCCCAAACCTGGAGTCATTTAAAACCCATGGAGTAGTGGCCCTAAGGGACATGGCTTAGTGGTGGCCTTGGCAGTGCTGGCTTAATGGTTGAACTTGATGATATTAAAGGTCTTTTATGACCAAGCTGGCTCTGTGTTTCTATCAAGTGTGCCCCCTTCCTCCTGTGATCACCATGGTACTTTGGTCACTGACAGAAGGATTAAGAGGTTTTTTTTTTGTTGTTAGACCAAGTGTATTATTCCTTATCAGTAGGGATCACATAAAACTTTTCAAGAAAACTGACAAAGCCTGAACACATAATTCAAAACGGCTACAAGGTGATTTATTTCTCCACTGACTTCCAAGGCTCCAGTGGAATGCAAAAATATACCAGCTTAACTCTTAGGTGATTATATCCAGGGCTTTCCTCTTTAAATATTTAGAGTAAATGTAAATATATTCATAGTACTGTATATTAGGCCTGTAGAAATGCAATTGCAGTGTGTCAATGTCTTATAGAAAGAAGTGGAAAATACTGTTTTCTAATAAAACCCTCAAAAATTGAAGGCAGTAAGACCAGCAAAAGTTTTCCCAAGAGACATATTGCTCTCTATATTCTGTATTTGAAATTCAAACTGTAATTACAACATTGTACTTTGAGATTGCCCTTACAGTGATTTAGGTTCTTTCCAGTAATCGTTTCTCTGTAATGACTTGGTACTATAATGCCTAGGTACTACTGGTTATACATAAATATCTTTGACAGATATGGTTAGCTAGCTTAATCCTGGATGTGGACTGTTTAGATAGATGCTATAATTACTTGAAAATACTATTTAAAAAATAAAAAGCACTGGGAGGTTTATGTTGGGCATCTACGACTTTAATTTTCAGGGTGAGGGATCTGGTGTTTTTAGGAGTGTGAACTCTGTGTACAGGCATCTGGCAGGACTGTGCATTCTAGTTCTAAACTTATCATAGAATCATAGAATAGGCTGGGTTGGAAGGGACCTCAGAGATCGAGTCCAATCCTTGATCAACTACCCCCACAGTCACTAGATTATGGCACATAGTGCCATATCGAGTCGCTTTTTAAATGTCTCCAGGGACGAAGAGTCCACCACCTCCCCAGGCAGCCCGTTCCAATGTCTGATCACCCTTTCCGTGAAAAAATTCTTTCTAATATCCAATCTGAACTTCCCCTGGCACAATTTAAGACCCTGCCCTCTTGTCTTACTGAGAGTTGCCTGGGATGGAGCCGGGGGGGGTTGGGCTCTTTTCCTCCTTTCAGGGAGTTGTAGAGAGCAATGAGGTCTCCCCTGAGCCTCCTCTTCTTCAGGCTGAACACCCCCAGCTCTCTCAGCCTCTCCTCATAGGATCTGTGTTCGAGTCCCTTCACCAGCTTGGTTGCCCTCCTTTGGACCTGTTCGAGGACCTCAATCTCCTTCTTGAACTTACACTTGTGTTAGTCCCCCTTCCACAAAAGCTGGACAGAAAAACACACCTGTAAGATTGCAAAGCAGTCAGAGCTGGAAAGACAAGGCTTTATTTCTCCTCCCAGATCTGAAGTTCTTAATCACATACAAATATGATTTGAAGGACGAGTAGCTAAAATACAAGGTTTACATCCCCACAAATTTATAGATAAAATACAAGTGTATACACCATACACAAAAGCAGACTCAGTCTTTTTATATTCACTGTGGTGAATGATCAGGTAAAAGGGTTTAGCATTGGTATCTTTGCTTTATCAATAAACCCCCCTAGTAAGTTGCCATCTCAGTACTGCCTGTAAGGCTAGAAGGCAATCAGTTGCAGCATTTGGCTGTAGAAGGACTTGTGTTCACACATGTTCTTTCTTATTTTTTTTCCTTTTCTAAATGGAACCTTCACAACAGTTCAGCGAAGCTTAAAATTACAGCTGAGGAATGATCAGTTAAATCTCAAAAAACTGCAGAAGGGAAATAGAGTGAGAAATTAGTTTCTTAATATTGACATGATACTGCTTATTATAAATAAGATTGTAACCTGATGTAATTTTATCTTTACATATAGATTTCTTATGTCATGCAGTGGATCATGAAAATTTCTTTTATAGTCCAGTGAAATCTAAACAAATCTGCTTGAAACAGTGTAATTAAACAAGGAATTCTTCAAGGATTGGATGTGTAAGCACCACTACTAGCCATGTTACCTGACAAGAGCTTTCCTACAGGCAACTTGCTTGCGAACCAGCTAAATTGGCTATGTGCTCTCCATGGGAATTCATCAAAACTTCCTGGGCTTTCTCAAGGAAGTTTGCAACAGCAAACACTAAATTTGAATTTGAAATTGCCATTAGCTTTTATAATTTCTTGGGGCTCTGGTTAAAACCTTTAGGCCAACAGAAAAATGTTGAGGACCATTGCTTGACTGTCAAGCCAGTTTATATATCCACACACACACACATGCATATATATATATATATTTAAGTATAGATAGCATATAATTACAGTGATTTGATTTTTTTCATTATTAGTTATACTGATTTTACAGGGAAGTAATTATGGATGAAGTTAAATGCAACATTTGAAAAGAAATCCCTTAAGAGGAGGTAGTTCTCTTATGTTCCAGACTGTTGGCAAGAAAATCCATTCAGCAATATCCCCTGAACAATAAGTATTTATGTCAAATACCCAAATAGATACTGAAGTTACCTTCTGCTTTGTCTGTCTTCTCATAATACAAGAAAATGGTGATATTCTCTCTCTAGGCAAGCCAGGAACAACCTGAGATTCTGTGTGGGAATATTTTTTCTTTTCCTTTAGTCCAATGGTGCCTGAGCAGATGAATTTTTTTCCTTGCCTGATGTAGAGAGACAAGGACAGGATATGGAAAGAAGGCAAAGTAATTATTAAACTTGCTATGAAAATTCTGTGTGATTCCCAGCTGTGTGTCCATGTCCATTTTTGAAATAGACGTTTCTGATTTAGCATGATGTGCATTGGAATTAGAGCACTGTGATTACAGGAGTCACTTATGAACTGAGGGGGCATGTGAAGAAAATGTGTATTTCCTGTCCCTTGGCCCTGGCAAAACAGTATTTACTGTCTGCTGATTAAGGCTGAGTTAAAGAAAACATTCTGAAGTTTCCCCCAGATGTTCCAACAAGATCAACAGATCTTTAAAACTGAGTCTGACACTTTTCAGCCAATCAAACCCCACTTGTCTCAAGTCAGGGCTCCCCTGACTGATACAGCAACCTCTACACATTGCATTCACTCGTACAAACACTGCCTGTTCCATCTGTTTCACTCTAACAAAGCCAAGTTTCTCTGGTGTCTGAAATGTACTGTCTCACCTGTGCTGTAAGTTATCTTTTTGTCTCTTGAACTATCTGAACAATTGCAGAAAACAGAATGGTTGAAGCTGAAGGGCCGTCATCTTGTCCAATCAACCCCCCCTAATTAATGTTATTGAGATGTCTCTTCACATCCAGTTGGAACAATTTTGTTTTATCTGCCCCAAACTCCTTCCAGTCTGCCCAGATCTGTCTGGGTTGGATCAGGTTTTTGCAATATGGTAAATCTGGGCTCAACAGTTGTCAATGGAAGACAGAGTGAAAGCTTCATTAATAGGGTGTAAAATCACAGTAACATTCTTCCCTTTCATATCAGTTTACAAGTTTGTATCAAATTAGCTGTCAGTTCTCAGGCTTAGGTCCTTCCTTCCACACTTTTGAAGTATTTTCCTTCTGCCAAAATACTGCTTGCAGTAGACCAGAACATTCCCAATAAAATAGCTGGATTTTTTTTTTTTTTTTACCCCAAATTTGCTTAGTAGTTTACTAATTTACTCTTCCAATCTTTTTTATTTTTCCTAATACTTCTATGGATTTGTACCACGTCTTTTGAGCCAGTCATGCCACTCTGAACTTTTTATTTAGGGTGGCTGCTCCAATAAACCAAAATGAGTTTACTCCAGGTTATTGCTGGCTACTTCTCGATTTTCGTAGAAGACATTTTCCTTTGTTAGAATATAAATGAATGATAAATTGACACCTGGTGGGTTGAGGGATTTGTTTTGTGGTTTTATTTTACCTCCATGGGTTTGTGGTTTTTTGTTTTTACCTCCAAGAGACACAGGGTGCTCTCTCAGGTAAAGGTGCGAAGAGCAAGGAAGGGTGGGATATGTGTAGCCAAAAGTGTTTTAATGGCTTTTCTTTTGGTGACAAGGAGAATGGAATTTAGGAGTTTCTAATTTTTGTATCATCTTTATATTTTGTCTGGCTATATAAGGGACCTAGAGTTCATATAGATTGCAATTATTTTTATAACTAAATACTAACAGATGTATGGATGTAAACAGAGATATTGTTTCCCGTGTGTGTTGTCTCTGAGTAATGCTTTTTCACCTCCACATCATTAACCTTTTGACAGAAAAACTTATAGCATTTCCTGTATTTTAGAGTCCATAGAACCTGAACTAATTATATATCTGATTCTTTGCAACTCTTTCCAGTTTATGCATTTCAGTTGTGTGCAATTTGCAGACTGTACTGAAGACACTAATCAGTCGTATACAGCTAGATTAGACTCACTCCTGTTATATTAATTAACCTTATTATAGTAAAGTATTAAAAAGACCATTTAATAACTTTTTCTAATATACTTTAATATACTTATATGAGGTGATTGCAGACAACTTTTGATTTGAAGTAGACCTCTAGCAAAAACAATTTAATTTTCCAAACTGAGTAATAGAGGCAGAAGTATTATGTCACAAAGAAGCAGAAGCTATCCTGAAATTCAAATCCTTTTTACTACTTCTCAAAGTTCTGCCTCCTGGCAACCAAAATAGGAACCTTTTCAGTGAGATTTCACTTTTTAGGATAAAGTTCAATTGTGATATAATCACAAATCTGAAACCCCGCACTTGCAGATTGTGTGGTGCAAGCCAGCATAATCATAGCAAATCTGCAACCTATCCATGCCCTTGCTTTTTTTTTCCCTTTAAGCAAATCAGAGATAATATTTCTTTTTATTAAGCAATTAAAGAAAATGGGACAATATTAAAATATTATGAGAGGAAAGGGGGGAAAATTAGTTTTCTTTCTGTAGCATAGCATCTTGGGTCAGGAAAGGAAGGTTTTCAGAAATGGTGACTTCCCCAGTTCTGCTTACTGGTGCAGATAGAATGACATTTCTTTTATTGAGGTCATCTTTCTTTCTTCCCTAGTACAAAGCAAAGGTAAAGAACATCTAGTCCATTAGAGTTCTTGACTGCAGGTTTGTAGCTTTCCAGTGGCTTTCTGTGTAACACTAGGTCTAAAATACAGAAAAATTAAGTTTTTAGAGACTATGGGTTTATCTTGGGTTTGCCATCACTCTTGCTCTTTTATTGATGAATATTAAGCACTGGCCCATGGTTGAAATCTGTCTGTTAGGAGAATATTCCAACTGATCCTAGGAAATACTAGTATTTAACATTTGCATTCAAATACTCAGGGAGGGCAGGAATCAGGCAATTAGCTCCAACAGCCTCTCCGTGAAGATCACCGTTTCTCTGAAATGGTTCTGTGTATCTCTAAGCACAGTCAGAAGTCTTTGCTTTCATTTCTAATATGCCCTTTGATTTACTTTTTTCTTAAATGTCTCTGGATGAACTAGAGGATGCTTTTGCCTGGAGCATTTTATAATTTATAATATTTTTTAGCAAATTAATCCTAATATAATAGGTCACATATTGAATAGCTCTTCTCTACGGGCTTTGTTTTAGAGGAATGGTGCTATTCACATATCAGAAGTCTCTTCTGTCAAGATTATGTATTTAAAATAATTTGCATAGTCTATAAAACTTTTAAGGTCTTAAAATAGACGCATGAATTAATCAGTGCTATTTTTGTTGCTAGAAGCAATGCCTTATAATCTTGGAGAGGGTGCCACATTTAATATTGGATGCCTGCAAGCTGATGTGGCATTGCAAAGCACAGAATTAAAATAATCTGTTTTATATTGTCATTCATTTCAAAACTCCATGGCTGTCAAAAACGCTGAGATGTTTAAAACTTTTTATTGAGAGAGATGTAAGTAAAGCAGTGTGCTGCAGCGCGCTGAGCGGCCGGGGGGCCACAGCCCCACCACCGGCTCACACCTTCAATAAGGTAAAACCAGTTCTTTTATACTTCTCATAAAGCCCTTCCCCTCAGTCTCTTACCAGTTTATCACTGGTTCCCATCCCGCGGGCTCTCCCAGCACTGGTTCTTGCTTCGCGGGCTTCGCTCTGCTGCTGAGGGGAATGGTTTCACCTCACGTCCCTGTTTCGCGGGCTCCTGCGCTCGGCCCCTCCTCCTCTTTTTCTGGCTTTTCTTCCTTAAAGTACACTTACAAATACACCCCAAAACAACAGGATACAACAAACTGCCTCAACAAACTGACCCAACAAACATTATTAAACTGAAAGATACACTCAACAAAACATTAAACTACGATTTTAAACCCTTATTTTTCACAATGCCTGAAGCATGTTGTGTTTTAAAAGGAAACAACGTACACATTTATTCCAGCTGAAATGTCTGAGTCTTGTTGTTTCTTTTGTAGTTGTTCAAAGCATCAAACCAAAAAATCAAAGTTTTGTTTTATTACATATTGAATTTGTACATAGTAAGAGACAATAAACGGCTAAGTAAAACTTACCACAGAATCCAGAGGAAATGTACAAAAGGTAAGAGAAGGAAGTCTACAGCAGGAATGAGAATGACAACTGCAGCTGATACCTGATGGCTTGATTAGTAAAAAAACCCAAACAAACAAAGAAACCAAAGCAACAGAAAAACCACCCAGAAAACTAATTCTTTCCTTTTTTTTTTTCCTTCTTTAGTGGGATTTTTTTATTGATGTTCTTTCTAATTCTTTCATGAAAGAAGCTGTAGAAATAGTAATACTCATAATCAGATAACTTTAGAAGAATCTTAGCTTGGCTCAGCAATAACACCTGAAGGTGACCTTTCCTCTGGAAGTAAATGGTGACCAATTTCCAGGCTTGGGGGTGAGGGAGGAGTCATGAACACTGTCTGAGTTGCAAGCAGGTTGTCCTGTGCAACAAGGGAGCAGGTACCAAATTAAACTGTAAAAAGTTGTGGGTTTGTTTTTGCTGAGTGTGTCTTGAGGCGTTGTCCTCAAATTAGAGCTAGTCACCAGTTTTGTAACTTTCAGTTTTCTTTAAAAGTATTGGATTAGTGACACTTCTTAAAACACCAAGCTAACTGTCTAGTAGGTGGATATGGGTAAAAGCATATGGTGGGGAGATCAAGGACACACACTTTGATTTTTGTTTTAATCTTCATAAACAGCACAAAGTCCTAAGGTGTTAAATATCAAATGTTGTTGAGATGATCTACTACTACACTTAGGCTGTTGCAGCAGGCTTAGCACCACAGTTAGGCTGACAAGATGGGTGATACCTGTACAAAACAGGGCTGGCTGCAGAGCAGAGGGAATGCTAAGGGGTATGTATGCCATTGGAACATTTGGGACCACAAACTCTTTGGAATGAGCTGCGCTGTGGTGTTCTGACCAGGGGTTGGGATGGTTTATCCTAGCTGTAACTGACTTCATCCATCCCTCTTGTTGAGAGAAGGAGAAAGAAGTACCCACTAATCACAGCAGCCTGGGCTTGTGCCCCTTTTGATTGTCTTTGCTTCGGTGCTGAGATAGATCATAACCTAAACCTTGGCTTGGGCATTGAGACAGTCCTTGAAGTGAGACTGTGCAGAGGAACTGCTAGATAAGCAGTCCAAAAAATACTGATACTGGAGCCACAGGAGTGAATGTTGTTCCACGTGTATCTTTTTATTTCTCTTGCATTTTCATTTTCCTTTCTCCCTTTTACATCTTTCAAGCCCAGCTCTGTGTTTGGGTAGTATTTGTCAAAATGGTGATGGTCTTTACAGAGATCATACTATGAACTTGTCTATCAACTTAAAAAATTACTTGTCTATCAATTAAAAAATGCTGAGAGGGTGAGGAATTGCTCTGCAGTCCTGCCAGTAACAGTCTTAAGCTGAACTATACTGTTCAGGAAGAGGCAGAGAGCTTCGTCTTCACTAGCTTGTGTATCTAAAGACCTATTTGCATTATATAAAAAGCCTGGCATTTTAGTGGAAGAAGCAAAAAGCTGAAAATGCTGCTGCCATGATACGAGGATAGGATGGAACCTAGAGTGATAGCTCTGATGCAAAGAATCATTAAAAAATTGAGCATTTTTATTTATATTTAAGTACAAGTTATTTCGTTAAGAGGGGGAAAAATAATAGCTATTTTCAGATGTTGTTGGTATTAGTCTGAATTACTTTTATAATGTGTTAGTCTGCCTACACCCTGTCCAGTTCAAATTAATGGATGTTGCCCATATGCCAAAACTGGATATTATAGAGTCACTTCATCATGTCCTTTTGCTATGTTGAGTAAAGGAAAACTTAATGGTGGATGAACCTCCTGATCTTTGGGACTGAAGTTTGCCAGCACAGTCCTAGGATAGACAATCCACTTCTTAAAATGCTGATGTGCAGATACGAGGTGGGGAGCAGAGATTCTTTGATCTCTTTAATTCAAGTAGTGCATCAATTTATAAAAAGTAAATTTCTTCAAAATGATGGTTTATGGTTCCTCTGTGTTAATATAAAGGCTTTTCTCTAGAACTACCATTTTTCTCCTCTGTAATTCTCTAGGGAGATGTTTAAGATGTTGACTCCTATCTGCACACAAACATGTACTGTTTCAGCACAACCACCTCGTTATCTGTTCAGCATGACAGGCACTGCAAATAGTTGATGAAATTTTTCAGGTGAAGCAACCTGTGTGCCAGTCAGACTCTTTACCCTGACTCTTCCAAATACACTGAATATGAAGTCCAAAGAGACGACAAATACTGCTGGTGGAAAAACTGGCTTTGAGTTTCTAGTTTGTGACCAAAGGCAAACCCAGTGACAAGAGCTGAGAACTGAACAGTAACAAGAAACGAGGCAAATGTAAAGTGTCTGCCAAGTTTTTGGCAGAAAGCATGCACTTGAGTGGAAAAAAGCTGTCCTAAAACTCCTAATGGTAGCAGCCAATGCATCTCCTCAAAGAGGAAAGCTAAAGAAACTCATAGTCACTGTAAACAATTCCTTCTCCAGTGCTATAATAACCCTTCCCAAATTCTACCTAGTCTTATGTGAAGCTGCCACTTCTGAACAACACAAAAGATATGAAGTTGTCTTATGAGATTAATGCATCCTGGACAGCTGAAAAGCATCTAGTGAAGTATTGAAGAACAGCATACAAAGCATTGCTAGAAATAACATTAAAGAAAAGCAAGAAGGGTCTTACTACATATTGTATAGTGCACGAGTATGTGTATTTTGAACAAGCTGGATTTTATCACTCTGTTGGACAGTATCTATTGAATTCCTGGATGATTCAAACCACCCAACACCTGAATTTCTGAGGTTTCACAAGTTGTGTGTTTGCATTAATAGTAAGTAAGTTGTTGGGTGTTTTTCCTCTGCCAATCTTCCTATGTTTGTGATGTGTATGTGGAGTCAGGGAGAAGCTCAGATTAGTGGGATAACACTTTCTGTGTTAGTACAGATTTAGTGTTCCTGGGGCTCACCTAAGGGCATGCAAGATACTCTTTTGCTACAGGGCATACAAAATACCCTCAGTGTCTGCACTTACAGAAAGATTTTTTTTATGTAGATAAGACAGCATCATCCTACTGTGATGAAACTATTTGTATCCATGGGGGAAAAAAATCATCTTCCTTTTAGTCTTCCTTTTTTCATAAACACAGGTGTCGTCACAACTTTATGTCCACATTTTACTTTGTCCATATTTTACTTTGTCACAAACAAACTGGCTTAGTCTTTGTTTTCCTTCTAGTCTGTTGTGCAAATAAATACTCTCCTTAGGGACAGCCCTATGTGCTGAATAAGTTAGAAAATGTATGTTGTTCTCTTTTTTCTTTTCGAAGCAGTTAAATACTCAGCTGAGTTAAATGGAATAATACCACCATGTTTAAATGCACATTAAAATAATTTTTTTTTCTTTCATTTTTAGGTGCTTTATTTAATAGATAATCTTGAAAAAGTGTATTTTTGTATTTGACATTAGTAACAAGAAGTTATTTTAACAGTGTGGATAGAGTGGTTTAATAATAAGGAATCAGAGGCACTTGGGATCTGTTCCTGAGTGATCATTCTGGCATTCTTGTCTGTAAACAAATTGACTCCTCTTCCTTTCAACCATATTCCCTTTCCCTTTCTCCCTTTCCCTTTCTCCCTTTCCCTTTCTCCCTTTCCCTTTCTCCCTTTCCCTTTCTCCCTTTCCCTTTCTCCCTTTCCCTTTCTCCCTTTCCCTTCCCTTCAGCTTGGGAAGGCAATTGAGTCCTTCTCTGCACAATCTACCAGGTTTGTTTTGTTGCATTTTGTTTGTTTGTTTCCCTTCAGAGGAATGATGAAAGCTTCCTTTGGCAGATGAGTGAGCTTTCTGGTGCTGCTGATATCCAAACTTGCAGACAAGCCCTGATAGCTCAGTGTTCATTGCAGGCTTTATGGTCAGAACACAAGCCTGGCATGGGCTTTCCCAAATGTACCCTGATCAATCCCTGTTAAGGCCAGTGTCTTGAAAATCAGAATAAATGAGTCTCATTACACATTTCCTCGTGGTAGAGCATAATGTGGTCATAGCTGGGTTACTGAACAAACCTGCTCTGTGTTGCAAAGCATTCAGGAGGGCACTGCACGAAGATGTTCTTCAAAACTTTCCAAAAAAATCCTTTTAAGATCCACTTTGATTTAACACAAAGCAGTTAAACACCACGCTACAGAAAGGACATTGTGCCAAGCTTGTGGTGGCTGCCCAGGGGGAGGAACCCACTTCACTGCTGTGTTTCTTTGTGATGGGCTCTCCAGTTACAGAAATCTGTATGCAAACCACAGAATGGCTCTTGAAAGATGAGAGCTGCCATGAGAAGAGGCATTTGGGATCAATTCCAGTCAAAGCCATTATTGTGTTACTCTAGACACTTTCTAGATGACATATAAATTCTGTGCCTTATTTGTAAAAGTGTGTTTTATCAAAGCTACTGAATAGCTATTCAGTACTTTCAATTAATTAATCTTTGTTCTGACTCAATTAATATTTGCTTCTTTCTTCTGTCCTCTTTCACTGTCTCAGGTGAACTGATGATAAGTACAATTTTACCATTTCTAGCAATAAACTTGGTGTATCCATCCCCAGGCAGCTTTTGCTAGTATGAAGGGAAAAACTCTATTAGTAAATGTTACTAGTTGCTTCTGAACAAACCATAAAAATACCCTTTGCCACACAAAGTACTCAAAGGGAACTAATTAGTCTTTTAGTCAAATCTAGGTTAGAGGTTTTCTTAATAATAGTGTATAGACAAATTGAGGGTGATAGAATGAAATGGCAGTCAGAAGCTCTCCCAGGCAGTGAGGAATGAGTTGTCATACATGCTGGTTTTTTTCCCCAGTAGCTGAAGGTAGCAATGGACAGGCTGCTGGCTCAGACATTAATCTTCTCAGCCATATCCATAAATGAAATGTCATGCCTAACAACTTCTCTTCTGTTTGTTGGTACCTCATCCTAGCTTTCCCTGATCAAAATTAATGTCTGTGCATATGTATATAAAAATGGGGATAAAATGATCTGCATATTCACATGGTCTGAGGTTACATATTCTCACAGAGAGTGCTCGGTTTCAAAGAACAGATAGGAAAAAAAACCACAACTGCACAAAAAGTCAGAGCACCTGTTTTTAAGAAACATGACAACCTGCCAGAATTTCATCTTGAAATGTGCGTAAGGCTGTGACACAGATAAACAGAAATTATTGTGCACTGGGATAGCAAATTAAAATCTAGAAATCAGTGAGGCCACAGGATATTGGATTTAAGACCATGAAGAGGTAGTCAATGTTAATGACATTTCATTGCTGGAAAAATGTCAGCGGACTCACTGTGTGTATATGTTTGAATGCAAAAGCTGGATGAAAATCTAAGTCATAGAATCATAGAATTAGCTGGGTTGGAAGGGACCTCAGAGATCATCTAGTCCAACCCTTGACCCACCGGAGCAGTCGCTAGACCATGGCACTGAGTGCCACATCCAGTCTTTTTTTAAATGTCTCCAGGGATGGAGAATCTCCCACCTCACCGGGCAGTCCATTCCAATGGCTGATCACCCTCTCCGTGAAGAAATTCTTTCTAATATCTAACCTAAACCTCCCCTGGCACAACTTAAGACTGTGTCCTCTTGTCTTGTTGAAGGTCGTCTGTGAAAAGAGCCCAACCCCCCCCTGGCTCCAACCTCCTTTCAGGGAGTTGTAGACAGCGATGAGGTCTCCCCTGAGCCTCCTCTTCTTCAGGCTGAAGTCAAATCCATAGGAAAACATCATATGCATAAGCAGCTGAGCAGCCTCAGTTACAGGCAGTCATGGGGAACAGAAACAAGGTTGAACGTATGTACCATGAAACAACTAAAAGCAATGTTACTCTGATAAAACAGAACTGAGACATGCAGTTTACTGCAGTTAAAACCTGGGCTCTTGGTCCAGCTCAGTATGGCTTATCTTCTGGTATGTTATTTATTTGAAATTAGAAAATTAAAATTCAGGGTTCAGGTTAGAACCCTGCAGTCAGCTCTCTCAATCTGAGCTGGCTTTATGTTGCAATGCACAGGTCTGTCACTGGGGTTAAAAACCAGATCTGTTTGTGTTGTGTTTTCTAAATATTGTGGATTTGTTCTTGTTCTGTGCAGGTGATGAGCTAAATCCCTGAGTTCTTGATTCATCAGATTTAGTTTGGTGTTTAAGTGTCTTTGATTTTTACGTGTCCCACCCTACTTAGTAATCAAACAGACCATTTGATAGTTTCTTATCCTTCTCACAGTTCTGACTAAATCAGGTGCTTTTGAAAAGATTACAACTGGGGCAGAAAGGTAAAATTTTAATCATTCTTTTTATAGGAGTGTTTTAGGGATAACAGTAGGAGACACGACTGACATTTTGTACTTTGCCTCATCAAACTTAAGTCTTTTGCCTTAAAATATTCCTCATCCCCTACCACATCTGATCACACATCCAGCCTATAACGTTATTTGGCAGCAAATACATAGCCTCATCAAATCACTTTTCTTTCCCATATTTCAGCAATAATTTTGAGGGAATCTGAATAAATTACATCTCAAATGGTACAGCTGCTCTCAAACAGCAGAACTAATGAATTGTCATGACTGGGAGAGAGGAAGAGGTGCCTTGCATCTGTAATCTGAGACAGCTGACAGCATGATGCTTGATCAGGTTTAGTCACCATCACTAATTACATGCTGAGAAATTATAGCCACTTTTAAGTTAATGGTTGGTAAGCACCTAGTGACAATTTATAGCAAGAAAACACTTGCTTGAAGTTGAAAAAGGGGGTGGGAAAGGACACATTGTGCTGCACAACCCAAATTACTCTAAATTGATGGCCCTAGTTACTTCTAAGGCTTTTAAAATCTCTGTTTATAGCTTTTTAATATCCATAGTATTCTGTTTCCAAAGTCTTAGCTTTAAAAAGTGTAAATGAACCCATACACTTTCGACACTGGGCTAGAAGTCCTTTTGTTATCTGTAAATATATACGAAGTTTGGAATGATGTTTTTAAAAACCCACAAAAACCTCACAAGGTCTTGCAACTGATTTTCTTGTTTCTTCCCACCCAGCTGCACTGGGTGGTGTTTAAACACCACCACACTCTAGTGGTGTTTAAGATGATTCAGTGTTCATATTTGAGTGCAGGTGCCAAAGGACCATCTAAAATTCAGCTGAGGTTTCTTAAATTTGGTTTCTGCAGGGGGAGTTCTGGACAGGAATATTCATATGCATACAGATATTGTTCAAAAACCCACAAAATATCTCTTTAATTTGGAAATTAAAAAGGTAAAGTTAAAAGCTTGGTAATGCATTCAAACTTCAGGAAGTAATGAATATGTTTACTAGTAGATCATTGACATGTATGGAAACTTTTTAGAGAGAAAAACTATTAACACATTCTGCTTGATGGAAAAGTAAATTGCTGGTAACTTAAAAATTGTATTAAAAACTCACACCAGTTCATGCTACAGAGGAGAAAAATAATGAATTTTGAGCAGCAGACAGCATCACTGGTGTCACTGAAGGTGCTAATTCATGCTCCCAAAGACTTACCAATACGAACTGTTCAAGAAGGACAGGGAAGTGCTTGAAAGAGTCCAGCGCAGAGCTACTAAGATGATGAAGGGAGTGGAACATCTCCCTTATGAGGAAAGGCTGAGGGAGCTGGGTCTCTTTAGTTTGGAGAAAAGGAGACTGAGGGGTGACCTCATCAATGTTTTCAAACATGTAAGGGGTGAGTGTCAGGGAGATGGAGTTGGGCTCTTCTCAGTGGTGACCAGTGATAGGACAAGGGGTAATGGGTGTAAATTGGAGCACAGGAGGTTCAAGGTGAATATCCGGAAACATTTTTTTCCTGTAAGGGTGACAGAGCCCTGGAACAGGCTGCCCAGGGGGGTCGTGGAGTCTCCTTCACTGGAGACATTCAAAACCCGCCTGGACACGTTCCTATGCGAAGTGCTCTAGGTGGCCCTGCTCTGGCAGGGGGGGTTGGACTAGATGATCTTTCAAGGTCCCTTCCAACCCCTAGGATTCAATGATTCTATAAGACCTGAATATTTCTGTTTGTCTTGATTTTATTTTATTAAAGGCATACTGGCCCAACAGTATGCTTTTAAGATCTTGTGCTTGGGGATAAAACCATTCCTCACTGAAAACTGCCACCATTGCCAAGTGTGCTTGCAACAAGGTGTATTTTTTTCCGCATAGATGATGGCCTGCTGTTGTTCCAGACATTTCTCAAATGGATGGTGAGACAAACACACGTTTATTTCTACAGTCTGTATAATCTGTGCTGGTTTTACAGATGGTGCACTAACACAAATCTTCGAGGTACATGCTAGATCGTTGGGAATGGCTTGGAAGCAATGCTGGGAAAAAAATACAGAGATTAAAAGTGCCAGCAGTTTCTGCTCCCATCAGATTTTAAAATCTGGTTGGTTGAGGGAGAGCGTAGAAAAGGGAGGGGGAAAGAGAGGATTTCAAGATTGCAGATATTTCTGGGCTGCTAACATGCCATTTTTCAGCTCTAAAAGAAGCCTCCTGTAATACAGAAATGAAGTTGTTTACCCAGCAGAAAATAAGTGTTTCTGCTTTATTGTTTTGGTGGTGGTTGTTCATCATTTAGGCACATCAGGTACTTTCTTTTTGACTATTGTGTCATTTCAAATGACAATGCTTCAAATGGTGACAAGATGACAAAGTACTGATCTGTGGTGGAAATCTGGCATGGTGGGGGCAATTCAGCCAGGCAATATTGTCTTGGGAGTGAGTTGGAAGAGGGCTCTGGTTTATTATTTATTGTACTTTACCTTCACTGATTCACTACAAAGGGACAAGGAGCTCTGAATGCTGCCTTGAAATGTCTCTAATTTGTGTTTGGGGTATTATATTTGTGGTGTTCTGTCTTTAAAAAAAAAAAAGAGAACTTACACAGCATTATTCATCACATTGAAATGGAGATTAAATTAAACCTTGTGCCTTCACTGCGGCTGGGATAGTCATGTTTGTCTGCAAAGTAAACATGAAAAAGAAAAAAAAAAAAACCAAAACCAAACAAACCTCTGCAGTCAAAGCTCACTCAGCTGGCTAAAATTGTCACAATTACCTTTGTGATTTTGAAATAGCAGAGAATACAGATTGCATGTCAGGGACCTGTTTTCTGCTGCTCTTTTCCAACCCTAGAAATTCCTTGGTGTGCACAGCAGTTCCCATGTGGCAGAAACCCATTGTAGAGCTGGTCAGCATTAGTAGCTGGGGTGGGGAAGTGCCCTATGGCTGGGAATTTGCTGCTGTCCTTCCTGTAATGGGAGCCAGGGTGAAATCACACACAGCTCCATAACCCCATAGGTCCCACTGGGACTTTTGGAGGTTGTGAGTGAAGACAGATTGTATGGTCACAAGAAAAAAGATTCTTTCTATAGAAAAATGGCATGCATTATTAATGTATAGATTAAATAGCTAAAAAGCTTTTCATTTGGCAAGGACTGAAGTGAAATAAAATTCCTGAAGTGTGCAAACACATCCCATCCAAGTGGTAGTCGATGGTATTACTGAATTTCCTCAGAAGCTGCTGTTACTTCTGGATGTAACACTGCTGTTTAGACTGAAATTAACAGGCATATTGTGACACTTTTTTTTCTGAAGCCACTTTTACTGCTCTTTCCTTGATTGAGGCTACAAAGCAGGGCTGATTGAGCACGATGCCTGTGATCATTATCTTTCCCATCTTACCAACGGGTTTCTTGTCCCCCTGGCCCTCTGCTTCTCTCTTTGGTTACCATGGAAGTGTGTGTTCAGGCAAGTGGTAGGGAGCTGGGGGAAAGTATTCAAACAACCCCCACCCCCCCAGCTTTAGCTCAACAAAGGGAATTCTGTACCTGCCACCACTGCTCATCACCATGGGAGCTACTAATGCACAGGTCTGGGAGGCTGCAGGATCTCCAGGCATTTAAGGAACATGAAATCTGCCTCTGAGTGGCCTCACTTTTGCCTTACAGGTTAGAGCTAATCCTAAATGGAATTGTATCTTGAATGAAGCTACAAAGAGTCCTTCAGATTAAGTACAACAGTCATGATGACAGTTTTAAAAAGCTGTGCTAACTCTTGGAGATGGTGTTCTTTTTGGGAAGCAAATTCCAAGATGCTAGGGAAGGTGTTTCTCTGCACAGGAGTTGTTCCATGGCTGTGTTCAGCTTGAACTTCTCTCATTGCTTTTATGATTAACTTCTACATTTCTAAACAACAAAGTGTTGGACCCCCAACTCCAAGGCTCATACATAAAACACTTAGAAACGAAGCATTAGAAAACCCAGACATCTCTGCTGTAGGGAGACTCAGATTTTCCAAGTAGTGTTTCAAAGCTCAGGCTGGTGTGACTGGATGTGATGCACTTTTGAGCTTTAAAGTCTGATTCCTTCTGGGCAATGGTTGCAATCTTCTGTGGAGATATGCTGAACAGAACAGCTGGCCTGTAATTGGGAGAGATTGCTGCAGACACTTATCTCTGTAGGTGTTGCTCCTGTTCTTGGCATGACTGGAGTTAAAACAGTTATAGTTTTCATCAGCAGTGTCTTTCTGTGACAAAAATAACTATGTCCCACTTATCATTATTACCAAATCATTTCAGTGCTGACTGATTTACTCTGTTATTTTAAAAAATGATTTATTTTTCCCGGGGTTGGCTATAGCATAGCAAAAGTTGTATATTGTTATTGCTTACACAGAAGCAAGCAGGATCCAAATGAGCTTAAAAATTCTGTTCCGCTTGCCATAACTGGAGTGACAAAATATTTTATCCTAGCAATCGAGAAAAAATAACTGTGCTCCAAGATTCTACAGTAATTCCATAGCTTGTCCAAATCTTGTTATGCTGGCTGCTACATATTACTTGTAACTGACTGCTCCTGGGCAGGTGCCTTTCTTGTTATTAAGAAGCACTCACTGCTTAATTCTTATCAACTGGAAAGCCAAACTGGTGTGTAAGACTTTTCCTGAGTGTTGAGAGCTTGTACTAAGTGACAGATGATGATCTGATTTCATATACTACCTTTAGCAACTATTTCTAGCATGATTGCACTTAATCTGCTGACCAGCCTGGGTGTGATCTGCATCCTACCAAGATCACTAAATGTATTTCTTTTGATTTCAATGAACTTCACCTTCCTTATACACAAAGTGTGGCCATTGCTTTCATGCTTCTAATCTTTTTTTCAGCAAAACAGACAAAGCACAACATACATTTAGGCATCTGGGTTAAAAAAGAAATGGCTCTGGTGGCAAACAAATAATGCTTATGATGGAAGAAAACAACCATTAGAAGGTCAAGTTGCTACACATGAAAAATCTAGAAAGCATTTGTCATTATTTGAGCACTGATCCGAAATCCAATCAACCTTAAGAGAATAAATCAGCATGGAAAGCACACATCAGAAGACCTCTTGCTGAAATTCCCTGTGGACTCAGGCTTAGGGAGGGTTGCAACAATACACACACACACACCTGTAAAACAACAGGGACATCAGAAAGAGAGATGAATACATGAGTGCTTACAGCTAGAAGGACTGAAGAGCCTTCCCTTAGCACTGAGGGAAGCTCTTCATATGTGTAATTATAAATGTGAGGCAAACAGAGCTCATTTTGAAAGTTTTAATTCTCATATTATGTATTGGATAAATTGTAATGAAGAAAAAGACCAACCCCATGAAGACTTTAAAACAAGTAAGGAAAGTCTGACTAACTCTTCAGGCTTGCATCCATCTTTGAGCTCCTTGTAGTGCTGACTCTATGTAATTTTAAAAAAAAAATTAATAATTAAACTGTTTCCTGAAGCTACATGTATTCGATAACAACTTACCATACAAGCCCTGTCACTTAAGAAACTGTGTGTAGTAGTTGTAAAAATACTAAATTACTAAGAAGTGCTAAAGCTAGGAATTCTCTAGGCCCATAATTTGTAATTGCTTTTATCACTTGTCACTCGAGGCAAAGAGGTAGGCAAAGAAGCAATCAGCAATTTGTCCTTTTAACCACATCAGTTCATGCAGTCAAGCCAATGCCCTATATAAATGGAAAGAAAACCCAGAGATGAAAGCTCGGTCTAGTATTACCCTAAGATCAACTGATGAGCAGGAAGAAAGTCTGTATAACAAAATGCAGAGGGTTAACACAGTTCTGTTCTCCTGAAGAGAGAATGAGACACAGTGTTGAACCCCAGGGGGTCTGCTCTTGTGTTGAACAGAACCACTTCTGGCTTTCTCAGTTTGTGCTAATGTGGACTGGGACAACTGTAATAATTATTGGGGGAGGGAAAAGAATCTGCTGTAGGTTGAGCTTGATATTATTTTCAGGCTGAGGAATTCTAAATTTAGCATACAATTCCTGCTAAGGGAAGAAGCTGGCTTGGAAAAGAGGGTGGCTGAGACTGAGAGCAACACAGCATAACAGACATTTGAAGCACTGTGTATTCCTCCTGCTTCTTCAGTTTATCTATAGTACTCTAAAGAAAAGCAAAATAAAATTGTGTCTGGATATTTTTCCTTCTTTCTTTTGCTAGTTATTCACTTATCTTAACTCAAACAATTTATTTTCAACAACCCTTTGTCTTTTGACCATGGCAACAAAGATCCAGCACTCCTTAAAAAATTATTACAGTTTGCACAATAGTCTCCATGCAAAAGCAAGTGCAAATCCACAGCAATTGTTATGAATGGATATTTATCATTTGTATAATAATGATCATGTGATTGTTCCTAGCAATGGTTTATTAAGATGCTGGTGTTAACCAAGTGATGATCTTCAAGTTTTGTCACACCAAGGCAGCCTAAAAATCTTCAAATAATTTACAGCTTTATCCCAGTTTCTGTATTTTATAGTAGCTATTTTCTTGCAGCTATTCTTTTTCTTCCTAGCTTTCTCAGATGAGCGAAGATCTACAATGCTTGCATTTACTTACTCTGTAACTGGATCAAACAAAACAAAATCCATGGCACTTTGCAAGAGGAGGAGCAGTGAAAGAGGATTACAGTCCAGTGGAAAAGACACACAAATGTCTGTCGATTGGTTGGTCTTGTTTTGATGCTGACATTTGTGACCATAAAAGCATTAGGGCGAAGTAACAATGGCATTTTTAGCACTCTGCTGCAAAAATAATCAACTGGAATCTTCCTACCTGGCTTATGGTTATGCAATATTCCTTTTTGCCCCCTCATGCCTTCACCTATGCTCCCTGTCTGCTCCCTTTGCAGTCCCGGTCTCATGCACACAATCATGGGAGCGGCAGTAAGTGGGACACGACCACTTCTCTCGACTACATCATGTTGCAGTCCACTGAGATTTTTATGTGACAGTTTTTTGCTCAGTTATTTCAAGACTGCTTTGGCTCTTCTTGGAAGGGACAGCTTGGTCTTTTATGTACTGCATCTTAATCTGCTAAGGCAATGGCCTCTACAACAATAAGAAAAATGAGGTATGGTAAAGCCAGGGGAGTACCACAGAGAGATGCACCTCAGAACACTTCTGAAGCATGACATACATGTGTTCATGTTTACACATATGAAAATGAAATTGGGAGGTCTTTGAGCATTTCTGCTTGGTTAGTTGATGAAAAATGTCATTTTTTTTGTGCTGAATGCCATTAGAAGATACTGTCTTGCAGCAAATTTCTAGATATAGTGAAGTGGTAATCACTGTTGAGGAGGTTTGTTTGCTTTACAAGAATACACAGTTTATACAGATTCTTGAATCATAGAATCATAGAATCATAGAATTGGCTGGGTTGGAAGGGACCTCAGAGATCATCGAGTCCAACCCTTGAACCACTGTTGCGGTTGCTAGACCATGGCACTGAGTGCCACATCCAGTCTTTTTTTAAATATCTCCAGGGACGGAGAATCCACCACTTCCCTGGGCAGCCCATTCCAATGACGGATCACTCTTTCCGTAAAGAAATTCTTTCTAATATCTAACCTAAACTTCCCCTGGCACAACTTAAGTCCATGCCCTCTTGTCTTGTTGAAAGTTGTATGGTAAAAGAGCCCAACCCCCACCTGGCTACACCCTCCTTTCAGGTAGTTGTAGAGAGCGATGAGGTCTCCCCTGAGCCGCCTCTTCTTTAGGCTGAACAACCCCAGTTCTCTCAGCCTCTCCTCGTAGGGTCTATGCTCGAGTCCCTTCACCAGCCTGGTTGCCCTTCTTTGGACCTGCTCCAGAACCTCGATATCCTTCCTGAACTGGGGGGCCCAGAACTGGACACAGTACTCAAGGTGTGGCCTCACGAGGGCTGAGTACAGGGGCAGAATCACTTCCTTGGACCTGCTGGCAATGCTGTTCCGGATACAGGCCAGGATGCCATTGGCTTTCTTGGCCACCTGGGCACACTGCTGGCTCATGTTCAGCTTCTTGTCGATCCAGACTCCCAGGTCCTTTTCTGCCTGGCTGCTCTCAGCCACTCTGTCCCCAGCCTGTAGCGCTGCATGGGGTTGTTGTGGCCAAAGTGCAGGACCAGGCACTTGGCCGTGTTAAACCTCATCCCGTTGGAATCAGCCCAACTCTCCAGTCTGTCCAGGTCCCTCTGCAGAGCCCTCCTGCCTTCTAGTTGATCAACACTCCCCCCCAGCTTAGTGTCGTCTGCGAATTTGCTGATGATGGACTCAATCCCCTCATCTAAATCATCAATGAAGATGTTGAACAGAACTGGGCCCAACACTGATCCCTGGGGGACACCACTAGTGACCGGCCGCCAACTGGATGCAGCCCCGTTCAGCACCACTCTCTGGGCCCGGCCCTCCAGCCAGTTCCTAACCCAGCACAGGGTGCTCCTGTCCAAGCTGCGGGCTGACAGCTTTTTCAGGAGGATGCTGTGGGAGACGGTGTCAAAGGCTTTGCTGAAGTCTAGGTAGACCACATCCACAGCCTTCCCCTCATCCACCAATCGGGTCACCTGATCATAAAAGGAGCTCAGGTTGGTCAGGCATGACCTGCCCTTCCTAAAACCGTGCTGGCTGGGTCTGATCCCTTGCCCATCCTGCAGGTGCTGTGTGATTGCACTGAGGATGATCTGTTCCATGACCCTGCCAGGCACTGAGGTCAGGCTGACGGGCCTGTAGTTTCCTGGGTCCTCTTTCCGGCCCTTTTTGTGGATTGGCGTGACATTCGCCAACTTCCAATCATCTGGGATGTCCCCAGTGAGCCAGGACTGTTGGTAGATGATAGCGAGAGGCTTGGCGAGCTCTTCTGCCAGCTCCTTCATTACCATGGCAGTCTAGAGGTGAGAAATATTATTTTAACTAGGCACAGTGTATATTTCTATTCATTTTTATAATACTTTCTAGAGGTTCTACTTAAGGTTTAGGCTTTCTCTATAAAAGCACATACAATAAAAATGTTGCTGCCACCATCTTGTATACCTGAAAGCTCATTTTTCAGTCCTAACTCCATCAGTGTCTTTAATAAAAGACAGGAACTTTCTTAACAAATTTGTCTTGCAGAGAGTAGAAAAATATCCCCTGGTCCAAAGAAAACATCAAATATATTTAATGATTAAAACAAATCAGTGTAAGAAAAGACAGAAGACAACTACAAAAAAATTCAAGGGAGAAGCAAGCTCCAAGTAACAATTTTTTTGCCAATCTGAAAATGTTTTTTGTTTTTCACAGCAGAATTGAGTTTTAAGGAAAAATTGTAAGTGGCAGATTTATTGTAATTATTCAGCTCTTTCTCACCAAATCCCAAGTAAACACAAGAGTAAATGGTGAGCAGAACTCACTTCTTTCAGAGGCACTGACCACTGCAGCAAGGGGTGCTCAGCACCTGGTGGCAGCTTCTCAGCCAATGTCAGATTGCAGGTGAAGCTGCTGCATTCTGCTTGCTGCAGCTGATCCTTCAGTATTGTGGGGAAAAGGGAATCACAAAATACGGCAAAAAAATCTTTCAAGACAGCATTTTTTAAAAGGGTAGGTCTGCTTTTCAGTAAGTTAGGAAAAGAAGAGGAAGCTGTAGATGTTGGCTTATCTTTCCTGCAGTGGCTTAGCCTACTGCAGAGCTCTGAAACCAATTTCTTTCAGACTTTGGGCTCTGCCATCAAAGAGAAGCTGCCACTGATGTATCTTGTGCTTCTCAGAAAAAAAAGGTTTATGTATGTGTGACCAGACCAAGATTTGGATTAGCACTCAGAGGCAAAGGATCAGTGCACAAGGCAAAAAATAATACCCTTAAAGGTGGAAGGCTTTCAGGTTTTCAGCCATACATACTTATAAACTGGCTCAGTTAACAAGATAAGCTGACAGCAATGGTCTCATCAACCTAGGGTTATTTCTTTCCTGAAGAAAAACTCTTACTGAAAACAAGCTACATGGTCAAATTCAAGCACAAATGCTAACCTTCAGGGACTGTATTTCAGTGTGTGTATGGAACAGGTTATATTGGAGCATGTGTAAAATTTGCAAGTGGTATTTTTTTAATCATTAAAAAAAAAAAAAAAAAAAGGTGATGTTATTTTAGAATGTTTGCTTTAGATATAAAGCACATAGCTTGAGAATCTCTTGTTTCTTGCAGCTCACTCACTCATCTCCACAGAAGTACTTCTGCAGCCTGCTGGGAGCCCAAGGTTTTAGGATCTGAAATCCTTCTCACTGTCTGACTGACTCAGGATTGTCCAGAGGGGTCAGGTTTCCAGACTAGTTTCTCTCCCTGGCAAACAGAGGTAAGGTTGTGGAAACCTGGGTTGTTTGCTCCTGAGGCAGATGGTTGCTGGGCACCCAGCTCCTCAGGGCAGCCAGAGCCCCACTGTGCACCACAGGGTGATAGACCCAGGCTGCCCCTTTCCCAGAGCTTTACTTAACTGGTTTCTGGGTTACAATAAACAGTTTTGACACATTGCAGGAAAAAATGGAGGGAAGGTGTTTCTCTGTTGGACTAGAGCTTTGTGAAAACTTACGTACTCATAGACCACTCTGGTTTTGACAAATCAGTATACTCTAATGAAAAAATTTAGAACTTCTGGGTGGAGTGGTTTATATCCTATCTGCTTGTTTGCAGCTGTAAATTAAGCAATTACCTAGGTGGAACTCCTCTCATACCATGTCTTCCTTTTGCCCTCTGTTCAGCCTAGCTGCCTTCCTCCTTCTTCAACTGCTCCAAAGGCTGTTTGGAATGAAATGGTCTTCAAATGCTTTTACAGGAAACTGGTGTTTGGGCAGACTGCCAGGGCTTCTTCCTCTAGAAAACACAAGTAAGGTATGAGATGAATTACAGGGGATAACACAAAAAGGCACTTCCTTAACTGAAAAGTATTCAATCTGGCATGTACCAAAGTTGACCATATATAAATGTGAGCATTTCCAAAAAGAGACCTTTAGAGCACTGTCTGTAAAGCACCACAGGCACCATTCTCTCCCTTAAATAGCAGTGTGTTTTGTGAAAATAATTTCACAGAAGGCCCATACACCCATAACAACACTTGGGAATCTGCAGCTCAGGCAGGCAGTTTGGGTAGTAAATAAATTTTATGATCATATTGCAGAATCGAAATGCAAACATCAGGCATTTAAGACTAGAAAAATTACCTTGCTGGTCAGCCATCGATACATCATTCAGCTTCCATTTAGTGAAGTCTGAAATGAATATATCATTATTATTGTTATTATTATGTTCCAAAGGAATTTAATATGTTCAAAATTACATTTTTATAGAAGTATAAATAAGAGATATCTTGCTGCATTATTAGTGAGAAACATAATTTCCATCAACAAAGCCCAACCATATGAGAAAAAAAGAAAAAACAGCCCTGCTGGGTGCTACAGATCAGTCAGATCAGATTCCTCTTCTAACAGATGGACTGCTTCTGAATTTCACTCACTTGTTCCTTATGTATTTGTCAGATACCACCAGGGCAGTGCCGTGGGGGGCTGCAGTAAACACTGTATTTATCCTTCATTCTGGGTGCACTGATTCTATGCACTGAGAAACACAGAAAGCAAATGCAGCTCCCAGTTTAGATTCCCAATAAGCAGATTTCTAAGCTGAGTTTTTAATTCTAGTAACGATTAACACCACAATCAATGAAACATGAATAGTAGCCCACCAGGCTGTGCTAGCAAGAAACAGTAAGATACAGATTCTTAGAGTGAGAGTAAAATGTATCAGGTGTAAATGCAATTTCATCTTACAACTGGGGCTACTCCAAATACAGACACCATGGAAGGGGATTAAATCCAGTTAAACTCTTCTTCTGCAGGAGCTGTAGTAAATTCAGGGTGCACGTGTAGATAAGCTCATGGCAGGACTTTGAGGTCTCCCCACCCGGCACCAAAGCTGTCTCTGAACTGGTCATTTGGAAAGCATCTTGCTGTGGGGCTGTGTGCTGAGAGGTACCATTGCTATCAAGTTTTATGAATGTTTTCTGTTAATGCCCTTTCTGCCTATACACTGTGAGAAGCTTAATGATGCATTTTACTTCAGCCTCTCTTCTGCTGCCTACCACCACCTCTGTTCTCAGCAGTTATAAAGGCAAAGGTTTGGTTTCTTTTTTTTTTTCTTCCTCCCTCAGTGCAACACTTACTGTCAATAGCAATTTTTAGAGGAATAAGCTATTATCCAAAGGTCAGGGAATATTGTAAAGATCATAACTGCCTAAAGGCTTCATTAACCTTTACAAAATAGTGGTTGCTGGATTACACAACATCCGATTAAATGACCATTAACATCCAGAGCAATTAATGAAAGTAACAACTTCAAGGTACCAGAAATCACATAGATGCAACCCAGTACTGCTCTCCAAGCATGTGTTTTACTTGAGCAGAGAGACCTGAAATAAGATGTTCTACAAATGACAAAGGCAAGTTTCTGTGGAGTACACAAGCCAGGAAAATTACCCATTTTATTAGTGCCTGACAGAATATTACAGTGAGATTAAAAGGAACATCCAGTGCCAACAACATCATCCTCTTTCTGAGGGTATTAAAAAAATTAGGAGGAGTCTCACAAGTATGACCCATTTAAGGTAATGAGACCCTGTCCCTTTTGTTTGAACAGACACCAGACAATGGAATTCTTTATGTGTATGAAAAAAACTTCAGGCACTAAGATGATGATCCATATTCTAGTAAACAGGCACACACAGACTGGAGAGATGGGCTGACTCCAATGGGATGAGCTTCAACACGGTCAAGTGCCGGGTCCTGCACTTTGGCCACAAGAACCCCATGGGGAGCTCCAGGCTGGGCACAGAGTGGCAGAAAGGGACCTGGGAGTCTGGATTGACAGGAAGCTGAACATGAGCCAGCAGTGTGCCCAGGTGGCCAAGAAGGCCAATGGCATCCTGGCATGTATCAGAAACAGCGTGGCCAGCAGGTCCAAGGAGGTGATTCTGCCCCTATACTCAGCCCTGGTAAGGCCACACCTTGAGTACTGTGTTCAGTTCTGGGCCCCTCAGTTCAAGAAGGATATTGAGGTCCTCGAACAGGTCCAAAGGAGGGCAACCAGGCTGGTGAAGGGACTCGAACACAGATCCTATGAGGAGAGGCTGAGGGAGCTGGGGCTGTTCAGCCTGGAGAAGAGGAGGCTCAGGGGAGACCTCATCACTCTCTACAACTCCCTGAAAGGAGGATGGAGCCAGGCGGGGGTTGGTCTCTTTTCCCAGGCAACTCTCAGTAAGACAAGAGGGCAGGGTCTTAAATTGTGCTGGGGGAAGTTCAGATTGGATATTAGAAAGAATTTTTTCACGGAAAGGGTGATCAGACATTGGAACGGGCTGCCTGGGGAGGTGGTGGACTCTTCGTCCCTGGAGACATTTAAAAAGCGACTTGATATGGCACTCAGTGCCATGGTCTAGTGACTGTGGGGGTAGTTGATCAAGGGTTGGACTCGATGATCTCTGAGGTCCCTTCCAACCCAGCCTATTCTATGATTCTATGAAAAGTCAGCTTAAAACCTTTTTAATCTACCACTCCAAACAATCTCTTTAGGTTCAAAGATATGAAGCTTACTGAATGCTATTAACCTAAATGGGAAATCTTATCCAGTCTCAGCACTGCTATTTCTTTCTTTACATGTTGAGTGTTTCTTTCTTTGCAACAAACCATCCCCTGCTTTCTCCTAACAAAAGTTAACACAATACCATGTTGAACTTGAAAACTAGAATTGTGAGGGTTACAAACTGAAAAAGGAGAGAAAAAAAAAAAATTATATATTTGCATAAGAGAAACTGTAACCAAACAGCATTCCAGATTATGGCAGATCATGTACTCAAGGTGGTAAAAGCAGAATTATGGGCTTCCGTAACCTTAAATTAGTCTCTTCTGTGTACGTATTTAAGGGCACTGTCTGAGAGATTCCAGGCTTCATTTATTGTCACTCTTCAGATTTCCTCTGAAGGTGGAGCTATTATTTACCCCTCTCTGTGGCATTCATGGCTACAGCAAAGGATTTTTCAAAACCTGACTTAACCAAGCAATGCAATACTGTTTTAGTGTGTAGAATTACACTCAGATGAATTCCAGATATAGTAACAGAATAACGTAAGCTTTATCTACTAATTATGGGTGTACCTTTTGTAATGCTTTTTTTGAGCAACTTATTTTTAAATAAGTATATTTAAAGCTGTACATGTTGTTGCTTGTGACCTCATATAAAGTTATAAGCACCAAGCATGGAAAGGTCAATTTTAGCTGGTGAAGTGTCTCAGCACAAGTGAAGGCCAGTGTCTACAAGGTGCAGTTGACATGAACTTATTTTCATGCACTTTTCACACACTTTTTATTTCTTCAAGAAAGATATATCTGACCTACTCTGCTTCCTTATTCATTTTTATACAAGGTGAGTTAAGGTCACTTACGTGTATTGTCAAAAAAAAAAAACAAAACCAAGCTACAAACCCAAAACCCAACCAAGCATACAAAGAAAAAAAAAAAAAAGCAACCCCAAAAAACAACCAACCAGCAACCAAAACCAAAATCATACACCAAAAAAAACCTCTGGTCTTTGATGAGAAATAATAATCTTTCATGTTTCCTCATATTTTCCTTTTTTTGTTGTTGTTCTTTTTTGTTTCAGTCCTCTACTTCATGAGCAAAGGTGATAGAGTAAGAGGTGATGGAGAGGGCACTGCAGCACATCAGATGGAAGCCCTGGAGGCTGAGGTCATGAACCTGGTCAAAGAGAGGAGCCAGGGGCACAGGAGAGTTGAGGGTGAGGCAGTGAACTACAAAAGCACAGTACTGTGAACTTGATGAATACTGATAGTTGCAGTTGTGGCTTGCATTATTATTATGTCAGAAGGCAAAGCAGCATCTGCTCTGCGTATGCCATACAGCCTTAAAAAGGAAATATGTCAAACCCTAAAAGGACAACATAGGGTGCTGCGTTCTGACAGACAAGGACTTTCCTTGCTCTCCCAAGTGTCATTATATAATTTTATTAAATACATGCATGCCTCCCAGAAGGTACTCTGCCATCTGAAATGAAGAAAATGCAGCTCACACTTTAAATAGCCCTAATTTTATTGCCTTTAGAATATATCTCTAATTTTCTGTAGAGAATATATCCCTAATTTTCTGATGTTTCTTGAATAGTATTGCACTTGCACACATCCATGGTCAGTACCTGTCTCATGGTGTCAGCCTGGTGTATACGTGCCAATGTATTTGAGAAGAGTGCTTCTCTTCATCATCTTTGGGCTGGCTTCTCTGATTTTTGTAAATTCCTGTTTGGACTTCCTAATTCATGTGGCTTCATGTGGCTTTGGACTTCATGTGGCTGCTTATCTTAAAAAAAGGCAACTTTATAGGCAAGATTTATAATTTACCAGGTTTTAAATTAGCAGGAATATATTAATATTGCTAAAAGCATTAGGAAAACTGGTTTTTTTTTTAAGGTTTTTTAATTATTATTAATTCTTCATAAGTTTGGCTAAAACATTTAGAGGGAAATCACTAGCTGCTAAACTCTAAAAGCAAGAAAAAAGAACTGGTTGCATAGCAACAGGACCTACAAATAACTAGCCATTTTCAGCTATTATACAACATTTTAAAGAAGAAAGAAATGCAATTTGAGCCACAGTGAATATTTTTTAGAAAACTTAGTCTTGACCTGACTGATAGAACAGCCATTTCCGCTAAACATCTTCACAGCAAAGAAAGGAACCTGCAATGTGTGTCCTTGAGATCCAAAATGTGGCCTGATCCAAGCTACAGTGATTTTCTTAGTAGCACAATTTGTTCTACAACAGGCCAACCACAAACCTTCAGATGAGGTGCTGTTCCATTTCTATGAAAACCCCTGGAATGAAATCACTTCCCATGGGAGCACCCTAAACTCTAACTAGTTTCTTGGTTTTTTTACAGTGAACTTGCACCACCCAGGATTTAAATGGATCCTAAGCCCGTTGGATCACTTGACTAAATACTGAATAAAACATTAATGTGATGTAGTCCTTCGTGTGCACAACACCCTGAAATCTCCAGAAAGGTACACAGGTGCTAAGTCCAAGAATCATCAGAATTTATCATGTTAAATACTTTTAAATACTTGAGAACTGGTTTCTACTTTGTATGTTTTCCTCTGTACTTCTGATTTCTCTGGTGCTTAAACTGATGCCAGTGTGAAACTGGCATTTCACACTCTTAGGGTGCCTGTTTGATTTCTATTGTAGAGAAACAAGATAAACCAGGTGCCTCGAGTTGCCAAAGAGTGGGTGTGAGTCCACCTGTGCCTGGTTAGGGCAGGCCCCCTATTACCAGGGGGCCAATAAAGGTGGGACACACACCCACAGAGAGAAGCTCACTCCTGTGCGAGGCAATGGAGAGGCCAGCAGCTCGTTGAGCCTCAGGAGCAAGAAAGGCTCTTCCCACTACATCTATTGTTGTTGTCTTTTCAGGAGCAGCTATTTCTTTGTCTACAGGTCTGTAAGTTTGGGATGTCAGGCACTAAATGCCATAGTTACACCGTGGTCCTGATATTCCATTGTCTTTGTGAAGAAGCTGGTCCCCAGGCCCACATTTTGAAACTGTAGTCAAAAACTTTAGTTAGGTTAAATTTTGTATTTTCCCTGTTTATGCTGCTTGTTTGTCCAGTCCTTAAATACTTTATCAAAATTCCTGTGCTATTATAATATCCAACCCAATAACTTCAGACCATGGATGAACATGAGACAGAAATATTGGTTGATGGCTTTTATAGGTTTGGATTTGAATTTCTAATCTGTGAGCCAGTCATGTTTCTTCCCTTCTTTTATTAAATGAAGGCACCCAAATATAATCTAAGGTTTATGTTGTTTTCTGGAATAAAAAGGATCCCACAGCAAGTCAGATTTAAGTACTGAAGGTCAGATAAGTTTTATTACTTGTATTTATTTCATGGAGCTGTCATTCAGCACAGAGGGGAAGACAGAAGGGGAAAGAAAATGAGAAAAAGACATTTCTCCTGTACAGGAGAAACAGAGCAAGTCTGGCTTTGTTGATGTTCACTTCTGTGCTGACCGTGAGGTTCCCATTCCCATGCTGTGGTAACTGACAAGTGTTTCTGTTTTTCAACAGAAGTTAATGTTGTCTTGAAGTAATTAACTGGCAAAGCAGCTGTTTATCTGGGGCACTATAGTTATTCTGCGGTTATTCCTAAGCAAGAGGAAATTGCCTCAGAGGATAAATAATCTCTATAGAAAAAATTAAATAATGAACTGACAGAAGAAAAATAAGCAGCAGACAACTGAAAGGTCAAGTAATATGCCATATGCCTGTGACTAAAAAAAAAATGATATTAAAATACCTCTGTATCTTCTCCAGGTGAAAGTTTGTGAAGGGAGGAGAAAATGATACCACAGGCTGCTATTAATATGATGGCAGAAACAGTAATGAAAAGACAAAGTATTACAAACTCTCCCATCTCATTTCTGGCCTGCATGCCTTAGTTCACAGAATCCCTGTTTCAGTTACACAGCTGTAGCTCAGTCTGTGCAGACAGACAGAAGAGCACATTGGGAAAAGGAGAGTTACTCCATAAGAAACCCAAGAATATACGATGCTTTCAAAGCACCTGCACAGAATTTGCCTCACCATCTACAGAAACACAGATTTCAAGTATTGGCTCAGGGACTCCTTTATTTTTGACCAGGCTTAATGCATACTCAAAACACTTTATTTACCAACAGTGAGGTGATCTCTACCACCGAGTGCAGACAAACAGATCGGTTTCTTAGCAGGCAAATAGTGTGGGAGGGCTCCAGACGGTGGCTGGGGCTGCTGCCAGTCCTTGCTGCTGCTGCCAGCTTCTGTCACTGCTGGCAGGCTGTGAGCACCCCACAGCCTCCAGTCCCTTCTAGGGATCTGCCTCACAGGATGCTTACACTTGCTTTGTTACAATATTTTGATTTTTTTTTTTTTAGACAAAGCAAAACCAACCCCAATTCATCAAACCCCTTCCTCCCCCCCCCAGAATTAATGTTCGTCTACAGGGGCTCAGGGTTTAGAAGCAAAGCCTGCCAAAATGCAGATTTATCTAATGCCAAGGAAATTACAGACTGTTTGATTTGGTGTGTGTCCAGAGTCAGAACAGGCTGTTCGGATATAAGTAAGGGAAAGGGGAAGTCAGTGCAAACACCTTCCTTCTTTTAGTTACTGTGTGAAATAGCTTAAGCCAGCAGGCCAAGGACAGCCAAGCACAAATGGTTTCCTACATACTCTCACACACCTCAGATCATTAAGCTGCCTCTGACTATAATACAAAAGGACACACTGCACACATTACCAGTCCCTTTTTTCCCAAATATGCACTAGAAGAGAGCTCGGCCCAAGGAGATGATGCTTCACCCTAAATATTCTTCAGCTATGTCATACCATGTGACAGACCTAGAACAAGATATTCTAAACTGGTTTAAATATTTGAAAATAGTATTTCCCTCCATATTTTTAAAAAGGTAGAAACAGTCAGAAAGAGACCTTATAACCAATCCAATTTAATCATGCTTCAGATTCTGCTCCTCCTGCCACTAGGACATTGTAGGACATCCTCTAAAGCTACAATCACAGACATCTCTCCCCATTATGTGCCATTTCCACGCTCAAATTGTGACTGAAATTTCTGGTTTCTGCACCAAGGTTTTATCTCAGATTACAGTTTCCATGCAATTTGTAAGTAGTATCAGTACTTACCTATTCATTGTTTAATCCAAACTGGAGCATGGAAAAATGTTTGATTTTGGTTTGGTGTGTAATCTGGAGCATACCTGAAGATAAACATGCCTCAAAATGAATCATAGAATGGGCTGGGTTGGAAGGGACCTCAGAGATCACGAAGTCCAACCCTTCAACCACTGTTGTGGTTGCTAGACCATGGCACTGAGTGCCACATCCAGTCTCTTTGGAAAGATCTCCAGACACGGAGAATCCACTACTTCCCTGGGCAGCCCATTCCAATGTCTGATCACCCTATCCCTAAAGAAATTCTTTCTAATATCTAATGCCTTGTTTTAGGTCCAGAAAGTGCTTGAGCAGCAGCTGGGCACTAGTTTCCTTTCTTCAGCTTGACTCACAATCACCTCTGTTAACAAGGGAGCAACACATAAAAAAATTGCTTTAATTTCTGAGAAAGACAGGCTACTTTTGTAAGGTGTCATTTCTTTTATCAGAGGAAACTGGTGTGGAGGCACTTCATCAAACCTGTAATATGCATACATGTGAAAATAATGGGAGAAAAAAACAAGAGTAGCATTGTGCCTTCTGCAGCTCAGCAAGACCCGTGGCATATACAAATCCCAACTTAGTATTTTTGCACAGAGCACTTTTTTTTTCAAGTTCAACTTTTGAATCAAACCTATTTCCAGGTGTGAATAATGAGACAGGTATCAATGTAGAACTAGAAAGAGGTAAGGCTGTGCTCAGTTGATCATCAAACCGTGTTCTTGCATGGTCACTGGTTGATGCAAACATGTTTGCAGAAAATTACTAAGTTCAGCTATGGTGGATGATTGGTCTTTATGCACTATTTAAGCACATCATTCTATTTTAAAATGATACTGATTAAAACAATTAATGGGCAACTGTAGTCGTGCAGGAGAAATGTGACCCAGTCATAAAATAAAGCACATGCTACAGCAAATGGTGCTAGGATGGACAAAAGCCTACAGGGATGCCTATTTCCATGCCTGATTAAATGCCTCTTATTGGTATAATGCCTTCAAATTTAAAAGCTTCATTTTGAAATCACCAGATAATTGTGTAATTGTGGTATTTGTACTCACTTTGATGAATCAGAGAGCATAATTTCTAACTGTTCTGTGAAACTAAAATTGCCTGAAAGCATCCGTGACAGCTCCGTTGTTTGATGTAACCGAGGCTCAGACTTTGGCCTTAAAGCAGGTGAGCAATGTTTGAATTGAAGATTCACTGACAAATAAGACCACACACCACATCCAGCAGACATTTCACTCTAGGAAGCACATAAATCACCCTCTTTCTCAGAAGAACAAGCTCCCCAAGGTGTTTTGAGAGGCCAGTCTGACTTCTCTTTCTATCAAGCTCCTTTGAAGGCAGCTCAGGAGCACGAGTTGCAGCAGTGCCCTGCTTTGTCTGCTGAGCTGTATCCATGATGAACAGACTGGTTGGAATGGCATGAAAACAACATACCCAAAGCACTGCGAGTCAGTGGGTGATTTTCAGTGCTCTTTTATATCTTCCTTTTTCCCTAAAGCACCAGCCACCTGATACATACTGAAGTAATTACAGTCAAATTGCTGTAAATGCCTATCAAACGGCATGCCTAACGGTGACACAAAGGATGCTCAGGAAAAAAGGAATCTAAATGCTATTGAACAAATAAATCAGTAGATTTAGGAGAAACAGCTGGATTTGTACAAACAGGGTGTTTGTATATTGCTCCATACAGCGTCTCCAGACATGAATCAAATCACAAGTAATTACAGGCAACTGAAGGTAATCCTCATTTCTTTAGTTTCACCTGTATAGAAGTTGGCACACATTTCTCAAATGCAACTAAAGTCTACTGTGAGACTGCCTGACTCCAGGCTACCACTGCTTCTAAAGATGGTGTAAGAAAAATGCAAAGTGAGGCCAGCAAAAAAAACCAAAAACCAAAAAACCCCAACAAACTGTCATCATACACAGCAGCTACAGACATTTCAGTACTAAGGTACACAAACTTCTTAGGGCAAGACTTAGCTGGAGTAAAGCTGCCTTACAGTAATGCAGCTCCAGGGTTGTTCAGCATCCTCACTGCCCACAGTGTCAGCCTTGGAGATCCCCACCGCCAGTGAAGGACCTCAGGAACCCCCAGTGGGTTTTGCCACGTTGTTAGAACACCACTCACAAAAGGTAAATCATCACTGACACAAAGCATCAGCCATGCTGGGGGAGGGCTAAGCACTGGCTTTCCTTCCCGTTGCAGGAGGAAACCAGACCACCTCCTACAGTTGCTGGCAATGTCCCTTCACCAGATGTCCTTGTCCTGGAGTCCCTAATGGTGTCACATCCAGATGTACAGGCTATGTTTCACACACAAAATTGCTACAAAGCAACACGCAGGGTACACTATAAGTGTGGTTTGCCAAATAAAATGCTCTACCCATAAAACCACTTCCTATAGCAGGTCTGAGGTGTAGCACAGCAAAGCACTGCAAATGAAATCTCAATATACAATAAAAAAAACAAATTAGAGACCTAAATGTGTAGGACTCATGATTTGTCTTAGGGGTTTTTTTTGTTACTTTGTTTGTTGTTGTTATTTTTTAGAGAAACTTACTGTATGAGAAACTCTTCTGATATCAAGTCTATATTTATTAGTGGTTAAACTATATGCACTCAATTCTGTATTTTAAAGCAAATAATTCTTGCCTGATCTTGGTATTTTCTGAACTGATGGAATCATAAGATATTCTTACAGTTCCTCACCTTCCATTTTGTTGATTTAAACAAGCCTAGAAAAGTTTCTTCAAGATCTTTTCAACAGATGCACTGACCTATTTGTAAACAGAATAGTATCTCTTTTGTGCATCCAGTCCACTAGAGTGAAATGTATTTTTAAAGTGACTGCTTACAGTAATGTCTGTAAAACCTTATTATGGCTTTAACACCATTCTGATCATGCCAGAAAACAGGTGCTTGAAAAACCACACTACGTTTTTCTCAAGGGCAGCACAGCCATAGTAAAGCTTCAAATTCACTACAGAAGTTGTTGTTAGCAGACCTTCAGGACATGACTGCATGGCATGGAGTGAATCTTGTGATAGCAGGAGCTGAAGTACCTTTCCTTGTGTAATTAAATTACTGTTAATTTTGTTATACCAATTGAAAGGCATTCATAAAGACACAGCCCTGACTTCTGATTCATAGCATCAGCTGAAAATTTCAGACATGCAGAGGATGTACTCCAATCATTACTGAATATTTTAATCAGTATTAAACCCCAAATCTCCTATTACTATATGCTTGGCTCTGTGTTTTATACAAGAATGGTAAGGGAACAAAGTGAAAGAATAAATGGCCTTCAAAGTTAACAATGCAGAGATGTACCCTGAAAGGAAAGCTTTGTCATTTCATTATATATATGTTAAAATGTGTGGCACTATTAGCTAACACATTTTCTATCATTTCCACATCACTTTGTGTTTATACAATAGCAAACATACTCCACTTCTGCTCAGATAAGCAATTTAGTGCAAGAGTTACCCTGCTGCTGCATGCCTGCAGAGTTTTAGCTTCAGGAAGACAAGGATATTTGCCTGGTTACACCACCAGAATTTCTATTCTATTCATTTCTATTCTATTCTATTCTATTCTATTCTATTCTATTCTATTCTATTCTATTCTATTCTATTCTATTTCTATTTCTATTTCTATTCTATTTCTATTTCTATTCATTTCTATTAAGAATTTAGGGAGTTTTTCTTTGGCATCAAGCAATTTCCCTGACCATATACTTATTTAAAGATGTTGAACAAACAGAATGTGTCCTTTCCCCAGGAAGAAAACCCCTAACATTTACTTCTTGATTAGAATTTTAATTAGTGATTATCCTCTAAATACTGTGTAAATCTTCCTCAGTGAAACTACTAAACACAACTCACCCACACTGAGTAATTTTGGCTCCAGATTTAGGCAATTAAAGTTCTCACGTAACACTTTGCCTTACTCATGAATATTTAACCTAATATGTATTGACTGTACTTACTCTCAAAATTGATGTTTTCTCAGGTTTTAAGGGAAAAAATCCATAACTTTGTCAAAAGGCAAGAATGCTGCCCTAGGCAGCCAACCTTAGAACAATGTGTAGATCAGAAGATGACTCCAGAAACTAATTCAACTTCATGTTCCTGCACTGCTGTGTGAAGTCAGACACCAGCATAACTTTTACTAAGCTGCAAACAGCTTGGAAGATAAAGGAAAACCATCTCTAAAAGCTAAAGAAATAGAATTACAAGTGTTGGCTGGCTCTGTGTTTTTTATGTTTTCAAAGACTGAGGTGTAATGCCGGCAAATAAAATACCAATCTGAGCTGTCAACAAAACCAAATGTAGGTAAAACAAGAAGTATCTGATTCCTGCTCCTCTCTAGATTTTGGACACAAAACTGACAGAATTTATGCTGTGGTTATATTCAAGCATGACCCCTAAAAGAACAGATATTTCAAAGTCCATTTTTTTTTTTTCTACTATGTTTTTAGTAAAATAGCATTTTTAAAGCTTGCAGTTTTGAAAGCTAGCATGTGTATGAGAAAAAGCAATGGTTTGGGACCATTTATTTTGTCATATCTAAAATCCATATCACATGGTGTCATTAGAAACAAAACCTGAAGTATTTCATAAAGTCAGAAAATGGTAATAGTGAAACATCTGCAAATTTAATGTTGTTAAATGTGGGCACTCCTATAACATTGCCTTTATCTAATCCTTGAGACAATGAAACCAAACCAAAAATTTAAAATAAGAAGCAATTTAGAATGGATGTAAACTGAACATATACTCCAATGCTCTTCAACATTTGAATTAATTTGGTCAAATAATATTTTTTTTAAATCTGAGTTATTAATTAATAACAGCCTTACGCTTTTAGTAAAGTGTTGGCACTTTATAAAAAAGCATTTTATTTTTATTTTTTTTTAACACAGAAGAGAACACAAGAGAGAAAAATTATCCCATGATGAAATGGTAAGCTCTTGTGGTCTCCTCACTGTATTCTATAAAAACTTTACTGTGGAAATAAAAATGGACAGGCTTGGAGGCTGCCATAATTTTTATTTCTCATACAATGTCATGGTGAGATCTTTCCAATTACAGTCAAAATATTAAAATACTGCTGAGTATAAAATGTTTTTAAACTTTTTTTCATACCACAGATGGTGCTCACATGTTTGAAGGATTCTCTCATAGACCTTCTATTAAAGTCCAGAAGCCAAACTTCAAGTATGTCCCAATCTGAAACTGTTGGTATCAGAACTCTTGCAGTCACTGTATTTATCCCACACAAGTTAATCCTTGATTATCTACAGTATAGTAACCATTTTAGATGCAACATGGAAGGACTAAAAGGAAACATCATCACCTCTAGAATATATGGAATCCTGAAAAATGTTACTGTTCAATGGAAAAAATGAGGGAAAGACAGAGTAGGTTTTGAGCTCAATTCTAGGATGCTTTTGAAAGCCAAGGACAAGCGGGGTTATGCCTGCACATTCAATGCAAATTGCATAACATACTTGGGGTTTTTATATCACATTAGAGACTTTCCTTTTGTGTTAGACATTGTCACATTACAAGGCACTCAGAATTATCTCAGTAGCTTCCTATGATCTAATTTACTTTTTTATCCACACTCCACAAGGATTCCATAATGGCAAAGTACAGAAAGCTGAAGGGAAAAAAGCTCCACCCAAATATAGCAAGACAAAATGAAAAGTAGAAGATGTTTCTGACTGTTCTTAACATTATTTCCTACATCAATAAGATGAGTAAGTATTTCCAAGGTTTGTTTTGCAGATATCATTGATAGAGTTTTGTACCAGTTCTTTTCAGTTCTGCTAAAGGGACAGACAGTGTATGGGATATGCAGGAAAACTGCTGCTTGCTGCTTGTTGTCAGCTTCCCATCTGGTAAAGGGATATCTGCAGAAACCATCAGACACTATTTCCTATGGGGGGAAAAACCCCAAAGTTTGGTCAAATGTCTGTTACAAAAGGTTCTGAATGTAACTCTGAGCAGTCTAGAATAGTTTAGAGTGTCACTCTTGTCTTACAGACCTTATGACATTAAGGTTCCTCTTACCCCTATATCTAGAAAGCTACTGGCAATTTTGTATTAATGCCAAACCAGAATTGCCAAGAGGTTTTTGCATTCTTAAATATTCTACCTCTTATTGCTTCTACTACCAACATCTAAAGTAAAGATGTGAAAACTCTAGGTTGTCTTGTAAAGCAATTTCAGAGTAAGGCAATAGTGACGTATTTTAGACTTGACTATGGACACATGTGAGAATGAAAGAGCACCACAGAGGTAGAAGGCACCAATACGAGGACAATCCACTTATTTGAACCAAGCATGCAATTTGACTGTGGAAATCTCATCTTAGTGTGTTTAGCATTAAAAGAAGTTATCTAAACACTTGGGTGGTTTTCATGGAATTTAAAAACCCCACTGCCTTCCTACCAACAGCTGCCTATTTTCTATTTTTTCCATACTACAAATAATGACAGGACCCATTCCAGTAGCTGACAAAGGAGGGCAGCAGAAACCCCCTAACTTCCCCCCACACCACACAAAGACCCTTCTTCTTTTCAGACAAAATGGGCCTGAAGCCCTATGTCTCTCCTGTCCCTACACCCCTGGAATCCAGGAGCTGGTGCACCCTTCTCCTGCAGCCTCTATGCAGCTCGAAGTCAAGATCTTCTCTTTCCCTCAGGAGCATATAAAGATGTGCAGGCATGTGTCCTGTGGCAGGTACAATATTATTTGAGGTTTTCTCCCTATCTGTCTTAGCTTTTTACAGGACAATTAAGCTGTGTGATGTGTGGGGCAAAATCCTGGGTATATTCAGAGCTGACACAGGCTGTTTAGGATGATCCATGTCATTATAGGGCCCTGTGTCTAAAAGGAACCAAGCAATGGCTTGGACAGCTTTTGCATTCTAGAGCACCCACTCATTTTCTGCATATTTTGGGATAGGCTTGATGAGTAAAAAGGGTTTCCCAGTCTGTCCCCAAGATGTTAAATTTCAATAGGCAGCCATTCCAAACATTATGAAATTAAACATCCTCCTCTATTCTGTGTAATAAAGCTAAATTGCTACAATTCTGTCATTAAACACCAAACAGAGCTAGGAAGACAAATTGGAGCTGCCTGGAGATTTTTCTTGGGTTCTGTCAGCAGCAGACATCTGCCTGCAATGGGAATACCTATATCCATATGCTGCCTGTCAGCCTCAGAGACAGATGCAGCACAGGCTTTGTGCTTCCAGCAAACAGCAAGAGAGTAAATGATATATAAAGCCCCTCTTTGTTCTGATTCATGGGGAGAAGGCATTACAAAGACAAAGAAAAATGTAATGCCTCCATGCTGATCAGGGATATTCAACCACTGCAGCTGTGAGCTGATTTAGTAAAAAAAAAAAAAAAAAAAAAAAAGCAAAAAACTTTTATATTTACGGATTTGAATCTAAGCTAAATGTATTTGTAAATGACTGGGACTCAGTTGTCACTTGGCCTCCATCCACTAAGGCAAGCAATAGGAGAAGTCAGTCTGGGCACAGTGGTGCTGGAAGCTCTCTAACCTCCCAGCAGCTAAACCAGTGACTGAAGAGGAAAGCAGCATTCTCACTGCTGGCTGCAAAGTTCCTGCTGTAATAGGGGGAAGCTGGGAGAAGGCTGGTTTGGGGGGACTGCTCTTTCTAATAATCTTCCAGTCGTGTAGAACCTCCCTATCACTATGTCTAAAGGGTGAAATTTGTCTTCCAAGTGACAATGTCAAAAAACCCTGTACAATTATTGCTTTTTGCAGGGCCCAGAATCCTAAATTGAAACAAAGAGAACACGAGGCCATGACAAAGGTCTCCCTTATGCTCCTTCTTTCTTGTTCTGTTCCCTTCTGCCTCCCGCCTTCTAACAGAGAAAAATTCCCGGGTTCTCCACAAACATATCCTGAGGTTAGAAAGACATTTTATACAAATAAATATATAAGAGGTAATTAATATTACTGGGTTCATCCCCAGCCAAAAGGTAGAATTCATACCTGTTGAGACCTCTAAATAATTAGACAAAGATAAGCAGCTCCTAAAGGAAATGATGACCCAGATGTCTTACAGACCTATCTTACAGCAGTGACCAGAGAGTAATGGTGATGTCTTACATATTTAGTTGACTTGAGAGTCTGGGTGACTAAGTTAGGTAAGAGGGTTCACCTTACCTGTTTTAGACAGCTCAACCTAGAAGTTACTAAGCCTAACAGAACAATAAGCTCTTAAACTCGTGCACCACCTTGGTCACCAAACCACTCTTTGTTTGCTTTGCCCAGTTCCAAAGCTAACTTTAGGTAATCTACAAACATGAAAAACACCAGACATAAAATTTCATGGCTGTTAAGCAACTGTGGCAGCAATGAGTTTTCCAGAGTAACACCACTGAAACTGGAGCTGCTATTGGCAATGTTATTACAGGGACTGTTTCCATAAAGCTCCTACAAAAGCCATATGCACAGCAACCCATATTTGCAAGTGAAAACAGTTGATGTGTGTGTGCAGTTGTTTATTCTGAATACAGAGCAGACATCTGCATGGGCAAACTGATGTGCATGCAAATTTCTTCTCCAGCTTCTAGAGACAGGTTTGACCCAAGCCACAAAGACTTTTTGGAATATTCCTGTTGATTTCTGGGATGCCCACAGATGTTATTTCTACGTCATTGGTATTACTCCATTGCTCCTAAATATCAAGAAGCAGCTTAACTTTTCTTTTCCTTACAGCCCAAAGACTCTAAGGAGAGATAATCTCAAGAAGTAAGCTTGATAGTCACTGGATGATTAAGCATGAATCACACTGTTACGTATCTTCCCCTGTTTTTTACAAGCAAAAAACTGTGGGGTTTTTTTTTCCCTCCAGGGAAAACAATAAGAAAAAATCTCAAACTTTTCAAACCCACAACTGTTAAAGCTTTCCCCTAAAAATAAAAATAAAATAAATAATAAAAAAGCCAAAACCTCTCATAAAGCTCTGTTTTTTGCAGTTACATTTTGCTGCTGCAGTTGCAGCAGGATCAAAATAACTAAGAGTAAAAATAAAATATTCTGAAAATCTTCTGGATTCTGTAATTGTGTTCCTGTTGCAGTGGCTTTTGTTTTGTTCAAATCTGAAGTATTTCACTAACTAGGAAGGTTCCAGGTTGCCCTCAGGCAGGAGAGAACAACCTACTCTCTAAAATAACCAATGAATGTTTGACACATCAACACATCAAATATTACATATTTGCTTCTACACAGAGTTTTGGGGAACTTAGGTCTGCTGTTCTGTGAGCACAGGGGCATCTTACGCTTAACATGCTCCTAACCACCATAGGGCAGAGCATCTGTGTGAGCCATGTTCAGATGATGGTCAGGTCAGCTGAAAGGTGGCCAAGCAAGCAGCAGTGACACCCAGCACTTCCCAAGGTGGCTGAGCAGGGCAGGAAAGGGAAGTCCTTTCATGATGTCTCTTGAAAAACTGTTTCCTTTATTTTGGCTTAAGCTGCTGCACTTTGAGAAGACAAGTTCCTGCTCTTGCTTTGCTGATTGATAAGTTTTGAAGCATGTTTAATTTGCATTCAGTTACGTGTAATCTGGCAAGGGGATAGAAGGAATAATTTATAAAAGAGATAAATCTGTATAGATTAGTCAAATACCTACAAAGTGACAATGCAGCCATCTATAAATGTGTAGAAGAATTAAACACCAAGGAAATATGTGTTGTTGAAACCAATACATCTAGTAGGCCACTGAACTATTGCTAGGAATCAACAAAAACAAGAAAAGGAAAAATGCTAAGAACACAGAGGAAAGGTTTAGCAGTATGATCAGGTAAGCAAAAAATAATATCTAGTATCTCTGTCTATACCTCTGCCATCAATAAATCGCAGTGTATAATCTCAAATATATTATGGATTAAATATAAGACCATAAACTAAGCTATTAGGTTAACGACCTTAGTGGATCTGTTTCTGATTTTCCATGGAGCAGTTTGGGAGATATGTTGTGCCTCTCTTTGTTTACACCACCCATATCAAGCTAACAATAGCACAAACCTATTTCTGTATATAGGCTTTGTCTCTGAGTTAACATATACTTAGTACAGTTTTATTTTGTGTCAAAAATCTAAAGTCTAAAATCTTTGGAGTACAGACAAATAGCTCTGAATAATCCAAGAGACAACTTGACTTCATATTAACTGATGTACTAAATTATGAAGTTGTCACTGCCTTTGTATAATTAAAAATAAATCTTATGATCTTAAGCACTAATTTTAAAGTTCTGCTACCTTAGGCAGTAAAGACAGAAGCCCTATTTGATTTATGCCTTATTTCTTTACCTCTGAAAGTTACTAGATTGCCTCTCAAAGAAGCCTGGTTTGAGTTTTGCATAGTATTTTTAGAGAACTTGTGAATATTTAAAATAATCCTCTTGTTCTCATAAAATATTAATAATTTTTAATCTCATGTCCTTGTTATGTGAACGTACCAACACTGCCTGGTACAAAATATCTAATGTGAATGAGACCAAATCAGCCACCTAAACTGGAAAACATTTCAAGCAATATAGTTGTCAATCTCCCCACTGTGGGCACAGCCTGAAAGAAATCTTATGATTATTGCTGCATTATTTGTCAGTATGCATTCAATTCATGAGTCCACGGAAGAAATACTCCTGACCCAAAATGAGTTCTGGAAAGCATGATTTTATCCTGCACATTTGTTCAGTGTCCAATCCTGTCTTTAGCTCACCTGCTGTTTTGACTTAATCCAATGAAATCCCAGGCTATGATTTTAGAGAGTAATTTACTGACAGATGTTTCAAAAACAGTTACTTGACCTTTCCAGATTAAGTGGATGACTAAGTACAAGCAATTAATGTAGCTAAATTTTCCACCTTCCCTTACTGATTTCTCCCCTACCCCTCCCTTCAGTTTATAAGTACTGGTGAAGTTAATTTCTAAATTTCAAATATCACCACTGAAAAATATTCTGAGTTGATGCTGGGAGGTGACTCTTACCATCAAACATCATTACGATTTCTCTCTGCTTTTAGGGAAAGACAGCTCTACAAACTGCTATAAAAAACAGATTCTTCCACAGATTAAAGACAAAGCCCAAAAGTATCCATGATGACAGCTGCAAACAAGATAATAGGTCTCCAGTCTCTGCAAAACATTAGGTTTTCTCAGCTGAGAAATGGCCTAAAAAGGTACGGGATATATATTATGGAATATTATGGTTTTGAACTCAAAGAAAACATCCCCGTTTTCATCGCTAACACTACTGCAGTATACCAGAATACTTGCTATTTGGTATGCAGTCCATTCAACAAAAAATTAATAACATTTACTGAATTTAAAATACTTTATGGAACTTCACTTAAAATGCTGTTAGATGTTTCACAGAAGTGGCTTATAGCCCAGCCTTTAATGGGCACAGTTGCATTTTATACAGACAGAAGAGAGAAATTCCGGCTCTACTGAAGATGATAACAGATCTACCAAGAATGCTAAGAGTTCCAAAGGAAGATGACCTTATTTACCAAAAAAGACAGACAGACAAGGAAATCACTGCTAGGAAAGAACTGCTACAATACCAACAACTTACTGGCTGTTTCATCTTGTTTCATTTTACTGTGTCCAGTTCTGGGCCCCTCAGTTTAAGAAGGATGTAGAGGTCCTGGAACAGGTCCAAAGGAGGCAACCAGGCTGGTGAAGGGACTCAAGCACAGGCCCTATGAGGAGAGGCTGAGAGAGCTGGGGCTGTTCAGCCTGGAGAAGAGGAGGCTCAGGGGACACCTCATTGCTGTCTACAACTCCCTGAAAGGAGGCTGTAGCGAGGTGGGAACTGGACTCTTTTCACAGACGACTTTCAACAAGACAAGAGGGCAGGGTCTTAAGTTGTGCCAGGGGAGGTTTAGGTTAGATATTAGAAAGAATTTCTTCACGGAGAGGGTGATCAGGCTATGGAATGGACTGCCCGGTGAGGTGGTAGATTCTCCGTGTCTGGAGGTATTTAGAAAGAGACTGGATGTGGCACTCAGTGCCATGGTCTAGCAACTGCTCTGGTGGTCAAGGGTTGGACTCGATGATCTCTGAGGTCCCTTCCAACCCGGATAATTCTATGATTCTATGATCTGTTTGTTATCAGCTGAACCAGTAAGATGGCCACGACTTTGTCCCACACTGAAGCACATGCTTCCCTGGCACCTCTAAATTGTTAAAAAGATACTATTGCTACCACAAGTCTCAATTTAAAACAACAATCAGTTTAAAGTTCTACTAACACCTAAAGTGCTGATAAATCTCCACCTCCTATCACTTCTTTATGAAAAGGGTTGGACAAATCAGACGGGAAACCTTCACGTATATTAGCTCAAAATCAAAATGGATGGGGAGTTTTCCCTTAACATATTTATTCTCACTCACAGGGAAATATTAATTTATCTTAGTTGATTGCTTTATTTATTCTGTGCTTTCCTAACTAAGTGGTATGGGATGGACTCCTCTATTCAGAAATCTCCTACATATACATTTTAAACCAAAGTGTTGAAATTTATTGATAAATTCTCATAAGAATCAGCTGTGTCTTAAGTTATTGTTGTTGCTAATAGCAAGCTTTTGGGAAGCCAACTAGGTATAACAGAGCCCTGCTTCTTGAGTGAAGATAAAAGCATACTAATTTCTTCCAAATCAATGGAGAGGAAATAAAATCCAGTACTACAATATTCCAAGTGCTACGACCATTAAGTTAATATTACACTCACTACCTGTGATACTGAAATGCCCAGGTGGGGAGAGCACATTTCCTCCTAAGTATTTAGAGGTTTTTTTTTTTTGTCCAGTCATGTACAAAATTCTACTTAGAGCTAAGCACTTACACAGTATCTACAAGAAAATTTCCCCTAGACAATGTTTACTACTCTCAATAACTAAAATATTTCAAGTAATTTCCTTGTTTTCCTGTTCCAGGAATGTGTGGCTATATTCTTATTGGATGGTCATTTTCACCAAGCAGTATCTCTTACACCCATCCTACTAAGAACTTATTTTTGGATCACATCAAGCTTTAGATAAATTTCTGGGCTGATTTTCTTCCAGAATTCACTGGGTTTCAGCCAAAAAACCATCACTTGGTATGTTCAAGCAGTATCACTTGCTATCTTTAGGTCATTTAAACTTCTAGGAGACAGTGTAGAAGATTTCAGACTTTTTTTTGGTGCATCTGCATGTGTCACAAAAAAAAAGAATAAATTCTGCCAGATTCTGAAATCAGCCTTTATAGTAATAAGGATTCCATCACAAAACAGATGAACCAGACCCACAATAAAACAAACAAACAAACAAATAAACCAAAACAAAAATCCCAGGAAACAATCTTATATCACTTTGGTAATGCAAAAGCACCAGAAGATTATGTCAGATGCCAAGAGCTATTATTCAGGTGGCAAAGGTCACACTTAGCAGGAGCCTTCAAGAGTCTTCCTGTGCTCATCTGCTTCATTTTCATACCTAAACAAGCAGACAGTAATTCAAGTACTTTCCAAGTACTTGTGTGAAGTTCAGACAAATAATTTACTGTAACTATTGCCTTCCTGCTTTTCCAGATCTATAAAATGTGGCAAAAAAATTATGTCATGAGGGTAGCTGCACAAACAGAACATTTATGAAACGTGTCTAACAAAGTCTATTTTCACCTGCAGTGACACCTCTCTTCCCTAAAGTTTTGTAACCATTGCTTTAAAATCAGTAACTTAGCCAAGTATTTGCTTCCCAGGATGAGAAGGTAAGAACTTCAATTAAGACAAGATTATCAATCTTGGTCCAGAACTGCAGCTATTAAAAGCTGCAAGTTTGCATTACCCTTCAGCTCCTCTTGCCTGAGGGCCTTTCAGTGACCTATCTGCATGGTTGGGCCATGTATATCAAGATGACTTTGCACATTATGCACATCCCACAGGAGCCTTTGCTCTCGAAATAGCATGCTCATTTTTCCATCCCGTCTGGGTTTCACTACGTAATTACTTGCATCCCAAAAATCAGGAATCCATGGCCAACAAGACAGGAATTGTCTTCCATCATGCACTCAGGCTCTTAGTGTTAACTTAAGAGAGTGATACAGAAAGTCACATTTAATTGTTAGGAGGAGCCAGGTAGGTAGATGAGATTGGTATCTGTGGTCAGGTCAGAAGACATTGACAGTCAATGCAGTGAGTCAAAAGAAAACCAGCAACACAAATGGCTGTACCATCTTATTTCTGCTCTGTGATTGGACACCTTTCTGAAAAAAAATCCTGTAGAGGTGAACAGGTACCTTTTAACAGAATGGTAAAACAACATCCCCCCCAAATCTACTTGCTAAATGCTGATGAGTTATAGATATGTAAATATAATATCAAGACAGAACACTAGACTGAAACCTTATTTTATATGTACTTATTTATAAAGTATACTAATGACAGGAGTTAAACTTATGAAAACCACCATTTTCTATCCCATGTCATCTTAAATCATTTCTACTTCAGTCCTGGTTTTGAAAAGAACAAACACAGGATGGCAAGTCTTTCTGCCCATTAATCCCTCCCTAGAATACAGAGCACCAAGCTTTATTTTTAACAGTCTGCTCTGTTATTTCACATCCAGTCCCTGCTCTAATTGTGGGCAGGAATAAGGCTGTCAAGCTTAAATGTATTCAGAAATCTCCTTTTTAAAAAGCTACTCAAGAAAATGTCATCTGTCTTTTGCCTCGTGCTTTTGTCAAATCTCTGTCATAACAGTATCAGGTAGTCCTCGTAAGATCATGGAATAATCACCTTGGGAAATTTTAATATGATGGAAATATGAATATGATTTGACTCTCATATCCAATGTGTCAGACTCTTACAAGCAGCCATGTGACTGGGAATTAATAGGAAATCCAAAGCAGTTCTCCCCCTTAGAGTGCTTCTTTCATGGTACGTGCCACAAAGCACAGCTCAGAGTCCCTCTGTCTCCTTGTATCATCCAGGAGGAGAGCCTGGGTCTGATGAGGACCTGGCACAATGCCTGAGTGCAGCACACTCCTTGAGGGGGACAGAAAATCACCCTTTGCAGCCTGCACTTACTGCTCAAGAAGACTTTTGGGATGGCCCTGCCTCCCTGTCACCTCTTGGCAACTTACAGCATCTTACAGGGCAACCTGAAGTGTCCCAGGACCTTCCCCCATCCCTTGCTCCCTCTGAGGCAAACACTGGATGAGAGAGGCAAAACCCAAAGCAAACAAAAGCCCTGGGGCTGATGGTCACCATCCAGATGACACACAAACACAAGGGTGGCACAGTGTGGGGATGACTGGTGTCCCCAGCCAGCAAGTTTTCAGTTATATTCTTGCACACGCTCTGGAGTAGAAGCTTCCAAAAGTTCTTCTAAGTCTTGAGTACAACAATGAAGCTTTATTTCAAGCCTCTAAAGCATGTTCCACCAGAAAAAAAAAAAGGGGGGAGGAGGGGAAGAGAAAAAAATTATCAAAACCAACATTTTTTAGCAAGTGTTAAAGCTATTCTGCCCAAAACTTGTGGTGCTCCCTGTTGCTGTGGTGAATACCAGTAGCTACAGATGGAAGCAAGAGAAAATGGGCCTTATTTTCCCCCAAACTACAATATTTTAAAAATCTTTTTTAAAAGACTGATCCATCTCTTTTGTGTGTGCTGTGTTGTGACTAAGCCTTTGATAAAAGATTCTAGAAATCTTGTAATAATTGGGTTTTATTTTCTCAAGCCATGTATATATCAAAGAAGTGGAGCTGGTTAGAGAATAGCTAGAATCATAGAATCATAGAACCGGCTGATTTGGAAGGGACCTCAGAGATCATCAAGTCCAACAATTGATCCACTTTTTTAAATATCTCCAGACACGGAGAATCCACTCCTTCCCTGGGCAGCCCATTCCAATGCCTGATCACTCTCTCCAGAAAGAAATTCTTTCTAATCTCCAACCTAAACCTCCCCTGGCACAACTTAAGACCCTGCCCTCTTGTCTTGCTGAGAATTGCCTGGGAAAAGAGCCCAACCCCCCCCTGGCTCCAACCTCCTTTCAGGGAGTTGGAGAGAGTGATGAGGTCTCCCCTGAGCCTCCTCTTCTCCAACCTCAACACCCCCAGCTCCCTCAGCCTCTCCTCATAGGGTCTGTGCTCGAGTCCTTTCACCAGCCCAGTTGCCTCCTTTGGACCTGCTCCAGGACCTCAATCTCCTTCCTAAACTGAGGGGCCCAGAACTGGACACAGGACTCAAGCTGTGGCCTCCCCAGGGCTGAGCACAGGGGCAGAATCCCTTCCCTGGACCTGCTGGCCACGCTGTTCCTGAGCCAGCCCAGGATGCCATTGGCCTTCTTGGCCACCTGGGCACACTGCTGGCTCCTCTTCAGCTTCCTGGCAATCCAGACTCCCAGGTCCCTTTCTGCCACTCTGTGCCCAGCCTGGAGCTCCCCATGGGGTTGTTGTGGCCAAAGTGCAGGACCCGGCACTTGGAATGTTGAACCTCATCCCATTGGAATCAGCCCAACTCTCCAGTCTGTCCAGGTCCCTCTGCAACCAACCAAGCAAGCACCAACCAAGGCTTTGCTATTGTTTTTCCATCTGTCTCTTTTGCAGACAGACTCAGTAGAGGTCAGTTTCAGATAAAACTGTAGAAAATAGAAGAGTTAATGACTCACATCTGCACTATTTTAAATTATTCAGTTACTACTTGAGTACCAACCACAGGCACAGTAAACAACAGCTAATACAAGTCATGCATGTTTCATAAAGGGTAAACTGTACCCTCTGGAGTATATTACATTTATCTCTGAAAAGAACAACAGTGTTTTCAACATCACTTAAGAGTAATGTTTCCTGATACTACTTTCAACTTTCTTTAGTAAAACCTTCAATGGATTTGAATAGGAGTTATATTCAGGTACAGACTGCAATCTATTAAAAAACTATTTACTTTTAAAGCTATCAAGACAGGTGGAAACTTTTTAAAAATGGGTTGATTCAGTTTCCCTGTGGCTTATGCAACTCCCCTTCACATGGGCTGCAAATAAACAGCTGTAGCCTCATGTGCTTCATATTCTGCTGGGGCATCCAAAAGATTGAGCACTACCCAGGAGCCAGACACATTCATGAGGAACAGGGATGTGGCCACCAGTATTACCAGTTGCTTTTTCACACTGGAATGAGAGTCTTTTCCTGGTAGATGCCTGGCAGGACACTCATCAAGTGTTTGCACTCTTCAGTAGGAGCTTCTCATGTTGTCTGCACAGATTGAACGTGACCCAAGTGCCTTTTCCTGCTGCTTGGAAAGGAGTCTAGCATAGAAATACTGAACAGAAACCCAGGAAAGGGAAGAAAATAGGAACTACTGTGTAAAGAAGTAAAAGGCAACTTGCTGGCAGCTGGGCATCTTAGGAGCCTGAGTCCTTCATCCACCATAGTCAATCAAAACCTTCTTTACATCAGTTAGGTCTGAGAAAACCAAAACAAACCTCACTGCTATTCTGATTTAGTTATTCAGGAGAACTTTCTGGTGAGCTTACCTGAAATGAAGTCTTTGCTAGTGCTGTTGGCACTATTATTAGTAGCAGTGCTTCTGAAACAGAAAACAGCAGAGCAAGCAAGCAGAGTTAAAAGATCAACCCTAAATATCCACAGACATGCTTGGCATGAAATAACAGTCTGTTAAGGCATCACCTAAGAAGAAAATAAAATTTCTCTTTAAATAGTGCTTTGTGAATACCACTGATAGATGGAGAGAGGCATTGCCAGAGCACAGCCACAGGCTGTTAACTCCAGACCTGTTTTTATCTGGCCCTGGCCAAGTCAGTGTTTTCATAACTTTGCTACACTTGAACTGCAGCTCACTGAGCTTTAGCCATTTCCTCACACTTCTGATCTCTTTCTTCTATAATTGGTTCCCTATCCTTGACTTGGGAAGACTGTCCTATGTAACATCATTCTGCCAGAAATATTTGTTGCTCTAAGAAATTAAATGGTACTACTCTCTATAAAAAACATCTCCATTGAACCAACACTGCTGCTCTTTTAACTCAAATACTGAACAGTCACCCAGGAACAGAAGATGACTTCTGAGAACTCAAGTCCCTCCAGAAACGTTACATTTCCTCCAGCTGTGGAGCCATCACCACTCCTCAGGATAAAAGCCATTAAAAAGTGCCTGACTACTGCAAGATCTATCAGTCTATTACTGCCCTCTGTCTTCAAAAAAGTTCTTCCATTCACAGTGATATTAGTGTCCTCCTTTTCTCCTGTTATCTCTCGGATAGTGGTTTTGTCTCCCCCAGTTACAAAGGTTAAAGAAGTAGAGGTTGACACTGAAGTAACAGTGAAACTTCTTGGTCACAGTGGTTCCTGAGTTTCTTCCAAATTCACTATCTTCTCCCTGAGATTTCACTTCAAATGAATGGCACAGAATTTTCAGAGAAATAGCAGAATTCATGAGCACTTAAATCCTCATCCTAACCTTTTCCTCAAAAGAAACCATAATAATTTTGATAAGGCAATAAATATGCTTCTTTTACAGTATGATCTTCAAAGATTCCAGCAAGAGACAAAACTCCTGCAAGCTTCTCTTGCTAGTTTTCCTACCTGTTAACTTCTTCATGGAGGAACATGTGTCACCTTTCAGTGCAGCCATTTCAAATCTGGGCAGCAAAACACCACCAGAAGGTTATTTTTAGCCTCTTCATGTGATGATCCATGCCTCACAACAGTCCCTACAACAGCAATAGCACACGAACTCTTCTACCAGTTCATTTCATCCCTTTGCTTTCCCTGCTGTCCTCACCAAGTTTTTAGGTGAGAGGTTCAGAGAGTGTAACATCACAGAAGTAAATTACTTTTTCCCTTACTCCAACCATAAAGTCAGAGGAACCTACATGAGATTCAACGCACAGAGTTGGTAATTAAGTTTACAGCATCATCCAGGTTGGAAACCTCTGAGATCATCAAGTCCAACCCTTGATCCACTACCACTGTTGTTCCCAGACCATGGCACTGAGTGCCACATCAGTCTCTTTTTAAAAACCTCCAGGGACAGAGAATCCACCTGACAGAGCCTGTCCTGCCCTTCCTAGCCCTGTACTGGCTGGGTCTGATCCCCTGTCCCTCCTGTTGGTGCTGTGTGATTGCCCCCAGGATGAGCAGCTCCATAACCTTGCCACAATTGAACTCTTCCTCAAAAGGTTCATGTATCTATTCAGAGCTTCACGAAATTCCATCTGGTTTTGAATTCCTTACATGTAAGTAAAATGGACACATGCTTCAGCTGGAAGCAGTGAGTCCATACCAAGGAATAATGATTGAATTCATTCTGTTCAAATGTTGCTCCCAAAGAGCTGAAAAATCTGATGGCTTGTTTTGAACTTTGGAACCCTAGCAGTTCCTTCCCAAACATGTAGAACCAAATTTTCTGCAAGAGTACTTTGCTGATCTTAGAATTCAGCAGAACACTCTTTACATTATTTAAAGAGGTTTTTTTTTAAAAAAAAAAAAAAACACCAAACAAAACCAACAAAAGAACCACAACAGCAAAAATTCCCAAATCCACCAATACACTGCAGGTTGCTCCACTCCATCAAGCAAACTATTTAGGAACCTGGGCAAAGGAACCATGTCTTTTAGTACTGGAAGCATTGCTTATGTAAATAACAACAAATATGCTACGTCACAACTTCCCCAAATCTAATTTTATTCATTTTATTAATTCCTTCACAACATCTAATATAGTAAAAACTATATAAGGAAAATAAGGAAAAGTTTATATAATGCAACATGAAACAAGCAAATAAACATCAGTTTGGACCAACTAAGCATCTTGCAAAGAAATATTTCCCCAACCAGACTGCAGATTTCACCCATGGTTTGATACCAGCACTTTGTGTCTTTTTGGCAGTCAGTTGGATGCCCTTGGAGAGAGGAAGATCTCAGCTACACAGATTAACAGGTGGCAAACTGAAATATGCCTTAAAAATGTGTGTGTCTTAAAATACGACCCAATGGTGCCACAGGTAACAGCCTGGGATTCCCCAGTTAATGCATTTCCAATAAACAATGGGAAGCACCAGAAATTTTAAGATATTTGAATGTTTTAACTTATTTTTAAAACCTTATCCAGAATTCTCCGTGCACTTCCAGGCATTTAACTTCAAGAATAAAATATTAATTTGACATCAAAACTGGTACCAGGATGCATCACTATAATAATAATAATGAATTTGACTGTGGATAAATCAAATAATTTCTGATTAATTTAATCCACAATTTGTCTTTTCTTCAAAATGCTTTAACAGAAATGAAATTAAATAAGGTCCTAAACAGTAAAAAAAGCACCTTATTTTTGTCTTTTAGGACAAAAATCTCATCTCTCCCTTCTTAACAAGTAGGCACCACACACCACCATTCCACTGATTGCAAAAATCATAGAATCATAGAATCCTTGGGGTTGGAAGGGACCTCGAAAGATCATCTAGTCCAACCCCCCCTCTGCTATAACCATTTCCTTAACTTCAAAGACAGACCTTCCAAGAAAAAGTGTAAACAAAATCCATTATCAGTCTCCAAATATGCCCACATCCAAAGCAAGTACACTGCTAAGACCACAATTTAACTTTGAGTTCATAGAATCATAGAATCCTTGGGGTTGGAAGGGACCTCGAAAGATCATCTAGTCCAACCCCCCCTGCCAGAGCAGGGCCACCTAGAGCACTTCGCATAGGAACGTGTCCAGGCGGGTTTTGAATGTCTCCAGTGAAGGAGACTCCACGACCCCCCTGGGCAGCCTGTTCCAGGGCTCTGTCACCCTTACAGGAAAAAAATGTTTTCGAATATTCAACTTGAACCTCCTGTGCTCCAATTTACACCCATTACCCCTTGTCCTATCACTGGTCACCACTGAGAAGAGCCCAACTCCATCTCCCTGACACTCACCCCTTACATATTTGAAAACATTGATGAGGTCACCCCTCAGTCTCCTTTTCTCCAAACTAAAGAGACCCAGCTCCCTCAGCCTTTCCTCATAAGGGAGATGTTCCACTCCCTTAATCATCTTAGTAGCTCTGCGCTGGACTCTTTCAAGCACTTCCCTGTCCTTCTTGAACTGAGGGGCCCAGAACTGGACACAGTTCTTACATTCTGCTTTGCAATTCACATACAAAATATCACATATCAAGTCTACTGCTAATTATGACCCATAGCACATTTTTTTCCCCTTCTGTCCAAGATAAACCTTGCAATACCCCTTATCATTGTAAATTATTTACAGCAGAGCTGCTGAATGCAAAAACTGAGCTTACTGGGAATCCTGTTGGTAGGCAAAAGCTTTACAATATATTACACCTTCCTACTATTATTAAACTTAGTACTTCATATTTCAAACAGAAGTAAATATTCCCCTTGTGGGAAAACACTGTCTATTTGTGTAAGACTTAATGACATAAGCTAAATTGTGCTGTTGGTTTGAGTTAGGCATGAAATACACTTCAATAATGTCCCAGTTCCTTTTGTGTATGATGCAGTTCTAAAGAAAACATGATTACTAAACCCATTTGTGTTTGAAATTTCCTTTGATTGTTTTAAAGGCTATTACTCACATCAACATTCTACTGTTTTTCCCTCATCAATTTCCATTATTAGCTTGATTCAGAGTAATGCTGTCCCAGCAGGTTTCTCAAACAAATCTTAAGTGAACATGGTGCTCTGATTAAAAAAGCAAAGCAAACAAAGCCAGCTGATTCACTACATTCTGAACGGCAGTAAACAAGAATAATAAGAATTAAGCATTTCATTCTCAGATTCTTGGTTTACATTTGCTTTAGAATATGTATTTTTCCTTCAAAAAAGAACAAAAATACCACGTCCTATAAAGACTTCTCAAACCTTTTCAATAAATTAAATTTCTGCAATAATTTTCATTCTTATTAGAAACTCTGCAACAGGATGATCCAGTCTCATCCTTTATTTCCTTTCCACTGCTCATTCACCAGCATTTATAGCTAAGAATGCTTCCTTGCCTTTCATAAATCTGCTGTTCTCTTGTTATAAAAAGAAAGCAAAGTATTGGAAAAACACAAAAACACAAGCTGGTGTTAATTAGTGGACAAGTCAGTTTCCCAAGAAACCTGTGGAAGAACCACAAACTTACTGTCTGTTCACCTAAAAACTGGTGGAATAGGGAAATAGGAATACCTCTTCATTTTCTCTTCTTTTTTTTTCCTTAACTACTAGTTACTATTCAATACAAGATTTTGTGATAACAAAATATTAAACAAGAGATGTTTACAGTTTTTCCTAGTCTCTCTCTCCCAGTGCTGAATTTTGCCCAGCAGCATCTCTTCAAGTATATTCTGTCCAGAATTAGTTTATTCACACGTTTTTCACTCCAGGTTACAAAGCAGAAAGGAATCAGGAACTTAAACATTATAGAATGCCTTCATACACAAACAAGCAAAATGCATTTTGTCAGCATATCACTGTCTATTATTCATTACTTGGAGAACTAACAGTATAAAGTCAAGAATATAACACGGATGCTCTCCTAAACATATCCAGGCAAAGTTCATTACCAAAGTCATAATGAAAGAAAACAACCCTGACAGCCATCAGAAATGCTGTAAATGGGGTTGTTCCATGTCTAGCCAAGGTTTACAGCCTCCTGTCAACACCAGAAAAAAGCAACTGTCCTGGGCCAGAACAAAGGACAGACTCATTCTGTGCCCTTTTCCTGATAACACCTCAGAAAGTGATGAACATATGACAAGTACTTACAATGCCTTCCCACATCTCATCCCAAATCCCTGCCATTTGCAGATCAGCAGCTGTATCAAGCTATTACTCACTCATCCACTAGAGGAAACAAACAAAACATTTTTTTTTTTTAAATCATCACAACTGTAATTACGAGTTATGCATGTATGTAGAATTCGAATACACTCTTAATCTCGTAGAAGATTACTTTATAACACAATACCAACGTGAACTCAGAGAGGCCACTTTGAACTTGACAAGAGCTGCAGTTCTGGGAAGCAACTGCTCTCCTATTTCCACAGCACAATTTACTGGAAACAACTTAACAGTTCTGACCTATGATCTACAGAAGGTTAAAATCATGTACAGTCTCCTATTGCCTGTACAGGGTTCTCTTCCATACAAGTTCAACCTTCAAAATGTACCATTTTTGGTCTTAAGGCCTAAAAAAACCCCAATTACTGACTCTGGAAATAATCCACAAGTTGCTTTGTGTGGATATGTAGCTCACTCCTGCGGCATCAAGTGACCTCAAAAGCTTGATAGTAGTTGTGTCAAGCATCTTTTGAACTCATTAAACCCACAAGATTACTCTGGGCAATGTCATATTTACCTACTCCTGGTGAGAGTTTGCATCTGGCTGCCAGAGGGTGAGCTCCACTTCAGTGGTGCAGAAGCAGTTAATCAAGTCCCACATGTAGTTTGAAGAAGTAATTCCTCATCCTGCAGGACAGCTAACAGGTGGAAGGGAAAAAAAAACCTGCTATGCTAATAGTGTGAAAGTAGCACATCCTTAATTATACCTTCAAGAAGAACTTAGTCACTTATACCACTGAAAGTCAAAGTGATGTAGTTCTTTATCACACACAGTTGTACTTCTGAGTTTTAGAAGAATAATCTCCTATTAGAAACCAATTTAACCTAAATTCCTTTTTCCAAGTTTATCCTTTGCTAACTGGAAACACACAAGAGTAAATACAGCTGCCAAGCCTAATGCAATATTCTGAAAGGATTAAATAAAATCTATCTGAGCAAACATTATATCATTATACGTTTCTCAAGAAGGCTGAAGGGTTATTAAGTGCTCTGTGATATTCTGACTAGAGAGGCAAGCTACTTGGGGACACATCTCAGCCTGCATTAGTGGGATCCTTATACATTTGCTTCATCAACTGGATTATCAGAAGAGCAAAGTCATTTAGAGAGACAGAATTATTTTTTTCTAGGGTACTGCAACGGCAAAGCCAACAAAACCTTAAAAAAATAATTTATTAAAAGCTGAAAAGATTTTATACATATGAACAACTGGCAATATGTAGTAATCTTTAGTGACTGGAGGGGTTCTAGACCCATCTGTTTTTTCCTAAAATTAAGTGAAAAATACAGAAAAAGTTTGCTTTTTTTTTTAGTGGTAGTGTTTTAGATGGACAATAATATTTCTGCCTTAATAAAAGTTACCCCAAAGTATCAAAAGCACAAAAATGTCACTGAATGCAATACTCATTCATAAATACTAATAGCTAAGTACACTGATAGTTAAAATTGCCTACTCCTTAAGTCACTTTTCCATATTCAGACAATTCCTATGGTTGATCCAGTTTGAGTATAGCCCAAAATGAGAGCTTTGGGAACTCACAAGTAAACTACTTCTGGGATGAGAAAGAACTCATTTCCTTAAAGAAGCACTAACAGCCACTGTAGAAATTCCAGGCAGTGTTAGATCTCTACCACCCATAGCTACTACTGTCTGGGACAGACCACTTGATTTGTTGATTTTTCATCCTTCAGAAAAAGCTATTCTGACCCCTGGCTTCCCAGCAGGCATTTGAGTTTATCCTAGGAGGCTGGAAAGTGATCACACATGGGTGAGTGCCAGAGGAGATCAGTGGTTACTTCTGGTGACCCTTCATTACCCACCGTTTTACAAGATGAGAACTGATTGTTTCTACATAGAACATATTGGGGTGGATGTTCAACATCTTGTTTATTAAGAAGTTCTTCAGCTTAGCTCTTCTGCAAGTTCATTTAGGATTTTGTATCTTCCCTTTCCAAAGGAGGGCAACCAGTTTGGTGAAGGGACTCGAGCACAGACCCTATGAGGAGAGGCTGAGAGAGCTGGGGCTGTTCAGCCTGGAGAAGAGGAGGCTCAGGGGAGACCTCATTGCTGTCTACAACTCCCTGAAAGGAGGCTGTAGCGAGGTGGGAACTGGACTCTTTTCACAGATGACCTTCAACAAGACAAGAGGACACAGTCTTAAGTTGTGCCAGGGGAGGTTTAGGTTAGATATTAGAAAGAATTTCTTCACGGAGAGGGTGATCAGGCTATGGAATGGACTGCCCGGTGAGGTGGTAGATTCTCCGTCCCTGGAGACATTTAAAAAGAGACTGGATGTGGCACTCAGTGCCATGGTCTAGCAACTGCTCCGGTGGGTCAAGGGTTGGACTAGATGATCTCTGAGGTCCCTTCCAACCCGGCTAATTCTATGATTCTATGATTCTTTCTATAGCAGGTGCCAAGAAGAAAAGGCAGCTGCTCTTCTTTTTTTGGTGTTTTGTTATATGCTTATTCTCACATCTTTTCAATATGTCTAAAATTTGTGACTACTTTTCAACTTTCCCCTGATATGAAGAAAAAATTGAGTGACCCATAACATTTGGAATTTATATTCATTTATTTTTGTTATCATTAATTCCTACTGTGAGCATCACTGCTCACTGCAATTTAACACATGCTGCACACTTTAATATAGTTGGAGCAATGAGCTCTTTAGGATCCTTTGAACAAACGACAATATTGAATGGTCAGTTCAAGTGACTGACTTTTCCTATTTTTTCTTTGTCACACAGGGTACCACATGTGAAAAGGCTGACTGAAGACTGTCCTTGGACTCCTGAAGCTTACAAGATGCAGCATTCAACTAGGCAATGCTTAAAGCTTGTTGGTTTCATTTCAGACCCATTATCAAGCTATAAAAGCTGAAGTATAAACACTTGTGTTAAGCAGTTTTTAACGTTTTAAAACCAGAAACATTATTATGTATACATTTACTAAACTGAATGAAAAGGTCCCTTAGTACTGCAGACAAAAACTTTTCTCTGGGTTTAAAGCCCAACAGATTGGAGCAGTCAATTGATTCATTAATGACACAAATAATTGGAATTGTTCACCTCTACCTTCAGGGTCAATATCCTGAGACAAAACAGCTAAACCACAGTATTTAACATTTATGAAATGTTAACAGCTATAATTCTCTGAATACTCATCTATACCTAACCCCACGCACGAACACACCCAACAAGAAGTGGGAGCTACAGTTTACACTTCCCCCTCCTTTGTGAGTTTTACACCCCCTTCCCATCATCTGGAGGCAACCCCTCTACACATAGCATTTCCACCCACACTCAGCAATTTTCATCCAGCCCCTTTTCTTTTCCAAGGCTGGAGGGGAGCAGGAGAAGAGCCCTAGAGGCTCCCCTAAACCCTACTACAAGAGATTCTTTGTGAAAAATAAAAAAATTCCTGTTGATTTCAGGGAGGTAGTATTTTAACCCTCGTATTTTTCATTCCTGCATGAAATTAGAACAGTAATTAAGAACTGGCATTGTTTTAAACACGTCTATTTATTTCATTTGACATTGCTACATTCAGTTGTTATCGTTGCAACTTAAAGTTATTTACCCAGACTTCAAGATATGTACATCAACATACACTTGATTGGTATTAAATGATGAAATAAGTGATGGTTTGATTTCCAAAAGTAAACCAAAAAGTAAATGTTTATACCAAACAAAGTTCAGTCAGCCTCAACTCTTTCTCCTTTTAGACTTTTTTTCAGATAGTCTATATTAAAAAAGAACTGCATTTTAAGTTGTTTGCCACAAGTATGAACAGCATTTCATATAAAAATGTATCACTGTAAGTAAAACATGTTCTATCTATATATCAAGTTCCAGCACAGCTTGCACTGGGTGACAATAAAGAAGTACTTGCTGGACTTCCTACGCTGGACAGCTTTTTCTGCCAGCATCCTTGAAAAGAAAAGAATTGCTCAGTTCACTGCAAACAGTTCTTCAAGTCTTAGGAAATCTGCACATTAATTTCTATTTCATTAAATACCCTCATTACTGTATCTCCAGGCTCTGTGTGCTGCTTTTAATGTATTCCCCATCTCCAGTCCCAGGAGTAGTCTGACATTTCCCATATCTTCTTGAAGCTGACTTGCCTGACAGCACAAGCACACTGAAGACTCACCACAGACCAGTTTAATCCCAGTCAAAGAATCACCAGCTCAAATACCCATTCCCATCATCCCAGTGACATGAAATTTCAAACACAGAAAACAGTTTGGCTGTGTGGGACAATTTTGAGTTATTTAAGGTGCATTTAATAATTTGATGTTCTAAAAGTTATTTTGTGAACATAAATTCATTTATTACATTCTGGAAAAATCTTTGAGGTTCAATGGAAATTCTGTGTCTACATAATAATATAACAGATCAGCTGTGCTTTTTTTTTGTCAAATCTGGGTTTATATAGTGCAAAATTAAAGTCAAAATACCATAGAAACATATCATATCTTTTGGACAACTTTTTAAAAGCTAAATAACTCTTTAAAGCTACAACAGCAGTGAAATCTACATAAAGACCTCAGAACTGTTCAAGATATTATACTAAATTAAAACATCTGCAGCAAATGAGCCTGCAATTTCATACATTTGGGCAGATTGTGTAAAATGCACTTGTGTAAAATGCAATCAACTTACTTTTAAAGACTTCACTGTGGTTCACAGATGCGAAAGCAATCATAATTAACATCCGAGTTATCATTCCTTACACACCAAAAGTTTGTAACAAAATCAGTGATTTGACAAATTCAAGCTCAGGCCTTCAAAAACTAAAGTCCCTCATCACTGAATATCTAACCATGATTAGGCTGAAATGATTTAACAGCTGATTAGACTAAACTACAGTTGTTCGAGGAGTCTAAGAAAAAAACATCCACTGGGGGTGGATGGGTGGAATAGAACTGATTGCAGGTTTGATAACCTGAGGCAGTAATTTGACTGCTTATCACCATTTCATTAGTGCATCTTTATATGTTGAATAAAGCAGACACTAGATGACTGCTTTAATCAGCATCATAAAACATCATGTTCCTCTCTGCTTCCTAACAGCTGGTTTAAGAGCAATAAAAGGTTTATTTGATGGGTAAGCTGGAAGATCTTCAAGGGCCCTATACTACATTTCTACAGTTGGACTTTCAAAACAAATTGAGTCTTTACAAATACTGCTGGTTCTGTTTTTTAGAGCTTGAACACTTCTCAAATGACAAAGTCAAGTTAAATTTGCTACCACCAACACAAGAATCTACTCACTCATCCTATAACATCATAATGTCAATTATATCCCGTTGTGCCATCAGTAAGGAAAAAAACCCATTACTTCCTTTTGATACATCAGCTTAAAAATCTAATTCCATAAAACAGAAGCATTACTTCATTACCTACAAATCACGCTGCTAAATCGTGAAGCTTCATAATTAAACTTCCATATTAAGTAACTTTCACCCAAAAACCCCAACTCTACCTCTCATTTTATTTTCCCCTTACTGTGGAAAAGATCCATACAAGACCCAGGCAACTGACAAAGCCTGTAGGTAAGGGGATCTCTCTATAATGGATCTGAAAAAGAACCTCCATGTGTAGCACTGATTGCACTGAAAGAAACTTGAAGTTATGGAGAAAATGAGATATTTAGAAGCCCTTTAAGTCAATCTATTGCCGTGCTCCTGAAATGTGCCACTGTGATGTTGAACACATAAAAATCTCTGTCCCCAAACCAAAAGAAAAAACCAAAAACCCAAACCCACAGCACAACACCTCCAGCAATATTGTTTCTGAAGACATGATTTATTGGAAAAAATACATGGTGAACAATCTACTGTACTATTCAATAATCCCACACTTATTTATCAGAACACTTAGCATAGATCCTCAGGAGTCCGGGACTTCCACTCTGAACACACACACAGACCTCCCCCCAAGATCAAGGCAGGGATCTGTCTTACTAAGACAATGGTTACGGTTTCCACCTTTACTTTTTCTTCACTCTCCTATGGACAGTTTTTTTTTTTACAGGTCCATATAGAGATAATTTATGGTCTAGCAACAAAATCCCTGAGCTCTGGACTGACATCCAGGGAAAAATTGCCATAGGTGACTTAACTGGGGTAATGTGAAGCCACATATAGGCACTTCAGGATGGGGTGGAGAACTAAGACATAGATGAGTTTGCATCCTCTGGATTTCTGAAGCTTATGTTATTGCCTCACATCTTCACTCAGCTGAAGTGAATACTAATTTGGTATGGCTCTTTGTATTAAAATTTCATTTCCAGATACCGCAGGGAATACATCCAGGTACGTGCATATGTTGAAAAGCCAGCACACAAAAGCAATTTCTTTGCTTTAATGAGATAGAACAGCAAACTGGAGAGAGATGATTCTCAATGCAGAACTTTTACTCGGCATGCACAACAATGAAATAGTAGACTTGGAGAAGATGAAAATCCTTTTGAAGAAACTGAAGAAACTTCACCCAGAGACACTTCAGGATTACCAGTAATGCCTCTTTCAGGAAAATAGGAATAAAGTCAGCCCTTTCTCTGTCTATAGATGCTCTACACCTTATCTGTTGATGTAGATATCCCATGCTTAAGGGCTGCCTGCAACAATAGTTTTAGTTTTCCTACACACATCTCCAAAGCAGGAAAAAACCAAACTAAAAACCAACCAAACAAAAATCCCCAAGCAGCATATAAAATTGAAAAGAAACAGGGTTGCATGTCCAGGAACTGCACACAGAAGTTTAAACTCCGAGAGAAGTCTCCTGTCAACCAACCTGCAGCACCAAGGGAGCTAAGGGGACAGCTGGCCTCTGGGCTCCTGGCATGTCCTGAGCAGAACTCAGGTTAGATTTTTGTTTCCAAGACAAGAGGAGAGAGGGGGGAATTAATCCAGATTCAATGAGGAAAAAAAAAAAAAAAAAAAAAAAAAGAGAGACTACATACAGACAGAAACAGAGGACAGAGACTACATACAGACAGAAACAGAGGACACAAAAGGTGACAGGGCAGGATGGTGTTTTACACTGCATCCTTTCACTCCACAGTTGTTCACTCACACCAGATGCCATGTTCCCTCTTTAGGCAGCAGAAACCCCTGCCACAAAGACCAAGATAGAAATGACAAAAGACTTCTTCCTAGTGACTCCAAAACAGAATCTGTACTGTAGATGGCACTTGAAAACAACTACTGAAAAGCTATTCTGTTTACTGGCTGTGACACAGCTACTACTGCACAACCAAAACCAGGCAGTCTCTCTCCATCACTATAATGAATTATAGTGATTTATTTGATATTTTTTTTTAAAAAGACAGACCTTTGGAGGAGGAAATGCAGCAACCAGGCGACCACAATTTGTGAGAGTATCTAAATTTTGGTTTAAACGAACTACAGACAAGCCCATGCTTCTGTATGGAATTACTTATGCCATCAACACAAACTGTTGAGCTGGTTTTGCATTGTATCGGCCCAAATCCCATGCTGAAGCAGTTTGCTCCTCAAGGACTGCATCCTGTGGAAGTCTGAGGAGTCCTCCCCATGAGGAAGAAGAGGCAGCAGAGACCATGTGTAATGAGCTGACCCCACCCCCAGTCCCCTGCTCACTAGGGAGGAGGTGGAGAGATCAGGAGTGAGGTTGATGCTGGGAAGAAGGAGGGGTGGAGGAAGCTATTTTATGATTTTTTATTTCTCATTCTCCAAATCTGATTCTGACTGGCAATAAATTACACGAATTTTCCCCAAGTCAAATCAGTTTTGCCAGTGACAGTAACTGCTGAATGACCTCTCCCTGTCCTTATCTCAACCTGTGTGCTTTTTGTTATATTTTCTCTGCAGCTGTGGAGGGCATTGACACAGCAGCTGGGAAGGCATCTAGTGTCCAGCCAAGGTTACCCCACACCAACCCATAACAGTATGTACCTAACCTATACAGTTCATACCTGTAATTATAATCTGAAAACAAACTCAAAAGCTGCATATTATTTCAGCAGTGTTTTTATATGCTGAGGAGACTGATAAAATGGCAAGAGAGAGGTTACACAGTGGAATGCTTGATTTTACCACTGGAGACTAGCTGTTGTGCAGAACCAAGGACACTGCTCAGTTCTGAGGAACGTTTTGCCCTCCTCAAGGAGTAAAGAGGTCACACCTAAAGCCCTCCTTTGAGGAGGAACAGACAAGATAGATGGCCAAAATTGACCAAGCAGAGTATTCCATCCCATACACATCATATTCAGTATAAATTTCAGGGATCACGAGAGTCAAACCCCTTCCTGCTTCCCCTTCTTCACCTGTCCCTGTTTGCTTCGGCATCCTGGGAGGATTCCATCCCTTCCTCTGCCTGTGCTTCTGATCCATCCCAGCCCATATCTGTGTGCTCCTGCCTCCAGCTCCCAACTGCTGCTGACCCCAGGATTCCAGCCTGGACTTTCCCAGGGCTGCCCTGCAGCCTCGGTGGTGACGTGAGAGTTATTGGGGGGAAGGGGGGAGGAACATGGTATCAATTTTCCTGTATATTTGTATATATTTAGTAATTTTTCCTTTTTATCATTACTGTTTCCTTAAAGCTGTGTAGTTTAGTTTCCAACCCATCAGTCTCTCTCCCTTTTTCTCTCTGCTTCCTTTATCAGGGAGGGGGATGATTAGAGAGCATCTCTCATTTGGTTTAATTGCTGGGCCAGTGTTAAGCCCTGACACACATGTAGCAGGTTGGGTACAGGGTTTGCAGCGAGCTGTATAGGGGCTCTTTGTGTTGGTTTTTATTTGGTTGGTTAGCATTTTGGTTGGTTTAATTGCTGGGCCAGTGTTAAACCCTGACATATAATCCAGTATTTACTTCCAAAAAAATAATTTCATGTAAAAGTTGAAAGTCCCATTAAAAACTAAGAAAATATTTGGATTTGCAAAACTTGAATTCTACTCTTCACTATATGACTGTGATACAATTATTAAAACACTGTCTTTCCTCCCCCTCAGAAACCTGGGGTCTAAGAACTCCTAGCAGATGATTTCCATACACTAAGAAGCTAATGACTACTCCAGGTCATTGTACCCACATCCTGAATATATAAAACAATTATTTTCCTAGCTTCTTTCCCTGGTACTGCCATACTATTATTTACAAACAATTATCTTTCTCTGGTAAATTAGCATGCCATGAGCTGTGGCAGCTTGAATGAGTTCTTCATGAAAATGTCCCTACAGCCTGAGAGACGATGCCATCCATGGTAGGAACAGAAAAGCCAAACAGATTCATAGCCTTGCCTTCAGAAAGCCAATTGATACAAATCTGATGTTTAATACAATTCATTTTTAAAGAGAAACTCTGCACAGTTTCTAAGAAATGTACTGGGATCAGTATTGGGCCCAGTTCTGTTCAATATCTTTATCGACGACCTAGACGAAGGGATTGAGTCCATCATCAGCAAATTCGCAGATGACACCAAGCTGGGAGGAAGTGTGGACCAACTCGAAGGCAGGAGGGCTCTGCAGAGGGACCTGGACAGACTAGAGAGCTGGGCCGATTCCAACGGGATGAGGTTCAACAAGGCCAAGTGCCGGGTCCTGCACTTTGGCCACAACAACCCCATGCAGCGCTACAGGCTGGGCACAGAGTGGCTGGAGAGCAGCCAGGCAGAAAGGGACCTGGGAGTCTGCATCGACAAGAAACTGAACATGAGCCAGCAGTGTGCCCAGGTGGCCAAGAAGGCCAATGGCATCCTGGGCTGTATCAAAAACAGCGTCACCAGCAGGTCCAGGGAGGTGATTCTTCCCCTGTACTCAGCGCTGGTTAGGCCACACCTCGAGTACTGTGTCCAGTTCTGGGCCCCTCAGTTTAAGAAGGATGTAGAGGTCCTGGAACAGGTCCAAAGGAGGGCAACCAGGCTGGTGAAGGGACTTGAGCACAGGCCCTATGAGGAGAGGCTGAGAGAGCTGGGGGTGTTCAGCCTGAAGAAGAGGAGGCTCAGGGGAGACCTCATTGCTGTCTACAACTACCTGAAAGGAGGCTGTAGCGAGGTGGGAACTGGACTCTTTTCACAGACGACCTTCAACAAGACAAGAGGACACAGTCTTAAGTTGTGCCAGGGGAGGTTTAGGTTAGATATTAGAAAGAATTTCTTCACGGAGAGGGTGATCAGGCTATGGAATGGACTGCCCGGTGAGGTGGTAGATTCTCCGTCCCTGGAGACATTTAAAAAGAGACTGGATGTGGCACTCAGTGCCATGGTCTAGCAACTGCTGTGGTGGGTCAAGGGTTGGACTAGATGATCTCTGAGGTCCCTTCCAACCCGGCTAATTCTATGATTCTATGATACTGTGTCAGCCAAATGAACTGCTTTTCATTTGAAAGCAGAAGTCAGAGCTGATCGTATTAGCCACGTTGTGATAACTTTTCATTTAGCACAAATGCTAAGTCTTAAAGTAGAAAACTCAACCTTTTATACTTGTTTGTTCTTTTAATGACTCCAAGGTACATTCAGTTGAGAGAGTCACTATCAGAGGAAGAGGCGTAATGCTCTGCAGAGTCAGTTGTTCCACATAATGAACTGTTCTGTGTAACAACCAAAGTAAATCCATCTTTAGAGAGAGAGAAGAGACCCAAATGATGTTGGCAACTAATGCTAAAATAAACCAATAAACCAAAAGAAAATAAAGCCCTGAGATAAACAGCAGTGAATGCAATTACTTAAAATTAGTAAATTTCCTCCCACACATATGGTGAAAAAGGAACATATGATCAAACTAATAGGATTATGCAAAAGAAGTTGCTAATAATAGGACTGTAATTAATCTTTTTTAGTCTTGGGGCTTGCCTATAATCACTCTTCATGCACGTAACTTGATTTGGGTAAAAACTAATTCTATTGAAAGGAGACACTTTACAACAATCCTCCAGTTGTGAAGACTACTTTTCCTCATCTAGATAAAGGTGGGCAGATGGCACAAGGTCTACTCCTTGGCTGTGCTTAACTTTTTTCTAGGTTTTTTGTGACAAAAAAAGGAGCCATTGGGACCATCAAAAAACAGTTGTGTTACTATACCAAGCTAATAAAGTATAAAGTTACCATAATTACTTTGCTGGCTTAGTCTTACTAGGCTTTTTATTGACATCATTCACTATCTTATTATCCAGGGATAATGGCATGATTTTTGAAAAAAAAAAAAAACAAACCAAAAATTAAGAAACACATAAATCCATGAAAACACCAGATCTGGTATTTGATGCTTTGTTTGTGCTTGCATATATGTGTTTGTTTCTCTATATAAATCAACAGGTGGTTTATTATAAAGCTGTAGAAAGAAATAGATGATCCTTACAACAAAAATGTATTACATGTCACAACATTTTAATTTTCTTTATTAGTTTCAAGACAGAATGAAGGATAAAAAAGAGCAAAGTGGGGAAGAAAGGAAATTCTACTTCCCACATTAATTATTTAAAACAAAACAATAAATATATTGAGAACATTTTCCATTTCATTTTTCAGCACTTAGAACTAGTTAAAATCTTCACACAGGACAAGTAAAGCACTCAGAGAAGTGGTTTTCTCTTTCCTTCCCCATGTATTTTGTCCATTTATTTCACTAGGAAATGCCACAGCTGGAAGCTGAGACATCCTTTTGCATATATTATATTTCCAGCTTCTTAAAATGCAATATAGTACAAGTGATAACTGAGGCCAGTATTCCATTCCTATTCTCATGAGGATTTATTCTCATCTTTTGGATATGAATCACCCATGAAAAAAAAGCTACAGCCTCCAGACAAGAAGATCTGAAGTACCATCACTTTCACCCCTCAAACTTTGTGTTTGCTCCTCATTCTTTTCAGATTGAGTGAATATGAAAATGGCCAGTCAAATGGGGTTCATTTTTTGATGGATTTGGTCTTAGACCAGCCCCCTGTGAGACAAATTCTGCAGGTTCCATATTCACTTTTTATCAAGGTAAACAAAAAACAGACTAATAAGGCACTGCAAAAACAAACCCAGTACAGGTTAATTTCTATGCTAAGGGCTAGGAAGCTCTTACTGATATTAGAAATAAGAGAAAAAAGACTTAAAGCTTTCATTAGAGAGAATAAAAGTTTCTGGAATGAAATCTCAACATATTCTGTGAAAAATCAGTGAAGTTGCTCTATGTATGATTTAGATGAATTCTTTGGTACCGATTTCTTTCTTTTCTCTTGTACTACTATGAACCTCAACTCTAAGGTTGGAAGGTACAAATTAACATTAATATATCCAGGAATCTCTTAGTAAAAGCACTGAAGTCCAAGCAAAGCAGGATACAAATGCCTTGGTGGAAAAGAAATGCAGCTCTCTGCAGAAGTTGACTAAAAACTAAAATCTGCAGTACTAAGTGCATGCAGATGGATAAAATAGTAGAAACTGTCCCAAGTAATAGCTGAAAGGAGACATATTCACTGGGCAGACAGAGGGGAGGTATCAGAGATACAAGGTGCTTTCACAGCTACAGGAGTTTAAAAAAAAACAGCCAACATACCCAAAAAAAACCAAAAAACAAAACTGAAGAGCAATCTCAAAAATGAAGGGGGGGGGAATAGCACTCTGAGAGGTAAAGGGGTCATTACCAACTGTTTTTCCTGTGGAAGGCTCAAAAAAGTCTTCCTCCTTAGGACACATCACATGCAAATCCATTAACAAAATAGTAGCCATCATTATTGCAAGATACAGATTTCACCTTAACAACAATATAGTAGTAGTATAGTTTATAAAGAAAAAGCAGTCAAGGGAAAACTGTGCTTTAAACCCAGTCGGTATCCATAGAGCTGCAGAGGAACCATTTAAAAAGAAGTTCTTTTAGTCCCAGAATCTTCCCTGAAATCCTCCTGAGGAGATGTGCTCTACCATGAAGCAAGATCCTCAGCCTGGCAACACGCCTGCTAAATGGGTTTCTAACACCTTACAGCTTGGTTGGTCTCCAGGCTGCACCAGGGGCTGCCAAGGGGCAAAATCTTTGCTCTCTGGACATCCCAAAGACACAAATCAGGCACAATAACACAGTTCAGATTCTTTATATTGCACATCCATACCTGCATAATCTGACCTCAAAACAACATAAAGACATGGTTCAAAAGCAGCTCTGCCTCATCACTTATTCCTTCTTTTCTCCCTGCTACTCACTTACTCTTCACAGATGCATCATTACCCTTCCAGTGTGTTATCTGCCTGCACAGTCTGGCAAAGCAAAATCAGACAGAAGCTCTGCAGATTTCATGAGAATGCTTATAATGTGTCTCAGGCTTCAGCAACTCTGGGGATTACGTGTATTTAGAAATGCTATGTAATCTTCAATGTTCTGCAAGTAACCATGTTTGGAGATTAAAATATATAAAAGTTGACAAGACTCTGGTATACTTAATATCTGCTTAGTGATATCTCATTTAGAGAAAGGATTCATTAACCTCACAATGCTATTGTTTTTTAACATCAGCAGTATGAGGCATAAGGTTTAGGTGCTTTCTGAAGGGATTTTCCCTTCCTTTCTGAAGGGATTTTGAGAGTCACTGTCTGAATGGATTCAGATCTTAGCAGCCTAAAATTCAGTACAAGGTATCTGAAGCCATTAAGTGGGTTTACATACATGAACCTCACAAAACAGGGCTGTAACCTGAGTTGAGGCTGTTTCTGCTTACCATAATTTGTCCACAAAGCACCCTCAGAACAGGTTTTTGGGTTTTGTGTTGAAAATACTTCAAATGAGCCAAGTATTTTTATGCAAGAACGAATGCTAAGTGCTGAGCAGGTGCAGCTGCTGATTTTCATAATGTTCTTGGTTATGCAGCAAATACAGCATTGCAAGTTTCATTGCAAGGCAAAAGAGATTCCAACAAATTTTGTTTTGACACTACCTGCCATTCAAATGTGTAGAAGTACTGCATTTATTCTAATGAGAGCTGGCTTTAAAAAACCCATATGGAAATAGGACAAAATTACATAAAGAGAAAAGTCAATCCAATCATGAAACATAAATAAAACGCTAAATAGAGGGATGCTATAGCCTTCACCATGCTTAAACATCAACGAACAGTAAATGAATAAACACAGAAAAGAACCAGAGACAATACACACACACAGCTGTGCCTGTGTTGGATTTACACAGAACATGTTTGGAGTTCCATCAGCACCTAAGCAGCTGAAAAAGGGAAAGGGGAAAACTTCCAGGTAACCAAAGTAAGCTCATGCTCTCTGGGACTTTTGTCCCAGACAACTGAATGTTCCAATTCTTCATTCATCAACCTCGTGGGCAAAAAGATCTGAACATAAACCAAAAAGCAGTCAGGAGCTGGATTGAATCAGATTTGGTCCCCTAAGCTCTTATTCTTGTTTTCTCAAACATCCTCCAATTTCTAATGTTGGTTGAACCCCAATCAAAAACCCCAGGAGAAGGTGTGTTTTCAAGCCTTTTTACGTTGTCATGTAAATAGCCAAATCATTGTATAAAACACTGTAACTGAAATATTGTAATTAATTTTGATACCTGTAGCTATAACCTGTCATTATCATGTGACTAGAGAGCCATATTCAAGGAACAAAGCCCAGTTCTGACACGTTTCAGAGCAAGATCTTGGTGGTCATGCATCTAAATAGGAGTAAACTCCACAATCCAGAGGATAAGCTATAAAAGTACACCTTTAAAAGTGATTGTAATTAGAGATGGTCAACAAATAACACAGCTGAATAAAAAGGGAAAGAGGGGAAAAACAATTTGTATTTTTCTGGTCTTCAGAAAAATACCAAGCTACTGACATTTTCACATTGTTGACTGTAATTGTGATACAGCTACATAAAATGCATTGCAGAGAAGTTATTCATAAATCTGTTGCCAGATGCATCCAGCTGTCTAAACTGTACTGATTTCCCAACAGTAAAGAAGAATTTGTAATTATTTATAAATCAATCAGGGCAATCTTTGAGGTTATAGTAATACTTGCTTGGAATATCATAGCAATATTGTGACAACAAAGTTAAATGAATGTAGGGAATCCTCTAGACGAGAGGAAGATGATCACACTTGATAATGAATTAAATTTTAAAAGGAAATAAAATCACTTGCAATCATTTTTTTCACACCCACACATTTGAAAGAACAGAAACTCATCTGTTGAAGTAGTCTGTCCATTACCACCTTTTCTGCCACAGAGCAGAAGAAACACCTTCTTACAAAGGAGAGGATTTGGCTGCACTCCTCATACCTTTCAGATGTTGGCAGGGATTCTGATCTTTAGACTCTGCTCTGTCCTATCCATAAGGGAACAGGACAATGTCAGTTATTTACTTACTGGCTTTTGCCTCTTAATGTCTCTTTATTTGGCTATCTGATGCCTGTAGTTCTGTGCTTTATCTTCCTTCTTCACGATTTACTAACAGTCTCTGACTATTATTTCACAAATTCCTTTGTTTTCCTAATCTCAAGATCTTGAAAACCTTTGTGTAATCATGCTCTGATCTTGCTGCTCTAGGTGTTATCACACCTGGCCTCGTTTATCCTTCTTTCATTGTTCCTTTGGGAACTTCCACAGCCTTACATTCCTATTCATATTTAATTCATACAAATCTTAGAATCTGTATTTCAGGTCTCTACAATTTCTTTTCACAAGTGTCCAAAACTGAAACTATGGAGTTATACTTAAAGTAATCCCTATCTTCAGAGGCAGATCAAAGAAGAACTGATCTTTCTTAATCCATCTGCAGGGTTTGAGTCTATGAAATCATATGCATATTTTAAATACACAAGAGGGTTTTTTTTTTGTCTTGTTTTTTTTTTTTTAAGTTTGCATGTTAGAACAACAGTGAAAGAAAGCCTGCAGGTCCTACACAAATGTGGATTCAGTTTGTCCAGCATTTTGGTGGTTTGTGCTATTATGAACTTTTCAATTACTCTCTCCTGTTATGTGTTGGTATAATTATCTTTAGGAATATTCATGTAAAACTGGCATTTTGTGTGGTGAATAATTTACATGTTGACAAAGTTTAAATACATACAAATGACATGCTTATCATTAGAGTCAGTTGGATGAAAGAGAACAACCAAGAACCCAAGGAGATTACATCTTGCTGTTCCACCAGCTGGTGCCAGCAAGGTTAACAGGGTCTCTCAATGCACTCACCTACATTTTCCAAAGAGTTGATCTCATACAAACCTATAGTCTGAAAGACTATAGAAGAAATTCCATGTATACTACACACAATGACCTGTAGAGTGCCCTGAACACAAGCAGGGCAGAAGCTGACAGCCGTGATACTGATTAAAATGCAAAAGATCATGAACAGATGTTCAGAAAGATGAGTTGACTGTAAACAGTTTATACAAGCTCTAGCCATGACATCTGTATGTAAAATAATAAAACACATAAGAACACAAAAGATCATCAAATCATAGGATTTTCAGGGTTGGAAGGGACCTTTAAGATCATCCAGTTCCAACAGCCCCTGCCATGGACAGTTTCCACCAGATCAGGTTGCTTAGAGCCCTGTCCAGCCTGCCCTTAAAAACTTCCAGGAATGGGGCTTCCACCACCTCTCTGGGCAACCTGTGGCAGTGCCTCACAAAGACAAAAATGCTTTAGCTGTGTTAGAGCCTACTGAAAGAACCCCTCAGTCTAAAATGTGAGAATGCCATGGATTTGATCTATGCAATACATCCACCATGGACAATCTAGTATCTCCACACTAGTCCTAAAAATATTTAACACTCTGGTATACACTATCAGCCTCAAGAAGAACAGAACAACTTTTAAAATCATGGGAGATAGTAAAAAACAAGTGGAATAAGGGCAAAGAAATCATTACACCAATCCCACTTCATTCATGTCCTGGGAACCCAATGGACAATAGAGGAAACAGCTAAGTATTAGGAGAGCTACAGATTGAAGATAAATGGATCTCTTTAAGAATTCCCTGTGTATAACAATTTTATCCAATGTATCCAGCCCAAAACATAATGGAAAGATTTCTATTACATCCAAAGGAGGGATTTGAGAGTCAAAAATTTTTAATAACATGCTGTCTGGAATGCTAATTATGATGTTCCTTTTATGAATATTTCATTTTCTAGTGGGTCTTATGTGCTTGAGCTAAACCCTGTAACTTCTATCAATATTAATGGAAATTATGCATTCAGATCCACAGAGATCAGAGAAGTTACCCAGAGACCTTAATATGCCCAGTCTTGTTTAACTATATTGATTTTCAACTTCATTTTTTGCTGGTGCTATGTAACAGGGATACTGAAAACACACATGTTTTCAGTCCTTTATTTAAAAGGGCACAAATTATGATAATGATGATAGTAGTTCTTATTAGCATCTAAGATGAGTTAAAAGGTTAATCAAACTGAAAACAGACACTAACCATTGTTCTTAAAAGACATCCAACTTACAACATTGTGAGAAAAAGGTGCTGCAGAAACTGCAGACATCCAAGGTAATGAAGGCCCATGATGGGAACAGGAATATTGACAAAAACTATTCCAGGGCAGGAAGAAATGGTCTGAACACAAAATGGTTTACACTGTTGCTTGGGTTTACCAGCTGCCTTGCCTTGCAGAAGTGTTGCAAGTGCTTTTTTAGAAACAGGGAGTGAAGTTGGGGCTCAAGCAAGGTAATTCTTTCCAAATAGCAAATAACAGATGCAAAGCAGTTATTGTGAATCACAGGATGAGAAAGGAGTCTTGGGATCCTGCCTTTCTTTATTTGGATAGCTGTAGCTGCTGCTTAGTTTGGCTGCCTACCTTAGCATTAGAAATACCAAGTTTGGGTATCTATAGAACAGAACTGGAGCCCATGAAGAAAAGATAATCAATCCTCCATCAGGACCTCTTTTTCACAGACTAAGAATCTGTGTGAAGAGGTGAATTAAGACAACATGTACCTGCTAGGAGGTGTAGACTTGTACCTAGGTACTCAGTGCAGGAGGAGAGTAAATATAATGGCAATTTAATAGTGCTCCTATATGTCACTTACAAGATTTTTTTCATTTAAATATAGTTCTATATCAACATTAGTACTAAGAGTGGTTTATTATTCAATTCAGGTATCATTAACTTCTTATAAATGTTTTGCCTAATCAATAAACACTGTAACTATCATGCTTGGTTTCATCTTGAGCCCCATACTATTTCATCTTGAGCTGTATACTTCATCTGTATACTTTCATCTTGAGCATCAAGAACTGTTTAAAATTCAGAGAGTAGAATTCCATCAACCCAATTTTTACACTTCTCCAAAACTATCTATTTTGTCTGGAAAATTACCATGGATACCTATTTTTATCTTAGTAATCTTGAAGTTTACACATTCCACAAAAAAAATTTATTATAGAAGTCCTCCCCACCTTTCCATTAAACAAAAAACCAAAACCAATCAAACCAAAACCAAATGAGCAAGGGGGAAAAAACTTTCCCTAATCCCTAAGTCTACCATCAGCACTTTTCTTCTCCTGGAATGGACTGTGTCATTCCTCAGAAATTCTGAAAACTAGGTTTGCAATGGAAAATCTACCTCAGTTACTGAAGTCTGGAAAGCATATAATAGCAACAACACCAAAAAATTCATCCTTTACTCTGGCTTGAGATGCTCTTTGCCTTGCTGGTGTACAGTGTTTGTGCTTAAAGCTGCTTCTTTACATTTCACAAACGCCTCACCATTTACACTAAAATCATAGAACCATAGAATCATAGAATCCTAGGGGTTGGAAGGGACCTCGAAAGATCATCTAGTCCAACCCCCCCTGCCAGAGCAGGGCCACCTAGAGCACTTCGCATAGGAACGTGTCCAGGCGGGTTTTGAATGTCTCCAGTGAAGGAGACTCCACGACCCCCCTGGGCAGCCTGTTCCAGGGCTCTGTCACCCTTACAGGAAAAAAATGTTTCCGGATATTCAACTTGAACCTCCTGTGCTCCAATTTACACCCATTACCCCTTGTCCTATCACTGGTCACCACTGAGAAGAGCCTAACTCCATCTCCCTGACACTCACCCCTTACATATTTGAAAACATTGATGAGGTCACCCCTCAGTCTCCTTTTCTCCAAACTAAAGAGACCCAGCTCCCTCAGCCTTTCCTCATAAGGGAGATGTTCCACTCCCTTCATCATCTTAGTAGCTCTGCGCTGGACTCTTTCAAGCACTTCCCTGTCCTTCTTGAACTGAGGGGCCCAGAACTGGACACAATACTCCAGGTGCAGCCTCACCAATGCAGAATAGAGGGGGAGGAGAACCTCTCTTGACCTACTAACCACACCCTTTCTAATGCACCCCAGGATGCCATTGGCCTTCTTGGCCACAAGGGCACATTGCTGGCTCATGGTCATCCTCTTGTCTACCAGGACCCCCAGGTCTCTTATCATCGTAGAATGTAATTAAACCTCCAGTTAAGAAGAGTAGTTGAGAAACAAATTTTTAGCTGCTGATTTAAATTTTTAAAAATTATTACTTTTTTTTTTCCAAATTAAATTTCACTCTACATGCAGAGCTGCTGAGGCTGCACAAGGATCTGACCACACAAGAAAAGAGGGTTAGCAGCCCCCCAGAGGAATCAAGAATGTAGCAAGATGTCCTCATTACCCCCAGAAATCTAACCAATGAAATAAAAACCAACACAAAGAGCCCCTATACAGCTCGCTGCAGACCCTGTACCCAGCCTGCTACATGTGTGTCAGGGCTTAACACTGGCCCAGCAATTAAACCAAATGAGAGATGCTCTCTAATCATCCCCCTCCCTGATAAAGGAAGCAGAGAGAAAAAGGGAGAGAGACTTATGGGTTGGAAACTAAACTCCACAGCTTTAAGGAAACAGTAATGATAAATAGGAAAAATTACTAAATATATACAAATATATAGGAAAATGGAAACCATGTTCCTCCCCCCTCTTCCCCCAATAACTCTCACGTCGCCACCGAGGCTGCAGGGCAGCCCTGGTAAAGTCCAGGCTGGAATCCTGGGGTCAGCAGCAGTTGGGAGCTGGAGGCAGGAACACACAGATATGGGCTGGCATGGATCAGGACCACAGGCAGAGGAAGGGATGGAATCCTCCCAGGATGCCAAAGCAAACAGGGACAGGAGAAGAAGGGGAAGAAGGAAGGGGGTTTGACTCTCGTGATCCCTCAAATTTCTCCTGAGTATGATGTGTATGGGATGGAATACTCTGGTCAGTTTTGGCCATCTATCTTGTCTGTTTCTCCCCAAAGGAGGGCTTTAGGTGTGACCTCTTTACTCCTTCTGGGGGCAAAACGTTCCTCAGAACTGAGCAGTGTCCTTGGTTCTGCACATCGGTCTCTAGTAGTAACTATAAACATCAAGTGTTATCAGTCCCAGAAGCAGACTTGATGAGAAACTTGCTGTTAATTTCAGCAAGTGCAGCTACTTACAAGAGATTTAGCTGAAAGCAAAACAGACAGAAAATTACCTTTATCTTGGCCCAAACCAGGACACGTGTCTATTTGTTTAAAGAATTTCTTATTAAAATGCAACAGAAACCAGCCACGATCTGAAGTGGGGAGGGCTGGGGCAGAAAATAGGGAGTCAAGCAGCTCATCCAGTTGCTCTTTACCTTTCATTTAACCCAACACCCCTGCACACAAAGATCTACAGAAGTGATCTTGACTTTGCACCACAGCGTGTTCCACCATTAACATCCTTGTCACCACAGCGTAGCTGATCTGCACGCAATGTCATTATTTCTGCTGCCAAAAGGGCTCTTCTACTCTGCAGAGAGAGTTTTTTCCTAATTATATATGTCTGCCTTGTTAACATACATAAAGCACTATGGCATATCTTGGCCAGACAAAAAAAATGCAGTGATAAAAATTCTCTATGATCCCACCGAAGGATTTAATGTGTGTATGTACATTGGAAAAGATAAAGGATGAGAGGGAAACATGCAACCACAAAATGACCAAGAGCAGAGAAACCAAATACATGTTAACTAAATTATACTAAAAGCATTTCTGCTAAAGCAGCCTTTAAATTAGAAAGCAGACTCTTTCTGAACACCAGAGTGATGACTGTGTATAACATAAGAAAAAGGTTTCAGAGATACAAGGGAAAGAACAACTCTTATTTATGTTTAGAGACAAACACCAGTCTGATCAATCTAATAGTGACAGGAACTTGGCCAAGAAGACAGAAACTAAAATGAAGCAGGGCCTCTGTGAAAATGGATGAATAACTTTGTATTGATTTCTTTCCACTTCCTTAGGAATCAAATTGTTGTAAGGCTCAAGTTTGAAGCTCCCAGGTTTTTGCTCAGTAGGTTTAACTTTGACTCTGTAACCTCTGTGGCACATCTGTTTCTATTTATTATATTCAGAGCTAAAATGGAATCTGTGCTCCCTTTGTGTTCTTGTATTGATTTGATTTTCCCTGGCTACAAGAAGGGTCATTAGGTCTAATGTAGATCATCAGGATGCACACTGATTTGTAAGCGATTGTGATGTAAAATGATATTAGGCATTAGAAAAACACAACTAGAGCATAAGGGACTGTGAAGAAAATAAAAAATAGAGCTGAATATTCTCCTAAGAGGGAAAATAACATCAGGGCACAAAGAATGCAACACTAGTTATGTTCTGCTTTCCATAAACAAGCCTCTCCACGAAGCAATAAATAAAAGAAATTACAGTTACAGTTGGTTTTGGCTGAATGCACAGGAAGTCTACTTATCAAGTAGGAAAAAAGTTTGGCCTAAAGAGAATAGTGAAGCCATTCATCAGTGAGATCTTTGTTGATACTCATTGAGGATCCATTTTGGATGCTACAGTGTTAAACAAGCATATTCAGGTGAGTCTGCATCTCTGGGATCTTGCAGTTGCCAGTATAGTCTTTAACTGCCTTGCAGTGTTTGAGTTTTATAAGCCCAATGTCTGCTTAGATTCAAGATTTTTCTCAAGTCCCATTCTAATCTGTTATTTTAGCTGGATGCTGTGCAACAAATTTCAGTAAGTAGTGGGATTGATACCATTTTCCTGGCCAAAGCCCAGCAAACTACCTGTTCTTTCTACCTAAATCCTTCTTGTACTTTTATAGATGTAAAAAGTGTTGTTTGAAGCAGGCACAAAAATACCCATGCTACTAGATCAAGGTGGAGACAGCCTTCTCTATCAGCATTATATTACTGAGCTAAGTCATCTCATGCCTGTGTCCTCCTTTGATATCTTTAGGTAAGATGTGAGTTCTGCAGACTTTTCACTAGCTACTAGGTTATTGGTGATCATGCTGCGTAATAGGGGAATCATGAGATCATGCTAAGTCAGGTAAAATCTAAGAAACAGGTCAGAAGGGAATAAAAGAAATAAAAAAGATCAGTGCATGCACACTCATAGAAGTGCTTGCAGCAGTAACATACCCTTAAGGAGTCCTCTCCAGTGGCATAAGTAACCTACAGTCATATACAACAGAAGGATCAGAAAGGAGATAAAACTAACTCAGACTGTATTTTTGGCCCATAAATTTTTCTGTCATTCCTTCGAAGAGCATGAAGAGTCATCAACATTCTTCTTACACTTTAGTAGAGGATTTCCAGAAAGAGGGAATATAGAACTTCTCACAGAGAAAGAATTATATATTTAAGATACTGAAATAATACTCAGTAATTCTGATTTTCAGTACTGACTCTAAGACTTCATAATTACTTCAAGGGTCTTTAAGGCTTCTGTTTCTCACTTCTTTACCTGTAAACTGGGAGTAATTTTTTTTTTTCATCCACCATATGGTGATACAGCAACTTATTGCTTACCACATATGCAGCCACTATATTGATATAAACATAAAATATGAAAGCTAGGAATGGAGAACTTAGTGCAGTGGTTCTGTAATCTCTGTGCTTGGTTTTCTGGTAGCAAATACAGCTAACTGCAATGTTAAAAACATTGTGTTAAAAACAAAAGTGTGTGTTGCCATTCATCCATCTATAACCATGTATTTATGTGCATAATTGGGTCTCCTGAGCTGAAGAAAAAATGAGAGAAACTCCATTTTTGCATTGTGGCCCAGATTAGAAAATTCAGGTTGACTTCTCTGTTATCATTTTGATAGCTGCCGAAGCACTGGGAAATATATTCTCAGAAAACTCCAGATTACACTATATGAAACATGTAATTATTAGATCATACAGATAACTGTACTGGAAGGAAGAGTCAGCTCATTATTTTTCATATGCCACACAAAGTTCCTGGCTACAGAATAAGCAGCTATGACTCTGGTGTTTTAGTTGACTTTAACTAGTCTCATCTATGTAACTTGAACTTATTAAAAAAACCTTAAACATCACAATTTAAACATCATCTCTGGGGCTTTTCAGATCATTTCAAGAAACCAATCCTTGCATTTTTTTTCTTCACCCTTACCGTGTGCACCTTTTTCCAAACAAAATCATCCTATCTGCTGTGAATAACAAAAGGCAAATCTCACGAGGTCACAAGTACTCAGCACATTGTAATACTGATTCCAAAACTGAAAGCCAGAGGGACTTTTTTTCCCTCTCTCTGAGGTCTTCCAGCAAATTATTGGTTTTTGCTGATCTCTTTCCATTCATGTACTCTTTCTTACAGCTTGAGTGATTGCTTTGAAGTGCTTAGTAACTCTCTAATCATGTACATCTCCTGGGGGCTGAAAAGAGGGCTGGTTTTAAAAGTAATTTGTTTCAAATGTGGTCTTATGCATTCTAATGTAAGGGTCAGAGGCTCAGGGAAAAAAAAAGTTTTCAGGGACTGCACTTGTGAGTGACCATCTAAGGTCTGATAGAGTAATAACTCAAGTCCACACCTTTTGAAAATCACCTACCATTAATAACCTCCTATGAAAGTATACTACAATAATATTGAGTTCTTCTGAAACTTTCTCTTCACAAAATACTACTAGGAAAAAAGTATTAATGGGCTCCAACCTTTGGTAACCCTAAAGTTAGACTCACTATCAATACAAATATGAAAAATATTGAGCTTATATTTTACTTAGGTTAGACTTAAGTTTCTTTATTTTTCTTGAATACTGCAGTGTCAGTTTATTCTCATCCTAGAGGTTTATCTAGGCTCTGTGGCAGCCAGGACTTTTCCCTCACCAGAGCTACCCTTCCATACAGAGCCTTCATACTCTGAAGGGAACATCTGTCATCAGCACATCTTGGGCTGATCCATAAGAACTCCACTGTGTTATGGATCAAGGTCAAGTCCTTCACTGCTAAAATCCAGTCATAACCATAATACTGCAAGAGTCACACAGAGTAACCCAGCACAACACATTTTGGCCATACAGGTTGATGAGGATGCATTCCAGAAGCATTCCACTACACAAAACGTTTTGTGTCTTCTGAGCTAAAGTGAAACAAATATCAAACTTACCTTTTTAATTTTTTTTAAAGAGCAACACCCTTCAGAATTCCTAGAAGGCTTTAAGGCAGGCAAAGGAAGCACAGAAAATACATACATTTAACTTCTGAGTTGATTTAGTGTAAAGCCTTTCATACCAGTTAAACTGCAATTAAGGTACTCATTAAACCTCAAAGAGATGATGACCTCAGTATCCCAATGGGACAACCAAATGCTTATCCTTCTTCTAATGCTGCTTGGCATGAATTTGTTTAAATGCCATCAGAGATTAGAAGCTGTATGGTAAGTCCTGGTACACCCATTTACAACCACAAGCAACCACAAAATCCTGTGGAACAAACAATAAATACTCAGGGAAGGAGCCTTGAGAATGCTACTAGTGTTCTCTAGAGCTGGGTCAGACACACTTCTCATCTCCAGAATTGCATGAGTCTTACCTCTGCAACATGAGGGAGACAAGGCAAGACTGCAGCTCAGCACAGGTTTCATAGCAGGGATCTTGTGCTCTTCCAGAGACTTCGTTTTGCATCCAGAAACTGCAAGCAAAATTCACAACATTCAATTGTTGTCAATTCACATAGTTCAGACTGCCTGAACCCCAGATTAAAACGCAAGAAAATAGGAGTCACTGGCAGACAAAATTGCTTACTTTCAGAAATCTCCAGTCTTCTGGACCTGAATGTTTTCAGTTTTATTCTCCCCACTCAGATATTCAGTATGTGAAAGAGGCAAGAAATTTTATAACAATCACTCTCTTTTGCCAGTACCTGCTAGACCATGCTTATCCTAAATCACACAATAAAGAGAAACCCATCCCTATCTTTTTCCTTCATAGTGTTATTCAGGGAATTTGATGACAACTGAAGCTTGCTGAAGATTCAAAATAAACAAAAATATTATTAATAAATACGTTGCTGTTGCACAAGTTCTGTAACTGGATAAAACCTGGATAAAATTTGTAATATAATTTTATATATAAATTACATAAGTAATAACAGTAATATAAGTAATATAAATAAGTAGCTTTTAGCTATTTTCATTATTTTGGTACTGCTAAAGTCAGTTTAACTCCATGCATACAGTAGATATCAGATGCCTTGCTACATTTTTTCACAAACCATTATGTTAAGAAGCAGATTTAGTGCCATTCAGAGGAAGATGCCTTAGGAACACGTGTGTGTGTATATATGCATACATAGAGACCCCTCTATCATAACTCTTTGTACTTCCCAAGCAACAGGACAGCAACACTTGAGCTGTTGCAAAATCAAAGTTCAACACAAAAGTAATTAACTGCAGCAAATTGAATTTAGAAGCAGTAGGTTCAGTGCATAGGTTAATGTATTCCTTTCATTTCTGTGACAGTTCTGTATCTTCCCCCACCTCACTGAGGCACAAAAATGTCTATGCATTGAAGGTTCATCTCAGCCCACCAGCTTGATCTGATCAACATAATTCTCAGCTGCCATCACAAATGTGAGACCACTGGAAAGGCAATGTTCCACTTCGTTTGACCTCTTCTGGTAGAATTATATTAAACATGCATAAAAAGTGTACATTTTTTCTCATTGATTTCAGAACATATTCAACCTGAAAGCAACAGAACGTGGATTTCAAGAGCTGTCAGACACCCCATTTGCTGCTGTTCTGGAAATGCACAGGGCTCAGAAAATATAAAAACAAAGCTTCAGTGACATGCTCAGAATATGAAAGACACAAAAGAGAACACAAATATTTGCTAGCAGGTTCTAGTCTGCTTTTTTTTTTTGATTTGCACATTTGCTATGCAGAGTACGTAGAAATAGTAAGCTTTCTGTTCCCTCTCCCATTTCAATTTTTAAATATTAATATATTCCATAGTTATATCTTCAGAAAGCTTAGATGTGTATGTGCATTAACATGAGCATGCAAATATTTATGCATACCTAACCAGTCATTCAGGCTTTTATTTTACTTAAACATGTAAGTGATCTTACCAACTTCCAACTGGACTACTACTGCACATAAAATCACATATTTTTATAACATATCCTGACATTAACACTATCCTGCACACGGTATAAGTGGATTTTCAGGCTTTGCAGATCACTTTATTACAAAAAGGGGCGTCATCCTAGAAGTCCTTTCAAAGGGCATGGAAATACTCTACATGCAACTTTTTCTTACTCACTTAATAAACCCCAGTCTTGGGACAGAGATAGCCATGACCTTCCTGGGAGCCTATCTCTGTACTTATCTTTGCTGACTGAACTAAGATCAGAAAAGGGAATGATAACATGCAGATTATAATATTCTGTTCATTAAAAAAAAAAAAAAAAAAAAAAAGAAACCTGGAACAAAACCAAAGAAATTCTTATCTTCCTTGAAACCTTAATGCCCCATATGGTGCAGCACCAAGTACCAGCAGTGCTCAGCTCCCTGGGGCCATAGTAACACCACAGTTTCCATAGCCAGGCCACCTACTGACACACTGTAACTTGGTGGCTCAGGAAAGCATATTAAAACAGGAAGAAAAAAAAAACAAAAAAAACCACAACCAACCAACCAACCAAAAACCCCCAAAACAGAAAAAAGAAATAATTTATCACAAGATAGATAGGTTCAGGAATTTACCAATATTATTTTCAATTAATCTGTACTTGGTGATTTAACTAAGATCATCTCATGTAGGCTATTTTCATATGCTGTAAAGAACTTTCCATCTCTTAACAATGAGGTATGAGCTACATTAGCAAACAAAGAACAAGAGATAGACAATGAGATAGACAATGGATTAGCAAAGGCATACAGAGCATTCAGGAGACTTCATAAAAGAGTCTGCAGCAATAAACACTGAAGAAAAGTACAAAGATTGGTGTCTCCAAAGCCATTGTACTGTCCACTCTTTTATATGGGTCTGAAGCATGGGTCATCTACTGCCACCACCTGCAACACCTCGAACGCTTCCATCAGCACTGCCTCCGTACAATCCTAAACATCCACTGGACTGACTGTGTGACCAATGTCACTGTCCTTGAACAGGCAGGGGTCACCAGTATTGAGGCCTTGCTACTGAGGACACAGCTGTGCTGGGCAGGGCACATCTCCGGGATGGAGGATCACCACCTCCCTAAGATTGTGCTCTATGGTGAACTTGCCACTGGTGCCACAACAGAGAAGCTCAAAGAGGAGATCCAGGGATGCCCTGAAACATCCATAACACTGCTGCCTCCTTTGAGAACACACACAGAATCAGTCTGGAGGAGAAAAGACAGCACAGAAGAACCATGCCTTGGGTGTCCCCTCACAGGAGACTTTCTGCTGGGCCTTTTGCAATCCCACTGCCTGTCCCACATTGGCCCTTTCAGCCATCACCGTGCTTGCAGCAAGCCTGGGGAGAGCCCTTCTGAAACCCTCGTTCACAAACCCAAGCCATGAAAGACAAGCATAATTAAATTACAAACCATGAATTATTCATTACGAGGTCTACTAATTTTACACCATCATTTTCCATGCAAAACTTCAATGGGTTAGACCAGAAGGTGGGTTGTTTTTTTTTTTGCTGGCAGGGAATAAAAGCTTCAAAACGCTCCCTAGAGAACAAAATGTAACTGTCACATTGAAGATAATGCACTTAATCTCTTTGTTACATTCCAGCAACTTTAATAAGCTTTATTGTACTGCATTTCTCTATAGTGACCCTGCAAAAAAATTCATTTTCTAAGTAAGCAGCATGATGGTCTGTATGTTTCTACCCACTTAACAATTAGATTAGTGCTTTTAAAACAGTCAAAAGCAGCAGTAAATTCTTTTCATAAAAGCTGGCAAACACAGCAAGCACATCAGTCATTCCTCGAAGCAAAGATGACAACTACTTTCTAATCTTCACTGAATTAGTTGAATCTGGATTCAAATTACATGTGATTTCTAACCCCCTGTTGTAAACTTTGCTCCATTCAAGATGAATTGTGCAGGTATATAATCTTAATTTATTTTAATGCCCATATTGAAATGTATTCTATTATCAAAGTGAAATCTTTAAAAAATGCTGACTATGTATGAATGTGCCCCAATTTTCAAATAACTGCTTAAAAATATCTTATCTGAAGCTCAGAAAATAATCATATGTAATGTATTATGTCAAAAATCAACTCTCTGAACATCACTTTCCTGTCTCATGTTTAAGTGGCCACTGCAAACCAGGCCTCCATTTACTACGTGCTTATAGTGAATAGCAAAGTGTCTCACAAGCATACTGCTACAAGTGGAAGGGTTGATCCCTTCCAGAGCCTGTGTAAGGATCCAGCCTCCATTAATCTAGTACAAGCATTTGTATATGTATCACTAAACATTTTACTGTTAAAAGTACAAAATACTCTTTCAACAGTCCAAACAAATCCCTCAAAATAGATAAGAGCCTAGGGAGTATTAGCACTCTGGTATCTTATTTAACTTGTCTTCTTTTGTGCTTCACAAAACCAGCACAGTTTTAACAAGTATTTAATGCATGGACTCTAATAGCCTGTACAATATTGTCATTGGTACAGAATACTTCCTGCATTAGATCACCAGCCCTTCTTCTCATGGGTGACTTTAACCTGCTGGATGTCTGCTGGGAACTCCACACAGCAGAGAGAATGTGGTCTAGGAGATTCCTAGAGGATTGGGGTTGGGGGCTGGTTGGGGGCTGACCTGCTGGAGAGCAGTGTAGGTGAAAGAGACCTGGGGGTCCTGGTTGACAAGAGGATGACCATGAGCCAGCAATGTGCCCTTGTGGCCAAGAAGGCCAATGGCATCCTGGGGTGCATTAGAAAGGGTGTGGTTAGTAGGTCAAGAGAGGTTCTCCTCCCCCTCTATTCTGCATTGGTGAGGCCGCACCTGGAGTATTGTGTCCAGTTCTGGGCCCCTCAGTTCAAGAAGGACAGGGAAGTGCTTGAAAGAGTCCAGCACAGAGCTACTAAGATGATGAAGGGAGTGGAACATCTCCCTTATGAGGAAAGGCTGAGGGAGCTGGGTCTCTTTAGTTTGGAGAAAAGGAGACTGAGGGGTGACCTCATCAATGTTTTCAAATATGTAAGGGGTGAGTGTCAGGGAGATGGAGTTAGGCTTTTCTCAGTGATAACCAGTGATAGGACAAGGGGTAATGGGTGTAAATTGGAGCACAGGAGATTCAAGTTGAATATTCGAAAAACTTTTTTTCCTGTAAGGGTGACAGAGCCCTGGAACAGGCTGCCCAGGGGGGTCGTGGAGTCTCCTTCACTGGAGACATTCAAAACCCTCCTGGACACGTTCCTATGCGAAGTGCTCTAGGTGGCCCTGCTCTGGCAGGGGGGGTTGGACTAGATGATCTTTCGAGGTCCCTTCTAACCCCTAGGATTCTATGAAATTCTATGAAATTTTCTATAATTTCCTGCTCCAGCTTGTGTATGGACATACCAAGGATAGGGCCCTGCTAGACCTTATGTTCAGAAACAGAAAGGGGCTGGTGGGAGACACAGTGGTCTGGGGCACAGTGACCATGAAATAATAGAATTTTCAATACTCAGGGATGCAAGGAGTGCTATCACTCAAACCTCTGCACTGGACTTCCAGAGGGCAGAATTTGGCCTATTTAGAAGACTGATTCAGAGTGTACCCTGGGAAACAGCCCTTGAAAACAAAGGGGTCCAGGAGGGATGGATGTATTTCAAGAAGCAACTCTTGAATGCCCAGGAGCAGACAGTCCCTGTGTGCCAAAAGGAAAGCCAGAGGGGAAGACAACTGGTCTGGCTAAATAGGAAGATTTTGGAGAAAATTAGGGTAAAAAAGAGAGCTTACAAACTGTGGAAAAAAGGGCTGGCTACTCAGGAAGAGCTTAGGAATATAGTTAGGCCATGGAAAAAGAAAATTAGAGGGACAAAGGTACAATTTGGACTTATTCTAACCAGATGAATAGGAGCCAGTTGTTGTCACAAACACGTATCTATAGGTGAGGCCTTCATGAAAAACTAGTATCAACTCAACAGTAGTTGAAAATCAGCAAAGAATTAGCAAATACAATTAATGAGGGGAATATTACAGATGCAACCTGAAAATTCAATAATATAATAAATGGTAGAGGACTATTTTTCTAGTTTAGAGTAATTAAGGAAGTTAGCAAGCTAACTAAGCAGTTAAGCACATTCACAAACTGGGCTTTACTAAAACTTTCAGACAGCACACACAGCTCATCTTGCAAAACTGTGTAGGAAGATGAGCTTTGTAATAATCCCCTCAGGATGAGCAAATGTGAGTTTTGGTATGCATTGGAAAGAAGTAAATTTAGAATTCAGAAACCTCAAAATACTTCATGGACTCTTCTCCATCTATAGGTCCTCAATTATAGACAGGTGTTAAACATATGCTTCAGTCTCTTTCAATTTGGGAAGTCAGTGAAGCATGTTCTCAAGACTTACATTCTGGACAGGGATCATTGTACAAGTGGGGAATTTAATAGTAAGCAATACTTAACTCTTAAGTAGCAGCTCAGATTAGCATTCTGAAGGTGTTTAATGTGTGAAATCACAAAAGCTATGTCACAGGACTCAGTCACCAGTAAAAAGGTTAAATGATACCAGCGTTGATCACTATCCCCAGCAATGAAAATCATACAGAGAGTTTCAGAAATCAACAGAGCAAAGTTATTTCAGCAGACATAGTTTATCACTAGACAGATTACTGCATGCATTTCTGCATGTTTGAAGGCAAGGGACAGTGTTTTCCAACTGCTATTTTACTATCATCCTGAAAACAGCATGTTAACAAGACTTTGCTGATGTTCATGTTTGGCAAAAAGAATCCTCAGAGTTTCATTACTTATTTTGTAATTATTGTAACTACTCCCTCAACAATAGTATTTTGCTGACTTCTTTAAACTCACAGTTTATGTACAGATTTGCCTTTTAGCAGCAAATGTTTCCTCAACCTTAGATCATTTGAAAACTACCTAAAACCTCTGTGACATCTGATAACTTTTATCACTGTTATTATCCTGAGAGATGTATGCATGATATTAGACATTCTCCATTACAGAAGTGACTAAAGTTGCCTCTGTATTTACAAATCTGTCTGCAGATTTCTGCTCCAGGTTCATTTGAGGAAGTAAAGAAATTATTCATTTAAAATTATATCTAGATGAAACTTGACAGAAGGTTTTTGCCAAATCTTCTTTAAATTATGTACTATTGTTTATTACGGTCAGTTTCCTGCCCTGTAAATTCAGTATACTAAGTAATAAAATGCCACACAGTCTGTTTTGCACATTTGTTGTGTTCTGCCAAATGAAATTTTGAATAAAATCATTGCTGCACAGTGATAGGAAACATAATGATTGAAGCAGCAATAGTTTTTCTCCTTATTTTGGAATTTCTGGAAGGTAAGCTACATGTCTTCATTGACAATTCAGGAAAGGTAGCTGACTTTTTAATTTACATTCAAGTATTGTTTGTTATCTTTGTTACACAACACTGCCTGAAAATACTATGAAAAACACAAGTGGTATACAAGTGGTTTTCAGAGCAGGGGATGCTCAGACACTTGATACTGCACAGGCTGGTACGTTACACCTGAAGGGTGTGGGGGGAAGATGGTTTTCTCTCCTTGCTGTGTGAAGGTAAGATTTGAGACATGGTGATAATGCAGACCTGGAATGTCTGAATTCCATTAAATAATTTTTATCAAGCAGACTGGCTGGCAGCCTTGGTGACAGCAAAGCTTCATCTTGGCAGAGTACCATTCTGAAAGTAATTTGAGGAACAAAGCAGAATAAGGGAGAGCTGCAACATCCTCAGTCTTTCTAAGACTATGCTCCTATACAAGCGTTCTGCACATTTCATGTGCACCTCCCAAAGCTGTACTGGAATGCCCACAACTCTGAAGACATGTCAGGTAAGTCCTTAGGACATCAAAAGAATTTCCTGCAAATCAGAGGCAATAATGGGAAGTGTCTGAAAGGGTTTGTAAGACTCAATCTTGCAACCAGGCCTTCTATATATGAAGATAGAAATGCATAACGATACCTAGTAATAACTCAGCCAGCAAATGCAACTATCAAAAAAGATTTTTCTTCCCCAAAGATGCATGAATAGTACATAAGTCTCAGTATGAACAACTACTCCTTACAAAGAAATTAACCCAGAGATACCTGAAATGTGTAATGTTTAAACAGTGTCACTGACCTAGTGATTTTTTTGTGGTGAAGCACAGAATGTCACTCCCCAGAGAAATCTCCCAAATGAGTTTTTGTCCATCAATATAAATTACCACAGTTTCACAAGTGGACTCCTGTTTTACTCTTCAGTTCAGAAACATCTTCCAGTTTTCAAGCTGACCACCTGAGATATTAAAAAGAGCACAGAATTTTAAAGAGTACATCTCAGCTAGGCAAGCATTAGTGTAACAGCAAGTTACCAGTATCCACATGGTCCAGGTTTGCCAGGTGACAGTTGTGAAAGGATAAAAATGTTTTCTAAGTACAGAAACCACAATTGTCCTATAAAAATGTAATGGCTGTTTAATAAACATCTCTGCAGGCAGGCAAAGTGGGATAACCCATGAGGAAAAAACAGAGGCTTCCTCCATGCTTCTAAAGCACTTCAGCAAATATCTTGAATGATCTTTCTAGTCATAAAAATGCTAACTTAAGGCCCTATTTTTTAACCATAAATCCCTTTTTATGTCTCCCAGCTATAAGAATCACAAAGTAAAACCAGACATGCTCTGCACTTCAGTTGGTGCTCTGCCAACTGAATTATCACCTCTAAGCCATCAGCAAAGTGGACACAAGTTTTCAAAGATAACTACAGAGAAAATTCAAAAGGAAAGCTACCTGGCCTCAGAAAGCAAAACCCAAACTCTGAAGCAATGATTACAACCATGTAACAGGGCTGCCAGGCTTTGGAGTCCTTTGCACAAACCTCAGGTAGTTTCTGGAGCACATTGCATTTCCTCTCTCTTGCAAGTACCTTGAATCCCATCACTTGGCTGCTGATCTCACCAAGAAAAGGAGTTCATGACTGATTCTGGTCTAACAGTGCTGGCAGTCACACAGCATAAAGACAAGCAGAGTCAATCCAAATATCTGGCACTTTAAAACAAGTCTTGGAAGAACAACTGGAAGTTCACTTAAGATTTACACAAGCCTGGCACCAAACAGTTCAGTACTGTGCTGATGTGTGAGCAGGTATTTATCTAGAAGTTGAAATCCTGTGTGTCACAAGACCCAACTTCTACTTTAGAACTCAATCTTCCTCTAGGACTATTCAATCTTTAGTTCTAATTGTACAAAAAGCATGCAATAAACCAGTCCCAATTTAAGAATTCCCAAAACATGTAAGCTGTAAGGGCTTTTTTTCTCAAGCCTTCAAAACCTACACAAATATCAGTGAAAATAAGGATATGGCTCATCTGATGTATAGGTGCTGCACTGATATAAGATTATGTCAAGCTATTTAATCACAAAAGAAATCAGTAAGTTGTTTTTTCCTTGCTGGAATATTTTGTCTGCCACAAATAAAATCACTGATTATTTACTGATGGTTTTTGGGAAGATTTTAAAAAGAAAAATTATCAACAGAAGGATCATAAAAAGTAAATACTTTGAATAGTTGAACCTTGTGAGCAATTGGGTAATGTCTGATGAATTTACTCATTCCAGTAAGTTTTGCAAGACTTATAAATGAGTTTTCTAAAAAAAAAAAAAAGGCACTAAAAACAACAGAGATATGTGTTTTACAGGAAGGAAAACATCTCCATTGTTGTCTTCGATCTTCTGAAAAAATGACACAAGTTTTTAAACATCTCACATAACACTGAGGACACTGGGTGCACTGCCATTCGTTGTTGTTTTAAAACCCTGATACTTAATGTCAGCGAAAATCCTCCAACAGGTGCTGTCATATGAGCATAAAAATTCTCTTTTACCAGAATTCTTATTTCCCCTTCTATATCAGGGCTCTTCTTAACTATAAAGCCATCTCCTAACTGTATTCAATTCAGTAGTTAAGGGAAGGGAGCATGGGGAGACATAGTGGGCAAAAGAAAGACATTTCTTGTTAAACAGAGGCAGTTACAATAACGATGGAAAACTGCAGTGGGGCTGCTGCAGAAAAGGCAGCCAGTGCATAACATCATCTCTCACTGTCAGCTATGCAAATAGTTGAACACATAAAAAGCACAAGCTTTGTGGGGTGATGGGGGGATTGAGAGGGCTATTTGCAGATGATTTGAACACGAGGAATGGTTGTATCTTCCTCGTTAGACTAATTGAGAACCAGGCAAGAGAGCAATTGTGCAGATGTCACCCAAGGCTGCAGTGATCTGCACATCTGTCAGCACCAGGTATGGTGCCATTGTGTTTAATGCTTACACCGCCTGGGTACAGTGCTCTGGGTAATGAAATGTTAGTTAGGAACAGAGGAGAAACATAGCTGCTTTCTCCAAAGGAATCAGGTGGCTCCAAATCACCTAGAAACAGTGGCCAGAAAATTCTTTGGAGTTAGGCAACTTGAGATTTTTCAGAGCAGCAGGAATAGATAATTTGCCAGAGTTCAGCAAAAAGAATCATAGAATCATAGAATCATAGAATTCTTGGGGTTGGAAGGGACCTCGAAAGATCATCTAGTCCAACCCCCCCTGCCAGAGCAGGGCCACCTAGAGCACTTCGCATAGGAACGTGTCCAGGCGGGTTTTGAATGTCTCCAGTGAAGGAGACTCCACGACCCCCCTGGGCAGCCTGTTCCAGGGCTCTGTCACCCTTACAGGAAAAAAATTTTTCCAGATATTCAACTTGAACCTCCTGTGCTCCAATTTACACCCATTACCCCTTGTCCTATCACTGGTCACCACTGAGAAGAGCCTAACTCCATCTCCCTGACACTCACCCCTTACATGTTTGAAAACATTGATGAGGTCACTCCTCAGTCTCCTTTTCTCCAGACTAAAGAGACCCAGCTCCCTCAGCCTTTCCTCATAAGGGAGATGTTCCACTCCCTTAATCATCTTAGTAGCTCTGTGCTGGACTCTTTCAAGCACTTCCCTGTCCTTCTTGAACTGAGGGGCCCAGAACTGGACACAACACTCCAGGTGCGGCCTCACCAATGCAGAATAGAGGGGGAGGAGAACCTCTCTTGACCTACTAACCACACCCTTTCTAATGCACCCCAGGATGCCATTGGCCTTCTTGGCCACAAGGGCACATTGCTGGCTCATGGTCATCTTCTTGTCAACCAGGACCCCCAGGTCTCTTTCACCTACACTGCTCTCCAGCAGGTCAGCCCCCAACCTATACTGGGACAAAAAAGAGTCAAAAGGCTCCAAAGGGACCCACGCCAGGTTTACTCAATGCTCCGAGGGAATATGGAATAGGCTGCTTCCCACCACTGAAAGGCATTCATTTGCAGGTCCAATGAAATATGATTAGCCATGGGAAATCAAGGTTGATTTGTGGAAAAGGACGAGGTTTTGGAAATAGAATGGAAAACCTCAGAGTCAGTTTTTTTGTAAGGGCAGAACAAAGCAGGTCTGATTTCTGATTAGATTTTTCAGCAATGGGACAGGTAGAAGTCTTCCAGGAAGGATGAAAATTGGGGACTGAAAATTATACAGGTTCCTCAGTGGGTTGTATCAGATGTACTTATGCAAAAGAAAAAGCCACACTGATTGACACCAGATATCATGGACACAAGTTAAAATAATTCATATAACTTATTTTAATGCAACAGCCTCTCTTAATGTGTGTAAACATCTTTTTAAAGCTGCTGTGCAAGTGTCTTGACATCTAAACTGCACCCAGCCTGCAAAGGCATAGCACTAAGGTGCTCAGCATTTGAGCACTTTGACATCATGCCCATGTGACAGTGAGAGATTTATAAATTGCTTGCAACTCTCAACAGAATTAAAAAAATTATACCTTTTAAAATATACATCAAGCCTGCAGTGAGAGATGAAAAAAAATTAGTCTAGACCTGAATTCCTCCTAAAATATATGCAGCAACATCCATATTTTGACATTGCCCATACATACCAACTTTTGCCCCTCGTTAAGATAAAAAAAAATTCTCCTATCTTGCAGCATACAAGTCCCTTTACCCTCACATTACAAAATTCCTGCACCTTGCATATACTTAGAATTTACTGGACATGGAAGTAATTTCTTACAGAAAAACTAGGAATTGAAAGGGGATGAAGAGGGTATTTTAATACTATTAACATATTTAATACTTACTACTTAATATTTCGTATGGATTGTACTCAGCCACTAAGATCACTACTGTCCTGGTTTGGGCCAGGATAAAGGTGATTTTCTGTCTTGTACTTTTGCTTTTAGCTAAGTCTCTTGTAAGTAGTTGCACTTACTGAAATTAACAGCAAGTTTCTCAGACAGTGTGTGCTTCTAGGATTGATAACACTTGATGTTTATAGTTACTGCTAGAGACTGGTGTGCAGAGCCAAGGACACTGCTCAGCTCTGAGGAAAACATTTTACCATCCAGGAGGATAAAGAGGTCCCACCTGAGCCCTGCTTTGGGGGGGAACAGACAAGATAGATGCCAGAATTGACCAAACAGAGGATTCCATCCCATATACGTCACACTCAGTATAAATTTGAGGCATCACGAGGGCCGAGCCAGATTTCCAGACTTCTGGATTTCCTGATTTCCCTTCCTCCCTTCCTTCACCCGGCATCCTGGAAGGATCCCATCCATTCCTCTGCCTGTGGTCCTGATCCATCCCAGCCCATATCTGTGTGTTCCTGCCTCCAGCTCCAACTGCTGCCGACTCCAGGATTCCAGCCTGGACTTTCCCAGGGCTGCCCTGCAGCCTCGGGGGTGACGTGAGAGTTATTGGGGGAAAGGAGGGAGGAATGTGGTTTCCATTTTCCTGTATATTTGTATATATTTAGTAATTTTTCCTGTTTATCATTACTGTTTCATTAAAGTTGTGTAGTTTAGTTTCCAACCCATCAGTCTCTCTCCCTTATTCTCTCTCCTTTCTTTATCAAGGAGGAGAGACATTAATAGAGAGCGTCTGTTATTCGGTTTAATTGCCAGGCCAGTGTTAAACCCTGACAACTACCAAAGTATTTTAGAGCTCCTCCTGAATTTAACACTCCTGTGTAAATGAATATACAGAACATACTCCAGACAAGTGGTGAAATTGTTGCTCTAAGCCCTCACTACTATGTTTCCCTTTTCTGCCCATAGAGCTTCAAATACTTTTCCAAACTTTAAAGACTGATACAATTTACCATTTATTCACCAATGACCAACTTCTCATAAAACATCCTCTTGAGGAAAGCAGTTATTTACCACGTCACAAATCATCCTTCTCATTTAAAACCCACACATGTTCAGCACTGATTTCCAAGCATTAGCATATTCCCAAGCACAGCTTAGTTTGCTGTCAACCTAATTACTTCTCCTGTGCCACTGTTCAAATTATGAAGGAATGTGTTGACAACATTGTTCTCTTCCAGTGATTTGTTATTTCATGTTGTCTCCATTACTGAATGTGAATTACTAAAAATTCCAGTAAAATGATGACACCTGAATACTAGAAAGGCCAAAGAGACTTAATTGAAAAAAAAAAAAAAAAATTACATAACTAACCATAGGCAGTAAATAGAATTCCTTCAATCAAATTAGTTAAAATACTCTGCTTAGTTAGCTGCCTTGGTGGATTTGCTTAAATGCTTCCTCTAAATTTTATTGGCAGTGTAATGCTGGTTCTAACAGTCAGCTCTCCAGTGTATTAATAGAGCTCATAAATGAACATAAAATATTAAAGAAGGTTGGCATTCATTCCTGCTAAAAACAACTGTGTGCACCAAATTCTAACACAATGGTTGACAACCCTTCTAGTGGGTTGTCTAGTGGGTTGCAGTGGAGACCTCCTGAAGAAAAATGTATTAGGGCCTGTGTTTACATAAACACTTCCAAATCTTTTCCATAACTGTAGACATAAAATATTTTATTTAAATCTCTTATCCAATTGTCCAGGAATTTTTTTTTTTTCAAGTAGTATTTCATATGAACCATTTCATCCAGCTCCTCAGACTAACAGAGTTTCACAGCATTTCTTCCATAATCATGGCTGAGAATTTGGCTCTCAAGCCTTGGTTTTAAAAGGACATTAATCCACAAAAGCACACATCTATTGATTACTTCAACATGTTTAAAAAGACAGCTATGGAAAAGAATAAAAGTCACATTAATGTTTTAATGTAATATCCTACTCAAAAGCACAATAGTTTAGGGTTTCAAAAGGAAAGTGTAGTTTTGATTGTTTTATTATCAGGGAAAAGGAGTGTTAAGGTAACTGAATCTAGATAAAGATGTCTTAAATGTTTCACTTTGCCATTTTAGGCACCTTATTTCTTTAAAATTCTACTTCTCTCTCAATTTCTTTTTTAATCTTCAGATAAAAACAGAGACTGTGCAACAAAAGTATCATGCAAAAAAGTATTTGTAATTTTAGATCAACTCATACATTAAACTTGGATCTTATTAGTGTTCTTCTTTATTCTTTTTGAATATTTATTCATGTAATGCTATACAACTTAATGCCACTAAGTTTTCATTATGTATTTCTAGCAGAAAATTTAATGATTGTTTTGAAGCACTTTAAGAGGCAGGGGAGCAAAGAAGATTAGTAATTATACAACTGTTGCCAAACAACATTTTTCCCCATGTTCCCCTGCAATTGTACTTTAATAAGCTTACTAAACTACTAACTTTAAATGTAGTGTTTCATCCGCTTCAGAAAACTTACAGTTAGGAGATGAGGGGACCTGAAGTTCCTACCTTTCTGCCCGTTACTTTGCAGCATGGAGCCCTCCTTCAGGGAACCAACACCATATTTATTCTATGTCAGGTTATTTCCATGTAAGTAAATTTTTCTAGTTGATAGTTTGGAGGTAATTATAGTTTACTTCACATGTATGCCTCTCTCCCTTGGTTCCCTGATACAAATAAAATAACAGTGATTGCTTGGCCAGACAGTATCTAAGATAATGCAGGCTAGTAGAACACATAACCAGAAAAAAAAAAAAAAAGAGGAAATAAGCCTCAAGGGTATTTGCCTCTCTTTGGTGTAAAGAAGAAGAGAAAAATCACTCTAGAACTCTATTCTTTGCAATGAGCATCACAAATGAAATCATGCAAGGTAAAGCAATGGTGCATGATAATCTGAGGCAAGGATGAGAAAGTGAACAAGTAAAAATCATATACAGTTTTGGTTTTCACTTCTGGTGTGTTCTTTTTACCCGGTTCTCTTAGAAGTCAACAAGAAAAATTTACCTGGGCTGAGCTGAACATGAGCCAGCAGTGTGCCCAGGTGGCCAAGAAGGCCAATGGCATCCTGGGCTGGCTCAGGAACAGCGTGGTCAGCAGGTCCAGGGAAGGGATTCTGCCCCTGTGCTCAGCCCTGGGGAGGCCACAGCTTGAGTCCTGTGTCCAGTTCTGGGCCCCCCAGTTCAGGAAGGATATTGAGGTCCTGGAGCAGGTCCAAAGGAGGGCAACCAGGCTGGTGAAGGGACTTGAGCACAGACCCTATGAGGAGAGGCTGAGAGAGCTGGGGGTGTTCAGCCTGAAGAAGAGGAGGCTCAGGGGAGACCTCATCACTTTCTACAACTCCCTGAAAGGAGGTTGGAGCCAGGGGGGGGGTTGGGCTCTTTTGCCAGATGACTTTCAACAAGACAAGAGGGCAGGGTCTTCAGTTGTGCCAGGAGAAGTTTAGGTTAGATTTTACAAAGAATTTCTTTACGGAGAGAGTGATCAGGCATTGGAATGGGCTGCCCAGGGAAGTAGTGGAATCTCCGTGTCTGGAGATATTTAAAAAGAGACTGGATGTGGCACTCAGTGCCATGGTCTAGCAACCGCAACGGTGGTTCAAGGGTTGGACTCGATGATCTCTGAGGTCCCTTCCAACCCAGCCAATTCTATGATTCTATGATTCTATGACTCAGCAGTGCCAAAAATCTCCAATGGGAACAATGATAACACACTCTGCAGGCTTTAGGCAATACTGACATCTACTTTTTCCTTGCAATGCCTCAGAGAGAGGAAAATACCCTGAGCTATGCTGCTTTTGCTGTTTCTCTTTTGTTTCTGATTTATTGTAAGTCAATACAACCTGCAGAGCATGCAGAACATTTGGGAGTGCAAACTTCTCAATGTTCTTGCCCCACAGCTGCATTTTAGATGCATGCTTTAGCATTCTCACTGGTAAAATTCCTTTATTGAAAAAGAAATCAAAAACCCAGTATATTTCTACTGATTTCCCCATAACTATACTCCAAGTAAGAGTGAGAGAAGCTGAACACCACCAGTGTTCATATGCCAGTTAAAGTTTTTTTTTGTGTTTTAATTAAGTATCTAACATTTGCAATTAGGAAGTTTTGAGAAGCTGAAGCACCAACATGCTTTCATTAATTTATACAGTAATAATGCTGTTGGCACGAGGCTAGAATTGCAAGCTGATAAAACAGATGAGCAGGCAAAACTGTCTCTCACTTGAAGAGAAAACAGGCCTCAGTGGGCTTTCTTGCAAAGTTTACAACTAGCAACTCTGTTTATACAGAGTGACTGGAAGTTCTCCATCAGCCTTTTGGGATGTGTATGCATGGCAGAGAGGGAAGCATCCAGGATCAGGATGAAATAATTCCTTCTGGTTACATACATACTTCTGCTTTTTCTACAGCTACTGGCAGACAGGTAAAGTGATGAAAAATTGAAGAATTGCCACAGCCCAAGTCTTTTGGGCAGCAGAATTTGTTCAGAGTTATAGGTTAAAGTGGAGACTCCCAAAAATAGTCACCTCTGGAGAAATCCTACATCTGGAAGAGAAACAGCAGCAGTTCAAATCTACCATATTTGAAGATAAGAGGCCTGGTTCATTCTATCTGATCTCTATCCAAACTCTGTACATCTCCAAGAGAGAGGTTTCTGTGAGAATCATAGAATCAACTGGGTTAGAAGGGACCTCAGAGATCATCAAGTCCAACCTTTGATCCACTACCACAGGTACTAGACCATACATCTTCATAGAGTCAAGATACCTGTACAGGCCTGGAAGCTACCAAACAGGATTCACCCTCAGAAGTGTTGACCAGAGGCCAAGAATATCCTAAAACACACCATGGGGAGGAGGCACCTATGCTTTGGCATCTGAACAGCTTCCTTCATCTAAGTTACTTGTTTAGCTTGTATATATGGTCAACAGATAGAGACAGGCACCTCTGGAAGGGGATTCATCCCATGCTACGAGGTGTGTATCTTAAACAGAAGTTTACAGAATTTAGTTTTGATACAGGTCAGCAGCATCAGAAAACTGCTAAGATGTTAGAGATCTGAAAAATTAGAGAGAAGTAAGCAAGTTAACAACATAAATATCACAGAGGTGAGGCTGCTGAGACAGTGATAGCATCTCATGAATAATAGAGGAACAACCAGCATGAGAAGGTATAAAAACATCTGGGGGAAAACAAATAAACAAAAACCACAAAACGAACTGGAAGACAGTAACTGAACAACAGTGAGATTCAGCCTGTTTCCAGAAACACCAACACCAGCTTCTCCACCTGACTGATGACAGGTTGTCTGGCCAAAGCTCACCAGCATTGGGATGGTTAGTGTAGCAGCTGTATGAGAGTGCCAGTTTTGAAAGAGAAACAAAATTCAATACCATTATTTGAAAATAAGAAAGTGTGATTATAGCTTAGCATCTATTTAGAGCAAAAAGACAAATATCCATTTAATTTCTCTTATAGATGACTCTTTAAAACAGGTATTTCAGAGGACACCACTTAGGAAAATTGTAATAAAAATTAATTTTCTTCTTCTTTAGTTTCCCTGAAAACAGTAATAAACTAGTAGGAGAATTCGAATGCTGACATAACAGTAGAATAGTCAAAGAAGAGGTCTCTGCTGGAAAAATTGTTCCTGTAAAACTCTGTATGTTACCAAAATCCCAAGTGTCATGCTAATGCTATCATTTGCACACCCATTAACTCTTTCATGGTGACAGAGCATTTATCTTGATCAGTTGTTTGAAAGCTCCAAAGAGACTGCAAAGAGAGTCTTGTGAAATATCCCAGAAGTAGCAGTAAAACACAGTGCATCTTCTATGAGAATAATTTTTTGGGTGGTAAGTGGAAAGGGGTCACAAAGACCTATTGATGAATAGGAACCATGGCTTGCAACTTTTTGTTTTTCAGGGTCATTTAAGAAGTTCTTTTCCTGTCACTGATCAAGCATTCTTCAACTGCAATTTACAGAAATCTGCAAGAATGAGATCAGTAGAGTTATGTCCTCTAGGGCAGGCACTATTAGACACAAAGTAGCTTAAATGGCACAACCAGTATGAGTATTTTAAGTGTTATCCCTACAATAGTTTCCTCCAATAGGGAAAAAAAACAAAACCAAAAATAATGTAAAACATTGGGAAAAAACTAAAACCAGCAGCAAAAATAGCACTTCTGGAGTAAAGAAAGCCTTCCAGACAGCACTGACCAATAAAGACATACTGTCATCTCCCACTTACAGGGAGAAAAACAAGCCATTATTATCACACATTTTTTTTATATGAAACTTTGAGAGGATGAAGCCTACATTCAAGAGCACTACAAATCTCCTTTAGTATACTCAGAAGAATAGTTCAACAGCCTGATATGAATGCAGCTGAACTTTGGAGTTCTGAAAAATCCACCTCCAGTCTCAATTTTTTTATTCACAAAAGTGTAGCTATTAATGTGGGTGGAGAAGGGAAGAACAAAAGTGCAAGAAGCTTCCCCATCAATAGACACAGAAGCAAGTATGCATTGAAGTATTTGTCCATGACAAAGTTCAGCTCTTTGAATGAAACCATCCCTTTTCTTCAATATTCACAGCATTAGACTCATCATCCCTCCTAACTTCCAAGGATCACGCCAGGATACACCACTGGATGCTGATTCACCACCAGACAAGCATTCATCCTCTACAGACCAACAGGAAAAAAGTCCATGGGAGTGGTATATACACCTCCAACAACCATAATGTACCTGTGCACCACCTTCCATATGTCACCGTGACAGGCAAGTAATAATAAATGATAGAAGAAAGATAATGTTTACAAGATCTTTCATTACTAATTATTAAATAAAGGAACAGAAATCTGAATCCTTGGGTTCCCACCCTGGGGAAGTGCCTGGCTTTCTTGGCACTCTTCTTGCTGTGTTTCTCCTTACTTACTGTCTGCTTTCTCCAGGCCAACAAGCACAAAGGCAATTTCTATACCTAACCCCAACGAGCACTCAGGTAATATGTACATGTTGGAGAAAGCAGGGCAGAGGGGGAAGGAAGCCACCCTGGGAAGTACACAGAAAAAAAGCTCCTAACTCCCAAGAAAAGTATGTTTAGCTTTAGGCTTTACTGATGTTTAGATTGAACCCACAGCATGAATTCCATTTTAACATATAACTTAAGCCATGGCTAACAAAGTTAAGGAAGAGATGAGAGGTGATAGTAAATTCATTTGCTTATCCTGCTATTATCTTTGCAATATGGGTCTTATAATTTGAAGAAATGAGCCACAAGTCACTTATCCATGAGCAGGGTGGCAGCTGATGTGCCCATCTCAAGGGCCCTCCATAACTCTTCCTGTGGATTTATGAATAATTCTTATTGCTTACAAGATTAAGAAGTCAACAGTACATGGTGAGTTTAAATCTAAGGCTGCTGGTAACTCCAGTTAATGTATTACATGCTTTGGTGAAAGGGAAGTACTTGTGAACAGCTGTAACTTTAGTCACATTTCAGTTAAAACGTAGCAATTAGGATCTGTAGGGAAGCCTGTCCTTTCTTCTTCCTCCATTACTATCTGTGCCAATTACATCACATTTTGCTAGGCTTTGAAAACTGAACATTCCAAATTACTGGTATTAAAGCAGTTGCCCTCCAATTTTAATTTAACTTGCTTCCTATCCTGTCAATAAGTTCAATAGAAGGTTACAGATATTGAAGTTAGTGTTATGTTGATAACAAAGCTGCAGTCTGCTTTCCTGGATGTGTTTACACGCATTATTATAGTTTAATCTGCTTCATAATTTCTCAAGCAATGCATTTTTCCTCCTCTGTCATTTATTTTGAATGCATCATGCTCACAAATGCTGATTACTTTTCTATGAAGGATTTTAGCCATCTGTGCTACCACAGTCACACACAATGGGAAAAAGAGATAATAGTCATTAACAGGAAACAACAATAAAAGACCTAGATTTCCAAGCTCCAACTTTGCCTACAGTTTATGATTAACGAAAACTAGTGCTTACTGAAAGCTGGTTATGTGTTTCATTTGTGTGAGGCCTGAGGGGCTGAGGCTTAGAACACTAAAATCCCTCAAATTCCACCCAATTTAATGCCTCTCTCCAATTAACTTTGCAGCTTGAGTCACTGAGTCAGCACAATCAGTACAGCAAAAGCCATTAGAGTAGATTTTCCTCTCTCTTGCTAAAAAAACATCAATTGGTGATCACAGATGATGAAGAAATGCAAGACAGCACAGCATCCCCAGGAAATTACATTTTCTTTGAACTCCTAAATTCATGATTTTCAGAGTAGTTTTTGCATGCTAACCTAAGGCTAGCTTAGACCTTTGGCAAAGGACTAAGGACATGGTCAGTCATTACTGCTAGAGGAAGAATTGGGTTGCAAGCAAAAAGCTGCTGAGGAACAAAGAGCATTAGAGTGAAAGAAAAACCAACTACATTTCATCTTTTGAGCAATGGTTTCCACAATATATTTTTTTTGTTGTTGAACTATTGGTGAGCCACATCTAATGCCAAGTACATGACCAGATTTAACAAACACTACTGGTTACTCTACCAAGGCCACAACTGAGGAAGCACTCTGTTCAAAAACATCCAGCATCATGTTCTCAGTGTTAGGAGTGACATGAACTCACAGGTCCTACAGGCTCTTCAGCAGTCAGAAGCCAAATTGGAGGCTGGCAACTGCATCCATTTGTTGCAGAAGGCAACTATCTCCATTGTTGTGTGGACTAAAGGACTGCCAGATCAGCAGCATACTGGCTGTAAAGTCAGAAGTCAGGTGAAGACAGCATCTAAATAGACAGAATACCTACATAAACAGGAGAAATAGAGCACTTCCATGAAAGAGGCAGAGTTAAGCAACTTGTGATCACTTAGAAAGGCCATTCCTCCCACCTCAGCTTCATTGCCAGTCTTGGTGTTTCCTCTGCTGCTCCATGGTGTGACCTTATTAAGTTAAATTTAATGAGACAGAAGATTAAAAGGTAGAGGGAAGGTGGAACTCGAAGATGAGCAATCAACCAAGACCCATTCCTGACATCTCACCCTTTGCTAAAAGGCTATGTTTGGGGTCTTGAGGGGTTTTGTTTTGTTCTTCCAACAAAGTAAGCCAGCATGTTGGATGATTCCTATTAATCTACCAGGTCCTTAAAAAGTAATGACAACTGTGTAGCTGGCAAGCCCACAGAAGCTCAATTTCTCAGTAATTTATTCAAATACATGTTTTTTTCCCTCACTCCAGTATTTCACTGAACAGCAGTACTTTGAAGATGTATGCAAATGATGAAGATGCCTATGCTAAAGAAAAAATTAATAATCCTCAATATTTTTTCTGAAGGAAATGAAGGCAATAATCCCAACATAAAGGAACCTAAATCTGAGTTAAAACAGAACCTTGAAGCTATTTAGTGATCAGGATATTTAATTCACTATTTTTCAAATTGCAGAAATAGCAGACTACTCAAAATTAACTCTATAGAGTTAATCATCTCACATATAATCAAATTACTGAAGACGTTAATTGTATTACATAAAATTAACTCAGTATCACATTACAGTCCCAGCTGTACAACAGCTATGTCTGGAGACGACAAAAAAAAGAGCAAAGATTCTGCTTTTGAGTCCTACCCACCCCCCATTAAAGGAAATCGATTCATCATCTGTCTCTAATCAATAACAACAGATCTTAAACAAGCACACTACAAAAGAAAAATGTTTGATCTCCAACATTTCTTCATTTATGATGCTCAAAGTTAATTTCTTTTAAAAACTCTCTGCTGTAGCCCTCTTATACACATTCAGTCCCTTTACACCGTCCTGTTCAATGGGTTATCTGTATTCTAAGAAAATACTAACCATGGCATTCCTGTTCCTCACCTGGAGGAAAACAACAGAAGAACAGATGCTGCATGGGACAGAGGTGCTTGGTGGACTGCCTGATACCGCTTGACCCTGAGGAGAACAGAATGGTGTAAAGAACCTGAGGAATGGGCCTTCTGGAGAATGCTGTGTCTCAAAACCAGGTGTCTTTGGTGGGAAACAGATAAGGTTTTATGTTAGTGCATGCTTATATATCAAAATGTACTATTTTGACTATACTGCTAGACAGACCACTTTTAGATGTAAACTATAAATCAATCAATAGGTATAAGGATACTATATAAGTGCAGTGAACCACACAATAAAGAACGCTCTGCACAGCAACCAGGGTCTGTGCCTTCATGTAGTCTGACGCTCACCTTTCACTATTTATTTATTTTTTAATCAGTATCTATTGGCTTCAGTTATACTAATAGATGCTTCAATTTCAGTGAACTTTTGGAAAATCCATTAGGAGTCCTTGGTAAACCTAAGCACGACTGATAGTTCTCTACTGTCTGTCAAAAGAAAACCTGCACTATTAAAATCCATGTACGTTCTATTTTGTAGGACAGATATACATATCAGAATATATTCTCAGATCAATTCAGGTGGTTTTGTAGGTGCAGTTAATTCCATAAAGTCATCGGAGTGTCAGAATAATTTTTAGTGCCTTTAAGAAAAAAAACCAAAATACAATGACTGAGTGCTTTAGTTTCTCTGTGGAGATCTCCAGGGTAGCTTTGCAATTACATATCTGCTTTGCACAGGAATACCAAAAGCCATTCTGAAAGACTCAGGTGGAATTCAGCTGAGGGTTCTACAGTCCCTGAACTACTCTGACCTGAGTACTCTGACAATTTTACTTCAAATATTTGAATTTCTGTGTTTTTTTAAGGTTTCTTTAAATAAAATGGACTTGAGATTTTTAAATTGCAAATTGAAAGCACTTAATTTTTATAGTTTGCTTGGATTCCACTTAAAGTAGAGATTTTTTTTTTTATTTATTTTTTTTTATGAAACAAGGGACGAAATCTGAGTAACAGGTAACAGTCAGAAATACAAGATCCAAGAATATACCCACTCTGAAATCTAATATAAGTCTGTCAAACAACATTAAGAACAACAACAGAAGTATATTAGCAAGCATCAAGTCTTGTGATGGGTACCTAACAGTGACAAATGCTCCTATTTTGGAAAAACAAAACAAAACAAAACAGAAAAGACTTGACTAATCATAGCACAGGGCTGATGCAACCTGCTCCCTCTCCTATCATGACTTGAAAACACTTGATTAAAACAAATCTTTATAGTACAAATTAAGAGAGTCATCTGAAGATACAGAACTGATTTTGAGCAATTCCTGTAAGCCTGGAGGGACTGTGGCTGTATTTAAAACCAGCAAGTGAGATGACTCAGGCAACCTCTAACCCATCAGTCTGAGCTCCTAACAAAGTAACCAGACTCTGCCATTCAGAACTCTTAAAAAAGCTTTTAGGAAGATTGCATAAAATAAGACAAGCATGTTTAGGGCAGCTAGACTTTGTCTGATGAGAATCTATTTTAGCCAACCATGGTTTTGAGGTACACAGGTGAGACTCTTGGCATTTCAGCAGGCTCTCTCAACATAGGTTGGGTCACCCGGCCAAGCTCCATTTCCTACTCATTACTACACAAAGAGGATCCCCAGGGAGTTGTTAACAGTGTCCTGATTGCCTGGCATACTCAGGGAAGAGCTATGGATGAAGATCTTCACCTCTCCAAACCAATTCAAATTTGGCTTAGGATTTCTTCTTGGATCACTTTATTTTGTTGTAACAACTGCACAGGCCTAGAGATCCTGGTGGGCATCTCCCTGTCCTGACTCCTGTCCACATTCATGCAGGAGCACAAAGCTTCTTCTCCCTGCTAGCTTCACCCTTGGGCCACCATCAGTTCCAGGTCTCACAGAACAGGGATCCTATCTCCCATCAAAATGGACGCGTTTTCCTCTGACTAACAGAGCTGGAGCCAGGCAATAGACACCCCTGTATGCAGGAAATGAAGCAGATGGGAAGGAGGTGGCAGCAGGGAAGAAACACAAAGTTGGGCAGGGAGAGGAGGATGCACACCATCTATCCTGCCAGCAAAGCTTCAACATGGCTTTGATGGCCACGCTGCCAGCCTTGGTTCCCCAGCCATGGCACATCAGCCAAAGACATAAATAAGCTTTAATACAGGTGGAGGAGTAGGTCTTTGCCTTCCCCCATCTATCTTCAAAGCCAGGTATGCTATGAGAAATGTCCAGTAATTCAGATGAGGAGCTGGATTTCTTTCACCAGACCCAATTTTTATTCCAGTGCCAGAATCCAGGTTAAATTTGATGTCAATGGTACCACTAACATGATCATTTTAAATCATCAGATCTTTGATATTCTTATTAGTGATAGAAAATACTGCTGTCCTTGGGGATAACCACTCTAATACTATTTTTACTCTAATATTAGTCAAGCAATTAGTTTCCACTGATAGAAGGGTGAAAGGTATGTATTTTCCAAATAACTTTCAGCATCTGTAAGATAAAAGCCTAAAAATATCTCTCATGTATTTAATGGGGGAAAAAATAAGACTAATGCATTGGCTTCACTTCTTCTGCTAAAACTTTCACAGTGGCATCCTTAAAGATAAGTAGGTTAGGTCATGGTGAGCAGATGAACAGGAATATTGGATGGAAATTTAAAAGACATTTAAACTCATGCCTATCAGTTTACAATTAAAAAAAAATAGGCTTAAATTTCAATTAAGCTGAGGTCAAGGGAAAACGGATCAAAAAACAGTTACATGTGTAAATTTTGGGAATATGTGGTTATAAAATATCTAGGTATAGTCTTTGAAGAATGAGGATAAATACACTGCATCTAAGGAAACTCTATGTTCATAGATTATTGCAAAGAAAGGGCAGAAAGGGACCTGGGAGTCTGGATTGACAGGAAGCTGAACATGAGCCAGCAGTGTGCCCAGGTGGCCAAGAAGGCCAATGGCATCCTGGGCTGGATCAGGAACAGCGTGGCCAGCAGGTCCAGGGAAGGGATTCTGCCCCTGTGCTCAGCCCTGGGGAGGCCACAGCTTGAGTCCTGTGTCCAGTTCTGGGCCCCTCAGCCCCTCAGGAAGGAGATTGAGGTCCTGGAGCAGGTCCAGAGAAGAGCAAGGAGGCTGTGAAGGGATCCAGCACAAGTCCTGTGAGGAAGGGCTGAGGGAGCTGGGGGTGTTGAGGCTGGAGAAGAGGAGGCTCAGGGGAGACCTCATCACTCTCTCCAACTCCCTGAAAGGAGGTTGGAGCCAGGGGGGGGTTGGGCTCTTTTCCCAGGCAACTCTCAGCAAGACAAGAGGGCACAAAGGGTCTCAAGTTGTGCCAGGGGAGGTTTAGGTTGGAGATGAGAAAGAATTTCTTTCTGGAGAGGGTGATCAGGCATTGGAATGGGCTGCCCAGGGAAGTAGTGGATTCTCCGTGTCTGGAGATATTTAAAAAGAGACTGGATGTGGCACTGAGTGCCATGGGCTGGGAACTGCAGCGGGAGTGGATCAAGGGTTGGACTTGATGAGCTCTGAGGTCCCTTCCAACCCAGCCTATTCTATGATTAAGACATGCATAACTGATTTAGCTAACTTAAGACAAATGAGGCACCTGGAGAGCAAAGAAAGTAATAGTTTTAAGGAATATTCATTAAACCTAAGAAAATAAAACATAATTTGTAACATGCAAAATACTTTTCATAATCTGCATGCATTTGGTTTTCCTGTTTTCATTAGTGGAAATATTAAAGACCATACTGACAAACACTGAAAGCTCTGCTTTAAGAAAACTGTTCCACAGGGGGGAAAAAAAAAAGTCTTCAAGGCCACATCAATGGTTCACACTGTGATCTTAGGGACCTGTTCACACTATAATATTGCTGATAAGTGTAAATCTGATTACATGTTTAAAGCATGGAACTTTAGATTCGTGAAAGAGAGAAAATTCAGAGTCAGAAAAAACCAAGCCTGTAGGTAGATTCAGAATTTCCATGGCACAAGGTTGTGTTTTGCTTTATTTTGTTTCAAAGGAAAGCACATAAAAATATTTTTCTTAACTCAAGATAATATATAAAAATAGACTTGTGATTTTTTTTTTTTTTTACATTCCTCATGAAAAGGCTTTGAGTGCTCTGACTTCACTTTGGGCATTGTTGCTCAGCATGCACAGGTGGGAGCATCTGATTTACTTTTCTTTCATAAATAAAAGAGACAGGAGTTTTATGTTTTATAAACATATGTCCCAGTGCTTTCCTGCACACAGCAGTGCTATGAACTCAGGCCTAAGGTCAAGAAAATAACCCTTTAAATAAACTTCATAATATGTTAGTTGGGTCCTGAAAGAGTGTGGTGTAGGAAAAAAAATGGCAATTCAGCCACAGTATAACACTTGGAAGAAGATTATAATCTCAGTCACCTCTACCATAACTTTTTTTCTGCTGAGTACTATGATTGCCTATTCCAATACCATTTTTCTAAATGTGAGCCAGCTTCTGATTCCAAGCAGGTCAAGTTTTCTCCTACTCTTTTGCTTTCCTCAAAGCTATCAAGTAAATTTTCATGATAAATTTAATCTATGATTGTGACTACTGGCCACTTCCCATCAAACCATTCTGTAGTTTTAGCACTGCTGAATTGTATCAGCCAGCTCTCTTGTCTTGGGACCCTCATGAAGAGATATGTGATCGTTTAGAAGTGAGATTTTAGACTTTCTTTCAGACATAGTTAGCCCCAGCAATTGGAAAATTCCTACCCCAAAGATGTTTTCTTCTTCCTTCACTATATTTGTGTTCTTAAAGTGATCCATATGAAAGTGGCAGACACACTATGTTCAAATGTCTTGCTAAGTACCAATTTCAGATTAGGACAAGTGTTCTCTATCCCAAAAGATATATCCCATATATCTTATATTATATCATATAATATATAATAATATAATATAAAATATAATAATATATATAATATAATAAATATAATATAATAATATATAATATATCCCATATATCTTATATATTATATCCCATAATTGCACACAATTGGCACTTTGTCTGTTTTGCTCAAACCTTTCTTTTTGAAGGCTCATTTCTAAAACAAATAGTCTCATATTAAATACATAATTTAGTAGGCTTTTAAGTAGAATGCTAAAACCAGGAAACCTTCAGTGAAGAGAACTTTCATTTCACTCAGCATGAGGTTGTTTATTCCATGTTCTGTAAGTCAGAATTATGATGTTCACCCAATTATACTCATCTTCATGGAATAAAATATTTGTCCACCCTTGTTTTGCAAAGAGATTTGCTCCTCCAGATGATCTGGCAAAGTCAATGAGTGTATTGTCTACACAAATACACACATGAAGTACATAACTCTATCAAAACATTAAGCCATAAAGTTTGGGTATGTTAAAAAGCTGTGAAAAAATAGAGAAAGTGAACTGTTCACAGATGAGCAGCTTTACATCCAAGCACCCCTCAACTTACTGTGAATACAACTTACTCCCAAGCCTCACTTAGCTCACCAATATCCTTCAGGACATTTCTAGTCTAATCATAGCCAACAAGTTCAGTCAACCCATCTAAGCTCCTCTGACTGGTAGACAGATAATCCTTTATAATCATGTGAGTGTAAGTAACACACTTCATATGGGGCAACTGCCCAGATAAACCAGATCAAATGATCTGGTAAGTTTATCTGTTTATCTGTAAGTTTTAAATTTATTCTGCAAGATCTCATCAAGTGTTAACACTCACCAAAATCACCTAAAATTCTGATTCATCTAAATCTTGTTGAGTTTTGCTGACAGAAGTCAACACGCTTGGAAAATTTTGTTGACTTACCTTGGACTAAACTAGCAAGTTTAATTCACAGGTTTAATGACAGAATTTTCCAAGTGCTTCTGCTTTTTCTAGCTGCATTTCCAGACCCTGATAAAAGCAGGAAATTTAAGTTTCAGATTTTATTTTTTTTTAAATACAGTGCTTTTCTGATTTTTTTGCCTTTTTCTTTTTACAGCTCAGGGAAAACCAAGCACATTTACTTAAACATCTAAATATTTTTTTTAAGACATAAACTACTATGGGAAAATAAATTGAGGGGTTACCCTGCTGTTTCAGAAGAAACACCTGCATTACTGGGCACTGTGGAAAATCATTTGAAAGCATGCTAGATACTAGGCACAAGATCAATCATTCCACCAGCACCAAAGGAAATGTGCAAATGTTCAGTGAACAAGAACAACCTCAAAACCTTTAGCAAAATACCCACAAGTGGGTTGGCAGGTTGGAAATCAAGTGTTTAGATAATTCAGCTTTTGCTTCCACAAGTCCCATTGGGAAAAAAAAAAAACAAAAACTAATCAGGAGAGCTACTGTTGCATCTTAACTGATTGGTGCCAGGACCACTCAAAGAAAGAAAACAAAAAAAACAAAACAAATCCATACATGTTGAAGTGTTTGTAAACATTCTTTTACGTTTCACTGACAACAACTACAAAAAAACCTAATAAAAAATCTTTAGACATTGGCATTTTATACTGAAGAGCTTGAGCTGAATAAGATGCAAGTGAAATTTAATTTTGAAAGCCTGGAAGAAAAGAAAGGGGCAAAGCAAATCTTTTTAATATGCTGAGCCACTGAAGACAACTATCTTATTATGCACTGTGCTATATTGATAGTTTCAGTTAATCCATAGGTGGTGGCTTTAAAATGTGTCTATCTAGTGACACCCTATGGAGTATCTAGAAAGAGATCATTTGGTACAAACTAAGCTGTGTGTTTAAAACTGACCTCTCTCCTTCCCACAGGATAACTAATCAACCATTTACAGTGCCCTGGATTAAACCCAGAGGCCAAGAACAACATCCTAGACTGATTTATTCCCCTACTCTCTTAGGACTTCTTTCCTTAATGCTTACTCCATTAGCATGTTTTCAAGATTTAGTCATCAAACAGATGTCTTTCAGAAATGGATGTCTTTCAAAAAAAAAAAAAAAAGGTTTCCAAAACTAAAATGTGAAAACCAACAAATTCTACAAAACTCCATTGACATCCGTGTACTGGTCGTGTACTGTACTGGAAGTATAGTGTACTGGTAACATACTCTCCAGCTGTAGATTACAATTTCTCCTTTAATATGTCAATTTCTGGAGCCTAGGACTACCACCATAATTGCCAGATGTATCCCATAGCAAGACCTGACCTGTAAAAGGAGCTCTTTAAATAAAGTGCTAAATAACATGAATAGTCTCACATCCCACTTCAAACCACAGAGAGCCTGAAGTTCCCAGTGAAGCCAATGCTTTTCCATCCTCCAATCTGATAATGAAAGTCTGTTTAAACTCATATGTTCATATTCTGGTATACAGAGGTAGGTGCTAAGAAGAGGCACACCAAGTCATACGGTTGATTTTTTTCCCTGTAACACCTAAACTGGCACCCACTGAACCATCTAGCTTTGTTTAAGCAAATCTGAATGCAAACTACATTCCTAGTTACATAATTTTTTCTTCACAGCAGTTTTTATGAAGCTGTAGTCACATAGATATATTTCTTTTAATAAGGCAAGATGTTTCACACTAATGTTATTTCGCAGTGAAGGAAAATATCCTTTAATGTGTATTAAATAAAGGAAGGAAACTGAGTAACTAAAATATAAAACATCAAAGACCACTGAATGCAATTTGGGTGGATACAGCTGTTTATCACTTAAAGGAAATATTTTCTCAAATTTAGGCAAATATTTTAAGTATTTCCTCTTAAAAAAAAAAAAAAAAAAGGAAAAAGAAGAAAAAAAAAGATGAGGACTCACAGTGGAGCAAGAATTCACACTGGTATGGCTAATGGCAATGTACCTTTTCCTCATTGGAGGTGTTATCCTGTAAACACTCCTACAGCTACCTATAACAAAAGTGAACTAGACTTTATTTCAAGTCTGTTCCTGACAACCTATTTCCCAAGAAAACTCTTCCTGTAACATATCCAGCTACGTTTAATAGGTTTCACTTGCTCAGTTCCAGTCTTCATATGGAAAATACCTGACTTTGGTTAATTCATTACAAATTACTTTAGTTGTACTTATACAAAGCTAATTAAAGAAATTTAAAAATGGGCATGGGGGGAGAAAACATTATACACTAGGAAAAAATACTTTAAAAATACATTTCCTAATCTAGTAAAACCTAAGGGAGAGAATACACTGAAGTCAAAAGAGTTACTATATTTAAAGTTTACTCTGTATTTTATGAGGACTAATCTTTCAGGTTTCCTTTGTGTAAATAATTAAGAGTTGTATTAATGTAAAGAAAGAAAATTCAAAAAGTCATCATTCTGGATTATGTATTTCGAGCAATGGAAATATTTTCACAGTGAAAAGTACACTTGGAATCCTTACAGGGTAGCTGTGATTGAATAATGATGACCTTACAAGTCTTCCATTACCAGACTGAGGTCTAGAGAAGCCAGAGTAACAGGTTGAAAAATGCATTATTTTCATTAGAGCAGCAGTCTAGAAGCATTTATTAACATTGTGTCTGTTGCACATCAAGCAAAAAAGACATTTGGATTCTGAGATCCAAAAGTCCCTGGCTGATGGCCCTGTAAGTGCAGATTTTTCAAACTAGATGGAAGTGACAGTCTCATTTACTATCAATTTTTGTGCAAGTGAAGACATGTATGTCTCAACCCAGTGTTTTTAATCAGCTTTTTGGTCACCTCAGTCCAGACCTTAGAGAAGCTATTTAACACAACAGTAACCTCTGAAACAAGCAGTCATTAGCAAAGGCCACTTGCACAAAGGCCATCAGCACTTTGCACTAATGCAAAGAATTAGATATGGTATTGACAACTAAGGTCCACCAGAACATGCACTATTGATCCTTCTGTGATATGTGGCTTCGAGTCAACCACAAACATCAGAAAAGTGAACCACCACCTCCACCTTCTACCACATTCCTGAAATGCACCTTCACTCAAAAGAGTAATTAATTTCCAAGACTGATGATTTCTAAAAACATGGAATTTCTGTCCTCCCCATCAAAAAATAAAACCTGAAGAAAATGGAATACTTCCCAGAAGAAAGTAACTTCTGGGATTACTGTGAAGAACTGCTGAGCCGTCTTCCATGATGGAGTGACTGGAGAATAAAGAGGCAGGTGAAAATTAACATATATAGAATGTACAGGCAAGTAAAAAAAAAAACCTCTACTTTAATAGATGATGCTACTATCTGCTGGCTGAGTTTCAGAGCTGGACTACAGCATTATGTGAAATGCAGTAATGGATTGCTTCCTTGGTACAAATTTCAGCATTTCAAGAGCTGATTAAAAAACAGAACGGTTGCCAGGCTACACCTCTGCTGAGAAAACAAGTATCTCAGTCCTTGAGAAAAACTGTGACTGTTGCCTAGATTTTTTACTGGAAGTACCCCAAAGAGTAACTAATCATTAGGAGGTGATGGACAAATACTGTATAATGTAATCTCCCTTACTACCTTGCTAAAAAGATGCTGCACTTTCACTAAGAAACTTCTCTACCTCCCCAGACAAAACATTACAATGAAAAAACTTTGTGCCAGACATCTAATATTAAATATATATATATATACATATATAAAAACCCAAACTGTATCTTATGTCTTGCTGTAAAGTGGAAGTGCCTTTGAACATGTTAATCAGCTTTGTGAAAGATGCATCTCCAGGAGTCTGAAAGAAATTACTGCAGCTCTCAGAAGCTGAGAGTTATTGACCATATAGACTTGGAGATCTCCCAGCTTGTTAAAGGTGCTAACGATTCATGCACGCAACTTCTGAAGAAAGAAATTAGCTTCAGCAGCCAGTTTGATTTTTCTGTCAAAAAGTCAAACTGCACTTGTGGTTGTGCAATGCTATCTGCCTGAATGTGCCAAGACACTTCAGAGAAAAATTACAATTCAATATCCCCAAAAGAACTTGCCTTCAAACAAGGCAGTGATACATACGAGGAGGTTTCTGGTTTTGTGAACCAGAAACTTTTTCTGCAAATAAATTCATACACATGAACTTACGCTCATGAATGATGTTCAGCATCATTGTGCCATTAACACTGATTCAGTGCTGAAGGTATGTACAAAAAAAATACTCTTTCCTTTCATACAAAGGTTAACACACATCACCAAAGGCCTTCTGAACCAGGCAGACAAGGCAAGAGCTTGTGGCAAGTGATCCTGTATTCCTTCACTTTGTATGCGAGGCCACAGAAGTTTTGCAGCAGTACATTTGTCTGTTCCCATCATTATGAAACGTGTTAAATGTCTTGCTGAGGTGCTTTTTTGTTTGTTTGCTTACAGAAACTTCCTTTAAAACTAAGGGAAAAGGGGAAGAAGATGATTGTATCTGATGCAGAAAAACTAAGTGTGGCTAAGCAGCCAAAGATAACAATTTTTTGCCTCTTTATATATAATCATGTTCTTGAGGTTTAGGAAGCCTCTCCTCATTATCATGCATCTTTCAGAGTTTCTAACTAACTCATACCAATCAATAAAGCTTTCAAAAAGACATAACTAAAGTGGAGAAGATAACAAAGGAAAATTGAGTGTACTACTGAGTGGAGGAAGAGGGAAGGGAAGTAAGAAGCAAAAGAAAAACCCACTCTGAATCCCGGCCCAGAGAAGTGGATGATGTGAGATAAGTCTCAAGGCATAAAGTGAAAACTAACATGACCAGCAGTCATTATGAGAAACAATGGATCAATGCATTACAAGTCAAGATAAATTAGATAAAATACAAATCTGAGTGTGGCATGTGCATATCAGTAGTCTCAAAGCATTAATTTTTGTTCTCTTTTTAAGAGGGAAAAGCTTTTCAAAAGAATTGTTCCATGTGAAGTGCCAAAACAGGAGCAAAATCAAGGAAAAGTGCTTGGGTTCACTGTAAAAATTTCTCTTGAAATTCCTGGTAGTGGTTGGTCAGGATAAACAGTATATAAAGAAAAAAATGCATGGAAGATGTGCTTTGAGCTCAGAGTCCCTGACTGTGTATAAGGGAATACACAGCAAGTTAATCCTCTTTAAACATCATAGGACAAGAAAAATAAATTACTTGAAGAAGGACTTTCTAAATTAACCTTGGCAGTAATTCAAGGTTCAAATCAAGAATTATTTTATTATATATTAGGCTTATTGCATTATTTTTCCTGTTTTTTTATAAAGCCTACTTATTTCCACAACTCTATCCCAGACAAGTGAATGTGCAACAGGGTTTTTGACTGCCAAGGCTGTGTAAGAGAAACTGTAGAACTGTGCTTGATGGAACTGCTACATTTACTGCTAAATTCCAAACCTCTGTACCCCCCACTTACACAACACCAACTCACTAGATATGCATGTGTCCCATACAACTGCTTACAAATTCAAAATGACATCATAAAATCACCAATACAGAGTGATTCGCAGTGTAAGACTACATATTACAGTAAAATAAAAATATAGTTACATGAAACTGTGGTGCTAAGAAAAAAATAAACAAAACAAACTAAAAAACCAAAACACAAACAAAAAAACCCAAAACACCACCCACCAAAAAAAAAATTTTAAAAATCAGCAAAAAACAAGGATGCTTCTACCTGATCCTTCAAGAAGGATGGTATGCTAAGGTAAATCAACATCAACATTCAAACTCCTTGAAGGATTTACTTGTAAACATTTTCATTATGTTCAAGCAGTAGTGCATCCCAATAAACCAAATATTACTATTCCAAAGGCAATAATGGGAAGAGGCACATCACCATGACATCTAAACTGAATTAATACACACATAAATATTTCTGGCTTGGTGTAAGAAAATCCTGTGAGTACAACATGCTTGTTAGTACCATGACGATCTCCCTATTGAGGAAACACATCACAAAACTACCAGGACTATGAAACTTACCTGAAGGTCATCTTCAGAGCCAGTGGCATGTAAAGCACCTGGTTGCAGGGCAGGGGGACATAAGCATATAACATGCTGGACTGCAGCACGTATGTACACATGCACAGAGTGAAGAAAATAGTTGCAAAGATCTTGCAGTTAGTGGGGTTTTTTTCCAAGTAATAATAATTAAAAAGAGAAAGAAATTAAAAGCCTTTCTGTGGAAGCAAAATGTGTCTCACTGATTAACTTATTTATTTTTTAAAGTTAGACATCTGGGCATTTATTTTTCGTGATAATGTGCGTGACATGTGTGGGCTTATTTTTGAGCCATAGGTCTGCTAAGCAAATGGTGGATATTCAAGTTTGGTTTAAATTCACACATTTAAGAGAAAAATATAGTGTTAATTTTAACTTCTTCACATGAAAGACACACTGCAGGGTTTTACTTAAGTCTGAGACCCCTTTTGTTTGTTACTGAAAGGGAATTTCTTTTCAGAATAACAGAGATCCACATCATAGGGCTGTTACCAAGTACCCATGTAATCTAATTAACTCATTTTTCCATAATAAAATCATAAACCATTGATCAGTTGTTACTAGGCTGGCACATTACCAACTGTATTGATACAAAGAGGCATCAGTTCGACTCCTGAAGCAGAGCCTCTCAGCCCTCTGAGTGTCCTCAGACCTGAAGTGTCTGAGTGTCACTCTGTGTCCTGAAGGTACCACACACCCCTACACACTTCCAGGGAACATGAGGCATGTGCAGAAAGATCAAGTTAACTCCATTAATTACCATGCAGCAGTAGGAAACTTGCGATCCACTCAGCTTAAAACCACCCTGACCTTCCAGGCACATTCATATTTCAAACATCACTGTGCATGACTTTACACCAGCAGTTCACTAAACACAACCAGCACACCATCCAGATAGCTCATTACTTGCTCCAATGAGCTTTCACATGCCGGTATCTATTTTTGCAAGAGTATCCTACCATTACCTTTCACAGCCATTTGTCCCACTTGCCCATTGCCACATGTAAGTGTTAGGTCTATTTCATGCATTTTTTCCAAAGGCTAATAGGACTGGCATATTCTGAAACTGAAGAATATGTGACAAGCATTTTTAAAAAGTCTCTAAAATTAAAGTACAAAAAAGAAAGGAAAATGCAGCCAGTAGAGCATACCTGAGAGACTGAGAGATTGTTCCAGCAGCTCTGCAACTCCTGCTCCTCAGGTGCTCTTCTCCCTCGCCTAGGAAAGGCTGGAGGAAACTACAGGAACTAGAATGTACCACACTGAAGACAAGAAAAGCAGGAAAGGAAAGTTGAAGCCTCTCTTTCCTGTGTGTATCTCTCAAAGTCACTTTCATTTAAAGCTAAATTTAGCAAGCAGCATTGTACTTTTGCCTCAGCTTCTCTTCCCACCCAGTAGCTTCTCTTCACCCCTCAACATATTTCACGCAGCTGTGTGGAATCACCACCCTGCCCCAGGTGTGAAGGAAAACCCATTCTACCCACCCCCCGAGCAAATTCCACTTGATTAGCACAGGAGGTTGGGAATGGTTTGGAGTTTGGAATGGTTTGGGGCTGTGGAACAAAGAGCCAGCTGCCTGCCCAGCTGCCATGGCCTGGGGAGTTCTGCAAGCACTGAAAGGAACCAGTAGGTGAAAAAATGGTACCACCAGCAAGATCCTTCCCTTGGGGTTTGCATCTTAGGGCAAAGATATGCTTACAGAGAGACAAAGCAACACAAGGCCAGTGGTGGGGGAAAAAGACCTCCTGTACAACCACCTCCTTAACTACCCCTTCATGGGCATTCCCCCCCCGACAGCCGTGCAGCGGGAAATAAACTTTGCTCCTTTCTCAAGGGCTGTACAACCTCCCTCCTGCCTCACCAAGTTAGGTTGTGTTGTAGAAATCATCTTAAGAGCTGTTGTCTTCACGTGGAAGTTAAAAAATAAAAAATAATAATGGTAAATAATAAATAATAAATAAAAATAATGGTAAATAAAAATGGTAATGGGGGATAGTTAAACTAGATTTCACTGAAGCGGTGAGGTAAGCTTGGATGTTTACCTTCCACCACTGCGTGGGCCCTTCACCTCAGCCAGCTCTGAGGGAGGGAAAGCCAGGACAAGCCAGGGGCTCAGCAGGCATGGGAAAGAAATCTGAAGAGGTTTCAGTCTAAATCACTGAAAACAACATCACTGACTGGCACCGACTACTCTGCTTGCAAATAATGAGGTAAATTTTCCAGGAACTCTGTTTTGAAGGTTTTTGAGAAAGAAAAGCTGGCTACTGTGCTTGGGAAAATTAAATCGACCAGAACTCACTGGTATGTTTTCATAACACAGTTGTATTTGTTTACATACAAACAGAAATGATGAAAGCTACGGATTTTAGGTGTCTTAAAATTGTTATAAAACAGGTCTAAAGGCCTAGAGAAAGAGAGAGTAAGGCAAAGGGTGAGAAAAGAAATGGCTGCTGTTTTGTAATAGGAAAGGAATACACTGAGTCACACTGACATTATTCTTCATAGAAAAACAGTTTTTCCCTTCTTTGGCTTCATCCAATTATCTCCAATGAGCTTTGAATTCAAAGTATAAAAAAAGTATTGACAATGCTAGTCAGATGAAAGTCAGGTAACAAATGAAAACGCCCTGTGCCAGGCTTTTTGACTCTTGAGTGACTCCTAAACACCACACATTACCAGCAATAAAACTTGAAAAAAGTCCTCAGCATGCAATTCAAAATTCTGAGAAACCAAGGAAAGCATCTAAAAGGAATTATGGGATTCCCTGTTGTGGGAAGAGCCTTTCTTGCTCCTGAGGCTCGACGAGCTGCTGACCTCTCCATTGCCTCACACCAGAGTGAGCTCCTCTCTGTGGGTGTGTGTCCCACCTTTATTGGCCCCCTGGTAATAGGGGGCCTGCCCTAACCAGGCACAGGTGGACTCACACCCACTCTTTGGCAACTCGAGGCACCTGGTTTATCTTGTTTCTCTGCAATTCCCTTTGCAGAAGAAAATACTTGGAGAGGACTTAAATCCAGAAAGTAACAAATTATAAAGCGTTTGTTGTTTTGAAAGATTATGGTTAATCTGTTCAGAGTTATCAGGCAAAGCAACTTGTAACATTTTTGGTGGGGTACTGAAGCCGGAAGAGTTGGCTGCACATTTTATGTAAAATAATGCATGCCATACAGGTTTGCTTTTAGCATTTTTCAGAGGAAACAAAAAGATGCATTTGGATCAGATAGACCTGTGCCATAGTTAAAGGTGAACAAAGATGAAAAATATGTTGTTGAGAAATCATTTACTAGATAACTAGAAACAACTTTTAATACAACAGTGCATCCAGTTAGAGCACAAGTTTGCAGATATTGTTGAGTTTTTTTAAAACAGACAAGGAATGAGTAACCAAGATCCTTCAAAACAGCGGGGGACACAGACAAATGTTTAACTAATCTACTTTCCTAAACTTACCATAATTATAAATGTTATAACTGGAGGATAAGCCATATTTAAATAATAAGAATTTAATCTTAAGATACATTTCTGAAATATGTCCACTAACATATGAAACAAGGTTTGAAACTTGTCAGACTAAACTGAGTCAATCTAGGCAGCTGCAGTAAGAGCAGAATGGAAGTCCTTTTATGTTGGAACCTGGAAGTTTTCTGTACTTTGATGGTAGAAGAAAAATTGAGCTTTATAGCCAAAAAGGAGAGATAGCTTTGACATTGATATGTGGGGATAAAAAGTATCACATTGCTATTCTAAAAGGCCAGTGCTATAGGACTACAAATTATACTGAGATTAGGGGTGGGTCTATGCAGACATTCTTCTTTTGTTCTATACCCTTTATCTCCTCTCAGAGAGATGAAAGGATTTTTTTAAAAATTGGAGGAGCTATGTTTGAACAAAACAGGCTTTCCTATATGTTGGAATATAGGCCAACATATTTAGCATTTTAAGACTGGAAAAGTAACTGTGTGAGACTATGCAGAAATAAGGATCTGTGAAAAGCTCTGCCTGTTCACTATGGTTTTCATTTCCAGTGAATTGTTGAAATAAAGCAAATTCTGCCAGTCATCCTAAACCCCTTGGAGATTCAATTCACTCCCTCTGGTGCCAGTCTTTGCTGCAGGTTCCTAACTTGCTCTCAAACACCTCATGGACTCCTTCTCTGGTTCTGCTCAGTGGATCCCTAAGGGAAGGAAAAGTAAAATACCCTCCACTCTGCCTCCCCGTGAGGTTTATTTGAACCAGACAGAACTTGGGGTATAATAGGAACATATGAGTAAAATCATGCCTGAAGGATTGGCATTAGCTGAAAGTAAAATAAACAACCTAACAGAGTAACTTGGTGGAAGCTGGTGGTAGCTGAGACATGCACCTAAACCAGGCATAATTATTGTTAGCTAGGAAAGAGTATGATTATATATGATGATATGTGAATATAAAGAGAATATATACCTGGGAGAGATTTGGTTCTTGTAGGCCCACCCTCTAAACCATTAAATTATAATAAATGAAATTATTATATTGAACAGATGAACAGAGCTGCCTCATGTACATGCTTATCTGATTTAAAGACAACTTAACTGCCCAGTCTCACATTAAATATAGATGTATAGATTATGATTTTCAGGAATACTTCCAAGGCAATTAATTATAGCTATTAGAGTATGTGGGGCAGCATACTTCCTGCCTGTTTCAGCAATTTGAAGTGACTCAGGAAAGTGGAAGCTTGTTGCATAAGCCAAAAACTAAGTGGAAGTGCTAATAGTAGCACAAGAAAAAAAAAACCAGTACAAAGTAAGCTGTGATATTTTTCTGTGGGTTTATCACAACCAAAGCTAGTTCTGCAGATCTTAATTCTCTCAGTTCTCTTCTAGAGAATTCTTTGCTAAGCAAGTAATGCTACACATGGTTTCAACTAAGCTGAAATGAACATCTATGGCAATAGAGCACAGTTTAATAGGGGTAGATCTCAGTAACATCACTGCAAGCCCTTATTATTCTCAGTTCCCAGACGATAGCAAATTAATATGGTATTTAAACTGCAGAATTTCCTCAGGAAAAGCTCAATTTTTTTTCACCAGAAAATTAGAAAGGATACCTGAATTATAAGAAACTTCTATCAGAATTCTGTTGTTGGTTACTTGCAGGAAGATGAAAAGAAAGCAAACCAAACATAATCTCGCTTCTTCAAAATGGTGCTGAGCACATCCCGTGGGGAGAAGCACAGCTCAAACCTGTTGCTTGTTGCTCTCAGCCTTCTGTGTCTTGCAGGAAGAAGCCAGGACAAAGGGTATATCAGAGAAATATGTTGTGTTTTATTCTGCTTGTTTGAAATGTTGACTAGGGGGCATAGAGGCATGAGAGCTTTTCTGAGAGTGCAAAACACTCTGGGACAGTCTGGGATAGTCTTGAAAGACCTTGACTGTCTGCAGGGTGGCACAAGACATCTTCATGCAGTCTTGTCCATAGGTGGGCTTGAGGATTCCTATTTATTGTGCATACCCTACAAAATACCCTATGATATCTTACCTGAAATTAACTGAACATCAGGTTTTAAAAAAATAAAATTCAATGACCATGTCACTGATGACCCAAGACCACTCTCTGTAGGTCTCTAGTCAAGAAATCAAATGATCAGTGGCATTTTCTGTCAAAAACTTTACAAAGCCTTATCAAAAAGATCACTTTCTTCTAAGACTAAGCAGAAGGATGAGAGTAGGAAGACTAGATTTCAGCATATCATGACAGAACTCAGCAGGAATCTCTACAGGAAGAGCTGCAAAGCATATTTCATTTGAAGCAATGAACTTTAATAGGAATTTCATTTTACACATGAATGTTCCCTGGATGATAATCTACAGTCTGTTTATTCATCAGCTGGAACTCCGAAGGTGAAGGTGACAGGAGCAGTGAATTTTATGTTCCTAAAGTCAACACAAATAGGTTCCTAATACCTAGGAAAAGTATTAACCTTTCAATGATTCTTCATTCAAAGACAGCTTTCACAGTAATAAGGAAATCCATCCTCCTTACTTTTTTGGGGTTATTAAGTACAAAAGGAAATCCTAGTTCATAGCTGGGGAAACAGTGAATACTGTGCAACTTACATCTGCTCAGGGGGCATGTGTGTGACACACAAAACTAGGATCATCAATGGAGTAAAACAAAGTCATATACAATGTTTGAAAATTTAGCCCAAAGGCTATTGGTCCTGATTCAGACAAGCACCTTCCAAAAGCATCTTCTGCCAAAATATCAATATAACCTAATGCCAATTGTAAATAAATGTACTGTGAAGTATTTTAATGGGATTTACTCAGGATTTGGACAGGGTCTGAGAACTGATCATGGATGTTATGGAGAAAAACTCTGGTGAATTTCCTTGAAACCGAGGACAAGGGAGGGCTTTGTCATTCATTCTGACTTCAGTTTCCTGGGATGTAAAACACGGATAGTTCAACACAGAGCATTATAATGCAAACCATAAATAGGTAAATGGCATCTGAAAATTATTTCTAAGAACAGTAACATTCCCAGTTCGTAGCTTTTCACCACACAGAAAAATATCCTAGCAGGCCTATCAAGAGAATTTTTTCTGTGTTCTCTCTGAAGGCTTTTAGCCAGAAGAATGCGTTTATTTCTGTGTATTATTTGTCCAGAAGAGGAGTTAGATATTCTATCCATCTAGGACTATTCCTACAGTCTGCTTTTTCAGTGAACTATCACCATGAGGTATCATAGATAATTGGGTTTTGCCCTCCAATTATTCCTGCCACCTGCCTAGGTGGGTCAACCTCACATCCTAGACATTCCATCAGGAGTAACACCTGCCTTTACGTCTCTTATTCTGCCATTTAATTGTGAGGTAACAACTTTCTTGACAGTATCAGCTAGCAAATTTGAGACAATAAGGATGTGGAAAATTACAACTTCCTATTCAATATACAAACAAATTATTGGAACAAAACTTTCTATTTTTTTTCAAACATACTTGTACTATATGTTCTGTGGGAACCACTGGAAGAATCAGCTCATCACAGCTGGGAGCCCAGATCCATAAACCAGTGCCATTATCACACTGTGTGCAAAAACCCCTTTGTACACACTGTTCCTTTCTAGCATCAGAGGTGAGATTCTCATTGCAAATAACCTTAACTTCCGTGTATTTAAGACAAAATTTCAACAGGACAGGTCATTGGGTTTTTCTCTGACCTCTGTACAGAACAAAAAAGTCTTCTCTTTCTTCCCCATATCATTGATGATCCTTCATATAGCTCTTACAGAACACTCACAAAGGAACATTGTCAATAAAGGTTCCTTGAAATGCAGAAAGACCTTGCCTCTTCTTTTTTTTTTTTTAGATATTAATATTTTTTCTGTTAAAACCTGTTCTGTAGATCTCAGGAGCAGTGAAGAATTTAATGTTATGCATCAGTTGCTATGGTAACTACTAATCCTTTGAAGAAAAAAAGAAACAAATATTGCACAAGTCCATTTCTCACTACGGAGGATGCCACCAAAAAGTCTTTGTTCTGCAGCCCATTCCTTCCTTTGTTTTATTTATAAAGTATCACAACTGGTCTACTACAGGACTGTGCATTTTTCTTCTTTCATTCTGAATATTCCAAGTTTCCTGTTTCTATGTAGGGTCAGAAAAACAATTTAATTCAACTCAGAAAAAAAAAGGTTTGTGAAAGGGCTTGAGTCAATTGCAGATTTCTGATTGATTTTTTTTATTATTTTCGTGAATAGTGGGTTGGATAAGGTTACACTCCCCAGAAAAATGACATCTAGTGATGTAATTAGGGCAAGTTTGACCATATTTTTCTATTCCTTTATCTCTCTCTTGAACCAGAGGGATATCACCAGGACTGCAAAGGACCTTCATATCTTGGTCACTCTTTAACCCCAATGAAAACTTGTCTAGCAGTGGGATGTAGATTTGGTTTACACTCATTTTGTAATAAATTTTGTATGCTGGTGGCACATAGAACTCCTGGACTGTATTTGCTGAGGATGATGTTGGAAAACTAATGCTTCAAAGAAAAGTACCATCAGCAACTGGCTAGAAGAGAAATTAGCAAGTTTATTAATTGTCTTTCTTACCAATCTACTAGAAAAGAAAGCTCATACTTTGCAAGACTGAAAAATGCAAAATAAAGCTTCTTCCACACACAGAGCAGAGGAGCTGTGGCTGTTTAATAAGAGGCTCCACTTGGCATAACTCTGAGCAATGGATTCTATTTACTTTGGCAGATTTACCAAATTACTCACTTGCCTACAACAGAAAAAGAGCTGCCTACAGGAGATAAATGTAGCTCAGGTGCAGCAATCTTCAACCAGGAACAGATCAGAATCCATACACTGTAAAGGACAGGAAATTTTTTAACCCTTCTAACTGCTGGCCTTAAGAACTGGAAGCAAGCACAGAAAAATGAGGATATAAAGAATTCTGCAATATGCATCATTAGTTTCTCTATTTAGAACAAATTATAGAACTAACAAGTATTTATTGCAGAAAAGACTTCCATGTTCATGGCTTGGTTTCCAGTATCTATATAAAGATCTGGATGAAATAACATATTGCCTCAGCTAAAAATCTCCCTATCCCAAGAGATATTCTGATGGAGATGAGATTCCTTTAGAGAAGCTCTAATTCTGCCATATAAGAAAGAAAAATACATTCTACAAAATAATTTATTTAATATTCAGATGCTACATCAACCAAGCAGCTGTGAGAAGGAAAGAAAACCAGGTAGAAACTAGACTCCAAGTATGTTTGATGAGAAATAGCCTAAAAGCTGTAGACATGAGCCAGCAGTGTGCCCAGGTGGCCAAGAAGGCCAATGGCATCCTGGCCTGTATCAAAAACAGCATCACCAGCAGGTCCAGGGAGGTGATTCTTCCCCTGTACTCAGCACTGGTTAGGCCACACCTCGAGTACTGTGTCCAGTTCTGGGCCCCTCAGTTTAAGAAGGATGTAGAGGTCCTGGAACAGGTCCAAAGGAGGGCAACCAGGCTGGTGAAGGGACTCGAGCACAGGCCCTATGACGAGAGGCTGAGAGAGCTGGGGCTGTTCAGCCTGAAGAAGAGGAGGCTCAGGGGAGACCTCATTGCTGTCTACAACTCCCTGAAAGGAGGTTGTAGCGAGGTGGGAACTGGACTCTTTTCACAGACGACCTTCAACAAGACAAGAGGACACAGTCTTAAGTTGTGCCAGGGGAGGTTTAGGTTAGATATTAGAAAGAATTTCTTCACGGAGAGGGTGATCAGGCTATGGAATGGACTGCCCGGTGAGGTGGTAGATTCTCCGTCCCTGGAGACATTTAAAAAAAGACTGGATGTGGCACTCAGTGCCATGGTCTAGCAACTGCTCCGGTGGGTCAAGGGCTGGACTAGATGATCTCTGAGGTCCCTTCCAACCCGGCTAATTCTATGATTCTATGATCACAGAAAAAGGAACACAGACAGATCTTAAGGGAAAGGGGAGAGCTGAGAAAGCTTCTAGAAGTTTTTAGGGTTATTTGAGACCAGCTAATTACACAGTTGAGGGAGCTGAGCTCAGGCATGCTGGTGATGGGAACAGAGGTGTTTGATGTAGGTCACAGGACTGCCACAGCTCAGGTTTTTCTATCTGAGGGAATTTTATAGCTCCCATCTGCATAGTGTCTAAGAGCCTTACACTCTTTTAATGTGTGAAATGTCTGAAAACGTCCCTGCGAGGCAGGGGAGTGTACTTACTACCATTTTACTCATAGGAAACTAAAACCTAGAGGCTGCAGGGAAGATCCTCACTTGGCATAAATTGTCAAAGCTCCATTAAAATCGAAGAGTCTCCAGTACAGAAACTGGAGCGAAAATTATTTAAACTGGCTCAGGTTGTTTCCCTACATGATTTGTCCAAGGTCACACAAGATCATGATATTATTGGAGAATGAAACCAGCCTTCTGAGGAGCACAAATGACTGGCCCATCAATTCGTTTTTCATGTCTGATATAGGCAAAATGGGACTCAAGGAGAAACCTGAGCCTTAGAGCTGTAACATGCATGAGGGAGCAGATTCAGAGATTTACTTTACTTCTCCTATGACAGCCTTTTTCTAGTCCTTTCTTACTCTTTATCAGTTGTTGGGTTTGTTGCATTTGGGGTTTTTTGGGAGGTGGGGGGGCTCCGTGCAATTCTTGATTTCTGATGATACATTTCTCTTCTGCCACCCCTACTTTTCCCTCAGCCTGTACTTGCCCATTAGTTGTGATCATTCTCTCTACTCCTTCCCTAGCCCTGGGGTCCTGTACTCCCTACCCATGCTATGACACACTCAGTGGGATCCACCAGCAGACTGTGACCCCAGAGCTTCATCATTTGCCAGTGCCCAGATGCCAGCAAGCAACATTTTAGGGCTAAATGCACAGTCTCTTTCAAAGCCAAAGCCTTAGCATCCAAACACTACAACATGGTTTGGCCAAGGGCTAACAGCTAAGTCTGGGGATGGAGAACTTATTATTCTACCAACAGCAGCAAATGTTAGAACTCACCAGAAGATGGTTGTTTCTCCTGGACATGAAGCTAGGAAGCACGTATGCAGAAGAGAGGCATTTTCCCAGAATTAGTAGTCTTTAAAAGTACTTTCACTGACTTTAAAGCACTTTGAATTTCACATTGGTGAAACACATAAAATATTTTATACATTTTTATATACTCCAGCAGTAACAGAATAAAACTAAACAATCTACTTCCTCCAAGTGGCTGTGTGTATCAAGTAGCCTAAGATCCATCTTACCTTTTGATGCTGCATCTGGCAGCTTTGTACAATATTCATTACATTTGAATTTTTCCAACAGAAAACTTGCTGAGCTTCAAAACAACGAGCAAGGATGACAAATGCCAGTCATTTTCTCTGACTGGTCAAATGCAAATTTCTTGTGTGAAGAGTTTAGGTTTTGCAGCATTTAAAGCAAGCAAAAATTATCACTAAAATATAAAATGAATTAAGGTGCATAAACAAAATGTCAAGGACAGATATATACTGATAATATAAAATTATTACCATGCAAACAAAGTACCAACTAGAGGCAGGAGAGAGGGAGTGCTACTGACTATCAAGACAGAAGATTTGTGCTCTCAGTGGAAATACTTTTACAGCAGTCAAAAGAGAAGCCATAAACTTGACAAAGAAGGTCCTGTAGGACCAAGAGTCCTGTAGGTCCTAACTGAAATAAGTTATATCTTAATTTAATTCTTGGACAAATGCCAAGTCTTTTCCCTTTTACTGTCTGGAAGAACAATTGATTTACACTTTTCTTAGGAATGTAAGAAATGATCTTTGGAATGTAACTGATACTTGCAAGGTTCTCACTGCCCACTGTCCTTTCTAACAAAGAGTAACTGGAGAGTCAAAGAATGGTTTGGGTTGGAAGGGACCTTAAAGATCATCCAGTTCCAACCTTCCTGAACAGGCAGGAACACCTCCCACTAGATCAGGCTGCTGAAGGCCCCATCCCACCTTGCCTTGAACAATTCCAGGGAGGAGGCAGCCACAGCTTCCTTGGGCAACCTGTGCCAGTGTCTCACCACCCTCACAGGGAAGAATTTCTTCCCAATGTCTAACCTAAATCTCCCCTCTTCAAGTCTGAAACCTTTTCCCCTTGTGCTTCAACTGTTTAAACCCCCCCAAAATTGTCTTGTTCACATCTATTAAACACCATAGTTACAGCCACCATAGTCTAATTTTCTTTTCCTTTTATATCCCAATCTCTAATCAAAACCAGCATGAATCCTGAATCTTCCAAGCAGCACAAATCCTGATACTCCATGAATCCTGATACTCACTACTGGGAAATATCTCATCACCACCCTCAGATAGCTTTTTACGTATTATTCATCAACAGAAGAGTAGATGCTAATAAGCTTCAGCTCAAGGGTACTGTACAACATAACTGAGCCCATATGGTTTAGCCAGCACAGCCAGCTTTCCAAGATTATTTTAATATGCATACTTTGGTCCTTGCAGCCAGGCAAGCTGGGGTTTTATTTGTTGCCTTTTTCCCCCCCCCCCTTCTTTTTTTTCTGTGTCTACCATCTGTCTTATGAATCCTTGAATTTATAATATAAAGGCCACTGTCTCAGCATGTGGGGAATTGGATTTCACTAATAAGGCAGAAGGTGGCAAGAATTAAGTGAATATATACATTCTAATAAATGTCTACGTGCTTGTGCCCCCAGAAGTGGTTTGGACTATGTAACTTTAAAGTATTTGATAAATTGCTAGGAGGGTTCTCAGAGGAAAGTCTTGAATGAATGGCCCCAAGGAAGAGCTTTTAAATAGATCTTTAGGGACCTGGTATGAATTCTTCATATTTTAAATAGACACAATTAAGGCACATTCTTGAGTTTGGTTTTTTCTTGTGTCTGTGTGTCTGTATGCCTGTATAGGAAATGCTGTTGCAAGACTGGGTCAGCAGTATATCAAATGTCCACCCAAGATCCTATAGTATAAGGTGATCTTAAAACTAAAAACCTGAAACAAAGCAGGTTTCACTGAAGCTCTCAAGAGATTCATACTCACTGGCACCTGGATATCCATGATGTCCAAGAAGCCTGTCTGGGCAAAGATGCTCACATGGTCCAGCTAGTAGTCAAGCCCTCCAGTGCTCCTGTCCAGAGATGCTGGGTCCAGGATCTGTTGTGATGACATGGATGACAAGGGACAGCAGTTGTTAGGTCCTTGGACACATCTCTGCAGTTCTCTGTAGCCATCAAGAGACATCACTGTCGTTTGTCACCAAAGTTGAGTGCCTTATAAACTTGCAGATAAATACACTGGTGTCTCGAAGCTGTGCCAACCTTGGTGGGTTAACATGAGCCATTCTGAGACCCTCTTTCCTGCTATTTGCCCCTTTGATGCTTCCACACACAGACATTCTCACCAATTCCCCAGCAACACAACCCTTAGCCTGTCTCTTACACTCTTCAACATGTGTCTTTTTGAGAGTGTGTATGTACTGCTTTCAGAGCAAATTGTCTAATACTTAGAGTCAAGGATAACTCCAGGCAATGCTTTGTCAGATACAAACTTCTGAAGAACTCATCCTGATCCTTAGGATGTAAAACCAGATGGCAAGACAGTCCTACAGTGATTACAGAATAAATTGCAGGAGAGATCTTCACAGCTGGGATTTCAGAAAACAACCAAGTGGAAATGAACTTTTCTGTGACCACAGGAAGAATCTCACAGTGTCACTTCTGGCTGAATTAAAGCAGTGGCTGCTAACAAGGTTTTTTGCTGCTTCATTCCCTTGGAATTTCAACTGCATCACTGTTCTTTCTGGGAAGAAGAACAAGGGAATCAAGGTGCTGATACTTAAAGATTGACACGGCATGTGTAGGATCTCTGCTTGGACAACAGGAGAGAGGACTGTGAGCAGCTAGTTGTTATTCAACCATTTTCCAAGATCAGGCAAGGACAATATTTGTGATTGCTGTACCATAAGTACATGTATACTGTATACTTTGAAGACTATGGGATCACTGCTTGGCATGGGATCACTGCTTGGCAAGTTCCTTGGGATCAGGATGGGAAGTGGGGTACAGCCATCCCTGACCATTCTCTTGTGTTCCTTTTTCAAGGGTGGCATCTTCATTCATCAACCCAAAAAATAGTCTCATGGCAAGCAAATATGAGAAAAGATACAAGGGATATCACTTTTAGTAACTGATTTTAAGAATTGTTTTTGAGATGTGCTTATTTTAGGCTTGAAAAAGCAACATTTCTGATATTGTATTATGACTCTTCTGAGAACAGTTTGTTATTGCTTAAAATAGATAATTGAGAAATTACCTTCTAAACTATTATTTGTGTTGTGGAATTCAAAGCTCTGGATGGTTTTCTCAAGAAGAACTTAGGGGGTTTTGGTTTTGCAGCTTTTCAGACTGCATGCACATGCTACATAAAAGTAAGATCACATTTTATGATCCCCTACTTTAACAGCTGAGAACAGTTAAGAATCAGTCAGAATCTCAAATTTTTCCAGTCACTGACTTCCCTATTATAAATAAGAGGCCAGAGTGGATTTTAGAAAGTGTTTTCTTTCCTTAATATATGGTATATTCATCTAAATTAATCACAGAGAATTTTCAGGACACAGCAATGTTAAAATAATAATAATTTAAAAATCAGTAACATTAAATACTTTTTTTTTGTTGCTGTTTTTTTTCTTTCTTTCCCCAGTGTTCTCAAAATTATTTTAAGAAGCACTGCTGATAATCTGTTTGAACATGACAAAGTAATCACTATCCCAGATTCAGTGGCCATTAAAATAGTGCTCCAGACAGTTACAGTTTGGGAGGTCTGAGATTATGAGTTCTGATCTGCCAGGGATAAACAGGCAGTTAGGCATTCACACATATGAACAATTCCCACTGGGTATCAGTGCCAAGTATATTGTGGATGAAGGAAAAAAATTAACTTTTTTTGGGTATGTCTTCTTGTAGTAGGTATCATGCCTCCAAGAGCTTGGACACATCATATAACCAACTTCAACTTCAACAGAATACTCAGGAGCTACTGCAGTTTTAGAATGAGAAACAGCAACACAATATGATGTAGCCTTTGAGATACTTTTAAATCATAGTACTAAAAAGCATTTTTTTCTCTTTTTGTTAGTGTTAGCATATGAATAGTAATTCTCCAACACATAGTAGTATGTATTGGAGAGTAGTATGTAGTATGGACATGGTAGTTCTCCAACTACTACTGTTGGTTTTCATAAAAATGTAAATACAGAGGAAACCATTCCACTTGCTCCATGCAAAGGTTTTTTTTTTTTTCTTTTTTGGTAGCAGAACACTCTTCATGAATCAGCAGCAGTTTATTGCTTTTCTCTCAAGAATTTTTGAATCAGGCTCTCAAACTGGGTTGGATCTTCACTCATGTCTGCCAGAGAGAACTCATTCATTTCACTGCAGACTGCAGCAGATCAAGATTTCATTACCTAGTTTTTTTCTTTTTCAATTCAACATTTTGGTTAAAGAGAAAGTTTCATGAAACTTCCAAAGATGTGGCAGGGAGTCCCATTAACATTACTGATTTATTGGCCCTTCTACATTGTTATCAATGTCTTTTAGAAGTGACAGAGAGTTTGACAATGCTGTAAAAACTGTTTGCTCTCTTATCATAACTATGCTAGTCTCCCCTACATGCACTCAAACACTAGATTTTTAAAGCTGAAATAAACAGATTTAACACCTCACATGAACAATGATTTTGGAGTAAAAACATTTAGCACTGCAGTACACGAGAGTAATAAATATTAAAATTACCACAGAACAGCCAAAGAACAAGTAGAGACATGTCCTGCTACCTATTGACTATACCTGGAAAAGGGGACAGTTACAACTCAATAGACAGCAAACTGCTTTTTCCTATGAGGTTCAATATATTAGTGGAGAAATGCAGGTGGGGACTCAAGAACTGCACACAATTTAAGTACACAGGAATAGTATGCACCAATGTAAGATCTTTCCCATCCATATTGCAGTAAAGCTGCCCAAAAGAGCAGGATCTTAATACTAGGAAGGCAGAGCAAAGACAAGAGGCACAGCTGTACACAAGATGCTCTCTGAATTCCTATTATAATGTCATGCAGAAATAAACAAACAACCCATGTTGTGCATGTTCTGTATTCCTTGTAGTTACTTTAATGTTAAAAAAACCCAACAACACAAAACAATGTGAAAAAACCCCACCCACCAACATTTAGTTTGGAGTTATGTAAAAGAGAAGGGTGACAAACTGGGTAGTACAACCCCTTTAATGGAGCACGCTGCTAAATGATTAAACTTCAAAACCCAAGGAGATAAGTGACCAAACATGCAGTATCACTAGGCTTACAAAATGCAAAACACACAGTGCACTTGGGTTGCCCATGGACTACACAACCTAGATCATGGCTGCTCAAATGCCATGTAAATCCAGATCAGAACCACATCAATTAATTTTTTCCAGCTGTGCTGGAAGCTTAAGTGTGATTTAGAGAAGAGATAGAATGCATTATTTTTATATGGTGAAGACAATTGTACAAGACAGTTCTCATATGACCACTTTGGCTTAAACTATTTAACTGCTACCAAATCTCTCCCCTTAATCTTTTGTTTGGTTAACCTCTACAAGAGGCTTCCTTATGTAAAGTTAGTAGCTGGCTGCTTTCTGATATATATTTCAAGTTAAACTACTGCAGAAATCTAATGACAGATGTGGAATACAGCAGCTGCCTCAAGGAGCAATGGATGTCTGCTCTCATCTCCTGGAGTGACAGTGATATAATGCCTTTATTCTAAAATTGCTCTGAAGATCTCCCACGTGGCAAGAGGCAGCCGGCACATACAGTGAGAGCCTTCTCTGTGTTCAGCCTTATGATTATACAATTATCTCAGTCTGATAAACTGTTCCAGAACCATCTGAGCTGAAAGCTGAAAGTCTCTTCTATGCTATTATTTTGCTATGTTTTTTCCTGTAAACAAATGTCTTATTTCTGTTTTAGCCAACTTGAGCTTGTATTGAGACCACTGCTTTCAGCTTTTCCATGAGCCAGATGATCTCAGTGTGTTTATAGAGCGATTGTCCTTGTTCCAAGCTCCATAAACAAAATGTATTTATTTAGAATGCTTTGGGCTTTTTCCCTTGCAATGCTGAAAAAAGGTGCACAAGCACATCTCAAGTGATGCTTGTAATTTGCAGTTTTCTGTCTACACCGCTGATAGTTTAGAGATCAAATAATGAAGCCTAAGAGGTGCACTGAGCACTGCAGACCCAGTTATGTTACACTTCAAGAGAAGATACGCAGCAGACACAAAAGCATCCAGCACCACTCAACCAGCTCGTTAATCAGCAGCCTGCTGGTCTCTCATCATCCTTGCTTTTCCACAGTCAAGGGTTTACACAAGAGCTCTCAGTGAAGTTGTTCCTAAGAAGGATACAAATACCTGTCTGATCATTTTTTTCTGACTGCAGAACGTGCTCGTTGCCAAATCCAGGCAGGGCTCTCTGGATAAATCGATGTCATTTCCCTCAAAAGAAGAAACACCTGGGAAACCACACAGGCAGATCTCTCTCTGGAGTGCATTTAGGGTTCAGCATAAGAGCACTCTAAAAGAAATGGAGGCATTTGCAACGTTCCCTTTTTTAAAAAAAAGAAATACTCTTTTCCCCCCCCCAAAAAAAAAAAATTACTACTTATATTCAGAAAGCAAAAATTAAGAAGTACAAGATGGAGGGTAAATAAAATTAAACAGAGGAAGCTCAGGCAAGTGTCTTCCAAGTTGTACAATAGTGAATGTGCACCTCTAACTTTCTAGCTTTGAAAAGTAAATATCTGCTGGCTATGTACTACTAAGCCTTTTGGGTAGCACCATCTGGAGATTCCTCCTGCAAGCTGCAGTGTCAGGAAGCACAAAACAAGAGGAGTGGGAGGTTTTGCCAGAAACATGCGGGGGCCATGAAAATAGGATTACACAATGAACACTCTCCTACACTCATGTTTGAAGAAGGAAAGGTGCGGAAGTAAGATTTCAGTGTCATTTGCTTGACAAAGCAAAGATCCAAGGATTTAGCCTATTACTTTTAATGTACTGTTAATTTACTGTAAATTTAGCCTTAACTTACTGTTCTCAGGGAGGGGTTTTATTAGTGAGGTGTAGACAATGCTGACCAGAGTTGTGAACCTAAGATAAAATGGTAATTAGATCTAATTGAGTACAATTAGGAATGGTGGCCAAGGCCATCATGAACACAGAATAGGGGGCTCCCATTAAAATAATGTCCTCTGCTAAATCTATTCAGAACATCTGAAATTTTGGTGCTTACAGCTATGATTTTAAGCACTTTAAAACTCACTCTTTAAACACTTGCTAGGAAAAACTGGTTTTATACAAAGCATCCAGAGCAGTCATTCTCCATACCTTCAAGGAAGCTCACGCTATGGTGCTATAATTTTCTTCCTACCTACTAACTCACCAAGAGCTCTAGAAAAGCCTCACAGTGCAGTGAAAATACAAAGCACAGAATGAAAAGGTTGTCAGGCCCTCCCATAAAACATAGGTTGGTTCCTAAACAACAGCACGGGGGCCAGCAAAATTATTTTTTAAGAAATCAGCTATCCCACTGAAACACTTCGTCTGCTTTACTCTCTGCCTGATGTTAACTCTTACACTCTCAAAATAATATTCCAATGATTTATTGAAGAAAGGGCATTTCGTTATTAGAAAAAACATTAGAAACTGTGCCACAGACTGACTTGCAGAAATGAGTCTCACCATGGTAAGCCTTTGAAGTCTTGTCTTGTATTTGAAGAGAGAGAAGCTGTAGAATGTGGTGGGATGATGGAACTGTTGTGAACATGTAGGGATTTCACTGTGAAAGTTATTGCTGACCAGAAAGCATGACAGGGAGTCAGCTCCAACCTTTAGTTTTCTTTTTTAAACAGATATCTTAATTTTTAAACTCTCTATTTCATATGTCAGTAGGGAGTGGAACATCTCCCTTATGAGGAAAGGCTGAGGGAGCTGGGTCTCTTTAGTCTGGAGAAAAGGAGACTGAGGGGTGACCTCATCAATGTTTTCAAATATGTAAGGGGTGAGTGTCAGGGAGATGGAGTTAGGCTCTTCTCAGTGGTGACCAGTGACAGGACAAGGGGTAATGGGTGTAAATTGGAGCACAGGAGGTTCAAGTTGAATATCCGGAAACATTTTTTTCCTGTAAGGGTGACAGAGCCCTGGAACAGGCTGCCCAGGGGGGTCGTGGAGTCTCCTTCACTGGAGACATTCAAAACCCCCCTGGACACGTTCCTATGCGAAGTGCTCTAGGTGGCCCTGCTCTGGCAGGGGGGGTTGGACTAGATGATCTTTCGAGGTCCCTTCCAACCCCAAGGATTCTATGATTCTATGTTTTATTTTAGAGGTGGCAAGAAAAGCAATTATTGCCTTGCCTTTCTACCTACCAATGGATATATAAGAAAACTTCAGTGGGTGACAGTTTTTTTAAACATGGTATATACAGCATGGTATATCAAAGTGGAAGTTAATTGTTTCAGTGTTTTTTTAATGATTAATTTTATTATGCATTATTTGTAAGACATCTGTGCTCAAAACTCCCAAATGAAATCAAAGCTTTGCCACTTCAGATGCTGTTGAGTAGTGCAGATGTCACAGCCATGTATATATGATGGTTTTATATAAAGTACATGAAATGTCCATACTGCCAGCCAGCAGCCAGCAAGCTATTTCAAGCAATTTTAAAGCGTGAACAAAATGTTTCTTTTTTTTTTTTTTTTTGAGTGACGTGAAGTAGAAAATGAAAGAATACAAGGGAATTTCCTGCACCAGTGGCTTTTCATTTCATTGGCATTCCAAAAAATTTCAAATTAAATTCTGCCTGCAGAACCTTCTATGAAATCTCTTCAAAACAAAACACCAGCAAAAAGCAAACAATCAAACAAAAAACCCACACCAAAAAATCCCACAGAGAAACTTTTCAAATTCCTGTTACATAAAATTTTTCAGACTAGTCAAGGAAAAGCACTAGATCACCTCCCAGGTTAAATGGACAGAATTATTAGCTCTTGTTCAATTCAGTCAATAAATTACACTTTTTCTGTCATAATTCATATCTAATTGCTTTTCTAAGACATTTTAATTTATTTTTTTTTCAATTCGAAGTTTAAATCATTGGCAGATTTATCATTCTGTGCCTGCTGATGAAACAAGAATCATCACTATCTTTGGGTGCTTGATGTTAAATTAACAATATTAGCAAAGTACTCTTGCAGGAAACACAAATATCACAATCTGATTACCCACCTCATAATTTCCTTCCCATTTGTCCTTTTGACAAAGAACTTTATTTGACTGTTTATCCTGTATTTCCTATAAATGAACGAGTAGCCTCTGTATTTTATTTCCTCTTAGGTCAATAACAGTGAGGCACAGAAAGCTCACCAGATAATCAGGTGTAGTTGCCTACATCCACACACAGACTGCTCCAAAACCCCTGAAATCCATTTCCAAGCTTGTACCCTGAAACACTTTTCTCTTAGAGGAAAACACCTCCTCATCTCTATCTTCTTAGAGTCTTCCACAATTACATATGAACAGTGGCAGCACATACAAAAGTGGGCATGTAATATTTTCTTTTTTAATTGCATCTATAGCATCATTTGGTTTGTTCATTTAACAACCAGATGCTTTTATCAGTCTTAAGTCCAGCTCTCCACATAATTAGTGAGAGAAGGAGTTTTAGCAGCCCATCACCCTTGCTGCTATTATCTGGAGAGTGCAAATTATGTGTCAAGAAAAGCAGCCACTGGTAAGGCACAAGCAGTGATGGGAGCTCCAGGCAGGAGACATCCACCTATTTCCCAACTCAGGAGAGAAAGTCACCTTTATCCTTGTCTAGTCTGCACTACCCAGTAGGAGTGTTTAGGTTGCCAACACCCTACTTTTAGGAGACAGAAGAAGCTACACAAACTCAGCATGGATTGCTGAAACAGAATGTCGTCTTTTTTTTGTTTGTTTTTTTGACAAGTCACTCAGAAAATTATAATTCCAAGAGGAAATATTAAACTGCTTTAGAATGAAGTCTTCCCTGAATGTGACTGTCCAAAAAGTAAACTGATGACTTCTGCTATACCCATACAACATGCCCCTACAAAGGACATCAGCTTGTCTGGCACTAATGAGAGGGAAACAAGAGCTTTGATTTGCCTCCATAGTTACTCCAAGTGCCACTGAACACGATAGTGGGTTCCCAACTCTAAGCAAGCACTTAAATACCTTTGACTATCATTGACAAGTAAAAGTTAAGCCATCTTTAGCAAGACAGTTGCTTGATGGCACATGAGATTCTGGGTAGGCAAGTACTATGTAATTCCTCAAGCTAGTTTTAAGAAAACAGAAGAATATCAGATAGATAGCATTCTTTCAATTATTGTTTTTGAAGCTTTTAATTGCTCATAAGTGATATAGCAATGTCATGGTGCATATCACACTTCAAACTAACAAAACAAAAAAAACCCAAAAACCCAGGGCCCTCAAAAGGATGGAGGGTTTCAGAGCATCCTAAGTTCAGGATGCCCCCCAGTTCAGGAAGGATATCGAGGTCCTGGAGCAGGTCCAAAGGAGGGCAACCAGGCTGGTGAAGGGACTCGAGCACAGACCCTATGAGGAGAGGCTGAGGGAGCTGGGGGTGTTCAGCCTGGAGAAGAGGAGGCTCAGGGGAGACCTCATCACTCTCTACAACTCCCTGAAAGGAGGTTGTAACCGGGTGGACGTTGGTCTCTTTTGCCAGATGACTTTCAACAAGACAAGAGGGCAGGGTCTTAAGTTGTGCCAGGGGAGGTTTAGGTTAGATATTAGAAAGAATTTCTTTCTGGAGAGAGTGATCAGTCATTGGAATGGGCTGCCCAGGGAAGTAGTGGATTCTCCATCCCTGGAAATATTTCAAAAGAGCCTGGATGTGGCACTCAGTGCCATGGTCTAGCAACTGCAACGGTGGTTCAAGGGTTGGACTCGATGATCTCTGAGGTCCCTTCCAACCCAGCCAATTCTATGATTCTAAGTTATCACCCCATGACAGTGCAACATGTTATAACAGAAAATACAGTTTAGGCAGGAGAATGCTATTTTCAGCAGGCTTCATCAAAAGTCATGAAACCTCGTTTGAACAAGAAACATCATCTGTCAGTGCAAGAAGGAGAATGAATGATAATCATTGTTTAAAAACTGCCAAGGAGTGATTCAACATCCATCAACTCACTTCATTCTCATTAGCAAAATTTAAATATCCAATTTAGCAACCTTTCACTTTTCCTTTGTAGATGATAGCATGTTGCTAAACTCATTTTATATAGAATAATTGGTAATAATACTACCCTTCTTTCTGTGAAATCCTGAGATGATTCATGAAACAATTTCCATTTCATCTGGAACATTTTCCCTTCAGCTCTACCTACGGAATCAACCCAGTTGTCTGTCTTTTTCAGAGATCATGAGTTGTCTGGTGTAAACCAGTTCTCAAGGTGCTTTTATTACTTCTGAAATCCTTGCCTCCTAATGAACAGAATGTAATTGAGCCCAGATGCAATTTGCAATGAATAGACAATCCAAACTTCCATACAATTGCAATGAGTTATTCTGAGTGCACATGAAGGCTTCTTATTGTTTTCAGTTTTTATCTATTGGGCTTGAAAACTGCAGCCATATGAAAAATTATGTACTTGTTGGCCCAGTTAAGGCTCCATTCTGCCTGAATCAAAAACACAAAGAAAGCACTTTATGTCACAGTGCTAATAAAGTTTTATAATCTTGGCCTTACTTGCTTTGAAAAACCTCCTGCAGACTTCAAGGGGATTTGGGATGGACTGTTGGGGGAAGAGCCTTTCTTGCTCCTGAGGCTCAATGAGCTGCTGACCTCTCCATTGCCTCACACCGAGGTGAGGTGAGGTGAGGTGAGGTGAGGTGAGGTGAGGTGAGGTGAGGTGAGGTGAGGTGAGGTGAGGTGAGGTGAGGTGAGGTGAGGTGAGGTGAGGTGAGGTGAGGTGAGGTGAGGTGAGGTGAGGTGAGGTGAGGTGAGGTGAGCTGAGCTGAGCTGAGCTGAGCTGAGCTGAGCTGAGCTGAGCTGAGCTGAGCTGAGCTGAGCTGAGCTGAGCTGAGCTGAGCTGAGCTGAGCTGAGCTGAGCTGAGCTGAGCTGAGCTGAGCTGAGCTGCTCTCTGTGGGTGTGTGTCCCACCTTTATTGGCCCCCTGGTAATAGGGGGCCTGCCCTAACCAGGCACAGGTGGACTCACACCCACTCTTTGGCAACTTGAGGCACCTGGTTTATCTTGTTTCTCTACAATGGACCCTCTGTGAGTTATAGAAGGAAAAAAAGATCTGCTTCACATGAGTTCTCTAAATAGGAACTAATTAATATTTTGACATTTTAGAGTAGTAGTTGGTATTTAACAGAACTATTTCTAGAGATTATTGCACTTAATATCGATCAATATGATTACTGACATCAGAAATATGTAATTTCCATAATGCTATGTGATAGCGTGTTCATCGTGCTACACAAGTCCTATCAACATTACTAAAGAACAAAGAAAAAAACAAAATACAAAAAAATCTGTGAATATTGTGATCTTTTAGGAACATCTGATAACTTACATATTTATTCGAAGTTTATCTGAAATAAAAAGAAATCAGATTTGGAAGGAGGTAACACAGAGGTCAGGCTGCTTCTTAGCATTTGAGAATTCATATTTTGTCTCATCCAGAATGGAGTTTGCTCTCTAATTTGCAGCCCATCAGAATAAAAATTTCCTGCATTTTTTCCATTATGTAGAAACCTCAAAGAAAGTTATAGCTTAGGCCTCCAGAACTGATGTTTTGAGCATTCTTACAGAAATTATGTGTTGAAAATGTATATTTCATTGGAGTCAGATGGGTTTGTGCTCATACATTATACAAATATTTCACAAGTGAAGTGTTTCTTGAAGGGTTGATAGGCTAGAGATGCCATGGACTAAAGAAAATACCTCACATTGGTTCATTTCTGATACTCACAACTCTTGGATTTTTTTGGAAGCCTTTAAAATAAATTGTATTAATGCACCTAATTCATTAATTTCATTAGTCAAGACACACTGAAGTGAGAAACTAAACAGAAAAGCTGGACTTACTAAATGGCTAATACTGGCTAAGATTATAACTAATCTTGTCTTCTTGGGTTTTTTCCAATTTTTTCCATCTTTATTTGGATTTCATATAATGAATACATGTTCTGGGGCTTTACAACTTGCATTGAACTGACCATTTGAACCTGCAGATAAAAAGCATCAGCACAAAACCAAAGGGTATTTGTGGAGGTTTTTTTTAAGCCTCAAGTTTTTCCCCTTAGTGAGTTGAGGGTAAAACTTCCAACATTTATCTTCTGTGGCTGTTCCTTGCCCACAGATCCACACTTGAGCTGTGTTAATGCCTTCTATGTGCTTTCTATATGAAAAATCACATATGGAAAAGAAGACAATATGTAGTAGTTTGCATGGAAGAAAATTCCTGTCTATTCAGAAAAAGAGTTTTTAGCTGTTTTCTGCCTTTGATGTTTCTCTTTTAGAAAAGGGAAAGAAGAAAGAATTGGCAAGGCTGTCTACAAACCATTGTAGAGAAGTATTGCAATTTTTGCAATACACACACTTTGTAGTTTTAAAGTCTTTAGCATATTCTACACACAAAGCAAATATAGCTTTGGATTAAAAACAAAGCAAAACAAGCTTCTGAGATTACAATTTCCATCACATTTTTATATTTTATTTTTTTTTTAAGATCAAGTCAATTGAAAGAAATTGAATGCACAACAAAACTAATTCTATGGTACAGGAAAGATGCTATTATTTATTTTTCTCCTTCTGTCTCCTCCCAAACTTGATGCCAGCTCTTAAGCTCTTAATTCTACTGAAGGTAATTCTTGCAACTTTTCCTCCTACCCTTTTTCATGTGACAATGTGTCAATCATTTGATACTGTAGAAATGTTCCCTATTAATCTCATTCCTCAGCAGACTTGACATCACATCACTGGAAAGTAATCTATCCACTTAGTTAAGTATTTTCTCAGGAAGGTTTTCAGCTAATTGTATAACTGTGTATGCAAAACTGTCTATTAATGTAGATATTTATATTTGGAAAAACAACAACAAACAAACCCAAATATTAACTGCATTACTTATTGCTGCAGTATTGTACATTAAATTTTTAACAGAGCATCTAAAAAACCTTCATCTGAAGATTTGGAGTTTCTAATGCTTAATATCAACATAGGGTGGTAAACACATCCCTGCATTTATTTATTTATTTCCCTCTAAGTTCAAACACCATACTTGAATTTCCAGACTTTTTTTGATTTTGTCTGAATTCATCCCAGCTAAGTCTAAAGACATGAGTGACAGCTCAAAATTCAGGAGCATTAGTTCCTCCCCAGTCAATTTACCAGGTCAATGCCTGGAGGGTACTAGAGATGCCAAGAGGGTCCAGTCATTTCTGGCAGTAACTGTCATTCTTTACAAATACCCTGCAGCTAACCAGGGAGATTATGGCCTTCTGAGAGACAATCCCATGTATTTCAGCATTAGTGTTCCTTCTGTCATTTCTAGATGTTCCTGGGTAAAGTGATGCATGTTTCAGGAGTAGTGCCGCATGTTTCAGGAGCATAAGGATGCCCTTCAGTGGGCCACAGCTGCCTCTGTGGCAGAGTTTTGAAGGCACAGGTACATATTTGAGTTTTAAAATAGCCTTACAGGCTCTTCTGCAGCAGGAACTCAGGCACCTCTTCGTAAACAAAATCAGAAGTGGAGCACAGACCCTATGAGGAGAGGCTGAGAGAGCTGGGGGTGTTCAGCCTAAAGAAGAGGAGGCTCAGGGGAGACCTCATCACTCTCTACAACTCCCTGAAAGGAGGTTGGAGCCAGGGGGGGGTTGGGCTCTTTTGCCAGACGACTTTCAACAAGACAAGAGGGCAGGGTCTCAAGTTGTGCCAGGGGAAGTTTAGGTTAGATATTAGAAAGAATTTCTTTCTGGAGACAGTGATCAGCCATTGGAATGGGCTGCCCAGGGAAGTAGTGGATTCTCCGTGTCTGGAGATATTTCAAAAGAGCCTGGATGTGGCACTCAGTGCCATGGGCTGGGAACTGCAACGGTGGTTCAAGGGTTGGACTTGATGATCTCTGAGGTCCCTTCCAACCCAGCCAATTCTATGATTCTATGATTCTATAAGGCTTAAAGCAGAATGATTTCCATTTCATCACAAGATCTACATCCTACTTTTTCTTTTTTTTTAAGAAGGAGGTGAAGAAATTATCACAAACAATTTATACAAAGCAATTTCTTTTTAAATGCTACCTCTCTCCATAAGCTCTAGCAAGCACAAACCTTCACCATCTTTGGATGGAAAGGAAGAGAAGAGCTTAGATTTAATCTAAGCCTGGATGGTGGAGAGAGCTGTAAAACAAACTTTTCAGTATCAGTCTATGTAAATCACTACAAAGAAAGGACCAAAAGGACCTGACACACATCAGATGTTTCAAGAGCTCCCTGCCCTCCAGAAGCCCATGTATCATGCTGGGACAAGCTGGATCCTTGTTATTCAAAGAGGACAAACCTGATGTTTGAACTGTAAGAAATGTCAGGACAGAGTTTGCTTACAAAGTGACACAGAGTGCAAGAGTCCTTTGCTTTTCCTGATGATTTGCTGGTAGAAGAGAGGCCAAGAGGATATCATTCCTCTGGGATCACCAGAAACCAAGGGAGTCTATAAAAATGGTGGGACCAAGAGTGAAAGGGAAGGTAAGAGAGAGCTACTCTCCCCATCTGAGATAACAAAAGACGTTCTTGTAGCTTTAAAAAATGTCTTTATGTTCATAAACTAGGAATAATAAAGGAATCAACACAGGATCAGTCAGTTACCTAAAGAGATAAGGACAGAGCAATGTTCTTCCCTGTTTCTTGTTTCCTGCCTATTCTGTGTAACTTTCCCCTTCATCCTCTTTGCTGTATGATTAATATAAAGCTGCATGTTTCCTGCAGTAACTAAGGAGATTAGTTTCCTGTGAACAGAACAGCTGCTTTAAAAAGGTCTTGTATCACTTTTGAAAATAGGAGTTAGGCACCTAAGTAACTTACCCATCTCTGTTGAAAATTTCACCCTTAGCCTACCACACGCTTCTCTTCTCCATCTGCAGAGTGGAGATAAGAGCTTTTGAATGTGGCTGCTTCTATCACCTTGGGAATAAGAGAGTCTGAGAAAAACAGCAGCAGTGAGCACTCAAGCTGACATAATGGAAATGCTGCAGTGATAGCATCCTTTCTCCTACACTATGGAAAAATGTTATTACTCATCAGTTCGGGTGCAATGATTCTCACCAACACAGCATTTGACCTCTGATGCCTTATTTGATGCAGACCTTATGAAAATCTTTACATAAAATCATATAAAATAACCAGACTCCCATCAGACTCCCTGTAATCTGAAAATAAAATGCATATCTTTATGCAAGTTCACTTAATGGAATAACTGGTATCTATATATTCTACAGGATCACTTGTAAGGCTGAATGAGTTGATCTCCAAAATTCAGTTCCCTGCTAAGCAGAGCTGGTGTTGACTGCTACATTTAGCTTTCAAAATGCCTCTATTCAAGCAAAATCTTGGAGAGCTTGGAAGCCAGTGGAGGCGAAGGTGTGGTGATTTGCTGCTGTGCAGTTCTTACCCAGCAGAGCAGGCAGGAACGCAGGGAGCCACAAAGAAACCTCTGACATTTGAAAGCCACAGGAGCAGAGCAGCAGACTCACTAAGAGGAGTTAATCTGTTCCCTGTTTCTGAGCAAGACAGCAGAGATGGTAGCTAAGATCCAGAAAATTTTAAAGCTCAGATTTCATGCTGAGCATGCCACAGGTGTTCATCATCAGAGTGAGCACATGCTGGAATTTTACAACTCCAGTGTGCAAATCCCACTGATACAAGTCACACTTGAACTGGTCATCTGGGTAAGACACACCTGTGAGATTTCCCCTCCTGTTGCTTAATATCTTGGACTGTGTTTTTTATATTTTTTTTATACTCCCTGAAATTCAGGGAGAAACTTATGCTCCAGTGTCATTCCTTAGAGACAATAAGTCCATGCTAACAGATTCATTAAATGACATAAACATGGATACAAGAATAACATTGATCTGTGAACGAGAGGAAGCAATTCCCATCAGAAAACTTCTATTGTGGGAGAATACAAATGGTTAGTGAATCAGTGTAATGCCATGGTGCATCTGTGAAATCCCTCTGTAGCCTTTGAGCAATGAAGTTTGCACAGCTGGCTGATTTTTAAAAAGCAATTACAAGAACCATTTTGGAAGTCTGGAAAACTCTAAACAGTATTAAAGAATAAATATTAATTATAACGAGTATCATTCAAACATCTTATAGGACTCTAAGGCACTAATGAATTCTGTTAAGAGCAATAATCAGGTTTACAAATTAAACTATTGCATTATATACTAGGCAAACTTCAGTTTGTTGGAACTTTCTGTATAATGAGGTTATTTTGCCTCTTGATACAATAAATCTCATTTTACATGTTTATTACTAAACTTCTTTACAGGAGGAATATTAGAGGCATTTTTCTGAAACTTGTCAATATTCAAGCTAATTTTAAAAAGAATACCAAGTACTCCTCGTTCATATTATTCTGCGTCATTCATTCGCTAGCAAAACGAGAAAAAAAACCAAAAACAGATAGCCTGAATTTTTAATTCTGAATGGTTTGGGTGTCTTTAAGATCTAAAATCCTGAAATCTTTAATATTAGCAAGCCACAAAGTAGTGACAATCAGAGACTTTTACCTGTGTGTCTGGCAATGCCCCCTCAAGATCCATTTCTCTTTCAGCTCAGGCTCTTTAAAATAGAGAGTGACAGCAGAGAGCTGTTGGAATCAAAACCTGATGCTTCCTCACTGGTGTTTAGCCTGGAAAACTCTCTCTACACTAATAAACCACCAATAGGTAGCAGCCATCAGGCCTGGTCATGCTGCTTTAACTCATCTCCCTTCCTAGAGAGGAATTCTCTAGCATTCACAAGCTTGAAGACATGGATTTTCTATCCCAGCAAGTCTGTTGCAATAATTTTTGCACTTAAAGGTGTAAAACTGTCCCCCTATGAAGAAAATACCTTAGGGAAGGCTCAGTAAATCCAGCCTCTTTCTCTAGCTACTCCTCTGTACTCCTCAAAATGAACTTTGGAGATACCTGAACATCTCTTCTTAAAGTCCCTCGCCTGCTCTGGCAATACAAGGGAGAGAGGATATTGTCCTAAAATATGCTCCTAAGTAGTAGAAAAGAATGTCTCAGATAACAATGAGAAAAGCTGCAGAGCTGCCTGTTGTTTGTCATTTCTGCTGTCAGATCCTTGAAGTTTTTTTCCTTACAGTTTGATTCATTCGTTCCATTTCTTTGTGTCTTTGTTTCTACAAGCCTCATTACATGGCTATGGGAAAAAATACTACAGATGAATTTTTGTTATCTGAAAAATGAGAATGCTCCCCATGCTAAATGGTTCAGGGTATGTTATGTAGTGAAGTCATGTAAAAAAAAAAAAAAATCTCACAGAAAAATCCAGCTTTCCTGGACACCAAGCTCTGGAACTTACACATATAATGAAGGATTCTACGTAATGATATAGAGTCTGTGCATTGTTTTAGCAAAATACGAATGAGAGGAAAAAAAAAAAAAAGATATGTAAGAAAATTTTGAATTGAAATAGAAACATATCAAAGTAATTGAATTGCCCTTTGAGGTTTTTTTTCTTCTGAAGGAGTTGCCTTAAACTATAAAACACTAACTGAAGTAGGGATGATCAGAGTTTTATGATCACAGAGCTCCCTCGTGTATATGCTTCTGAAGCCCATGTCCGAAGTGATATTTATGCTAAACAACTTAATTTTCTGTATCATGTTTCATGGGTACTTTCTCAGGTGCTTTGCAGCCATTTTTTTCTGTGTGAGAAAACTAATAAGATGAATTCCTTCCCCTGACCAGTTCTTAGCTGCAAGCTGAGCATGCAATGCATACATATCCATACAAAGTCACACCTGCACTAAGATCTGATGCAGTGCATGGCATGTGAGGGCACATGTGTGCACACACGAATACCTGCATTAACACACGGGGAAATGTTTGACACACCCAGTGTGTCAAAAACGCTGACATGTTTAAAAACTTTTTATTGAGAGAGATGTAAGTAAAGCAGTGTGCTGCAGCACGCTGGGCAGCCGGGGAGCCGTAGCCCCACCACCGGCTCGCACCTTCAATAAGGTGAAGCCGGCCCTTTATACTTTTCACAAAGCCCTTCCCCTCAGTCTCCCATCAGTTTATCACTGGTTCCCATCCCACGGGCTCTCCCAGCACTGGTTCTTGCTTCGCGGGCTTCGCTCTGTTGCCGAGGGGAACGGCTTCACGTTTCGCGGGCTTCGCTCTGCTGCTGAGGGGAACGGTTTCACCTCACGTCCCTGTTTGGCCGGGCCCCTGCGGTCGTTCCCTCCTCCTGTTTGTCTGGCTTTTGTTCCTTAAACTACACTTAAAAATACACCCCGAAACAACAGGATACACCATGCTATCTGAACAAACTGACCAAACAAACATTATTAAACTGAAAGATACACTCAACACAACAATAAACTACAATTTAAACCCTTATTTTTCACACAGTGGCCATTCTCAGACCAAAAGAGAGACTTAATTCTTTTCCAGGAGCAAAACTAAACCTTCCTCTAACTTCAAAACATCCACTCAGCTGACCCTTGAGTCTGCCTCACAGGAATTGAGGGAGGAAGGAGGACTCAGTTCCATTCTTAATGTGCTTTTTCTTTCATGTTCTACCTGATGGTTGTTTGGAGAAGGCCTGGACTCTTTTTTTGTGCGTTCTCAGCTATACTGCAACCCATCCTGTATGAAAAGACAATCTACTCTTTTAGCTAAACAATAGTTTTGAGTTCAATCCCGGTGTAAGATAACCCTACAACATATCTGCCTAAAAATGCATGAAGTTAGCAATAGCAGCACAATCCTTATCAATCCTGCTGTTGAACTCTTGATCTATGTACACATCTAAATAAGTAGGTGTGCACCCGGAAAAGGTATATCTGAGGATTTTATGCACTATTATTTTTCATTAGACCACAAGTTCAGATTACAACAAGCCATTGCTGATTTTTCTACCTTTCCTTAGTGGATACGTATTTTATTAAAAGGTTGGGTTTTTACATTCTGGAGATATGGGCTTGGTTGTATTTAAATACTAAGTTCTGTCAGGTTAAGAAAAGCCTTTTATTTCAAAACACTATATGAAATCTCAGCTACAGGAAGAAAATGTTCTATACTCCTGTATTATGAATATAACTCCACATCTGTGCTTTGTGAAGCATGACCAGAGCTGAAGTTAGTAAAAAACCTGCATTCAGTGTTCTGCTCAACCTTTTGAATCAGAGAGAATGAAAGAGAGATACCCAGAAGGGCAAGCAGCACATCAGAAATCTGTGCTAGAAATCTGTCACTAGGACTGCAGGCTTTGCTACAAACAGCAGTCAGCAGCCTGGGCAGCCAAAAGAGCAGGCAAGGTCATTCAAGAAGCTGCCATCACAGACCTAAAAACTGCTTGAAAAATACAGGAATCCTAGCAAGTACATTGAAATAACCCAGACCTCATGGTGTACACAGTCACAAAGCAGCAGGACTGCCACTCCATCATAGCTTGCGTTAGTCACTGCTGAAGGAGTTCAAGAGGTCTGTGCATTCCTTTCTTCACAGATGGAACACAACATGCTCATTCATCTGATGTTAAAAATGCTGAATTTGATTTTGTGCTAAGCTACACAGGCTGATGAGGCCACAATATTTGCCACTGCAATAACAAAAGAAAATAGCTATTTTTTTGTAGCATCCTTATCTCATGAATGAAAGCAATGCCTTCTCTGAGAGTGAGGCACATGAGGATGTAATGTATGTGCTTGGGCTTGAGAGACATTAAACAAATGTACCTTCAAAAGAGGAACAGAGTAGTGTGAGACACAGAGACACTTCGTTTGCAGTCCAGCAAATACACTCAAAACACAAGTAAAGGGCAAATGTATGAGTTATTTCCCTACTATGGCATAAATCCAGGAGTTCCAACAAAGCTGGGAACTCTCCCAGTCACAAGAGATGAATGTAAGTAATTCAGATGTGCTTTCTGAAGAAACGTACATTTCCCTGCTTCGCTAGGGGAAGTTGATCTTCAAATCACATGGAACTGCATCAGCAAAGACCTCTTGCTGCTTGTTGATATTGCAGACAAAATGAGGAGGAGAGAAAATTATCCCCAAGCCATTAATTACGTGGGTTTTGTTGTGTTTTTTTTTTTTTTGCAAATGTTCAGACTCAAAAGCTACGTGACCACAATTCCAGTACAGCAGAAAAGAAGCTATAGGGCTTTTTAAGTGATATAGACTGAGGTGGGCTCTAAACTGAGATTTGGCATTACTTCTATTTTGCTGTGGTCAGGAGAAGCCTCTTTATACTTTACATCCACTATATCAGATTTTACTTTATTCTCTACTTCGAAGAGGCTCACTTAACACCAAAAGGTATCATACCTTCTGATGAAAGGTCCTCTGCTGTCATCCAAAGGAAATGAAGTTGAAACCACAGGCAAATATTGTAATGTATAGCTGTATATTGTAGCTCAGGTTTTCTGTCTGACTCCAGTGGATCATCACTGCTTTACAACTACTGAGCATCTGGTTTAAATTTTCCATGTTACTGAAGCAATTTTTACAGCTCTTAAGGAGAAAACCTTTATGCTTTTAATGCTGGAAAACCCCACAGCCTGCCTGAACACCACTTTTTTATTCAACTAATTAATTTATTCTTTTGCATAGTTCAAAAAATAGAAGGAACATCTGAGGATTAGGATTTAGTCATAAATGCTGAGGAAACAGAACAAAAAAAATAGCCTATTCATCATAGACCAAAGTAAATTATACTGCACAGGAAATTTTGAGGAAAAAAGGAACAGCATGAGGTAAATAGGAAGATAAGGAGAATGCACAAAAGCTACAGGATGTAGCTTTTGGCCTCTGAAAAATTATAGCTTTTATTGATGGGATGCAAAACCAATGACCATTCAGGGCAGTCAGTCTTTTCATGACCACTAAAAATGAGGTACTAATTGTCTAGATGTCTTCTTAATGAAACAGCTGTACAATAGTTTATTGTAGAGATAATACCTGCAATGTTTTCTTGTTTTTCTTTCTCAGTTGTTGATAGCATCATTGGCATGACAGCCCCTGATAAAGAAGCCTGTAAATTCAAATTATTTTTTTCACATAGATAACTGAAGGCTCCCATACTAAAAGGCCAATCAAAAGAATTCCCAAGACAGAAAACCCTGTCATTTGAATTTGTATAAATTCAGTGAGGAAAGAGAATTATGTAGCATTTTAAAAAATTATTTTAGTAGTTTGTTCTGGCAATAATGTCTTGTATTCTGTTTATCAAAATGCATATTTCCTTCAGTTAATTTACCTATATATGTTATCTGATATTAAATTCTATGTATGCTTTGGTTAATTTACTTATCTAATAGGTTAATTATCTAATTCACAAGCTGCATTTCAGAAAGTCCTGAAAATATAACATCATGATTTTTGTCTAAAGATTCAAAAGAAACTGAAGGGAAAGAAAATGAGTCGGGAGCAAAATGGGTTTCTCTCCTCTTTCCCTGAACTCAAAAAACCCCTTCCAACAACACCTTTAACTCACAGCATTTTCTTTAAACAATAAATAACATCATCCTTAAGTTATCATTTTTCTTTGCGCTTTGTATGGACTTTGAACTGCTTTCTACCTGAGAAGTATTTCAGAGGAGTTCTTTCACTTAATGAAATGTGATCTCTAAACTTCCAATAGCATTCAAACTCCTTTCTGCAAAAGAGAAACTTACAAGACTTGGAAGTTGAGCTTAAAAAAACCAAACAGTCTAAACTAGTCAGGTAAGGGACATCAGTGACAATAAAAGACTGCTGCATGCAGTTACATCTAGTAATATTGGTGACACAGCTGAGAACAGATGTGGAAGCCAGATTCTACCCCTCAATTTTAAGCCAGGCTCACTTTGTAAGCTTTAGGGCACCAGCACTTGGTTCCTCCTGTATGGAAATCACACCAAAATTGTCCCCAAAGGTTCAAAAAGTTCAGCCACAGTCTCAAAGGAATCTATGTAAATCACTTCCTAACTGTTTTAGGCTTGTCTTTTCAGGATGCTTCAAACAGACACGGTTACCTAGCTTTACAGACTTGCTTATTCAAGAGGAACATAGGGGGAAAGAAACCTGTTTAATATAAAATGTTTGTTTATCATAGGCTTAGCAGCGTTACAAGACCTTTCCAATTTCAGAGCAAAACAAATAAAACACAGGTGCCAGGTTCATTAGCATTTAATGAATAACAAATTAACTGGCCTCTGCTAGTGATCAGAACTTGTCTTACTCCTGAGTTTTTCAATCATATTATCTTCTTTCATGCAAATTAAAGGGCTACACAAGCACAATTAGATGTGGCAAGCACAAACAACAGGAAAAGAGCTCAGCAAAATAAATCACAGAACTCTTCTTTATCCAAACTGAGCATGCATCAGTTCAGAAAACTGGCAGCTCCCTTCAGCTTTTATTTATTACAGCTCAGACAGCAAGTAGGTATTAAGTTTCTGTTTCTGTGAAAATAAGCTATGGCTTGTTCTTTCATTCTGTCCCTTTCCCATTGCTTACAAACTTACTAAATTGATGCATTGTTCCTCTGTTTTACTCACAGATCTGGTCACTAGAGACATCCTGCTGATCTTCATTTTTTCTCTTTTAATGAGAAGAGTTGTCTGAAGAGTTACAACATTTTTCTTGACTTCCAGTTATGTTTCCCTTTAGCATTTTCTTTCTTTCCCTCAGCACCCTGCTAGAAGGAAGCAGAAAGGTACACCATAAGGGAGCTTTGAGCCTAGATTTATCTATTACAGAAATATTTTAATCATTTAATAACTCAATTAATTTTTCTCTGAAATCTTATCTGCTGGGAGTAATGCAAGTATAACAGACTTACCTTTACATAATTTTGGCTCTCATATTTAGAATTATATTTTAACTACAAATGTCTAAAAAGAAAGTTTTCAAAAACTTAAATGTGGTTTCATGAAATGTTTCTTTGTTGGTAAGAAGCCAGTTGATGTTCTTTACATTTAACTTACCCTAACCCAAGAAAAAAAAGAATCCTTAATGATTAGCATGGCTTCAAAATAAGTTTTTAAACATTTTAATGATATAATGCTCATTTAGCTTTAATAGCACACTTTTTAAAAGAATCAAGTCAAAATTTACTGCTCAAACTTGGCAAAGGGTCTCAGTGCCCTGTGTTATATTACATTGCTTTTAGATGATGCATGTGACCTCTGAAAATTAAAGTGTCTGAGAGCCTTGACCATTAAGGACATTAAAGGAGCCATGTAAGGAACTGATGCTTCGTTTTGTCTTTGTTTCTGTTTCTTAGACAATTATGCTGCCCACAGAGCTCATGCAAATTTTATGGGGCGAGGTTTAATTGACAATATTTAGCAGCACTATTTGGCACCTACACAGAACAGAGTTCATATACAACCAGTGTCCAAAGTGAAAGCTCTGAAACATACATCATGGACCTTCTCACCACCCATGGTTTTCCTCCATAAAGTTCAGCAGTTGCACCCCAGGACTTGCTAATGAAGAAATAGCTGACAAAACGTACCACTTAAGCAGAAAATGGGAGATCTTGAAGCATTTAATAAGAATGATGTGGAAAACTAAGACCCAGCTTATAGGGCAGATGAAACAATTAGTAAACTAAATTATGTCCATGGAGCCGCTGGCATACAAGGGCATCCAAAAATGGTTCTTTGGCAGTTCCATGTTGTGTTAATATACTATGCCCCTACTTTGGGGTTAAAGATGAGAATAATCTGCTTAACAGGAGGCAAACCCAAAAAACTACCCTCCATGTGCTACCTTTTTTAGTCTCATAAACTTTGTCTCACAAAACGACTCGATATGGCACTCAGTGCCATAGTCTAGTGACTGTGGCGGTAGTTGATCAAGGGTTGGACTCGATGATCTCTGAGGTCCCTTCCAACCCAGCCTATTCTATGATTCTATGATAGGCTGAAAAAAGCTTTTTATCTTGCAAAAGTTACTCTAGAATATCATGAAAAGCAGTTAGATTCTTATAATTCTATTCTTTTAAGGAGAATGGTGATTATCTGCATGCTCTCTAATGCCTACCTCAATGAGGAAGCTGGCCATATGTCCAGCAAATTTTTGTATCTTTTGTGGCAGCAAATTAGACTTCCATAGCCAATTAACTTTGAGGGCAAAAGTCAAGATATTTGTTAGCTAGAACTGAACTATTCAACAGTGAAGGAATGCTGACCCTCTCCTGAGATCTTAATATAGGCCACAGTTTAAATGAATGGATCAGAGAACACGACTGGCTCCTTCTTGTGCCCTAGAAATCAAGCATGATAAATTAACTTTTTTCTTTTTCTCCCCCTCAGAATATGTTCTAGATGACAAAAATGGGCAGATCAAGGTTGATTTTACATGGAATTAATCTGGAGATATGAAAGTCCTTGACTTTCCAAGCAACATCTGTCATCAGTACTCACTGGTACAACCAGGGCTGACCAAACAAGCTTTGACTTCTTTGGAGAAGCATTCTGTCAGTAACCTCACAGGAGTTTGCTCTACTTCTGCCTTGTACTTAAATACACTTTTAGGACAGTTCTACATTTGTTGTAAGGTCTAAATCAGTATGTAAAGGGATTTCAGTGTAGAATATTCAAGCTGTTGAGTTCCTCCCCCCCCACCATAATATCTTATCATGCTCTGAGGTTGAACAAGAATAGATGTGAGATGTTGTGATCACTGCTTTTACTGAAAGAAGAATAGTTTAATGGTTTTGCAACAGCCTCCCATGCTTCTTTCTGTGATCTTAGCAAGGCTGTAAATTATGTAAGCAGAAGAAACGCATTTTGATGTCTAAAGCCTTCTTCACAGGTTTTTGTTTTACAGAAATTAGAAAAAGCAGCAAGTTTTTGTTTTGATTTTTAAGTGAAAATTGGAGCATTAATATCCTAGGAAACTCAGTGGGCAAGCATGGAAGCCTTTTTATTATGAATAAAGCAACTTGCTAAAATTCAGAGCCATAAAGATCGAAAGTATGTATCAAAGTAGGACAATAATAAAAAAACCCTCCAAAACCAAAGGAATACATTTTAACAAAGCATGAAATGCATGTGGGTTTGGGGCTATCTTTTGATCTTTCACTGTAGGAAATCTATAAAAAGGAGCACAGGGGGATGACAGAGACTCAAATAACCCTTTCAGATCAGTTGTGCTGGGTGTTTTATTTCAGAGAGTAAGAACCAGCTCCAAGGAGACTTCCCCAGTTTGTTATGAGTTATTTTCATCTTCTAGCCCACCTTCAAAGACTGGATAAGACTCTTGTTGCAGTGCATAAACATCTCTGTCCCTGGAAACTTCTACAGATGGTTTCCAGCACATTAAAATCTGCTTATTTCAATATTAACTTTAAGGTTGAACACCTGCATTGTGTCTCATTTTTTCCTTGAAAGGTGCAGCTGCCAAAATACTGAACTAGACTTGTTGCAAGCTCCATGCTAAACCATAATGAACTATATTTTTTTTTTCATTAATCTTCAGCTATACAATGTAAAAATGAACACTTAGTGACAGCTCACGAGTGGTAAACCTTTGTGCCCACTGCAGGTAGTGACAGATTTAATTCATCGTAACTTGAAGAGGAAAGCATCAAACCCTGAAGTATGATGGTAGCTTGCAGTGCCTCAGTTCAGTAAAACACAAAGTAAAAGAGTAGAATACCCTTCTTCCTACCAATTTTTTGTATCACATACACTTAAGAATGGTTTTGCTCATTATCCTATTTATACAGATACAGAAAACACATCTACATGACCTTACATTTTATTTTTAAATATAATTGTCATGCTCAGTAATAAGGACAAAATTACGAATAGTGAAATGCTCCTAGCAACATATTTAGGTTTTGATTTACGTTTAATTTAGTACAATTTAAGTTACCTTTCAGATTTCTACCCTGTAGCTGAAGTCACGCTGTTTCTGCTGTCATTGCCCATCCATATTCACTAGCACAGCACTCTTATTTAGTATATTGGTTTTCTTGTGTCACACTGATTTACAACTTACTTTGGGAAATGCTCACACTTCATCATTTTGATTAAATTATTGAGTCGATTCAGATACAGACTTCACCTAGAAAGTCTACTGGCTTTAGTAGGAATTTGGATGTGCAAGGAATACAAAAGGAGACCATGTCCATAAAGAAAACACAAAATAAAATACATCTATCTTACTGGGCACTTACCTTATTTTCATCCAATTCTGATAGGATAGATTTGTGGTAATTATTATTTTTTACCTGTTTACATAGGTTTAGTTAGGTGTAATCTTCCCTACTTGAACAGTCTGATAACCTGTTCTGGGGAATATCATTCTAACACAAGTGTAAAGGAATTGCCTTTTTTATTTAACTCTTTTGCACAACTGCTTAGAATACTGGTTTATTTCACTGTCCTTTCCAGTTTATGATGTCTCTTGGTTCTGTGTTCTAATTAGTAATTGACACAAAGTGTGAGAATGGCGTTCAGAGCACATAAAAGGGTATATTTTATACAAAAAGTATATACAAAAGAGTTTATATGCTGTATTCCAGTTAAATTGGATTACCTCTGGACTTTGGGAGTGAAAGGTGTTCACTGCAAGCACAGATCAGCTGCACTGTGAATGCTACTGCTCCTTGCTGGGTGTTCCAACAGCTAAAGTACAGGATGCTGTCAAGCAATTAGATGGTTTTCCTAACTGCTAGAAAAGATTTTAAAACTCAGTTTGTTATGAGTTATGAGTTTGTTATGAGTCACTATGAGTTTCACATTTCTGATAAGAGGAATTAATCTTTTAAGCAGATATTCCATGAATGCTTACACAACCCTTTCTCCTCTTGTTGCCTTTTATTCTTCTGTAGAGAATTTCATAGAACCAGATTCTATTTCTTTTTTTTTTTTTTTTTTTTTCCCCCCTTCAAAAATCCATTGAAGCTGCTTTGCAGTGTATCAGCAAAGGCCTCAGAAATAGATCCAAAGATATTACTCACAAAATATTATGCTCTTAGGAAAGCTTTTTTTTAAAAATAGGAAAACCTGTTACATCAGTCTCACCCAGTTTACAAGCTCTACTCATACACTCAAGACTGTTCAACGTTGAGATGGAGAAAAGGTGGGACACAGAACTTCTCAGCATGACTTAGAAGGTTTGAGATTTGGTTAACAAAGTAGCAAACACAGCACAATCCAACAGCAGCTAAATGCACCCTCCAAGCTGCTCAATCCTCATTTTTAAGACATTTATTCCATTTCCTCGAATTGTTTCAAAATTTATTTCCTTATTCACTCCATACTGATGAAAGTCCCTACAAAGCAACACCAGTAAAATGCTTCTAAAAACCACACAGGGCTTCGTATATAAGCAGCTGGAAAATGGGCTAAATTGCCTTGCGTATGCACTCTGCAGGGACTGAAACTTTAAAGTTTCAACTGATGCTATTCAGGGGAAACAGGAAAGCAGCAGCAAGTAATGGAATTAGGTGAGATACAGACAAACCTCTCATTCAGTTTCTATCTGGAAATCACTAAATGTTTCTGGCACTAACAGCATAGGAAGTCGTATGCAGTTTCAATGATCCATTTATATTTAATTACACTTATAAAGTATAAGCCCCGAGTTATAATTTTTGCCTTTTTGATTTCTTTTAATGCCCCTAGGTATTAAAATACCAGTTAATAATTCAAGAGGTCATTTTGTTATGAATTGCTTCTTAGTTTTCCATGCTATGTACTTATTTTGTTTATACCAAAGGGAATTTTCAAACCTTGGAAGGGCTACCAGTAGGTAAAGCCACTGCCAGCAATGTATTTTAGCAGATAGTGACACTCTGAACTTGTAATCCAAAACATTTGGTTGCTAAAATGTGGTTCACCAACTACTGTGTCATAAACTCTCAATATCTTGAGATATTGATATATCTGTTCAATATCTTCATTGATGATTTAGATGAGGGGATTGAGTCCATCATCAGCAAATTCACAGATGACACTAAGCTGGGGGGAGTGTGGATCAGCTGGAAGGCAGGAGGGCTCTGCAGAGGGACCTGGACAGACTGGAGAGTTGGGCTGATTCCAACAGGATGAGGTTCAGCACAGCCAAGTGCCGGGTCCTGCACTTTGGCCACAACAACCCCATGGGGAGCTCCAGGCTGGGCACAGAGTGACAGAAAGGGACCTGGGAGTCTGGATTGCCAGGAAGCTGAACAGGAGCCAGCAGTGTGCCCAGGTGGCCAAGAAGGCCAATGGCATCCTGGGCTGGATCAGGAACAGCGTGGCCAGCAGGTCCAGGGAAGGGATTCTGCCCCTGTGCTAAGCCCTGGTGAGGCCACAGCTTGAGTCCTGTGTCCAGTTCTGGGCCCCTCAGCTCAGGAAGGATATCGAGGTCCTGGAGCAGGTCCAAAGGAGGTGGTGAAGGGACTCGAGCACAGACCCTATGAGGAGAGGCTGAGAGAGCTGGGGGTGTTGAGGCTGGAGAAGAGGATGCTCAGGGGAGACCTCATCACTCTCTACAACTCCCTGAAAGGAGGTTGGAGCCGGGGGGGGTTGGGCTCTTTTGCCAGACGACTTTCAACAAGACAAGAGGGCAGGGTCTTAAGTTGTGCCAGGGGAAGTTTAGGTTAGATATTAGAAAGAATTTCTTTCTGGAGAGAGTGATCAGACATTGGAATGGGCTGCCCAGGGAAGTAGTGGATTCTCCGTGTCTGGAGATATTTCAAAAGAACCTGGATGTGGCACTCAGTGCCATGGTCTAGCAACCGCAACGGTGGTTCAAGGGTTGGACTTGATGATCTCTGAGGTCCCTTCCAACCCAGCCAATTCTGTGATTCTATGAATATCTGCAGGAAAGTTCTTGCTAACAAGGCTCTATCACTTCAGGAACTGCAATCAGCAAACAGAGGACAATTATACCCGTAAAATATCTTATTTTTCCCCAAGGAATTTTTAAAACAGTGCACACAATACAATACCCTTAACAACAAGGTGTAACATAAGTAATATTTGTTGGAGTAGATGATCTCTAAGACCCTTTCCAACCTAAGCGATTCTTTGACTTCATAATAATATTTTCTGTGGTGATTTAATTTGTCTGGGGAAAAAAAACTAATGTGCATGAAAACAGAAAATGCCATGCTAAGGAAAAAACAAACAAAAAAACCCCAAAAAAGCCCCACAGGTAGTTTTTTCAAGGACATGGGAAGAACAGGAGTAAAGGAACAGAACATCCCCAATTTTAAATTACTATGTCACGTCTTCTGATAGCAAATACATTGTGAAATATCCTTTAAATATATTCCAGACCTAGAAGATAATGTGGGCTACTTTGTTTCCTATATATAGAAAAAGGAAGTTCTGATACCTGATGATCTTTTTTTCTCAAGTTATCAGCTAAGTCTGACATACTTGCTTATTGTTAGATGAATTTGCTTTTAAATCTACTTTTCAAAAAAAAAAAAAAAACAATTTCAGAGAATGTATGGAAGTAATGGGTTTCTGTAAATATCTTATTTCGGATTAATAGAATTAGATGTATAGTTTAAAACAATTTTTTAAATACAGTCTGTAACCGAAATTAAACAGGATCCATTTAAATAATTCTGAAAAGATGGTTTGGAATTGTCAAACATATTTTCCTCCCGTCAAGAATCAGCAACTCTAAATCTCAAAAATAAAATCCATCAGCAAAGTGCTTATGTGATCATTGGTGGCTACCTGTGCTTCATCTTCCCTTTAGTCCTATATCAGCTCACTCATTTACACAAAAAAAAAAAAAAAAAAAAAAAAAAGGGTTTTTTTCCCACTTTCTATCAAGCACAACAGTGATGGGCTGCCTTTCAGTCTGCAATAGTCACACAGACATCTGTTAAACCTGACTCTTTGATTTGGACAAGGCATTTATTGGAATGCCACTGCCATTTGAAACGCAGCCATCAGCAGCTCAATCACACAGCATAAACACCAGGAGCAGGAGAAAGCTCAGGGAATGTGACAAGAGGGAACTGCAAGGCAAAAAAAAATAATTACAGGCTCTTGTGGATGGATTTCTTTCAGAAAGAAGTCAGATATTCCTCATGCTCAATAATGGGCATGTACACAACTGCCTGCATAGAGTGGGACCTGTTATGATCAAGGCCTCAAAAAGGAGTAAGTGAAGCCAAGCTCTGATGGCAGAGTTGTGATTGAATGCTTTGCTCCCACGTGTGTGTGCAAGTGAACGACACAGGGAGCCAATCCAAATATACCAGCTCATTTTAAATCATTTTACTATGCCTGGCTGCAGTGTTTGTGTAATCAGAGCATTAACTTATATGCCTTGTATACAATCCAGTGGCGTGTACAAACATGCAATGCCACTTTGTAAGGTGCTTTATTGCTTAAAACGTTGCAGAGCAATTAAGATGCAACTCTTACTCCAGCTTTGCAACCCGTGACATCTGACTTCTTTGAGATGACACTTTGGGATTTATCTAACGTTGTTGGAACAGTCACAGACAATCTAACTTTCTTGGAATATATTAGTTTGTGCTGCTGCTCTAAAGGATCCAAATTAAATTCCCCACAGGGGTTTTTAACTGCCATACTAAGATTTACAAAGGAATCTTTATTTCTAACAACAGGGACTACTAGAATGACTGCTGAATTTCATTTTGATAATGACAGATGTTACAAAGACAAAATAGGAATCCATAATGAGATTTTGGGTGTCATTATCCCAACTTCATACCCTTACATGTTTTCAAATCTCAAAGAAGTAAAGCTGTTTCCTTCATTATAAGATACTGCTTTTCTATTCAATTTAGATGCATTTTCTGTGTGGCATGTGATTCTCTCTGCAAGTTGTTCTAATTCACAGCCTTTACTTGAAGCATTGTAAAACCCCTTCACTTCTTGCAGCAATATATAATCCTCATACATGGAGAAGCAAATGAATGCAAGATCAAAAGAAGCGAATTTGAACAAATCTCTGGCAGGGTGCAGCTTGTTCTCACTCTGCTGCTATTTTATCTCTGGTTATAGAAATGTGGTTGAATAAAATGACAAAGCATTCTATTTTGATACAATGATGGATAAAATCACTTCATTTTTTCGACACAAAAGTGTTATTTCCTTTTTCAAAAAAGTGGAACACCTACATGGTGTAGGAAGGCAGGTGACAATGAAGAAGATGAGTACTGAAAAGATTGAATAAAATAAAAAAATTAAATAAATCTATTTTCTGATTATATTTAGAAATATAACAATGAGCTTCTGTGTACTGAGATTTCTTAATTTATTTTAATAATTGAATTCTTTTAAAACCTTTACTTTTTCTCCCTCCTTACCCATTTCCATCTCTTTGGCTAGAATTAAATGATAATACTGATAGATATCAGAAGTTACTGAAACGGGCAGCCTGTCTGAATGCTCTCAAAAGCATTTGCAAATTCACAAATGAAATGCTGAGGATCCCATCCATGTCATTTTAAAATATGACATATTCTTTGATCTCTGCAGAATTAAATTTGCCAGATCCCACCTGAGCTACAATATCTACATCTAAACAGCATCTATCAGCTGATGTCACTCATCAGATGTTCCGAGTTGCACTCAGAAATGGAAGTGAGAATGCTGATGCTTACATATAGATAGCTAATCTACAGCAACAAGACATTCATTCTTCTAAAGATCTTTCCATATGTTTTCACCACGGTACCCACATCACCTCTCTGGGTTTATAAATATCTATAAAAATAACATTGGTTGTTCTTTTTGCCTCCTGAAAGCCAAGCAGCAAGATATTTATAAAGGCAATTGCAGGTTTCTCTCCTATGTCCTCCAGAGGTATTTCCACTGCACTACGGTACCCAAAACAGAGAGTAGGAAAAGAGATAACAAAGTAATGGTAGCCATTTGAGCAGTCCTCTGAATTATTAATAAATTAGATCAATGGAAGTCATTTAGAATGACTCATTAAGCTGATTAACTCCCCCTTTTATGAACGGGAGGTAAGAACAAGTAGATAAATAATGTTTATTAAAAGAGCAGAGGGGTTTTTTGAGCAGCTGTCAAGCTAGAGAAAAAGCTTTAGTTGTAACTCTCAGGAAAGCCTTTCAGATCTTGGTGTGACAGAAAACTAGCATGAATTAGTTAAAATACAGATAATCTGATTGCATAAAGAGTACATGTGACAATGTAGTAAATAAGGAACACTAAATTAAACCTCAGGTGCATCACTAGCTCTGCACAGGATTTAATAGCAGTTTCAGCACAGGGGATTAAAGCATCACCCCCAGTGCATAAACCTTTGTTGCATGCAAACTGAGAGAATTCCTGTTGCTAGAGATGCTTCACTTTGCATTTTATGATCTTATGTGTTTCTTATGATCTTTTATGTGTTTGCCCGTGGAGCTTCATCATTGTCTTACCATAGTGTTTATTACATTTTAATTGATTAAAGAAATTAACTTCATGCACACAAAAAAAATCAGAATATATCTTTCCACACTTAATGAGATTTTTCTAAACTACTTTCATCTCCTTTATCAATTCAAATGTGAACTGGCTGAAGAGGAATTAGCCATTTTCTGGTGTACTGGAATTAAATTAATGATGATTATTTGGTGATGTAAAATTAATGCATTTTATCAGTTATTATTAGTGCATCTATTTACATACAATTGTTTTCCCCAAGTACAAAATGCAGAATAAAGATGTAGCAGATGAAAATGTTGCAAATAGCCATAGTCTGTATTACAGATTATATTTCCTTCTAATTTTGGAAAATTTCATTACTATAGCATGTTGGTTTTTCAGCTTACAAAAGATGATTACAGGACAATCTAGAAAGAGAATATTATTGTGAGAGAATCCTGATGTTTGGCATCCCCATTCAAATAGCAGCTTTTCATATGATAACTGGAATTCACATTACAAATTCTTTACATGTTCCATGAAAGCCCCTTAAAATCGTTCCAAAACCTGGATGCTAGGAGTGTTATAAATCGCCCTGTAGATACCTAAACCCAGTGATATTCTCATAAAACCAACACATAATTAATCTCATATCAAGGATGCTGGAAAATTGATTATGAACGATGATCTCACATAGTAGGAACCATTCCAAAGAACTGGGGAGTCTTACAGAGAATTTAATAATTAGCTGTTCTACTATTATCACTCAGTAAATGTCATAAAATTATCTATAATGTTGGTGTGCATGTATGTGTAATTTATTACACTCTTCTCATATGTGACTCTTCTCATATCTTATGTGTATTTATTATTTATTGGCCCTTTAAAATTTCAAGACCTGTAAATTTTTTCTAATTTCTGTTAGATCTTAGAAAAGCATCAAAATCAGTAAAAGAAAGCAAGATGCCATTTGCTCACAAGGTAGGGCAAGCTGTTGAGAGAAAAGTTGCCTTCATAACTTTTTTCCTGAATATAATGCAATCTACAACAGAGCATATGAATCTAAGTTATTTCTGCAGAAGACCAAATCCTGCAATCAAAAGGGTCCCCTCCAGCCGTATTTTTGAATGAATCTCCAAATTTTTACTTTTATTATCTTTGGTGAGAGCTACTTTGCATTCCAGTTCCTCTTATTTATAGCACCATGCCTCAAGGAGTATGAACAAACAACATATGGAACATCTACCAACTCACGCATAACAGTTCAGCTTGGCTTGTGCTTCTGTGGAGCTGTAGATACTAATACTGAATCATTTCATTATTGGCCTGGAACTGTCTGACAGCAATCCCCATTTTTCAAACCATATGATCTTATTTGATAGGAAGAAGAAAGATATGGAGCACAAGCTCAAGTCATCTTGACTTGGTTAAGAAGCTGCACAGCATTAATTGTGTTTTACTGACATATTTGTGAAGACTTTGATGCTATTCTAATGCACAGACTGAACATGGCACTATTTTTGGACCAGGCTGCATTCCCTATTCCCTTGTTTTGCACTTTTCTGATGGCACAAAGCAGATAGAAAGCCAGATTCTTCAGGAGTAGAGAAATGATGAGAAGAACCACAGCGTGACTATTGTTTCTCCTTCAGAAAAAAAAACTTGAGAAAAGATCATGGAGTGGCTATTCCTGCTCTTTTGTAGTTTTTCTCTTACTAAGAAGATGTGAATGCAATGTTATGCATGAATATATGCTGAAACACAAGTTTGTCTGTTTGCCCACCAGATCATAAATACAAAGTGCTTGGGAAGCCCCATGGTCAGTACAGGTTCATATTCTTTGTTTTGTTTTAAGCCTTGAGTCAGGACACCAAAATGAATTATTGCTGGTGGCTCCTGAGAAACAACAGTCGTAAGGTTATGGACTGTTTAGGCAGGAACTTCTCTCACTCCAATAAAAAACAGTTAATACTCTGCTGAAGGCATTAAGTATAGTCTCTCAGGGAGAATACACTTTATTGCACCTTCCTCTCTTTAACAGTCAACAGCATTTGTCAAAGGTTTTTAGACACAGAATCATAGAATCCTAGGGGTTGGAAGGGACCTCGAAAGATCATCTAGTCCAACCCCCCCTGCCAGAGCAGGGCCACCTAGAGCACTTCGCATAGGAACGTGTCCAGGCGGGTTTTGAATGTCTCCAGTGAAGGAGACTCCACGACCCCCCTGGGCAGCCTGTTCCAGGGCTCTGTCACCCTTACAGGAAAAAAATGTTTCTGGATATTCAACTTGAACCTCCTATGCTCCAATTTACACCCATTACTCCTTGTCCTATCACTGGTCACCACTGAGAAGAGCCTAACTCCATCTCCGTGACACTCACCCCTTACATATTTGAAAACATTGATGAGGTCACCCCTCAGTCTCCTTTTCTCCAAACTAAAGAGACCCAGCTCCCTCAGCCTTTCCTCATAAGGGAGATGTTCCACTCCCTTAATCACACAAATTTGTTTAAATTAAAACATGGTCTTTTTCTGAAAGTCATTTCAGAAGTATATTCATTTATCTTCCTACAGCAGTTATTTAAATATCTACAGGTATTCTTTGTAGCAAGACAAACCTCTTTTAGGGTACGGCGCTTCGAGGTCCAACCAGGTGTCCCAGCAGAGACTCAGGAACAGTGCTCCAAGCCTATAGCCACAGGGTTGACTAGCCTGGATCGGTGCTGTTGCTCTGAGAGCGACTGATCTCTCTGCTAGCTTGCTCAGGAGTGAGCTGAGCCTGTGAGTTTGAGCCTCACCTTTTATTGGCCCCTAATCCTGCTCATGTGCAGTGGGTCCCACCCTAATTGGGCACAGGTGGGCTTGACACAAGCTCATGCTCACTCCCTGGCAATTAGTGACACCTGGTTGCCTCGTTACACTACAGTTCTTCATTTGTCAACAAAAAGTTTCAAAACCCACATTAATTTCTATTATTTTTCAAATAGAAAATGAAATAAACTTTGAAACCGTTTTTCTTCATGTTTAATAGATTAAAAATCATATTTTGTAAATATTGTGGTATTTTGTCCACTCTGTCTTCCCATAGAAAGTCTGGTATGGCCAGTCTCAGTTGGTGGCTACTCTTTCCTCTAAGGGTAACATTAACTACTCTGGTTTATTTATAAAACGGAAGATGTACAAATGCAATGTACATAACCTCCTGCTCTTTCCTTCCCTCTCTCTCTTTGCCTCAAAACTTGATCAAGGGCAACAGTTCAACACATTTTTTAAACAACCACCATTTTCACTGAGGTCATTCCTAGCAATCATGTTTTACAATTTGTCAACTCTGCTACTCATGTTAGGAGTGCAACTTTTTATTTGTTCACTTAAGAAAAAAAATCTCCGACAGGAAAATATGAAGTTAATGTGCTGCTGGATAAATACATCTGTGCTAAAAAAGGGTTTGTTCAATGCCCTGGTTCTAATAAAATGCACGTTTACATGCTTGCCCTTATGTTTCACCATCTGTCATTGTTTGCAATGATGTTGAGTAATACAGCTGTCACATTGGTTGACATGATTGCTGCTTTAATAGATTGAACAAATGGAATCTGCTCTCCTTAAATTAAATACAGGCATTTTGCAATATTGTATTTTAGAGGGCTATACAGACAGCAAATATAGTGGCTAGCATAAAATAAACCAGAAATCCTAGAGAGACTGCTATTTACATAAACACCACTTAATATTGTCTCTGACAAATGAAGCAGAACAGGTGAGGCAACTTTTGAATCAGATTTCAGTGTCTGCAGAGAACCTCTTTTGCATTTTGTCTTATCCCTGTAAAAACCAGGAATAATATATTTCATTACTTGAATACTCCATTTCTCGATATTCTAACTTTATTTTTCTGATGAGTATATTTGCATCTTATATTTATACTAAAACAAATGGAGTCCAAAAATCCAAGCTTTAAGAAACACAAGAATGCTTCTCTCACTATATGAAAAAGCAGCTTAGTTAAAGAGCTATTATTTGTTTTCATTAGTTTGTTTATTAAATTGTAGGATATATTGCCGGATGTTTTAGATACCAGATTTACAAAGGAAATAAAATCTCTCAGGGGCTATTAACATATGCAAACTAGTTGAAGAAATTCAAGGTGAGATATTAGATCAGCTTTCATTCTGATACTTGCTCTGACATTCTTTTCCCTCCACAAGTATCTGTCATGGTCTACTGCTAAAGAACGTGTAAAAACTTCTCATAACCTCCAGTTATATTTTCTTAAGATTAATTGGTTAAAAAAATATAATTAAAAAACACGAGGTGTGATGTGAAGAAAACAGCTTCTACCTTTAGAACACAAAGGCAGCAAGAGGAAATACTTCGTATCCATAAGATTTCTTCTTTGTAACAAAATAAGCTTTGATAAAAGCTATCATCAGGGCATATTTTTAAGCATAAAGATAACCTAATACTTTAAATCAGATTTTTTTTTTCCTGTAAAGACTATTAAATAGAAGAGGGAATATACATCATATATGTCAACGTTAGTAGAATTTGCAGAGCTCACCCTGAACTAATTTTCTTTTACATGAAGTAAATTCATTTGTCTATATTTACAGGAATCTTAAGATTTGACAAAAACAGTCATAAATATGTCCTTAAATACCTACATTTCCTTGCAAATTACCTGTCTTCTATAATATACCTTTTTTTTTTTTGTAATTTCAATAAATACTTGCTAAGAATGGTATTATATTACATAGACTATGTTGTGATATAAACATACCTACACTAAATTCTTCAATGAGAAGGTATTTTTTTTAAGAATCCCGTAAGGATAGAGCAGATTTTTCAAAGCTCATAAATAACAATTTAAAAGGCTTCTTGTGTTCTTCCTTTTATAGACCAGATCAGGCTTGCATAGGGGAACTGCATCTTGGTTTTAGTATAAAAGTCACACCCTATTCTTTTAAAGATAATAAGAGATAATAAGAATCAGGGCAGGAAAATTTAGTCTAGTCCTTCCCTCAGACAGTAATTCAGTTATTCAAAATAATTTCTTCTGTGAACCTTTCTCATGCTAACATTACAAGGAATACAGTGCTTCATATCTAACCATTAAGAACACATTAGTTTTTGTCTGACACTCTGAATATTGTTCTATCTCCTTTTATCAGTCAAGACACATTAAAATTGTGTTCCATTTGGTGGGAAAAGTTCCAAAGTTGGAAAAAAAATGTGATGGGGATTAACTGAAATATATGCTTTTCATTCATTTAAGATGCACTGATTCTCTCATCTGTCTCAATAAATAGAGGAAGCTGGAAGTTACATTTTTAAGAAGATATTTGATAGAAAACTATTTGAAATAACAATATTGAGTATCAGTTCATGAATTGGAAGAAATTAGTCAAATGCTAAGGCTTTATTGTTGTAATTTCTGTAAAGACTGTATTTTGTACTCATAAGGCTATGGATCTGAGATGTGGAGGAAGATTTTTTTTGCAGCACTGCCTGTCATCCTCTCTCCTATTTAAAACCCTTTCTGTATTGAAAAAGAGGAGAAGAGGCAGTAACAGAATTCTAGTTCAAAGGGGTCTTAGAAAAATATAACCTCTGCAACTTGAGTAAAGTAGTATTGGTTGACTGAACAACTTTAATTTTACCTCAGATTCGTTTGAAGGAGGTTTCTGGATGTAGTTTTGTCTGCTTGTGCTTCTGATCTGAATGATGACTATACAGAAACAGAACAACTGGCACAAGACTTTATCCTGTCTTTTGAGTGTTTGCTTCACAAACAGATCATAATTACATTGCAACAGGATTCCACCAGGGTCAGAACATAATTGCATTGAATTGTTGAATTCAATAATAATGTCAAAGTACACTAAACATCAGCTTTTCCCCCCCACCCCTATTAGATACACAAGAACCTTGTTAATTTGAAAAAACAGCTAGGGTCTTGAATGCTTACAACACATGCTACTGAAGTAATCACCCTTAACTCCAAATCACAGTCAGTTTCTGCTCTCAGACACTCCACATTTGCAAATCTGTTGCCTCCAGTGAAAGCAAGAAAAATATTTTTGTAATTCAGCCCAGCAATCTCAGTCAGTTGTTTTTGTTTCAAGAAGGAGACTCATGGATGGAGGATATAAACGAAGTGACCTGAGTGAAAGACAACTTGCAAATAGAAGTATTTTTAAAAAGTTTCACCATAAAACAGTCATTTAACTTGAGGATTTGTTTCATGTTTTCCCAAATAAAGAGAGGAGCAACACAGAACAGAAGTCTAAGTTTCAAAGTTGTCAAGACCGTACAAGAGCCTTTTTTGAAGAGGAGCAAATGCTCGAGGTGCTCTCCTGAGGTTCCTCCTGACCTTTTTATATCAAGAGAGTCATTTCAGAAGTCTAAAGAAAAAAGAAAGGGTTGGGAGTCACAGTCATGACTCTAAGGTGTTGAAGGATGGAAAATTTGGGGGTGATAGAAAGGCAAAATAATTAGTTTACACAGTTCAATGTCCAAATAACATGTCAAATGAAAGGAGCTTTCAAACCTGTCTTTCATCATTCACTTTGATTCCTTTACCAGTTTGTAGAGAGACTTAGGAGAACAGTATAACTATTGATAGCTGAGATTTGAAATATTAAGGTGAACTGAACTGAAATGCCCTTGTTTCCTTCATGGGACCATTCCAAATTGGTGATGGAACCATTGTTTCATTCTCTCCATTCCACAGTTTTCTGAATGTTCAAGGTAGCAATGTCAGTGACAGCCAAGGCCATTGAATACATTGGATTTCAGAGCAAAACTTCTGCTTTGATTATTCACTGCTATTTCCACCCTGGAATTAGAAGACCACAACCTATGCTGAAATCAATAAGAAACCTACTGTATTACGGATGAATGCTGCTACACATTTATTACTTTCATCTGCAATAGTGGAATATAAGATGGCAGAGGATAAAATAAAAATCTCAGGATATGTATTAGTCTAACCAACAAAATTTATCAGAAATTAGTAAGCCAGGAGTGTGGGGAATGCAATTTGCATTCTATTGTCTCCCCCTGAAAAAACAAAAATCAGTCCTAAGAAGATGCTTGCTTTGTGATGAAATCAAAGCAAAATTTGCTATTATAGCTGTAGCTTGAATTCACAAGTGTTTTGGAATGAATCTATTCTGTTTCATCAACAGAACCTTTTTTTTTTTTTTCACTGACATTTCTGTGTCTGTAATTGTCCTGCAAAAGACCCCAAAACATTTATGTTTTCACATTACTTTGCCAAAGCCAGAGGTATCAGAACAGATCAACTATGAATTTTTCAAGGGATTATCTAACATGGAGACAAAAAAAACAACCCCTGAAGATTATATAAATGGAAAAAAAAAGCATATTTGGAAACTGCATAAAGAGGGTATGAGGACAAACTATGTATTTTACTATACAGTTAGCCATATTCTCCTACACTGTAATTATAAGTGTAGTATCAGTCAATGTTTAGTGAATTTTTCTGTATCATTCTAAACTTTGTTTTTATACTTCCAACCATCTGAAACTATTTTCTGATTTCTTGAAAGAACCTCTTCTATATTCTTCTGGTTATACATGCAAAATAATTAGTTGTTTTAGGGGAGGAAAAGGGCAAGAAGCCATCCAAGAATTCCAAACGCACTGTTTTCATGCTTAGCAGCATCCAGATGTATTTTTAAATGATCATTCCAAGCATATACAGCAGTTTAGATCCTCACTATTCATGCAATTTGTACTATTGACCAGTGTTATGTTCTGTTATTAAGAAATGCACTTTTTTTGGAGCCTCTGTGGCCAAAGTGCAGAGAGGAGAGGTGCAAGCTTTAATACAGTTATACATTCAGATTGTAAATACTTAATACTACCATTACATGATATAATATAATCACAATTTAGTATACAGTTATGCCTTAACTTTGCCTACACTCTTTGAACAATCAACTGGTTTAAGAGGAAAATGCCTGTGATGGTGATTGTTTTTTCTAACTCCTTTATTGTCCCTTTGTCTTTTACCACTGTAATATTTACAAGTTTTTTATATGTCTCAAAGAAAATGGATTCAGACCTGAGTTAAAGATAATTTAATGATTTAAAAATGCATTGCTTTTTGAACAGCTGGGATCTCTCATTCCTTCAGAATGAGTAGACCTAGCTATAATTTGGTTTATTTCATAACAAGGTTGTTATGAAAGAGACATCTTCTAAAATAATTCTTTTTTTTCAATCAGCACTGTGGTTTTTAGAAAGGAACCACTTGGTGTTTCCTCAGGGAAACCTTGTGCATCGAACTTTTAATTCAGTTTTGTGCTGGGTACTTACTGCCATTCTAAGTCAATTAGCCAATTATGCTTAATGATATGGTACTTTAAAATAAAAAAATTAGCCTTGTTTTTGCTGCCTGATACTTGTTCACAATTTACATGAGTTTCTGTGATTTTATGGCATTCTGTAACATAATTTGTAAATGTTAATTATTAATAATTTGACAGACAATACTATGAGTCACAAGACTAGAAAGGACCTGAAGAAGTTCTGTCTCCCTGCCTCAGGGGAAATGTTTTTGTGCTTCTGCTATTTCAGTCAAACATTCTAGTCAGTCCAGACACTGTTCAGTGGCCTCTAATGAGAAAGACTTCATGCATCCCTAAACAGTTTGCCTGCTCTCCATGCCATTAAAATGTTTTTCCTAATCCCAAATTAAAATTTCTTACTCCATGGCCCTTGAAAAGGCATTGCATCTTTCTTCTTTACAACAACCTGTAAAGGGCTTGAGACCTTTTTGTTCACTATGAAGTTTTGTAACCTGTAGACATGTCACACCTTCATAAAGTATTTAAATTTGTGAGGAAAACTTAGGAAGTCAGACAGGGTCTGCAGCAGGACAGACTGCAGAATATGAGCACTATGATGAAAACTGCCTTTTCATAGAATCATAGAATCACAGAATTAGCCGGGTTGGAAGGGACCTCAGAGATCATTGAGTCCAACCCTTGACCCACCGGAGCAGTTGCTAGACCATGGCACTGAGTGCCACATCCAGTCTTTTTTTAAATGTCTCCAGGGACAGAGAATCTACCACCTCACCGGGCAGTCCATTCCATAGCCTGATCACCCTCTCCGTGAAGAAATTCTTCCTAATATCTAACCTAAACCTCCCCTGGCACAACTTAAGACTGTGTCCTCTTGTCTTGTTGAAAGTCGTCTGTGAAAAGAGTCCAGTTCCCACCTCGCTACAACCTCCTTTCAGGGAGTTGTAGACAGCAATGAGGTCTCCCCTGAGCCTCCTCTTCTTCAGGCTGAACAGCCCCAGCTCCCTCAGCCTCTCCTCATAGGGCCTGTGCTCGAGTCCCTTCACCAGCCTGGTTGCCCTCCTTTGGACCTGTTCCAGGACCTCTACATCCTTCTTAAACTGAGGGGCCCAGAACTGGACACAGTACTCGAGGTGTGGCCTCAACAGCGCTGAGTACAGGGGAAGAATCACCTCCCTGGACCTGCTGGTGACGCTGTTTTTGATACAGGCCAGGATGCCATTGGCCTTCTTGGCCACCTGGGCACACTGCTGGCTCATATTCAGCTTCCTGGCAATCCAGACTCCCAGGTCCCTTTCTGCCTGGCTGCTCTCCAGCCACTCTGTCCCCAGCCTAGAGCTCCCCCTGGGGTTGTTGTGGCCAAAGTGCAGGACCCGGCACTTGGCCGTGTTGAACCTCATCCCCTTGGGATCATCCCAACTCTCCAGTCTGTCCAGGTCCCTCTGCAGAGCCCTCCTGCCTTCGAGTTGGTCCACACTTCCTCCCAGCTTGGTGTCATCTGCAAATTTGCTGATGATGGACTCAATCCCTTCGTCTAGGTTGTCGATAAAGATATTGAACAGAACTGGGCCCAACACTGATCCCTGGGGGACACCACTAGTGACCGGCCGCCAACTGGATGCAGCCCCGTTCAGCACCACTCTCTGGGCCCGGCCCTCCAGCCAGTTCCTAACCCAGCACAGGGTGCTCCTGTCCAAGCTGTGGGCTGACAGCTTTTTCAGGAGAATGCTATGGGGGACGGTGTCAAAGGCTTTGCTGAAGTCCAGGTAGACCACATCCACAGCCTTCCCCTCATCCACCAAACGGGTCACCCGATCATAAAAGGAGATCAGGTTGGTCAGACAGGACCTGCCCTTCCTAAACCCGTGCTGGCTGGGTCTGATCCCTTGCCCATCCTGCAGGTGCTGTGTGATTGCACTGAGGATGATCTGCTCCATAACCCTGCCAGGCACTGAGGTCAGGCTGACGGGCCTGTAGTTTCCCGGGTCCTCCTTCCGGCCCTTTTTGTGGATTGGTGTGACATTCGCCAACTTCCAATCATCTGGGATGTCCCCAGTGAGCCAGGACTGTTGGTAGATGATAGAGAGAGGCTTGGCGAGCTCTTCTGCCAGCTCCCTCATCACTCTTGGGTTTTGCTTGTGCTGGGGTGATTACATTTTGCTATTATTTCATATTTGTCTGTAGTTGGAGCCAGATAAAAGGCTCTCTTGGCAAAGGTTCAGTGTGTAGCACTGGAAAACCTCACGTCAACCAAAGGAGAGAATTACTGTGTCATTGGATGCAATTCTATAAACCTCACAAGAATGTTTCTGGAACAACTGATGGTCTACTCAAGCAGGGATAAGGTGCACTGAGTCCATGTTTCTGGTTTTGTTTCACAGCCACATAGTATCCTGGAAAACTGATTTAATTGTCATGAAATTTAACTCTATTAGCCAGTGAAAAAAGAATCTTCATATTTTCCCTAGTTCTCACACAGCTGTGACAGGCTCCATACTGTCACAAGAGAACAGCCAATAGGAAGCTATGAACTGGTCTAACTGGCAGTGGCATTAGAGCTGTCCCATAGGTTTTTAATTTCTTTGAATGAAATAGAGATTTGTACAAAACTACAGGCTTCCAAAACACAGAGCAGAAACAACAGTAGCTTATATGACTTGAAATCTAACCAGACACTCAGTGAGTAGTACCAGCATCTACATTCAAAGACATGAAAGGTTGCCTCCCATTGCTACATAACACCAAAAGATAAAAGTATATGACAATGATTTGACTGAAAAGATTTCCTGGTTTCTCAGAATTTACATAAATTATGAAGCATTACATTTCTATCTCCAGTTTTATTACCTGGAAAGCAATGTAGGAAAGAAAAAGGACCTGTCAAAAAAGTAAAGATACTGCTATGCCTATTGCATGAAGACTCTGTGAGCATTAGAGGTTTGTGCTCCATCATCTGCTGAAAAAGGACTTGCTTTTAAATTAACTTGCCAATGCTTTATATCCCAGTTGAAGAACTGAGCTGTAAAAAAAAAAAATAAAATTGCAAACTTCCCAGTGAATTTAAGTCAAAAGTTTTATAAAAGGCATCTGTACCTTGCAAAGCAAATTTGTTTGGATGTGCTCAAAGCCTCAAGTGACCCATTAAATTTTGTTCATTAGACTCACTGACATAAAACACTTCATCCAGATGAATTTTATGTCAAGCACAATTTGTGTCAAGCCATGTGAAATGTCCAGTCAGTGGAAGTTCAAATGAGATTTATTAGAATGAGCAAAGTACATTAATGATGGTTAGCAATAAAAACAATCAAAACTTCACCAAGTATAGTTCTTAACCTGAGAAAGAGAAACCTATTCACCAGTAGGAAAGCAGATATCCCTCTTTTCCATGTATGTTGATACATTGATCCCTACAAACCTTTCATTGAGATTGCAGGAAGGCTCCTCTTTCACAGAAAAACAAATTCAAAACCATCTTATAACACAGTTTCTCAGCAGTGTAGGCATAACTTAATTTTTATTTTGTTAAGATTTTGTCCATGCTTTGAAGAGGATAAAAATTCAATGTTTGGGAATGGCAGAAGCAATCCAAAAGGATAACAGTAGATCTGGACTAGTAGGATCCTAGGAGAAAGGAACGGTTGAGAGGGCATCAGGGGGACTTAAAAATACTTTCAGTGGAAAAGGGTATTTCCCCCTCTTGGACATCCACCTGTCCCACAGGACCATCTTTGCTCTGCTTTTTTCTGCTACTCCCATGCAGTTAGTGGGTGACTGCAATTCCAGACAAGAAGTCCAAGTCCTGTAGGTGCATTTTTACTGAGCTGCTGCTATATTTTGATCGTACAGGTTTATCTTTAATACCATCTCTGCACTTGCAGGTCATGTTGTGACTCTAGAAGATCTAACAGAAGAGCAACAGGGCATACTCAAAAGTAAACACCTTAATCACTGTATGAATTTACTGAGCTGGCTTTTCTTCAGGGTAATACCAACACTGTCAAAGTGATTTGGGGAAGATTTACGATCAGGTGCTCCTGAGCTCACACATTATACAAAGACAAGGTATGAGATATTCTTTTTTCTTTGTCTGCCCAGTGATAAACAGAGTAAGAAGTAGAGATAGAAGCCAGGGGCAGAGTGGAATTGTCACTTTCCTGGATATGGGCAGGACTCCCAAGTGAAACACAGGATGCTGTACTGTTATTTTGGAAAGCTTTCTTATCTCTTGTCATAGAATCATAGAATCTTCTGGGCTAGAAGGGAGATCATTGAGTCCAACCCTTGTCCTCTGTCATTGTAACAAAAGCACTGACAGCTTCAAGAATTAGGGACAAAGTTATCTTATCCAACACAATCTTCATGTGCTCTCTGAAGAATTCTTAGGCAAAATTCTAGGAAACTTTAATTAAAAGTGGTAAATCACACAAGTGAAGACCACTGCACTAAACAGCTGGGGCCTTGGAGATCCTTCTCCACAGGTGCTAGGACTGAAGGATTCTACCTGGGATATGTTCAGTGCCCAGTGGCTGCTTCTAGTGGAAGCTCTGATAGAGCTGTAGGGAGCTGGGCAAGATGCCATAAACCCTGCCTTTAATGTTTAAAAATAGCAAGTTGAATGTTTAAATAGCAAGTGATAAAATAATTCAATCTATAACTCTACTTATACAGTGCATATTGTAGAAAGAACTACATAATAAATGCATTTAATCTCAAGACAGCAACAGCTTTTGAGAAAGATAAAGGAAATATATCTGGGGTGTGACCATTCTTATTGGTCCATAATATCTCCATATATTACATATGTTCTCCTGACAGCAACAAAACTGAAAGTAAATACCTGTGACTGAAAACTACTTCAAAGCCTGCGTGCAGGGGAACATAATAAAACTTCCAGGGGAAATGCTGAACTCCCTAGACCTAGAGAGAGGTTTGAATTAAAGAAAAAATGGTCAAAAGATGGACTTTTAGCTCTGATTTTGAAGCCTTCATGAATACATACAAGATACAGCTCAGTTTACTGCTGAAATACAGGAAAAGTTTGCATGCCTTGAATTCTGATGTCTGTGTGTGCACTTCAAAAAGTAATTTTCATGTTCACATTCAGATTCCTATTTCAAGCCTGGCAAGAAAATTAACTTTTCTGTGTCTTAGTTTAGTCCTCCAAGGTCTAGCTAGGCTGGAAGTCTTTAACAATTAGGTACCTAGAGATTAATTAGGAAGGGAAAACACTTCTTCCATTATGAAACCGGAACAAAAACACAAACACAAAGCCTCCTTCTAAAAAACAAACAAACAAAAACCCAAAAAACAACAACAAAAAACCAAACAAAACCCCCTGTAATTGAAGACACAATGATGTTTTCTACATAGTCAGCCAGTTGGAAGCAGTGAAATCCTTTTCTCTCCCTTTACCATTTCATGCTTCCATGCAGCCTTAGAGCAGACTTGGCTATCTCAGAAATAAGCACTTGTGCCTTTGAGCCTCAAAATGCCCCTTTTTTTCAACCTGCTTTCAAGCTGTAGACCCTAGAACTAACTGTAAATCTGCCACTAACTCTTTCAAGAAGAATAGGTGGTACAAAACATCTATGTATTCAATACTAAAGGAAGGAAATAGTATGGTATTGGATATTTTTCACCAGTAGAAATACAAACTAAAGTCTAAAAAGAAGGCACTCAATTGGATTGGAATGTGCAACAGAAAGATGTGTAACTGAGTAATATGAAATGAAACCCACTATGGATAATTGTGGTAGTATGCAGAATTAAAATACCTAATTGAGATACTTGTACATCTTCAATTAAACAAACATTTAGAAAGCAGTTCTCAGCCTCACTGTTAACAAAATAATTGTAATTACAATACACTCTAGAGAGAAAGTGATGATGGGTTTTAGAATAAGAAACAAAGTTTACATGGAGTTGGAATATAGTTTCTTGGTTTTATCTCTCCATATCAGAAAGAAGCAAGACAAGAGGGCACAGTCTCAAGTTGTGTCAGGGGATGTTTAGGTTAGATATGAGAAAGAATTTCTTTACAGAAAGGGTGATCAGCCCTTGGAATGGGCTGCCCAGGGAAGTAGTGGATTCTTTGTCACTGGAGATATTTCAAAAGAAACTGGATGTGGCACTCAGTGCCATGGGCTGGGAACTGCAGCAGTAGTGGATCGAGGGTTGGACAAGAATTCTCCTGGACTTGGATGAGCTTCTGTTTAGTCATTCCATAATTTTAATCAAGTTTTCACCTCTCCAAAGTCCTCCAGTGCTCAGCTCACACTATCGGAATTACTTCTACTGCACACATCCTTTGTTAAGCAAAACCTACATATCCCTAGGAATCTCATCCTCATCAGACTCAAAGGGAACTGAAATGCACAGCACTCTTAATATATAGCAAAGTACATAGCAGGAAAATGAAACACAACTCTTGAAAATAAGGGAATTGGCCTTTAAATCTACTCCGCTGATTTTTTTTTCCTGAATGAACAATATTCTAATCGAAACAAGAATTCCACCACCTAACTGAATATAACTCCCTGTAACTGATACACACAAATCTCTTGTCACATTGAAACCTTCAGTAGAGAACATTAGGATAGCTGTGAGAAAATGGCTTTGTATGCATTGAGATGGGCTGGTTTCTTTTCAGTTGAACTCCACAGACAGCACACTCCTCCCAGAGGACTTTGGGCAGCCTGCCTGAGCCCCTGACTCACTCTTCTGATAAGATTCTTTAAAATTCATCATACCACGTGCAAAGACATCTTAATGAGATCTCAGAATGGCCTCCCAGCAATATATGCTCAAGCAGATTATGTTCATTAGCAGTTACACATACAGCCTCATAACTCTGTTGTAAGAGTCTGACAGTTCTTACCTTGAGTAGTGTCTGTTCTAAGCCCATTTGCTGACTTCTCTTTACCCCAAGACCAAAGTACACAATAATGTACATGGTTATAAGAAAATCTTCCTATTTCTTACAAATATTGTCCACGTTCACCTTTATATCCTGTTTTAAACTTTTATTAATTAATAAAGGGTGAAAATTGGTAAAATAAGTAGTTAACATACATAATCATACTGATTGGTTTTGGTTTATTTTACCAGCATCTCAGCCTGTTACTCAGGCATTAGGAAAACAACATTTTGATTTACAAGAGCCCTTTTAATGTGTGCAGAGTAACTTGAACTTGTTTGTGTGGATCAGAGAGTTCATGTTTTCAAAGTTTATTCCATGTAATGTAAGTACAAACAGTATGCAACAATCTTACTTGTGACAGAAAACAACAAAAAGTATGAATGGTAAATTAACTTGCTAAGTCCTAAAGTGTTCAACTGTCATGCTCCATTTGAAGGTAATTGAACAGGAATAGATTAAAGCATCTCAGGGTCTGTCCTGACAAGTACAAGAGAACCCTGGCCTTATAAAATACATCAAGAAAATACTTGTGGATCTCATAGGATATGTCCCTCACTGTACTCTGACCTGTTAGGCTGCTCCCTATTTTTTATATTCATTGAGAAAAAAAAAAAAATCTTATTTTTATCTCCTCTTCAACTATTAAACGAGGTATTTGCAAACTGTCAGGGAAAAGGAGCTCCTGTTCATCCCTGACATATTCAAAACCTTGTTACACCTTCCACTTGAGGGTTTTATGGCATGTTTCAAACTGATGAAAGTTAAATGCAGCACTGAGAAACCACAGAGCAAGAGTGAATGTTTGAATGAAGTGATAAATTCTGGAGAAATAGAAACACAGTCAGAAAAAAGAACTCTTAAATGTATGTCAAGCTTTTCATCCCTGTTTTACTCTATAAATAACATGGGGCTCACATGGCTGTGCTACTTGAGAAGACACACAGCAAACCAATTTGACATATTCAATAAGCTGTTGAACAAGACTAAAATGCTCATCTGATAGATGAGCTGTAAGGAGCAAATGTGTCAGCATGGCAGGAGAGGTGAACTGAGAAATATAAGAATGTGATGACCCCTTGCCTCTCTTTTGTTTCTGTGAAGAAGCAGCAGAACTAGTGTGAATTGGAGATAATAGAAGAAATTCAATTTCACAAGCAAAACCCATTGTATCAAGTTTGAGAGAGACACAACCCATCCTACTGTCAACAAAAACACAATGCCAGAGAAAATTTCATTTCCTTCTAAAGGGCACAGCAGCATATCTATAGGACCAGATAGGTGAATCTGTATATTCACTAAAAAAAGTGCAAAACCCCAACTGTCTATTTTGTTTCTGTTTTCTCTTACATATTCATTGATGCTATTGTCTTCCAGAAGCTCAAACACTAGCATCATTTTTTGTCAGATTCTGTTTTCCCCTCAGCAGTCTAGATTCCATAAATACTGCACTAAAATAGTGACTGATTTACCTGAAATGATCAAAACATCACTATTATTTCACTGATACGAAGTATCGTACATCAAGTTGGAGCTGAATTTTGTCTCTTTATTTTAAAGCAGATTAATGCCTTTCAGTTGCCTTTAAAGGTATAAATTATTATTCCTTTTAAAGACTGTCTCCTTTCATTTAGAGTGCTCTGAAGAAACTGCAGTTTGGCCGGATAAGAACCCTGGTTCTTAAAAGTTTATCCCAGAAAAAGCACACAGCTAGAATGCTTCTATCTTCTGAGAGCAAAAGAGCTATGCAAATATTTTCTTGGTTTTTAAGCAAGCAAAGGAATCTGGACAAGAAAACAGCCAAAACAAAAGAAGAAAATAACTCCATGGAATATTCAGCCTGTTTGCTCCACTGGCCTCAAAGCAGTCAAAAATTACTTCAGTGTGGTTGGGGTTTCACACTGATCTGGCAAGGCTGAGCTCCAAGTGCTCAGTGTCAGGAGTCACCAGTCAGGGAGCTGAATTCCTCTATACTGGAAGTTGTCACTTGCCTTCCTCTTTTGTTTCTATTTAACAATCATCCTCTCCTTGTTTCTCTAGGACTGTTTCAATCCAGGGCCATCTTCAGCTACCATCTTTTCATCTGACCCAAATCTGTATCTTTCTAAGTGAGACTCCCATCTCTTCCAGACCTTCTTTCCCAGTCAGCATTGCCTGACTTGTAAATCAATTATACACTTCTAGTTCCAAATCAACTTCTCTCTTCCCTGCTTTCCTTAGGTGTCTGCCCTTATGGTAACCACCCATCCATGAAAAAATCTCCACTACCACTCACCTGCTAAATTAATCCTGCCACCCTGTATCCATGCTACTTGGATTTAATAATGTGAAACATTGCATAAGTCCTACTTGCTTTCATGTAAATGGCTTTAAATTGCCTGGCTAAATCACAGCAGAGATTGGATAACTAGAGCTTTGAAGAAGGGGTAAAAGATGAAAGAGAAAAAAATAAACTCTTTAAGCTGAAGCAAACATATGATGAATATGATAACCATCCCAAATTAAATACAATCCTTCGGAAACTGATTGGGGGATAAATGGGAAAATACTGACATTATCAATTTGGTGCAGCGTAACAATTACAAAAAAGGCAAACAAAGAACAAAGTCCATGTCAGAATATCATAGAATCATAGAATCCTAGGGGTTGGAAAGGACCTCAAAAGATCATCTAGTCCAACCCCCCCTGCCAGAGCAGGGCCACCTAGAGCACTTCGCATAGGAATGTGTCCAGGCGGGTTTTGAATGTCTCCAGTGAAGGAGACTCCACGACCCCCCTGGGCAGCCTGTTCCAGGGCTCTGTCACCCTTACAGGAAAAAAATGTTTCCGGATATTCAACTTGAACCTCCTATGCTCCAATTTACATCCATTACCCCTTGTCCTATCACTGGTCACCACTGAGAAGAGCCTAACTCCATCTCCCTGACACTCACCCCTTACATATTTGAAAACATTGATGAGGTCACCCCTCAGTCTCCTTTTCTCCAAACTAAAGAGACCCAGCTCCCTCAGCCTTTCCTCATAAGGGAGATGTTCCACTCCCTTCATCATCTTAGTAGCTCTGCGCTGGACTCTTTCAAGCACTTCCCTGTCCTTCTTGAACTGAGGGGCCCAGAACTGGACACAATACTCCAGGTGCGGCCTCACCAATGCAGAATAGAGGGGGAGGAGAACCTCTCTTGACCTACTAACCACACCCTTTCTAATGCACCCCAGGATGCCATTGGCCTTCTTGGCCACAAGGGCACATTGCTGGCTCATGGTCATCTTCTTGTCAACCAGGACCCCCAGGTCTCTTTCACCTACACTGCTCTCCAGCAGGTCAGCCCCCAACCTATACTGGGACATAGTGTTGTTCTTCCCCAAATGCAAAACTCTACACTTCCCCTTGTTGAATTTCATCATGTTTCTCTCTGCCAGAATAGGGAAAAGAATTTATCCCTATTATTCAAGGCACTCTCTATATACATGAAACACGTAGGAAAATATTTACCAATGTGTTGTAGAGAAATATTGACTTACAGGGTCAGCCAACTGAAGGATTATTGAAATAGCCAAAATACTTTGTAAGGAAAAGACTTATTCTGATTGAAGATGTATTTGGGAGGAGAAGAGTTAGTTCAAGTTGTGGCCAGGAAATATTACAAAGTATACTTGACTCAATTTTAAAGGCATTTTCTGCTTTTCATCCAAGTTTCTATCAGCAACTTCTTATTTATGAAGGACTGCTCAATCAGTGTGTTATTGCTCAGCTGATGAAATGAATCTCAGTTTTCAAAAGAAACACTTTTTCCATAAGTAAAACAACTCAAGTGCTTATGACTAATTTGCATGCCCCCAAATATATATGCATATCTCTGCAGAAGTAGAGAATAACCAAAAAACTACAGTATCTCATATTTTCACCCCCCTGAGTAGAATAAGAAGCAAACACACCATTACTTCCTGAGACAAGTGGGAAATGGAACACAAGCTACATAATAGCACTCTTGTTCCTAGATTCTCAGCACAGAAGAGTGGATTTATCCAAGCTAGAGGTAACAGTTGTTATCCACACATAAGCAGCCACATGCTGTGATCTCCTCTATCTTACTTTCTCAGTAAAGTAAAGCTAAGATGTGGGAAAAAGAAATATCAAATCAATACAGCAGACACCAAAAATGCCATTAAAAATTCTTATTAAATGACCACTTCACATACAATAAACATACAATTTCAATGCCTTTAGACACAAAAAAAATCCAGCTTTTCTCAAAAGAATTATGTGGTTCCTCTTTTAGCTCCATACGTCTACCACAGAAATGATGTGTTAGGTGCACACAGACAGCAGTATGGTAACATGGTAGGGATGGATGGCAGCCCATCGATGAGAGAAGGAGATCTGCAAGACACCTGCAGTACTGCAGGGTGAATATAAGTGGATGGTTGCAAAAAACCACTCTGAATATACAACTATAGTGATTGTTACAGCTTGAAGACCTCTTCAGTCCATCAATAAAATGCAACAGTTAAAAACATACAGTAAGAGATAAAAATAGGAAAACACATGAAGGAACCCAAAAGAACTGGTTACACCTTTCTAAAGGGGAGCCATTGCCAAGTTTTTTTTACCTCAAACTGCCCCACAGCTGCATACACCTGAGAGCACACGGTGCTTGTCATCTTCACTGATTAATGGAACTTAAAGTGACAAACCCTGAGTCTACTCCTTCCCTAAAGGTGACATAGAGTCAAAATATTTTCTTTCCCTCACAAGCATGGATGAGGAATGTGATGCCACTACCCTTCCTCTGTATGTGTAACAGAACTAATGCTAACTATTATTATTCTGATAATAAGTAGAAATTCATAGAATTGGCTGGGTTGGAAGGGACCTCAGAGATCATCAAGTCCAACCCTTGAACCACCGTTGCGGTTGCTAGACCATGGCACTGAGTGCCACATCCAGGCTCTTTTGAAATATCTCCAGACACAGAGAATCCACTACTTCCCTGGGCAGCCCATTCCAATGTCTGATTTTGCTTTAGGGACCATCAAAAATCAGACTTGTATGCTGCAAAAATCCTTGACACAAACATTATTCAAAGCACCAGCAAGTAAGACAGGATCTGTGATTTCAGAGGTGGCTGAGCATTATCTGTAGCTCATCAGGAGGTCCCTTTAAACATAAGTATTCACTGTGCTGCTGCTCAGCCATGGCACATACATCTCCCATAAACCCATATGGAAGAGACAATGGAGCATAAAGAACCATAAGCCTGAAATGGATTACAAGGGTTGCTGCTGACATGCACTGCACTTTTTAAAAAGTATTTAACTTTTAAAAAATAATCTCCACATAATAATCGCTGCCACAGAAAAAAAACATTAAAGAAATGATATACTTCTACCTAACTTTTAATGCTCAAATTTGGAATAAAAATACAAGAAGATACACATGAAAACCAAATGGAAATCGGCTCGTTTAACTACACCAGGAATTCCTTCCCTCATTCAATTCCAGAACATTGTCGTTAAGCATCATTACAGTGATTCAGGACTGAAACTCATGGCTCAAGACTTTCTTTATCCTGAATTGACAAGGATATTTTCAGTTCCTCCAGACTGTAGATGAAAAATTAAAAAAATAAAATAAAATAAATCGATCACAGAACATCTCACAGGTATCAGTTTCACAACTGCTGCAGTTGCTGACACTATCCCTTGGTCACTTTTATTTATGTAGGCAAGGGTGTAGGGGGTATAGACCTTTTCTTTGGAAAGATGGAATTCACCAGTCCATTTCCCAACTGTAAACTAAAAAACCAGTCTCTTTTTCCTCTGCTTCAATTTCTTAAGGAAATATTCCAAATACTTCAAAATGATACTTTACAAAAAATAATGTCAAAACCGATGCAGTCCATCAAAATCATGAGCAAGAATCATCAGTTCCTTAATTTTTCTTCACTTGGGTGACATTTCTTACTTCACTGAAGAAAGCCAAATAATTGGACAAAACATTAAGATTTAAATGTTTGTAAATTTAAAGTGCAAAGAGAAGTAGCAATATACTTAAATTAGCTTTCCTGCTAGATGAACTTTTCATCCATCACCAGCTATCACAGGACTAGAACAAGCACAAATTGCAGATTTAATTGATTTTGAAAAAGACATTTCACCACTTTCTAACAAAAAGCCATGCTGAGCAGCATCCTGAAACTGCTGCTGGCACAGGTATGCAACAGGAGGCTGAATAATAGATTTCATAAGGAAGTCGTTCAAGTCACTCCAGGTCTACGTAAGACATAGCAAAACAATTCTGGTGGCTTCCAGTGCTTCCCTGTGACTGTGCATGTATCATCAGCACCTGAGGAAGAACAATATTTTTAGGAATTACAATTTTCCTATCTCTAGATCTTTATCTTCATTTAGGAAAAGATAACGCCTGAAAATACATTGCTTAAGGTGTGTGTCAGCAACAAGTTGGATGATTGAACATGTACAGAGATCACCCTCAACTTTGATGACATATTATCCATTTGGGAATCTTACACATTCACATAGTCTTCCTTAACATTTGGAAGGTTCCCAAGCTTGAATAAATAATCTGTTGTCAAAAACATGGAACAAGGCTAGAAACCTGATCTCCTTTTATGATCAGGTGACATGACTGGTGGATGAGGGGAAGGCTGTGGATGTGGTCTATGAAAGTTAGTAATTTGGCATGAGAACTGTAGGCTGTTGCTATGACTGAAGCAAACATAAATACTTATCTCTTAAAACCTTTTTGAGGACTCAAGCATCTTGACAAATATCTAATGAAATAATTCAGTGTATTTTCTTTATGTAGCATGTATACGTGCATAAATGCCTTCAAAAAATGCCTTAGATAGAACTACATTTCTGCAGGAATTAATCTTCATTTCTGTAAGCCAGAAAGAGGTGAGTCAGTTCAGGTTTAAATGGCAATTACTTCCCCAAGACCATTGCTCCTTTTAAATTTTTAATATGGAGTGCAAAAACTTCTGTTACAGTTTGATAATTCTACATAAATATTCTAAACATGAAGCAGTGTATGGATCTTTGCCCAGCAGATTCCTGTCACCAGATAAACAAATAGCTAATAGGAAAAGAAATGCTACGTATATTCTAGGTTATAAACAAATGGCATGATGTGAAACTCTCCTAAACTGCCAATGACACTGAAGTTCAAGGTAATAAAGCTGCTCTTACTGGATAGAAAACTACATATTTCAAAAGAGGAAAGATTGGCAAACAGAAGATCTTGACTTACATGTTAGGAAAAAAGAAAAAAAACATTTTTTTTTTCCTAAGGCCCTGACAGAGAATCCAGAATTCAATTTGATTTGATGCAGAGCATTACTTTGTAACAAAAGAGAAGGGAAAAAGCTTATCCTGCTTCTTCCTTTCTGGATGTGACCACAGAAGGTAACTGATATCTTCAGTTGCCTTTTGAGCAGCAGTTCCTTACAGAGGCAGGAAATTCTGTTCTGAATGCGACCTGAAACTACATTTTTCCCCCTCTCCTTTGGCAAGTAACAAACTGTTTTTTTGTTTTTGTTTTATATCACTGAAATCTCCTTTAATTAATTCAATTTAAAACTTGCACAACCAACATGAGTAACCAACATGAGTTGTATTAACATGACTGTACTTCTGTACTTGCAGGAATGACAAATATTAATTGATTATTAGAGATCTGAATAAGTGATGGGCTGTCCCCTCATGATAAAGAGAAGATAAAGCATGTCACTGCTTCTTTATTTAGATTTGGAGAGGTCTGCACAAATATGAGGGTTTTGACAAACACAGACTGATAACTGAGATAGTCTTCTGTAAAGAGTAGGATTTCAAGGAAGATTACACCATCATTTCCAAAAAAGAACTTGCAGCTCACTGCCTTGATTTCCAAGAGCAATTTGGATTTGCTTGCTTATTCATCTTGGTGGCTGGGTCACAAAGCTCCCCGGACAGAAGAGAAAGCAAAAACTAATTTCAGAAGAAATTGCACTGAATGACAAAGCCAATACAGATTCCTAAAACTAATATCCCTCTTAAATCCTCACTTTTCCCCAAGAACCATGCTATCTTGCCCATATTTTTATTTAGATACAGGCTTCATAAATTTCTGTCCGATGGGTTGTTATGCCAGTGTTTTTAAAAGGGCTCTAAATTTAATTTAAAGACTCTTGCCAGAATCCTTTGAATTAAAATTTTACCTTTCTGAATCTGTGGATTTAAAGCCCCCTCTTCCACTAGACACTGTCCTAACTTCTGTTGTCTATCCCAAAACTCCTCATGCTCCAGCTCTCCCATGATGGGTTACAAATAGATGAGTCCAAATTGAATCTCCTACTGAGTCATTGATTCCTCAGTTTCATGGAAAAGTGGTTATCATCAGGTTATAAAACGGTGTTCTTGCAAAACAGGATTATTATTCTTTGGTCTGAGAATTACTGTGATATATTGTAAGTGCTCCCCCCTTTGCTCAGTACTCTTTTACAAAGAATAAAGGCTCTAGTTTTAGAGAATTCTCAATTAATTACAATTTGAATGTTAAAAAAAAGCTAAAATGTACATCAAGGCAGCCATCCAAATCAAGGAAAACTGCATCTTCATTTGACTTCTGCCTATAAGCTGCCTGGAGCAAGACCAACACAAAGAGACTTTGGTATTTTATTTAATATACAGACCCACTCCAGCACTTCAATCTCCTTCCTAAACTGAGGGGCCCAGAACTGGACACAGGACTTGAGGTGTGGCCTCACCAGGGCTGAGTACACCCCACCACGTAAAAAAAAAATAAAATTGGTGTACACACTTTCCTTTTCCTCTTACACATGCCCACATACATAAGTGTTTCTTCCTTCTCATACATGATTGCAAAAGACTGGAAAATGATGGCAAGAAAGTTCATTAAACCTCACAATAGGACTGATTCTTCAAATGTCGTCTTAAGTCATACTTGGACATACTTGGGGTGCATAACTGGATCTGAAAAGGAGACAGCTCAGCCTGCCCTGCACTCTAGAATGCAAAACTTGAGCAAATCAGTTGATAAGTGGTCTGTGAGATCATAAAATACCACTCCAGCAAACACGTTATTGTTCCATTTCCTTACAGTTGCCATCTTATTAAAACATTCTGCTTCACTTTCCTGCTGACTCACTTTTCAGCTACTAGAGGATATGTATCAGGAATTAAAGATGATATATCCTGAATGATTGCCTAAGTCAGGAAAAGTGCCAAACCCTGGGAAATTAACTTGGCTGTGGACATGTGCAACCCAACAAAACTGGCAAGTCTTGATCCAGTTCTATAAACCTCCTACCTCCAAGCCTGGCTGAAATCTGCAGAATAGAAGAGCTTTAAGAAATTTATTTCCTTTCCCTCATCCCCAAGAAATGAACTGCCCACAAATGGGCTAAAGTTTAGGGTGTCCTGACAGTTCACAACTATACTAGCAGCCAAGGCATGAGGTAAATAAAAGAATTGTAGCTCTTACTAAAGTTTGGTTTCAAATAAACCATCCTACTGACATGCAAGGTCCTGATCCCTCATACACTTTTATCAACCAAGTCTTTGTACCAGTCCAGCAGAACTCAAACCTATAAAACTGAAGTTGTAAGATCTCAAGGCAAAATACTGACAGAGCCTCAGTGAAGCTCAAGATTTTTTTCTCCTCTTGTATTAATCACTATTTTCTCATAAGAAGACGAGAAAGCAGGATTTGTTCACATACAGGAAAGGGTAAATTAACATTCCAGGAAGACTTTCCAATTTAAATGGACTGTCTTTGATTCCTTTAGTTAGAGAATTCATTAACAGCCATTTTAGCAATTAGAAATTATAAGCAATTATGTATATGCAGTCAGAGTAGGGACATTTCTCCATTGGAAACAGAGACAGAAATTATTTACTGTTGGCATGGAACAATGCACCCTGCTACAGAGCTTTTGCTGGCACCCTTTCAGTACATTATCTCTTATGAATGCAGATGTAGTAGACCATGGGATTTCTTAGATATTTAGACTTCTTACACTATGTAACCCTACATGAAGCCACAACTCAGCTTTAAGAAGTACATTATCACCCATCTAACTTTCTTTTTATATGCAGAGCCACTGATGTTATTGAGGATAACTCCTGTGGTTAACCAGGCATGTTTTTAGCTGTTTTGTCAAAGAGGCATACTATCCCAGCATGACTTTGAAGCAAGTTTAAAATATGCAAGCAGCCCTGTGGATGTGCATATCTGCAGTCGTGAGGAAGGAAAAGAATTTGTAGCTATATACCTACACCCTTCCTGGGGGATACTCCTTATGTGAGGGTAGCACACTCCACTGTCACCAAAGCAGTGAGGTAAACCCACCCCAGCCTCTCTCCTCCCACCACTTAGTTTCTCACAGCTTGACCCCCCCCTCATCAAGCCCCAGACTGACAGATCTTCACATCTAACATGCTGCCTGGTTTCAGAACATGATGCTTGCACTGCGTATTCAAATTTCCTCCTAATTACCTTTTCCTGTGCTCTTTCTTCCTTTCCGTTGCTCCCCACATCCCAGTTCAGCCTTTCTGTTCCTGCACTCCCATTGTGCTGGGTCCCCCGTCACCATTCAAGCACCAAATAAAGTAAGAAATGCACAGAGAAAAGGCAGCTGCCATGAAAGCAGCCTAACTAGCTCTGGATAAACCCTTTTTCTAAGCAAAGGCAGACACATTCAGGTGAAAGTGAATCACTACTTGCGGTGTGCTTAGTAAGAGGAACTTCAAATGATGTCAGTGGGCCAGCCCCAATAACAGGTGCAAAACCCAAGTCTATTGCATATGGAAATCCATCTGAAGATCCAGAGCATTTATGTGAATCTTTAGAATTAGGAGTTTTACATATTCCCAGGGAGTGGTGATCCACAGCTGCTGGTTCTCAGCAGACTCAAAAGCTGAGCCAGCACTTCCTTGCCGTGAGCAGGCTTCTTCACACCTTCCCTGGATCCAACTTAGAATTACTTTTCAGAATCACCACTATTTTGCTGTTGAATACTCTACAATCTAGAGATGTAACACGCACACAAAACCCCTGTATCCAAGGCTGTGAAGCAAAGGGAATTACAATTGCTAAATTGCTTCAGATGTCACCTTCATAACCAGCTGGAGAGCAACAGCATTACCAGCAGGCTGTTTCTTGCTTCTAATGGCTTTACACTGTCATTTAAGAGAGCCTCATTTTTACATTTTAATGATTAATAAAATACATATGATACTAGGCACATCACTATAAAGTTGCTGATTATACTACAGTAAAAAGAAGGAAGATTCCATTTTGATACATTAATCAATATGGTTGCCTAAGCTGCACAAAGAGCTTATGAAAATGTACGGAGACAAAATTCTGTACCTGGATACTCAGTTTTCACTTCAAACTCAAAAAAAAAATATTTTGCTTATCACTGGAAATGACTCAGTATTTCAAACTGAGCAGTGTATGACACTTTGCAATATCAAAGCTGGTAGGCAGGTGGGTCTTATAAGGTTTCTCACAAGAAAGAGAAGAACACAATTTTTTAAATAGAGCAGTTTCTTTTCCCCATTTGTTTAATCAAGTAGAAGGCCTGAAAGATTAATTAGATTTATTACACCTATACTCGTTGTCCTGGAAGATCACACTAATAGCTGGCAAGTGCTCAAGTCCCCATATTCCAGTGGCCCTGCCAGAGGCACACAGTTTCCCTTCTAAGAACAGCATAAAGAGACCCCAAAGCCAGGCTGGACATTACATCTGCACTGGGTCTTCAAATATCCATCTACAGAGGCCAAACTCTCAGCTGGATTGTCCTGAAATATTGAGTCATAGCAAGGGGAAACTCATTGCTCTGTCTCTGTTCTTCCTAAGTCCATGTAGGTGTTGATGTCCACAGCACATGTAGCTGTGAGAAATTGGTGGCAATCTCATGAGCAAACATAGACAAAACAATATTCACAATTCTGAGATAAGTTCTACACTTAAGTAACTTGACTGGTATCAATGGAGATGTGTAGCACTAATGGGTTAATATAATATTTTTCTTATTTAATCACCTGAGTTTTGAGCCTATAGTTAGAGAAAAGACAGAATGATAAAGGGTCAATTTAAATTAATGTTCCTGTTACCAGTTTTCATATGAAGCAGTATGGAAAGCACTCTCAAAGCATCAAGTGCAATTTCTTCCACAGCACTACCCGTACCAGAAATTAGATAGACCTATCACAATCTCACACTTGACTTTGAAAATTTATCCTCAGTTCCTTGTGAGAAGAAACTACTGATTATAGCAGGTGCTTCATTTCATCAAAATGTTAGCAGAGGAAGACTTTAAATCAATTGCACTAAGGGTCCCTTGGCCTGTGAAAGAAGTGCACATCAGATGAATTCTGTAATAAATATACCAATATGTTCCTCAAGAATACTCATGGAAAAAACATTGCCACTTGCAAACAGATCAAAATAGCTCTAAATAATGTTCTAAAGTATTAACTGGCTTTGACATTATAAAAGAAGACAGAACCTTACTCTGGAGTTCAGAAGACAGAAAAAAAAAAAGAGAAAAGCCAACTATAATAGTATAAATCTGGGATACACCATCCCTAGTAGGACCAGGAACAGTCACACTGGTGCAAAGATGCCTGGCCAGGTAATGTACTTTGTGCTCCACTGTTGTAGATGCTAAATAAATCCATACAGGAGGAACAAAACAACACAAGAGGTCAGAAAAAAACCCCACGCCAAACCATGAAACCAGAGGCACACCGGACATGACACCCACCATGAGCTGTAGCTCAGGTGAAGACACCCTCATACAGGGGATCCTGATGTCTTTGTGACTGTCCCCCCCTGCTAGCCACTGGGTGGTGGCACTAGAATATTTTGCATCCCAAAATATTACTTAAAATGCTTCCAATACATCTAATTAAACATATCTTTCAGTTTCTGCAGCATATGGACACGAGCTAGAAAATGAAACTAGCTAGAAATGAAAATGAAATGAAAGCTAGAAATGAAATGAAACTCAAGGAAAAATTAATAGCTTCAGAGCTACATAAGCTGTTTAAAAGAGAATATGGTTGCAGAAATACCTAAAGAGATCTATTACACTTCAGGAATCTTTGCTAAGGTACATTTCAATTCTTCATATTGAGGTGGTATGTAAGAAACTGTGTTTCAGATGCAAAGACTTGGAGACATGATCAGTGTCTCTTTGGAATAAGATAAATTGAGGGGAAGACAATTATCAACCAGGAAGCCCTAGGAAGCAGACTTCAGTGCAGTATTATGTATGGGGAACTCCATTATATGTACTGAAATGTTTAGAGTTGCTTTTTAAAAAATCTGATTGTAAACATTTCACTGGGTTTTATTTTCTCTTCTAGTTGCACGTTGTGGCACAATGCATTACACCATGTTTTTTCAGTTGCTAATGGACACCAACAATAAAAACACACCATTACCTCTAACAATCTGACCTTAGCAAGATGGAATCTAGCCAGTTTATTTCAAGATAATTTTCATAAAACATGGCAAATGAAAAACCATGGAAAACGCAAGGAAAAAGTACATTTCAGTGAGCAGAAAATCCAACTAAGAAGCTCAGTCTTCATTAATTCAAAAATATTTGGTCATTTTTCAAACATAAAGTAAATAAAAACTTTTAAAGTCATGTATGCATTCAAGCACTCCCTTCAACTCAATAATTTATTATTTTTACTGAGACAAAACCCCTTATTTTCCTTCAGCTTTTTATATCTTTGCATTATATCTGAGCATCTTATTAATTTCACTGCTAAACTGATCGAGTTGATCCCTTTGAGATTTGTTGCTTACTTTTATAGAATGAATAGAAAAAACCTATTTTTAAAAGGAAAAAAGAGGCAATTTAAAAACAACAGCTCTCAATGAACTTATGTCAAGCCCATTTTAACCTATTCAGCTTCCTAAGAACTGAAGATTCTCTGCACAAAACCATGAGCAAATTCTGATAGGTAAGAGTCTTCTGAGTTGCTGATTTTATTCTTTACTTGGTTGTACATGGGTAATGTACAACAGAAAAGTTTTAATGATAATTCTAAAACATTTACATTAGAGAATGGCCACTGCATGTCTGTCTTTCAGCAGGGTTATATAAACAACCAACAAGATATTTGTTCTCTTACTGTTACAACTGTTATTTCATTATTTCACAGCAAGGTCCTGATTGCCTCGGTGCTGTAAAATTTGAGTAGACAAGCTTCTTCTCAAAGCAACTCATTGTTCATAAGCAGTGAATTTAATAAGAATTAAATGCCCTGGAGTACTTGATGATATCATTGCCAAAGAAACTTAAAAAATTATAATTTAATTTGAAAATGCTTCCAGTAGTTCAATGAAAATCTTTTTCCATTTTTTTCCCTCTGCCTTCCTTTCCCATAAAATTATTATATCACAAAGAAACTTTAAGTGGCATTCATTCATTTTGTTTGGCCTTGTTAGCTGTACACAAGGATTATTGCCTTCCTTGAACATTCATTTCCACTAATCCTGTTGCCTCATGTTGCATCTGATGAGGTAGAATATTTTAAATTGTGATTGTGAATCATATGTAGGGTATTGGTCCCAAAATTCATAGAATCATAGAATTGGCTGGGTTGGAAGGGACCTCAGAGATCATTGAGTCCAACCCTTGAACCACCGTTGCGGTTGCTAGACCATGGCACTGAGTGCCACATCCAGGCTCTTTTGAAATATCTCCAGACACGGAGAATCCACTACTTCCCTGGGCAGCCCATTCCAATGGCTGATCACTCTCTCCGTAAAGAAATTCTATCTCCAACCTAAACTTCCCCTGGCACAACTTGAGACCCTGCCCTCTTGTCCTGCTGAGAGTTGCCTGGCAAAAGAGCCCAACCCCCCCCTGGCTCCAACCTCCTTTCAGGGAGTTGTAGAGAGTGATGAGGTCTCCCCTGAGCCTCCTCTTCTCCAGGCTGAACAGCCCCAGCTCTCTCAGCCTCTCCTCATAGGGCCTGTGCTCGAGTCCCTTCACCAGCCTGGTTGCCCTCCTTTGGACCTGCTCCAGGACCTCAATATCCTTCCTGAACTGAGGGGCCCAGAACTGGACACAGTACTCGAGGTGTGGCCTCACCAGCGCTGAGTACAGGGGCAGAATCACCTCCCTGGACCTGCTGGCCACGCTGTTCCTGAGCCAGCCCAGGATGCCATTGGCCTTCTTGGCCACCTGGGCACACTGCTGGCTCATGTTCAGCTTCCTGGCAATCCAGACTCCCAGGTCCCTTTCTGCCACTCTGTCCTCAGCCTGGAGCTCCCCATGGGGTTGTTGTGTTGAACCTCATCCCATTGGGATCATCCCAACTCTCCAGTCTGTCCAGGTCCCTCTGCAGAGCCCTCCTGCCTTCCAGCTGATCCACACTCCCCCCCAGCTTAGTGTTGTCTGTGAATTTGCTGATGATGGACTCAATCCCCTCATCTAAATCATCAGTGAAGATATTGAACAGCACTGGGCCCAACACTGATCCCTGGGGGACACCACAGCCGCCATTTTGATGCAGCCCCGTTCAGCACCACTCTCTGGGCCAGGCCCTCCAGCCAATTCTTCAGTTCTAGGATAATTCTAAAGTCTTCCACTTGAGTAATGTCTCTAGAGAGCATAATCTCTTAACTCCAACCTGTACAGTCATAATGTGCTCTCTTTTGATTAGGTAAAGCTGGGAACTCTTCCAGTACATTATATTAATATTATATATGCTTGGTAAGTAGCTTTATTCCAGCTTGACTCTCTTATTTATAAAGTAAAATTTAAAAGTATCCCTAATACATGGAATACGATTACCTAAAATAAGATTGTATAGCAGTATTAAAAGAGAAATGAAAAACTTACATCTAAATATTTTCCATATTAATTCAGGAAAATACAAAAGTAAATTATAAAGAACGGATTCTCAAAGGAAACCCTTTGCACTTTATCAGACACTAGAAGCTGAGAAGTAGCTTAACAATAAATTAACTGCATCTTATAAATAGTGTGAGATTTAAAGGAACTGAAAACTTAGAATTTGAATATATAGAAGTCTGCCTGACATTAAGCTGACAGATTTTACCTTAGGAGCAAACAATTTTGACCTATTATGCCATATATATTTAATGTAAAGATTCCTTATAGCCATAATGATACAAGGCAATCCTGGCAAATAGGTAAGACTAAGGTGATTTTAGTTTTGGTTTATTTATTTATCTTTAAAAGGAATGTAGAGCAGATTACTCAGCTAGACCCACATCTCATGCTCCAAAAATCCCAGGACAGCTTTGAGAGGCTTTTTTTCCCCTCTGTGTTTTCCAGACCATTTGGTTACTGTTCTAGTAAAGAGGGAAATGTCCTTCTTAAGCACTTCCTGTTGCAACAGCCTGTAACAACTTCCCAGAGTGACATCTAGTGATGATTTTATTTATAGGAAGCATTTGGCTTTCCTATTCCAGCCTTTTGAGTATTAGTACAGTCACTAAGGTTACTTCAACACACTTCTACTTTGTAATCAGAAAACTTGAATATTTTAGAAACGTAAGACACAAATAAAATGTTCAGAGTTGCATCACAACTTGGGTAGAACAGACAGGAAAAGAAATCAGATTAAATGTAGATTAATTAGCCAATTAGGATTATCTACCAAAAATTACTATATTTATCAAACTGAAATTTAACATGGTTTTGATTTCTGGAAACATAAACAGAAGTGGCCCAGGATTAGAGTGTTCTCAGGTATGAGGACAATGTTCCTACTATGTATATTAACAATCTTATATGTATATATATAATATGTATATATATAATATGTATATTAGTGCCACAGACTTTGCACACTACACTAACACTCTCACTGTATTTTCGAAGTTACAGAATGTTTGAATATTACTCAAACTTCATTCTGTAAGCTTATTTCATGGTGAAGCCTTAAAGCACTTGAAAGCTCTTGATCATCATAATTCACCTGAAGCTGAGCCATTCCTTCAAGATCAGCTGGCCTATTAGACAGGGAGGCAACGTGTGATAAAACGTATGAAGTTCAATATGGAAATGCAAAGTATAATCCAAATGGTCTTTTTTTCTTTCTCTTCTGACTTATTATATATGATTTATTTTAAAGATGGAAAAGGCAGAATTTAATCTGCATTTTTAAGCTAGTTTTCTAGTGAATAGCAATATTTGGAGCTGGCAGTTCAGTAAGTGTCAGCTTTAGCTCACTCCATTTGGCAAAGCTGATCACAATCTCTCACGCAGGTAAGCTGTTTGTCAGGTCTTCTGTCAAGATACCTGGAGATACTTACGCAGGGAAATAATTATGAAAAGCTTGAAAATGAAATTATCTCTCACTTCTTCTCTGCTCAGCACCTTCTGCTACTTGCTTTTGTGGTTGCATAGTAATATAAAACCAAATAGGGCACAATGACTTATTACAGGGAAAACCAGCAATACCATCAAGGACTATGGATGAATTATGCACTGATATTACATAGTGTTGCAAATAGTAGTTGAAATAAAACAATTTATATCAGTAAGCTGAAATCTAATTTAGCAAACATGGGACACATCTGTTGGAGGGGCTACAGCTCAGGCTATTTCACTGGAAATCTACTCGGGGCAGACTAGAAGCCATTCATAATTCCCTGCAAGCTGCACCTAACCATAGCATAAGATTAATAAATCTCAAGTTTTCCTCCCTGAAAACACATTATATTTAGACACTAACTGCTGTATGGAATGTAAAACGTACTCAGTTGTTTTACACGTGTCACATGCCAAGAGAATAACTGTATGCAGAAGAAAGGCAAAACCACTCTGGCATATGTTTTCTGCACATCACTGAAGTACCATCTCCCCAGGCACTGCCTGAGGCAACCACCATCAGCTAAGCTCTGTGCAAACACCAAACCCAGAAAATCACAAACACGAGATTAATGGTCACAGCTACTTTTCTCTAAATCCTACAGACAAACAAACCTGACTTAAACCACCTTCCCATTTTGATCTGACCCACTGCTTAGGATCTACATTAAAGGAACATCAATCAAAATGAGGTAAAAGAACTTCCTCTTGAAGGCAATTCTTTTTAGAGGATGTCATGGGAATTTCAAATATTCTGTAAGAAATACCTTTTTCAAATCATCAAGCTTTTAAAACACCATAGTTGTCATGAATTTTGGTATACAAACATTGGTTTCATCACCAAGACAATCATGTAGCTATTATTTCCTGAAAGTCCTAAAATAGCTGGATATTATAAGTTCAGTTAACTGGCTGAATATAGATGTGTCTTTATTTACAGGTTTCTAAGTAATCTTTTGCTTCAGGTTTCTTTCCCACTGTAATTTGTACAATCTCCTGCAGATGCTTTTTGTGCTAGGCTATGTACATTTGTCATTACTGTCTTCTCAATGCTCCAGCCCACAGAAGGGTAACTTGCCTGAAAAGCAAGAATTGTATTGCTTAAGTGTGTATTCATTCACTCTTTCAAAAAATCCCTGAATTCATGGGGATTTTTTTTTTTTTTTGGGTGTTGATATAATGTCCATAGACAGAAAGAGGAAGGCCTGGAAATTTGACCTAGAAGTGATATAAACATTATGGGAAACACAAATCATATCACACTGAGAATGTCTTTCACACAAATTGCAAGACCTGGAGAAGAATATCTGAGCTTTTTATCAAACCACTGATATTTTCAACTTAAAAAACCCCAAACATAATTGAAATGGGAACCAATTCAGGAATTACTTGCTTGTAACTTTCGTTGCTCTGAGCAAATGAGCTAATGAAGTCTCCATGGATGTTTTCTCTTTCTACCCCCTGTGCACCCCTCTGCCCTAGCTCCAACTCAGCTCCATGATCTCAGTGACACTCCTCCCACTCCAGAGATGGTAAAGATATGCCCCATCTGCATATGCATATTGGTTATCTTAGTGGTTTCTGCTTAACAGAATTTATAATAGCTGAGAGTTGCCTGCCTGGTCACAGTGGGAATACTCCTTTCCTCTGCACAGCTGCTGAAGGTCAGAGAACTTTTAGGAAGCTTTATCACAAAGATTTTTATTTTTTTTTATACCTAGTTAGACTGGTTTGACAGTGGTCAGTCGGCTTAAAAATCATAATTGACACAGAGATGAACTTAAACACAATCTTCAGCTCTTAGAAAAAAAACCAAAACCCAAACAATAAATAAAAAAACCTTTTTCCCAAAATTTCACAGGCCAAGTTCTATCTCACACGTTTAGCTGTAGAGTATAAGTCTGATGTACTAATCTTATGGTCAGACAGGACTTCATATCAATGAAGTTAGTTTCTCCCAAGTCAGTGAAAGGTTTCAAAATTCAGAACTGAGAAGCTGTAATATATGACTGTAATATATGTTAATGAATTTGTATTTCTAACCAGTAAAATTCAGGAAAATAATTAAACTGAGAAAGAAGTGAATATGGGGCTAGACAAAGCAGTTAAGGCTTGTAATTTTCCACTGAAACAGTGTGAACAAAACAAGGCCCTAACGAGGCTAACTTCTGTCTCGAAGATAATTAAAAGTGCAGGTCCTGTTCTTCAGACACCGCCAAGGCCAACGAGGCACCAAAAGGAACATGAACATCTTCACAAAAAGAACATAAAGATGTCACAACCAGCAGATAAGGGGAAAGTTATGGCTAGGGTCTGATATTGCCCTGGCAGAAAGGGACCTGGGAGTCTGGATTGCCAGGAAGCTGAACATGAGCCAGCAGTGTGCCCAGGTGGCCAAGAAGGCCAATGGCATCCTGGCCTGGATCAGGAACAGCATCGCCAGCAGGTCCAGGGAAGGGATTCTGCCTCTGTGCTCAGCTCTGGGGAGGCCACAGCTTGAGTCCTGTGTCCAGTTCTGGGCCCCTCAGCTCAGGAAGGAGATTGAGGTGCTGGAGCAGGTCCAAAGGAGGGCAACCAGGCTGGTGAAGGGACTCGAGCACAGACCCTATGAGGAGAGGCTGAGGGAGCTGGGGGTGTTGAGGCTGGAGAAGAGGAGGCTCAGGGGAGACCTCATTGCTGTCTACAACTCCCTGAAAGGAGGTTGGAGCCAGGGGGGGGTTGGTCTCTTTTGCCAGACAACTTTCAACAAGACAAGAGGGCAGGGTCTTAAGTTGTGCCAGGGGAAGTTTAGGTTGGATATTAGAAAGAATTTCTTTATGGAGAGGGTGATCAAGCATTGGAATGGGCTGCCCAGGGAAGTAGTGGATTCTCCGTGTCTGGAGATATTTAAAAAGAGCCTGGATGTGGCACTCAGTGCCATGGTCTAGCAACCGCAACAGTGGTAAAATGGTTGGAGCTGATGATCTCTGAGGTCCCTTCCAAACCAGCCAATTCTATGATTCTATGATTATAATCACTATAAGGTCATTCTAGAGTTTAGAGGTGTGCGTGTGAGTGGAGTGGAGACTCCCCATGGACCCAGCGCTGTTTTGTTCATTGCAGTTTCTATTTTATTAATTAATGAAACCATTAACAGCATATTGAGTCTTGGTTATTTATAAAAGATACCCAATATTCTTATAACTGAAACATTCAGCAGCCTTTTCATTTTGTGTATATCACCCCTGTCATAGAAAAGAGGAATCCTCAAAGCTTAACGTGAGAAACTCAGAAGGAAAATATTTTCTTACATGCCCCAAATGGTCACCTTTAAGATAAAATCCATCTGATAATTAGTTTCTGAAATACCATCAGAATTTAAATAATATACATTAAATACTATATGTAAATTAATTAAGAAAATGTTCTTATTACATTTTGTAATCAACTTAACCCCAGTTCTAGGCTCCCTTAGGTAAAATGTTAGGAACAGATGGTCATCTTTTCACCTCAAAAGAAAATTGGTGTTTTATAATGAAATCTTGATCACCTACCATCTGCCTGTTCATGATTAGCAGCAACAGGAGTATACCTGAGAAGCGTGTCTTTGACAGCTTGGAGGATTCTGATGATCTTACTTCACAAAATAAATTAGATGTCAAGCATTAGAAAGGTTATAGGTAGACCCAAGGTCTTTTTTTCTGTCAAATTTTGACTCTTTGCTGAGACCCTAAGTGGAGAAAAGAAAAAAAAAATCAAAACAAAACCCAAAATCAAACCAACCAAAGAAAAAAACCATACACACACAAAAACAAAACAAAAAACCTACCACAACAGAAAACAAAAAACCCAACCAAACAAATAATTAAAAAAATAAAAACCAAAACATCATAGGATGTTGATAGGATGTTGAATCATAGAATTGGCTGGGTTGGAAGGGACCTCAGAGATCATCGAGTCCAACCCTTGAACCAACCTTGCGGTTGCTAAAATACCATGAAAATACCATGTTGACTGCAAGTATATGCATTTAACCCTATAGCCACAATTATGTAGAGCTTTTGCTTCCCTGGAAAGACAAAATGTTAAACCTGAACAACTCTGAAATAATATGCAAAACAAGGAAATCTGAGGATATGCAAAGTGTGTATCTAACCCTGAGCTTGCCATGCATCCTCGAAGGCCAATGGCATCCTGGCCTGTATCAAAAACAGCGTGGCCAGCAGGTCCAGGGAAGTGATTCTGCCCCTATACTCAGCGCTGGTGAGGCCACACCTCGAGTCCTGTGTCCAGTTCTGGGCCCCTCAGTTCAAGAAGGATGTGGAGGTCCTGGAGCAGGTCCAAAGGAGGGCAACCAGGCTGGTGAAGGGACTCGAGCACAGACCCTATGAGGAGAGGCTGAGGGAGCTGGGGGTGTTGAGCCTGAAGAAGAGGAGGCTCAGGGGAGACCTCATCACTCTCTACAACTCCCTGAAAGGAGGTTGGAGCCAGGGGGGGGTTGGGCTCTTTTGCCAGACGACTTTCAGCAAGACAAGAGGGCAGGGTCTTAGGTTGTGCCAGGGGAGGTTTAGGTTAGATATTAGAAAGAATTTCTTCACGGAGAGGGTGATCAGGCTATGGAATGGACTGCCCGGTGAGGTGGTAGATTCTCCGTCCCTGGAGACATTTAAAAAAAGACTGGATGTGGCACTCAGTGCCATGGTCTAGCAACTGCTCCGGTGGGTCAAGGGTTGGACTAGATGATCTCTGAGGTCCCTTCCAACCCGGCTAGCTCTATGATTCTATGATTCTCTCTTGGTATGACAAAGCACAGCATGTGTACCCTAAGGGGACTTTCCTGGACACTCAGTAACATCAATATCTTTTCCTGTCAGTCTTTGTACTCTCATGCCATATGTTGGCCAGGAACAAACTTCACCTCATGCATTTCAAATCATCTTTGTGGTATCTTATCATTTTAGAAGAGTACCAAGGATAAAAGGCTTCCCATACAAACAAAACAGCAACTCCTCAAGAGATTTCACAGTTGCCAACCTTTTCTCTTCCTTTTCTGGCTACAGAAAGTGCTGCTGCTTCTTCTGAAGCTGGTATTTATGTTGCACAGTCACATATGAACAAGGTTCCAGAGCACCTTCAATGAGTAAGATAATATAAACCAGATACAGAGAGAGAGCAGAATTGCTTGGTAAGCTACAAAAAGCACAAAAAACCAATCCCTGAAGAGATGATTTTCAAAGAAGGGTGTCCACAAATTGTGTAAAATTTGCAATAAATAAAAAAAAAGTGCAAAGATATAATTTCAAGGAGTCAAAGATTACATATGGGGAAAACTCAGGTTAATTGAAGTTAATGGAGGTGTCTAAAGAAAGAATAATGAAGTAATGATTAATCTTTGCTGACTTTTTCATCTCAACACTTCTTCCAGGAACTATTTGGGTATTCCATCTTCGAGCAAAGCTATTCAGTAAACAAAAAAACAACAATGCCATTCAATAACATTTGCAATAAACTGGGACAGGACCTTGCATTTCAGATTACAGGGTAAATTCTATGTATTTAATGACATAAAATACATAAAAGCAGAGTATTAGACTGGCACATGTCTTCCAACACAGCAATTATTAATGCTCCAGAGATTTCAGTTTAAACTATGGAACTGAAGGTGATATTAATATAGATGTCTACCCTTCAATAGAAGATATGTAAACCTATTTATGGCTTCTTACCAAGCCTCTGCTGATGCTATCTGAAAACTCCAAGTTTTTAATATCCAAAGACAAATAGTGGTATATCAATATCTAATGAAATAAGCAAAGATATATTGAAATAAGGCAAGACCCTACTGTAAAGCAAAAACAGTGATTTAATAAAATTTTGTTACAAGTTACAGGATGAATTTCAAATGACTAAGAGACAGATGACCTCTCTTTTTTCACCATCAGTCTTTTTTCTGTGTGTTAACTCAAATTTACATAGACATCTGACCTTTTGCATACCTTTGGAATGTCTTTTTATGATTAGGTGAATCATCTTACCACACGGAATAATTAAGAGAATATTAAGCCATACATATGGGATCTCATTTCATTATTTTTATTTTACATTTTTTCTCCAAGTCATGGCCACCAGCTTCATGTGACAAATAAAAGCCTGACCTTTTCCTTCTACTGTGTAAAGTCATCTCAAGCTGTAACTAAGAAATTGACAGCACTTCTTACATGTCAAAGTCCTTTTTCACAAATCTTTTAACACTGGCTTGTAAGGTCTTAGTTTTTACAGAAGTAAAAATGTTTTATTTAAAACCACCTTTAACAAAGAAGTAATATTGTTCTTTATCTTGAGAGGCTTAAGGAGGCAAAGTTTGTCAAGATCATTAAAAACCTCTGTTATTCTCAAAGTTGTTTCAAAAAAGTATTTTGGGGTACTGAATAATACATTCAAGTCCAAAATGCAAACAACAACTCTCAGGCTAATTTAATTATTCTTTCTTTTACTGTAATCTTGCCTGCTATCTCCAGTATGAATTTGTTCATGTTCTGCCTCTTGCAGCTTTCCCCTCCCTTTTGTGAGTACTCAAGGTTTTCCCTTCCCCAGGCAACCACTTCTCAAACATGATCCAGCCAGGCAAAGATTACCACTTAAATGAGAAAAACACCATGTGATTTTCATATGGTGTTTGATCCAATTCTCCTTACTTTCTGTGTTCTGAACCAAGCACCCTTGCCATTTACTTCTACATGCCCTTAATGAAGCTTTGGACATGAGACTTGCTGCTACAAACACAGAGCAAAGATGACAACCAGCAAGGAGTGCTTCTTGATTAGTGTTTCAGATTTTGACAGCAATTAATTGCTAAACTTAACACCCAATAATTTCCCCTTACACTCACAAAAAAACAGAAACAATATCTTGAAATGATATTTACAGCTTTCATGCTCATCTGCAATCTCTGATGTAAAGATGCATCCTGTCACACAGTAATAAAAAGGTTCAGACTCTCAGTGGTCAGAAATGAGACAGAAGTGTTTTGGGGAATACCACTCATTTCATTCAGACCATCATCTTATAGTTTGTTTGGGGTTTTTTTGTTTGGTTGGTTGGTTTTTTTAAATACCCCAGAAGTATATTGCAAAGGTAAATATTCAAAGTATCCCATATATTAGGGCTCCCTTAGCTCATTAATCCATAGATGGGTAATTGCTGATTTAAAAGCATTTTGCTAAAGAAACAAGAACTTACTGACTGCAGTTTCAGAAAATACTGCACTATATTGCAATGGAGAGTGTTGAAGAAAAGCATCATTGTCATTTTTTTCACAACTGGTTCTACTGTTCTGAAAACAAAATAGACACAGAAAAAGCTAATCCTATCTCTCTTGCATAAGTATTCTACTTACAGTGATAAATAATTCCCTAAGTCAACACCAGTCATGATACCCCAAAATACCTATCTGAATCTGTACAGCAAAATAAACTCAACCTTATCTCCAGGGGTCAACGATGTGGAAAATATAGAGCTATCTCAGGACTCTGCAGCCATCATGGTTGAGACTAATGAACTTCCCTGCATGTGTCTGTGATTAAAACAAAACTAAGCTTACAAAATGCTTTAGGTAAGAGAAGTGTGTCAGACAACAAAATCTACCCTCAATGAGTAGATTTCCTTATTTCTGCAGGGATCTAGCTTGAGTTTGAGAGTTACTTGCTCCTGAATGCCACCAGAGAATACAAAATAGTTTCATTAAATTTGGGGCTTTTCATAGCACAACACTTACTTTTCCTAATATGATTACACTAACACAATATACCACATTCAAGCAGTAACCCCACACCAGCTTGCATTCTATGCTGCCCCAGCAACTACACTATCCCAAGGAATAAACTCATTGCATGAATACTCCAACAGTTCTGCAAGGAAACAGGTGCCAGATAAGATAAATGCAGCCCAAGGCACATGGAGCTTTCTGAAATTATTAAAGAAAACAGCCATAAATACACTCTCATCACTTACACCCATAGAAACATCCAGGATCTTTCAGGTGCTGAGTTTTATTTGCCACACTTCTCCACACAGAGGTGGTATTTATTACAATTTTTTTTTTAATGCACAGAGCAAAATAGCTCCATAAATCCTAAAAGTGGGAGGGTGAGAGGAAGTGTAGCACAACACAGGAAAAAGCATATATGATTTTGCTCATCTGTATGTATAGCATGCAGATAAAGTTGTATCATCCTCCCATGAAGCAGCCTCCAGGCAGCCATCCCTTTGCTACCTTGCCACTCAAATGAATGAGGTAACAGCAAGTGAAGGGGCTGGAACATACCAGCACTGCTATGCATGAATCAATCACTTGAAACAGGGCACTGCAGGGAGAAAACCACAAACTGGAAAGACAGCTTTCCCTCTCCCCTTTGTCAAGAAGCACTAATTTTGGCATAAAATGGAGATGTACACAACACACTGATGGGCACAGAAGTTCTACCAACCATGACAAACATTACTTTTAATCTCTTCTGTTACTTTGAAGACCGCAGCGACAGACAACACATCATAGCTGTTAAATAGCAGGAGAGTAGAAAGGAGCTGGCACTACATATTGCAGCTTTACTCCTTGTTATTTTGCTCCTGATCAACACAATTAATTTATTCTGAAAGTCTATCCCCTTTCTGAATGATTTCTGAGGCAAACAAGGGACACTCACCAAAACTTAGCTACAGTGTTTGAGAATAATAGCTGCTTACAGGCATGGTCTTCTGAAGCACTAATTTTATTTGGCAACAACACTTAAGAACTTGAGCCCCCATTTCTTTCAGGCCTCCTGAACGCACTGACCAAGGTGCCAAGTTGTGATACAGCCCAGCTCCTAACACAAAGGAGATGGATGGAATGAAAAAAACCCAATAATGCTTAGGATTTGCACCAAATTTTCATGTGTCCAGTCTTAAACTAAGAAAAGGACTTTTCTTTCTAAACTAAGAAAAGGACTTCCACCAGTATTTCCAACAGAAGATTTGTGACTATGGCCATACTGCCAGTTCTAGTCTAGTGTCTTATAAATTTAATTTAATATGTTCTTTTTTTGATGGTCATCTTCATTTTTGCTATCATGTTCTACATTCCCATATAATCTTGGCCTCGTGGTTACTATTTATGGCTCCTTCATAGCTTTTTCAGGGTATCTCAATTGTCTGATGTGCTGAAATGCACTTCAGAAAAGGCTGGGTTATTGAATTAAGTTAATTCTCTTTACAACTCTATAATCCTAGCACATAAAAAAAACTGCTATTGAAAAAAGTGGGAAAACCATTCATTGCAATGAGCAAGCAGAGGAACACTGGCTATGTTTGAAGACAATGGCATTAAAATTCATTTTACAGCTGATTTTGAACATGCTTATTATAGGGCCACACAAAGAAAAACTCTTAGTCCTATTTTGAGAGTATGCTATCTCTGTCATTTGACATTAGGTTATGAAAGACTGGGGGGTAGAAAGATGTGCTTCATGCATATGCTTAAATTCCCTCTCTTAAACTTTAAGGAATTTACTTTATAAGTGATTACACAATTTAATATCTTTCCTAAAAGCTAAGTTACCATGCTGTTTATGATGTATTCTTAGACTCCCCAGTGAAAGGTTTATCAGTTGTTATAAATAACACTCTCCATCTTTCAGGAATGCTTAGAGCAGCGTTATGAAGGATAAACTGCTATTCTGAAGAGAACAAAACTGAGCACAAAGTAGAAAAATTAATTAGATAGCAATATTCCAAGGAAATCAACCATTTTCCTTGGTAAGCATCTGAACAAACAGTTACAGGGAAAAAAAGTCAATGCAATGCCACACCTCGAGTACTGTGTCCAGTTCTGGGCCCCTCAGTTTAAGAAGGATGGAGAGGTCCTGGAACAGGTCCAAAGGAGGGCAACCAGGCTGGTGAAGGGACTCGAGCACAGGCCCTATGAGGAGAGGCTGAGAGAGCTGGGGCTGTTCAGCCTAAAGAAGAGGAGGCTCAGGGGAGACCTCATTGCTGTCTACAACTCCCTGAAAGGAGGCTGTAGCGAGGTGGGAACTGGACTCTTTTCACAGACGACCTTCAACAAGACAAGAGGACACAGTCTTAAGTTGTGCCAGGGGAGGTTTAGGTTAGATATTAGAAAGAATTTCTTCACAGAGAGGGTGATCAGGCTATGGAATGGACTGCCCGGTGAGGTGGTAGATTCTCCATCCCTGGAGACATTTGAAAAAAGACTGGATGTGGCACTCAGTGCCATGGTCTAGCAACTGCTCCGGTGGGTCAAGGGTTGGACTAGATGATCTGAGGTCCCTTCCAACCCGGCTAATTCTATGATTCTATGATAGTCAATGCTTTTCTATCTCAAATCCTACTGCTTCACAAATACCATTACCTGAGGACATTTTACCCACAAAATAAACAAAGATGCCTTATCTTGAAAAAATACTGCAAAAAGCATTGCTTAATAGTTTGTTTACACCACTGTGGTTCTTGTTCTGCAGAAACTGGCAGGCTCTTTGGCATCTTGGTAATTGCATTCAGCAGATCCAGCAGATAAAATGGAATGAGCAAGACGATCACAAGTGTGTGTGTGTGTGTGTGTGTGTGTGTGTGTGTGTGTGTGATATATTGCACTAAGGGCAATAGGAGAAGGAGAGAAGGAAATCAAATGTAGGGGAATGGGGATGCTAAAAAGATGAGTGGCAACAAGCCAGTGTAAAACAAGGAAAAATAAAGAGAGGAACAAAGACCAGAATTATTAATAATAAATTCAACAGTTATTTGGTCAAAAATAACATCACCAAGTTCCACAGTTAGGAAATTTCAGTTTAAACATTAAGAAAGCAAAGCACCATGAATATTAAGCAGCTAAAAAAGATGACAAGGAATAATACTAAAACAGTTGAAACCACAGATATGCAAAATAAGTTAAAACAAGTCATACTGAATACATCCATGCTAAGACTGTGTCATGGGAGGAATTAAGTTCATTTCATGCTTAAAATTCACTTCTGTAGGATATGCTTTGGAACTAACTCCTTGAACTACTATCACAAAAGGATATGAGGATAGACACAAATCCACAATTTTATTACATACCATACAAAAGCAGAGATATGGATTTAATCTTAAAGGCTTCTGAGCACTGTAGAAGATTCCAAACATACTTTATGATCAATGCCACTGACTTCAGTGGAGCAATTGCAGAGCTAGGCAGTTTACAGGATGCCTTTGAAGAATTTGGGGTCTGTAGTGCCAAGTTACTAAGAAACTTAGAAAACAGAAGATAAGTATTAACTGTAGGAAAAAAAAAAAAAATCAAACAAACCAGAAAAAGAACAAAACCCCATAGAAACTAAACCACACAAAGCATAACTGAAGTTCTACCTTTTAATGGTAGAGGTGATTATCTTAAAAGTCATGTTTAGACATAATGCATGCTGACTACAAAGCTTCTGAAATGCCAGGAACCCTGGAGAGCAACAATGAATGAGAGAATTAATAGATATTTAATTTCTCTGAGAAATTACACATCCATTGAAAGTACTTGGTTGTTCACATAAGAATATTTCTAGCTTAGTAAATGTGACCTGCCCATCAGATAGGCATAGTTTAGGGATCTGGTAGCCTGTCTCCACATTCTGGGATGTGGCAAGTTTCTCAGGGCCAGCCTCAAGATTCCTAGGTACTACCTCAAGCCTTTTGGCCCATTCCTGCAGACAACCCAGGCCCTCTGATTTATGTTGCATTAGTTTGCTACCTCAGGCAGAGTTAATGGCATCTGATGTGATCAGTCATTCCCACTGTACTCTGGAAGGGAATATCTCAACTAGTAAATACTTCTTCATCCCAGCACACCCCAAACGGGAGCAGTTCTGTTTATAAGGAGCAAAATCACAGTCTCTGATATTGTTAGCAGGTTATTTATGGCAAATTAATGAGGAGAGGCTGAGAGAGCTGGGGCTGTTCAGCCTGAGGAAGAGGAGGCTCAGGGGAGACCTCATTGCTGTCTACAACTACCTGAAAGGAGGCTGTAGCGAGGTGGGAACTGGACTCTTTTCACAGACGACCTTCAACAAGACAAGAGGACACAGTCTTAAGTTGTGCCAGGGGAGGTTTAGGTTAGATATTAGAAAGAACTTCTTCACGGAGAGGGTGATCAGGCTATGGAATGGACTGCCCGGTGAGGTGGTAGATTCTCTGTCCCTGAAGATATTTAAAAAAAGACTGGATGTGGCACTCAGTGCCATGGTCTAGCAACTGCTCCGGTGGGTCAAGGGTTGGACTAGATGATCTCTGAGGTCCCTTCCAACCCAGCCAATTCTATGATTCTATGATTTGCTTCCACCTGTGATGCTGTGTGAACATTTAGAATCATTCAGTGTGGCTACAAGGGATCACAAAGTAACGAGGTAAAATGTAAAGAGACAATTGGGCATCCACATTGATACCTTTGCTTTTCTCATCCATGTATCCTGCTTAAAAGAACAGAACGAAAAATACTTTAAAAATTAGATTTGACTTATTGATTTGCATATGATGCAAAACTATATGGTGCCCTTAAAGCTGTGAAGGCAACTATAAAGGCAATCTTGGTACCTCTTGCAAAAAAAAAAAAATCTTTCTTAATTCACAATTATAGTTAGAGCCCTAGTCATGCATCGTATGCTTTTCTGAAAATCACCTGCTGCATGGGTTTTTTTTGTTTCTAATAATTTGTCTTTGGGCATGGCTAGTTAGTTGCTTGGCATATGTTCATCCTGCTTTTATTTTTAGTTTTCAAACTTCAAGGAAAACCCTCAAACATTAGGCATTGCCGTGTTTATTTTTGATGAACTATAAAGATGCTGTTTCAATATTTAGATTTTTTTTCCCCTCATCTCTGCAATAAACTTTACTCCTAAACAAGTCAGAGGGCCTCAGCAGTGCAGAGCAGAGAATGCAGGTGGGTAGCCCTTGTGGAATTGCATGGCTCAAGGTCTTGACTTTGGCATATAAACAAAGGACATGATTCATTATAATGAAAACACTTTGAAAAGCAGCCCTTCTGCAGGACTCCTTAGGGACCCATGGTAGTATATCACAGTGAGATAGTCAAGGAGGTTGGAAAGCTCAGCCACCAGGCTGGTTTGCAAAGTCTGTATGCAACAATCTGCCACTGTCACTAAAAAAGAAAAAAAAAAGCCTCCTAGATGAAGTAAAAACACCGTTGTTCATATGATTCCTCTATTCCTCTCAGGCTTTTAATCTGTCACAATAACTCTTTTCTCCACAGCATCTTAATTTTTGCAGATATATCTACAATTATGACCATTCCACACGGAGAAAAGCTGTGTCTCTACAGTACCTGTAGAATTAAGTCCTTAAGACTACACAAAAAAGGGAGGAGAAATCTGCCTGGAGATTTGGATGTCTGGGATTTAGTTGTGCATCATTTACTATACTGCACCCTGTATACTAATGTAAGCAGAACGCACAAAAATAAAGTGGACAACTAACTAATGTATCAACTATCAAGTCAGAATACTAGAAAAAATATAGGTTATTTATGCTTTTTAGTCTATGAAAGTGCACAATCCTCCTCATTTTCAAAAAAGGACTGGTCTCAAATCAAAGAACAACCAAGTTCCATTCATCAGGAACTGTTTAATGCAAGTTAAAGCATAACAACATTGTAAAATATACATAGAAGCTGAACCACTGACACTAATATAATGTGTTTTAGCCCTGAGGAAATTATTGTATTATAAATACTCATTCAAATGGTAATTTATTATAGTTACATTGCACCTGCAGGAAAAATACATCCAGAAAACCTAAAATGATTTAATAAATGATGAAGGCAAACAACTTAAGCACTATGTAAATGTATTGGATGCATTAACTTTGATACTTACTGATGAATACAGTGATGCAGAATAATCCTGTGTTTTAATAATTAATTATAGAAGACCACCAGAGTCACAGGGCAACTGCATCTGTGCTTCTTCTGCTGTTCTTTGTACTCTTTCCCTTTCCTGATCCCCTTGGAAATCATATATGGACAGGTTCACCAAATTCTAGCTGTGACTTCTTTCACTGCACCTCCTGCCTTACTCAGAACTAAGTTTATGGGTTTGTATTTCATAATACTGAATTCCTCACCTTTTCCTTTGCTTCACCTCTCCACATCACTCTACTTTTACTACACAACATTCTAATACTGCTCTACACTGAATTTTCCCTCCTGACTTTCAAAGGACACTTTGATCTCATATGCTAGTTTTATGGTTTAAAATCTACACCTCATTGAGGTTATCTTACAATAACGTTCTTACCATCTCCTAGACTCTACTTTGCACCATTTCAAGACACTCCAGCAGGCACTTTATCCACTTTGCTATTTTGAACTACACTGGCCAGCAGAGTGATTTTAGTTTATTTAGTATTTAAATATAAGAACAGTAATAGAAGAAGAGTCAGAGAACTTCAAAGTGATGCCAGCAAGGATCTAAGGGAAAAATAGACTGTACTGAAAACCAAGGAAATGTCTGTAGCTAGGCAGGAGTGGGCAAATGAGATGCCAACATGACAATGGAGAAGTCTGGCAGGTCCTTCAAGTGGACTGAATGTCTCATCATGTTTATGACCTTGCCAGGCTAATACTGAGTACACATGGCCCATACTTGTGACACCAGCTGAGTCATGAGTATGTTCCTCTAATTTCACCACTTGACATGCCTGAAGGAAATCACATTACTGAGGACACATGCCATGCCATCACATGCCAGGCTATTTGGGTTTCAGTTCTATTTGTTTTACATCTTGCAGGTGTGAAAACTTTTACAGCCCCTTTCCCAGGATTTTGCATGTCTACAGTCTGGAAAGCAAAGCCCAGCAAAGCTCTGCTTTTAAGCAGCAGGGCAACTTTCAGGCAAATCCATGCTCAGGCTATATTCTGACCCCCTCTCTTCTGCTGGATACTTCACAGTTGCTGTGGTTCTGTTACACAGCATTAGAAGATTTTCCTCAAAGAGCTGGATGTGCTTTTAGTCTGGAGAAAAAAACAAAGCTATGATCTAAATATTCATCAAGGTGTTGCCAGTCACAAGTTTCTTCTATTCTAATCTTTAGATCTAGACCCAGGTCACAATGCAGAAATATTTCTAGAAAACTTAGTGCTGCTCATGCTCCATGAAAACACTGTTTCATGGTTTTTTTCCCTCAGTTTTGTTCACAGAATGAAACAAATTGCTCTAGAGTATATAACATAGCAGCATCAGCCTCTCTGAAGCAAGATGCCTTGCAAAACTTAAGACTCGCTGCAGCTGCTGGGCTGCACCAGCATTAGATGCTGGTATGTCTTATCTTGCCAAAGGTTTAAGGCTGTAAAAGAAACAGATGTTAAACCAGGTTTAGAAACATGAAAAGGTTATATTAATTTTTCCACTCATCAATTTATTCCAGTATTTGGGTAGATTAACAAACTGAAAGATCTTGTGTTGGCCCATAAGCAAGCAGAAGCTGAAAGGCAAATTATCTGCTGCTGAAGCAAAAAATAATTTAAAATAAATTAATTAATTAATAATTTAGTTAATAATAATTTAAAACCCCAATTTATATAATTTCAGCAAACATGACAGTATCTACTGTATGATAACAAGAGCTAAGTTGCAGGGAACTTCAGTTGTTCTACAGGAGTTGCCATAACAAATTATTATAACCCTCCACCTTAGCTTCCTTTATTTTTAGGAAAGATTACCTTTATTTGGGGCAAGGATTGCCAATGACATTTTGTTCAATTCTATGGAGAATGTGTTTGTCATTATCTGCTTTAAAGAAGGGAATTCAACAAACCAACAGAAGCAAGTAAAGTCTTTTCAGTCTGTTGGTCATTTAGACAAACTGGAAAACTGCCTGGGTTCAACCTGGTGGCACATTTATTCTCTATTTGCTTGTTCCAACATATCAAAACAAGAGTATATGTGCTGCTTGCATTTTTGCCTGGGGGACAGAGGCTTTATATCATAGTTAATGGACCATCTACAAACAGAAAATTAATTTGGCAAGAACTCACTGATGTTGTGGAAATCAGAGAAGCATGATCCATTTTGAAAGTAATTAATCCAGCCAGAAGAGAAAGAAATTTTCAGTTGTTTGGGGCATGAGAACTTTGGCATTGGGAGAGCAGGAGAAACAAAGCCTTTTTGAAAAGATTTTACCTGCAAGGGGACATGTTCCATTTTGGAAACTGTGCACACAGAAGAGCAGTTAAGATTTCCAGGGTTGAAATGTTAGTGAAATAATATGCACCTTGCCTTGTTTAGTTACCCAGAAAAATCACTTTCTTGAAGCTGGCAATACATACACATTTCCTGACAAAAACAAGGGGTGGATTTCTTGAAAGACCTCATTGATAAAATACTGGAATCATTTGCTTTCTCAGGTTTGTAATTGGAGATTACAGAAGTCACTGAGAGAACAGGGAAGCTTCTGCTAAAGATGCACGTTGCAGTGCTCTGTAGCCTCTGCATCAAGAATGCATCAAGATGCATTCTTGATGCTGAGATTTTAGTGCATTTAAAACTCTGGATTAACAGTGCTGCAGGGAATTTTGCTTAATGGTTCTTACAAGAATGGGTGTGTGTTTTGGGCAGAAAAATGCATTTCAAAATCAGGCATCAGTCATGCTGATTACACTTCCAGGTTAAAAATGGAGTATGATAAAGCAATGACTGGACACTATTAGAGAAAAGGAGGTGAAAATGACAAGAAAACTGATGGCTTTCTAGTCTATTCAATGGTGGCAAAGGGAAACTTCAGTCAAAATCATGTTAAAAGTCTTTTACAAAATATAATCTTGAACAGAACTACAAAAATAATTTTACCAAAATGCATGCAATCAGCATAAACAAATCAATAGAATATTAAACTTTCAGAAACAGGAATAACGTGCATGGATAGACAGCAGCCTTGAATTCATCCTGCTTTGATCAGGACCACAAGTTCTGGTCTGAACAATAAGCACAGAAGACAGTTTTAATATTAAAAAACCTTTAGGTCCTATTTTCTCCAATTTTAGTGCTCACACACTATTTCAAGAATGCTGTCTTTCAGATAGAATTGAATCTCTCTGCATTGACCCTTTAATTTGGCTAAAAAGTAGGTGAAAAAAGCACTTACTGAATCGTTGGAGTAATGTAACTAATTAATGAAAGGAGGAGCTTGGCACATTGCTCATCCTGGGCTTCAATTTGAACAAAGAGGTACCCGAGGGCTGGGAACCAACATGACAGCAAATTTGATTGCATTTTTGGGCCTGTAGCATCTTCACTACTAGGGATGATACACCAGCTGGCAAGGTTGTAATTTCATCTAGTGTCAAGCTTTGATAGGGAACATCTATTTATTGTAGATAGAGCAAGAGTGAAAATAATCACTGGAAAAGAAATGGGCAAATAACAGGCTTTTTAAGGCCATTTTTTTTTAGTATCACACAATCCTGTAACTAGATATAGTCTCTGATCTTTGTCAATAAATTTAAAACAATGTGAAAATAATAAGACGTGTTCTTAGGGAACAGGTTCCTTCTTCAGACAGCTATGCTTTGTAAAGAAACCATCTTGATCAAGCAGAGCATGGATTAGCAACTCACTTATTCTTTCCTAGACCACTAAGTATATTTTGATGCAACCAGTAAATTAGAAGGTTTTCAATTAATTTCTATACAAAGACAAGGGCATTTTCCCCTCCAGGTAGATGCAGTGAGACACCATTAATTCTTCAAGGGGCTCTCTCTACGTGCTCCACACACTACAATAGAATCATAGAATGGGCTGGGTTGGAAGGGACCTCAGAGATCATCGAGTCCAACCCTTGATCCACCGCTGCAGTTCCACATGCTCTTGTTTTCTCATTATCCTCTGAGGACATGCATATCTTCTTTCATTAGAAGATATCAGGAAATTGCATATAACAGTCTAGCTTCTAATGATCAACTCACATCCAGTCAGCTGAAGAAAAAAAAAAAATCACCAACTTTGGGAATAACAACCATTAAGTCAACCTTACTTTGATTGTCCTCTGTGCAACACAATTTGTTGCAGCTGGATTTATGGACATGTAGGACTTGGAGTCAAGTGCTTAACAGGATCCTACAGTCTGCTGAAAGATCATTCTCAGAAATAAAAAAACAAACTCAACTTCTGTCACATGGATTGGCTAGCAAATTTATACTGTTAGGGCATGAATCAGCATAGGCACAGCTGCAGAGATTTGGCTTCAACCAAAGGATAGGAAAACGCATTTGCAGACAGCATTTGGTTTCCTATACAACTTGATAATTATTTTTCTTTTTTTACTAGAAAAGAACTTCTTCCCTAATATTAGAACACAATAAAATGAAAAGTACATTTGCTTAAAAGCCACAACCCCTATAAATGGAAGAAAACAAATACGTCATAGATTCTATTCTTGTAACTTACATAAATGAATCAATGTAGATATTCTGCCTCTAGATGCTCAAAGCTCTCACTGTATGGGAATGCCTCTGCAGGCACATAGAAATATACAGAAATCTAAAATTCAGAACTATTTTTGAATGCAGAACCTAAAACTCTAAGCTACTAGAGCCCTGGCAAGTATCTCAGTGAGGTCTGAAAAGTTCATCTGAGAGCAGTACCACGTTTTGGTAACTAAGCAGCTCTGGAATGTGTTGAGCAGTACTTGTGTTAATTGAAGGAGGCTTGTCGAGGTTGGAATGATGAAGAGAAGGGGAAATCCAAATTTCATCTTTATTTTTCTAAGCAGAGCCATAAGCCTGTTTGCTTTTCTTCCTAATTCAGACACAACCGCTGTTTTTTCCTAGTTTATTTTGTACCATAGTCCTTAATGGAATATTATTAAAAAAAACCCAAAAAACACACAACCAAAACCAAATAACAAAACCAAACAAGCCAGATTCCAAAACTAACTTAAATAAAACACCTGGGCAGCTCAGAGCAGCATATTTGACATTGGGGTCAGGAAAGATAGACCCAAGCTTCTCAAACTAAAGCATTCTTGACAATGATGAGCATTAAAATTCTGTAAAGAAATCCCTACATTTAGCAATATGCACTCAATTTTCTGGAAGTTTCAATACAAAAAAAAACCAAGTGATACAAACCTGTCTCTTGAGCCATTTTTCTAACAATGTCTAGAAAAGTGTTAAAAAAATACTATAGGCACAATCAACCTAGCAAAAACTTATGCTACTTCATTTATATATAATCCCCTGGGAGATTGTGTTGATTTTTTAACATTATCTGGACTGAACTAAGAGAACACTAAAATCCAGTGAAAAGGGCATGGTTTATAAACATCTGATTTGTTTCTTTAATTCTTGCCTACATTTATTTAAATATTCAACCTCCTGTCAGACAAACATGTTAATACAAATAGCCTTGCAGATATATATATTTTACTCAAGAAACCCCACTTTCTAATCAGTTCTACAACAACTTATCCTTATAAATTCTATCAAAAACTATATCCTGTCCTAGAATAACTTTTTATTAAAAAATTGGAAACTTAATTATTCTTTTAATATTTAAAACCTTAAGCTTAGTCTTCTTTCTAAAAATATTATCTGGCAAGGAAGAAAGAACTCACCAAAGCGTGGCACCAAGTGAATCAATATATTTAATTAAAATTTTATCTTTTTAAAAACAACAAGTTGTTATTAATAAATTCAAACATGTTTATAGAATAGATTTTGGTTGTGCATGTTCACTCTTACTTGACTGACAAGGAAGTGAATCTAATATAAAATTAAAGTCTTCATTATTGCTGGAACTGTTTCCCTCTTCAATAATCTGCTATGCCCCAGCTTTCTCCCCTGTGCACATTTCTCCTGAAATCTCATCTGAAGAGATGAGGTACTCTTGCAGAAGAGTTTAGAATGTCATTTTAAAAATACACATCTTTGTCTTCATTATATTAATTAGTTATCAATAGATTTAGTTTTGTAAATATTTTTAAGCATGCTCTTGATGTAACTAGTCATTCAGGTCCAAAGGAGGGCAACCAGGCTGGTGAAGGGACTCGAGCACAGGCCCTATGAGGAGAGGCTGAGAGAGCTGGGGCTGTTCAGCCTGGAGAAGAGGAGGCTCAGGGGAGACCTCATCACTCTCTACAACTCCCTGAAAGGAGGTTGGAGCCAGGGGGGGATTGGGCTCTTTTGCCAGACGACTTTCAACAAGACAAGAGGGCAGGGTCTTAAGTTGTGCCAGGGGAAGTTTAGGTTAGATATTAGAAAGAATTTCTTTACGGAGAGGGTGATCAGCCATTGGAATGGGCTGCCCAGGGAAGTAGTGGATTCTCCGTGTCTGGAGATATTTCCAAAGAGCCTGGATGTGGCACTCAGTGCCATGGTCTAGCAACCACAATGGTGGTTCAAGGGTTGGACTTGATGATCTCTGAGGTCCCTTCCAACCCAGCCAATTCTATGATTCTATGAGGTCCAGAGGTCTGGACAACTGGGGGTGGAAGTAAGTGTAGCTACAGTGTAAAATCTGACAGGCACAAAGGATGCTTAGTAAATATTCCAGCTTCATGTGCACCTTCACAAACATCAGCAATAGCAACCCGACATAAAATTAAAAATAAATAATCTTGTGCAGCAGTCTGGACTTCATTCTTTTAAGCAGAGCTTTCAATCACATCCTATTTAGATGATAAATGGAAATACAAACACCAAAATGCACACATATGAACAAGGCTTATCTATGAACTCAAAACTTTTCTCCACACTTTCAGTTTTAAGGTCAAATATTCCAAAAGCCAAAACACTGTCTGGGAGAAGGACTCTCCCTTTAACTTGTTTTTTTAATTAACAGGCTGTCTTCAAAAGTCATCCTCACCATTTTAACCATTTTCTCATAATAATGCCAAAGAAGAAACCTACAAACATCAGCACCTAATTACACAGCCCTGTCAAAGGCTCTGGTGCTACCCGGTAAACAAATTTTCACCTTAGACCAAAACAGATGCCAGTGGGTGCCAAATGAGCTGGCAGACAGAAGGACTGTTTGAACCACAGTAGCTATGAAGGCAGAAGACAATCTGCTGGAAGTATAAGACAAACTCAAGAGTTTTGAAAGATTGCTGTAGCAAGACAAACCTCTTTTAGGGAACGGCGCTTCAGGGTCCAACAAGGAGTTCCAGCAGAGACTCACGAACAGTGCTCCAAGCCTATAGCCACAGGGTTGACTAGCCTGGATCAGTGCTGTTGCTCTGAGAGCGACTGATCTCTCTGCTGGCTTGCTCAGGAGTGAGCTGAGCCTGTGAGTTTGAGCCTCACCTTTTATTGGCCCCTAATCCTGCTCATGTGCAGTGGGTCCCACCCTAATTAGGCACAGGTGGGCTTGATACAAGCTCATGCTCACTCCCTGGCAATTAGTGGCACCTGGTTGCCTTGTTACACTACAGATTGCCATGTGTCAGATTAATTTCCTTGGAACTGAATACAAGGGAAACTGGGGTTTGCACAAACGGGAACAAACAACTGAGGAAGAGTGACAGCAAGCTACCCAGTCCTGTACTTTGATGCTTAATAAAGCCTGAATCTCTCTCATCTCTTAGTCATTTGTAACACATGCATGTGAGTTTTGTTTGGGGTTTGGTTTTTTTTTTTTTGATCCTTCAAGAAAACAGAGGTAATGCTGTCCCAAGCAGCCTGGGTGAGTTGGAGCTACATCCTTCCAAGGACTCAGAAGCAGCTCTGGCCTTCCTGGGACTCTTCCCTCTGCTCCACAGCCCCATGCATAGGAACTGTAGCAGTAAGAGCAGCTCCTCAATGTGCAGACCTCACACCTGAAGGATTGGCCTAATGCATGAAAACAAAACTGCCAACAGAAGGAAGAATCTTCCACGTAAATTATAGAAAAACTACATTGCATGATGCAGAGGAATAGATTTATAAAAATTGTTTGTCAGCCAAGCAGTTCAATGCAATTTACTGCAATTTGCTTGGATTGTACTCAAGGGTGTCACAACAGCAAATCGAAAGAACAGTCACTATCAAAAAATTCATCACCAAATGTTGAGTAATATATTGCAAAACTGTTTTCCTTAGATTTTCTTCTTCTTCCCGCTCCCCAGGCCCCCATCCCCCTCAGCTTCCCTCTGGTTTTTTGTCAGAGTTCTAGGGGCTTGCTCATTTCACAAGTATTCACATTTCTTTGTATTCAATTCTTTAGTTTTTCCTAATTGGATTATTCAGTATTTCTCCCTTTAAGCAGAGGCAAGGCTATACCAAACACTCCCAAAGGGGGGAGTACTAAATTGAAAATAATTTTTAGGTTTGGGTTTGTTTCGTTTTGTTTTTAATTAATATGAACTAATGAAGACAAATAATCTTGAGTTTAATTGGCAAGTGCCCCACAGAGCAACTAAGGAGGATATATTTTTAGTTTCTCTCTCTTACAACTTAGATGCATCCCCAAGAAGAAACAGAAGATGTTTTAGATCCCAGGTATTCCCCCACATCATGAAAAGTATTCTGAAGATAAAACCTGTGAAGTCATATAACATTTCATTTCTTACTCAGCTCCTCTGTACCAGTGCCAGTACAATTAATCAAATGAACAACCAAGAACAGATCATGCTATGTCTGGCTCCACAGCATCAGGTGGCCAAATTCTGTATAAAATAAACTCACTATAGCTTTTTCTGTAAGTTCACAAAATCTAGTTTTTGTCTTTTTTTTTTTTGTGACACCAGTTTTAAGTACATTATCCAAAGCCCATTTAAGCCAATGGAGCTCTTTATATTTACATCAATAGACTCTGAATGGAAGCTTATTTCAGATTCTTACTGCAGGCAAGAACAGAGATTAACCAAGAGAAAATAATTTCATTTCTTCTGATTTCAGGTCAGTGTGAAAACTGCAACATCTCTGGTAAATTGTTTTTTTTTCCTCTAATTCACTCTATCTTTTTGAAGTGAAGTTGAGTGAGAACCCTTGACTCAAGCAATAGATGTGCACACTTAAACCCCCAAAGAAATCAAAACAGGGCAGTGAACCATCTCTGAACTTCATTTAGCTACATAATATTAAGACAGCTAAAGCCTTGCAGGGTAATACAGACAACCTAAGAGCAGAGTATAACATAAAGAAAAAAAAAAAAAGCATAAAGCAGCACAGAAAGCCAGATTTTTCTTGAGAGCACCCTATGAAGTGCTTAGTGGAAGCCAACCCTACTGACATTTTAGATTTCGACAGGATCTCCAGATCTCAAATAAAAAATTTAGGTTCATACATTATAGATAGCTTCCTATTTAGAAATTATAAACACACAAAACCCAAGAGCATTGTATACATAGATGAGATATATACAAACTCATCCAACTCCCTCTGAATCACTGAAATATTGAATATAAAATCTGGGCTGTCATGCAAGTTGTATGCTTCCTAAATAACATATCTATTTTTTAATATATAAACCATATCTTAAATAAACCCCAGATTTTTTAAATGTTGTTCTTTTTTTACAAAGAGTCCTCAGTCAATTGTATATCTAACAACATACACTCTCAAACCACCCTTGAAATCAGGCACAGGGCTGGAAACTTTAAACAGCAAGTGTTATCATGAGGAGAAAGCAAGAAAGAAAAGAAGTTAATAGGAGGGAGTTTGCTATTGGCACTCAGTAAGTTATGTTTTTCCTTCCATTACTTGTATATGTAGGCATCATAACCTTGCTCTTATTTTTTTATTTTTGCTCTTGCTCTCTGAAAAGATTAAATGTTTTTTTTCACTGCAAACCCATAGAGAAACCCATAGAAACCCATAGAAACTCTCCCCCAAGTCAACTTGACATATGAGAAAGAAAAGCCAGACCATGCTGTAAGAAGGGATAAAGCAAGGTTTGACAATCTGGAAAACAAAAGGTGCAACCAAGAGAAGTGAGGTGGTAGCAAAATTTTAGCTGACTTACTTGATGAAAGAATACACTATGCTTTTAAGGAATCATTTTAAGAGGAAAGTAGCAGGTGGTGTCAGCAACACCAACTTAGTAAGAGCACCTCGTGCTTTTTAATAAGCTTGAGCATCACTAATAGAAAATCATTCTGGTGAGAACAAATGGTATTGTGGAAAATAAGCCTGACTTCACAGTTTTATATTAAATAAATAAGGCAACAATCAATAATAGACAGACCTGTTAATAGCAAGCTGTTGTACTCCCAGAACTGTAGCAAGACAAACCTCTTTTAGGGTACAGCGCTTCAAGGTCCAACCAGGTGTTCCAGCAGAGACTCACAAACAGTGCTCCGAGCCTATAGCCACAGGGTTGACCAGCCTGAATCAGTGCTGTTGCTCTGAGAGCGACTGATCTCTCTGCTGGCTTGCTCAGGAGTGAGCTGAGCCTGTGAGTTTGAGCCTCACCTTTTATTGGCCCCTAATCCTGCTCATGTGCAGTGGGGGCCCACCCTAATTGGGCACAGATGGGCTTGACACAAGCTCATGCTCACTCCCTGGCAATTAGTGGCACCTGGTTGCCTCGTTACACTACACAAAACAATAATTTAATGAGCAACCATGTGAAATTACAAGATCAATAGCTATCTTTATCCTATCCATACTATGCTACCTAGACATGAATAAAACTGTACGAAATGAAACCTCATCTCCAGCCACCTGGTTCCCTTTGGAACATGGAGCAGCAACTAACAGTGACTTAGTTTTGATTATTCCCTCAAAACAATTATCACTGAACAGTCTGGGGGGAGCACAGATTGTAGAACATATAAACTGCTTTTCAAGGTGCTGAAGAAGACTGTGAATAGAGCAGGTGTGAGAAAGCAGCCTTGTTTCACACCATTAATTATTGGGAAAGATTCAGAGAGTGCATCACCGTATCTGACTTGGCCCTGCTGACCCTCATGTAACAGGATGATCATTTCGAGGAACTTGGGGAAGCAATATTGTAAATATTGATTAGTTCTTAGCAATTAACAGTCATGCAATGTAATCTGTCATGCTGAAGTTTGGAATTAGGTGTGTCAAGATTTCAGTAAAAGATGCATGAATGAACTTCTTAGCAGTTTCTATCAGGAACTCTTTATGAGCACTGTGGTGACAAATTATTTACTGTAAGTGTATATGGATCAGGATGCTGAAAGTCTGAAGAAGTCACTGAAGTAAATGTTTGCTCTAGACACATGGGATGATGATGATGATGATGCCTTTTATATTTTCTTGTAATCTATACAGCAGTACAAGAATTCAAGTCTCCATCCACAATGTACTCAGGGTGCTAATTCACCATCGTAAGAAAACTGCTGTGTGGATCTATGCCTAAAAACAGCAGAAAAGCAACATTTTTGTGAGAAAAAATTTGTTTTTATATTCTATTCAAACCTAATAAGCCTCTGAATCTTGCTTGCATAATTTCTCTATTACTAAGCTCTGTTACAGTTGTAATGTATAATCAACCCCTCTTTCAAAAGTATCATTAAATGCAAACATGATCTACGAAGACTCTTCTGCATTTTTCAAGGTATAATCCAATCTTTTGAAAGTATACCCTAGGAAGTACTCAATGACATACCAGGTAGCAATTTACCAGCATCATAGACTTGTGTTCCAGAAAGTAACAAGATCAGGAAAGAGAAAGAAAGGCACAATTTGTCATAGGGGCTTGACTTTACTGAGCCTGCCTTACAGAAAGCAGTTTAATAGTCTTACAGATCAAATCTTTTTAAAAAAATTACTGGATCTTAAAAAATCTTTGATTAATTAATGCTATAATATCTAAACAAATCAGAATTTAAGTATGTAGGCATATTAAGTTAATCCTATGAGCATCTCACCTTTGTGAGAGTCTTACTTTGTTAGATGTTGATGCTGATGTTAGAATATTGGACAAGGTTAAAACCCTAAGGTTCCACTAAACTTTCTGCTGGAAATATATTGGACCAAGTACTTATATAAATTAAGTGCTACCAGGAAGAAAACTAATGAGGAGTCTCTGAGGAGACAGAGAATATTTTCAACCAGTGAATATGGTGAGTAACCAATTTCTTTTTCCACATGTACAGACTTATTATGTTGAAGGTTAATGGCAAAGGAGGTCATCAAGGGCAAAAGATTCAGAAGGTATAATTTTTCTCTTTAAATAAATTGCCAATTTTTCCAGTTTCTACAAATTCAGTCCTCTGAGTCAGGCCATTTTTACAGATATAGCACATTGGGATATTTAAGAGTAGCATGGCTCTTTACAAAGTCCAGCCCTCTTGTTTCATGTTGTCTCTCTGAAATATCTGGTTTTTTGCAGGAAACCAAGTTTTTTCTATTCATATTAACCTAAGTCTAACAAACACAGAAATTCACAAGGTACAGATGCCTCCAGGTCTTTGAATGGTTTTGTTATTGCAATAACCCACTAGTTTGAGACACTCTGTTCTCAAAGTCTGGAAGTCAGTTATCTCCTCTAAGGCTTCCGAGAGTTTAAACCTGCATGAAAAATATCTTTTCCACACAAATGCAGAAAAAAAAACCCAACAAAAACAACAATTTCACTCTTTGCCTTTTTAATAAAGATTTAGAATCATAGAATCATAGCCTCCTCGCATCTGGAATTACGGAGACAGTGATCAGCCATTGGAATGGGCTGCCCAGGGAAGTAGTGGATTCTCCGTGTCTGGAGATATTTCAAAAGAGCCTGGATGTGGCACTCAGTGCCATGGTCTAGCAACCGCAACGGTGGTTCAAGGGTTGGACTCGATGATCTCTGAGGTCCCTCCCAACCCAGCCAATTCTATGATTCTATGATTCTATATACACACCTATGGTGTGTGTGCCCCATAAGCATGGTGTACACATGCTTATCTATGCAAAGTCTGAGAATTCAGGGAATTCTAGCAGTCATAAATAATCCTGTTTTAGATTCCCAAATGATATAAAATAATTTATTATTAAAAAGCAATTTAAGTTCTCCTTCCTTTTTATTAATCTAAGGACAAAGCCATACTACTTATTTTAAGTACTAAACAATTCTCTAACGATGAATGCATCTCACTGGAGAATGCATTGGGACTACAGTTCCTGGTGAAAAATCCACCAGAATTCTGATTTGCTCCTTTTAATTGGCAGTAAGCTTAAAATTAACTTTGGCAAACAACACTAATTTTATGAAAACAACTGCATGGCAAAGAGAATGACTTCATCATGAGAGTTCAGTACAGAGGATTGAAAAGAAATGCCAGAAGCAACTAGTTTTCAATTTCCTGCAACCAGAAAAGCCAGAGTGGAAGAAAAGATTTAAAGATTTTACTCTCTTATAAGATAGACATTTCTGGTTACTAAAATGATCATGAGAGAGGCAAAAACCTCACACATTTAATTCCACCCCACATCATTGATACTGGAGACTGTGGCCTTGGTGTTAGATCCATCTGCAAAATAGGTATAACCCCAGGATGCCCATAGAGCCCTGAGCCCTTTCATGGGCTACTGGCTGTGCTAACACCTGTGTTCACACAGGGGCTGACAAATCCAGCTGCTTATCCAGCCCTAATTCCTCACCTATTCCTCATAAATTTTTTCCCTCAGAATCTCAAAGTTCCAAAGAATTTAATTCAAACTCTTCAGTTTGAATTGACCATAACTTGAGGGAGGGAGGGGGGAAAACCTGTGGAGAAATGGGCACTTTTATTACATTATTTCAGAAAGTTTTATATTTTCCTAAATCATGCTGTTTGCTCTACCTTTTGAGTGCTCTCATTGTTCAAAGAGCCTTTTTACTAAGATTTCTTGCTTGGTTTTAGATGAAGCTGACCTTGTAAATTCTCTCTGCAAAAGTTTATCCAGACTTGTAACTTAAGAATGTCTCAAGCTTGAGAAATTCTGAATTTATTGATAGAAGTCTCTAAAGTATAAATAAATAAACCAGCACCTTTTGACAAATTGCTGCCAGCTAGAAAAAAAATTCATAATACTTAAGAAGCAGGCTCTAAAGCTTTTGTGCTCATCTGACCTGTCCTGTGAGAGCACACAAACATACAGTGCCCTTCTAGATGGTACCTAAATCCTCTTCCCTCCTGACACCTAAATCCTCTTTCGTCCTGAACTACATCCAAAATCCATTTGACTGTCCTAAAAGCCAAGAGTTTATGTGGACATTGGTGGAATCACCACTTTGTCCTAGTAAGCTCCTGCTTACTAGGATTGAGTTCATGTCAGGTTGCTGGGATGAGGTCCATGTGAGACTTGTTAAGGCAAAGGGTTTTTAGAGGAGGAAACTTGATGGCTTAAAAGTTTAAAGGACAGAATTTGACCGAAATCAACTGAATCTTTAACTTCCATCAGAAAGATGTTGCACAAGATGAAAGAATATAACTCAGTACTTTACATCTGCTAGCTATGTTGAGTTTCACTGTGATGTTCAGGTGGAGGAAAAGAAGGATTCTTGGAAAATTAGGAAGAAAACCCAAACTACTAGAAGGAACAGTATTACCTTGGTTTTAGTTTTGTTGGAAACATGGAATACACTTGTTCACAAAGGGTAGAAACCAAACTCTTCTGGAGTATTGCCTCTACAGACATTCAAAAATAAACTTAAGAGAAAGAAAATCAGTGTAGGAATTCAAGAGTTTCTGAATAACGGATGAAGATGAAAGCTTTCACCTCACTGTGGGAATCTGTGCATCTAATTGAATGCCTGTGAGTCCCATGGGCACAGGGTTTGAAACTCCCCAGCTCAACAGCAGACACCAAAGGGATCCCTGTGCACGGTGACTATGCACGCAGCACAAATACAAGAATTCTGGCAGGGTTATTAAATGTGTGAGTCCCATAAAAGACATTTGCCTCTTGTAAGTACCATGCTCAGTAACATCCTATGCAAGACAGATCAGAGGCCAAAACACAGTCGAGTCCTGTCTCACTCAAACAATACCAAACATAAGACCACACAAAGGGAAAAGAATATATACAGCCCCTGATCTGTTTCCCCATAATGTGTGACATTCAGAGAAAAAAATGAATTCATGTTTTAGTACCTTTTACAAATAATTGTGAAACAGTCCTAGTTGTCTCTCTCAGACAGAAGAGAAAAAAAACTCAGACCATAAAAACAGGATCGCTTTTTTATGTAGCTCACGAGGGAATGGAAATTTTCTGGACTTTTGAGAACCAGCTCCTGAATGTCTGCACAAAATCCCAAAGCCTAATATGTAGCTTCTTTGAAAAGCAAACCTCAGCCTCCAACAAATGAAGTACAGCAAAGCTCTAATGATTTTTCTGTAACCATCTTAATTGGCTTTTACATTATGAAGAACCAACTATGTTGTCTCGTGTTACACAACGGAGAAAAACAAACACATGGAGTAACAGCCTTTAAGTTAGTGTTGTTTTCTTTTAGCAGCTCCAGAGTATTCTTCATAGAATGTGTGTTGTGGTTTGTGTTTTTTTTTAAAAAAAAAAAAAAACCTAGCAAGGTAGTTTTAATGAATCTTTCATGGTTCAATAATCTATTGTATTAGGTCACTCTCCTGATGAAGCAATATTGAAACCTCGTCCTGTTTATTCAGAGAGGAATAAAGTACTAGTGTTATTGGATTCCTTAATAAAGCTTGAAAAAGCAATTAGTTTTACTTTGATTATGCTCATAGGGTTTAAAAAAGAATAAGAAGGGGTTATGACAAGCAATATTGTGCTGTATTTAAGAAGAACACAATACATCACCCTCTAACAACTCGCTGGCATCCTACAGCTGAGATATGCTTTATGCTGCAGGGTAAAACAACCTCTTCCTACTACATCCGTTCTCCTCTGGTCATCTCTGCTTTTCAAAGACCTGAGAATGGCTTTAATGGCTAGATGCTCTGAAGAAAAAAAAAAATCTACCAGGCAGTTCCTACAACTGATGCATAATTAATAGAAAGTAAATCAGTTGCTTTGTAGAGGGGATAAGTAAATTAAAATCCCATTCAATGTAACTGGCCTCATCATGACATTTTGTTTCCAACAGAAATTAATTTTGTGTACCACAGGAGTTTGAACTAAACATGTCAGTTTTTAAAAGACGTATTGCCATCATCTTAGCGTGGAGAAAAAGACTGAGAGGTACTCTCAGAATACATGTTAGAGTCTCAGGATTACTCTCTGTATAGACAGCATTTTCCCCCCGTGATCTTTAGGAAAGAAAGAGAAGAATAAATAGTGCCACATGTCTTCACAGCTGGAACATCTGTGACTGCAAAATAGGCTAAAATGTTATATGAACATAAGACTCTTACCATAATTGACAGCAGTGACAGTTTTACTGATTTTCACTGGCACCAGGGGTCTTCAGCTTTAAAATTCCCATGTTAAGATTTCTCAAGTGTTCACTAAGAAAAACACTCTCACATTTTATACTCTACAACTGTTTTTTAAATACAAGCCAAAGGCAGCATGAAAAAGTTGAAATAAAAGAAACCTCTTCACTGTTACTAAACAGACAGAAACTCGAAGTCTCTGCTCTGAGAATAGCTGGGATCTGGATAAGCATTAGGAAGCATCAATATACTTAACGTGCTACTGTGTAGAAATCTGCTGGTGAGCACTGCTAAAAATGGGCTCAATGAACCCAGTAAAGATCTCCTAAGCTGTTTCACATGAGATACAATCTATGTAATTGCTAGTCCTTGTACGTAGGTGATAAAGCATTGTATGTAGCTGATGTCAGTAGAATAGTGAAAGCCATTTTATAAATGCAGCTTTTTATGAAAATCACTGAAGGCACTTAGATGTTTGTTTGAAGCACAAATTGAGTTATCTTTCACAGTAAACCATGTGAACACATAATTCAGGCTTGCTAAAGCCTACTCAGATTTTAAAAGAACTCCCTCACCATCCTCCCCACACATTCAATATGTCTCGCTAGCCTCAAGTCTATGCCAGTGTAACTTCCCAAAGACTTCGTGCCAGATTTTCACATTCCCTCTAAAATGATTTTATGAATAATTTCCAGTAGAAAATTCTGAACGAAAGCAACTCCAAAGGGTTTCACAGACCTAGTTTACCCAGAAGCTATTGACTTGCTAAGGTATTCATAAGCCCGTAATGCATCACTGCAAAGCTCTTTCAGCTGTGATCAAGACAACTGTATTCATAAATCTTAAAAGCTGAGAGAGTCTTACATGCTGACTAGAATTTATTTGAAAAAATAAATAACAGAAAAAAATATCAGTGAAAACTAGGTAGATCTTTGTTCCTTTTGCTTTGGGGAGCACTGCCTTTTATTGGACTTTAGTGAGAGATTCAGGGAATGGACTCAAAAGTACTGAAAGATTAAGGTAGACACCTTAATCAAAGGGAACCTGACTCCTCCACGTTTGTTTCTGACTCTTATGAACACTTTTGTAGAAAAGAGTTCCAATGGTGAATATTTTTCAGCACTTCTTGATAAAACCAATGCTAAGTTCAGATATTAAATAAATATTATGAAATTGGCCTGCATTTATATCTGAAAGACATTTCTGAAGAAACCTGAATTTTAGTAACAAAACATCACTTGTTGCTGAAGTAAAGAAAGTGTAAGTGCTGTGCCCTGACAAGTCAGTTGTGATTGTCTTATCCTCCAGCACAACTAGAAAAGAACTTATGATGGGGCAACTACTTTAAGTCCAGCTTTAAGTACTGCTATTGAACAGTTTCCATGAACAATTTCCATAAAAGACAGGGTGAAGCAGAGGAGGCTAATTCAGTTCGGAGAAGAAATGACTGAAGAGAACTTAAAACACAACTGTGAATTCAGGAACTTCACAGAGAAGGTGCAGAGAAAGCAAATGTTCACTGGCTTCCCTACAAGAAAATGGAAAGATCACACTAAACTCACAGCAGATTCCATATGAGCAGAGGTTTCTCATTGTGTGCAACAGGGTGACTTTTTCAGTTTTGAGTTCCAGTTGCATGTTTATGGATGGAGGCAAGATGCTAACATAGAAATATCTTCAACTTGATTTAGTATACCTTTACAGATTCCTTTTTTTTCAGAGACACACTGCCCACACAGGGAAAATCCACCAGCAGGAAGTCATGCACATCACACCATGGAACAACTGATTTGATCTTAACCGATTTTATCTCCTTTGCAATGGCCTGAACCAAAGTATGCTGCTATTTTTGGTTTGTTTTTTTTTTTCCCTGATATATATGTACATATATACACGTGTGTATATATTATACACATATATAATCTCTGAATTTAAGATTCCCAAATCTTTTTAGTTTTATCATTTATAGCATTGTTATTTAAAAAAAAGTAAAAAACCTGACACAAACCCAAAAACCGAGACAAAAAAATAAAGGCCCAACAATACTTCCAGTCAAAATCCACTTCATATTGAAATAAAATTTTTCAGCCATTTTCTTAACATTCACTGCATCAAAGTACTCTTCAAATAGAGCAGAAGCAAGTGAAAGTCATTTCAGCTTAAAGAACATTCGATCATGAGTGTAAGTAATGATTAATGTATCTGTATGTAACCTGTAATGATTAATGCATCTCTCTGAATCCTTCCCAGTAATCAGTGGTGTGAAACAAGGCTGTGTACTCACAACCACTCTATTCACAATCTTTTTCAGCACAATGCTCCAAAGGGCCACGGCAGACCTGGATGGAGAAAATAGCATTTACAGCCCATATGGTACCCAGGGGAGCCTATACAACCCCAGGCGACTGAGGGTCCAAACCAAGACCCTAAATCACCAAGTCCCAGAGTTGCTTTTTGCTGATGGTGCCGCCCTTGTTGCTCACGCAGCAGCAGCTGTGCAGCACATAACATCCTGCTCTGCAGAGGCTGCAGACCTTTCTGGGCTGGAAGTCAACTGGAAGAAGACAAAAGTCCCCTACCAGCCTGCACCACAGGAAGACTTCCATCATCCCCACATCACCATAGGCAAATCAGAGCTTAAGTCAGTTCAGCATCTGGGATGCATTATTTCCTCAGATGCCAAGATCGACAGAGATAGACATACGATTAGCAAAGGCATACAGAGCATTCAGGAGACTTCATTAAAAAGTCTGGAGCAACAGACACTGAAGAAAAGTACAAAGCTTCTACAAAAGTACATGGTGTCTACAGAGCCATTCTACTGTCTACTCTTTTATATGGGTCTGAATCATGGGTCATCTACTGCCACCACCTGTGACAGCTCGAACGCTTCCATCGGTGCTGCCTCCGTACAATCCTAAACATCCACTGGACTGACTGTGTGACCAATGTCACTGTCCTTGAACAGGCAGGGGTCACCAGTATTGAGGCCTTGCTACTGAGGACACAGCTGTGCTGGGCAGGGCACATCTCCGGGATGGAGGATCACCACCTCCCTAAGATTGTGCTCTGTGGTGAACTTGCCACTGGTGCCACAACAGAGGAGCCCCAGAGAGGAGATCCGGGGACTCCCTGAAACATCCATTAGCAGAATCAGTCTGGAGGAGAAAAAAAGCACAGAAGGAACCGTTCCTTGGGTGTCCCCTCACAAGAGACGGGTGGGAGCCCTGCTAAAATCTCTGTTTGTGAAGCCAAGCCATGATGATCATGATTCTGAAGGAGAGCCAGGCAAAACCTAAAAGGTTTCCAATCAATTCAGCATTTCATCCTAAAATTACTCTGAAATCATACTGAAGGCGACTTACTTTGCTAGCTTTTAGTAAGTATAGATCTGCTGCACAGACTTTGCAGTCTCTTTTTAAATATCTCCAGACACGGAGAATCCACTACTTCCCTGGGCAGCCCATTCCAATGCCTGATCACCCTCTCCGTAAAGAAATTCTTTCTAATATCCAACCTAAACTTCCCCTGGCACAACTTGAGACCCTGCCCTCTTGTCTTGTTGAAAGTCATCTGGCAAAAGAGCCCAACCCCCCCCTGGCTAAAACCTCCTTTCAGGGAGTTGTAGAGAGTGATGAGGTCTCCCCTGAGCCTCCTCTTCTTCAGGCTGAACACCCCCAGCTCCCTCAGCCTCTCCTCATAGGGTCTGTGCTCGAGTCCCTTCACCAGCCTGGTTGCCTCCTTTGGACCTGCTCCAGGACCTCGATATCCTTCCTGAGCTGAGGGACCCAGAACTTGACACAGTACTCAAGGTGTAAATGTCTGTAATATATCTAGATACCTAGTTGCAAAACTTCCCAATGCTGGTGAAAGAAAAAAAAAATTTTTTTTTTACATATATGTATGTGTTTATCCCGAAAACACACTCCCAGAGCCTCAAAACCCACGGGGTGAGGTGACGTGATATGGTGAGGTATATACGTTGTGGCAAATGTGTGGTAGAACAGTTTACCACCCCCTTCCCCCCAGAAAAACACACGTCAAAAATGTACTGGCTTTTGAGCCAGGTTAGACATGCAGTGGGAAGAACTGTGTCAGGCAGGGTGTAATTCCCAGTTGCTCCTTAATGGAAACCTCGGAGATGGAATTTGCCTGCTAAAACAGCACAGGTTACAAAAAGAGCCACACAACACAACCACACCAAATGGGATGTGTGTGTGTGTATATATATATATATATATATATATATATAAAATACTGACTCAAGAGCCACAGGGTGAAATGATGCAAACACTTTAAAAATACAAAATATGTCTCTTGAATTATTTTTTTTTTCTTCCTGCTCTTTTTGCAACATGCTGTCAATTAATATATCTTTACCTCACCATATGCCTGACAGACACCTAAAAGATAAGAATGCTTATCAGGTCGCCTCCTGGTGGTGGAGACAAAGACAATGAAATTAGCAGGACACCAAAAGACTGAAAGATAAGGATGATTCATCTCCGGGAAGTCTGTGTGTATCAGTAACCCCAGGAGAAAAGGAGAAATTGCAGTTTTTCCTCTCGACCCCCCTCTTCTCCCGGCACTTGGGTTTCCAGCTAAGGGGCAGACACAGCGGAGGATCGGAAAAGCGGAGAGCACAGATCAGCAGGAGAGGCTCCAGCCAGAGGCTAAAGCCGGAGCACGGTGATAACACCTTAATTACTCCCTTGTCTCTTCTCTTTTCTTAAGGACTCTTCTCTCCAAAGTAGCTAATTGTGTAATTCTCTCCTCTTAACGGTGGCATTATTGTTTCTTTCCCCCTAAAATAAATCCTTGTTTAAATCATAAAGCTTGTTATTTTTGTAGAGTTGTGGCTGAATTTTCCTCACAATGAAAATATAAAATAATAACTCGGATCATAACATTCCCTGAGGGAGGACTGTCGAGATTATTTTGCATTTGAATGGGACGATGCAGATACACATAGAAAACAACAATTGAGATGGACAGTTTTACCTCAGGGCTTTACAGAATCACCTCATTTGTTGGGACAAGCGTTAGAACAAATACTGCAAGGATATGAAAGGACAGCAGGGGTCACCCTTGTACAATATGTGGATGATCTGCTATTAGCTGGGAAAGATGAAGAAGCTGTAAGGAGAGAGGGTGTTAGATTTTTAAACTGTTTGAGTCTGCAAGGATTAAAAGTTTCAAAATACAAATTGCAGTTTACAGAATCTGAGGTTAAGTGTAGAGAAACAAGATAAACCAGGTGCCTCGAGCTGCCAAAGAGTGGGTGTGAGTCCACCTGTGCCTGGTTAGGACAGGCCCCTATTGGGCATGAGCAAGACCAGGGGTCCAATAAAGGTGGGACACACACTCACGGAGAGAAGCTCAGCTCACTCTTGTGTGAGGCAATGGAGAAGCCAGCAGCTCGTTGAGCCTCAGGAACAAGAAAGGCTCTTCCTGCTACATTTGGTGGAGAATGCAGGCAACGTACAGACGTCTAAAGAAGCAGCAGTGTGAGGAGCTGGCAACAGGAACATTCTCCCTGGTTTGAAAAAGTGCCTGGGCTAACACTCTCCCTGAAAGGTATGACCAGCAAGCTCTTTGGATTGGAAACCCCTGAGCAGAGGGAAGCCAAGATAAGGATTCTCTTTGGAAACCCCTGAGCAGAGGGAAGCCAGGAGGATGGAATCCCATGAGGAAGGGTTAAAACCCATGTATGGAATCCCATGAGGAAGGGTTAAATCCTGTAATCCCATGAGGAACCAGAAACCCATGAGGAACCAGCAAGCTCTTTGGAAACCCCTGAGCAGAGGGAAGCCAAGATAAGGATTCTCTCTTTGGAAACCCCTGAGCAGAGGGAAGCCAAGAGAAGAGCAGATACAGGAGGGAGAAGAACAACTCAAGTCAGAAAGGAAGAGACTTTATGTTTGTGTGTCAGTTGGAAAAAAAAAAAAATGTGTAAAAATCCTGTGTATGTTTGTATGTTTGTGTCATGTAAAAATGTGTCTATAATCAGTGTTGTGTCAGTCTTAAGCTAGGGTTAAATCCCGTAAGCTGTAAGTGTATGTTTATCAGTGTTGTGTGTATGTTTGTAAGCTAGGGTTAAATCCAGTAAGCTATAAGTGTATGTTTATTAAAAAAAAAAAAAAAAAGGAGGGGGGGGGAAATGTAGAGAAACAAGATAAACCAAGTGCCTCGAGTTGCCAAAGAGTGGGTGTGAGTCCACCTGTGCCTGGTTAGGACAGGCCCCCTATTACCAGGGGGCCAATAAAGGTGGGACACACACCCACAGAGGCAGCTCAGCTCACTCTGGTGTGAGGCAATGGAGAGGTCAGCAGCTCGTCAAGCCTCAGGAGCAAGAAAGGCTCTTCCCGCTACAGTTAAGTATCTAGGACATTGGTTAAGTAAGGGAACTAAGAAGTTAGACTCTGAAAGAGTTAAAGACGTATTATCATTACCCCTTCCAAAGACAAAAAGACAAATTAGACAGTTGTTGGGACCCATGGGGTATTGCAGGCAGTGGATTGAAGGATATAGCAGGAAGGTGAAATTACTTTATGAAAAACTTTTTAAGGATGGGTTGTTGAAATGGACAGAGGGCGATGATAAACAACTAGAAGTCTTAAAAACTGATTTAGTCAATGCCCCTGTATTAAGTCTTCCAGACTTAAAGAAAATGTTTTTTTTTGTTTGTTTGTAAACACAGCAGATGGAACTGCATATGGGATGTTAGCCCAAGAATGGGCAGGGCATAAAAAACCAGTAGCCTATATTTCCAAATTGTTGGACCCTGTAAGCAGGGGACGGCCAACTTGTTTACAAGCAATAGTTGCTGCTGCTCTATTAGTGGAAGAAGCACAGAAAGTGACTTTTGGTGCTGAGATTTGAGTCCAGTCACCCCATAACATTAGAAGCCTGTTACAACAAAAAGCAGAGAAATGGATAACGGATGCCAGATTACTGAAATATGAAGGCATCCTAATTGCTTCTCCTAAATTGATTTTGGAGACAACCTCGCTTCAGAATCCGGCACAATTTCTTTACAGAGAACCAAATGAGAACTTATCCCATAACTGCATACATAGCATCAAGGAGCAGTCTAAAATTAGACCGGATTTAGAAGAAGAGTTGAGAGAAAAATTGTTCATAGATGGATTATCTCGAGTGGTAGAAGGAAAAAGGAAATCAGGCCATGCTATAATTAATGGAAAGACATTTAAGCTAGTTGAGTCTGGTGCTTTAAGCCCCAGTTGGTCAGCTCAAGCTTGTGAATTATATGCGGTCTTAAGAGCTTTACAACTATTGAAGAACAAAACTGGCACTATTGATACTGACTCAAAATATGCATATGGTGTAGTACATACTTTTGGAAAAATTTGGGGAGAAAGAGGCCTAATTAATTCGCAAGGGAAGGAACTTATACATCAGGAACTTATTACACAGGTATTGCGAGCCCTGGGAGAACCAGCAGGAATAGCAGTAGTACATGTAAAAGGTCATCAGAGAGGGCTGGGCCCTATAATTAAAGGTAATAACATGGCTGATCAGGAAGCTAAAAGGGCAGCCCTAATGACCATTCAGGTGACTGACCATCAGTCAGCACAGTGAATTAGATACAGGTAACAAAAACTGTCAACCAGAAGATAAAATGCATTCACTTTTTAGTTTTCCCCCACAGGAAAAGGAGAAGATGATCAAAATGGGAGCCCAGCAGGAAAATGGGAAATGGAATCTCCCTGATGGTCGAATAATATTGCCAAAATCCCTTGATCCTGAGGTCTTGTGGAGGTTTCATGAGATTACTCATTGGGGAACACAAGCATTGGTAGAGCATTTCACTGTTAAGTATGCAGCTATAGGGGTATATAATATAGCAAAGAAAATAGTTGGAGAATGTATGACCTGCTTAAAGGTAAATAAGCACCAATTGCAGGAGACTGTGCCAGGGGGAAGAGAATTGGCCCACAGACCATTTGCTTGTGTACAATTGGATTTTACAGAATTACCAAAAGAAGGAAGATATAAATATTTGTTAGTAATAGTAGGTCATTTAATGCATTTTGTTGAGGCATTTCCAACTGCCAGAGCCATGAGGCAAGCAGTGGTTAAGATCCTTTTGGAAGAAATAGTCCCTAGATATGGGGTAATAGAATCTATAGATTCCAATCGGGGCCCCTACTTTCCTTCTAGAGTGGCTAGAGGAACTTTAAAAGCATTAGGAACATTGGCAGTTCCATACCCCTTGGCATCCCCAAATTTCAGGAAAAGTTAAAAGAATGAATGGGGAAATAAAGAAACAAGTTACAAAATCAATGTTGGAAACACAAATGTCATGGGTGAAATGTCTTCCTCTTGTAGTAATAAATATAAGGACACAGCCTAGAACGGATATAGGAATATGCCCTTTTGAAATGTTGTATGGAATGCCCTACGATCTGGAAATTCCCCAAGATCACCCCCAAATACCAGATTTGAAAATTAAACTTTATTTGTTAAAGTTAATGAGCAGGAGGGAAAAATTGAGACCCAAAGGCTTAGTAGTGCAAAGACCACCATTGGATTTAGTAACACATAAAATAAAGCCTGGAGATAAAATATTAATCAAATCCTGGAAGGATTCTTTGACTCCTTGCTTATGTTGTTTTGCTTACCACAGAAACAGCGATTGGTACTGCAGAATGAGGATGGACATATGCCAGTCAAGTTAAAGGACTTATTGAAGTTAAAAACTGGAAAGTTACCCCAAATAATAGAGACTAGGGGAAGTCTATATCAAAATACTACAGCTTTTAAGATAGAAGTACATAAGCGTTATGAATGTGGTGATAAATATTGTGATTACTGGATTAAATTTCTTTGTGGATATTGTCAAAAGATTTGTTGGGATAAACGTACCTTTCTTGGTCATTGGGGAGATATTTTAGAGCTCTGTATTGAATGTGCATTAACCAGTCAATTTCCTGCACTTGTGTATTATAATTGGCCAGAAATAGTGGAAAGACAGTGGACAAATAAAGAAGGAAGTCCAGAAGGTCAATGGTGGAGAGTGAGACGTTTTGTAATAGAAAATCAAGAACACTTTGAATTGGCTAATATAATATTTGACCTGGAGACAAGTATTGCATTTGTCTGGGCAGTAAACAGGACAAAGGCAAGTGAAAAGTGTTGCCTCAAAAAGACACCTATCAAAGACAAACCAGAGCCGTGTAGGAATTTTTATAGTCAAGAGTGGGAAACAGAATTGGAAAAACTCAATTTACAATTGTGGAGGTTAAGATTGTACAAGGACCCAGTTCCTCCGAAGAGTATTTTCGGCTGCTGAGAAGACCAGAAACCCTCAGCACCTTCAGCAAAAAGGCAGTCCAGGCGAAGGCAGAGAAATACATTGTGTGAGATAACTTACGATGGGTCCCCTAATCATCCTCCTAGCTCTGTTGACCAGTGGAATAGGGAATGAGTACCACCGGCTGTATTAATGGTCTTTGAGACAGCTTGAAGGTGATCCAAGAGATAATAACTGCTGGGAAACCAAAATTTGAGACCAAATTGAGTAACTTGGTACCTATATCTCCCCTTATGGATCACGGTTGCTATTATCTCTGTCCTGCTTCAAATCCCCGGCGGCCTTATTCTAATTATCCAGATCAATATTATTGTGGCTATTGGGGTTGTGAAATGATAGCCTCACATTTGGAGCCCTGGAGCTGAAATGATAAATTTCTCGAGGCACAACGAGGGCCTAAAGGCTGTGCAGATAGATGAGGAATGATATTTGCAGATGTTAAAAAGAGAACGTGAAGCACAACAGAACTGGTATGAATATTGGTTTCAGCAGTCCCCTTGGCTTACAGCATTATTATTCACTATAGCAGGGCCACTCCTTTGGGCCTTGTATTTTCAATAAAGTAATTGCAATAGTTGAAAATCGCTCAGAAGCAGCTCATTTAATGCTTAAGCATGCTAAATATGAACAAGTACCCCCCAATGAATCTGAAACAGCAGAAATTTTTGTACTAAGCCACCACGAATTACAGCGGTTTAATGAACAAAATTCACGATAAAAGAAAAGGGGGGATTGTCATGAATTGTATATAACGTTTGTTCATTTAACCTTAACCATAACCAGATCCCATGACAAATGGCAGCAGGATGGTCCTAAAAACTTTCATCCTTAGGTAAAATTCAGCCTAAGTGCCACTTGTGGAATTGGGACTTCTGCTGTCTCTCCCATTTTTCTGAGTTACTGCTCTCTGGTAACCAAACCTCCTCTACAAATGAGGTGCTGGAGTCAGCATATCCATCTCCTTAAGCTTCCAAGGTAGGAAGCTCAACTTCTTCACCTGGATGGATTTAGACAACATCTGTAACACTGTTAAAAAAAAATTCTGATGTTTGGTTTCTTTTCCCAGGAGCTTTATTCTCAGAAGACATCCAGGTCTCTGTTCATTATTTGCTGCTCATGATTAAAAAAAAGGTACATTTCTTTGTAATTTTACCCATATAGGTAAGATAGAAGCAGTGAAAAACGTTATGTTTGTACTTTACAAAACAAACCGCAAAATGTACCCGGGAAATAGAGTGCTACGCGACTAAGAATGCGTAACCACTTTTCAAGAAACCTGTCTATGGGGTGATAAAAGAAGAACTCAGACCCTTAGCAACAATGCACACAAGTGCAGAACAGCACATGGCACCTGGATGCGAGGGACTATAAAATGGAAGGAACTTAAGTCTGCGGTGTGCTATCATGGTAGAGCGGAGACTCCGGAGCGCCCAGCGCTGTTTACTTGCTATCGCTTGCTAATAAATTCTAATTGGTTCTTTGATTGGCGTGTCCTGGTCAATTTTTTAGGACCCAATTTATAACACCAGGGATGGAAAGAGCAGTAAGAAAAGCTTTTAGAGGTAGCTAGGTGGGAATAAAAGGAGAAGCAAGGAAAATGTAGGCCCTCTCCTGAAGGAAATGTCAGACCTAGATCCACTGGATATTGGGAATGCTGAGGATCTCCAGGACTTGTTTGCCTCAGTCTCTTCTGGGAAGTGCTCATTGCCTCATTGCAGAGGCCACAGGAGGGGAAAGCAGGGCCTGGAACAAACATGGAGCCCCCACTGGTGGAGAAGAAGAGCTTTGTGATCATCTAAAGAACCTGCAGGTGCACAAGTTTATGAGACCTCATGGGGTCCACGCACGGGTCCTGAGGAGCTGGCAGACGCAGCTGCTGAGCCTCTGTCCATCCTATTGGAGAGGTGATGGTGTGTGGTGAGGTTCCCACTGAGTGGAAAAGATCAGTGTCATAGTTGGAGTGGAGAAACTAAAGTTTGACTTGGAGAAGTAAAGAAGGAGGGTCTGTGAGACTGAGGGGTCTGAGAGGGGTCACTATTCCCTCCCCTCTCCTGCCCACAGCCTATAGAAAGTCAGGCAGCCCAGCAGCCCATCCCCCTTTCCTCCTGCTCCTTGCTGGGCTGCTGTTCCCCTCTGCTCCTTTCCCAGCAGCTGCCACCTGCTCCTCAGAATCCACATCCATCGGGTGCTGGGAAGAGCCGTGGAGCTCGCTCTTGAGTCGGCCCTGCCACAGGGAGCCCTCAGGCACCCATTGCTGCCAGCATGGAGATGGGGTTGTGTGTCAGCTCAGGGAGCTGTTCCCAGGGGGGAGGAGATCAGCCCTGGCTGAGCCTTCCTGCAGTCCCTGGCTCTGAGGAGGAGTGGAGTGTCCCGGGAAGAAGCGGGGTTGCTGCCTGTCATTGTGGAGCAGGAGATTTAGAGGTAAGAATACCTGTGTTGGTTGGTTGGGGGTTGGAGGTGGAGTGTGCTGGAATTTTTTTCTCCCTCTTCTGTCCCTATTTTCACGAGGAAAAGGCAGCCAGTAGCTTTGCCACGCACACCTGTGATGTTTCAGGTGTCCCAACATCCTGTAATTCTGAGAGGAAAATCTGCAGTGGGATAACATGCTCACTTTGTTGCCCCAGCACCTGTTACAAGGCACCAAAATTCTCACTTTTGTTACTGGAAGAAATGCATTGTTTAACATTAAACCTAGTTTATTCTAAATCTGGTATCCCCACGCAGTCCTATTTGTAGGTAACCTGGGGGTCAGGTTTCTGTCAGCTGGCTGTTCAGTGCATTTCTGTGTCTGATTCAGCTGTGAAAATCACCACCAACAAAAAAAAATCACTTCAGTGAATTTATTATTGATGCATTTCCAGCTCCTATCAACCAATGAAGTGAAATGTCTCAGTGGCCCGTTTGGTAATTGTTTTGCTTCTTTTGCTGAATGTCAACATTGTCACTGATGTCTGTTCCTCATTTCTATCATTTTTTACAGAAAACATTGTCTAATAGCTTTTCAGTTGTCTGAGCCCCTCCACTCTTGCTTCTTCATGCCCTGCAGTCTGCCATCTTAAGTACTCTGTATCTAATGACACAGCCTTGGATCCTCTCTGTACCTTCAGCACAGGCTGGGAGGGGTCCTGGTGGGCACCAAGTTGCTCATGAGACAGCAATGTGTCCTAGGTTCCAAGAAGGAATCTGGTCTCCTGGGCTGTCTTTACAAACAGAACTGCCAGCAGGTGGAGAGAGGTGATCCTTGCCCTCTCCTGGGGACAGGTGAGGGGAGCATTATGTCCAGTTCTGGGCTCCTCAGTGCCAGCCAGCCAGGGACACACGGCAGCAAGTCCCTCAGAGGAGCAGTCAGTTGATGAAGGGAGGGGAGCGTGTCCCAGGAGGGAAGGCTGAGAGAGCTGGGACTGCTCCCTCTGAAAAGAGAAAGCTCAGGGGGGATCCCAAGCTCTCTGAACACCTGACGGGAGGGTCCAGAGCTGTTTGCAGTGGTGGGCAGTGAGAGGACAAGAAGCAATGGGCATGAAGTAACCCACGGGAGGTCCCCTCTGGGCATCAGGAAAGCCTTTTCCCTGTCAGACTCCCAGGCAGACTGTGCAGAGATGTTGCCAAGCTGTCTGAGCACAGCCCCAGAGGGCTCCAGGTGCCCCTGCTGAGCAGAGGCCTGGGCTCACAGCCCCTTCCCCAGGCTGTGGTTCTGTGCAGGGGGTGAGCAGCAGCCCCCAGCACAGCGAGATGGGGCCTGGGACTTTGGGCAGGCTGCAGGGAGCTCAGGCTGCCCTTGGCTGGAGGGGAGCACCTGGTCCTGGAGCTAAAATGAAGCAGCATTCCCTCACACTTGGTATCCTGGGTGCTGGTGGAAGTGAGAGAAAACCTGTCAGTGAGGGTAAAGAAGAGAGCCTACCAATTATGGAAAAAATGGCTAAGTACTCAGGAAGAATTTAGGAATATAGTTAGGTTGTGTAGAAAGAAAATTAGAGAGACAAAGGCACAACTTGAACTGAATCTTGCCACCTCTGTGAAGGATAACAAAAAGTCCTTCTACAGTGTTGGGCCCAGTGCTGTTCAATATCTTCATTGATGATTTAGATGAGGGGATTGAGTCCGTCATCAGCAAATTCACAGATGACACTAAGCTGGGGGGAGGTGTGGATCAGCTGGAAGGCAGGAGGGCTCTGCAGAGGGACCTGGACAGACTGGAGAGTTGGGATGATTCCAATGGGATGAGGTTTAATACGGCCAAGTGCCGGGTCCTGCACTTTGGCCACAGCAACCCCATGGGGAGCTCCAGGCTGGGCACAGAGTGGCTGAGAGCATACAGACAGAAAAGGACCTGGGAGTCTGGATTGCCAGGAAGCTGAACAGGAGCCAGCAGTGTGCCCAGGTGGCCAAGAAGGCCAATGGCATCCTGGGCTGGCTCAGGAACAGCGTGGCCAGCAGGTCCAGGGAAGGGATTCTGCCCCTGTGCTCAGCCCTGGTGAGGCCACAGCTTGAGTCCTGTGTCCAGTTCTGGGCCCCTCATCCTGCCCATCCACCCGCAGCTCACTAAGGGAACCGTCCCCACAGGGAAACCGCTCCCTGACCACCGAACGGCGACTGCCCCAACGCCGGACAGGGATTCCGCAGGGGAGGCCCGAACCCAACACAAGCCCCAGACCCGGTCCCGTGCTGCCCCGTCCGGTTCGGTCCGGTCCGGTGCTCAGCGCTCGCCTCACCGCTGCCCCTCCCCTCAGTGTCGTCAACCGGAGCGCCCGGCGCGCTGCCTGCCGGGAAACAACCGGTTCCTCTCGCGCTGCCAGCGGGATCGGTTTCGCCTCCCTGGTGGCGGCGGAGCCGGAGCCGTCGCCGCCTTGCCCGGCCCGGGCCCGCCAGTCCGCGGCCCTCAGAGCCCCCGAGCCAGAGCCGTGGCCGCTCCGCCCTCTCCGCCATGCCCCCCAAGAAGCAGCAGCAGCCGGCGGGGGGCAGCAAGAAGGCGGACCAGAAGAAGAAGGAGAAGATAATTGAGGTGAGGCGCGTAGGGCCGCGCTAGGCCCCGCGGGCCGCTCCGCTCCGCCCGTCCCGGTTGGGGCCTGCCGCTTCTTTGGGGGGTAACATCTCTCCTTGGGAATCCCACCCCGGGACTCTGCAGCCACGGGCCGCGGTGCTCAGCCCCGGATGCCGCCTCGGCATCCAGCTGAGGAGGCCGGGGAGGTGTGGGAGGGGTAAAGCCCGGGGGTGCGGAGGTGTGGGCAGCCCAGCACGGCGTTCCGGGAGATGCTGGTTCCCTTGGCAGCGTTGCCGAGGTCTGTCACATCGCCCCTGGAGCTCTGCTGGCGGCACCTGAGCTTGTTGGGGCGGGGGCTGGGTTATTCAGCCCGGATGTTTTCATGCCAGAGCTGTCTTGAGGCGGAAAGGTGGATCGAATAAGTGTTTTCTTTCTCCTCTTTAACCCGTCTCCACCTCCGTGTTCTCCTGTGTTTTCCGAGTCCAGCTCTCTGAGGTGTAGGTTGGCATTTTTCACTCGGTTTAACCCACGTCTTTTGCTTTGGATTTTCTTTTGGGGTTTTTTTGGATACAAGTTGGCCTGCGTGGCTGAGGAGGCATTTCCTGGAGTAACAGCTTAATGAATCTTTCACGGAAGTTGAGTGCAAAATAATCTGAAGATTAGTTGGTGATATTTCATATTGTGTTCGAACCTCTGGGACTCAATTCCATGTTAAAATCGAATTTTGAAAAAGCCTGGCAGGCGTGTGTGTGTTACAGGTGTTAGGATGGCCATGCAGATCTCCTGCTATACAAAAAACAAACAAACAAAAAAGCTACACTGAAAGTGCAAGGGGCAGAATAGTTATAAAAGATTAAATGTTTGTCTGCACATGTTGGCATGAAAGACAGCAGCTTTTCAGATGTTCAGGCAGAATGTTTGTGTATTGGGAGTGTTCTTTTAAATCTAGCACTGCAGAATGTTATTGTGATATTCTGTGGAAACATCAGCTTAGAGTGGTTGTTCTTGCTCGTAGTTGGCTTCAGTGTTTATCAAAAGATGCATCGGAAAGATTCATAGAATCATAGAATTGGCTGGGTTGGAAGGGACCTCAGAGAGCATCAAGTCCAACCCTTGATCCACTCCTGCTGCAGTTCCCAGCCCATGGCACTGAGTGCCACATCCAGTCTCTTTTGAAATATCTCCAGACACGGAGAATCCACTACTTCCCTGGGCAGCCCATTCCAATGCTTGATCACCCTCTCCAGAAAGAAATTCTTTCTAATCTCCAACCTAAACCTCCCCTGGCACAACTTGAGACCCTGCCCTCTTGTCTTGCTGAGAGTTGCCTGGGAAAAGAGCCCAACCCCCCCCTGGCTCCAACCTCCTTTCAGGGAGTTGTAGAGAGTGATGAGGTCTCCCCTGAGCCTCCTCTTCTCCAGCCTCAACACCCCCAGCTCCCTCAGCCTCTCCTCATAGGGTCTGTGCTCGAGTCCCTTCACCAGCCTGGTTGCCCTCCTTTGGACCTGCTCCAGCACCTCAATCTCCTTCCTGAACTGAGGGGCAAGGAGAAAATCTTGGATTGATTATTAGCAATGATTTCTATTACATAAAGTACACTGGGTTTATATATTCCCTGTGGTATTTGCCAAGGAAATCAAGCATGTGAATGACCTGTTTTCTTTTCCAAATATTTATTTTGACAATTTACAGACTTTTCAAGTTAGCATAAAGTGTCAGAGGACTGGCTGGTGTTGACAGGGCATAGGTTGTGAATGAAAACAGAATGGCTCTAGAAACTTGGAAGTGTTTATATTGCTTTTATAATCTACTTTTTTTTACTGTTTGTGTTTCCAAAAGTATGTTTGAACTGACATATTATCACAGGATAAACTTCTGTAACTCCTGGAAGGAAAAAAAATGTTATCCAGTCAAAGGCATGGATAGGCTTTCAGTGAAGGTATTTCAGTTACAAAAAGTTATTTATGCTTCAGAAACTCATGTGAAAGTGAGACACTTTTTTTTTTTTTTTTAATGAGATTTTTTAATAGGTTGGGTACAGAAACCTGTCTAACAATAAAACTGGAGAGGGAGAATTGCTCAGGCAGTGAACAGGATAAGTACAAACACCTGCCTGGACTTGACATCAGGGGAAGACTTAGCTTCAAATTAATACAGTTAGAATATGAACAGCCTAAAATACTTGATAATAAAGTGATATGTCAGATGTGGAAATACTAATCTGTTTAATAAACATATAACATTTATTGAAGATAAAGGTAATAACTTATTTCAGGTAGACAGGAAAAACCCCTCACTTTATTTATGGCTATTCAGTCTTCATATTACTGGGGTAGTCACCAAAAGCATCTTGTCCTTTTGCATGGAGAAGCCTGAAAACAATGTGTACATTCCCACTAATATTTGGACTCAAGTAGGTCTGCTGATAAAAGCAATAGCTCACACAAAGTGGGTATGTAAAGCATGTAGAAGGTTTTGAAAAGCAAATTTTAAAGATGATGGGAGGGGTCTAAACATTGTCCATACTATTTCCTTAATTGCTTGTGTAGGTAGAAATAGTCTGATTAGACTATTCATATGTTTAGTCTGTTTAATTGCAAACCTGAGAGGAGTGGCAAGTATGTTCTTTTGTAACAATTGAAACTTATTTGGATTCATATGGCTATATTTCCCTCTTGTTTTAGGACAAAACATTTGGTCTAAAGAATAAAAAAGGTGCGAAACAACAGAAATTTATCAAGGCTGTGACTCACCAGGTTAAATTTGGGCAGCAAAATCCACGCCAGGTAAGCATTTATTCTGCAGTGGTTTCCTACTGTGATCATCTTTCACTGTATGTACAGACTGTCATATAACAATGAAGCAGAAAAAAGTTGATGTTATTTGCCTAACGTGTTGTGAATAGCACAAGTTTAACTGGTAGTCCTTTCCTAAAGCTTGTCTAGCTGAGAATTACTCATGTAAAGGTAGTACTGAGGATGGGGCTTTGTTTTCTGGGGGAAAATAACCAAAACAAAACACAGCAGTTCTACCCCCTCCCCTCCAAACTCAAGGAATAAGGGTGAGGTTTTGTTTGCCTAGTATTCTGATAGTGACATAACTTGTAAAGTATACCTGAAATTAAATTGTAGAAACTTCTTGTCACAAAAGTACAATTGCATGGTATCTTTTTGTCTTTAATTCCCACAGAATCTAAGAAATAATGAATAGTTACTAATAGTTGTTACAAATACTAAAACTGGAATTGAGTGAAGATTAAAGGAAATGTAAGCCCACATGTGTTTTTTTTAATTTATGAAAGTATTTATTATAGTTTAAAGTGGAAAAAATTGTGACAGGTCTGCATCTGTATGGTGAACTGGTCAGAAAAACAGAACTTTTGAGCCACTGTCTACTACTTAGCTCTTTTGTATGGTGAAGTAAAATGTGAGATGACATACAGCATTTAGATTTTACTTTAATCAAAAAGCATGGATTTCATTACAATATAATGATAATAGCAGTGAGCCAGGTCTGTTACTCTTGCAGTGCTAGGGAAGCTGGTTGCTAAGTGTTAGCTCAGCTTCTTGTTCTGTGAATAAGGCTGCAGATAATTTACATTTGCATGAGCTACTTTTATGATGTTGTCATTTGCATTAAGTTCCTTACATAACATGATGAAATAACAGATGTCAATTACAATTTCACTTTTAATGTTGATATTCAGCTTATTAGATCTTGAAGTGAAAAGGACTACTTGATTCCACTTCAAAAACACCAGTCCTGATATTTCTGTATCAAATCCCTGAACCCACCATGTATAGGAAAGCCAGGATAGAAATTGGCCAACCTAAAATAATTTGTTTCTTAAGTGCATATCACTTTTGACTGATGGGTTTTTAGAAGCTCATTTAGACCTGATTATAACCTTTTACCTTGTAAAATAGTTTTCAGGTAGGGTTGTCACTGGGAAAGAAGAAACACTAAAGGAACTTTTTTGTGTGTCCTGAGATAAAAATAGAAAAACTGTCAAGGTTTTATTGGTGGGTTTGGTTGGTTTGTGTTTTGTTTTGGTTTTAAACAAAGGCAAGCTTCATGCTTTTAGAATTGGTAAAACAGGATCATTCTTGAAGTACTGCTTTTTGTGATTGACAGATGTGGGTCTACATAACAGGATTTGTGAACTTTCAGTATGAAAACTGACCACTGACCAAACTGATCAATTCCCCTTACAAAACAATTTGGACTGTTTTTGCCAAATTCACCATAAGACCAGAGCTCTTTTTTTTTTTTAAATACTACACTGTATGTTACCAATTAAATACCCCACATATTTGTTTAACCTTAAGGGTAAGAGTCAAATACTCTAAGGTTTCTCACGTCCTCTTCTCTTTCACCCATCTTCATCCCTCTCTACCACTTTGGTATAACTGCAGGCCTTTTACTAGCTTGTCCCAAAAGGCAAAATCAGGGTGAGGGTGTTTTTTAATATACAAAAGTCTCCTTTTTTTACGTGTGTTTTCCAAAAAGTCCATGGTCCCTAGTACCTTGTCTTATAAACCACTGGTTACCAATGAAACACTGATGTGCTGAATTAATGTAAATTCAGACAAGTAGTGTCCTAAAAGCAGATTCCAGCTTTTATGAACAGATTTCCTGGAATTGCTAGCAGGATACATGAGAGAGAACAAAGCAACACGTAGGGGACTAGGATTTGGCACAACTCTTGAAGTGACTGCATTTAATAGTTGTACTTCTGATGTGTCACAAGAGCAACTACATTCTCTTCCCCTGCTCTCTGAATCTTTGACTTCCACTGTGAAGATGGAATAGAGGTAACTGTGAGCTAAGGGTTCCTCCCAGCAATCTCTCCTGTTTGAAAAGTCGGTACCACTAGATGGCACTGGCCATTTGTGCAAGGGCGGGAATTCTGAGGCATTCAGACATCCCCTTATGAGCTAATTTAGGATAATTTGCCTTTCTAGGGTTCGTGTGAAGTCAATAATGTTATTCTGATTTTATAATAATAACCTTAAATTTGGGGTCATTGTAGGCTGCTCAAACAGAAAGTGAGAAGAAATTAAAAAAAGAAGATAAGAAGAAAGAATTACAAGAATTAAATGAACTCTTCAAGCCTGTGGTTGCTGCACAGAAAATTAGCAAAGGTATGAGTAAATTAATTATCTTCATTTATGTTCTCTTATTCATGCATCTACTTCAGCTGAAAAACAACCCTAAAAATGTCAGTTCTATTTTTTTTTATAAAGTTGATAGCTCTGCCTGCTTACCATGTAGGTTAAAGAAACTTTACCATGTCAGTAATGATCTGATGGTTTTTTAGGAAGGGGTTACTGGATCATTAGGGTATCAGAGACTACACTGATATTCAGAGAAAACTTAGGTTCAAATTGGAACTGTAGAAACTTTCCAGTTATTTCTGTCCCACCTTGAAATTAACAGTAGGACTTTGTTTCAGAAGTATTGTCTTCATCTCAGTTACTGAACAAACCTGTTTTGTGATGTCTAAGAGTCTAAGTCTAAGAGTGTTTCAGACTTGCTGCTATGTTGGAGGAAAAAATGTATATTTAGGGATGAACTAAATGTTGTCAGGTCTTCACTTTATTCATCTTCTGGAATTAATGAAATTATGCATAATATTTTTTTACTAAAGAACTCTGATTTCCATTTATGTTTTTAAATGAGACCTTGTATTTGTTTGTTATGGCATTCAGCAGCAACAAAGGCCAGTTTTCTGTTTATGGTCTGCAGTGGTCAGCTTTCTCCAAATAAAACAGCTCTTGACTTGAGGTTACTTCAGAAAAATAACACTGTCCTAATTTAAGCTTTGTTTTGTATTAAGATTGTAAACAAGGAGAGCTGTATTACCTCAAGTTCTTTGGGGATCCACTCAGAGTTTAAAAACTAAATATTTATTTAAGATTTTACACAGGTGTTGCTGTGCATTCCCCTAGTCACTGGTGTTTTGCACCAAAGGTAAAACTTAAGCTTAAAATCTTAATGAATATTACAAGTATTTCTCATTTACTTGTCTCATGATACATTTCTACCTGACTTCATTTCTTTTCTCACTTTCTAATGGTCAAATACTTATTTTAGTGGGATGATATTTACTAAACTGTAGTTAGGGTGACTGAGTAGTTTGATACTATCACAACAGTTGCTTATTTTAGGGGGCTATGGGCAGCCATCTTATTTCTGTTATTAAAGAAAGTGGTGTGAATGAGTGTAGGTTACATTATAATAATATGTTCTGCTTTGTTGTTGATCTGCCAAAGAAAGGCTGACATCCACAAGATTATTTCTTGTGTATTAGGCAAAAATAGCTTATTGTATGGGGAAGAAGTTGCAGAATGATATCTCATTATAAATTAATGAATAATATACTCAGGCACACAATTGTCAATAGTTATTTAAATAGTCAAGTGCCAGTTTTGATGTTTAATGCAGATATCATGCTGTACAAATATGACTCACTCAGGACAGAGGAGTATTTACTTGTGATGAACTTCAGATAAAATAACTTTGATTTTTAAAAACCTATTGTCATTGTTTGAAGATCCTAAATGTCATGTGATTCTAGACATTGTTCTCAGAATTTACAATACACAGCTTGTGCTTAAAAATAGTATTAAAATATAAAAACTTTTTTCGCTCAGGTGCTGACCCCAAATCCGTAGTCTGTGCTTTCTTCAAGCAAGGACAATGCACTAAAGGAGACAAGTGCAAATTTTCTCATGATTTGTCTTTGGAAAGGAAGTGTGAAAAACGAAGTGTCTACATTGATGCAAGAGATGAAGACCTTGAAAAAGGTAAGAGTACTGCTAGAAAATGACTACTAAACTATTTTGATTCTGAAAGTGGATTTTTCAACTTGAGTCATCTTGTGTTGTGGTTATGATTCTGAAGAGCCTGGTCAAAGGCAGGCAACCCATACCATCATGGTCCAAATTATGAGCAACAGTGAAACTTTAAAGTGTGCTCACAAAATATTCTTTGGACCCTCTGTAGAAAAAGTAGTATGATGTAATGGTATTGGATGGTGGGTTTTAAGTTGTGCTGTGTAACATTGTCATACAAGTAGCAGGTTGAACAGTATCTGGTCTTTTTTAAAGCTGCTGGAACTTGCTATGTGAACTGGAAGTGGAAAAGGAGAAGTGGAAGAAGCTGTCAGGCCACAGCTTGGACAGGAGCACCCTGTGCTGGGTTAGGAACTGGCTGGAGGGCCGGGCCCAGAGAGTGGTGCTGAACGGGGCTGCATCAAAATGGCGGCCGTGGTGTCCAAAATGGTGGCTGTGGTGTCCCCCAGGGATCAGTGTTGGGCCCAGTTCTGTTCAATATCTTTATTGATGATTCAGATGAGGGGATTGAGTCCATCATCAGCAAATTCACAGATGACACCAAGATGGGAGGAAGTGTGGACCAACTGGAAGGCAGGAGGGCTCTGCAGAGGGACCTGGACAGACTGGAGAGTTGGGCTGATTCCAACGGGATGAGGTTCAACACGGCCAAGTGCCGGGTCCTGCACTTTGGCCACAACAACCCCATGGGGAGCTCCAGGCTGGGGACAGAGTGGTTGGAGAGCAGCCAGGCAGAAAGGGACCTGGGAGTCTGCATTGACAGGAAGCTGAACAGGAGCCAGCAGTGTGCCCAGGTGGCCAAGAAGGCCAATGGCATCCTGGGCTGGCTCAGGAACAGCGTGGCCAGCAGGTCCAGGGAGGTGATTCTTCCCCTGTGCTCAGCTCTGGTGAGGCCACACTTCGAGTACTGTGTCCAGTTCTGGGCCCCTCAGTTTAAGAAGGATGTAGAGGTCCTGGAACAGGTCCAAAGGAGGGCAACCAGGCTGGTGAAGGGACTTGAGCACAGACCCTATGAGGAGAGGCTGAGAGAGCTGGGGCTGTTCAGCCTGAAGAAGAGGAGGCTCAGGGGAGACCTCATTGCTGTCTACAACTCCCTGAAAGGAGGCTGTAGCGAGGTGGGAACTGGACTCTTTTCACAGACGACCTTCAACAAGACAAGAGGACACAGTCTTAAGTTGTGCCAGGGGAGGTTTAGGTTAGATATTAGAAAGAATTTCTTCACGGAGAGGGTGATTAGGCTATGGAATGGACTGCCCGGTGAGGTGGTAGATTCTCCGTCCCTGGAGACATTTAAAAAGAGACTGGATGTGGCACTCAGTGCCATGGTCTAGCAACTGCTCCGGTGGGTCAAGGGTTGGACTAGATGATCTCTGAGGTCCCTTCCAACCCGGCTAATTCTATGATTCTATGATTCTATGAATGAGCAACCATAGCTGCCTTCCAGAATTAGTGTTTGCCCAGATTGCACAGTTCTAGAGTTCAGGATACTTGGGAATATTTTCTGTGACTTTCCTGTTCACAAATCATGTTAGCCAAGTCATCTGGATTTTACTTTTACTTAGCAGAGGTTAGAGATTTTATAGTCTATTAAAATAATTCTTTTGGTTTTCCACAATTCATCATGTCTTGGTGTTTATTTGAATTTTGGCCTCTGTCATCCTAAATGAGTATGGTAGAATCCCATACATTCACCTTTGGTAATCTTGCTGCTCTTGATGGTGCCTTCTTTTAACTTCAACACAGAAATTTTTGGTATTATCTCTTTCAATCTTCAAGTTTCATTATCTGTATTTCTGGACTCCAATCTTTTCTTTTATTCACTCATCTTCCTTCTTTTCCCTTGCCAATACATGGTAGTGTATAGGTGGAACGATGCATTGTTTTAGTCTTTAACTAAAAGGCTGCATGCATGGCAAAATACAAATTTGTGCAGCTTTTGAGGAAATTGGCTGGTGAGCAGCACAGGAGAGTTGGAAAACTTAGTAATAAAGGACTGATTTTATTTGACATTCTGTAAACCAACTGAAATGTAAGAATTGCATACTAAAACTGATATTAGGGACAAAAAGCAACTTGACAGCATTTTTTAATATATGGAATTGTTGTGAAACTGGGTTTTTTTAGATACAATGGATAACTGGGATGAGAAGAAGCTTGAAGAAGTGGTGAACAAGAAGCATGGTGAGGCGGAAAAGAAAAAACCCAAAACTCAAATAGTATGTTTTTTTTGTTTGGTTTTTTTTTTCCCTCTCAAATGAGCTGTAGTAGAGAGAGTTAGTTGCAGACTGGTATTAGATGTGTTTGTTGTTATTTAAAGATTCCAAATGGAATACTGTGACAATATTGTGAGTGTGCAGTTGGGCTGATAGTACTTCTAATAATGTATTTGAAAAAAAAAAAACAAACCACAAACCCCACCCCAGGGCTCTTTCAGTCATTATGAGGTGGTTTTTTTTCAGGTAAAATATAAGTGGATAGCAGATGAAATGATTTCAAAATAGAAATGCTAAAGGAGTCAGTAATATATTTGGTGCCTCCTCCTTGCTTAGACAATTGAAGGATTTTGATGCCTTAGGTCTGTCATCTCCCCCCAGGACTGCCATATATGTTGGCTTCTTCATGTACTGGGTGACATAAACATAAATTTAAATATTCTCCTGAAAGTTGAAATTTACTGAGTGAGTCATTTGTAGTTCCTAACCTCTAACTTCATGGCTGTTCTTTAGCTTGTGCACTAAATGATATATCCTAATCCTTCCAAAGTGTTTTGCCTAGCTTTCAATAACAAATAATTAAGTATTCTTTTAATACTGCCTGAATTTGCAAAATCTAAACTTTGACATAGCTAAGTGTGAATTAGGAATTTCTTGTTAAAAGTTTCAGAATGGCACCTTTACCTCAGGATCTTGAGCTGGAAGGTTTAACAGCTGAGGCAACATCAGTTTATGTTGATGAAAAATACCTTGTTGTTGTTGCTGCTGTTGAGGAGGAAGAGAGAAACTTGCCAGGATGCTTTTAGATGTGCAGTTGGGTTTACACCAGTATGCAGTTGCCAGTCTTCTGAGTCATCCTGGGTTTTTTGTAGTGGGATTATGTTAAAGGACAAAAGCTGTTGACTGCATGAGTTTTAGATAATTAGTTGCTCTGCTTCTGCCTGCTTTTTTAGTATTAATACATTTCGAATATTTAATCTGGTTTGATCACAGATGTCTTGGAGTTACTGTAGTTCTGACATGTAGTAGCTATAAATGTTGTATAAATTGCTGTGGGTGAAAAGAGAATGCAGTGCTAACAACCATTGTTTCACACAGGTCTGCAAATACTTCCTTGATGCTATTGAGAACAACAAATATGGATGGTTTTGGGTCTGCCCAGGTGGAGGAGACAACTGCATGTATCGCCATGCCCTCCCTCCAGGTTTTGTATTAAAAAAAGACAAAAAGAAGGAGGAAAAGCAAGATGAAATTTCTCTAGAAGATCTAATAGAAAAAGAGGTAAAGTTGCCAAACAGGTACCTTTTGGTGGTGTTTGTTTCTGTTACTCTGAAGAGACAGTTGAAAATAATTAATAATTTAAAATGTTTTATACCTGTATGAGCTAGGGTGAAAGATGCTTCATATTTGATTCATGTATTTGTTTAGAAACTACCTAGTGAACAGATTAAACTAGAGCTGCATACTTTGTGCATCTAGTCCTTTTTAAGGAGGCTTCTTGCTGCTTTTTTTTCCTTTGTTAAAACTGTTTGTGGGCCTGTCTCTCTTGCTTAACTGTGTAAGGAAGTAGCAGCACCAAGAGAATGGGGCCTTCTGAAGGTGTTAACATTTTCTCTTCTTATTTCTGTCACCACTGCCTGGCAGTATTACTTTGAGGAGAAGCTGAGCTGTTATTGTTAGTTTCTTTCCTCTTCCACTTTTCTTAAGTTCTGTGTCAGCTTAGATTACCAACTGGAAAATCATGTGTGGAGTTTAAGTTGGTGGTGTGTGTTTAACAGTGGTGAGAATGAAAGGGGAAGTAGAAAGCAATGTTTTCAATTAGTTTCTGGAAAAGGGTATTAAATCCCTAATTTATTACAGCCCGTGGAAACCATTTCTAACATTAATCAGTCTTTTTACTTGACAGCGTGCTGCCTTAGGACCAAATGTTACCAAAATTACTCTAGAGTGTTTTATTGCCTGGAAGAGAAGAAAAAGACAGGAAAAAATTGATAAGGCTGAGCAAGATATGGAAAGGAGGAAAGCAGATTTTAAAGCTGGCAAAGCTTTGGTGGTACGTTCTACTCTCCCATTATTAATGCAAGGCATAAGAGTAAATAATTTTTTTTAATAAGGTAGCTGACTTGGAATTGCTTTGCATTTTGTTTTCTTTTTAACAGCAGTATAAATTCTATCAAGTGATAAATTAGTTTCTTTTTCTGTGGATAGATCAGTGGGCGTGAAGTATTTGAGTTCCGACCTGAGTTGGTTGATGCAGATGATGAAGAAGCAGATGACACTCAGTACGTTCAAGGAACAGGAGAAGATGATGAGGTAAACAACAGTATCAAATCAAATGTTTCAAGCTAAAATGAAGTTTGAAAACTTGAGAGCTCTTCGAGTGCAACTAATAAGCTGGGTTCTTAGGTTAACTCTGTTACAGTGTATTTTGTCAAAATCTTTGTGTTGTACAGAAAATTAAAAAAAAAAGACTTTCTACAAAGCTTGCAGAAGTAAGAATTTATGTAATTCATGCAGAGCATGTTTGTTTATTTTTCAGATGGAAGACCCTGTGTGCATCAATGATGTAGATTTGAACCAGTATGTCCCCAAGGCTGTAGATGAGACTGGTATTACTGTGGCGAGCCCTGAGCGATTCAGCATGTACACTTCTGTAGAAAAAGATGGTAAGTTCATTGTTTAGGCCTCCAATAGGGGATTGAATCCATTAGGGCTTCCCAAAAGTTAGATAGGAAAGAATTAATTGAGCTGCTGAAGGGAAGTATTTGTTCAGAAAGGGTGAGGGAGTGAAATTGTTGTCTATATATATAGTAACTGAAGTAGCAGTAAATGCTATGGGCATTTATTTACTTAAATTCAAGTTTTTAAGTAAGTGTTTATGGCCACTTGAAGTAAATCCTAAGGTGTTTGTTTTAGCAGGCTCCCTTTTTTTTTTTTCCCCCAAAACATCAACAAATATCCAAGCTTTTCTTGATATTTGCTAGCTCTAGCATAAGTTAGCTTGTAACTTCTTAGAGCAAAGTCTTGATCTTGGTGCACATGTAGAATGCAGGCTATGGTCTTGAAGAGCCTGAGTCTTTCAAGTACAGACATTAAGTAGAAGCAGTTCATTAAGTATGACCCAGTTATGAAAATGGGAGTTTGAGTTATTTTTTCCAACCTGTGTTAATAACTGATGGTCCAAGTCTGCATATTAATCAGGAACATATAATATAACCAATATAAGTCTGCCTGCAGAGATTTGAAATAACTTTTTAAGTTTCAAAACTTTAGAGCTTGTTCAGTATAACTGTGAGTTAGTGATGAAGAAATTTGTAATGCTGAAATGGGTAAAAATTATTTTTATTTTCAGATAATAAATTAAGTGAAGCTTCTGGTGGTGATGTAAACAGCAGTGAGCAAAATGACTTAGAGGAAGATAATGATGAAGATGGGGAGCTGGAAAATGGAGTAATCGATGCAGTTCCAGTTGATGAAAATCTTTTTACTGGAGAGGACTTGGATGAACTAGAAGAAGAACTAAACACTCTTGATCTAGAAGAATGAATTAAAAAGCTCAAGTGAGAAATTGTATCTATGTGACAAAGTGAAAACTGACTATGTTTTTTCTCCTTTTTGAATAGAATTCTTAAACAGGAAGTTTATGATTACCCAGCTGATTCTGATGGCCATGTCAACAATATTTTCCTTCAGTCTCACCTACTCTGATCTTGACTGTGCTCACAGTAAAACACTCAGAGTTAGTTCAGAATTACCCAACAGCTGAATTTGCAGAAAATGAGATGATAACTTTCCACTAAAAGTAGGAAGTGTAACTGCTTTGCTGGTATGCAGGTGTAAGTGGGCAGTTTGATACCAGGTACAGTATAAAAATCAAAGTTACACCTTCTTCACCAGAACTGCAGTTTTATTTGTGATTGTATTGATTTCAGAACTGCCTGAAGTGTGTTCAAGCAGTGTACTCTAATGGAGCTGATGCAGATTATTCTTCCTTAGGTGGTGATTAGCTTTATTTGATGGGCTGGATTCTGGAGATTGTGAACTGATACATCATACAGTACAATATGGTGCCCTCTGTTCAACATGTTTTGAACACCGCCTTTTGCCAACAAAACTGTAAATAAAAACTATCAAACTTTAAAATAACTTGTGTTGATTTTTCTCTGTTAAGTTGTCATACTGAACTCTTAATAACTTCATTTTCCTAATACAATGATAAGCATTAATCTCTCCTGTCATAATGATGTTGGCTTCAATTAAATTAGGGCTGACTGCAATTAAAATTTGGTTTTATACACTTCATGCAGCAGCTTTTTTTTTCCCCATTATTCTTCCCTCCTACCTATCCATTAACTGATTTAATACATGCTATGTAGCTTATTACTGTGTGAAGTTCTTTCTTTCCCTGCTGTGTTTTGTATATTAGCAAAGACTTCAAGCTCTTCAAAGCAGGGACATGTTGCAGTCTAAAAAATGCCTGTCCTGGCTTTTGTGTTCTAGAACTTAACACAAAGTTGGGCAGGAGTTGCCTCGATGCAGAGCAGCGTTGTACCCTTTTTAAAATCCACCAAATCCCTTCCAGAAAGACTTCTCAGTAGTGGTGCTTTTCCAAGGGGGCTGTAGGTTGTGTCCCCTTGCCATAATACTAATAGTATCTGCAGCAGCATTCCTATACTAATGATACTGTTTCTATTGACTTTTTTTTTTTTTCCTAAAGCTTTTAAATTATTACTTAAATGCCATTAGAATTTGTGGTGGTGTTAGTGAGCATTCTCAAACTGCTTTTGGATGGTGATATTAGCTTTAATGGTTATTTCTGACACTGCTCAATTGACTCTTGTATCCTGAGTGCTATTTCCAAAGGAGCTGAGCTAGCCTCTTTTTTTGGGATCTTTGTGAAATTTTTCTCCTGTAGGAACAAGCAGCAGTGTTTGGGAGAAAGAGGCCTACTGAAACTGACTTCTAAATGTAAGTGTTTAAGGAGAAATTGCAATATCAGATATAAATATTTATTTATGGAGATTTTGCTCCTATGGCCATAAATAAAGAGTGCTGACAGATTATTTTATTAATCTGGCCAGCAACAGGACACCTGGGTGTCAGGACACTAAGAATGCAATTCCTATTTGAATGTATATTGCATAATTTTTCAAAGTTGTATATTTTAAATGGGAATAAAATTAATCATTATTAAGGGTCACAATGGCTTTTTATATTTTGTCTTACAGAGTTGTGTTGTATGTAATGCTGATTTCTAGAATACTGATGCAATTCACCCATCTAACCAGGTTAAACTTTCACCACAGTTGTGCCATTGTTGTTAAGTAATTGCATTTTACAGTGGAGGAATGAGAGTAACTCAGAGTAATGCCAGCTAACGAAAGAATAAGATCAATATGAAGAGAGGGAGTACCTGTGCACCCTTGAGTCTAAAGGGCTGAGTTGTGTTGCATAACTCCTTTGTGCATGTGTCATTTAAACACTGAGAGTTGCTTCACAGAGTATCTGAGTATGTTGAGTATCCAGAATTTAGTTAAAGAAAAACTTACTTCATTGGCAGTAGTTTTTGACAGATGGTTTCACATGGTCAGGAAAAAATAGTTGGCTGTCCCTCTTTGGTTTCCATCCTTTCCTCTCCACTTATCCAGCACTTCTCCTGAATGGACTTATTCCAGCCTCATGCCTTGGTGTGTGTCTCTGGATTTCTAACCATGAAAGCAGGGTGAGTGCTTTTAAAGCAGTCTGTTAGTGTAGCAGTCAGATGTAGTTTTAAGGGTTAGTAGCAACATGCTACTACCTATTCCTGCCTGGAGATAGTCTTGAATATAACCTGTTAAAAGTTCTTAATTTTGTGAGTTAAAGAAGCCTAAATTTGCAGCTTACAGGAAATTTCAGTCAATAAATGCTCAATTAAAAATTAATGCAAAGGCCTTATGTAGGGTGGATGAATTATTAATATTTTGGAAGTGAGCACTGTGATAGAAATCCACCTGAATGTAACTTAATACTGTTTTCTGTTGATGCAAGTTTCCCAAAATTAATCTGATACAGTTCTTAGGGGGTCAAAAACACTTTTTCACAGGTCAAGAGCAAGAAGAAACATCACTGGGTCAGGCTCAGGCTGCAAAGAAACATAAGCCAGGAAAGCAATAGGAGAAATACCCCCTAAATAACATCAGTAAGAATATAAAGACGATTGGAAAAATGAAACCTGGGAAGGCAGGAGGAGCTGCAAAAGTGCCTGGAACAGCAGCTGCAGCCTGTCAGGTGAGGAGACCATTCACCATATTCCAAAAACCAGACATGGGGAAGAAAGGTAGGAAAAGAACAAGCCCAGGCACTGCTTGGGAACACTTGTCATACATAACCTCTGACTATTTACAGTCTAAAAGATTTTCTCAACCAAATGTACTTTATCCCTCATTGGCTTTCTCTTCCAAGGAAGGTTCCCTGCTGTCTCCTTTTAATCCCTATATATTTTGGCATCATTTGGAAACTGAACAGTTCCACAGCTCTGCTGCATTGTTTTGAACAGGAGTTCTGCTACCTTGTGCTAGATATCTAGGGGAAAATACTTGGAGGAAGTGATAGATACCCTATGCTTTCCTTTGCTTTAACTTGATGCTAGGCAGGGATATAAAAAATGGATATAAAAAAAGCAGTCAATGTATTTTCAGTTTTGAATAGCACAACCTTGTGGTGCATTTCCATGCTAGAAACTTTTTCCTTCTTTTGCAAAATCAGAAGCTTTCTCTTTCAAGGTGACCAATTCTTTGCCTTCATCAGCAAAATCTTTAATGAAGCAAAGAGTCTTTTCTTCCTGGTTATGTACCAGAAGCATTTTCTGTAGCTGTAATCACATTAAGTGCTTTTACAGTGATATCTGCAAGCTGCCACTCTTTTTTTCCCTCACACTAGTACTAGAATCTTAGAAGTGACCTTGGCTTAGTCTGTCACTTGTAGTTCTCTCATTTCAATAGATGCTCTGTCTTTTTTACAGAGAGTGGCTGTTGCTGGTATTACCAATAAGGCCAAGGTGTTTTATCCAGTAGTGATGTTACAGCTCTAATATGTGAACACAATAGGCTCCTTCATAGCATATCACTGAAATGAATGGCAAAAATAATCAGTTCTTTTGATGATAAAATGGTAGTGCTTCATTTGTCTTCAAGACATCACAGAGGTCTTTTTGCTTTATTTGTAATTGAAAATTCTTAAAAGCATTGTAATACATGCAGACATAAGCTTGAGCAAGTCTGCCTTAAAACTGAAAAGTTCCCAAAGTATTCTAAATCAGACTTCAAAAATGAGAGAGGGACTCCTAAATTAAAGCAAGGTACAATGGAAAAGGAAGCATGACTTTCCTTTTAAAAAAGGAATGTTCATGTTTCATCCCCTGTTCTATTTCCTGGTTTTCCTTACGACACTGAGGCTGTCAATGGTATGCTCTGCATGCTGCATGTAGAGGTTGGATCACAGGCATAGTAGTTTGGTCTCTACATAATAAAAAATGCCATTGCAAGTGCTCAGTCAGTGTTTTCTACCAATCTTAGTAATGTCTGACATGCCAAGTAGTTTAGCTGCTGTGGTTTGGGAACAGAAGACTAAAGAAACAAATGAATCAACTTCCACTTGAAAAATTTGATGGCTGCAACTTAATGCCTCTTGAAAATCAAGTATCAGCACTGTTCCTATTCAAGACATCTTGAATTTTCACTCTTCATAACTCTCCTTTACCGTCTCCTCTCTCTTCCGAGTATAAAGATGACACAAGGGGAGGCTTTTCTGACTGACCTCTCTAATCCCTAACAACTAGCCAGCTGGCTGCCTTCTCCTTTTGGGCTGCCCCAGAAGCACAGGATGGTGGTGCCAGCTGGGTGCTCTCCTGATGTGGCTCTAAACACTCCAGGGTTCTGTTTGTAAAATGGAGAGAAGAGAATTTATGAAACTTGGTCAGAAAGCACATTGCAAAGATCTTAACCTCTTACAAGCAAGTAAAACTAGAGTGAAAAATAAAGGGATAAATTATAAGGGATCAAAAGGAGTTTAACTGCTATTGTCTCACCTATGTGAACTTTTCTTTAAATGAGAAGCTGCTCAGTGTCAGATTTACAATCTATGTCAGTAGTCTCAGCCTTATGCCACTGTCCTTTTGGTCTGTGAACATGTCTATTCTACAAATAGCACTTGAAGATTTTGTGTCCCACACAGAACTACAAAGTTGCAGTTCTACAGAATGCTTGCTATACAGAAATAATTGCCCATTCTTCGTATGTATGGAGAGGCAGGAAGAAATGGGAATAGGACTTTTCCCCCAGGACAGCAAAAAGGAAAAAAGCTTTTAAATGTGCTCTTTGGTCAAAGCCCAGAGCATCAGCAATTTCTATCACTGATAACTGTTGTCAATATTAACAGGTAGGCTTCTTTTGCTTAGATTCAACAAAGTTTGTATTCCAGAAGTTTCACCAGCAGCACCCAACAAGGAGTCTATTGGAACAACCTCCTAGAAACTGCAGGTTAATGTCTTGAAAGCAAAAGGTAACTTTTAAAATAAAAAAAAACTAAACAAAAAAACCACATTCCACAGCCCCCTAAGGCCCCCTGTTGGAACTATTAGACCCGATTCTGTATTTATCTGTTTTCTTTAGCTTTATTCCTTGACGTAAACATTGATTCTTTAACCCAGCAAAGACACAGTCACCAGTATGCTTTGTAGATAACAACATGGCTTTGGTTTAATATTAATGCCAGACAGGACAGTAGTTTGTGAAGAAGACCAAAATACAGTGGTTTTCAAATTGAGGGTGGAAATCGGGCTTGTGTTTTGGGAGAAAAGAGATTTTGGGATGAGGAAAAGAGAGGAAATTGGAGAATTCTGCAAGGTGGTAACGTGTCCTAAAGTCAAGAGGCTGGAGCCGGTGGCTAAGCCCAGGATGCCTTGGCTCAGGAACTTAAAATGCTATTTGAGAGAGGGGCTGGCACATATATCTTTTCCCATGTCAGTTTGTCTTACTGCCATCTTATAGTGCTTTTGTGTTTGAGCACATTTTTTTGGAATAACAGATTTGGTTTCTCAGATTTCTGAAGCATTAGCACAATATGATAACCCTTTCCCTATCAGACAGAAAGGGGCTTGGCTCTGTTTTACTTCATTGCCTTTCAGTCCTACTTGCTCTGCACACTGCTGATACTTCGCTGTATAATTCTTCACCCTGTTTAAAATCTGAACTCATTCCCAAGCCTAGAGCAGTCTGAAGAATTTTAATTTTTTTTTCATATTGCTGTTTTGTTCCAAATGCTATAGCATTTGGTGTAACAAGCAGTCAAGAATGTAAGAAAACTAGAATGTGATTAGATGAATAACTCCAAGCCTGTACATCCGATTTTTTTTTTTTTTTTTTTTTTTCTGGAGCTGTGAAGGGGTATGGTACCATATAGGGCAATGTGGCCAGGCTGTAGAGCTGTCTAGACTGAGTGACTCTGATTGTGCTGGGAATTAAGGTCAGGCAGCGGTGACGCTTCCGCTGGCAGGCGGTGACTGAAGGCGGTGGGAGCGGGGCAGGGTGCTGCGTGTGCTGACTCAGGCAAACAGCACTCTGCTTCACCTTTCTTAGCCTGAGTGAAGGGAGAAGGCAGATACGCATGGAACAGCTGCTGTAAAAGCAATTATCTTTGCGAAGACAGGAAATAGTTTGAAAAACGACTTCCCTAGGGATGGGAACCCCCGACTGTTATTCCTCTGGCCTCTCTTCTAGCAATTCGCTGACAACGAGCAGTCCTCAGGAAGCCAAAATCTATCATTTGTAAAATAGCTTAAAAATAACTTCTCCTTCACCATCAGTGTTATGTTGGGAAGTTATCAAGGCAAGAAAATAAATCCTCCTTTTTCCCTAACTTGTCCTGGAGCAGGTCCAAAGGAGGGCAACCAGGCTGGTGAAGGGACTCGAGCACAGACCCTATGAGGAGAGGCTGAGAGAGCTGGGGCTGTTCAGCCTGGAGAAGAGGAGGCTCAGGGGAGACCTCATCACTCTCTGCAACTCCCTGAAAGGAGGTTGGAGCCAGGGGGGGGTTGGGCTCTTTTGCCAGACGACTTTCAACAAGACAAGAGGGCAGGGTCTCAAGTTGTGCCAGGGGAGGTTTAGGTTGGAGATGAGAAAGAATTTCTTTCTGGAGAGGGTGATCAGGCATTGGAATGGGCTGCCCAGGGAAGTAGTGGATTCTCCGTGTCTGGAGATCTTTCCAAAGAGACTGGATGTGGCACTCAGTGCCATGGTCTAGCAACCCCAATGGTGGTAAAAGGGTTGGACTTGATGATCTCTGGGGTCCCTTCCAACCCAGCCAATTCTATGATTCTATGAAAGAGGCCCTGACTAATGGCAATCTTTTAAAAGCTGGGTATAAGATATATAAGCTATATTTTACACTACGGGTTCTCGACAAGTCTGCTGCTACTTAACCTACTGTTTAAAATTCTGTTCCCGATATAAAGGGAAAAAGAAAACATGGCTAGGAAGTGATAGTGGATTTAACAGTAAATTGCTCTTATTGAAAAGGGGTTGCATATTAAGAGCCATTTTAAAAATACTTTAGGTCTGAAATATTTCTTTCCATCTTAGCGATACATGTGTCATCTTAATACTTGTGCAACCCTGCAGTACTGTTGCACCACTGTAAGCAGTAAATAGAATTTTTTTGTATTTATACTTTTAAAAAGTATGTTTTAAATGTATGTTTTTCAGCAATCTCACGGTCTACAAAGGAAGAACCTCCCGAACATTTCCATTTACTCATTCTCTCAGCTTCCCTGTCAGCAGTAATGCATACCACAGTTCCCCAAATAGCACCACAGAAAGCAAGTGGTTTGTTCCATTAAACCAATACCTGGTCCTTCTGTCTCTGCCAATCCTGCATTCTAGTCACTTGTTCTTGCTACCAAGTGATAAAAATAATAATAATTCCTTAAGGAACCCAACTCACAAATTCTTATCCTGTCAAGAACAGAAGGAGAGTTCCTATACCTACCCATTTGGTATTTGATTTTCCTCATTTTGCTGCCTCTTCTTAGGCAAAAAGAAAATAATTGATAAGATCAACTTTGTTATTTAATGACTGCTGTCTCACAGCTGTTGTTCTACAGACTTTATCAAAGTAAAACTGCAGTAAGTTCACAAACTCTAGCAAATGAGGGCAATAAACTGAAAAAAAAAGTTTCATGCACACATGGATCAGGAAGTTCATAGAATGATAGAATTGGCTGGGTTGGAAGGGACCTCAGAGATCATCGAGTCCAACCCTTGAACCACCGTTGCGGTTGCTAGACCATGGCACTGAGTACCACATCCAGGCTCTTTTGAAATATCTCCAGACACGGAGAATCCACTACTTCCCTGGGCAGCCCATTCCAATGCCTGATCACCCTCTCCAGAAAGAAATTCTTTCTAATCTCCAACCTAAGCCTCCCCTGGCACAACTTGAGACCCTGCCCTCTTGTCTTGTTGAAAGTCATCTGGCAAAAGAGCCCAACCCCCCCTGGCTCCAACCTCCTTTCAGGGAGCTGTAGACAGCAATGAGGTCTCCCCTGAGCCTCCTCTTCTCCAGGCTGAACAGCCCCAGCTCTCTCAGCCTCTCCTCATAGGTTCTGTGCTCGAGTCCCTTCACCAGCCTGGTTGCCCTCCTGTGGACCTGCTCCAGGACCTCGATATCCTTCCTGAACTGGGGGGCCCAGAACTGGACACAGGACTCGAGGTGTGGCCTCACCAGGGCTGAGTATAGGGGCAGAATCACTTCCTTGGACCTGCTGGCGACGCTGTTCCTGAGCCAGCCCAGGATGCCATTGGCCTTCTTGGCCACCTGGGCACACTGCTGGCTCATGTTCAGCCCAACTGTCCAGTCTGTCCAGGTCCCTCTGCAGAGCCCTCCTGCCTTCCAGCTGATCCACACTCCCCGCCAGCTTAGTGTCATCTGTGAATTTGCTGATGATGGACTCAATCCCCTCATCTAAATCATCAATAAAGATATTGAACAGAACTGGGCCCAACACTGATCCCTGGGGGACACCACAGCCGCCATTTTGATGCAGCCCCGTTCAGCACCACTCTCTGGGCCCGGCCTTCCAGCCAGTTCTTAACCCAGCACAGGGTGCTCCTGTCGAAGCTGCGACCTGCCAGCTTTACTTTATCATCTTACTTTATCATGCTCACATGAAAAAAGTAAAGCCAAATGTCGACCCTTCTTGAGGCAATAGTGTGAAACTAACAGTACTGTGTTCTACAAAATAATAATCTGAATTAATATGAGTCAATTCCTGGTTATCGGTGTTCCATCATGTGGTCTTTTTCCTGAAACGCTACTGTACTGAGCAGATGCTGAAGTTGGCTGTAGGTTGATGCTGGAAAGGCCATGAGAGATTGGAGAACAGCCTGCAACTGCCCCAGCTCCCATGATGGCAGTGCTAAACTCTTGTTATTGGTGACAGATGATACCAAGGCCACAAACTGTGACTGAGGAGTTTCCAGCTGGGCACTTCTTTCCCAGACGAGGTACTGCAATGGTCAACAGGACATCAGAAGGAAGGTTCTGCAGACCCAGCTCTTCACAGCCCTGCACCCGCTGCATGGGATTTTTAAGTCACTTAACATCCTATTAGCTTGTTGGTTTGTTCCATGGATGGGTCCACACTGGGCAGTTACTTTGCTCTTGGCTCACATTCACAGCTTTCCTGAAACAGATTTTGTAAAAAAGGCTTCATTGAGAAAGCCTTGCCAAAACAGACCTTGTAGGATGGAAGCGTCCCCCTTTTTTTTCTTAGTTTCAGCACTCCTCAATAGCTCTCGACCTCCTCAAGGCTTCGGGTCCACCAGAAATGACGCTTTAAAACTCGGGTGCCTTACCGAAAGAGAGATTCAAAGGCAACTACTTGCCAGCCCGCTTTCCCCCCCAACCCAGCTGACATTCGATCTCCCGGAGCGGGTCCGCCTGTCCCTATCCGCACCTCCTGGGAGCCGGGCCGGGCCTGCAGGCGGAAGGGAGCGGCGGGCGGCAGCTGCCGAGCCCGGAGCGGGATGAGGGCTCGAAGAGGGATGAGGTCCCGCCTCCGGCACCACATGATGCTGCTTCTCCTTCCTGCCGCCCCTGTCCCGGGGAGAAAAGGGAACTGGGCGCCGGGCGGGAGGAAGTGATTCCGCTCCCCTCCCCGCCCTGCCGCCGCCGGCCGCGGGAAACGCGCGGAACCTCCGTCCCCGCTCCTCGCCGGGCCGGGCCGAGCCGAACTGCGCGGTTGTGCGGGGCCGGGCCATGGCGTGGCTGGTGCTGTTGGTGCTGTTGGTCGGCTCGCTGGCCCCGGGCAGCGCCTTCAACCTGGACACCGAGCGCCCGGCCGTCTACTCGGGCCCGGAGGGCAGCTACTTCGGCTTTGCCGTGGACTTCTTCGCTCCCGACCCATACTCGTAAGTACTCCGCCCCGTCCTGCCCCGCCGAGCAGCTCCCGGCCCGGGGCTGCCGCTCCTTTTCTCCCGGGGCAGGGGCCCCGTCCTGGGTGCCCCGGCTTTGCTCTGCCGGGTCTCGCTGGTTGCCAGCGTTATCCCGGCGCGGACAGCCCGGGGGAGCAGGAGAGGAGGAAGAGGAGGAGGGCGATGCCGGGGCCGGGAGCAGCCCCCTCTCTCCCCCCTTTGTGTCCGCTGGCGACGGCTCACGGGGAGAGCGGGCTGGGGGAGAGAAAAGAATGCCATTCATTGGGGTGAACCGGCTGCTGCTGCCGGACGGGCTAGCGGCTCCGGTGGCCGTAGGGCCCTGGACCCAACCGGGTCGTGGTACCGGGATCCCCCTCCCCCGGCAACGGGACTCCTGCGGGCTCCAGAACATGGGCTAGGCAGCATCGCTTCTCCCTTCTGTGGTGTCTCTGGTTGATGTCCTTTCACCGTGAAACCTGTGGTTTCACCGCCAAGCGTGAAACCTTGTACGATCTCTTCATTCTGACACGGCTTAAATGTTGCGCCGCCGGGTTTTCTGAGCAGCCTTATCGGTCCGTGGTACATGTGACTGATGGTGATAATAAATGCAATGTAGAAAGATGAAGCGTTTTGCTTCATGACGTCTCGTACCAGAGGTTTTGTCCCGTGAAATTTCGGAAGTTCTGCTGTTCTCTATTTTTTTTATTTTTTTATTTTTTTCGTGACTGCTCGTTGCACAAGTACCGTGTTTAGGTTGTGCTGTATCTCTGCGGGGCACACAAAGCTACTGAGGAGCCTGGGGAAGAAAGTTCCACATAAATAAATACCCTCCCCATCTGCTTCTTGGATGAGTTCTCTTTTCGTGTTTAAAAAACAACATAGACAATGTTTGGTAGCTGTTGTGTTTCAGACTCGTAAAGAGTTGTCTCACTAACTTAATGAATTAGTCTGTGTTTCTCGAGTCTGGGTTACATTAGGATCCAGCTTCTACCACTTTCATAGAATCATAGAATTGGCTGGGTTGGAAGGGACCTCAGAGATCATCGAGTCCAACCCTTGAACCACCGTTGCGGTTGCTAGACCATGGCACTGAGTGCCACATCCAGTCTCTTTTGAAATATCTCCAGACACGGAGAATCCACTACTTCCCTGGGCAGCCCATTCCAATGCCTGATCACCCTCTCCAGAAAGAAATTCTTTCTAATCTCCAACCTAAACCTCCCCTGGCACAACTTAAGACCATGCCCTCTTGTCTTGTTGAAAGTTGTCTGGCAAAAGAGCCCAACCCCCCCCTGGCTCCAGCCTTCTTTCAGGGAGTTGTAGAGAGTGATGAGGTCTCCCCTGAGCCTCCTCTTCTCCAGGCTGAACACCCCCAGCTCTCTCAGCCTCTCCTCATAGGGTCTGTGCTCGAGTCCCTTCACCAGCCTGGTTGCCCTCCTTTGGACCTGCTCCAGGTCCTGCTCCTTTCTTCCACTCCTTTCCCATCTGAAGTGCTGTAATGCTGGAAAAGGTGTTGTCTTGCATCATGCTTGAGAAGATTTTGTCCTTTTGATCTTGAGCTCGTAAAACTTTATAAATGAATTCTGTAGCTATTGAGCAAGTCATTTTGCAACACATCAGCTAGCCTTGTTAGCATTTATTGCCTCCAAATATTAGAAGTTATCCTGCCTTGACTTGCATGTGTTGCAACATCTTTCTGTGCTATCTTAATCCTCTAAGTCTTAGTACTAGGAGGAAAAAAAGGTTCTAATTGTGTCCCTGTCTTTACTTTTAAGTCAGCATGTATGAGTCTAAAGTTAGGAGACTGATAAGTGTAGGTAGTAAACTTTCTTCCTTGCTTTCTGGTAAGGAATTATGTGACCCAGCTCTCGTTGAAACCACTATTTGGAACCTTTCCATTATTTTTATATTAACAAGTGACCTCAGAGTGCATAGCTGTAAAAGAAAACAGCGTTGGCTTATTTTTTAAAGCAAACAACAACAAAAAAGTACCCCGATTTTGAACACTGGTGGCTTTCAGACAGCATAGATGACTCCTTCGTATTTTTAAGGGAATTTTCTTCCTTTTTTCTTGGTGTGACAAGAAGTCATTAGTTCTCGAACACTCAATCTGCTATTTCACAGTCTGGTTTGATCTGGATACCAAAATAAAGCATATATAGAAGTCCAGTATGAAAGACCTGTTCCTGTTTCAGCCTTGCACAGGGTGCTGTGTGGCCTCTGGCAGAGAGCATAACTGTAGTTCTAAGTGACAAAACATAATAACTAAAAGAGGTTTCACAAACACACTGTTTTAAATGAACTGTACACTGGAAGACAGGCTACCAAATGCAAGCATGTGGAAACTCCACTTTCTGTTTATTGGTCTGTCCATGGCAAAGCACTGGCAGGTGGTTACTGCTGTAAGCATGCCTACTGATGCCAAGCCACCAAGGATGCCCACGTGCTCCCAGTCCTGCCCACAGCCTTGTGCTGGGGCAGATGGTTTCATCATGTAAGAGATGGGCAGTATCAAAGCATAGCTGGGAGATTCCCATGGGAACAACAATGTTGCCTCTATTCCCACTTTCCTAAAACACATGGACCAGAGACTTCTTTGTATTTAGGTAATTTGTGTAGTATTTTAAGACCTATGATAAAATCTGCTTGTTTGGTCTATGATTATAAAAATGCTTTTTAAATTTATTTTTTTTTTTTCATTGAGAAAAGAATTGACTTGACCTTTCTGGAGTTCCATAACAATTTATAATCTTGTTGATAAACTGCATTACAAAGATTATTTTATGAAAATGTGTGACTAGAATGGGAATGATTTATTTTTTAAACAAGTACTCCATTTTGGGGGGTTTCTCAAAAGCTAGTGATATAAGAATAAATGGGAGGCAAGCTACCACTCGTTTAATAGATTGTAATTATAATAATGAATGTGTTTCTTTACTTGGCATCATGATAGTTATTTCTAAGCATTTCTATTACACCCAGAGAAAACATCAGGCTGGGCACAGAGTGGCTGGAGAGCAGCCAGACAGAAAGGGACCTGGGAGTCTGGATTGCCAGGAAGCTGAACATGAGCCAGCAGTGTGCCCAGGTGGCCAAGAAGGCCAATGGCATCCTGGCCTGGATCAGGAACAGCGTGGCCAGCAGGTCCAGGGAAGGGATTCTGCCCCTGTGCTCAGCCCTGGTGAGGCCACAGCTTGAGTCCTGTGTCCAGTTCTGGGCCCCTCCGTTCAGGAAGGAGATTGAGGTGCTGGAGCAGGTCCAAAGGATGGCAACCAGGCTGGTGAAGGGACTCGAGCACAGACCCTATGAGGAGAGGCTGAGAGAGCTGGGGTTGTTCAGCCTAAAGAAGAGGAGGCTCAGGGGAGACCTCATCACTCTCTGCAACTCCCTGAAAGGAGGTTGGAGCCAGGGGGGGGTTGGGCTCTTTTGCCAGACGACTTTCAACAAGACAAGAGGGCAGGGTCTTAAGTTGTGCCAGGGGAGGTTTAGGTTGGAGATGAGAAAGAATTTCTTTCTGGAGAGGGTGATCAGGCATTGGAATGGGCTGCCCAGGGAAGTAGTGGATTCTCCGTGTCTGGAGATATTTAAAAAGAGACTGGATGTGGCACTGAGTGCCATGGTCTAGCAACCGCAACGGTGGTTCAAGGGTTGGACTCGATGATCTCTGAGGTCCCTTCCAACCCAGCCAATTCTATGGTTCTATGATCTTAAGTAGATTAAAGTGTTTCAAATTCTTGTTCTTGGAATCTAGAGTGTCTAGCAATGGCAACAAAGGAAAACAAGTGGATTGCCAGTTAGCTTCAATTTTCTATCAAGGTCCAGACTGGCAAATTTTTTATGTTCTGAAAATTCAGAGAGTTTGGAAATGTATGGCTTATGTTGGTTTTCATATGAACTGAGCTTTAATGAGGCGCTACGTATTTAAACTTAGTATTTACATCTTCAGAAATATAAACTGAAGTCTGGAAGATGACTCTGAAAACCAGAGCAAGTTTGGATCTGCGAAGTCTGGATCCTCCTACCTGTAGACATTCCCTCCAACCAGTCCTGCAGCTTGTTCTGCTAACCCAATTTCAAAACTAAATAACCACAATGCCTGATAGAGGATGATAAGACTTGCTCTTGCAAGCTCCATTCTTTTAAGCAGTATAAATGGAAACATCAAAGCAGATTCTGTTGGAAGGAAGCGTTTAGTTTTATGTCTTCTGTACATCTTTGTCAATATTTCAAATTGACTTCCTCAGGAGAGTGCTGATTAGTCAGATGTGTCTCAGAGGTGCCAGAGTTCCTGGAAGACGTTAATAACCTTTCTGGAAGATGCCAGGAACTGTGTTTGGTTCTGGCTTTTTATTTTGTCTGTTTTACAACTTCATAACTTCTGAATTTTGCTGCCTGCACACGGATAATCTCCTAGCAGGTCCTGCTCAGAGTGCACTGAACATGTTCATATAAGTAAAGATTTACAAAAGCATGACAGATCTTAATAATAGAATAATTAAAGTGAAATGAATTTCAGTGAAGATTAATTATTGTTCAAACCTGTGGCTGACAGTCACTTGGATACTTGGAGATTCTTTTTAAAGCAGCATTTGCTAATATTAGGCTGACTTCACTACTCGGTACCTTCTGAGCTCAGAACCACTACTGTTTTGTTTGTATGTTATTTCCAGTTTTGACTGGCTTCCTGGAATTGCTTCTGTGTACAAAATTAACCAGAAATTATGCCAGCTGATGACTTTCTTTAAACTAGAGAAGTACATGGTCTCCTATTCTGTTGCATACAATCATATTTTAGAAAGGAGTAAAGAATATAAAAGGTGGTTATCTCATTTAAAATATAATTTCAAATAGAACAGAAAGGTGTGGGGTTTTTTTTCTTTTTGCTAAATCTTTGGTTCTTCCTTAGGTGTTGAAACCTTTGCTTTATTTTTTTTCCTACTGCAGGACATTTCTTCTGGTGGGAGCTCCAAAAGCAAACACTACCCAGCACAACATCGTAGAAGGAGGCCAGGTGCTCAAGTGCAACTGGAATTCAAACAGAAATTGCCAGCCGATTATATTTGACTCCACAGGTAATTTGTAGCTCATTGTGAGGGGAGACATGAGGTATCTTTGCTTTAACCCTCATGTGAGAGACCAGAAGGGATTCACATTGGGTTTCTTGATGGTTGATGTGAATGTGGCTGGTTTTGGACTTGCAGCTACTCAGGGCTTTTTGTTTTGCTTTGTTTTTTTCTTTTTTCTCTCCTCTATTTATCCTCTATCTCCTCTCCTCTATTCTCCTCTCCTCTCTGTTGTCCTTGCTAAAGGCTGAAAGCCTGAATGAGCAGACATTCTTCTTTTGTTTTAACCTATTTATATTTCTCCTCTGTACTTTCCAGCAATTCTGAAACATTTGGCAACCTAATTCCCAATAAACCCCAAGGGGCTTTTTGTCTGTTAGTAGCAGAGCATGTGAGGAAAGAGACTTTTGAATATCAGCAAAGGTGGTTTAAGCCCAAGTCCTCAGAAGCCCAAAACGAAACTGGGAGTATAAACTTAAAACTGTGGAAGAAAATTTTGTATCTTTCCCCTCAGATGTAGCTTGACATTTATATATGTGACATTCAGAGTAGCAGCACTCAAGGTGCCCCAGGTCAGAGGCAGTAGGTGCCCATTTCTGAAGCGTGCTAAAGCTGAGCAGCAGCTATGCCGACATTAAACACTGCATGCTCTGGTTCACACAGTGATTTCCATGAGCTGTGGCAGGTCAGCTGGGAATGCACTGCATGTGCTTTTCTGCTTGAGCCACTCAATGCTGAATCCTGTTTTCCACGGCGTGTTTCAGGCCAGCAGAAAAAAACCCTTTCCATGTCATGGGAGTGGATTAGCAAGACCCATGTGGCAGGGTGGAGGAAACACCTGTGCTTTTAAGGTCTAGTTGGTTATAATTCATTCTTGCCTCTGCTGGTATTTTGACTTGGCAGTCCAAAGTATATTAGGTTTATGCAGTGTAAATTTTGTGTATGGCAGAGTGGAGAAACTCTTCTTCCAGCTCCACTGTCCAGGTATGCCACAAAATGTTCTTGGTGTTTAGCTTTCTGAAATATCCAGGTATTTCTCTGAAAATTACCATGTTACCAGTTTGTTACCAGTTCTTAAAAAATACCCCAACAAACCAACAATAAACAAGCCAAGGGAAAATGCCAACACAAAACCCAGCAACAACAAAAATTAAGTACATAATGGTACACAGAAACCTGAACTGATTAGCAATCTCATCACTCTACAGGGACCTTTCTTCCAGATTACTTACAATCTCTAGTAAACTGCCAAGTGTGACACTTTAGCTGCATCAGTGTAAGACAGCAAAAATAATTTTAAAATGTGATTGATGGTGATAGTAAACAAACAAAAAAAACCCCTTTCTGTTGTTTCATTGCTTATTTGCTTTAATGAAAGACTCTAGGTGTCCCTAATTAATAATCACAACTAACATAACAGACAAAAAACTTATAGTAAGGAAAGATGAGCCACCTACGTAGGTTCTAGAGATATGTTCCAGAGGGAACTGCAGTGCATTTATACTGTGAACATCTGAGATAGGCTTTTCCCCATGCCAGGCAGAGGTCTCAATGCTTTGGTCTGTGCTTATGCCTAAGCTATATCATAGAATCATAGAATTGGCTGGGTTGGAAGGGACCTCAGAGATCATCAAGTCCAACCCTTGAACCACCGTTGCGGTTGCTAGACCATGGCACTGAGTGCCACATCCAGGCTCTTTTGAAATATCTCCAGACACGGAGAATCCACTACTTCCCTGGGCAGCCCATTCCAATGCCTGATCATCCTCTCCATAAAGAAATTCTTTCTAATATCTAACCTAAATTTCCCCTGGCACAACTTAAGACCCTGCCCTCTTGTCTTGTTGAAAGTCATCTGGCAAAAGAGACCAACGTCCACCCGGTTACAACCTCCTTTCAGGGAGTTGTAGAGAGTGATGAGGTCTCCCCTGAGCCTCCTCTTCTCCAGGCTGAACAGCCCCAGCTACTGTTTTGCTTACAGTTTGCCTTTAAGTGACAGGCATGTTAACAGCTTGAAATTGAACAGTAAAAATACAGGTCATGATGGCCTAAGAGGATTTCTGTCAGGCACATTTTAACTCATTCCAGCTTTGTGGCAATGAATTAGGAAACAACGCGTTTGTTAATTATTCTCTGGGTGAAAAGGGGCATTGTATTTCAGCATAATAAATGCACTGAGACAAAATAAAATGGTTTTTTCTTTGTACATAATACAATGGTTGATTCCCTATGTTGTGATGACAATGTCTTACTGGGAACACAATGTAAACCCCCACTCCTGCCTGCCCCTACCTCATAACAAAGTTTAGGGAAGGTGTGTGACTTGCTTCACAGGAAAAGGAAGCAGAAGATGTTACAACTGATTTGTGATGCTAAAGCAAAGGTGCTTTTTGTAGATGATAGAGTGGAACCTTTGCAAGGCTTCAGGTTCATCCATCACTATTCATAATATGTAATTCCAGAGATATTGCTTAGCCCTGCAATACAGCTCAGTTCCTTCCCCCAAACCCCAATTATTTACATGTGTTGTTAATAGAAAAAGCTGTGCAGGTTCTGCAAAACTGCTTGGGTAGATTTATTTGGAATTCTTTTCTGATTGTCTACTGTTAGTGAGAAATCTGACCTGTGAAAATGAAGAGAACATTCACACACAGAGTGGCTTTTGTCTGCTTACCTGTTGATGCCAAACTCTGCGTGTGAAGTTGCAAAACTCCAGTTATTAGAACTCAAGGCCCTATTCCTTCTCTGTGGCCCTGGGCCCCTCAGCATTACTGGCAAGCCCCTGACCAGACCCCTGACCAGGCCCATCCACTGCATCTTGCATTCAGTGTCTGAGAGAAGGGAAGAGGCCATAATCCTCTGCTGTAAATGCAGGAAGGGGATGGAGGAAAGACTCAGTCTTTTCCTGGAAGTGTGAGACTGTGTTTGTCTACTTGTCTCATGGTTGTATCACAAATAAATATAAGAGTAAGGTTTTGCAGAGGTCCAACTAGTATGGGTTTTTTTTTTCTCCCCTCTCAACTGTTATTTTTTTCTTATTAAAATTAACTTGGTTTGAGTTCAGTTTTCCTCCGTCTTTCTGGGTTATTTTCTCTTCCCCATCTGTAAAAAGGCCACACACAGACTTGGGTTTTATTTTCTAACACTTGCTTTTGGCTTAAATATCATATTGGCACAGAAGTGTGGTCATTTACACGAGACAAATGCAAGAGCTGTTACGTGTCCCAAGAGAGGAGGTATTAGCTTCCTTATTTTAATCTTTGAAGGAGAAATTGTTCCATCTTCTGCCATTGCTTGTTAAATTCACCCCAAGCCCAGCTCTTTGGTGTAAAGCTACAAATCACTAAGCTCATGGTTCCTGGTAGTACCAAATTTACTACTTTGTTTTCTTCCTTCCTTAGCCTGACAACTCAGCAGTTTCAGGAGAGAAGCTGGGCAGAAGCAGTCCATGCTGAAAATATATGTATTTTCCTCCCTTTCATGCCCTACCCCTAGCCTGTGACATAAAGAAGACCCATTAAAGTGTACATTACAATCTGTAAACTGCTGGCCAGAAAAAAAAAAAGAAAAAAAAAAGTTGTAAAACTCTTCCCACACAGCATATTTTCTCATTTAAAACAGCAATATATTTGCAATGGGGAAAGGGGGAGTCTCTCCATGGCCTAGATGTTCCAGGGCAATAGTTACACTCATTTTAAAATACACTAGAGAATATTCTGTATATGTGTTTCTGTGCATGTTATACTAATTGCTTTTGACATTCTGGTAAATATGGTGGCTTTGGAAGGCAAAATGTTTATATCACACATTAACACTTGCCAAATGTAAAGATGCTTCGCTGTGGGGCTTCTCAGCATTTCAGCATTGACATTAGTTGGCTTTGATTGAACATAGTTATGACTATGTGAAAATTGCATAACAAACATATGGTAGAAAATGCTCTCAAATTCAGGGGTGTGTTTAGCTGTGCTGCCTGTGCTTGTGTGCATATGGCCAGAAAGTTTTGTTTTTCTTAAAGGTTTTCAAGTATCATTAGGCATGCATTTCAGGATGGGTTTTCTCTTAAAAGCACACAAAGGCTGACTTTAAAAAGAAATTAACAGAGCAAACTTCCTCACCTGCATATTGTTGCAAAACTGAAATGCCAAGCATTGCAACTTCTATCTGATTCTCTAGGGGGTTATGCTGCAAATCTTCATAGATCAGATTGACAGACCCTATATAAGCACTGAGCCTGCCTTATTTCTGTTCACCTTGTTAATTCAAAAGCTAATTCTCCCACTGGTCACAAAACCAAGGTTTCTGCTATTCTGTTCTTTTATATCTTGGCTTCTTACTACAATTGCCACAGCATTACCACAGTTTCAATTGAACTGGTTGGTAAAACACTTGGGATTTTTCTCCTCTGCCTCAATTAATTTTTTACACTTCAGGATGTGTAGGAGGCTCTATTTCTTCTGGACAAGAACTAGGGGGGAAATTTACATTCTCAAGGTAGTATATTCTTCAAAACTGTCATCAGCATAAACAATTCCAGTAAATCCTTCCCTTTGCAAGGTGTTTTGTGGTTCAAATCACAAAAACCCCACAAGTGACAGGTCAAGGTGGGTAAAGAGTTGCCTTCATTCTTACCTCTCCTTCACACCAGATAATTTTGTGCTTGAAAATCTAGTTGATTTTTTGTTTGTTTTAAGCCAAAGCAATAGGGGAACGTTCTGAATCTGCAGAGAAGAAAGAATTTGGGAAAGCAAATGGTGGGAAAACCAGTTCTTGTAGCTTGCTGAGCCCTAGTACCACCTAGAGAGGTGGTTCCTTTCTTAGAAAGCTCAACAGTGTCTAGTGAGCAGCTGGCTTCAACTCCCAGCTGCTTAGCAGCTTTTTCCAGGAAAAACGTATTTATTGTGTGTAAACTGCAAAAGGAATGCTCTTAAAATAGTCCATTTTCTGTTTCTGGTAATTTTTGAGACAGAGGTGCAAACCCATTTGTATTAAAGACACATCAGTTATCTTGTCTCCTTCCACAGCCTTATGGACCAGCACAGCAAAGCTTGCATAGATAGTACCAAATATTTCTGGAAGTATCTCCATAACCTTGCTCAGGGAGAAAATTCTTGAAGTCAAAGGTTTTTCTTCAAGTTGAGTTTCCTTTGGATAGTTGTCCATTTCCTATGTATAAATTTAAATGGGTTTTTTTTTCTGTGCAGGAGGAGGATCAAAAGCTCACTTAGCTCTGGTTTATGTATTTTAGAGTTTGGCATAGATGGAGCAGCAGGGCAGATACACTTAGTTAACAGCCTGATGTCTAGATAAATACCTCCATTACTTGGCCATGGAATTTTAGAGAGCATGATCACTCTGAATTTTCATTCTGAAAACAGTTCTTCAGAGACCCATGGAACCAGTTGGGGTTAATCAGTCTGTACACATGTGAGCGATATGTACCAAATTAATGTAAGTGAAATGAGTTTCCTGTGGGCTTGTTTTCTAAAAGGAAACAAACTTCATAATCATCTTATTTTACTTTTCATCTTTGGAATTCTAGCTCTTCAGCAGTCAAGAACACTGGCAAGTGGGTTGGTACAAATTACATTTTTTCATGCTCCTGTGGCTTTTCATAAAAACCTTAACTAAACGGTTTTGTCACGGTAAAGTTTTTCTTGCAAAAACCTGCTAGTTTTTTAATGAAAACTTTAATTGAGAATTGTACCTGCTCCAGTACAGGATGCTTGAAAGCACAGGTCTCTGCCAGCATTGAAAAGTGCAATAATGAGACTCTCAGGAGCTTCTGCATTCAGAATAATCCGATGAAATGCAAACAGCTCTACAAACTATTACAAAGAACAGTATGCCCATAAACCAACTTGGTGCTAATGAATTGCAGGTTTCCTGAGCAGCACTAGTTTTTAGCAGAGAAAGATCTGCTTGTGCAGACAATATATTGCTTTACTCTTCTGAGCACACACAGACACACAGTAGAAACAGACTGGCTAAATTGTCATTCCACCTTTTGGTACAAGCTTTCCATACTGCTTCCATTCTTTATTTCAGATCTCAAAATTCAAGACTGGGGAAACTTACAGAAGCTGTGGAATACTAAAAACCTAAGAGCATCTCAAATGTTTTCAGCTTGGTCATTTGTTTTTATTGCTTCAGAAAAAGGATTTAGTGCAGCCCTTGAGCTGCCTGAAGTTTTAACACTGACAGTTGTACCCTCCATCCTTTGCTTCCCTCCCTGGTGTTTTGATGTACCAGGGTAATTTAGAGATGGAGATTGTTCTTGACTATTTTTGTATGAAAACCTTTTAGGACTGGTTATATTGATCTGTGCTAAAAGAAGCTTTTGAAAAGGAATATACTGACAAAAACTCCAGATTCTTCCTTATATTTCCACGTTTCTCTCTTGTTTTGTTTTTCTATCCCCAAGTGGGTGATTCTAGACAATAGGAGCCTTTGTTTGGAAGCCTAAACCACCCCTTTGGCATGGTTGTATCTTTCTGTGACCTATTTAGTTTGAAGTGGGTATTTTAACTGCATTGTGCAGCTTCATGCTGTAGCATTGCACAGTGTAATATCTGCTGATGTTTGGAACTTATGGCAGGAGTGGGTGTCATGAGCTTATTTTGTCTTTTGGAGATTTTTATGATTTGTGCAGACACGTCTGTTGTTCATAATTCCATCTTTATGTTATGGAATAAGGAGATGGGGTCAGTATCTTGTGCAAGTAACATGCTTTGACAAACTACTGTTTTCTTTTTATCTGACTGCTTTATCAGTATTAGACAGCAATCTGTGTGGGGATTTCAATCTCAAAGTCTACTGAGTTAGCCAGCAACTAAGCAATAAGCCTTGTGAAGACCATTCTTTCGTTCATTTGTAGTCAAATTTTTATCTCACTCAATCCATCATGACCTCAGTCTCAATTGAAGTGTTGTTCTTACCTGTTGGTGTGAGTGAAGCCTGGCTGGGCTCTGGGTAATGCTTTGAATACAAAAGAAGGCAGCAGAACTTTGAAAGCCTCCTCTGCATGTTGTTGGAGCTGACAGTGGAAAAATGCTCATGTTTTTGTTATTAGGTGGACTCCTGCTTGAATACTGCTGGCTCTCTGTCTGTGTAGCTGGATCTCAACTCTATGACAAGTTGGAAAAAGTGGGAAAAAAAAAAAAAAAAAAAGTCTGTCTTATGTTAGGCAAAGGGAAAAGCTACTTTTTTGTTCCAGCACCACCCAGGGAAAGAAGTGGGAGTCTTAGCTCAGAAAAGGGAAGGAGTAATGAGAACCTCTGTATTCTTGACTCCCTGAGTCATTAGCAAAACACTGTGGCTAAACCAAGGTTGCTAAATCATCATCTCCTCACAGCATGGGGAGTTCCAAGTAAAGATAAGCTCCTACACACCCGCTCTTGCCTCATTACCTAAGGCTGAATTGGCTGGAAGGCTGCTAGCTTTGCACCACCTAAAGTTAGCAGTCTTGCTCTTGTATATTCTTTAAGTTTATCTTTCTTTTGGCTAGCTGCATAGTTTCACTTTACCTGGAAAGGGCAATGTATTTTATTTTGAATTGGCATAGTTATCAAGAGGCTTGTTTTTATGTAATTGAATGAGTTATTTAAGCTTTGCAACTTCCTAAATACTCACAGTGTGATGACGCTGAACCAGGCTGCATCAGTTCACTGCCTCTTGCCTCATGATTATCTCTGTTAGTCTGGCACTCAAGATCAGGGGGAAATGGTTTACTTCAGTTTTCTCCTTACCAAGCCAAGAGGTGGTCTACAAGTTACAACTCAATCCACTTACTCAGCTGCAACCATTTTATAGTAGCACCGTTGTTTCTGTAACTGATAATATTGACATTGGAAAAAGGAGGAGCCAACAATCCAAAGATGGGAGCTAAAAGAAAACCAGCACTGAAAGAACTTCTGATCTTTTTGTTATTATTTGGAAGATGGCTTAGACTGTTACTTCTGCTCAGCATCCTTCTATGTTAGTTTCCAGTTTTATATTTAATCCTAAGTAAAGTAGTGAAATGTCAGCGTCCCATTGGTCCAGCAGTGACAACACACATCTGTAAGGGAGTTTTTGAAAAACAATTATTTTCCTGTCTTGCCAACCCCCTCACACCAGCTGAAAACTACTTTGCACCTAAGCCCTTTTTCCCTACCTAATGAAAGAGAGTTATATAAAATCATCATGTGATACCTACTACAGTGAGAAGGCACAGAGGAAAAACCATAAGCTGCCTCTACAGATCCAAAGTAATACCCTGTGGTCAAATGACATAATCCTGTAATTACTGATCCATCAAGCAGAATTCCGTGTAGCAGCTGTATTTTAGTCTGACAAACAGCATTGTGTAAAAACTATGAATGTTTTCTTGACTAAATCTAGCCAGAACGATTTCTATCACTTAGATGTATTTGTCTAAATGACTGTTTAAAATGTGGATCATTGGTTTAAAGACATTTCTAAGATATTCTTGAGACACTCTAAATCAAGAATAATTTAGAAATACAAGAAAAATAGCTATAAAACAGTTACAGCAGCAAGGGTGACGACAGTTACACTGCATCAAAACATTGGTCTGGACTTATAAATCCTTCTGTATTGCAGTTTGCTCCATTTAATGTAGGTACTGGTTTTTTAAAGGGCATCAAGGAAGGCTTTTGTGGGTTTTTTTTTGTGGTGGTGGTGTTTTTTTGTGTTTTTTTTTTGTTTATAAGCACCACTGAAAAGTTATACCATGATAAAAAAAAAATATTAACTCAGTGTCTTTATTTGTAATACAGAAGTGCTGAAGTCAGTCCTGTATCTTTCCATGATAAATTTACTTTCCAGTCCAGCTAAAACACCTTATTTAACTCTGATTTGCTTCAGGAAGGGCTCATATTTACGTGTTCTTTGTCTTCCCCAGTCAGGAACAGAAACACAAATGGTTTCTCATTTAAAATGAGGGGATTTCTGATGACAGAGTAATTCCTCACAAGAACAGTTTCTCTTCTGGAACTGAGTGAAAGGCTCATAATGTCTTTACAGTGTTTCCTGGGGAGAATTTTGAATGGGGGTTGGCAAATAAAGCTTGCTTTTCTTTATTAATAGAGAGTTAATATCAGATTTGACCTGTATTAATCATAGAATCATAGAATTGGCTGGGTTGGAAGGGACCTCAGAGATCATCGAGTCCAACCCTTGAAACACCATTGCGGTTGCTAGACCATGGCACTGAGTGCCACATCCAGGCTCTTTTGAAATATCTCCAGACACGGAGAATCCACTACTTCCTTGGGCAGCCCATTCCAATGGCTGATCACTCTCTCTGTAAAGAAATTCTTTCTAATACCTAACCTAAATTTCCCCTGGCACAACTTAAGACCCTGCCCTCTTGTCTTGTTGAAAGTCGTCTGGCAAAAGAGCCCAACCCCCCCCCTGGCTCCAGCCTCCTTTCAGGGAGTTGTAGAGAGTGATGAGGTCTCCCCTGAGCCTCCTCTTCTCCAGGCTGAACAGCCCCAGCTCTCTCAGCCTCTCCTCATAGGGTCTGTGCTCGAGTCCCTTCACCAGCCTGGTTGCCCTCCTGTGGACCTGCTCCAGGACCTCGATATCCTTCCTGAACTGGAGGGCCCAGAACTGGACACAGGACTCAAGCTGTGGCCTCACCAGAGCTGAGCACAGGGGCAGAATCCCTTCCCTGGACCTGCTGGCCACGCTGTTCCTGGTACAGGCCAGGATGCCATTGGCTTTCTTGGCCACCTGGGCACACTGCTGGCTCCTGTTCAGCTTCCTGGCAATCCAGACTCCCAGGTCCCTTTCTGCCACTCTGTGCCCAGCCTGGAGCTCCCCATGGGGTTGTTGTGGCCAAAGTGCAGGACCCGGCACTTGGCTGTGTTAAACCTCATCCCATTGGAATCAGCCCAGCTCTCCAGTCTGTCCTGCTTGTGATCTTTATTTTCCAAGTCCTTGTTTACAATGTGAGTTTCTTTCTACTTGATCTACTTTTTGTGCATTAATGTACTTTTCTGTGTTATAGCCAGTCTTCAGCTGAACAGTAGCCCCCTATCCCCAAGACACCCCCTCTTAGTTTTAGATGAGCTATTGAAGCTTTGAATACAGAATAAACTCAGTGTAAGGCTGACACTTGTATCAGCTTGTAGCTGATACTGGTTTATGTTACCTGAGTCTGCACTGACATCAGACAGTTGAAAAGATGCTTGTAAAATCTTTTTTGCAATAGTAGATTTAGCCAAATTGCCTAATGGAGTACAAATGACTATGTGTTGGGGTTTTTTATGCATAAGAATCCCTGCTTTGTTATTTAGGCCTTCAGAAACTGTGATGCTGGCTTCTGAAGTCATGGCATTTGGAACATAGTAAGCTTGGGGTTGTGTTGATTTGCTTTCTGATTTGGAGATTTTTACTTTTTATATTCCAGTTTTTGAGTAGATCCCAAAACCTAGCTGCCAACTATTAAAATAAAATTGAAGAGAGGTTTCCAATACTATTGTCAATTGTAAAAAAAAAAAATAATTGGACAATTGTCAAAAGCCCCTAAATCAGAGCTTTTTGAGTGCTGCAGAAAAAGTAATTTTCCCCCTAAAGACTGGGAGAGAAAAGTTTTTGTAGCTGCCATCCTGGAAGTTGATTCTTCAAGAATGCAGAGGGAGAAGGCAGAGAGAGGCTGTTCTGCCCACATGTGATGGTTAAACTCTTCTGCACTGCAATCAACAACTACAGAAAGATGGTACCAGTAACCAGTATTTTGAGGTTTTTTTTATCGCTTTCTGCAGTTTCAGCTGATGTGATCAGTTGAAATTTGAAGGAAGTAATTTCCTTAACATCTGTGATAAGATCAGATTGCTGATGACACTGAATGGCTGCTTACCTGCTATTGCAACAAGACCACTCCTTCTACTTACTGCCTTTTGTTTTAAATTTCAGTGGGGGGTTTACATCACAGATACCTTTACAGTACCTACCACACCAGAACTTTGCTTAATGTTATAAAACTGTCACACTATGTTTCATTTTAGTCATACACAAGTATCCCAACACTAGAGAAGATGTAAAATGCCATGCCTTAACTACTCCCAAGTTTTACATTGCTTAAAGCTTTTTTTGGCAAGTCAAGCTGAGAGATTTTGTATTTGAGAGTAGCTTGACAAATAGAATGGAGGCTGCATAACCTTGGGTGTGGTTACAAGCAGAATGAACCAATTTTAACTCCCTGATGCTGCCAAAAAGGATATAGTTTCCAGCCATATGTTTCTCTCTGTTCCCCAGCATCACTGGGGTTAGCACCAATTCCCTCTCCATGCAGTCAGCTGGGTTGGTCCCTGATCCAGCTGATTAATATTTTTCAGTAGGGTTCATTCTTGGATGGTTGAAGTTGTGACTATGTGACCAGAAGGTACTAATGCCAACACAGAGCCTGGCAACAAGAATGTAAGGACAGGAGCAAATAGGAGCTGCTTCCTCTTTTGCTGGCATCTTCATCTGAACCTAACTCAGTTGTGTAAATGCATCCTTTGAGCAAAACTGTCCTCAGGTGGATTTTCATGAATTAAAGGCAAGGAAGGGAAAGGGTGATGATAAAAAAGGGATTTTAGAAGTGTACTAAAGACAGATCCGTATTTGGAAAGCTTCTTGATCTGGTTTTCTGTACCATGAGAAGGTGATATGCAGATCTCCAAACTGTATTTCTGTCTGTGCAAGGGTGACAGTGTAAATGTTCAGGTATCCATAAATCTGTGCAGTTGTGCTGCTTATCAGACCCTTCACATCTTTAGCATCTCTTAAACGAGAAAATGGAGGAGAGGATGATAGAAGAGAGTTATTTTGTGGGTTTTTTGGTTTGTTTTTTTTTAGTAACTTTTGAAATTAGAAAAAGCACAGCAGTTCTCTATGATACTATGCACTTGGCATTGATTTCTATATAGTTCTAATCTAAGAACAGCAACAGCCCAGATACTTGCTTGTTTTGGCTGACTCTGCAGCTTAGAATTGCTTTTGCTGTCCTTTTCTTGGGATTTTCCTAATTGACATAAGAGTGTGTGGAGTCAAAGCCTTCTTTAGGAGGTATAAGACAAACAGGGAAGTTTTGATTCAAGTGGTCACAGGTCTCTGATTCACAGTGGGGTTGGGTTTGGGGATTTCCCCTCAGTGTCTCTGGAAATGATGTATGGCTGTTGGCTGGCTCACTGACTCCTTTAGATTTGGGCACTGTAAAGCAGTGGTTTAGCTGACTTTTTAAAAAGATGTTTTCCAGAACATTACATAAATTTTCTCATTAGCCTGGTGAAGTTTCCATTGTTGTTCCAACAAAACTATGTAAGAAACTTAATCATAAAATCACAGAATAGGAAGGGTTGGAAGGGACTTTTAAGATCACCCAGTTCCAACCCCCCTGCATGGGCAGGGATGCCTTCCACTAGACCAGGTTGCTCAAAGGTCCATTCAGCTTGGCCTTCAACACTTCCAGGGAGGGGAATTATAACATCCACACTTGCAGAAATACCACTCATTAAGTTGGTTCTACTGACCTCCATCACCAAACAGTTGACACATGGATACCAGTGCACATCATCCTTAACTTACTCTCCTGTTTGGTGCACTCTTAGAATTCCTGTTACCCTTTCACTTTGCTTGAAGCTTGTAAACATCTGGTTGCCATGCTTTGTACACTGCTGTGATGCTTGGAATACAGACTCAAACATTTGGTAGAATATTAGAAAAGTTTCTGTCCCAGTTCTAGCCAAAGACAAAACAAAATTTAATTAGGGCAGTACTTCTAGAAACATTAGTCCTGGCTTTGGCACTGGTTCTTCAGCAGTGATGTAATCTGACTTGAAAGTCAAATGTCTCAAGTATGAGGTATTTACTGTGTCACTGTCAGAGATGTTGTAAACTTTGTGCTTTTACAATGAATCAGTATTGTGCTAATGCTTCGTGTCTAAGAAATAGCTGCATTTGGCCCTAGATGTAGAACTGAATAAAGCCTGTTTTCATCAAAGGATTATATCCTCCAGTGTTACTGTGTTTTCTGCTTTTCTCTGTATGTGTCAAAACCAACAGCTTAGCTTTTTTTCATTATTATTATTATTTCTGTACAGTTTGCTGTGAAATTATGCTGGGTTTTCATTTTCTTTGTAGGCAACAGAGACTTTGCTCCTGATGATCCGCTGGAGTTTAAGTCTCATCAGTGGTTTGGAGCCTCCGTGAGATCCAGAAATGATAAAATTTTGGTAGGTTTTTGATGCCCTTCAGATGCCTCAATTGTAATGGAAAAAAATGCTAAAAGATCCAGATAACTCAGAATTTAAACAAAATCCCAGTAATCAGCATAACTTGTCTTTTTCAGACTTTGTTGGTAAGCCTTTTTGTAACCCTTTAGAAAAACAAATGTTGTATCATTTTTGTCTTTGAGGAAAATAGCAGGGTGAGTTTGCTGGAGTTAGAACATGTTACAAATTCTTGATGTGCTCTTTACAAGAAAACATTATTTCTAAAAGGTAATAAATCAGCTATTTCCAAAAATACAGATTGGTGATGCTTCTGCCCCAGGACTGATAGTATTAGCCTCATTTAATAACACATGGTGCATCTGCCAAACTACTTTTTGGTTACTGTTCTGTAGAAAATTGGAATTTTGGTGTATTACTTTCTACTGCCCAGCATAATGAAGAGGAGTTTGGTTTCTCACTTGGCATGTGTTCTTCCTTAGGCCTGTGCCCCACTGTACCACTGGAGAACTGAAACAAAACAAGAGAGGGAGCCTGTAGGAACTTGTTACCTTCTTGCTGGATCAAAGTCTGTGGAATATGCACCCTGCAGGTCAAGTAAGTGTAGAGCCTCATAAGAATGAGAAAAAGCCCCAAATCTAGATCCAGATATTTTAATTCTCCTTCAGTTGATGCTTGGCATGCAGACCTTGATTTCTCTACTCTAGGCCAAAGGAAATATCTGTTATCCAATATCATTGGAACTGAGGACTTCAGTTTTCTTCTGAAGTAATCACTCAAGCAAAACTACGTAGCAAGTGGTTTTTCAAAGACCAAATCTAGGATTTTCTGAAGGTTTAATTATTGTTATTCGAGTAATTTAAAGAGAAAGTTCATTTTAGAAAACAAGGGTTTGCAGAAATAGGTTCTAGTTGTACATAGTGATGCATTGTTTTAACTATTTTAATTGTTGAACGTTTTGATAAGTTAAATAAGCATATATTAAACTAAATCATACTAGTTAAGCAGTCACACTTTGAGATAGGGGGATCTCAGCAGTTCTGCTCTGGAGCTGTATAATCCTAAAATCCCTAAGATTAACTCGACCATAACAATTCTTGCTGGGATGAGTGTCAGGATGGTGAGGGGTTTTTTTCAGCCAGGTATGCTTTTTTTTGTTGTTCCAAGCCAAGACCTGAAACAACTTATGGTTTTGGACCTTTCAGATTTTTATTCTATACCAAAAGAAAAACTTAATCACTCCTTTCCAGGTAGATTATTTCCTTAATAAAAATTTCAAATCTTTTCCCCCGAGCCTTTGAAGATTAAATACAAAGGAATATGGGCTTGCTGTTTAGTTTGAATGTTAGGCTAGAATATATGTTAACGTTATATATATGCTAGACCAGCCCTAAAACTGCTACAGCATTTGATTTTGATGATAAAGAGAAAATATGGATTTAGGAGTGAAAAAATTCTTAAGGTTCAACTTCAGGAGCATAAGATTACTTGGGAAGATGCATTGGGAAGTATCCTTGGAATCATCTAATATTAGAGTACTGATAATATTTAGTTTATTTATTTTCTCTTTCTTTTCTATCCATTCTTTAATGCAGCCACTATCGATGCAGATGGACAGGGCTTTTGTCAAGGTGGATTCAGTATTGACTTTACAAAGGTATGTGATTCTTTCTCAACTCCACAACCCTGATACAGGCTGCATACAAGCACTATGGTGAAACTAAATACAAGCCACCATTCCTGGGGGGAAAAACACAACCGGACACATTCTTGTAAAAAAACAAAAATAACTTCAAACCACTCTGGTAATATAAACTCCCTATATATTCAACAGCACAAAGCTTTCCCTGTGGGAGGGATGATGTCCTGAACAAACACTCCAGTTTTCCAGCCTCATGCCATACACCTCTTCTGCAGCTAGTCCTGTGAAATGAACTGTAGTAGTTAGTTTTCTTGAGAGGCTTCTTTTGAAGGGATTGGTTCATAGTTAGTGTTCCTTCTTGAGGAAGAATAACACCCTGCTAAAGGGAACTGGTAAACAGTGTTCTTGAGAATTGTTCAGTTTTCCTCATCAGCTAGTCGAAGTATGTAGAGAAACAAGATAAACCAGGTGCCTTGAGTTGCCAAAGAGTGGGTGTGAGTCCACCTGTGCCTGGTTAGGGCAGGTGGGACACAGGTGGGACACCAATAAAGGTGGGACACACACCCACAGAGCAAGCTCACTCTTGTGCGAGGCAAGGGAGAGGCCAGCAGCTCGTCGAGCCTCAGGAGCAAGAAAGGCTCTTCCTGCTACAGAAGTAGACATCTTTTTTGCCACCTGTCTTATGTTTCTTCTCCTTGCAGGTGTTTTGTGTTTGTTTTTTTTAAATTCACAGTTATTTTTCAAATCCAAGTGCAATAAAACTGTGCCCAGATCAGAGAACTGATTTGGTGCTGTACAGTTGGATTGTTTAGCATAGTCTGGAGATGCTGCAGCCATGCAGGTCCTATTTGTGATGTGGCAATTTTGGGGGGTTTTCACACCTTATTATTGGGTCATACCCCTTCACTAGTGGCTGGAGAACTCTGATTTTTCCTTTGGAGGAAACTTTGCAATGTACAGCTTAGGACTGTAAGTATTTGGGTGATTTCACTGTCATCCCTCAGGCTCACTGTGCAGACTGAAGCCCCAATTAAAACCAACTTTGGGCTGTACTCCAAAAGCCTGGCTGAGTGGGCAAGCCTGGGGATGAGGTATTTCCAAATCTCTGACCTAGATTTGATGAATATGAAAGTTTTTAAGATAAAAACCAGAATAAGGGGCTTAATGATGCAGTAAAGCCTATGGCCCAGTTCAGTATTTATGGAGCAAATTCCAAGCACTGGGATAGTTAATGTGCTTAAAATTTCATAAAATGGTTTGTGATCACAGTTGTACCGAGGACTATGGAGTGGCAGAATTCTGAATTAAACTTAAATAAGTTAGAGAAAGTGGCAGGGCAGATTAAACTAGTTCTGTGTACTGACCCAAAAGCATGTTATGATTGCCTTTAAGACAAGAAAACTTGTCTTTCAGTTTTCTCCTAATTGTACTTCTTAGATTTATGTGGATGGAAGGATCTATGACAGTAAAAGCAGAATTCTGACAGGAATTTCAAGTGGGTGAAATAGAGAAGCAAGTCACTGAAGGTGGATTGTTTGTTATCTTAGCATTTTACAGGATGCATTTTTAATTAATCATTGCTTAAAAAAATGTTTTGGGGTCACTGAAGCTCCAGAGATATCCATACATGGGATTACTTCCCTTAAACATAAGACATGTTCTCTTATCTCCATTGCATGTTAATGTGTTTTTTCTTCTTTTCCCTTCCAAGGGAGACAGAGTGCTACTTGGAGGACCAGGAAGTTTTTACTGGCAAGGTGAGATACATCACTAAAGTCACAGAGATGACCTTTTTGATTTTTTTTCTTTATCCCCCTCTTTATACTCATTTCTATTCACAGCCAAAGACTTGATCAAATACAGAAGTATTTTTTCTGCATCCTTCAAAATTATTTGCTGAATAATCATGGCAACTGCAGATTAAAGCTGAAGTAATAATTGTATGGATGTGTCTTTTGCCCTCTAAGTAACTATAATTGGTTTGAAGGCATTTTCCCAGGATTTAAAAGCATTTAATTAGCAGGGTAAGGTTTCTTTAGGATATGTTCCTTGTTTCAAAATCTGCATGCTTTGTAATTTGCCTGTTTTTTAAATTAAATGCCAGTGTTTACAAAAGATTTTCTTTATCACACCAGCCTACAAGTAGCTAAAGCAGCACAGAAGGCTTTTTGCCAGCCCTTTGTTTTAAACTCTGAACAAAATGGATTGATTGAAACTGAACTGTGGCTACATTAAAATATAGATTATGTTTGGGCATGCATTTTGTTCCTTTTTGGCAAACGTGACAGATCATCTGCCAAAACAACCTTATTCTCATCTGCTGCAAAAAAAAAATCCCAAGACTGAATAGAAAACAATAGTGTGCACAACTAAGTTTTATTCCAGATTCTAGGGGAGAAGTTTTCTCTATACTTCATATATGTTTCAATATGTATGTGAAACAAGTCCTCTTTCAGAAAAAGAATTATTTATCATGCAGGATGTAATTTAGACTCAGAAGAAAAGAAAATAATGTCATGAAGTCACCACCTAGTGGCTAGTGAACTGAAAGCAGAGAACAGGTGCTATGCAATGTTCATTTTACTGGCTTGCTTGCCACGTTAATCTCTCCTGCTGGAGTATTTGAAGGAGAGATGACTCAGTTCTGCAATAGCAGAAGCACTCACTTGCTGGTACCTAACTTGAGCAGACCCATTAACATTCTGACTTACAAGTTGGAGTGGCTTCTATGTGCAGTAAGAACTCTTGGGTGTGCTGTTAGTATATGCCTAAAATCTTTATATGCATAAATCTTTGCTGGAGTAGGATCCAGATTTTCCCTTTCATCCTTTCTAGTGCTGCTGCTGTTGCCTTTTTCCTGGTCAATATTGTGGAACAGTTGTTGCTTGAGAAGGAAGCATTCTGTAAATCAGCCCTATTGCTTTTTGAATGATTGCATGTGTTTTTCTGTTGTTTTTAAGTTGTTTTCTTTCCCTTTAGGCCAACTTATTTCTGATCGAGTGACAGAGATTGTGGCTAAATATGACTCCAAAGTCTACAGTACAAAATATGATGACCAATTAGCAACCAGACCTGCCAGTGCTGCTTTTGATGACAGCTACTTGGGTGTGTAGTTTGAAAAGGAGGAAACCCTCCTTGTACTTGAAAACCTGCCATTCATATTTATATCTAAGTCACACTACTAATAAATTTACATTTGACAAGTCACTAGAGCTGCATGCCTGAAAATGCATTAATTTAGGTATGATGGAAGCTTACTTGTTTTGTCATAGGTCTGATTTAAAAAGCACCTGGTAATAAAATAAATGGAAATATTTCCATAAGTTTTTGTGCTCTGCAATCAGGCTGCATATCCATCATGAAGTATGACTTACATGAGCAGTTAGTCACATACATTTTTTTTTTCAAGAAAAGCAGCTGTTTCTAAATCTACCAAACCAAAATAAAAATAATGAAAGAATAATGTTTGGGAAGAAAACTAATTCAAGTCCAAGGCTCAGCAAAAAAGCAAAGGTAGACCAGGACTATTCCTAGGATGATAATTTTAAATTTTTAATCTTGTCAGGGTTTAACACTGGCCCTGGTTTAACAATTAAACTGAATAACAGACGCTCTCTATTAATCTCTCTCTCCTCCTTCATAAAGAAAGGAGAGAGAATAAGGGAGAGAGACTGATGGGTTGGAAACTAAGCTACACAACTTTAATGAAACAGTAATGATAAATAGGAAAAATTACTAAATATATACAAATATACAGGAAAATGGAAACCACATTCCTCCCTCCTTTCCCCCAATAACTCTCACGTCACCACCGAGGCTGCAGGGCAGCCCTGGGAAAGTCCAGGCTGGAATCCTGGAGTCGGCAGCAGTTGGAGCTGGAGGCAGGAACACACAGATATGGGCTGGGATGGATCAGGAGCACAGGCAGAGGAACGGACAGGATCCTTCCAGGATGCTGGGTGAAGGAAGGGAAGCAGGAAATCAGGAAATCCAGAAGTCTGGAAATCTGGCTCGGCCCTCGTGATGCCTCAAATTTATACTGAGTGTGACGTATATGGGATGGAATCCTCTGTTTGGTCAATTCTGGCATCTATCTTGTCTGTTCCTCCCCAAAGCAGGGCTCAGGTGGGATCTCTTTATCCTCCTGGATGGTAAAATGTTTTCCTCAGAGCTGAGCAGTGTCCTTGGCTCTACACACCAGTCTCTAGCAGTAACTATAAACATCAAGTGTTATCAACCCTAGAAGCACACACTGTCTGAGAAACTTGCTGTCCATTTCAGCAAGTGCAACTACTTACAAGAGACTGAGCTAAAAGCAAAAGTACAAGACAGAAAATCACCTTTATCCTGTCCCAAACCAGGACACATCTTCTAATCTCAAATTCACTGATGCTGATGAACTACAGTCTGCTCGTGTAGCTGCTCACAGTGTGAACTACTCAGAGACTAGATATTTCATGTTTTAAGATAAAATGACAGGATTTTGCACAGAGATCTATTAAGAGTGTAAAGAGAGATGAAAGGTTTGATAAGGCTTTTAAAGTGATTTCTTGATTTTATCTGTTGATCAGGTTATTCTGTGGCTGTTGGAGACTTCAATGGTGATGGCATAGAAGGTAAGACCCTTGTTTCAGGGCAGGTCTTTCAAATAAATGGTATAGAACAAATGATATAGTGCAGAGGAAAACGTAAAGCACTAAAAGTGCTTTATGCACTCTGTGCAAGACTATGTTTTGTGATCTGAATGTTATCTGGGTGTTTTATGCTTTATATTTCAGACTTTGTATCAGGAGTCCCAAGAGCAGCCAGAACTCTGGGCATGGTAGGAAATTTGAAATGTTAAACTTCACGATAAAATAAAAAGATGAATATTGTTGGTAGGCTTATAATGTGCTCTTCTTCATGTGCAGGTGTCTATCTACAATGGGAAAAACATGTCTTCCATGTACAACTTCACTGGTGAGCAGGTGTGTAGCTTCATTCAGGACGGTGGGTGACAAGAGGCCATTCCTATGACATGTTTAGAGTATTTAGGGTACTGTCGTGATCCGAGTTGTTATTTTAATATTTTGATTATGAGGAAAATGCAGCCACTACTCAGAGAAAACACATGGAAATTGCACACTAACGCGTTTTGAAACTTAAGCAAGCTAACAAGGATTTATTTTAGGGAAGGGGAAACAAAATATCACTGTTAATAAAGGGTAAACACGATTTGTTACTTTGGAGAGAAGAGTTGTTAAGAAAAGAAAACGAGGGAGCAATTAAGATTTTATCACCATCCCCTCTCAGATCCTGGTCTCTGGCTGGAGCTGGAGGGTTGATGTTGTCTGCTTTCCCTTTCCTCCGCTGCTGCTGTCCCGTAGCTGAAGTGGTGAGAGAAGGGGGGGGAAGAAGACCTGCTGCTTCTCCTTTTTCTCTTGGAGTTTTTATCCAGCAGAAGGGGTTCTGTCTTTCCATAAATCACTGGCACACAGACTTGCTAAAGATAACACAGATTTTGCCATCCCAAGAACTTCTTTTTTTATTTATTACTATTTTTCAGTCCTTGTTACCTTGCTAGATTTATTATCTTTGTCTGGGCCGTGTACCAGGAGGTGACCTGATAAGTAGTCTTATCTTCAGGTGCCTGTCAAGCATGATACAAAACAGAAGCTAGTTAAGTTTGGGGAAGAACTCTGTTAATTGAGAATGTTTGGTATATTTTAAAAAGAGCAGAAAAAATAGAATCATAGAATCACAGAATCATAGAATTGGCTGGGTTGGAAGGGACCTCAGAGATCATCAAGTCCAACCCTTGATCCACTCCTGCTGCAGTTCCCAGCCCATGGCACTCAGTGCCACATCCAGGCTCTTTGGAAATATCTCCAGACACGGAGAATCCACTACTTCCCTGGGCAGCCCATTCCAATGTCTGATCACCCCCTCCAGAAAGAAATTCTTTCTAATATCTAACCTAAACTTCCCCTGGCACAACTTAAGACCCTGCCCTCTTGTCTTGTTGAAAGTCGTCTGGCAAAAGAGCCCAACCCCCCCCTGGCTCCAACCTCCTTTCAGGGAGTTGGAGAGAGTGATGAGGTCTCCTCTGAGCCTCCTCTTCTCCAGCCTCAACACCCCCAGCTCCCTCAGCCCTTCCTCACAGCAATTCTGCTGGATCCCTTCACAGCCTCCTTGCTCTTCTCTGGACCTGCTCCAGCACCTCAATCTCCTTCCTGAGCTGAGGGGCCCAGAACTGGACACAGGACTCAATGTGTGGCCTCACCAGGGCTGAGCACAGGGGCAGAATCCCTTCCCTGGACCTGCTGGCCACGCTGTTCCTGATACATGCCAGGATGCCATTGGCCTTCTTGGCCACCTGGGCACACTGCTGGCTCATGTTCAGTTTCTTGTCAATGCAGACTCCCAGGTCCCTTTCTGCCTGGCTGCTCTCCAACCACTCTGTCCCCAGCCTGGAGCTCCCCATGGGGTTGTTGTGGCCAAAGTGCAGGACCCGGCACTTGGCCGTGTTGAACCTCATCCCGTTGGAATCAGCCCAACCCTCCAGTCTGTCCAGGTCCCTCTGCAGAGCCCTCCTGCCTTCCAGCTGATCCACACTCCCCCACAGCTTAGTGTCGTCTGTGAATTTGCTGATGATGGACTCAATCCCCTCATCTAAATCATCAATGAAGATATTGAACAGCACTGGGCCCAACACTGATCCCTGGGGGACACCACAGCCGCCATTTTGATGCAGCCCCGTTCAGCACCACTCTCTGGGCCCGGCCCTCCAGCCAGTTCCTAACCCAGCACAGGGTGCTCCTGTCCAAAATACTGATTCGAGAGACATATTTTTGTATTTTCAAAGTGTTTACATCAGGTACTAGAGTATATAATGTTATTACTTGTGTGCCAAAGAGAAGTGTTATCAAGTTTGTAGAAATCCTAAAGGTGTATGTTCTGTGAGTTCCCATTTTGCCTGCCTACTCACAACCCCAGTTTTGTTTGAATGAGGGAAATTCTGCCTATTCACACAACTGGGAAAGAAGACTGGAGCATGAAAGGGGGGCATGAGGAAGGTAATCCAGCCAGTTCACTTTCTAACAGTAAGGAAAAGAAAGGAGACAAAGAAATTGCAGCATGTGTCATCTCCCTAACATCTCTTCCATACAGCTTTGTATAAACCTTGTATGCAGGTTTGTATCATCACAGTTCACAAGTTTGCTTTGAATTTTTCTTTACAGATGGCTGCCTATTTTGGGTATTCAGTAGCTGCCACAGATATCAATGGGGACAAGTAAGTGCCCTCTTCTCCCCCCTGCCACCCAACCTGTTTCTGGACAGAAAAAAAGATATTTTTATTAAAAAGTCTATCTTACAGTATAGATTTCTGTCTTCATCATTTGTTTAAGATGACTGTGCAACACACTCCTTTACTAGTACTTAGCATCTGTTTTAACAGTTACATAGATTTGGGTTTTGTATTTATTCACATAAATACACACATGTATTCATATGCTTTAAATGTATTAAACTCTGGTATATCTGTGCTTACTTTGCCTTCAGTTGTAATTTAAATATAGAAAACTTTCATCTTAACCCTGATTTCTGTGCTGAGCTAGTCCTGCTAATGGATACTTGAGAGAATGACACTGGATTTTGATTCTGTTACTGAAGAACCTTATCATTTGTGGTTCAGTTATACAGATCTGTTTATTGGAGCCCCTCTTTTTATGGATCGAGGTTCTGATGGGAAACTTCAAGAGGTCGGCCAAGTTTCCATTTGCCTTCAGCGAGCCTCTGGAAGGTTTCAGATCATAAAGCTAAATGGTTTTGAGCTGTTCGCAAGATTCAGCAGTTCTATTGCACCTCTGGGGGATCTAGATCAGGATGGCTTCAATGGTAGGCTATAAATCAGTATTTATAGATAGTAGATGAAGTGTAGACTGCACACTGAATGTGGATTCTGCACACAAACATTAGGCACTCTGACCATGACTGAATGCTGGACACCAAGGTCTAGACTCCTTTCGATGCTTGTATGCTACTCCCAAGAATGCTAACAGGAGTTACATCTATGCATCGAGCAGAGACTATACCATTTGAACTACAGCATGGATTATTTTAGCTGTTACAAGGAGGAGCTTATTAGTATGTGCTAAGTGCAGTAGAAACCTCGTTGAAATACCTGACTCTCCACTGTGACTTGTTAGGACATCTACAATTTAATTTCCTTTTTTCGTTGCTTAAAGTCAGTCTTTCCAGAAACACTGAAAAATTACTGAAAAGAAGAATTTGTTTTAGAGATCTGGTTTAAAAAATGGTCTGCTAGATGAGATTTTTGCCAGAAAAGTCAAGATTTTTATTTTTTTTAACCAAAATGAGTCTGGTGAAAATATCCCATAACCAATACCTGAGTGTCTTGAGAAAGTATTTGGATGAGAAGTCTGAGTCTGATACCACTGAAGCTGTGGACTCTCAAACCCTTTGCCAGTGCTTCATAGAACTTTCACTTAGGAAGGACAGCAATTAAACAGATGAGAATTGTATCATTGGGGGCAAACACTTCCAGGAATGCCAGGGAGAACACTTTGTTCTGTGAGCCCTGTGCTAGTTTTTTTCTAGAGTGGTAGGAATTTGAGTTCCACAAAAAATGCTCCTGATTTTGTTTTTTCCATCCTTATTGCATGCCAAGATTTTTTCTGAAATATCAAAAATTATATTAAGCTAATAGTTCAAATTCCCAGGTAGCCCTAGTTTATTTTTAATGAAATAATTGTCATTGTGTATAAACTTCAGCTTTCTTTTATTGCCTTGGAAAGATTCTGCCTCTTAAAATACCTGTATTTTTAAAATCCTGTAAGAAATGCAGAAAGCAGTGTGTGATCCAGCAACTAATGATTAGGTCATGTTAACTGGATATATGACATCCACTATCAGATAAAATTGGATTTTATGCCAACGATGAGTACTCTAACTTTGGAGTCTGTTTTTGCAGCGTACCAGTTTGAACAGGATATTTCTTTTGTAGCTCAAAGTATTTTATGCCATTCTTTTTGATAAGGTTAATGTTCTGATTTTGAATTGCTAATAGTATACAGAATTAGTGTGAAGATGCAATATCACTGCAACTACTTACAGAAGACACTGGAAAGGTTACAGCTGATAGACAAAACTCAGTTGATGAGATTACCCAAATAGTGTTTTGATTCCATCATATTTCAATCTGCAATACACAGTAGGTGAGAAAACCATGGTGAAATTTGCCTCTTCTTAAGATTAATTACCTTGCCATTATTCAGTCTGGGTTTTTTAATATTTTCTGTTCTTTTTCCTGCTGTGATTCGTTTTGAGAGTGTTAATTGGAATGCTTTCTATCATAGTATGGAGCAAGATTGGAATTTCTACTGTTTTCACAAAGTTTGTAAAGATGAGTCAAAATATAAATTGGTAAACTTTGGAGTCCTTGTTTTTTTTTATGTAACTTTCTCAAATTTAAGACAGGAAGAAAGAATGTGATTACTCTGTCTTGTGTTTAATATTTTAAAAATTACCATGCTTGGTCTTTGAACCGACTGGAGAAATGCTGAATTCAGCTTCTATGTACACTTCTAAAGCTGGATTTACAACTGGTACAATTAGCATTTTGTTTCTTGCTAATGATATAAGGAGTATTCTCAAATTATGAAGCTCTAGGAGAAAGCAAAATTTCACTAACTGAAAGTTCTCCATAAAGTGTGTTGCCAAGCCATGATCACAATAGACTGGAACGTAGTTTTAACATTGTTTTAAGATGATTTCTATTTTCCAGAATTATCATAATGTCACGCCCTTTGGAGGAACATGAGTGCATTAATGAAATGGACAGAGAGACTCCTTTAGTTTTTTTGGTGTGATGCCAACAATGACTAATTCTGGATGTTTAATACTCTCAAAAGCATCTCAAATACATATGATTTGGCTGGAAGTTGGTTACTGAAGTGTAAAAGTGTTTGCAGAACTAATGCTTTCCCTCCTCGCCTGCCTCCCCACCCTGCAAAGGAGTCTACGATACATTAAACATTTCTACTTTTAGAAAATCCATCATCCAATTAAAAAAAAAGTATTGCTGATGAACATTTTAGAATCTGTTTGCATTTTCTCCCTGTTGGTAGACATCAAAACTGCAGTATCAGAAAGCAGTGATTGATTGGAAGCACAAATATGTCCTGGTCTGTGTATGGAGATGCTGACACTTGTTCTTTTGGTTTTACAGATATTGCAGTTGCTGCACCATATGGTGGAGAGGACAAGAGGGGACTTGTCTATATCTACAATGGGAGAGCAAATGGTTTGACTGCAGTCCCATCTCAAGTTCTGGAAGGGCAGTGGGCCGCTCGCAGTATGCCACCCAGTTTTGGGTACTCCCTGAAAGGAGCCACAGATGTGGACAAAAATGGATATCCAGGTCCTTTGGTCTAAAATGTCACTTTAGAGTAACTTTGTAGTAGCCCTATTGTTTCTGACTGACATGTTTTAAAAAACAAATTGTAAGGTGTAATGTTTCTTCTTTCTTCCTAGACTTGATTGTTGGAGCCTTTGGTGTTGACACAGCTGTTTTGTATAGGTAAGGAGCCCTCTATGTGTTCACCTAAGTGCAAACAGAATGAAAGCCCTGTGGCAGTCTTGACTTTCAAAAGCCAGATCAGGGAAGCCTGAAATTTGCCCACTCCACCACTTTCCAGATTGCTGGAGGTAAAAATAAGGCTGTATTGCTGTTTTCACTGAGTAAATCTATAGTCTGCTATCTAGTATTAATCTTTCTCAATGATCTATTGTTAAGGGAAAATACAAATAAGGTGTTTCCAAGGGTTTCTGAGTGACAATTTTCCAGAATCTGATACATACAGGGTGCTGCTAGGTAATTGCACTGCAGTCCCAGAAGTCTTACCCAGATTTGCACAATCTGGGAGAATGCCTCACTTGTCTGTGCCAGAAACAGATAGGTTGTCTTCTTAACACAGTTCTCCATGTTCTGAAGGTAATAAAAGGGCATAGAAAAGCTTCCTTCCTTTTCTATCCTACTTAGTGATTATCTGTTACACTTGCAATTTCACTAAATATTGTCTAGAGTATGTATGTTTGACATACATACTCTACTCTACATACATACAATTTGATGGGGAAGGTATTGTCTATCATGGTGTAAAATATTGTTCAAGAGGATGTTTTCTTTGCAGGGCTAGACCAGTTATTAGAGTAAATGCTGCCCTGGAAGTTAATCCAACCATTCTAAACCCAGAAAACAAAGCCTGTTCCCTGTCAGATGCAAAAGTTTCTTGGTAAGTGGGGTATCTTTGTTTTCCTTTGAGGGGAGGGAGGGAACTATGTAGTGTAACGAGGCAACCAGGTGCCACTAATTGCCAGGGAGTGGCATGAGCTTGTGTCAAGCCCACCTGTGCCTAATTAGGGTGGGACTCACTGCGCATGAGCAGGACCAGGGGGCCAATAAAAGGTAAGGCTCAAACTCACCAACTCAGCTCACACTGGAACTCACAATCTTGGCATGCTTGGCTTTAAGTGCTTCTTTCAGCACCGTGCTACCTTCATTGCTCCACTAGAGCTCATCGCCGTCAGGGTGAGGCTGGCAATTAGTGGCACCTGGTTGCCTCATTTCACTACAGGACTATCTGGTTTTTATTTTCTTCAGTGCTCAATTTTGAAAGGTCTCAGGAAGTCTTGTCATCTTAAAAAAGGCAATCAAATACAGATTTTTCTGAAAGTACAGAAAATACAAAGAACTCATTGACAGTAGTGGGAGAATCAGCATTGTCTTGAACAGATGGTAGACTGACTCCTAAGTTACATTCTGCCTGCAGAGATTGTCAGTGTTGAGTAAAATGGTCAGGAATCACATGGCTTTTGCAATGTTTTCACCTACTAACTTTTTAGGTCAGAAATAGAATGGGTTTATGGAAGACACTTGGGAAATTATCTGCTCTGCAAAGTGGTTTTGGTTCTTGTTCCTAGACTATTGTCCAAACCAAATTTTTCTTTCTAGTCCTAACTTCTTTTTCAACTCAGTATGCCAGTTCCTTCTAGCTTTTAAAATAAACGAGGCACATTTGATTTCAGGAACAAACACCAAACACTGTGTCACAGGTGACTGTTCCTATATAAACTAAGACCCCAAAGTTTTGCATTGCCATCTATTTATAAATAGGTTGTATATTCTCTCCCACCAGAACAAAATACCTTTTGGGAGTCTCAAAAGAGAATATCTTTGAACTAAGAAAAACAATAAATAATTTCAGAAGAAAAAGTGTGTGAAATTAATCTTTTCTTTTCCTCCAAAACAGCTTCAAAGTGAAGTTCTGCTTAAAAGCAGATGGCAAAGGAAAGCTCCCAGACTCACTCAGTAAGTCCTGCTAGTTTAAAAACTTTCAAGGCTTTTTAATATTGTTTGCAGACATGAGCACTGCTTGTCATTCTTTTTTATTATTGAAACAGTTGGTTACAGCACAATCCTGCCAGTCCAGTAATCATATATACATCTATATGACTATCTCAGCATTTTTGGGTTTGATTTTTTTTCCCAAGTGTGTTGAAGTTGGGGGGATTTGAGCATACTTGGGACTTTAAGCATGTTTTATCACTTGGTGGAACTAGCCTTGGAAAGTCCTTTATGTTTTACAGAATTTATGTTTTACAGGGAAATTTTAGACAAGAATATTCAACTGTGTACATTGGTAGGCCTGAAAAATAGACAAGCCAGAAGGGGAACTTCTCACCCTTTTTCTGGAATAATGAATTTCTGATTGATAGAGTTGATTTTTTCATCGGGTTCCCTGGATCTATATCCCAGGAAAAGACTGTTTCAAACAGGTTTTTGTTGTGTGGCAAACAGCCAGGTTTTGTCTACTGAGTATAAATCTTTCATATAAGTAGCTGTTACATATTTTAAATTTCATTATCTATATCACATATGTCAATTAATTAGATTAGCAATACAGTTAGATATTTATGTGTAAGATTGCTTTAAAATATTCTGGAGGAAACCCCCTCCTACTTCTTGATTGTAATCATAAGTTAGAAATGTATTGGTGTTCTCACTTCCCCCCAGTTTTTAAAGAACAAGCAGAATCTAATTTAGGATAACAGTGTTTGTTAGTTACTGTATTGAGAATTAATGTAGTAAAAGGTGTTGTATTGAAAGAACTGGAGCTTTTAAAAGTTCCAAGCACTTCTGTTTTCATTGTAGCTGAAATCAGCTTTCAGCTCCACTTCTGATGGGAATCTGCACTGTGTTGAATTGAATGAAATATCCCTAACCTAAATGCTTTGGATTGGACAGATTTCCAAGTGGAGCTGCTTTTGGATAAACTTAAGCAGAAAGGAGCTATAAGGAGAGCTCTCTTTCTCCACAGCAAACAGCCTAGCCACTCTAAGAACATGACTATTACGAAGGGGGGCAAAATGAATTGTGAAGAACTTGATGCCTTTTTGAGGGTAAGCAGCCGTTTACGTTTTAGGCAAATGATTCTTGGTGCATTGCCTTTTACAAGTTCTTTGTGGTGGGTGTTTAAAGAAAATAAATACTACAGAAACTTCATGCACTCTGGATAGACTTAAAATGACTAAAACCTGGGTTATTGCTGCTGTCAGAGGGTGAGCAATGGATATTGTTGTGTCTGAAATCTTGGTCTTGGATTGGAAATTCAGTTCTGAACTTTGTTACAGACTGGGACAACTTTTGGCACAAAATTAGTAAGAATTTTGAAGGAAAAATTGTTTAACAATTTTTGGCACAAAATTAGTAACAATTTCCAAGGAATGTGATAGTCAATAAGAAGAGGATGTGCTTCTACTTTGAATCTAAAAATGAAGAACAATACAGATCTGAAACTGAAAAGCACAGATCAGCAAGTAACAGAGAACACAAAAAAGATGGAAATATCATTTGCTTTTTCTCGGTCTTTTCATTTTAATCCCCACAAATGTTAACAAATAAATAATTACAACGCAACAATACAATAAATAAAAATCAGCTTACTGTTGGGTTTGGGATGACTGTTGCCATTAGAGAGTTCTGAAGGGTATTTTTTTTGTTGTTGTTTTCTTCAACTGTTTTAATAGTAATTCATATATTTGCTTTCCTCAGGATGAATCTGAATTTAGAGACAAATTAACTCCCATTACTATTTTTATGGAGTATCGTCTAGATTACAGAACAGCTGCAGATGCAACAGGATTGCACCCTATCCTCAACCAGTTCACTCCTGCTAATATGAGCAGACAGGTATATTTCTTCCATGGTCTATGAGGAAAGAACCCAGAACATATTTTTAGCTTTCAAACTTACTCAATATTTCAGTTCCTCTTATCACTCTCAAGATATCAAAACACAGGTCTGGGCTTTTATCTCTGATTTATGGAAATAGTGATGGTTATTGTATGTTTGTCTTCTCTTTCTTCCCTTCTCTGTGTGTCAGATTTTGTTTTGACATCTTACTCCTCAGTGCTGGACTTGCTTTTCACATACACAAGCTTGAGAGTTTTCTGGGGGAAAGGAGTTAGGTGTAGGATTAAAGGTGTTAATCTGGAATCATCCGCTGCTCTGACTATGCTGCTCTATGTATATTATGTTTATCTTAAGGTAATAAACATAGTTTTGCTATTTCTGCCCTTCAGACAAATTTTTGCACTAATTTGCACAGAGAATAGTGGCGATGCAACTCGATGAACAGATTATTCAAAGTATGGAAATTAGATAAAGATAATGTAGACATCAGTCCTAGAATTCCAGTGTGGCAGGATGAGGCAGTTCCCCCAGATATAAAAGCTCTTGTTCTCTTCTGAAGATATCTCATAACCAGCTATTTAGAAGTCTTTTTTATTTGGTAGTGAAATGGAATAATAACAAATTGTATGTTAGAAGAGATGCAGGACTTTAGATGCAGGGTTAATTACAATATATGTTTGATTTTTGCACAGGCACATATTCTGCTGGATTGTGGTGATGATAATGTCTGCAAACCAAAGCTGGAGGTGTCAGTAGAAAGGTAAATACGTGAGAAAAGTACTCCAAGGAAAAGTAACTTTCCTGCTTGAATTCTTAACTTCAAGAGTTTTTTCATACTTCTGTGGAAAGGATGGATTGAAATAAGTACGACTCCTCAATATATACAATTTAAACTCATGGTTATTTGTTTGAAGGAAAACCCATTTGCTGCTTTGTAGCCTTATATGTTTAATATGTAGTACAGGGGTAACACAAACCCCTACCCTGGCCCCCACTATAAGTACACAGCATTTATTTGAATATTTGCTAATCTGGACATGCATAGCAAGCATGAACCAGTGTTAGCTGCAATTATATTACTGTTATTTAATACTAGATAGACACATGGAGATGTAAACAGGTATGGATTTATCCAGCAAGGGATAGAGCAGGGCTCTGTTGTCACATGTATGGAAAAAAATAGTTTGCATTGGTAATATCTTTTGTTAAACCTGGAAAAAAGAAAAAAGTTTTCATTCACAATTCTTCCATGAGTCTGAGTTTTATGTGCTTGTCAGGGTTTAACACTGGCCCGGCAATTAAACCGAATAACAGACGCTCTCTATTAATCTGTCTCTCCTTGATAGAGAAAGGAGAGAGAATAAGGGAGAGAGACTGATGGGTTGGAAACTAAACTACACATCTTTAATGAAACAGTAATGATAAATAGGAAAAATTACTAAATATATACAAATATACAGGAAAATGGAAACCACATTCCTCCCTCCTCTCCCCCAATAACTCTCACGTCACCACCGAGGCTGCAGGGCAGCCCTGGGAAAGTCCAGGCTGGAATCCTGGAGTCGGCAGCAGTTGGGAGCTGGAGGCAGGAACACACAGATATGGGCTGGGATGGATCAGGATCACAGGCAGATGAACAGACAGGATCCTTCCAGGATGCCGGGTGAAGGAAGGGAAGCAGGAAGAGATCTGGCTCGGCCCACGTGATGCCTCAAATTTATACTGAGTGTGACGTATATGGGATGGAATACTCTGTTTGGTCAATTCTGGCATCTATCTTGTCCGTTCCTCCCTAAAGGAGGGTTCAGGTGGGGCCTCTGTGTCCTTGGCTCTGCATACCAGTCTCTAGCAGTAACTATAAACATCAAGTGTTATCAGTCCTAAAAGCACACACACTGCATGAGAAACTTGCTGTTAATTTCAGCAAATGCAACTACTTACAAGGGACTTAGCTAAAAGCAAAAGTACAGAAACAGAAAACCACCTTTATCCTGGCCCAAACCAGGACAGTGCTTTTTATGCCTGAAAGCCATTCTTAGTGTTATCTCTACTCATATATGTCAGCTTTTTTTCTTTTTTTTATGCCCTTAGTGCAGACCTTAAAGCATATGCACATACATGTAGGCAGTAGAGTTCACAAACACACTGATTTCTGCAAATGCTTCAGAAACATTTTGCATCAGTGGAGATACAGTCAGGTTCCCTTGCAGTTAGTGAAATGAAAAGACATGGTTTAGAAAGATGTTCTTTTTCTCTCTGGAGCAAATGTATTACAGAGGTCTTGACTGCATTCTGTAGTTGACCCTCCCATGATTCAAAATGTACACCTTGATTTAGCTGTTTGTAATTGCTTGCTGTTTGTTACAAAAGGTGTTCATGGATTTGTGGTTTATTGTAAATGTTGTAAAAAAGATTCTTACAAAAAACCAGCATGTAATACTTGCTTCATTTGTGTGATAATAGACAAGGTTTTGTTTTAAATATAGTGTTTAAAACAGCTCTCCTGAAACTGCCTCTAGGTTTCTCTAATGTCTTTCTGTAATTTCAGAATGTCTCTTGTTTCTCTTAAGTTCTGCCAGTTCAGTACATTTTATATACTTGAATGCAGAGCTCTTTTTTTACACTTGTTTTTTGCAGTGATCAGAAGCAGATCTATATTGGTGATGACAATCCCTTGACACTAATTGTCAGTGCTCAGAATCAAGGAGAAGGAGCCTATGAAGCAGAACTCTTTGTCATCGTTCCACCCCAAGCAGATTTCATTGGTGTTGTTCGTAACAATGAGGTAAAATTCCAACTATTTTATGCTTTGAGTAGTCCTATTGCAGGTGCTGCTGTGGAAGTCTACAGGAGAGCATCTGTCAGTGGTGGTTTTTAGACTTCATTCTTAAAGCAAAGCACTGAAAAAACTACAAAGTTCTTTGAAGCCCTGAAGCTGGATAGAATCATAGAATCATAGAATTGGCTGGGTTGGAAGGGACCTCAGAGATCAAAGCCATCAAACCAGGATAGCACCTGGCTTGGTGGTTCCAGGAGAATAAAGGAGAATAATCTGTGTGATGGAGCTTGACACACAGAGTTTATCTGCTACGAGTCTTTATTTTCATAGTGTCCTTCTTAATTTATTTGCGTTTTGACTTAACATGTCATGTGTTAAGTAAAGAGCTGGGCACCTGTGAGGAAAAAAGTGATATTGGGTATTTCTATTCTCATCCACCTAGGAATATAGGAAGTCTTGGGTATCAGTTATCCTGACTACACAGAATATTAAAGTTTATTTCCTGACTTTTGTTTTAGTATAAAATGTCTTTGCAACTTCTATTTCAAGGCTAAGTTGTATGGGGCTTGGAGCAACCTGGAAGTGGGGAGTATCTATCCCTGCCCATGGCAGGGGGATGGGAACTTAGATGGTCTTTAAGGTCCTTTCCAACCCAAACCATGCTTTGTGTCTGTTTCTTTAAAGACACAAGCATAATCCCACGAATGCTTGGGATTATAGGCATATGTAAGTCATATACTTTCAGATTTTCTTCATCCTTGTTTTTATCTATGATCAATGGGTGTATCTGACTGCAGAATGCTAAGGGGAAATCTGTTTTCCCCCTATATCAAAGGACTGCAACTTTCTACATACTACATCCTTATATGTTGGACCAGGCCTTTTTGATTCTCCAGTTTGCCTCTGCTACTCTACAGCTTTGTGATGTGCTTTTATCCAAAATCTTACAGCTCCTCTGGGATCTTTTTTTGAGTAAGCAAATAGGTTTTCATGTTATTTTGCCTTCCAAGCTCTAATTTTCCTATGAAGAGTTTTAACCCTGGCCTGATTGCCAAAGTTTCATCATAGAGGTTTTAAGGAATCATGTGGATTAATGCTTCAGGTCACAAAAATCATCAGTCCTACCTGATATAAGAATATTGAACTTTTCTTTTGGGGACATTGGAAAGAGCATCTATTTCATATCAGAATTATTTGTCTCCATGGAGACTTTCATACTCAGATTTTATTTAATTTTAGTGCTTTATTGTGTTAGGACTGAGAAATTATATTGACATTAATGCAGCATATCAAGAACTTTTCTCCAGACTTTCATCAAGGTGTCCAGATTTACAGAATAACAATCTTTAATATTTCTGGTTTATTGCAGGCTTTAGCAAGACTGTCATGTGCATTTAAAACAGAGAATCAAACTCGGATGGTGGTTTGTGACCTGGGAAATCCTATGAAAGCAGGAACTAAGGTAAAGTTTGCTTTCCCTTTACCAGCAGATGTCTGGTAGCTCAAACAGGCATGCAGTTGGTGTTCTTCTTAATCATGGTAGTGTTTGGGCAGGATGTTTATTCAGAGGAATTTAAGATTAGATCTAGCTGACATTTAGGTGCCCACATAATTGGTTATTTAAGTGGTTTCAACTTTTCAGTTAAATTAATGGCTGAAAGGGAATATTCTTTAGTTTTATGATGTAACTCAAGAGGAGTAGTTCACTAAACAGTGGAATTAATTAACTCCTGTCCCTGAAGAATTTGTTTTTAGATTCAACTGATACATTTTTTTTAATATACAGTAAAGAACTAGCTCACAACACACCTTTCTCTTAGTGGAAACCTAATAGTGCTTCTCTCTCCTGCCTAGTTTTTTGATGTTTGAATTTTTGTCTAGCTGAGACTTCAGCACTTCCACCAAATCTAGCTGAAATTGGAGGAATTAAAAAAAAACACAACTATTAGTGAGACCTGGCAGATGTTAAAATGATGTGACATGGTATATCTTGCTTTCTGAGGAAAGTGAAAATAATTCAAAATTAAAAACAATTTGATGGTCCTTTTTTTTTTCAAGAGACATTTTATATAGGTGAATAAATGCTATTTCCAAAGCCTTCAAAAGTGTACCTAGTTGAACTGTACAGATATTGAAGCAACTATCATGTACTATGTCTTGCTCTACAGTACTTTTTTGCAACACATAGAGGTGCTGAGTTTTCTGTAAAAATGGCTAAAGTGAGGGAAGTAAGCAGGATGTAAACCTGTAAACATCACTGCCAAAACCCAGAAATATATCTGCTGAAATCTCCAGAGAGCTTTTTAGTCTTGGTGAACTGGACAGGTATTGTTTGCCAGTTCTCCATCCCTGTTCACTATATGAACACGTGCCTTGAGCAGTTTCATTGCATTCTGATAGCATTTAAAAGCTTTTATTGTGTGTTTTATTGTGCTTCCACTGAACCATGGTAATTTTTTTCTGAAGCTCCTAGCTGGTCTGCGTTTCAGTGTGCACCAGCAGTCTGAAATGGATACCTCTGTGAAGTTTGACTTGCAGATTCGAAGGTATGGAATTGTATGAACTGGTAGATAACATGCTAAGCAAATAGAGGGTGAACTGCCCAGGTAGTTTCACTCTGGACTAATTCTCTGGCCTTTGCCTTGTTGTTTAAAAAATAAACATCTTTTTAATGAGTAACGTTTTCTAAAAAAGAGAAAAAAATGCAAGAAAACAGTTTGAATGGAGTTTCTTTTGCTTACAGCTTTCAGAGAAACTATGGCACAAGTGAAATGCTAATAATGAGGAACAGCATTATCTAATGATTTAATGAAAATTTTATACTTCTTTTATACTTGAGTAGTGCCACAGGATGACTTTTGTTTTTGGGTTTGTAGCCCTGCTTTAAAACTGAGGTTTGAGCTCTGAATTCCTTTTGATGTAAAGCTACAATTTCAAATTTTATGTATTTAAGGATGATGTGCAGGTCTTTCAGAAAATATAATGCATGTGATGGTTGGAGCAGAAGCAACATGCAGTGAACCATTTGAAATGTTGGTGGTAGCCAGCCTAAGAGAGTCAAAAATATAAATGGAACAAAAGAGTAGTGTTCTTGTTAATAATAAGAACACTTTCATATAAATACCTGAGTTTATACCTGTTAGAGGTGACAGTTAAGATTTAGAGATGTGATCGATAGGAATCTCTTTATGCAGTATCATTTTATGTTGCTTAATTAACAGTACAAATACAGCTGCTTTCTTTTCCCATTGTGGACCAAAACCTGCTTTTTCTCTCTTAAGAACTTCATTTTTTAAATGTAGTGAATAAATAATTCTCATATGCATTATTTATCTCCAAAAATTAAATAACTTTAAACTTGCCTTTCTCTTTTAATGATAGAATGGTTTGCCATACTGATCAAAGGCCTTGGCAGCATAAATCATCTCTTTGGTCTCACATTGCTGTCATTTCTATATTTTTCCCTCTTCTCCATCAGTCAGCAAGGTGTTCCACTCACAGACCTGTGACTCTAGTTCTTTGCAGAAAGTGATCTTCCTTGTTGTCTTCCTTAGACTAACAGTGGTCACTAACTGGGAGAAGAAATGGTCAGTGAGATTCCTTAAGTAATGCTTCTCTTCTGATGGAAGAGAAAGGAAGTTCCTATAACATTTTATACCTCTTATGGCAAGAATTTCCTTACATGACTTCTGAATGCAAGACCAGTGATGCAATTGAACATGGTGATCAGTTTGTCGTGACAGGTATTACCAAGGTGTCATCATGCATTGATGATTTAGATGAGGGGATTGACTCCATCATCAGCAAATTTGCAGATGACACTAAGCTGGAGGGGAAGTGTGGATCAGCTGGAAGGCAGGAGGGCTCTGCAGAGGGACCTGGACAGACTGGAGAGTTGGGCTGATTCCAATGGGATGAGGTTCAACACGGCCAAGTGGCGGGTCCTGCACTTTGGCCACAACAACCCCATGGGGAGCTCCAGGCTGGGGAGAGAGTGGCAGAAAGGGACCTGGGAGTCTGGATTGACAGGAAGCTGAACATGAGCCAGCAGTGTGCCCAGGTGGCCAAGAAGGCCAGTGGCATCCTGGGCTGGATCAGGAACAGCGTGGCCAGCAGGTCCAGGGAGGTGATTCTGCCCCTGTGCTCAGCCCTGGTGAGGCCACACCTCGAGTACTGTGTCCAGTTCTGGGCCCCCCAGTTCAGGAAGGATATCGAGGTCCTGGAGCAGGTCCAAAGGAGGGCAACCAGGCTGGTGAAGGGACTCGAGCACAGACCCTATGAGGAGAGGCTGAGGGATCTGGGGGTGTTCAGCCTGGAGAATAGGAGGCTCAGGGGAGACCTCATCACTCTCTACAACTCCCTGAAAGGAGGTTGGAGCCAGGGGGGGGGATTGGTCTCTTTTGCCAGATGACTTTCAACAAGACAAGAGGGCAGGGTCTCAAGTTGTGCCAGGGGAAGTTTAGGTTACATATTAGAAAGAATTTCTTTCTGGAGAGAGTGATCAGGCATTGGAATGGGCTGCCCAGGGAAGTAGTGGATTCTCCGTGTCTGGAGATATTTCAAAAGAGCCTGGATGTGGCACTCAGTGCCATGGTCTAGCAACCGCAAGGGTGGTTCAAGGGTTGGACTCGATGATCTCTGAGGTCCCTTCCAGCCCAGCCAATTCTATGATTCTATGCAGAGGTTTTAAAGATCACACTAGTTGTCTTAAACTCACAAAGCTAGTTTTCAAAAATTGGCATAATTCCTAGCAGAACAACTTCAGCCTATGAAAGGATGAGGTATTTACAGGTTAGGGAGATAATACTTGCATGAACTTTTTGATTACTGAAGAAAGAATAATTAGAAAATTTAAGCACATCTTTATGAAGAAAATTGATTATGTAGGCAGAATAATCAGCTGTGTCTAAGGAGATCAGAATTCTGTTCTTAGCTCTGCTTTCAGGGAAAGAGGAGTGTTCTTTGTATTTCTTTTTTTCTGTTGGCAAAGTCTGAAGAAATTTTATGTATGACTGACTCAACGTACCTTAATATCTGTCACCTGTTGGTGTAGCTGAAGTGTTGGAACTGGATATTAACTGTATTCATTTACTCATTTAAACACTCTGAAGAGAGGTAGGCAAAAGTAGCCCTAATATACTTTTCTGGGACTATTTTGAGGCCCTGAGCAAAACAAAGTCCTCAAGTGGAACTTAGGGCTCTGCTAGCCATATAGTTGATGTTATCCCACAGCTCTGGCATTTCAGTCTTATTACACGCAGCAGCTAAGGAACATTTTGAGCTTTGTGTCCTTTGTTGACTTCCTCCAGCTGAGAGAGCTCCAAGCCCCGCTGAAGGCTGGGGCTGTCATGCATTCGAAGAGAGAACTTCCTGGAATGTGCTCCTTAGCTTTAGTAAATGTGCTTCCCAGCAGTGGCTTCAGACTCATGATGTTCTATACAATTATTTTAAGTTTTGGGTTTTTAAAAATACTTATATTAATTTCTTAAATGAAATATAAGCTATTTTTCTCTGCAGTTCCAATCTGTATGACAATCTAAGTCCAGTAGCATCCTATCAGGCTGACCTTGCCATTTTAGCAGCTGTTGAAATTAGAGGGTAAGTATTGGTGCTATTTTAATAAATGTCTTTCTCAAATAAGCATTGCATGTTTGCTCTTTTAGAAATAAGTGAATTTTTTTTTAGGTCTGTGTAAAGCTTTTAAGAAAGCCTTGGGCAATTTTTAATAATAAAGAAAATATGGTTCTCTCTAGCCACCCTTTGGACTTTCAGATCTTGAATAATTCTAAATAATTACAAAAGAAATTCCAAAAAGGAATGTTGTACCTTTGTTACTAGAGGTTTTATAGAAGGGGAAAAAAAAAAAAAAAGCCCCTCATTTTTGCAGTCTCCAGATCTCTTTCCTCCACAAACTGACTGGGGCTTCATCCCAGAACTTCTGAAGCCTTTTCTAAAAGCAAGTTGAATATCCAGTTGAGCCTAAGTTTGCAGTGCCCTCATCTTCTTCAGTCTTAAGCCCAGTACTAATGTCATAATGACTCTATTACCTCCATTACATCTGCTTATCAGAAATCCATATTTCACACATAAAAGCTATACAATTCTCTTGCTTAGTCAGTTAACTTAGATTCCTGAGTCATAATCTTTTTAAATGCCCACAACATTCATTATTGCAATCTAATTTTCTTAATATTTGAGAGGTGGGGGGATGCCACAACAGAAAAGTGTTATTGATAGCTTCACCATTTTCAGTGCATGTTGAATTATTCTTATGACTATACTGATTAAGTCTGCATCATCAATATTTGTTATTATCAAAGTGTTGTGGGGTTTTATGACATTAGTATCTTAATTCTCCTAATGGTTTACTAGGCATTGTAGGATGGATTCAAAGTTTAGGGTGGGTAAAAGAAAATGTTTCTACATAGAAAGATGTAGAGAAGCATACAGAACGTTTAATATGTCAGCCACCCAACCTCTGATCTGCTTTATAAACTGGAGATTGGATTTTAAGCATGTTAACTTGTTTTGAAATCACATTTATCATAACATATTTCATAATAATGACTTATTTGCTCCACTATTCAGTGTGTCGTCTCCTGATCACATATTCCTTCCAATTGCAAATTGGCAGCCAAAGGAGAACCCAGAAACAGAAGATGATATTGGACCTCTAGTTCAGCATATCTATGAGGTATGCAATTAGTACCAATTTCAATTGCAGAGTTGTGTGATAAATTAAAAGAGAGAGATGATCTGGTGTATCTTTTCTCTTGAGTAAATTCACAAAAACTTTACTTTTTTAATTCTGGGTCAATAATTGCTATCTGCAAGAAGGGTTAGAATGCCTGCAATTAATTTAACAGGAGGAGCAAAATAAAAAAGGCTGATTTTTTTTCTTTTTACATCATTACACGTTTTCTTCTCTAGCCCCTTGACATTTAGATAAAACATTTGAAGTGAACTGAACTCAGAAAATGACTTATGGCTGCGAATTATCCAGCATCATAATTTGTATTCCAAGTGTTCTGAATAATTTTGTAAAGTTTTTTGCCTTAAAAAATGTCCAGTATTTACAAAGGAACGATCACAGCTGTAATCTAGATGGTTTAATTAAATGAAACTTACTTGAGAGAGCTGGATAAACAATAGCTCTAGGGAAGTTCTATTAGTCACTACTTAAAGAGACCATTTATCTAAAGGAAGTTATGGGTGCATGTATCTGTGCTCAGAGCATCTTGTCTGAGCCACATATACTGGCTGTGAATCACACAATAAACTACAAAAATTTCATATTTCAAGGAAAAAAAATATATTTTTTCAAGGAAAAAGCCCTAAAGCCATATAGCTTCTCTCAGAAGTAAATTTTATCAAACTACAGAAGTAGTTTTAAGTTTTGCCTGTCAGAAGACTGAACTTTAGCTACTGCTTTGAGGTAAAGTTGATGAATGCTATTGCCATAAGGTGTCAGGAGTGGGTATTGCAGCAGTATAACTTGTGGTTCAATCTAAAATAATAGCTAGATGCACTAGAGTAACAGAAAAGGCAGCACTGGCTTTCTTTTTACATCTGTTAACTGTATTTTCATAATTAGCTGCGAAACAACGGTCCGAGTGCGTTCAGCAAGGTGATGATGACTCTGCAGTGGCCTTACAAGTATAAAAACTATACACTCTTGTACATTGTTCAGTATGACATTGATGGGCCCATGAACTGCACTTCTGATATGGAAATAAATCCATTGAAAATTAAGGTAAGCAGGGCTTGTCTTTTTGAGTGTAACAAAGGATGCTTGTTTGGGGAGCACACTCAGAATACCCAAAGTGCTGAGAACCTTTAACACGCCAAGACTTCTTCTGTTGCTGAGGAGCAAGAGTGAACTGTTTGATGGTACTTGTCAATGTGAAATAAAAAGTATACAATAGATTTGCAACCCAAAGATAAATTGGTTTAATTTCTTTTGGTGTTTTTTCTTGAAGACCTGTACTGAATGAGTTCAAAGTCCAAAGCAATGGAATTCATTTGGAAGCAGCTGTGAACAAAAACATTCCAAATGTTTTCTCTGTTTTTGTAAACTTTCTGGGCTTTATTCCTTTGGAGAAAATAGCACTGTTTTTCTATTACTAGCTTATTTATATAGGCCCTCATCCAAATGCCCAAAGATCAATAGGGGTGTTTCAGTGAGGCTTAGAAGTATGCTATCAGTGCCAGCAGAACATGCAGTTTGTAGAGCACAGAAAAGGAGAAACCTTTTATTCTTAAGGTGTACTAGGCAAAGAAACAGTAGGAAAAAAACCATTAAGTTTGATTAAGAGCAGGGAGCTGAATTACAAAACAATTTTGGAACAAGTAGGAAAATCAGTATAGTTCTCAAAGAATTTAAACAAACTTATATATAATAAGACTAAGGTAAGATATTAAATGTACAGAACAATAAAGAATACGCATGCAGATTTGATAACTAGAAAGCAACATTAGTATAGGTATGAATGCAAATTTCCTATGCTTTTGCTATACCATTGCTAATAATATATTTCTTAAAATTCTCTTATAAGTTTTCTCATAAATTTGATATGTAGAGGAGAAGGAAGCATGGCTTTGCCAAGCCCCATATATAAATCTGCCATTTTATACTGGGATTTTCTAATGGATTACAGAAGTAATTTATCAAACCAACTGCATAGTTTTTCAAGGCCTTCCTAAAGAAGTTTTTGTGTATGTCTGAATGTGTGTCTGCAGGTACAGTGCTATGTGGTACATCAATACCATAGTAGAGCTCTTTTTTCAGAGTTAAAACCTGAAATGTTGAGGAAAAGTCTTCAATAACAGATTACAAAATTGAATTATTTATTGCAGTGTAAGAGTATCTTGTTCTGATACATGAAAAAGTTTTGTGTAAGATACTCAAGGCCCTGTGTTAAATCTTAATAGAAATTTGCATCAATGATCTAGAAGTAGTTATGTTTTTATTACAGGTGTAAGTAAAGCCAGGTTCTGGAGAACAGCTAGGATAGAGAGAGAAACCTGGCAACTTAGATTTTCTTCACCTTAAGTTTGAAGACTGCAAGTATCTAAATATAACAGTTGCTTATTATTTGGGCTTCCTTGGTGCATCTTAGGTTTCTGCTCCTAAAGATGATGAGAAGAATGAAACACTTAGCAGGGAAGATAATCATGACCATCATATCAGTCGAAGGGATGTAACTGCCATTGAAGGAGATGTGCACACTTTGGTAAGCTTTCTGTGAAAATATGTTGGTAATATTTTGGGAGATTTTTAATGGAAAGATGAAAGCTCTGCAAGATGAACAATTATTTCAAAACCCCATGTCTTGTATCTGAACAACTAGCAGACAAAATAGTCATATGCTCTGGACCTGTTCGGTTTTATTTTTGCCCAATGTGCATCACTTTTCCTCAGGGTGTCAGGGTTTAACACTGGCCCAGCAATTAAACCGAATAACAGACGCTCTCTATTAATGCCTCTCTCCTCCTTGATAAAGAAAGGAGAGAGAATAAGGGAGAGAGACTGATGGGTTGGAAACTAAACTACACAACTTTAATGAAACAGTAATGATAAATAGGAAAAATTACTAAATATATACAAATATACAGGAAAATGGAAACCACATTCCTCGCCCCTCTCCCCCAATAACTCTCACGTCACCACCGAGGCTGCAGGGCAGCCCTGGGAAAGTCCAGGCTGGAATCCTGGAGTCAGCAGCAGTTGGGAGCTGGAGGCAGGAACACACAGATATGGGCTGGGATGGATCAGGAGCACAGGCAGAGGAAGGGATGGAATCCTTCCAGGATGCCGGGTGAAGGAAGGGAAGAAGGGAAATCAGGAAATCCAGAAGTCTGGAAATCTGGAAATCCGGAAAAGATCTGGCTCGGCCCTCGTGATGCCTCAAATTTATACTGAGTGTGACGTATATGGGATGGAATCCTCTGTTTGGTCAATTCTGGCATCTGTCTTGTCTGTTCCTCCCCAAAGGAGGGCTCAGGTGGGACCTCTTTATCCTCCTGGACGGTAAAATGTTTTCCTCAGAGCTGAGCAGTGTCCTTGGCTCTGCACACCAGTCTCTAGCAGTAACTATAAACATCAAGTGTTATCAATCCTAGAAGCAGACACTGTCTGAGAAACTTGCTGTTAATTTCAGCAAGTGCAACTACTTACAAGAGACTTAGCTAAAAGCAAAAGTACAAGACAGAAAATCACCTTTATCCTGGCCCAAAGCAGGACACAGGGTAACAGGATTTTTATCTATGTGTGTAGATAAAGTCCATACCTTCATGCTAATGCCAGGTCTTTCACCTTTGGGATCCATTTGGTTCACAAAATATTTTTCTGAATGCAAACTTACAGAACACTACAAATAACTTTTAAATATTGGGGTTTATTTCATATATTTGAATAGTTCGTGGTGCTCTGCCAGGAGAACTGGACAGTAAAGTATGCATATGAGAAAAATACTGCCACTAATGACTTTCCAAATGTTTTCATATTTGGGATATCCTTTCTGTTATACGCAGGGCTGTGGAAATGCTGATTGTTTAAAGATAGTCTGTCAAGTTGGCTACCTGGAAAGGGGAAAGAGTGCAATATTATATTTAAAATCACGCCTTTGGACCCAAACTTTCATGAATGTGAGTCCCTGAATATTCTGCCCCTGCTCCTAAAACATAAGAAGTGCTTTTGTATCCATGTGCAATGCTAATTTTGTGTTCTCTTACACAGAAAGAAAATCAGAATCATTCCTATTCTCTCAAATCATCTGCTTCTTTCAATGTTATAGAGTTCCCTTATAAGAACCTTTCCTTTGAAGATATCCACAATTCTACAGTAGTAAGTTATTTACTATTTTTTTTTTTTACTATTTACTACTAGTATTTATTTTACTATTTACTACTATAATTTACTATTTAAGCCTGAACTATGATATGTGATTACTCAGAAATCAATGCAAAACCAATGATTGTCAGGTACCTTTTTTGTGGCTTGGTATAATGGTAATTTTTTAAAATATTTGATCTGTGTGTTCATTTCAGTTATGCACATACAAACAAGAGTTTCTTGAGATAAAATTAGAGTTAACAGCATTTGTTGCTTTAAAGACTTTTTGGTAGACACCATAGCATAAAAGATTGGAAGAAAAGCAGGTTTGCTGATGACACTAAGCTGGGAGGAGTGGCTGACACACCAGAAGGCTGTGCTGCCATTCAGAGAGACTTGGACAGGCTGGAGAGTTGGGCAGAGAGAAACATGATGAAATTCAACAAGGGGAAGTGTAGAGTTTTGCATTTGGGGAAGAACAACACGATGTCCCAGTATAGGTTGGGGGCTGACCTGCTGGGGAGCAGTGTAGGTGAAAGAGACCTGGGGGTCCTGGTAGACAAGAGGATGACCATGAGCCAGCAATGTGCCCTTGTGGCCAAGAAGGCCAATGGCATCCTGGGGTGCATTAGAAAGGGTGTGGTTAGTAGGTCAAGAGAGGTTCTCCTCCCCCTCTATTCTGCATTGGTGAGGCCGCACCTGGAGTATTGTGTCCAGTTCTGGGCCCCTCAGTTCAAGAAGGACAGGGAAGTGCTTGAAAGAGTCCAGCGCAGAGCTACTAAGATGATTAAGGGAGTGGAACATCTCCCTTATGAGGAAAGGCTGAGGGAGCTGGGTCTCTTTAGTTTGGAGAAAAGGAGACTGAGGGGTGACCTCATCAATGTTTTCAAATATGTAAGGGGTGAGTGTCAGGGAGATGGAGTTAGGCTCTTCTCAGTGATGACCAGTGATAGGACAAGGGGTAATGGGTGTAAATTGGAGCACAGGAGGTTCAAATTGAATATCCGGAAACATTTTTTTCCTGTAAGGGTGACAGAGCCCTGGAACAGGCTGCCCAGGGGGGTCGTGGAGTCTCCTTCACTGGAGACATTCAAAACCCTCCTGGACACGTTCCTATGCGAAGTGCTCTAGGTGGCCCTGCTCTGGCAGGGGGGGTTGGACTAGATGATCTTTCGAGGTCCCTTCCAACCCCAAGGATTCTATGATTCTATGAAAAGGATTCAAAAAGCTTGCCATTAATCTATTTTTAATATGGTTATGGTTTCTAATGCCTATTATTATTTTCTCTCCCAAGACTTCTGGAGTTCATTTTTTGGTTGTTGTTTCAAGGAATACTGCCTTTTAAGGGGAGAGAGGGAAAAAAAAAAAAAAAGTCCTTGAGTTTTTAATTACCAACCATTTCCAGATTACTACAGTTCTACTGAAAATCATCAAGATTACAGAATACATGTTGTCATTTTGTCATTGTATCATTGCAAAAAAAACCAGACCAAACAAACAAACCCTCCAAAACCCCCAAGCCCATTTTTATGTCATTGGGAAATCCTATTAAATTTGGGTCAGTGCAGCCTTTATGTCACTATTAATATATAGCTGTTTACTCACATTGGAGAAAAAAGAGTTTGATGGATTATTTTAAACACTATAGAATAAAGATAAGCAAGACTTATACTGCTTTAATGAACTCAGTGTGTCACTGCTGTGCAAAGTGTGATTTATTGTGTTCTTCTATTAGGTTACTACAAATATTACATGGGGCATTCAACCACAGCCTATGCCTGTACCAGTTTGGGTTATAATTTTGGCTGTCCTAGCAGGATTATTGCTCCTGGCTGTTCTAGTATTTGTTATGTACAGGGTAAGTACTGTATGTGGGGTTTTTGTATTCTCTTACCTACGTGTTTTGCATTCCTTCAAACAGAACAAGCAGCTTGCAGACATACTTTGGTTCCCTAAGAATCTGAATTGTTTAAGTTTTTGGATCACTGCAAAAACTTCTCAGCCTTGTCTTTAAGAAGTTAAATCAAAAAGGATGGCTGTGCTGAATTAGTTAAATTTTTCAGCTTATATATTGGCTTTGGAGTTCAAAAATAATGAAAAGGAGAGAAAAAAAATTCAGGTAACTAATCAGTTAAGACCTGCTCAAGAAGGAAAGAGAAATGTTCATCTATTTTCAAAATGACAGTTCAATTTCTTCATTGTTCTCTGAATCACAGATGGGTTTTTTCAAACGTGTCAGACCACCTCAGGAAGAACAAGAAAGAGAACAACTGCAACCACATGAGAATGGGGAAGGAACGTCAGAAGCTTAAGCAGAGTTTTTATCTAAGACATTCTGAAAAATACAAAAATGCCTACATCTTGGTTATGAATATTGGTTCATTAAGGAGAAACACTCATGACTGCAAAGTTGCTGGTCTTGGAAGGAATCAGCATGTACAAAATAAGAGCAATATATTTAAAACCTCCTTTTTATATTAGTTATGTTCATACATGTGACTAGCACATCTGCACTGATTTGTGTCTGAACAGTACTATGTACTGCTAAGATTTTGCTTATTGGGTTGGAGGATATACTTTTTTTGGTTCAGGGACTGATTTTACATTATTTGCCCACACAGATTCTGTGTTTGCTCTTGGAGCCAACAGCTTCCATAGATACTTGCTGGATTACATGTTTAGTTTCAATATATTTTTGATGGAGTACACTACATTTCACTTCCTAGCTCTTGCAAGCTAGTTGCACAATAAAAAAATGAACACAGCTTGTTTTACAAAACTGAGTAATATTCTTTGACCCATTAATTCTGCTGCTGATTTTCTTCCTGATCAAAAAAACATTAAAGAAATTAATCAGTGGAGTCATTCACATCTCATACTTATTATGCATGCCTGTTCTCCTTCCTGCTCAGCCATCTGTCTTGTGGTTTCCCTCTGGATTTACAAATAGTGTTCTCCAGGTCCTAGGTCTCTGTAGGGACTGAGCCTACACAAACTTAAGTGGGTGGCAGAAAGCTGGAGATTAGGTACTTTATATGGGATCTAGTGAAAAGATTCAGGGCAAGATGCAAAGACTCTGCTCTGGATTTCCAAAGCACAGGGCCCAGGTATTCCACAGAATTGTTGGCAGCATGGATCTATTCAGACACTGCCAGGGACAAGATGTTGGACTGTGCTGTCAACAGACATGTCTGTTGAGAAAACTCATAGCCTTTACGTTCAGAAGTCAGACCTCTCCAGTGTTTAAAGTCAGTATATTACTCAGGACAACTCTCAGTTTCTGGCAAACCAATGAAGGGAATACTTAGTGACAGGTTGCCTGATGCTCTGTAAGAATTCTCCTGTTCTGTGGTTGACTGTGTCCAAGAGCAGGATGGAGTAATATAGGTACTGTTTAAGCTACACTGCCAGCCAAATGTATGCAGGTTACATCTATGTAGCCACACTCAAGTCTGACTTGCCACCTTCCCTGGGAGAACAGTGAGCTTGTCAAATGAAGCAGAGTCTAGCTGGCAATGCAAAAAGCTTTTAAAAGAGAAGGTGCATTTGGGTGTTTCATTTCATTCATTGTACATTTCATTGCACAAAAGACATTTCATTGCACGAGACACTTCATTATGTTCAACACATTTCATTACCAGAAAAAACACTAAAAGTTCTGTTTCGTTGTCTTTTAAACATACCAAAAATTCAGTGGTATAAAGCCACAGGTTTACATCATTCTTAGCTTATTTCCCTTAGCATTGGTGTGGTCAAGTGAAGCTTCTTGTAGTTATGAGAGAACACAAGAACATTGTCTCTATGCATTTCAATGGACATGTAATAGCAAATTAGGAGGTTGTCTGGCTCACAGTCACATGTAGCTTAGAGGGGACATCCTTAAACTATTACAAAAGTGCCTTATAGGAAATTTGTTTATTTTCTATTCTAGAAAGGTAACAAATTATATTATAAACACCCTGTAAGCAGCAAAACCCAGAAAGGAAGACTTCCACTGTAATTATAGCAGTGAGACTCCTTTGTAGAAATGCTCTCAAAAGGATAAAAACTCCGGATAGGCTTCTGTACTTGCATCTTGGGGGGGTTTGTTCAAAGCTGCATCTCCCCACAAATACTGCAATGCCCAGTCAGCCCAGAATTATCTGAAATTAACACTTTGATTCATCTCTCATTTTTGTATCCTTCCTGAGATTTGAACTCCACAAATGTCTTTCATTGTTATGTCCATTCTTACTCCCTGAACAGTGATGGCATTTCAGTCATCGAGAGACACAGCACAAAGTCTGTGGGGGCCAGTATGTATATCAGATCTAGGCTTGCATATTGATCCATTTACATGGTTTTGCTTTAGAAAAAATTGTTTAGTTATGATAGGTTTACAGGAGGGCATAGGGCATCAGTTCACTTTCACTGAGTTTTCAAATTCTTCAGTATGGCCAAGGTTTTGGTTTTTTTTTTTTCTTTACTTCCAGTATTGTTGCTAGCAATAAAGGATCAGGAATCAGGCTTTGATCCTGGCCTCAAAATGTGACTTTTATAAAACATAATTTCAGTTACTTACATAGGCTTCTAGTTCACACGCTTCGTCAGCTGATTATCTATATGCAAGGATTTTTTTTTTACCCAATCTAAATGTTGGTAGGTTAAGAGGTTTAAGAGACTGTCAGATTAGAGCTCTAATTCTTACATGTCCTTTCAGTACATGTACAGACTGTGTTGACTTGAAATTTGTTAGACTACTCGCATGTCTAGGCATTATAAGGAGATGAAAATAATAATAATAAACCCAGCATGATCAAGATCTCTTCAGCTCACATAGAAGGGATACAGTAGTGTTGTTAATTGTCTTAATTTCACATTCTTAATGTGGCAACTGGAAACTCTTTTTGCCAGTTTTCAGGATAAAAAGGTACATTTTATTGGTACAACTACTGTAGCTATGGAAAGTTTCTTCCATTTATTGAAGTTACATAAATTAAGACTTATTTAAGTGTTTTTTATTTTCTTGCATTCTGCTGGACAATAAAAGCAAATTGTTGCTTCTCCCCTTTCAACTGATTTCCAGTTTGGTTAAAAAAAGACCAAACATTAGCTTATGTACATGCAGTATACAAGTTACTTAGAGAATATAGATACAACACCCCAAATTCTGTTTAAAGTAACATTTGTGTTTCAGGAAGATTCTGAAGAGAATGTTTTCCTGAATGGGGGTGCAGCAGCAAACCTTTGATATCAGGTTCTTGACTCAGCAATAAGATTAGACTAAATATGTACTTGCATCAGTATAAATATTATAATGACTTACAGGCATTGGTTTATTCTTGTAGTAAACATTGTAGAATGATGTTAAAACTATAAAAAATGTATGTTGGAATTACCTTTATGTCCTTGAGTTGAAACTGATATTCATAAGATGCATATTGCAAGCACTAAAAAACACCCAAGACAATTAGTCCTCTTTCAAGAGTTATGTTTCAGAAGCATGTTTTTCATGAATATAAAATCAACAGCTATGTAATTATTTAGACAATGAAAACATTTTAAAGAGCTTTATCTTTTATAATGAAATATTAATTTAACTACTACAGTTTGCAATTATTGCAGCATCTCACGATCAATAGTAAAAAGCTAAAAAGCTACTTATACAAAATGCATATTATCTGCTACTCTATTTGAAAGTATCTAGAAAACATAAAGTAGGGAACATAATTTATAGGTTTGCATTTCTTTCAAGAAAGTTCCAAACTGTGGAAATAGCTTGTATTTAAACATAAATGCAAAGTCAAACATGGTATACATTTTTCAAGCTAAGTTGAAATCTTTGAGGAACCATTTGCAGTGAGGTTTATAATTTTATCTGCCCCATTTTTCTGTTTTAAATTTTGATTTACCCTATGAGGAGAGGCTGAGGGAGCTGGGGGTGTTCAGCCTAAAGAAGAAGAGGCTCAGGGGAGACCTCATCACTCTCTCCAACTCCCTGAAAGGAGGTTGGAGCCAGGTGGGGGTTGGGCTCTTTTCCCAGGCAACTCTCAGCAAGACAAGAGGGCAGGGTCTCAAGTTGTGCCAGGGGAAGTTTAGGTTAGATATTAGAAAGAATTTCTTTCTGGAGAGGGTGATCAGGCATTGGAATGGGCTGCCCAGGGAAGTAGTGGATTCTCCGTGTCTGGAGATATTTCCAAAGAGCCTGGATGTGGCACTGAGTGCCATGGGCTGGGAACCACGGGGGGAGTGGATCAAGGGTTGGACTTGATGAGCTCTGAGGTCCCTTCCAACCCAGCCAATTCTATGATTCTATGATTAATCTTTGATTCCATAGCTTGTGGAAATCTTAAGAAAGTTCATCTATATGCTCTTTAAAAAACTTTTATTTCCAACAAAGATTTCTAACATTTAGATGTTTCCAAACTTATGTCCATGCCTAAGTAGTCTTGAAGGTAAACTCTCATGCTAGTTTGAAAATATTTCAGTTACAATCCGCATGTTCTTGGTGATTTGGAGAGCTCACGTTGAGCTTAGATTTTTTACAACATTTGCATTTGCTGTTGATTGTCCTGGCATGGGCCCTGCAGTCACAGGTGAAAATCTAGTCAGTTGTTGTCTTTGGTCCAGACTAAGACTTATTCCACAGTCCAATGAAGTCACAGAAAACCTGACATTCACTGCAGCTGGCTTTGAATACAAGCCTTAGTTTAACAGCCAAGGCTGCTGGCTTTTATTGAGGAAAAAAATAAATAAAACTGGGATTTCAGAAGAGGAAAATGATAATGCAAAAAATAAAAAGGTGGTGGTAAGCCTTTTACAGCAAAGAGATGTTTTGGGTTTTTTGCTGTTTCTCTGTTTCTGAGCTGGGAAGAACCCATTAGTTCTCTATTGACAGTAGCCTCCTACAAACAAATCCCACAGTTTGGATCATGTTTGTATGCTGAACTCTAAAGACTCTCATTGACTTGAGTGGGATCTGAATTCCTTGGTATAGAATCTCCAATCCAGTTCCAAAGTGCAATATTACATGATCAGATCTAGTTCACTGCCAAATTGTCTGATTATTGTTGTCTGCCTAGGGAGATGTAGCATTTGTTGACTTGCAGCAGTCAGTATTTTTAAGGACATTATCAAAACCAGTGTGTTAAGTTGGCATGATAAATGAGTGATATAGAAAGGTTCTGATCACCCACATTGGGTGAAACATGATGTATATTCTAAAGGGTATCCATTACTAACTCTTGAGTTACTGGGAATTGGTACAGAATCTTTAAGTCCACTGGAAGATTTGACTAGAGACTATACAATAATGGGTTAACAGCAGTGCTACTACTCTTTCATGTGATTATTATTTAGTATTTTGATGGTTTTTTTCCAATGTGTAGAGTTTGTCTATAAACCAGGAAATCTAACATTTCATTCAATGACCTTCTCCAAATATGACATATTAAGTTTGATTAAGTTGAACCTTGGCTTTTGCAAAGTAAATGATGATTTAATGTAGTGTTTGTATCTTAATAAAACTCTTACAGGTTTAGGTGGCCCTTTCTATAAAGGAAAACTGTATCTGCTGTGATACAGATATGTTGAAAATGTAAACTTTTATTTCTTTGTAATAGAATATTTTCACTTTTTTTTTTTGTTTTGCTTGTGTATTAGATCAGTAGAGCATTGTTTGCACAAGCACAAAATTAACATACTAATGAGAGTGCTGCATTTCAGATTTTAGTCATGTACTAAATAAGTGTAACATAAATGGAAATATTTTCAGTGATTGAACTCTTTTCAAACGTCTTCAGTACACTTAAGGAGAGCAATATACATTTAAAGTCACCTTATTTTTTATTAAATTATAAATTTTGCAAAAACTGTGGGTAGCATGGCTCAGTAATTTTGTACTGAGATCAAATACATAGCTGTTAAGCTATGTTTTTTCTTTCAACTCATTCTTTTCATTCTAAATCAAATTTGATTGAATTTATGAGGTTGTATTTTCCTGTATATGTATAAAATTTCAAAATATTATGATTGGATAAAATGAAAAATGTAAGTATTGATTTTGATATTTAGAATTTTGGAATAAAACACCTCTTAATTAACAGGAATTCTGTTTGTTTTTTTTAATTCTAGGTGTGTTTGTAAATATGCACTGAATTCACCTGAAAATGTTTTATAGTAAATTTGTAATCAACAGTTGTCTACAAATTATGAAAATGTCCCATTTACACAATTTTTACATTCTCAGCTAAAGTGGCACATATTAACCTGAGAAACCTGACAAGGAAGGATCTAGTCACAAATTAGATTCTGTCACCAGAAAACTGATTACCTACTAAAATTATTGTATGCCAGAAAGAAATATTTCAGATTTTATAGCTGCAACAGCACTGTAGAAAACAGTGGATACCTGTCCTAGGAAAATTCTGAGAGAGGTAAGGTTTTTTCCTGTATTATTAAATTGATTTTATCTTAGTATTACATTCTGTTTAACAGTCATATTTCTTTTTGTTAGCAGTAAATATTTTGTGTCACAAGAAAGGTGTATATGTTTACTTCACAGTGCAGTAATTAGCTAAATGCAGTACAAATGATTAATTTCCAAAAGTTACTGCCCTTTCAGAGGCATTTTCAAGAAACCCTTTTATCACACATTTAATAGGCTGTTTCAGAACTCTATGAATTGCAGATATTCATGCCATCAACATTAATTTCTTTCAGAATATTATAAATGAATAATTGTTCATAGTCACATCATCCACATTAATCTGAAATGTTGCAGCTGCTGAGTTGGTTTAATTACTCCTCAAATAAATCTGATTTGAATCTTTCTAGAAGCCCAAGTCTACAAACATTTGGAAATTAAGATATATGTTACCCACACCTTCCTAATAACAAGTAATGATTCATCATACAACTCATTACCAAAGGAAGCAAACTGCTCAAAGTGTTAGCTTTCTGCAAACCTGTTTCTGCCACTAAGGAACATGCAACACTGCAGTTTCCAAAATAAATGCAGCTATAGCAGAGCCTGTGCAGATGCAGCCCTTTTTTCTTCTCGATGCATAATATACAATAGAAATAAGAAGCTGGATGAAAGATGTTAACTAGGCAATCAAGCACTGAACAAATGTTTCCCATTGAAAAAAGAATGTTTTCTATACAAAAAAAAAGTTTTCTAAACAAAATCTCTCTTCCTTGTGAGTTGCTGGAAGAGAGTTCCTTATGGAGTGAATGACTTACTTGATTTTGCTCTCTTTTGCTTACTTAAAAAAAAGATTAAATGAAATGAAGACATGAATGACGTATCCAAACTTTCTAAAGAAAAGGATTGAAAGGTACCTGCTGGGAGGGTGTAGGTTTCCTCCTGCAGCACTATGCAGATGCAGTGATCATTCACAATGCACAGGTGGGTGAAGTCAGTCCATTCTTCAGCTGTCCCAAAACATGTCAACAAAGTATCAGCAACCACCATAAAAGTGACTTGTATTTTCTATAATCCCACATCTATTTGAGGTTGTTCTTAATGCCAATTAATTAATTGCATTATGCTGTATGGAATGGCATTAAATAATACAGAAAATAATATTTTTTTCTTATTTATGCGAGAGATGTTGAAAATATGCATTGATAGCAGTTCCTCCTTTCAGTATGGAAAAACTCCTGTATAGTTTGTAACTCTATTCACCTCTCTGTTCCACTGAATTGAAGAAATTTTGAGGTCTGAAACCTGCATATTTGGCCCAATGGATCAATGTGTAGAATAAATACTTTTATTTAAGCAATCTGTATTAAAAGGAAAGCGATATAACTTTATACTTTAAAAAGAGATTTATATTTACTATTCAAACATACAAAGAAAACTTAGCATTCCAACTCTGAAAGCCCTTGAAGTGAATGTTTGCCTCTCTGAAATCATGGTGTGGCCACACTCATCCAGAGTAGTGTGAAGTACACGGTGAAGTGATCCTAGCATGTGTTTTACCCTCAATCCCTGCAGATAGCTGCATGGTGTGGCCACACTCATCCAGAGTAGTGTGAAGTACACGGTGAAGTGATCCTAGCATGTGTTTTACCCTCAATCCCTGCAGATGGCTGCACGCTGTGGCTGAGTTTGCTTTGTCCAGATGTGCTGCCTTTGCTGAGAGGTAGCAGTCTTACCTATTGCACACAAACTTAGTGGGATTCCACTCCCTACAGATTTCATTTTATCAGTGTTCATGTTTAGCCTTAATTCTAAAAAAATGAGTGTTGGTATCAGAATCATAGAATCCTTGGGGTTGGAAGGGACCTCGAAAGATCATCCAGTCCAACCCCCCCTGCCAGAGCAGGGCCACCTAGAGCACTTCGCATAGGAACGTGTCCAGGCGGGTTTTGAATGTCTCCAGTAAACCGATGATGATGGTGGAGCTCTGCCTCGTGTTGTAGAATCAGAATTCCAAGAGGTGCTAGGGGTAGAGCTGACTGCCACAATGACTGCCACTTACCAGCGCCTGGCAGATGATTTCTAAGTTGACACAAGGCAATCCCAAGCGGCTGCAACCGGGGTTGCCAAACTCTAAGCAACAAGTGTGGGAATTGCCTTAAACGCGGCCAGTTCGGAGGGCTGGAAGGGCCCACGGGGCGGGGTAGTTTCCAGGATAACTGAGTTCAGGGGCAGTGTAGTTTCCAGGATAAGGGCTCAGCGCAGCAGCCCGGGCAGGCCCGCCTATTCCTCACACACCGGGGCCGCGCGGCGCACCTCAGCCATCGCCGCCAAGGGCTTTGCTGCTCCGGAAAGCCGCTATTCCTCACCGCCCAGGACTCGAGAGCCAGAGCAGCGCCGGCGGAGAACCAGCGACGGACACCCCTACCCAGAGACCTCTCGTCCCGGCCCCTCTCCCACCACCACGGTCCCTGCGGAGCCATGGCTCCGCCCCGCGCCTCAGCCGGAGAAGCGCCCGCCCCGCTGCCGTCACGCGCAGGGCGGGCGGGCCGCCCTTGCCTCCGCAGCGGATCCGGAGCCGCCGGTCCCGGCCTCCCGCCCGCCTCCTCCTCCTCCTTGCCCGCAATATGCCTCCGCTGCCCCCGGGCTGCTCGCCATGGCGGGGACCTGCGGGCGCCTCTCCTCCCTGCTCCTGGGGCTGACGGCCGCCCTGCTGTTGCTGATGGGGCGGCCGCCCGCCGTCGACGCCGCGGCTGCCGCAACCCGCCCGCAACAGCAGCAGCAGCAGCAGCGGGCGGCGCTACTGGGGGTCACCCCCGCCGCGGCCTCAGGTACCGAACCCCTGCTTCCCTCTCCCACTGCCGGGTTGATACCCCAGTTTTCCGCGTTCCCTGTGGATATTTCTCCTCATTCCTCCCCGGGGGGCCGCGCCATCGGGGCCCCCCCGGGCCGCCGCCTTCCTCCTCTCCGGGGGAGGGGGTCGGCGACCCTCAGGAGCCGGGCTGCTGAGGGGTTCCCGGGGTGCAGCCGGTGATAGCGGGGTCTTGTGGTGCCGTGCGGCGTTCCTCAGCCGAGACGCCGCGTTTGTAACGTTGCCGGTAGCGGTGGCTGCTGCTGCGGGGTGAGCGGGATCCATCTTTAATGTCAGAAGATCTGCGTGCAGCTGCTGGAGCGGGGCTGTGGTCTGGGGAAATGTAGAACCCCGACATGGTGTAGCCTGCTGCTGACCTAGCTGGAGGTGCTCCCTGAAGGCAAATGGTCTGGGAGAGACCCAGACCTCCTCTCTGGGGGAGAGAGCAGCTCTGTGAATGCCTCTCTGCTGTCAGGGGTCACCAAAACAAGAGATTTTTATAATATATGTATACACATTATATCCTTATCTATCTGTCTATGTGTATATCAATATAAAATAAATCAAGCTGGTACCTGTGCAAGCATTTTAAGCCTACGAAACGAGTGATGAGGCTGGTGAGCTTGTTAGTTTTTGCATCTCCTCCGTGGAAGGAAGAAATATCTCATTTATCTCCAGCAGCTTGGAGTATGAAAATAATGTGCCTATTTCAGGTCCTGGTATTATGGTGGTATGTGTGAGGTTACCCCTTTGCAGAGCTGGGGCAAGTGTTAAGGTGTTTCTTCTAAAAAATATCTATATTCTGAAGGCTTAAATAAGGATAAACCCAGTATTATTCTTGACATACTGCATTTCACCAAAGATTTCAAAATGGTTTCGACCATGAATTATTTAAGACCTCTTAGCACCAAGGCTCTATTTGGACATATCACTAGAGCATATGTTTCCTTTTTAACATACATGCGTGTTTCTATTTCTGTTGACTTCAAGAAGGTATAAGATGTTCTTCCTTTCAGGCATATGGTTAGTGTTTTGTTGAATTGAAGCCAGTTTACAAAGCTGCCAAAGTATGTATGCTAATTAGGAAATATAAGCAAAGCTATTGAATTGTGGTCTTTACTGAACTTCTTAAAGATGTTGTAGAAGAAGAGACTAGACTTTTGTAGAAACTGAACACACTTTTAAATTCTCTGGATGCACTCTTAAAACGCCTTGGTTTGCTTTTCAGTTTCTTCTGTGGGTTTGGTGATTTGGCTTTCTTGTGTTTTTTGTTTTCCAAACGTATAAACGAGGACTTTGAAGAAGGGTCTTTGAGCAGCTTGGCTCTTGCTTTTCCTTTTCAACTGTTAATTTTTCACTGTTTTTTTCCCCATCATGCTTTTAGAGGAATACAGCATTAATCACAACAAACCCCATTTAGGCATTGGCAGTGTTTCTAAGCTGTACAGTGAGCATTTTGCTCATTAAAAACTGAGTGGCAAAACTAAAAGGGGGGAGAACCATGACAGTTTTGTAACTCAACAATTTTCTTTGGTTTCGGGTATTGATTTCTTTTCAAGAAGCTCTGTTACCACCTTCATCCCTAGCCCAAATCTTTGTTGGTGCTAGACAACTTGATGCTGATGCTGTTGGTTTGCTGTTCTTGCTGTTGCAGACCCACGTGCCTAGTTACTGCTGCTTTCTTCTAGTTGGTTATTGTGCTTCATAGGTTTTGAGGTATGAGGTCCTGGAAGTGTCTTGTAGTATGCAGCAGTCCCAGGTTGCAAATATCAGTACAGTTTGAGCTGATCCTCAGCATTTGTTTATGTTAAGCTAAAATACATTTAAAGCTTTATTTCACTTGTTGGCTAGTTATTTAAAGGGTCTTGAATACGTTTTTCTTTCCCAAAAATTGAGAAAAAGCCAATAGGGATTAATCTAATGACATCTATTAAACTTCAGTTATTCTGAAGAAGCTGCTGGGCATCGTTGGTTTTGTGTGTGGAATTTCCTTTCAGTAGAGCAGAGAAGTTATTTTTGATATATTGATACTTTTAAATTTTAAAAATAAAGAGTCTGGCTCCAGATAAGGTGTATATCAGATACTAATGTCTTTTCCCATGAAATTTATATTTTGATAGTTTACAGCTGAAAAGTAGGCAGGATAAATGGCTGTTGCCTTTCCAGTAGAAGACTGGCAGCAGCATAATCCTGCAGGGGAATGATCTGAAGAGGCCACTCCTGCAGCAGCTGTAGGTCCTCTGCTGGGAACTGCCAGGCAGGCAGTGGCTTCTGCAAGTAAGGAGTGGTCTGGCTGATTTGGATTTATGCTCTGTGTTTGTGACCCTGGTGTTTAGAGTGAAGGAACCTTCTAAAACAGGGAAGGTGCAGAGCTAAGGCTGAATTTCACAACCTTTTCTCATTTGATATTCTTCTATTGATGTCTCTGTTCTATCGAAGCTAATTATACAGTTTTACAGGTCAGTTCTCTCCTGGATTAACAGACTTTTGCCAGTGTAATAATTACTATGCTGTCTGAGAAGAGAAACTAAATCCAGCACAGCTGTGTACAGTGGTTTGGGGTGCAGACTCTGCTGCTGACATGTAAATGTAGCAGTGAGAAGGTGGTTGCACATCAAGACTTAACAGGTTTTTGTAGTTTGTATCTTCTTCTGTATAAGCAACAAAAAACTCAGAATGGCCAGAAAATAAATCCATTCTGAAGACGTGGCAAGGCAAGACATGCAGAAGAGGGTTCCAGGTTCATGGATTTACTTTGACACATGTTATCAAGTGGATGTAGCTATTCTTCCAAATTCTAGAAAAAAAAATTCAGTAAGAGATAGGTGGGCCTCACTGGTTAGGGTTGTGATTGCTGAAGTGGAGGAACCTGTCTTGATGCCTTGTTATTCCCAGTGTGTTTTCCATTTTCTGTGTGGCACTTCAGAAATCTGGGCTCTGGTGTGCAGAAGCAATTGCAGTCACTGTGAGCTTTGAATACTCAGCATTGAGCTCAGCAGGCTTGAGCACAGGATTCAGTAAATCATAGTCATGGCTCTGATCTAGGCAAATCTGGCTTTGTTTTCCTTCTTCCCTTCTTCCTGCACATTCTTTACAGGAGGTATGGTTTGTGTACTTAGGATGTTCATGATGAGATAATCTTGATGTGGTGTGTTTTTATTTTCTTTATAATGCAGATATTAGTCAGTAAACAGCAGAGATCACTAATTTAGTATGTGATGCTTAACTGCAGCAGTTCTGTGGCAGATCTGGTGAGCAAAATTCTTCTGGGAAAACATAAATTGTGTAAATAGATGCTGTTGTCATGCATATAGACAGCACATAGGATGATATACACCATCTTAATGTCAGAAGTCCTTTTTCATGTGGAGACTTTAAATTGAAGTTGTGAAATAGGTATTATTTTTAGTTTTTGTTATATAACTGCATGTTCTACGCTGTGGGTGCACTCTGTACCTTTTGTAATCCCAGCATAAAGAAGAAAAGACCATTCCCAATCTGCCTCATAATCCCATATTTAGGGAATTTTTTCTTTTCTTTTTTGCAGCTGACTTGGTGTGTAATGGGAAGATTAGCTTGACTTTTGTAGGGTGAAATTGAAAAGTAATAGCTAACAGTGGTCCTGAACAAAGGAGAGAGAATTGGAATTGGTTATGCATATTTATGCAGGTAGTTCTGTTTGTTAAGGTTGATGAGAGAGATTTGTGATTGTTGGCAAACCCATAAGACAATAAAAGATGACTTTTGTACTTGCTTAAAATGAATATGCTGTCTTGCTGCTGCCTGTAGAACTTGATTCTGTGCCCACTTCTCAATACTATCTGATTGCATGTGGTGATGAGTTGCTGTCTAATGTGAAGCAGTGTTTTAGGCAAGAGATAAGTAGTTAAGATTTTTCTAAACTCTTGTGTGTTGTCTTCCTGAATGCACAAGGAGGAGGTAACTTTCTTATGCTTATGTCAGCAGAGGAGACATCATCAAAGGCCAATTGGTATGTTAAAACATTCATGGAATTGCTGTCAGGGTAAGAAAAATGCAGTTCTGGATTTGGAATGCAACTAATATCTGGGTCAGTGGGGATCTATAGCATGCTTTCTTGGTGAATTAGCTCAGTAGATGAAGTCTTTGAAGACAAGCAAAGATCTGAGTGGAAGGTTTATTCAAAATAAACTTAATTTTTGGTGTTTCAAAACTGGAAAAACTGCTCAAGTTACTTTGTTGTCTTGATAGTTGTATATTTTTATATTCACTATGTCCTTCTTTAATGAATAGAGATTTGAAGCACAATGTGACAGAGCAGATGAGTCCTCTCTATCACTCCTGATAATGTCTTTAACTCCTAATTCACAAGATCCAGCAATCTCATATGGTTCAGGAGCACCCAGAGCCTGTGATCAAGAATTTACATTGCACCATAGGAAGTAGTATACCCTTGAGTAACACTTCTGTGTTCAGCTGGATGAAATAGCCATACCTATCTCCTCTGACCTAATCCTAGCTTGCCAGAGGTGTTCTGCTCCATCCCATGGGTGCTCCTAAAGTGTCATCTTCCACACATCTACAAGAAACTGTATTCAGCAGGCTGCAAAGCAGCCTTTGTATTTACTGGCTTGCCTCTCTGGCACTAATTGTTGAAAACTTGATGTTTGAAAGAAGTTTTCATGCTAGCACATGCTGGAGGGGAGGATGTGAGTGTGCACAACTTTGCAGTCACCAATATGCAAGTGTATTTGCTGAAACAACCTGTGCTAGGGAACTGATGTTTAGGAAGTTCAAGGAAATGAGTTATTCTTCAGGAGTGCACTCTGTAAGCCACGTATTTAGCAGGGGAGATTTCACTCAAGCTGTAGTGCAACTTTTCAGTTGAAATATGTATTCCAGATCTATCCCACAGAAGAGCTGGGTGCCTGGGAAAGGGCAGACTTTCCAAACATCTGAGGTGGCACAGCTAGGGTGTATGTTTGTATGGCTCCTGCACATCTCCCTTTTACATCTACAGAAGAGACTGTACAGAAGGTCACCTTTGGTGTATGTATTGTCCTATCATTTTAGGAAGGACATGGATCAGGAAGGAATGATTCTTAGACATATATATATATCTCATATATCTCTTAGATATGAGAGAGCACACGTATACTGTAGTGTGAGGAGATTCTTGTGACTAAGAGAAGACAGTTCAGTATGTGTGGAAAATACTCCAGAGGTACAAGTTACCTTAAATGCAGCTTCTTGGACAGAACACAGGACTCAAGTGTAGCATCAGCAGTTCTGTCAAGTAACAAACTATATTATATGCTTTAAATTTCACAAGCAGTTGTCAGCTGTCTGTAGATGATGTGAAGAAACTCTCCTTCTCCCATCTCAGTTGGAGCAGCTGCCATAACTTTTCAAATGGTTCTGCTTGCCCTCTAACTGAAAGCTTATTATGCATTCTTGTAAACAAAATGCTGACAGATCTGCAGTTTACAGTACATGTATGGCATGACCCTGGTGATGTGTGTTCTTGCCTGATGTAGCTCTTGGGTGACCTGCTGGGGTTGCCAGGGTTTGGTAGTGATGCTCTTACCTGTCTGTGCATGCATGAAACCCCTAAGGCTAACCAAAGTGTAGGTATGAATCCTGTCAGGGTCTTGAGCTATCCTTATTCCTTCTCCCTCAATTTCTTGTTCTTTCTCTTTCCCAAGGTTGTGATTGTTCTGTATCATATGGGCTAGAAGAGAGTCTTCACTGTCTCAAAAGATGTAAGTCAGACTTCAGAGCACAGTTGTTTCCCTAGCTGAAGGAGATCAGATCCTACTGCTGGACTTTTCACATGACCCTTCTTGCTTCAGCATTCTGCATTTCCTCTTGATAGCACATGGTACTTAAAGACGGTGCAGTCCTGCCAGTGGAAGAGGCAAGAGGCAGCATGACACTGGAAATAAGTTGTAGCTCTTGGTGGGTTAGAGAGGAAAAACAAAACAAACAAAAAAACTTGGTCCCCTGCCTTCTGATTTTCCTTGTTCCATCTTAAACAGTGATAATTTTGGTGTGCTTCTTACCTGACCTGCTGGCAGCTGTAGCAGGTTAACCTGCATACAGTGGCCAGTTAGCTGTGGTGGAGAGTGGGATTTTTATGTTGATCATAATGTAGTGGTTATAGGGTATCAGTGCGTGGCACATATTGAACCATTAGGAGGTCACGAGGTATCAAAATACAAAGAATCTCAGATACACTTCAACATGTTCCCAGCAGACTCTTGTTGAAATGCATTATTGGCAGGACCACTGCACCCCAAAAGTGCTCTAAGGTCTGTAGAGTGTCGTTTGATTAATGAGTGCTTCAGTGCAGTGCTTGCTTGAGTGCTCTTACTAAAGACAGTGTGGTATAGCAAGATAAATTGAAGCACTGACCCATTTTCATGCAGCTAATTTGTAGGAAAGAGTTGAATTTAGATTTGATGTTAAGTTTCTAGATGGTTACTTGTAGTTCATCTGCAATGTTTTCCTCTGGTTGACGTACATTTATTTCTTTATTTTTCATCAGTCTTTTATCTATCTGAATCTTTAGTCAGTGGCTGAGCTTTCTTATTAGTGTCCATGTAATTTTTGGGTTTCATATTGTAGGTTGGTCTGTTGTAGTGGGTCCAAGTTATCCTTTCATTAATCAGACTGCTCTTAGTTTCAGAATCATCAGTGCTTATGTTTTCATTGACTATAAGTGATACCAAATAAGGCCATGCAAGGTAAGTTTTATCTTATGATCCCATTTCTTTGATAAAGCATAGAATTTGCATCATCGCTACAGGATGCTGTATTCCTACTAAAACATCTAGCTAGATTTGCCAAGTGTATTAAAATTAGCAGCTGAAATTAACCACAAGTAAGGGAAGATGTTGTTTGTTCTTTGTGAGTTTTTCTTTGAGTGGTTTCTGTGATTTGGAATCAACTTTGAGGACCTGGAATCACAGAGGTATTCAGGCTGGAGGGGATATCGAGCACTTTCGTACAACCTACTTAAAGCAGGGTCAACGCTAAGTTCAGTCCTGGGAGCTCTTTCCTATCAGGCCTTGGAAATGTCCAGAAATGGAAAACCTCTCTGGATGACCTTCTCCAATGATTCTTTATCCTCAGAGAGAAAAAAAGTTTCCTCGTGTCTAGTCAGATCCTTCCCTGCAATTTGTGACTGTTGCTTTTTGCCATCTTGCCAGGTGTCAGGACAGACAACTTGCCTTGGTCTTCTTGCCAAGCTCATGAGTATTGGAAGGCTGTTGCTTAGGTCACCAAAAGCCTTCTCAAGGTTAAACAAGGCACATTTCTGTCTGTGGGTCTAAATCTGAATGCAGTTTCTAGGTGCAGTCTAGTGAGTGCTAAAATAGAGGGATTAATTCCTTCTCTTGCTCTGTTTGCTAAGCTGCTGTTGATGCAGTGGGGTGTGCTCTTAATCTTCATCACTTTGTGTGCACTCCTGCTGATTGTTCACCAGGACTCCTTGGTGTTTTCAGCAAAGGCACTGCCCTGCCAGTCAGTCTTTGTCAGGTACTTCTGGAAGGGGTCAGATACATAATTTTGCATTTTTCCCAGTTGAATTCAATGAGGTAATTGTTGGCCTGTATTTCTAAATCCCCTGGAGCATATTGACTGCATCCTCAGCTCATTGCCATCTGCAGACTGGGAGATGGTTCATTTTTTCCCCTCCTCAAATCTCTGACTGGGACTTGTACATCACTGTAGGATGGGTGAGCTACTAATTCTCTTTTGGAACTTGTGCATTTCATTTTGAGTAGACTGTTTTCTTCTAGAGGATGTAAATTAGAAGCAAGTGGAATTATATCCTCTGCTGCAGATTTGGGGCTGTCTTACAAATATGGTGTGTACAGCTGATTCAGTCTGTTAAAGTAGTCACTAGTGCATAGCATATATGGTCTGGCTTCTGAGAAGCTTGTCTTTGGTTATGAAGTTTGGTAAGGCACCATATTTAGTCATTATTAATTACTTATTATTAACAACTTTATAATGGGCAAGGCTCCCAAGTGAAACAATGATTGCAGCAGTCTTGTGAAAGTTATTTTCTATGAGATAGCAAATCTGATTGCTATTTTTTGTGTGCTAATGTGAGCTAAAGTAGAAAAAAAAAGTCAGTGATGCCAAGATATTTGAAAATACAGGCCATGTTGCTGGACTGAATGAGGAGGTGCTTGTCCCTTCCAGCCGTTATAGGCAGGAATGAAAGCTTTTTCACATCATTGTGGAAAACATTTTTTTTTCTGTTCTGGAGCCTTTAAGTGACTGAACAGAATAAGTAATTTTACTGCAGGTAAATGCAGGAAATAGGTTGAGTGTGTGTTTGGAACAATAAAATCTATTAATAATAGGAATTATGACTTGTGATAAATACCACAGGGGCTTATTTAATTGTGAGAGAAAGGGAGAAAACTTACTGGGCTGAAATAGAGATTTTCTTTGCGTAATGGGGTACTGAAGCTGGGGAAATTCTTTACTTAAGTTGATCAGAATAGAGGCCCAGCAAAACAAATATGAAAGGTTCTGCAGAGTTTCAGTGCAGTGTTGCTCAAAAGAATGTCATGGCTGTGTGCCTCTTAATTAGTAGTCAGGTTCTTTTCCCTTCCTTTGTTCCCTAAGCACAGGATATAAAACCTGTCTTTCTACAATTCTGTCTCCTGGTTTCTTAAATAGATTGTCTTGAGGTATTTATTTAGGTGGATTTGGCTCCTCTCAATCCAGTTGGCACCAGATCAGAGGTGCTGAGTGACTCTGAGTATTTTGGGGGAGAAACCGGTGTTTACTGTCCCATTTTTAGTCTTGGTGTTAACACAAATATTTCCATCACCCTAGAAAGGTTTCCATGGTGCTAAGTTCTTTTCCAGTTATTCCCTACAGGAATTTGATCGCTTGCTGATAAAGCAGAACTTGTGTGTCTCTGGTGGTGGTGTTTGTTTTGAAACACAGTTGGTGGGCAGCTAATAGGATGTTCAACTCTAACAGCTGTCTTTTAGCTGGATTCTGGAGCACTTCCTATTGTGCTGTGCTGGAGAGAAGCAATAATGAGTCAAAGTGACAGTGGCTGAATCATTAATATATTCAGTATTCCCACTTATCTTGATGGTGTCCATGTATGCAGAAGAGTTATATTAATGTGGGACCTGTCTTCAGGTCAATTGGTTTGCTTTAATCGTGTGTTGTAATTTGACAGATCCTTCTTTTTTCTGTGGCATCCGTGGAATTTTAATTAAAATTAGTAAGAACCAGCAACAACTCTTCTAAAAGATGTCATTTATTGTTGGTTTGATTTTTAATAATTTGTGAAACTTGAATAAAGAATTTTATATAGAACAGATAGCTTGTTGGGTGATCTTGTTGCTGCAATATGGATTTATTAACTAGCACATTAAAATATAATATTAAATATACAGGACTACAGTTAGGAAACATTAGCCTGCATACTTTCAATTGTATTTTCTCTATATATGTCTTTACACACTGGCCTTCTTCCAAGGAGCTAGGGCATCTTTTCCTTCAAGTGAAACACATACATTGCTGGAACATTGGAAATACCTTTCTTTAAGAAGTATGAGATTTTGCAGCTTTTGGGGAAGAAAAGTATTTTCACTGAAGAATAGTGATCAGCCTGTTACTGAATGATGTCACTGAATGCATCAGTAGTTTTCCTTTGTAATTACTGAGTAACATGCACTGATGTTTGAATTACTACTTTGTAGTTATATTCTACCACTGTGATTTTGTAGAGGTTTATTTGTCTTAAGGTTAAAACTTCTAGAGCATTTTATATCATGTTTGAAGAGGGTACTGCTTTGTTTTTGTATGATTATTTTTAATTCCTTTGACTCAGCCAAAATAAGGGGATGTTTGAACACAAACAGATGTTTTTTTTGTTTTTTTCAGCTAATTGTACTCACTGGCCACTACAAAGAATACATCCTGTACCTAACTCCTTAGGTTAAAATGAGGTAATTCATGCTACAGGGATACTGGAATATTTTCCCTCTGTCCAAGTATGTTGAGCATTACAGGGTAGTGTTGACAAATCATTACAAAACCTATAATAATCAGTCTCATTATAACAAGGAGATAATTCTGAATGATTTTTTTTGCTGCTTTCATAATAAAGGAATGATTTTGAAGTATGAGTGGGAAATGCCTTCTGTTTACTTACCACCTAACAGACACTTGGCCATTTTTTTTAGGACATATAATACAATGTGGGCATTTAAGGTAGCATATTTTAAATGGGATATTATTTTTGATGTTTGTCTTGCATGCTTTCTTCCCCAGTATCCTTTAATAAATTGTGAATTTTTAATATTTCTCATTCCTTCAATTCTGATGCAATTTAGATTGATACAGGAAGTCATTAAAAACTGACAGAGGAGCATCACAGGTATATTATTAACCCTTGAGTAAACTGAGATGAGAAGAAAAATCTAATATCAGCCTCTGAAATGCCTGAAGAAAGGTTTTCTATTTTGTAGGCTTCAGGAGTTGTACCAGTAGTATTTACTTTCGTTTAAATCTCTTGCAAAGTTATCTCTATTTGATATATAATTTTTATTTGCAACTTTGAAATAGTCATTCATCTCCCTTAAGGTTTCAGAGGATTATATTTGAAATGAATTCTAAATAAGAGAGGCTGTGCAAGCTGCAGTGCTTCAGTCTTTTCTGCTACCCATCTCTTTTGCCCCAGAAAGGTGAATTTCTCAGCTTCTGGCTTCCGTAGTAACCAGAATTCTGAGAACCAGGCTGGCTGGTGCAACAAAGTAATACCAGAAAAAAAAAAGAAGGTGGAATTTGCTTTGGTAATTTAATTGCCATGGATTCACTAGCAGGTGTCAATTTTGAATTTTAGTGACTTTTTTTTCATTTATGCCTCTATACCAGTACAACAAGATGTGAAATATAGTTATCCAGTGAAAATTCTGATTTATTATATCCCCTGAGTTCTCATGCTTTGTCTTGGTTAGTGAAACATTCTGATTTTAATAGCTAAGTTGAATGAAGAAGGCATCTAATCATTAAGAAAATTCATCTACCTACTTACCAAATGAATATCTTACAGCAATACACAATATGCACTAAAAAATCCTCCAGTGTTGGCTTTGTTGTAATGACATGTACCTCACACAGTGCTAAAGGAATACAGGGGAAAAATAATCCCATCTAAATTTCATAGCTGTTTTCATGTCTAATTTTTCATGTCTAGCTCTTTCTCAGGTAGCCCATAAAAATATTTAAAAGGGAATGCTTATTTTCTTTCTATTTTATATATCTTACTATGTGCTCTTTAAAGTGGTTGGGTATATATTCCCAGCAGGTGGGTGAGTTGTTGGCAGCCTTATGAATCTGCCTGAAGACATTCATTCTTGTGTAGTTCTCACAAAACCCCTCCAGGAAGGGGTTTCTTGATTATACAGGAGTAATCATGAAACAGACAGCCTATAATCTGTGTTGTTTATTGGTTTTGCAGGGTTTTAATATCATCAATACTTGGTTTGTGTCAGCAACTGTGGAATGAATATAATGTTTACTCAGGTTTGCTTATGCGTCTGGTTTGAGGTCTTGGTTGGACATGTAACCATTAGCAGTGGTTTTAAGAGTGTTGTTGTATTAGTTGGTCTTTTAAAACTTCATTTAAATGACTCTTTAAATCAGTCCACTCTTAAATGCAGCATATCTTAAAACTGAAGAAGCTGAAATGTTAATACACCTATGCAGTAGTTAGAGATCATAGAATCATAGAATTGGCTGGGTTGGAAGGGACCTCAGAGATCATCGAGTCCAACCCTTGAACCATCGTTGCGGTTGCTAGACCATGGCACTGAGTGCCACATCCAGGCTCTTTTTAAATATCTCCAGAGATGGAGAATCCACTACTTCCCTGGGCAGCCCATTCCAATGACGGATCACCCTCTCCAGAAAGAAATTCTTTCTAATATCCAACCTAAACTTCCCCTGGCACAACTTAAGACCCTGCCCTCTTGTCTTGTTGAAAGTCGTTTGGCAAAAGAAACCAACCCCCACCTGGCTGCACCCTCCTTAAGACTGTCAATCATAAAATAATCCAAATAAAATAAATAAAATAAATAAAATAAATACAGGCACTATGCATATTGAAGTGTGGTAATTTAAAAAAAAAAAAAGAATTTAAGGTAAAGCTGCAGTCTGTATCTGTACAGAGTATCATGCAAGCAGGAATCTATTAGAACATCTATTAGAAAAGCACTGGGAGTTTCTAAACTTTTGCTTCTCAGAAGAATTAGCTCATGCCAGGCAAGTACAATCTTCATCAGAATGTGATCACCAGAGCTGTCAACGTGAATGTTGGCCATCAGTAGTACTGATTTAGTGTAATTTTTCTTATAAGTTGCTTCAAAATTTTGAGGATCTGCTTCTGAAAGTTGTGGGGAGATCAGTTTAATGATACACACTGACCTAATGACTTCACTACTTTGAAACTGAATGCCTAAATACTAACGAGGCATAGATTTTAACTATTGTTTGAGGGCAAGATTTTCTATTAAGAATGTTTTGTAATTGTGTTTACCTCACTCTTTAAAAAAACAAAATTCCCTTTTGTTGCTTGCTTAAGATTTCTATTGACTTATGCACACACACCATATAAATTATAAAACTCTAAATATGTTGTGATAAAAGGAAAATAATGATTCTGTTTAAGTAAAATAAAGTTGTTATAAGCAAATTTATGTATTATAAATATTTATAATTTTTTTTTGAAAAAGCATCAGTAAAAATTCATTGTTAATGTTATGTAAGAAAAGGTTCTAAAATACCTGGAATATATGACTGAAAAAGTAGTGTTAACTTTTTATTTCTTTCTCTTTGCTACCAAAATCCCTTTTAGAAGGGAAAGAAGCCTTGTTCATAACTATAAAATATGTAACAATTTTTCCTGTATTGCAGTAGATCATCTGCTTCTCCATACAGTGTGATACTATTTTATTATAACATGAAATTAGATTTTGGGTCTGCTTTGAGCTAAGTGAGTAATTAGTCTTTTTGACCTATTAATTTCCTTAGAACCTTGAAGTTTGCTCTGGATCATGTGCTAATTTGCTAAAGGCAATCCCCTGTAGTTTGTCAGTCTGCTAGATCTGAAGCTTCCATTTAATGTGCACGTCCCAATGAGTTGGATTCAATGCATTTAATTTTATGTAAGGCATGTAGAACTGTCTTCTTAGTTTGAATCTGGCAAGAAAGTTCATCTTCAGAAAAAGTATTGATCTTCATGGGCTAAAGCATTACAGGGAATTTCATCACCCAGGATGGAACGGGTGCTGGTAGAACAGAGGTGGAGCTCTGCCAAGAAGAGAGGGCAGTATGAAAGACCTGGGGGTATGGGAACTGGTAAAGATAGTTTTCAGAAATTAATGAATGAGCAGAAAAGAGATGAGAGCAAGGATGCAGTGGTTTTTACTTGGGATCTCAGTAGCTTATTTGGTTCACAACTTTCTATACTGCTTGTCTATTAATTCCTTAGGAGCAAACATACTGAGTTCCAAGAGATGTGGTCTGGTCTTGGTTTGGAACTGAGTGATCAGCATAGTGTGTGAAATGTATTCTGAAGTACTGTTGGTTTTTTGTCTCAGTAAGGGGGAAGAAGGGCCACATGAGGACTGTAGGATGTGCTGGAATAATGCATGTATCCTTTTTTTTTTTTTTTTTTTTGCTTATCAATGTACAGATGCTCAAGAGCTCTGGCAGCCTGTGCCTACCACAGCATATGCTGCTGAAGTGTTTCTCTGTATCTAAAATAAAGCTTTATTTGAAACAAATGTAAATGAAAAAAAGCTTGAATTTTTTTTTTTTACCTAGGCAAAAGCTCTTATGAGTAGCCTGATGGGCAACAAACCCCCCACTTCAGTAAGAGTATGCTTAATTTTTTTGTAATTTCTAATCTGTTACGGTTTCCCTTGAATATGAAGCTGTCCTGGAGACTACATTGGGTTAAACTATATCCTGTAAAATGAACGTAGCAGTGTTTTTCCATGTAAAAGGCACTGCTTGTGCCCCTCAGGATCTAACCTTAGCTCCTTCATAACTGGGAATTTGTTGATGGCTTCTGTGGAAATTGGTGGACCAGAAATAGGGCAATGTGAATACTGTGGTGTCCTAGTTTCCCAGACCTTGTTTTGCTGCTTTGTCCCTTTATTTTGCCAGTAATGTGTTCTGTGCCACAGCAGAATTTTTTTGCCAAAGCTGTTAGTTTAAATATGTAACTCCAATCTTCAGTTTTGCATTAAAATATTTTAAGGGAGTGCTAAGCTACAGAGCTGTACTGTTTAGTTTACATGATAGTATTGCCTCCTCAGGATTGGTTGTTCATATACAAATGGACCAAATATTAATTAGCTCTGTGCTTCAATTTAATTTAATACTTAGTTTTTACAATATCTTTGTATTTCCTAAAAACAATTCTCTGGATGTCTCTATTTTAGTTGAGCTCAGTGGGACCACGTCCCTGACATATGGCAGTAAAATGCCAGCATCTATCTTGTTTTTCAAGTTCATTTCAAGGAGCAGTCCATACTTGCTTTAGCATTAATCAGGCTGCCATTTTTCAGCCTAAACAAGGGCAAGTTGTAGGTTTTGCTGTAACCCCAGTTTTATTTACTGGTCTCTTCATGGTTATAGTTTGTTACACTTGTTTGTTAACTAGATGAAAGTTTTAACTCCCAGAGTGAGTGATGGTGCAACTTTCATCCTTGCCTTTAGCTCAAGGTTAAAACTGTGTCAGCTTTTCAAGTGTTTCATCTTGTTTCAGTGTGCCCAGGTGGCCAAGAAGGCCAATGGCATCCTGGGCTGGATCAGGAACAGCGTGGCCAGCAGGTCCAGGGAAGGGATTCTGCCCCTGTGCTCAGCCCTGGTGAGGCCACAGCTTGAGTCCTGTGTCCAGTTCTGGGCCCCTCAGCTCAGGAAAGATATCAAGGTCCTGGAGCAGGTCCAAAGGAGGGCAACCAGGCTGGTGAAGGGACTCGAGCACAGACCCTATGAGGAGAGGCTGAGAGAGCTGGGGCTGTTCAGCCTGGAGAAGAGGAGGCTCAGGGGAGACCTCATCACTCTCTACAACTCCCTGAAAGGAGGTTGGAGCCAGGGGGCGGTTGGGCTCTTTTCCCAGGCAACTCTCAGCAAGAGAAGAGGGCAGGGTCTCAAGTTGTGCCAGGGGAAATTTAGGTTGGAGATTAGAAATAATTTCTTTAGAGAGAGGGTGATCAAGCATTGGAATGGGCTGCCCAGGGAAGTAGTGGATTCTCCGTGTCTGGAGATATTTCCAAAGAGCCTGGATGTGGCACTCAGTGCCATGGGCTGGGAACCACAACGGTGGTTCAAGGGTTGGACTCGATGATCTCTGAGGTCCCTTCCAACCCAGCCAATTCTATGATTCTATGATTCTATGATCTTTTCAGCCAGCTAACTTACATGTATTTGTTGTTTGTATCTAAAGATAAGGTTCTCTTTTCCAAAGAAATTGATTTTTACAGCTTGGTAGGTGTTTGTCATCTGAATTTCCTCAGCCCTTTTGTGAACTGTGGGAGGTTCTTTGCTGCTCAGCTCATTTATGCTATGTTGAAAATAAAACGTGTGGCTTGTACTTGTAACTAATTAACAAAGACAAAGTTAGAATTGCACAAGATGAAACATTTGCAGTGTGTTTTGTATTTTAGTAATATTCCTGTGTCATTGTAGGGAGAAAAAAATTTTTTCTTGTATTTTATGCTATCACTTTAAATCAGAGGACCAGCATATAAAAAGCATACAAGCATTTGCTTTAAAGAATCACATAGTAGTTTTTAAATGAAATATTCTATAGCCAATTTCGAACATAGAGATTTATTTGTATAGAGGTAGAAATGTCTTTATACATGATCATCTGTATATAGGGTCTATTAATAAGCACACTGTAAGGCAGCATAAAAGAACACTGAAAGCTGCAAATGAAGACTCCGTTAGGATGCATGGGGTTAGTAATGAGATTGGCAGGTTATCTGATAGCTGCAAGAAGCATAATTGAAAACTGGTCAGAGAACCTACCCTGGTATCTGATAATAGCTCTCAGAATATAGCCATAAAATAGTTACTAGAGTTTAAGGTCACCAGTTATTTCATTTTAATGCACTGTGCAGGGCAGAAAAATCTGTACTGTGTCAATGCATTTTACCTTAATAGAGAACAAAAGGCAACCACAGACTGATGGTGTGCTATGATGAGGAGGGCTTCCTTCAGTGTTAAATCACTGCTGAGTCAGTTGCTGCCACATCTCACCTTTATGTGCATGGATTTTTAATGAGCTTTAAAGGTATAAGAGGCTTTTACTTTTTATAGATACGCTTTTGTAGTTTGTTACTGGCATTAGTGTAGTTTTAAGGCAAAATTAAGGAGTCGTTATTTGTTTTTTGAGGGCAGGAAGATTGTTTTTATATGAACTTTTTTACTAAATCCCTATTTGTGTAGACAGTGTAGATGATGTATTTCATTGATTTCCCCACCCCCCCAAAGGTGATCCATATGCAGTCTTGCAATGAATACTAAAACCTGATGTTCTTAGAATATGTGACTTCATCTTTACAGATCAGTGTACCTTTCATATCCCTAATTACATTATGCCAAAAAATAGAGGGTTCTATGGATGTAAAATATGGAAAAATGATTGTTCAGTCAGCTAAGACCAAGCTGGGAGCATGATAATACAGTGTAGGCAGTTTCCATGTCACATGTGTAAGCATGTGTCTTTTCTTGCATGGATTTAAAAATTCTCTAGGCAAGGATGAGAAAAGTCTCCTTCTGAGGGTGGGACTAATGAATAATTTAATTGTAGTTAGTGCTCCCTGCACTTTCTAATGTAATTGCTTGTATGGTTGGTTGTGTGTTTGAGAGGAATAACTGCCTGCTTCAAGCTTTGGAACCTCTTGCTACAGGACTTTGGTGACAAGTAGGTTAAAGAATACAAAGGAAAACTTGCTGGACGGTTCACTGTGTGTGTGTGTGCTCACTGCTGTATCTTACATTTAATAAGTGAATTTATAGGTGCCTGTAAGGTGTCTGACCTTGACCATGTTAATTAAATCTCAGATAAGTAAGATAATCAGATGACACACTTGCCTGCAGGTAAAGCATTAAAATCAAATTACATAGGAGGAGAACAAAGAGGGTTTTTTTGCATTGCTTGGTTTTGTACCCAGCTTGCAATTCTAAGCAGTTTTTGGCTTAATTCTGTGATACAATTACTAAGCTAAAACAGTGATGTGAAGCCAAATTCCAGGCATCTGCTGTTGTTGCTTAAAGAAGTGAGGTGTCATTTTACTGGCTGTGATATCTCTGAAATAGCTGAATGTGGTAGAAGGCCTTGTTTTCCTTGGTCTAAGTAACTGATGCATTTGTATGAACATCTATCAGCAACCATTGAAATGTCTCAGAAACTGGCATTTCCAATGAACTTGCCAAGAGACAAGCTTCCCTTCCCCTGAGGCAGCACAAATCAAATTAGCTAAGACTGAGTTCTTTCTTCTAATTGTAGGACTCCTGTCAAATCATTTTAATATTGGGATACAGCTGACCCACTTTGGGCAAGTGTTGGTGAGCAGAAAAAAAACCCACAAGTTTCGTCTGTGATTTAATTAATCAGCTTTGGTTCTGTTAAACAGTTAACCAGCAGTTCACTTTTGCACCTGAAATGTGTTCCAGTACATTTGATAGTGATTAAAAAATCCTACTGCAGTTTCCCTCATATTTGAGTGTCCTTGAGGGCTTGTGCATTAAGATCTCCATAAAAATAAAAAACCCATTAGATGTCATGAGTGTTAATAGGACATTGTTAATAACTCTATGCCATAAAATATGTCTGATAAATTAGCACATTAACAATAATGAAACAAGGCTGTGGGGGAGGAAAGTTCATTGGTATTGTTGGATTCTGCCTTTTTTTTTTTTTTTAACTGGGATTTTTTACATACTTTTCACTTGCATTTAGTTCCAGAGGCATAATGTGTGCACATCTTCTGCACTGTTACTACCAAAGAGTGGAAAGGTGCATTGTGGTTTTGGGGTTATTTGGGGGGTGTTTTTTTAAAGGTATTTCCAGAATCATTGCCCCCAAACTTCCAAGGTCTTGTTAGCAGAATATATTCTGGTTGGGAGTATAGGTTGGGGGCTGACCTGCTGGGGAGCAGTGTAGGTGAAAGAGACCTGGGGGTCCTGGTTGACAAGAAGATGACCATGAGCCAGCAATGTGCCCTTGTGGCCAAGAAGGCCAATGGCATCCTGGGGTGCATTAGAAAGGGTGTGGTTAGTAGGTCAAGAGAGGTTCTCCTCCCCCTCTATTCTGCATTGGTGAGGCCGCACCTGGAGTATTGTGTCCAGTTCTGGGCCCCTCAGTTCAAGAAGGACAGGGAAGTGCTTGAAAGAGTCCAGCACAGAGCTACTAAGATGATGAAGGGAGTGGAACATCTCCCTTATGAGGAAAGGCTGAGGGAGCTGGGTCTCTTTAGTTTGGAGAAAAGGAGACTGAGGGGTGACCTCATCAATGTTTTCAAACATGTAAGGGGTGAGTGTCAGGGAGATGGAGTTAGGCTCTTCTCAGTGGTGACCAGTGATAGGACAAGGGGTAATGGGTGTAAATTGGAGCATAGGAGGTTCAAGTTGAATATCCGGAAACATTTTTTTCCTGTAAGGGTGACAGAGCCCTGGAACAGGCTGCCCAGGGGGGTCGTGGAGTCTCCTTCACTGGAGACATTCAAAACCCGCCTGGACACGTTCCTATGCGAAGTGCTCTAGGTGGCCCTGCTCTGGCAGGGGGGGTTGGACTAGATGATCTTTCGAGGTCCCTTCCAACCCCTAGGATTCTGTGATTCTGTGTGATTCTGGTTGATATTAGAAAATTTAAATGGTTTGCTTGGATATATTACTGTCAGGGAGAGAACAACTCCCAGCAATTTTGCAAGCTTTCTCATGTCAGGAAGACTTGTTAGCACAAAAGGCAATGAGAGCCAGGGGTTGAATCTCCTTTAGTTTTTGACTTAATATTAGTGGGTGTGAAGTGAGCATTTTTCACTTGAGGTGCTGCTACTTGCATATGGCAGTAACACACGTTTAATTCATCTTCAGAGCTTAAATTCAGTAAGACAGGGTCTGTGTTCACATGGGAGACCTTTGTCTCTGTAATCCCCCCCCCCCCCCCCCCCCCCCAAGGATTTCAGTCTGAATTTAGTTCCAGCCTTCTGCAACATTTCAACACCATTTCAGGCTGAGTATCTGTTTTGGAAGAATGCTGGGGCAATTTCTGAACCCATAGGAGAAAGAAGTAATGAAAGTGTAGTGTAGCTGAAACCAGATAATGATATTTGTCAGTTAATTAAGAGAAACAGTAAAAATAATATAGCTTTCTATGGGTTTGCAGGTTTGTTTTGTTTTTTTTTTTTTCCAGACCAAAAGCTTCAAAAAAGTGGGTTTCAAGGAGGCTGTGAGGGAGATATATTTTTGAGGGAGATATATTTATTATTGAGAATATTTTTTTGCACAAAATGAGCTTTGAATTTACTAGCTGCTGGAGGAGGAATGGAGTGATTCTCCTACCCCTGTGTTTTCATTAGGCTTTTTGTTCGTAAGAAATGGAAAAACACACATTAACACTGTTAAATAATTGGAAGAAAGTGCCTTTCTAAGTACATAGTAGGTTTCATTTTTTATGTCTTATTTCAGCTGTTTTTTTATCTTTTTTTTTTTTTTTCCCTGATTTGATTTCAGCTGTTAAAATACTAGTTTATACCAGACATTTCTAGTATTGGTTCCTACTGGCAGGAAGCTTCAATTCTATACTACTGAATTTCTTCTTTTTTTAAACATCATTTCAAGAGATTCTTCTGGCTTCCAATCAGATACAGGATCAGAATAGTGTACACAATCTGTTTTCTCTACCTTGAAGCCTTTTAAATGATCATTGTCCGGGGGCAAATGACCTTTCTTCCAACTTTTGGAAACCACTGGAATCATTCTAATGTATATATAATGGGGTCAATGCCTGAAAGATCTATTTAGTAGTCATAATTTGCACACATGACAATTTTTAAAAATTATTATGTGTTTTAAGGCCCTCTAGCATCAGCAATTGTAATTTGATTTTTGAAATATCATGCATAGCAAAAGACAGATGGCATTGTTTTAAGGTGATTGTGCATTTTCTGCTGAAATCAGTGAAATATGTTTGAGCACTGCAATATTTTCTCTTCGTTTGAACATATATATTAGTCTGCACAAGGGGTTGTAGATGTTTCTGTTGTACTATAGAGAATCAATCTGGCCCAGCTGGCAAGCTTTTACTGTGGATGCAAATCATAAATCGAGGCCAATGTAGCTTTTGATGTGTGGGGGTCATTTTTTTGTTTGACTATATGGTATGCATCAGGCATACAATAGATCTAAATAAATACTTGTTTCAGAGAGTCCTAAATTGGGTATCTTTACTACATCCTGTTTTTGGATGGATTGTGCTTGGCTTCTCAAGGCTTTTTCATTTAAATCAAGGTCAGCGGTAGTAATCTCTTGGTGCAATGTCAGTCTCAGTTACAGAGGAGATAACAAAATTGAACTACAATTTTATGCAGAGGAATTTCAAACAAACTTAGCCTGACATTTGACCTAAATAGAAATGCATATTCGTGTAGCGGGAGGAGCTTTTCTTCTCCATTACCTCGCACCAGAGTGAGCTTCTCTCTGTGGGTGTGTGTCCCACCTTTATTGGCCCCCTGGTAATAGGGGGCCTGCCCTAACCAGGCACAGGTGGACTCACACCCACTCTTTGGCAACTCGAGGCACCTGGTTTATCTTGTTTCTATACATTTCCCCCCACACCTTTTTTTTTTTTTTTTTTTTTTTTTTTTTTACAGCAAAGCTTCCCTGGTTTGCCCTAACTTACAGGATTTTTAGGCAAACCGTTCAGTGTCAGCCCAGGCACTTTTCACAAAGTCTCTGCCTTTCTGACTTGAGTTGTTCTTCTCCCTCCTGTATCTGCTCTTCTCTTGGCTTCCCTCTGCTCAGGGGTTTCCAAAGAGAGAATCCTTATCTTGGCTTCCCTCTGCTCAGGGGTTTCCAAAGAGCTTGCAGGTTCCTCATGGGATTACGGGATTTAACCCTTCCTCATGGGATTCCATACACGGGTTTTAACCCTTCCTCATGGGATTCCATCCTCCTGGCTTCCCTCTGCTCAGGGGTTTCCAAAGAGAGAATCCTTATCTTGGCTTCCCTCTGCTCAGGGGTTTCCAAAGAGCTTACTGGTTCCTCATGGGTTTCTGCTTCCTCATGGGATTACGGGATTTAACCCTTCCTCATGGGATTCCATACACGGGTTTTAACCCTTCCTCATGGGATTCCATCCTCCTGGCTTCCCTCTGCTCAGGGGTTTCCAAAGAGAGAATCCTTATCTTGGCTTCCCTCTGCTCAGGGGTTTCCAATCCAAAGAGCTTGCTGGTCATACCTTTCAGGGAGAGTGTTAGCCCAGGCACTTTTTCAAATCAGGGAGAATGTTCCTGTTGCCAGCTCCTCACACTGCTGCTTCTTTAGAAGTTGTTCTTCTTTCAAGTTGCCCACATTCTCCACCAAATGTAACGGGAGGAGCTTTTCTTCTCCATTACCTCGCACCAGAGTGAGCTTCTCTCTGTGGGTGTGTGTCCCACCTTTATTGGCCCCCTGGTAATAGGGGGCCTGCCCTAACCAGGCACAGGTGGACTCACACCCACTCTTTGGCAACTCGAGGCACCTGGTTTATCTTGTTTCTATACATTTCCCCCCACACCTTTTTTTTTTTTTTTTTTTTTTTTTTTTTTTACAGCAAAGCTTCCCTGGTTTGCCCTAACTTACAGGATTTTTAGGCAAACCGTTCAGTGTCAGCCCAGGCACTTTTCACAAAGTCTCTGCCTTTCTGACTTGAGTTGTTCTTCTCCCTCCTGTATCTGCTCTTCTCTTGGCTTCCCTCTGCTCAGGGGTTTCCAAAGAGAGAATCCTTATCTTGGCTTCCCTCTGCTCAGGGGTTTCCAAAGAGCTTGCAGGTTCCTCATGGGATTACGGGATTTAACCCTTCCTCATGGGATTCCATACACGGGTTTTAACCCTTCCTCATGGGATTCCATCCTCCTGGCTTCCCTCTGCTCAGGGGTTTCCAAAGAGAGAATCCTTATCTTGGCTTCCCTCTGCTCAGGGATTTCCAATCCAAAGAGCTTGCTGGTCATACCTTTCAGGGAGAGTGTTAGCCCAGGCACTTTTTCAAATCAGGGAGAATGTTCCTGTTGCCAGCTCCTCACACTGCTGCTTCTTTAGAAGTTGTTCTTCTTTCAAGTTGCCCACATTCTCCACCAAATGTAACGGGAGGAGCTTTTCTTCTCCATTGCCTCACACCAGAGTGAGCTTCTCTCTGTGGGTGTGTGTCCCACCTTTATTGGCCTCCTGGTAATAGGGGGCCTGCCCTAACCAGGCACAGGTGGACTCACACCCACTCTTTGGCAACTGGAGGCACCTGGTTTATCTTGTTTCTCTACATATTCATGATTAATATGTTTGAAAATATTTGGGTATAGTAGTTTGTAACTATTTCAACCAGCTGTGTTGAATAGTAGTATATTTGTAACCAAACTACTGGAAAATTGATGTTATTTCAAACATCTTTAAGTGTTCCACAGCTGCTTTATGTTAATGTGATTTCACACTGGAAACAGCATAGAATTCTGTCCATTTTTCATGTACCTGTTGTCTGTGAAAAAAATCCCTAATAGTTTATTTACAATGAAGGCGGGAGAGAAATGCATTTAATTCAGAGCATCACGAGACTGTTGTTAAAGCTAATGTATTTTGTTCAACATACTGCTCAGTCACTGTAATTATGGTCTCTGCAAGATACTCTGTATCATAAAGGAGTGTCAGATCGTCTAATTAGCAGTAGGCAAATACTAATTGGAAGTTGCAATACAGAAAGGTGACACCTAGACCAGAAATGTAAATCTTTAAACAATCAATGCATTTGGTTACTTTATAATAATTTTAATCTTTTTAAAAAAAAAATGTTATCCCACAGCCTGTAGACATTAAGTTCTCTGTTTTTAGAAACTCAAGGTGCATCTTTAAATGTGGGACCAACCCAAGGGTGACACAGGGTAACAAGACCCAGTACCAGTGTGACACTGCAAGGCACACTGAATCGTACACTGTCATAGATGTGTTGTTCATGCTTAAAATGGGAACAAATTGGTTTTTCATTTTGGTTTTGGTTTTTTTTTTTGTTTGTTTTTTGTGTGGTTGTTTTTTTGTTTTTTGTTTTTTGTGGGGTTTTTGTTTGTCTTGATTTGTTTTGAGTTTTTTTACTGGTTAGGCATTATATTTGCTGAGTTTGGTAAACACGTCTTGGTGTTTTTGTGTCCCACCTGAAGGTTTTTTGTTCCCTTCTCTGGTATTTAGTTGTATGATTGCCCCTTCCTTTGGCCAGACAGAGCCTGCCCTCTGCTGAGATGGAGATCCACTGAAGAGTGGATGAATAGCTGACCAGTGGACTGTAGGGCTTCAAATTGAAGTTACAGTCCTTAGGATGTACTGTGACCTTCTGTTTTTCTTTCTGTTAACAGCTTCTGTTTTTACACTAAAAGTTCAAGTAAATGACATCATCAGTCATCAGTACCTGCGAGAAGCATTTGTAGAAGTTTTTGTTAACTACACAAAGACAAATTCTGTTCTCACTGGAAACAATGGAGCAGTGTTAATAGCAGTTCCCTACAAATTAGGATTAAGCTTAACTATCATATCCTACAAGGATGGCTACATCTTAACAACTTTGCCTTGGAAGACTGGGAGAATGCCAAGTACGTAAGCCTCTTACAGTCCTTTTATTAAACTGTATGTGTCTGTAATTAAATTTCTCTCTTCCTCAGCAGTCTGGGTAGTTACTGGCGGCTGAAAATGACTGAATGCAGTCAAGGAGGATGGTGCCTGTCAGTGCACATGTAAGGGTGAATGCTCTGCTAGACTTGGCAAAAATCTTGTTATTATAAAATAGAAAATAGCCCTTTTTAAACTCTAGGGACAATACTTTGAGTGGACTCAGAAGTTTTCTTAGATTTAGCAAAGGGCTGGCAATGTGTTTTGACAAAAGCTGTGTTGTCTTCAGTGACTCCTGGAGTGTCAATGCATTGAGTCTGTGTAAAAGGGTTGTTATAGCTTCCTTCCAGCAGTGTTTTCTCAGTAGTTTTCCTGTTTAACTATTATATTCTTTTTTCAAAAGTAGACTTTTTTTTTTTTTTTTTAAGGATAGGGACTCTTAGTATTCTAGCCACTTTATCCATTGAAGGCAGAAGACAGTGGCAATCATACAACAGAGATCTTCCTGCCTAACCACTGAAATTACTGCTCTGGACAAGAGTAATTTATCTATACTTTCTTTTTTTTTACTCTGCTCCATTCACTGTTGCTTCAGGATCAGATCTTATAGGATTTTTTTTTTTTTTCCTGGCTGCACAGTGTAACAGATACTATCACTTTCCACAGTATACTCGTCTGTGACGCTTTCATTATTCCCACAAAGCCAAGCTAATATATGGCTCTTTGAAGATACTGTCTTAATAACTGGGAAACTCTCTGGTAAGTTCAGTGTATGCTGACTGTAATCTGAACACTTTGTGATAGCTGTGTACATGTACAAAAAAAAAAAAAAAATTAAGCATGTTTATATTCTCATATAATGCCTGTCTACTCAAAGCCAGGTTTTCAGTTAATTGTGTAGTTGTATGTGTGTCTGTGATGAGCACTGGGCTAGAAATACACAAACCATTGAGAAAGTGGGTAAAAAGAGGATGTTATGCTAAATGGATTTTTGAGCAGTAATAAAAACACTGTTTGTTTGTTTTACCATTGGTATGACAAAATGTAACTGTTTTACAGATGCCAAATCTCAACCAAGTGTTCAGTTTCCAAAACATTTAATAAAGCTTCCAACGAATCACCATGTTACAAATGTTACAGCCTATCTGACAGTGCCAGAGCAATTTCTGAAACCAGACAGCTTTCTTTATACAACAGGAATTCTTCTAAATAAATCAGGTATGTAAATACGCTGTTAAGCAATTGCTTTCAAAGAAGCAGTTCTTCAAATTACAGTTCATATCAGTGCACAGTGTTTCAGAAAAGCAGATGCTCAAATTAAAAGGGTCTGAACCTGCTTCCATTGCATTGAATCACAAAGCTTTTTTCTATAGGATTATGCTATAAACATATCAGGTAAGAAACTGAAAACTGATGTCTGTCTTTTTGTCTTGCTTCCTCTAGCATGAGAACATAACTCACTACACTGAAATGCTACTTCAGAGTCTGCTTTATGTATTTATATGTATTCCTATAAATATATAGGTGTATTGTATGTTCAGGATTTCATGAGACTTGAATTGATTTAGTAAACAACTTAAAAATAGAGTTATGGTCAGAGTGTAATCTGGGAGAACCTAAAGAAATGAGTGAAAGTGTGACAGTGGCCTTCAGCTTTGGGGTTTTCTACATTCTCACTAGAATGGTTGGCTTTACACTTAGCTTAATGTATGCTTTACACTTAGCATAAATATTGTATGGAAGCTCTAGTTAGGCTCACAGACAGTTAATTTGCATAAGCCTGTTTGAAACCAAGTAGTCACTATGGATAAAGAGCACAACTGTAATCACGTTCTCTGCATGGCTGTTGCACTGCAGAAGCAGTAAGTGGCTTCATGAGTCATTTTAAGTCTGCAATTGTATCTTGTAGTATTTGTCATTCTATCAGATATCTTTTTGCTTGCATAAATGCAGTAGTCTCTGGTATATTGTACCATGTGCACTTCCATCATTCTTTTGTTCTTCTCTTTCTATTCCCAATGGACCTGAAGCCTCGAGGCTCTTAAATTCATCGCAGTGCGTGTGAAGACCACTACACTATTTGAAATCATCATGATTTCTTCTTTAATTTTCATTGCATTAAAATCATCATTTATATTGCTATCTTGAATTGCATATTTTGAGACCTTTCTTACCTAAATTTCACCTCTTTAAAAGAAAAGCATAAAAAAATAAGCAGTGTTTCTCCCCTTTGCGTTTTCCTTTACATCTGTCTGGTATGTGTGTTAAATTATTCATAAACTCCTAAAGGAAAAGGCTTCCTTCTAGGGCAGGTGGAAGTTAATTGATATCTGATACACTGAGTAGTTTTCTCACAACCTGCTTCTAACAGCTTGCACAGATTTCACATTATTCTGGTACTGAATAATTCTGTTACAGGTTCTTTAACCATCCTGTCTTATTGTGAATTCTGAAGTATTTGCAAATGAGTGTAAGGAAAACAAAGGAAACAGACATTAAGGCTGCATTGCAAAGCTTTGTATATGCAATGTTTCATTTGAGTGCTTTGACAAACCTCATGAGTAACTATTCATTTAATTATAACTGTCAAATTAGAAAGTTAATCTATACATGAAAGTTTATTAGGAGGACTGTACTACTAAGGAGAAATGCAGCAGTCACGTATTTGCATGTGTCTTCAATGTGATTCAGTGTTATGCATATTGCAATTTAAAAAAAAAATTATATTATCTATATTTCTCATAGTTTAGCTGTTCTGTAATCAAATTATCTGAGGGGAAAAACCCTTCTTCTCCCACCTCCAAGCCAAGTCTTGCCTAATCATTGGTTCTACAGTGAGTATTGAACCTTTATGTTAAAAGTCAGTTTCTCTTACAGATTTGATATAGAAACGACTCATTTAATCAGATTTTAAAAGTCCAGAAATGTTTATTTTTATTATTTTTTTAATATATTTTTATTTGGCAATAGCTGACTGTAGCTGGTTGTGAATGAGAGCTTGCTTTTAGTTACAATGAGGGTAGTTTCTTAATTCTGCTTTTTTTTTTTTTTTTGCAATATACTATGAATGGAGAATTACAGACTATATATTTCTCATTCAGGTTTCAAAAGCATGGAATTAACTCCTCTTGCTGCAATATGTGTAAATGTTCTTTTGACTGGGAAAGAACTGAAAGTAAACGGTCCCATTGAGTTTACACTTCCACTTGCCACAAGTACTGTAAAACCAGGAGATGCTATACCTGCGTGGACATTTGATATGAAAACTGGTAAGTGGGGTACAATATTTGTTACTCTTTTAGCACATGTAATTGTTGGGACACGATGCTGTTTGTTATCCTAATGAAGAACAACCAAAGAACATTAATTTGAAATTAGTACATACTACTAAAAAAATGGCTAGTTTGTCTCTTGGAAAATGATATAATAGAGTAAGCTTTGGCATAGAAGATGAAGTCTGTCTGTACAGACTATCTGTTGTCTTAAGAAGACTTAACAGTGGTGACTTCCTACTGGTGATAGGAGGTAGCTTTATTCATCAATAAAAGTCTGACATGGTAAAATAGCACAGGGGTTTTTAATTTCTTGCTGCCACTTGAAGCCACTTTTGCCAGTTCCTGTGCTTACCTGTACATATGTTGAGCTGTTTTACTGTTTAACTCATTAAACAGAAAACTAGGTCAATAAAGATACTAAAACAAAAAGCTGTAAGAGCAGCTTCACACGGGCTCAGGTTAGAATATAAACCAAGTGTAAGGTTTGTTTGTAGGTGTGGAGGGGCCTACTCAACATGCTGATGTAGGTGTGTTTGCCTTGGGAGCAGAGCAAGAGCAGGAATGTAGCATGCTGACTCAATTAAAACAGTTCTTTTTTCCTGTCAGATGGATGTACACTGATAGAGCTTCCATAAAGATAAATTTTGCTGGATGGGTGCTCACTGAGGGATAGTGTTTGAATGGAACCTTCAGTGCTGCTTGTTGAGGAGAGGACAAGGAGGGCTGGATAAGGAGAGAGATTTTGGGGCCATAACTCCACTTTTTCCTCTGCTTCTTCATCTCTTTTCTCTGGTGAAAATTTGCAACTGTGTTTTCTGTTCTGGATGTTTATTTCTTTTTTTTACTTTTGACACGTGCAAAATTACTTTTTTCAAAGGTAACTGAGTAATAGCAAGGCATTCCTTAGTCAAGTTTCTGGTGACTGAAGACAGCTGAACACCACAGCTGTACAGCAAGGATTTAAGAGCATCTAGAAGTAGTAGTAAGATGAGCTGAATGGAGAGCTACCACTGCATGGAATAACAAGGCTCTGGCATCTAAGATGTTGCATGCAGTTGCATCAGTGTTAACACACACTTTTAAACTCTGAAGTTCTTGGCTAATATGTCATAGTTGTAGTCAGAGCTTCTATTCAGTATTGACAGGGGTAAAGGAAAGGGTCTGTATTTGATATTGTCCTGGCCTGTATCCAGAACAGCGTGGCCAGCAGGTCCAAGGAAGTGATTCTGCCCCTATACTCAGCCCTGGTGAGGCCACACCTCGAGTACTGTGTCCAGTTCTGGGCCCCTCAGTTCAAGAAGGATATCGAGGTCCTGGAGCAGGTCCAAAGGAGGGCAACCAGGCTGGTGAAGGGACTCGAACACAGACCCTATGAGGAGAGGCTGAGAGAGCTGGGGCTGTTCAGCCTGGAGAAGAGGAGGCTCAGGGGAGACCTCATCACTCTCTACAACTCCCTGAAAGGAGGTTGGAGCCAGGGGGGGGGTTGGTCTCTTTTGCCAGATGACTTTCAACAAGACAAGAGGGCAGGGTCTCAAGTTGTGCCAGGGGAAGTTTAGGTTAGATATTAGAAAGAATTTCTTTACAGAGAGAGTGATCAGACATTGGAATGGGCTGCCCAGGGAAGTAGTGGATTCTCCATGTCTGGAGATATTTCAAAAGAGCCTGGATGTGGCCCTCAGTGCCATGGTCTAGCAACCGCAACGGTGGTTCAAGGGTTGGACTCGATGATCTCTGAGGTCCCTTCCAACCCAGCCAATTCTATGATTCTATGATTCTATGTGCACCAGAAAAAAGGTAGAAGTGGCTCTCACATGTCTGCTTGTCCTGTGTTCCTTGGTGTTACTCCAAGTGCAATAGTACAGAGGCTGCTTTTAGAAAAAGAGCTTTTGTAATTATATTCCAATTGCTGTAAATACAGAATTTCTTGATGTTTATTGAATGTGGCTTCCTTCTTACCAAGTATTTTTGCCTCATTAGTACCAAAAATATTTTGTGGATTTAAAGAGAATTAAAAAAAAAAAACCAACAAAAACTGCTTGCACTACAACATGTAATTGAGAATGACATCCCTCTGTTTGATACAACTTGCTGAGGTAGACAGTAAAGATAGTACAGTTTCTTAAATATTTATTCATTCAAGATAAAAAGTCTGGAAAACTAGATTTGATGGCTTTTTAAGTAGCACACCCTCTATACTTGTGAAGCAGTATAGTGACATCTTGCCTTAGGGTTGACAGGGGAGAAAATTTCAGGATCTGTTGTTGTTCTCATTCTCCAAATGAGAGTTAGGGATGGAAGACTCTCCTGAGTCTGGACAAGAGGTAACTGAGTAACCCCCTCTTTCAGGACTTTAGATAGTTGCAGCTGCTCTTCACCTCTTGTAGCCATCACAAATGCTTGCAGGATGCAAGTTTTGCTTCCAAGTGATGTTTTATGTGTCCACATATGCACATGTGGCTTGTATCTGTTCTCTTTTTTACCTTCTGTCTAGCAGACATTTCCTCTTTCTTTGCTGAAAGAAAGGCCCTGAAGGAAAACTGAAATTAGAGAGCTTATATGAATTATTTTTTGGTTTTTTTCATTTTTTTTGCATGCTTCAGTTACTGTTTAAAAAAACGCTCATCATTCTCTCTTGTTTTCAGCATTTGCAGTTTGGAAATGTAAGGTTGTTTCTATGAGGTTGTTTTCTGTCCTTAGAATCTCAAAGATGGCACACATTAAATGTGTTCAAGTGCATTAAGTATAATTTTCTCTTCTACTGCATGCTTTATAAATTGCAGAAGCAAGCACACCATAATAACTGTCCTTTGCCTTGCCAAAGAGCTGATGGGGAATCTATGTCCTAACAATAGCCCTCCTGTGGCCTAACTGAAGTGTTATGGGGACAGGGAGAAGGAAATACTCATGACAAACATTGTTTATCCTATTTTAGTTCATTAGATTAAGATTATTTCCCACTAAGTGTTGATAGCTAATATTAACCTTGCATTCACATGCTTAAATTACCCACTTCTTGATTTTTTTTTAGTCATGGCCTTCATACATGCTTCAGCTCATATAGTAGGTTTATCAATTATTTCTGTGTTTATCTAAAAATGACTTTTTTAATAGAAAATGAGTTTTGTAAAATGAGTTCAGGTAAGTAATGCCAGTGCTTCTTTTCAAAGCAACTCCACAGAAGATATTAATAATGAAACTGTCAAGAGATAAAGTTTGCATGTTTAGCTAAAAGTGTGTAATAAATGATGTATAGCTCAGAAGTTCACGTTTTTCTTATGACCCTATGTATTTTTGGTTGTAGGTTCATTGCTAATGGTTAAAAGTATAGAAGAATCCTACATGGCATGTGAAATATTTTGTCCATTTTGTTTTTTTCCCCTCAGGTGCTTGGATAAGCCGTGGGCTAGGAATGGTAAAGGAAGCAGATGGTCAGTTAGTGTGGACATACACTGCTCAACACTTGGGCTACTGGATAGCAGCTCCACTGCCTGGAACAAGAGGTAACAACTGGTAAAGAAATTACTGAGTGAGCTGAGTAACAATCTGTCATAAGGCTGTCAGTTTGATGTATTTATTTAGCAAGATAAAGGGGAAAAAAGACACACAGCTTCAACATCTGGGTAGCTTTTGTTTGAATCATGGACTGTGCCTTTTTGCTCGTAACCATTTCCTAGAACTTCAAATACTATAGGGGAAAAGTCCAGGCTTTTTTTCAGAACTTATATGTTTATACTGTTGCCATCTTTTGGAAGAAGATTATAAGGGAACTGTGACTACGGAGAGATAAAAATCAGTGGAACTGTATTGCTTACTGTTAAGAATCGTGTATGATTGCAGGAAATACAAGAAGCAGCATCTTCTTAGGTAAAATGGTTCCAGTGGATTCTGTTTCATGTAGACTTGTTGCATACCTTGCAGATTCATGTGAAGAGATGCTGACAGAGAAATACGGTTTCAAAATTTAAAAGCTTTCTAACACAAAATTAAATGTAGACCATGTTTCTAAGTCAGTTTGGACAGCTAATACCAATATAATTTGACTGAAATTGAATAAATGTCTTGGTAAGTCTTTAGTATTTGAGACGAACATTTGAAGTTCTATTACATTGTAAAAACTGTTTGTATATTTTCTAGTTTGCTGAAACAATAAGGTGAAAAGAGAAGGAGGAATATAGTGCCATAGGAACACAAAATCACTGGGAAACTATAGTTTAATTTAGTAGATACAGCTCTGCATAAAGAGCAAAATTATTTGGTTTTGGGAACTAACTCTTGTCTGGTTTTGTTTGACAATCTAGAATCCATTATTAGTGCAGTTTCCAAGGACGTAACAGCCTATCACACAGTGTTCCTTACAGCCATTCTGGGAGGTACTGTTGTCATTATCATTGGATTTTTTGCTGTTCTACTTTGTTACTGCAGGTAAGCAAAAAGAGAGGCTCTAATAAGTTCAGCAAGAATGTAATTTCAAGTTGATGGAATAGTGTTTTGAAGTTGAAACTACTTCCCTTAGCTAAGTTATACTGTGTAGCCTAATATTTCTTCAAAAATCACACTTATTATAGAACATTAAGTTTGTAGTATCACATTTCTCTGTAACTTCTTAACCATAATGTAATCTTCAGCTCTGGTAGTCAACTGTTTCATGTTTCCTAGTATGCTCTACAGTCACCTTGCATCTCTTTTGCACAGGGATAAATGCTGTCAGACACAAAAGAAGGAAAAAAATACAACTAAGCTGGAGGTCATAAAGAAAGACCAGACAACATCAACAACTCACATAAATCACATCAGTGCTGTCAAAGGGTCTTTAAAGTTGGAAGATAAGTCACAGTTATGTACACCGAAGTTTTCTTCTTACAGTCCTCAAAGAAGGGTGTCCATAGACACAGAGGATGGAAAATCACGAGAGAATTTTAAAATCTACACAGAGGATGCTTCTTATCAGTCATCCTGTCAGACTGGCCAGTCAAGAAATGCAGCCCTTTCATTTGATCCTAATAATGGAATTAGGCACTTACAACAGCCTAAGCATAGTAACACTGCTATTTCACAGGCTCCTAGGGACATTCAAGACCAAAACAGATACCTTCCAGTGAAAGAGGAGATGTATGGACTTTCCCATATCCCAGAACATCTAATGAATATTTACAACCAACCCATTGCTATTCTTCAAGCCTCTGACCTTTTTCACTCCTCAGAACAACTGCATTCTGCTAAATCAGCAACTTTGCCAAGAAAAGGCCAGTTAGTGTACAGCCCCATGATGGAGCCCATGAATCGTGACAATTACATACAAACATTACCAAAAATGCCAGTGCACTCTCATCCACAGCCTTCTGTCTGCAAAGATGAAAACAGTACATTAGACAGTGAAGAGGGCTTACCTTCTCAACCACCAAACTGGGGCCGGTACACTAACAGCTTACTGGAATCTGTCTCTGTTCCTGGCACGCTGAATGAAGCTGTTGTAATGACTCCCTTTTCATCGGAACTTCAAGGCATTTCAGAACAAACATTATTGGAACTCTCCAAAGGAAAACCATCTCCACACCCTCGAGCGTGGTTCGTGTCCCTGGATGGAAAGCCGATCGCTCAAGTGAGGCATTCTTTCATAGATCTGAAAAAGGGTAGAAAAACAGAGAGCAATGATACCAGCCTGGACTCCGGTGTGGACATGAATGAGCATAATCCTAGTAGGAAACTGGAGAGAGAGAAAACTTTCATTAAAAACATGCCGCATTCCAAGATCCTTTACTTGGAAGATCTGGATCTGAGTAGCAGTGAAAGTGGGACCACTGTTTGCACTCCAGAGGACCAGGCTGTGAGGCACATTCTGGATGGAGGCAATGGGCCAGCCACGGAACAGCATGGTGAAGAAGGCCTAAGAAAGAAAACTGTATCAGGAAGTCAGGAATCTGGTATCCCTTCTGCTAAAAGAAGGGATAGACCCCCTATCACAAAAAGAGATAGCAAAACCAATATCTGGAAGAAAAGAGAGGAGAGGCCGCTTATTCCTATAAATTAAAACACAATGTGCTTTGTGTTTGTTGCTCTCCCAGCTGGTTTTTTGACCTCTTTGCTGCTTGTGTAATTCTGCAGTACTGGGTTTACAAGGGGAATGTTGTTTTCTAGTATCAAGAGAAGTTACTTTTTTTTAATATACAGATTGAGTTAATAAACTTCAACTGGGCAATTGATAACGTGAATTCAAACCAGAGAAATGCTATGATTAAAAGTTCCTCATTTTCCTGGCAGTATAGGGTAGGGCCCACATTTTAATTAGCCTGTCATTCTTGGACACACCTCTGGGAATGCCTGGTGAGAAATGTAGGCACGTTTTAATTTTTTTGTACTCATTGCTAATGTGTTGGTAGACTGGTTAAAGCTATTCCTCAGCCTTGTTCCTAATCAATGTGACTGTCTGTACAGTATTTTATATGTGAAGTTTTCTAGGGATCTGTTACTACTTCTTTCTATCAGGTAAGATGTTCCATCAATTAGTCCCACAACACCAGCAGATGAGCTCTGTTGGATTTATGAGCAGAGCTCTATAGCATTTCTGCCCTCCTCCTGTGTCTTAAGATGTTGCCCATGTGCTTTCTTACAAACTGTGGACGTTGAAGATTGGCATCTGCTATGAAGTGTCCATATCCAGCATAAAAGGACTGGTGCTGTTAGCATTTGAAGCTGCTGCTACTACTGATACCACTGTCTTGTTTTGGCTTCAAAAACTTGTCAGTGCAAATCTTCTCTTCTGCATGCTGGTGGGACCATTGTGCTGTACAAACTAGTCTGGAATCCCTGTAAATCTATAAATGATGAGTTTGGCCCGTATTGAAAGAGGATGCAAGTTTAGGGAAGTTATAATAGTTTCCTGTCCAGAGAAGTTTGGCTCTGTTTCTTTTTTATTTTATATTAAAAAAAAAAAAAAAAAAAGGAAGGTCATTGAACGTTTATGTGCCTACATTTTGCCAGCCTGAGCTTCTTTTGTCTGGGTTGTGTATCCGAGTGGTTAAACAGGCTTTAAAAGTTGGAGGGTTTTATGAGCATGAGTGAGAGAAGATCACAAAATTTGGCCTATAATACAATTTAAATACTACTTATGATTCATCGAGTTATATTTACCAAAAGTCATAAATGCATGAAGTATAACTAAGATATGTATAGAGGAAGGAAAAGGCCATCAGAATATTTTTATTTTTAATGTTCATCTTATCAAACTGATTGTTTCAACTTTGGCTAACAGAAAAGTAAACGCATCCCTTAATGTGCTTTATATAGTGTGTAGAATGTCTTTCTGTGGCTTTTAAGCTGTTTCCCTGATGAAATAAGTTCCAGCATTTTGGCTTTGGCAGTTTGATTATAAATCAATCCTTAAAAAGCTTTATAAATATTTCCCTTAGAGCTTAGTTAAGGTTCTATATGAAGGCCCAAGCACACGATGCCTGTATTGGAATTGTGGAATGAGCTGTACCAAGTTGGCTGCCCTGTAGTGGTACACTAAAGAGTTGGGAAATATCCTGTGCAGCTGGGCTTCTGGGACTATTGACTCAGGAAATACTACTCTGAAATAGTGTCTGTGATGTTGGGATTGTCAGTTGTCTGGTCCTGTTTCAGAATGGTACTTGCAGTACATCAACCCAGTTTCTTCTGGTGTGCAGTTGCTTCATAAACAGAAGACTATGTTCTTGTTGAGTTCACAAGTTAGAGCAAGATATGCTTGAGGTGTGTGCAGCTAAATCTTATCTATAGTTAAAATGGCCAAAAGAATCTGGTTTAATTGTATCACTCATCTACTTTGGAGGTGGAGATAGCTTGTCACATTAGCATGTCTTTGGTAGTCTTTTTAGGGGGCTGTAGTTCAGTTTTCATATGCTGAGTACATTTTCACAACACTTTTTTTTCAGGTAATGCAGTTCCACTGGATTTTGTGTATGAGGAATTTTCTAGCCCTAAATAATGATATTGTCATCCTTTGCTTTATTATATGCATTAGTAGGAGTCAATATATATATTTTGTGTAGATGTACACTTTTTATGAAAGCTGCTTTGACTTTTGAGATTTAATATTCCCCTACTCCCTGAGTTGCATCGGTTCTAAAGCCTCCCTTTTTAATGAGATAATATATTCTGAAAGTTTCTGATTTTGCTATTGCTTGTGAGGTGTTAATATTTAATTGATATGTCTCTACTTAAAGTTTTGTTCATCCACAGTAATTTAAATATACTGGTATTTTCCAGCTCATTTTTATTATATATGCAAAAAAGACCTAATTCTTCAAACTTATTTGTGTCAACTAAAAACTGCAGACTACTGTAGATGCCTTTATTCATGTAAGTTGAAAGGAATTAAGTTTTGCACTCCAGTGTTCTTGTTCTGCATCAGAGTAATATCACCAAAGAAAAAGCATTAGAAATGCTGAAAAGATCAGTAGTAACTCTGGGACTTGGAATTAGCAATGCCAGAAGCTGTACTGAGGCAGTGCAGATTCTTGTCTGCTCACCTAGCTGATAAGAGCAAAGAGCAGAGTTTGGTTCTGTACTATCATTTGAAAGGAGCTTTTGGCTGCCTGGATTTAGTCACAATCTTACCTTGCAACATGTCCCCTGTAAAGGCTGAGGCTTAGTGATACAACTCAGCTTTCAGCCAACAAAGCCAGATCTTGCCAGAGTTTCCTGCTGGTAAGCCTCTCAGTTTTAGGAAGAAAGAATAACAGGCATCTCATCATATATGGGATGGATTTCTCTACTAAACAGCAGCTCCTCCCTTGCCAAGTGAGGGTATAGACATTTCTTTTTGTGGATTATTTTGACCATTTTTTCCAGAGACCATGCACTGCAGTTCTGGCAATACTATTGACAAGTGTTTCATTATCTGTGCTTCTATCCAGGCCAGTCAGGCAGCAGCTATTTTTGCTGGCTTTGCAGATCCCATATGCCAACTTTTCTGTGTTTAACTTGCTGGTGTTTATCACATAATGCCTTATGCTACATGTAGCACTTGAAAAGGCTTTTCTAAAGTCTAGTTTTATATTAAAAATAATAACTTGTTTTGTCATGTAATGAGAAAACTGCTCTGAGACAAATTATTGCTGCAGTTGTATCTGCAGAGATAAATACTGCATGAGAACAGGTGATGCCCCTAGGCACTCAATGACAGAGAATTCTTCCTTAGCCCTATAATGAGCATAAAATCTTGGATTAAAAATATTCTCTGTAACTCTAAAATCATTCATATTTATATTTAGTCTTCACAGAATATATTATATGAGTCTTTATGTTCCAGCTGTATGCACTGGAGACCTGTATCACCTATTAATGACTGGAATTCTTTCTTGGTTTAGATCATGAGAAAATAGATTTTTTAGAACTTAGTGTAGACAAACTGTAAGTCCAGGTGTAACACAGACGATGTGTAGCAAATGTGGAAGAGACAAAGTGGTATCATGAAATTTGTCTTTGTTCAAGCTAATGCTGTTCTGTGTTTTTAGATATAATTTCAACATAGGATTTTATAGGAATCACTGGAATTGGTTTTTTTTAAGTTTGGCATTGGTGTTTTTGTGGTCTTTTTTTTTTAATGTTGTTGGCTCACTATTGCAGCACTAACAGAGTTCTAAAATGCTAGTGCTAAAATCAGGCCTATAGAAGAAGTAATAAAGATTCATGGCACGCTGCCCTTGGAAAAGCCAGGGAAACATTCAGAGATTTTGACTTCTGAATCTGGAGGTTGCTTACCTTGAAGAGTGAGCCATGCCAGAAGCACCTTTTAAGTAATTGCCATCTGAAGGAAGGGGGATTGGGTGGGAAAACTGGGAAGGCTGTAGCTTCTTCCTGGTGCTTGTTTCCAGAGTGATTCTGTGACTTCTTCTGATGAAATCTTCTTTTTAAAGAACATAACTGTTGGCAAGAATTATGTCTTGGTTCTTCACAAGATGCTTCTTGAGCTGTCAGCTTTTGCAAAAAAACAGCAAAAACCACAAACCAAACCAAAATGCATACATGTGTGTACAGTTTAAAGTGAAAGCTGTTAGTTATAGATAGTCAAGACTTAAGACAACATTTTGTCATATATTTAAGGTGAAAGGTGGTTAATGAACTTCAGGACAGTTTCCCTGCCATGGCAGCAATACATGAGTTGGAAATTCTTCTTGTAGAAGGGCGTATCAGTTCTAGGTCTTACCTGGTTTTGATAAGGTGGTTAGTGGAGTTAGCCAGGGTTGTTTCTGCAGATCAGTTCAAGTAGCTTAGGTCAGCACTTTGTTGTGTCAGAAATTCCTGGAAGTGCTCAGGCTAACTAGTGTGCAGCTGTATGCATATTGATCTGAATATGCTACCTAGAAGAAGCTAATTGACTGTATTATTCAGGTTGTTATCAAATGCTGCATATTACAGAAATACTTTTTTTTGAAAGAAAAGGGAGGAGTATCACATAAAAATTCCATTTGATTAACAGGAAACCTCTTTATAGTACTGTCAGGAAATAAAAAAAACCTCTGAAAGCACAACTGATTTGATGATTAGGGACATTTTTTACTAATGTAGACCTAGAGATGATGCACAAAAAATCAATCTAGGATGTAGGAATGAAAACGTTTGCTTTTGGTTTTATGCAGTAATTTTGAACCAAAGAGGATGAAATGAATGGGCACCATTCTAAACTCTTCTCAGCTAAAAAGTGGAACAGGTTAACACTATTACTGATCTAACACTGTGCAAACTAAAAGGCAGTACACTGTATCTGTTGTCTAGTACTGCATCTTAGGAAAATCAATCAGAAGATAATTTAGCCTGCTGAAGTGCCTTTCTCTTTCATCAGACTTATTTTATCAGTGGGACGCCTGACTGTTTGAAAAAGCACATTGGGTTGTTTTTTTTTCTGTTAGCCAAAACCCCCCCTTCAATTCATACTTAGAACAATGTACCTTTTATAATATTTTAAAAGGTGGATCTAGTGGTTTTTCTGTTGGAATTCTGTCTCCTGCATGTTGATGATGATGGTAATTGTTGTAAACCCTGGATTTTTTTGTATTTTATGTTTGAAGAGAAATTAAAAAATGTATCTTTAGCAATCTGAGCACTAGTATCTTTTAAATTCACATCTGTGATCCTGTTCAACTTCGTCAGTCGAGAGTAAGCATGTTGGAGTCACTGGATTTGCAGGTATGATACTGACTGCAATTTTAACTTCAGAAATGAAATAAATATATTTTTTATCTATAAAATCCTATTATAATGATGAAAATAATTTTTCAGCTGCTGATCTTCCTTGCCAGTAGAAGTAGAACGTGTATGGAGATAGGTACTTATTTTCTAGAAGCAACTTTTACCTCAACTTGGAGCCTAACCTGCATTTTTTATATAACCCAAGCTTCTGATTGTTAATGTTTTTTAATTCGGTGGATTGAAGCAAAACAGTACTCTGATTACAGAGCTAAAAATGAGCATTCTTTTATAGTAGTTTGGACTAACTTGTGCCACACTTCTAACAGTAGGCAGCTATATTTGTGTTGAATTTATATGAATGGGGGTTAAAATTGCTCACATGTGAGCTTCATTTTTCTTTTAAAATCAGTATTAAGTGTGTTCTGGTTACAGAAAAAATAAAAAACAACGAAAGCTTCAGATTTTTTTTAAAGACTGGAAGGGGAAAACTGTGTCATTGTTCTTAGTATTGGAACTCTCAGCTTAAAAATCATTTTACCAAAAGATTTTTTTCTCAGTCAGTTTAAGACTTCCTGAACGTTGCTATATTCCTCTTCCCCAAAATATAATGGTAGTTTATACCCCAGCTAAATAATTTAGTTCCTTTTGAAGCACTTGTTGCACTTCAGTCCATGTTAGAAGAGTAGCATTGTTGCAACATCATATTGTGTGGAAAGGCAGTTGTTAGTGCTTATTAGACCATGGAGTTCATTAAAAGCCTGGCTCTGAGATACTGGAAGGTACTGAGCTGATGGCACTGACTGTGCTCTCCACCTTGCATGTTGGAGCCTTATGTTCAACAAACACTTCATTACCTTGGCAATCATCTTCGAAAGCACTCCGGTACGGGTATCATTCATGTAAAACATTCTTGATATTCAGCAACCTGGTTGTAAGAATTTCTACCTTTTTCTATTGTGCCAGAGGTATCTTTTCATCTCTGTATTTCCTACAGTATCAGTGTATCTGTTGCTGAAAATATAACTAAGATCTGTAAAATGTTACAGCTTATGTAATACAGTAAAAGTTGAAAAAACTCATCAGTGCGTTAACTTTGTTTGAATGCCTTTGAAGACATACATTAAGAACATTCCTCTCAACACTTACCTGCTAAATATCACTAAGAGTATGAGTTTCTGTCATCACTATAATCCCACTGATGGAAGAATGGCATTATCCTTGTCTGCAAATTCTAATTCAGTCATTCTCTGTTCCATTTCTACTGAAGAAAGATTACTACAGCCTTGTTAAATCTGAATCCTGTTTCCTACTAGGTGCAACTAAGATTATTGTGTTAATTGATTTTGTTAAAATTGGACAAGGATAGCCAGAGAATATTATTTCAGGTTGTGTTCTGATACTGCTCTTCTCCATTCTCCCAATTTACTTTCTGTGATTCTGAGAACAAATAAAAGATTATTTCTATATGTGCACAGTGCATAAGACAGGGGCATCAATTCTGGCTACAAATAAACTCTAAGGTACTTAAGTCCAGGTGCAAGAACAAGACAGGATTGTGATAGAGAAGAGCTTAAGCCACATTCCAGGGTGTGATGACCTATTCTCAAGTGTATGTAGTACTAGTAATTCCCAACCTTTTTCCTTTTCTGAACTTTACAAAAGCCACACCTCAGTATTCAGTTCAGAAACCTTGAAATTGTCTGAAGTTCTTGTTCTATGTCATCACAGAAAACACAAAATCCATACTATACAGATTACCCATGTAAATATGAGTCAAATTATGTGTAGTTGATAATGTTTTGTTTGTTCTAAACAGGTTGTTAGACATGCCATCACATTTTGATTTCTATTGAAATGTTAAGAAAGATAAGCAGAAAAAGCCAAGTTGCAAATCTAAGTTTGCACAAAATGTTTCAATTTTTCTTCCACTCTCAGAAGAAAACTTGAAAAAATGGCAGGTGCTTATTGCACATCTGTTACCATCCGAGTTATTATTTATATTTTGAGTGCGAGGAAAATTCAGCCACTACTTACAGACCATGCGTGAATTTACAGAAATAACAAGGCTTTAGGATTTAAACAAGTTACAAGGATTTATTTATATGAGCTGCTTTGGAGAGAAGGGTCGTTAAGAAGAGGAGAGACAAGGGGCTAATCAAGATGTTATCACCGGCCCTGGCATCAGGCTGCAGTCGCTTGTGAAGGATCCTCTGCTGTGTCTGCCTCGTAGCTGAAGCCGAAGTGCCTAGAGAAGGGGGTGTCTAGAAGAAAGCTGCTACCTTTTCCTTCTTTCCTAGGGTTTTTTATACAGCAGGAAGAAAGAGGGGTCCCTTTTTTGCATGTCCCTGATACATACAGATTTCCAGACTTCCCGGAGAGGAGTCATCTTTTTGGTTTTGGTGTCTTGCTACTTCCATTGTTTTTGTCTCCACCATGCACCAGGAGGCGACCTGGTAAGCTATCTTATCTTTTAGGTGTCTGTCAGGCATATGGTGAGGCAAAGATATGTTAATTGCAACCAAGCAGGAAGAGAGAAGAGGAAAAAAAAGGTGATTCAAGAGACATATTTTGTATTTTCAATTCAAGGTGTATACATCAACATTTTATGTATGAAAATACACATCAGAGAGCAGGGGACAACAACTCTGGCAGTGGGAAACCATTTCACTGATTTCTGCGTGACCCTTCACCTTTGGGCATTGCTCTGTGACTCCACTTGCTGTCCATCCAGATCTTTCTCATGTCTAAGGACGGTCCCGGCTGTCTGCAGTGCAAGCTGAACGCCCTTCTTTCCTTGTCCTGAAGGCATCTGGTGTGGCTTCTCTTGCCACAGCACGTTTATCTTTTCTCCTGTAACTGCTGCGCCTCCTGCTCCAGAGCTGGACAAGGGGGATTCTTCCTCCCTCTCCCTCATCGTCTCCCTCATCGTCTCCCTCATCGTCTCCCTCATCGTCTCCCTCATCGTCTCCCTCATCTCCCTCATCTCCATCTATCTCCATCTATCTCCATCTCCATCTCCCCTTCCCACCGCAGCTGAGGGAAGAGCGGTGCGGCCTCAGCACCCCAGCTGTAACCGCCGCAGAGGGCAGGGCCGCCATTACCAGAGCCCCCTCAGCGGTCGCCCCTCACCTCAGGACTGGCACCTTGGCCGCCATTACCTCAGAGCGCCCGCAGCAGACGCTCCTCAGCCTCCTGCCCACCTCAGGCAGCCGGGCACAGCTGGGCACAGCCAGGCTAAGAGGCAGCTGCAACCTCTTTCCCTCCACTCCATGAGGTGGTCTCGGTCGCTGTGTGTCTCCAGGCTAATGCGGGCCCCCTACCATATCGCAGTTTGTAAAGCAATGAACGTGCTCAGGGCACGGCTGTTTTCACTTCCCGGTAACAGTGGGATTTATTTTTTCTGAAAATGAAGTCTTGCTTCCTCACCCTGTTTTGTTCCTTTGCATCTCTATTCTGCAAGTTTTGGTTTTTTTTGGTTGGTTGGTTTTTTGGTTGGTTGGTTTTTTTAACAAACTTCAAATACATGTGTTTTATCACGTGTTTTTTATAAAGCAAAACGTTGCTGAAAAGGTACCAGAATGTGGCCGAGTTTCTGTTTTGTGTCGCAGTCGCTAGGGGGAACCCTTGCACTCCCTATAGTCTGGAGAAATGTGTTTATCTTCACCTGAAACATTTGTATCAGTTCTTCAAGCAATTAGCAGTCACCAGCCTTTCAGTAATGTCAGATTCATTTATGCAATTTTTATTTGAATATAAACCGGTGTAGTGCGGTCCAACTTCTCATTATGTCTTTTAAAGTCACAGATTTTTTGTCCTGGGCAAGGCTTCTCTGAAATGCCTTTTTGTTTTCAGAAATGCCTCAGCCCTGCTGGGAAGTGTCAGAGATGAGGTAGCTCCCAGAAAGGCAGGAAGAGTCAGCAGGGAGGCCCACAGAGATGCCCAGAGAAATTAGGATGAACTTATGGGAAGGCAGGAGGAGTCCGGGTCTGGTGCTGTGCCTCATCACAATGAATAACCCCCCATTGCAGACGGGGGAGGAAAAGTGTTGATGAAGAAAGGGTCATAGAATCATAGAATTGGCTGGGTTAGAAGGGACCTCAGAGCTCATCAAGTCCAACCCTTGATCCACTCCCGCTGCAGTTCCCAGCCCATGGCACTCAGTGCCACATCCAGTCTCTTTTGAAATATCTCCAGACACAGAGAATCCACTACTTCCCTGGGCAGCCCATTCCAATGTCTGATCACCCTCTCCAGAAAGAAATTCTTTCTAATATCTAACCTAAACTTCCCCTGGCACAACTTGAGACCCTGCCCTCTTGTCTTGTTGAAAGTCGTCTGGCAAAAGAGCCCAACCCCCCCCTGGCTACACCCTTCTTTCAGGGAGTTGTAGAGAGCGATGAGGTCTCCCCTGAGCCTCCTTTTCTAATTATCAAAAAGAAGGGGAAAAAAAATAAAATTTGAAGGTGAAATAAAACAGAAACCCGCAGGCGATGGATCCCTCGGAGTCCTCTGCGAAAGCACCGATCTCTCAGCTCCTGACAAGCAGCTGCTCTTCTCCTTGCATCCAGACCTGACGGAGCAGACCCCGCACCTGACGGAGTGGACCCGACACCTAACTTCAGGACTCTGATACAGATCAGTGTGGAGGTGAGAACGAGATGAGGTAGGTGGGGATTTTTTTGAGTGCTAGGTTCCCAAAAGAAGCAGCTGGAGACCCTGTTGCTTGGGACAGAACTACTGTAAAGTAGCATGGAAGGCACTAACTACATAGGGACTTGACACAGTGACAAAATAGAGCAACTCAGGTAAGTTGGTCACAAGCATGATCTGAGTCAACCCAAGTGGACAAGTCAAACTGGAAGGACTGAAAGAGCAAAATGAAACAGGGTCTGGAAGTGACTCTAGTCAGTATCAGAGTATGCTGAGGACACTTTATTATGGAGTTGTGTGTTGAAAAATCCTCAGAGTTTGTTCTTTTGGCCAATCCATAAGGCCCTTGCCAGCTAACAGTGAACTGGAAGAGGATCAATAGACAAAGTCTCATGCTGTGACATTCTTAAGCAAAGTCCTCAGAGTGTGATTTTTTGGTAAATTCTCCTGAACCAGTATGTTCATGCCCTTTTTCTTGTCTTCACCATGGTGTCATGACTCCTGAATGAGTTTTATGAAATAAAAAGCTATATTTCAATTATTTTTTTCTTTTTTTCCCCACTATATTCAATATGTTAACAGCCATACAGAATGGTGTAATAGCTGCTCTGAGGGAAGAAGAACTTTAATAGCTCTGACCAATTCATTGTCTTGTGATCTGAGTAATTCTCAGTGCCAGGCTTGAGAAAGATACATATACCTTGCTAAACTTTTGAAGGATAGGATTATAAACAAATACATAAAGGACTAAGTTTCAGAGATTTTTCAGGGAAAGAGCTTCAGGAAAGAAAAGATTGCAGAAATGTGACATTAACAACTGCAGTGTGCATACTTTGGACCCACAGTTTTTCCAAGTCACCATTCTGGAGTGAACGGGGAATATTGTTACATACATATAATACATAACAGTCCCTTCATACTGGCAGATTCAAGCTGTTCCCTGACTTGACATTTGACTCTTGATTTGTTTTATTGTATTTTATGGCAATGAAAGCTTATTCTTTTGTGCCAGTGCATAAAAACTTCTTGAACTCCTAAGTTTTGTTGACCGTAAAGAGGAACAGGTAGTGGCATCATCCTTCTGTCTTCATCCCTCTGAAGTCTTATCATAAAGGGTTCAGACAGCAGTGGATTATTTGTCCTTATGGGATGCAATTTTGAACACTGCAGGTGCCCAGTGCTGAATTTAATTCTAAAGTGGAAAGCTAAAGACAACCTTAATTCCCACCTCTATGCAAGGTCAAGATTTATTTAGTCAGAAAGCAGGAGGGTAACTTTCTCTTGCTTGTTTGTATAATGTTTTATGCACACATTTTTCTGGCTAATCTTTCTGTCTTAAACATAATTGAACAAAATATGAAAAAGCAGAAGATAAATATGTAGCCTTAAATATTTCTTAATCCAGGTAACCATCCTAATTTGGTTACCTAACTTGGTAACTTTGTGCTTTATTCATTATATTCTCCAAGGAGATTTTGTTTTCCATATGCCGGAAGCTGGTTTACACAGAAGGCAGAGAATGCCTCTACCTCTATTTCCTTTCTCCTTTCATCCTGCTGAAACTTTGAAGTACTCATCTTCTGGGGCACATTTCTGGGGAGAAGTCTGTGTCCACATTGGGGTTAGGAATTCTTTTATATGCCTTAGTATTTTACTATAAATACGTGCATACCACGTTGTGCTTAAAACCTCAGTGATTCACAGAAGTAATATTTCTTTTCCTCTGGAGTTAAGTCTGACAGAATCTCCTTTCCTTGGTTGAGAATTAATTCTAACTAGTTCCAAAGTATGTGTCACAATACTTTTTTCCAGGAACCTCTCAGTACTGTAAAGCATAACAGTAAGAGATTTCATTCTGAAGAAGCTCTTTAATGAAAACAAACAAACAACAAACCAAATAGAAAACCGCACAAAATAGGGTCACAAATTTGGGGAATCAAAAAGAGTTATTAAATTTTTGAAAGCTCCTGTAAATGGTGAAAACAGAAGATATGTCTCCTGTCAGAGATAGTAACAGTGGTAAAACACTTCAGTATTGTAAGACTTAAAAAGTAGGATGACCTCGTGTCTTAATGGTAGAGCAGGACTGAGAAGAATGTAATCATCCTGGTTCTTCTACAGACTTCCTGAGTGACCTTGAGCAAAATCACTCAATGCCTCAGTTTTCCAATCAGGGGTATTTCCTTTGTTCTCTTCCCTGCCTTGTCTGTTCAGGCTGATTGCCACTCTCAGTATATATTGGCTTCTCCCAGTATATATTGCCAGAGACACCAAGGAGTCCTGACCAGCTAGTTTCTGCTTTACTAATTATCATTAAGCAATGATCCTAAGTTTGGGATTTGGTTTCATTCAATATAACACTGACTTCTGTCAGCTCCTGGAAGATTCTCAGTAAAGCCACACTTGTACTCATCTCTGGCAGACACTCTTTACATGTAATTTCAGAAGCTATAAATATGAGAAAAACTTACAAAGACCTCAAATTAGGAAAAAAAACCTTTTCCTTTTCCCCTCCACAGGAAGCATGAAGCTTGGGTTCTGACAGATACCTGGAATGGAGAGCAGCAGTGGAACATTGCATGTCAAGTCTTGCCAATAATCTTGCCTGGATGTTATTTTAAAATACACTTTAAAATAATACAAGAATAATATTTATTCTCGCTTAAATTCTTAGATTGACACCATCAACATAATTTCCAGTGTCATTTCCTGGCTGTTATTATACGATTTTTAGGAGGGCTATAGTTTTCAGTGTAAAACACAAAGCTTTATTATACAGTATTGTATGTTAATATTCGAATAGGGGCAACAAAAAAACCCAACAAAATAAGGTCTGTTCCATGAAAAGATTTTGAACTGGTGTAGTCACTGAGCCCTCACTCAACAATTGCAGATTTAGTTTTCTTTCACCTACCTAATGCATCTCCACTGCATCTCCAGTGGCATTGACTAGACAGGTTCCTTTTTATGTTGCTGGAATACTAAAAAATTACTTTTTAGCTAGTGATGTCATATCCACAAAGTCAAGACATCAAAAGGAGGAATCTGATTTCCTAAATCTCTGCTCATAATCTTTTGAACCTTTTATTTGTTGTCACTAGTTTTCTGTCTGGTTTTTCTTTTTTTTTTTTTTTTCAACAACCAAAGTCAATCAAAAAAAGTCCAAGTGAAATTTTTATTTTAACTTTTGTGTTGATACTGTTTATCTGGTTTTGTAACTATATAATGCATGGTGAATCAACCAGGTGTTTTACTGATTTAAACCAGCATGATTACTGTTAAAACCAGGCTGGTGAGGGCAACCAGGCTGGTGAAGGGACTCGAGCACAGACCCTATGAGGAGAGGCTGAGGGAGCTGGGGCTGTTCAGCCTGGAGAAGAGGAGGCTCAGGGGAGACCTCATCACTCTCTACAACTCCCTGAAAGGAGGTTGGAGCCAGGGGGGGGGTTGGGCTCTTTTCCCAGGCAACTCTCAGCAAGACAAGAGGGCAGGGTCTCAAGTTGTGCCAGGGGAGGTTTAGGTTGGAGATTAGAAAGAATTTCTTTCTGGAGAGGGTGATCAGCCATTGGAATGGGCTGCCCAGGGAAGGAGTGGATTCTCCGTGTCTGGAGATCTTTCCAAAGAGCCTGGATGTGGCACTGAGTGCCATGGGCTGGGAACTGCAGCGGGAGTGGATCAAGGGTTGGACTCGATGATCTCTGAGGTCCCTTCCAACCCAGCCAATTCTATGATTCTATGATTCTATGAAAAGCTGAATACACTAATGCTGCCTACAATATCTGTCAGTACAGCAAGGACATTATCCTAATATGAACCTGCAAATATATTTTTCATTAGATATGTGTGTTTTTTGTGAGGGCCAGTCTCCCACCTAACTTTACCACAGTTCATCTAGAAGGTCTTGCAGACAAACAAACCCCTCAAAGGGACTGGTTAGTGGGAAAAGTTTTGTATAATTAATGTATAAAGGTCAATACATGACCTTTAAAAGTCTGCTTCAGAAGCAGAGCAGAGAAATAATCACTAAGAAACATTTATTTTGGCACCATAAAATAAAGCAGTCTTGATATTAGTGACTACCTAGTCATTTCAAGGGATATGAATCTAAGTGTGATGCATAGAATATAATTCTTTCTCTCTTCTTCAGTTTAGCTTGTATGAATGACATTGCCTGTCAGGGACTCAGATTTGCAGAAGTGCATTTTTAATGACATGACAAAAGGTTTAATCCTGACAGTTTTTTATATATATTTCCTATGTGGGGCCAACTCTTCTATCCCATTTCCTTCAGTGATATCTGGAGAGGATCAGATAAGCTTTATACTGCTTTTCACAGGTCAAAGGGCATTGTCTTCCCCTTCACTCCAGCTGCCAACAACAAAGTTAGACATATGTTATCACCATCAAACAGGAAGCTGTGAGCCTGCTTGTGTTCAACAAAGTACAAATACAGGAAGAACGTCAGGTTAGTTAGAAGCTGATGGAGTTCTGCTAAGGTAGTATTTAGCTAGTTATTCTATAACCTAATAGAACTATTCTGTATGCTCTGTGTGCATGTTTCAGCACGAGGTAAGGATGGTTATCTCTTGTTGATTGGTTTAATATTACTATAGCCTAAGTACAGCTGTCCATATAAAGCCTTTTACAGGTGGTATCATTTCCTGAGGTGTGGCTGTTAAAAAAAAATAAACAACAACTCAGTAAACAGCAAAGCTGCAGAGGGATTTAGGGATAATGAATTGAAGACGAAGTTCATTTGCATACATCAGTTTCATACTGCCAGTTAAGAAACAGGATGTGAGTTGACTTCAATTTGTTCTAGACTCCCTCATTTTGACATATCAAGGTTAAAATGATGCACAATATATTAGCAAGCTCACATAATGAAACGCTGTGGGTCATAACATTTTAGTGTTGGTAAAAGTAGGATTTCCACTTCTCTTTAATTTTGCAATGTGAAATCAGCTTAATAAAAGCTTTATGTTTCAGCAGTAATAGCCAGTGTTTTGGAACCATGTTCATTGGTGCTAAATTTGGACCTGTTTGCAGCTTGTCCTCTGCTTCCGGTACATTGTTTACTGCTTCAGGAAGATCTTTCCAATACATTATGCTAATTCCTATCCTCTGGCTTTTGCTCAGCACAGAACAGATCAGGTCAGGCACACTGAGTTCCAGCTCCTGTCTCTAAGGACCAGTTGAGGCTCTACTACAATGTACTGCTGCTACCTCGAAGTTCTAGGCCACTCCGTGAGTACACATACAGCTATCTGTGTGAGCAAAGAACTGCAGGAGTGAAGCCCACTGACTTGTCCTTGCCTTCAGGGAAGAGAGGAATGGGGTCTTTGTTTCAGTGACAGTGAGTGCAACTGAATGTCAGTGCCATTATCAATCATGACCTATGAGAAACAGTCCACTTTTGCTGTTCCACTACAGAGCTGATGCTGTAAGAATGTTAACAGCTGGCCCCTACTCACCGTGCTGCTATGATCCTGCCAGTCTCTTCTGTTTTACTCATGGGTGAAGGTGCTTGAACAATTTCACATGCTTTTTATACTACTATCTGTATTATTGCTACAGATTTAATTTGCACGTGTGTAAATGTCACTTTTTACAGTGCCTCAGAAAAGTTTGTCAGGATTTTGCTGGGGGGGATAGAGGTTGTAAACAGTAAAATATTTCCCAGATAGAAGAGGTGTTTGACCAGATGACATGACAGAGCTCCTGCCTATGTAGACAGAATGAATGGATATGCACTTGTAGTTGTGACAAACGTGGCTAAAAGTAGGAACAAGTGCAGGCAACAGAATGGAACATAAGGTATAGAATGAAAAATGAAGTGAGAATTACTGTTTAGCCAAGGGTGTGGCCTTGTGACTATGCATCTGTTTTAAGCTTGGCTAAAACCAGAATACTTTGCCATTATCTCAAACTAAGATATTAATCTGCAGCAATCTGTAAGTCATACTTGGCATCCATTCCTGTTAGCTAAAATAAAAATGCTGAAAAAGCTACAAAGCTACAATTGCTGATAGATTAAAAGATAAAAGGTGTCAGCGAGGCAGTACTCAGAATTAGAGAAACGATGAAACCAGAGAGAGAAGAGATGAGGGAAATCTTTTAATCAGTTGGCATTTAAACTTCTCATTCAAAGCAGATAGCCCACTCAATGAAGAGCTACTTGGAGGAGTATGCTTGTGGTTCTACAGGAAATATGACTAGAACTATTTTTCTTCTGCAGCCTTTAATGTTTTTGAGTGTTTAGTCTTTAGAGCAAAGACAGTCAGTGGATTAATTAGAGCTGAACTTCTGAGATTCTGTAATTTGGTTTAGATAAGGTCTGAGTAGATATGCTGCTTGAATGCACAGCTGATCATCTTAATTACTCTGAACCCTTTGGTCTTTGTCTATCTGCAGTTCATAGAAATGGCATTAAACATTTCTAGTTCTGACATTCGAGAAGGCTGATTCTTAATAATACCATTCAAAGTTTTGTATTGCTTAATACATGTGTCAATGCCCTCCAGTGAAACTGAATTCTATATAAGTGCAAACTTGAAATATTTGGGATAATCTGAAAAAAAAGATGTCCAAAACATCTGATGACTGCCATTCATAACTACCCATTTTTGGGAAATGAGTAAGAGAGCTTTCCTGTCTTGATGGACTTATCCTTATGAAGGTTTAAATAGATATCTTTGGAATACCATCAGTTTATGGCAGAATAATTCAGAACATTTGTATCTTGAAAATTTTCAGAAATTATTTTGAACAGGCACTTCAAATGTTTCTGTGCACTCTGAAAGCAGCAGGCTTTTTCCCAGTTATACTCAGTAGGAGGCTTATTAACTTGTACCAGTACATTTATACAGATCTGTCAGTCCATCAGAGCTCTGAATTCTGGTTGTGTTCTGGACCACAAAAGCTGCTTCAATTTGCGTTTCAGAAACAAACCACTTCCAGGATTTGTTCTAAAATCATGACACTTGCTGAGAAAAGGATCAGTCTGCTGCTAGGATTGTCAGCTGAAGAAGGGACACCAGAGCAAGATGTAAAGTCAGACTGCTAAGGAGCTGAGAGGAGATGCTACCAGCCAACAACTCCCTTCTACTGAGAGCTAAATGTCAAGGGGTGGGAAGTAGCCCATGAACAGTTTGGGCTGGCAATTGTGTCCTGCTGTGCTGGTTTTCAAAACAAAGCAACCAGAGGGAAGAAATGTATGATAAACTGGATGAGTATGCATTGCATAGGGATTGCATACTCAAAATATATACAATATATTTTACCTGCCTCTGGATTAGAAGTTATATAGGTAGGAAGAATTAGTCTAACTCATTTGAGCCATGATAATCTACCCTTTGCTTGAGATCCTGCCTTAGCTCAGAAAGTCATTGGCTTCCTCATACCTTAAATAGATCTCTGAAAAATTTCCATTAAGAGCAGTGAGGATTGTGACTAAAGGAAGGCAGAGAACTAAGAGGGAATGCAGGAACAGAATACTGTCATTGTACTATTATGCTTTTCTTCATGTGACATCTGTTCTGAAACTATGAAGAAATCAGCAAAAGTAATTTAATCTTAAGTTATTTCATTTCAGCCTCAGGCTCTTTCTAAAGAAACAAAAATTTAGATGGAAGCTGCTTCAAATTACACAGCATCACATTGTGAAACTGTTCTTGTTTTCTGATTGTTTGTCACAAGAGGGGGTTGGAGTTCTTTGCAATTTCTAAACGCCGATGTTCTGCTTTAACTTTTGCTTGTGGTTTTTTTGTGAGGATAAAAGAAGTCCTTCTCATTAAGGGCTTATTGTTGAATTGTACTGGCTTTATTTAAAAGGCTATAAAATCGTTGAAAAGCTTAGGTCAAAACAATGAGCAGTCAGTACGGAAACAATCCTTCCCTACTGTTTGTTTGTTTCTTTGTTTGTTTGCTTTTTGTGCATCAATGGCAAATATATGATTGTAAAAATCATTATATAAAAAAGATTCCTGTGTATGGTCATGCTGTTAAGCAGTCAAATTCATAGCCTAAGAGCTGGGAGGAAATCCCTGAGGAACTTATTTTCTTTAGGGAGCTATCACAATGTGAAACCAGCTCAGCAGTTAACCAAGCTAAAGCAAATAAAATGATGATGCTTTGTCCACCTGAGACACTCTCCCTATTTATGATGGTATTTTTAGAATCCTGTATAAAGACTCTCTTCTTGTTTTGTGGCAAATTTAATTGCTTTATAAAATAAAACTCTAGGTCTGTGTTGGTGTTTGGGTTATTTTTGGTTTTGTTTTTATTCCTGGATAATCTCTGAAGAATCTGACAGGTTAGAGGCTTATATACAACCCTGGCTCATTCACTCACTTCTAAATATGCAGATCCAGGGGGAAAAGTGCAGTCTTGAAAATGGTTGGGAAAAAGCATAGACAGTCTTATGAAAAAGGCTAAGTCTGTAGTTTCCATAATGGAATAGGATGATGTGATTCAGGAGATGTTGTCTTTCATGCTTGGTGATGAAAAGGTTTGGAAAGTTTTATCCTTTGGGTTTAGAGAAGAAAAGAGATGTGTCAAATGGTATATGTCTGCAAAGACTTTGTTTCAATTTGATTATTATGGTGCAAGCAAGAGTTTGCAGAGATCTTTTTCTGGCTTTGTGGCAATATGAACTTTGTTCTTTCTAATTCTGGGAATAACTTACTCGTTTATCTTTAAAGTATTTGTTTATATGCCCTTAATTCTCAGAGCTTTTTCACTCGTATCTACAGCAGCCACATGATGTGCTTCTGTTGTGTTATATAGTCTGTATTAACTGCCTGTGTGCATCATGAGGGTTGGACCTTTCTCTAGAAAACCTCACTGTGCAGCACTAAGCTGATTTCATATCTTGAATATCTGGCAGCTATTCAAAAGTTTTAAAATATCAGCAGTGCTCCTGGAAGATCTCTGTACACAGCTGAATGTCTTTGCAGAGCTGTGGCAGTGCCCTTCCCATTTCTTACCTTTGCATTTCTAGTCTCTGAGACTATTTATTATGAGCTTTCTTAGAATTAAAGTAAGAGAATACCAAAGAAAATGAAAATTTTTAGGATAGAAATGTTTTTTAAGGTAACAGCACACATACTTCAAGAAATATGAATTTTATGAATGCAAACTCAGGGAGATTAATTTTAAAGCATGGTTAACACATACAAAGCATGTAGTCAGAAGAATATAGGCATCCACTGTGAGAAACAGCATTATGGATGCCCAGTTTTTGTTCCTGAATAGGAGCACAGCTTTTTCTTTTCAGCTTTGTTTAGTTTAATTCAATATTCTGTTGAAAATTCAAACCAAAAAAGGAAAAGGAGAAAAAAAGAAAAACTCTCTTTGGCACTGCACTGGTGAAAAAGTCTCTGAGGCTTAAGTAGGTTTTGTCTTAGAGTTACTGAAGAATTAAAAAGGGGTTTTATCCTCATTCTTTAATAATGTTGTTGTTGAGCAGAGCTGAGTTCACAAATTCAGTGTAGGGTGTCATAAAAACTTATCACAATGTGAACTGCCATTTGCTTTGTATTTACTCTTGGGAACTTCAAACAAGTTCAACACAAGTCTCATTACCCCTCCCATTGGCATTTTCCCACCCTTTTCCCCACACTTGTAATTTCTATGGAGCTTGTTTATGACCATCATGGTGCTTTATTTATAAAATGTGATATGTAATTTTAAAGGCAACTATGATGCAAATTCATAATTGGAGTTTTGGAGATACTGTCATTAATCCTGTCCTTTTTCTGTCACTAAAATGAGGACTCTCTTCCCTTGTTTTCAAGTCACAAAATTCTTTTCCTCACATTTGCAATTGATTCTCCACTGAGGAATTTTTCAAATTCTTTCTTTTTCTTTCTTTTCTCAGCAGTGGTTTTCCTTTGAAATGCAGCATTAACACACATATTTTCTCCATCACTTCTTTCTCGTGACCAAGAATTCAAAATGCCAGGGTGGGCACTGTCTGTCCACCAAGAATTTTAGACTGCACCTCCATTTACCTCCTGCTTGCTTATTTTTTGTTCTGACCTTGGTACCCATCTTAAAGATGTGAAGATGACTAAAAAAATGTATTATTTTGTAAGGGATTATTATCTCTAAGGACACATATGTTTTTTTTTGGGGGGTTTTGTTGGTTTTGTTTGTTGTTGGGTTTTTCTTTGTTGTTTGTTTTCTTTTTTTTTTTTCTGTTTGAAACATCAAGTAGAAATTTTGGATCTTACATTTTACACAGTAAGAAATTCCTAGTTCTTTGTTATATGTGACAGAGTTTCAAGTTTTAAAAGGTTTTAAAACAGATGGTAATAGAGAAGTTTCCTGTAGGTCATGGTCTTCCCATCTTAAACTCTTTGCCCTGTTATTCAGCTGTTCAAATAAACATACCTCTGCTTCTTCTCTTCCTGCTGAGAAATTAGTACATAAAGCCAAAGAAACCTTTGTCTTTCTAGGCTACCAAGCAGAGTAGCTATTTTTCTGGAAGACCTTTCTACTGATGCTGTTATTTTACAGTTTGTCTGTATTGTTAAAAGAAGTCAAGCTTTAAAGAACTTACAGGGTGAAAGTTAACAGAAAACCTTACTATATTTGTATGTAGTGTAATGAGGCAACCAGGTGCCACTAATTGCCAGGGAGTGAGCATGAGCTTGTGTCAAGCCCACCTGTGCCCAATTAGGGTGGGCCCCCACTGCGCATGAGCAGGACCAGGGGGCCAATAAAAGGTGGGCTTGACACAAGCTCATGCTCACTCCCTGGCAATTAGTGGCACCTGGTTGCCTCATTACACTACGTTTGTATATTTTTAAAGATAAATATATATATCTCAATATGACTATTTATCCATTGACCATGCTTTGAGCAGGAGGTTGGCCTACCCAATAACCCTAAATTCCTTTCAGCCTGAATTACTATTTTTGTGCTGTGTTATGTACTGTTACTCTATGATATAATTTATTTATCCTAGACAGGTAAGCCTGACGAAACACCCAGTGTGCCCACCACCTGTTGCTTGTGTTGTGCAGTTATTGTTTCCTTGTTGCCTTTTGATGGTCTTGCATCATGGAATCCTGGTCATCTCAGGTGAAGGTCCAAAGGAGGGCAACCAGGCTGGTGAAAGGACTCGAGCACAGACCCTATGAGGAGAGGCTGAGGGAGCTGGGGGTGTTCAGCCTAAAGAAGAGGAGGCTCAGGGGAGACCTCATCACTCTCTACAACTCCCTGAAAGGAGGTTGTAACCTGGTGGATGTTGGTCTCTTTTGCCAGACGACTTTCAACAAGACAAGAGGGCAGGGTCTCAAGTTGTGCCAGGGGAAGTTTAGGTTGGAGATTAGAAAGAATTTCTTTATGGAGAGAGTGATCAGACATTGGAATGGGCTGCCCAGGGAAGTAGTGGATTCTCCGTGTCTGGAGATATTTCAAAAGAGACTGGATGTGGCACTCAGTGCCATGGTCTAGCAACCGCAAGGGTGGTTCAAGGGTTGGACTCGATGATCTCTGAGGTCCCTTCCAACCCAGCCAATTCTATGATTCTATGATTCTATGAAATTTGTGCAGTCTGAGAAATGAACCAAATTGGGTGGAAGCGACACGATGAAGTGTTCAGCTCTGGAACATCCAGAGAGTTTCCATTGAAACCAAAGCAGTGTTATCCTGTGATGTTGAATATCCTGTGGTACAATCTTAAAATGTCTGGAAAATAATACAACTAGCAAATATAATAGGAATTGCACTGACTGTACCATGTGTTTAAGAAAGTTCTTTTAAAAACCACTCAGAAAAGTTTAGTTCTCTGAGATATGCAGAACTAGCACCTAACTCAGCAATAAAGTGAAGTCATTGTTGACTCACTGTCAGCATGGATCTGTTCTCCCAAACAAGACATCAGACAAAGCAGAGCAAATTTTGTTGTCTCCTGTTCTGTTGAATAAATTCCTTCTCTTATTTTCAGCACAGCTAAGATGCTATTGTAATGGTTTTAACACATTTCCCAAACAAAAATTCATTCAGAAGAAGGGATGAAAACAGTATTCATTTTAGAACTAAAATACATTGCAGAGAAAGAAAAGTCAGCAAGAAAAGCTCACTATTTTTAGCCTGAAGTTTTTAGATTATTATTTTTCTGACATCAAAATGTAATGACAAAAAATGGGTTATTTTTCTCTGTGAAAAATGTCATAGAAATCAGACCCTTTTTGGGCAAAAGAAATCAATCAAGCCTTCTCTGCCAAAAAAATTAATGTTAATAAAAATTAACATCTTAGGAAGAAGAGCACTTGACAAAAATTTTACTGATCAGCTTTAGTCCCAGTTATTTCATTTGATAATGCCCACAATATGATTCTCTAGGCAAAGAACAGGACATTCAAGAGCAGTTCCTCTGCTGGCGTTTACTACCTGTGGGAAAGTCACCATTTTGCAATTATATTTAGCAAATGTAATTCCAGTAGCATAAAGGTTGTGAGCACTGTGGTTGCTATAATTAAATGTACCTTCACTTACTCTTTTTTGAATTAGTTACATTTTTCTATTATAAGGATGTGATTCCCAGTATTTTGTTCCCATGGGAACTGTTATTTATCAGCATCATCAGATGCCTTGTTATGAAAATGTATCCCCAACTCTTTGCTAAGTTAGCTGATTATTTTGTATCAAATATCACCATCTGTTCTTATTATCTGACAAAAATACAGCTGATCAGGTTAGAGGTGCCTTAACGTCCGTGTGAGTTTAAAGTTCAGATGTTAGATACACTGCCATAAGGCAGATCTTCCTTCCTACCATAGAATTTGAGTGAGAAAAGGATTAGAGGTCCTGCATCTGCAGTTTGTTCCTGCTTCATTGCAAAGGCACACCCTCAGACTGTGGGAAGCAACCATCCTTCTCCTGAACGCAGGCTTGAGTGCTGTGATTGTCTTTATTTGAGCTATAGACCAGTTAGCTTTCTGCAGAGATGCTTTATGGATGCTGTGGGACATGGTGAGAATGGAGTTTAATGTGGGAGAGGAGGCTCTGGTGCTGTTGAGATTCACTTTTAGTTAGCAGCTGGGATTTGTGTGGTGACATAAATCAGGTAGCCATAAGAAGAAAAATCATTACACAAATCAGAAGGAAGCAGAATATTAAAAACTCCTGTTTACAGCCTGAATTACTTCCTTTCAAGCCCTCCTTCTTCTTTAGGAAACAGAAGAATCACCCTAAGCTACTTGACAAGTTAATGTCTATTGGAAACATTCAATACCTATTGATTCCTGTTGGATGGAGCATAGACACTTGAACTGTGGATTCTGGGGCTCATTGTACTTGGTATTTTCCAAGTGAATTGTCAAATACTGAAAAGTCTGAGCTGACTCAGAAGGAGGAAGGAAAGGGCTTTCTACTTCCTGCCTGCTCCTGGAACTGAAGGTTATTTGATGCTCTGGCTAAGGAGGCTTCTGAAAGATTCTTTTCTTGATGGGGAAACACACAATTACAATATAACTGCTAAGTCTCTACATGGATTTTCTGTAAGAACAAAGCTGCTAAAACTCGTTGCTGTGCTTATTAAGATGCTGGAGCCTAGCACAGCTTTTAAACTAAGACCCAAAGCATTAAACTGAAAGTGGGGTGTAGTCTTCAGTTTGACTGTGTTCTGTCATTCGTGATATGCTAAAGTGATATAATGTGTTCATCAAGGAGATGCAGCTAAAGTGATGACTGTCACTGGTATTTCATGGTAATATTGTAGCTCTTAGGAACTTGGTTCTTGGGCTTAGCATCCATGTGCCAGGGGAGCTTGCACTCCAAGTGACTGGCCCTGCATCACAAGGTGTGTAATCTACAAGTAAGAAAAGAGCTAACAGGCATGGTCAAGGTGACAGATGAAAACAAATCCTGTAGAAGTACATACAAAGCAACTTGCTCTTGAAACCTAGAGTACCTTTCATGCCATTTTCCCAGGAAGAGAAAACAATTATTAAGCCTTAGAATTTTGGTGAAATAAATAACTTATTTTAAAATCCAAACATTTGAACAGTTTCTCATGCCAGCCAACAATAAGCTAGATGACTTCATGTTAGTGCTCTTTGTTGAACCACAGCATGAGGAAATACAAAGGAGTGAGCTGAGTTTGTTGAGTTTGGTGCTTAGTTGTCAAATAATGAAGTCATACCTCTGCCTGCTACTGTGAGAGGATATGAGACTTTTTCAGGGTTTAAATCTATGTACTGTCCACAAAGAATACAGTTCTACAGTCCACCCAAACAGCTATGCCTGCCTCTGTGAATTATGTTATTCTGAGTAATATAAGCACATCAATTTTTCCTTTATTATTAGTGCCCAGTGTTAGATGTGACAATAATCATAGAATCATAGAATCATAGAATCATAGAATGGGCTGGGTTGGAAGGGACCTCAGAGATCATCAGCTCCAACCCTTGAACCACCATTGCGGTTGCTAGACCATGGCACTCAGTGCCACATCCAGGCTCTTTTGAAATCTCTCCAGACACAGAGAATCCACTACTTCCCTGGGCAGCCCATTCCAATGCCTGATCACTCTCTCCAGAAAGAAATTCTTTCTAATATCTATCCTAAATTTCCCCTGGCACAACTTGAGACCCTGCCCTCTTGTCTTGCTGAGAGTTGCCTGGGAAAAGAGACCAACCCCCCCCTGGCTCCAACCTCCTTTCAGGGAGTTGTAGAGAGTGATGAGGTCTCCCCTGAGCCTCCTCTTCTCCAGGCTGAACAGCCCCAGCTCTCTCAGCCTCTCCTCATAGGGTCTGTGCTCGAGTCCCTTCACCAGCCTGGTTGCCCTCCTTTGGACCTGTTCAAGGACCTCGATATCTTTCCTGAATAATATCTACATCTTCAGCTGTAGCTCGGATCTTAGAAATTTCCATAGACCAATTGAGGAAGCATAAAGAGTCCAACCTGAAATTTGGGTAGAATTTCCCAAAACAGCAAAGCAGCAAGTAATATGGAAATCAAAATAACATCTTTAATGTTTTCTACCCTGTATTCTTAGAACATAACTACTGTTTTAACCTTCTTCACAAAATCACACTGTTAACATGTTGGTATTTTGCAGCTACTCTAGTGTGAGAAATGTTTCAGACTGCAGATAACCACTCTGTCCACAGCTTTTCAGCCCCTGTCCACTATCCCCTTTGAATAATGAGTACTTATTTTGAGATTAACTAAAACCCAGACCTTACATCTAAGAAAGGAAATACATACAGGCAGCTGTAGTCTCCACTCTCCTTATTTTTCTTTCCAGTTCTAAAGAGGCCACTGGTCTGTTCAGCCTGGATTTGATAGATAAGGCTTGGTGTTTTTTCCCTCTGTTGCTACTGAAGCTCTTGCCTGTTCATGGCCTACTTCATTTCAAATGAGTTTGTGATGCCTTGCATAGAACAAGGTACTGTTTCAACAGTTAAGTCAGAAGAGATAATCTAAGCTCAAAAAGAATTCTCAAAAGGTTTGAGCAGAAAGTTTGCTTACAAATTTTGGAAATGGGTTCCCTAATTCTTATCTGGGTGTTTTGAATAAATCTTCTATGATTATGAGACTTCTGAGACATCAGAGTAAACCACTGAAGATCACAATAGTATAAAATATCCAGGATAATACAATCAAGAGATCCTGTAGCTTCTTTCTTTACTGGGGCCAGTAACTTAATTATTACTGATAGAAAGTTGGGTCTGTGCTGGAATTTTACTGTCTCACTGTTGTGATTTTGTCATCCTAGTGAATTTGGTTTTGATCATTCCAAACATTAAAAAGTTAGACTTTAAGATCTGACATAAAAATTTCTGTTGATAAGTGAAATAGCCCTGGAACAGGCTGCCCAGGTGGGTCGTGGAGTCTCCTTCACTGGAGACATTCAAAACCCGTCTGGACACGTTCCTATGTGATGTACTCTAGGTGGCCCTGCTCTGGCAGGGGGGGTTGGACTAGATGATCTTTCGAGGTCCCTTCCAACCCCTAGGATTCTGTGATTCTGTGAAATGTTCTAATGGTACAATGGTTAAAGTAATTCTGTTGCATTTAGTGGGACTAGTCATGTTATTTAGTTTGATGTGCACCTAAGTGTTTTACTGAGACTAGCCAATGTATTCTATAATCTTGCCTAATGCATCTTTATTATAAAGCTCCTGCAGGTGAACATATGTGGATAGAAAATAAGGAATTACAGCTTTCTGTAGAAAGCATTTAGAAGTATTACCTTACTAAAATAGTTCATCAGCAACACACTTCTTGGTAATGATTCATTCTTACACTTTATTAATCATCCAGAGTTGTTAATTTATAAAAGACTAGCTCTGAACACACAATACTATGTATCTTTCTTCCCTAATTTTCCTTGCCTGTGTGGGATGTTCTTACACTATTGTGTCACAGTGCTGCTTGTCTTGATTTTGGCTTTGCTGGTCATCCTTCTTCAGTAGTAAGGAGGCTTTTCTTATTTTGCCTGACAGCTTTGGTTACTTGAATGCCTAAGCCTGCTACATGCACCCACTCACCTGTCCTTGAAGGTTGAGTGGTCATATTTATCACACATTTGTATAGAAACTCTATACTGTTATGCAATCATATTAGAAAATATTAAAATATAGTATCAGAACAGAATTAGAAATTAATATTAGAAAATTAATTAATTATTAGAAAATTAATTAATATTAGAAAATCCTTGGATACTGTAGCACTGTATTTCAGTATACTGATATTTGTGTCCAAGGCACATGAATATTATATCCTGATTGGTCCAGTTACAATTTATGGGTATTAAAAGGCCTCTATTTTGTCCAAAATGCAAACTTAAGCAAAGATCAATAACAGTTTGTCTTAAGTTAGAAAACTTGCTATATAAATTTTCAATAAATAAATTTTCAAACTTGTATAACAGATGAGAGCCAGATAAATAAACTGTTGTTAGATTTACTTTAATCTCTCTCCTGGAAACATGGAATAGAGAATGTTATGTTATCTTTCATTAAAGTGGTGCCCTGCAAGGTAAAATGATCTCCTAACCCTGTAGGATTGGAACAATGAGGGACAGGAAAGAAGCATCTCTATTTTGATGTGAGGGACTCCTACTCAGAGGAAGGAAAAATCTCATCAGGAGACCTTCCTTCTTCTTCAGAATGTACTGAAACTGAAAGGATTGCATGTTCCAATGACACAGTTGTGCATAACTGTGCTCTGTGAAGGGACACATCCACTGAATATCACCTGAATCTCTTGGTATAACCTTCCAGCTTGTGTTCTAGGGAAAATATTTTATACACAAATCCCATACTTGTCAAGATTGTGATCTGAAATCTAGGCAGTACAGTGGTTCAAACACACCTCCGTGTTTTACACGTGCCACATCTATGCATGTTCAGATGTCGCAGGCAGGCAGTGCAGAAACAGAAATACATTTTCCTCCACGTGTAGTTTTGGTGGCCAGCTGTGACCTGGAGAAACTGAAAACAGATTATTCATGAGAATTTTGTCTTTCACTGGTGTCTAAGTATTTGAGTAAAACAGTTTATTTTGTTGTAAGGTGCTCAGTGATAGAAGCACAAGAGAAGAGTAACAGAGGCATCTAACTGCTATGGTATTTACAGCACTTATTGGTTCAGTTTTTCCAAATGGGAGAAATTGAAGGGCATTAAGAGTTATGGAGGCTGACTGTATTCCAGAGAACATCTTTCTGTTATTTTAAAACATTGCAGCCAGTAGTCATACAACTTTAAATACCTAATAAATGCAGACAGCTGAAATCCATATGAAAACAGACTATAGGAGGCTTGAACATCATCAGAAACAGGCTTCACATCAGTAGCATTTATAAGAATGTGCTGTTCTATAAAGAATGTTTGCTATACATCTGTGAAGGAGCTTTTTTGTCTTTATTCCCTTGTGATACATAGGGGGATTGAAGATGTACAGAATGGAAGGCTGCTTTTCTTTGTTGCTCTCTGAGTATTTTAATAGTGTCTCCAGAAAAATGTGAATTACCATGAAGCCCAGCAAGTAGAAAGATAGCAGTAGAAATCCCAGGCAGTAGAAGAATGCTGATTAAAATCATCAAGATGTCCATCAGCAACATTTAGGCTGAAATAAATAAAGTTTAAAATATATAGACATCTTCATTCTCATGGTAGTGCACTACAGATTAAATGGATTCAAATCAGGATCACTGCCTTAAGAAAAATAAGAAATTTTTTTGGTGTTGTTTGTTAAATGGTGAAATCGTTAACTCAAAGTTAGTTTAACTGCAAATGGTATAATTTACAAAGCACAAAATAGGACTCCTCATTAAAAAGGAATTTAATTTCACAAGCATCCTGAATGTCTGTCAGCCTGACCACACTTGTGTGGTAACACAGGCCTGCATGAAGTGAGCAGAAGCAACTTTGTTTTAGAAAACTGAGGGCTTCACTATATGGATGTCTTGTTAAAACCTGTCTTAGGGTCCTATCAATCATTACTGACAATAATAGGGTCCTATCATTACTGACAATAATATCACATTTTTGGTCTCTCCCCATGGATGGCCTATTGTCCATTCAAGTAATTAGTTCCTTATCTCCTCTCTTCCCCATTTCTGTTCTGCATCTTGTCTGTGCAACTTCTGGCCTTTCTTTCAAGTTTATCCTTTTCTTCTCACTATAACTATGAGATTCTTGAGGGATCATTGCCTATATTCACCTCAGTAATAATTTCTTAATCTACCCTTAGCTAGTGCTATTTGTAAGAAACTATTTTTATGTCTTTTTTCCTACCTCTGCCTGTTGACAGTAAGCCTTGCTTATAATTAATCTTGCTTTTTACAGTAGTAAATCTGTGCTTAACTAGTTAACATGTACAGAGAAGTTACTAATTCCTTTCCTTATGATAATTACATTAAAATTAAATAAATAACTTCAAAAAAATCTGAAGCTAGAGCCCTAAGAAATGGATAGATTTTCATTTGAGTAGTGGTGAAGAGAAAGATTTGAGCTGGCTTTCCACTGGAAAAAAGGATTTTATTGCTTACTGGCAAAAGCCTTCTCACACCTAACAGCTTGTACAAATTTGTAAGGTCTTTCAAAACAATTGCCCCAGAAGGCAAATAGCCTCCTTGCAGACAATATCTTCTCTGACCTCAGCATCCAAACTCTAGACCAGAAAACAAATGTTTCTTTAGTACTCAGATGTTCTCAGCAGAGTCACAGTAATTTACCAAGAACTTATGCTGAGGGCTAATGTCCTTAGGGGGGAAGTCTTGTATTTCAGAAATCAGACACATGTTCTGCAGACCAAGTTAATTATGTTATGAAACTTCATTATAATTACACATCAGAACTTTATTGATGCAGTGTGTTCTGAAAGTTCCCATCATATTATTCATAAATACCTTCTCTCTAAAAGCAGTGAGAAGTTCTGACTGCAGTTTCCCTTCTGAGAAGTGTTTTGTCTCTTGCAACAGTTTTATAAAAAGATTCTTTATGCACTTTACGATAACATAGAAGGATAACTGTGGCTTAGAATCAGTGAAGTATGTCAGTTAGGGTTGCTGCTCTACTTATTACATCTGTCTACAGTGAAATGCATTTTGAGGTGCAATGAAATCCTGATGTATTCCAGTGTCTTTTTACAAAGTGTATTCAAATCATACCAATAAGTAGTGCACTAAAACAAATGACTGGCTAACCAAAGGCTGTGGTGAGTGATGCTTCCTTTGAGACTGTAACATCAGTCTCCATGTAATCATCTTCTGCTGATGAGGGCATTCTTACTACTGTTGTAGAGAAGCCTGTCTCTCATAGCTAGCACTGCAGAGTTCCTGCAGTTGCTGGGATCTAGTTTTGTTTTGTTGACTAGAAATGTATCAGGATGTCTATGTGGTGCTCTGAAAGAAAGGGCAGTGATTCTTACAGTTGCTGTGGTTCTGTGAAAGAGCAGGGCATACAGGGAGTGAATCATAGAATCATAGAATCCTAGGGGTTGGAAGGGACCTCGAAAGATCATCTAGTCCAACCCCCCCTGCCAGAGCAGGGCCACCTAGAGCACTTCGCATAGGAACGTGTCCAGGCGGGTTTTGAATGTCTCCAGTGAAGGAGACTCCACGACCCCCCTGGGCAGCCTGTTCCAGGGCTCTGTCACCCTTACAGGAAAAAAGTTTTTCCGGATATTCAACTTGAACCTCCTGTGCTCCAATTTACACCCATTACCCCTTGTCCTATCACTGGTCACCACTGAGAAGAGCCTAACTCCATCTCCCTGACACTCACCCCTTACATATTTGAACACATTGATGAGGTCACCCCTCAGTCTCCTTTTCTCCAAACTAAAGAGACCCAGCTCCCTCAGCCTTTCCTCATAAGGGAGATGTTCCACTCCCTTCATCATCTTAGTAGCTCTGCGCTGGACTCTTTCAAGCACTTCCCTGTCCTTCTTGAACTGAGGGATTTGGAACATGGAAGAGGAAGGCATATTGACTAAGAGCACAGAAGCATTCCAAAATAATAAAATTAGCATTTTAGACTAAGCTTGTGTGATTTGACCAGGTTACCCCAGGAATCCAGAGTTCAGTTCCTCTCCTCTTTCTGGGCCTAAAATAGAACATCACTGTTACTATGTCCTCTTCTCTTTACTCACTGTGCAGTGTGAAAAATATACTACTAATCCTATTGCTGTGTGGGTCTTTGGGCTTTTGTGGTTTCCTAGTATTAACAGGACTGTCCAAAGAAGGAAACAATGCCAGGATTTTCAAGAAGTCTAGTTTGGACACAGGGGAGTTGGATAGACCATTTCTGCTGTTGTATGTCATGAAGTTTAATGATCAGCTTTGGTGATCTGGTGTTCAGTCACCACTTCTGCAATTTTTTTACAATTTTAGCATCATTCCAAAATTATACAAGTATAGAAAAATAGGGTTGGAAGTGTCCTCAGGAACCTTTCAGGCTGCCCCCTTGACAAAATCTGTTTGTTCCATAGTCTTTCTGAGCAGTACAAATAATTTAATAACAAGCTGAAACAAACTTGAGTCATACAAAAAATTGGACTTACATTCTGGGTTAAATTTTTCCTTATGCAGAAGCCAGCATAAAGCATCTCATTTTCCCTCTTAAACTTGCATTAAGACTTAATCTGACACAATCTTTCCTAGTTTCATGTAATAAGAATACTCTAGAAAAGATAAGGACAGAGAATTTCAGAATGTGTATGCTGCAAATGAACTCAAACTAGATTTGGAAAGATTAAGCACTCTTTATTTGTATTCCTGTTTGGCTCTGTACTTTGTTATTTTAGGGGTTATATCTGGAGATTGCAGCTATACATTAAAAAAAAAAACCCCGAAAACTTAGTTGAACTTACTTCAAGTAAAGAGAAATAATAATTTAATAATCGAGAAGCTAGTGATAGGGAACCTGGAGGGACAGGAAATAAGGCTGATGTGAAAAAATATATAATCATAGAATCATAGAATTGGCTGGGTTGGAAAGGACCTCAGAGATCGTCGAATAATTCTCTTCTGTACATTTTGAAATTCATATCAGCTGAGGATATATATATATATATATTTCCCTTTGAAGAGCATGAGAATAAGATGGCAGCAAGTTTGTAACAACATCTCTGGTAGACTTCACATAATAGGAAGGTTATGATGTGTAATCACGAGCACATAATTTCTGTTCAGGTTGTTTGAAACTGAAAAAAGCATGAGCAAGAATCAATATATTTACTCATTTCATTAACTGATTGTTTGGTTTTTCCCCCCACATTCCTAGGGCCTGTAAGATCACATAGATGTTATTGCAGGGTATTCAGTTGTCTGGACTTGTTCTTTTAGTTTGTGTTTGTAATCAATAATGCAAAATGCAATATCCTGTTTTAGGCACATTAATCACCTGCTAATCTTTGGAATAGTGATGCTGTAACTTCCTCAAATCTATTTGATAATCTGATGGTGTAGGTATGGTGAGTGGAGGCTTCCCTGAAGGGACATCATAGGGTCAATTATGGTTTGAGGTGAAGTAGATGGAAAGCAGCTGTGGTCAATGGAATGAAATCAGTGTTATTATTTCTAACCAACATGTACACAGTAAAGCCTCCTTTAATATTCTTGGAAAAATGCAGGCAGGAGGTTCTCAGTTTCTTTGTGGCACATGGTTACCTCAAGGGGAAAGGAACAAGCACAGCCCCTCTAACACCTGTTGCATTTTATAAGCTCAGTTAAGACTGGAAAGAAAAGCTGTCTAAAGTTTCAAGCAGTGATTTTAGCACAGACTTCTGTAGAAAATGACACAGATATCATGACTGTGCCTGGAAGCTGAGAAGAAAAGAGTTCCAATTTGAAATCTTTACGTCTTAGTTGGGTAATTATTCTAAAATAGATTAAAAGGTATCACATAGTAGATGCCTTTTTAAGGCTTATGTTTTAATATTTTTTGAGGCTACTGCATTATATACTGCATTAAGGGTTGGACTCAATGATCTCTGAGGTCCCTTCCAACCCAGCCTATTCTATGATTCTGTGATAACAAAGTGACTATTGAGTTTCCTCACACTGTGATGTCTGCTCCCCAGAGCATAAGACCCTGCATACTTTTCCTGTGATATGAAGAGTAGGGAGCTATAAATACTCAAAAGCTAACATTATGGTGGGGACTCATAAGGTATTGCTGTTATGTATATTCAGACCATTGCAAAAGTGGTTTGAGTAAACCAGTTTGGTGGTATTTGGCTTTGGGTTTTTTTGGTTGTATTTTTGTTTTTTTTGGTTTTTGGTGTTTTTAAACACAATGGTCTCATTGAAGAGCTGCCATTTATTACATTTCCCTGCTCCCTTCCTTCACTGAATTGCAAGATTAGATCTGTGTCCCCAGATCATTCATCTCTGGAACAGCAGAAGTCACTGCTTAGGTACCCATATGATTCCATTTCTGGGTATGTACAATCAACAGTCTTCAGAAGTAAAACCATTCTCTGGGATGCCCAGGGGGGTTCACAATGGAAAATCTGGTTGGTTTCTTTTCATGTAAAAGGGAATTAATCATAGAATCATAGAATCATAGAATCATAGGGGTTAGAAGGGACCTCGAAAGATCATCTAGTCCAACCCCCCCTGCCAGAGCAGGGCCACCTAGAGCACTTCGCATAGGAACGTGTCCAGGGGGGTTTTGAATGTCTCCAGTGAAGGAGACTCCACGACCCCCCTGGGCAGCCTGTTCCAGGGCTCTGTCACCCTTACAGGAAAAAATTTTTTTCAAATATTCAACTTGAACCTCCTATGCTCCAATTTACACCCATTACCCCTTGTCCTATCACTGGTCACCACTGAGAAAAGCCTAACTCCATCTCTTCAGACCGTATAAAGATTTTAAATTAATGAAGGTTTCTTAAATGCATATTTAGCTTCTGAGAATTAAGATCTAACTATTCAAGGTGGAATAAATCCAGAATTAAGAATTAAAATTGTTCCTGGTATCCCAAGATTATACATTGAATGAATTGATTCACATTTTTGTTTATGAAATCTGGCAACCAAAGCTTTAGGGTGGGAATAGTATTTTTATCACTATTTTTTTCCTTATCAGAAGATGCAGATCATTTATATTTACAAAAGATGCTACAACTTTCAGCAAGACAAGAGGGCAGGGTCTCAAGTTGTGCCAGGGGAGGTTTAGGTTGGAGATGAGAAAGAATTTCTTTCTGGAGAGGGTGATCAGGCATTGGAATGGGCTGCCCAGGGAAGTAGTGGATTCTCCGTGTCTGGAGATATTTCCAAAGAGCCTGGATGTGGCACTCAGTGCCATGGGCTGGGAACTGCAGCGGGAGTGGATCAAGGGTTGGACTCGATGATCTCTGAGGTCCCTTCCAACCCAGCCAATTCTATGGTTCTATGATTTTATGATTAGTGGCATGCATGAAATGATACTGAGTGGAAGCTTAATTCCCTATGTGTTGTGAATACTTTCCTACTCTCTGACTCCAACAGTTTTCAGTTTTTTTAGATTTTGTATAAAACTGAGTATTAGATTTATTCTTTACTTTTTGTCTGCTTTGTGAGTAACTCTTAGTTAAAGAAGTTGACTCTTCTTAGCACAAGTAACTTGCACTGATGGAAAACATTATATTGGCGTTCTGGAGAACTGTGTGAAATCATCTTTGTCCTTGAGGACAAGGAACTTATATGTACAATGTTAAAAATTATTTGATGGCAGAACAGATATTCTGAGGGGTTTTCATTTCTGGCTGTTGGAACTTCATCTGGCAACGTAACATAAGTGGTCTCGTTTTAAGGGATTTAAACAAAAGTACTGAAACAGTGAATTGCAGGCCTGTCAATTGACAGAGTATCTTGAGGAAGGGCTGTATGACTGGAATAAGTTTGAACAATTCATGAGTAGAGCTATCAGAGCAACAATACATTTCCCCTGAAGTCTGATATTCATCATACTGTTTGAAATCTTCAAAGATACCAAGTTATTTTGATGTTTAAAAAGTTTATAGCTGTCAGAAGTACTTCACTCCTTTTAAGCTTTACTGTTTTGGTTTATATCCTCTTGTTCCATCACCTCTTGTTCCATTACAGTTGAGTCAAAAGTTTATCCATATATATAAAAAAGTATATAAAATATATATTTAAAATATATATAAAAATATAACAACATACTATATATATAAAACAAATCAGCTAGTTATGTCACTTTGTAGACACAGCTGAAGTTTTTCTGTTATGTTGGCAGTCATGTCAATGATGACAGATGTTTTCTTTTCCATTTTCATTTTGAAATGTCTGAACACAGATTCTGATTTCCATAGGGAATATTTGCCTTCAACAAAACGTTACATTGACCTAGGAAGTGTTTTACTCCATAGTTCCTTTCAGCTTTGTTTTCTGAAGTTTTAATTAGACCCTTACAAATCGAGTTCTGTCATTCCTACTCCCTCAGGAATACTCCAGAGAAAACATAAGGTTGGGCAGTGATGGAGCACTGAGCTCTGGCTGCACCACATGAGATGGTGAGCCAGGAGCTGAGTGAGGTAGCACAGGCAGCAAGACCTGAGTGAGGTGATGGAACCCAGGGTCAGACAGAGCCCTGCAGTGGTTGGGCCATGTCACCAAGACAACCTGAGGCCAGACCAGGATATCAGCTGCCAGCTGAGCTGGATCAACAGTGCCTGCAACCAGGCACAGGCTGGGCTGCATCATAGCCTGAGTGGTATCTCAGTCAGGAGGCAAATGGTAGAGCCTCAGCTTAAAAGAAGCTCCCATGGGAGGGGGGTTTGACCTTGGGCTTTGGTGCTGGCAGGGAGCCTCTCTGCATGGTCAGTGAAGGAAGGGGGACAAGCCTGCAGCTGCACTCTCTAACTTGGCCCTGAGCCCAGGCAAGCCTCCAGGATGGGGGGTGCTTTTAGGGGCCTTGCATACAATCTGCAGTCTTTAAACTTATAAAGAGATGTTGGACACTGGCATACGTTCTTCTTGAATTCTTGAGTAAGATTTCTAAATCAGTTTTGAGAATCTTGATTTATTTCAGTTTACTGGAGCCTGAAGATTCTTGACGGATCCCATTGGTGTAATGAAAGTTCATGGGAATTAAAGATTTCTTGCCTTTCCTATTCTATCTTTGCCAATTTTATTCTTGTTGTTTTGCACTGATACTTGAAGCGTTGTCACCTGAGGTATGACCCACGCCAAATGACATCTGCAAATTATCTTCTGTTTACTCTGTGTTGTTCCATTTTATTGGTATTATGTGGTGGCATCTGTGGAAATGTCACCAGCTGTGCAGGGTAACAAAGCCATAATGCTGGGCTTTTTTCCCCCTCACGTTCTGCTTAGTTCCACGAGACGCCTTTCTCATAGCAAAGCTGCCTTAAAAGTTTTGTGATCACAGTTCCCCTGGCTTCTGCTCTGCCAGAGCAGTTGTTTTTGTAAAACCAAACGTCTGAATTAATTCAGGGTGACAGCAGCATATCAAAAAAAGAGGACTTTATTTTTTTTAACCGTGTATCAATGTAGGCTTTTAATTGTACTGGTTGTTCTGGAATATGTGAGAAGGGAAAAGGTAATGGGGTGAATTTGGGAAGGCTGGGAGCATTAGGTAAGACTACTGAAGCTAGCATTTTCACTTGCCCGAGTCTTTAATTTTAAAGACTAGTAATTTGATTTAGCCTTTCATTTCATAAAGGTTAGTACAGGTTTAGGGTATTCTTTCTATCCTTCAGTTCTGTTACTGCTTCCTCTGTTACATCGTGCGCCAAAATTGAAGGGAACGTGGAGTGTGTGGAGAGCAGGAATCCCTTGTGATAATTTCCCACTATTTTCTATAGTATCTGGAATGAACTATTAGAACACACCAAATGTAACTATGGAATTGCTTATTGTATACTGTACATGAGAAGATCATATTAGATACCAGTTATAGGTTCTTACTAATATTAATTATGTGAGAAAAGGCTGTTTTTAGAAGAAATGCGAAGAACAAAAGCTGATCAAAGCTTAGTGGTTTGTTCTAGTAGGGTTTGCTCTAGTAGATGTTATTTGATCAATTTAAAATGTAACGAATCTTTGTTAGCAGAGAGAAAGATGAAATAAATATTTAGTGGCAATGTAAAGCTTTTTCTGGAAATAAGTATGGGCAATTCAAAAGCAATTTTCACACTATGTACCTAGATCATAGAATCATGTGTGTGGTGTGTGATGATATTAGTCAATAGGATTCAGTTTATGTTTTGGTATTCTGAAAGGAATATATGAATATATGAAGTAAAATATGACAAACACTTGAATACCCCAAAATACCTTTCACACATATTTTAAGGAGAAAAATGAGATCTTTTGCATTTTGAGTTTTAGAAAATCTGATGTCACCTCTTAAGTGATTTTAGTCCTCTCTGAAAATGTAATTCAGGAGAGCAAAGTCACAATATGGAGGCAGCTATCAAAGCACGTGAAACAAAAGGGCTTCTAACTCAGCTTTTTAAACCTTTTTGCTTTGACTTAGCCTGCTGTATGTTAAATGTGACTGGTGTTATATTGCTGACAGAAATAAGCAGTGTAAACAGTTACAAACTCAAATTTATCTTCCCTGTTTGTTTCAGCCTTTCCCCAATGGTTGGGATTTGCTTTAATTATAGAAGTGAAGTGTTAGTTTTAAGTCTACCATCTGTCATTCGTAAGTTTTTTCTTCACATTGCATGCATAATTTTTTTTATTTTTTTTTTGGTGATACGAACAGTGGAAGTCTTCTGGATTATATTTCTCCTTTTGTAAAATAGGGCTGGTAGCTCTCTGAGACTGCATTTCTTGTGCACAAGAAGAAACATACCCTGCTACACAGTGATGACAAACACACCAGATTTTATGAGTGGCCTAAATTTCCATGCTGTATGTTAAGAAACTGATTTGTCAAGGCTTTCAGGTTCTTTGAAAACCAGAGTGTTTGGAAGCTTTTAGTAATTCAGTGCATGGCAGCTGATAGAATTGTTGGTTGTTTTATCTGCATAAACAGGTTGATGACTATAAGGGTGAGATGATGGGGGCATTTAGTCCTGCAATTCATAGAATCATAGAATCATAGAATTAGCTGGGTTGGAAGGGACCTCAGAGATCATCTAGTCCAACCCTTGACCCACCGGAGCAGTTGCTTTGCTTTTTTTTCCTTTGCTTTTGTCATCTTCCAGCCAGCCCAGAATAGAGTAAATACGAAGGATTCCTCCCCTTATCTCTGTCATTTAATAACAGTGGCTCCAAACAGGTTTTTGCAGCTAGCAACCTATTTGATGAACCCCTGGAATTCCTGAACTGGTATGAGGTGACCTCTGCCATCCTGAAGGGAGCAGCAGCACAGGTTTATTCAGTTTTACTGTGTTGTAGAGGGTGAACACTGCCTGCTAATTTTAGTTTGACCTTATATAAACATTTTGAAAGGTTAAAACAAAACAACAGAGTCTATTACAGTAAAGAAAATTTAGTTTTGCTCTCTCATGCATTAACCTTTTTATTAGTGTATCACAGCAATTATCTCCTGCCATAAAGACTAGAGAGCTTTTATGCTTCTCAGCTTTTGTGATGATTTTAGATTTTTAGAGATGTAAGAGAAAATGAATCTAAGACTGAGCTGTGCAACTTGGTCATGAGTTGATGGATGACAGCTTTTAAGGTATTTCCTAAACCTAATTCAGTCCTAATTCCAGAGCTGTAATTTTCAAAAAACCTATAAGGATTTCCTTGCCTAGCTGGGGCCCTAACTGCACGTTTGAAAGTGCTGAACCATTTGTTTGTCTCTCTGTGTGGATGGTATATATAAGTAGTCAAAGGATTTGAACATCATAAAAAGTACCCTAAAATATCACTGGAGACTATTAGATTATTTTATACCAGAGTTTTGAGGATGTGTGGTGTTCAAAGGTAATGCAGATTTCCCAGATCATTAGTTAGTGGGATTACATGTATTTAAAGCACACGTGTTTTGGATTGTGACAGAGACATCTTTTTAAAATAATATTTCTGTATTTCCTCTGCAAAGCCCTTAACTGAAACAGGACTGTGAGTTTTACAGAAGAATCTTAATTCTGGCTACATTATATGACAGAATCTAGCAGTGTGCCCCTGGCCTATGTCACTCTGCTCCCAGGAAAGGTATAAGTACCTCCTACATCCCATTTTAACTCTCTAGGTTTTAAGTAGTCATGATTAACATTCCCAGAATCTAAATTCTTTGTGAACCATCATCTTCTAAATGCACAACCCAAGCTAACACTGAGATCTTACTCCTTCAGTTCTCTGGGCACCAATGTAGCTTCATCAATGATGGAATTGCACAGAGCACATATTTGTGTTTAATTTGAAGATGAAAGGATATTACTGACTGTTAAAATAAAAAGACTGCTAGGAAAAAAAAATAAATCTTCTAAAGTCTTTACCTTCTTTCACTTCTATTAAATTAAGTAGCATCTGCCCCCAGGTTTGTACTGCCAGTTTCATGTTGGGGCTAAAATTACAAGAAAAAAATGTAGAACGAACTCAAAAATGAATCCTTGAAAAAGTTAATAAATACAGGATAGTGATGAAACTTCTGTCACCACAGAAGTTAGATTATATCATTCTATCACTGGTAGTCTTAAAGAAATGGATCTAATTTTTTTCTGTTCACTCATGTGAAAACTTGGGAAATTTCTGCATGTTTATGTTCCAGTTCTTGACCAGCCATTACATGAACTGGGGCCATGTTTTCACCCCACACTTTTTTGGTACCTAGGCAAGTCCAGCGGATAAGCAGAGAGAACTTATTGTGATTCTTTATTAATTATCAAAATCATTCTAATTTTTTTTTTTTAATTTTGAGAATGTGTTCCTCTAATGGAAACTCTGCCTGTGTTCATACAGAGCTCAGAGTCACACTTTCAGAAAAACAGGTAACAAAAAGACAGTACAAGAATCTATTATATATAATAACCTGCTCAACAAATAAAACTTTTTGTTTTTAATATCTTGTAAGTTGAGATAATTTCCTGACTTGAAATTGTCTTATTCATTGAACCCTGGGTAACCCTCTCTCTTAATTAACTTTGAGAAAGCATTTAAGTCTAGGCCTACAAATTAATTTTTATTTCTGTGTGTACTTTACTCTCTGCCAGAAGAAACATTTCATTTCCTGGTAACAGGAAGTCCTCTTTGAGGAAAGCTAACCATTCTTTCTGCTGTTATTATGAAGTCCAATACTTAATTGCTTTCTCAGACTGTGCACACAAGGGTATCTCTGTGAATCTGAGTGAAATAATACATAGAGGAAATACTGTGGATGACCAGCTAGTGTTATTAACACAAACATAGTAATCTGGACTAAAATGCAAATAGCAGTTGCTAGAATTTTAAAAATACTTTATTTGACAAGCCATAAATGTCACTTCTGCATCCAAAATAGATAAACCAGCTCAGATGCATGCACAAGTTTAAATGTATCATAGCTTCCAAAGAGCAAGTTGCTGTTTGTCAGTAGGTGTCAAGTGTCTCCTGACTCCTGTTGAACTGTAATATTGGAGCCTGGCTCTGTTTCAGCTTCTGCTGATGGAATCTTCAATAGCTTCCTATATATAGTAGTCAGTAAAACCTCTGTAATACAAGCTGTTGCTTAATAAAAAGTAAAATCCATTCCTGCCAGTGCCACTTATGACAATTTAGTGAACTGAGCCAGCTCTGAGCTTTGCCTTTTTTTTTATGGAAGGTTGATGTATCATCCTGCTTAAGTTCATTTGTTTGGGGCTTCCAAATCTTGTCTCACTGCTCAGATCCTACTTGTCTCCTTCTTTGTCACTTGGATGACATCTGCAGAAATATTCAGGACAATACCTTCCTTAGAAACACAGAATTGTCCATAGTTCACTATGCATAGAATGCAGTGGAAAAGATGTGAGGGTTTGCTCGTTCCCGAGGGCAGAAGGTCCATACAATAATGAAAATAGTGTGTTTGTAGCTAATTAGATCCTAAGAATAACTGCCTTTTTTATGTATCTGGAATTCCATGCTTGTTTAATCCTGGAATATAATGTGGCTTTAGGTGCTCTATGGAATGAATGCAGAAATGTTTCTACAGTGCACAGTGAAAGAAAGAAAAGGTTTTGCATATGTCTTTTTTTGGGTGGAGGGGGAGCAATGAAGAGGAAAAGCATTTCAAAGTAAATTGTTAATAAATTCCTTCCTAGAAAATGTATCTATTTAAAAGACTGTTATCTGTATGGACACAGTGAAAGTCCAGGTTTGAAGAGCCAACATAAACACGGTTCCAGTTATGGAAGCAGCTGGTAATTTCTAATTGTCATGTTGTCTATTTCTGATCTTGATGTGCAGAATTAATTTTCTACAGTTTACTGTAGTCAGAGGAGTAAATTCTGGAGTGAAGAATTGAGACTGCAGATATTTATTGTTAATCATCTGCTGTTTAATTTAGTGATAAAACGTAGCAAGACGAACCTCTTTTAGGGTACGGCGCCTCAAGGTCCAACCAGGTGTTCCAGCAGAGACTCAGGAGCAATGCTCTAAGCCTATGGCTCTCAGAGTTGACCAGCCCAGATCAGTGCTGCTGCTCCAAGAGCAACTGGAACCTCTGCTGGCTTGCTCAGGACTGAGCTGAGTTTGTGAGTTTGAGCCTCACCTTTTATTGTCCCCCTGGTCCTGCTCATATGCAGTGGGGTCCTGCCCTAATCAGGCACAGGTGGGCTTGACACAAGCTCATGCCCACTTGGAATCAGAAAAAAAAAAAAAAAGACCATTATGTGGCTGTAAACTGTGCATTATCAAGATATATTTCATCATCAGATTTTATAGCTCACTGCAGAACAAGAAAGGAACATTTTTGGAAGAAACTTACTGCTGAACTGCAAATAAATACAGCGTGATCATTTCTACAGGTCTTCTGGAATATTTGCCTGAATTACAAGTTCCTTTTTGTCAGTGTTACTATCCTTTTGGCTTTATATGATAAACTGTAGACTTGTAATGGAAACAGAATCTTTATTTTCCATGAAAGGGAACCGTACAAACGCTTTTGGAACCTGTCCTGTGTGAGCAGTGGGCATCAGAAGCACAAGGGATTGCTTTGCAATAATTTATTATTATTGTCAATTATTATTATAATGTCAATTTAATTATTTTTACCTTATATTTGGACTTAGGCATGTACAGTTTAAATTTAGCTAATAATTTTTCTCGTTGGTCTTGTGAGGATGGAATAACCTCTTTCCTCCTACAATGTAATTATCAATCATAGTACTTCAGGAAATTTTGCCCCACTGAAGTCACTAACAAAACCCACCAAGACTTCCAACTATATGTCAATATATTAAACATTAAAATAGCATTGAGGTTCTGCAATGTTTTCCTGAATCACTGTCTATTTGAGCTAAAATACTAGGGGCAGACAATGAATTCTTACTGGTTTGCCAGCTGGATTGTGGTTTTTTTATTTAGCTGTCTCTTTTCTTGTGTGTGTTTTTTGGTTTGGTTTTTTTTTTTAATACAAGAGAAGTCTGGTATGTTTCTAAAACTATTTGGATGGTAGAGGAAAGTATACACATGGAGAAATGAAGCAGTTGTTTTAACCATTGTAAGAAGATCATTGATTCTCAGTGTCGGTTTGACATCTGCTAATTTAGTCAAAAATCTGAGATTGATGCAGACAGCTTTTCTTTCAGATGTATGGAAAAATGGGTCACACGTGGCAGCAATGCCAAGCAAAGCAATTTAGTGTGTTTTAGACATGTAACCATCATGAGAAGAATTTGCCTGAAGAAAACTGGAACAAGGTGCTGGGCATCTCAGAAACATCTATAAGAAAAGCAGCAAACTAATCATAACAAGCTAGTTCTCACCTCACAGAAAACATAATCTGGGTGGAGAGGACGAAGAGTAGGTGGGAAAATGCTAACAGATGTGATAGTAATAAGAAATAATAAGTAATAATCAGTAATAATAAGATATGCAGGAATAATCTTGTGTCTGGCCAGGAAAAAAGGGCTGTTAAAGTTTCAGTGGGTTGTATCAGAATTGCTATCATATCAGGAACTAATAAAAAGACAAAGCCTTTCCATCTTGCCCTTTCAGAAGAGATCAGCTGCTCATCTATGCAGCAAATATCCCATAGAGGGTATATCCATGCAGTATTCTTAATTCTCTGTTGTCATTCCTTTCAGACTTTGTGCTATGTAAGCAACTAGGAGAACATATTACCAAGTGCCCCAGTTTCTATTAGCTGACAGACACAGAGCAGTGTCCTGCTACAACCCCTGCTGTGTTCCAGTTCCTGGGTATAGTATATTACCCAAGAAAGTAATGTCAAGGAGAGTGAGCATCGATTTCTAAAGAGATCAAGTGGGGTGTTTACAACATTTGAGATCAAACCTTTCATCCATTATAGCATCTGAAGTGTTACAGAAGACTCTTAGCACTGCTGAAAAGAAACAACAGGCAGCTTTCAATGTGGTTTATACATTTGCAAAAGGATAAATACTGAGATAAACCCACAAATTTGACATAACTGACATAGTGAAGTGGTGACCTCTTATTGATCAGCTCTAAGACTTCTCCTCAAGGTTTTTTTTTCCATAATCCTGAGGTCCTAGAAACACAGCATTTCGAGTTCTTTCTTAAAACTTCCTGCCCAGATTTGGTTTTTTCCCTACTTGACATTAATTACATAAAGACCAGAAATCATTTTTTTATTTTTATTTTTTTAAAGTAAAACAAATAAAGAAGCAAGTGGATTTTTCCTGATTTTATTTATTTGAGAGTCTTCTTCATTGCAAACATCCAAAGTGCTGGAAGATAAGAACTATGACTGCAAGAAATGCACTTGGTGGATTACAGTATAGATCTTGCTTTGTGGAATGTTTTCTTTGCAGGGTTCAAAAAAGGTATCTCAGCTTTCTTTTAGGTTTTAGGGTTTTATTTTTGGGTCGGCTTTTCTTAGGGTTTTTTTTTTGAGAAGTCCACCTTAACTTTATATATATTCCCAGAAAAATATTAAGCACAGAACTCAGTCATTTGGATAGAAAAACAGAGATTAAAAGGTTTCTGATCTGAAACCAGAGAGATGATTAAAAATTATTTAATGAACATACAGTTTTATTATTCTTGTTAGGATATACATCACATATATACAACGATGTACCTGAAAGAATAATGTATGAACTTGAACAAATACTCTCATCAGTTACAGTCAAAGGGAATGGGGTTGTTAAACAAGTTTCTTTCAACACTGAGAAGAAAAATGCATTAAAGGATGTAACCTACCTTAACCTTATCAGAAACATATTGTTGTTTTAAAATGAAATACATTTTAGCCTAATTCCCTTCAAGTAGATTTAGAGTTTGGAAGGATATTAAAATCATTAGCCTTTTGCCATTCTTTGGGGAAAAAAAAAAAAATCTGAGCAGAATTACTGGAGATAAATTTAAGATATTTCCTTAGTGTTTGGACTGTGAGCATGACTTTTACTGATAGAAGTCCTAGCACTCTCAAATAATGTCACATGGCTTACATATCTCATATCAAAACTATCCAACATGGCCTGAATTCTTAAATCAAACCTGTGCATTGTCTCTAAATTAGTACTTGTTTTCTATGGTACCTAGGGAGGTAATGATGATTTTGATCTTAGATGTTAAACTCTTAATAGTGATATGCTGTCTGTGGAACATTCCCAGATAGATAAAGGGAGTGCATTAAACATGCAATTTAGCACCTGTTTCACTATTATTTTGGTGTGACTTCTAATTATATTGTTCTATTTTTGATTGTTACATTCTGAAAGAAGCTTTAGTGTTTTCACTGCAAATACACACAGAAATAGGCCAGGTGAGAATGGGATCACCAAGGTGGTTGCTGGACTCTAAAAGTGGTAAATTGTCCAAAACCATGCCTGTTCACAAATGAATTGTTTATAATAATGTTTTTCTTCAATTAATTTGAAAAGACTTGGTCTTGTTTTTGCATATGAGTTTGCAGAGCAATAGGTTTAGCTATTTTGGAGAAGAGTTTCAAAGATGTTAATTATTTGTTGGAATATTAAACATATTCTGTTTTATTGCATTTCTTTTTTATGCATAATATATTTTCAATGACATAGCAGAGTCTGCTTTTTTCCTACTATTATGTGAAGTTGAAAGTTTCAACAGCACAAAAATAAAAATAAAAAATAGAATAATTAGAGTGGAGTTGAAGCCAGACTTCAACTTAACCAGTCTATGATTAGCATATACCCCCAGTGTCCTCTGTGAGTTTTGAAGCCACTATAAATGTCCTTCAAAGCAGAAAAGATTCAAATTTTTAATTCAGGAAGCACATTTTGCCTGAAAAAAATATTGTGGGAAATTTCATACAGAACAACAGCATCAAATAATTTTTTTTTTTTCCCCTTCATGTTTATCTTTCAGGAAGAAAATAGTTTGAAGGGGGAATCCTCATCTCTATCTCCAAGAAACTAAATCAAAAACTTGTCAAGATTCATAAACACCCATTTAAGTGGAAACTTGTTTTCTGCCTTCCTACCTGGATTGCTCCCAAATAGGACAGAGGGTGTCCTGAAGACGGGAAAGGTAATTAAATTTTCTGAGAAGACTGTATGCTCCAATGAATCACTTTACTTTGCTAAGGTTCCTGGCAGGCCTGTACCCTTTTCTGTACCTCACCACCCGTATTTGTTATCCCAAGGGAACATTTCCTCTTCTCTGCAAGTAATAGATTTAATGCTTTGGAAATATTTCTGTATTCCTGTCCAGACATTTAAAAACAGGGCTTGTTAGAAGCTTGCCAGCTCATTAAACAAATTCAATTAGCTTATTTAGTCCTCAGGCCTGGGCATGGCAAAACTCAATTCTGTGGAGGTGGCAGGCTGGTCAGTCTTCAGCCTCCCCTTCTCTGTGCTTTCACTACTTTTCCCTCTTTTTTATGGACAGTCCTTTTGGAGGGATGCCTGAGAGCTGCATGGGTTTTTCCCCAGGGCTTCTCACACAGCCTCTGTTTTTATGGTGATTTTTGCTGTCCCATTTGTGGCCTTAGAAACTCCCTTCTTTGCTGACTCTTAGGGCTGATGGATGGGAACAGCCCTATTTGGAAGAAAATTCCTCTACTGGAAAACAATTATTTCAGATACAATGCGTGCTGGGAGAACATTTCTCAAGAGGCGAAGGTGAATTCTCAGCTTCAACACAAACCTGTTTAATACGTATTAACTAAATGTCTATAGACAAAAAAATGTGCTGTTGTGTGTTATAATGAATTAAGCACTCAAATGAAACAAACAAAAGGAGTTGATTTCCACTGCAGTTTCCTTGCATGCACAATTTAAAGATCTATTTTCATCAAGAGTTTAAATTAAATGTAGATAACTGTGGCCTAGACAAAAGCTGACCCAGCCAAAAGCTCTCTGTAGCTTGTCACAAGATGGTGACATCATTCACAAAATACAAATACATCCCTGCCAATTTTTTTTTTTTCAAAATACAACAGCTGCAAGTTTTCCTTTAGATGAGAAAGTTATTGAAACAATATCTTAAGGAAGTTTGTAGTTAGGGGAGCTTCTATCACAAATGCTGGGATGAGTCTTTGAAACACAGAATGAAGCAAATTGCTCTGTTAAACTATTTGTTACTTAAAAGGTATAACAAACAACTCAGACAGTTTTAGCTTGACTGTTTTAAAAATACAGTTTTATTTGGGTAGAAATAGAGGTTGCAAGCTGGTGGAAATGCAAAGGTGGAGACTAACGTTTCCTTTAAGTAGCGAAGTAATCAAGATGTTCAAGACTCAGTAACAGAATTGTAGTGTAACGAGGCAACCAGGTGCCACTAATTGCCAGGGAGTGAGCATCAGCTTGTGTCAAGCCCACCTGTGCCCAATTAGGGTGGGACCCACTGCACATGAGCAGGACCAGGGGGGCAATAAAAGGTGAGGCTCAAACTCACAGGCTCAGCTCACTCCTGGGCAAGCTAGCAGAGAGATCAGTCGCTCTCAGAGCAACAGCACTAATCCAGGCTAGTCTACCCTGTAGCTATAGGCTTGGAGCACTGTTTGTGAGTCTCTGCTGGAACTCCTGGTTGGACCTTGAATCGCCGTTCCCTAAGAGAGGTTCGTCTTGCTACATCTGGTGGAGAAGGTGGGCATAGACCTCGGTCTAGCCTGTGCTCAGACGAATCAGAAAATGGGATCCAGTTTGGCCTAAACTAGCATTAACAGAAAACCCAAGGAGTCAGGTAAGAAGATCCACTACCGTTCCTTCCCTACCACTGATTGACCAAGAAAAAGGAAAAGATGGGATTGTCAGCAAGTAGCCCTGTCAATGAGAAACTGGTGACACTGGCGAAGGAGCAAGAGCTCTCCCCCTCCCCATCCTCTGTGGTTGTGTGGGAACTCTAGCAGGAGGTCAGTAACCTATTGGGAGACCTCCATACTCAAGAAATTAACAAAAACATAACCGGATTAGACGGTACCTGGGGAGTGGTGATCAATGCCCTAAAAGAAATAAAAGCTGAGGCAGAAGCTGCCATCACTGCTGTTGCAGCACTCCCGCCAAAAGCTAGCCTTGACACTAGAGCACCACCACCAGAAGCAGGATCCGGTGTTGTCCCCACAGCACCTCAAACTGAATGACCTTGCCAAACTTGCACATTTGGACATTGTATAATTTTTCTTACTTGTTGCTTGTGTTCTTCTAATAAATAAAAAACCCCAAAAAACAAAACAAAACCCAAAAAAACCCCAAAACCAAAAAAACCCAAACAAAAAACAACCAAAAAAAAAAAAAAAAAGAGAGGGGGGAAAATGTAGTGTAACGAGGCAACCAGGTGCCACTAATTGCCAGGGAGTGAGCATCAGCTTGTGTCAAGCCCACCTGTGCCCAATTAGGGTGGGACCCACTGCACATGAGCAGGACCAGGGGGGCAATAAAAGGTGAGGCTCAAACTCACAGGCTCAGCTCACTCCTGAGCAAGCCAGCAGAGAGATCAGTCGCTCTCAGAGCAACAGCACTGATCCAGGCTAGTCAACCCTGTGGCTATAGGCTCGGAGCACTGTTCCTGAGTCTCTGCTGGAACACCTGGTTGGACCCTGAAGCGCCGTACCCTAAAAGAGGTTTGTCTTGCTACAGAGTATATTTCTACTCTATTATTTCTCTAGATTTTCACCTGGGTTAATTTTAAAGTGGTAGTTTCTCCATCCATTTAGATTTATTTCTTAGCTCAACATGTACTTTAAGTAAGATATCAGTGGATAAACGGATTTTGCAGTTACTCTGTACCTGAAATCAAGGTTGCATCAAATCTCTGAGGAGGTAGTTGTATCCAAGTCATATTTGCTTCTGGTCATGGTTTTTATTCAATGGAGCTTTGACATATTTCATGGATGATAATACAGTCAAAACAAAAAATGACATGCTGTCTAAAGTCAGTGATCTGTCTAGCCCATCAGTGCCTCACACAGGGTAAAGGAAAGGCTGGTTAAGAAGAATCTGAGATAAGTTCCTGCTCTCTGTGGATTTAGGACATAATTTGCAGGAGTTTAGTAGCAGGGACTGCCCTGTGCTGGACAAACCTGGCTCTGCAATAGCCCAATTCTGTGCATCAGAACTGAACCAGTCAGGGGAGTTTGTGATGCCTCTGACAGGAAACATTTAAGAAAGGGTGTTAGCCACTAGGCAGAAGAATCAGAGGAGATGTGAAAGAATGTCAGGACAAGAGGGACACTTTAGCAGGGGCACAGAAAAACCAAGAAGCATACCCCAGGAGGAAGAGTAGAGAATGAGAGAGATACCAAAAGAAAGGAGGAAAAAGTTAGAGATGCCAGGGATGGAGAGGTACCTCAGGATGGGCAGGAATGAAGAGCTATGGGAACAGGACTTTAGAGAAATGTTTAGAGAAAGGTACAACTCCCAAAGGGACGTGGGGGAACTATACCAGAGCAGTGGAGTAAGAATCGAGGAGCCACAAAAGAAAAGGAATAACTGTTAATTGGCAATCAATTAAATTTATTGGAATTCTCCAACTGTTTTGTTGCCATTCCTTCCTCCTTAGCATCCAAAACTGTTGTTCTGGGTATCTTAGAGGGTACATCTTTGCCCTGTGTCTATTCCTGGGTGTCAGGCTATGAATTTGTTGAAACTTTCTCTGAAGCTTGATTATGTTGCCCCCTTCTACTTTCCCTTTCCCCCCTAAAGTGTCCCAGACTTTTCAGTCTGTCTTTATATGGAAGCTATTCTGCCCACTTGATATTTTCATTTTCCCCTCATAGGCCTTTTCTAAGTTGATTACATTGTTTTCAGAGGCATCCATCCTTTCCCAGGTGACCAGACTTCCATTCAGTACACAGTATATGGATACAGCATGATTTTATACAGTCACAAACTGAAGCACTTTGTCTTGTTTTTCATACCATTCTTGAATGATGTCTGATGATCTGTTGTCTTTTTTGGCTACCACTGCTGGGTTGAGTCACTGATCTCAAAGAACAGGCAGTGATTATTCAAGCATCCTTTTCTTAAGCTGTAACTAGTCCCAGTTTCAGTGTCATGTTGGTGTGGCTTAGATTCTCCCTGCCCTGCCACCCCTCACACTCTCTTACACTTATCTATGTGGAAGTATTTCTGCCATGTTTTCCCTGGTTGCAGAGTTGGGTGACCTGAGTTACTTATTAGGACATGGTATTTGGCTTCCTGAGAGACCATGATATTATCCACAGGCTGGGAGATTTACTGCTAACTTCTCCAGTTCACTCATCAAGAGGGGAAAAAACTGCTTTCTCCTACCTGCTCACTTGTGCACACTCCTGACCCTTGTTCATCTTGAGAGTTATCCCTTAGTCTGTATACTGTGTTTTATGCCTTTGGAAAAGATTACAGTAGAGGATTGCTTGATTACTTTAGTAACATAACCCCATAAAGCAAGGCATACACAAATTGCAGATAAATGTCTTTGTATCCATTCTGGAGCTACAACTGAACGGATTACCCACCATTTAATCAATACAGCTAAGCTTTGCTTCTGATACTTGCCAGAAGAGGCAGCAGATAGATATGATTAAAGAAGCAAAAACTGATAACATAATACTTAGAGTACACAATGTGTACATTCATACAAGTATTTCTTACTAAAGTAGAATATGGCTGTCAGGTGATATCTTTACAGGGGCTTTCCCTCCCCTCCCCTTCCACTCCCCTTCCCTAGTACAGTTAATTTGTTAAACAGAAGTAGTTATGGGATGGTGAGGGAAATATAACTTACTGGCACACTTCAAACAAACCATAGTCAAGTAATCTTTATGATGATATGCAGTCATTAATAAAGGGACAGAAGATCAGATGGAAGTACCTTTTGTAGAAATTTTTCATTCTAACACCTTTGTTGGATCATAGCAAATTGTTCTTTACAATTTATGTTATGTATCACGTGGATGTCATATCATATGAACAGTAGAGATAAGGTGAGAGATGCAACATTAACCTGTTAAAGCTAGAAGTTTGGGCTTGGAGTGGAACAACCCCTTTGGTTATCAGTGTTTGCAGAGACCATTATTATACTCTCTCTGACTCCAAGGGATGGCAGCTAAGCCATAGAGATTGCTCTGAGAACAGTGATGTCTATGCCCTTTTAGTGTTGTTATTTTAGGTAAAGTAATATTCTATCCAGCATACTCTTTGCTTGGTGAACATGGTTTGTGTTCTCTTTTATTTGCTAGAATTTCTACATAGGAAGCACTCAGTATTATATTATTCAATTTTAAAGTAAGCTGATTTACCAACTTGTCACTTTAGAACAAAAACTTTGGAATTGTGAAGCTGGCAGGACAAAACAATATCCAGCAAATTTTAAATCCCTTCTATTACTCTAAAATAGCAGAAAGTCCAACTGGTAACAGACTTCTAAACGCTGTAAAAACTTGCTTCTGTATTTAAAGCTGAATACGTGCAGTACTGAGTTGCAGGATGGAAAAGATTGCTGAGAAAAAGCTGGAAATGCCACAGCCACAGACTGGACAGGTATTGGACTTATTTTATTTGTTTGCATTTTGACAGTCTTCATGTAGTAATCTTCAGAAGTCTTCCAAATTATTATGTTGTCTAAACAGACAGTTCCAAACCTTTTGCCATAGACAGCAGCTATTTGAGTTTTCTTTTCTGTTATTCTGAATTTGTAGTCATCTGGCTTGCTGCTGTTTCAGCTTGATTTGAATATTTACACATTTTTAGTACATGCTACATTGGAGCAGCAGCTTACAGAATCATAGAATCACAGAATCCCAGGGGTTGGAAGGGACCTCGAAAGATCATCTAGTCCAACCCCCCCTGCCAGAGCAGGGCCACCTAGAGTACATCACATAGGAAACAAGGACAGAGAGCTTCTTCTTTCCCTGTAATATAGCAGAAGTTACTATAAAGTTGTGCATTTTACTTGTGAAGGCACCCTGGCCCTCAGCTGATGTGTTTCAGATATTTCTAAGTTTGCAAGAAACCTTTTGCTGAATTGCAGATAAACACAGCCTGATCATTTGTACAGATCTTCTGAAATATTTGGCTGAATTATTCTGCTTGTTAATCCGGTAGCTTTCTCACTTATTAGAAATTTTCTAGGACTTTTTAGATATTAATGGCACAGCTCCAGTGTCATCAGAGATATTATAATGATGTAGACCAGCTGGGGAATGGATGTCATGAATTAAACTACTTGTACTGAGCCACTTCAAGCAGCCTACAAAAGAACTCTTAAGGCCAATGTTCTGGTTGGGATTTTTGTTTGGTTTTTTTTATTTTAATCATTATGAGGAAGGAGAGTTAAATGTATGAAAAAATGGAGTAAGTAAAAATAACAAAATACTGTTGAAATTAGTTTACAATAATAAAAAACCAGAATGTTCTTGAAAAATTGGCCAAAACAAATGTGATCTAGGTATCTTCCCTCTTTTTTTCATACTAATTCTGAAAATTGTGCTGCAAATAAAGTGTTATATCATCTGCAGTCTGTATTTATATGCACATAAGCACAAAATGAACAACTTGGTCATGCAGGTGATTTTTTAAGAATTCATATTGGGATTTTAGTTTTTGTTGTGTAGTATAATTGAGATTAAGTTGTTGGTTATGTGCTGCAATTTATAATACAGTAATGTAAAAGCTGTGAGTTAGTTACTCACTAATGATGTTCTAGGTGACTCCAGGTACTATTTAAAAATGGCAATGAACTTAAACTGTAGGAGAAGCCAGGATAAAGGATTGCAGGTTTGTTACATTAGTTACTAAACAAGGATGAAACAAAAATGGATATTAAAATATACTACTAATAGAACACACTTAGAACCTCCTTCCAGATCTCAGGGTTTCTCAAAGACTAGATAATTAATTTACTGTGGTCCAGACAAACTAATGGTAATTATATCTGTCGAACAAAACTGATTCTCTGGTATCATTGAGTACATGGAAGAGTAGGTGACTCTGACCCAAGACTGAATCCTTTAAAAGAATTGCCTCTTTACAGAAAGACATTAAAGAAAGCAGCACACAGGGCTTAGAATGTTGGAAATAAAACCTGAGGAAGCTGGGAGGTACATTCAGTACTTTGTGAAAGATAGAATCATAGAATCATAGAATTGGCTGGGTTGGAAGGGACCTCAGAGATCATCGAGTCCAACCCTTTTACCACCATTGGGGTTGCTAGACCATGGCACTCAGTGCCACATCCAGGCTCTTTTGAAATATCTCCAGACACGGAGAATCCACTACTTCCCTGGGCAGCCCATTCCAATGCCTGATCACCCTCTCCAGAAAGAAATTCTTTCTCATCTCCAACCTAAACCTCCCCTGGTACAACTTAAGACCATGCCCTCTTGTCTTGTTGAAAGTCGTCTGGCAAAAGAGCCCAACCCCCCCCTGGCTCCAACCTCCTTTCAGGGAGTTGTAGAGAGTGATGAGGTCTCCCTTGAGCCTCCTCTTCTCCAGGCTGAACACCCCCAGCTCTCTCAGCCTCTCCTCATAGGGCCTGTGCTCGAGTCCCTTCACCAGCCTGGTTGCCCTCCTTTGGACATGTTCTGTTCTCTGGCAATTGATGTTCTGTTCTCTGGCAGTTTTATATATAATATTGTGTAGAATAACCAGATGTTTTTTCTAGATGTTAGCATTAAATTAAAACAAAAAACAGAAAAAAAAGAGAGGAGAGTTTTGGCTTCCAGTTTCTCAATAAATCTAGCAATGGAGCAAAAGCCAAGTGCTGGGTTCCGCTGTTTGTTTCTACACAAATGCTATTCTCTTCCTTAACTTGATTTTGTAATGCACTTAGTTTGAAGGGATTTTAATTTTATTTTTTTTTAATGTTGCTGCTATTGTCCTGAGTGAAATGATAAGCTTGTCCAGATGAGCCATGTTGAGAAAGATGGGCCATTTCTTTGTGCTGAGACTGAAGAGATTTTGAATAAAAGGGTACAAGTCCAGAACTGAGAAGAATGCTTGTTTTCTACTCGTTCTAGCCATTGTGCTCTTCAATATACAGGCTCTGCCTCTATTAATCCATGAATTATGAAAATTATTTGCCAATATGTGAGTGTTATGTGACCTCTGAGCAGTAGGTGCTAATGTTGTCAGGATATGAAGCATGAAAATATGATAAATGGAAATGCATTTAAATGACAGGACCACTGAGCTGGCAGAATTAATCTGAGACTCTAAAAACCTGCCAGTGTATGAAGATTCTGTAGAAGAAACAAAATAGAAGCATGAGTGAATGTTACTTAAAAATGAAACTTCTCTTCCCAGTAGAACAAAGCAATAAGAGAATAATTACTCCATGTGACTCTCCACGTTGTCATGTATTTTCTCAAATATAGAAATAGTTGTTGTCTGTTTTCTGTGCAGTATTCTTCCACTTTTTACCCTGTCTGATGATGTCTTAACTTTTTTCATACTGCTCACAGGCATATCTTTGGATTTTTTTGTGTTTTATTTAAGTGATCGTTAAATGCACAAAGGTTCTAAGAAGCTTTTGTTTAATGGCTGTTCTGATCTCATTCAGGGAATGCAGAAGAATAAGCTGGTATTTTTTTAAAAAAAGAACTAAAGCAACAGGAAAAAAATCTACACTACCAAATACCACCACCCCATATCCTCCAAGCCCCTGAGTAAGTCATAAACTAGCTTTTGAATCTTCAATAACCACCAGAAAACACTGTACAAAGCATTTTTTTTAAAACTCCAGGTGGACTGCTGCTCTTGCCTGAAAGTGCATCACCTGGGTAGGATGGGTTAGTATGCTGACAGTTTTATCTTCTCTGCTGCAGAGTCTTTGTGGGGATCTTCTGGATGGGCAATATTGGCTGGTAGACCTTTCTCTGTTGAGGGAAGATCAGTTTCAGACCTGTTTTGCAGAAAAATGGAGCCTGTCTATAGGCTGGGGCTGGGACTGGCTCTACCATCACCTCTCCACATCACAAATAATAAAGCTTTATTCAAATGGATTCCCTGGTAGGATGTGGGCGTTAATACCAGTAGTGCAATCTGGGGAGTTAAATCATTAGTAGGCTTTTCTAAGCTCAAAGAAATAAATATCCTGCAAACATTTCATTGATTTATTCATCTAGAATTTTCTTTATCCTTTACTTTGCCTGAGCATGTGACATAATAGCTTATGTGAAGAAAGTACTAGGATGAAGTCCAAGTTTGGCTGAAACTAAAACAAATCAGTTTTGAATTGTACTTACGTTCCCATATGGCTCTGTACTTGCTTGCTTGCCGTGATTATGAGTTAAACTGATAGACAGAAATCACTGAGTCACAAGTGGGAAGACAGAATGCAAAATGACAAGCTCAGATGGTACTTATAAAGACATGAATAACAAAGAAAATACCCACTAGCTAGGAAATAAGTTCAAAGACAAAATAAACAACACTTAATCTCTTGGGACTTGTGTCCCCCCCCCAAAAAAAACCCCAACTCCTACATTCCATTGAATTTCAGCTTCACATAAAGTGGGTACTTCTGGAAACTGTTTCTTAATCAAAATTCCCAAGTCAAATCCATAATTCAGTAACGATCATATTCTGTAAATTGAAAATATTTTTGAAGGTTTTATTTTATTTTTTTTATTATATTGTAGTCAGTGCTGAGGGGATTACATTGCTCAGTGATTGAGAAATATCAAGATTAGGCAATATTTTGCCCATTTATACTAGATAAATGTTAAATACCTATAACATCCTCAAACCCTCTTGTCAGCTAGTGAATAATACTTAGCTCTACATAAAAATAATTAAGAATTCTGGCAAGCACAGCATAAGCTTGATTGATCTTAGCTGAAACTAATGCTGTAACTGCCAGAGCAATGCTTGTAGTACACTTCAGATATTAACGGGGCTTTTTTGCTAGGGATTTGGGTTTGGATTTGGATATCTTGATACTTTCTTTGTATTAATTCCATAAAAGCCCTTTCTGCTATGGTTCTGAATTATGCCACTTTCTGTAGTCCAGCTGCATGAAAACGAAATGGTTTGAAGATGGTTACAAATTCTGGCTTTGTAAAGTGAAAATCCCACTAAGCATCAAGCCTTATTTGCTTTAGTTCAAGTAATTTGCTTAGCATGTTTGAGGCAACATTTGTTTTTAATTTGAAACATACATGGAAGAGTGTCTCCAATTTATAAAAACTAGAATAGGTAAGGTTTTTTTTTTTTCACATTTAATACTTCAGCATGATGATGTAGAAAATATATATATAACACTTGCCTGGTTTGGGGAATTTCTTTAATCATAAAGAACATATTGGATCACTTTGGTTGCTCAACAGAGCAGAGTATTTTGCACATGTTTGCATTAAATTAAGATGAACCTAAAGGAAACAAAAAAGATTAAATTGCTTATCTTTGATGCTGCATATGATGTAATTGTTTCAGCTTACCATGTTGTGAGTGCATGTTCTTGTCTATGAAAATGTTTGCTTCAAGAAGATGCCACTGAAATGTAGTCCAGGTTCTTTAAACTGGAATGCAAAAACTATTGAAGTATCCTGTTGTGCTTTCTGTCTTTCATTCCAAAGACAAAATAATCTTGAAATCATAGAAGGAAGAAGGACTTCTAATTATGTTGGAGGGATAGGTCTAAAGATAATAATCAAAGAGCATGTGCCCATGGATAGATTAAAGTTGTGTGGATAGTAAAGAGAACTAAGATGAATAAGGGACTAAGTATTTTCAGTATTGGTGAGTGGTTTAGTTACATGTTTTGTAAAAAAGGTATAACTGTCCTCAGTCTGTGAAATGACACTAGAACCTGGCATTGTGTAAGACTTCCACAGAAGGTATCCTTCCTTAATACAGGGGGCATTTTCTTCTTGAGTAATTGCCTCAAGTAGTCTTGACTTGCTGGTGAGTGGTTTAGTTACATGTTTTATAAAAAAGGAATAACTGTCCTCAGTCTGTGAAATGGCACTAGAACCTGGTATTGTGTAAGACTTCCACAGCAGGTATCCTTCCTTAATACAGGGGGCATCTTCTTCTTTAGTAATTGCCTCAAATAGTCTTGACTTCATGATTATTGATTATTTTGCATTCTCCATCATTCTTATTGTTCCATACCTGTGTGCAGAAACCCAGAAGATTGATAATTGATCTGAGCAAACATCTGCAACCTGTTTTGCAGGAGCAAGAGTTTCCACTTTCTTATCTGTCAGATTTAGGTAAGGCTTTCTGCAGCTGGTAATCCTTTCATTCAATCAGTCTGTTGCACTTGGTGTTTATTTGATGTCTATTTTGAAACTTTGCTGCAGAGAGATTATATGGAGGGCAGTAGGATTAACAGTAAGTATGTGCTTGGGTGCATGAAACTTTTGCAAGTGGAGAAGAGCTGAAAATGATACCACTACTCAAGGGCTTGTGGGACAGGGAGGATGGTGGAATTGTTGACAGAGCACAACAGGAAGGAAGGAGTTGGGAGGAGAAAAGAGGAGCTAGTTTTGACATGCTGATTTTCATTTGGCAAGAGGATATCTGGAGAAGATTCTGTGGAAGCATTTTGAATTACAAGTGTGAACAAAAGGGAAGTGAGAGAGAAGGAAAGAAATCTGGGAATTTTGGCACAGGGATTGTAATTAAAATTATTGAGACTGGCTAAGGTTGCCCAAGGACAGCCTAGTTATACTATGTGCATATTACAGAGCCTATTCTATCTTAAAAGTATTCATCTTTGTTACTAATTTTGTGAAAGTTGAAAAAACAATAATCTTTAAACATATATATCTGTTGTTCAAACAATATTATAATACTTGTTTCTAGTAGGATTATGAATAATGGCAGAAAATGATAATTTGAAAATGCCTTCTCATTGGACTGTAGCATATCTTAAGAACTACAATTGTAAAAATATCACTGTTACTTCTAGAATTTACCTCAACACACATGGGCAACATGATAAAACATTTCTGGCTTTAGCATGGAAGCATCAAAAGAATTGTCTTGCCATAGCTGGAGATCTTATGCACTGTATTTTCCTTAAATAAGAAAAAACCCAAACCAAACCAACCAACCAACCAAACAAACCAAAACAAAAAGTCACAATCCTCATCCTCCATGTACAAATTATTTTTTAAATAGGAGGATTTTTTCCTTACCATAATTGTCTGAGAAATGGATTAAATTCTGAGTTTCACACGCCTGGAAGTTCCTGTTCCCGCCCAGTGATAAAAGCAGTGCAGAATTCTGACCTAACTGGGGGTACTGCAGTTCATCTCCTGCTGACGTGTCTGCCTTTTGGATTCAGCAAACATCAGCTGTTCAGAACGCTGCAGCTAATAAATGGAGAAAAATATCAAGAGAGTTTCTTCAGACATGCAGGCATGTCATAAGAGTCACACTATCTGCTCCTGGTTAGAATTCACCTCCTCTCTTGTTTCATATAATTTCTGTTTGTTGCATAAATTATTTACTGGTAAACAAGGGGGATATTTTTTTTCCACTTCTGTTTTTTTTTTAGTTTTTCTGTGTTTTTTTAGTAGATTTATTGCCTCTTTTTTTAGTATAGTTCCATAGCCTGGTGTTTATAACATATCACACCTGAAACATGATTTATTTTCAGTAAATAGAGTCCTTGCTTTAGAAACATAATGATTTTCTTAGTCTCTATCTGTTGTTGAATTATGGTTTGCCATTTCAGGCTTGTTTTGGGTTTTTTTTCCTTGATGCTACTTCACTGTGCTAAAGAATGCTCTAATCAGGAAAACGCTTTCTTTTTAATGAATGGCATTCAAAATATGCAGTTTTAAGAAATAATTTGGAGAACTAATTTAGACACTCTTCTGTTCTGGCTTAATAACCCAGTTTACACTGAAATCCATGCAATTTCATGGATAAATTTTGTCTTAAAATCAGATTTCAGAAAAAGGCATAAAGTCCATTACAGAGTCATGATGCAGTTGGAATAAATGTGAATGAATATCCAGAGTACTCTACTGGTATTCAACATCTGCAGCTCTGTTACGGGTTGTTAACTGGAAGTCTTCCTTATTCTGAGAAGTGATCTCAAGGTACGAGGTATACATCAGATCTTTTTAAAAGGTCCCCAGAGCTTTGGCTTTCGAATTATGAACTTGATCCCCACTTCCCACAACTGTTGAAGGTCAACTTTTGTCTTCTGTTGGTGCAATTCTTGTCTCTCTCTTTTCTGAATCTGGTAGGGGAATTGAAAGGATCCCTGGCTCAAAATTGGAGGCTTATAAATAGAATCCACCTGTCTATTTATATCCTTTGCAACATGGGGTTGTTGGTGGCTTCGTTAAACAGCTGCTTGCGTGACCCATAAAATGGATTAACTTTCTCCTTCAGTGTCAAGATTAAATTCAGTGAACTCTGAAGTGAGATTTATCTGACTGAGAAAAACTTAATACCTTGTACTTTGGGAGAACTATTTGAAAATAAACTGTGGAGCATTGTACTGTTCTTGAATAGCAGAGGATGTGGTTACGATGTAAATAGCACACAAGAGAGCACCCTGCTTTCTTCCTCTTTACTGAATAATTTGGGAAGGCATTAAGAGTACTCAGTGTACACAGTTACTCCCAATTGTTACTTCAGACTTTTCTTATGCTGATAGTTGACATGTGGAATCCTGTAATTACCACCCAGGTGGCAGATGTCTGCATGTGGTGAAGTTTCTGGGTAAACTGTCCTCTTAACAGCAGTTTAGTGGCTCCTTTTGGCTAGAGTATTTGTATGTCCTGCTCCTAGCATTTACAGAGAGCATGGTGCTGTAGTATTAAAAACATTTCAAGAATTTCTAATAATGATTCATAGAATCATAGAATTGGCTGGGTTGGAAGGGACCTCAGAGATCATTGAGTCCAACCCTTGAACCACCGTTGCGGTTGCTAGACCATGGCACTGAGTGCCACATCCAGGCTCTTTTGAAATATCTCCAGACACGGAGAATCCACTACTTCCCTGGGCAGCCCATTCCAATGCCTGATCACCCTCTCCGTAAATAAATTCTTTCTCATCTCCAACCTAAACCTCCCCTGGCACAACTTGAGACCCTGCCCTCTTGTCTTGTTGAAAGTCGTCTGGCAAAAGAGCCCAACCCCCACCCGGTTACAACCTCCTTTCAGGGAGTTGTAGAGAGCGATGAGGTCTCCCCTGAGCCTCCTCTTCTCCAGGCTGAACACCCCCAGCTCCCTCAGCCTCTCCTCATAGGGTCTGTGCTCGAGTCCCTTCACCAGCCTGATTGCCCTCCTTTGGACCTGCTTCAGGACCTCAATCTCCTTCCTGAGCTGAGGGGCCCAGAACTGGACACAGGACTCAAGCTGTGGCCTCCCCAGGGCTGAGCACAGGGGCAGAATCACTTCCTTGGACCTGCTGGCCACGCTGTTCCTGATCCAGCCCAGGATGCCATTGGCCTTCTTGGCCACCTGGGCACACTGCTGGCTCCTGTTCAGCTTCCTGGCAATCCAGACTCCCAGGTCCCTTTCTGCCTGGCTGCTCTCCAACCACTCTGTGCCCAGCCTGGAGCTCCCCATGGGGTTGTTGTGGCCAAAGTGCAGGACCCAGCACTTGGCCGTGTTGAACCTCATCCCATTGGAATCAGCCCAACTCTCCAGTCTGTCCAGGTCCCTCTGCAGAGCCCTCCTGCCTTCCAGTTGATCGACACTCCCCAGTTGTGCAAAGATGTTATGATGAAGCAGAAAACAAATGTGTTCTAATGCCACCCAGCTCTTTTTCAAGCTCTGGCCATTATTTACTTCTTAAACTGCACAGGCACCACTTTAGTTGGTTTTTATATTATCCATTATCTAAGCATGCAACAGGACACAAACTATCACCTTCTCTGTAAAGTGCATTTCATCATTCTCGTTGGTTTTGCATATGCTGTTTCTGGCAGCAAAATTGTCCCACTTCAGGCTTTTGAACCTGAGGGAGTGGGGTAATATGCTGGACAAATACATCTACAACAATAACACTCTGTCTCTGATTTTTAGTTTCTTTTTAATTTGGATCTGTTTTGAATTTCCCACTGAGATAATTCAAATCTGGACCTGAATATCCCTCAACAGTTTGGTTTGATTATTTGCCTGTGAAGAAGAGACAAAGGGTGCAGTACCATAAAAATTCATTCCCGACTTCCTCCAGTTTTCACATTTTTTTCTTTCTTTTTCTTCTTTCTAACCATTTTCTTGAAGTTTCTTTGAACCACAGCATGCTTTAAATTTTCTGCAGTTATAAGTTATGAGATACTAACTGATAAGAAACTTGTCGACCAAAACTCATATGGAATTTCTACTCAGATTCTTTTTACATGTAAGAAACTAATACAATGTGGTAGGACAGAAATAAAACAGCACTACTGTGTATTAAGAAAGTTATGCTAGTATGATTAAAAAAAAAATAAAATAATTCAATCCTTAGCACTGCACAAAATAGCTCCTTTCTTTCATCCTGAGGTTTTGTTCCTGCTGGGATAAACTTGTTCCTTTTCTTGCCCTAGCATTAGTCATTAGATTAGAACAGGATCTGTGTTAGGCAGGAGAAAAAGGAAAAATCTGTAATTGAATTAGTCCCAGAGCTCTCCTCATGAGAACAAAAAGGCAAAATTTGACTTAATTGCTCATGGCATAAAAAGGAGACAAATCTTGTCTGCAGATGTTTATTCAGTATTGAGGGCCACACCTGGTGCAGGAGTTACACTCTGTAGGCCATGAAGCTTTAGCTAAGAGGTGGTGGGGAGGAAAGAAACAAATCACTGGAGGAAAGAAAGAGCCTGCATTTTGAAAAATGGGATGGAGCTGTAGCCCTGCTGTGCCTAATGGACCTGAAAAGTAAAATGCTACCCATGTAGGGGAATATGTGTAGCTGATGCCTCTGCAGGAATATGAATTTTAGGTATTACAAAGTAAAGTCTTTTTGTGATGTGAAAAATTAAGAAGGAGAAAAAAACAGGTACATGACTGATGTAATTTTACTATTGACTAATGTCAATATATAATAATTGACTATGTGGGAGGTCTACTTTTGTCATGAAATATTACCATAAACTCATAAAGTTATCTTCCTGTTTTGGTAATTTTTCAGTTCCCTGTTGTTTATACACATTAGTAATGAACCAGGAGGTTGTGAATCCTTTTTTAAAGGCAGTTTATAGTTGGTTGCTGCTGAGAGAGTTCCCGGGGAACTAGCTGTTCTCAAGGAATTGTGTGGTTAGTTGGAGGGCACTGAAAATCCAACTGTTGACCTCAGTTCCCAGTTCTTCTGCTAACTTAATGTGTGGCCTTGTATGAGACTTAACCTCTACATCTCAACATCAAATTCTTTAGAATGAGAATAAAAATTAAGATTTCCTCTGGGCTATTCTGGGTATGAGAGTCCATCCTGAGACTGGAGTAAAAAAATACTGCTAAAATGGAAAGACTTGATTGATAAATATTCCAAATTGGTTCATGCCTGTGATTTTTTAAAATACTCCACAACATTAATTACTAAAGCAAGCCCACCTCTTAATTGCCTACAGCATTTAAATCTGTGATAACCAAATAGTCATTCTTGTTCTGAGCATGACAGGGCTATATAAAAGCCTTGGAGAAGTGTCCCTGAAATTTATTGACAAGGTGGAAGTCTACCCATCTTTATTATCTCTTGGTGTTTCAAGAAGAACATTAATGCATAAGTTTAAGGAAGTGACTCGCTTTTTTACTACTTCGTTTAGGGTGATCATGTTGGGTTAAAAGTGACAGCACTGAAGGGCTGTATGTTCCTCATCCCCCTGTGCCTCTCAGGGCTCAGCTTGAATGTAGAGCCAACTGTGTGGTATAATGCTATGAGACCCGGTTCTGTTCAGTATCTTCATTGATGATTTAGATGAGGGGATTGAGTCCATCATCAGCAAATTCACAGATGACACTAAGCTGGGGGGAGTGTGGATCAGCTGGAAGGCAGGAGGGCTCTGCAGAGGGACCTGGACAGACTGGAGAGTTGGGCTGATTCCAACGGGATGAGGTTCAACACAACAACCCCATGGGGAGCTCCAGGCTGGGCACAGAGTGGCAGAAAGGGACCTGGGAGTCTGGATTGCCAGGAAGCTGAACAGGAGCCAGCAGTGTGCCCAGGTGGCCAAGAAGGCCAATGGCATCCTGGGCTGGCTCAGGAACAGCGTCGCCAGCAGGTCCAAGGAAGTGATTCTGCCCCTGTACTCAGCCGTGGTGAGGCCACAGCTTGAGTCCTGTGTCCAGTTCTGGGCCCCTCAGCTCAGGATCGAGGTCCTGGAGCAGGTCCAAAGGAGGGCAACCAGGCTGGTGAAGGGTCTCGAGCACAGACCCTATGAGGAGAGGCTGAGGGAGCTGGGGGTGTTCAGCCTGGAGAAGAGGAGGCTCAGGGGAGACCTCATGACTCTCTACAACTCCCTGAAAGGAGGTTGGAGCCAGGTGGGGGTTTGGCTGTTTTGCCAGATGACTTTCAACAAGACAAGAAGGCAGGGTCTCAAGTTGTGTCAGGGGAAATTTAGGTTAGATATTAGAAAGAATTTCTTTCTGGAGAGGGTGATCAGGCATTGGAATGGGCTGCCCAGGGAAGTAGTGGATTCTCCGTGTCTGGAGATATTTCCAAAGAGCCTGGATGTGGCACTCAGTGCCATGGGCTGGGAACTGCAACGGTGGTCCAAGGGTTGGACTCGATGATCTCTGAGGTCCCTTCCAACCCAGCCAATTCTATGATTCTATGAGACATTAAAGATCCTCCTTATATAGCACATGCAAAGTATTGTTTTGACACTAATTTTGCCTTTGACAGAAAGGGAAATCATCATAGCACTGAGCTTGGGACAACTGAGGAGAAATATTCTTCCAGCTTTATTGTTCCTGGATTTGCTCATCTGACATTAAACTAGGGTGAATTTAAGTCATGTTCAGGCTACCCATGTCTCAAATAGTCTCTGGTTGCTTATCGTAGGCATAGAAGGTTGTCTGCACTGTAATATCAGGCTCTGTATCTTGGAAAAGCAGAATATTAAGAATAGGAGTGCAGTATTTTATTCTGGACTCAGCATAATTTAAAAAAGCAAAACAACATGCCAACATTTTCTCTTTTTTTTTGTATTTAAAGCAATTATTTTTGTCAAAGCTGCCAGACTAAATTCAGGACTGGTGTGTCTGGCTGAATGTGATTAAAGGAGAGAATCTTGTTTTGACCCAGAGATTTTTATTTCTCTGAGCAGATATTTAAAACAGAAAGCCATGTAGAAATAGATGCAAAATGTCCATGCTGTAGCCTGGCAAGTGGCAATGCCATATGTAATCTATTATAAGGTGAATGGCTTATTGAGAAAGCATTCAAACTGACTGATTTACAGGGCTGTAATTCTTCAGTGATGCCCTGCAGTATACCAACTAAAACAGCAAGTTTCCTGTTAAAATACCATAGACATGTGTGGCTGCATGTATGTACATATTGAATTGCCATGTTACAATAGTAATAATAACTGAGGCTCAAGACATTTCCTGGGACTTAGAGATCTGCTGGGATTCTGAAGTTGAAGCTCAGCCAGGTGCCATCAGCTCTCACCTTTAATCCCCAGGAAATGCCTTGCACTTCGTTCCCTCTTCCTTATCTGAAAGTTCTCTTGCTAAAATTTCAGCTGTGTCTTCATATCTTGTTTATAATTAATTTTTCCATAGGAACAAATACCTTGAAATAAAATACAGTATTTCCCCCTCTGTGCCTTTAGTGCTTCATGACCTTTGTTGTACATGATTAGTGAAGCTGAGGGGAGTGTTAACTCTTCAGAGTTTTGCCCCCCAGAGGAGTTTTCAGTAGCATATTTGCAACATAAGGCAGTGAGCTTCTTAGGAGTTGAGCTGATTTTCATGATAGATACCTTATCTACCTCCCCTCAGATTCTGTTCTTCATGTATTTATAGCATTTCACTGCAGGAGCTGTTAGCTGTTACACTGAACACTGTTGAAGGAGCAGGATTTTTTGGGTGTCTTTTTTAGTCTTCACATACCAAACCTTTCTGTGGAGTACCAGGAGTGGGTTAATAGGGAAAGGCAAAGGAAACGTTAGAGGAAGGTGCATCCGGGGAGTGTATTTGCCCATCCCTTTTAGGAAGTGACAGTCTAGCTCTCTGTCATGTCAGTCAGCTTAAATCCACTTGATGCAGGCAGTTTCCTCCAATTCATAGTTGTGTAAGTAGACCACTGATAGGTGTTTTTTTTCTAAGTTTCAGAGTCCCCTTCTAGGAAAAAAAATGCTATAATTCCACTGTTTCCTGCAATTGTTCTACCTTAAGCTGGAGAAGATATGTGTATAGCTGGGAAAAGGCAGGATCCTGGAACTCATAATTGCCTTTGTTACCTGACTTGTTGCCAAAGGGAGGGGGAGATGATAAGTTGTGACATCTTCATTGATAATGGAATTTTACAGCAGCTTATTAAACTGGGCAGCCATCTGGACAACAAGGATTTGAATATATTTCTTCATTCATGGTATAGAAATTAGAATCTTACTGCAATTGTCCTGCAAACCCAGTCTATAACTTTTAACTCGACAGCCCCACATTAAGATTTAAATTCACTATAGCTTTCACCATGTCAAGATGGATATCTGATGCCCAGCCATTCCTTACCCCAGTTCTGTTTAGTAGTTTGAAAACACTGCTGAACTGTTAGGCAGTTGGCAGCCTCTGTGTATGCCCAAAAGGTGCTGTAAGAAAAATATCTGCTGTCATATTGCATGGAATAAACAATTTCTTTCAGCTGCATACCACTGCAAACAGCAAAAAAAGAATGAGTCTATTTTCCTAGGAAGAGTGTATTGCTAGGTAACCAAACTGTTAACATGAAGTGTGGTTTATAATTGAATATGCATATATTTAGGGCTGAGAGTTACTTGGCAATGTAAATTTAATATAAAGAGATAAACCCAGATACTGGATTGTAGTGAAAATACAGCCCAGAGTTCACAGATCAGAGTTTTTGCAAAAAAAAAGAAATCTACAGTCAGAAGCAGATCTTGAAACACAGAGAAAAATTCCCCCTCATGTCTGTGGAGACAGGGAAAAATCAGGCCCTAGAGTTCCAGAGCTAAGAAGCCTTTCCAAAGCCAGACATCTAAAATATCTCAAGACAAGTTTGGGTAAATATTCAGAAGTTCTTATTTTCTCCAAAATTTAAATCCATGTAGAGTCTACATAAGGAAAAAACCAAATCCTTGATGAAAGGCTTGTATTGCTTACTAGCTTCTTAGCAGTGGCTGAGTACAAGGACTTTCATGTGGTTAAATGTCAGTGCCTTTGGAAATGGTTTAACCAGAACCCATTTGCTTCTTCAGTAAGTGACTTTGTGGGAAGTTAGTAGACATTTTGCATTTTCCTGGCTAGCCAAAACTTGATATGAGATTGTTTTGAAATGTTAGAATCGAGGTACAGATCTCGTTAGGTTTTGCAGACTGTCAAGCCCCTGGAACTGCTGTTGTTTTTCTGTCCAATGACTTGGAAATAAAGTTGAATCAGCACTAATGCTCAGTGGCAGTGATCCAGGTTTCCACTTTCAGAGTTTGATTAAAATTAGGGAGGTAGTAAAAAGTTACATGTAGCTGAAACTCCCAGGTTGAAAATAAGTAAAATATTCCTAACAATTCAGATACATCTATTCTTAACAGCAGCTGGTTTATTTGTTTAGTGGGGATTTTTGTTGATTTTTTTGGGATTTTTGGGAGGTTTTTTTTTTTTTCTTTTTTGTGTGTCTTGTTTTGTTGTTTGTTTTTTTTCTTATTTGTTTGTTCCCCTTTCTAAAACTTAGGGGTAAAGAAGAATTACTTTGAAGATATTTGGCATTTGGGGACCTCCAGCAAAGCTGGGGAGGGACTTTTCGTAAAGGTGTGTAGTGATAGGACCTTGGGTAGGAAATGGTTTTAGGATAGAAGAGGGGAAATTTAGATTAGAAATACTTCAGTCTGAGGGTGGTGAGGCTCTGGAACTCGCTGCCCAGGGGAGCTGTGGATGCCCCATCCCTATATATATTTAAGGCCCACTTGGATGGGGTTTGAAGCAACCTGTTCTAATGGGAGGGGGTTAGAACTACATCATCTTTAAGGTCCCTTCCAACCCAAACTAGTCTGATTCTATGATTATTTTCTTTGCTCAATTTTCCTTTATTAAGTATAACAGTTTGTGTGCTTCATCTAATCAACTTTTTTTGTTTTCTTAATAAACGTCAGACTACTGATTTTTAGGCATTTGTTTTACAGTTCAAAACTGTGGTTTATCTGTGAAAAAATAATTTGTTACTTTGAGAAACACGAAGGGAAAACATCCTCTGTTCTTATCTAAATGAGCCAGTAGGGAGCAGTATCTTGGCATTAATTTTTATATTCTCAGTACTTGCTACTTGCTGTAGCTCACTTTCTGACTGTCAGACTGAGCACTTGGAAGCAGACTTACTCATAAACAAATTGCCATTATGAGAAGTGGATTCCATGTTGGCACGCCAGCAGAACAGATGGAGATTCAAAACAAAAACAGGTTTTTTTGAAACTGTGATGAGGTTTTTTATTTTTTAGCTTTGTGGTTTTTTTTTTTACATTCTTACTTTTTATTATAATAAGTTTAGTCCATACCTAGGTATCTGGAGAAAGTGGTAATTTCATTAATTTAACTGAGAGGTTTGTAGTTCAGTAAAATTCAGCATGTGGATAACTTAATGAGCTCCCTTGATTAAAATAGTCACTTGCAGGTGGAAGCACCTTCACGAATGAAGCATAAATGACAAGATTCTGCTGTTAATCTTCATGAAATTTGAGGCATGCATCCCTATTTATAAATGTAACCCCAGTAGGAACAGGACAGTGGGGATAAGAAATCAATTTGTAAGCAGAATTAAAAATAAGTTCCTCGCTCAGTCCCTGTGTGCTAACTTCTTGACTTTGGCACCACTTTTGCATATGCTTATATGCTACTTATGCTTGCATCTTTTTTAATGCTATGTAATTTTATCTGTTTTATTGTGACAGTTTTGAAGATGTAGCACAGCAGTGAGATTATTTATTTTTGCTTGGAAAAAAAAAAAAATAAAAAAAGAAAGTATGATAAAACCAGATGGGGAAAATGCAGTAACTGAAGAACCTCTATTTCATCTTTGTGTGGAAAGTAATTGTTTTACAGGATTAAAGCAGTTAGTTTTGAAGTATGTGAAGTTATTTTTACTAGTTTAGGGTTTGAATTATGTACTTAGATTGCACATATTATTTAGCATGTATTTATGTGTTAGGCTTTACCAATGACCATGGGAGGGATTCCACTTTTCTAGACTTCTGGTACTTCATATAATACTTCTGCATCCATTTTTTTCATCCTATGTATTCCTCTGTTTTCTTCTTTCAATTATTCACTTTTCTTCTTTTGACTGCTTTGCCATATCTGACTTGGTTTTGTTTGTAAAGTGCTTTTGCTTTTTTTAGTGCCTTTCATCTATTTTGTTATTCCTGTTTTTCCATTGCCAGTAATTTTCTTTGGCTTGTAATTTTTTTCCCACTTCTCCAATCAATAGTGCACTTCCTGACACGTTTTCATGACAACTTTCAAATCATGTTTGATGACTCCTTTTTGTGAAGAAGACACAGTAGGGAGAAAAGGCAATTCCTTCACGTTTCTTAAAACTACAGACAACTATCCCAAGGGTGGAAGAATTTTGTTTGGCTTCTTTCTGTTGAAGGAGGTGGCAGACAGCTGAAATAGGAAAAGAGATGTTAATGGCAAATTCCAAGAATCTGGAGGACAGGGGATTTTCTAGTGCTAATTCCAGTTTATGATTTTGTGCTTCCACCTTCACCTTTTCCTGCCTGATTACAAGCAATACTACTGTATGGAGTGAGATCACTCTGCCTGTAAAGAGGCAGACAGGGAGGAGCCCAGCAGGCAGTAGCACTGTTTCAGGCCACATGGAGTCCTGATAAGATATCCTAAATATCCACTTGATCAACTGCAATGCAGAACAATTGGTACGTGAATCAACTCAGCTCCCCAGTTCCAGAATAAACACTAAAGGAAGACCTCGATGAACCCTTCCAGATGAATTTAATCTGGTTCCCAGGGAGGTGGGGAAAAGCTATGAAGCTGAGGCTTCTTCACTTGGATACCTTTTCTAAGCAAACTGTTGGATGTCAGTTCTATAAAAGCAGAAGGACCAAGGCACTATAGTAGACTGTTAAATGGTTTGCCTCTGTTTGGTCGTGTGTTTGTAGCTTTATTTTTCTTTAATATAGAGCCTTAAGAAAACAATACCTTGAGTCTTGTAAAACTGCTGTAAGCCTGGTCTTAAGCCAAATCTTTAATTACCTTCCTGTCTCTTGATTGTTGACTCTGCCTTGTAATGGCAAAACAGAGCCTCTGTTTTGGATTCAGTAGTGCTAGTTAGATCATGACCTTGCTACTCCAATACCTTTTCTCCTAATGTTTTGAAACCAAGTAATCCTTAGAAATATAGGTTAATAAAGGCAGCACCTTTTCCAAATTAATCAGTCTGCAGATGTCAAAATATGGAACAATTTTTTTTCTGTGAAGAATGTCCAAACTTGTTTTGTGTTTTCATTCAAATAAAAGCCAAAGCTTTGTCGACTGATTTGCAAGAAGACAGTTTCTTGAACAGATTGTCAACAGAGTTGGATTCTGAGATATTTAGATATAAGGTTTCTTTATTGTAATTTTGTATTTTAACGTTTTATGACTGATAGTTTTTGTGGTACCAAATAGGCAAACCTCTACCATCTACCTCTACCAAAAAGATACTTTCCTAAATGGTCCCCGTGGCTGGAAATTGCATTGCCTGTGTCTTATGTCAAGTTAAATGGTAGCTCCACAGGTTAAATCACATATTAAATTCATCCTGACGCTGCTTCCCAATTGCTTGGAGTAAAAAGGATAGAAAAACTCCTAACTTGCTTCTAAGGTGGACCATAAAGATATTATGAATAGAAGTAAATTCTTGCTTGTTTACCTGAGGCAAGACTCAGTGACCTGATGAATCTCTATATAGTCCCTATCTCTGTCTTTCTAGATGCAGAGATTTAATTTTGACCTATTCATGGTACTTACCAATAATTTTAAGATTGGACTATTGCAGACAGACAGATTGTATCAATTTTCAACAGTGGTGGTTTTTGGTGGGTGACCAGTCACTGGAAATTACATTTTTTCAGCTTTTTTTTTTTTTTTTTTTTTTTTCCAGTCTGCATTTCTGTACTTGCCTTTTTCATATTTGAACCAGACAGAAAATAAGTCTGGAAATGGCATGATTCTAACATTCCAATAGTTTCTGGAAAGCCCTATTAATGAATTGAAAAAATGTTGGCTGGTATCATATATCATGGTTAAATAAAATCTGAAGAAACCTCAGCCTCCTTTAGCGAAGTAGTGATATATATTAGAGACAAAGTCAAGACTGCAGTGTGATAATTATCAAAGGAAATATGGGAAACAGTTATTAAAGCATTAAATTAGAGGATACTGATTAGAATACTAAAGTCTTCCTTAGGTAAGTATCTACTCATATTTCTTGAATTTTATGTTTTTTATAGCACAGTAAAAGGTCATGATGAAGGACTATTTTACATAAGAGGTCAAAGTGTTGTTCAAATTTGATAACTCTTTCATATTAGCTATCTTGAACAAATGTTGTAAACCAATCATTTGTTTAAATGAGTATAATTTCCTTGAGTACCTACCAGATGGTTGGTAAAGTATGGGGAAACTGAAGTGTTTGATAAAATAAAGAGAAATACATACAGGGCTAATCCAAAGCCCAAGATGCCAATCAAAAGATCTACACTGATTTAAATAAGCTGTAATCAGGACAGTGTTGAAGAAGTCATCTGAGTATTATCCTCCCCCAGAATAATTTGATAAAACAGGGACTCTTTACATGTATGGCATATATATGGCAAATCATATAGAGATTTGACATGAGTATATTTCAGCTTGTTAAGCTCCTACTATATGGTTTCAATAAATCTGTTTTAATGGATGCTGATAAAAAGAGATGGACTTCATGATATGCATAAAGCCAGGCTGCTTAAATACCTCAGTTTTGCCAGCACATAAATAAGTTTTCATTAGCAAAGAGACACAGATAGCATGGAAACATCTAAAAGCCCAGGAATGTATGTTGGGGAAAAAATACATAATATTTACTTTTAGATTTTGAACTGTTTGAGTGAATCTCACAAGAATGCTTCGTACATAAACCTGTTAGGAAAATTAGTGAAAATGGTTTTCAACTGCAATTTAGATCTTCATGGAATCAATGTAATCAAACTTTATAGTAGTAAGAAAAAAGAAAGAAGATGCTAATTAAGCTTCATGCTTCGTGGCATGGTAGCTTGGTGTAGCTTCGTGTGCTTGGTAGCTTGGTTCTTACATTGTTTGAGCATAGAACTGAATGAGTTGTTCAGTCCTGAATTGTATGTTGTGTTGAGAACTTGCAGTATTATTAATACTCCTCTAGTGTGCTTTAGGGGTCTTAATGCAAACAGAAGAATGTTGTGACATGCTGATGTTCAAGATTCACCTGTATTAAAGTTCTTTATATAATTTAAAGAAAAAAGAAGAGGCATTAGAGGGCTTGAAATCCAAGTCTAGATTTTAGGTTTACGGCTTTGGTAACTGTAAGGGTAAAGAAGCTTCTTGGGATCGAGAAGCTTTAGATCACAAATAGAATTGAAACTTAAACTCTCTCCCAGGTAGCATACTCACAGAACTTCTCTGATATAAAGAGTAGAAGCAGATTATTAGAGCCTGGCCAGGAGAGTTCCATTTTATCTGGTGTCTCTCCTCTATTTTTGTTTTTTTTAAGTGCTGCTTTTTGTTTATTTCAAGTTCCAGGTGAGACTTCTGTGGAACTAAATGTTTGTTCTTTTCTCAGTTAAGTCACTGGGAAATCTTTGTTTGGCTTTGGGATGGGACATTTTTTGCCTTGTGTGGCAGCTAAGCACTGATGATTCCTTGGGATAAGCTTCAAATGACAAAAGGATGTCACTTGGTGTTTGATCTTTAACTTCAAGCACTGGTGGAAAAGATGTTCTGGTTTTGCTAAGCATAAACCAATTAAAAATATGAATTAAATTGCTCAAGGTCAAAACTGCTAACGTAGTAACTGAGCATCATTTTGTAAAGCTGGACAAACATCCTGTATCTTATGAAGAATATTTTCATTTTTCTGTTCAACTGATTTATTACAATCAGTTGTGTTGGAAGGTGCCTGAACTTGCTTCCTCTTTCCTTTTCAGCTTCCTTTTTTTAGCTCAGATGGTGCTTTACTTTAAATCACATAATATGGTAAAAATCTGTTGTTTGACCTGGGACTAGGGTCACACAACCAATCTTGGCTAGTCTAAAATTAAAGGTGAAAAATACTAAAATATACTGAATAATTCTCAACTTAAACTTCGGAGATGCCAAGTAGAACAGTAGTTAATGAATGCACCATAAGACAGGATTAAAATGATGACTGTTAATGATTTAAAGTGTTTGCAAAATGAATATACCAAACCTGTCATTTCACAGCATTATTATTGCAGCTGTACCTATTTGTTGAGGGCTTGAGGAGACGTTTCCTATTTTGTTTGATTTATAGCCATATAACTTCACAAATAGGAATTTTCCACTGGTGGCTGCACAACGTATGGAAAAGACAAAATTATTTTTAAAATTGCTCATGTTTCACAAAGCACCACTCTCTAGTAAAGTATTTCCTATTTCTGCAGAGTTTTTTTCCCTCTTACCCATGATGAATGTATTTACAGAGTTAGCTTTCCAAGTACATTGTGCCACAGCAACAGAACAATTTATTACCATGGCACTGATTGTCTAAGAAAACAGAATTAAAAAAAAAAAAAAGTAAATCCTACAATAGAACTTTAGAGACACAAGCTATAAGACTTCAAGATCGAGATAAAATTGGTCATTTAGGGGTTTCAAATCTAGTTGCAGCAGCTCAGACAATTCCCTGATAAGCTGTCATGAGAGGATAAGAAGGGCTGGGAAATGTTGTGGTTTTTGAGGAATACTTCATGGAGGGCACTGTGGATTCTTCAAGAGAACAAATCCACAATTGCTGCGAGTTAATCCTGTGTCTTTGGTGAAGCCTCATGAGCTATCTCTGTACTATGTTTATCTCTATACTATCCAGAATGCTTCCAAATATATCTGGCCCTAGAAAGGTATCCAGACATATTTGTTATTGTAGTGTGTGTCCTAAGAACATCTGGGGTTGTCTTTCTGCTAATCTATCAATGAGTTAATTTACATTCAGATCTTGCTTTGATGAGTGTGTGTGGTGAGCAAGATGGCTTTATTTAGCTATTTGGTTTATTTCATTTGAGAAAAAAAAAAATTAAAAAGAGAAAATTACTTTTGAGTAAAAAGAGAAAATTACTTTACCCTCTGTCAGGTTGAGCAAATAATTAGCAATACCGAAGAAGTAAAATTATGTGAGAAGATGCTGATCTTCATTGTTTAGCTGTTGGGTTTTTTAAAGCATGCTGCCTTACAGCTAGGAAAACTTCAGATTATTTTGCCAATATTTTGTATTGGCCATGGGGTCCAGAAATGTGTTGTTTTCCATCACAGACACAGAGATGAAACACTTCTTTCATGGTCTAGTGTCAGTCTTTTGGTTGGCCTGCTTACTATAGCTCAGCACTGAGACTCATGAGTGAAAAGCACCAAAACTAGAACTATTGTTGGTTTGGAGGCTGGCTGTGCCAGAAATGGCACTTCTCTTAAAACAATCTTCATGAGACACTGAGTGAATCTCACAGAAATTCGTGGGTTTAAAACAAAACTGTCGAAGGTCCCAAACTACTCACCTTTGTGTATTAGCTTGGTTGGGAGAAAGGAGTAACTCTCTAATGATCAGCGTGTTCTCATTGTTTGCAGCTTGTTTTAAAGGGAAATCTGTGGATCCAGGCTGATGGTGTGACCTCAGTCTTATAGCTTAACATGGTTGGAGCTTTCCTAACACTTATTGCATAAACTGAGAAGGGGAGTGTCACTTGTAGAGGGGCCAAAGAATCAAGACCCTATCTCAGCTTTCATTAAAACAAAAGAAGAAAAAAAGAGAATATATAACATAATATATTTTTAACTATTTCACTAAAAAATTCCTTAGCTCTGCTGAAAGTTGTTGCAGCTGTGTGCCCCCCTCCCCATATATTCTCCAAGTAATACTTTTTCATTTGCTGTTCTTAATGTAAAATAAATGTTGAGGTAAAGCAGTGAAAGCTTGGACAGCAGTTTTAAAAGCGTCTCTTGAGTTCCAGGAACTTGGCTGTTGTGGATTCTTATTCTGAAAAAGGATGAGCTTGTCATTTAAAAAGACAAGATGGTTTCTACACAAATATTAGGTTTGTTAAAGCCTTTTCAAAAGTGATTTAGGATAAAAACTGGATTATTCTGATTAGCTTTTAGATCTGAAAATTTGAATTGCAGTGCTGATCTTTTAGATTTTCCTTTTCTTGGAAAATCAATACATTTAGAACAGGAAACAAAAGAGGTTTGTTGCATTAATCTTTAGAATAGAAGCTGAAGTTTTGGTGAGAAAAGGAGTTTTCCAAGCTACTTGAGAAGATATGCTGGTAGCATGATTTTTTTATTGGTTATGGTTATTTTGATTTGAAGTTTATGATAACCACAACAATATTTGAAGGATTTCTCTTTGTGTTAAAGATGATCAAAGCTGAATTTTCATTTGGCTGGAACTTGAAGTACTGCACCTGCAGAAATGAATATGATTCTCTGTGTGTGCTCTTGCAGAAAGGATGATTGGGCAATCCAGCATCTGTTAGTTAAATGTGTGTCCTTGTGTGTGAAAGCAAGTACAAAGTCAGAAGTCATGCTTAATATGCTTTGCTCTATTCAAGAAACCTTGTCTGCTTTGCTCAGTCGTGCAACAATCTTTTGTGAATTGAGGTTTTTGGATCAAATTTAATGAGTGAGGAAGATGATAAATTCTCAGCATGTGAAGTACCTGATGCAAAGCCTCTGAGAAAACTTGAGTACAGTCAAAGTAATCCAAGAAGCCTTTTCAGAAGGGATCAAACCCTTTCACTTACCATGTTTTAATTTATTATCTTAATAATAAACCTCTGTGGTTGTTAGAAACAGAGATGAATATGCTTAATTTTAAAATAGACTGGTTGATCTATTCCTTAAAATTACATAGAAACTCCTTGTCTTTAAATATCCAGGAAACAGAATAATAATTTCCATGCATTGTGCAGAAGAATAGCAAAATGAGAAGATTGCACTGCAGAATCCCAAATGTTGCTCTATGCTGATGGAAATAGAGGAAGCTTTCCCAAGACATGAAAACAGTAAAGTAGGAGGTGATGATAGGATCTGACAGTGTGTTTGTGCTTGGGAGATTTAACTTTCAAATGAATGCATATTACTTTAGGCAGCAGATTGTTTTACTTCCAAGAGATAAAGGGGTTTTATCCTAGTCAAAATATAAGTATAATGCTATCAATTTTTTTAATCTGGTAGAATTTACAAGAACTTAAAGTGTGAAATCTTAATGCAGTTAAGTGTTGCAAAAGACTCTTTTAAGTTGTGTTTTTGTGGAACAAGGGTTCTTACCAATTTATCCACAATGAAAGACTAAGACTAGAGAATTAACTGTGGAATCCATGATTTAATGATATAAAGTGTACTTAAATCTCTCATTTAAAGCAGGCATTTGCAGTTTTACTGCTTACAGTTAGACAAAACACCCAACGCAGCTCACATTATATAGCACCAGGTCTTTTAAATCACATCTTTTAAATCACATCTTTCTTTCACTAGTTACTACAAATGATCTGTTTCCCTTCACTAGTTACTACAAGTGAAGATGTCCCAGGTTAGGCAGTCCTGGAGAGAGATTTCTGTGCAGGACTATATCCAGAAAAGGATTTAAATTGGTTGGCTGGTCTTTGAGCTGAGTGGCATCCTGTATCTTTTATGATAGTCATTTTTGCTGAATTAAATTAAACATCCAGATATAGTATAAAACGCAGACAGGAGAATTTGGTATAAGTGTTTAAATCTCTGAAATTAGATAAAAAATGCATCATCACTAAGCCTTTGCTTTAGATTAGAAGTGCACTTTTGAAGCGAATCTCCCTGTAGTTCTCCCTAAATGTGCATGGGCTCACATTGCAGGGCAGACAGTGTCTAACAGGTGGCCAAGAAGGCCAATGGCATCCTGGCCTGGATCAGGAACAGCGTCACCAGCAGGTCCAAGGAAGTGATTCTGCCCCTGTGCTCAGCCCTGGTGAGGCCACAGCTTGAGTCCTGTGTCCAGTGCTGGGCCCCCCAGTTCAGGAGGGATATCGAGGTCCTGGAGCAGGTCCAAAGGAGGGCAACCAGGCTGGTGAAGGGACTCGAGCACAGACCCTATGAGGAGAGGCTGAGGGAGCTGGGGGTGTTCAGCCTGGAGAAGGGGAGGCTCAGGGGAGACCTCATCACTCTCTACAACTCCCTGAAAGGAGGTTGGAGCCAGGGGGGGGTTGGGCTCTTTTCCCAGGCAACTCTCAGCAAGACAAGAGGGCAGGGTCTCAAGTTGTGCCAGGGGAGGTTTAGGTTGGAGATGAGAAAGAATTTCTTTCTGGAGAGAGTGATCAGACATTGGAATGGGCTGCCCAGGGAAGTAGTGGATTCTCCGTGTCTGGAGAGATTTCCAAAGAGCCTGGATGTGGCACTGAGTGCCATGGGCTGGGAACTGCAGTGGAAGTGGATCAAGGGTTGGACTCGATGATCTCTGAGGTCCCTTCCAACCCAGCCAATTCTATGATTCTATGATTCTATGAACAATTAAATTAAAATGGAAAGCATGCTCCAGAAGCACACTGGAAAAAATTCCTTTTCTGTTTATATAATTGTTTGAGACCAAAGTATGAGGCCGAGGAGAGGCTGAGAACTTTTCAAGTTGCCTGCTGATTCTGGATTGCTTTGAAACTTGCTGAATAGATAGCTCTGGGAGCCTGACAAAGTCACAGCCAAAGCTGCAGCAAATGGCTCAGAGTATTTTGCTGGGGAGGTACATGTTTTGTCACTGGAAAAACCAACAGCATATTCAAAGGAAGGAGCACAGCAACTGTGTGCTCTGATTTTGTGGAAAAGCTGGCAGCTTTTCAGGGAATATATAGGATGAAAAGATGATGTGAACATTGGGTAATAAATCCTCTATCTTCTATTGTTTATTTTCAGGGAATCAGTCTTTATAAATATGATTTTACTAAGGAAGTATGGAACACTCTTAGCAGTTTCTCCTAGTAGCAGTACTGTTTCTCCTCTGCCTGTAAAACTATGAATATGGATCAAAGAAGAATATGTAGAACTCCTAGTTGAAATTGCTTCTGCATTTAGATCTTTGCACATATCATGGAACCAGCCCCTTCTTGAGGGTATTTTGTTCTAAGGAAGTCCTATTAGCCTCTGACTCTAGCAATCCATTCCTGACCTAAGTGCTCAGCTGATAAATTATTAATTAAAATCATTTGGTTTAGAAAGAGGAAAGATAACAGAACGACTTATAAAGAATTAATAAAAATCTGACAGGTTTTTTTTGCCTTTCAGCTTTTCATTTTTATTCTAATGTCCCAAAGCATCAGTAAAGCATCTTTTGGACTCACTTGGCAAATCATAGATCACAGAAACCATGTGTTAGGACATGCTCCCCCATGTACACCTCACATGGTAGTGTGACTCTGTACAGTTAGATATGTAAGTAGACTCTGTACAGTTAGATATGTAAGTACCAAGTTTGGTTATCTCTTGTATTCAGTGTTTCACAGGGACATGAAATCTGCTATAGTTTGTTGACTAATTTTTGTTCTGAATTTTTGGTGTAGGAAGGGAAGTGTTAATACTCTACAGTCCTTTGGCCAGGCATGAGTTCATGGCACTGCACAGTCCTGGGAGGAGAACTTCTGTGCTCCCCATGCTGTCATCTCCTAAGTTTACTTTTAAAGAACCTCCTGAACAGTGCTTGATAAATCAAATAGCAATTTGCTGGTTACCATTTTCCTGTGTATCACCCAGCTTCCACTGGTAAATCTGTTTTGTTAAAAAAAGTCCTTTGTAAGACCTCATCACTCTCTACAACTCCCTGAAAGGAGGTTGGAGCCAGGGGGGGGGTTGGGCTCTTTTGCCAGACGACTCTCAGCAAGACAAGAGGGCAGGGTCTCAAGTTGTGCCAGGGGAAGTTTAGGTTAGATATTAGAAAGAATTTCTTTCTGGAGAGGGTGATCAGGCATTGGAATGGGCTGCCCAGGGAAGTAGTGGATTCTCCGTGTCTGGAGATATTTCAAAAGAGCCTGGATGTGGCACTGAGTGCCATGGGCTGGGAACTGCAACGGTGGTTCAAGGGTTGGACTCGATGATCTCTGAGGTCCCTTCCAACCCAGCCAATTCTATGATTCTATAAAAGCCTTCAGAGTTTTACTCTTCAGTGTTGCTAAAGAGTTGGTAATTTACCTATTTATGATGGGGAACATATATTGCCCTTTCACCACTGATGATAGCATTAAGAAATTACAATGCAACTAATTTATTTTCAGCACATTGCTTTGAACTAATGTAAGACAGGAAAATAAAGAACTGAGTACTGTAATTAGTTTGGAAACATCACTTTGGATTTCGAACAATCATTGTGCCCAAGCTTTCTTTTTTTTTTTTTTTGGCTGTGCACTACTCACTTAATTACTTGTTTTGGGCCATTCATTAGAAGGAATGTGTATAAATCCTGTATAACCTGACAAGCAATAGAGTTTACTGTAGTTCTGAGATTAGATTTTTTAGGTATTACTACATTATAAAACTCTTACAAAACTTGATATCCAAATAGTTAAGTTAAATGTTAAAATGTTATTACTCTTCCTTCTTTCCTGAAGAAGAATTGCAGACTGGCTCTTTCAGTTTTAAACTTCTGTCTTGGAGGAAGTTAATTTCATTAGAAGAGTTCTGATGCATCTTCTGGATGATAAGTGATGCTATCACTTTGAATCCCAGAGGAGAAATCCTTAATATCAACCAAAATCTAAACAAGAGTTTACTTTCACACTGCGTTTACAAGGGGATATTTCTAAATACCTTACAAGTTCTATGCATTTACTGAAGGATCCTGTGCAATTGGTTCTCCTAAAGATCTTTCAAAAATAGTCTGTTTAAACTTTTTGTGTTTGTTTTACTGTAACAACAGAATGGGTACTGCCTGTTTTAGTTGATAGTCAGTGAAAGCACATAACAAAAGGACAGGTTCTTCCATCAGAGGGTTCTTCCTAGACCTTTTCTGTACTGATGCAAGTGCAGCATGTGCCAAAGCTACCCCTCAAGTGAATAGGTATTATTTATGGTATCCTCTCCATTTAATTTCTGATTCATGCTTGAATGTTTGTTTTTAACACTAACAAATGTCCTTCAGTCCTTGTGCAGTCACTAGGGTGGTGATCCTGGGAAACACTGGAGGTAGTGATCTCAGGATCAATGGTAACAGCAATTAGCAAGACAAATACATAGAGAGAGAACCTGTGTGAGATTATATGGGGGTTTTAGTCATAAGTGAGCTCAGGTAATTACATTTACCATGAAAAGTGTGGACAATGAAAACCATAAAGAAAACAATGAGATTAATCCTAGCAGAAAGTTTTAGCATTCAGAATCACCTCGTTCCTGACAGAAGTGTTAGATACTCTTGTAATTTTGCAATTTTTAAGTATTTAATTAAGCTACATAAGAGCTTTTAAAATAACTTCTCTTTGATTAAATCACCTCCTAGTTCTCTTTTCCCCGGAGCACGTTATGTTTATCACACTCACCCATATAAGCAAACTGTATCAAAGAGGCTTTTTTTGTGCTATAGTTGCAAAAATTCTGGGAGCAGCCCCAGCTCTGAGAGCACTTCCCACCACTGCCATAAATCACTGGCTAGATGTTTGGCCTTACTTGGGAAATTCTTTTGGAAATCAATGGCTGCACTAAAATCTGTTGTTTATGAAAGTGTGGTGAGAGCTACACTCCCAGGTTTTTAGTTTTTCAGGGAGTCAAACAACATTTTCTTTTTCTTCCTCTCCACCCAGTTTGTGTAATATTTGTGTGTCAAAGGAAATTTTAAATACTCTAAGCTGTATAATTATTATTGGTGTTTCAGTAATGAGCTTGGAGATGCTTCATGTTGTGTTTATTTTGTAACAAAAGATCCTCATTGATTTTTTTAAATGCTCTTACCACTGCTTCTGTCTGTTTTGAAATGCAGATTTTTCTGCTGCAAAATAGCCCGTAGTTACAGTTATACAGATGTCATATTTTGAGTTGAGATCTCCCATTTTTTAATCTTTTTTTTTTTTTTTAAATTTATTTTAAATGCACTTAATTTTTAAAAAATGAGCTACGTTTTTTCAAGTCCTGGAGAGTAAACCTTTGCAAGGATTATCATTGCAAAAAAAGAGGTTTCTTTTTTGTTCAATTACTATTTAGCTTTGTTGGGATCACAGAATCATAGAATTGGCTGGGTTGGAAGGGACCTCAGAGATCATCGAGTCCAACCCTTGAATGGGGATGTTCCTGGTCATTTTATTCTGCATTCTGAGATGAAGGTATTAGTCCTCCCAGTTCTGCAAACTTGTTAGCATGAAGATGTTCTGAAACCAATCAGTGAAGTGAGCCTGAAGTGAATCTTTCTCAAAAATGTTTGCTTGGGTGTTTTTTTATTGTTTTTTGAACCAGGCCATTTGCCCATTCCGTTTTGGGTGCAGCTGCACAAAGGGTTGATCAGTGCAACTGCAGAGGCAGTAAAATCCAAACAGGCTGAGTCAGCCAGATAGAGCATCTTGGAGCATGCTTAGTTTGAAATAAGGTTTAATGGGCATAAAATAAAAGCCCTTTAGTTTGTCATATTACTCCTTGGGTTTATACTGACGAGCACGAGGAAATTTTCTTTAGGACTATCCTGTTTTCCTTGAGATAACAGAGATTCCCATTGATCTCAACCTTCTCACAGCCCATTTCCACAGTGAGTCCAGGGATTTTATTGTGTCATAATATGACATTGGTTCCCACAGAGAGGAATGTGTTTTAATCTGTGACTTCATTAATTGAAACATTTTCACTCTGTATTTGTGGTTCCATTGACTTGACCAAAAAGAGGTAAATGGATTCAGGTTCTCTGTGGTTATATGTACTAAGCAGTTTAAATAGCTGCACAGTATTTCTTAAGAAGGCCCTCTTCAAAGGACACAATAATATTTTCTGAAAGCACTGTAAATCTCAGTGTTCTCACAGGCACTCTTTTCAAACTGTGTATTTCAAATAAAGCTAAGAAAAATAAAATGGTAACCTATGGACTCTCCATAACTGGAATAAACAGGGTATAAGTTTTATATGTTACGTGTGATAGCATTTACTCCAAATAAGTATAGAGCTCAGGATATCCTCAGACTGAATACATAAAGTGCTGTAATTGTCAGCCCAAAAGCCTGCCTGGTGCAGGACCTTTTTCTGGAGGCATTCAACATCTTGGGAGGAAAGTAGAAAAACATGACAATGGGTGTCTTGGCTCTACACAAGGGACTCCAGAGAGATTACAGAGTCTTTGTAATCTTTTTCAGAGATTCCTCATCAAACCAAAATTGCACTTCAGGTACATGATATCTTGGTATATATAAAATATTTGTACAAACTGTACCCAAGATATAAAAGGTCTGTTAGGATGGGCCCAAACCTTTTGTGTCAGATATGGTACAAGAATATATAAAGAAATCATTTGCTCTCTTTCCCCCTTTTGTTGAGCATGAAAGCTATGACATTAGCAGCATAAGACCACTGCCAAGGTAAGGTAACTTAAAAGTAATAATTTTTGAAAAAAAAGTGTTAAATCCCTACATGTTTCTGCAGCTTCTGGGAATTCTCTTTAATTCCTCATTGTCCTCCTAGGCAGGAATGTGTAATGAAAGACTATGGAAGACTTTTCCAGAAGATAGGTGATTGAGATCAGCCTTTTTTTTAATTATTATTATTTTTTTATTATTATTATCACTGCCTTGGTAGCTTAAAAAACTTTTTGATGTCATTGCTGGGAACTCTAATACCTCTCACGTCCATATAAATATTAAATGGTGCATCTAGGAAGAAAAGTCACAGCTTAAGCCTCTTCTGATTTTAAACATCAGATTGAGCAATGCCATTTTGCTGTGTCAGAGCACAGCTAGTAATAAAATGCCAGAATGTAGGATATCAAATGTAGAGCTTTGCTCGCAGAATATCCTGAGGTTTCTTGATGAAATCTCTGCCTTTTCATTTGGGCTCTGTGAGGCTGATTTCAGGATATAAAAGGGCAGAATTTTCCTCTTCCTAAGAATATACCTGTAGTTGTAAAACACATCATCTGAATTATGTATTCTGAAACTGGAAGCCATTTCTCCCCAAGTCTGCATTATTCTCCCTCATATAGAATCCATCAGGAAGGTATTTTTTCTTACAGGCAGGCTCAAGATTAATGAAAAACAAAGCTTCTGGGCACTCAGCTGGGTCACATTGTTCATTTCATGCCAGATCTGCAGCACCACTTGTGCTTCATTTTATCCGCAAGGTCTGTCAGAGATATTCACTCACCACCTTTTCTGCATCAAATGATGACAGAAGCCTTCATGGAGTGGATAAAAGAGGCAATGTTTTTAAATTGCTTGTGATTATATACTTTAGTGGGGATCTTTGCAATAGACAGAAGGGGAAACTGGATTAATTTGTCAGCCTTTTTTTTCCTAGAGCATTTTCCTGTATTTGTGCAAGTTGTTAATACTGAAGTACTTTGTTTCTCCAACCTATAGTCTGGAAATGAACAGTGATTCTGAGTCCTTTTTGGTAGTACTACTGGTTTTTCAGCAGGTCTCTTAGCTTTAACTTTTAGAAGAGTAGCACCAGGTTTCACTGAGTGGACAGCAAAGGTTTCATGAAACTCCTCTATGAGGTTTCAGGGAGTCAAACACTGTGATTGTTAAGACATCTTGTTCTGACTGTGGGTTTGTCAATCCATATCTCTGTTACCTGTTTCACTGGCTTGTTTCGTACTGCCTGACTGCTGTTGATGTTTTGACATAAAGCTTTATTCAAGGCTGTAGTGAGTGAGAGACTGTATGCTGTGTATTTGTCTATGATCTGTCTTAACATATGCTTTTGTAGTGATAAAAATAATTCTTTTGTGATGATTCTGGATGTCTTGATAATCAAGTATGGCTGCACCACTCTTGACAAGACGGTGCATTTGAATTTACTCTGAATCACTTTCATGATGTGATTTTTACATCGTTGTTACAAGCAAAAGTAAAACAACCAAATAAAAGGCTTAGTTCTATTCAAAGAATATCAAAGGCATATTTAATCACAGTTTAATATCTAGGATTACAACTCCATATTAAGAACTTTGTGGTTCTGTAGATATTGTTGGGAATTTTGCATGGTTTCTAGAATTTCTTTTTTCTGGCAAAATTAGACACCAAAGAACACCTTTCTCAAGACACTGCCCTGCTGCTACTATCTGGATCCAGCAAGTGGAAAAAATGCTATGAATTAGCACTCAGTGACACTTCATCTCCTGCCTGACTTTTTTGAAGCACTCTCCCAGAGTCAGACAGAACTGCTTTCTATAGATAAAATTATTAGGAGCAGAAAAGGATGAAAAACAGATTTATTTTTCTGTGCACCAAAATTTAGTCTTACAGAAATTATTTAGCTTGAATATTTTTTCTTGGCTCGGTTCTTTTCTCTGTGAAGTTGAACTTGCAGTTGATAAATTCATCAGAGATGTAAATAAAGACCTAAAGTGACAAACAACTTAGCATCTACTTTAGCAGTCACAGTCTTGAAAAAAAACCAAAACAAATTATTAAGGATTTCTCTTTCAGACTGTAGCTCTAGAACACCCTGCCAATTCAGGGTACAACAGATAATTATAAAAAAAAAAATTAAACAAATAAATTGCCTCAGCCTTTATCTTTCTGAAGCTGATTTCTGACTGGAAGTTGCATTATTAATGGTCTGTTTAGATAATTCTCTGTTACATCAGTTTGACTTCAGTTTGAACTTAGATCCAGAGGTGAATATTCAGTGCTGCAAAGTGAGTTCTCCACCCAGTACACTGATTATTCAGGTTCAAGAGGTTTCTTTTCCAAATTTTCCACCCAATGTGTGGGGACAGAACACTTGGGATGACACAACTATCTGTATTTGTGGGAACTGTTGCTATGAGCAGATCCCAATCCTGTACATAATGTTTCATTTGAAGAAAACACAAAAACCCAACTCCCCACTCACTACCCAAATAACAAAGAATTATTTATGACTGTACTTAAATAACTTGAGTTTGTCCAGAGCACTGATTACTTGATAACCTCGAAGGAACTTGAAGACATTAACTTCTTACATGATAACCTGTGCAAATATTCTTGTCTCAGACTGGGTCCGTAGCAGCAAAGAAGCCTGGATGAGTAAATTCATGTAATTTCTGCTTTAACAGAAGGACTGAGTGATAGAAAGTTGCTTTTCACCTGCAGTGCTTTCTCCTCAGACTCTGTGGCTGTGAAACTGTGCCACTCTCACAGCTTTGTACTTCTCTGAGCAAAATGCTTATTATAAGAAGTTCAAAGCAAAATTTATGGCAAGTGGAGGTCACTTTAGCTGAGCTGAGTAAAACCTTGAAGCTATAGAGACAGTTAAAATCCAACTGGACAAAGCCTTGGATAACCTACTCAAGTTGATGCTGCTTTTATGGAAGGACTGGATCAGTTGATCTTCATAGGTTCCTTCCAACCCCTGCCATTATGTGATCTGTGATTTTTTGCTGTATAATTGAAATATTATTTTTCCCTGTATGGGCACATGTGAAATTAGACATGATCTTTGCAGTGTGGCTGGTATTATATTTAAAGGACATGTGTTGCAGATAGAGAAGGAAAAAGAATGTAGATATATAATAAAGCATGATTATATTTTACTGTCCAGCTTATTTATATTTGCTGGTTTTCAAAGTCCCAGATGTCTGAGGTGAGAAGTCAGCGTTATCCTTCTGCATGTACAGATCAAAGATTATTTAACATGACCATATCTGCATGAAGCCCACAGCACCTCTTATAAAAACAGCATATTTTAACATACTCAGCCTTGAATCTAAAATACTGCCCTAAGCTTCCATCATGATCAGGGAGTTACCATTTCACAAAAAGAGGCATAGTTATTTGGAGAGCCTGTAGAAATTGCCTTAGTACAATAAAGCATATGTGTTTCAGTAATATTTTGGAAAGTAAAATGTGCTAGAGGTGGGAGGCTTTTATTAATTTTCATAATTGGTGTCATTTTGTCTGTCGTTAGTGCTAAAAAGAGGAGGAGGACTCTAAGAGGTTGATGCATGTCATTTATGGAACAGAATATTGAAGTTGTCTGAATGTAATGTTTTAATGTGAGGTCTCAATGTTAGCCTGTTTTTTTTTTCTTGAGTAATTCTGTAACTGCAAGTTTGACAGTTCCTTCATGAGCTGGATAAATTTCTCAGTGGAAATGGCATGACCTGTATAAACACACTTGAAAGAGAGAAATGACAGATTCTGGCTAGTCCCTAAACACCATCCTTATAACATTTTTTCACAGTGTAAATTAGTCTTCTGAGCCACTGGTGTAATTTTAACTCTTGAACAACTCCTTCTCAAGGATTCTCAGGAGTATTTCAATAATCACTTTAGTTAATACTTCAACGGTGTGTGTCCATTAAGTGGGCATTAAAAGGGAGACTTACTCTGTGTCAAGTAAATCTAGTCAAAAGGGAGAGTTGTTCTGATTGTGTGTTAGTGTTTCTGAGTATTTTAGAATTTAAAGGTTTACCTTCTTAGTCAATTCTGCATATTGAGCTCCAGTATTTTGAAGTACATGCTTCCAAAATAATTGTTATAGTTATTATTATTATTTTTTAGGAGTGCTTGCCTGTCTTGAGTTTCAGCTCTATTTTAATTAGTGTTCCAAATTTCACTTCTAGAGGTATCATTGAAATAGGAAATGGACACTTCATTTTTTTTATTTAAGTTTGTCCTGATATTAAAACCCCCCCCCCCCCTTCCAAACTTTTGTACCTTCAGTATGAGACTCAGGGCAAAATGGGAAGTTATAACAATATTCATGAAAGAAAAACCATTATTCTGATGTGCTTTGAATTAATTTTTGATGGCTGCAGTTACAGGATTAATGTTTACTGTTATCATCTGCATCTTGCCTGGGTTTCTAGGTTGGGCTTTGTGAGAGACGTATGAACCCCTGGAGGTTGGGGACTTGCACTGATTCTTAGATAAAGAGGATTTTTCTGGGCTAAGCTTAAGATGCTACAACCATAGACCTGCTGGTTTGGTGTAGAGGTTAGAAATTATTATAAATATCTCTTCTAAGTAGAATGAAAAATGTCTTAGGAGTTGAAATATGAAAACTAGATAGAGATATCTCCCTTTATCTTCTCTTTCAACAGTTTCTGCATTTTCTGTTATATCTCTATCAGAAAAACTCATTAACTAATTACAGGTCAGCCTGCCCTGGCAGAGCCTGGAACTCTGAGTGCATTATCTTGGTATCCTTATTATAAAAAACAAATATAATGAAGATTCTTGGAGGGAAGGGGTTGTAGGGAAATATATAGCTAATTGGAGTTCCTCAATGTCTGTTGAGAGTTGTTGAAACCTAATGAGAACTGTGAAAGAAACAACAGTTTCTTGCCATCCCTTAACTCCAAAAAAATGGCTGGCAGCTTGAAGTTTCATTTTATTACTCTTCACTGTTGCTTAAAACAACAACACTTGTTTTTTCTAATGTCTAGATAATTCAGTTTTCAAAAGTACTTATCCTATCTGTTTCCCTTTTTCTAGTATGAAAGTGAGCAATCAAGGAGGAATGAATGGCACAATGTCTTCAATGTCTGTAGAGTTCTATTCATAGAAGTATTCAGTGCTTCTATGTTTTGTTAATAGTGTTTTATTATTTTTGTTTCTTGCTTGTGAAGTCATTGCCACTTATGCTGGTGCTTAAGTTTTACACCATTCCTTCCAGAACTGGCTTTTGAGTAACGTCTGATTCTGAACTGCAGTAAAGTCTTCAGGTGCAGGTACTGCTCTGATCTGGGTGTTCATGTAACTTATGGGGCTGAATTATCTCATTGTCAAAATACATGAAGGTGATTGATTACTGGAATGAATTACCTTCTATTACTCTCTTGCCTGCTTAAAGTAGCCTTATTTAGGTGTGGCATGTGTGATTTCCTGATGTTGTGGTGTGATTCTTCCAACCTATGTGACCGCTTGAGTCTTAGAAACAGGACTATGCAATTTTGTAAATAATCTTAATCTTTCTGCTTTCAGCTTGCATATAAATTGTCCAAATGAAAGTGAATGTCCCAGGAGAAATGACCAAAATACTACATTCCATTATCCCAGCATCCCAGTTTTGATAGTATGAGAAGTTTTTTGTTCTTAATATACATGAATACACTTCCTGCAGACAGACAGCCTCCATGAATGGATTATTTTTATTTCCTATCTTGTTTCCTTTGTTAAGGACCATGAGACCAGTAAGTACCGTGCCTCCAGAAGTGCTCATTTGGTAGTACAAAATGGTTTACTGGGCAATAAGAATGTCTGCAGAAGTAACTTGAGTGGATTGTTGTGTAGACTAGTGATAATTCCTGCTTAGTTGTGTGCATTTAGTTTCTGGTTTGAGTGTCTGAGTTGCCTAAGCAGTTACCTGTTTGCAAAATTGGCCTCTCCTGCTAAGAAACATGCTTGGATCCCTACATCTATCTAAAGCTGAACACGGAAAACCAGAGGCAGAAAGCTGTAGGACATTTCCTCTAAGTGTGTCAGAATGGTTAGGGGCATGTTAAGAAAGGTAAGCTATCAGCTACTGAACTGAGTTTTTAGTTGCTGATCCATGGACTGCTTGCAGTCCAGACACTTGAGTTCAGAAAGTATTTTGAGAGAATCCCTCAATGGTTCTTGCTAGTGTAGTTGCTTGGAATTGCTTCTGGATGATTAGATGTTCTTTGGACAGTGACCTTTAGTGACCTTTGTTTTTGAGTGAACAGGATTGGACAGCAGTGCTTTCCTTTGGGTTTAAAAAAATACTTTTAGATCACATCAGAAGTTAATGACTCTTCAAGCTAAGTCACATGAGGGTGATATTTGAAACGAAGTAAAAATCAGGGATTTGTTTACATTTTTTAACCTTTAAATCCTTACTTTTTATATGTTGTTTACATACAAAACTGAGAAAGAAAAAGGTACTTCATTTTTATTACTCAGCCCAGCTATAGGCTGAAGTGGTGAAATTGAGTATTCTTTGAATAGTACTGGAATTTGGGCAGTATCTACACTCATCTGCTCAGCATTCTGTATCATATAGAAATGTTTCTTTTTTTTTAATTTAATAATAAACACTCAAAGCCACAATTATGTGTTGCTCCTTCAAAGCGAGAAAACATCTGTATAGAAAAGAATTCAGTGATCTCAGTATCTGCTTGACATCTATCAAAGAAAAATAAAAAATCAGAGTTACATATGTGGTGAAACAATCAGTACAATCAGTAACAATCAGTCCATCTACTTATTGAATTGTCATGTCACGTGTTTTGTAGGGTAATGCTTCCTCCCTTATTCATTCTTTATAAAAACAAGCCTTAATATCCAAGGTATAACCCACGTTGAATACGTATAAATGAGAAGTACTTTTAACTGTGGAGCATTTTTATGTGTGAATTGTATCAGTTTTGACTATTGAAAAAAAAATAACTCTTCAAAGTTCTAAGGGTATAATCAGAATACAAAAGTACTCGATCCCTCCTCAGTAACCAGTAAAATCTCATCAGTAAATGTGTGTATTTATATCTGATTATATCATAGGAAATTCAAGGTTATGTCAAGCCTAGTGCTAAAAATGAAATGTCAGAGGAAGCATCTCCCTCCTTTTGTCTTTTGTTGTTGTTGTTTTTTGCTGTTATGATTTTTTTCCAACATGCATCTTTTCTATTTCCATTTATTTTCAAACATACTGCAATGCAAACCCAGCTCATTTTAAGGCTGTAAGTAAACATAAACATATCATCATAGTGTACATCTCAAATGTATACTATATATACATTTATATATACATAAAATGCCTTGTGCAACCTGGTCTAGTGGGAGATGTCCCTGCACATGCAGGGGGCTTGGATCTTGATCTTTAAGATCCCTTCCAAGCCAAACTATTCTATGGTTCTGTAAGGTGTTGGTTTCACTAGGGTAGTTTTAGTTGTTCTTAGAAGTTCTGGTTCTAGAAGAACCAAAGAGAAAAAAAAACAGGGGTTATTTCTTTGACATCAGCTTTAGAACTCAGCAAAACATAGAAGTCTCCATGGTCCTTGATTGGATTTCAGAGTTCTTCTTTTAGAATTACCAAGTGGTTGAGGTTTCAAGGGCCCTCCTTAGATGGTCTAGTTAAATGTCCCTACTTTAAAGTGGCATCAAATAGAGCGGGTTGTCAAGGGCCATGTCCAGTTTGACTGTCTGCAAGGATGGAGACTCCACAACTTCTGGGCAACTTGGTCTAGTGTTTGATCACCCTCACCGTCATTGAATAGGAAGAAGTAAAACTAAGGTCTAACTTATAAGTATTGTTTTGGCAAAGAATGTTAATTCTATACCTATCAGAATGAATTTGTAGCTAAGTTGTGTTAGTTTTGCAGTTACACACTGCTATGCAGATAAAACTGTGTGGCAACTATGTGTAATCAATAGTTAAAGTTCCAAAGCCTTTGCCTAAACCAGGCTTCTATGGTTGGCAAAACCATCACCTATTCAATAATATTTTAAAAGGAGGTAATGACCGTTTTTAGAAAAGCTCTGCAGTGTCTACTCCGTGCTCATGAATCAGTTCTTTTGGAAAGCTTCAAGGTCTCTGTAATGTGGGAATTCTGTGGGGCTGAATTTTGTGACCTCAAACAGAAGGAAGGTTCTGAGACTCCAGGGGGAAGACCTTGGCCTGGGACTTCGTCTGGTTCCGTTGTTCAAGAAAAGATTGAGCAATCCCAGTGTTGTTGAAGGCAGAGATGCTAGGCAGAGTACTAAATTGCTAATGTGCATTCTAATTCTGGGGTAAAACACTGTGGAAATTGGGAGCTGTTGAAGACAACCTGTTTCATTTCTCTGTGGGGACTGGGCATGTGTCAGCCAGAAATCTGACAGACCAAAGGTGGTGGGATTTGACAAAAGCCACAGCAATCTGTCCTGCACAGCCACCCCCCTCTCCTCCAGTAGAACAACTGCAAGTGTATAGTTTTCTGTAAGTCCTAGGGAACAACTGGGTCTTTGTGGTCAATATTATGGTAACAAACTTTCAGGGATGGGTTTAGGAACATATTCTTACTCCAAAGTCAATGCAGGTTTGAACGTACTGAAAGTTGTTTTTATGGTTCATTCTTAAGTCTGGCTGTAAACAAAACAGAGACTACTTGAAACTGAACCAAATACTGTTTGGATTTTAGAATTTAAAGGATGCAGAGCTTCAGTGTTTGTGTTACACATGCAAAAAATTAAAAAGAAAATTATAAAAAAAAAAAAAAGTAGAAAAAAAAGAGCAACTTTATGATTTAATTTAAGTGCATTTTTAACAGCATGTGCTTTTTGGTCAGCACATTCTGGTTTAGATAAACACTGTGCTGGCAAATGGTGAGTGACAAGGAGTGGCCGGTTAGCAGTTAGCATGTAATCACTGAATGAGTCATGAACCCAATATCATAATAATTATGCCACTATGAGATCAGGTTTGCAAAGCCCCACATTTGCAAATATAAAAGAAGGTTTATTGTTTGTTGGGGTTTTTCTTCAATATAAGTGAATTATAGACAGGCACCAGTATAACAAATCAGTCTTGCAGAAATGAGAGCTGTTAAAATGCAAGTGCCTTCTAGCTGCAGATGGTAGCCACACTGACTCTTGGTTTTGTGGGTGATTTATGATACAATGAAAAAATACCCATTTTACTTTGTGGTTAATAAAAAAATAGTTAATAAGGTGCAAGGCCAAGCTAGGATTTCCCAGTTGTTTGTTCTATCCTGGCAGTGCAAAAAAATCACAAAGTCTCATACCTAAGTGATCCAGAATGTTATTGCTATGAGGGAAAACCTTATTGCTAAGGCTGTGGCATGGTTGTGGATCATGTCAGTCTGCAGTACAAAGTTGTATAAGATGAAAATAAAAGGATTTGGTTTAGGGACTAGTGGGTGGGAGGAAAGAATGATCCAGATCCTCAGTACTGACAGGCCTGGATGACCTTTACATTGTGGTGGTTCAGGAACATGATTTGACCCTTAGCAATGTATTTTTATAATCACAGATCATCACACTGTGTGTGAGGCCCAAAGAAAGGTCCCAAAAGAATAATTGATTCTGTTTCCAGCTTTATCAATAAAACATAAAATGCTAGATGTTTGAAAAGAAAAGTTTTCTCACCAAATCTGGAACTTCATCCTTGGGTATGTATGTATGTAGGAGAGGTTTTTCTTCTCTGTAGTTTGGTTTTGCTTTAAACAAGTCTTTTCAAAATTTGCCTCTTGCTTTTCAGAATCTGACTGTGGCTTGATTTGTGGGAACTGAAAAGATGAGAAAAAGGAGAAAAAAAGTAGAAGCTTCCTGATTTACATTATTATGATTCTTCAAATTTATAAAAAATCTGACAGTGTGGCATTTGGATTTGAAAGCTGTGTCCCCCTAAGGTTTCATTTGACTTTGCTGAATGTAGGCTAATTTCTTAATTTCTGAAATATGCTAATTATCATCACCAATGCATATTTTTAATATTTAGTGATCAAAATGTCTAAAAAATTGTTGCAAGTTTTTAGAAACCTTGGAAATCCATTTACACACCATTTAAAGATGGGATGGCTTCCCTATTCCTCATTATCATCCCCAAAGTGTATTTAAGTCAGATGTAGAACAAGAAATGCCAAGCAGGTCTGTTGTTAAATGTGAACTAAAAATTGCCTATTGTCTTTTAATCCTTTTCTTTATTTATATTTGGTTGAATGCAATTAGTTTGTGTTTATAAAGGAGTAATTAGTTCTAGAGAACTACTTCTCATTAAATTGCACTTCTCAAAATAAAATCATTTACATAGTAATTAATTGTGATATTACATGTAGTGGGATGCTATTTTAATTGAGAAATAAGCCTGCTAGAGCAGATGCACTGTTGCTGAGAAGAAAGTTTCCTTTGGATTCATAAATAAGTCACATGTGGAAAAAATAACGTAGAGAGACTTGCAAAACTTGTTATATAATAAGTTCTTTTACTAAGCTTGTTTTGAAAGATATGAAAAGCAAATTAACCAGCTGCATCTTTGCTTGTTTAATTAAGGATTACATGGCATCTTGGCAGGCAAGTCAAGTACCTATTATTTATTTTTAAATCTTAATTCAACAAACCCCAAAAACATGACATCAAGCAACAATTTGGTCTTAGAAAATTGACTTCTATGGTTAGAGCAGAGTACACATTGCATTACTTAGAGTTTGTGGTAGTTTCTAGACTGATGAGTAATTACAAAGGCTAAGGGTTATCAAAAGAAGCAGTAACTCAAGTGACAGTAGGTTTTTGTTTCTTTTCCAGAAATTGCATATAATTGTATTTACATGGGAATACTGGCATAGTCATGCAATGATTGCAAACATTAAATCTCCACTAGACTCAATGAGACCAATCTTTGAAGACTGTAATCCCAAGAGTTGCCATAATTTGAATAAATAAATCTTTTCATACAGTGACAGTTTTTCAACTAGGAAAAGTTAATCAGAAAATTCAGAAGCAGTCTGTAGCACCACACCAGTTTCTGCTACTCAAGAATCTGATTCACATTTCTTTAAGATTTAATTTTGTTTAGGGCAATCCCTAATTTAAGAAATAAGTGATAGGTTGGTATGAATGAATCTGATCAGAAATCACATAAAGTTAAAATCACACTGTGAAAACATTCTTTGGAATAACATCTCCCTGCACCTTCTGGGGAAGCAGGAACTGGTGAATAGGAAACAGAGTAAAAATGTTCCATCAGTTATTCATCAGGTAGTAATCCAGGTTCTTTTGGTCTAGCATCATTTCTCCAGGTGCTATAACTCAGTAGCTATAAAATCAGACATAATTGATTTGCTTTTCTCTTTGGTCAATTGATTAACTTCTCAGACCTGGAGGCTGTGCTTCATTTACAATCCATACAGTTAACTCCCTCCTCTGATCCAGTGAGGAGCAGAAATCAAGTTTTTTTCCTAGTTTGTGACAAGTTTTCATTCTGCTTTCTGTCCTTTTTCCCCAAGCAGAGTGGAGAAGCCAACTTTCCAGCACACAGGCTGATTTATGCCACGTGTTTGAAGTGTAAAATTACAGCTGGCTTTCTTCACTGCTTGGTTTTCACTTTCCAGGAATCTTGTTTCATAGAAAGAAGCTATTATTTCTTGTAAGGTTTCCATCCTAATTTCACATAATGAGGAGATCAGAATAAAAACAGTGAAGACTTTCATGTTCAGTTCAAAACCTCATGTATATTGACATGTCATTATAGTCTGGAATTTCCTCTTCCAATCTTATGAAACTTTTCTTATCTAAGGGATACTAGGACTTCTGCTTTCCCTGTAATGTAAAGAAGGGAAAAAAAGTGGTGCTATGGAAGTATTTTGAGGTGTTCCAGTTGTGAAACAGTCTAGAGAAAATAAATGGCAGACATTTACTCGGATGGGAAGGCAAACAAAAAGAAAGAAAAATGACTGTAGAAACAAATAAAAACATATCAGAAAGCCTTTCCATGATAATTCCCAGACTGTAATCCTCTCTGTGAAAGGAGAAGGTAGTTTGCTGAAAGAGGAAGAAATGTTTGGCTCATTAGGTTGCACAAATACAACCTAATAGTAGATGAATGTTAACTTAATACTTACTTTGGGTCAACCTGTAAATCGAGTCTCAAAATTTAGACTAAAACTTAGGAAACCTGAAAAAGCACTGAAATTTTAAAATAAAATTATTTATGTACCTCTTTTCTGATATTTTTATTTATCATACTATAAACATTTGAAGGTTTTTTGCTTGGGCTTTGCTTTTTGTGTTGTTTTAGCATCTTTGAAGTAATTTTGGAATCTGGAGAACTATGAGGTTTGTTATTTTTCAGAATAAATATTTTACACAATTGGTCACATGGACCAGGGTGAAATGCAGAACTCAGAATGTTTTTGTTCAGCATACAACAGGAGACACTTAGTAGGACATGAACATGATTTAGAATTCAAGGGAGTGCTCATCTGTATTGCCTCTCATTTAATTTGTAATATTCAAATACTTTATTCTCCTTTTAGATGGTAAAGAGGTAAATACAAATCAATGTAGCCTTAAAAGCAATGATTATGAACATGTTGTTTGGCCTACATGCAAATGAATGAGCTATTTTCCTTTAAAGCCTTTTAAAACTACCTAATCTTGGAAAGCTGGAGCCTGCCATTTTCTGTTTACAAGCTTCAACAATGACTGATGAATTCTAGCTGTGGTGAAGGAGCTTTTCTTGTGTAAGCAAAATATCTTAATATAAATAGCTCACTTTTCTCATTAAAGTAAGTATTGAATCAAAGCAAGGGGAACAGCCCTTGAAAACAAAGGGGTTCAGGAGGGATGGTCGTACTTCAAGAAGCAAGTTTTGAAAGAACAGGAGCAGCTGTCCCGGTGTGCCGAAAGGCGAGCCGGCAGGGAAGAGACTGGTCTGGCTGAACAGGGAGATTTTGAAAGAAATGAGGGTAAAGAAGAGAGCCTACCAATTATGGAAAAAATGGCTAATTACTCAGGAAGAATTTAGGAATATAGTTAAGTTGTATAGAAAGAAAATTAGAGAGACAAAGGCACAACCTGAACTGAATCTTGCCACCTCTGTGAAGGATAACAAAAAGTCCTTCTACAGATACATCAACTGCAAAAGAAGGGGCAAGGAAAACATCCATTCCTTACTGGACATGGGCAGGAATATAGGTATCAAAGATGAAGAAAAGGCTGAGGTATTTAACAGCTTCTTTGCCTCAGTTTTCAACAGAAAGACAGGTTACCCTGAGGACAGCTGGCTTCTGGAGCTTGTAGAAAGAGACAGGAATCTAAACAGCCCCCCCTGTAATCCTGAAGGACACAGTCAGTGACCTGCTGAGCTGCTTGGATCCCCACAAGTCTATGGAATCAGATGGGATTCACCCAAGGGTGATGAGAGAGCTGGCAGAAGAGCTCGCCAAGCCTCTCTCTATCATCTATTGACAGTCCTGGCTCACGGGGGACATCCCAGATGATTGGAAGTTGGGGAATGTCACGCCAATCCACAAAAAGGGATGGAAAGAGGACCCAGGAAACTACAGGCCCGTCAGCCTGACCTCAGTGCCTGGCAGGGTCATGGAACAGATCATCCTCAGTGCAATCACACAGCACCTGCAGGATGGGCAAGGGATCAGACCCAGCCAGCACGGTTTTAGGAAGGGCAGGTCCTGTCTGACCAACCTGATCTCCTTTTATGATCGGGTGACCCAACTGGTGGATGAGGGGAAGGCTGTGGATGTGGTCTACCTGGACTTCAGCAAAGCCTTTGACACCATCTCGCACAGCATCCTCCTGAAAAAGCTGTCAGCCCCCAGCTTGGACAGGAGCACTCTGTGCTGGGTTAGGAACTGGCTGGAGGGCCGGGCCCAGAGCGTGGTGCTGAACGGGGCTGCATCAAAATGGCGGCCGTGGTGCCCAAAATGGCGGCCGTGGTGCCCAAAATGGCGGCTGTGGTGTCCAAAATGGCGGCTGTGGTGTCCCCCAGGGATCAGTGTTGGGCCCAGTGCTGTTCAATATCTTCACTGATGATTGAGATGAGGGGATTGAGTCCATCATCAGCAAATTCACAGATGACACCAAGCTGGGGGGAGTGTGGATCAGCTGGAAGGCAGGAGGGCTCTGCAGAGGGACCTGGACAGACTGGAGAGTTGGGCTGATTCCAACGGGATGAGGTTCAACACGGCCAAGTGCCGGGTCCTGCACTTTGGCCACAAGAAGCCCATGGGGAGCTCCAGGCTGGGCACAGAGTGGCAGAAAGGGACCTGGGAGTCTGGATTGACAGGAAGCTGAACAGGAGCCAGCAGTGTGCCCAGGTGGCCAAGAAGGCCAATGGCATCCTGGGCTGGCTCAGGAACAGCGTGGCCAGCAGGTCCAAGGAAGTGATTCTGCCCCTGTGCTCAGCTCTGGTGAGGCCACAGCTTGAGTCCTGTGTCCAGTTCTGGGCCCCCCAGTTCAGGAAGGAGGTTGAGGTGCTGGAGCAGGTCCAAAGGAGGCAACTGGGCTGGTGAAGGGATCCAGCACAAATCCTATGAGGAGAGGCTGAGAGAGCTGGGGGTGTTCAGCCTGGAGAAGAGGAGGCTCAGGGGAGACCTCATCACTCTCTCCAACTCCCTGAAAGGAGGTTGGAGCCAGGGGGGGGTTGGGCTCTTTTCCCAGGCAACTCTCAGCAAGACAAGAGGGCAGGGTCTCAAGTTGTGCCAGGGGAGGTTTAGGTTGGAGATGAGAAAGAATTTCTTTCTGGAGAGAGTGATCAGGCATTGGAATGGGCTGCCCAGGGAAGTAGTGGATTCTCCGTGTCTGGAGATATTTCCAAAGAGCCTGGATGTGGCACTGAGTGCCATGGGCTGGGAACTGCAGCAGTAGTGGTTCAACGGTTGGACTTGATGATCTCTGAGGTCCCTTCCAACCCATCCGACTCTATGATTCTATGGTTCTATGATTTTATGAAAGCCAAAGAAATAATTTCAAATATGTTGCAGTTCTGCTCTGGGTTGCTGTTCAGAATCAATGAAGTGAAACACTGAAATATATTTTTTAATAAATTGGAGAAGTCTTATGGGCATTGGACAACTTGGACAGAAGTTGTGCATTTCTGTGCAAGCTCCACGTTTCCTTTGGTACTTTCCTCTAGTTTCCTGAGACAGAAATCCTGGAGGTCCAAGGAAGCTTCCTGCTGCCATTTGATGATTCTCCCCTTTCAGGTGGGATGCAGAGCATATTGCTACAATTCTGGTGAAATTACCTTAGGTGTTGATTTCAGACAGCTGTGGGAGGCATATCAATTGAGTATCAATGCTCTTCAGAAACAACCACATAATTTCCTAGCAAATATGTGGTTTTACAATGACAGGAAGAAAAGGCTGAGAACACAGATGGAACACTTTTCCACTGCTCTCCTTTTCTTTTGATTTTCCAGCTCAGATTTCTGTGCCATTTTATTTATTTCATTGTCTAATTTCTATAGTAATAGAAGGCAATGCTTCTCCATACAAGAAACAAAAGAGCTTATTCCCTGACTATAAATCAGCCTCTCCCAAACCACACAGCTAGTTCAGCTACTAATAGACAGCAGCAAAGTATGCAATTAGCTCATAATTTTTCAGATTTATAAGCAATATGTAAAGAGATCCTTAATTTTTTAAACTAGTATTACAAAGAAAAAAAAAACCAAAAACAAAGAAAGGATTCAGTCTTTGAAATATCCAAATGGCCTGTCTTTCAGTGCTCTTGTCTCTTTAAATGAAAGTCCTCTATAAGCACCACTTGTCAGCTGCACAAAGGCAGACTTACCTAGATTGTGCTATGTACAGCATGATACTTGGAATAGGAACTGATCAAGATAAATATGAATGGTATGGGTAATAGAAAACAATAAATATCTTCAAGAACTTTTACAACCTCTGAATCATGATTTATGCTTACGATGAAGGCCTGCATACTATGCTGCAGCATGCAAGTCACTTCATGGGCTATCTGGGACACTGGAATGTGAAAACTCTCTATAATGAAGGAGAAATCCCAACACTTGGTACGTGAAAAGGGAAAAATTACAAAGAAATTCAACGCAAATGATGGACAGCAAAGGTTGATGAAATAGATTGCAATACAAGTAAAGATTACTCCACTCCCTAGTTTCTTCAATTCAGTACTTGATACTTGCTGTTGCTTTTCTTTTGGCAGAATTCATTTTTTGTTACAAAAATAAAACTGCATGGTAGTAATATGTTACTGTTCAGTTTGTCTTAAGTGCTTGTCCCTAAATTACAGCAAGTGAAGAGCTGTTTCTTGGTTAACCCACTAACTATGCTACCCAGAAGCTATGTTTGTGAATCAGAACCCTTAAATTACTTAAATCTGAAATCTCTTCAAATTTGTTTTGCATCTTATAAATCTGAAGAAACGTTACTTCTTCAAAACTCAGACTCAGTCCCATTTCTCTCCGAATATTCACAGTGGTTTTGTATTTATTACAAAAAGTGGGGAATCAGAGCAACGTTCTTGAAAGCATTGAGATGCTTAAGGAGAAATGAAAAGTGGTGTTTGAACTGTGTATTTGCTATGCACCCTCACAGCCTTGCCTTGGTAGAGATGTGTATCAGAATTTATTTTTTTTTTGAGGCTTTTTAGACCATACATGTACCACTGTGGTGACAGTGCTAAGTATCTTGTGAAATTGGGCCCAGTTCTGTTTAATATCTTTATCGACGACTTAGACGAAGGGATTGAGTCCATCATGAGCAAATTCGCAGATGACACCAAGCTGGGAGGAAGTGTGGACCAACTCAAAGGCAGGAGGGCTCTGCAGAGGGACCTGGACAGACTAGAGAGCTGGGCTGATTCCAATGGGATGAGGTTCAAGAAGGCCAAGTGCTGGGTCCTGCACTTTGGCCACAACAACCCCATGCAGCGCTACAGGCTGGGGACAGAGTGGCTGGAGAGCAGCCAGGCAGAAAGGGACCTGGGAGTCTGGATTGACAGGAAGCTGAACATGAGCCAGCAGTGTGCCCAGGTGGCCAAGAAGGCCAATGGCATCCTGGCCTGTATCAGAAACAGCGTCACCAGCAGGTCCAGGGAGGTGATTCTTCCCCTGTACTCAGCGCTGGTGAGGCCACACCTCGAGTCCTGTGTCCAGTTCTGGGCCCCTCAGTTTAAGAAGGATGTAGAGGTCCTGGAACAGGTCCAAAGGAGGGCAACCAGGCTGGTGAAGGGACTCGAGCACAGACCCTATGAGGAGAGGCTGAGAGAGCTGGGGCTGTTCAGCCTGGAGAAGAGGAGGCTCAGGGGAGACCTCATTGCTGTCTACAACTACCTGAAAGGAGGCTGTAGCGAGGTGGGAACTGGACTCTTTTCACAGACGACCTTCAACAAGACAAGAGGACACAGTCTTAAGTTGTGCCAGGGGAGGTTTAGGTTAGATATTAGAAAGAATTTCTTCACGGAGAGGGTGATTAGGCTATGGAATGGACTGCCCGGTGAGGTGGTAGATTCTCCATCCCTGGAGACATTTAAAAAAAGACTGGATGTGGCACTCAGTGCCATGGTCTAGCAACTGCTCCGGTGGGTCAAGGGTTGGACTAGATGATCTCTGAGGTCCCTTCCAACCCGGCTAATTCTATGATTCTCCAAGTTCAAACAGTTCATTATTATCCATGAACAAACATGAAGCTGACAATTAGTACTGCTAAGCTTCCTTTTAGTTATTACCTTAGCCTGAATACTAGAGACACTGTATTACCAGTGCAGAAAAGGAGTCTTGGGGATTGTTTTAATGCTGAAGACTCCCTCCCTTAACTTACTTCCTCCTTTATCAGAGACACAGCTGATTAGATAGGAAAGCACGCTGGCTGGCGCCTTCCCATCCTGCTTGTTTTTGCATCTCACTGCTGTGTAGTGCTGGGTCATGCTCCTATTCATTTGTCACGACCTTCCTTCATTACACCCTTTTTAATTGCAGCTTGTTTCTGTGACCTTGGAGCCCTACAGGTCAACCCAAAAGATCAGGCACTGTTTTTAAGTTACCTTCTGAAAAGGCTGGAAAAGACAAGGACTTTTTCATCCAAGAAATCTGTGTGCCTATGCAGCTTTTAATTTTTTATCATATAATATTTGGCTCAGTCCTGTAGACTATTTTTGCAGCCTGTTAGCAACCCCATAAATTCTGGCATTGAATGATTCTTGATTACAAGTGTTTTACATGTGGTAGACTTATGTCTATTTTATTAACAAATTGGGTAATCAGCTAATATTGCATAAATATTTGTTTTTATTTCACGGGTGTTCGGTCCCACTGCTTTCGTGCTTGTTTCTATATTGATTTTATGTGTTTCTGCCTCTTTAAAAACAATTCAGCTGTAGTGACTCTGAACTCATATCTGTTTATTGCTGCCAGAAACAAGTCAGATCATTTGCTAAACTTATGCTAATAGGCAAGAAATTGAATTTAAAATGTATCTTTATGCCTTTTGATATGCTTTACCACATTCGGACACCGCTGAATACATATTTTATTTTAATTCTTGCATTTGTTTAATGTTTTATGCTTTGTTTAATATTTTCCTTAACTTTCAATTGATACTCAAGTAGTTTAAAACGTATTGTGGTGCTTTATTGATGAGGAAACAGATTATTACTCATTAAAACTACTTCCTTCCTACATAAAGCCATCTTCCTATCAGGTTCAGAGCCAAAAAAGGAAGACACGGACATTTTACACTGTGTTTTGAGAAAATGTGAAGTGCTTCCACCTGTGTAAGAGTACAAGAACAGATTGTTATAGATCTGTTCTCCCTGTATTCTAAGTGGGCCAGATGGGAAGCACTTCTGGCCAGGAATTGTGTAACCTAATTGTGTGGTTAACATCCCTTGCTTCTCGACAGTTAATGCTGGGCTTCCTGGAGCTGGTGAGCTGGGTGAGCAGGTAGACACTTGGCCATACCCAGTCATGTCAGCATGCCTTTAATGCTGCTCCCCAAAAGGCTTGGAGAGCTGAGGAATGAGTATTCTGTGTATAGATAGTACAAGCCTTATAAGAGTGTTTCCCTAAAGTTACAATTGCAAATGTTGGGGCCTGTTATGAGATACAGCATCTGACCTTTGGATGTACTCAGTTCTTGGGCTCTCCCTAAAGGCAGAAGAGATCAAAGGAAATTAGGGGATGGAAAATATGGATTCATCCAGATGCCTGCATTTGAATGTGTTCCCTTATCATAGGTATTTAAATCTGCCAGTTCTGATGCTGATGTATCTTAATATAAAATCTTGTACTACATGCAGAGAGGCAGATGCAACCTTGATGTAAAGGGGAGGGTTCTTGAAGCTAATGCCCTCTTTATTTGGTATCCATACCCCTAGATTAGACTTCCTTCTACTTCACCAATGGCACTTCCTTTCATTATCTCCTCTTGCTTGCCTTCTGCAGAAAGAAAGGGTCTGGGATACTTCGGCACCTCCTTCTGCAACTTCACTTCTTTGAAGCCACTGACTTCTGCTGCAAATCAGAACAGTACTGAGACTGAAACAGAAGGTCAGTTATCACATGATACAAGGATGCAGACATTTTTGTTCTGTTCTGTGTGGCTCCACTTTCTAAGGGAAACAATACTTTGAAGCACTATAACATGAATAGTAGAATACCTAATAGTAAAATTCCTTTGAATAAAACCTTGCCACTTAGTGTTCATAAAAAAAGGCAGGTTGTTATTTTGGTTTGGTTTGGTTTTTCTATTCCAAATGAATTTAAGTGTATTTAAAAGGCACAACTTTGATTTAGAAGCAGGTAGACCTGTTTCTTTTTTTCTTTTAGTCCTGTTTCTTTTAATTGTCCCTTTACTTCCTTGTAGTGATTGCAAAGGTAATATTTCTTTTCCAGAAGGACATGTTTCTTCTTTTTCTTAAAAAAACCCAAATTAGATGTGTGCATGCTTGTGACACCAATAATGATGAGAGAAACATTCTTCTCTGGTCAGTTGCTTTGGAACAAAACGTGGTTTGTAAGTTTTTCAAAGGATTTACTCTAATAGGATAAAGGACTGCAGACAGACCTAACGTTTATGCCTGTCAGCCTTTACACTGCCAAACTGTTAAATTGTTAAGTATATCATATATATCATCTTTGTTTCTTAAAATAATAGTCTTATTACAGTACCTGTATTAAGTACCTGCTGGCCCCAAAAGATTCACTTCCACTGCCTCAGAGGTTTTGTTAAGACAGCAGCAAAACAATCTTCTGTCTTATAACTAGAGCACAAATATAAAATTACAGGGAGGATTTTGAAGAGATCTTAGGATTAATAAAAATATGCTGCCACTGAAGTTAAGGGAAGCTGTCTTCCCTTTCAGCTGAAACATAGCAAGTCCCTTGTCAACAGCTTTCAAAAATCTCTCTGAAATCATGAAAAGGAAATTATTTTAAAGAAATGGAGTTGTATGGCCTGTCAACCATTGCTTTCTTCAGAAGATGAAAAAACTATTAAGCAACAACAAGAAATTTGACTCATTAACTGCAGTCAGTTTGCAGGCTCCTATTAAATAAACATGTTAAAGCCACAGGATTTGTGCCTAGAAAGTATTTTTTCTCTTTAATTAGAGCAATCTAATAAAACATATAATTATTCTAGCAGGACATCTTTTTAAGGGACTGGGCAACTAAGGGAAGTAATTGTGTTTGATAAATCTAATTGTATTTTTAATTTTTTGCAACAAGAATGTGGAAACCACAACTTTAACTTCTCTTCAGACATTTGATTTGGTGAAAATCAAGTTTTTGCTGAAGCTAGAAACAGCATTTGGTTTAGGGCTATGAAAGCTCCACTCCTTGTAGTAACACTGTAGGAGAGACTAAAAAAATAACTAATTACCAACTGCTTATGATGCTACCCAATGGTAATCACTGCACCAAGGGGTAAGCCAAACAAAGCCTTCCTCATCATTCCTGGAAACAGCTCCCATTGTTCTTGTTCTGGCTGCTTCTGATTATGTGAGGTAATCATCAGCAGTAACACTTTTCATGCTAAATATTTCCAGGAGTCCCACATTTGAGAAACAGACAGTAAAAAAAAAGCTTGGAGTGTTTTCTTATTCAATCCCTGAGCATGGCTGAGGACATTGCCTGTGTAATGTCTTTTAAGTTTGATCTTTGCAGAAGGCTTTAAATACACAGCCTAAGAGTGGGTTTGACATTTGGAGCAGTGGGACCTGAAAATAATTTCTTTTAAGAGAGTGGGCTGAATGAATACAATTTATTTATTCAGCTCATATGAAGGCTGCTTTCCTTTCTTGACAGCCAATACGAAAATGATTTATTTTAATAAGTAACAAAAAGGGCAAATTTGTTTCTGGTCAAATTGTAATGTTTTGCTCAAATTGTATATTTTTATAACGTCATTTTCAGCCAACTCTGATAAAATCTAAGGGGAGGCTTAAAACCAGCTAGTTCTGCCTTCAACATTATAAATAAGCAGTTGATAGACTAGCTGGGGCACCTGAGGTTCAGTGTCTGCATTAAAACTCACATTTTTGTGTTGGGTTTTATTTTTTTTATTCATTAACAGTGGTGTTGTCTCTAATTTCCAAATACCATGTCTGTGTCATTTGAGCTCTAGCCTACAAAGTTGCATTCCAACAGTTTGCTTTGATTTTACTGTTTTTGTCAATTTAGTCCCTCAAAATGCCACCCATTTCAACACTTCTCCCTTCTGCTTCTCTCCTGTCCTTTCCTCCTCTCTTCCTTTTTCTTTACATTTTTCTTCCTACTTAACAAAATCAGGTCTTCTATAGTAATGTTTTCAGGTAACTTTTTGGCTTTCCAGCATTTCAAATCAGTTATAAAATGATCATGAGAATCTGATTATAAGCAACACCTATGGGTATACTGTATACACCCATACCGAACAGTTACATTAATTTAATAAGGACTGGGTTTGTAGGCAAGAAGTTGCTTGTCTCTCTTATTACTTATATTTTTTTCTTTATTTAATTTTACTATTTTATGGTTTGTTTCCATAAATAAAAATGGTCACTAATATACAATGCAAATTGCCTATTGTTCAGAATTTAGGCAGTACTGAAATGGATGAAACTTAACAGCATCAAATGTTTACTTTTCAGTATTAGATGCTTAATTAGTAATTTGGCAGATATGACAAGCAGGGAGGGTATTTCCTGATGGCTGACAATTCATTGAGTTGAGTGCCAACATCAAATCTAAAGTCCCTTAACTGCCATTAATTAATTACCAGGAAATACCCAGCTCGGGTGGAGTGGATCATTAGGCTTCCATCCTTGTAAAACTAAAGGGTGAAAACAAATCACTATAAAAAAGTGGGTTGTACAAAACTAGCAGAGTCCACATTCTGTATATTCACTTCATATACTCTATATACAGTGACACAAAGAGGACATCACAGCTGTCACAAACACCACTCAGAGACACAGATCCTGCATTTCCAGGTGCCTTTAGGTTCAGAACTGCAGTAGGCATAACCAGAATATCTGTTCACAATGGGGCAGCATTTTCTATGATGCTCAGATGATCATGGTGTTGCCAGTTAATACCTCAAAGCAAGGGTACTTGTTCACGCAGAATAAAATTGGGTTACAAAACCTGTTACAAGATGGCAGGTTTGCTAAAATGGGTCTCCAAGTTTTCTTTCACTGTTTTAGACTGCAGTCAACAGTTGCTCATTTATTACTGGAAATTGCTTTACTAATAAAGATAAAAGTATTAATAGTCCTTGATAGCAAGGACTTGTCACTCAAATTATACAATTGTTTTCCAACATTATAAAAGCAAAAGGAAGAAAAGGAAAAGATATTTTCCCACAGCACTCCCTCTCCCAGGACCCCATGTAAAAATTACCCAAGGTATAGCTTATTTTTCAATTAATTAGAATCCTTGGTCTAAGCCATGACTAGGATGTGATTTAGATACTTTATGATCCTAAGATAGGAGAGAGGTATTACAGTTACTTTTACTTATACAAGTCCAAGTCAGATGAAGACCCGACCCAGAGAGCTAGTTTTAGTTTGCTCATAATGACCATAGCCCTTCTGGTGACAAGAAACACAGGTAAATAAAAATGGTAAATAAAAATTTACACAAGTAAATAAAAAACACAGGTCCATTTCATATTACCTCAGACTATGTAATGGTTTTTCTACTGGGTTTTTTTTTGGTGGTTTTGCTGGCTACATTCGTTTTTCAAAGCAGGGTTATAATTTACTTTATTTTTTTTTTTTAATGTATTTATTTTGTAACTCTCAGAGGAGCTTTCCTCTCCCCTCCTCCCTCATTCAGCAGCAATATAGAGTTATATTTGGAACGCACTTACATGCACACAGTTAAGTTCAGCAGTTCAAATTCTTTGGGAGCCTAAACATATTTTAAGCTAGAATTTTAAAGGTTGTTAAAGGGAAGAGGTATAGTTATCCCCTGGCACGTTTTATAACTGGAGAGAGTATATATGCAGTTACACTGATCTGTTTAGTGTTTTCTTTTTCATAGCTTCCCATTAGTAGGTAGAAACTCATCTTAAATACAAGAAATCTGGGAGTATAATGCAGGCCAGAGGGACACTCTGAATGCTAAGGGCTTCACTTAAATTTTATACAACACTTCATGTACACCAAGACTCTTTGTTCTGTTCAGAGGTAGGTTTGACAGAACATCCTAATTGGCATTAATCAAGGAACAGTTCCATTGCTGTTCTTCACCTGGAAGTGCTGTAGGGGTTTTTTCATGTCCTTAGAATCATAGAATTAGCTGGGTTGGAAGGGACCTCAGAGATCATCTAGTCCAACCCTTGACCCACCGGAGCAGTTGCTAGACCATGGCACTGAGTGCCACATCCAGTCTTTTTTTAAATATCTCCAGGGACAGAGAATCTACCACCTCTCCGGGCAGTCCATTCCATAGCCTGATCACCCTCTCCGTGAAGAAATTCTTTCTAATATCTAACCTAAACCTCCCCTGGCACAACTTAAGACTGTGTCCTCTTGTCTTGTTGAAGGTCGTCCTTGCAGCATCGACACTTGATACTTGAGCCCCACGTTTTTTCCAACATTGGATTTTCAACCAAATGCATGTGGAGTGATAGGAAAGTTGTTTTAGGGGGTGGTGCAAGAGGTAGAGACATGAATGGGACAGAGAAAGAAAGGAAGTGTACAGCAAATTAGTTAATTTCCTTATATTTATGAAATTATTAAGTTCCCACACATTATTTTTGACAGGAATTGTGGTATATGTTTTGAAGAACCCTTGAGAATCAGTTGATTCCAGGGATAGATATCTCACTGAAACACTGGAACCTTGCCTTTTCTTTAATGAAATAATTTAGATTTGGTTTTCCAGGGTGCAGTGTCTCAGCAAATTTCACCACCTTTAGGAAGAAAAGGAATTGTAATGTATCTCAAAAACCCTAAAGAATTCTATGGCTATTCAATGGCTAGTTGTTTAAATTTCAAGAGTGTTGCCATGGGACAGGAAAAATGCTATAGATAAGGAACAATGTAGTCTCATGGTAAGGATCTTACAATTGTGAGCTTTTCAGTGATTATTCTTATAATTCAGATAATTTCATAACAGAACAAGATATCTTGTACTCATAAATGGAGAGTGGATATTACTCTATAAACTACATACAATACCTTTCAGGCTTTTTGTTTAGATGCTGTTTAAATGTGCAGCTCAAATAGAACTAATATTGAATTTAGAGATACAGCTTCAAAGAGAGCAAGAACACACCCACTTTATCTGATCTAGTATGGATACAATGGGACAATGAATACAAGAACATTGTTGTTTTTTCAGATGTAAACTTGTGGATAAGAAAGGAATTTATTGTATTGCTCTGCTTGCCTGTGAGACACACCTATTCTACTTATTATTTGAATGAGGGTGACTTTGGAGATTTTATTTGCAACCAGTTCCCATTCAGGATATTCAGCTGGTTGTTTTTTTTTAAACTAGAGATCTGAATTACATTTCTGTTGTAATAGCTACTATTATATGGCCTGAAACTCATAGGTACTAATATCCTAGCCCTGTCCTAAATGTTGTCCTAAATCACCAAAGTGGTTAATATAATGCCTATACTAGATAAACTTCCAGTCTTTGCAGCCCCATTTAGAGACTCAGCCATGGAGACTAAAACTGAGTCTTAAATGAACTAATACGAATTCTTAGTGAGGAATCTGCCAGCACAGTTCATTTGTTGAGTTGAACCAATAGTTCATTTGTGTACTGCTGGAGATCAAACAGAATTAATAGTTTCACTGAAGTACAAGCAAATGACAGGTATTACAGTATGTATTACAGAAAAATATGTCCTTCAAGCTTCTTGGAGATGGTGAGTTTTTTAAATCTCTATTTATTCAATGCTGCTCTTAATCTAGTCCAAATAGTTACCTCCTGATTGCTTGGCTACATTCTGTTTCCTTTCATCTATGCAATATCCTTAAGGTGTAGTGTAGATACTCTGTCCTTAAGGACAGTTAACTCCATTGGCTTTGGGCAGAGTGCTGTTCCTGAGCCAGCCCAGGATGCCATTGGCCTTCTTGGCCACCTGGGCACACTGCTGGCTCATGTTCAGCTTCCTGGCAATCCAGACTCCCAGGTCCCTTTCTGCCACTCTGTCCCCAGCCCGGAGCTCCCCATGGGGTTGTTGTGTTGAACCTCATCCCGTTGGAATCATCCCAACTCTCCAGTCTCTCCAGGTCCCTCTGCAGAGCCCTCCTGCCTTCCAGCTGATCCACACTCCCCCCAGCTTGGTGTCATCTGTGAATTTGCTGATGATGGACTCAATCCCCTCATCTAAATCATCAATGAAGACATTGAACAGCTCTGGGCCCAACACTGATCCCTGGGGGACACCACGGCCGCCATTTTGGACACCACAGCCGCCATTTTGGACACCACGGCCGCCATTTTGGACACCACAGCCGCCATTTTGATGCAGCCCCGTTCAGCACCACTCTCTGGGCCCGGCCCTCCAGCCAGTTCCTAACCCAGCACAGGGTGCTCCTGTCCAAGCTGTGGCCTGACAGCTTTTTCAGGAGGATGCTGTGGGAGATGAATGTTCTGGGGCTGGACAGATACAGAAGGCTGTTACTTGTTTCAATGCACAAACCGTTGTAGTATCAGGAGCAGAAGTGAGTGTTTGGCATTTTGATTTCATACAGTTTGTCATACAAGTGTTCCACAGGGTTCATTAGGCTCTTGTAAACCTAGCCTTCATCCTTTGTATGAGACTAGAAAATTTTAGTTACTTACTGGTACATTTATTTTTATTACGTTATTTGTTTTTTTCCTGGCCTTATAATATATTAATATCACCTCTTCATCCCAAATTGGATTTCCCTCCTCATTGTTATTTTTTATTCTAGTTAAGTTGTTTATTCAGGATGCTGAAACTTTGATTAAGAGGTTATAATTGCCATGTAATTGAGGAAATTTTTTTTGTCAAATATCTAAAATATTGGAGGTATGTGAATACCAAACATCCAGTTTCAAAGTAATGGAAATATCCTTTGCTTTTGAAAATGAAATTTTGGGCATTTGTTTTGGCAGGTTCCTCATTGATATTTAAAGGATCTGCATCATACACTGGTGATCTCACAAGTGACATGTCTCATTCTGGCACTCAAGTTTTCTTGTTTTACTTCATCAGTTATGTCATTCTTTGATGCTTTTCCTATTGCATTCTCATCAGTTTTCTTATCTCTTTCCACATTTGTTTCCTTGTGGCATTGCCTCATTCATTGCATTACACCCTCCAAGTTCCTTGACAGTTTCTAGATTAATTTTTTTCTTTTATGTAAAAGGTTTTCTTTAGCCTTTGATTTATTTTCCTCTTGTTCCAGTTTCTTTCCTGCAGTTGCAGTTGTACAGTGCTCTTAACAATTCTCTGTGTTTACTGGAATTCTCTGTGTTTACTCCAGTAGGATTTTTTTGTAGTCACTTCTTGGGATTTTGTATTCCTCTGTTTCTAGTATTTGACGTTAAATCTGAACTTAAATTATTATTTAGCTGCATTTAATTCAGGACATGCCTGAGTTTTAAATGTACTAAACAAGTTTTTCTAATCAAAACTGATTTATTAATTTCTCAAGCACGATTGTTGTGCACCCTCTTCCAAACTCCCTCTCTTTCTCCACACCCTTATGTAAAACTGGCCTCTTATAAGCTGATTTTCATATTAATATTCATACATAAAAAGCATACTTTTCCCATAATGCTTCTACTTTTAGCATAGATTATTGTCAATACGTTTTGGGACAGCCTGAAGTAGGCATAGAGTTTGTTAAATACAAGGGGAGAAATTTTTCCCCTGTGAAGCACTTTGATCTACAAAGAATTACTATGAACCTATTTTTTCAGAAAATCTCTCTTTTTTCCCATTTTTACAAGTTACATATTAACAAAGTAAACTTTTCATAGGTTTATTAGAAGTTGTCTTGCAGCTTTTAAAATCATGTAACAAGTTTTATACTAGGAAACTGTGATTTTTCACTTAAATGTAGTATATATTTCTCATTAGTATTCTTCCCTTCACTAGGAAAGATGAGAAAATTCCTTGGAATTTATAATCTTGATTTAAATTAAAAAGCTGCCTTTTCCTATGATAGGTAAATGTTAATGCTTTTGAATTGGAATTTCAATGAAATGTCAGCGGTGCTGATTCTCTGGAGTGTTTTATTATTATTATTTTATTTAATTTTATTTATTTTATTTTATTTTACTTTATTTTATTTTTTAAGCCTTCTGACAGGATCCATAATGGAAATATGTTAAAAACAAGCAGATTTACAATGTACCCATAGTAAGTCTTAGGGGCCCTCACTGTAAGCAGGAAAGTTCACATGTAGAACATGCTCTGGAGAAAAGCAAGTAATGAAGACAATTCTGAGAATGTATTCTTAAGTGAAATTGACTTTCTATTTGTTTGTAATAATTATAAACATGAAGGCATAAAAGGGAGAGCCTGAATGAGAAGTATTGTTAGGAAAAGCAAAAATGACTTCAGATTAGGAAAAAACAACGAGAGTACTAAAACAAACTTAAGAAACAAAGGGCATGCAGGTGCAGAACTTACCAAAAAAATGAAGTTTATTCAGACATTCTTAAATTTAAAACAGAGATTTAAAAGTAAATATCTTTTTCCTTATTGTTCTGTAGAACCAGAATATAATTTAAGTAGATTTACTCCCCTGCTCTTTAATGCTTCTACATGCCAAGTTGCAACTGGCAGATATTCATCTTGTTGAGGAAAGAGTAATTTTCTTCTCATTTTGAATTATATTCTTTTTCTTTGCTTAACACTTACACGGCTTACTTCTTCCTTATTTAGGCACTTCAGTGAGGATTTAAGAACTTCATTGTAGCATTTGGCCATAAAAAAATTAATACTGTGATTAATATTTCCATTGTTATACTGTAAAACAAGCAGTCATTAGAGAACCCAGACAAACTCCAAGCCGCAGGGGAGCTAGACCTATATAGCAAGAAAGAATTTCTGCCATGAAATGATTATATTTTGAAGGCACAAAAGAAGGGAAATTATATTATCTGACTTAAGAATATAGGATGCAGAATGGCACCATGAAGTGACCTGCCTAATGGCTTAGGTCTGAGTTAGGAATAGAACCCAGTCTGTCTGATTTTCCAGGTGGGGCATTAAAACAAACTGCTCTTCTGTCCTCTGTGAGCACTAGGTGAGCATTACCTGGTAAACATCCTGGATTTGATGACATATACACTGTATATTTTTAAAATTAATCGAGTTATATATAATTATGGTCTTTTTTATAAGAATGAATACTTTAAGTCATAATTGATAAATTATTTATAGTCTCAGAGAGTCACTGCTGGAATGATACATCCTAAACTGATACATCTACCTGATCGAAGTGACTGTACCATGTCAGAAGACACTGGTGTTTATTTTTCAGGGAATAAGTACCAGAAAGTGCTGCACAGGATGTTCTCTCCTATGCAGCCCTTTTTAACCTTTATCACTGAAAGAAATGGTCTAAATAGGACAGAGTGAAAATAAATCTCTAATATGGTTTAGAATTTGCATGCACAAATTTTTCTTTGGAGTTAGGAGTTAGTATCCTCTCGTGTGTACTGCAGAGAGCTCACCTTATCAAACCAGCTATGGTAGAATAGCAGTATATGTTCTTTGGAAGTGTTCTTACAATTGACATCTAAAACATAAATTCTCCAATTATTTAGACTTAGAATTCCAGCCCTGCTGGAAGCTGAATTGCTTAGATTTTATTCAAAGATATACAAAGCTTGGAAAACCTGCCAGATACAATGTCTCTTCCAATTGACCTTCAGGAAGGTTTGTCCAAGGCAGAAAGAAAAAGTTACCAAAATTAAAAATTAAATTTAACCATGTTAGAACACATTGGAACTCTATAAGATTATTTTGTTACCTAATGCCATAGAAACTGTGTAGGAAGATGGGCTGTAACATACATAGAGATGGGGATTTTAGTGTTTTGGGTTTTTTTTATTTCATAAAATATCCATGATGAATGTTGGAATCTGCACATTTTGTATTCCCAGACATGTCCTGAAGCTGTCTTTAATGAATGACATTCCCATTAATTTAAATGTGACTTACATGCAAAAAGCAATTAGATAATTTTAGAAGTTCCTAACTTAGAAGGAGTTTGTGTGGTTATTCCCCATGAAGTAGCAGAGCTACCACTTGTTAAAATCAGGACAGAGATATGGGTTTTTAAAGATACACTTAACAGCAATAACTGCTGTTATTAATGTGATTAATAAATCCAGTGATGATTGCTTGGAATATGAAAGGGTTTTTGGGGTGGGAGGGAAAAATCCTTGCTGTTCTCTAAAGGAGTAAAATTACTATGATTTTGAAGGATACTTTATCTTCCTCAGGCATAGTGATTTCTAGCAGAGACTCCATCTGCCTGGTAACTGAACCTTTTGGGGCACGAGCTCTCCCTGCACTAACCATAGCAGTGTTCTGGCATGCTCTAGTAAGAAAGAACTGGGGAAAATGGTAATACACTGGGAAGAACAGTGGGCAGACTATAGGATCTATGAAGTTAAAATATCCTTTCAAGACCATTGTACCGAAAGAGAAAAACACATTTCTCCCACTGCTGAGTTCATGAACTTTCCATATTTGTTAGGGCACCTGCAATTAAAAAATTTAAAATCAATTAAAAATTAGCACCATGTAAAGGGTAGCCTTGCATTCATTTGGATAGTTTTCCTTGGGTTCTATTCCTGAATTTGCTTTCACTTGCTTCTAATTTCTATTTAAACATTATGTCTGAGCAGCCCAGCACTGCAAAGAAACTTCTGCTGCAATAGGTTCTTTCACTATTATGTGAAAAGTTCTAGAGGTTCCCAGGCTTCAATATAGGCACAAAATCTCTATTACCTTACTGGAGTTTGGTTCATTATGCTATAAACCTATAAACCTATGCCATAAGATTAGAATTTCTACCAATATGGAAGTTGAACTTGCCTGGCTTTGATTTTGTAAGATTTTGTAACATTTCATGTATATATTTTAGAGAAAGCATTAAATTCCTCGTTTTAAAATATTCTAGTAGAAGGAACCCTTATTATAAATGATGTAAAAAAGTGATACCTGTTCATGGTGTGTGAAAAGCATCTGTGACCTTTTCCAAAATATTAGAAAATAGAAGAAATCTGGAATTTCTTTCCTCCAAAAACAACCCAGATGTTTATAGTCTGGTTTTGTAAGAAGACAGGAAAAATGTTGTTTATAGTTACTTGGCATAAAATAACTGAGTTTCAGAAAAACTGGCTTCTGACCAGGATTTCTATGACTATATTAGTCTAATACAAATAATTCAGCGTTTAATATTTTATTGGAACAGCATTCTTAATTGCCTAGTTCTTTGTGTCTTTCAGAAAAAAAAAAAAACCCACAACAAATCAAAACCAGCAGCACTGAACAAGCTAGGCATTAAATTAATGCTGAAACATGCCAAGACTATGGGTAGGAAACTGAGTTTTCAATGTGCTTGGCTATTTAAGGAAGTTCATAGGACCCACATCTGTACCTAAATCTGTTGAACGTTGTGTTTTGGGGGATTTTTTTGTTTGGTTTTTTTTTCCTAGAAGTTGGGTTCATCATCTGTTCTCAGCCAAGCACCACTGACTGAACATTTTATGTTGCATTGGTAGGTGAGTACAGCTTTGAACATAATAAATGGATTTTATATCTTACTCCAAAGCTTTTAGTTGCAACATGATGAAACTGGAAAGAGATTTTTCTGTTATTTAATGTCACCACAATGAAACCATCTACTAAAATCATACTTCTGGCCATCCCTTTTAAAAGGTCATCCTGGAACAGCAGGTTTTGTCAGTGTTTAGTTGGATATTTGGTTGTGGAACCAAAGAAAAAGTAGATGTGCAACAGATTCTCAACCAGCTAGCAGGAGGGACAAGATAAGTTGTTAAAACTGAGTACTCGTTGTGGTGGCCACTTTGTCCTCATGAACCGGGGAGGGAAGATGTAAGATATTTATTTGACAAAGAGGTATAAAGGGTATTTAGCAAACCTGCTCTGTGATGTTCCTAATGGCATTAGGCAGAGTGCTACTAGTTGGGAACCCTCCCTCATTCATTCAGACCACACAGAATTTAAACCATAGTAGAAAACTATTTGTAGTAGTTGAATTCTGATGAAGTTGCTGTGTAAGGCAAATTTCTCCTCTTTCTCACCAGCTCTTTCTTGAAAAGGCTTTTTCTGCTGTTCAGTGTTAAGTGCTTTCACTGATTAGACTTAAATTCATTAAAACCTTGTGTTTATTTATATGACCTGAAAATGGTAAAAATGAGTAAAGAAACTTACAGATGTGTGTGCTCTGTTGGTTTTTATTTTTTTCTTTTTTTGCCCAGCTATGCCTTTAATATTAATCTTTTGAGTAGATAAAATTGGCAATTTTAAATATCTGCTTTGCATTTTTCTTTTCTTTTTCATCCAGGGTATGGCTCTGCTCTATTTGCTTTATTTGTTTCCTTCTTTAAAAATAGATTTTTCTACTCTACCTTTTTTTTTTTTTTTTTTTTCTTTTTGAGTCTTAGAAAAACTAATTTCTTACAAATAGTACATGTATGTTTTCATTGCAAGATAAAATCATAGTTAAACTTGAAGTTTAGGAAGGTCGGATAGAAGTACTTACTAAAGTTTCTGGAAAACTCTCTGTATAACTTTGCATTTTTTGCTGTTTATAATTTTATAACACTCTGACCTGGGGATTTATTTTCTTTTTTTAGATGTCTGCCTCAGTCTGAGAGTTTGTTAAAAATTACAGCCAAAACTGTTTTAGACATTTCAAGGGAGCTGGAAATACATTCGAATTCAAGAAGAATTTCAAAGGCCTCTGTGTTTGAAATCTCTCTAGAGATGCTTACTAATATTGATGAAGCAAAAGTGTGAAGTTTTTGTCCCTCTTCACAGTTCAGTAAAGTTTTAACCATAATCCATTCACGTAGATGCCAAGGCCATGTTTTTACTGAAGTTGATATTTTCACAAGTGTCTAATTACTAATTGACAGTGTGCCTTCACTGTAACATATTTTCATGATTTCCATAAATTGCTCAGTGGCTTCCGAGCACTCCTGGTTTCATTTCTGTAACTGAAAGCCCAACCAGTGAGATGACATCATAAACTCTTGCCATTACCAAAACATCTTGTACTGAGCTGAGAAGTGAAGTGTTTTGATTGAAGTATATAGAGCATCTTAAAATACATTTATTGAAGACCCTGGATATGGTCCTTCTTTCATGATGAATTAGAGTATTCATACATTTATGGAAACTCTTCGTTATTTTTGTGAAGAGGAACACTTTGAACAGATGAAATTTATACCTTTCTAAGGGATAATATTCATAGAATCATAGAATCATAGAATTGGCTGGGTTGGAAGGGACCTCAGAGATCATCAAGTCCAACCCTTGAACCACCGTTGCGGTTGCTAGACCATGGCACTGAGTGCCACATCCAGGCTCTCTTTAAATATCTCCAGGGACGGAGAATCCACTACTTCCCTGGGCAGCCCATTCCAAGGGCTGATCACCCTCTCCAGAAAGAAATTCTTTCTAATCTCCAACCTAAACCTCCCCTGGCACAACTTAAGACCCTGCCCTCTTGTCTTGTTGAAAGTCGTCTGGCAAAAGAGACCAACCCCCCCCTGGCTCCAACCTCCTTTCAGGGAGTTGTAGAGAGCCCTGTGCATTCTGAGAACCCTGTACATTTCTTAGAAGTGAAAATCACTGAGATTTAATCAAGGGACTATAGATTGTAGCAGAAAGAAGTGAGAAATTGTTATTAAAGAAGTTAAGCTGTTTGTGATCAGAGATAATCAGCTTTCCTTGGAGGGAACCGTTTAAATATCTGGATAGCTTTACTGAAGTTCTAGTATGAGCCTCTTGTAACAGTTACTGTATACATCAGGATTGTAAAGAAAAGGTTTAAAACGTAAATGAATCATAAAAGAGTAAGTCAAAAGAAGTAATTTAAGCAACATTTGTATTTTTAAAAGCTATGGCACATTTTCATGCTTATCTTGACAATACTTCATTAATAGCCATGTTTGATAACTATACAAATAAAAGGATAGATTTGTCTTTGCTTGAATTTCATCTTCTACTGTTTTTTTTAGTAGTAGTTTACATTTTTTTGATCTTCAGCATTTAATACTAATTTTTTTTAATCTTTTCCCTTACTGGTGAGCAATTGCTTCAGTGAATAACTTTGTTGCTGGAGTCAATAAGATGAATAATATTAAGGATGGGCTCAATAGAGTTCCAAAACTGGGCCTTTGGCTTTCAGGGTGGGTGACTAGGAAGCTCTCTTTTCTTCCATTTAAAGAACATCACAAGCTTTTACTAATTTGCTGGGAAACCACTGTTCAAAAACCTAATGCATGTAATAAGTAAACACGGAAATGTTAAGATAACAGAGGAACGTTTGTGGAGCTGCCAAGTTATTTTAAGCTTTGGAAATGATCTCATAATGTGGAAAAATAAAAAGGAATGTAAATGATTTATTTAGTAAAAGGTGAAAAATGAGAGAAATTGAACTGGTACCCTTTTTCTTCCTGATAAAATTCCCAATTTGATGAATTACCCAAAGGAAATTTCTGCCTATAATTTAAAACCCTAATCCATGACTAATTCTTTGATTTTTGCAAATGATGCTGGCAGTTTTCTCATTCTGATGTATTAATATGTCTGACATTGAGTAAGAGAAACAGCCATACAAAAGGTAAACTATTGTACATTTTTGTGTATTTCAGAGCATCAAAGCATGAGATCATCTGGAACTGCATTCTCCTATATACCATTGGGCTAAGCCATCTTTTGTTCCATCTACCATTTTAAGGCATTTTTCTCAGCTATCCTGATAGTAAGATTACTCAGATGAGTCCTATTCTCCCTATAGCTGTGGCAACTAAACAGTTAACTTGCATAGGTATATTAATATATGACATGTCTTGGTAAGAGTGCATGAGGTTCTGTATTATTTTTTAATACCTCTCTTGATCATCTTGTGCTTATATTTTTATTTATTGGATCGCTTATCAACTAAGATTATAAATTCTTCCTTGATTGGTAACAGAAAAAAAAAAAACACATTTTCTTTGATTGGGGAAATTTGTTGCTTAATAAAAGCAGGAGAATATTCAGAAAAATCAGTGAAAAGAATCTCTTTTTCTTCAGAGTGGAATGTGGGACAATTTTGTATTTCTAAATACATAAATATTATCTGGTTCCTGGAACAAAATATTGAGGCATCACAGATTTCATCTTCTGCAAACAGGCAATGTTTGAACAAAATAAAAACGCTTCTGACATGGAGAGATTTGTCCCAAGGTTAAACTGCAAAGTTTGAGAAGCACATGCTGTTGATAACAACAATTCTACTTGTAAAGCAAACAGTGGAATGACAGATTAGTGATCATATTTTTTTTCACAGACTTCCTGGCTTCTCAATTTCTTTACAGCTGGCTTTCAGTTGGGGTAATCTTTGACACCAAGCTTATTTGAAAATGAATTCTGAAGAACAACTTGGAAATTATCAGATGCTGGAAGATTATGGTTCAGGTGACCTGAATACATGGCAGAAAACTTGGGGTCCGATGCTTTCTGAAATACAGGTATTGACTGATAGAGCATAATTACATTACAAAATCAAAGTGCTCCAGGTTAAAATTTAAAAGAAATAAATGATAAACCAAAAAAGTTTTATTTTCCTGCTTAAGTAGGACAGAAAATGAAAAGCCACTATGAATATTCAATTGTTCATTCAATTGAACAATACAATTAGGTGTATTGTTCCCAATACACCTTGGGAAAAATTAACCTAAAGTACTGGACATTTAAAAATCTGGAATCAGTTGCTAAAAAGCCCATTTAGGAAACTCTACTGTTTTTTGTCAAAAAGTGATCTGAGAACATTAAATGGCACATTTAAAGTGGCTTCTCTTTAAGCCACATTAAATGGCTTCTCAGAAAGTCACTGAGCATGTGAATGCTCAGTGGTTAGATCCACAAGGGACATGGTTTTGCATCTCAGAGTTATGTGGACAGTTCTTTATCATTCTTTTATAGAAATATTCCATGCTTATATTGAATGTCTTACGACATATTGAGCACTACATCCAATCAGAATCCCATCCCTTGGAATCAGCATGCAAATATAAGTGGATTGATGTAAAGGCACAATCTCTGACCTTTCAACGTTTCAGTTGGAGAGATCAGCTGATAGTAAATTTGATCCAAAGCTTTTAAAGACACTTTCCTGAGCATTTCAAAGCAAACTATTTTTGCACTGACATTGTATACCAAAGAAACTATTTTGATGTGATTCATATCCTGGTGTTTAGAAACATCGTGAGAGTTTCTGCACTGAGAGATATTTTCACTAAATGTGGAAGAAATGAACAATATCTCTTCTTAAATATCCTCATGTTAACATGTTCCACCATGAAATTCAATAACTGTCTGTCAACATTTCTAACAGAGATGAGGTTTTTAGGACTCTATGTAAAAGTACTTGACCATCTCAGAGGTCTCTGTTGGTTTCAGAGGCTTTGTAAGGCACTGGCTATGTAAACCCATAGCCAGGTTAGCCTGGCTGCCCCAGACACCCTTGTTCAACTTGTGCTAAACCTTGCCAGTGAGGTCTTTTACCAGATCTGTGAGGATCCTTCTCACTTCTTTCTAACCTCTCAAATGACACTTCTAAAATATATCTGGGTAGCACACCTACAGGCTTTACCCTAAGGCAAATTGTTAACTAGTTACTGTTAACTTGAATACACCTTGAGTTAAGGTGTTCGTGATTAGACTTTGTTTGGTTTGGTTTTTTTTTTCCAGTTTGGCTTGTGGGTGGTTGTTTTTTCATTTGGGTTGTTTTTTTTTTTTCTTTTTTTTTTTTTTGAGTTTTTGTGTGTGTGTGGTTTGTAGGTTTCTCTTGTGTATTTTCTTAGAAAACTCTAAAACCTGCAGTGTAACGTCAGCATCTCTCCAGATTCCTAGAGCATGTTTTGAATATTACAGAATGTGAAAAAATGGTGATAATAAATAATGATCTACTCATTTAAACACCGATTATCACTTTTAAGGTGGGGTTAGTAGCAGTTCTGTGTGAGAGTTCATTCTGGGTGAAAAAACCCTAACAATAAAAAGCACATCATCTCTTCCTGCAGCCAAATATTTGTAAACTGAAGTTGCTGAGATCACAAGTGGTAACAGTCATCTTGCAAACAGATGGGACAGCCCCATGTTTGTGAACTTTTGCCCTTGGAAGCAAGAGGGTAAAGAGAAGAAGAGAGGAGCAAATAGAAGAAATGCTCAATAATTATTCTTGCCCATAACTACTTTGCAGTTATTTTTTCATTCAGGCAGATGTGTATAGTCTCTAGAAATAGTCTCAGTGTAAGTCAGACATGGCCAGGTAGTTGTCATTTTGATTTTGAAAATTGCCATTGGGTGTTTGTGTATTTATTGAGTTGGTTCTTTTCCTTAGCCACAGTAAGCAGTGACACAGTGGTGTGCTAGACTATTAATGACATCAAGGTATTACATTCCATCCCATAAACAGAACTCAGCACCCTGTACTTGCAACTGAAATGAAAAAATCATTTAAAAGTTGAAATAAAATAGTCTGCACTTCTTAAATCTTCGGCTTTGAATTCATAGGGTTTGTGGAGGACATTTTGTGTGATCTGAAGCTGAGATGAAAAAGAAATATGTGTAAGCATGATCACTTTGCTGTGCAGCACTGTTAGTGTTAGTATTTTAATTTTTTTTTGTGTTCTACAATTCCCTATTTATCTTGGGTGCCAGTAATGCAGGTTGTTGGCATTCACTGTCAGGTTTTTTAACCTCCTGTCTCATAACTGGCAATTTCAATGCCAGGTTGGATGGGGTCTTAAGCAACCTGGGCTAGTGGGAGGTGTTCCTGCCCATGCAGGGGGGTTGGAACTGGATGATCTTTTAGGTCCCCTCCAACCCAACCCATTCTATGATTCTGTGATAACTGGCAATACCACACAATCTCATTCACAGTGAACTTTTTACCAGTTTTGAATCTGGTTAGGTAGGAAACACTTTCTACAGAGATCTGTAAGTCTGTCAGTGGTTTTGTCCATTACCTTACATTTTCTAAATATGCTTTATTATTTTGCAGTATTCTAACATGCTTATCATATGTCTCTTAAGCTCTACTGACATTATTCCTTTAACCATTACAAACACTCCACAGGTTATCACCAGAAAAACTGAATTATATCCTGTACAAATCAGCTGGGAATAACCTGAAGTTGGTGTGAACAGTGGAGATGTGTCTACATGCAATGCCTCCTGCTTCCAGCATCAGAAGTAAGTACTATTTTAGGAAAAGACTTATAAAATTGAATCTGGATACTGCTGCCTCTTTCATAATTCAGTTTCCAATACCAAACTCAGTGTTGGTGTTTCCAAGCACAGTTTGATAACAATAGAATGAATATTTTAGATTTTAAAATAGTTTTTTTGCCTGTAACTTTTGATGCTACCTTTTTGAACCAGCTCCTTCATGGGGTATTAGTTTATTAGTTCAGGAAAACTCTTGTTTACTAGGGAATATTTCTTTAGAAAAACAGTTATTTTACCATTTCCTTGAGGAATAATAAGTCGAGGGCTTGGGTGACTAGTGACTTCAACTTCATTGCAGTCTGATCTCTGTGTATGATGTTGTGGAGAGGTTCCTGCAATGTTTGTATTCTTGCTAATAAAGCCCCACATTTACACAGTGAGGATTTCCAACATTTTAGAATACAGCTATGAAATATGCTTAGCAATTATATGGTGATTTGATTAGAAAGATCTTATTACTGTTATTACTCCCCCTCTGTGGAGCATTCTACTTGCATAGATACCCTTCTTAAGTACTTCACTACAAAATCTTGCCACTTTCTAAAGCTTTAAAGCTCTATAGTAGTTTTAGCTGCTTAATCAAGGCTCATTTTGTGCCCCAGTGAAAGGACTTTGCATAGAAAAGGCACTTTGCCTTTCCTCAGCAGGAGCTGCTGCTTCCCACAGAGATGGAGAGAGCCAAGAAGGTAGTAGATTTGAGGAAGAACAGTTGTAAATCTTACTCCTTCCACTTGACTATCTATCATCTCCAGTTGCCACAGACATTTTAAAATGAACTTAAGAATATTCCCATAAAGGACTGATAGTTTATAAAGAGTGATATTGGTCCTGTTTGGGTAGCAAAGAAATCTTCTATGCACAGAATGATCTTTTGCAGCAGAACTTTTGAAGGTTTTGAGCTTACAGTTGCTCTGTATTCAATTAGCATTTTTAAAATCCAACCCAATGCATCAAATTAAGGTCATGGCATTGGAAAATTAGTTACTATAAAAGTGAAAAAAAAAAATAAAAATAAAAATAAAAGAACAACAAGCTATTTCCTCTACTTTAGTTTCTTGTAGAAGCCAAAGAATGACTACAAAGGTTCATCGACATAATGGCAGAACATGAATGTAGTTTATTGGGGATGGGAACTGCTTCTGATAAAGCATCAGGACTGGCTTAGTAGAACTTCCAAAAAGCTTTTTGAGGTGTTTGAAGTTTGCATGTTCCCTTTCAGGTATGTTAAACAGTCCTACACACCTATCCAGCACTAGTTAGCAAAACATTCTAGACACAGCATCATTTAGCCTGCTTTTGAAAGTCTGTGGGAATACACTCACCTTTATTTCATTTTGACTTTCAGATGGAAGTTGTGAGGGTCTGGGGGAATGAAAATTATCTGTGCACTTATTTTAACTATATTTTATGAAATTACACTTTGTTACTGTCTGAAGAGTAAGATTTCACTTTGGGGAGGAAAATAAAACTGAGGCTCAGGTTGAAGGATAATATCTCTGATAGTGGTTTGCTGGAATTGTTTTTCCCTTTTTGAATGTATAAATTGGAATTCTACAACAAACTCAATGTTTTTAGTTGGCTTGTATGTACGTTTTAGGAGTAAAGAAATAACATAAAAAACATGTTGACTTAGCCAGAATAATACTGTGCCAGTTGTGCCCAGCCAAGATGTCTGAGTTATTGAAGCTCTCTCATTTATTTTAAAATATTATCTTTTCTGCTTATCAGGAAGTGACTTCAATAAGGAAGCACAGTAATTCAATTATCAATGATCCTTTTTTAACGCTTGCAACAAAATGCATATGAATTTCATGTAAGAAAACATTTATCTGCAGCTTCTTGTTTTCAATGCCTCAGTATGTTACATACAGCATGATTCACCCTAGGAGGTTTATCTGTCACGGAGGAAGAAGAATAAAGAATTCTATCTTCTAATATATATCATTTAATTGTAGGTAGTGATGCTGTTTGCAGGCAAAGTAGCTGGTAGTCATCTTTTGGGTCTTGTACCCTCTCATCCTGATTGAGTGATCAGAAAATCTCTAGCCTGGGGACCATAATGTCCTCAAGGCTTCTGGTGCTTTTTGTCAAATACTAAATTTGGATTGCTGAAATGGCAGTGTGCCTTCTTAAGATTGCTGTGAATACATGTTAAGAACTAAGATAATGATAAAAACTGGAGAACATTCAGAGCCACAGTCGTTCAAAATTCACACTCTTGCTATCAGTGGGGAGCAAAACAGCAATATAAGAGCAAAATCAGAAAAATACATCAGGCAGCAGAAGTCTCTTAAGAGGATATCTAGCTTGGAGAAAGATTGTGATGTCTGTGGGTGGTTTTTTATATTTATTTTTTTGTCAGGTTTTACTTTCCATATGTCATACATAAATTCACAAAAAATAATTATCCAGATTATGGGCTGAAAAACAAAAACCAGTGTCAAATCAATCTGTATTTTCATTTTAGTTAAACAGTCATCTTCACTCCACTTTCAGTATTACTGTGCATGGCTTCAACACACAACTCCCTAGCCTCCAGGAATAGTAGGACAGAGAAGCTCATCTCATAGTGATGGAGCTGAAGGGAGCTGAAGGGAGTGATGGAGCTGGAGGGTTTTTCAATGTTAATTTAAAGCATAGGGACCACATGGGGCTTTTATATGACTAAGAATACACAGCTTCTCCAACGGGCTTCTCTTGTGTGTTCAGCAAGATTTGTTAAATACTCTTATGTCCATTCTGCAGGTAACATGAGGAAAGCTGTAAGTAGAACCAAGCTCTCCTGTGTCCATAGCTGGTATCTATTATTTCAGGGATATATATAGAGAAACACCAGTATGTTCTTTGTTGTAGGAGAAAACAAAAACATGCCATGGGTCTTGTATGAAAAGATCCCAATAATTAAAGATATACCTAGGAAAGGGAAGATTATAACTTATTTTAAAAATGATAATATGAAAGATAGCTCTGTCAGATAATTTTCCAATGGCACTTTTCTGTATTAATTTAAAGAAACAGAGTACAGACTTGCAGGCTTTTGGATTCTCCATTGCAGCAGGCTGCAGTTTTACTTCTCAGCACTTCAGATACGCTGCTGACCACAAGGGAAATGTAACAGTAGAAGGATTTTGTTAAAACCCTAAAAGAGGAAAGAGAAAATCATCCTTGAGTCTCAGAACAGCATTGGAAAGAATGCTGTTCTGTACACTCCTGTACAGTGTGTAAGCCTGTACCTAAATGATAGGCTATACCTAAATGATAGTTTACTTTATGATGCTGGTTATAATAATCTTGGGAATGAGGATCCTGCACAAGGATTTCTAAGTAGGTTGCAGTAAGTGTCCTGCCTGCCTCAGCTGCCAGGCTGGTCTCTTCCTTTGGAAGGTGCCTTGCTGGAGACACTTCTGCCTCAGCTAAGTGCATGAATCAGCAATCTGACACTGCTGCTCTGCAGTGCAGTGAGAACTGAACCAGGGTCTCAGTGACTATTCTGAATAGTTTTGTTACTGGGACAACAAGTGTAAACCTCAGCTGTTTGGGGACCTTTCCAAGAAGAATACTGGCACAGTCCTGCTAAAACAGAAACGGGAGTTTTGCAGCTCATCCATTGCTGACACCAACACATCTTAGGGCTGTTGTGGTCAGATAAAGAAAAAATATTTGTAATCTAATTGGGCTGGGCTGGGTAAAATTCTGGAGTCATTGAAGAGCCAAATTGTTCGAAACTGTCTGAAAGGAAAAAAATTATCCTGGCAAATTCCTTTCCGTGAGTAGACAGATGAGTGTTTTAAATACAAAAGCATGATTTGCAAATTGAACATAAATCTGAAATTGCTGAAAGGTTTAAGTGCACTGGCTAAAAGCACAAAGCCCAGAACATGTTTGCTTTGAGTGACATCAGAATTTGTCTTGTTTTTGCTAAAATACAAAAGCTGTATGCAAGTTTGGTTTGTTTTATAAAATCTCAAACTATTATCATAGTGAGAAACTCCCAAAATGTTATTAAAGACATTAAGACAGTTTGCTATTATCTCATGAAGGGTGTTACATGCATATCACTGTGTGTTAACTCTATTAGATTCAGAGTACTGTATAACTTGTGGGAGTGTTTGTTTAAAGCCAGTGAGGAGGTTTAAATCTTCCTTAATACCAGAAGCAGATCCAATTAAATAAACTGCTTAATTGCCAGTACTGCATAATGCTAAAATACCTGAGAAAACTATGAAGCTTTAGTTGCTTTTCTGTAGGACTGGGACAGGATACCCACTAGAAGGGATTAACCCACACAGTAGATATGCCTTGTTATATCAAGTGAGTACACAGAATAGCAGGAAAAAACTGATAATGGGGTTTCAGTGCTGGGAAGCCAATGCTTGGGGAGGACAATCAGCTTTGGGGAGCTGGGGGCAGTAACACAAACTACTCAGGCCCAATTCTTCACAGTTCATTCCACACTGCTGTTACAGACCCATCAGTATGCTCAAGTAGTGTGTTTAAAGGGAGTTGAGGAAAACAAATCTACTCAGAGCCTTTGAAAGGCAGCTCTAGAACCTGGAGAAAAGATCCGGTAGGAAAGTAGAAGTTTGCATTTAAAGCAGATCTGAACATTAGATGGGGCTGTTTTATTTATAAGATAGACCTATGTTGCAATCAGGGATTTAAAATCAGGGATCTGCACCAGCAATCAAAACATCTGTGATTAGAACAGCTTTTACCAAGTCTGAAATCATAGTACACACTGACTAAAGGAAAATGTCAGGGAAAACTAAACCCAAGGTATGTTGGCTTCAATGACAAAAGACCAGAGAGAAGGGAATATGGGAAAAGGTAGCATTTTAGAATTTAATGTTAGTGTTCTGGGGCTTTTTTTGGTGACTGTACATGTTTGATTTTGTGTTCCATATTTTATCATAATCTCTTAAAAATTATGACCTTCTATTCCAGTAAAATCATTCTTTAGTGAATAACTCCAACTTGTTCTAAAGGCAAACAATTCTTTACCTCACTATTTCCTCAATTTTCAGAAACTGTCATGAAGTAAGTAAGTTATAAAAGAATAAGATTAAATGGTATAATTTCTTGGAGGGAAATTTAGTTACCGTATTTTATTTGGAACAATTGAAATGGAGTTTAATATTTGTTTCATTGTTACTCAGTTACCTGATCACCTATGTGCTAACAAACCATCTCTGATGGAGACCCCAGCAGCAAAATGAACAACCAGCAGCAGTTCTGCATCCTGTTCCATGGGAAGGGTGCTGATTCCCACCAAAGTGTGTGACCCTGGCATATTTATACCACCTTCTTCTACGGCAGATTTCTCTGGTTTGGATGTAGCCTGGCAAAGCATCATACACCAGCAGTTTGCTCAGGTAAGGCAGTCTTGAAAGATTTGATTGCTCAAAGCCTCTTGCTGATTGAAAGGTTGCTGACTGGTGCACTCAGCTCCTGTTACAGAGAACTGCATTGAATGAATATGACCTAAGTTGAGAAAAGAATGGGTTTGTTTCCTTGTCTCCAAGTAGACTGCCTCTTGGGTGAAGATTCTGATGTCAGATTCACTGATGTACAGTGAGTTCAGAAAAGTTACAGAGAAATAAAGCCAAAGTTACAAGGGAATTGGCTTCAGTCTATAGCCTGCTCTTGCAAACACTGGTTGCAATTTCTGGGCTTTTGTGCATTTTTAAAATACACACACACACACATACAGATTTTTGGTGAGACATTTATTAAAGCCTGAAATGTAAGCTTTCTGCAACATCATTTCATTGTGTCTTACATCAAACCCAGATATCTTCATTTTTATTGTCTAGCAAAATGATAAGCTAGTGCAGTGTATTTTTACTGCTGACTGCTGGGCCATACCAGTTATGGAGTCATGTGGCAACTGGACAAGAACAATAACTTTTAGCACAAAATTGTTAAACAAACATTCTTCATGGGCCTAATATAGAGGATGCTGATTTATAGATGAAAATATGACCTGGAGTCTTGGAGAGTCTTATGTTTTGCTTTCCCAGTAGCTGCTGACGGAATGATTTGGCTTGGAAAGTTGCCAGAGTAGATATTCCAGAAAAATTATTTATGGTTAAAATGTTTTCTTCCAACATGAGTAAAACAAATTGAGAAGAAAAATCCACAACCCTCTTATTATTCTGGAGAAACAGTGTCCACACGGGGAGTTCTGTAACGATCAGTTAGCTGTTACTGTGTATATGATACATTAAACATCACCAATAGCTGTTGCTGTAAACTGACAGTGTCTGAAGCATTTGCTGATGGGTAATGTAGTGGCTTTTGAAGAAAGAAGTCTTCTTAAAAAATACAAGAGATACTGCAAATAACATCTTGGTTCTTAGGCCAGAGCCAAGATAGACTTAAAGGATCAATCTGCAGATGAATTGACCTTGAATCTTAAGGAAAAGCTGAATTTTAATAACATAGAATCAGAGGGATTATTATATTGTAATTCCCTATCATAGGGCCATGATTTACAGCTGATGAAGAGAGCTTGCAAAAAATAAAATGACAGTTTGAAAGCAAGTGGGTAGAAACAAGACAGTTTTTTTCTGATTTGTGCTTTCTGTCATCACTGAAGAGGGAACATGCTGCTCACACTGCTTATTTGTTACTGATAGGATCTCTAGCCCTCAGTTTTTAAACAGAGATTTATACTGAAAGGCAATATTGTACATCAGAAAAAGTCTGTTTGGCATTTTTCTGCATTCAGAAGACTAGCCTGGATCATATTTAATGTATCTTGAGTATATTCCTTAGCTTTGTTGTTTCAAAAATAGAATATGAAGATGATGAAACAATAATATTTGCCAGGCTCATCCTTTAGATTTAAATATCTCTCTTACTCTATGAAGTGCAACCTTAGACCTGTAATTATCAAATGGCAGTATGTTGTCTGGACTGTTCAAAGGTACATTGGGTCCAGAAAAGGAGATTCACTACAGTATTCTGAAGATGACTACAACGAGACAGCAAAGAGAAACCCCTTCTAATCTTAGCAACAGTGGGACACAATTTTTTCAGATACCACTCTGTTCTTTGAAGTTGCACACTGAAGCCAGTTCTGAAAACACAGGTGATTTGATTATTCCTTGTTTATTTTAATGAATTTCGGAGGATGTTCTCTCCCTTTGTGGTAACTCACTTTCTTCAGTGAAATGCTACTTCATTGTTTCTTCAGGAAATTGATTTGCAGAAACTGATTTGCAACTTGAAGAAAAATATGATTAAGTGTATCTAGCTAATCACACAGCCTGTCCATCAATATGCACAGCCAATTATCATGCCCTTGATTAGAGAACACATTCATGTTGTCACTTTTAATATCTGATGTTTTTACTGCATGCTGATGATAAAAAGCTTTTGGGCTATTTCAAATGCATTCTCTGAAATTAATGCACAGGGCTTCAAATAAAAATAGTTCAGAACCTACAGGAAAGTTAAGATTAATATACAAGCTGCAGGGTGAATTGATCAAATGCATCTGAGCACATTGTTTGAAATCTGTGGCCTCACAGTGGTTGTTAAGTTGGTGAATGGGACGTGCCAAAATGAAGTTTTGTAGGTAGACCAAATAGATACTGCTGTTGGGAATGTTGTGTCAATATTAAATCAAGGGTTAGGTGGAAGCATGAAGGGGAAACTTGATTATATTTTAATAATCTACATCCACATGTATTGAATCCAAAGCTGTGCTAGTCCTTTAGAACATGGATACAGATCAGGGTGAAACACTGCTAGACTTCTCATTCTCATTATACTCATACACTGCTCTTTTCAGCTGTGAGGAAAGGAGGCATAAAAAAGTATTTTTAACTTATAAATGATCATGCAGTTATGTTGGTCTGGACATCTTATTTAAACTGCTTTACCTAAGTCTATAGGAACTTTCTTATCTAGTCTAGAAAAGGGAGATAGTAATTAAACTCTTCAATATATGTCTTCAGCTGTAAGTATTATGCTAACAGAAACAGGAATGGTTTCTTCATCTTGGCACCTATTGTAGGGAAGAGGGATGGGTGGCCAAGAAGTTCATCTTGTAGAATTACTATAGTTAAAGCCAGATGATATTATGTTGTGAATAAAAGAAAGGGCTGGGAGAGATACAGAAGAGACAGTAAAGAAAAGCATGTATAATGCAGCTGTCCTGTCCTCTCTGTCTTGACCACCTGGCCTGTGCCCACTCATGCTGATGGAAGAAGCCTCAGGCTCCTTTCAGCTTTTCCTCTCATCTGCACTTGTATGCCTGGAAAGTAGATAATGTTTGTAAATAGAGGGCTATGCCATATTTCTTTATTCAAAAGTATAGTTCTTTGCAGTGACAGAAGAGATTCCTTTTGAAGTTCTTAAATCGCTGCTTGCAGATCATATCTCTACAGTTATCTTCTCCATAGGCTTTGCATGCTGGTATTGTCTTTATGTATTTGCAGTTTTGCCATTGGTGCCCAGAGTGTTCATACTGTTGAGATACATTTATTATTTTATGCTTCTGCTGGATTAGAAACATTAGAAACATCCTTAGATGTCTGGCTTTCAACTTGCAAATGCCTCTGCGTGGAGAAATTGATGGGGATTCCTTCTTCATTCATTTGTTTCAACAATATTAAAAAGACATAAATAGGGAGTGACTTGAGGAGGAGGCCAGAGATTCCACAGCCCAGCAGGGAGAGTGCAGCCAGCTCAGTGCATTCTTACTTGTGGGAGGGAGCAATGCCAGCTATTTCCCAGTGCCAGAACTCTACTGGGGAATTGGGTGTGAGTTTGAGACTCTCCAAGACTTTTCTTCCTTCATTCCTGTGCCGAAGGTACCTCTACTAAAACAGAAGGTGTGAGGGCTGGTGACTGTCCCAGTGTGCTCCTCCTGCAGTCCATGAGCAGCTGGCAGGATTGGGAATGGGATGCTAAGGTGGAGCTGTGTTACCCTCCAGTCCTCAGGAACTTTGGAGATGGCTGGTGGCAGGTGGAAGCACCTTGCCACTGGGTGATGGGATTTGGTGAACACTTAAAAATAAGGAGAGGATTTGATTAGGAATTAAAAAAAAAAAACCAAAAAACAACAATGTCAGTGCCAGTAGAGGTTCCAAGGTGCTGAAGGAGAGCAAGGTGTAAAACTAAAATATTTTGCTTGAACTTAGGTTAAAAGTATTTTTTTTCACTTTGTGTGTTCTTGTTGCTAAAAAGCCACTTTACGTGGCTTTTTAAAAAGATCTTTTCCCATTAAATAATTAAATAACATAACTCTATGTAGTTCAGTTACTGTCTGCAAAACCCCCACATTTCCAGAATCCCACTCTTAACATGTTTTTTTTTACTTTCAATATTTTGCTTATTGCTGTGAAAGCTTCCTGATTCAACTTTCTTCATTAAGGATTTCTTATATTTCAATTACAGATCATTCTAATCAGCTTTTTAATTACACCTAGGCCAAGCTATTTACAGCATTTGTGACTATTAAAAACAAGTCTCTGTGGAGAAAAATAATATTTTTTTACAGGAGGTGATTAGCTCTAAATGAAGATGAAAAATAGTTTCTGTCACGTTCCCTTGTCAAAAAGAAAAGGAAAGATTTTCTATACCTCAAAGCAAATACAGACCACTACTGGCAAGAACTGTTAGAGTCTGAACCTTGAAATTATTTGAAATTGGATTAGGTATTTGCTGTGAATAAATTGATATTCTAACTTTCTAAATTCTTGTAGTTGGATCAAGAGGATCCCAGTTCTGTCAAATGGAAATGCTTTTTTGTACATATGAAAAACATGGAGGTGTGACTGTTCCATGTTACAAATCAGAGAACAGCAATAAATACCATTTTTTCCAGCTTTTTCAAGTCATCTAATCTGAGCCTTTGTGCTGAGAATTTTGTTCTTGCAGATTCTAAAGTATCCATGGTGACTATCTGCCCACAGAGTACTGAAAGAGACCCTTGAACAAGAAAACTCCTACTGTCATCATCTGCCTGAAACGGGATGGAAGGAGCCAGTGCTTGAAGACAGCTCCTGGCATCCCTTGTGAGTAACAGAAACAACCTGGGCTATGGACAATATGCTGTGGGATATACAGGCACAGACCCTTCTGGGAAACCCAGCCAAATGTGCTTTTGAGCACTGTCAAATGCACGTATTTGGCTCATATTCAAGGTTAGCTAAGTAAAAAGTGTGACTAAGTAGTTGTGTTAGCTCTCCATTGACATTTAGAGTCTTACATTCAGTGGAACTTAGGGGACAACAACATTTTCATTTAAGTCTATAAGTATGTGGTATGAAAGGGAAAAATCCTCTGATTTTAAAGCTTCCTGTAGCAAATTTATGTAAATAGGCACAAAATAGTTTATTCTGCTTTTTTTCCCTTTAATTTAAATCCAATACACCCACCCATGTTTTTATTATCATGTTTAATGTTGTATTTAAAATAACAAAACTCGAGGTCTTTCTGTTAATTGTAATACTCTTACTGTCACATTACAAGATTGCTGTTCCCTACTCATTCATTGTTTTGTTTCCTTATATATTTATATGGAAATCTACTGCCATGGAACAACAGTCCATGACTGCTCCTTTCAGCAGGAATACCCTTGATGATCTGAGCCTTTAAGCCACAGCATCAATGACACCACCAGTCTGGTGGTGATCCCTATCTGGTGCGTAGAGGATCTTCAGAAGCAGTTTCTCTGCTCTTGCTCTTACTCTTACTGTCACATTACAAGATTGCTGTTCCCTACTCATTCATTGTTTTGTTTCCTTATATATTTATATGGAAATCTATGCCATGGAACAACAGTCCATGACTGCTCCCTTTCAGCAGGAATACCCCTGATGATCTGAGCCTTTAAGGCACAGCATCAATGACACCACCAGTCTGGTGGTGATCCCTGTCTGGTGCATAGAGGATCTTCAGAAAGTTTCTGTGCTCTTACTCTTACTGTCACATTACAAGATTGCTGTTCCCTACTCATTCATTGTTTTGTTTCCTTACATATATATATGGAAATCTACTGCCATGGAACAACAGTCCATGACTGCTCCTTTCAGCAGGAATACCCCTGATGATCTGAGCCTTTAAGCCACAGCATCAATGACACCACCAGCCTGGTGGTGACCCCTGTCTGGTGCATAGAGGATCTTCAGAAGCAGTTTCTCTGCTACAGACAGACATTCATTTGTCAGGTTTCATTTCCCCACCCTTTCATCAGGGTAAGGAGCAAAGCAAATACATATTTGTATCCCACTTCCACAAGTTTTGCAATCCTTACGTGTACGTTTGCTGTAAAACTTTAAGATTCATTCCTAAACTCTGGTCTAAACCCTAGCCATAGGCTTGCTGGCAGCTTGAAACCATTTTTGGTTTGTCATCAATTATGAAACATGAATTTCCAGAAAAATATTCCAGAAAATTCCAGAAAAAGGTTGTCTTAAATCAGGAATTAACAATAATGTGTATACACTTTATGAGAAACCATGCTTTAGAGGTTATGATTTTTCTGGATTTGTATTTTGTCAGATTGACATAAAGCAATGTATGAAGCTTTATGTGAGTTAGCATTAATCAGAAGGTATTTTCCCTTCGTAACTGTTTATGTTCAGAAGGTGGTGAATTTTGTTGCAAGGAAGAAAACTGAAATAGCTGTTGGGAATTGTAGTTGCAAATAGCTTTACAACTTAGTGTGCACATTTTTCTTTTTTTTTTTTGAGTAGTGACAAAGCCCAGTTGAATCCAAAAAGCAACCATATATGTTATTTGTCTCAAATGAAGCATGAACTCCATGTGGATGAATCTAAATTCTTCATTTGGCAGTATATCTTGAAAGTTATTCAAAATATACAGCTGTGGGATGACAGATAATAATTGGATAATTATAAACAGGGGCTCACAGCTCTGAACTTCCAGTCAGGCTCTCCTTACAGTTTAGTCTGGCTTCTGAAAAGAATGATCAAGGTATTCAAGGATGAAGTGACAGGGTAATAACATTTCTGCTTCATTCATTGATTACTGCTGTAGAAATAGCACGTGTTAAAATAGACCTCACCCTCTGCTGTCTTCTGGAGCTCAGTGTGTAATGAATTATATGCTCCTTTATATTATGTTATTTGTTTCCGAAACACCACCCCGTATATCTCTTAAACCCTGTAGTCTTTGCTTTTTTGGGTGGGTTTCTTGTTTGTTTGGGTTTGTTTGTTTGTTTAAGATTAGGCACCTCTGGCAATTGCAGAAAGCAGCTGAAAGAGCAGCACTGTAAAGAGAGAAGTATGAATGTACAAAGTGGGAAAGGATCCTGTGTGAACTACTTCTAGGTGATCCTGCTCTGAGTTGAACTCAATGATCTTTCAAGGTCCCTTCAAACCCCTAACACTCTGTGATTCTGTGTCATTTATTATGCTGTTTGAGTATTTAGTCTCACACTTTCAGTGTCCTCAGAAATATAGGGATTTTTAAAATTTTATATTTTATAGATTAGTATAATAATATGTAATTTATATAATATTAAGTAATAATTCACATTTTTTTTATTATTAAATTTATTTTCTCTACAGAGCTGCCAAACGGCTGAGGTTTTCCATCATTCCATGTCCTGAGCACAACTTTAATCCATCAGTTGGACAAGGCTACATCTCAACATCACCCCTGGTGAAACTGCTTATTCCATTTTTCAGTGTTTTCACATAGGAAGTAAGGTATGAATTCTCACTACTATATATATATAAAGAATAATAAAAGATTTCAAAAAAGAAATAAAAAGTGCAGTGTACTTACCAGCACTTATTTGCTGTTTTGGTAGCAATATATACTAAAATTATTTATACAACTTAGAAGTATATAAAAAAGAACTGAAATAGTCATAGCTTATTCCAGTTATAACTACTGTATCACAGTTCAACAGAACTGAAACCTGATTATTAATTAAGCTAAGATTTCTAGCTGTATTTCTGTCTGTTCTGGACTACATTGCCTCCCATTTGGAAACAGTTTAAAGGTATAGGGCAGTGGCAACTCTTAGTCTAGTGAGGCCTTTAATAACAATATCAAATAGTAAGTGTATTCTTTTGCCCTCAATTGTTAAGTTTTTTGTGCTATCTTAGCTTTAAATCTTGCATGACAATGAAACTGTACACACTGTGTGTGCTTGGTTGTAAACCACATTTCTGAAATGAAGAAATCTGGGCTAATTGCACTGTTGGCTATAAGCTTACAGCAAAGAGCTGTTTGTTTACCTAATTAAGCCTTTTAACAGTTCTAAATGATGATTTTCTGTATGCTGTCTCTACAGATAGGCTTCAGTACTCCCAGAACACTCAGCTGTACAGATTTCAAGCAGACAGACCTGTCACTCACTGCTTTACCAGTGCATCTGTGAAGTGGGGAAGGGATGGGAGGATCTCACTGGGTTTCTTGCTTTGCTTCCTGTGGTCCTCACAGCACCAAACAGCCCCTGCACAGAGCAGTCCCTCTGGCTGAACACCATGTTGAGAGGAACTCCACCTGCACTGATGGAATGAGGACATCAGGTACATTTACTTTAGTCTCTGCTTTGGTGCCAGCTCAGGATGGAACAGAAGATTTGGCTTCTTAAAGTAAAATAACTTTTATTAAAAGACAGATTCAGGGGACAAAGGAAAAGGAAGATGAAGCTTTTGAGTAAATAATTTCAAGTATAGACATCTGTCACTGTCTGTGAAACTTGCTGTTAATTTCAGCAAGTGCAACTACTTACGAGAGACTGAGCTAAAAGCAAAAGTACAAAACAGAAAATCACCTTTATCCTGGCCCAAACCAGGACACCATCTTACACTGTCATCTATGCAAGCTTCCTCCAGAAATGCAACACTACTTTATGCAGTCAAAATGTAAGTATTAAATAGATAAACAATAACTGCATTGTTTGTAACTCTGTGGAATGACTTCTCCTTGGGTTAATATTTAGTCACTATTAAAACATCTGTGAAAACCAAGTCCAAATTAGCTTTTATATTTCCATACTGCAGCACAAGATACACAAATAGCAATGTAGCAATATTTTATTGACCACAAACATAATACTTTCAGCAACTAAAATGCATGATGATGATTCACAGGAGCAAAGTGAAAATAAAGCACAACTGAAAAATAACTTCACATTTTTTCCATTTTATCCTTAAAGTAAGCAATAAATACAATGCCATAGCTTCTATTAATCTTATTTACATAGTACAATACTTGAATGTTGCCTGGTTTCCAGCCCAAATGTTTCATAGCATGAAAAGGAGTGCAGGTTGCAGCATTTCTACAGACAAATATTCTAGTAGATAATCACAATGAAAACCAAACAACAACAACAAAACAACTGAGGGGACCCTGCAATGGAGCATTTTATTGATTGAAGACAGTAGCATTAAAAACAGACATTCCCTCTCCCAGACTGCTGACTAACATGCTGGTATTACAGATACCAAATATAAGACAAGTATTCCTGTAGCCTGTGTAGATTGATATAATAACTCTTCACTAAATAAAAAAAAAAACAAAACCAAAAAACCAACAACTAATCAAAAAAAAAAACCAAAAAAAAAAAACCCAACCCAACCTAATAATAAGAGAGAACTGTTTGCATGTTCAAAGGAATCTCACAGCCTCACCAGTATGGAGGTTGCTTCCATCCCAGAAAATTCAGATAAAGCCTACAACATTCTGTAAAGTAGGAACTGAGAAATCAGAATAAGGATTTGATTTTAAGGTATAGTAACAGAAAAGCATTTTTAGAAGCAGACCCTTCTCTTGGTTGCGTACGAACTGAAAAAAGTGAGGTAGGAAGAAAAAACAAGAAATTGATATTTTCCAATGCAAAAAAGGATACATCTTTGTTAACCTCACCAGGAGGGGGGAAAAGTAGCTCTCCTGTGCCATGGAAACCTCCACAGTCACAAATATTTTCTTGCCATTCAACCAGAAATGAAGACAAACATATGTCTAGAAGCATGCATCAATGTCCACCTAGAAGCAATATGATTTCTGTGGAAAAAAACCCACAATTTTCCCTCCTAAATTACTGTTGCATGTTTCCCTATCAGAGGACAGGGATCAACTAGCAGCTAGTATTTTGCATTAAATGATAAATTTTTTAGGCTATTAAATCTGAACTGTAGCTGAGAAGGAAGCTTAATTCAAAATGTAACACTGCATCACACGCTAAGCCATCACATTTGTTTTAATTACAGCAACCCACCAGGTACCATTGAAAGAGTTGTCTGATAATATGCCACGAAGGACTTCAATGCACTTTCAACTGGACAGACGTATGCCTTGGCTTTGATTCTCAGCTGATAGCCCTTGATTCTGAAAATGGAACTTGGGACAGAGCTGTACCAGACGATGATCTGGTCCCCCAGATGTACAGCTGCTCTATACCAGAGCAGGGATTTTCTGCACCACTAATATTTTCCAAGTAAGACTACACAGATCTGCAAATTGAGTTGTAAGTAAGTAGTAACCTCTAATTGTGTAGCAGATACCATTACAAGACAGGAGACTGTGGCATCTGACTGCCAGATCTCACACTATTCTAAAGTGCAGAATCCAACTGATAATCCAATCCTTCCCATCAATCAACCAGGCAGCCTTGCAGAAAAACAGAAATCTCAATTTGTGCATCCTAGCTGAGATTCCATATTATGAAACTAAGTCAGTAATAAAAGACTTCATAAATTCAAACTCCAGACATAAGACTTGTAAAATAAAACCTACTGAAAGGTGCAAATGGCACAAACTTACAGCATTCTTGTAACGTCTTCCTTCTAAATACAAAGCAGTTTGAGCCTTATGAAGTCACAAACCAAACCTGTCACTGTGACAGCAAATCACCTAGGTGCTAAAGAAGCTTGCAGAAAGGATACTGACAAAAATGTTTCAATTTTAAAACAAGTTGTTCATATATAAAATTAAATATTTAAAACTTAAGTGGTCTCAGAAAGAACTGTCTGTCATTTTTTCGGCTGGCTTATATGCATGAGCTACACATTAGTTAGCATATAGCTTATGAACTCTAGCATCTACTTTTCTCCTACCTTGTTGTTTTTGTATCCCCCACTTGGAGTGGACTTACTTGCAAATTAAATCACTAAAATCTTTTTCTACTTTTGTGATTTCTAGTAAGACTTCTCTAGATTCACTTCATATCACTCCCTCATTCTTAAGTGTTTTTGCCATTTCACTTAAGAAAACATTCTTTAAAGCATAAGGATTTACAAAAACACAGATTTCTATAAAGATACATTTACTCAAGGCCTTCCTGACAACCTCCTAATTTTCACTGAGATCTTTATTCACCAGCAGAACCAAAGAAACAACTTACAAAATACTATTCTAGGCTAAATAACCGAGAGATTCAGAATCAAGCTCTCCAAAATAATATTAAAATAATAATTAATCCATAATGTTTTAAACCTTCATAAGTCAAATTTTATATTGGCTTTTCCAAATAAAACCAATTACTAACATTAATTTGATAAATCTGAATCTCATACACTGCCCTTAAAGGTAGGATATCAGTTGCACTATGTTCAGTATTCCATGCTTTTCTCAGAAAAAAGAGACACAAAATTAATCAAAACTTTACCCCAGAAATGAAGGAATTAATTTTCATGCTAGGGAAATACTTAGAAATAAAACAAAACAACAGGACTACAGCAAATTATGCACATGATGTTTTCCCAGTTGAACAAATTCCTTAAGCAGACAGTGAAGTTCCATCACCTTCAGGTATGTATGTAGTGTCTGGAAGAAATTGTCATTACTGTTCATGAGGAATGCTACTTTTCTTTCTGGAAAAAAGGCCTCAATGATCTTGTCAGTGTTAAAGCCACTAAGACACTTCCACAAACTTGAGAGGGAGACGCTCCTGTATATGTAAAAATAGTTCAAATAAAACTGCTCAAAGCTTGCTGTAAAATATTACCTTGAGTACAGAAGGCAGCAGAGTCTCAGTCGTGCATGGCTTGATTTAAAATAGCAGAAAAAAACCAACTGGCCTCACCAAACCTGAACCATCAATACCTTTGAGTCTGCTATCTCAGACTGCCCTTGGGTTTTTTGTGACAGTCAAATGCTGGACACAAAATTAACCTGGACAATCTATTGTTATTATTGCACCTATTCTAACCACTTTCCTTGGTTGTGTTTTAGGTTGAATTAAGACAATACAGTATGGTATTTACACTCTAAGGTTCAATAGACAAATGAAGTGGCTTCAACAGAACACAGGCTTATACAAGCTTCCAAGAGAATAAGAAATCCTTCATTGATTCCCTTTGTACAAAAAATTGCCAACTTTGTCTACACAGTAGAAACTGAAGAGGCAAAGTTTGTATCCTTATATAAATGCCCATACATATATAGATATATATGTACAGCTGTCCATACTATATAGATACACAGAAACACAAACATATGTATATATGCATATATATATATATATATATACATACATATGAAAAATGTGTTGATCTAGTTGGCATCGTTCAGGAGAAAGACACATCCCAAGTTAGGTAAAATCTTCTGGCCATGAAGTCATTAAATCAGACTTGGAGTTCAGGAGCTCCAAGGGTCAGCACAGCAGCAGCTGAGCCTTTGGCAGTCAGCCGTACAGCTTTTCAGTCTTTAAAACAACAGTCTCCATGTCATGGTAGCCCTTCCCATTTAAATGTTCACTGGTGCAGTCGTGGCTGTAGCTGTAGCCTTGCACATCGCTGATGGAGGAGACGGTGTAGGACGCCGTGCGTGTAGCATCGGAGTGGCTGAAGCTGTGCTCAAACTGGATTTTGTACTGATTCCAGTGTCTTCTTAAAACAGCCTGGACCTGTCCCAGGAAACAAAACGAAATGCAGATGAAACACTTGGAAGGATACCACTGGACTTCATTCTTTGATGAATGAGTGCCATAATCAATGTGTCGAAGCAAATCAGGCAGTGAGGCTCAGTAATCCTGGAGAAGGGGGTAACCTACGTGTCGTTTGTCACAAGAGATGTTCTGAAAGATTTACAGTTCTAACAGGCATTATTATTCAGCAAACTCCGTGTGAAATAATTACAACTTCAGTGTACTAGCTGCTCAGGAAAACCACAGAGTACAGGGGGAGCAGCAGCAACACAAGTTTATGCTTTCTCCCCTGTGAACTGAAGTGGGAACAGGTCAGATTTACAGCTGAAAAAGGGCATTTCCATTCACCCTTATGTTCAAAAGGCCACATGCTCAGAAGATAAATTCTTATACTCCCACCAAACCATAATTTTACGTTTGCCACATCTCTAGTACAACAAAACCTTTCTTAATTTCTGACCGTACCATAATTAAATGAATAAAAGGACAATTTCCCAAACTCTTTATTTCTACTGGGGTTAAAAATAAAGCTGACAAAATAGGCTGAAGGTCCCAGCTTGTTTACATGACTCCTCTGAACGGATGTGATGTTTACTGTAGCCTTCCTCTTCTACAACGTGGTGAAACACCTGCACATATTGGAGTGATGAAGTGTCACATTCATGAAATTCACATGAAATTAGTTTTTCTGTGAAGATGCCAAGTTAGGAGCACTAACAATGGTAATCACTGTTGTGGCTGCTTTTTCAAGAGATTCTAGTTTCATGTTTAAAAAAATTGCCCACAGATCATGAATCTTTAATTTCCTCTTCAGCCAAACTTTGTATACAAAGTGGTTTTGTGTGGCAAGGCACTGACTTTAAATACATGGAGGGAAGGACACATGTACCCAGCAGCACACTCCAAAGCATCATCCTCATTCACAGCCATGACCTTCCTTTCACTTTGTTACACACAAAAGAACTAAGCAGTGAGTTAAATGTTAATATTGTTGTAAATATTTTTAGGATTTTCCATACGTCTTCAGGGTTTCTTTTGTGTTTGCTTTGTATTTCCCTAACACAATGGCTTCTTTGGTCTAATTTTACTCTGGCTTTAATTATGAAAAATAAAAATAAATAAAAGAAAAGGGATGTAATTTTTAGATTTCCTCCAGCCTGGTACCAGAATCCTCTATTTAAAGGAGAACTTCGTATTTTTAAAAAATCGTTACAAAGAAAATGTATAAGGGTGAGGGAAGAAGCATCAACTGAGTGATATAAGCAATTGATATTTAAAGGCACAAGAGATGCCCCTTTATTGTTCATAAAACTGCTCCAATCTACTCCAAACACCTAAACACAAACCTACAAACACTGAAAAGCATCAAGTGTCTTAATATCTCCAAGCATCCAGTCTTACTGTGCTTCGTATCAAAATCCTGTATTTCTTCTGAGTCTAAAATGAGAGTTATCATTTCATCTTGGGAAGGTTGTTTTTTTTTTTTAATTGATTAATTAATTTGCATTGCACAGAAATTTATAGTCTCAAATTGTCACACTGGTTGAATCCATGTCCTGTAGCCCCTCATAAAGACAGAAGTAGAGGCATATTCAAAATTCCACCTTTTCTGAGAAGGAAGCTTGGAATTTATTGCTAAACCACATCACTCAATCTCTGCATATTACTAAACTATGTTTTATTTATTCTGCTTCCCAGGGTCAATTACCTCAATAAGATTAGTGCTTTATTATAGACCCCTGCTCAGAAGCCTGCATATACAGCAATTTTCACCTCAGACAAGACAGAGAATAGGCAGGAGAAAAACAACAGCCACTGCCACTAAGTGGGTTAACCAAGACTCCAGTAGTCTACTGACAGAGCTGGGAAATCAATTAGAATTGCCAAGCACCAAAAAAAGCCTTTCACTCAGGTCCTCTCCCACCGTTCCTCCTGGCTGCTTCAATAACACCTCTTTGTTCATCTTCTTTTCAATTGTTACTAATGTTTGTAAACCAGGCCTAAAGGATGTCAGTATTCCTGCAAGATAAAGGCCTTTGGGCTATTTCTAGGGCAAACCCAGTCTGTTCAGCTTGCTCTCTTGGGCCAGTGACAGATTGCTATCAGTTGAGGTTCCTGTACAAGCAAACACCATTTGTGGCTCAGTGCGTTTCTACTTAAGCCATGTGTTTCTGCCCTTCTTGCCAAAGCCTCTCTATTACTGCTGAATCACCTCTGTCCTGCTCTGTTCTTGCAGAGTGTGACATCCTTGAGTCCTGTGTCCAGTTCTGGGCCCCCCAGTTCAGGAAGGATATCGAGGTCCTGGAGCAGGTCCAAAGGAGGGCAACCAGGCTGGTGAAGGGACTCGAGCACAGACCCTATGAGGAGAGAGCTGGGGGTGTTGAGGCTGGAGAAGAGGAGGCTCAGGGGAGACCTCATCGCTGTCTACAACTACCTGAAAGGAGGTTGGAGCCAGGTGGACGTTGGTCTCTTTTGCCAGACGACTTTCAACAAGACAAGAGGGCAGGGTCTCAAGTTGTGCCAGGGGAAATTTAGGTTGGAGATGAGAAAGAATTTCTTTCTGGAGAGGGTGATCAGGCATTGGAATGGGCTGCCCAGGGAAGTAGTGGATTCTCCGTGTCTGGAGATCTTTCCAAAGAGCCTGGATGTGGCACTCAGTGCCATGGTCTAGCAACCACAACGGTGGTTCAAGGGTTGGACTCGATGATCTCTGAGGTCCCTTCCAACCCAGCCTATTCTATGATTCTATGATTCTATGATCCTTTCATTAGTTATTTCTGTCTCTGAGTCTTCTCTAAACTGTCCAATTAATCACTTATACAAGAAGATGGAAAAAATCAATACAACAACTGATTTTCACCAGTGGTTATACTCTGCTGAACGAATCGCATGTCTGCCCGTGAAGTGAAAACAGAAATTCAGCACTTTTTTACAAGACAGGATATTTAGCAATGCATTTAATGATGAGAATTAATGGAACCAATATAATTGTATTTTCAGTCATTAATAGAGATGCCAGTTCCAGCTGGAAGGTCCTGGCTTTCTCACCTTATTAGTTATTAAGAGCTCTTTTCTGATCAAGTTCCATGAAAGGCTCCTTCCTATCAGCTCTTTAAAATACCAAGCTTGATGGTCAACACAGAACAAAATAAACAGCTCAGTAGCCAACAAAGGGGAAAAAATCCACAATGAAACCTTGTCTATTAATAAAGGGGCTCTATAATCCTGCAGACCTGAGAGCATCATCTGTTCTGCAACATTTCTATAGACCAGTGAAAGGAAAAGGGAAACAACACAACACAAATTAGCTCCTTGACAAAAAAAACCAAACCAAACATTGAGGTTCCCATTGAGGGGGAAATAGACCTTGAAATTCCATGGAAGTTTCATTGCAATTCAGTCAGCTTTGGTCTGAGGAACAGAAGGAATCAATCCTGGTAATTAGCCAAATATTTACCTGTAAGTAAATATTACTGGCCAATAACATAATATAAGCACACTGCTACATTTTTTTTAACATCTGAGAAAATAAACTAAGGATTTGGTCACATAAAAACATCTGGTTAGTTCCACGCAACTGCTTACAGCCATATACTGCAACTGCACTACATGGAGAACAAACAAACACGTAGGAACAAGAGCAGGTCTACAACTGTTCCTCTGTCAAAAGTGTTGGAAAAGCACTAGTTATATTTTTGGTAGTGGTTTTGTTCATTTGTTAAAATCACTTTCATTTCTGAAATGAAAGAAAAACATATAAAATAGGAAAAATGTTATAAATATATTAAAAACTGTTACTCTACCTCTCCGTTGAAGAAGCAGAAAATTGTAGCCACCAGTAGACCCTGTAAAACAAATATAAAAAGACTCTGCTTTACTTCACATGTGCATGGATTTTTTTCAGGTTTTAGATAATTAGAGGTTCCAGATAAAATTCAGATATAGATACCAAAGAAAACAGGGTACAAATCAAAACTTAGTGAATTATTTCTAAGGATGCCTCACTTAAAAATTATTGGGCCAGCTGTCTATCTACCACGATGTTTCTTCCCTTTAAGACATGAAAATTTAGCCTAATGAGAAAGTCCAAGTAGTTTAAAAAAATATTCCATTAAAGTCTTTAAAAACCAAAACAACATGATACTTTCCCCCTTATCTACTTCGCATTCCAACTGCTATCTAGCTCAAGTGAAGAAAACCTGATGAAAGCTTCCTACCTGGTAGTGCATAAGGATGTGCATCACATAGTCGTACACCTCCTCTGCGATCCGGCCTTCGGGTCGCCACGGGAAGAGGACAAATTCAATGCCCAGCAGTGGCACAAGAATCAGGGTGGCTCTCACTGCTTTCATGTACAGGTTGGATTCTGCCTTGTGGGTGTCTTTCAGCTTGGTTATGAGAACACGAACAATATTTAGCAGGAAGAAAAGATTCACCTGTCAGAAAAGAAACCGACACTGAAGATTGTCTGATCAACAATCCCACACATCATTTTGTGGTACTAAATCTACAGGGGGTGGTTGGAAGGTCAAGGGAGGTTCTCCTCCCTCTCTGCTCTGCCCTGATGAGGCCACACCTGGAATATTGTGTCCAGTTCTGGGCCCTTCAGTTCCAGAAGGACAGGGAACTGCTTGAAAGAGTTCAGCACAGCACCACAAAGATGATGAAGGGAGTGGAACATCTCCCTTATGAGGAAAGGCTGAGGGAGCTGGGTCTCTGCAGCTTGGAGAAAAGGAGACTGAGGGGTGACCTCATTGATGTTTATAAATATATAAAGGATGAGTGTTAGGACGATGGAGCCAGGCTCTGCTCAGCAATGACAAATGACAGGACTTGGGGTAATGGGTGCAAGATGGAGCATAGGAGCTTCTGCATAGATATAAGAAAACTTTTCCACTGTGAGAGAGGCAGAACCCTGGCACAGGCTACCCAGCGAGATTGTGGAGTCTCCTTCTCTGGAGACATCCAAAACCCACCTGGATGTGTTCCTGTGTGACCTACACTGGGTGGTCCTGCCTTGGCAGAGGGGTTGGACTCAATGATATCTCAAGGTCCCTACTAAACCCTAACATTCTGTGATTCTGTAAGTCTAGACAACTTAAGAAAATTAATACTACATGGAGAGCATCATGTTTGTTCAATAAAAATTAGATAAAAATCTTTGAGAACACCTTTAAGTAAACAGAGTTTGGCTCTAATATCCACATCCATTCATCTAACTTACTAAGTAACACCCATCCAGGTAACTGTTGGTCTGCCAGTGTTACAAATCCAGGCACCTTTCTCTCTGTTGTCAAAATAAGAGTATACAAGGAAAGGAAAATGCTGTTCAAAAGGAACTGTACACTGTATATCGCTGCAGGCAAACAGCAGATTTAAGGTTCTCAGAGTGGCCAATGGTGATTTTTGAACTGCAAATGGGGCAAGCACTGAGATGATGCTCTACATAAATCTCATGCATTGCTGAACATGATTATTTCCAGAGCTATTAAGGCTTTTCTGGTTAACAGTGGTGTGCATCATGCAGCTCAATCAGATTTGAGAAAAAAAAAGTCCCACACTGAAATCACAGCTATGCAGACTGCATCTTTCAACACAGGAGCGCTCATTGTAAGCAGCTACAGAACTAAGACAGACACACAAGTATTTCTCTGTGTATACACTGATACTTAACAGCCTCTGGATGTCAGTAACCGAAGCAACAGCAAATTCAGGGATAACTGCACCCTATTTTCATCTATTGTGCAATAGCAGCAGGCCATTGGAGAAACTAGAGCTAGGAGAAACCTTCAGAGCTCAGGCAGTCCCACCACCCTCACCACCTTGACCAAGCAAGGATTCTTAGGGGACCCACTCTGGAATGGAGAGCCCTAGAGCCTGCTCCTCTTATCTTTTCTTCCAGATAGTTGTCTGTCCTTGCCAACAACTATCTAGAGACACAAGCAGGGGGCAGGGGAAGAAGCCAGCACAGACAGACAACTCCCATCGGAAAAGAGCAGGAACTGCTGGTCCAGGGGGACTTGCTGCAAGTGCAAAAGGGGAAGCCATTTGAGACCATGTGTGTCACCATGTCCTCCACAACCCTGGCAGAATTCTTTCATGTCAGTTAAGCTTTTCAGGATAAACAGCTGTGTATTGTTATAGCAACAAGGCTCCTGATAGATAGGTGGTGTTATTTATATTCTACTTACATGCTATTTAAATCATTTTAACAGGAAATTGTTTTACATAGGAAACTACTGCATGAATTTCTCCTGGAAGTCTCCTTTAAGCTTTGTTTAAGCAACCAAGGTCTTCTGATTCTTTCCCAAGGGATTTATTTGGATTTTTATGCAGCCCATGATCCTCATCCAACTTCCTATGGTACACATAGACAATAAGTCTTTCCTCCTCCTAAATTTAATCTACTTAAATCTACCAGTTCAACACGTCGCAACCATGAACTATTCAGCCCTCTTGTGTTTCAGTAGCATAACCAGTTCCTGCAATGCTCTCCTTGAATGCTCACTGATGATGAGACTTGCAGCATCCAGTGTAAAACACCACTCAGCAAACTATTTATTTACAACATGCCAAAACGCACAGAATTTTTCTAATTGTTCCACTTACCCACCAAAACCAAAAAAACACAAAAGTGAGCATGCAAAGAGCTTGAAAATAGGCATTAGGGTAAGCAGAAAAGATGAAAGAGGCAAAGCAGAGGCCAGAGAAGAGGGGTGTGAGTGTCATTAAAAGGATGCAACACCTATTTTGGGTGTGTATCTCTTCTGTTACAGGGAAGAGTGACCAGAATTGTTAATTAATGTGATGAAAACTGGTCTTGTCGTTAACAACACAGTGAGTAGATTTTTACATTTAAGCAAAAGTAGGCCAGTGGAACTACTTGCACACATGTTATGAACAAATTGACTCTGATGGTTCAGAAAGCCTCAGAGGAGGCCTCTTGTGCTAGCTGCAGCATGAGCACAGATTAAATACTGTCAGCTCCACAGTGACCTGAAAAGTGAACGGAGCAAATGATTGGGAAAAAAATGGAAACAAAGGCAGAGAAGGTAATCCTAGATAAAAAAAAAATATGTCAGTGACTATACTGGGAACTTAGTAGGATTTAGGTTTTGCCTTAAGAGTGGCTGTGAACTTAGCTGAGCTTATAAATCAGTAGGTGCTGCAGTTCTTGAATTGGAACCTCCTCAGGTCCCTGATATTTCTACTTGTCTCCATGTCCAGCTTGTGCTAAGTAGCATGGTAATCCTTATGAGCATGCAGATTTAAATTCTGTTTAAATTCCACTTCAGGATGATATAAACAGCAATTCCCAGCTCAAGAAACTCAGATATTCTAGATGCTAACTGGGTGCCATTGCTTGGCTTTTTTTTAGTTATGAAGCTTTGGACCTTAGCTGAAGGCCTTAATGAACTTCCTGGTACACGTGCACTTTGTAAGCTTACTACTTCTGCTAAAAGAATTCGCATCTATAAAAGGCTGTCAGACTCAGACACCAGTACATAACATTATTCTAGGTCAAAATCAGCATCCCTGTAATATTATTTCTCTAAATAATGGCATAAATAAATACAAATCTACCCTGTCAGTGGCACCAATCCAAACTCAATCACTCGTGCACTGGCATATCTGAAATCAGTACTGCTTTCAGTGAAGTTCAAGCCCATAGCTTTACCTCTCTCCTACGTTTTAATTAATATGTGTCTAGTATGACAAATAACATTACCCTCTACTGTTCCATTCCCACACTATTTTTTTTAACTGTGGTTGCTCTAGGCAAGCTTTTTGTCAGCTAAAGACAATTCCAACCAAAATGCAGCCTATGTCTGCTCCCATTTCCAGTTTCTTTGGCAGGGACCTGACCACAGTCCCTAATAACAGGGACTGTAAAAGCAGAATTATTGGTATTTCATGTAGCTGTAGGACTTTCAGTGATGTACAAGAGTTAAGTTCCCATTGGCTTTTCCCAGTTCTCCCTGGCACCCACTTGACAGTCCTCTCCATGTGCTCTGAGATCTTCTTCCTGCAACTAGAAACTGTGTCTTCTCCCTTGTTATCTAATTTGCAGTTTAATATTGTTGCTTAAATCTCTACTAAAGCAGGTCATGGTTAGTAAAGTGTGAAAATTGTATCTGGCAAGCAAGCTGCTTAAGCAAATGAGGGTTCTGTTCACAAAGCCTGAACACACACATTTTATCTTCTGCCTTTATCCCCAGCTTGTCTCTTCTGAATTGACATATTACTTCTTTTTTCTTTTTTCATTAAAGAAAGGAAAGCAACTCTTGTAAGGTATTTTCACATCACAGGAAACACGTGCTTGTGTTTAGTCTTTGCTATTTCTTTTCTTTTTCTTTTTTTCTTTTTTTTCCGATTTTCAAATAAATGTACAGATTGTATGGAATGCAAGAAACGTGCAAGAAACACCTTCAGTTAGCTCATGAAAAATTTAGAAATATCAAAGATATACATATTTGTAAATTGCAGATAAAGTTCTGCCCAAACCAAGCTCAGGAGGCAATTATTATTGATCAAAGCACATTCTTAGTGTTGCCTTAAGTGGAGAGAAGCCTTGACACTTTGGAACTGACCCAATACACTTGAAATGAGGAGGAATCATTGCTTTCAGTGTGACTTCATGGAGAAAATGATCTTCCATCCTAAGATGAGGTCTTAATGGAAGGTGGTACACCCTCCTAAGTTTTATGTGGGTTTTTTTTGCTGTTGTTATTTAAGTTAGCTCTGACTACTACAAATTATACTTCAGCTTTAAAGAGCTTTACCTAAGTGAAGAGACACCTGGACATTTCATCTTAGAAGAGACACCCAGACAAAGAAAGTTAACAGCTCACAAGGTAATGCAGAATAGCACACAGTTTTTGGGTGAAACACAGCACCATAGAAACAAGCTGATCCTACACCTTTCTGTGAAAACAGGATTTCACCTTCTGTATAAATTATAGAAATAAAAATCAAAAGGCTGATTTAGAACTAATTTTAAGTTCCCAGATTAGAACACTAGTTAAGGTGTCTTGGCATGAACAAAAATGGCAGACTTGATTAACAGGACATGGGATTATGAATAATAATTCACATTCCAGAGGTCACAGATATCAATAATTTCATGGGGCTTACCTCTGGCTTCCCATGAAGAGGACCTCAAGTGTTTCAGTGTATCAACAACCCTCAAAATATAAGTTCACCAGCTATTTGCACTGTGAATGAAAATGAGCATCACAAGAACCACAGGATTTATGCAATGGTTCTGAGGCAGAGTTCTCTGTGCACAGAATGCCCTCTGCAAATACCCATTAACAATTTAACAGAAAAAGAAGTTCACCTGGATCAGAAACTTAAATTATATCCAAAAAAGTGAATGTTTTCATTCTTAATTATTTCCTTGCATGAACTGAAAAGCCATAAGAAAAGTCAGCAGACAAGTATTCAATAACTTAGCTATTGCTGTAATAGAAGAGATGAATATAGGGCACAACACAGGCAGCAACTAATTCAGGTCACACATAGCATGCCTTACACTGCACCATTCTCTGCATTATGCATTCACAGATATTAATTATGTAGGTAGATATGTCAGTAGGTATATAGTCCTATTTTCCTTTATTATTCACCTAGTTCTGTTTAGCAATAACCTCCTGACTGAATTTCATAATCTAAAATCAGTCCTAGAGTGACTGCAGTAGAACACTGATTTTTATAGGGCAGAATCTTGAGTTACTTGCCTTGATTTTAATGTCTTCAATGGCAGTTTGGTGTAATAGAGCTGATATTACCGTGGGGTGTAAGAGAACACTGTGCTCTAAGAGTCCAAGAGGACTTAGGAGCTGCAGTACCCCGGTGGCCAAAGCACACATTGCAGGGGCAGCCACAGGCACTTGCAGAACTGTTTTCACTGGTTCTTTCCCCAGGGTCTGCTCTAGTTTCAAGCCATCCCGTGTTCCCACCCACAGGCCTGGCATTCAAAAACCTCTTTGTGAACTGCAGGGAGGTCCCATCTGGCCACATCAGCACAGCAACACAATGGCAATGACAAATGACAGAGACAAATGGCCTAGGCAGCAAGAAAGCATTCTCAGCTAACAGAAAGATTTGGATGCAGCCCTCCAGTACATGTTTAGTTCTTGTTTGTCACTGCAGTTTAAGTGAGGTGATAATCAACACTGCAAAACCTGAGTTTCTCAAAGGACCAGAAGTACAGCTCGTTAATAAGGCCACGACTGGTATACCTTGTGTGTCTAAGCCACCCACTGCGTTGAGAGTCCTGTGGATGACAGTGACCTCTAAATAGTAGCTTCAGGCTTTTACCAACTGTATTAGTCCATGAAGAAAAGCCAGAAAACAAATAAGAAAAACAAATTATTATCTGAAAAAGGCCTACCAATAGAGCAGCACAAATAGGGCCGTGGATGATGTACAGCAGATGAGTATCAGAGCTGATCCAACAACTAGAGAAAAAAACAGGAAAACACATTTTGCATTTCATCTGTCGTATTCCCTTTTTTCCCCCCCTTAAAGAAAATATAACAATTTTGCAAAGCAAGTTGAGGTGCTACTTACTTGTCATTGTAATACAAACTTCTAGCAACAGCATGTATGCAGGCAGGGATCAGTGGAAAACCTGTGAAGAACAAATTTTTTTCATATATATAAACCTGGCTCATAACTAAGTAATCTTGCATCTCTTGCAGGGATCTTCTCCATTTTCACCTCATTCAAACCATATAGCTGCAGAGCAAATACAGTAACAGGGATCAGTTATATTTATATTTTACCAGATTTCTTTCTGAGGGATGCATGAAACCTCTTTACCACTGTCTTGCCAGGAAATGCATACCAACACACCAAAAGAAAAGACAAACAAAAATATAACTTTTCAGAATGCAACAATCAATCCTCACTAACACAGATGTTTTTCAAATGAAATCTGCAATAATGCTAAAGAGGTATTATTAAAAAGGTAACTGTATGTATGATCATAGCTTTAACAGTATGATTAATGATGTTGATTATATCCTCACTGATACCTGCTGGGTATTCAAGGAAACAAGGTCATCTGCCAAATAAATCTAGAGAAATCAGGCCAAATTAAAAAACTATAAGCTAGTTTTGTGGGGTCCTTGAGACCCTGGTGGTACCTAATTTACAGAAACTGCTGAGCACCTCAGACCTGTTATCCACATCTCAGCTGTGTCTGTGGTGGGACAGGTACTGACCCAGGTACCATGGCATGCTGTAGCTGAATGTGCCACTACACTGCAGCTGAGGAGAAAGCCCTTGCTTGCACTTCGTTAATATTCTGTTGTGCATTATCAGAAATGAGCAGGCTTGGCTTGTTAGTTTTGATACTGATATCACTGGAGATCTTCAGCTACAGCTATTCTGTATTTTCTTAGT